>NW_028258138.1:22502500-25002500 GCF_053883595.1 Heterocephalus glaber | reverse complement strand
TATATGGATTAGCTGCCATAGTGTTCATTTTTTTTCCTGGTGAGAGAACACTTAAAAACTACTCTTTTTGAATTTTAAATAATAATTTGTGAGTTGTTTTCTCTTTGGTACCTCAATCTTAGTTTTTGCCCTTGCCTTTCTGGTACATACTGATGATGCTGTTCTCTGCCCAGGAGCTTTCTCCAGTTGCCAGGCACATGCTTGTTAGAAGTGCCAGGGAGTAAACATTCCCAAGGACCACCTTCACCTTATCATCCTCATCCTCAGGTGAACAGCATTGAGGGATGTTTTAAAACATCTCCTAATTGTCCCAGGACTGATCTATAGTTGCCTTCCCCATTAATGCACTTTTGAATTGATTCCCTTCCCTGCCTTGTCTTCCTTCTGAGAGTTCTTACTGATACCTCTGGAATAATCTCACACGTAAAATCTTTGTGCATCTGCCTTTGGGAGGACCTGGCTAAGAGAAAAATCTTTGACTGTATTTCTATTTCTTTCTTAAATTTATTTTTATTTTAATTAATACATAGTAATTGTATGTTTTTATAGAGTATGGTGCTTATTTTTTTCTTTCAATAGCTATTTTTCTTTTAATAAAGTAAATGTAATAACATTGAGGAGTAAGAAGGTGATAAACACATCAATTCATATTTTTTTTTATAGTCAGCCTCTTCTTTTGCTCCACCTGAGGTCAACAGTCACACAAGCTCTATTCTACAATTGCAGAAACACGCTTTTCATATTCCCTCTTGTTCTCCTGGTACAGCTGGGCAGCTTGGCTGTTTGCTGGACTATTGGGATTGGGTTCATCCAATAGAGACTGTATGGATGTTAAGATGGAAGACACATCATAGGTTGGACTCCAATGGTTCTGAAGTATATCCAGACATATACTACCATATGCATAGACATTTGGACGAAACATCTTAGAGACAAATCTAACAGTAGGAGGTTTATTAGGATATTCTTCAGTGAATTCTATTGTAAGTTTAAATGTTCCATCCTCAAATGGGGTCCCTTCAGGCCCGAAAATGACCGTGTTCCAAACTATTATGTTGTTCTCTGATGGAGCCTGACTGACTCCAGCTGGAGGATCTTCCTGCAGCCTCTTGAAGTCCCTCATGAGGTGCCTCCAAGCCGGGATGGACATATCTCTAGCAGGGTCAAGGGTGGGGCATACAACAGGGTCTCGGGTCCCTGAGGATTGTTAAGTGGCCGAGGAGGATGGAGAAGCCAAAGAAGGCGATGCAGAAGCTCCCAGAGGAACAGCGCTGCCCCTCTGAAGTCGAGGGTCTGTCTGGCGCCAGCTAAGCACCACCCCTGAGTAGACGGGGGCTGAACCCGAGTATGGTGCTTATTGTCAATACATGTATACAATAAGGAGCATAGCTATCACTTTAGACTTATATCATTTCTTTATGTTGGGAACATTCAAAATCCACTCTGAAAACTATTCTGAAATATTTAGTTCATTGTAAACTATATATGTCTTTCTGTGCTATATAATATTAAAAGTTATTCCTCAGCCAGGCATACCTGTAATGCCAGCACTCTGGTAGATAGAGGCAGGAGGACTATAAATTCAAGCCTACCTGGGCAACTTGGTGATTTAGTGAGGCTCTGTCACAAAAGAAAAGAAAAAAAGAAAAGAAAAGAAAACATAGCTCATTCTGCAGGTCCTGTTTTCAATCCCCAGAACCATGCATACACAAAAAGTTATTCCTCCTCTCCAACTATACCTTTGTACCAAATAAATATTCTCTCTCCATCCCTCTATATTTCTAGAGCACTGCTGCCCAATAAAATGTAATGTGAATCACATATACCTTTAAAGACTTTGTAGTAGCCTAATTGATTTTCTTTTTCTTTTTTTCTGGTTTTGGGGATTGAACTCAGGACCTTGGACTTGGGAGACAGGCACAGCAGTGCCACTGAGCCTAATCCCTGGCCCATAGCCTAATTGTTTTTAAAAAGCAAATAGATTCGCCTGCTGCACAAGCACAAGGACCTGAGTTCGATCCCCGGTACCAAAAAAAAAGGAAATAGAAACAGGTTAGATTAATTTTAGAAATATAATTTATTTAATCCAAATATCCAATATATCCTTTAAATATGAAATCAATTGAAGACATTAATGAGTTATTTTATGAATATTTTCCTTTCCCTTTAAAAATCTGGTGTGTATTTTGTATTACACGAACATCTTAATTTAGATAGTCATATTTTGATGCTCGATAGTTTTAGGCGATAACTCACTTCTATATTAGACTGTATAGAACGAGAGCTCAGAGGTAGTGAGGAGTGTGACTTCATGCAAGATTTTGTCTGTATTGTATTGGAATTTATACACTATTAATTTAAGTCAGGGGCCAGGGATGTAGCTCAGTGGTTCCACCGCCTTGCAAGCACAAGGTCCCAAGTTGGATCCCTGGTACTGAAAACAAACAAACAAAACAAAACAAAACAATTACTTAAGTCAGAGTCTGTGCCATCTGCTGTGTCTGTTACCAATTCAATATTCTTTCAGAATTCTTATCTTTTGACTAAATAGCCAGATTTAGTTTCTGTTGTTTAAAACTAAGGACACTATTGACATAGAAATTTAAATCAAATGTTTTTATAGGAAAAGACATTTGAAAAAATGCTTATCTGGACTTGTTAGGGATTATAATCATTTCAATTTTTGCTCAGCAAATATTCACTAGTCTTTTCTTCCACATATGGGTGCAGTATAGTGTTCTGCTTCATTGACGTTGGGCTTGGCCAATGTTCTTTGGCTAATGGGAAGCGAGTGTATATAATGTTAACAAATGTCTCAGATGTGTTTGTGCAGTGGTTGCCTGTCCTCTTATACTTTTACCATTGTGATGGAAAAATTATCCACCCCTCTCCCAGGTAGTTTGCTGGTTTAAGAAAGATGAGCAGTCTATGGAACGATTTGAAGATCCAGTAGATCAGTCAACTTCTGATAACCCGAAGTTACAAAAGCAAGAATATGGAATTCTATTGAACCACCTAGTTTTGTTATGCAGCGTTTTATGGCAGTGTCTGAGTTCTATGGTTTAGATGTGGTTTGTGCTCCAAAGGTCCACATGTTGAGAGTTTAGTTCTCATTGTCATGGTCCTGAGAGGTTGGCCCCATTTTAAGAGGCGGGACTTGGAGGGAGGTGATTACATCATTGGGAGTGCTGTCCTTGAGGTGATTAAAATAGTTCTTATGTGATTTAAGAAAGGGTTGTTTTAAAAGGGCAAAACTGGCCCCTCCATACTCTCTGGCTGTCTTACCGCATGATCCCTGTCATGTGTGCTCCCATGGTGATGCCTTTCACCTCATGATGTAGCCAAAAGAGCCCTGAGTAGAGTGAAACAAGTGTCAGCACTATACCTTCGAACCTCTAAAATTGTGAGTTAAATCAATTTCTTTTCATTATAAGTACTTAGGCCCTGGAATTTTGCTATAGCAATGGAAAACTAGTATACTGATTGATACAGATTAAGATACTGAAAATTCTTGCTAGTAATCAGTGAGTCTCTGACAGCCTATGGTATGTAGAAATAATGCAGAATATTAAAAATATCACCCTGGATGTGAACCAATTGAAGCAAGGTTGAGGAGGGCACATAGGCGCTACTGGAGGTTAGTAGGAACAGTTATGCAAGATCTGTAGTGTATGGTATTTGCTATTTCTGCAATTTAATGTAATGGATTTGTGACTGTACATTGTACAATTTCCTGCTTAAGGTATAGATTGAAAATCAGTGCTTTTAATGCTGTAAAAGAAACATTAGGTTTCTTGCAGGCCATGGGTTAAGAGAGCCAAACACACACACACACACAAGTACGTGCACTGAGTCTGTGGGTTACCAAAATTTTATAGCAGTTGAATTTGCAGCTTTGCCATGTGTCAGATGTAAGGTTTGGGTGTTTATCAAGAAGTAGGATACTAAGAATGGAAATTTTGTTATATGGGAGGAACTTAAACTCCCAAGTAAGTTTCGTTGGCAAGTAAAGCAGCGCTCCTCCTCTCTTTGATGATGGCTTTCCCTTTTACATGAAGACCATGAAAAACCTACTAACAGGGCTATCTCAGGAACTTACTTGGCAACAGGAAGCCCCTTTGTCTTTTGTCCTAGCATCACCTTCCTTGTCTTCAGGGCTTCATCTGCTGTCAGATTCCTTCGTCTGAAAATCAATTTAAAAGAAAATCTGTAAGATGAAAGAGTAGACACAAAAATCACCAAATTTTGTTAATTTATATCAAAATTGTGTGTGTGTGTGTATGTGTGTGTGTGTTGCAATCAGGCCAAAGAAGGAACTGATAATTTTAGATCAGACCGATTTTAACATGATAGGGAAAGCTCACTGGGATTCTAGATTCAATGTGGTTCTTCAGCTGGGAGTAATTCTAATTGTTTGCTTGGGTTATTTGTGTAAGAAACAAAGCCTCACATTGTTTTTGAATCAGAAAAAACCAATGACATTATTATTCTAAAAACCAGCAGATATTGGTAGAGAACACATTGAACTGATTCCTTTTCACTTGAATATTTTCATAATATGTTATATATTTATATAAAGGATCAATACAAAAACATATATTTATATATAATTAATATGTTGGATGTGGAAAAAAGAGAAAATAAATTGGAGATGTTTGACAATATAGGTGAATGAAATCACGCGTATAATTCATGAAGCAATAGTACTTGTTTTTGACCCATTGGAATACTCTCAAAGTTTGAAATTTGATAGAAGCTTGAAGATAATAGTTTATTCATTAATTGAAATATTTATTGAATTTCTAAAATGTTCATGCTCAGCATTCTAGTTATTAGAGATATATCAGTAAATTAGGTAGATCAAAATCTCTCATGTAGCTTATATTTCAGTGGAGAAAGAGAATAAACAAATGTATTAAAACATACAGTATGTCAGATAGGTGATTTGTATAAGGAGAAAAATAAATTTTGATATATCAAAATTGCCAGGATGTAGATGAATACATCTGTAAATTAGATTGTCAGAGACAGTGTCACTGAGAACATCACATTTGAGCAATAGCCTGAGGAAGTGTTGAAGTAGCCTGTGTATCTGCAAGGAAGAGTATTCTGGACAGAAAGAATAACAAAACCAAAGACTGTGGACAGTGTAGCTAGCCCTGCTGACACAACCAGAAGATGAAGTCAAGGGTATAGAGCACAGCCAGACTGAATTATTTCTTTCCGCAAAACATGAACAGTAGAAGATTCTATCAGACCCAGTGAAGAATTAGAAACCAACGTTGATGTTAGAAGTCCTCCATCAGCAATTTGAATTGATTCACTCAGGATTGAGATTGAGTCCGTTGTGAAGGCAGGAATAAGTTGTGTAAGTAACTTCATTAACTCTCACCTTGCCTCTTCCTTCTCCATTGCACACCACTCACCTGGGAGAATTCCGGAATGAAGAGGAAAACATTTGATTCTGATTAAAAATGGAAAATGGCTCTGCACCAGCCAAAACTAGTTTCCTGAGGCATCAATTCATCCCTTCAAAGTTACCCTGAACAATCTGTGAGAAAGGAAATTCTCCTAGTGGACAGAAATTCAAACAATTTATCTTGTTCACTTTGTCTGTTAGTAGAGAGTCTGTGGTAAGTATCTATATGGATTAATGGTCAGTGGCTAATGGTACAATCAGATTGTCAGGAACCTAATCGAAACAGAATTGTAAGATTGATCACTAAGTATTTGGGGGAAGACATATATTGATGATCTTCTTTGAATGGAGTTTCAAACTGTGACTAAATATATCCTATATGAATGACCAACAGAAGGCCACTGGGAATGAAGATTTTAATTAATAGGTGAGCAAGAAGTTGACTCACATTATTTATGTCAGTCTACTTTTCCAAACCTACTTAGTACTTGATTAGAGTGGACATGGTAACAGACATTAAAACAGATTTTTTTTCTAAAAAAATATGACTCTTGTCCACACCAGCTGACACTCTTAAGCTTTCAATGCAGTACCGTGGCAAGCTAGACTCCTTCCATCAAGGAAGATGCTATCATGCTTTAGGTTTGAATTCATCTTTCTTCTTAATTTTTCTTTTTTCAGTATCACCTTCCATAGACTGAGTATTTTATATGCTATTTGATATTTTATCAGGCTCCTTCTGACCAAAATTTTATTTTACAGAGAAATAAGTGAGGCAAAAGGTGATTGACAAGTCTTAGAATACTCATGGCTCAAAAATGGAGTCTCTGATACAGTATAGCTGAGATATAACTTCTCGTGAATATCTTGTAATATCTTTTAGCCAAATTTCAGTACAAGGTATTACATCCCCCATTGATTGAAAATACAGGTTAGAGATGATAGAATTAAAGTGAGAGTGGAACTCATCCACACTGCTGCTCAAACAACAGTATGCAGATGTTTGCAAATGTTTTATTGTCCATCTTCATTCTTATGGGCTTGGTTTGTTTTGTTCATGAAGTTCTCAGTGTTGGTAGCTTTATGACATATTCAGCTATTTTTCTAAATTCTAGTTTTCTACGATTTTTTTTTGAGGGACATTTGGGCTGAAACGATTTGTCTGCAAATCCGAATTCCATTCCTTCACAGTATATGTCTCAAGTTGCAATTATAAGTTAATTTCTGCGATTATTTTCTTAAAACTTGTCATCCCCAGGTAGATATAATAGGATGCCACACTTTGCTTTGCTCATAGTAAGATCTGTGACCTATATAGTTCTTGGTGTATACTGCATACTTAGTATTTACTGATCTAATGAATGAATGAAGCTTGTTCAAACTAATTATTACTAAACAAGAATAAACACCTATTAAGTAACACACAGCAGGGTGAAGATATGGAATGTAGACTCTAAAGATCTCTGATCTCATCTTCTGCCATTTAGCCTTAGAAGCAAGATAAATGTTTTATCCTCTGGATGAAAAAAGTGGCTTTGGCTACATGGATTTTTAAATGGCTCAGAAGGGATTAAGTATTTGAACAAATTTCTGAGTACAGCAAATGATCACTCACTGAAAGTGAGGAGCCCAAGGAAGTTGGCAGAGAAACAGTGACACAGACCCTGGGAAATTGAGAATCACTCATAAAATGGGTACAGATGATGTCAAAAAGTGAGCTTTAACAGCCTATAGGAGAAGTTACATAGTGTCAATGTCTGCATATCACGTGGATAGTTTAAATGGAATCATTATGGTGTGAAAATGGCCTACAATAGCCCTGGAGAGGGAATGAAGTAAGTAAATTAGTAGTTAGAAACACAGTATATGATAATTAATAAGTCAAAGACCCAGAATCCAATGTTCAGTTGTGTGCCACCTAGCAATGTTTTGGTCAATAATAGACATGTATGAGAAAGTCGTTCCATGAAATTATAATGGAGCTCAAAATTTTCTGTCACCTAATGCCACTGTAATTGTCACAACATCACAGCAGAACACATTACTCATATGTTCATGGTGCTATTGGTATAAACATACCTATAGTGTTGTTAGTTGTATAAAAGCATAGCACATGCAATTATCTCTAGTATATAAAAATCGATAATAATAATGAATGGCTATGATACTGGCTTATGTATTTAATGTCTTATAGACTTTAATCACTACAGAATATTCTTTCTACTTTTTTGAAGAAGTTTGCTGTAAAATCATGCTGTATTATGCTGGTAGCAGTCTCATTTATCTTATTTACTGCATCTCTTGATTGTATCAAGAGAAGTTAATTGTAATATGCACATAATGATTTAATCAACTCACAATGCAATTGGAGATTGTTAAGCAATGTGTTATTGTATTAAAATTTGTGTGTATGTATTGTTTTTATTGTCCTGATATATATATATATATATTTTTGTTGTTGTTGTTATTGTTGTTGTTGTTGTTGGTACCAAGACTGTTTTATATTTTGTAAGTGGAAAAACTAAATTTATGTTTGCTGTCTGCATATTTACATTTATGCTTATATATAGATACATGTGGTTTAGAGTATGCATAGAGTGGTTTATTGCATCCATGACTGTAAATTCTTTAAAGAACTCTAATTATTCTATTTTGGCTTTTTAATTAGGCACTATGAAACCCCCATAATAGTTACAAGCTGTGAATAAGAGTTCTATAAAAGTTACTTAAGTAGTTGGCTCACAAACTCCAACTCCACTTAAAGTGACAGATCATAAGAGTGAAATAAAAATTAGGAAAACAAAGTAACTCACTACTTTTTCATTCAGCCTCCCCTTCTGGGGTGAGGTTGAGTAGAAAAATATATTTAGAAATAGAATGTTGTTCATACAGATCATCCAAGTTAAATATGTTTCCATTATCAATTTTAATTGACAATTGAGTCATTTGAGAAGAATTTATTCAGAACAGGCAATATATAGCAGGCAATATTATATTCAGCTGCTGTTGACAATGACCAAAGAAGTTAAACAAAGTAGGGGTTATATTCTTTCATATAACAAAAGCAAAACCCAACAAAACAAAAATACCAAAAGAATCTTGTCCTAGCTGAGATGAAAGCTCGATGGTTATTAGGGAACCAGACTTTTATATTTCTTTCTTTAGAGTATATCTGCATTTTCAAGCACACATGATGTTTCCCAGAACTCCAGTCATTTGAATATATTTCATACAGGGAGTAGGGAGGAGTGAATGACAAATGACCATTTCTCCTCAAATTGAGACAGCTTTCTTTAAAGTAGTTTCCAGAAAGCCAGAAGTGAGTTTTTATATATTAGGGATTGTTTATCATGGGAAAAGAGAATGAAAAATGTAGTTATTGAGAGAGGGATATTGTTACCTAGACTGAAATTGCAATTTTGTTAGAAATAAAGGCTAAAATAAATATTTAATTCTGTCAAGACATTCAAAGTGACCTCAAAAAATTTCATTTAATAGGCCTGTCATGGAATACACCTGCAATCAAAGCACTTTGGGAGGTTGAGGCGGGAGGATCACAAGTTCAAGCTCAGCCTGGACAATTTAGTGACTTAGACCCTGAAAAAGAAAAAGAGACACAGTGTGACGACTTTGGGTTCAGTTTCCCAGTACCACAAAAAAAGATAGATAAATAAATAAAACAACAAGTACAATAAGGTTTTTTTGTTTTGTTTTTTGGTGTGGGGGATCGAACTCAGGTCCTTGCACTTGTGAGGCAAGTGGCGGAACCACTGAGCTACATCCCCAGCCACTCAATAAAGTATATTTAATAACCCTGGGCCAGTCTCTCCACAACATTTTAGGACACAAAGATATGTATGACACTGGGCCATACACGGACAACTCTCAAGGAGCTGTTTGCTGGAGAAGACAGACTATAATCAGCTGATTTCAACTTATGTAGTAATAATGAGATGCTTGTCAGGGATTTGTGGGACAGCAGAGATGAACTCAATTTGACCCAGAGGTATGGGATGCTGGAAGATGTTCCCAGAATCTCCACTTGGAGGAATAAGCAAGGTATGGGTGATACTCCAAGCTTGGAAAACATGAAAAAGAAAGTGAGAGATGAAAGACATATTGTTTAACAGAAAATGCAAGCAGTTTGAGATCATTAGAAGGTAAAATAGAACATAGTAGTAAACAAGTGAATAAGGAGTCAGTTTGCAGGGGTTGGCAGGAATTTAAATATGAGAATTCTATGATCAAATTGAAATGTTAGATATTTCATTCTGTCTGTGTGGAGGAGGCTCCAAAAGAAGGCATTTTTGAGATTAGAAGAGCCATTGAGGGACTATGTCAATAGTAAGGTAAGAAAGAATGGAAAGTTAAATAGGCAGCAGGATGTGAGAGCAATCTGGCTGTGACATGTCACCCCATTGATCACCAGCTGCTCTGGCTGGCTAGGCAGATGTACGCTTCACTTCTCTCACCACCCCATGTGGATCCCTCCCGAAGCTGCAAGCTTGGTCTAAGAGGATGACCACCCCCCATAGAAGAGGAGAGTTTCCTCTGTCAAAGGTATAAGAGTAGCTGCGGTCTCTTGCTCAAACCTTCAAATAAGCTCTCAAGTTGATTAGGCAGCAGTAGTAGGGATGAGAAGGATTATAGAAGCATGTAGGAGGAATAATTAGTGAATGAAAAAATGTGGGTGGAAGGATAGAAAAGAATTTAGAATGACTACAAGGTTTCTCCTTTAGGAAACTAAATGGATGATGACACCATTAATTGAAATTGTAAATGTAAGTAAGAGTAGGAGGAGGAGGTGGGAGTAGGGATGGAGTACTGGGAGAAAGATGAACTCATTTGGAACATGTTGAATTTGGAGTATTTGTAATATGAGTTGGAAATAGTAGGCAATTACATAGAAAAATCTAAAGCTTGTGATCAAAGATTTATAGGAAGAAAAGGTGCAAAAGGGAAGGGGAAGTGGGATGGGTAGGGGAAAAGAAAGGGAATGGAATTAATATGAGAAAAAGAAAAAATGGAAACAAAGTCTTTGTCTTTGTAGATAGGGAGGGGTGGAGGGGTTGAAGGGAAGGCAGGGGAATGAGGAAAAAATAACCAAGATGGATTATGTAAAGGTGCAAATCTCAAATGTTGAATGTCATTATATTGTATACCTTAAATGTACCAATATAATTTATTAAAAAAAGATTTAGTCAGGGTTCTTCAAACAGAATCAACGGGATGCTGGTTCTTTTAATATTGTTACAGTGGTAATTAAGTTTCAACATGAATTTGGAGGGGGCAAACATTCAAACTATAGCAAATGATTCTTGGTATGTTGGGTGACCTTCTGGAAAAAAAAACAATGAATATGGACTACCACCCTACATGACCTACAACAATTAATTCCAGGTGGATTGCATGTAAGTGTAAAAAATAAAATAATAAATGTTCTGAGAAGATAACATGTAAGAATACTGCCTGGTGTTGTGGTAGGCAAAGCTCTTTAAGGAGCACAAAAACTACTTTTCATAAAGCAGTGTTCTTTTTTTTTTTTTTTTGTACTGGGGATTGAACTCGGGTCCTTGTGCTTGTGAGGCAAGCGGCAGAACCACTGAGCTAAATCCCCGGCTAATAAAGCAGTGTTCTTACACACACACAAACATGCATACAGATGTGTACACACACACATATAGGAGATTTCTTATGATAATATGCAGCAATTATAAAGGCCAAGGAGTTCTATAATCTTCCACCTCCAAGGTGGAGAAGCAGGAAAGCCCATGGTGTGATTTGGGCTGAGTCCAAAGGTCTGAGAACCTAAGGAGTGTGTCCTGCTCTGAGTCTGAGGAATGGGTAGGCCCTAAGGCCTGAGAATAGGAGGATTGATATCTCAAACAGGAGAAGGTGTATGTTAGATCAGAGAGAGTGAATTCACTTCATCTGCTTTTTTCTAGTCAGGTTCTATACCGATTGGATGATTCATACTCACTTTGAGGAGGCTGTATTTTCTTTGCTAAATTAATCTCTTCTTATAGACAAACTCAAACATACCTAGATGTGGGGGGCCTTGCCCCCCCCCCCCCGAGTGCCTTTTACGGGCATGTCTGGGCCTGCAGCAAGTCTACCCAGCAACAAGGAAGTAGCCCCAGTACCCTCCCCTTGTTCCTCCCCTCTAGCCTTACGGTATATATGCTTTAGCAGCTTCTGCAATAAACGAGACTTGATCAGAAACCTGTCTTGTCTCCATCTGTCGTGTCTCTTGTCCCTTGTCATTCTCACTCCCCCTCTAGGGTCTCCGTTGACTTACCCGTGGGTCGGGACACCTAGATGCAATGCTTACCAGCTAAGTATCTGGGCATTGCTTAGTGCTGTTAAGTAAACACATAAAGTTAGCTGTCAGAAGTCCACCCTTTGACTATTTGACACTCAAACATATATCTAAACCTAATATACAAATGGAAACAATAACGAAGTCATAAAAAGGGAGTATGATATTGGTTCAAAGATACAGACATAGACCAGTGGAACAAAATAGCCCAGAAATACCCTCATACATATCAGATCACATTACATGACAAAACTGTCACACTGTAATGCATTGGGAAAGATATAGTTTCTTTAACAAAAGTGTCTTAATTCACATTTTGCTGCTATAATATAATACTACAGACTGGGTAATTCATGATGAATGGAGATTTAGTTAGCCTTGGTTCCAGAGACTTGGAAGTCTAAGATTAAGCAGCTATATCTGAGGAGGGCCTTCTTAGTGCAAGACTAAAAAAGGTGAGAGAGAGAGAAAGAGAGAGAGAGTGAGAGAAGAGCCAGACTCATTTTTGTAATAAGCTCACTCTCAACATAACTAAGAGGATTGGTAAGAGGATTGATCTATTCATGAGGGCTGTGCACTAATCATGCACTAATCATTTCTTAAGGGTCCCATCTGTTAATCTTGTCACCATGGCAATTAAATCTGAACATAAATTTTGGAGGAGGCAAATATTCAAACTATAGCTTAAGTGATTTTGAGTAAATTGGGTAACCATATATTAATAATCACAAGACTTTATTAAGGACTGGAAATGATAAGCCAAAGAGTGGGAGAATGGAGACAATTATAATATATATGTCTGATGAAGAATGAGTATAAGTAAAAAGAAGAGAAATTCCTAATGGAAAAATGACATTAGGAAATGACATTAATGAATACATTCAAGTGACAAACTCATGACAATATATCTTAGTCATCAAATTGAAATACAGTGAGATACCAATACACAGTTGGTTAGGACAGCTATAATTAAAAAGACTTGGGGGCTGGGGATTCAGCTCAGTGGTTCTGCCACCTTCCTCGCAAGCACAAGGACCTGAGTTTGATCCCCTGTATCAAAAACAAAACAAAACAAAACAAAACAAAACAAAAAGACTTGGGCCGGGGATTTAGTTCAGTGGCACTGTGCCTGTCTGGCAAGTGCAAGGTCCTGAGTTCAATCCCTGGTACCGGGGGAAAAAAAAGACTGACAATATTAAGTGTTGGTGAAGATGTGGAGCAACTGAAATTTCTAATTTTTATTAAGTGGTGTCTAAGTTACTACCATCACTTCAAAAATTTGAAAAAATCTATTATATAGCTAAACATATAAACCTATAAATTAATACTATCAATCCCTACATGTATAACTAACAGAAATGCATCTAGAGCCAAATGCATCTATAACCAATATCTACATTCACAATAGCTTTAAATTGGAACAGCCAAAATGTCCATAAACAGTAATGCTGATAAATTTTGCATAATAGAGACTCACAAAGTAATGAAAATGATAAACTTTTGACACGTTCAGCACTGTGGCCATATTCTACTTTCTGATCTGTGGCTATGAGAAAGGCATGCATTTTCTTCTTTCCCACATGTCCCCCATCGTTCCATGGTCTTTACTATATCAGGTAGTAGCATCCATTATCTTAGAAGAAGAACATAATCAGCTATTTGAAACTCATGACAGTTATAGGATCTTGAAATCTTAACTTTTAAATGAACAACCTACCACTTGAGCCAGAAAAGTTTTTATGAATATTCCCAAAGTATGATTTTCAGCATAAACTGTCAAAGCCCGAGGAAGGAATACATTGATTTTACCCCTAAATAACAGTTGGGTGAGAGTAATTTAAAGGTCAGTTTTTCTCTGAAACTCAAAGAACAGATTTTTATTTTAAAATTTATTTTAAAAATATAATTGGCCTTATCAGTGAGTTCTAAATTCATGGATTTAGCTAACCATAGGTGAAAAATATTTGAAAAAATTGCATCTCTACAGAATATGTTCAGACTTTTTTCTTGTCATTATTCCCTAACCCATATAGTATAATAACCATTTACATTGTATTAGGTATTGCTTTATATTAGGTGTAGAATATAAGGTAGAGATAATTTAAAGAACATAGGAGGATACTCATAGATTATATGCAAGTACTACACTATTTTATGTAATGGACTGAGCATCTACTAATTTTGGTATTAGTGGGTGACCCTCTAACTAATTCTTTGTAGGATGACTATATTCTTGGCAGGCAGGTGGAACTTCAGAATTTGGACAAAGACACAAGTGAGTAAACAGTTTGGGTGGATTTCTAAGAGGAGGACACCATTTTCAAGTTTTAGATCTTGATGGGCATAGGTTTGGGGAAACTATAAGAATGATATGTGAGGTGAATCTGAGAGAGGATCTTTGCTTTACTGGTATTAACCTGGGGAAATTACTATTGATTTAGAGAAGCCTTATGAACACTAGCATGGGAGTGAGAGAGAGCAGCAGTTCATTGAGATCTGGGGTTGAATGGGTTTCAGGGCAGATGGAGAAAGATCAGCAGACAGATGCAGTATGTTGTGGGAAAAACCACCAACCTTGATTTCATTGAGGGAGAAGAGAGGTGTACAAAAGTACTGGGAAGACAGACCAAAGAGTTATGAATTAAATGAGTTGATTCATGTAAAGGGTTTAGAATAAAAGCCAGTTGTTACTGATATTTTATTACCAGTGAGTTGGCTATCAGAATCTAAGGAAGGCCAAAAGACATCATTGGTAGGGGACATTCAGGATGAAGTGAATCACAATGAAACTCAATGTGGATAAAGATGATTATGAAATTGACCTATATCATATACCTTTGAGGATAAAGAATTTTTAATCATCACTGGATCATAGGTCATCTTCTAGTGGAAAAATGTTTGGAGAGTACTAAAAAGAATCTGAATTGATTAACTGAATATTTACTCCAAATTATATAGTACACTTTGGTCTTGAAAGTTTAGTTTTCCACTGTTACATACATAAATGTAGGGGCTTTAGAACTAAATTGACTTCAGGAGATGTAAAGTAAGTTGCTTCTCTGCACATTTGAAGTCTCCAACTGTAAGGAATTCATGTTCAGGGCTGGGGATTTAGCTCAGTGGTTCCGGCACCTGCCTCACAAGCACAAGGTTCTGAGTTCAATCCCCAGTATAAAAAAAAAAAGGAATTCATGTTCATCATGCATTTGTAAGTACTCATTCTGGCTGCTGTTTGGAGAATGCACTGGTACAAGGCAGGCACTGATTAAAGATAATTTAAATATTGTTCCACTAGTCCAGATGAGAATTCACTTGGAAACTTGACTGATGGCAGTGGCCTTGGGGTAAAGAGAAAAGAATGTTATTAGAGAAGGACCTTCTAGGTAGACTCAGCATCCTTTTTGGGTGGGGGATATGAAGAGGAGAAGAGGTGAAGGTGTCAAAGAAAATGCTTGGGTTTCTATCTTGAGCAACTTACTGAGAGAGCTACATGCAGGAAAACCATGCCTTAATTTCAGTTATAAAATATACAAATGAAGATGTGCATAGTCTGTGAGGATATTTGTGTTGATAAAGGAAGCTCTTGGCTGGAATCGCAAGGCTGAAGTTTTTGACAAAGAGGTGGTATTTGAAGCTATGGAGTGAAGTGCTCTTCATACAACTCCCAGCTCTGTGTAAGAATAGAAAGTGATTTCAGAATAGGACCTCAGATACTTTTCTGAAGAAGTTCAATGTATAATTGTCAGGCAAAGATGGAGGAGATACCAAAAGAGGAAGATAAAAAGTAGTGGCAGGGAATAGGAAATCATTAGGCAGCAACGATATTACAAGTCCCATGTAAGGTCCTAGGACTGTGTTCCATAAGGATACTGTAGGGACTGGTCATTTCAATTTGTCTTTATTTATTTTTATATCTACTCACCTGTACCCTTTCACAATCCCTAGTGAATTTGAGCAGGCTCATAACAAGCACACACAATAAACTAATGGGAATGAGAAATTCAGAGTCATGACAAGAGAAGGAATTAATGAATGTAGGAAGTCAAGAAAAAATACACAGGCATGAAATTTTCACACTTGCTCTGATTTCTAGCTTTAAGTTTCTCAGCAGTTAAAACAAGTAAGGAGACCTATTGCTCCTTTTCAGAAAGGAGGACTATCAGTTCCTAAGGGATGACAAAACTTTGTTTTCAGCACTGTGTTCTGAAAAGTATTTTCAATGTGTTGGTTTATATAAGGGATGCTGAATAGTGGATAGCATTCTTGACTTCATATTGCAAGTTTAGGAATGGAATTCATATGCCTATTTCCTGTGCTGTCTTTATGCAATAGTAACATTAACTTAAAATAACCCTTAAGGAATTATGTAAACCCTTCACTGATGAAATGAAAGCTTTATAGACTAAATGATTTTTTTCCCCCCTCACAAGGTTTATGGTGGCAAACCTATGGGATGCTGTTTCTTTTTCCTTTTAAGATAAAAGATGTTAATGTACGAGTTGTTTTTTCTAAACTAAAACCTCAGTATTCAGTTTTAATTGCTGTGTTGGTACTTTGTGATAAATAAGTGGGTTTTGTGTTGCAGTTTGAGCACTTAGTCTCTGCAAGGTTTGCCATCACTGTTAGATGATCCCTAGGAGAAGTTCAAGAAAAATAATTAAATACATTCAGTTTTTATCTTTTTGGGAAGTCTCATCTTCACTGGCATTTTCTTAGCCATTCAAGTGCATCATCCTGGCCCCAATCCAGTTGTCTCTCTTGTGTTTAATTTTAGGTTTCTCATTCTCAACTAGATGTTATTACAGTTCTCATAGTACCCATAAGAGCCATGATGTTCAACTGAGTTTTAGGCTTTCTGAGTTTTAAAAAGTTTGAAATTCTTTTTCTAAAATATTGTTAGTTTTTTTCAGTCTTTCATATGCTAATATACATTGTGACTTCCTTAAGAAGATCAATCTTTGAGAAAATTAGTTCCTTGACCTTGTGTGGGCCTGAAGCCCCTCAGTTAGGCTTACTAAACATCTGTTGGAAAATTATGCTAAAAGTTATTCCTTGATAATGTCTTGTAATGTCTACATTAAAAGAAATGGCAGTAATTTAGTAAAGGTTTAATGAAGGCTAACATATCTTTGACATTGAAAGCTAAGAATCTCTAGTAGATCATCTTTGATGTCTAGATAAATTTGGGCAAGTAGATACATTTGGGCAGATGTACTTTCCTAGAATTCTTCAAATCACATCATATATTTATGAGACCAATTGCAACCTTGGCTATGGTTGAAAATATTACTTTTTATGAAATCAAGATTTATTCTTCAGCCTAACCTTTGAAATCTACCTGAATAGAGTAATCAAAAAATACTGTTGAGATAATAGGAAACTTAATCATTTTAAAACTCACTAAAAGAAAATAGTGCATAATAGTCTTTGAGCAAGAACTATAAAAATGTTTAAAATGACAGCTTTCGTGCTCGCTTCGGCAGCACATATACTAAAATGACAGCTTTCAAAATGCACAGTATTGGTACAAATTCCTTATGATGAATGTTGGCACTATGCATATCTAAAATGTACCAATAAATGCCTTGCTTATAAAAAAACAATGTGGATAAACATTCTTAGTAGTGAAGGCACTTCAAAGTAAAGTACTCCATTAGTGACATCAAGCATATACTTACAAATATTTACAGATAGGGACCAGGGACCTTGAGATTGGATAGAATGAAAATGGATTTCATTTTTTATATTTTTAAAGAAATATTTGTAGCCATCTGGATTCTGTTTTCTGGACTGCAGACAAGATGAATAATGTTAAAGATTTATCTTTGAAATTCACTTCTAAAGTTTTGGTGATTACTGCTACAATATTTTCATCCATTAAATTGAATAAACTATTAAATATTTTTGCTTTGAAAATAGAATTATGGTATCTTAAAACAAAAGTAGTTTCTAGTCTCTTAGCTGTAACACTAAGTCACTAGCAAATAGAATTCTGTTTGAAGATTAGATTTCTTTATTATGCACCAGCAATATTATACTGAACTCTGAACTCTTCTACTCTTCTGTGACTTAGGCTTATTGCTATATTTACTTATAAGGAACTCTTACCAACACATGATGTATTTCTTTTCATCCCCTGAGACCTACATGGTTTTCTTTTCCAAGAAAACTTTTCTTAATCTGCTCACAGCTTCCATATGTGTTTTACCAATCTCTCCTTTGTACTACCTTTTTGCTTATACTTATTTCTTTTTTTCCATTTCTTATGCTATGTTCTTAGTGAATATTTTCCTAAATAGAGTATGAGTTCAAGGAAGACATGACCTAGATCTTATCCATTTATTTGTTTTTGGGTTAAAGTTTATACTACAATATAGCTCTGCACAAAATATACTGCTTCTTTTATTTTCTTTGATCTCGTCTAACTCTACATCCCTCACTTTAGTTTCTAGTGGGAGCATATGATAGAAAATACTCAACTGACATATTAAAAGTTACTCAACCTCTTCTGGTTTAATGAAACTTTCCTTCAGATTGACTTCGTGATTAACTCAATCTTTAGGAGGCATTGTTCTGTTCAAAGTTTAAACTTCCTATCAAGATTCTTTCCCCTCTCCTCTTGGAGCTTCTCCTTTCTTTCATTTCTCCTAAGATGGCATATTTGTCTGGAGAGGAGACTGAATTGATTAATAGGGTATGGAACAGAATTCTGGTATTGGATTCCCCACTTCTCAATTTCCTGTTGAAGAATGATTAGTCTGTTCAGTAACTGGTTTTCTTGGGCCAGTGTCTAAGGCACAGGTAATCACACCTAGTCTACTTGGATTTCCCGTGTAGTCTGTAGTCTCTTCCCTTAGTGTTTTCCAGGGTCCTATAGTCTGTAATCTCACCCTCACAGTACCAGATCTCTAAATATTTCAACTTTATGTCTCTCATGATACTTCAGGGTCATAGGAACTCCAAGAATCTCCATGACAGGTGTTGTTCATGATGATGAGAGATACTTACTGCCAACTGTTTGTGTTCAGTCTTCTACCTCATGCTACCTTAGGGGGGAAAGGGGAACAATTCTGGATATTTTTGTTTTCCCTCTGAAATTATCTACAGTCTCTATCAGTGATTCTGTCATTTTTATGTTGTCGTCTTTGTGAAATCTCTTCCAAATATTTCTATTTTTTTTTTTTTTACTGAATTGGATGAATTCCTTCTATAATGGAACTACTTTCTCTGTCCTAAAGCTTTTAGTAAAACTCTTCTATCCAAGTCAAGTCTTTCAATTTTAGCACCCAGTATGAGAATGAAGCTTTTATAGTTTAGAGACTGCTTTTATTTCTAAAAATAGCTTGGCTTACAAAAATGAATTTCTCATTGTGAACTGAAGATTTTTTTTATAGCCAAAAGCAAAGTAATAGCTTTATTGATTTTTTTGCATTCCTATTGTAATGTGTAAGTTCACATAGTTGATAAGGGGAAGAGTGATCTACTGATCATCAGCACCTGAATATGGTTTTGAGCTTTTTTTCTTTGCAAACTTATTTCTTTTCTGATCTTACTCCAACTGCATGATATTGATCCAGTTGCCTATAACTGTATATTTTTGTTCATTCTTTGCAGAAAATATATTTCTCCATGTTTGTTTTTTATCATGTGTTCAGAGCTAAACTAGGTTTTACAACTATTTGCAGATAGATAGGACCATGTGCCTAATTTCTGGTCAGAGAACATGGCTGTAAATGATATACATCACTTCCAAGGCTTCCCCATGCACTTCTTTTGCAATACTCCACACTCAGGAGGTTCATCAGGAGGCCAGGGGGTAATATTCATTGAAGGCAGGACTTTGATGACCTCGGATAGTGATGGCAAGCCCTTTAGAGACCAAATGCCCAAACTACAACCCAGAATCCACTTACAGTGGACCCTCAAGTTATGACTGGCCTGACATACGAACAACTTGGGTTAATTAGGTTAATGGAAGATTCATCTGCCTCTTGTTATTTATAGCTTGTACCCAGGAAAACATCCAGATCTTGCTGTATTGACTTAGTTACAACCTGCCCTTGAGAATTCATTGAGTTTGTAAGTCAATGGTCCATTGTATTTATTGCAAACTGCCAACACTGCAATTAAACTTGAGTACTGAGGTTTTAGTTTAGAAAAATACCATTCATACATTAACATCTTTTGTCTTAAATGAAAAACACAAAAGATCTTTCAATAATAAAAACAGCTTTTTATTTAAAAGTAAAAGCTTGCATTTGGCATGCTTTTGTGCACTGTTATCTGATGCTCTGCTGCTGGCGCTATGGTAGGGCAACTTGGCTCTTGTGCTAGACAGGTCACTGCATGCCCACTTTGGCACATGTGCCATAGGTTCATCACCACTGACCTACAAGAAGGCAGGTCCTCTATATAAACTTATGAGGCATGTTTATTACTCATTAACCTGTATTTGAAATTTAGAATCTTTCAATTGTGGATATAGTCTTAACTTCAGGGTATTTGTAGTACCTTCTTACATTGTCACTTACAGAATAATGGATATTTTTATATTGTATTACACATATCTCAAAATATCATTTATATATATATTTTCATATTGTTAGAGAGGCTACTGGTTATGTTATGTAATGCATTAAAAACAAACTGAGAGGCTGGGGATGTAGCTCAGTGGTAGTATGTTTACTTAGCGTGCACAATGCCCTGAGTTTGATCCCTGGTCACACAAAAAATAATTATATTCCATTTTACTTCATTCCAAATTTAAAAATACTTGTATATGTATGTTTTAATACAATTGCTTTTTTATTCATCTTTTGTATTTTATGTTACTTTTTTTCCTAAATTTTATCCTGTTTTTCTGTTTCTTGTTTCATCTGGCAACTTTTGATTAAAAGCTGGATATTACAATGGTATTTTTTTATTAAATACTAGAAGAAATCATTTAATAGAGTTGACAGATAAGCATCATATCTTAGATACTTCGTACTGTTTACTTTTTACTCTAACACTGTTTCTTAATTTGGCTTCATTACGAGGATTCTTCCTACAAAGTATGAAATAATTGTCTATTTTCCCAGTTCTGTCACAGATGGTCTTAGCTGCTGTCATTCTAGATGCATAAGAAAGCAATCAGTCCATTATATATTTAATAGTTGCTCTATGGAATTAAGTTTAATTCTATCTCAGAATCCTGGTTGAGAATGGCTACTCTAGATGACAGAAAAATTTCAAGAGAAAGAACAGTCTATCTGAATGTAGCAAAGGCAGTGGCTAGTCAGAAAATCATTGCCATAAGGCACCTAGGAGATTTAACATAAGTAGTGTCCATTCTTGGTGAAAAGGAGACATTCAGTTAGCTTCTGTTGAGCTATTAAGCCTTGTTAAGAAAGGATGGCTATGTCAGAAGAGATAGTTAATCTAGAATTACTGAAGAAGCATAAACTAAAGAAAGGTGATGGGTTTTCAGGTATAAAAAGTTTCATGACTCTGAGGCCATATCAGATTGACTTAGTCAAGAAATCTTAGATATTTTCAATCTTTTGTGTATTAATTTCTATTGTCAGTTCTCCATAAAAATTGAAGTCGAAGTTAGCTGATGGGATTGCTTACATGTCATTGCCTAATCCTCGGGGAAAAATATGTGACATGCTCTGTACTTCTTCTATTGAATCCATGCCTGTGAAGGGATGGAATTTGATGGGTAGTGGGCAGATAGCTAAAGCAGTGAATAAAATATCAGTTACTCTCAGAGATCATTTAGTTTTGCATCGCTTGCGTTTCTATTTCTGTTGCAAATCTCTAAAATGCTTTTAAGAGCTCCAAATATAAAAATTATAACCCAAGAACAGCTAGCAGGCTGAATTATTTGCTGAAACACTTAATACTAGGAGGCATTTTGGGAATATGTGTCATCTACTTTCTTTCACACTGAAGTATAAAATGATACTGAGATTCAGACAGGAAAAGTGCTGAAGCAATCTGTTATTTTTCTCTCTTACCTCTGAGCTTATAGGTTATTCTTTTTAAATTTTTAAGTAATTTTAGGCACTTTATATTGTGCTTCTTTTTGGTGGTCATCAATCAATCCTTATTTACCCTTTAATTATTTAAACTGACTTGTATGCAAATAAAACCATTTATTATATAATTAGATAATCAGAACATCTTGAATTACTCTTTCTGATGTTCTATAGAAATCATAGGCATTATCATCCAACTTGTCATTTAATTGTATATATCACTAATTACCACTGCTTATTATGTCTTTTATTTCTGCCCTAAATGATAGAATTTTTGGGTATATAGGTGTGATGGTTAATCTTACATGTCAATTTGACTGTGCCATGAGTGCCCAGAAATTTGACTAAACATTATTCTGGGTGTGTCTTTAAGGGGATTTCCGGGTGAGATTAACATGTGATTCACTAAGATGAAGAGAGCAGATTGCCCTTCTTAAAGTGGAGGGACCATACTTGATCAACTGAAACCTGAATGGAAGAAAAAGGGCTGAGCAAAAGGAAATTACTGTTGCCTGGCTGCTTTGAGGTGGAGCATCAGTATTTTCCTCTTTTTTTTTTTGTACTGGGGATCGAACTCGGGACCTTGTGCTTTCAAGGCAGGTGGCGGAACCACTGAGCTAAATTCCAGCCCACATCAGTATTTTCATGCTTCAGATTCTGTCTTAGTCCATTCTTTATTGCTCTGACATAATACCACCATATAAGTGATTTATAAAGATCAGAAATGTATTGCTCATAGTTCCGCAATCTGGGAACTTCACTAGTAAGGTGCTAGCATGTGATGTGAGCCTTTGTATCAGGCGGCTTTTCCATTCCGTGAAAATTTAACACACATGTCCTCTGAGTATTCATTCCAGTTTGGATCTTCTTGTGCTTGGCTTCTATTGTCTGCATTCCTATCATCATTCTAGTCTGTGCTTTAACCAGAATTGCCCATCAGATTCAGTTTACTGGATTTTAGGCTTTCTGCAGCTCATTTTTCTAAACGTTTCCAAATTCCTCCTACTAAGTCCTTTCAAAAACTTCTGAACCACATGGTCAGGTGCAGCCATAGTAACAACCCCATTTGTGGTGCCAATATTCTCTATCAGTCATCTTTCCCTTTGCTGAGACAAAATACATGAAACCGCAACTTAAAGGAGAGGTTTAATTTGGCTTTGTTTAAGTGGTTTTAGTTCATAGCTGGTTGACTTCGAGGCAGGAACATCATGGAGGAAAGATGTGGTGGAGCAAAACATCATGGAAGCAGAGCACGGAGGAAGAATACTAACAAGATACATACCCTCCAAAGGTTGATCCAGTGACCCATGTGATCCCATTGGGCCGTACCTCCTATAATACCTTCAACTGGCTATGAGTATTAATGAATTAATTCATTAATGCTTGTAGAGGCCCTGTCATCTACTCACCCCTACAGGAGTCTTTTAATACACTCAAATTGACAATGGCATAGTTTTCTTGCTGCATCAGCATATGATAGGAAGCATAATATAGTAGAAGGTAAAGGTGAGAGGCAAGCTCGCTCTCAAAATAAACTCAGTTCCATGAAGTTTTCTAAATAAGTTTTATTTGAAGATAATCTCAAGACAAGAAAAGTTGTAACAATAGCAACTAATGATAGATAGGTTTACCCTTAATTTTTATAGAATAAATATTATACACATAATTTTTTTGCTGACATCCAGTGGACATAGTTTAATAAGTAAAAATATAAACACACATTATATCAAGTTCTATATATCAAGGAGTCTCTTATTTGGCTATATTTCTATTTTTCTACTTTTGGATGTCTGGAGGTCTTTTTTTCATATGAGAAGAGAGATTGTCACTTCAGATGGCTTACAAATCCCTATCATAACCCATGAAGTACTTAAAATATGCTTCCTAAAAATGTGAAGTCTGAGAAAATATTGTGATGAGTCATTGAGAAACTGCTTTGAAAGTCACCAGTCAGCATCCACCTCTGATGCTATATAGCTTTGATTACTGAGGAAGGCTCTGTGGGGTTGTCCGGATACCAGCTCTGGGATACTTCTGTGGGTTGATATGGGGTGCGTGCATTGGAGATGAGGGACCGGGGAAGCACAAACCTAAGGCTTTCTAGACTGGGGCTAAGTAGGGGACAGAGCTTAGCTGTGAGGAGCAGAACATTAAGCTGGGTTTGAGAGAGAGGCAATCTAGAAGTAAGATATATAATGCAATTGAGGAATAGGTGACTGACTCTAAGTCCAGGGAGTGGAAGTGAAGAATATAGGAGGCTTTTGTTGGAGCTGGCTTACAGCTTTATAAGACCCAATTATTAAGTTTTCTAGAATTTTACAAGCCAGTTGTTAAGCATAGAAATTGTTGAAGACTAAATTAGAAAAACTTACAATGAAATACATTATCTTTAAAACTCAGGTAATACATACTCAAAACTCAATACTGCCTATTTTACTATTATTTATAAAATCATCCTTTGAGAGGATTTACATGTTTTACATTTGTATGGTGGAAATACTATACAATGTTGCACTGTTATGCATCTCCAGCTTTGCATTCTGAAATATCAGGAGGTTTTTTTGATTATGGTAGGAATGCTTTAGTCAAGGAGACTGGAGAATGCTACTCACAGGGTCTCCTCTGTCACCAAGAGCTGGGTAATAAGAGCAGTCTACTGGGCATACAGGTAACACTGGTAACTCAACTTATCTTTCTTTCTCTCTCTCTTTCTCCCTTTCTCTCTTTCTCCCCCTTTCTCTCTCTCTTTCTCTCTCTCCATCTTCACTCCCTCTCCCAGAATATCTGTACAGGGAAGTTCCTACAGCCATGGCATTGGAGTAGATTGTCTCCTTCTGGAACAAAGAGTACGTGTATTTGCTGCCTATTATAACAGTTTTGGATTTCCCAGTTGTGGGTTCCTCTTTTATACCGCACCCTCTGTATATTTAGGTGTCCTCTGTTCTGCTTTGTGTCACCCTGTAGACTTGAGGCTTTAAAGACTCGAATAAAGATGCTGGAACTCTGGGTATTGCTATTGCTGGGGTTAATAAAGCTTTACCTTTGATCCAGAAGATACTTTGTATCTTCTGCCAGCATATGCAAAACCGTGTCATGCTAATTTATTTGGTTGCAAATTCTCAACTCCCTCCCTGTTCTTGACAATATTTTGTGTCAGACATTTGACTAGGTACTGAGACACAAAAATGAACAAGACAGAAATGTCTGTGCCCTTGTGGAGTTCAAAATATCTTGTAGGATTATAAACAAAAGGCAATAAAACTAAGCAATGAATATTTTAAAATTATCTTGGGATAAGAATTAAGAAAGAATTGAACAGTGGTATGAATGTAATGGAGCAGCCCAAAAGGAGATCTATATATATTGTGGCTAAGTTGTCTCTAGTAGGTGGCTGAGTTAGGAGGTTAGGACCGAGGAATAAGGAGGAGTAATAAAATAGGGAGGAACACAGAGGGCCATGAAGTAGCACTTGTCAGTTGATTCATGATTGATTGAGGGAATGGGGCAATGAGGTAGCATTTATCAATTAATTAATGAAAGGAATATATTTATTGGAGAGATTCTTTTCTTCTGGCCCCTCTTTTCATCACTAAGGTAAATAAGTGGGAGAGAGGGCTCATCTTCAGGCAGTAAAAACAATTACAGAAGTTTTCTGCCATTGTCCTGTAATGGAATCATGTACTATTCCAAATATTGCATAAAGGTTTGTGAAACACCTGGAAATAATACTTGAAGACTGAACTGAAGAGGAGTGGTGGTTGTGCAGTGAGTAGAAAGCAGCAAAGAGGACAGAGCAGTGGCTGTAGTAAGGGGAATGCAATGCCTTCATTTGTACCTGCTCTGTGCAGCGTTCCTAGGTCAGAGTTTATGTGGCAGGGATAGATAGCCTGGAGTTTAAAAAATTTTCTCAACCATTTTTCTAGAAAACTAGACAGCAAACTCGATGATGTATGGTTACACTTACCATTAAGAGTTAGAATGAAGTTAAACTATCTCGAGGACTGAGGAAAAGGTTTCTGAGGTAAATTTCCTGACTTTTAATTAGTGGCTCTGGGACTGCTCTACTGTCCTCATAATATGCAGAGCTCTTTACCAAAGGTTGCTAGAAGAGCCTTGTTTATTTTTCCTGGTGCCAAGGATCAAACTCAGGACCTTGCTCTTGCAAGGTAGGCACAGTGTCACTGAGCTAAATTCCCAGCCCTGGAAGAGCCCTGATGAAGACCTGAGACATAAAAGAAAGGCAGAAAAGATGTAAAAATTCCTTTCTTATGCCTTCCACAAATCTAGTATATAAGTACTTCTTCAGAATTTTAGAATTAAATGTTAGAATTTATACTCAAAGTAATTTGACAATAATTTTTATACATATCGTATTGATATACATGCATATTGCAGAATGTATATTTTAGATGTAATCTATAAGATAGTTATAATTACTTGTTTTTTTCAGTACCAGACATAAGACAATTTAAGGCACAGACAAGACATCTTTCTCTGGATAATAAATACAGTGCCACTTTTGGAGTATCCACAGTAAAATATCTGCAAATCTAGAAGACATCCAAATTGTTCTACTGTGAGACTTTGTTAAAATGAATACAATGCTTTAATTGCATATCCTTACATTTTACCAAGCACTCAACATACATCATAGTCCTGTAAGAACTATTGCCCCAGGGAGAGGAAGAGGCTTCCAGGTCACAGTAGCACCCCTTCCAGGGCAGAGGAAGAGGCTTCCAGGCCTCCATAGCACTGCTCCCAGTGCAGAGGAGGTAAGCCACGTGGACGCCAACAGCACACACCCTCCCTACCCCCCCCATTGAAATGAGAAGACAAGTAAACAAGTCTCAAAATCAGACTTACTTCCAGATCACCTAGAGCAACCCCAAAGGGAAATGAAATTGAACACTCTAATACTCAACCACCTGAACTCTCTGAACTGGCAACAAAAGAGGATCTGGAAAAATTGAAATCAGAAATAATTTCTTAGATAATAGCAGAGATTGTGCTCATAGTGCAAGACATGATTATGAATCTAGAGAGGAGCTGAGGAACATGATGGAATAACAACATAAGAAACAAATAGAATCCATAAAACAGATAGAAACAGATTTCCAGGAGATTAAAAACTCCTTTGGAAGTCTACACAGCAGAATGAGTCAGTATGAGGACAGAATTTCAGATATAGAAGATAAGATTGCAATTAGTGATAGGAAAAGAAAAATTGCTTCAAAATTATAAGGAACATGAGAAATCAATCCAGCAGCTTCTAGACGATGCAAAGAATAACATAAGACTGACCGGAGTCAATGAAGAAACAGGAGAGTTCAGATGACATAAAAAAACTGTTCACAGAAGTAATGGCAGAAAACTTCCCAAGCAGGAGAAAAGAACTTGACATACAGATAAGTGAGGCATATAGGACTCCAACTAGCCTTGATTAAAAAAAAATCTACACATAGACATATAGTAGTTAAGATTCCAGAAACCCAACAGAAGAACAAAGTTCTACAAGCAGTTAGAGAAAAGAAACAAATCACATACAAAGGAAAGCCCATCAGAATCACAGCAGATTTCTCAACACAAACCCTCAAGGCAAGAAGAGCTTGGAGTGACATATTCCAAGCCCTAGAGGAAAACAGCCTCCAACCCAGATTGATATACCCTGCAAAACTATCTTTCAAGATTAATGGAGAAATAAGATACTTTCATGATGAAGAGCACCTTAGGAACTTCATAAATACCAAACTAGCACTCCAAAAAATTTTAGACAATATCCTAGGAAAAGACAATGAGGATCACAACCCCAGGAAGCAAAGCAGAATGAATCCATTGGGCATGACAAAAAATTAAATGCAAGGAGGGGGAATCCAACAAAAAAAAGGTCAATGACATCAGTTATAACCAACAATGTTAATGGTATCAATTCACCAATCAAAAGAAATAGACTGGCAGAAAGGGTCAAGAAGAAAAAGCCAACAGTATGCTGCATACAAGAAACACAATTCAAAAAGAAACTCATACACTGAAAGTTATAGGGTTGAAAACAATGCTCCATGTGACGGGAACCTGAAAAAAAGGAGGAGTAGCTGTCCTCTTTGCAGATCAAGTGGACTTCAAACCACCACTGATAAAGAGAGACAAAGAAGGACACTACATCCTTGTAAAGGGAACAATCTGACAGGAAGAGATGACAATCATAAATATATATGCACCAAATGCTAGTGTGCCCCACTATATAAAACAAATACTAACAGACATGAAAAGTCATATATGCACTAATACAATCGTAGTGGGGGACCTCAATACCCAACTGTCACAAATAGATAGATCAACTAGACTAAAAATAAATAATGAAATACTAGAAATCAATCGAACTCTTGAACACATGAACTTAACTGATATTTACAGAGTGTTCAGCCCACAAAATCAGAATACACATTCTTTTTAGCTGCACATGGGTCATTCTCTAAAATAGACCACATAATCACTCATGGAACATATTCAAGTAAGTTCAAAAGAACTGAAGTTATCCCCTATATGTTATCAGACCATAGTGCAATGAAATTGGAGATCATTAGCAAAAGAAACCATAAGAATTTCATAAAAACATGGAAATTGAACAACACATTTCTGAATAACCAATGGGTAACAGAAGAAATTAAGAAAGAAATCAGACAGTTCCTTTAATTAAATGAAAATGACAATACAACATATCAGAATCCATAGGACACAATAAAAGCAGTCTTATGGGGGAAATACATAGCAGTGAAGACGCATATTAGGAAAACAGAAGGAGCCCAATTAAACAACCTGATGCTGAACCTTAAGCTTCTAGAAAAAGAAGAGCAGGACAAACCAAGGGAGGAAGTTATAAAGATTAGAGCAGAAATCAATGCAATGGAGACTAAGAGAATAATACAAAAAATCAATGAAGCCAGGAGTTGGTTCTTTGAAAGAATCAACAAAATTGACAAACCCTTAGCCAATCTTGTCAGAAAAAGGAAAGAAAAGGCCCAAATCCATGCAATTAGGAATGAAAAGGGTGAAATGACAAGAGACCCAGGAGAAATCCAGAGGATCATCAATACCTACTTCCAGAACCTATATGCCAATAAGATGGACAACACAGAAGAAATGGACAGATTCCTAGATACATATGAATTACCAAAGTTGAACGAAGAAGACCTAAAAATTCTGAACAACCCAATATCAACCAATGAAATTGAAAATGTAATTAAAAACTTATCAACTAAGAAAAGCCTGGGCCCTGATGGCTTCGCTGCTGAATTCTGCAAGACATTTAGAGAGGAACTACTGCCACTACTTTTAAACTCTCCAATGAAATTGAAAGGGAAACAATACTCCCAAATTCATTCCTGGAAGCAAGTATCACTTTGACCCCCAAAGCAGAGAAAGACCCAACTGAAGAGGAGAAATATAGGCCAATTTCATTAATGAACATAGATGCAAAAATCCTTAATAAGATACTGGCAAACAGAATGCAGAAGATCATCAAGAAGATCATAATCCTGACCAAGTAAAATTCATCTGAGCTATGCAGGGATGGTTCAACATATGCAAATCAATAAATGTAATATACTATAACAATACAGCCAAGGACAAAACCATATGATCTCAGTAGATGCAGAAACACCATTTGACAAAATTCAACATGCATTTATGATAAAAACTGTACAAAAAATTGGAATAAATGGTCTCTACCTCAAGCTGATAAAAGCCATCTATGAAACCCCACAGTCAATATCATACTAAATGGTCAAAACCCGAAAGCCTTCACATTAAAATCAGGAACAAGACAAGGATGTGCACTATCACAACTCCTCTTCAATATAGTTTTGGAAACATTAGCCATGGCAATTAGACAAGAGAAAGAAATAAAAAGAATAAAGATGGGAAATGAAGAAGTCAAATTGTCATTATTTGCAGATGATATGATACTCTATATAGAAGTCCCCAAGAATCCCAACAAAAGTCTTCTAGACTTAATAACTAAATTCAGTAGAGTAGCTGGTTACAAGGTCAACACATAAAAATCAATAGCTTTCCTCTACACAAACAACAGACTCACTGAGAAACAAATAGGGCAAACAATTTCTTTCGCAATAGCATCCAAAAAATTGAAATACGTAGGAATCAATGTAAGAAAAGAAATCAAAGGCATCTTTTCTGAAAACTATAACAATCTGAAAAGAGATATTGAAAATGGTATCAGAAAATGGAAAGAAATTCCCTGGTCCTCGGTAGGAAGAATCAACATAGTGAAAATGGCCATACTTCCAAAACTGCTATATAGATTTTTTTTTTGCACTTTATTAAATTCTTTTATTGGTATATTGTAGGTATACAACACAATTACATTTCTCATTGGGAACTGGACCTTTATATAATGCATCTTGGTTCTTATTTTTTCCCTATTCCTAGCCCTCTCTTCACCCCCTCCACCCTTCCCTATTTACAAAGACTTTCTTTCCATTTTTTCCATTTCTCATCATTTTTCCATTCCCTTCTTTCCTTTCCCCTGCCCCTCCCACTACTCCTACCCCTTTGGACCTTTTCTTCCTATATTGCATTATCGATTATTCATTCTAATCATTGGTACATTTTAGGTATACAATATAATGATATTCATCATTGGAAATTTGCATCTTTACATAGTCTCTCCTGGTTCTTATTTTTCACCCTTGCCCAGCCCTCCCTTCAACCCCTCCAGGCCTCTGTATTTACAAAGATTTTGTTCCTTTTTTTCCATTTTCTCATATTAATCCCACTCTGTTCTATCGTTTCGCCTAGCCCTCCCACTTCCTTCCCCTTTGCCCCCTTTCTTCCTATTTGACATTACCTATTATACATTTAGTCCTTATTTACACTTTCAGTTTCTCACACTAGAGAAACTATTTGGTATTTATACATGTGTGTCCTATTTATTTCACTTAAGAGTATTGCCTCAATGTGCATCCACTTAACTATAAATGTCTCTAATTTCTCATATTTTATGGCTGAGTAGTACTCCATTTCATAAAAAAACCCCACATTTTCTTTATCCAGTCTCCAGTTGATGGGCATTTGGGCTGTTTCCAAGTTTTAGCTATCACAAACTCTGCTGCTATGAACATGGGCACACATATATCACTGTGGTATGATTCTTTTAATTCTTTGGGGAAGATCCGCAGCAGTAGAATAGCAGGGTCAAATGGGACTTCCAGTCCTAGTCCTTTGCGGTATCTCCATACTGATTTCCACAGTGGTTGTACCAGTCTACATTCCCACCAGCAGTGGAGCAGGGTTCCTCTTTCCCTACAGCCACACCAGCATTTGTTATTGGTTGATTTCATGATAGCAGCCATTCTTTCTGGTGTGAGGTGGAATCTCAGCATTGTTTTCATTTGCATCTCTCGAATGACCAGTGATGTTGAGCATTTTTTCATGCATTTATTTGCTATTTCTACTTCTTTATCTGAGAAATGTCTGTTCATTTCAGATGCCCATTTTCGAATTGGGTCTTTAAATTTGGGCAGTCTGATCTTTTTAAGTTCTTTATAGATTCGAGATAGTAGACATTTGTCTGAGGAAGAGCAGGTGAAGATTTTTCCCACATTGTGGGTTGTCTCTTCACACTGCTGGTGGTTTCTCTTGCTGTGCAGAAGCTTTTTAATAAGAAGAGATCCCACTTGTTGATTGTTTGTGCTAGTTCATGGGCAACTGAGGTCTTCTTCATAAAATCTTTCCCTACACTGATTTCTTTAAGGGTTCTACCTAATCTCTGTTCCAACTGGTTCAGAGTTTCTATTTTAATATTTAGATCTTTAATGCATTTTGATTTTAGTTTAGTGCATGGTGAGAGATACAGGTCTAGTTTTAATCTTTGGCAAGTTGAAGCCCAATTTTTCCAGCACCATTTATTAAAGAGGCTATCTTTCCTCCAGTGAGGGTGTTTGGCTCCTTTATCGAAGATGAGATGGCTGAGTGTGTCTGGCATTGTTTCTGCATCTTCTAATCTGTTCCACTGATCCTCAAGTCTGTTTCTTTGCCAGTACCATGCTGTTTTTATCACAGTAGCTTTGTAGTAGAGTTGCAGGTTGGGGATTGTGATACCCCCTGCCATGTCTATGTTACCTAGAATTGCTTTTGCTATTCTGGTCCTCTTCTTGTTCCAAATGAATTTTTGGATTGTTTTCTCAAGGTCCATGAAGTATGCTGCTGGGATCTTGATTGGAATTGCATTAAATCTATATAGCAGCTTTGGAAGTATGGCCATTTTCACTATAGTAATCCTTCCTACCCAGCAGCTGGGGATGTCTGTCCATTTTCTGATATCATCTTCAATCTCTCTTTTCAGAGTGCCATAGTTTTCAGAGAAGAGGTTTTTGATTTTTTTCGTTAGGATGATTCCTAGGTATTTCAGTTTTTTGGATGCTATTGTGAAAGAAATTATTTGCCCTATTTCTCTCTCAGTGAGTCTGTCATTTGTGTAGAGGAAAGCTATTGATTTTTGTATGTTGACCTTGTAATCAGCTACTTGACTGAATTTGATTATTAAGTCTAGAAGACTTTTGGTGGAGTTCTTGGGGTCTTCTATATAGAGTATCATGTCATCTGCAAATAATGACAATTTGACTTCTTCATTTCCTATCTTTATTCCCTTTATTTCTTTCTCTTGTCTAATTGCCATGGCTAATGTTTCCAGAACTATATTGAACAAGAGTGGTGATAGTGGACATCTTTGTCTTGTTCCTGATTTTAATGTGAAGGATTTCAGTTTTTGACCATTTAGTATGATATTGGCTATTGGTTTTTCATAGATGGCTTCTATCAGTTTGAGGTAGAGACCATCTATTCCAATTTTTTGTATGGTTTTTATCATAAATGCATGTTGAATTTTGTCAAATGCTTTTTCTGCATCTATGGAGATAATCATATGGTTTTTATCCTTGGCTCTATTGATATAAGGCATTACATTGAGTTATTTGCATATGTTGAACCCTCCCTGCATCCCTGGGATGAATCCCACTTGATCAGGGTGTATGATCTTCTTGATGATCTTCTGAATTCTGTTTTCCAGTATCTTATTAAGGATTTTTGTATGAATGTCCATTTGTGAGATTGGCCTATAGTTCTCTTTTTCAATTTGGTCTTTCTCTGCTTTGGGGATCAAGGTGATGCTTGCTTCCAGGAATGAATTTGGGAGTATTGCTTCCCTTTCAATTTCATTGAAGAGTTTCAACAGTAGTGGCAGCAGTTCCTCTCTAAATGTCTTGTAGACTTCACCAGTGAAGCCATCAGGGCCTGGGCTTTTCTTAGTTGATAAGTTTTTAATTACATTTTCAATTTCATTGGTTGATATTGGGTTGTTCAGAATTTTTAGGTCTTCTTCGTTCAACTTTGGTAGTTCACATGTATCTAGGAATCTGTCTATTTCTTCTGTGTCATCCATCTTATTGGCCTATAGATTCTGGAAGTAGGCATTGATGATCCTCTGTATTTCTGCTGGGTCTGTTGTAATTTCACCCTTTTCAATCCTAATTGCATGAATTTGGGCTTTTCTTTCCTTTTTCCTACAAGGTTGCCTAAGGGTTTGTCAATTTTGTTGATTCTTTTGAAGAACCAACTCTTGGCTTCATTGCTTTTTTGTGTTGTTCTCTTAGTCTCCATTGCATTGATTTTTCCTCTGATCTTTGTAATTTCTTCCCTTGTATGAGCTTTGGGGTTGTCCTGCTGCTGTTTTTCTAGAAACTTGAGGTCCAGCATCAGGTTGTTTAATTGAGCTCATTCTGTTTTCCTAATATGCGTATTCACTGCCATGAATTTCCCTCATAAGACTGCTTTCATTGTGTCCCATTGATTCCGATATGTTGTACTGTCATTGTCATTTAATTGAAGGAACTGTCTGATTTCTTCTTTAATTTCCTCTGTGACACATTGGTTATTCAGAAGTGTGTTGTTCAATTTCCATGTGTTTATGGAGTTTTTTGAGTTTCTTTTGCTATGAATCTCCAATTTCATTGCACTATGGTCTGATAATATACAGGGGATAACTTCAATTCCTTTGCACTTACTTAAACATGTTCTATGTGTGAGGATGTGTTCTATTTTGAGAATGACCCATGTGCACCTGAGAAGAATATGTATTCTGATTTTGTGGGGTGGAAGACTCTGGAAACATCTGTTAAGTTCATTTGTTCAAGAGTTCGATTGAATTCTAGTATTTCATTACTTATTTTTTGTCTAGTTGATCTATCTATTTGTGACAGTGGGCTGTTGAGGTCCCCAACTACAATTGTATTAGTGCATATATGACTTTTCATGTCTGTTAGTATTTGTTTTATATAGTTTGGTGCACTAGTGTTTTGTGCATAGATATTTATGATTGTCATCTCTTCCTCTTGGATTCTTTCCTTTACAAGGATGTAGTGTCCTTCTTCATCTCTCTTAATCAGTGTTGGTTTGAAATCTATTTGATCTGCAAAGAGTATAACTACTCCTGCTTTTTTTCGGGTTCTTGTCGCATGGAGTATTGTTTTCCACCCTTTAACTTTCAGTCTATGAGTTTCTTTTTGAATGAACTGTGTTTCTTGTATGCAGCATATTGTTGGATTTTGCTTCTTGACCCATTCTGCCAGTCTATTTCTTTTGGTTGGTGAATTGAGACCATTAACATTGATGGTTATAACTGAAACTTATTGACTTGTCATTGCCATGACTTTTTCTTTTTGTTGGGTTCTCCCCCTTTCCATTTAATTTCTTTTCATGCCAGATGGGTTCATTCTGCTTTGCTTCCTGGGGTTGTGATCCTCAATGTCTGTTCCTAGGATATTGTGTAAAATTCTTTGGAGTGCTGGTTTGGTATTCACGAAGTTCCTAAGGTGCTCTTTGTCATGAAAGTATCTTATTTCTCCATCCATTTTGAAAGATAGTTTTGCAAGCTACTCAATCTGGGTTGGAGTCTGTTTTCTTTTACGGCTTGGAATACATCACTGCAAGCTCTTCTTACATAGATGGTTTGCATTTGGAAGTCTACTGTGATTCTGATGGGCTTTCCTTTGTATGTGATTTGTTTCTTTTCTCTAACTGCTTGTAGAACTTTATTCTTCTGTTGAGTTTCTGGAATATTAACAATTATATGCCTATGTGTAGATTTTTTTTGATCAAGGCTATTTGGAGTCCTATGTGCCTCACTTATCTGTATGTCAAGGTCTTTTCCCCTCCTTGGGAAGTTTTCTGCCCTTATTTCTGTGAAGAGATTTTTTATGTCATCTCCACTCTCTCCTGTTTCTTCATTGACTCCAATCAGTCTTATGTTATTCTTCTTTGCATCATCTAGCAGCTGCTGGATTGATTTCTCATGTTCCCTTATAATTTGAAAGCAATTTTTCTTTTGCTGGTCACTAATTGCAATCTTATCTTCTATATGTGAAATTCTGTCCTCACATTGGCTCATTCTGCTGTGTAGACTTTCAATGGAGTTTTTCATGTCTGGGAAATCTATTTGCATCTGTTTTATGAATTCCATGTGTTTCCTATGTTGTGATTCCATCATGTTTCTCAGCTCCTCTCTAGATTTATTAATCATGTCTTGCACTAGGGGCACAATTTCTTCTGTTATCTGAGAAATTATTTTTGTGTTCATTTTTTCCAGATCCCCTTTTGTTTCCAGTTCAGTGGGTCCAGGTGCTTGAGTGTCAGAGTTTTTCATCTCATTTCCCTTTGGCATTGATCTAAGTGATCTGGAAGTCTGCTTTTGAGACTTATTTACATGTTTTCTCATTTTGATTGGGGGGGGCTGTTGGCACCTGCACGGATTACCGCCTCTGAGCTGAGAGAGGTGGGACAGGAGCTGGGAGCAGCAGTGGGGATGGTGGCCCAAAAGCCCTTTCCTGTAGGCTAGGAGCAGCGGGAGGGATGGTGGCCTGGAAGTCCCTTCCTCTGGTCCAGGAGCAGCAGCATGGTGACTCAGAAGACCCTACTTCTGGGCCCGGAGTGGTGGAAGGGATGGTGGCCCCGAAGCCCCTTTCTCTGGGCCAGGAGTGGCAGGACAGAAGGGGGCCCAAAAGCCCTTTACTGTGAGCTGGGAGCAGTGGGAGTGATGGTGCCTGGGAAATTCCTTCCTCTGCACCAGGACCAGTGGTACTGTGGCTCAGAAGCCCCTACCTCTGTGCTGGGAGCAATTGAACTCAATTCCATGGTCTGATGGTCTGGTATCCTCTGGGTCTTTGTAGTGTGGAACCAGATGGCTGTACAGAGGAGTGGGAATGGGGGGTTCCAGTGGATTTTTGCCAGGGCATGGGCTGATTCACACTGCTATATAGATTTAATGCAATCCCAATTGGAATTCCAGGACCGTACTTCACAGACCTTGAGAAAACCATCCAAAAGTTCATTTGGAACAAGAAGAGACCCAGAATAGTAAAAGCAATTCTAGGTTACAGAGACATAGCAGGGTGTATCTTAATCCCCAAATTGAAATGATACTACAAAACTACTTTATAAAACCAGCATTGTACTGGCAAAGAAACAGACCTGAGAAACAGTGGAACAGATTAGAAGATGCAGAAACAACTCCAGACACACTCAGTCACCTCATCTTTGACAAAGGACCCAAATACCCTCACTGGAGGAAACATAGCCTCTTTAATAAATGATGCTGAAAAAATTGGGTTTCAAGTTGCCAAAGATTAAAACTAGACCTATATTTCTCTCCATGCACTAAACTAAAATCAAAATGGATTAAAGATCTTAGTATTAAAACAGAAACCCTGAACCAGCTGGAACAGAGGTTAGGAAGAACTCTTGAAGACATTGGTGTAGGAAAAGATTTTATGAACAAATCCTCATTTGCCTGCGAAGTAGCACAAACAACAAGTGTGATTTTTTCTTGTTAAAAAGCTTCTGCACAGCAAGAGAAACCACCAGCAGTGTGAAGAGACAACCCACAATATGGGAAAAATCTTCACTTGCTGTTCTTTGGACAAAGGCCTACTATTGAGTATCTATAAAGAACTTAAAAAAATCAGACCTCCCATATGTAAAGACTCAATCCAAAAATGGGCATCTGAAATGAACAGTTTTCTCAAAGAAGTAGAAATAGCAAATAAATAGATGAAAAAATGTTCAACATCACCGGTCATTCGAGATCTGCAAATGAAAATAACACTGGGATTCCACCTTACTCCAGGAAGAATGGCTGCTATCATGAAGTCAGCCAATAACAAATGCTGGCAGGGTTTTGGGGAAAGATGAACTCTGCTCCACTGCTGGTGGGAGTGTAGACTGGTACAATCACTGTGGAAATCAGTATGGGGATACCTCAAAGAACTAAGGCTGGAAGTCCCATTTGACCCAGATCTTCCCCTCTGGGTATCTTCCCCAAAGAATTAAAAGAATCATACCACAGTGATATATGTGCACCCATGTCCATAGCAGCACAATTTGTATTAGCTAAAACTTGGAAGCAGCTCAACTGCCCAACAACTGCAGACTAGATAAAGAAAATGTGGTGCTTTTTTTCCCCCACAAAATGGAGTACTACTCAGCCATAAAAAATGAGAAATTAGAGACACTTATAGCCAAATGGATGCACACTGAGGTGATACTCTTAAGTGAAATAAATAGGACACACATGTGTATATTGTGGTACCAAGCAAGCCAGTAGGTCACCAAACACTGGGACAAACAACAAAGTTAAAACTGAAAGGAGTTTATTCACATGCGTGGACTCCACCCTCTAATAGGAGTGGAGCCCTGAAGCAGGCAACAGCACAGTTTTTATAGGTTGTTACAATAGCACAGCTTTTATAAGTTGTTATTTAAAGAAGTTAAACGGGGTCAACATGGTGCAGAATATTTTTTACAACTCAGCTATCTTGCTATCTTGTCAGGTTAGGATATTTTGTGGTTAGAGGGAGGTACCAGGCACCAACCGTTTCTGAGAAGTGATGAAGCAAGTTTACAGAAGCACAATGAATGGTTACAAAAATGAGGGGAATTTCATCACTCTGTAAGAGGAGGTGTATGAGGGGAGTTCGTCCACAGGCCAAGATGGTGTTTCTTAGTTCATCTTGGTCTTACATTCCCCACTGGTTTTTGTACAGAATCAAACCTTTGATTCATCATGTTTGTCATACTCTTTTTCAGGCAATGGTTTATACATCTGGCTTAATAACATGTTCTTTACATTGTCTATCTGTTTGGACACATACCTGGTTATGACCTTTAGTATGTAGCAACATGATAACAAACACACAGCCACAATTATCACTAAACAGATTTCAGACAGATTAAGTGATTGTGTCAGCTGAATCTAAATATTACCAACAAAGTCTAATTGTCTTTGGGGGTAATATTGTCAATGTTTCAGACAATAATGACTTAAAAATAATAATCATAACAAATGTTGAATTATGGGTCAATATAGCAAACATCATGTGTTCCTTTTTAGTCTTAGTTTTTTGTCACCTGGTTGACTAATGATCTTTTATTTGACCTCCGGGGTGTCTTCAGGAGCCATTTTAATGTGACAGTGATGTATCCATGGTGTCTTTCCCACGACCTTTACAGCAGATGGCCTTGTCAAGATCACCTGGAAAGGCCCTTTTTAATGTGGCTCCAGAGCCTTAGATGAATGTCTCTTTATCAGCACCAGATCTCCAGGCTGAAATTTATGGCAGGTGACCTCAGGTTGAGGGGCCAGCCTGGCCTCCCAAACTTGATTTTGCAGCTCCTGTTGGATTACCTGGAGGGCTTTTAAAGAATTTAACAAAGTATGATTTTTACATTCTGATACATTTTTCAAATTTACCCTGGGCAGTAAGGGAGGTGGTCTCCCAAACATGATTTTATAAGGAGTTATCTTTTTTATATAAGGAGTGTACCTAGCCTGCAAGAGGGCCAGTGGGAGGAGGTCTGGCCAGCTTTCTCCAGTTTCCAAAACAAATTTAGTTAATGTTTTTTTTAAAGTATGATTTATCTTTTTTATTTGCCCTGAACTTTGTGGCTGATAGGCACAATGAAGTTTTTAATCAATGTTAAAGACCTTGGCCCCTAATTGGAATACCTTGGCTGTGAAGGCTGGGCCATTGTCGAGGCCAAATTGGGGGATGAGCCCCTGTAACAGCTTTTTGTTGACTATTGTAGCTGTCTGTCTTTTAGTAGGGAAGGCTTTTACCCATCGTAAGTATCTACCCAAACCAACAGGTACCTATATCTGCAGCTGGGCTTGACTTTAGTAAAATCCAATTTCCAAAATTCCCCAGGATGTTTACCTTGGTGCTGGCTTCCCTCACCTCTGAGTGTTGTCTTGGCATTTACCTGGGCACATGTCTGGCACTGAGCGCAAACATCCTAGACCATGGCAGCCAGCTTAGCAGTTAAGAACCTGGAACTTATCAATTGTCTGAGGTTTTTTTTTCTAGGTGAGTTAACTGGTGTATCTGTTGAATTAGCTGTCGGCCAAGAGCCTGAGGCAAGCAAACTCAGCTGTCGGGATGGCTCCACCATCCAATTTTATCTTGTATAGCTCCCACCCAGGTGGTTTTTTTTCTTCTGATGAATAATGTGGCATGGCTGGCAGCTCAGGAACAGTTTTAAGGGGCAGGGTGGGGGCCATCCCCACTGATTTTTTGGTAGCCAATTTAGCAGCTAGATCAGCCTTTTTATTTCCTATGGCCTTTGGTGTGTTAGACCTCTGATGACCCTTGTAGTGTATTATAGCCACTGATTTAGGCTTTTATATGGCTTTTAGCAAAGCTAGGATCTCATGTTTGTTGTTGATGTCTTTCCCTCCTGATGTGAGCAGGCCCTGTTGTTTATATATCTCTCTATGAACATGTACAGTTGCAAAGGCATACCAACTGTCCATGTAGATGTTGACAAGCTTCCCTTTACCCAGGTTTAAGGCCTGAGTGAGAGCCATCAGCTCTGTTTGTTGGGCTGAAGTTCCAGATCCCAGAGCAGCAGCCCACCTTGTCACTCCCTGCCCATCCACCACCCTTGCCCCCGCATACCTGACTCCTTGCTCGATGAAGCTGTTTCCATCCATGAAGAATGTCTCCTCAGGGTCTTTTAGGGGCATATCCTGCAAATCAGGTCTGGTCGTGGTTATGTCCTGGAGGGTCTCCTTGCAGTCATGTAGTGGGGTCATCAGGTCTGAGGCAGGCAGCAGGGTTGTGGGGTTTAAGGTAGTGGCTTTTGTCCCTCTTTTTTTTTTTTTTTTGAGGGGGCACTCATTTTTCCAATGTCCAGTCTGTTTGTAATAGGCACATTGGTCCCTTCTGAGCTTAGGCCACGGGGGTCTCTCCAGTTTAGATCTCCCAGTCTGTTTACTTATCTCATAGTTTTTGAGGGTGGCAATAGTAACCCTTTTTAGCTGCTTGGCGACTGTCTCTTCTGGGGAGTCCCAGTTGTCAAAAACCTTTTGAGCTATACTCAGGAGCTCAGACCTGTTTTTTTCCTCAAATCCTTCCAATCTCTGAAGTTTTTTGTCTAATATCTGGGTCCAACTGTGACACAAAAGCCAGATTTATCATGGCTGTTTTTTTGAGAATCAGGATTAGTGGGTATATAGACCCAATATGCCTCTAGAAGGTGCTCCAGGAAAGCCACGGGGGACTCCATCTTATTCTGTTTTACCTCACTCACCTTAGTCAGATTAGTCAGCTTTCTAGCTGCTTGGCAGAGTCCCTGTAAAAGGTGCTGGTGGCAACTGGCCAGATCTCTCCTACCTGTATCTGTGTTGGGGTCCCAGTCTGGTCGGTGGGCTGGCACCTAGGCCTCTGCTCTCTGCAGGTAAGCCAGAGTGCTGGGACCAAGGTCTGGGTTTAGTCTCAGGGCCACCTTAATAGCGTCTTGGAAAATCTGGTCCCTCTCCTCTGTAGTGAAGAGGGTGTGGAGCAGCTGTTGGCAGTCATCCCAGGTGGGCTGATGAGTATGGAAAACACTCTAGAAGATGAATTAAAGCCTGGGTTTTTTTCTGAAAAAGGACCAACTTGATTTTTTAATTATAAAGATCACTAGTAGTAAAGGGAATGTACACAAATCCACCACCTGGCTCAACCTGTTTTAAAGGAAGGACTGTGGACATTACCTGACTAGTTGTCCCTTGTGACTCATAAGTTTGTCCTGATTGGGTATGAGAGGGAGACAGGGGGGTCAGATGGTGTGGGTGAGCCAGAGGGATTAGTGGGGGCAGAAGCAGAAGGGGAGTCAGGATCTTTTTTAGGTTTTTTATCCTGGGCCTGATATGGGGGCGGACAAGGTCGGAAGTTGTCCTTATCCCACAGAGCCTGGAAAACCTTATGTTTTGAAAGGGGCTTAGTCTCCAAAACATCCATCGAATCCCGGAAAGTCTGTCGTTGGAGGAAATGATGATGGACCTTATCTTTACTAAACCTAGACAACCTAATTCCTGGACGGGGAGGAAAGGGGGGTCTTTTACCAGGTCCATTTACATATCAATATAAGGGAACTGATCAGGGTGATGGGGCCCTCTCTTTCCTGTAACCCAATTTCAAACCTGTTGGGTAGTCTGAATGTTAAAATTTCCCACACTTGGCCATCTCACCCTGAACGATAGCCACTCTGATTGGTACAGGGTCTGGAGTTGTTTTTTTTTGAGAACTTGATGCTGAATTCATCTGCTTTCTGCAAAGTATAAATTTGAGAGAAATGTTGTAAAACACAATTAGGAGGGGTTGATGGGGTAGACAATCCAGATCCCATGGCTCATTGTAGAACAAAACTGAAAGCAAAAGGCACACAAAGCAAGCTGACAAACAACAAAAGACAGACACACAGATATTTAGACAAACTATATCCCTGGGTGCCAAAGGGGTAAACTGACCAGACCAGAAGTCTTCCTGCCTTCACGATGAAGCCTTGGGTGGGGTAATTACTGTCATGTCCGACTTTTCTTTCGCCCTCTTTTGGATCCACTGACTGAGAATCATAAGATTCTTACCTGACCTCCAGAGGTTTTCCAGATAAACTCCCCTCAGGCTGGCTGGAATGACCCGAATCCTCCACTCAAGCCCTGAGCCCCCAGGGTCCTGATCAAATGGTCAGGGTGGCCTCCCCAGGCCTCTCTCTGGCTGCAGTGGCCTGAGACAGGGGCCATCCACCAGACAGAAGTCACCAAGTGATGGTGATCTCTTTGGGACCTCCAAAAATGTTGTACCAAGCGAGCAGATAGATCACCAAACACTGGGACAAAAACAAAGTTAAAACTGAAAGGAGTTTATTCACACACATGGAGTCCACCCTCTAATAGGGGTGAAGCCCTGAGGCAGGGAACAGCACAGTTTTTATAGGTTGTTATTTAAAGAAGTTCAAAGGGGGTCAATATGATGCAAAATATTTTTTACAACTTAGCTATCTTGCTATCTTGTTGGGTTAGGACATTTTGTGGTTAGAGGGAGGCACCAGGCACCAACCATTTCTGAGAAGCAATGAAGCAAGTTTACAGAAGCAGAGTGAATGGCTACAAAAATGAGGGGAATTTCATCACTCTGTAAGAGGAGGGGTACAAGAGGAGTTCATCTATAGGCCAAGATGGCGTTTCTTAGTTCATCTTGGTCTCACATAAATACTGAATAGTTTCTATCATGTGAGAAACTGAAAGTGTAAATAAGGGAAAAAGGTATAATAGATAATGTGAAATAGGAAGAAAAGGGGCAAAGGGGAAGGGGAAGTGAGAGGGGTATGGTAAAGGAAGGAAGGGAATGGAATTAATATGGAAAATTTAAAAATGGAAACAAAATCTTTGTAAATAGGGAGGTATGGAGGATTTGAAGGGAGGGCAGGGGAAGGGGGAAAAATAAGAGCCAAGATGGATTATTCCAATGATTAATGTCGTTATACTGTATGCCTAAAATGTACCAATAAAATAAAATAAAATAAAAAAAGAACTATTGTCCCATTCAAAATACTGTTATTACTGTCTTATTACCCACAAGAAGTAGGAAGAGAACCATGCAGTGAGTTGTTTCAGGGCAGAAAGTTAGTAACAACTAACTCAGGAGTCTGATATGAGCCACTTTAACATCCAGGCCATGCTTTCTGATTGAAATTCTCTCTCTTTTTTTTGTTTTTGGTACTGGGGATAGAACTCAGGTCCTTGCGCTTGTACAGGCAGTGAAACCACTGAGCTCTATCCCTGGCTCAAGTTTTCAGTCTACTGCCTGCTTATATCTTTTCTTTCTTTTTTTGGTACTGGAGATTGAACTCAGGACCTTCCACTTGTGAGATAGTTGGCTGAACCACTGAGCTAAATCCCTGGCTGAAATTCTTAAAAAATATGGCAGATTTCCCTTTTGTTATTTTCATTTTAATTTCTGGGAAAATCCTTCCTCTGTGCCCTGGTTCTTCAGAGTCATTGCTGATTTTGCTGATCCAAGCTTCCTCTATTCATGCCTGAATGGAGATAGCTGTCTGAACCCTTGTCCTGTGAAAAAGGAGGAGAGTTACTTGTTAGAGTAAAGTGGTGGTGGATTTTCCTATCCTAAACTTTTGGAAAATTTACTCATGAGTGAGTATCCTTTCTTTCAAGGTTAGGTCATCATGAACACTAATCCCAGTATAACTTAAAGATCATATTGTTAGAATGATAAAATATATGCTTTTATATTTAGAAAAGAAAATTACACCTAAATATGAATAATTGGGAAAGAATTTAAAGATATTATTTCTTTTTATTTATTTTATTATATATATTTTTTTGTTTTTAGAGACAGGATCTTTTTTTTTTTTTTTTTTTTTTTTTGGTACCAGGGATCAAACTTGGGACCTTGTGCTTTGGAGGCAGGCAGCAGAACTACTGAGCTAAATCACTGGCCCTAGAGATAGGATCTTGTGATGTAGCTCAGGCTGGCCTTGTACTCACTATGTAGCCCAGGCTGACCTCGAACTCTTGGCAGTCCTCCTGCCTCAGCCTCCTTAGTGCTGGGATTACAGGCATGTGCCACCACACCAGGCTCAAAGATATTTCTAAATCAACATTAAAGACCATTTCAACATCCTGGGAAACCTAGAATAGCATGTTTATGGCTGTAAAAATAAAACATGGAAAACAATTCTGACAGACTTAACTGACAAATCAGTTAGGTAGAGGAGATTTTTAAAAACAGAAAGAATACTGTAATAAATAGTAAAGAATCCCACCAAAAACCCACATAAAATATCCAAGTTCAGTTGCTAACTAGAAAATAGATGAACCTAAGAACAATTAGAACCCGAAAGAAATGGTAGCATGTTGCTTCCTCCTGGTAATTGAGGATACCCAGTGTGATGGCTTTCTGGCATGCAGTGATCCTTCCTTCCCTGGGACAGTCCTAGCACCTTGTGTGTCAAGCCAGGTAGAAGCGATGGACAATGGTTTATGCTTTGGCTCTCTGCCCCTTCTGGCAAGGGTTGCTTTGTTAGGGTCAATTAAACCTCTCGTGAGAATTTTAAAAATTCACAGGCAAACAGACATGCATGTAGGAAAACCCTTTTTTTAAATTATGAAAGTAATATCAATTCAGAAGAGAGTATGGAAACTATAAAACAGAATTATCAACCAAGTGAACACCAAAGGAACTGCCACCCAGATGAGGATATTGAGCAATTGGATGTAACTAACTTGATTGTGTCAATAATTTTTGTAATGTGTATGGATATCAAAGCAAAGATAAGTAAAAAAGATGGTATTTCCAGTATCTAGAAGACTTATGTTGAACATACACTTGATCTTGATCTTGAACCTGCAGAATCTTGAGCCAAAATAAGTGTCCTGTGTCAGGCATTTCATTACAGTGACACAAAGTTGGTGAATATGTTTGTTTTTCTTTATAGTTTTGCCATCTAAGTTTAAATATAATATATATAGTATACATATAGTTTATATACAGTTTACTGTATATAGTGCTTAATAAACTACATGTATATGTGTGTACATACATATATATATATAAAATCTTAGCCAATATTTTAATTCAGGAATATATTTGTGAGATTTATGAAATTATCATCTTTATATACCTAGCACCATCCTATCACTTTGGTCATTTGTTGTAATAGCATATAATAAATCTATGTTGAGGAAATAAATTATAAACTTCTCAAATAAGAATCATTATTTCACTTATCCTTTAAGGATTATTTTAATGATGTTTTGATAATATATATTGAGGTATAAACCCGTGCTTCTTTAATTTTTTTTAGGACTTCATACCCCACTTGCTCCATTTGAACAGTTAGGGATTCTGCCTTCACTGACTTAGAGAAGGGACCACACAGACAAATCAAATAATTGAAGAGTTAAGTTCTTTTCTAATCTATTTATAAATCAGATTATTGAAGAATTCTTGTCTAATCTATTTCTATTTCTGGAACTTAATAGTAAATAATAGATTTGGAAGATGAGGTAAAGCAATGTTTTTCTTGCTCTTGATTCTCTAAATCCCTGAAGGAAAAAATTTAGAGAGTAAATGGGAGACTCAATGATGGAGTCACTGAAAACAGGAGGCTGAAACTTGATGGTGTTTTATCTTCCTGATTGTAACCCTGGAAGGATGATAGTAATCTCAGATCAGTTTGTGGGTTCTAATAAGGGAGGGGAATGGTGCCATCATTTGTGGGATCTACCTTATTTCAGCTTCTAGGAGACAACTGTTAAATTTTTAGGAGTTTTGTGATCTTATTGATATCACATTGGTAATGTGAAAACAGCCATAGTAAGAATTTTTCTCTTTGGAAATGAACAAGTGCTGCAAACAACTCCCCTTACCCTACCCTGGAGAACAAGTTGTTAAACATTTATCAACTCTCTACTTTACCTGTGCCTTCATTCCTAAGTGGAGCCTGAGAAAGTAGATGGACTGCTGCGGACTCATCACTTATCTACAGTCACATCAAGTACAAATTTTGCTGTGTGGTGTGTCTAGGAAGATGTGCCTCTGTCAGCTGTTCTCGGTTCCTGCCTGTTTCTTTCTGTCAGGGGGAGGAGCAGAATAACTTCTTGTCATTGAAAATATAAAGAGTATTTTAATTATCAAAATTAATGCAAAAGTACACAATGAACAAAATTTAAATAAAGCCAGTGTCAATATTACTGAATTCTCCTTTTGCTATGGGCTCTGACATTTCTAGAAGAGGCATCATGGCTGATTTTCTTCATTAGCCTCTCTTCGCTCTGGGGCAGAGGTAGGGCTAGCAGGGAAGGGTGACTCAAATTGCTTGCTTAATTTCTGTATGGGAGTTTGAAATGGAAAATGAACTGCAGGGAAATAAGGCTCTATTACTTGCACATGTGACTTGTGGGCTTAGATTTGTATACCCTGAACATATATTCTGCTGCAAGCTATTTTTGAATATATAGTTCAATATGAATGTCCTATATCTTCATGTGTGATTAAATATTTGGTTGCTTTTTGACAATAGCTGAAACCAGAGATGATTTATCTTTCAGAAATCACGTTCCCATTTCTTTAGGTGGTTTCCAATCTGTAGGTATATCACAGGGGGTGACTGAAAGATTCACAATGAGTGTTTAAGTTAAATAATTTATTACTATAAGAGTCACATTGCTAAGAAGAATGGAATAAGTGTATTTGAAGTAACTGGGAGTATATCAAAGGGGATTAATGGCAATGTGTCTTTTACTGTAATAATTTAAAAAAATTTAAACATTTGCTGTATTTTTGATTACCCCTCACATACAACAGTCTCTCTTTTTCTCTCAGAATTTTATTACAGTGTACCAGTTTTTCTGGTACAAAACTTAGTCATTAGATTATACTTCTCATGATCCCTCCAGCAATTTGTTCATAATTATGGACAGATTTTTTAACCAACATTTCCATAAATTTACCCTTCACTTATTTTTTAACATCTTGGGTAATGTCCACTTCCACCTCATCTCCCAGCCTCTGCTGTTTCCCAAAATGGAAAAACAAAAATACTAGATATTTTGTCATTCTACTTATGTGCCAAGAATCTTGGAAATTGCATTGCATGCCTTAGCTCACTTACTATGACAGGTTCATGAGCAATGAGTTATTAAAATATCCATTTATAGATGAAGAGCCTTGAGATGGTCACAGGGCTGGTAAGTGCTAGACTCAAACCCACATCTGTCTGGCTCCCAAGCCCATTTTTGTATTCACTATATCACTCGGCCAGATCTAGTGCTCCTTTGCATTAAAAGGGATCTGGTCACCTTCCTCCACCTTGCAAATGTGTCCTCTGCTTTAAATCTAGAAGATTGTGTAGAATTTTCAGTTTGCAGGGACTATTAACTCTACTTGGTTCTATGGACACAATGGGTGATGAAATATTAAAACTATGTTTTTCTATGAAAAATCATTCCAAAAAATGTCAACAGATCGCATTGGTGAGTAGAAATTCAGAAAGTAAAAGAAAAAAATAATTCTTAGGCCCCAAATGGAAACTTTACACAAACGACAGATTGTGTTTAATTTTGTGAATTGGATCAAGACACTTTAATTTACAAGTGATAGAAACCTTTCTCAAGTAAGATGTTGAAATCTGGGCTGGTTTCATTTTGAAAGTGGACCGGAATATGGATCTGGAGTGGCAGGAAGCAACAGTGATTCAGGATGTGAAGGTCATTAGAGCCAGGCCGGAATAAAGGAGTAGTCTACAAGTCAGGGAGCAAGAGTGAAGCTACCCAAAGAAGGCAAGGCAGGTGTGCTGTAATGAGAATCTCAGAATATTCAGGCTGCTGTAACAAAACATGAAAACCTGAGAAGCCAGTCTCACAGTTTTGGAAGCTAAAATGTTCATGGTCAAGGTGTCATCAGACTCTGTGTCTGGTGAGGGCCGAGTTCCTCTATCTTCACATGGAGGAAGGGTTAAGGGGTATTAGCAGAGGTGGGAAACTATGAGGAAGTAAATATATGGGGAAATTAATAGTAGATAAAAGTGGTAGACTTCTCTAGTGCTGTCCCTGGACTATAAGGTGTCTCCAGTAAGAAGTTTGTATCCTGTCTTTTAGTGGAAAAAGAGTAGAGGGATAGAAAGAACCCTTCCTCTATTTACTGCTACTAAATTGCTTTTAGTATAATAGCTATGTTAAAGAGGAATGTTTTAGGATGACACATTCTGGCTTTCTTCAACAGCAATAGGAAATATGTACTTGGTAGGAGTCTCCTAAAGAAATTTCTCAGCAAATCCCAAAGTATGCCAAGAATTGAATCTCTGTTTCTTTTCTTTGATTTGTGGATGTGCTCTTGTATTATTATTGTCAAAGGACCTGTTGCTTGTGTAGTCACCTTTATTGTGACCTCCAATGTCTGTTTACCACTTATGTGACAAATATGGTACTTTATAGATTTTTGAAATCCCATCTTTTTCCCCTCTTGATATTTGCCTTCACATTTTTGTCCTTTCCTATATTCAAGAAAGTATGCTGCTATTCTTTGCTCATCATCTGAAGAGGTAATGTGCAGAGAAAAGATCTGGTGAAAGCAAATTGATTTCTGCTCTCTTCCTAGTTGTTTTATCTAAAATGCTAAGTTCTCAAAATAATAAAAAGCAGAGTCAAAGATTTGAGGATGGTAGGATTTCTTCAGGCAGAAAACAAAATTTTAGATCAATTTTTGGAATCTGTGATTAAAAGGATCTATGACTTTGTCTATAGGAAGAGCAGTGGGGAAATGGAAAGCCTTACCTGTGTTTTTTTGGGGGGCTAGTTGGATCCTGACTTAGGTATAATGCAATTCATCTTGGATTTTTATAAGTCTACAACCTAATAATAATTTAATCATTGGAAATATACATACATAGAATCATTAAGAACACTTGTCCTAGTGCTATTTTTTTTTAAGAAAACACTGCACGGCATGTCTAGGGACATGGTAGCTTAAACAATCACACAGATGTTGTATCATTCAGCATAGTCTCAAGAGAAGGCTCAATCTTCAGGAGTCTCACAGAAGTAGCAGAGATTGTGTTGGACCAGAAGGGACCATACAGACCAGGGTGAGGTTGTATAGACCAATAATAGACAAAGACAGTGGATATGTCAGTGTTTGGCACCATACTCAAATTACACACAGAACCAGGCAATCTTCTTTTGATGTTTAGATACTACACTTGACTCTAGAACTTAAATACGTACAAACCACAGGGAAAGTGACAAGGACGCCAAAGTTAACTGAGATTAAAAAAAATAACTATAGTTTTGAAGATTATATCCAGACTTGTCCCCAAATTATTTATTGAACAATTCTTCTCTTTGAACTGATTCAAAGTAATACTTTTATGATATGCTAAATATTTCATAAGTTTAGTCTGCATTTGGAATTTTTTCTATCACAATAGATTGTTTATCTATTCCTGAGCAGATACTGCATTTTTCTAAATGTTTTAACTTTATATTTTATTTCAGTAGTCTATGTCTTTGCTACTTTTCTTTTTCATATTTTTTGTTCATTTTGATTTTCATAGTTTTGTATAGACCTTAATATGAGATTCCTTATAATTATTTGTAGTATTTCTAGTAGAATCTAAAATTAGGTCTTATTAGTGGGGATTTTCACCTTTATTGTGTTGATTATTCTTATTCACATTTATCCACCTGTTCATTTTTATTTTTGTGCCCCTTACTAGAGTTTAAAAGTTTCTTCATATAAATTTTTAAATTTCTTCTGAAGTTTACAATTATGTGTAAACTTCAGCAAGAAAGAGATGCTGATATTCAAATGGGAAAATGGAGGAGAATTTAGTGAACTATTTTCAAATGTATGGGGAAAAGTTAATGAAGCTTAACATGGCAAGCAAAATATCCTAGGACTTGGCAGTAGCAAAGAGTATCAAGAGTTTGGCTGTAATGACTACCAGAAACTAGAAGGAGCACCTATAGGAAAAGCCTGAGCAACAGGAGTTGTGGCCACCTGTAAGTAACACAGACACCCAGAGGGAGAAGATATTTTGCCCTTGATCTTTCCTTGCCATCTGATTACCTCTCAATGTCTTCCATTGGCCAAACTCAACATAACCCAGTGGGCAAAGGAGACTTTTGATACAGTGTAATATGTTGGCCTTTTGAGGCACAGAATGAAGAAGAGAAGGGTAAGGGGTAGGCTTGGAGAGGAAAGTGAGAGATATTTACCATGCTAAGTCTTTTATTTTTTAATAATATAAATAGTATCTTTTGTCATTTTCTCTGGTGTGTGTGTGTTTGTGTGTGTGTATGTGTGTGTGTGTGTTTTGTATGGTTCTGCCATCCCTGAACCTAAACTCCAAGGGAGATGGTTAGCAGCTAGATAAGTAGTTACAATAAATGAATTATAATGGGGAAAATAAAAGATTCTCTAGCAGGTAGATCTAATGAAGCATTTCAAGAAACATAAGTAGTTCTTGGTAGAAGATAGGTTTAAATGAATACCCTAAGTATGATCAAATGTTAGACAGATGAAGAGGTTGATGATGGTGGAGTTGGCAAAAGGAAACTGGGTATGAAGGGAGTTTTCAAGTGGTTTGAATCTTATTTCACTGTTTAGTTGCTGTCTGATCCTGAGTGAATTACTTAACTTCCCCATGCCATAATTTTTCCATTTGTAAAGTACTTATAATATTTACCTCACAGAGTTGTTGTAATAATTAAATGATGAAATGCTTTTAAGCTTTTGAGACAGTGATTTATAAAGAGTAAGTGCTCAATAAATGGTAACTATTATTATTCACTATTTAAGTGAGATCTGTAGTCAACAGAGAGTCAGATCCATCAAAATATTCACCATCAGATATACTGGTAATGGGAGAGAGTTTGAGATGCAACTGAAGATGTAGACAAAGATAATAATTTGGAGAATCTATGGCTTGGTGATAAATTTGGACATTGTTCTATGGGTAATGGAAAGTCCCTGATGCATTTAATACAAGAAAGTTTTATTGGCAGATGTCTATTTTAGAAAATGTTTGTCTGACTATGGCTTTCTTCTTATTCTTGGGCATATGACCAAGCTGCATTTCCAAGCTCTTTTGCAGCTAGAGGTAGTATGATTGGATTCTGATAAAGGAGATGTATTAGATTCCCCAGAAAAACAGAATCTGTAGTGTGTGTGTGTGTGTGTGTGTGTGTGTGTGTGAATTGGCTCAAGTAATTATAGAGGCTGGAGTCTAAAATCTTTAATTGGGGCTGACAGGTTGGAGACTCAGGAAAGCCAATGGTCCAGATTAAGTCTTCAGGCATTTTGCTGAAGAATTCCCTCTGGCTTATGAAACAGCAATATGTCTTACTCAAAGGTCACTATTTAAATGCTAATTTTATTCCAAATTACATTCAAGTTGATATATAAAATTAACTATTATGTGGTATGTCAGGCTGAAGTGAGGTTTTCCTCTTAGAGGCTTAATGTCTAAACCTGTCATGCACAATCCTCCACTTTATTAGTCTTTGCTCCATGGCAAGTATGAGGCATTGGATCTGTAAACTTGAGGGCTTAAAGGAGCCAATAGTTAAAAGGAAGCTGAGTAATTGAAAGATGAGGTGAAAGAGCCTTCACTCAACCTCAACTTATCTCTCATTTAGCTGGAATGGGTAAGACATAGTGGGTACTCTGTTACACTTCAGGATACAGTGGGTTGTTTATTACAGCAGTTAGTGTGTCCTGACTGATGCAATCATTATGGCAGCAGTGAAGGAGAGTCTGTGTTGAAGCAGGGAAAGGCTGGAGTCAAGGACACCAGTTAGGAATTTGTGGTGCATGTCTAGACAAGAGATAATGTGGATCTGGACTAAGTTGGTGCTTGGTATGTGAGAGATGTTTGTTTGTTTGTTTATTCATTTATTTATTTCTCAGTGATAGTATTTGTTATTCATGTGAACAGCTTTTCTTTTTTTTGTATTAAATTCTTTTATTGGTACAGTGTAGGTATACAACACAATTACATTTCTCATTGGGAATTGGACCTTTACATAATGCATCTTGATTCTTATTTTTTCCCCATTCCTAGCCCTCCCTTCACGCCCTCCACCCTTCCCTATTTACAAAGACTTTATTTCCATTTTTTCCATTTCTCAGCATTTTTCCTTTCCCTTCTTTCCTTTCCCCTGACCCTCCCACTACCTCTACCCCTTTGGACCTTTTCATCCTATTTTACATTATCGATTATTCATTCTAATCATTGGTATATTTTAGGTATACAATATAATGACATTCATCACTGAAAATTTGCACCTTTACATACTCTCTTGGTTCTTATTTTTCACCCTTGCCCAGCCCTCCTTCAACTCCTCCAGTCCTCCCTATTTACAAAGATTTTGTTCCTATTTTTCCATTTTCTCATATTAATCCCATTCCCTTCTATCCTTTCCCCTATCCCTCCCACTTTCTTCCCCTTTGCCCCTTGTCTTCCTATTTCACATTACTTATTATACATTTAGTCCTTATTTCCACTTTCAGTTTCTCACACCAGAGAAACTATTCGGTATTTACACATGTGTCCAATTTGTTTCACTTAAGAGTATCTCCTCAATGTGTATCCACTTAGCTATAAATGTCTTGAATTTCTCATTTTTTATGACTGAATAGTACTCCATTTTATAAAAAAACCACATTTTCTTGATCCAGTCTCCAGTTGATGGGCATTTGGGCTGTTTCCAAGTTTTAGCTCTCACAAACTGTGTTGCTATGAACATGGGTGCACATATATCACTGTGGTATGATTCTTTTAATTCTTTGGGGAAGATCCCCAGCAGTGGAATAGCGGGGTCAAATGGGACTTCCAGACCTAGTTCTTTGAGGTATCTCCATACTGATTTCCACAGTGCTTGCACCAGTTTACACTCCTTGTATGCAACATATTGTTGGATTTTGCTTCTTGACCCATTCTGCCAGTCTATTTCTTTTGGTTGGTGAATTGAGACCATTAATGTTAATGGTTATAACTGAAACGTATTGACTTGTCATTGCCATGACTTTTTCTTTTTATTGGGTTCTCCCCCTTTCCATTTAATTTCTTGTCATGCCAGATGGGTACATTCTGCTTTGCTTCCTGGGATTGTGATTCTCAATGTCTGTTCCTAGGATATTGTGTAAAATTCTTTGGAGTGCTGGTTTGGTATTCACGAAGTTCCTAAGGTGCTCTTTGTCATGAAAGTATCTTATTTCTCCATCCATTTTGAAAGACAGTTTTGCAGGGTACATCAATCTGGTTTGGAGGCTGTTTTCTTTTAGGGCTTGGAATATGTCACTCCAAGCTCTTCTTGCCTTGATGGTTTGTGTTGAGAAGTCTGCTGTGATTCTGATGGGCTTTCCTTTGTATGTGATTTGTTTCTTTTCTCTAACTGCTTGGAGAACTTTGTTCTTTTGTTGTGTTTCTGGAATCTTAACAATTCTATGCCTATGTGTAGATTTTTTTTGATCAAGGCTATTTGGAGTCCTATATGCCTCACTTATCTATATGTCAAGCTCTATTTCCCTGCTTGGGTAGTTTTCTGCCATTATTTCTGTGAAGAGGTTTTTTATGTCATCTCCACTCTCTCCTGTTTCTTCATTGACCCTGATCAGTCTTATGTTATTCTTCTTTGCATCATCTAGCAGCTGCTGGATTGATTTCTCATGTTCCCTTATAATTTGGAAGCAATTTTTCTTTTCCTGGTCACTAATTTCAGTCTTATCTTCTATATCTGAAATTCTGTCCTCACATTGGCTCATTCTGCTGTGTAGACTTTCAATGGAGTTTTTCATGTCCTGGAAATCTATTTGTATCTGTTTTATGGATTCCATTTGTTTCTTATGTTGGGATTCCATCATGTTCCTGAGCTCCTCTCTAGATTTATTAATCATGTCTTGCACTAGGGACACAATTTCTCCTATTATCTGAAAAATTATTTCTGATTTCATTTTTTCCAGATCGCCTTTTGTTCCCAGTTCAGTGGGTCCAGGTGGTTGAGTATCAGAGTGTTCCATCTCATTTCCCTTTGGGGTTGCTGTAGCTGATCTGGAAGTCGGTTTTGAGGCTTATTTATGTGTTTTCTCATTTGGACTGGGGCCGGGGGCTGTTATCGCCTGCCTGGATTACCTCCTCTGAGCTGGGTGAAGTGGGACAGGGGCCGGGAGCAGCGGTAGGAATGGTGAGCCAAAAGCCCTTTCCTGTGGGCTGGGAGCAGCTGGAGGGATGGTGGCTGGGAAACCCCTTCCCCTGGACCAGGAGCAGTGGGATGGTGGCTCAGAAGCCCCTTCCTCTGGGCCAGGAGCAGTGGGACAGAAGGTGGCCCAAAAGCCCTTTCCCCTGGGCTGGGAGCAGCGGGAGGGTGACTGGGAAGCCCCTTCCTCTGGACCAGGAGCAGTGGGACGAAGGCTCAGAAGCCCCTAACTCTGGGCTGGGAACAGTGGGACTCAGTCAGTACCTTGGTCTGGTGGTCTGGTGTCCTCTGTGTCTTTGTATTGTGGAATCAGGTGGCTGCCTGTCTGCAGCGGGGTGATTCAGTGTCTTCTGCATGACTCAGGACCTCAGTAGGGCGTGCACAGACCTGCCTGTCTGCAGTGGGCTGATTTGGCTTGTGTTCCGTGCGACTGGGGACCTCGGTAGGGTGTGGGTAGACCTGCCTCCTGCAGCGAGGTGATTCGGTGTCTTCCGCACAACTCCATATCCCCAATTCTTAAGAGTGTTTGCATTTGTAAAGGTTTCAGTCCATAGTCAGCTGTCTCCAAGGCAGGGTGGCATGGCAGAGGGGTATCACAGAAGAGAAACAGTTGATGGCAGGCAGACGGCAGCAAAAGCAGTAGGCAACAAGCAGTCGGACAGCTTTTCAAAAATGGTGTTACTCAATTTGCTCAGCACATACTCATTTACAGCTAATTTTGATTAGCATGATTTTGCATATTTTAATTGCTTCATGTTCCAAGGAGAACAAATGTTTAAATTAACCATGTCGTGATTAGTGATAAACTTCTAGTATTTTACCAAATTATTTCAGTTACAAGGTTCAAATGTACATTTTTGAAGAAAAAAAGAAATTGATTGATTGTCTTTTGTTAAAAGTTAATTTTATTGGTACATTTTAGGTATAAATATAATGACATTCATCATTGGAAATTTGCACCTTTACATAATCTCTCTTGGTTTTTATTTTTTCCCCCTTCCCCTGCCTTCTCTTCAACCCCTCCACCCCTCCCTATTTACAAAGATTTTGTTTCCATTTTTTCATTTTCTCATATAAATTCCATTCCCTTCTTTCCTTTCCCCTACCCCTTCCACTTCCCCTTCCCCTTTGCCCCTTTTCTACCTATTTCACATTATCTATTATAGCTTTTAATCCTTATTTACACTTTTAGTGTAAAAAAGAAACTTTGGTATTTACACATGTGTGTCCTATTTATTTCACTTAAGAGTATCGCCTCAATGTGCATTCATTTAGCTATAAATGTCTCTAATTTCTCATTTTTTATGGCTGAGTAGTATTCCATTTTATTAAAAAACCCACATTTTCTTTATCCAGTCTCCAGTTGATGGGCATTTGGGCTGCTTCCAAGTTTTACTATTACAAACTGTGCTGCTATGAACATGGGTGCACATATATCATTGTGGTATGATACTTTTAATTCTTTTTTTTTATTTGGTACCGGGGATCAAACTCGGGTCCTTGCACTTGTGCAGCAGGCAGTGAAACCACTGAGGTAAATCCCTGGCCCTACTTTTAATTCTTTGGGCAAGATACCCAGAAGGGGAATAGCTGTGTCTAATGGGACTTCCAGTCCTAGTACTTTGAGATATCTCCATACTTATTTCCACAGTGGTTGCACCAGTCTACACTCCCACCAGCAGTTGAGCAGAATTCATCTTTCCCCACAGCCTGGCCAGCATTTATTATTGGTTAATTTCATGATAGCAGCCATTCTTTCTGGGGTGAGGTGGAATCTCAGTGTTGTTTTCATTTGCATCTCTCGAATGACCAATGATGAACATTTTTTCATATGTTTACTTGGTATTTCTACTTTGAGAAATGTCTGTTCATTTCAGATGCCCATTTTTGGATTGGGTCGTTAAGTTTGGGAGGTCTGATCTTTTAAAGTTCTTTATAGATTCTACATAGTAGAGCTCTGTCTGAGGAAAAGCAGGTGAAGTTTTTTTTCTGGCAATGTGGGTTGTTTCTTCACACAGTTGATGGTTTTGCTTGCTGTTTAGAAGCTTTTTAGTAAGAAGAGATCCCACTTGTTGATTGTGTGTGCTAGTTCATGGGGAACTGAGGTTTTGTTCATAAAATCTTTTCCTACACCAATGTCTTCAAGAGTTCTTCCTAACCTCTGTTCCAGCTGGTTCATTGTTTCTATTTTAATATTTAGATCTTTAATCCATTTTGATTTTAGTTTAGTGCATGGTGAGAGATATAGGTCTAGTTTTAATCATTGGCAAGTTGAAGCCCAATTTTTCCAGCACCATTTATTAAAGAGGCTATCTTTCCTCCAGTGAGGGTGTTTGGCTCCTTTGTTGAAGATGAGGTGGCTGAGTGCCTCTGGAGTTGTTTCTGCATCTTCAAATCTGTTCCACTGGTCCTCAGGTCTGTTTCTTTGCCAATAATGTGCTGTTTTTACAACAGTAGCTTTGCAGCATAGTTTCAAGTTGGGGGTTGTGATACCCCCTGCTACGTTTCTGTTGCCTCAAATTGCTTTTGCTATTCTAGGTCTCTTCTTGTTCCAAATGAATTTTTGGATTGTTTTCTCAAGGTCTGTGAAGCATGCTGCTGGGATCTTGATTGGAATTGCATTAAATCTATATAGAAGTTTTGGAAGTATGGCCATTTTCTCTATGTTGATTCTTCCTGCCGAGGAGCAAGGGATGTCTTTCCATTTTCTGATGTCATCTTCAGTCTCTCTTTTCAGAGTGCTATATTTTTCAGAGAAGAGGTCTTTGATTTCTTTTAGTAGGTTGTTTCATAGGCATTTCAGTTTTTTGGATGCTATTGTGAAGGGAATTGTTTCCCCTATTTCTCTCTCAGTGAGTTTATTGTTCATGAAGAGGAAAGCTATTGATTTTTGTGTGTTGACCTTGTATCCAGCTACTCTACTGAATTTAGTTATTAAGTCTAGAAGACTTTTGGTGGAGTTCTTGGTGTCTTCTAAATAGAGTATCATGTCATCTGCAAATAATGACAGTTTGACTTCTTCATTTCCTATCTTTATTCCTTTTCTTTCTCTTGTCTAATTGCTGTGGCTAATGTTTCCAAAACTATATTGAAGAGGAGTCGTGATAGTGGACATCCTTGTCTTGTTCCTGATTTTATTGTGACGGATTTCAGCTTTTGACCATTTAGTGTGATGTTGGCTGTTGGTTTTTCATAGATGGCTTTTATCAAATTGAGGTAGAGATCTTCTATTCCAATTTTTTGTAGAGTTTTTATCATAAGTGCATGTTGGATTTTGTCAAATGCTTTTTCTGCATCTATTGAGATGATCATATGTTTTTTCCCTTGATTCTATTGATATAGAGTATTACATTTATTGATTTGCATATGTTGAACCATCCCTGCGTTCCCCAGATGAATCCCACTTGGACAGGGTGTATGATCTTCTTGACGATCTTCTGCATTCTACTTGCCAGTATCTTATTAAAGATTTTTGTATCTATGTTCATTAGTGACATTAGCCTGTAGTTTTCATTTTCTGTTGGGTCTTTCTCTGCTTTGGGGATCAAGATGATGCCTGCTTCCAGGAATGAATTTGGGAGTATTACTTTCCTTTCAATTTCATTGAAGAGTTAAACAGTAGTGGCAATAGTTCCTCTCTAAATGTCTTATAGAATTCAGCAGTGAATCCATCAGGATATGGGGTTTTCTTAGTTGGTAAGTTTTTAATTACATTTTCTATTTCATTGATTGGTATTAGGTCATTTAAAAGTTTTAGGTATTCTTTGTTCAAGTTTGGTAATACATATGTATCTAGGAATTTGTCCATTTCTTCTGTGTTTTCCGTCTTATTGGCATTTAGGTTCTCAAAGTAGGTATTAATGATCCTCCAGTTTTCTGCTGGGTCCATTGTGATTTCATCCTTTTCATTCCTAATTGCATGGATTTGGACCTTTTCTTTCCTTTTTCTGATAAGTTTGGCTAAGTGCTTGTCAGTTTTGTATATTATTTTGAAGAACCAACTCTTGGCTTTATTGATTTTTTTGTACCATTCTCTTAGTCTCTATTGCATTGTTTTCTGCTCTGATCTTTATAATTTCCTCCCTTGTATGAGCTTTGGGTTTGTCCTACTCTTCTTTTTCTAGAAGCTTGAGGTTCAGCATCAGGTTCTTCAATTGGGCTTGTTCTGTTTTCCTAATATGAGTACTCACTGCTATGAATTTCCCTCATAAGCCATCTCTCATTGTGTCCCATAGATTCCCATGTGTTGTATTGTCATTCTCATGTAATTGTAGGAACTGTCTCATTTCTTCTTTAATTTTCTGTGACCAATTGGTATTCAGAAGTGTGTTGTTTACTTTCCCTGTTTTCATGAAATTCTTGTGGTTTATTTTGCTATTGATCTCCAATTTCATTGAACTGTGGTCTGATAATATACAAGGGATAACTTCAATTCCTTTTCACTTACTTAAACATGTTCTATGAGTGAGTATGTGGTCCATTTTGGAGATGGACCTGTGTGCAGCTGAAAAGAATGTGTATTCTGATTTTGTGGGGTAGAACACTTTGTAAACATGTGTTAAGTTCATTTGTTCAAGAGTTTGATTGCGTTTTAATATTTCGTTGCTTATCTTTTGTCTAGTTGATGTATCTATTTGTGACAGTAGCATATTGTGGTCCCCCATTACTATTGTATTAGTGCTTACTTGCTTTTTCATGTCCATTAGTGTTTGTTATATATAGTTGTGTGTACTAGTATTTGGTACATATATGTTTATGATTGCCATCTCTTCCTTTTGGATTGTTCCTTTTACAAGGATATAGTGTCCTCTTTGTCTCTCTTAATCAGTGTTGGTTTGAAATCCACTTGATTTGCAAAAAGGATAGGTACCCCTGTTTTTTTCTGGTTCCTGTCACATGGACTATTGTTTTCCACACTTTAACTTTCAGTCTGTGAGTTTCTTTTTCAATTAAGTGAGTTTCTTATATGCAGCATATTGTTGGATCTTGCTTCTTAATCCATTCTGCCAGTCTATTTCTTTTGATTGGTGAATGGAGATCATTAACATTGATGGTTATAACTGATACGTATTGACTTATCATTGTCATGACTTTTTCTTTTTGTTGGATTCTCCCCCTTTGCATTTAATTTCTCATCATGCCTGATGGATTCATTCTGCATGGATTCCTGGGGTTGTGATCCTCGTTGTCTTTTCCTAGGATATTGTCTAAAATTTTTTGTAGTGCTGGTTTGGTATTGATGAAGTTCCTAAGGTGCTCTTTGTCATGAAAGTATCTTATTTTCCATCAATTTTGAAAGATAGTTTTGCAGGTACATCAATCTGGGTTGGGGGCTGTTTTCCTTTAGGGCTTGTAATGTGTCACTCCAAGCTCTTCTTGTCTTGAGGGTTTGTATTGAGATGTCTGCTGTGATTCTGATGGGCTTTCCTTTGTATGTGATTTGTTTCTTTTCTCTAACTGCTTGTAGAATTTTGTTCTTCTGTTGGGTTTCTGGAATCCTAACTATTATATGCCTGTGTGTATATTTTTTTTTGATTAAGGATAGTTGGTGTCCTATATGCCTCACTTATCCATATGTCAAATTCTTTTCCCTTCTTGGGAAGTATTCTGCCATCACTTCTGCAAACAGTTTTTTTTGTATCATCTGTACTCTCCTGTTTCTTCATTGACTCTGATCAGTCTTATGTTATTCTTTGCATCATATAGAATCTGCTGGATTGATTTCTCATGTTCCCTTATAATTTTGAAGCAATTTTTCTTTTCCTGGTCACTAATTGCAATCTTATCTTCTATATCTGAAATTCTTTCCTCACTTTGGCTCATTCTGCTGTGTAAACTTTCAATGGAGTTTTTAATCTCCTGGAAATCTGTTTGCATCTGTTTTATGGATTTCATTTGTTTCCTATGTTGAGATTCCATCGTGTCCCTCAGCTCCTCTATTTTTTTCATTTGTGTCCTCTCTAGATTTATTAATTATGTCATGCACTATGGGCACAATCTCTGGTGTTATCTGAGAAATTATTCTGATTTCATTTTTTCAAGATCCTCTTTCGTTTCCAGTTCAGAGAGTCTATGTAGTTCAGTATCAAATTTTTGCATCTCGTTTCCCTTTGGGGTGGCTTTAGGTGATCCTGAAGTCTGGTTCTGAGATTTGTTTACATGTCTTGTCAGGTCAATGGGGTTGGGGGGTGTGTGCTGCTGGCACCCGAATGTGTCACCTCCTCAGTGCTGGGGGCATCTCTGCTCCTTGGTGCAGGGGGCAGTGGTACAGCAGCCCAGAACGGTCACCTCCTCATCTCTGGGAATGTCTCTGCTCCTCATCACTGGGGGCAGTGGTCTTGACTATCTTGATTAATTCCACGACAAAGGGAAACTTATGAAATATAATTCTATTTCTGGTTTCTTAGTTCATGTCTTATTAAAAATGTCATAACTTTTTGGAGTGATAATGCTTAAAAAGGATGTATATTCTAAAACAAGGTGGCAGAAAGGAATAGTAAGATAGGGAAAGAGAAGAAGGAAATTGAAGATGACAACTATGTGGGACACTGCTACCTGGATCTAATAGCAAACCACTGTTCTGAGGCATACCTAAGAACAACCCACCAGATGGAAGATTTGGGAGGACATTGCAGTACATGTGCCATCTTATTCATGTTTCCTGTCTTCAAAGTCAGGACTGACTACCATGTAATCTGGAAGTTGACTCCCAATTAGTTTTGGTTTACATTTGTAGAACTTTTTTTTTGGTACTGGGGATTGAACTTAGGTCCTAGCACTTATGGGGCAGAGGGCAGGACCACTGAGATAAATCCCTGGCCCTACAATTGTAGAACTTTTAAACTGTTTAGGCAAAGAGTTCTAAATACATAGTGGTGTCCCACCTCCCATATCTTTGGAAGGCTGAGGCAGGAGGATTGCAAATTCAGGCTATTCAGGACAGTTCAGTGACTTAGTAAGATCCAGACTCAGAAAATAAAGAAAAAGCTGGGGATATAGCTGTGGGATATAGTGTGGAGGCCCTAGTTTCAAATCTTAGTAACCCCCCCCCCCCCCACACACAAGAAAGCAAAAGGAAAAAGATATGATTGCCCAGGGAGAGAAAGGTCAATTCATGATAACTGACTTTCATGCTGAGTCTGTTTGTTCAAACACTCGGGGTTATCAGAGAGAGTAGATGGAAGAGAGAATTCATTGGTTTCTCAACTGACCTTTAGCTTTATTCAGAAATAGTGCATCACATGTTTGTTGAATAGAGATTTACTCCTTATATTATTTGCTTCTTTATGCTCAGAATTGAGAAATTTAGATGGTAGAGATATTCATATTTTACCTCTTGCAAATTTTGAATCCACCTGCAAATAAAGAAATACCTTTGTTTATAATCTATTTCAATTATTCCTCTTTTGGAGCTACTTTTATTTTTTATTTTTTCTCATTTAGTTTATTGGTACCTTTTAGGTATACAATACAATTACATTCATCATTGGGGGCTGGTACCTTTACATGATGTATCTTGGTTCTTATTTTTTCCCCATTCCCCTGCCATCCCTTCAACCCCTCCGCCCTTCTCTATTTACAAAGACTTTGTTTCCATGTTTTTCTTTTTCTCATATTTTTTCTTTTCCCTTCATTCCTTTCCCCTTCCCCTCCCACTTCCCCTATTCCTTTAGACAGTTTCTTCCTATTTCACAGCATCAATTATGGATTTTGATTCTTATTTACACTTTTAGTTTTTCACATGAGAGAAACTATTTGGTATTTACACAAGTGTGTCCTATTTATTTCACTTAAGATTATGGTCTCAATGTGCTACTTTATTTATTACAGTTTACACAAGGAAACCTGGTCATACACTTCCTGAATTCCTTTGAGTAAATAATAATTCCATGTCGTTTACCCATAAAGATACAGAATAGATCCATTAGATGATGCTGGTTAACTGGAAGTTTAATAATGTAATGATTATACTATTGAACTTTTTAGAAAGCAACTTCCATTGTAACAAATTTTCGATTTGTGATTTAATTGATACAGTCCATAACTTAATCTGTTCCAAGAAGCCTAAATATAAGAACAGGAAGTGCCCCCTTAGTAGATGTGATGATTCATGACTTTCCTCCAGAGGGCAGCAAAACTGCATGGCTCAGTTCTCAAAATTCAGAATGAAAATCTTAAAAGCTTGCTCACAGACATTCCTTTGATCTGATCATTCATATTAGTCCAACAAGTTAGAAATACTTGTTGATACTTGTATTGGCACTTTATGGAAATGTAGCCATAAGTTTAGCCTAAATGAATGTTTTCCTTTTAAGTTATATAAACCAATTAGACTTGCTTGGGTCCTCAAAATGGATTGGTTTAAGTGCCAAATGTTTATGTCTGCTACTGTGGAGAACAAAAAAGTAAAAGGTTTTTTACTCATGAATTACTATATTTGCAGTCAGAAAATGATTTAATGTTTTAATTTATTTGGGCCATCCTGGAAATTGCTTGTTCATCTATGATTGTAAAAAGACTATAAATGTAATGGTATATAATTACATATATTATATATGACATATGGTATATACAATGACATATAGTCTGTCTGTCTGTCTATCTATCTATCTATCTTATATTACAAATTTTTGGCTAGTCCTGTATGTAAATTTACTACACAGTATAAGAAGTATAAACTATATGCATATCTTTAATGGATTTATAATTTCCCTGAAGACCCAAGACTAACACACAAGAAAACATCAGTAATCATAAAGGGTATAGATCATGAATGCAAATGAGTGAGTGACATGCCTTCAGGTTTGAAGAAGAGGAGGTCAATAAGAATTAGAGACACTGAAGAAAACTAATCAGAAGGGAAAATTTGAGCTGACTCATAAATGACAGGTAGAGTTTGGACACACAGAGAAAAAGAAGGTGTCCTAGGAAGAACAGCTTGTATAAAGACACAGAAGTGAGAAGCATGGTACATTTCAGTAAACAAACCAGAGCATAACTACAAACTGAATAATAAAAATAATCACATTACCAGAAACGTAACCTCTCTTCATATCCATTGCTGTAGAAACTACCAAGAGTCTATGGAGTAACAGGAAGAGAAGGAGTGTCTGAAATGGACAAGAGCAAGTGGTAACTGTTAACTTGAATTGTGAATATTACCACAGTTAATAAGCTTACTTACATTTTCAAACCTATGGAATCCTATATTTAAAGAAAGTAGACAGGAATAATGAATCTGTGTCACAATTTCCATCCCACAATAGTATTAGTGAAAGATTCCAATGTGGATCTCATGCATATATCACAGTCACTAAAAATACCCTTAAAATAAAAAGTAAGATGCATCTTTTAGTCACTACTCATCACTGGGACAAAATACTAGACATGTGGAATTTATTTTTTTTTTGGTATTGGGGATCGAACTCAGGACCTTGTGCTTGTGAGGCAGGTGGTGGCATAGACATGTAGAATTTAAAGAAAAAGAAATCTATTTTAGTTCATGGTTTTCAGAGGATTCAGTCTGTGGTTGGTGAGTTCTAAGTCAGAAAGGGCACAACAGACTGGCATGTCTGAAGAAAAGACCAAGCCATGGCAGCCAGGAAGCAGGAATAGAAGGGAGGAGCCAGGAAAGGAGACATATCCTCCCAAAGCATCCCCCCAGTGATATGCCTTCTCCACAAAGGTCCCACCTCCTAAAAGCACATTATCTATGAATTCACCAATGGCTTAATTTACTGATGAGTATAGTGGCCCCATGATCCATTCACCTTCCTAAAGCTACATCTCTGAATACATAACACTTTTGGGGGATATTTTAGGTCTACATTATAATTTTCTTCTCTTGGCTCCCAAGAAGCTTCTTATGGCTTATATCTAGATGTCTTCCAAAGTCTCATGCACTTAGATGGGGTTTTTGAGAGTGGCTGGATTATGAATGTGTGATACTGGATTAATCCAATGATTGGTTTAGAATAGTTTTAAATGTGGATGATGGATTTCCTGAAGAGGGAAGACCTACCCTGGGTGTGGACTAATAGATTTATAGTCTGGGTGGAATAAAAAGGGAAAGAAGAAGGAAGTCTTGCTGTTTGCCTCCTGCCAAGCCATGAAGTGTTTCTCTTTTGCCATGCTCCTCTGCCATATCACCCTGCCTTGAGTAAGCCAACTATGAACTGAAACCTCTATAATTTGTGAGCTACCCATCCTCCTTTAACTTGTGGCTATTGGGTATTTTATCCCAGCACCAAGAAAGCAACTAAGACAAAGCTCATGTCCATATCATTATGCAGATTGTGGTTAGTTCATTTCTTAGGGTCATCAAAGCCTTAATAGTTCCAGCATTGCTTAGAAGTCCAAGTCTAAAGTTTCCTCTGAGACTCAAGGTAAACTGTTTGCTGTGAGCCCCAGTAAAAATAAAAAAGAAAGTCAAATACTTCCAACACACAATGGCACAGGGTAAACAGTACCATTCCAAAGAGAAAGAATAGGGTGATAGAAAGGAACTGGATAAAAGCAAGACCTAAACCCAGCAAGGTGAACATTAAATTCTGTAGATTTGTGTCCAGCACCTGGAGAGGTAGTGGTGAGATGTGAGCTCCAAAGGGTCGGGTAGCCCTGCCCCTATTGCCTGGCCAGTTGTAGCCTACATGGCTCCTCTCTTAGGCTGGCTGAACTCTCTACCAGCAGTTTTTCTTAACCAATGTTCCTTGTTCCTGGAATCTCCAACTTAGCTAGAGTTTCCACTGTAAGTCTGGCTTCACTCTCACAGATGAATGCATTGTCTTCTCAGGGTCACACTCTTGGCCTCTCAGGCATTCCTTTGAAATCTGGATAGAAACCTCTATGATGTAACAACTCTTGTATTTTTCATGCCTGAAAACCAGCACCACATGGATGATGCCAAGATCTGCTTCCAGTTCTAGTAATATCTTTGCTCCTTGGGACCATGGCTACAGTGACTATGAATGCCTGGATGGCTGAACTCAGGTGCTCTCTTCTCTGTTTTTCAAAGGAGTTTTCACCTTTCATACCCTTGTGCCTGAAAAGAGTGAGGCTTGGCCAATTTTTGCAGTGTTGTTAAGCCATCTTTCCTATTGTCCTGATGCAAAGTATTTGGCTTCTTGTTGATGCTAATCTTTTTAGTAACCAGACTCACCTCACTTTCTTGAGCCTCAATATTACAGGTCCTTCCTTTATGGCCAACCCTCATATTTTTCAAATTATTCAGCTCTACTTTTTTTCTCCCAATTCTCACCATTGATCTGGATAAAAGGAGCTAATAGTACCCATGCCACAGCATGAATGTTGGACTGCCTTGAAATTTCCTCTAAAAGATGTTAGTTTAACACCCTTAATTTCAGTCTACTACCACTTTTTTCCAGAGTATAATACATATGACCTCTAGTCCAATTTCCAATGGAGTCCTTAATCCCAACTGAAACCTCCTAAGGTTTGTCTTTATTGTCTGCATTCTTATCAACATTTTGTCTTCTGGACTCTAACCAGAATCATCTATCAGGCTTTGCTTATATCTTTCTAGGGATTCTCTGGTCCACATCTCCAAAGCTTTCCAAACTCCTCCTACAAATCAGTTCCAAAGGCCTCTAAATCACATGATCAGATACAGTAGTAACAAAAATCCCACTCTCAGTACCATTTTTTTGTATTAGTCACTTTTTCATCGCTGAGAAAAAATATGCAATACTGTAAACTTAAAGGAGCAAAGGTTGGTTTTGGTTCATGATTTTCAGAGAATTCAGTCCATAGTTGATTCACTACAAGACAAAAACAGCATGAAGCCAAGCATGGTATAGGAAAATTGCTGAATCTATGATAGTCAGGAAGCAGAGAGAGAAGAGAGGAGTTGGTGTGGGAGATACACCCTCCAAGGAAACATGTCCAGTGACCCACTTTCTCCAACCAGGCCCTACCTTCTACCAGGACATTCAGTCATGAACACTCATCAATGGATTAATCCACTGCTGAGTATAGTGGCTCCATGATCCAATTACTTTTCCAAACCTCAACTCTGAATGCATGAGACATGTGGGGAACATTTTATGTCTAAACCATATGAGTGGTATATTTCTCTTTTTCACTAAGGAGATGTTTCTAACATTAAAAACTGGTACTAATGGCTTGTTGGAGGGCAATATTCTATTTAATAGGAAGCCAACACATGCAGCCAAGATCATTGTGTACTTGTTCCAAATGAAAATTCACTATAGAACCAATGTTTTTCTTCTTTCCTTTTCTGAAATGAACATATATTTCAAAAACAGATGCAATTTATTTTATATTAAAATTAATGTCTTTGCCAGGCCTCTATTGTGTACTTTCATGATACAAATATTGTCACTAAAAATCTATCAATTCTAAACTACAGTTCACTTGAAGTTCTTTTTTTTAATTCTTTTTTTTGGTACTGGGGATCGAACTCGGGTCCTCGAGTAGGCGGTGAAACTACTGAGCTAAATCCCGGCCCTCACTTGAAGTTCTTAATTGACCATTTTAATGACATGTTTGAAAAGTTTCTCTTCAAAGAAAAAATATAAATAAAAAGCAAAATTCAGTAGAACACATGAATGAGAACATATCACAAAGTGTGGAAAACAGAAAAAATAGCTTCTTGAAGGGCTGTTTAGGGGTGTGTCATCAAACACTTGATTTTTTATAATGTCTCAAAATGTATAATTTATGTTTTTCTAGTGGCAAAGCAATAGTTTCAAATATTTGGTACCATGAATTTTAATTTTTTGGTGCCGTGTATTGAACCCAGAGCCTCACATATGCTACACAAATGGTCTGCCATTGGACTAAGACCTTAGCCTGAAGAATGGCAATTTTTAGCATTGGTTAGGTTATGTATTATTTTTTTTACTATTTCAGAATAATACTGAATGTGTCTGACATAATGAAATTTATAATTTTTCTAAGGTACATTATGGGACTGTCATCCTCTAACTAGAGTGACCTTGTGAACAATGTAGAGAAAATACAGAGTTGTTAAAAGACTGTCAGTCCTAAAGATGGACTAACTTTAAGCCCATGGGTCTCCCACTTGCCAGCGAGGTGACCATTAGCAAGTTACTTAATCTTTTATTTCTTTATTACCTCTTATTTATCAAATGAGGATATTTATGATAATATGTTGATATTGTACTATATATGTGAAAAATTCTTATAATAGTGACTGGCACATTTGGAACCCTCAAGCAATAATTAGTGGTGTTATTGCTGCTGCCTTTAGTTCAAAATCTAACAATTTGGATAGTCCAAAATCTCAATAGAGCTTTGTTACTTTCTACTCTCATAATTGCCAAGTGTGTCAGTCAGCCTTTCTATCATTGTGACAAAATATCTGTGAAAATCAACTTAAAAGGAAAAAAGATTTATTTTGACTCAGTTTCAGAGGTTTCAGTACATGGTCACTTGGCCCTGTTGCTGTAGACCTCTCATGAGGCAGATCATCATGGCACAAGTATATATTGGAGGAAACCTGTTCACCTCATGGCTGCTTAGAAGCAAAAGTGAGAAAGAGGAAATGATTGGGACCTCTCAATGTTTCCTTAAGGAAATACTCCCAGTGATATAACTTCCTTCCATTAGATTCTACCTCCTAAATGTTCCACCACTTCCCAGTGGCACATAGGCTGCTCAACAAACCTTTGTTACATAAGCATCTGAGGGACATTCAAGATCCACACCATAACACCAAGTTTGAGGTACAGAAACAAACTCATATTCTTTAGTGGTACTTGCAAATACGAGAACTCTTAAAGATGTCAGGAAATATTCATAAAAAATTCCAAGAATTTATTATATTTCTTTTACTTTCTTTTTTTTTTTTTTTTTTTTTGTACCAGGGATCGAACTTGGGTCCTTGGGCTTGCACAGCAGGTGGCGCAACCACTGAGCTAAATCCCTGGCTTCTTTTACTTTCTTTAGCATTGAGAGCTACGATCCTTCAAGGCATTCAGTGACTATTTGTTGAGGCATAATTTCTCTGTCCCTCAGCTTCCAAATCTTACAAATAGGAATAGTACCAGGATTATTGATACTATGAACTTATTTTAAGCACACAAATTTGAATTTGTTTTAAAAATCAGAATAAGACAAAATGCATGCATATACATTTTTTATGATAATGAGTTTTGGTACATAAGCCTCAAGGGTGGAATACTATAGGTAGTGATATCCAAGATATAAAAGGCAAAGGGTTTAGGCAATGAGGAACAAGAAAGAAATCTAGAAATCATTCTGAAGGAAGAATTGACAAAGCTTGGCACCTGGTGGATTGTGAAATGCAAACATCTAGAAGAAACTGGAAAAATAACTTTAATGATTTTTATTTGGGAAAATAAATTACTTATTAAAATGAGGAAGCAAGTGTGGAAGGTGAAATTGAGATACAGTAGGAGAGCCTAAAATCCTTTCTAAAGAGTGATACACTTTAGGGGACAATAAAGAAAAAGAGTTATTAATGTTCACTTCAAAAAATTTGGCATTTTTGAGAAATTTCAAAGTACTTAGAAGATTGGAAAGATTCAATAGAATACTTTTGTCCCATTGTGTTCTGTTTTACAGTTAGTCTATATATTTACATATTTGAAATCATAACAAATATAAGAATCCATAAACTTGGAAAAAATATTAAGGAGATAAATGATAAGTGTTGGGATTCAAGGTTTACAGAAATTGGAAATTAGTGTAACTGGGAACATACACAAGAGTAATCTTTGGAGAAATGGAATAAAACAACTTCTATTAAAATTTTATGAAGAAAGGTAGATGTAGGTGTACATATGCACTGAAATGAAGACAGCGTTTTATAAAGGACAGAGTTTGATGACCCGAGTGCCTCAACTGTTCATTCAGGTTAATGAGGTCAGCTGCCAAGCAGGACAGAGTAAGAGGTGCAGGTGAGAAAAAAAGTTTTGAAATAGATACTGAAATCCTGGCTGTGGTTACAGGATTGCCTAACACAGAAGGCACATTTGAAGTTAACTGCATGAATTTGTAATGTGCCAAGTCTTAACTGTTCTCTATCTTCTCGCAGTGCTGTGTGCTGTCCTGGGAAGAGACAGAAAAAGCTCACAGTGAGAGTGATTCAAGTTTTTGATTGTTGTGGATTAAATTATTCACCCAAAGTTGGATTTATAGTTCTCTCTAATCCATTCTTTATTTTTTTCATAAAAACATGGTGTTTTCCTACAGACACATTTTAAATTCTTGTGGTTCTGATAAGCTTAAAATTGGCTTGAAATTAATCTTTTTAACCACTGGGGCCTAGATTTGTTTTTATACTTGGTGCTTTGTAAGCCATGATTTCAGTATTTGATAAAACTATTTCTACCTCCTCACTTTTTCACTTTGATAGACTTATTGGCTGAGAAATTTTCTGTAATTTTTTTAAATTAAATTATTTCATTGGTACATTGTAGGTATACAACACAATTACATTTCTCATTGGGAATTGGACCTTTACATAATGCATCTTGGTTCTTATTTTTTCCCCATTCCTAGCCCTCCCTTCACCCCTTCCACCCGTCCCTATTTTCAAAGACTTTATTTCCATTTTTTCCATTTCTCAGCACTTTTCCTTTCCCTTCTTTCCTTTCCCATGCTCCTCCCACTACCCCTACCCCTTTGGACCTTTTCTTCCTATTTTACATTATCGATTATTCATTCTAATCATTGGTACATTTTAGGTATACAATATAATGACATTTATCATTGGAAATTTGCACCTTTACATAGTGTCTCTTGGTTCTTATTTTTCAACCTTGCCCAGCCCTCCTTCAACTCTTCCATTCCTCCCTATTTACAAAGATTTTCTTCCTATTTTTCCATTTTCTCATATTAATCCCATTCCCTTCTATCCTTTCCCCTATCCCTCCCACTTTGTTCCCCTTTGCCCCTTGTCTTCCTATTTCACATTACCTATTATACATTTTAGTCCTTATTTACACTTTCAGTTTCTCAAACCAGAGAAACTATTCAGTATTTATACATGTGTGTCCTATTTATGTCACTTAAGAGTATCGCCTCAATGTGGATCCACTTAGCTATAAATGTCTCTAATTTCTCAATTTTTATGGCTGAGTAGTACTCCATTTTATAAAAAAGCCACATTTTCTTTATCCACTCTCCAGTTGATGGGCATTTGGGCTGTTTCCAAGTTTTAGCTATTACAAACTGTGCTGCTATGAACATGGGTGTACATATATCACTGTGGTATGATTCTTTTAATTCTTTGGGGAAGATCCCCAGCAGTGGAATAGCTGGGTCAAATGGGACTTCCAGTCCTAGTTCTTTGAGGTATCTCCATACTGATTTCCACAGTGGTTGTACCCGTCTACACTCCCACCAGCAGTGGAGCAGTGTTCCTCTTTCCCCACAGCCCCACCAGCATTTGTTATTGGTTGATTTCATGATAGCAGCCATTCTTTCTGGAGTGAAGTGGAATCTCAGCCTAGTTTTCATTTGCATCTCTCGAATGACCAGTGATGTTGAGCATTTTTTCATGTATTTATTTGCTATTTCTACTTCTTTGTCTGAGACATGTCTGTTCATTTCAGATGCCCATTTTTCTATTGGGTCTTTAAATTTGGGAGGTCTGATCTTTTTAAGTTCTTTATACATTGGAGATAGTAGACCTTTGTCTGAGGAAGAGCAGGTGAAGATTTTTTCCCAAATTGTGGGTTGTCTCTTCACACTGCTGGTGGTTTCTCTTGCTGTGCAGAAGCTTTTTAATAAGAAGAGATCCCACTTGTTGATTGTTTGTGCTAGTTCCCGGGCAACTGAGGTTTTGTTCATAAAATCTTTTCCTACACCAATGTCTTCAAGAGTTCTACCTAATCTCTGTTCCAACTGGTTCAGAGTTTCTATTTTAATATTTAGATCTTTAATCCATTTTGATTTTGGTTTAGTGCATGGTGAGAGATACAGGTCTAGTTTTAATCTTTGGCAAGTTGAAGCCCAATTTTTCCAACACCATTTATTAAAGAGACTACCTTTCCTCCAGTGAAGGTGTTTGCCTCCTTTATCAAAGATGAGATGGCTGAGTGTGTCTGGCATTGTTTCTGCATCTTCTAATCTGTTCCACTGATCCTCAGGTCTGTTTCTTTGCCAGTACCATGCTGTTTTTATCACAGTAGCTTTGTAGTAGAGTTGCAGGTTGGGGATTGTGATACCCCCTGCCATGTCTCTGTTACCTAGAATTGCTTTTGCTATTCTGGGTCTCTTCTTGTTCCAAATGAATCTTTGCATTGTTTTCTCAAGGTCCATGAAGTATGCTGCTGGGATCTTGATTGGAATTGCATTAAATCTATATAGCAGCTTTGGAAGTATGGCCATTTTCACTATAGTAATCCTTCCTACCCAGGAGCAGGGGATGTCTGTCCATTTTCTGAAATCATCTTCAATCTCTCTTTTCAGAGTACCATAGTTTTCAGAGAAGAGGTCTTTGATTTCTTTTGTTAGGATGATTCCTAGGTATTTCAGTGTTTTGGATGCTATTGTGAAAGCAATTATTTGCCCTATTTCTCTCTCAGTGAGTCTGTCATTGGTGTAGAGGAAAGCTATTGATTTTTGTGTGTTGACCTTGTATCCAGCTACTTGACTGAATTTGGTTATTAAGTCTAGAAGACTTATGGAGGAGTTCTTGGGGTCTTCTATATAGAGTATCATGTCATCTGCAAATAATGACAATTTGACTTCTTCATTACCTATCTTTATTCCTTTTATTTCTTTCTCTTGTCTAATTGCCATGGCTAATGTTTCCAGAACTATATTGAACAAGAGTGGTGATAGTGGACATCCTTGTCTTGTTCCTGATTTTCGTGTGAAGGATTTCAGCTTTTGACCATTTAGTATGATATTGGCTGTTGGTTTTTCAAAGATAGCTTCTATTAGTTTGAGATAGAAACCATCTTTTCCATTTTTTTGTAGGGTTTTTATCATAAATACATGTTGGATTTTGTCAAATGATTTTTCTGCATCTATTGTGATTATCATGTGGTTTTTATCCTTGGCTCTGTTAATGTAGTGTATTACATTCATTGATTTATGTATGTTGAACTATTCTTGCATGACTGGGATAAATCTGACTTGATCAGAGTGTATGATCTTCTTGATGACCCTCTGTATTCTGTTTGTCAGTATTATATTGAGGATTTTTGCATCTATGTTCATTAGTGAGATTGGCCTGTAGTTCTCTTTTTTTGTTAGGTCTTTCTCTGCTTTTGGAGTCAAAGTCACATTTGCTTCCAGGAATGAATTTGGAAGTAATGCTTTACTTTTAATTTCATTGATGAGTTTAAATAGTAGTGGCAAAAATTCTTCTGTAAATGTCTTGTGGATTTCTGCAGTGAAGCCATCAGGACCTGGGCTTTTCTTTGTTGATAAATATTTAATTACGTTTTCAATTTAACTGATTGTAATTAGGATGTTTAGAATTTTCATACCTTCTTCATTCAAGTTTGGTAATTCTTATGTATCTAGGAATCTGTCCATTTCATTTGTGTTTTCCATTTTACTAGAGTACAGGTTCTCGAAGTAGGTATTGATGATCCTTTGGATTTCTGCTGGATCTGTTGTGACTTCACAGTTTTCATTCCTTAGTTGCATGGATTTGAGCCTATTCTTTTCTCTTTTTTTGATAAGGTTGGCTTAGGGTTTATTGATTTTATTTATTGTTTCAAAAAACCGACTCTTCAATTCATTGATTTTTTTGTATTGTTCTCTTAGTCCCCATTGCAATGATTTCTGCACTGATCTTTATAATTTCCTCCCTTGAATGAGCTTTGGGTTTGTCTTGCTCTTCTTCTTCTAGGAGCTTAAGGTTCAGCATAAGGTTGTTTATTTGACCTCCCTCTGTTTTTCTAGTATGGGCATTCACCGCTATGAATTTCCCTTGTACAACTGCTTTCGTTGTGTCCCTATATTCCTGTATGTTGTATTGGCATCATCATTTAATTGTAAAAACCATCTAATTTCTTCTTTAATTTCCTCTGTGACCCATTGGTTGTTCAGGAGAGTGTTATTCAATTTCCATGTGTTTGTGGAGTTCTTGAGGTTTCCTATGCTAATGATTTCTAGTTTAATTGTACTGTGCTTGGATATTATATGGGGGATAACTTCAATTCCTTTGTGTTTACTTAAACATGTTCTATGTGCTAACATGAGATCTATTTTGGAGAATGACCTGTGTGCAGCTAAAAAGAATGTATATTCTGATTTTGTGGGGTGGAACACTCTGTAGACATCTATTTTTTTTTTCTTAAATTCTTTTATTGGCATAATGTAGGTATACAATACATTTACATTTATCTTTGGGTGCTTGTACCTGTATATGATGTATCTTGGTTCTTATTTTTTCCCCATTACCTGTGCACCCTTCACCCCTAAACCCTTCCCTATTTACATACTTTGTTTCCCTTTTTTTCCTTTTCTCATAATTTTTCCTTTCCATTCTTTCCTTTCCCCTTCCCCTCCCACCACCCCTACCCCTTTGGACCTTTTCCTGTTTCAAAGTATCAATTATTAGTTATTAATCCTTTTAGTCCTTATTTACACTCTCAGTTTCTCATACTAGAGAAACTATTTGGTATTTACACATGTGTGTCTTATTTATTTCACTTAAGAGTATGGCCTCAATATGCATCCATTTAGCTATAAATGACTCTAGTTTCTGCTTCTTTATGGCTGAGTAGTACTCCATTTTATAAAAAAATCCACATCTTCTTTATCCAGTTTCCAGTTGATGGGCACTTGGGCTGTTTCCAAGTTTTAGCTATTACAAAATGTGCCACAATAAACATGGGTACACATATATCTCTGTGGTATGATTCTTTTAATTCTTTTTTGGAAAATACCCAGCAGGGAAATAGCTGGGTCAAATGAGACCTCCAGCCCTAGTCCTTTGAAGTATCTCCACATTGATTTCCATAGTGGTTGCACCAGTTTGCACTCCCACCAACAATGGAGAAGGGTTCCTTTCTCTCCACACCCCTGCCAGCATTTGTTATTGGTTGATTTCTTGATAGCAGCCATTCTTTCTGGGGTGAGGTGGAATCTCAGTGTTGCTTTCATCTGCATCTCTCGAATAACCAGTGATGTTGAACATTTTTTCATGTTTATTTGCTGCTTTTACTTCTTTGTCTGAGAAATGTCTGTTCATTTCAGATGGACGTTTTAGAACTGGGTCTTTGAATTTGGGGTGTCTGATTTTTTTCAGTTCTTTATATATTCTAGATAGTAGCCCTTTGTCTGAGTTACAGCTGCTAAAATTTTTTTCCCACATTATAGGTTGTCTGTTAGCTCTGTTGGTGGTTTCTCTTGCAGTGTAGAAGCTTTTTAATGAGATGAAATCCCAGTTGTTGATTCTTTGTGCTAGTTCCCATGCTACTGAAGTTTTGTTCATGAAGTCTTCTCCTATGCCAATATCTTCAAGAGTTCTACCTAATTTATCTTCCAGCAAGTTTAGTGTTTCTGTTTTAATATTTAGATCTTTAACCCACTTAGATCTCAGTTTAGTGCATGGTGATAGATATGGGTCTAGTTTTAATCTCTGACAGGTTGAAATCCAGTTTTTCCAACACCATTTATTAACTAGGCTATCTTTCCTCCAATGAAGGTGGTTGGCTCCTTTGTCAAAGATGAGGTGGCTGAGTATGTCTGAAGTTGTTTTTGCATCTTCTAATCTATTCCATTGATCCTCAGGTCTGTTTCTTTGTCAGTATCATGCTGTTTTTATCACAGTAGCTTTGTAGTATAGCTTCAAGTTGGGTATTGTGATACTCCCAGCCATGTCTCTGTTGCCCAGAATTGCTTTTACTTTTCTAGGTCTCTTCTGGTTCCAAATGAATTTTTGGATTGTTTTCTCTAGCTCTGTGAAGTATATTATTGGAATTTCAATTGGCATCGCATTAAATCTATATAGCAGTTTTGGAAGTATGACCATTTTCACTATATTGATTCTTCCTACCCAGGAACAAGGGTTGTATTTCCATTTTCTTATATCCTCCTCAATCTCCTTTTTCAGGGTGCTGTAGTTTTCAACATAGAGGTCTTTTGCTTCCTTTTTTAGATTGATACCCAGATATTTCATTTTTTTGGATGCTATTGTAAAAGGAATTGTTTCCCTTATTTCTCTCTCAATGACTCTGTTATTTGTGTATAAGAAGGCTATTGTTTTTTGAGTGTTCACCTTATATCCAGCTACTCCACCAAATCTGTCAATTAAGTCCAGAAGTCTTTTGGTAGAGTTTTTTGGGTCTTCTATGTAAAGTATCATATCATCAGCAAATAATGAGAGTTTAACTTCTTCCTTTCCTATCTTTATTCCTTTTATTTCTTTCTCTTTTCTAATTGCTGGAGCTAATGTTTCCAGAACTACATTTAATAGGAGTGGTGATAGTGGGCATCCTTGTCTTGTTCCTGATTTTAGCATGAAACTTTTCAGTTTTTGACCATTTAGTATGATGGCTGTTGTTTTTTCATAAATAGCCTTATTCAGGTTGAGATAAAGACCTTCTATTCCAATTTTCTGTAGGGTTTTTATCATGAATGGGTGTTGGATTTTGTCAAATACTTTTTCTGCATCTATTGAGATGATCATATGTTTTTTGTCCTTGACTCTGTTAATATAGTGTATTACATTTATTGATTTATGTACGTTGAACCATCCTGGAATCCCTGGGATAAATCCAACTTGGTCAGGGTGTATGATTTTCTTGATGACCCTCTGTACTCTGTTTGCCAGTATCTTGTTGAGGATTTTTGCATCTATGTTCATTAGGGAGATCGGCCTGTAGTTCTCTTTTTGGGTTGAGTCTTTTCCTGGTTTTGGAATCAAAGCCACACTTCCTTCCCAGAATGAGTTTGGAAGCCTTGCTTCGGTTTCAATTTCCTTGATAAGTTTAAAGAGTAATGGCATTAGTTCTTCTTAAAATGTCTTGTAGAATTCAGCAGTGAAGCCGTCAGGACCTGGGATTTTCTTTGGTGGTAAATTTTTTATTACATTTCCAATTTCACTCATTGTAATTGGAGTGTTTAGAATTTCTATATCTTCTTCATTTAACTTTGGCAATTCATATGTATCTAGGAATCTGTCCATTTCTTCTGTGTTTTCCATTTTATTAGAGTATAGATTCTCAAAGTAGATGTTGATGATCCTCTGGATTTCTGCTTGTTCTGTTGTGACTTCTTTTTCATTCTTAATTGCATAAATTTGAGTCTCTTTCCTTTATTTGATAAGGTTGGCTAAAGGTTTATCAATTTTATTTATTCTTTCAAAAAACCAACTTTTTTATTCATTAATTTCTTGTATCATTCTCTTAGTCTCCATTGCATTGATTTCTGCTCTGATCTTTATAATTTCCTCTCTTGTGCAGGCTTTGGGTTTGTTATTCTCTTCTTTTTCCAGGAGTTTGAGGTTCTGCATTAGATTATTCATCTGAGTTCTCTCTGTTTTCCTAATATGGGCATTCACTGCTATGAATATCCCATGTAGAACTGCTTTCACTGTGCTCCATAGATTCCTAAATGTTGTACTGGCATCATCATTTACTTGTAGAAACTGTTTAATTTCTTCTTTAATTTCCTCTGTGACCCATTGGTTGTTCAGGAGGGTGTTATTCAATTTCCAGGTGTTTGTGGGAGTTTTGCAAATTCTCATGTTATTGTTCTCCAATTTTATTGGACTGTGGTCTGATAATATAGAGGGGGTAATTTCAATTCTTTTACATTGACTTAGACATGTCCTGTGAGGTAGCATGTGGTCTGTTTTGGAGAATGACCCGTGTGCAGCTGAAAAGAATGTGTATTCTGATTTTGTGGTGTGGAACACTCTATAAATATCTATTAAGTCCATTTGTTCAATAGCTTGGTTCAGTTCTAGAATTTCCTTGTTAACTTTTTATCTAGATGATCTGTCTATTTGTGATAGTGAGGTATTGAATTCCCCCACTACAACTGTATTAGTGCTTATTTGATTTTTCATGTCCATTAATATTTGTTTTGTATAGTTGGGGGCATTCGTATTTGGTGCATGTATATTTAGGATTGTCATCTCTTCCTCTTGGATTGTTCCCTTCACAAGGATGTAATGACCATCTTTGTCTCTCTTAATTAGTTTTGGTTTGAAATCTACTTTGTCTGCAAATAAGATTGCTACCCCTGCTTTTTTCTGGGTTCCTGTTGCATGGTGAGCCATTTTCCATCCTTTTACTTTCAGTCTATGAATTTCTTTTTGAGTTAGGTGTGTTTCTTGTATACAGCATATTGCTGGATTTTGCTTCTTAATCCATTCTGTCAGTCTACTTCTTTTGATTGGTGAATTGAGGCCATTAACATTGGTATTTATAATTGATAGATATTGACTCATCCTTGTCATGATATTTTACTGTTGTTAGCTCTTATTTGTTTTTCTCCCTTTCCCTTTAGTTTATTACATTGTCTGGTGGCTTCCCTCTGTTGAGCCTCATGGAGTTGTGACCTTCGTTGCCATTTTCTAGGATATTGCTTAGAATTGTTTGGAGTGCTGGATTGGTGTCCATGAAATTTCTCAGATGTTCTATGTCATGGAAGTATCTAATTTCTCCATCAATTTTGAAAGATAATTTTGCAGGATACAACAGTCTACGTTGGAAGGTATTTTCTTTTAGGGCTTCAAATACTTCACTCCAGGCTCTCTTTGATTTGAGGGTTTGTGTTGAGAAATCTGCTGTGATTCTGATGGGCTTTCCCTTATAGGTGATTTATTTCTTTTCTCTAACTGCCTGTAGGATTTTGTTCTTCTGTTGAGTTTCTGGGATCTTGACTATTATATGTCTAGGTGTAGATTGTTTTTGATCATGGCTGGGTGAAGTTCTATATGCCTCGCTTATCTGTATGTCCAATTCTCCTCCTCTGGGAAGTTTTCTACTATTACTTCTGTCAACAGTTTTTCATATCAATTGTACTTTCTCCTGTTTTTTCATGGACTCCTATCAATCTTATGTTATTCTTCTTTGCATCATCTAGCAGCTGTTGAATTGATTTCTCATGGTCCCTTACTATTTTTAAGAAATCTCTGTTTTCATGGTCCTTCACTGCAATCCTGTCTTCTATATCTGATATTCTATCTTCATATTCTCTTAATCTGCTCTGCATGCTTTCAATGGAGTTTTTAATCTCCTGAATATCTGTTTGAATCTGTTTTATGAATTCCATTTCTTTCTTATGTTGGGCATTCCTGTCTTCCAGCATGTTTCTGAGCTCATCTATTTTTTTTATCAGTTTCTGTTCTAGAGCCTCTAATCATGTCTTTCACTCTGCTCACCATCTCTGTAGTTATCTGGGAGATTATTTCTGCTTTGAATTTTTCTAGAGCCTCATTCATCTGTTTTTCTACTTACTGTGCTATCAGTTCAGGGTGTCCAGGTGGTTGATTATCAGACTTTTGCACCTCATTTCTCCTAGAAATTGCCTTTTGTGGGGTAGAAGTCTGAATTTGTGACTTACTTAAACGCCTTTTCATTTTTGTGTTTGGTACTGTCCCTGGTTTAGTTCCTGGGTTGATATTATGAAGTTGTTTATTGTATCTTTGTTGATCTATTTAAAACCCTTATGGAATGATTGCTTCTCAGAAGTGTCTACCAGATATAGCTGGTCTTTAGGTTTTAAGTCTCTGATGATTCTGAGGCTATCTCATTTTCATTATACCAGGAAGGAAAACTGTTTAGATCAATCACAACACCTTAGCCCAAGTCATACAATCAGCAACACCATAGCATCAAATACCCCTTAAAGAATGACAATTTGTGGTAGTTATTAATCTATCACCTTTAAAAAATAAAGGGCCTCCTTCAAGGTGTGTCTCTGCTGTCACAATAGACAACATGGGCAGCAGTGTGCAGTTATAAGTCAATGAGTCTCAGTAAGCTAGTCCTAGACCCATGAGATTCAGGCAGATTTCTGGTTGCAAGTCCCAAGTTGAGCTCCCTGTCCTCCTGCAGGGTTGCACTCTGCAAGTTTCTACTGCAAGTTTTAGCTGCTTTTCCCCTGAAGAAAGTCCAGTTTCCGATGGGAGCTGATAATCCCTCCAACTTACCAATCATGGTGGTCTGGTGTGCCTTTATTGCAGAGATTCCCTTCACTTTTCCAGTGGGCTTGTTTTCATCAGGGAGCCTGAGACAGCCACTCTCTCTGTTGTTCACTTCTGGAGCTCAGGACAATGGCTTTTGTCCCCCTGTGCCTCTGCAGTGTGTAACCAAGTAGTTGCACAGCCAAAAGGCCAGAGGCTGGGGTGGGGGGTGTTTTGTTGGAGGTGCCCACACAGCCAAGCTGTCAGCTGGTGGGCCTGCCTGGGGGAGTCCTCCTCACCCTGTCCTGGTGGCTGATGGAAAGCTGGTGGAGCAAGCCAGAGCAAGCAGGTCCCAGTTAGCCTACAACTGTTTGGCCCCACTTGGCCCTGCTGGCTCTGTTCGGCCCAGCCGTCAGCTGGTGGGCCTCTCTGTAGACGTCTATTAAGTCCATTTGTTCAAAAGCTTGGTTCAGTTCTAGTATTTCATTGTTGATTTTTTTGTCTAGATGATCTGTGTATTTTGACAATGTGATATTGAAGTCCTCTACTACAATTATATTAGTGCTTATTTGGTTTTTTTATAGGCATTATTATTTGTTTTGTACAGTTTGGGGCATTAGTATTTGGTCCATATATATTTATGATTGTCATCTCTTCCTCTTGGATTGTTCCCTTTACATGTATGTAGTGGCCCTCTTTGTCTCTCTTAATTAGTGTTGGTTTGAAATCTACTTTGTAAATAAGATAGCTACCCCTGATTTTTTTCCAGGTTCCTGTCACATGGAGAACTGTTTTCCATCCTTTTACTTTCAGTCTATGAATTTCTTCTTGAACTAGGTGGGTTTCTTGTATTCAGCATATTGTTGGATTTTGCTTAATCCATTCTGGCAGTCCATTTCTTTTGATTGGTGAATTGAGGCCATTAATATTGATGCTTATAACATTGTATTGACTTATCTTTGTCATTTTATTATCCTCTTGTTGGCTCTTGTAATTTTTTATTTTCCCTCCTCTCCCTTTAATTTCTTGCCTTTCATTATGGCTTTGCTTTGTTGGGCCTCATGGAGTTGTGACCTTTATTGTCTTTTTCTAGGATATTGTTTAAAATTGTTTGGAGTGCTGGTTTGGTATTCATGAAGTTTCTCAGGTTTTCTTTGTCATGGAAGTGTCTTATTCCCCATCTATTTTGAGAGATAGTTTTGCAGGATGCATCAGTCCAGTTTGAAGCTTATTTTCTTTCAGGACTTGAAATACCTCACTCCAGACTCTCCTTGACTTGAGGGTTTGTGTTGGAAAGTCTGCTGTGATTGTAATGAGCTTTCCTTTGTATGTGATTTGTTTCTTTTCTCTAACTGCTTATAGTATTTTGTTCTTCTGTTGGGTTTCTGGGATCTTGATCATTATATGTCTAGGTTCTAGATTTTTTTTTGATCATTGCTAGGTGGAGTCCTATATGCCTCACTTATCTGTATGTCAAATTCTTTTCCCCTGCTTGGGAAATTTTCTGCCATCACTTCTGTGAACAGTTTTTTTAATGTCATCTGCACTCCTCTTTCTTCATTGACTCTGATCAATCTTATATTATTCTTCTTTGCATTGTCTAGGAACTGCTGGATTGATTTCTCATGGTCCCTTACTATTTTAAAGAGATGTCTCTTTTCATAGTCACTGACTGCCATCCTTTCTTCTGTGCCTTATATTCTTTCTTCACATTGGCTCATTCTGCTGTGAATACTTTCAATAGAGTTTTAGAAATGTCTTTTTTTTTTTTTTTTTTTTGGTATCAGGGATTGAACTTGGATCCTTGTGCTTGCACAGCAGGCTGTGAAACCACTCACCTAAATCCCTGGCTCAATAGAATTTTAATCTCCTGGATATCTTTATCTGTTTCATGGATTCCATTTCTTTTCTATGTTGGCCATTAATGGTTTCCATTTCTTTCCTATGCTGGGCATTCACAGCTTCCATCATGATCCTGAGCTCATCAATTTTTTTTATCTGTTTCTGTTCCAGGGTCTCTAATCATGTCTTTTATTCTGCTCACCATCTCTGTAGTTATCTGGGAAATTATTTCTGTTTTGAATTTTTCTAAATTCTCGTTCACCTGTTTTGTTACTTCTTGTGCTATCGGTTCACGGTGTCCAGGTGGTTGATTATCAGACTTTTCCACCTAGTTTCCCCCAGAATTTGCCTTTGATGAGCTGGAATTCTGGGTTTGCACTTTGCTTAGGTGTCTTCTCATTTCTATTTTTGTTGTTAGTACTGCTTTTGGTTTAATTCCTGAGTTGATACTTCAATATTGCTTATTGTAAGAATCTATGTTCCTTGTATTTAGAACCCTTATGGAATGATTACTTCTCAGAGGTGTCTTCCAGATGTAGCTGGTCTTTAGGTTGTGAGTCTCTAATGACTCTTATGCAAGCTAGGTGTCAATGTGTCAGGAAGTACAACTTATTAGATCAATCATAACACCTTAGCCCAAGTGATACAATCAGCAACAACAATAACATCAAGTGCAGCCTAGAAAATGACAATTTGTGGTAGTTATTTGTCTATCACCTTGAACCATGTGAATTAAATAAAAATTGAGGACCAGCCCAAAATATGTTTGTAGTGAATAAACTCTTCAATATATTAACTTTACCCTTTGGTATGGTGACTTAGAAGGAGTTGGAGAGGGAAGGATAGGTAAATAGAAGGATAGGGAAAGGTTAGAAGTGAGGCCAGAGGACACAGGAAGATCACACAAACTCTAGGAAACTGTTGAAGACTAGAGGAAAAGACAGAATGAAAGAACAAAGACAAGAACAGAACAATCTAACTGTATTCAGTTTCCTTTAAAACTAATGGCAATTGAGAGAAGGAAGAAGAGAGAAGAAAAAAAAGAAAGAAAAAAGGATTCCAAATTAGGACAGGAACAGGAACAAATAGGGACAGAGGTGAAAAAAAAGTTGGGGGAGAGAGAGCACCAGGGAGAGAGATAATAAAAAAGCAAAAGAAAAGCAAAAAAGAAAGAAAAAGTAAATAAATTTGAAAAGAGGAGAAAAAATTAAAATTAAAAGTAAGGGGAAAAAATAATTTTGAAAATAAAAAATTTGAGGGCCTCCTTCAGGCTATGTCTCTGCTGTCACAATAGACAAAGTGGGCAACAGTGTGCAAATCTAAGTCTCAGCAACCCAACAGCAGTCCCCTGAGATTCAGGCTGATTTCTTTCTGCAAGGCTCAAGTTGAGCTCCCTGACCTCCTGCTAGGTTGAACTCTGCAAGGTTGTACTGCGGGTTCCAGCTGCCCTTCCCCTGAAGATAGTCCAGCTTCTGATGGGAGGTGATGATCCTTCCATTGTGGTCTGGTGTGCCTTTATTGCAGAGATTGTCTTCACTTTTCCAGTGGGCTTCAATTTTCATCAAGGAGCCTGAGAGAGGCCCTCTTTCTGTTGTTCTTTTCTGCTCTATCTTTAGGAGTTCACAACGATGGCCTTTATGATCCCCTGCACCTCTGTGGTGTGGATGCAGGTACCAGAGTGGCCCAGCAGCCAAATGTGGGGGTCGTGGTGGTGGTGCTGGTGCTGTTGCCCGAGTGACTGGGCTCTTTAGCTCCTCCTTGGCAGTCCCTGAATTTTCTTTTTTTTAAAGCTTCACCACATTTTGGTCATTCATCTTTTGATGAACTTTAAAATAAAATAACATAATTAAATGTTTAATAAGCAAACAATTATAAATAATGGATATTAGTATTTGTGGGTAAAAATCAAGCATTGTCCATTTGTATGCATAAAATTTTGATAATAAGCATTTTTTTACCACTCAAATTCATATCATCCTCTCTCTTGTTTCCCACCTCCACCTTTTATTTCTTGCCTCTTTTATTCCGCTCAAATGGAAATGCTTTCCTCACTTTATTTCATGAATAAAGTCCACTGTTATTTTTGTGTGCCTTGATTATTTTTTCAGAATCTCTGCCTTTCTTTACCCTATGAACTTCATCTAGGACCAGATCTTCAGATCATAAAATGTACCAGATGTAATAGTGCCTGCCTATAATCTTAGCTACTGTGGAGGATGAGCAAAAGGATGACAAGCTGGAGCCCAGCATGGTCAATTTAGTAAGATGCTGTCTCAAAATTAAAAAACAGCTGAGAATATAGAACAGCATTCCTTGGGTTCAAACCCTGACACTAAAAAAGAAAAATCATAAAATATGTAGTTCTATTACATGCCACATAATCATGTAATCCTAGTTACATGTAAAATGGGAAAATTTAAATTATGCAACCACTTTGGGAAAAAGTTTAAAGTATGTGTGATCTATATAGTTACAAAGAGTCATGTTGTTAGTAGGGACTCACACTTGTTTTAATGCTCCTATTGTATTAAAATATTAATAGTTTTTAAACAAGTGGCCCTGTGTTTTTGTATCATTGGCTTAGAAAGTTAATAAGTGGTTTTGATGTTTGGCATTTTTTTCTCCAAAGCTGAGCAAATTTACTTTCTTAGGATTTCACTTCTAGGTAAAAACCTAACTGAAGCTCATATCCATGTTCACCAGAAGATGTTGCAGAAGTATTTATATCAGCGTTGTTCATAATGACCCAAAAGTGTAAACAGTCCTGTTTAATTACCAGTGAATGGAAAATAAATTGAATTATATTTATACAAAGAAATAAGACACAGAAGGGAAAATTAATGATCTATTGCTACAAACTATAATGGATTAATATCACATGTTGGAGAAAAGAAACAGTAATAATAGTGTGATTCCAAATACATGAAGTTTGACAATAGGTAAAACTATGTAACAGAGCTAAAAGTGAGAATAGTGGTTAATTGTGGAAAGAAGAAAGTTATAGTAATCAGAAGGGAGCATGATGAAGGCTTCTGGCATTCTGCCAATGTCCTTTTTTGAACTGGGGAAAAATGACAAGGGTGTTAATTTGTCAAGTTGTACATTTATGTATATGCATTTTTTGGGTATACTTTATGTGTACACAATTTAAAAAATAATGCATAGTATGATGTTGTTACCAAGGGTGTTATAATGTATCTGTTGTGAGCAAGCAAAACAATACCTGATTAAATAACTCTATATTAATGATGGTCTTCATTCCCTCTCTAAATTTCCAAGGTTCTCTGAACACTTTATCTTCTAAGCTTCTGTGTGACAGATTGATCATGCGTGACAATTGCCATTTAGATATGTGAACATCTATGGCAATAGAAATGAATTCAGTATACCTTGTTTAAAAAGTATTTCACTAACAAGAATTTAAGATATTTTTATGGGAATTAAGATTCAGAGTAAGGTTTTGCCTTAGTAGAGTCTATGATATGGGGAAAAAAAGCTGACAGGAATTGCTTGCTCTCTCATATTTGTGAATATTTATAAGACCTAGTTATTCTTCTCAGCCTTACTTTTCTCATGCTCAATCTACTTGGTAAAATATGGCCATACCATAGCTTTCAAGATATTGTTTTCAATTAGTTTAAAAGATAAGCAGTCTATGATGTATTTAGACTTCAATTCAATTGCAAATTTTAAATAGAGAAAATGTGAAAGATCAGCTTAATTCAAATTTTCATTGCTGAACCACTTTCAGTGATAAAAGAGGGTTACACAGGAATTTACACCTTTATAGCAATCTTTTCCTATATAGCTCCACATGCTTGTTTCTAATGCTTAACATACACACATACAAATTCAGGAAGTTGGCATTTGTTCCTCTAAATGTTCAAGTATAACCACACTGGCTTTCTGGCCAATAAATTGGCTTTGGTTTACAGTACAAAGAAATTTGACTAAGTATTTTATTGAAAGATAAAAGACAATGTTCTCATGAAATCTCCACATATAAGGATCATGACATTTCAAATGAATAGGTGAAAGGTAACTTTTCAAAAAAAGATTTTTGTGACATTTGCTTATCCATTTTGAAGGAAATATTAGTTTTTCTAGTGTACACCTGTCAGTCTGTACACGGTGGTCAAACAAAATGCCATCAACTGGGTGCCTGCAAATAGCAGAAATTTACTTTTCTGGAAACTGGGGAGTCTAAGATCAAAGGGCAGGAAGTTTTGGTGTATGTTGAGGTCTTTATTGGGGTTGTAGACTTCCAACTTCTGTCTGTGCCCTCATATATGAAAAGGATGAGGCACCTCTTGGGGGCCATTTTTTGCAGGGCACTAGTCCCATTCATGAAAACTCTGCCTTCATGTTGTCTTAAAGTCCCTGCTTCCTATTCTGTAACCTTGGGGACTAGGATTTCAACATACACATTTTTAGGGAGGGACACAAACATTCAGACCATAATAACACCAGTCATTAAGGAAAATGTAGATAAAGTACCTAATAGTTTCACAAAGAGTGAAAAACAAGCACAGAAGCCCTGAAGGCCACAAAGTATAGGAAAAGTTTTTGGAAATATGGGCAAAAAATTGATTTTTAAACATATTATCAAAAACATAAAGAAGCTTAGGAAAATGATGGAGACCATGAATGTCCAACATAGGAAAGAAATGGAATCTATGAAACAGATTCAATCAGATATCCAGAAGATTAAAAATTCTATTGAAAGTATAAGCAGCTGAATGAACCAATGTGAGGACAGAATATCAATGTTATGATTGTGCAAAAGTGATATGCATTTGGTAGGAACCATACTTTGCAGTTTGAATTCTGTTCTTTTCTTGGGCTAGCAATGGAAGATATAATACTCTCTATTAATGCTAAGCAGTGGTATTGAGCTGGAGCTCTTTCTCAGCCATGGGACCATGGAGGTAAACAACTAACACTCTGGAGCCATGGCCAAATGCTAGCCTTTGGACATGCCTGGCTTGCTTGGGCCACATTGAGTGAAGAGGAATTTTTTTAAGCCGCATATAAAACATATAATTAATGTATGTAAGTAACAAAGCTTCCTTTCGTTGAACACACCTGCACTATAGTGGACTGTGTTGCCGAGCCATGATGTTTGGTAGGTTAAGTACATTGAATGCATTTTGATTTATTATATTGTCAACTTACAATGAGTTTGTCAGGAAAAGGATCTATAGTATGTCGTTTTATACATCTACTTGGGTAGACTATATTTCCCATCTAACAAAACACTAATATAGGTGCCGCTTTGAAGGCATTTTGAAAAAATGCATATAGTCTGTAATTTGTTGACTTCAATAAGAGGGATTATCATAAATGATAAGTATGAGCATAATTTAATTGGTTTAAATATCTTAAAAGCAGAACAGAGGTCTCCCTGATAAAGGACTCTAAGGACTACAGTTTCATGTCATTTGGAGTTCCAACCTGACCTTCCTGATAAGTGGCTCTACAGATTCTGTTTGCCACACTACCCCCACATAAGCTAAATCCTTGCAATATTGTTAATATGTATTTTCTAGAGACTTTATTTTCTTTGATGAACATAGACTTATACAAGTAATAGACTAGATGAAACTATTTGTGAAACTTATTAAAATGAGATTTCAGAATTAAAAAAGTAAAACAACATTCTAAAAGGGGAAAAATAAGTATCATAGTAGAGAAAAGGAAGCAAAGTTGTCTGTTTCTGAATGACAAATCACTCTGAAATTTAATGGCTTAAAATAACAGTTTATTATTTCTATTTCTCATGATCTGAAGGTTGGCAATTGGGAAGATTCCTGGGATCATTCAAGCTGCATTAACTGAAAGCCACATTGTGGCTGGAGGGTCCAAAGATTCCTCAGTGAAATGTGTGGCAGACAGACCTGGCTGTCAGCTGACTCCTCAGTTCCTCTTCACCTGATCTCACCCACTGTGGTGGGCTGGAAAAGGTTTTTTCAGAGCATGGAGGGAGGTTGCCAGGAAGCCAGGGAGTCAGGCAGCCAGAAATACAAGGGGAGTGAGGATATTTCCTGGGGAGTGACAAGATGGATCTGGAGAGAAATGTTACTCAAAGAGGAATTTTCATTTTATTTGAAAGCTTTAATGCTCTAATTTATATTTAGGATTTACTGTGTAATTAAAATAGGCATGCATAAATATGTGTAAGTTTGCACATACATATTTGTATATTGAATTAAATACATTTATGAAGAAAGAGAGAAAAGAGACAGAAGGGGGCTTTTCTTCTTTAGTAATCTTTTTTTTTCAGACTGGGGACTGAACTCAGGACCTTGATCTTGAGAGGCAGGTGTGATGCCACTGAGCTAAATCCTCAGCTCTTCTTTAGTAATCTTAATTGCCTGCCTTTACTTATTCTTTGTAATCCCAATAAACATTCAAAATGTTATAACTAGTTCATAAGTTTGGGTATATAATATTATGTCAGTCATGAACTTTTCTATACTCTGTGCAAGCTCTTAGAAGAATAATTGCATGAAGTCTTTAAGATGACAGATGATAAAGTATTTAAGGGCTGCTTGGTGTTAGCATCACAATTTGGCAAAAATTATACATTAAGCTTAAACAGACTCTGTTTTAGTTTTGGGATATGTGTGAGTCACTGAAAATGGAGTCCGTATTATCTGATCACTGAGCATTAGCTTCCAAACTCCATTTTCTTGGTTGCCTTCTGAGATCTGGATGTCAGACTTATTGACGACGGTGCCACTGTTTTAAGAAATGGCAGGCAATCTGAGGCTGCTGTGAGTTAGGGCCCATTTCTGTTGCTGTGCATTGTGTCTTGGTAGTAAATTAGTAAATGTTCTGGGATTCTCATTTCCATGAAACAAGGATGGTGTGGTTTCTTTCCCTTTCCCTTTTCCTTTTCCTTCCCTTTCCCTTTCTTTCCTTTTTGCATTTGGCAACTAAATAAACAGAGTTACTTCTAGTTTTAAAAATGTTGATTGACTATGTACCCAATTCCTTAGTGTTTAAGCTACAAAGAGACACAAACACATTAAAAAAACCAAGAACACAAATGCTGCTGTAAACATAGTTATGCATATTTCACTGTAATATAATATCTTTAAGTATTTCAAGAGGATACCCAGTGGGAGAATAGCTGGATCAAATGGAATTTCTGTTTGTAGCTTTTTTTGGGGGGGAATCTTCAGTAGCCTAAATGTTTATCAATGGATGAACGGATAATGAAAATGTATCTATAACACAGTGGAATACTACTCTGCCATAAAGAAGGATAAACTTGGGATATTTGTAGGGAAAGAGATGTGCCCTGAGAACATAATGTTAAGGGAAATAAACTACATGCAAACTTAAATATCACATGGTTTCTCTTATATGGGAATCCCAATGTATAAATAAAGTACAAAATAAGACTATCCTGTAGGAAATAGTGAGGTGAATCTTTCACATATGGGAAGGGATATGAAAGGTAGAAGGAGGGGAGGGAAGGGAAGGAAATGAAATTTAAAAAGGGAGAGATTGTGAAGTGCTGTGTATATTCACCAAGTCCCTATGAAGAATATGATCATCATGTAATACAAACATGTACAATATAAATATACAAAGGGGTCCAAGAGATGCAGGGAGGGGGAAGAAGGGGAGAAGAGGGTGTTAAAAAATATTGGAGAAATGTCATGTACATGTATGAACTCCCTAAGAAGAACGCAATCATTATGTACTACAGACATGTACCAATAAAAATAAATTAAAAAGAATAAAAAACAATACTTCCAAAAAAGTGCTGACAGCTGAGAGCTCATTCTCCTCCTCCATTGAAAAGAACATTTTGGTGAAGTTCTTGCACCATGAATCTGATGTGGTATAACACATGATTTTCCGGGGTATGAGAGCTGTTCTTAGGGAGGCGGAGAATGAAGGGCAGGTGATTCAAATGACAGGAGGGAAAGGCATGACTACAGTTTAGATTGACCATTGCTATCTGCAGAATTCAAATGGAGTAAAATAAAGACTGCTACTAATATAGAGTAATTGGAAAGGCAACATTACTTTTCAGGTATCTTTAAAAATATTGAATCCTAAAAATTGTTCTGGCAAATAATTTTGGCTTGGCATGAGCACATGAACAATAAGGATGATGCACTTCAAAAGTAGCCAGAAGTGCTGGGTGTGGTGGTGCATGCCTGTAATCTCAGCACTCTGGGAGCCTGAAGCAGGAGGATTCTAAATTTCAACCCAGCCTGGACAACCACCTTAGTGAGACCCTGTCTCAAAATAAAAAATAAAAAAAGGGCTTTGAATGTAGCTCAGTGTGAAGGTCATAGGTTCAATCACCAGCACTACAAAGTCAAAACAAAACAAATCTAGAAGCAGCAGGAAACTTCTCTAATGCAGTTACTCTATGAATATAAGAAAAATTAGGAAGAGGCCTGATAGGTGGAGGATGAATTTTTATTTTCCCTTGTTTCCCATGACAACATTGTAAAAAGAGATGAAAATGAGCTTGTGAAAAGTGATATTTTTCTCTTAATGAAGTCATATTTTTTTCACTAAGTCAAAATAAGAACTTTATTTATTGAATATATTCTGTTAAGCATTTTACAAAGATAATTTAACTTCTACAAGCTGAGATAGATACTACAATCTCATACATAGATGTAGACAGACAATGAAGCAACCTAAGGTTAGTTTGAACACAGCTAACCTCTAAGCTGACATGTACAGTATAAAATCATTTTATTCTGTTTGTTCAATGTTTTATTTTATTTTATTACTACATGTGTGCAGTTCATGCAGTTTACAGTCATCTTGGGGAGTGGTTACATATATATGTGTGTGTGTGTATATATATATATATATATATATATATATATATATAATAGCTTTTTTTCTAATCCCCTTTCCCTCTCTGCCTTCCTCTATCACCTTTTTTGTACTTGTTGATATTATTTGTATTACCTCATGTAATGGCACATAATGTTTATATTGATTGGAGTTATTAGGATCCTGTACCTAGGACTTCTTTATTCCTCTTATTTTCCCTTCCCCATCCCTCATCCCTCTCACTGTTCCCTTGGACCTCTTCCTTATTGGACAAAATTTGTCCCTTTGTCCCTTTCTACCCATCCTTTATAATTTTCTTTGTTTGTACTTTGCCTCACGCAAATGTGAGATACCATACAGTGTTTAAAGTTGTGTGTCTGATTTGTTTTATTCAATATTATTTTTTTCCAAGTGCATCCATTTTCATACCAATGGCTCAAATTTGTCATTCTTTATAGTCAAGTAGTATTCCGTTATATATAGATACCATATTTTGTTTATCCAATCATCTGCTGGTGGGTATACAGGCTACTTCCAAGATTTAACTATTATGAATTGTGCTGCTATAAACATTGGTATGCATGTATTGCTGTAGGATAAATACTTAAGCTCTTTGGGGATGATACCTAGTGGGGGTATAGCTGGATCATATGGAATTTATAATTTCAATACTTTGACAAATTTCCATATTGATTTTCATAATGGTTGTACTAGTTTGCATTCCCACCAACAATGCAGGAGGGCTCCTTTTTCACCACAGTCACACCAGCATCTGTTATTTGATTTCCTAATCACTGCCATTCTTTCTAGAGTAAGATGGAATCTTATGGTTGTTTTAATTTGCATTTCTCTAATGGCCAGAGACATTGAACTTTTTTTCATATATTTTTTAGCCATATGTATTTCTTCCTCTGTGAAGTGCCTGTTCATTTCTTTAGGCCGTTTCTTGACAGGGTCTTTACTTTTAAGTGGTGTAATTTTTTTAGTTCTTTGTATATTCTACATATTGGTCTTCATCTCAGGATTAGCTGGCAAAATATTTTTCACATAGGTTGTTTCTTCACTCTACTGATTCATTCTTTTGCTCTACAGAAGCTTTTTAGTCTGATATAATCCCATTTGTTGATTTTTACTGCTATTTCTTGATTGAGGTTCTATTTAGAAAATCCTTTCCTGCATGTATGTCTTCAAGTGTCTTACCTATTTTATCTTCCAGAGGATTTAATGTTTCTGTTTCAATGTTTAGATCTTTGATCTATTTTGATTTTAATTTAGTATATGGTGAGAGATGAGGGGCCAGTTTCATCCTTCTACAATGAGATGACCAGTTTTCCAACACCACTTGTTGAATAAGCTATCTTTCCTCCAACATATGCTTTTTGGGCCCTTAGTCAAAATCAAATAGTGGAATATGTCTGGGGAGATTTCTGTATACTCAATTCTGTTCCATTGATCACTGTGCCTGTTTTTTTTTTCTATATCATGCTGTTTTTATCACTGTTGTTTTGTAGTACAGCTTGAAATCTGGTTTTATTATGCCACCTGCTTTGCTATAATGGCCAAAAATTACTTTTACTTTTTGAAGTCTCTTCTGTTTTCATATGATTTTTAGGATTTTTTTCTCTAGATCTCTAAAGTATGCTGTTGGTATTTTGATTAGGACTGCATTGAATCTGTGTAACAGTTTTGGAAGTATGGCCAATTTGAAATGTAGTCATATCTTATGTATAAGGACCTGTTGCTATTTAATATGAAGCCTAGGAATTGAGAGGTAATTAGTTAAAATCAACTTCCAGTTTTTTAAAAAGTGACTATTTAAAAAGTATTCTCCCTTTTACCAATCATTTAATTATCCAGTTGGGATCATAAATTATAATATGAGAACTGTGTAATTTTTCTTTAATGTGTCTGTTTTATTTATTCTGGTGTGAAAATTAGTCTTGAATGAATGCAATAGGTGAATGCAAAATAGCATCCTCTTAAAGGTTATGTTATTCTTTTAGGTTTTTTTTTGAATTAAGTTTAGAAGGAGCTGATGTTTAGAGCACAACGCTTATATAACTATTGTATAGACTATTGGCATGTTCTCCCTGTCCTTCACTGTATTTTTGCTGAGAAACATGTTTTTTTTTGGTACCAGGGGGGATTGAACTCAGGTCCTTGCACTTGCGCAGCAGGTGGTGAAACCACTGAGCTAAATCCTCGTCCCCAAGAAACATGTTTTTATTGTTCTGCTTTTCTACTACCCATTTGACAGTGATTAGTAGGGTGAAAGTGGTATCTCTATAGGCAAACTTCTTAGAAATAAGGATTTGGTAATTTTTTATCAACATTATTTTATATGAAACAGACTAATTAAGAGTTAATTAGTTAGTTGGCCTTTACTGACCAAGCATGAATATGAAAAAGGATTTTTAGGCTGTTTCAGAAACTTCTATTTTTGTTTGATAAGAATGAACTTCTATAACTAAAAATTTCATTACAGCTGCTTTGTCATGGTCTGGAAATATTTAGAGTTCTCTTTTGCCTTCTAAATTAAGGGCGTAACATAGGAATCTAATTAGTATTAAATTGGGAATATGAAATTATAATCTATTGCTTTCACCTTGTTGCTCCCAGCTCCTCAGAGGTGCTTAGTATATATTTAATAAATCCTAATGAAATCCTTTCTCAGTTTAGGAATGTATTTCTGGGTGAGGAAAAGATCATTTGATTAGGTTATTATTGCATAATTTAAAAAATTACTTAATGGGATACATCTAATTCTATGGAAAGTTAAATTTGGTTGTGTACTTAGAATGTTTAACAATATAATAATTTGATTACTTTCAGCTGAACTCCTTTGACTGGGAACTAATTTCACTGGTTTCATAAATCCCTGAGTACTGTGTTAGTGGTGGTTGAAATAGTGATATGCTGGAGACATAACAAATACTACTTCTTGGAAATCATTCTGGAAGGAAATGACTTCCTAGTTCTCAGTTGTAATTTAGGTGCACAATAATGTTGGGTAATACATCAGCCTAAAGAAGTTTTCCAGCTTAAATTGTCTGGGTGAAAAGAATAAAAGCATAAATATATATTTGGAAATACAACCTGTCACCTCTGTGAATTTTCAGTTGTAAGTTACATATCAAATATGAATTTGAGTAAAGAACTTCTAGTTAAAGATTGTGGAAAAAAGATATTTTTGTCTCCATTTCATTCACTCAGAAACTGGCAAAGAAACAAATCCATTAAGAAACTGAATGTTTATGAGAGGGTGGGGAAAAGGAGGGGGGTAGAGGTGAAGTTCTGGGCCTTTAATGAAAAAGGAAATGGTTGCAATCCCATATCCTGAATTTGTCACACACCTGCCAAATACATGGAATGTGGGCTGAAATGAAACAGATCATGCTTAGTGCTGACCTCTCTCCTCTGATCTTTAGCAGGAAATTATTTGTTAATGCGATGCTCTTCAAAGGGGTATCCAATTGTTACTTGGTTAAAATAATGTAAACCAGGAGATAGATGAGCAATCATAAAATAAAAATCTGAAATTTAAAAGGGGAAATATGATGGCAAATCATTTCTCATACCAGAGACCTAGCTCCTACTTAGAGGAAAAGGCTGGGGGAGGAGCAAAGTGGACATGGGATATTTCCAGATAACTTAGAGAGCATGTGGATTGAGGCAATTTACTTTATTTATTTATTTTTTTTGGCAATTTACTTTAACAGAGAAAACTTCAGAGACCCGTCCTCATATCAAGGAAGAAAGACATTTTGCAAGAGTGACAAAGACAATGCCTGAATTGTAATTTGGAAGAGCTTCACCTCATTCTGCAGTGAGGAACATTCCCCACAGTGAGGCATATTTTTAAACAAAAATGTTGGAATTATTCAAAGATAAGTTGCAAGGTGAAATGGACCAGTTTTGAAATACATTTCCATACAGAATAAATGCCCTATATTATAAGAAGACAAACCCAAGGAGAGACAGGTTAGCAAAAAATACCTTCCTAAATTAAGCAAATTACATTGTTGGTAAGCTCTTAAAAAGCTTAATAAGGTCTTAAAAACTAGAAAGATATATTTCAAAGAAAAAAATTGTAGAAAAAATAATTGGAGCTGAATAGCAAACTGATAGAGCTTGAGAATTAAATGGGTGAGAAAATAGAAATATTGCAGAGATTAAATTATTGCCTCTGGTTAGAGTATAGAAAACATGAAAGGCCTACAGTTTTATTGATTCCAGAAATTTCAGATATGCTACAATTTTGAGTGTGTGTGTGTACACACACATTTCTTTACAGTCATCTAAGAAGGAATAAGGAGTCAAAAGAAGTCTAAAGATTGCAGAGGGTCAAGCCTTCCTATGTTGCCATGTAAGATAGACCTGGGAGTGATTCCATACCTTGAGCAAATTGCAGTGATTGTAGGCAGGGTAGGCAGAGGAACAAGATTTTTATGGGGTGGAGAGAAACTAGTCATGTTTTGGGAACCACAGGGAAAACATGACAGACTTTAGACTGGAAGAGCCCCAATCTCTCTGTCAAACGCTTCTTTCCCATAGGAATTTTGTAGTACAGGTCCAAACCGGAAAAATGTCTAAAAAGAGAAACAGCCTGGCAATATCTTGAGATATCACAATTTTGAAACCTCATTGTCTTGCATTATCATGGTTTTGCAACCTCACAGTTACAAATACTGTGGTATGTGAAGGTATTATTTTTTGTCATGAAGTTTCACAGACTTTATTTTTATTTATTTATTTATTTATTTATTTAGCTTAAATTCTTTTATTGGTACATTTTAGATATACAGTACGTTTACATTTATCATTGGGTGTTTGTATCTGTACATGATGCATCTTGGTTCTTATTTTTTCCCCATTACCTGTGTGCCCTTCACCCCTCCACCCTTCCCTATTTACATACTTCATTTCCATTTTTTTTTCTTTTTTCATAATTTTTCCTTTCCATTCTTTCCTTTCCTCATCTCCTCCCACCACCCCTACCCCTTTGGACCTTTTCCTATTTCAAAGTATCAATTATTAGTTATTAATCCTTTTAATCCTTGTTTAGACTCTCAGTTTCTCACACTAGAGAAACTATTTGGTATTTACACGTGTGCCTCCACACACGTGCACACACACACACACACAATGCATGAGAAAAAGCTTCATGAGGGACAGGTCATTGAGTCCAATCAGAGGTTAAACTCCTTGGAAACATGATTATAGTTCAGTTCCCTCTGGGGGGACTTTAGAATTAAGGCACCAGAAGTCTAAGGAGATCTCTGTTTTCTTTCATCCTAGGCTTCATTTCTTGTGTTGTTATAGGCCTGATAACTTTGATCTGTGGAAATAAACCTAAAGTTAGGCAGGTAGCACCCATGGGTAGACTCAATTCAACTGTGGCACACACTTTGAAGATGAGGCAAGAATCTCCTTTAAGGAAGGCCTAGGGATGGAACACCACCAAACTTTAATACTGAAAAGCTTTAAGACTGAAAGACCAGGACATTTCATTACTGCAAGACAGTAAGACTATAAGACAGCCTGACTTCAAAATTATAAATTGTAAAAGACCATATACACACATGTATACACAATGTAAGTATTAGATTTAGCAGGGAAATTCAAAAATAATTAGAATAATGTATTAAAGAATTCATAGGATAAGAAAAACATTTCACAAATCACTTCAACATGTAAAATAGAACAAAATTAAAACCTAATCTAGAACTGAAAAATTAAAATGCATTTGAAATAAAGAATATTTATGTTTTCATTAGGTTAGAAAAAATTATCAGTAAACTTAACAGGTCAGAATAAACTATTCAATAAAATCACAGATAAATAAAAAGATCTAACAAAATGAATAGAGCTTCAGTAATATACAGGAAAATTACAAGTAGTTTAACATTCATGGGATAGGAATATTAGAAGAGAGAAAATGGCACAATGTGTGAAGAGATGGTGACCTTGTATCTTTAATTTTTAAGAAAGATGTAAACACAGATCCATGAAAAGTGAACAATATAGCAGGATAATTATAAGGAAAACTATTTTCACATTAGCCGTACTTAAATTGTTAAAAGATGAAAGTTTAGAAAAATGTCTTAAAAATGTTCAGAAAAACAACAGGCATTGCACATAGAGTAGCAATGATTAGAACAATGGCTCTCTTCTGAAAATTCAAGGCCAAAAGACAATGAAAAATCATCTTTAAAGTTCTGAATGAAAAATTTCATTGAATTTAGAATTGTGTATCCAGTAAAAAATTCTTTTAAAATGAGACAAAATATAGATTTTAGGATAAAGGAACTACAAAGGAATTATTTTGCCTGTAGATCTGCTCTATAAGAAAAGCTAAAGAAATTTCTTCAGGTTGAAGAGAAATGATACCAGATAGAAACTTGGACCTACAGGAAAGATTGATAAGCACCTGGAAATAATATGTGAGGGATATAAATGATCATTTCTAGCCAAGCCGGGCCTGAGCCTTATGTGGGGCCATATGTAGCCAACTCACCCGGCCTGCCTTTTTAGTGGTCGTGGTGGGGCAACAGGATTTAGACCTGCTACTTTGTTCTTCCTGATGCAGGGGTGAAGGAGGATGAATGACAAAGAGACACAGAGTCAGCTTAACATTTGGGCAGCCAGGGGGCTCTTGCCTCTAGTAGGTGGAGGAGTTCCTGTGTCTGGTTTGTCTTGCCTTTATTCACCCAAGCAGGGATACAAGGAATCAAAGTAACACAAGATTCATCTGCTTTCCAATAGCATTAATACATGCTCTGGCAAACAACTTAACCTCAGCTATCTTAAGTTTGCCCTAGAACCTGTAATATGCAATCACCTCTTAGGGCAACCTTTCTTTTTGTGCTCACAGAGGAGGCTGATTAGGTCTCAATTCTCTTTTGGTTTCTAACAATCTTTTTTTTTTTTTTTTTTTTAAGAATATGGATTGTGTAAAGCAATTATAAAAATAATTGTCACATGTATTGAAGTAATGTAAGGAATGGGAGGGAAGTAAATGGAGTTATAAGCAATATTAATTAAATGTATAATGTTAGACTATAATAAGTTAAAGAATCATAACCTTTAGAGCAACGACTAAAAATACAAATAACCACAGCTAAAAATTCAATTAAGAAAATAAAATACTGTAAAAACTCAATACTCAAACCAAAACAAAGCAGAAGTAAAGACCAAAAGAATAAGGGCAAGGTAACAAAACAGCAAGTGATAGGATAAAATCCATTTATATCAATAATTACATAAAACATAAATGGACTAAATTTGCAATTAAAATATAGAGATTGCCATACTGTTTAAGACAGCAAGATCACATTATATACTATTTAAAGACCTTTAAATTAAAATTTGAAATGAAAAGGATTAAAATAGCTATATAGTATAAATGGTAAGCAAAAGTAAAACATTGGATCTGTAAGAGCAGGCAAAGTAAATTTTAAGATGAGGAATATTACAAGAAATAATGAGTGATTTTCATAATGATAATGAGGTTAATTCACTGGGAAGACTTACATTATTAAATGTGTATCCACCTAGTAAGAAAGCTCCAAAATATGTAATGCAAAGACTGCAGAGATAAATGGAAGAAAATATAAAGCCAAAAATATAAAGGAAATTTTAACATCCTAGTGATGGATAATTTTGTGTGTCAACTTGACTAGTCAATGGATGCCCAGATATTTGGTTAAATATTATTGCTGGCTATGTCTGTGAAGGTATTTCCAGAATAGATCAACATCAGAGTAAAGCATATACTCTTCTCAATGTGGATGGGCAATGAATTTTGAGGGCTTCAGTAGAACAAAGAGGCTAAGGTAAAGGGCCTGACTGCTTGAGGTGGGCCATTAGTCTTTTCCTGTCCTTGGCTAGATTTGATTAAATTTGATTAAAAGCCATCAGTGCTCTTGGTTATCAGTCTTTTGGTTTTGGACTAGAACTTAGACCATCAGCCCTCCACTTTCTCAAAGTCCTCTCATGGTGGAAGGAGTGAATGAGGTCTCTTGTACTTATTTTGTAATGACACTAATCTCATTCAAGAAACTTCTCCCCTTATGATCTAATTGTCTTGCAAAAGACTTCACCTTCTAATACTATGGATTTGGGCGGTAGGATTTCAATGTGTGAATGTGTAAGTAACTGGATAGGAAACACTCAGACCATACACAGAGGTTCCTAAAGTTAGGATGTTTCAACTTATAGTTTTGGACTTTATGATGGTGCAAAAGCAATAAGCATTCTATAGAAATCAAGATTTAAATTCTGATCTTTTCATGGGTTAGAAATATGAGTATAATACTCTCTTGTGAGGCTGGGCATGGCAGTAAGCTGCAACCCCCAGTTGGTCCTGTGATCAGTACTGTAAAAACCCAATACTTGGTTGGTTTTGATTGACACAGGTCTCACTTTAACTTGGTCTTAAACACCCAACAGAAAAGAATGACCGAAAGAGGTATAAGAATAATGCCATAGTAATAAAGCTAGATATAAAAAGGGGCTTTAATTGCTGACCCCTTCTGCTGTTTCCAGCTACACTAGTAGCTGACCATGGTTATGGATCATTAGGAAAAACTATGGTAGAATCTATATGAGCTCAGTAGAATTCTAAATTTCTGAGCTAAGTTTGTCCTTCAAATTGTTTCTATCTTACAGCTAAGACTGGAGAGACTTATGACAAAATATCAGACTTATAGATAACCACCACTGATAAGTCTAAGAGCTAACAGGTTACAGTCACTCACTATTTCAGTTTCTAAGTGTGACTCTTTCCCCAACCTGACTTTCTATTCTAGTGCTGATGCTTAAGTTATACGTGTTGTAATTTCTTAAAAGTTTTGTTTATTTTTACCTAGAGGCTGCCAAACTCCAAGTGGTTATACAAATGGAACCAATGACAAATGTGCTAGAGATCTTTTACCAGGATCCACCACATTGACCTTGTAAACAGCTCAGAACTGCTAAACAACAATCCAACTTCTATGTCATATTCTGAAGTCTCTTGGACCTTCTCCTTATCCTCTTTGTGGGAGGCTATCACTAGTTCCTCCTGGTGGAAATGCTTATTGGCTATATTCATAGCAATCTTGCTGACCTTGTAATTTGGCCCACATATTAACTGTTTCTTTGGCTTTGACTCCTCCAGACTCAAAGTTATAAGCCTACCCAAGATGACAATGCCTGGTGCCTATGGAAGGGCTTCCGATAGACCTTCTGTAGAGTAACTGACTTCTAATCATAACTACAACCCTCTTCAGCTGGAAGTAGCCAGAATGGTCTTCACCCTTTGCACTCTCACAGCAGTTAGGGGTACTTCTTCAGAGGGGGAATATTGTAGATATGTAAGTTAATTAGGTATCTTGTAGGCAGTTAGACAGAGCTGGACTTCAAGGAACCAACATGGAGGACAATTGAGACACATTCACTAAAAGCCAGCATTGTAAAAGAAGAGAAACTACCACACCCGCACCTGCATAGCATGAATAACAGTGATTGATATTCTAAATAGATATCAATCACCTGGGTGGTGGACCAAGATCTGACCTACTCCTTACCATGGAAGTACTTGCTATGTGAATTGTTTCCCCATTGGGTCCCCATTTAATCAATATTACCTACGTGACTATACTTGTCATAATCTTATTGGTTGTTCATAGTTTTGTCCCCTTGTGATTTCTCCTTGGATCAATATTACCTAAGTGACTGTTCTTGCAATCTTACTACTGTAGTTTTGTCCCACCTTGAACCTGCCCTCACCTCATGACTTTGTCCCATAAAACACATTTGAGAAGTTGGATGAGTGGGCAACCCACTTTCTGGTCCCCCTTCTGTCTCTCTTAGACAAAGCTTTCTGTCAGTAAATTTTTCCTACTCTAAAACAAAACCCCCCAACCCCCCAAAAAACCAATACCCTACAGTGTACTATGTTGCTATGCTATCATGTTTGATACTTTAGGTACATGGAATGCATTTTAAATTTATAAATGATTTACTGGGAAGTAACCCCAATGTCAGTCAAGGAGCATGTGTGTGGGTTATGTGTATGCTTTTGGTTGTATTTCTTTGGAGGACCTTGACTGGTATATTCCTTTTCTGAATAACTAATAGAACTAGGAGATAAAATATCAATACATCTAGAGAAGATTTGAGAAGATTAGAGGAATTTGACTTAATTGATGTTTATAAATACTAAGCCCAATAAACATAGAATGTACATTCTTTGCATGTGAAACCTTGAGCATTTACCAAAAGAACCATATAAAAGGGCATACAATAAGTCTCTATCAATTTAAAATGATTGTAGTTATGGCACATTTGTCTTTTGATCATAGAAAATCTAATTGGAAATCTATAAAATGAGATAATCAGAAATCTCAATATATTAGATATTAAACAACATTTATTCTGAACATAACATAGTTAACCTTATCAAAAGAGAAATTGGAAAATACTTTGAACTGGATGATAGTGAAAATATAGCATATCAGCATTTACTGGAAGTAATAGATTGGCTGAAGTAATATGTTTCATTCCTTTGAAAATGTTCTTTTTGCAATATGATATTGCTTCTCCTCCCTCCCATAAGAAGAGGAGTTAATTTGCACCTCTCTTTTCTGGGTTGGCCTTATGACTTACTTGCTTTTCTTAGCTGATAGAGTCTGGCAAAAGCGATTTTGTAAGACTTCTGATCCTAGGTCAACAACTTCTTTTCATCACTCAAGATTGTCATGTGAGGAAGCTTAAGCTGGTTTCTTGAGGGAACAGAGATGGAGTAAGAAATGCAGTGGATGGCCAACACTAGCCACCAAACAAGTGGATTGTATGACTATAATCCTCTTAAGCATCCAAGCTTTAGTAATCAGCCACACAAATTATCTCATGGAAGAACCATTGATCTTAGCTTAGCCCAAATTGTTGTTTCACAATATTATATACAAATAAAATAGCTATAGTTTTCATGCATAAAAATTATTTAATATATGGCACTAAATAACAGATACAGAAATTGACACCTAGAAGTGGGTACTTCTGTAAATAAACTTAAAATATGTGGCATTAGTTTTGGTACTGGTCAGCAATTAGTAGTTGAAGAAGTTCCAGAGTATGAAGTAGTGAGTGGAATGTTAGAAATTTGAGAAATAGTACTTTGTCTTATGTAAAATTGTGTCCTGAGATGTTATAAAATAGAAGGTATGCTAAATGAATTTATAGTTATGGCAATAAAATTTTCAAACAAAAATTTGAATTTAGCAATTGGCTTCTTTTAGCTGTATATGACAAAGTGTGGAGAGAGAAAGAGTAAATAAAGAGAGAATTATCCAATTTGCAAGAAGAATTTAGAGGAAATAAGATTTGAAAGTTGGGGTAAGAAAAAGTCTCAAAAATCAAAAGATGTGTTTGTTAAACATTTTCTCAAAATCACAGAAATATTTGAAACACAGACCTTATCAACTACACAAAAGTGGTTCAAGAATTGTAAGGAATTGTCTTTACAATTATTAGTATCCTAATATGTGATACAAGTGAAATATTGAAAGAGGGTGAATTGTTCTATATTTTTAACTAGATGATATAGTGACAAGGTTCAGTATAACTGATAAAACATCAAATTGTACATAGAAGACTGGTACATTTATTACATGTAAATAATATCTCCTCAAACATAAAAAGGTATGGTAGAGATGAAAACCACACTTAGAAGCAACCAAAATGAAAATGTACATGACTTCAAATTTCATTAACATATAATCTTAGAGATGGAAAAGACCAAAGATATAATAATGATTATAGGATATATTCTACTGAGAAAGAGAAAGGATAAAAAGTATATTATTGGTGAATATAAAAAGAGAACAAAGAAAATAGGATAGAAAATATATTCAAAGATGGTAGATGCCTGTAATCCTAGGACCTGAGAGCTGAGGCACTGGGACTACTAGTGTGAAAGTTAAATGAGACAGTCAACTTGATTGATGTCAGAGCCATCCAGGGGGGTTAGTAAAGCATGCTTCTGCATGTGTTTGGGTGGATCATGGAGCTGTGAGCTTTTGTACTATATCTGTCGCCAGGTACCTTCCTCTCTGGTGCTGCTCCTCTGCTCTGCTTCTGATCTCCATGCATGAGCAGCCTTGTTCCATCATGCCCTCCTACCGTGATGTTCCTGCCTTGGAGCCAGTTGACCCTAGACTGAAATGTCTGAATCCATGAGTAAAATTAGACCACCCCTATAAATTGTAGGTGTTGGGTATTTTGCCTGAGTGATGGAAAAGCTGACTAATACAGTGAGTTTGAGGTCAGCCTGGGCTCCATAATGAGACCCTGTCTCAAAAAACAAACATATATATATATATAAATTTCAGTTCTCCTGTGAAAAGAAAATGAGACTTTTTTGTTAATTGATTATGCTGAAGATTTTTTCTCTATTTAAACTTTCAGTCTTTAAACATACTTGATATTATTTGCATAACTTAACTTGTCTGCTAAGATATTCTGAACAAAAGAGCAGTTTTCCTCTAAGAAATGTATAGCATACTATCTTTTTTTTTGTATATCCTTTTATTGGTACATTTTAGGTATACAATATAATGACATACATCATTGGAAATTTGCACCTTTATATACTCACTTGGTTCTTATTTTTCCCCTTTACCCTGCCCTCCCTTCAACCCCTCCATCTCTCCCTATTTACAAAGATTTTGTTTCCATTTTTTCTTTTTCTCATATTAATTCCATTCCCTTCTTTTCTTTCCCCTTCCCCCCCCCACTTCCCCTTCCCCTTTGCCCCTTTTCTTCCTATTTGACATTATCTATTATACCTTTTAGTCCTTATTTACACTTTCAGTTTCTCACACTAGAGAAACTATTCGGTATTTACACATGTGCATCCTATTTATTTCACTTAAGATTATTGCCTCAATGTGCATTCATTTCGCAATAAATGTCTCTAATTTCTTGTTATATATTAGCCTACTATCTTGACCAAACAATCAAAGTTCAGCCAGTTTAAGAATAGCCAAAATTGGAAAACGCCAAATCAGCCCGCTGTAGACAGGCAGGACTGTGCATGGCCTACCAAGGTCCTGAGTCATGCAGAAGATGCGTAATCACCCGCTGCAGACAGGCAGCCACCTGGTTCCACACTACAAAGACGCAGAGGACACCAGAACACTAGACCAAGGTACTGAGTCCCACTGTTCCCAGCCCAGAGGAAAGGGCTTTTGGGCCACCTTCTGTCCCACTGCTCCTGGCCCAGAGGAAGGGGCTTCTGAGCCGCCATCCCACTGCTCCTGGACCAGAGGAAGGGGCTACCCGGCCACCATCCCTCCTGCTACTCCCAGCCCACAGGAAAGGGCTTATGGGTGACCATCCCTACCGCTGTTCCCAGGCCCTGTCCCACCTCTCCGAGCTCAGAGGAGGTAATCCATGCAGGCGGTAACAGCCCCCTGCCCAAGTTGAAATGAGAAAACATGTAAATAAGTCTCAAAACCAGACTTCCAGATCACCTTCAGCAACCCCAAAGGGAAATGAGATGGAACACTCTGATACTCAACCACCTGAACCCACTGAACTGGGAACAAAAGGCGATCTGGAAAAAATGAAATCAGAAATAATTTCTCAGATAATAGGAGAAATTGTGTCCCTAGTGCAAGACATGATTAATAAATCTAGAGAGGAGCTCAGGAACATGATGGAATCCCAACATAAGAAACAAATGGAATCCATAAAACAGATACAAATAGATTTCCAGGACATGAAAAACTCCATTGAAAGTCTACACAGCAGAATGAGCCAATGTGAGGACAGAATTTCAGATATAGAAGATAAGATTGCAATTAGTGACCAGGAAAAGAAAAATTGCTTCCAAATTATAAGGGAACATGAGAAATCAATCCAGCAGCTGCTAGATGATGCAAAAAAGAATAACATAAGACTGATCAGGGCCAATGAAGAAACAGGAGAGAGTGGAGATGACATAAAAAACCTCTTCACAGAAATAATGGCAGAAAACTACCCAAGCAGGGAAATAGAGCTTGACATACAAATAAGTGAGGCATATAGGACTCCAAATAGCCTTGATCAAAAAAAATCTACACATAGGCATAGAATTGTTAAGATTCCAGAAACACAACAGAAGAACAAAGTTCTACAAGCAGTCAAAGAAAAGAAACAAATCACGTACAAAGGAAAGCCCATCAGAATCACAACAGACTTCTCAACACAAACCATCAAGGCAAGAAGAGCTTGGAGTGACATATTCCAAGCCCTAAAAGAAAACAGCCTCCAACCCAGATTAATGTACCCTGCAAAACTATCTTTCAAAATGGATGGAGAAATAAGATACTTTCATGACAAAGAGCACCTTAGGAACTTTGTGAATACCAAACCAGCACTCCAAAGAATTTTACACAATATCCTAGGAACAGATATTGAGGATCAGAACCCCAGGAAACAAAGCAGAATGAACACATCTGGCATGACAAGAAATTGAATGGAAAGGGGGAGAACCCAACAAGAAGGAAAAGTCATGGCAATGACAAGTCAATCTGTTTCACTTATAACCATCAACATTAATGGTCTCAATTCACCGATCAAAAGAAATAGACTGGCAGAATGGGTCAAGAAGCAAAATCCAACAATATGCTGCATACAAGAAGCACACTTCATTGAAAGGAAACTCATAGACTGAAAGTGAAAGGGGGGAAAACAATACTGCATGTGACAGGAACCTGAAAAAAAGTAGGAGTAGCTATCCTCTTTGCAGATCAAGTAGATTTCAAACCAACACTGATTAAGAGAGATGAAAAAGGACACTAGATCCTTGTAAAGGGAAGAATCCAAGAGGAAGAGATGACAATCATAAATATCTAGGCACCAAACACTAGTGCACCCAACTATATAAAACAAATACTAACGGACATGAAAAGTCATATATACACTAATACAATTGTAGTGGGGGACCTCAACACCCCACTGTCACAAATAGATAGATCAACTAGACTAAAGATAAGTGATGAAATACTAGAACTCAATCGAACTCTTGAACAAATGAACTTACCAGATGTTTCCAGAGTCTTCCACCCCACAAAATCAGAATACACATTCTTCTCAGCTGCACATGGGTCATTCTCCAAAATAGACCACGTACTCACACATAGAACATGTTTAAGTAAGTGCAAAGGAATTGAAGTTGTGCCTTGTACATTATCAGACCACAGTGCAATGAAATTGGTGATCCATAGCAAAAGAACTCAAAAAATTTCATAAACATGTGGAAATTGAACAACACACTTCTGAATAACCAATGGGTCACAGAGGAAATTAAAGAAGAAATCAGACAGTTCCTTCAATTAAATGAGAACGACAATACAACATATCAGAATGTATGGGACACAATGAAAGCTGTTTTACGAGGGAAATTCCTAGCAGTGAATAAGCATATTAGGAAAACAGAATGATCCCAATTAAACAACCTGATGGGGAAACTCAAGCTTCTAGAAAAACAAGAGCAGGACAACCCCAAAGCTCATACAAGGGAGGAAATTATAAAGATCAGAGGAGAAATCAATGCAATGGAGACTAAGAGAATGATACAAAAAATCAATGAAGCCAGGAGTTGGTTCTTCGAAAGAATCAACAAAATTGACAAACCTTTAGCCAAACTTGTCAGAAAAAGGAAAGAAAAGGCCCAAATCCATGCAATTAGGAATGAAAAGGGTAAAATTACAACGGACCCAGCAGAAATCCAGAGGATCATCAATACCTACTTCCACAACCTATATGCCAATAAGATGGACAACACAGAAGAAATGGACAGGTTCCTAGATACATATGAATTACCAAAGTTGAATGAAGAAGGCCTAAAAATTCTGAACAACCCAATATCAACCAATGAAATTGAAAATGTAATTAAAAACTTATCAACTAAGAAAAGCCTGGGCCCTGATGTCTTCACTGCTGAATTCTACAAGACATTTAGAGAGGAACTGCTCCCCCTACTGTTGAAACTCTTCAATGAAATTGAAAGGGAAGCAATACTCCCAAATTCATTCCTGGAAGCAAGCATCACCTTGATCCCCAAAGCAGAGAAAGACCCAACTGAAAAAGAGAGCTATAGGTCAATCTCACTAATGAACATAGATGCAAAAATCCTTAATAAGATAATGGCAAATAGAATGCAGAAGATCATCAAGAAGATCATACACCCTGATCAAGTGGAATTCATCCCAGGGATGCAGGGATGGTACAATATATACGAAAATCAGTTAATGTAATACACTATATCAATAGAGCCAAGGACAAAAACCATATGATTATATCCATAGACACAGAAAAATCATTTGACAAAATCCAACATGCATTTATGATAAAAACCCTACAAAAAATTGGAATAGATGGTCTCTACCTCAAACTGATAGAAGCCATCTATGAAAAACCAACAGCCAATGTCATAATAAATGGTCAAAAACTGAAATCCTTCACACTAAAATCAGGAACAAGACAAGGATGTCCACTATCACCACTCTTGTTCAATATAGTTCTGGAAACATTAGCCATGGCAATTACACAAGAGAAAGAAAGAAAAGGAATAAAGATAGGAAATGAAGAAGTCTAATTGTCATTATTTGCAGATGACATGATACTCTATATAGAAGACCCCAAGAACTCCACCAAAAGTCTTCTAGACTTAATAACCAAATTCAGTCAAGTAGCTGGTTACAAGGTCAACACACAAAAATCAATAGCTTTCCTCTACACCAATGACAGACTCACTGAGAGAGAAATAGGGCAAATAATTCCTTTCGCAATAGCATCCAAAAAACGGCAATACCTAGGAATCAACCTAATGAAAGAAATCAAAGACCTCTTCTCTGAAAACTATGGCACTCTGAAAAGAGAGATTGAAGATGATATCAGAAAATGGACAGACATCCCCTGCTCCTGGGTAGGAAGGATTAATATAGTGAGAATAGCCATACTTCCAAAAGTGCTATATAGATTTAATGCAATTCCAATTGAGATCCCAGCAGCATACTTCATAGGCCTCGAGAAAACAGTCCAAAAATTCATTTGGAGCAAGAAGAGACCCAGAGTAGCAAAAGCAATTCTAGGTAACAGAGATATGGCAGGGGGTGTCACAATCCCCAACCTGCAAGTCTACTACAAAGGTACTGTGATAAAAACAGCATGGTACTGGCAAAGAAACAGACCTGAGGACCAGTGGAACAGATTAGAAGATGCAGAAACAATGCCAGACACACTCAGCCTCTCATTTTCGACAAAGGAGCCAAACACCCTCACTGGAGGAAAGATAGCCTCTTTAATAAATGGTGCTGGAAAAATTGGGCTTCAACTTGCCAAAGATTAAAACTAGACCTATATCTCTCACCATGCACTAAACTAAAATCAAAATGGATTAAAGATCTAAATATTAAAATAGAAAGTCTGAACCAATTGGTACAGAGGTTAGGTAGAACCCTTGAAGACATTGGTGTAGGAAAAGATTTTATGAACAAAACCTCAGTTGCCCGTGAACTAGCACAAAAAATCAACAAATGGGATCTCTTCTTATTAAAAAGCTTCTGCACAGCAAGAGAAACTACCAGCAGTGTGAAGAGACAACCCACAATGTGGGAAAAAATCTTTACCTGCTCTTCCTCAGACAAAGGCCTACTATCTCGAATCTATAAAGAACTTAAAAAGATCAGACCTCCCAAATTTAAAGACCCAATAGAAAAATGGGCATCTGAAATGAACAGACATGTCTCAGACAAAGAAGTAGAAATAGCAAATAAATACATGAAAAAATGCTCAACATCACTGGTCATTCGAGAGATGCAAATGAAAACTAGGCTGAGATTCCACTTCACTCCAGAAAGAATGGCTGCTATCATGAAATCAACCAATAACAAATGCTGGTGGGGCTGTGGGGAAAGAGGAATCCTGTTCCAGTGCTGGTGGGAGTGTAGACTGATGCAACCACTGTGGAAGTCAGTCTGGAGATACCTCAAAAACTAGGACTGGAAGTCCCATTTGACCCCACTATTCCACTGCTGGGGATCTTCCCCAAAGAATTAAAAGAATCATACCACAGTGATGTATGTGTTCCCATGTTCATAGCAGCACAGTTTGTAATAGCTAAAACTTGGAAACAGCCCAAATGCCCATCAACTGGAGACTGGATAAAGAAAATGCAGTTTTTTAAAAAATCTAGTACTACTCAGCCATAAAAAGTGAGAAATTAGAGACATTTATAGCTAAGTGGATGCACATTGAGGCAATACTCTTAAGTGAAATAAATAGGACACACATGAGTAAATTCCAAATTGTTTCTCTGGTGTGAGAAACTGAAAGTGCAAATAAGGACCAAATGTATAATAGGTAATGTGAAATAGGAAGAAAAGGGGCAAAGAGGAAGGAAGTGGGAGGGCTAGGGGAAAGGATAGAAGGGAATAGGATTAATATGAGAAAATGGAAAAATAGGAAGAAAATCTTTGTAAATAGGGAGGAATGGAGGGGTTGAAGGGAGGGCTGGGCAAGGGTGAAAAATAAGAACCAAGAGAGACTATGTAAAGGTCAAATTTCCAATGATGAATGTCATTATATTGTATACCTAAAATATACCAATGATTAGAATGAATAATCAATAATGTAAAATAGGAAGAAAAGGTCCAATGAGCAGGGGTAGTGGGAGGGGCAGGGGAAAGGAAAGAAGGGAAAGGAAAAATGCTGAGAAATGGGAAAAATGGAAATAAAGTCTTTGTAAATAGGGAAGGGTGGAGGGCGTGAAGGGAGGGCTAGGAATGGGGAAAAAATAAGAACCAAGATGCATTATGTAAAGGTCCAATTCCCAATGAGAAATGTAATTGTGTTGCAAACCTACAATGTACCAATAAAAGAATATAATAAAAAGTAGGCAAAATTCCTTTTCCCCCCCTGTGTATTAGGTTACTTGTCTGAAGACTTTAATTAAACAATATTGTCTTGCAGTCTCCCTTCACATTTACAGGTGGGACTCAGTGAATGATTAAACGATTACTCTTGGTCTCCTCTTGTCTATCTCTGAAAACCTTTGCCTTAGAATAAACTCTGAATTAGGTATTTTTCTATTGAGGTTGTGCTATTATTGTCATAGATCTAAAAGCTCTATGGCTGTTCTACTCCTTTTCTTTGCACTCTTACTAACTGACTTTAAGATCCTCCTTCTACTCCTTTTTTCCCACTTGGAAACAGCAACTTTTAATATCCAGGAGAGTGTTAGGTTGCTTCAATTAACCCTCTGCACGGCAACTTCTTAGACAGTTGTCAAGGGACAGCTAAACCAGAAGTCACCAGTGCAGCTTATCTTAGGGTTGCCAAATAAATCTGAGAATCATATAATGAATGGATTTGATATTGAACATACAATTCAGAGTAGTTGAAGTTTTGAATTGCTCTTAGAAATGATGTGCTCTAGGAGAAAATTCATTAGTTTTGAGAATAGGACTTTATAAAATCCTGAAGTGCTGTGAGGCAGGTCAGGAGATTTGGATTCAAGGCCTTGCATGCTCACTTATTAACTCTATGGCCAGGGTGTCTTTGGGTATTTATTTGTCAAATAATTTATGGAGCTGTTTTGAGGATTAAACAGGGATCTCTCATAAAAGGGATTCAGAAATAAAGACATCCAACTAGCTAACTGCATGCCTTTGATCTGAGAAGATTTTGAAGAGTTCATACAACTGCTATAGAATCTTTTTATATGTACTCTTGAAACTTGTGGGCTAGGAGTAATTGAATCAAAAAAGAAACATCTCCATTCTCTTAATCTTCTTTATATAATTTTCTTAGTCTGTTTAGATTGGTATAACAAAAATATCATAAATTGGGTATTATGGCTTGTGTCTAGATGTGCCCTCAAAGCCTCATGTAGTCATAGGTGAGGCTTTTTCAGAGGTGGCTGGATCTAGAACTTGTGATGTTGGGATTAAGGATGTGTGATTACTAAATCAGTCCACTGATTGGTTTGGCACCTTTCTTAAGCCAGGTAGACTAGATAGAATATAAGAGGGGTGGAAAGAAGCTGCTAAGGTTGCTTGGACTTGCTGCTTGCTGCTCTCACCTGCCTGCTTGCCCTGGACTATTTCTCCACTGTGATGCCCCTTTGCCATGCCACCTGCCTTGGAGCCAGTGGACTATGGACTGAAACCGCTACAAACTGTGAGCCAACTAAACCTTTCTCCTTTAACTTCAAGTGTCAGGTATTTTGTATCAGCAATGAGAAAAGTAGCTAAGATGCTGGGTAGTTCATAAACAACAGAAATATATTAACTGCAGTTCTAGAGGCTGGCAAATGCAAGATCAAGTGGTAGCTGATTATCTTGTGACGGTTTGCTTCTGCATTCATAAATGGCCATCTTCTTACTGTGACCTTGCATGGTGGAAAGGGTAAGATATATCTTCTGAAGTCACTAGTCCCAGGGCCAGGGATTTAGCTCAGTGGTTCCACCGCCTGCCTTGAGAAGTGCAAGGTCCCAAGTTCAATCCCTGGTACCAAAAAATAACAATAAAAATTAAAAAATAAAGCCACTAGTCCCAACATGAGGATTCTTCCCAAAGACCTCAATTTTCAAATACTGTCACACTGGGGATTGGATTTCAATTTATGAGTTTTCAGGGAATAAAAATATTTGGTTTTGGTAATCAGATCTGTTGTGCTTTGGATCTGGAATGTCTCCCAAAACCCTCACGCGTTCAGAGGTAAGGCTTGTGGAGAGTGACTGGATCATGGAGGTAATATACTTATTAGTGAATGAATCTACTGGTAAATCTATAGCTGAATGTGCTATTAAGAGCTGTGTCTGGTCTGAAGAGGCAGTTCACTGGGCGTGTGACCTGCAGGGTATCTCGCTCCCTGTCCTCCCTTCTCTCTGTGCTTCCTGGACATCATGATGTAAGCAGCTTTCCTCTGCCATGTCCCTCTGTTGTGCCATTTTGCCTTTGAACCAACAAACTATGGACTGTAATGCTGAGCCAAAATAAACCTCTCCTCTTTCAAGTTGCTGGTGTCAGCTATTTTGTCCCAGCAATGAAGAAAGTGACTAAAATGAGATACTTAAAAATTGTTTTAGTTTTTCTCTGTCATTCACCAACCTTATCTTCCATCCTGTATATCACTATGTTTTATATATTACTCAGGTTTTTTATTGCTGGGAGAAAATACCCAACCTCTCCACGTTAAAAGAGGAAATGGTTTATTTGACTCACAGTTTCAGAGATTTCAGTACATAGTCAGCTTGTTCCATTGCTGTGGGCCTGAGGTGGGGGAGAACACCATGGTGTAGGAGCATGAAGGAGCAGAGTTGCTCACTTCATGGTAGCCATGACGGGAAGAGCATGCCAAGAAGAGTCGAGAGACTAGATATAATCCCCCAAATCGCATCCATGCACTCCAGCCAGGAACAGCCAGAAGTGTGCTTCATAAGCTAGGCATCTCTCAAGCCAATCAAGTTGACAAGAAAGCTAAGCCATCATACCTTAGCAACCATGTCTCACATCCACTCTTATTTTACTGTTTTCTATTCGTATGATGAAATAAACATGAATTATGTAACTTTTATATATAAAATCTTTTAATGCTCCCCCACCCATGCAGCTTAAGTTTCAAATTTCATTTCCTTCATACTTTCTAGTCTTGTTCTGCTTCCCTTCTTGTTCATTTTTCTTTATTCTCCTTTCTGCTTTGTTCATTAAGCTTTAGGAAATCACATGAGGCAGACTGTTATGGTGTTATAAAGGAAATTCATCTGGGAAAAGGACTATGAATTGCAGAAATGAGAAATGTTTTATTTTGTGTAGCCTACTTCAAGAGTCAATTTGGATATTGATGTATATTCTATAAACCAGAATATATTTATCTTCTAACTTCCAAACTCTAAAGGACCTAAACTATTAAATGTAGAGGAAGATAAAAGAAACTGAGAGCCACATTATAAAAATAATTTTAAAAATGTTTTCATGTAAGTTCTTAAAATCTAATCTAATAAAACTAAGCAGTGTCAGAGATCTAAATATATTGTTTCTGAACAAAATGTTCTGGGCTTGAGAATTTCTGTTTGACCTTATCTTTTATGTAGCTAAATTCTTACAAATATGCCGCAGAACTGAGATTTTCAAATGCTGACTTAATTTTTTGTGTGGCAGAGAAATGCCTTCATCAATTAGTACAGATTGTTATTGATGTTTCCAAGAAATGTTACAACTTTTTTTGGCTATATACTCTATATTTCAACAAAAAGACCAAGAATATCTTCCTTATGCCTAACCAAGCTCCCTCTCACTTTTTTTTTTCTTACTCTCAGTGTTTCCTTCCTCAAGATGAAAAACAATATGGCTGGTTTTTGGTCACTATGACACTTGTCATTAAATTTCTTCATAGGTGCTTCTTTTTCCAGACTAAATGATCTCAATGTCTTTAATCTTTTCTCTAAATATGACTTTTCTATTTTCTCATTACAAGTTGATTTTTCCTCTCTTTTCTAGACCCTCTCAAATTTCTTTATGTTTTTTAAAACTGCAGAGACAAACACTAGATACCATATTCTACTGGGATGAAATCATTGACCGCTCCTCAAAAAAAAAAAAGTGGATAATTGCTTCCTGGACCTTGGAAAATTGCTGTGCTATTACATCCTGGTATTCTATTTCTTTTTTTTTCCTTCTTCCAATAACATTATCTTCAAAGACATTTGTTCAGTGGCTATGTGCTGAGCCAGTTTGCAAAAGTATCAAAAGAAATTTGGATGTTCATCTGTTTCCATTAGAAACTTAATAGCATCTAAGAGCATCTAGTGTTGAGAGCCAGAGAGACACAAATAAAGAAGCTAGTAAAACCAAAATTAAGATTTTTTTTCTCAGTGGAAATTAGTGAGAAAGAAGGAATCTAAGTTGCTGTTTTCATTTAAGCTTTCTGGATATAAATACAAGGAGAGAACAATACAACAAAATCAGGTTTATTTGGCATCAAGCCTTCAATGAAAAATTCACTCCATTTTCTGAATATATATGAGAAATGCACATGGTTCTTTCAAGTGCTGCATCAGGGTTCATTAGAAAAACAGACTTAAAATTATATATATATATATTATATAAATGATTTACAAAGTAGTCTTACAATGGCCACCCACAGAGTCAGAGGTGAAAGAATTCAAAATGGTCATGTATGCATTGGTGAGCTGGAGGATCCAGCTGAAGGTTGAAGGCCTGGAAGTTACCTCAGAGTCTGGTGTGAGACCATGTTGGAAAGCTGATGGATCTACACTGGAACAAAGCAGAATATGTGCTAGGAGCCTGGAGACAAATATTCAAAGTTGATGGTAAAGACCGGAGCTCCTCTGAAGCAAAAATGGAAGACTTTTCTCTTTTTTCCCTTTTTATTCCATCCATGTGACAAGCCTATTGGTTGATGCCACCCACATCCAGGGTGGATTTTCCCTCCTTAGTTTGCAGCTTACATGTCAATCATCCAGACAGTCTCAGAACTATGGTCCATGAATCCACCAAGGGGGCTTTCCTTAATCCATTCAAGTCAACAGCACAATTAAGTACTGAAAGTGCTAAGCCAAAAGGGACTTTTTGTTTTGTTCAGAGTTGTTCAGTGTGTTCCTTCTGCCTTGTCACAGTATTGGAGGATGTAGCCTGATTTACCTGCCTTCACTAGTTGACACTCTTCTATTCCATATATAATTTTCTTCTGAAGATTTTCTATCTTGTCCTTTCTGTTTTGTCTTTACAGCCGAAAGCATAGCTCCTGTATGTTAATGATGTAATCACCCTCTCTAAAAGAAAATAGGAAATGAAAAGAATTTTAAGAAACAAAGAGAAGGCACATAATTTACTAAAGGGGGTCACTGAGATGAGAATGATGTGCTATAAAATACATCTTCCCACATTTCTAGTCCTTTATAGCAGCTATTCCATATCTCTTGCATCTTTTTGACTGTGTCTTTAAAAGTAATTAAAACCTGGTCATTGACTAAAAATTAAACAATAGTGAATCCCTGGCTCAAGTGAGAAACGTGTACATTTCTCATGTTTTCCAGTCAGTTTTACTCTGTTCAATAGGTTTTTTTGTCTCATTTTCTCAGCATTCCCGTGTCTCTAGATTGTCATTACGAGTACATAGCTTAAAGAACTATATCTTCTAAATTATTAAATCATTTGGATTTCAGAAAAGATTTGTACTATTCTCTGACTTTTGATTAAAATCATGGATTTTGATCATGAATATTGTCTTGGGAAAGTTATCATTTATCAAATAAAAATGAGATAAATTTAAAAAAGGACCTAAGAGTTAAAGTCTGTAATACTTATCACAAGTAAGACAAAATCTATTATCATAAAGAAGTCAGTTATAAAATTACCTCATTTTGCTCTTTTATTTTCTAAAATTTAACAGACTGAGCCAATTGACATTTACATTATTATGTAGAGAAATTAGGTCTTATCAGGAGAGAGACAAAATTATTTTTTTATTCATTCTTAGGGCAGTTTGGGTGTTATTTTGAAATAGCATTTTCAATTTGAAAGGCGATTCAGTGTTCTCATAAATATATTCAGTGTAATCATATTTAGAATTTTCAGGAAATTAAAATATAATCACTGCCCTTTAAAAGATATTAGTGACTGTAATATAGAATAGTATCTAAAACTTCACTGCATTCAGCACTGATGCCATCATTGGTGAAGACCAAGAGGACAGAAGAGCAGGTGATTATGTAGTGAAGTTGACAGAGAAAGTGTGTGTGTGTGCTGTGTGTATTTCTTCTTTAAGATTCTACTCCTGGAGCCCTGTAACGGCCCCCCTTCTATTGGGGCTCAAACACAATTTGCTCTGTGGTATTGCTAGCCTCATTCTTCAACTACAGAGGCCTTAGAATATTAGAACTGGAAGACCAGACTCTGGAACTGAAGGAAACATTATGATCCAGATACATATAAATATATATACATATGTCCAGTTGAGGAAAAAAATGGCAAATTCCTTATCGAGGGTTCCTCCATGAAACATTGCAAAGAGAGGCACAGAATTCTGGTCTGTACATGTAGTCATAGGCTGGCTTTCCTGTAGTAACTAGCTTGAAAGTTTCACCTGTTCACTGGTGACAAATGTGTGCATGGGAGGCTAATTAAGAATGGTGATTGTATTTGCAAAGCAACTATTTCCATTTAGTAACTGATTTTTTTGCATAAATCTCACCTCTGAAAGAAATCCTTCTTTAAATAACAATATGCTATCCTTATTACTCCTTTGAAGTTGGCTCTAGGAGAATTTATGGAAAATTTGTTCTTTTTTCTCTGCATGACCATACTATGACTTCATGTTAGTAATTATTGTCAGTTATTTCAGATATGTACAGTTTAACTTCCTGGATGGAATTTAGGTTTGTAAGGGTGTGAGCCTCCTAACTGTTTTATATCTTCCATTGTCTAAACAATATTAGATAATGAAATAGTCCAAAATATGTTCAGTCTGTATATATGGGATAAAAGATAAATATGCAAATTGAAAAGTAATGCTTTACCACTTCAAGATAAAAAAACTAATTACTTCAACTTGATATTCTCTTTATGGGTCTAGGGATGTAGCCCTTGTGCTGTACCTCTAGGTAAGTGGTAGAGCACTTATGTAGCATTGGAGTGCCCTCGGTCTTATCCCTAGCATTCAAAAAATTGTACGATCACATTTGCTTAAATATCAATATATGTCTATGCTTTCCATACTATTGGTAATAAACCACTTCATCTCCTATTTCATTTCAATTCAGGCCTTCACACCTTCCTCTTAGGGATACTTGTCTAGGTATTTCCATGTTTACAGAAACAAAAGGTTAAGGCCCAGCAACTGAGCTTCCTAGGACCCTGTATATCACAAGTGTTATTGGTGTCCCTGCTTATTGGCTTCAGAATAATTTGATCAAGTTGGCAAAAACAGTCTCTTATAGCTGGCCTGACTATTTCTTCACAAAAGCTGTGACTAATCTCTGAATACATATTTTGGTTTCTCAGACAGTGTAATCTGTCCAACTCTCCAGGTAAAATTATGTTGGATGATAGACTAAATGATACCTCAAACACCAATATGTCCAGCATGCAACAGTGCCTTCAAGGGTCTGTTGATTACTCTGGCTAACTTCAATAAAAATTTCCCAATTTTCAAATCCCACAGTTATTTTCTCAGTCCCCACCTTCACTTTCTGAGACATTTGAAACAACTGACTGCTCTCTGTCTTGAAACTTTCCTTGGTATTCCAGAAGCCATTCTGTTTTGGTCTCTTTCTTCACCAAATATAATTTCTCACTCTCCCTCATCAGATTCTTTTATTCTGCTATCTCTTCAGATTCGATGTTTTATCAGAATCTATTCTTGATCTTTTTCTTGTCTTACAGGATAATACATTCTTATAATTTCCATGACTTTCACCCACACCTACACATGAACAATGCCATATTCATACCTCTCCTCCAGACATCTCTTCTGCATTCCCTATTCAATCTCCTAAACCCCAGAAGATTTCTCTACATACCACTCACATCCAATTAGTCCTCAAGAAATGATAACTGTCTGCATCTATTAAGTGTATATTTTCTTTTCTGCTGTGTTTACTTCTTACTATGATTAATTAAAACTTTATGATTCATGTCTTTCAGTATTTCAATGACTTTCAATTAAAAGCAATATATTTGTTTATCTATCTTTCTTCTTTATAAACTTATGAGCTTCTGGCATGTAAGAACTGTACTTTTGTCACCTGTATTTCCTAATTCTTTAAAACTTTTGCTATGTTAGGTGCTCCATAAATGTTTATTGACTGAACAGGACACTAGAGAGTGTTATCTCTGGTGGGGTGGGTGGTGTGTATCTGTCCCTTTGCATTGGCCTTTAGTGTTACTGTAGCTTGTTCTTTGACCACTTATTTATGCCTCAGGAATGAATTTATGATCAGTTCAGCTAGTGCCCCCTAAAAGCAAGTTTAGGCTACAGTGAGAATCTTGTTGTAAATGACCAGCTTTGAAAGGTTCCACTGGGAAGCTAATCAATCTCTGAAAGTGAGGACATCTTGCACTGCTGCTTTCCAAGAAGCTGCCAGATGGTTCACAGAAAAGCATCCTTAGTTAAAATTCTTTTAGAGGTGTCCTGGGAAAATGTTTTGGGCAAGTATTCAAACAAGATCAGTAAGTGAAACACTGGCTAGGGAAAGGACATCATTTAACTTACCTATCTGCAGCTGATCCTTTGCTTGCTTCTGAGCAAAGACTGATTTATTGACATCACAGTTCCTAAACTCTGATTGTTAACTCTTTAGAGGAATTTCCAGAGAGCAAACTATGAACAAATTTCTTAACAAAACCATTAAAATATGTCTGAGAGATTGGATCATGTTGCTAATATTATTTTTTTGGAAAAGACTAGTAGATGATAACAATGTGGTTTAGATATATAAAAAAAGCTTTGGATGGGAAATGCTCCATATGTGAGAGCTCATGAAAAAATAAATAAAAGGAACAATAATGAAAGAACTTATATAGAGAAGAAAGGCTCTAGTATTTGTGTCCCTAAGGTTCTCATTGTATCTTTTTCAGTCTTTAATGTGACCACATCAAATGAGCTTTGGATGTTAGAATTGGAAGCAAAACAAATTCAATTTCATAAACAGAAGTTTCTAGGAATTCTTCTGGTCCTGGGTATATCAAACCACACCAAGAAAATTAAAATTCTTTCAATTTCAGGACTAGATTATCCCAAAAGTCAGTGAATGTCTATGGACCTGTTTTCAAGGGTATAGAAATATAGAAATACTTACATTTTCTTGCAATTGTGAAGTCAAGAACATTTATCATCTCTTAAGTATATTGTAAACTTACAAAAATGGTATAAGCTTAGCATATAAAAGCTCTACTTTTTTTTGGACTTTGTAGCATGTAAATAGCTATTAACTCAATAATACCAAAATAACTTCTTTTCTGATAAATTGGACTTTTGTTCTCCAGTATAAAGAATTGAGGATGTAATCAGTTCTGTTTCATTGTGCTGAATCAGAGGTCAGGTTTTAAAGCATTCACATTTTTGGTGTGAAAGGCAGATTTGTCATGAGCTGAAGGTAGATTTGGGTAGCAATTCTGATCCTGAAACATAGCTTCTCCTGAGTTCTCTTCTAGAAGTCTGATGCAGATGGGTGAGCTGACCATGAGGATGTGCCTGTGCTGTTTGGGATGGGGTGGCTCACTGGCCATCTGAATAATTATGCATAATATCCATACCCAGGAGTGGGGAGCTGCTTTATCGCCAGATGTGACCATTGAAGAGACATTCTCAGAAAAATTGGTGGGGAGCCAGCTTGCTGCTAGAATAATACTTTTTTGCCTGGAATACAAAAGCTTTGAAAAACATTACATTATCATAAATATAATAAGTAGTTGATAAATCCAATAAGAATTGTTAAAAAGTAACAGTTCCTTCATGGAAGGAACACTAATTCTTCCCACAAGTATTGACAATGAAACAGATTTCCCTCATTCACTCTTTTATTCAAGCTGGATGTGTCAGAGATCCCATTCTAACATCCAAGGTTATTCACTTCATAGATCATGTCCCAAAATGAAGTTACTTAGCTAAAGATCTCAAATTTTAATCTTTTTTTGTCAGACAGAGTTTACTGGTATTTATACAGAAAAAGGCAGGCTGAGAGAATAATGACAGAAGACAGCACTATCATAATTATTATTTTTCTGACTGGAAAAAGACACTTTTTCCCTCTGCTCTGTGTCTTCAGTTTCTGCATCTTTTTAAAGCTCTTCCATGCTATCTGGATGAAGGCACACCACCATTCTGCTCTGCTGCTCTTACATCCCAGCTATCATTTCATCCATTTATGACCCTTTACTTAATGCTCAGAGGAAAGCACAAGAGAAGTAAAGGGATTGGGCTAAAATAAAACCAGTGTCTATTTAATCTCTTAATGGCTTTTATTCTCCTGTCAATAGAAACAACTTGCCAAAAAACTGCAAACATACACAGTTATCAGAAAATGTATTCAAAGTGCATAATCACATTCTGTTTTTGTCTTTGACTATGAAAGTATTTAATCAAGAGACTTGTTTAATCAGAGATTACACAAATTAACATAACATTCATATTTTAAATTCTTTTAAGAGAGAAAAGCTACCTTTGAAGTTAGAACAAAGTTTAAAAAATTCTTTTATGTATCAAATCCATCTTATTTAGAGAATGATAGTACTTCATATTTTACAAGTGAATGACCTGCAATAGCCAAAAAATTATCTAAGCAGAATAAAAGGAAATCCAAGGTACAAAAGAATGAGTCTATCCACATACACAAACACTACCACACACATGAACACCATACATGAAAAGGCATGAACTAAAGAGAATTAATTCATTTTAGTTTATAAAATAAACAAGGAACTGATTTTGTTTAGCAGCTTAGTGAAGGTGACTGGCTGTACTATAAAGGAGAATGAATTTTTGTGGAGAGTATGTGGGTACATATAATTGTGGTGGGTAATGTCTTTTATGTAGGAATTGGATCCAGTCTATTTCAGTGTTTGTTTTATAAAGGTTTGTTTTGGATTATTTCTTTCCAACAGATTGAGGTTTATTTTCCAGACAAAGAGTTTCTGGTTTAACTATCAGTGAATACCCATTAACACTGCCAAATTTTCACTTCACTTTGTGAGCTAACATAGTCAATGTTGATTGCCAGTCAGGGTCTCTTAGATAACTTCTGGTTTGCTTTATCTATTTCTAGTTTTCTTGATCTATAATAATCAAGGGAACCAGATAGCTGCCAAATGTCATTTTTAATATGTGCCATGGTGAGACAGATATGTTAGGGAAGAAGCCTAGTTTTCCCTTGTCTTGTATAGCACGTCCTTTCCTTACAAGTAGACAAAAGAGAAGCAAGAACATCTGGAAATGATCAGTAAACAACAGTTTGGAAATTTCTGCTTCATTTAGACCAGACATACTTCAGAAAAGACTTCATAGAAAAATTAAATTTGCTTTTAAATATCATCTGGAAAATTCTACTACTTAATACCTCTAAAACCATGGATTTCCCATTTCCACTGTCATTTCCTTAATTTAGAAATATTTGTTCTTTACTTCCCTCCCACCTCGAATGTACACATCTGGTCTCTAGGCATAAGAATTTTCTTCTTAAAACTTAGAATGGGTAGTCCTATCAGTCTCCACCTCATAAACTTCCAAAGTGTGCTAGTAGTGTGCTGAAAAAAATTGAGCTCATTGCTTTCCAATTTAACATTCATCACATACTGGAATCATCTTGGTTTTTACCTCTCTTTTCCGTTTACACAATGTGTAGTCCTACTACAGATATTTCACTAATATTTTTCTTGCTGTCTGCCTTCCTTCCCCTTCCTCCTCCTCCTTTTCTACCATTCTTTCCCCCCATTTTCCTTTTTCTCCTTCTTTTATGTTATATTAATCATCAACATTTGACTTTATTGATGAATTAGTCAATCTTAGTGCTAGTTCTGTCACTCCATCTTTCATTATTATAAATTGTTACTTCTTTTGGGCTACTGCAGTACCTTGTTCATATCCCGGTACTGCATTTGTTCTAATTCTTGACTTACAGTTGTGTTTACGTCACTTTCTTCTGCTAGGTTATGGGAACTTCTTGAGTAAAGGCCATATTTCATTTATCACTTTATCGCATAATAACTAGCATAGGGGTCTGCATCTAAGAGGAATACAATAAAAGTTAATAATGACAAAAAGAATGAATGTATGGATGACCCAGGACACTTTATTACAAAAAGAAAAAATGATTTATATGACCAAGATATCTCAGATTTAATATTTACTTAGCTATTTTATTGGACAGAGCTATAAGGGGTATGAAGAAAATCTTAGTTAAAAAAATAGGAGACTCTTTTTGACAATAGAAAACTAGACTGAATGGGACTGTGGTTCTGATATAAATATAGAAATTCCATTGTCATATATACCACTATTTAAATATAATTTCTTAAATATTTTAATATTATGTGTTGTATGAAATCTATCTCTGCATAACCAGTCACCTATCTGGCACAGATTTGATTTAAAAATGATATAGAGCTAGGGGCCAGGGATTTAGCTCGGTGGTTCCACTGCCTGCCTCACAAGAGGAAGGTCCCAAGCTCGATCCCTGGTACAAAAAAAAAAAAAAAAAAAAGATATAGAGCTGACATTCATGATATCAGGTAATATATTTTAAGATTTAGGGCCATGACCCAAACCTTGTGTGAAATTTGGGGATTCCCAATGAAAGTTTTGCTTCATTCAGGAAGTAGTATAAAGACATGTTTCTAAATTGGGGTGTAGAGCCAAGAAAAAGAGGAATTGAAGGAGATGACTTATGCAGGAGATGGCTCACACAGGACAAGAATTAAGAAATATTGCTGGGGATTTAGCTCAGTGATGCCGCCGCCTGCCTCGCAAGCACAAGGTCCCGAGTTCCAGAAAAATAAAAAGTGTATATGCATTTAGAAATCCATTTTCCATCTTAATAAAGTCTGAAATTTAAATCTATTATCTTAAAAAAAAGAAATATCGTCCACCTCCCGATGTTTCTTAGAGTTTACCAGACATTTCAGTTGACCTAATGAATGGCATTTGATTGAATTCTCACTTGTCCAGTTCTTCTTTCCCCGATTGCCTTAACCACATGAAAAATTTTAAAAGCATGATTTTCAAGAAGTGCCAGGGCAGCTAGAAGCCCCTGAACTGGCTGTTTCATTTGTTGTTTTCTATATGCATTCAAAATTCCAGAATCATCTTTTAACCTTTTCTCTTCATTTTTGGTAGAGTCAGGTTAATTTTCTTCACTGAGAGACAAAAAGAGCTTCAAGTAGTATGATTGCTTAGACAAGAGGCTCCTTTTTACAAAAACCCTGGAATGCCTCTTGCCCAGGCCTCTATTCTACTGATTTCCTTTTGCTTCAGTGTCTAATGATACCAAGTTCCAACAGAGCCTGGTGTTGTGTTGCACACCTGTAGTTCTAGCTACTTGGAAGACTGAGATGAGAGCAGTGTTTGATAGAAGTTCAAGACCTGCCTGAACAAAATAGTGACTCTATTTCAAAAGCAAACAGTCTCAAAGAAACTTTTACCTTCAGTAATGATAGGATTAATTTTCTTCCGAGCTTCTTCATGTGGCCTCAAATAATTTTAACTCATTTTGATGATGAAAGTTTTACCCTTGCAATGACTGAGGTATTTACCAAAGGATGGAAATAGGATACTACTAGTATGGTACAGTACAAGGGTGGTGCACTTGTTAATGATACAAGTGAGTCTTTTTTTTCCCACTAATAATTTATTATCGAAAAGACAATCATGTGCTTTTACTATTGCATTCTGAAAAACAAAAAAAAGAGCTTTTCCCCTTTACTGGAGATTGAACCCAGGACCTTTGCACTGATTTTTGATTTTTCAAATGTTGAGACAGGGTCTTAATAAGTTGCTAAGTTTCCCAGGATGGACTCGAATTTGTGATCATCCTGACTCAGTCTCCCAGAGCACTGGGATTACACACATGTCACAATGCCTAGTTTGAGGAATCTTAATTCTAACTTCAATGTTTTTACTTTCAGTTTCTTTCTAGAAGCTTAGATTTTCTTGTGCCAATAGGGAATCCAGTGCCTGAAGCTCTAAACATCTATTGAACTGAATGAGCATAGCATGTCTCACTATGTTCTTCAAAATGCTTCCTCTGTAGTAGCAAAATTATTTGAGAATGTGCTTACTCCTGCTTGTGAGTGTATCTCTCCTTTTAAGAAGAGATACATGGGGAAAGGAAAAGGAAAAAAGAAGTGCAAAGAGATTGTACATACTTTGTATAACTAGGGTCTTGCCCCAAGCAGTCCCTGACATATTTCTACATATTTCTATTACTCCAGGGTCAAAGAATCAATTTGTCAAACTATTGATTAAATATTTGTTATATACCCATCATGTGTCCAATAGTATCCTTTTTCTTTCAGGGAAAAATTATAGCAGAACCAATATTTACCTTGTTGCTCGACACATTAAATTATCACTTAACTGTGAAGTTCAGTCAAGATTCCTTAGAGCCCATGAGTGAATGTTCCAATGGTCCATATTAAAACAATATTTATTTTTCATAATAGTAGAAATTATCAAAAGTCTCCAAATAATCCAATAGCAGTATTCATAGCTCAATTTTTTCTATCATGAGATCATTCTGCCTTGTGTTTAGGTCTGCTGGGAAACTGTATTTTCTCCTGAGCTTTGGAGATTGTGTGTCTTGTGTACAGGAGAGTTATAGAGCTCCCTTCTCTAATTACCTGTCACTCTCAGGGACCTCTTCATAGTTTTGTCCTGTCAGCTTCCCCTGCTTCTAAAGCCAGGGGCTTACCCATGTTCCTGGTCATTCATGCTTTTTTTTTTTCTGATTAATACTATACCTTCTTCCAGTTATCCACTATTCCCCTTCTGTATTTTATGTAGTTCTGTAGAAATCTCAGATATGCAACATATATGGTAGTATTTACTCAGCACTTTGTTTTTTCTTCTTTTGCATGGAAATTTATGCAATTGATGACTTTTGTTTGCAGTTAGTCTTTATTCCAAACTCTGAGAAGCACAAAATTATTTTAACTCAAGGTTATACCCTTTTAATTAGATTATTAATTATTCTTATTCTAGGCTTAGACACCGTGTTCCATTATACACAGTGTACTTCAACCCTCTGAGAATTCACCTTGTCAGGTCTAGGCCCAGAGCTAAGTTAGAGATTTTTTTTGTTTTTATTTTTGGTTTTTTTTGCTACTGGGGATCAAACTCAGGTCCTTGAGCTTGCACAGCAGGCAGTGAAACCACTGAGCTAAATCCCTGGCCCTTGAGTTTGATTCCTAGGAACTTGTCCTTCTGGAACATATATAAATAAGGTAGGCATTCATGAACTGGGACAAGCTTTCCTGTCACTTGTCCTTGAGGGATGATTAGGTGCTTCTGAACTCCAAAACAGCTTGGAATCCCTACAGCTCTGGAACGTCTACTGATCCCCATTCTGTCTGGCTGTTTCTTTGCACTGTTTAGTGCTGCCTTGCTTATATTACTTGTTATGGTTTGGATTTCCTCATATACTTAACAGGACATCCTTCTGTATCTTAACTCATTAGTGTTGGCTCTTTTTCTGCGTGATAATATTTGGACCCCACACCTTATCTGTGGAAATCTGTTGTCAGCTATCTTCTACTTAAACTTTATTCATACCAAAACCTCTTCAACTTTAGAAAGTGGCTTAAATATGAGAATCACTTCTTCCCCATATCCTACTTTTCATAAAAATATATTCTAAAGCATTGTTTAAAACATGGAAGGTATGAATAATAATCTCTATTGGCAGTGGTCTTCAAGTACTGTTTGTATGCTATTGTTACACTATACAGATATTACACACCAACGAAAGTATAAACCTGATGAAGGAAAATCCATGTCTTGTTAGTATCTGAATTATCTTCTCTGTGATGTCACTCACAACACAAAGTATACACTCTTAAGCATTTACTAATGGGAATAATACAGAATCATTTGGAAATTCTCACAATAAAAGATGTTTTTCTTAGTTGAAAGAAGAAATCTTTATTCTATCCTCACTGTTTATTCTTCCATACTTGGAATTTTGCCATGTCAGAACTCAGTGGTTGTGTTACTGAATGTCTTTCAACTGTAGAAATCAAAGGACCTTTGGGGATAAGCATTTCTTTATGCTCCAGGCTTAAGGGTTTGCTAGAAGCCATCAATAGTTTTCTTGTAACTTTTGAGAAAATAATATATTCCAGAACTGTGGACACCTAGGGTATCCGCTTAAGTTGTTCCTTTTAAGAGTATCAATTTATTCTTTGTTCAATATGACTAAACAAAGCCATTGCTCCCCTAAATTCTTCTAATTTAGAGATTTAGAACTAAATATGTTGCTTCAAATGCCAACTTCTTGGATAATTTTCTTCTCATATTCACTTCATCATGAATGTTTATTTGTGACTTTATTAAGTAATTATCAAAAGAAAAAATATACTTTCCATTGCACAAATTATGGCCACAGAGAACTTCATAGTTACATAGACATTAAATGGTAAATACTTATATTGATATTTTGAATTTTATGAATTTGTGTTTTGACATAAGGAGAGTAGAATGAATATACGGTATAATAGAAAATAAGAGAATGAATATGCTAAAATCACTATAAGAATGCCATTTGAAATACCAGCCATGTACATAAAAATGTTATATGTAATAAATTTGTAAGCAACTAATAAAACTTGTGATTTTTCAGCCTAAATGCTGAGTTAAGTTTTCATTAGGAAATGAATATTGGATTATATTGCATTTTGAGGAAGTCCTATTTTTCCTGTTAATGATAGTCTATAAAATTTTTATGAGAAGGTAAAATTTAGACATTAAGTAAATTATTTTGTGAGCAGTTTAGAATAAGGGCAAAAATGGTTTTCCTCTATTTTTTCTAAATCCTGGAGATGTAGTATGATATTTTAAACACTAGTATTAATACCTATGGGAATACTTTACAGCATTAATATATGAAATCTAAATTGTGAACTTTGATGCCTTAAAAGTAGATGTAACTTTGAATCTTACTAATATTTTAATGTCTAGAGAATTATTAATATATTCTTTGGACCTCAGATAGAAAGATTATGGGGAGTGGGGGAACTTCTTTCCATTTTTTAATTTCCATGTAGGGAGATGTCAGTTACTGGCCTCTTCCCTTCTCATTATTCACTTCAAAACATAAGAAGAGGTGAGTTTTCTTATTGAGGGGTAACACTCATGTCCAGTTTATTTAGTAGGCCCTGAGATTTTACCCTCTTTTCCTTTTCACATTGCTCCGGGCCAGTGTAAGTGATCAATCTTGACTAAGTGCATTTATTCTATGGATTCAAAATTTTCCGTGGTGGACCTCTTGAAGTATACGGTGTATGTGTATATAGGGCAGGGGAGATAATAAGCTGTTTGGCCAAGAATTAAATTCACATGTTTCCATCAGCATCAAATAAGAAAGCCAATATTTTTATTTCCATCTGTTTCTCGTCTTTGTCATATTTTCCAATTTATTCCAAAATTTGCAGGAGAAGAAAGGAATGTTGTATTTTGAATACTACCCAAAAGGAGGTGTGTGCAGCTCAACCATCCATTTCATCAGTGTTGCAATAAATAATGGCTTAACTAAAGAGAAAAAAAATATTTATCTAGATTATTACTCCATCTAGACCAAAACATACCTGCTCAATGGTATTAATAATGATATAGGAGCAAAAAAAATGTCCACCTGAGTCCCACAAGTTCTGTGGGGGGACCACAGCCCACTTGGAGGAAGGCAGCTGCTGAGCCAGCCTGTGCGGCCTGAGGGAAGCTTTGGTCAGAGGCTGGATCTTCCAGAGGTGGCCAAAGATGAACCCCCAATAACAGCTCATGGCCACAATAGGGACCGACAAGGAGCTAAGCAATCTGCTGGACTTCAGTGCGATGTTTTCCCCATCTGTTAATAGTGGGAAAACCAGACCAACGACACTGGGAAGCAGTCAGTAGTGGATCAGGACCTTGCTGCTTCTGAGGCAGGCAGTGGCACCACTGAGCTAAAACCCTGGCCCTGGGTTTTCTGTTAAATAACTCATCTTTGGATTTATAGAGATATTTGAAACTTAGAAGATTATGAAGCACTTTCCACCTTATTTTATGAAGTCAGAATTAACCTGATCATGCAAACCAGACAAACAGTAAGCAATAAAGGAAGGACAAAGGAAAAGAAAACTATGGACAAATTTATCTTATGAACATACTGCAGAAATACTAAAAAAAAAAGCAAATTAAATTCCACTTCATAAAAGGAAAATCATAATCAAAACAAACTACAGCTAACATCGTACTTAATGGTGAAGGAATGAAAGTTGTTTTCCATGAACAAGAACAAAGCAAGGGCATGCCTTACCTAGGTCAAGAGTCACACAGAACATGCTGAATCAGCCCGCTGCAGACAGGCAGGTCTGAGCATGCCCTACCGAGGTTGCCAGTCATGCGGAACATGCCAAATCAGCCTGCACCCTGGAAACAATCCACTGGACCCCTCCCCACTCCTCTGCACAGCCACCTGGTTCCATACTACAAAGACACAGAGGATACCGGACCACCAGACCACAGTACTGAGTCATGCCACTCCCGGCTCAGAAGTAGAGGCTTCTGAGCTGATGTCCCACTGCCCCGGGTCAAGAGGAAGGGGCTTCCCGATGATCATCCCTCCCGATGCTCCCAGTCCAGAGGAAAGGGCTTTTGGGCCACCATCCCTACTGCTGCTCCCAGCCCCTGTCCCGCCTCTCCCAGGTCAGAGGAGGTAATCCGTGAAGGAGCCAAGAGCACCCCCCCCAGTCGAAATGAGAAAACATGTAAATAAGTCTCAAACCCAGACTTCCAGATCACCTACAGCAACCCCAAAGGGAAATGAGATGGAACAGTGATACTCAAAAACCTGGACCCACTGAACTGGCAACAAAAGGGGATCTGGAAAAAATGAAATCAGAAATAATTTCTCAGATAACAGGAGAAATTGTGCCCCTAGTGAAAGACATGATTAATAAATCTAGAGAGGAGCTCAGGAACATGATGCAATCCCAAAATAGGAAACAAATGGAATCCATAAAACAGATGCAAATAGATTTCCAGGACATGATAAACTCCACTGAAAGTCTACACAGCAGAATGAACCAATGTGAGGACAGAATTTCATATATAGAAGATAAGATAACAATTAATGACAAGGAAAAGAAAAATTGCTTCAAAATTATAAGGGAACATGAGAAATCAAATGAGCATCTGCTAGACAATGCAAAGAAGAATAATATAAGACTGATTGGAGTCAATGAAGAAACAGGAGAGAGTGCAGATGACATAAAAAAACTCTTCACAGAAGTAATGGCAGAAAACTTCCAAAGGAAGTGAAAAGAGCTTGACATACAGATAAGTGAGGCATATAGGACTTCAAATAGCCTTGAAAAAAAATGTACGCATGGGCATATAGTTGTTAAGATTCCAGAAACTCAACAAAAGAACAAAGTTCTACAAGCAGTTAGAGAAAAGAAACAGATCACATACAAAGGAAAGCCCATCAGAATCACAGCAGACTTCTCAACACAAACCATCAAGGCAAGAAGATCTTGGAGTGACATATTCCAAGCCCTAAAAGAAAACAGCCTCCAAAACAGACTGATGTACCCTGCAAAACTATCTTTCAAAATGGATGGAGAAATAAGATACTTTCATGACAAAGAGCACCTTAGGAACTTCATGAATATCAAACCAGCACTCCAAAGAATTTTACACAATATCCTAGGAACAGACATTGAGGATCAGAATGCCAGGAAGCAAAGTAGAATGAACCCATCTGGCATGACAAGAAATTAAATGGAAAGGGGGAGAACCCAACAAAAAGAAAAAGTCATGGCAATGACAAGTCAATACGTTTCAGTTATAGCCATCAATGTTAATGTTCTCAATTCACCAATCAAAAGAAATAGACTGACAGAATGCATCAAGAAGCAAAATCCAACAATATCCTGCATAAAAGAAACACACTTCATTCAAAGGGAAACTCATAGACTGAAAGTTAATGGGTGGAAAACAATATTCCATGTGACAGGAACCTGAAAAAAAGCAGGAGTAGCTATCCTCTTTGCAGATCAAATAGATTTCAAACCAACACTGATTAAGAGAGATGAAGAAGGACACTACAACCTTGTAAAGGAAACAACCCAAGAGGAAGAGATGACAATCATAAATATCTATGTACCAAACACTAGTGCACCCAACTATATAAAACAAATACTAACAGACATGAAAAGTCATATATGCACTAATACAATTATAGTGGGAGTCCTCAACACCCCACTGTCACAAACAGATAGATCAACTAGACTAAAAATAAGTAATAAAATACTAGAACTCAATCAAACTCTTGAACAAATGAACTTAACAGATGTTTCCAGAGTCTTGCACCCCACAAAATCAGAATACACATTCTTCTCAGCTGCACATGGGTCATTCTCCAAAATAGACCACATACTCACACATAGAACATGTTTAAGTAAGTGCAAAGGAATTGAAGTTATCCCCTGTATATTATCAGACCATAGTGTGATGATGTTGGAGATCCATAGCAAAAGAAACTCAAAAAATTTCATAAACACATGGAAATTGAACAACACACTTCTGAATAACCAATGGGTCACAGAGGAAATTAAAGAAGAAATCAGACAGTTCCTTCAATTAAATGACAATGACAATACAACATATTGGAATCTATGGGACACAATGAAAGCAGTCTTATGAGGGAAATTCATAGCAGTGAATATGCATATTAGGAAAACAGAAGGAGCCCAATTAAACAATCTGATGCTGAGCCTCAAGCTTCTAGAAAAAGAAGAGCAGGACAACCCCAAAGCTCATACAAGGGAGGAAATTATAAAGATCAGAGGAGAAATCAATTCAATGGAGACTAAGAGAATGATACAAAAAAAAATCAATGAAGACAAGAGTAGGTTTTTCAAAAGAAGCAACAAAATTGACAAACCCTTAGCCAACCTTACCAGAAAAAGGAAAGAAAAGGCCCAAATCCATGCAATTAGGAATGAAAAGGGTGAAATTACAACAGACCCAGCAGAAATACAGAGGATCATCAATACCTATTTCCACAACTTATACGCCAATAAGATGGACAACACAGAACAAATGGGCAGATTCCTAGATACATGTGAATTACCAAAGTTGAATGAAGACCTAAAAATTCTGAACAACCCAATATCAACCAATGAAATTGAAAATGTAATTAAAAACTTATCAACTAAGAAAAGCCTGGGCCCTGATGTCTTCACTGCTGAATTCCACAAGACATTTAGAGAGGAACTGCTGCCACTACTGTTGAAACTCTTCAATGAAATTGAAAGGGAAGCAATACTCCCAAATTCATTCCTGGAAGCAAGCATCACCTTGATCCCCAAAGCAGAGAAAAACCCAACTGAAAAGGAGAACTATAGACCAATCTCACTAATGAACATAGATGCAAAAAGCCTTAATAAGATGATGGCAAACAGAATGCAGAAGATCATCAAGAAGATCATACACCCTGATCAAGTGGGATTCATCCCAGGGATGCAGGGATGATTCAATATATGCAAATCAATCAATGTGATACACTACATCAATAGAGCCAAGGACAAAAACCATATGATTATCTCCATAGACACAGGAAAAGGACTTGACAAAATCCAACATGCATTTATGATAAAAACCCTACAAAAAATTGGAATAGATGGTCTCTACCTCAAACTGATAGAAGCCATCTATGAAAAACCAACAGCCAATATCATACTAAATGGTCAAAAACTGAAATCCTTCACACGAAAATCAGGAACAAGACAAGGATGTCCACTATCACCACTCTTGTTCAATATAGTTCTGGGAATATTAGCCATGGCAATTACACAAGAGAAAGAAAGAAAAGGAATAAAGATAGGAAGTGAAAAAGTCAAATTGTCATTATTTGCAGATGACATGATACTCTACATAGAAGACCCCAAGAACTCCATCAAAAGTCTTCTAGACTTAATAGCCAAATTCAGTCAAGTAGCTGGTTACAAGGTCAACACACAAAAATCAATAGCTTTCCTCTACACCAATGACAGACTCACTGAGAGAGAAATAGGGCAAATAATTCCTTTCACAATAGCATCCAAAAAATGGCAATACCTAGGAATCAACCTAATGAAAGAAATCAAAGACCTCTTCTCTGAAAACTATGGCACTCTGAAAAGAGAGATTGAAGATGATATCACAAAATGGACAGACATCCCCTGCTCCTTGGTCGGAAGGATTAATACACTGAAAATGGCCATACTTCCAAAAACTGCTATATAGATTTAATGCAATTCCAATTGAGAGCCCAGAAGCATACTTCATGGACCTTGAGAAAACAATCCAAAAATTCATTTGGAACAAGAAGAGACCCAAAATATCAAAAGCATTTCTAGGTAACAGAGATATGGCAGGGGGTATCACAATCCCCAACCTGCAAGTCTACCACAAAGCTACTGTGATAAAAACAGCATGGTACTTGCAAAGAAACAGACCTGAGGACCAGTGGAACAGATTAGAAGATGCAGAAACAATGCCAGACACACTCAGCCATCTCATCTTTGATAAAGGAGTGAAACACCCTCACTGGAAGAAAGATAGCCTCTTTAATATATGGTGCTGGAAAAGTTGGGCTTCAACTTGCCAAAGATTAAAGCTAGACCTGTATCTCTCGCTATGCACTAAACTAAAATCAAAGTGAATTAAAGATCTACATATTAAAATAGAAACTCTGAACTATTTGCAACAGAGATTAGGTAGAACTCTCGAAGACATTGGTGTAGGAAAAGATTTTATGAACAAAACCTCAATTGCCCATGAACCAGCACAAACAATCAACAAATGAGATCTCTTCTTATTGAAAAGCTTCTGCACAGCAAGAGAAACCATCAGCAGTGTGAAGAGACATCCCACAATGTGGGAAAAAATCTTCACCTGCTCTTCCTCAGACAAAAGTCTACCGTCTTGAATCTATAAAGAACTTAAAAAGATCAGACCTCCCAAATTTAAAGACCCAATCTGAAAATGGGCATCTGAAATGAACAGACATTTCTCAGACAAAGAAGTAGAAATAGCAAATAAAAACATGAAAAAATGTTCAACATCACTGGACATTTGAGAGATGCAAATGAAAACAACACTGAGATTCCACCTCACACCAGAAAGAATGGCTGCTATCATGAAATCAACCAATAACAAATGCTGGCGGGGCTGTGGGGAAAGAGGAACCCTGCTCCACTGCTGGTGGGAGAGTAGACTGGTGCAACCACTGTGGAAATCAGTATGGAGATACCTCAAAAAACCAGGACTGGAAGTCCCATTTGACCCCACTATTCCACTGCTGGGGATCTTCCCCAAAGAATTAAAAGAATCATACCACAGTGATATATGTGTGCCCATGTTCATAGCAGCACAGTGTGTGATAGCTAGAACTTGGAAACAGCCTAAATGCCCACCAACTGGAGACTGGATAAAGAAAATATGTTTTTTAAATAAAGTGGAGTACTACTCAGCTATAAAAAATGAGAAATTAAAGACATTTATAGCTAAGTGGATGCACATTGAGGCATTACTCTTAAGTGAAATAAATAGGAAACACATGTATAAATACCAAATAGTTTCTCTAGTGTGAGAAACTGAAAGTGTAAATAAGGACTAAATGTATAATAGGTAATGTGAAATAGGAAGGCAAGGGGCAAAGGGGAAGAAAGTGGGAGGGCTAGGGGAAAGGATAGAAGGGAATGGGATTAATATGAAAAAATGGAAAAATAGGAACGAAATCTTTGTAAATAGAGAGGAATGGAGGGGTTGAAGGGAGGGCTGGGCAAGGGTGAAAAATAAGAACCAAGAGACACTATGTAAAGGTGAAAATTTCCAATGATGAATGTCATTATATTGTGTATACCTAAAATGTACGAATGATTAGAATGAGTAATTGATAATGCAAAATAGGAAGAAAAGGTCCAAAGAGGTAGGGGTAGTGGGAGGGTTAGGGGAAAGGAAAGAAGGGAAAGGAAAAATGCTAAGAAATGGGAAAAATGGAAATAAAGTCTTTGTAAATAGGGAAGGGTGGAGGGAGTGAGGGGAGGGCTAGGAATGGGGAAAAGATAAGAACCAAGATGCATTATGTAAAGGTACAATTCCCAATGAGAAATGTAATTGTGTTGTATACCTACAATGTACCAATAAAAGAATTTAAGAACAAGAAAAAAAAAGAACAAAGCAAGAATGTCTACTCTTAACCTCTCTCCAGTTCAGTATTTTATTAGAAAATCCTGGTCAGCATTAGTATGCCAACAAAAGGAAATAAAAGAAGAGGAGATTGGGAAAGAAGAAATAAAACTGTTTCCACTGACAGACAACATGAATATCCCAAAGAATCTTCAAAATCCTAGAGTTTAACAAGGTCACAGGATATAAGACACACACACACACACACACACACACACACACGCACACACGCACACACCCATCCCCATCCCAGTCTTAATTCTCTGTACATTTGGCCCTCCATTTCTTCAGGTTCATTGTCTACAGATTCAACCAATCATGGATTAAAAGTATGTGAAAAAAATTGTGACTGAACCAACCATATGTCTGAACTAAGCCCTTTGTTTTCATATTCCCAAGAGAATAAAATATCACAATTATTTATATAGCATTTACATTGTCTTAGGTATTATAACTAATATGGAGAAGATTTAAAATATACAAGAGTGTGTGTATAGGTCGTTTACAAATACTATGCTATTTTTAAAGGAACTTGATTATCTGTGGATTTTGTTATTTTTGGAGTTTCCTGGAACCACTCTCTTGTGGATACTGAAAAACCACTGTCTAGGAATGTACAATAGGAACATGGAATAATAAGTACTACTTATAGTAGTTCCAAAAGAACAGATACTTAGGTATAAATATAATATACATGTACACTTGATCTGTATGCTGAAATCTAAATAGTACTGAAGGAAATCAAAACAGACCTAAATGTAGAAGTATACTATGTTCATATAAAAACTGTCAGTCCTTCCCAATTTGATTTATAGATTTAATACAGTTCCAATAAAAACTCAAGCAGTATATGGGCACAGGGAATCTGACATCAAAATTTAGATGTAAATGTAAAGAAGTTAGAATATTTAAAAATTTTGGAAAAGAAGAATTAAATAAAAGGATTATACTTTGTGATTTTGATATAGTGTAATTTACAGGAAGTACTGCACTATGAAGGGATATAGATGTATTCTCCCCTGCCCTCCCCTCTTTTGACTCCTTTCTGTATTTTGGATCATAGGACCAAGTACTAAACAACAAAACATGGTTGTCAGTCAAGCATGTCATTTCCAGAGAATAATACGTAGATGTATTCTCATCCAGAAAAGGAAATAAAAATGATTTGAAAGAAAAAAAATAATAATAACAATAACAATAATATAGAAGCTTAAGACCTCACTACTTAGGCATCTTTTAAGGATTCTTTCCCAAGAAACCCACAGAGCTTTTACTCAGTTGCCTAATATCTACTAGAAAATCATACTGGATAAAGCAATATTTGGAAATTAACAATACTTTTCTTTCTATTTTTATGCTATTTTTCTCCTCTTTTTCTTTACTTTAAAAAAAATTGTTTTGAGACAGGGTCTCCCTATGTAGTTCACATGGCCTTAAATTCACTATGTAGTGCAGGCTGACCTTTAACCCACTGCAATTCTCCTGCTTCAACCTCCCAAGTGCTGGGATTACAGGCGTGAGCTACCTCACTCAGCCTTTCTTTTCTTCTTACCAATAGCTAAGGATAAAGTGATAAAGTTAACTTGATGAAAGGATCAAGTTAAGGATGAATTAGGGAAAATGCATGCAGGATAGACTCAGATAAAATCCAAATATAAGGAATATAATGATAAATTACAATGGTCTATTTCCTTCTCTGTTCTGGAATAAGAGTCCTTTAGAAATGATGATTCTTGTTCTAATTTCTCATTCTGGAAGCCATGCAATTTTTTTAACCAATTGCCATGTTGAATCTTTAAAAAGTTTTTTTTTTTTTTTTTTTTTTTTCGTTCTGGGGGTCAACCTCGGGTCCTTGCACTTGTGAGGCAGGCGACAGGTGGCAGAACCACTGAGCTACATCCCCAGCCCCTTTAAAAAGTTTTTGAAAAATAAGTTATGATGAAGTAGGGAAATAGCTCAGTAGTAGAGTGCTTGCTTAGTATGTACAATGCACTGGGTTTAATCCCCATTATTGAAAATAAAGTGGGGAAAATAACTAATGTTTTGCAAAAATAGTGATAATACTGATATGATGAACCAAAATAAGTCATAATAAACAACATAGTAGGGAATTAAATATATTAGATACCAAATAATTCTCTGGTTTTAAATTATTAAGCTTAAATATAATTTTTTTAAAATAAAGGGATAGATAAGATGAACAAAAAGAATTTGAATGTGAATTTTTTTTTCAATTAAATGAGTTTCTTTTATGCAGTATATGGTTGGACCTTGCTTCTTGACCCATTCTACCAGTCTGTTTCTTTAGATTGGTGAATTGAGACCATTAACATTGATGGTTATAACTGATATATATTGTCTTATCTCTGTCATGTTATTTTCCTTCTGTTGGCTCCTTCTTTCCTTTACTTTTTAATTTCTTGCCTTGCCTGGTGGACTCATTCTTTTGGGCTTCATGGAGTTGTAATCCTTATTGTCTTTTTCTAGAATATCCTTCAGAACACTTTGGAGTGCTGGTTTGGTGGTCATGAGTTTCTTCAGGTGTTGTCATGGAAATATCTTATTTCTCTCTCAATGTTGAAGGATAGTTTCAGAGGATACATCAATCTGGGCTGGAGGTTGTTTTCTTTTAGGGCTTAAAATACTTCACTCCAATCTCTCCTTGACTTGAGAGTTTGTGTTGAAAAGTCTGCTATGATTAGTATGGGCTTTCCTTTATAGATGATTTGTTTCTTTTCTCTAACAGTTTTTAATATTCTGCCCTTGTGTGGAATTTCTTTAATCTTGATTGTTATATGCCTTGGGGAAGACATTTTTTGATCATGGCTGATTGGTGTTCTATATGCCTCACTTATCTGTATGTCAAATTCTTTTTCCCTATTTGGGGAGTTTTCTGACATTATTTCTGAGAACAGGTTTTTTATGTCATTTGTGCTATCTCCTGCTTTTTCACTGACTCCAATCAATCTTATGTTATTCTTTTTTTTTTTATTAAGTTTATTGGTACATTTTAGGTGTACAATACAGTTACATTCATCACTGGGATTGTGTACCCTTACATGATGTATCTTTGTTCTTATGTTTACCCCATTTCCCTACCCTCCCTTCACCCCCTCCACTCTGCCTTATTTACAAAGACTTTGTTTCCATTTTTTCATTTTCTCATATTTTTTCTTTTCCCTTCTTTCCTTTCCCCACCCCTCCCACTTCCCCTACCCCTTTAGACCTTTTCTTCCTATTTCACATTATCAATCACACATTTTGAACCTTATATACACTTTTAATTTTTCATACCAGAGAAACTATTTCGTATTTACACATGTGTGTCCTATTTATTTCACTTAAGAGTATGGCCTCAATGTGCATCCATTTAGCTATAAATGTCTCTAGTTTCTCATTCTTTATGGCTGAGTAGTACTCCATTTTATATTTAAAAAACTCCACATCTTTATCCAGTCTCCAGCTGATGGGCAATTGGGCTGTTCCCAAGTTTTGACTATTACAAGTTGTGGTGCTACAAACATGGGTGAGCATATATCACTGTAGTATGATTCTTTTAATTCTTTTGTGAAGATACCCAGCAGAGGAATAGCTGGGTCAAATGGGACCTCTAATCCTAGTTGTTTGAAATACTTCCATATTGATTTCCACAGTTGTTTCACCAGTCTGCACTCCCACCCAAAATGAAGAAGGATTCCTTTCTCTTCACAACCCTACCAGGGTTAGTTATTGGTTTGATTTCACGATAGTAGCCTTTCTTTCTGGGGTGAGGTGGAATCTCGGTGTTGTTTTCATCTGCATCTCTAGAATGACCAGTGATGTTGAACATTTTTTAATATATTTATTTGCTGCTTTTACTTCTTTGTCTGAGAAATGTCTGTTCATTTCAGATGCCCATTTTTGAATTGAATCTTTATATTTGGGGGGTCTGATTTTTTTTTTTAGTTCTTTATATATTTTAGATAGTGGTTCTTTGTCTGAGGAATGGTTGATAAAATTTTTTTCCCCACAGTGTAGGTTATCTTAGCTCTGTTGGTGGTTTCTCTTGCAGTGCAGAAGCTTTTTCATAAGATGAGATAACAGTTGATTCTTTGTACTAGTTCCTGTGGTACTGAGTTCTGTTCATAAAGTTTTTTCCTATGCCAATATCGTCTAGAGTTCTACCTAACATATCTTCCAGCAAGTTTAGTGTTTCTGTCTTAATATTTAGATCTTTAATCCACTTTGATTTTAGTTTAGTGCAGGGTAAAAGACAGGGGTCTAGTTTTAATGTATGGCAGGTTGAAATCCAGTTTTTCCAACACTATTTATTAAAGAGGTTATCTTTCTTCCAGTGATGATGGTTGGCTCCTTTATCAAAAATGAGGTGGTTGAGTATGTCTGGAGTTGTTTTTGCATCTTCTAATCTACTCCAATGATCCCCAGGTCTGTTTTTTGCCAGTACCATGCTGTTTTTATCACAGTGGTTTAGTGGTTTGTAGTATAGTTTCAAGTCAGGGATTGTGATAACCCCTGTCATGTCTCTGTTGCCTAGAATTGCTTTTGCTATTCTAGGTCTCTTCTGGTTCCAAATGAATTTTTGCATTGTTTTCTCTAGTTCTGTGAAATATACTGTTGGGATTTCAATTGGTATTGCATTAAATCTATATAGCAGTTTTGGAAGTATGGCTATTTTCACTAAATTGGTTCTTCCCACCCAGGAACAAGGGATGTCTTTCCATTTTCTTATATCCTCTTCAAACACTTTTTTCAGAGTGCTATATTTTTCAATGTAGAGGTCTTTTGCTTCCTTTGTTAGAATGATTCCTAGATATTTCATCTTTTGGGTGCTGTTGTGAAAGGAATTGTTTCCCTAATTTCTCTCTCAGTGAGACTGTTATTTGTGTAAAAGAAGGCTATTGATTTTTCAGTGTTGACCTTGTATCCAGCTACTCTATTGAATTTGTCAATTATATCTAGAAGTCTTTTGGCAGAGTTTTTTGGGTCTTCTGTGTAGAGTATCATATAGTCAGCAAATAATGACAGTTTAATTTCTTCCTTTCCTATCTTTATTCCTTTTATATATTTCTATTGTCTAATTGCTGTGGCTAATGTTTGCAAAACTATATTGAACAGGAGTGGTGATAGTGGACATCCTTGTCTTGTTCCTGATTTTAGTGTGAAGGTTTTCTGTTTTTGACCATTTAGTATGATTTTGGCTATTGGTTTTTCATAGACAGCCTTTATCAGGTTGAGAAAAAGACCATCTATTCCAATTCTCTGTAAGGTTTTTATCTTGAATGGGTGTTGAATTTTGTCAAATGCTTTTTCTGCATCTATTGAGATGATCATATGGTTTTAATCCTTGGCTCTGTTAATGTAGTGTATTACATTTATTGTTTGATGTACATTGAACCATCCTTGCCTCACTGGGATAAATCCAACTTGGTCAGGGTGTATGATCTTGATGACCCTCTGTATTCTGTTTACCAGTATCTTACTGAGGATTTTTGCATCTATGTTCATTAGTGAGATTGGCCTGTAGTTCTCTTTTTTGGTTGGGTCTTTCTCTGCTTTTGGAATCAAAGTGACACTTGCTTCCACGAATGAATTTGGAAGTATTGCTTTCTTTTCAATTTCATTGAAGAGTTTAAAGAGTAGTGGCAGTAGTTTTTCTGTAAATGTCTTGCATAATTCAGCAGTGAAGCCATGAGGATCTGGGCTTTTTCTTGTTGGTAAATTTTTAATTACATTTTCAGTTTTACTGATTGTAATTGGGGTGTTTATAATTTTCATACCTTTTATGTTCAAGTTTGATAATTCATATGTATCTAGGAATCTGTCCATTTCTTCTGTGTTTTCCATTTTATTAGAATACAGGTTCTCAAAGTAAGTATTGATTATCCTCTGGCTTTCTGCTGGATCTGTTGTGACTTCATATTTTTCATTCTTAATTGCATGGATTTGAGCCTTTTCTTTCTTTTTTTGATAAAGTTGGGTAAGGGTTTATTTGTTTTATTTATTCTTTTGAAAAATCAACTCTTCAATTTGTTAATTTTTTGTTTCATTCTCCTAGTCTCCATTACATTTATTTTTGCTCCAATATTTATAATTTCCTCCCTTGTATGAGCTTTGGGTTTGTCATCCTCTTCTTTTTCTAGGACCTTAAGGTTCACAATTAGATTGTTTATTTGAGCTCACTCTATTTTCCTAGTACAGGCATTCTCCGCTAAGAATTTCCCTTGTACAACTGCTTTCATTGTGTCCCATAGATTCCTGTATGTTGTATTGGCATTATCATTTAATTGTGGAAACTGTCTATTTTCCTCTGTGATCCATTGGTTGTTCAGGAGAATCTTCTTCAATTTCCATGTGTTTATGGAGTTCTTGTGGTTTCTTATGCTATTGATCTCCAGTTTAATTGTACTATGTTTGGATAATATACAGAGGATACATTGAATTTCTCTGCATTTACTTATACATGTTTTGTGGGCTATTACTTGGTTTATTTTGGAGAAAGTTCCATGTGCAGCTGAAAAGAATGTATATTCTGATTTTGTGGGGTGGAACACTCTGTAGACAATTATTAAGTCCACTTGTTCAAAGGTTGGTTCAGTTCTAGTATTTTTTTGAATAGATGATCTATTTTTGACAGTTTGGTATTGAGGTACCCTATTCCAATTGTATTAGTGCTTATTTGGTTTTTTATATCCATTAATTTTTTTTTTTTGTATAGTTGGGGGCATTAGTATTTGGTGCATATATATTTATGATTGTCATCTCTTCCTCTTGGATTGTTCCCTTTACAAGTATGTAGTGGACTTCTTTGTCTCTCTTAATTAGTGTTGGTTTGAAATGTACTTTGTCTGCAAGTAAGATAACTACCCCTGCTTTTCTCTGGGTTTCTGTCTCATGGAGAACTGTTTTCCATCCTTTTACTTTCAGTCTATGAATTTATTTTTGAACTAGATGGGTTTCTCGTATAAAACATATTGTTGGATTTTGCTTCTTAATCCATTCTGGCAGTCCATTTCTTTGGATTGGTGAATTGAAGCCATTAACATTGATGGTTATAACTGATTTGTATTGACTTATCCTTGTCATGTTATTTTCCTGTCATTGGCTCTTGTATTTTTTATTTTTCCCTCTCTCCCTTTAATTTCTTTAATTTCTTTTTCTGGTGGATTTGCTCTGTTGGGCCTCCTGGATTTGTGACCTTTATTAACTTTCTCTAGGATATTGTTTGGAGTGCTGGTTTGGTATTAATGAAGTTTCTCAAGTGTTCTTTGTCATGGAAATAGCTTATCTCCCCATCAAATTTGAAAGATAGTTTTTCAGGGTACATCAGTCTAGGTTGGAGGTTGTTTTCTTTTAGGGCTTAAAATACCTCACTCCAGGCTCTCCTTGACTTGAGGGTTTGTGTTGAAAAGTCTGCTGTGATTCTGATGGGCTTTCTTTTGCATGTGATTTGTTTCTTTTCTCTAACTGCTTGTAGTGTTTTGTTGTTCTGTTGGGTTTCTGGGATCTTGATTATTATATGTCTAGGTTCTAGATTTTTTTTGATCATGCTAGTTGAAGTTATATATGCCTCACTTATCTGTATGTCAAATTCTTTTGCTCTGTTTGGGAAGTTTTCTGTCATTAATTCTGTGAACAGGTTTTTTAATATCATTTGTACTTTGTCCTGCTTTTTCATGAACTCTTGTCATTCTTATCCTCTTCTTTGTGTCATCTAGGAGCTGCTGGATCTGTTTCTCATGGTCCCTTTCTGTTTAAGAGATCACTCCTCATGGTCACTGACCACAATCCTGTCTTCTATATATGATATTCTGTCATTGCTTTGGCTCATTCTGCTGCAAATGCTTTCAATTTTTTTTAAGGTACAAGGGATGGAACTCAGGACCTTGTGCTTGAAAGCAGGTGGCAGAACCACTGAGCTAAATCTCTGGCCCTTAGTTGAGTTTTTCATCTCCTGGATATCTGTTTGAATCTGTTTCATGGATTTCTTTTCTTTCCTATATTGGGCATTCATGATTTCCATTTCTTTCCTATGCTGGGAATTCATGGCTTCCATCATGGTCCTGAGCTCATCTACTTTTTTTATCTGTTTCTATTCCAGAGTCTCTAATCATGTCTTTCATTCTGCTCACCATCTCTGTGGTTATCTGAGAAATTATTTCTCTTTTATATTTTTCTAGAGCCTCATTTGTCTGTTTTGTTACTTCCTGTGGTATCAGTTCAGGGTGCCCAAGTGGTTGATTATCAGATTTTTCCAACTCGTTTGCCCAGAACTTGCTTTTGGTGAGCTGGAAGTCTGGTTTTGTGCCTTGCTTGGGTATCTTTTCATTTCTAATTTTGTTGTTGGTACTGTTTTTGGTTTAATTCCTGAGTTGATACTTCAATATTGCTTATTGTAAGTATCTTTGTTGCTTGTGTTTAGAACCCTTATGGATTGATTGCTTCTCAGAGGTGTCTTCCAGATATAGCTGGTCTTTAGGTTTTGAGTCTGTAATGATTCTGAGGCAGTCTCATTTTCAGTGTATGAGGAAGGACAATTTATTAGATCAATCACAACACCTTAGTGCAAGTGATATAATCAGGAACAACAATAGTATTAAGCACAGTTTAGAAAATGACAATTTGTTGTAATTTATCTATCACCTTGAACCACGTGAATGAAATCCAAATTGAAGACCAGCCCCAAATATGTGTATAGTGAATAAACTCTTCAATATGGCAACCTAGGGGCCAGGGATTTAGCTAGTGGTTTCACTCCCTGCATTGCAAGTGCATGGTCCCGAGTTTGATCCCCAGTACAATATATATATATATATAGCAACCTTACCCTTTGGGATCAGGACATACAAAAAGTTGGGATAGATAGGTGGAGGAACAGTGAAAGGTTAGAAGGGAGACTAGAGGACACAGGAAGATCATGCAAACTGTGGGAAGCTGTTGAAGACAAGAGGAGAAGACAGAACAAAAGAACAGAGACAAGAACAGAACAACCTAAGAGCAACAGAGAGGCTAGAAACTGTATTCACTTTCCTTTAAAACTAATGACAATTGAGGGAAAGAAAAATAGAGAAGAAAAGAAAAAGAAAGAAAAAATGAATCTGAATTAAGACAGGAACAAAAAGGGAGAGAGATGAACAGGGTTGGGGGGGGAGAGAGACAGAGAGAGAGAGAGAGAAAGAGAGAAATGAAAACTGAAAAAGAATAAAAAAATTTGAAAAGAGAATAGAACAAATTAATATAAAACTATTTAAGAGAAAAATAACTCTGAATATAAAAAATGAAAAATAAAAACAAAGGGCCTTCTTCAGGCTATGTCTCAGCTGTCACAGCATGGGCAGCAGTGTGCAGATCTAAGTCAATTAGTCTCAGCAAGCCAGCAGCTGTCTCCTGAGATTCAGGCTGAGTGCTGGCTGCAAGGCCCAAGTTGAGCTCCTTGTCCTCCTGCTGGGTTGAACTCTGCAAGGTTCTACTGCAAGTTCCAGCTGCCCTTCCCCTGAAGACAGTCCAGGTTCTGATGGGAGGTGGTGATCCCTCCAAATTACCAAGTTCTGATGGGAGGTGGTGATCCCTCCAAATTACCAACTCTGGTGGTCTGGTGTGCCTTTATTGCAGAGATTTTCTTCACTTTTCCAGTGGGCTTCAATTTTCATCAAGGAGCCTCTGAGAGGCCCTCTTTCTGGAGCTCAGAACAATGGCCTTTATGACACCCCACACCTCTGCAGTATGGATCCAGGTGTTGGTGTGGTCCAGCAGGCAGGGGTGGGGGGGGCTGCTGATGCCTGTGTGGCTCAGCTCCTCTGCTCCTCTATGCCCAAGGGGTGGCCTCGCAGCTTAGCTCTTCCCTGATGTTGTTTTTCTTTGCATCATCTAGCAGCTGCTGGATTGATTTCTCATGGTCCCTTGCTATTTTAAAGAAATCTTTCTTTTCCTGATTGCTAACCACAATCCTGCCTTCTATATCTGATATTCTGTCCTCATATTTGCTCATTCTGCTGTGTTTACTTTCAATGGAGTTTTCAGTCTCCTGGATATCTGTTTAAATCTGTTTTATCAATTCCTTCTCTCTCCTATGCTGAGCATTCATGGCTTCCATCACATTCCTGAGCTCTTCTATTTTTTTTTTTTTAACTGTATCTTTCATTCTGGTCACCATCTCTGTAGTTACCTGGGAAATTATTTCTGCTTTGATTTTTTTCTAGAGCCTTATTCATCTGCTTTGTTACTTTTGCTGTTACCACTTCAAGGAGTCCAGGTAGGTGGCTTTCAGATTTTTCCACTTCATTGCCCCTGGGGTTTGCCTTTGGTGGAGCTGAAAGTCTGTGGGGGTTGTATGTTGTTTAAGTGTCTTCTCATTTTCTATTTTTTAAAAAGTTTTACTTCTGAGTTGATGCTTATAAATTGCTTATGGTGAGTAGATTATTTGCCAGTATTCAGAACCCTTAGGAAATGACCACTTCTCAGAATCATCTTCCAAGTGTAGCTAGCTTTTGGGTTTTGAGTCTGTTGCAGGATCTTACCTCTTCAGTTTATTGGGGATGAGAAGTTTCTGCCTACTTGGCCCAGCTGCCAGTTCTTTGGCAGTGCCATGTAGGATTTTTTTAAAGACCCTTAAGCAATCTTAATCTTGGTATATACCAGGAGGAACAACTGATTAACACAATTATGTCACCTTGGCTAAAGCAGTACAATCAACAATAACAGTAGCATCAAATACAGCCTAGAAAATGACAAATTGTAGCCCTTAATACGGAATTTTTACTCTTGAAATAATTTAAAAGGGGTTGGGAGTAAAAAGCAGAGTAGAAGAAGAGGAAGAGGTCAGAAGCAAGGCTGGAGGACAAGCTTTGGGAAACTGGTGAAGAAAGCAGGTGGGAAAGAGAAAAGGAAAAAGTGAAAACAAGAACAGAGCAGAACAACTACAAAAAACTAGAAATTGTTCAAACAATAAAGGAAAAACAAAATAAAACAAAAAAGAACTAGAAAGGAGGAAAAACAGAAAGAAAAAAGAAAAAAAGGAGAAAGAGAAAAAAATCCAAAAACATTCAATTCAAGGTGTCTCTTTGCTGTCACTGTTAGGTAATATAGGCAAACAGAGTCCAGAGCCAAATTGATTAATCTCAGCAAGATAGCTGCAGCTTCACAGTATAATCCCAGCCAGCTTTCCCCTTTAGTTCCTCTGAAGTTTAGGCCAGTTTCTGGCTATGAGGCTGGAACTGGATTTCTTGAGCCTACAACTGTCTATCTGTCTCCTGCTGGCTTGAACTCTTCTCCCTGATCTCCTGCTTTGAACTCAGCACCCACACAAAGACACAAGAAGCCACTAGATGGAGTCTTCCAGCAGCTGTTCTTAGTTCCAAGTTCAGTTGGACCCACTCCAACATGGCTACCACCCAATCACACTCTCCTGGGTGAGCTCTGAACCCAGATAACTCATGAGCTTCTGCAGTTGAGTGCATCCACTGCTCTGTTCCACTGGTGTGTTTCTCTGTGGAGGCCTCTGGGGTTGCCAATAGTCACTGTGTGTCTGCAGTTGTGGCCCGCAGATCCATCTTGGAATGTCCAGGCTCTGGGAGAGAGTGCTGCTTGGTACTTCCCTGCTCTTCATTAAATTCTCTCTCTTCATTCTTCCTATTGACTTCAATTCTCACCTTAATTCTCACCAGATCCTTCCTGGGACTCAGGGACCCATTTCTCTCCTCCTTCTCCTCACACTGCTATATTACAATGTAAGGACACCAAATCTCAGAGAAGCTCTTTCTCTGCTGCTCATCACTCCACCATAATCCTATTTTTTCTTTTAATTTGTTTTTCTCAGGCATTTTGTGATGGTGACATAAAGCTGACACAATAACTCTTTAAAAAAGAAGCAATAAGATAATATTTATACTCATTTTTATAGCAGCAAAATTTATAATAGCTAAACTTGGAAACAACCCATATGCTCAACAGATGAATGGATAAGAAAAACTGACATTTATAAAAATGGAGTACTACTCTGCCATAAAGACAGATTAACTTGGGTCATTTACAGGAAAATTGATTCATCTCCAGAACACAACTTTAGTGAAATAAATCAGACACACAGATTTAAATACCTCATTGTTTCCCTTGGTGAGGATCCCAAAGGGAAAAGAGTATAACAGAGGATAGACACTGGGAAGTAGAAGAACATGTTCAAATGGGAAGGGGAACAGGGGAGAGGGGAGGAGGAAAGGAAGGAAGGGAAAAGGAAAAAAAGAGAGTAGAAAGAAAAGAATGTAAACAAGCTGTTGTAAATGAGGAGGGGAAGAAGGGTTGAAGGGAGGGAGGAGAATTCAAAAAAAGAAGACAAAATATATTATGTGCACAGCCAGGTGTGGTGGCACACACCTATAATCTTAGCACATGGAGGCAGGAGGGTTACTGCAAGTTTGAGGCCAGCCTATGCTACATAGTAAGTTCAAGCCCAGCCTGAACTACATAGCGAGACCTTGTCTTGAAAAACCAAAGCAGCCCCACTGCCCTTCCACCGCTACTAGGGCAGAGGAGGTAAGCCAATCCCAGTGCCCAGGAGGAGGCTTCCCAGCCACCATTCCACTGCTCCTAGGGCAGAGGAGGTGAGCCAATCCCGGGATCCAGGAGGAGGCTCCCCTGCCACCATTCCACTGCTCCTAGGGCAGAGGAGGTGAGACGCATGGGTGCCAGCAGCACACCCCCCCACCAGTAGAAATGAGAAGACATGTAAACAAGCCAAAAAACAGACTTCCAGATCACCTACAGCAACCCCAAAGCGAAACGAGATGGAACAATCTGATACTCAACCACATGGACTCCCTGAACTGGCAACAAAAGAGGATCTGGAAAAAATGAAATCAGAAATAATTTCTCAGATAACAGCAAAGATTGTGCCCATAGTGCAAGACATGATTAATAAATCTAGAGAGGACACAGATGAAAAAATAGAGGATCTGAGGAACATGATGGAATCCCAACATAGGAAACAAATGGAATCCATAAAACAGATGCACACAGATTTCCAGGAGATTAAAAACTCCAGTGAAAGTCTACACAGCAGAATGAACCAATGTGAGGACAGAATTTCATATGTAGAAGATAAGATTGCAATTAGTGACCAGGAAAAGAAAAATTGCTTTAAAATTGTAAGGGATCATGAGAAAGCAATCCAGCAGCTGCTAGACAATGCAAAGAAGAATAACATAAGACTGATTGGAGTCAATGAAGAAACAGGAGAGAGTGCAGATGACATAAAAAAAACCTGTTCACAGAAGTGATGGCAGAAAACTTCCCAAGCAGGGGAAAAGAGCTTGACATACAGATAAGTGAGGCAGATAGGACTTCAACTAGCCTTGATCAAAAAAACCCTACACATAGGCATATAATAGGATTCCAGAAACCCAACAGAAGAACAAAATGCTATAAGCAGTTAGAGAAAAGAAACAAATCACATACAAAGGAAAGCCCATCAGAATCACAGCAGACTTCTCAAAGCAAACCCTCAAGGCAAGAAAAGCTTGGAGTGATGTATTTCAAGCCCTAAGGGAAAAGAGCCTCCAACCCAGATTGATGTACCCTGCAAAACTATCCTTCAAAATTGATGGAGCAATAAGATACTTTCATGATAAAGAGAACCTTAGGAACTTCATGAATACCAAACCAGCACTCCAAAAAATTTTAGACAATAGTCTAGGAAAAGAAAATGAGGATTACATCCCCAGGAAGCCCAGCAGAATGAATCCAGTGAGTGTGACAAATTAAATGCAAAGGGGGAGAATCCAAGAAAAAGAAAGTCATGACAAGGCTTTTAAAACTTTTAACTTCATCTCCCTAATGAGTGTATAATTCAATCTTGTTATTGTATTGATTAGTATTTTTTTGATTCTAGTGGTACACACCTTTCCTTGTGCTATACTGGCTATTTATCATCTTCTTGTGTCTACTTTTTAATTGGGTTGTCTATTAATGAGCTGTAAGAGTTCTTTATATATTCTTATCATAGGTTATACACATTGTAAATATGGTCTGTTTAAGAACTACTTTTCATTTTAATGATGTCATTTAAAGTTCTAAATTTTGATGGAATCTCATTTATCAATTTTTTTCTTTTATACATCATGTTTTTTGTATCCTAGGTAGTTCTTGCCTACCCTAAAATCATAAACATTTTCCCTTGTAATTTCTTCTTAAAGTTTTATAGTTTTAGTTGTTCATATTTAGGTTCATAGATCCTTTCGAGTTATTTTTATATATGGAAATAAAGGGTTGAGGTTAATTTTTTGTATATGGATACCAGGTTTGTAGTGCCATTTGCTGAAAACACTATCTTTTCCTTGGCTCTGAATTGGGTTTATATTCTATAAAATGTTAATGTTAAATAATCTTTCAAAACTCAGTGGACCATATATGTGTGGTTCTATTTCTAGATTCTAGTTATTCCAATGATCTGTATGTCTTTCCTTACACCAACACTGCCTTGATTACTGTAGCTTTAGAAGAAGTCTTAAAATTAGGTACTAAATGTCTTCCAACACTGTTTTAGTTTTGTTTGTTTTTTTTAACTTTTCTAGGTCCTTTGTACTCCTACATAACTTTTAAATTTCAATATCCAATTCTTCATTTATAACAAGTATACATAGACCTGAATTTTTATATATACCTTGTGTTTTCTAATCCTGCTAAATTCAAATACAAGTTCTAGGGGCTCCTAGAGATTTCTTAGTATTTTCTCTGTAGTTGATCATTTCATCTACATATAAAGATTTTGGTTCTGCCTTGCCAATCCTATCCCAATTGTGTCATTTTATTTCTGGACTATTTTGGTTTAGGCCTATGTTTCAAAGTTTAATGGACAGATGAAGAATAGGCATGTCTGTCCTTGTTCCCCACCTTAGGGACAAAGCATTGTATCTTCTCCATTCATATAAGGTGTTTTAGCTGGAAGTATGGAGTACATGTCTTTAATCTGTTGAGAAGGTTCTGTTCTACTTCTAGTTTCCTGACAGCTTTTACCATGAACAGCTATAGAATTTAGTCCAATACTTTTTCTCCAACTAGTGCCAGGATCATATGACTTTTTCCTTTCCTCTGTTAAAATGATGATTTATGGGGTGGATCTTCCAATGCTGAACCAACACTGCCATCCCTGTAACAAAACCACTTTCTACATACTGCCAGATCTGACTTCTAATAGTTTTTGTTGTTAAACAAATTTCTATCTATGTTCATAATTTTTTCTTCTATTATCTTTATCCAGTTTTAGAATTAGCACAATGTTGATTTCCTAAAATGAGGGGAGAAGTGTTCCTTTTCTTTCTGCTTTAAATGTTTGATATAACTTATCAGTTAAAATGTATTCAAGCCTGTTGTTGTCATATAGGTAGGTTTTCAAGCTAGGAATATACTTTCTTTAATAAGTGCTATTCAAATTTTGTATCTCTGTCAGAGTTAGTTTCATTAATTTGTCTTCCACAGTACTTCTTAGACGTTGTCAAATTTATTTCAAAACATTTTTGTAATATGCTTTCTATATCCTTTTAAATTCTGTAAAATCTGTGGCAATGTTTCTAGATCTTGATATTGTAATTTTAAAAATGTATAATTGATATTGTGTAATAGGAAGAAAAGGTCTAAAGGAGTAGGGCAAGTAGGAGGGGTAGGAGAAAGGAAAGAAGAGAAAAGAAAAAAAAATGAGAAAAGAAAAAAAAATGGAAACAAAGTCTTTGGAAATAGGGAAGGGTGGAAAGGGTGAAGAGAGGGCAAGGGAAGGGGAAAAAAATAAGAACCAAGATACTCATGTAATGGTGTAAGATCCCAATGGTGAATGTAACTGTATTTTATACCTAAAATGTATCAATAAAATTAATGGGGGGGAAAAAAAGAAAAACCAAGGCAAATCAAACCACCCCAACCCAACACAAACCAAACCAAACCAAACTCAATAAAATAAAAAAGATATATTACATACAAGTACAAATTCCTTATCATTAATGTGATCAATATGTATGAAAAATATGTCAATTATGTATGACAAATAATAAAAATATAAAGTTAAAAAAAGAAAAGCAAAAATAAGGAATAATGTCATTAAAATAGAAGTGTAAACTAAAGGAAAATGTAAAAGTAACACATGTACATCAAACAATTATTTTTCACTGTGATTAGGAAAATATTTAGCTGCTTTAAAATTTTTATAAAGCCTTGCAATGGCTGACTCTTGCCTGTTTTTCTATATCATATTATGTCATTTTTCTCTCTAAAACATCACATTCTTGGCAGACTGACCATGTTTCAGCTCCTCAAATCCACTTCATTTTTCCTATCCTCAAAGCCTTGAATCTAATGTTCTCTATCTAATATTCTACAGTGATTTTTCCTTCCTCACTACTGGGACAGTCCTTACATACTAATACCCACTCCTCCACCCCTGCTCCAACATCCCAGAACCTATGCTTCTTATATCAAATTTTATTAATAAATATCATTACATACAGCCCCATAAAGTTTACAGACCTTATTAGAACCCTAAATGATAAAGTCAACAAATATTCTGACTGTTTATGAAAGCCCAGTAGAGTATAGATTTTAAAATAATTTTGAACCCTTAAACTAAATGAGCTTTATTAAGTTAGAGAAAATAAACTTGAAGGAAGAAAATGCACAATTTGATTATTGTTTTTAATGTTTCTTTTCTTTTAGTTAGATGTTTGAAATGGGTGTAGTTAGATAATTGATCCTTTTTATTTTAATCAAAACATCATTCCAAGAATATCTGAGCTAAATTTAAGGCCATGCATAATACTTACACTCATCATTCACTCAACAGATATTATAATGAGCACCTTTTCTGTGGCAATGATAAACTGGCCAATCTCTGAAAGTCAGTTTTCCATTAATCAGTTCATTTAATCAGTTTACCATGTTAAAATATTGTTAATTGTTTCTTAATAGGCTGTTAGCTATGATATTGTCAGTGTATCTTCTACATTATAATATTCTACTTTAAAATAGGGCAGATTATTTACTTTTGTGCAGCTTTTACTACTAAACCCTGTTCTTAACTATTCTTTTTGCTGTTTATACCATTGGTGTTTCCTTCTTATTTTCTTTTTGAGAAATGTATCCTTTTTTTCTATTTTATTAAGATAATTTCAAAGTTTAATTTTGCCATTTAGGCTGTAAGCAAGTCAGTATAAAGCTGAAAAAATAAGAACATTGTTGTCTTTCATCAGAGTCATTAGTAAGCAGAATGGTTGTATTACATCAGTCCTGTCTTCTAGGGAATGGTTCTTGGAAATGCTTTCCAGGCAGATTTAAATCACTGCTCTTATCATCATATAAACCTTCACTACTTTGTGCAGCTGCCTATCTTCTCACTGCAGTGTTTCTTTTTCTTAATGTACATCTCTTGCCTATTATAATCCTTTTTATTTTAATGTAGTACATGTAGATATTAATAAAGAAAATATAAAAAGAATTCTTATGTCTATGAAAAAATTAAAGCAGGATTTCATAACAAAGTAATTAGTGTTTCTTGAATGTAGGATCACTTTAAAGGAGACCATAGGAGAGGGAAGTAAATTGGATTCAGCATTTTCAATGTGCTTTTAAATTTATGAAATCATTCATTCCTCATGACAATATTGTCAGGGAAATTACAATCTTCCAATTTATAGACAAGGAAACTAGCCTTTGAAGTGATCAATAAACTTGTTGACCCTTTCTCCTTTTCATTCTTTATATTTTGTCATTTTACTTCTATTAGAGACAATAGGAGATGATTTCCAAGAACAGACATTACACACTGTACTAACTAGAAATTTCTCTTCTTTCTTTCTTTCTTTCTTTCTTTCTTTCTTTCTTTCTTTCTTTCTTTCTTTCTTTCTTTCTTTCTTTCTTTCTCCTTTCTTTCTTTTCTTTCTTTTGTTTTTTCTTTCATTGGAGTCTAATACAATTGTGCTGTATATTCTCGGGCCTTTTTAAAATTTTTATTTTGAAACTGAATCTCGCTAAGTTTTCAGGCTGGCCTTAAACTCATAATCCTCTTGCCTGAACCTCCGGAGTATCTGGAGTTACCAGCCATATGCCCCAAGCACAGCCTTTGTTGGCTTTTTAAGTTTTCTTAAAAAGATAAGTGGAAGATAAGTCATAGAAAGAAAGAAAGTTTTGGTCTTAGGATGGCTTTGTTTGCTTTTGTTAGCATAACAAGTTGCCATGAATTTAATACCTTAAAAGAACTCTCCTTATGATCTTGCAGTTCTGTAGATCAGAAGTGCCAGTTGGTTTCTTGCAGTTCTCTGCTCTGGACCAGGCTGAAATCATCCTGTCTCTGATCTCTTAATGGGAAATTCTGGGAAGAATCCATTTTTAGACCCATTTATGTCGCTGGCAAAATCCAGTCCCTTAGTTGGACTGAGATTCTTTTTCTTGGTGGCTATCAGCGGACCACTGGCCTTAGCTTTAAAATTAATTCTTCAGTTCATGAACATGATTACCTACATGTCATATCCAGCAACGGTGTGCTGAATCATTGCGCATGGAATCTTCTTTGTCTTCCCCTTCCTCTTCCAGCTGTTATATTCTCTGTTTTTAGGGGCTCATGAGATTAGATTGGGCCCACCTGAGTAATCCAGGCTAATCTTTGTTTAAGGTACATGACTTCTTTGCCATGTAATATAAAATATTCCTTAATTCCAGGGATAAAGACTTAGACATCTTTTGGGGACCACTCTGCCTTCTACAGACAGGAGTGAAAGAGAAAGAAATTTTTCTATCTTGAAATATATTTGAGGGAATTCTTGATACATTTTTGTTAGATAAAATTTCCTTTTAAGTACAGGAGTCCCTGTTTAATGATTGTTTTCCTTTTTAGTTTGGAATATTTGGGTAAATTCATAGCCACTGTAGTTTAGTGTCTTTTTATCTTCCACTTCTGGTATAGCTGATTTTATTTTGATTTCTCAGTTCTATTTCATAACTTATTAAATCTAATTACATATAAATTAAAATTTTTCACTTGTCCATTTGGGATACCTTTTCTTTGATCACTGCTAATTTTGCTTTATTTGGATTGGTATGATGATTAATATCATGCTTAAGCACAGAGGACTAGAAATTCTACATTTCACTCCTAAATATCTGGAAATTGAAGGAGCAGAAGGTTGGCAGTAATGAGTTACAAATGGTAACTTTTATTTCATTTGTAAACTTATTTCTTTCCTTGAGGAATTAGGCTTTGTATTATTTTTCAAACTGTTTGGTATCTGGAGAGGTTTTTTGATTTTAGGAAACACAGTAGCTACATCTTCAAATTAAATGTCATTTAAGCCTTTATGCCATTTTCTAAGCTAATTAAATTAAAAATAATTGTATTCTCACCTGAAGAATGCAAGTGATTTAAGTTTAAACAGTATATCATCATGTGCCGGTGATGCCTCTGCCTCACTTCTCTAAAAGTGTTCTATTGCATGGTTTCTGTTCCTACTTCAATATAGAAATGTTGACATAAATTAAAAGTGAGCACTGCATTGCTCTTTTGGGAATTGTTTCCTCCTTTTCTTCCTGTAGTGACATTAACATCATCCATTTTATTTTGCCTGGAGACAAAATCCGTTATATAAGTTTTCCATCAACATTTTCCTTGAGAAAAAATGTGGAAGACAGCTGTTTTAATGTTGAAGTGGATCCAATTTCTACAAAGTCTTTCCTCAGAGAATTAGGGAGTTTATTTTTAATTCTGACTGATTAATTTAGAATAAGACATAAATGACCACTATTATCTTTATCTCACTTTCTGAAAAATGTGTGATCACCTATGCCTTTGATTAAGCAATAAAAAATCACACTCTCCAGTAAACCAGTGAAGAATACAACCAGTGCAGGGTGAACCACAGGATTTATTAAGTTCCTTCTGTGGACTTTTGACTTGACTAATATTTTCATCAATTAAGAAATTAAATTATTCATCCATTTAAATCAACAAACCTGTGTAATTTAAAAAACTTATAGTCTTAGACATTTTTTGTATCTCAGCCCCAGCCTGATGCTGAGAGAGTTGAGAACAATTATGCTGCATTAAAGTCCACTGAAATATTGCTGGCTTGGGAGATCATCTTCAATTCTGAGACTTCAGGGAACTCTATACATTCTTTTTATGAACTGGTCAGAGAAAGAAATAACAGTCCTTGCACACTTCTGAGGTGTCTGACTAGCTCCCAATTCATTCACTCTGTGTGGATTGAGTCTCTGAGTTACATTGGGTGTGCATGTGGCTGTATGTCAGTGCCCATGTTGAGGATACAGTAGGGACAAACTATTCTTTCTGCACCATTCTTCACTTTAAAACAAATGAGAGAAGAGTCTCATTCCAAAGTAGGCCAGATCTTGGTTTGAATCATGGCTCCATTCCTTGTTAATATCTGTGTGACCTAGAATGAGTCTCAGTTTTCATGTTAAATGGGCATTATAATTCTGAGGATTGGAGATAATTTATGTAAAGCACCCTACACATTTTCAGCCTCATTGTAGACAAATAGTTAACAAATAGTAGTTATTATTGTTGTTACTATTATAAAATTCTTATGTAACTATATTTGATTAATATATTTTATCTATTGGAAATATATATATGTATAAATAGAAGCAAAATAGTTGTTTTTCATTATTGCTTCAGAAAACATGTTTAGAGCCCCACACTGCAGGTGCTTCAGCAGCAGCCTAGTCTCTGAGTGTGTAGGTGCTGCCAGAAGGAACTATCAGATCTCAGCTCTATCTTTGTGGTTTATTAATCTGCTACCATGGAAACAAGTATTTAATTCTTTTAAAAACCCCTGAAAATGGCTTTAAACAAAACCTTGTTTCAAACACTGTTGGGCAGTGTTTCTTGCTTATTTAAAAAAATATGATTTCTAAGTGACTAACCTCAATTTTGGTACTTTGATTTGAGTTTCCATGGAAATAGAACTGACAGCTGAGGCTCTTGTAACTGGTAGGGCTCAGGTTAAGTCCTGCAAATGTCAGTTGTCCCAAGGTGTGTGAAGGAGCCAACAGAAATAAGAGTCAGCTAATCTCCAGGGAGAAGGAAGGAACAATAAATCAAACATTTACAAAATTATGTACACATAGTGCTGAGAGTTTGAGAAAAGCATGTGAGATGGGTAGGCGGAGAGATTCATGGACATGATTCAGGTTAAATGTGACGTGGTCTTGCCTCATACTAAACAAATACCTTTTTTGAGGGGCCAAGTTACCTCTTTCCTGTATATTTTTGCTACACTGAGTTTAGGAGTCCTGGGAAAAGCTGAAAGGCTGCACGATTAATAAAATATCACAAAATTGTATTATTGACTAGCATGAGAAAAGTGAAAGAAGAAAAATTAAAATGACAATGTGTAATAGTCAAATTTAACCCTATAAAATAATCTTTACTTCAATTATTACAACTTAGGCAATCTTCACACATGACAACAGCACATTCCATACACATGTATCACTTATACTGACAGCATATGTGTTTTGCTTTCCTGGCCTATTTGTAGGGCATAATAGTCAAACTTAGATGTTCATATGACATAGGTCCAAATATTTTTTTGAGATTTTCCTTTTTATTTTCTTTTTAATTGTTCTTTTTTTTACAGTACTGAGTATTGGACCCAATGGCTCACTTATGCTAGGCAAACACTTCACTATGAAATTACACTCTTATCTCTGATATGTTTTTAATTCTTCATATTTAACAATAATATTATATATCTTCTAGTAAACAGGAAGCTAGTTTTGACTGTCTTATTTTAGAAAGATTTTCCAGCAATTCCACATTAGTGGGGGAAAAATTAGAATTTCATTTTTTGAATTTCTAAAACATACTACAAAACAACTGGCCAGCCCTTCCCCAACCCCATCATTTATATTACATGTGTTTCTTGTCTTGTTACAACCCTATGAAAAGAGCTGTTACTCTGAGTTGTTTGTGATTGGTGGAGATCATCCAGTCTAAATCACTCACTCCAGATCCTTTACTAAAAAATACCTTTTTTATTCAGGTTCTATAGGTATTTTTTAAGTTTTCTTTTTAAATATCTTAAGAAGTTTATATAAATGAAGATTTTAAAAAGGAAACACTAGGTTTAGTTGAAGAATAAGTTGGTCTGGCCACAGATGGTGGAACCATCTGTGACCATGTAACTCTTGCATTCTACGTGCCCAGGAAACCAGCATTACATGGATGATGGCAAGGTTTGCTTCCAGCTTGGTCAGTAGCTGACTTGCTCCCCTTGCATCATGGCTACAATCACCTCTGAGTGCCTGAGTGCTTGAGCATGATGAAATGAATCCAGGGAAACAATTCTCTATATGGCCCTTCTTGAGCAGGTGGCCCACATGCTCTTTTCTCAAATGAAAGTCTACACAGGTTGGTCTGAGGACACCCTACCAAGGGGCTTCCTGGCCACCATCCCTCCCACTGCTCCCAGCCCAGAGGAAAGGGCTTTTGGGCCACCTTCTGTCCTGCCACTCCTGGCCCAGAGGAAGGGGCTTCCAGGCCACCATCCCTCCCACCACTCCCGGCCCAGAGGTAGGGGCTTCTGAGCCACCATCCCACTGCTTCTGGACCAGAGGAAGGGGCTTCCCAGCCACCACCCCTCCCACTGCTCCCAGCCCATGGGAAAGGGCTTTTGGGTCACCATCCCTACTGCTGCTACCAGCCCCTGTCCCACCTCTCCCAGCTCAGAGGAGGTAATCAGTGCAGGTGCCAACAGTCCCCCCCCCCGTTGAAATGAGAAAACACATAAATAAGTCTCAAAACCAGACTTCCAGATCACCTACAGCAACCACAAAGGGAAATGAGATGGAACACTCTGATACACAACCACCTGGACCCACTGAACTGGCAACAAAAAGGGATCTGGAAAAAAAGGAAATCAGAAATAATTTCTCAGATAACAGGAGAAATTGTGCCCCTAGTGCAAGATATGATTAATAAATCTAGAGAGGAGCTCAGGAACATGATGGAATCCCAACACAGGAAACAAACAGAATCCATAAAACAGATGCAAATAGATTTCCAGGAGATGAAAAACTCCATTGAAAGTCTACACAGCAGGATGAGCCAATGTGAGGACAGAATTTCAGATATAGAAGATAAGATTGCAATTAATGACCAGGAAAAGAAAAATTGCTTCAGAATTATAAGGGAACATGAGAAATCAATCCAGCAGCTGCTAGGTGATGCAAAGAAGAATAACATAAGACTGATTGGGCTCAATGAAGAAATAGGAGAGAGTGCAGATGACATAAAAGATCTCTTCACAAAAATAATGGCAGAAAACTTCCCAAGCAGGGGAAAAGAGCTTGACATACAGATAAGTGAGGCATATAGGACTCCAAATAGCCTTGATCAAAAAAAAAATCCACACATAGGCATATAATTGTTAAGATTCCAGAAACTCAACAGAAGAACAAAGTTCTACAAGCAGTGAGAGAAAAGAAACAAATCACATACAAAGGAAAGCCCATCAGAATCACAGCAGACTTCTCAACTCAAATGAAAGTCTACATATTTGCATCCTTGAGCCTGTGATAGGTGGCATTTTGCTGGTTCCTGAGATATCTTCAAGACAGCTTTCTTCTCCTATTTCAAGGTACTTGCTTTCTTCTTAATGGCAGTGATCTCTTCAGCAATCACACTTTTTTTGGTTTCAACTTTATATGTGATTCTTTTCAGGCCAAAATTTAAGTTTTAAAAATCTTTCTGCTTTGATCTTTGCTCTCAATTCTCACTATAAGCTTGGCTAAATACAGTCAGTAATACCAGAATTACCCATGTGCCACAACCCAAATGTTGACCTGCTCTGATTTTTCTGACACCAGATCAAGTAGTCCACCTCCTTTAAATTCAACATCATAGAAAGTCTTAAGATGTAGGCAAAATGTAGGTTTTTTTTTTTTTTTTGACAGAGTGCAACATGCATGATGTCTGGTCTAATTTCTAATAGAATACTCATTCCATTCTCAAATCTTATGAGACTGGGTGTTACTGTCTGCATTCCTATCATTATTCTCATCTTCTGAGCTCAGACCATAATTTCCTATTAGTCTCTGTTTACAGAATTTTAGACATTCACTAGCTCATCTCTTCAAACTTTTCCAAACTCCTCCAACAATCTAATTCCAAAGGCTTTTGAATTACATGGTCAGGTATAGTCAAAGCAACAACCCCACCTCTTGTATCAATATTCTGTATGGGTCCCCTTTCCTACTGCTGGGACTAAGCACCTGACATGTGAACCTTAAAGGAGGAAATAGTTTACTTGGCTCATGGTTTCAGGTTTCAATCCATGGTTGGTGAGCTTCAAGGCAGAAACATCACAGAAGAAGAGTATAGAACAAAGCTGTTCATTAAATAGTGACTGGAAAGCAGGGCACAAGTGAAGATTGCTAGAGGGGGAGGCACTAAATACAGTCTCTAAAGTTATGTTCCTATTAGCCATCCTGAAACACTCAGAATTATGCTTTACTAATTCTCAAGCCAATTGAGTTGACAACTGACATTAATTATCACAGTATTCTAGCTGTGGGACACTCTGTACATGTCTGTTAAAGTCATTTGATCTGTGGGATAGTTTAGCTCTGATGTTTCTTTGTAGATTTTTTGTCTGCATGACCCTGTTTTTGTGAAACAGGGCTATTAAAGTCATGCATTGTAATTGTCTTGGAGTATTTTCTGACCCTGGCTTTATAAAAACCCAATGGTTTTTATTTTATATGATTTAGTATTATCTTTGTTATATTTTCTTCATGGGTTGTTCTTTTTACTAATATGTGGTGAACTTCTGTCTTTTCTGACTAATTTTGACTTAAAATGTGCTTTGTTGGTATATTAATCACTTTCTCATTGCCAAGACAAAATACTTGACACTTGAAAGTTAAAGAGGAAATGTTTATTTTGGCTCATGTTTTAGAGGATTCAGTCTATGGTTGCCTGGCTGTAAGGCAGAAATGGCATGTCAGAGGAGTGTGGCAGAGGACAAATGCTCAACCAATATCAACCAGGAAGCAGAGAGATAAGAATATACTCTCCTAGGTCATGCCACTAGTGACTCTCCTCCAGCAAGCTCCCCCTCCTAACAACACATTCAGCTACTGAACTTATTAATGGATGAATTCACTGATGAATGTAGCAAACCTATGATACAATCACCTTACAAACACATGATAATTTAGAGGGATATTATAGATCTAAACCTTAACAGTTAGATATAAGTATAGCTGCTCCTGCTTGCTTTAGGATTCCATATGTATGTAATATCACTTTCCTTCCTTTTACTTTAAGTCTGTGTATGTCTGTGCAGATGAGATGTACCTCTTACCATAAACATATAGTGGATTTTATTTTTTAATTCAATCCACCAGCTTTGTTTTTTATTGGGGAATGTTTTAGTCATTTTGCCATTTTTTGTACAAAGTACCTGATACCCACAATTTATTTTATTTTTTTCCCATTAAGTTTATTGGTACATTTTCAGTATAAAATATAGTTACATTCATCATTGAGATCTTGTACCATTACATGAGTATCTTGATTCTTATTTTTTTCCCCTTCCCCTGCCCTCCCTTCACCTCCTCCACCCTTCCCTATTTCCAAAGACTTTGTTTCCATTTTTTTCTTTTCTCATATTTTTTCTTTTCCCTTTTTTCCTTTCCCCTACCCCTCTCACTTCCCCTGCTCCTTTAGACCTTTTCTTCCTGTTACACAGTATCAATTATACATTTTTAAAATTACAATATCAAGATCTAGGAGACATTACCACAGATTTTACAGAATTTAAAAGGATATAGAAAGCATATTTCAAAAATCTGTTTTGAAATAAATTTGACAACTTCTAAGAAGTACCTTGGAAGATAAATTAATGAAACTAGCTCTGGAGGAAATATAAAATTTGAATAGCACCTATTAAAGAAAGTATATTCCTAGCTTGAAAACCTACCTATATGACAACAGCAGGCTCATAAACATTTTAACTGGTAAATTATGTCAAACAATTAAAGCAGAAAAAAGAAGGAACACTTCTCCCCTCATTTTAGGAACTCAACATTGTGCTAATCCTAAAACTGTATAAAGATAATAGAAAAAAAAGTATGAACATAGATAGAAATTTGTTAAACAAAAACTATTGTGATCCTCACTGTCTTTTCCTAGGGTATTGTCTAAAATTTTTTGGAGTGCCAGTTTGATATTCATGAAGTTCCTGAGGTGTTCTTTATCATGAAAGTATCTTATTTCTCCATCAATTTTGAAAGATAGTTTTGCAAGGTACATCAGTCTGGTTTGGAGGCTGTTTTCCTTTAGGGCTTGAAATACATCACTCCAAGGTCTTCTTGCCTTGAGGGTTTGCTTTGAGAAGTCTGCTGTGATTCTGATGGACTTTCCTTTGTATGTGATTTGTTTCTTTTCTCTCACTGCTTGTAGAATTTTGTTCTTCTGTTGGATTTCTGGAATCCTAACTATTATATGCCTATGTGTGGTTTTTTTTTTTGATCAAGGCTAGCTGGAGTCCTATCTGCCTCACTTATCTGTATGTCAAGTTCTTTTCCCCTGCTTGGAAAGTTTTCTGCCATCACTTCTGTGAACAGTTTTTTTATGTTATCTGAACTCTCTCCTCTTTCTTCATTGACTCCAATCAGTCTTATGTTATTCTTCTTTGCATCATCTAGCAGCTGCTTGATTGATATATCCCCTTTCAGGTTATACCTCCAATAAGCTGCCTTTCTGATCAGGCCTCACATTCAAATATGAGACTTCTGGGGGACATTTTAGATCTAAGCCAAATCAATCTGCTCTTGGCCCCCAAAAGCCTCAGTCCATCTCATTATGAAAAATGCATTCTTTTTGAATGAAAAAAAATATTCTTCAAGACTCATCAAAGTATTAACATTTCCAGCATTGCTGAAAAGTTCAAGTTGAAAGTCTTCTCTGAGACTCAAGGCAAACTCTTAGTCTTGAGTCCTTTTAAAAATAAAAAAGAAAGAGAAATACTTTCTTTTTTTTTTTTTTGAAAAGTTAAAAATTCCTTAATTTTTTATTCCTGGTACCACTACCACAATTTACAGGGCAGTATACCTAATGTAATGAAAAGAAAAAGAAAAAGACGAAGCTACAACTGATAAAAGACCTCAGAAATGTACATCTAATTGACACTACATTGCATTAATCAATAACTGCACTTTTTGCAAACTGTGGCTATGACAGCCTTGAACCAGAAGGGTTTCCTGTTTAAGCTGCAGTAACTTTTCTGACTATGGATCATCGTTCCTTCTGTGGCAGATTTTTACAGTTCCACTAATGCATTTGGGATGACTGTCTCAAAGTAACCTGCAGCTTTCCTGACAACTCCTCGCTCTCTCTCCTGCTAAGAACTGTAGCCCTTTTCTGTTGTCTTTTAAAACCTTCTGCTACCATATCCACCACTTCCACCATCAGATCCATAACCACCACCATAAGGACTACCAGAGCTTCTTCCACCAAAACTGCCCCATTTCATGGGTCCATAATTTGATTGCTGTTGACCACTATAATTTCCAAAGTCATTATAGTTTCCACCACCACCATAGTTACTACCACCAAAAATTCCTCCTTCATTGTAACCATCATATCCTCCTCCTCCACCATATCCACCACCCTGATTTCCATATCCCGGTCCACCACCACCATAGCCTCCTCTACTACTGTAACCAGGACCACCACCATAGTTTCCATCATCACGTCCAAATCCATTATGTCCACCATCACCTCCTCTGTAACTACCTCTGCTGCCACCACCTCCACCTCCATAGCCTCCTCTTCCACCAAAGTTTCCACTATGGACAAAATTCCCTCCACCACCTCCAAAGTTTCCTCTACAACACATAAAGTTGCCAGATCCACCTCCACTACCTCTTTGTGATCCAGCAGACTGCATCTCTTGTTTAGAAAGGGCCTTTTTCTTTTTTCTTTTTTGGTATTAAATTCTTTTATCGGTACGCTGTAGGTATACAACACAATTACATTTCTCATTGGGAATTGTACCTTTACATAATGCATCTTGGTTCTTATTTTTTCCTCATTCTTAGCCCTCCCTTCACCCCCTCCACCCTTCCCTATTTACAAAGACTTTATTTCCATTTTTTCCATTTCTCATCATTTTTTCTTTTCCCTTCAGAAAGGGCCTTTTTCACTTCACAATTATGCCCATTAATAGTGTGGTATTTCTGAACAACAATTTTATCAACTGTGTCGTGATCATCAAAAGTTACAAAAGCAAATCCTCTCTTTTTCCCACTCTCCCTGTCTTCCATAACTTCTATGGTTTCAATCTTGCCACACTTTTCAAAGTGGTCTCTCAAATTATATTCTTCTGTATCTTCTTTAATGCTGCCAATGAAGATTTTCTTCATTGTTAGATGGGCACCAGGCTTTACTGAATCCTCTCTAGAAACAGCTCTCTTTGGTTCCACTACATGCCCATCAACTTCATGTGGTCAAGCACACATTGCTGCATCCACCTCTTCAACACAAGAGTAAGTCACAAAACCAAAGCCCCTGGAGCATTTTGTTTGGGGATCTCTCATTACCACACAATCTGTGAGTGTGCCCCATTTCTCAAAATGTTCTCTTAAGCTATCATCTGTAGTTTCGAAGCTCAGACCACCAATAAACAGCTTCCTCAACTGCTCTGGTTCCTTTGGATCATGGCCCTCCTCCCCGCAGTGGCGGCAGTGACAGCCAGAGTCAGGCTGGGGGCCAAGAGAGAGAAATACTTTCAACACACCATGGAACAAGGTAAACATTGCCAGTCCGAAAGAGAAAAATAAGAGGATAGATAACAGGATCAAAGCAAGGCCAAAATCCAGCAGTGCAAATAATGAATTCTGTAGCTTCATGTTGATCGCCCAGGGAAAGTTGTGGTGAGATGTGAGATCCACAGGGTTCCAGCAGCTCCACTCCAATGGTCTTGCTAGTTGCAGACCACATGGCCTCTCCCTTGGGCTGGCTCTGCTCACTATCTGCAACTTTCCTTATCAGATATTCCATGTTTCTGGCATTTCCAACTTCTGGAAATCTCCACTTTACTTTTGGCTTCACTTTCATGGTTTCATGCACTGCTCTCACATTGGCTCCTGGAAAGAACAGTGATGCTACCACATTTTTGCCTGGTCTCCCAGGCCTTCTTCTGAAATCTAGGTAGAAGCCTGTGTGACCCCAAAGCTCTTACATTCTGCATGACTGGAAAACCAGCACCTTGTGAATGATGTCATAGTCTGATAGCTTGAACAACAGTCTGGCCCCTTTGGACTATGGCTTCAGTGGTCTGTGAGTGTTTGGATCATTGATCTCAAGGATACACTTTCCTAAACAGACCTGGATGAACAGGTGTCCCAGGGACTTTTCAAATGAAATATTTAGTTTTGCCCCCTTGAACATGCAAGTGATCAGGTCTTGATGATTTCTGACATGACCTCAAGGTGTCTTCTTGTCCCTGAGCAAAGTGCTTGGCTTCTCTTTAGTGCTAATCTTTTCATCAACTATGCTCCCCTTTACCCCAACTTTGCAGGTGCTTCCTTTATGGTGAAACTGCAAATTTTTTGAAACTTCAGTTCTGATGTTTTCTCCTGATTCTCACTGTAGATCTGGCCAAAAGCAGCCAGAAGTAGTATTTATTTCACAGCCTGGCATGTCAAGCTGCCTTGAAATTTTCTTCACCAGGTTAATTAGTCCACTGTCCTTAATCTCATTCTCCCATAAAGTCTCAGAATATGGGTAAAATATTGACAAAGTTTCTGCCAGTGTATAACATATGTGGCCTGTATTCCAACTTCCTTTGGTGCCCTTGTTCCCAACTGAAACCTTTATTATCCACATTCCTATTAGTATTCTGGTCTTCTGAATTCTGACAGTGATCAAACCCTGCTCACAACATTCTAGTTTTGTCTTACCTGTACCTTTAAACCTTTCCAAGTTCCTTCTGCAAACTGGTTCCAAAGACTTCTGGACTAGTCAGGTACATCATAACAATGTCCCTACTCCCAATACCATTTTTTTGGTCTTAATCATTTTCCTGTTGGTGGGATAAAACACACAACTTGCAACTTAAATAAGGAGAGGTTTATTTTGGCTTACAGTTCTCAGAGGTTTCAGCCAGTAATTGGTTGGCTCTAAGGCAGAACAGCATGGTGGAAGGGCATGGTGGAGAAAACTGTCCAGGAAACAGAGAGACAAAGGAGGGAGCCAGAGACCAGAAGAAATTCTTCCAAATCATGCCTCCAGTGATCTGCCCCCTTTTTTTTTTTTTTTTGATCTCCCTCTTTTGATCAGGACTGCCTCTAAATATGAGATTTTGGGGGGATATTTTAGATTTATACTATGACAGAGAATTAAAACCATATACTTTCAGAGTTATTATTGAGGTGCATGTATAATTCCTGTAATGCTATTGAATGTTCTGATGTTTGATTCTTTCCTAATACTCATTTGTCAGCTTACTCTTCATCTTCTGATTGTAGCACTTCTTTAAGTATCTTCTTTAATGCTGGATTTGTGTTCATAATTAATTTGGTTTCTGCTTTTCTTGAAACTTGTTTCTTCTTCAGTTCTGAAGGATAACTTTGCTGGACATAGTAGTCTAGTTTGGAAGTTATTTTCTTCCAGGGCTTTCAGTACAGCATAACTTTCTATGCTTTAGAGTTTCTGCTGAAAAATCTGCTGTGTTTTTTCTTGGTGTGTTTGCTTTTTTATACATGACTTCATTTTTAACTTTGCAGCTTTCAATATTCTTTTTTTGCTGTTGTTATTCTGTAAATTTGGCAGACATGTAACTATATGATGGCATCAGCAGGTTCTTTATAATTGTGTTTTTGGGGTTCTACATGGCTCCTGTAACTGGATGGTCTTATCTTTTGCAAGATTTGTAAAATTTTCTGCTATTATTTCACTGGATAGTTTATGCCTTTGGTTTGTATCTCAGTGCTCTCTTTTATTATAAAAAGTGTTAAATTTGGTCTCTTGTAATCATGTCTCAGAGTCTTGCATGTTTCATTAATAGTTTATTATTTTTTGTTGTTCTCTAAATGTGATAATTCATCTACCTTCGAGTACTGACATTCTGTCCTTGGCTTGATATATTCTATTTATAAGGCTTTGTATACATTAAAAAAAATTTGGCTTAGTGAGCTTTTCATTTCCAAGATTTCTTTTTTCAGACTATTTCTTTATTAAAGTGCTCTTTTCATATCCTGAATCATCTTCTGTATTTTATTCAGTTGTTTATTTGTATATTTCTTGAGTCTGTTGATTGTCTTTAAAACCATTCTTTTGAATTTTTTGTCTGATATTTTATCCACATTTAAATCATTGGATTCAGTTAACATGGAAGTATTATCTTTGAGAGGAGACAAGGTGCTCTGTTTTTTTATGTTTCTAATATTTCTATGTTGAGATTTGTGCATCTGTTTGGATGATAGATCTACATTTATGTGATGCATTCTTAGGGAGTTGCCTTCTCTTGACAGTGTCCTGGGCTTGGTTTGATAAGACGTGCTGGAATTAATTCTAAATGGACCTCATGGTATTGCTTCCCTGTGATTTCTCTGCCTGTGATTGGTGGCTTTGATACAATGCCTGCTATAGTAGTGTTGTAGCCTGAGGGCTCCACTTTCTTGTAGATGCAACACTAGTGAGGACCCTCTGTAGCAGGCAGATAGATGTGTTGTAGTCAGCAGAGAAGTGGAGTGATATCTGTGTGGTTATTCCCTCAACTTCTCAACAGTGTTATGTCTATAAGAGTACTGGAGTAATCTATGCCAGAAACCTTTATACCTGCAGTGTCCACCACAGTTGTGCTATTTTTCTCTGCTATTACTATGGGGGTGACTGTCCAGCAGCAGGATTTTAGGCCTTCCCTAATAATGCCTACATGGAACTGTGTTTTCAGCAGAGACATTTATCTCCCCTATTCTTTAAGTTGAGGTATTTGATGCGTTTTGAGCAGGGCTAGGTTGTGGCTGGAGTAATATGCAATTTCTCTTAACTGAACTGTGGTTGCAGTTCAGCAGCAATACGTTCACTCACTATACTCTGATGCACTAGAGCTGATCCCCAGCTCCACTCAGAAGTGAGGAGATAAACAACAGTAATAATCAGAACATAAAAACAAACCATCTATATAAATAAAGTAACAATCTTTTAAGCCTTATACCAATCACAACACCAGTAACAAAAAAAGGGAGCTGTAAAAACTATCGTAGAACAAACTAAAATGTCAAAAGTTAGTGAAAGTAACATTTGTCACAATAAAGGAAAAAATGAGACAGTAAAAAAGAGCTGATAAAAAGCCTTTTAAAATATAAAGTAAAAAAAAGAATAAGAAAATGAAAAATATAAAAAACATAAATAATAGAATAGATGAATGAAAATGACAAATGGAGGCTAAAAAAGAGAGAAAAGCGTAGTAAATTCTTCTTAATTGAGGTGCTTGGATTGGAGAGCCTGCTTCCCAGGTGTGCATTAATTCACTCCCAATTCTCTTATTTTGTATGTCCAGGTTGCTTTAGTGCTGTAGGGTCTATGCTGGGTGGGTAGTATATATATACTTAGCCTGTAGACCTCAGAACATGTGGCTTGGGGGTATAGCAGATATCTGGCTGCAGCTCTCTAACTTGTAGACCTTCAAAGCCACCATGGACCTGCCAGGTAACCAGCACATGTTTAGCCCCACAGACCCCATCTGTATAACTAGCAGTTTGACAAATTCCTGGGTCATGTCAGGCTCTCTCACCAGCAGTGTCTGCACTATGCAGATATGCTGGGGTAGCGGTGCCTAATCAGTCCACGTGCCTGGGGGTGTGGCACATGTCCGTGCCTTAGCAAGTATCTCATCTGCAAAGCCTCAGTGTTACATGGTCCACACCAGACCAGTTGCACAGTGCACATTTAGCCTCATGGATTCCCGCACTTTAGTCTGAATGCCCAAGAACCTCATAGATGTCCAAGCTGCTGCTTACACTTAAGAAACTGGAGATTAGGAGGAGCAGTCAGACCTCTGAGGTCTGTCCTGGGTAGAGGTACACAGAAACCAAGTGATTTGCCCCTTTCAGTCTTGGTGCTATCTACACCTCAGACATATGATGATACTGCTGGTCACTGTGCCCTCCACTCTGCATCACACTCTGTGTTCCTCACTGCTCACACCAAGAGCCTGTCACAGACACTGTCCTCAGCCAGTACTGTCCTTCTCAGCCTTCTTGTACCTAGACAGTGTGGCAAGGAGTCCATAGAGACCTCGATTTGTGACTGTTCAGAGTCTTTTGCTCCCCAAAATAGATCATCCCTAACAACTACCAGCTCCTGTAAGATGGCTCCTGGCCACAGACCTCTGAGAGATCTTGGGGTAATGTATTAATTTCTTCTTCAGAGCAGGCTTCCTGTGCAGGGGAAGTCACTTTTTAAAGTTTATAAGAAGTGTGGATTTCTTCTCTGGTAGGATTACCAGACTTTTTGGAGTTTATTGCACTGTTTGGCAATGTTTTCTGTTATAGAGATTGGCTCCCCTCCCCATAAGGTGGACTCTTTCAACTTGCTTACCTCTTTGTTTTTTGTTGCCTTTCTGATTTTTCCATGTTCTTTAGATTGCCAAACACTTCTTTGTTGGTTCTCAGAGTTTTTCTTCACCTCCTTTCCTTGGAATATCATCTTCCCTGTGTTGCCCTAAATCTTCTTAGTTTTATAGTCATATGAAAGCTACTACCATTCTGCCATCTTGACTCTTCTAATTTTTTAACTTATGATTTAATTGATTTTTAATTTATCTTAGTACAAGACTGGGGCCTAAATATAATTATTTCTTTCTAAGAAATTGAATTCATTTCTTTTCACATCAGTTTTTCATTAATTTGAATACTTTCATTATCATTTACTAGATCTTTAGATCCTTATGTATTTAAGGAGTCTGCTTTTTTACCAGCTGACTAGTTGTCTGGATTGGCTGCAATATTGTATTGTTTATTATACCTTTACAACAGATCTTAATACCTTAATAAAGAAGGTTCCTCCCTACTAGTCCAAAATATCTAGATAAGATTGAGTCATATAATCTAGTTTTAAGAAATTATCATTAAGATTTTGATTCATATTTCTTTAAATGTATAGGTTTGGAGAAAACTAATTTATATATAATTAGACACTTCCTAGCCAGAATCATGGCTATTGCTACATCTTTTCAACTCTTCTTTTAGGTCCTTCAGTAGTTTCTAGTTCTCATTTCATAAATGCTGCATTCCTTTTAGGCATCTTTCTTCTTTATATCAAGAGTATTACTTTATGGACAATTCTTGGACTTAACACTAGGGTATGTATTCCTCAACTCAAACTCTCTCAGATATCACTCTGGGATTTACTATTCACCTGTTTAAATTTCTTCAATTAGTAGCAAACCCTATCATGTCTGCATTGCTTGGAAGTTCCCATAGAATAACGTCAACCAGGGATGATGATATTCCCACAATTAGAGAGGGAAGATTGAAGTTGAGTTTTTCATTTTTCTGTCTAATTTTCAATTAGCTACTGAGATAAATTGTTCTGGCTTATGTTGCAATTATATGGTAACTATAGTGTGTCAATTAAAGAACAATAAAGAAGGCTCCTATGACCTAAAATATCCTTTCCTCTTGTCTCCCAGGAAAGTCTGCATTACGCCATTACAAGGGCATTCTTTTGGGTTAGGGCTTTGTCTCCAACAAACAAAACATAATTATTGGAGGAATAATCTCTTAAACAATTGTTGTGTTCAGTTTGGGCTGCTATAACAAATTACCATAGACCAAGTGGCTTAACTAGCAAATGTTTATTTCTCAAATTCTGGAAGCTGGGAAGCCAGAGATCAAGGTGTCCCCAGATTCTGTGTCTGATGAGGGTTCATTTCCTGTATGCAGGTGGCACCTTCTTGCTGGGTCTTCATATGGCAGAGAGTAAGGTCTCTTGTCTTTTATTACAAGGGCACTAATCCTTTATTAATGAATGGTCTACTTTTATGATCTCTAACTGCCTTGCAAAGGCCCCGCTTCCTAATTCCATGAGAGTTTTTTATTACATGAAGGTGAGAATTTTCAACATATGAATTTGGGGGTGATACAAACTTTCAGTTCATATCAACTATTATAATTTAATAACACTTTAATTATTATATGCTTATGTGGATTCCTACATTAAGAACAAGATCCTGAATATTATTTTAAAAACTAGTTATGTAAGTTTTAATAGTGTGAAGGTGCCAAAAATAGGTTCCTGGAAGGGTTCAACATAGTAGTGGGCTATGGATGGAGACATTACAAAGTGACAAAGTTGAAAAAAGGATGTGGTCTTTTGGAGAAAAAGGATATGAACAAGAAGTTAAGAGAACTCAGAAAAAACCCCTGTTTTTTAATATATACTTTCTCTTGCCTGGTTGTATAGAAAAATTGCATGAAGAATAGAGGGGGTGGATGTTATAGCTGCTTGTACTGCAAGATCCATTAAGATTTCTTTCCAGTAGTCCCATCTCAGCCACAAAAAGCAGAGTTATTGCTACTTTAATAAAAAGCAAGCCAGCAGCAGGATTCCTACCTTGGATAGAATTCTACCATCATCAATAGTGACCCATGGAAACAAACACACAGGTCAAAATTAGTTCTTTAAAATCAATCCTTTTCCCCAGCTGTAATCATTAGAATATCATTCAATTTTAGAATTTTTTTAAAAATCACTTTCAAGCAACTACATTTTATGTGCAGCACACACAGCTGCCATTTGAAGCTCAGCTCACAACTTGATAAGTCAATCAATTTTCATTTTGTCTTCATCTCCTAGGTAACTAGAGCATCCATCCAGACCCTTGCCAAAGGAGAACATTTAAAAAGCAATATGTATTCATAATCTGTTTTCTTCAAACACAGACTTAATAGAAAAGCAAGGAGCTACCCATGCAGTATTTTAAATTACAGTAACACAAAATTTTCTTTGATTCTTGTGAGAGAGCTTGAGGGAAATATAATATGGAATACAACATCATTATATTTCAGTCTCTTATGATCTATCAGGAATGAAAACTGCACCACCTGCTATGTCTATTATGTATTTAATATGAATAACAAGCATTCCACTGCTGGTGAATAAAACAAATTATAAGCCATCTGATGTTACACTTATAACCTATCATCTGCTTCCTGACTCTGAGAAAGGTACAACTTGAGGTTGGGTGCACTGGGGCAAGTCTTTTGATATGAATACAAGGCACTTGGCCTCAAGGGAAGTCATTTATCTGCTGAAACCCCTCTCTGAAAGAAGGCATTATGAAAAATGTAATTATACAACAGTATTATTGGCACAATATAGAGTATGAAAAAATTTTATCTTACCTAAATCCTTGTGGTGTGAAGTCCTGAGAAAAATGGAACATTTACTGTTTTTAGAAATGTCTCACCTTCAGGAAGTTATGGATCTTGCTTGCCTTGTTAAGAACATTGAAATCCAACTACTACACAGGCCTCAGGTTCATCTGGGCCTACCTCAACTGTTTGGGAACAGCTAACTGGTTTATGGACCATTATTTGCTGTGGGAAGATTTAATCCACACCCTGTAAATGTTCAAAGCTAAATATGGATATACATTGGAGAATGATGTTTTCCAAATACCTGTTGGAAGTATGAAAAGGAGAAATTTGGAAATAAAATAATATGAATTTGAGCACTAGCCTATGATTTTCTTTGTCATAAATACTTTTGCTTAAATATTTTGAGGGATTTGGAAACTACCTAAGGTTCTGGTTCTGAATCTAAAACATGATGGAGGCAAAGACTGGATGTAGTTCTTTTTATGAGAAAACTACTTGCTAGAAAAATCTGTCCTAGCTCTCTTGGGGTTCTTCTGTGGAACTTCAAAGGAATGATTTATTTCTGTTTGGGCCTCATCTGGAAAATTAAGGGTTGTTGAAGAGGCCATTGAGTTTCTGCTCACTTCAATATGTAATAGTTTTATCTAGTAGACTATGGGCACTTTTGGAGTTTCTTATCCTCACATTCATACATGTAGGCTATATTTATTTTAAATGATCAAAAACTGCATGGGACATAAAACCAATTACTTAATACTTAACAAGGTTCATATTAGAAATTGAAAATGTGATTTGAGTAGGAGAGTACAAAATATGATAAAACCAAAGTCAAACAACCCTATGTGTTTAGATTTGAATCTAAGTGAATTTTATTTATACTGACCCACAAGGAAACAGCCAAACCCCGAGTCTGAGAATTTTTCCACTAATAGAATGAGCCATGTGTCATTTAAAGAAAAGATCTTGAGGTTATTTACAATCCAACTAAATACATCTCTTTTTTTAAAAAAACAAATATTATAGACTAAACAATCAGTATTGTATTTTACAAACTTGTTAGTTGAAGGTTCCATTCCTGAGGAGTTGAATAAGAGCTCAGTGATAACAGATAACATCTGTGGAAGTCTTTTGATTCTTCTTAGTAAACATAACAACAGTCAGAACCTTTTTGCTGGACACAAAAGTGGACAGTGTGCAGATTCAAATTTCATAAGAACTTGTCTTCTACAGAGCTCTGAAGGTTTCTTTTAGGGACAATAGTCTGTATTTAATTTTATTTACAGCCAAATCAAAGCACATATATATATATAATAAAACCTTAAAATATAAAATATTTTGGAACCTTCTGGGCTGCTGTACCACCAGCCCAAGCTAGGAGGAACAGAGTTGCCCTCAGTGTAGAGGAAGTGAAGCTCAGGGCCAACATACAACCATCCCAAACACTGAGGAGCAGAGTTGCCCCTGGTGCAGAGGAGGTGAAGCTTGGGGCCACCATACCTCTGCCCTCAACACTGAGGAGCAGAGCTTGCCCCAGCACAGAGGAGGTGAAACTTCCAGGCTGCCATACCACAGCCTCCTGAGCCAAGGAGGTGAGCCACAGAGGCACCAGCACCACACATCCCCCCAACCCCCATTGAAATGAGAAGACATAAACAAGTCTCAAAACCAGACTTCCATATCACCTAAAGCAACCCCAAAGGGAAATGAAATGGAACAATCTGATAGTGAACCACCTGGACTCCCTGAACTAGCAATGAAAGAGGAACTGGAAAAAATAACATCAGAAATAATTTCTCAGATATCAGCAGAAATTGTGCCATAGTGAAAGACATGATTAATAAACCTAGAGAGGACACAGATAAAAAAGAGAGGAGCTGAGGAACATGATGGAATCACAACACAGGAAACAAATGGAAAATGAATGGAAACAAATAGAATCCATAAAACAAATGCAAACAGATTTCCAGGAGAATAAAAAACCCATTGAAAGTTTATGCAGCAGAATGAGACAATGGGAGGATAGAATTTCAGATATAGAACGTAGGATTGCAATTAGTCACCAGAAAAAGAAAAATTTCTTTAAAATAGTAAGGGACTATGAGAAATTAATCCAACAGCTGCTAGATGATGCAAAGAAGAATAACATAGGACTGATCAGGGTCAATGAAGAAACAGGAGAGAGTGCAGATGACATAAAAAAACTGTTCACAGAAGTGATAGCAGAAAACTTCCCAAGCAGGGGAAAAGAACTTGACATACAGATAAGTGAGGCAGATAGGACTCCAACTAGAATTGATCAAAAAAATCTACACATATGCATATAATAGTTAAGATTCCAGAAATCCAATAGAAGAACAAAATTCTATAAGCAGTTAGAGAAAAGAACACAAATCACATACAAAGGAAAGCCCATCAGAATCACAGCAGACTTCTCAACACAAACCACCAAGGCAAGAAGAGCTTGGAGTGATGTATTTTAAGCCCTAAAGGAAAACAGCCTCCAACCTGGATTGAGGTACCCTGCAAAACTCTTTCAAAATTGATGCAGAAATAAGATACTTTAATGACAAAGAGCACCTTAGGAACTTCGTGAATACCAAACCAGCACTCCAAAGAATTTTACACAATATCCTAGGAACAGACATTGAGGATCACAACCCCAGGAAGCAAACCAGGAAGAACCCATCTGGCATGACAAGAAATTAAATGGAAAGGGGGAGAATCCAACAAAAAGAAAAAGTCCTGGCAATGACAAGTCAATAACTTTCAGTTATAACCATCAACGTTAATGGTCTCAATTCACCAATCCAAAGAAATAGACTGGCAGAATGGGTCAAGAAGCAAAATCCAACAATATGCTGCATACAAGAAACACACTTAATTTAAAAGGAAACTCATAGACTGAAAGTTAAAGGGTGGAAAACAATGTTCCTGTCACTCCATGTGACAGGAACCCGAAAAAAAGCAGGAGTAGCTATCCTCTTTGCAGATCAAGTAGATTTCAAACCAGCACTGGTTAAGAGAGAAAAAGAAGGACACTGCATCCTTGTAAAGGGAAGAATCCAAGAGGAAGAGATGAGAATCATAAATATCTATGTACCAAACACTAGTGTGCCCAAATATATAAAACAAATACTAATGGACATGAAAAGTCATATATGCACTAATACAATTGTAGTGGGCGACCTCAGTACCCCACTATCACAAATAGATAGATCAACTAGACAAAAAATAAGTAATGAAATACTAGAACTCAATTGAACTCTTGAACAAATGAACTTAACAGATGTTTATAGAGTGTTCCACCCACAAACTCAGAATATGCATTCTTCTCAGCTGCACATGGGTCATTCTCCAAAATAGACCACATACTCGCTCATAGAACATGTTTAAGTAAGTGCAAAGGAATGGAAGTTATCCCCTGTATATTATCAGATCATAGTATGCTAAAATTAGAGATCAACAGCAAAAGAAACCTCAAAAGCTTCATAAACATGTGGAAATTGAACAACACACTTCTGAATAACCAACGAGTTTCAGAGGAAATTAAGGAATCAGACAGTTCCTCCTTTTTTTTTTTTTGGTACCAGGGATCGAACTTGGGCCCTTGCACTTGTGAGGCAAGTGACAGAACCACTGAGCTAAATTCCTGGCCCATCAGTTCCTACAATTAAATGACAATGACAGTACAACATATGGGAATCTATGAGACACAATGAAAGCAGTCTTATGAGGGAAATTCATAGCAGTGAATAATCATATTAGGAAAACAGAGCGAGCCCAGTTAAACAACCTGATGCTGAACCTCAAGGTTCTAGAAAAAGAAGAGTAAGACAAACCCAAGGCTCATACAAGGGAGGAAATTATAAAGATCAGAGCAGAAATCAATGCAATAGAGACTAAGAGAATGATACAAAAAAATCAATGAAGCCAAGAGTCAGTTCTTTGAAAGAATAAACAAAATTGACAAACACTTAGCCAACCTTATCAAAAAGAGAAAAGAGAAGGCCCAAATCCATGAAATTAGGAATGAAAGGATGAAATTACAATGGACCCAGCAGAAACCCAGAGGATCATCAATACCTACTTTGAGAACCTATATGTCAATAAGATGGAAAACACAGAAGAAATGGACAGATTCCTAGATAAATATGAATTACCAAAGTTGAATGAAGAATACCTAAAAATTATAAATGACCCAATATCAAGCAATGAAATTGAAAATGTAATTAAAAACTTTCCAATTAAAAAAACACCAGGTCCTGAAGGCTTCAATGATGAATTCTACAAGACATTTAGAGAGGAACTACTGTCACTTCTGTTTAAACTCTTCAATGAAATTGAAAGGGAAGAAATAATCCTAAATTCATTCCTGGAAGCAAGCATTACCTTGATCCACAAAGCAGAGAAGGACTCAACCGAAAAGGAGAACTATATGCCAATCTCACTAATGAACATAGATGCAAAAATCCTTAATAAGATACAGGAAAATAGAATGCAGAAGATCAAGAAGATCATACACCCTGACCAAGAGGAATTCATCCAAGGGATACTAGGATGGTTCAATGTATGCAAATCAATAAATGTAATATACTATATCAACATAGCCAAGGACAAAACCATATGATCTTCTCAATTGATGAAGAAAAAACATTTGACAAAATCCAACATGCATTTATGATAAAAACCATACAAAAAATGGGACTAGATGGTCTCTGTCTCAATCTGATAAAACCCATCTATGAAAAACCAACAGCTCATATCAAACTAAATGGTCAAAAAGTGAAATCCTTCACACTAAAATCAGGAACAAGACAAGGATTTCACTATCACCACTCCTGTTCAATATAGTTTTGGAAACACTAGCCACAGCATTTAGACAAGAGAAAGAAATAAAAGGAGTAAAGATACGAAATGAAGAAGTCAAATTGTCATTATTTGCAGATGACATGACACTGCATATAGAAGACCCCAAGAACTCCACCAAAAGTCTTCTAGACTTAATAACCTAATTCAGTACAGTAGTTGAATACAAGGTCAACACATAAAAATCAATAGCTTTCCTCTATATGAACAACAGACTCACTGAGCATGAACTAGGGCAAAGAATTCCTTTCACAAGACCATCCAAAAAATGTCATACCTAGGAATCAACCTAACAAAAGAAATCAGAGACCTCTTCTCTGAAAACTGTAGCACTGTGAACAGAGAGATTGAAGATGATATCAGATAATGGAGAGATATCTCTTGCTCCTGGGTAGGAAGAATCAACATAGTGAAAATGGCCATGCTTCCAAAATTGCTATATAGATTCAAGGCAATCCCCATTGAAATTCCAGGAGCATACCCCATGGACCTGGAGAAAACAATCGAAAAATTCATTTGGAACAAGAAGAGACCTAGAATATCAAAAGCAATTCTAGGCAACAGAGACATTCCATGGGGTATCACAACCCCAAACTTGAAACTATACTACAAAGCCACTGTGATAAAAACAGCATGGTACTGGCAAAGAAACAGACCTGAGCATCAGTGGAACAGATTAGAAGATGCAGAAACACCTCCAGACACACTCAGCCACCTCATCTTTGACAAAGGAGCTAAACACTCTCACTGGAGAAAAGATAGCCTCTTTAATAAATGGTTCTGGAAAAAATGGGTTTCAACTAGCCAAAAATTAAAACTTTTATCTCTCTCCATTCACTAAACTAAAATTGAAATGGATTAAACATCTAAATTTTAAGACAGAAACCCTGAACCAGATGGAACAGAGGTTAGATGGAACTCTTGAAGACTTTGGGGTAGGAAAAGATTTTATGAACAAAACCTCAGTTGCCCATGAACTAGCACAAACAATCAACAAGTGAGATCTCTTCTTATTAAAAAGCTTCTGCACAGCAAGAGAAACCAACAACAGTGTGAAGAGACAACCCACAATGTGGGAAAAAATTTTCACTTGCTATCCCTTAAACAAAGGTCTACTATCTAGAATCTATAAAGAATTTAAAAAAAATCAGACCTCCCAAATTTAAAGACCCAATCCAAAAATGGGCATCTGAAATCAACAGACATTTCTTAAAGAAGTAGAAATAGGAAATAAAACTGAAAATATGTTCAACATCACTGGTTATTTGAGAGATGCAAATGAAAGAAATGGTGAGATTCTACTTCACCCCAGAAAGAATGGCTGCTATCATGAAATCAACCAATAACAAATGCTTGCAGAGCTGTGGGGAAAGAGGAACCCTGCTCCACTGCTGGTGGGAGTGTAGACTGGTGCAACTGTTGTAGAAATCAGTATGGAGATACCTCAAAGTACTAGAACTACAAGTCCCATTTGACCCAGCTATTCTTCCCCAAAGAATTAAAAGAATCATATCATAGTGATATATGTGCACCTATGTTCATAGCAGCACATTTCATAATAGCTAAAACTCAGAAACAACCCAATTGCCCATCAACTGGAGACTGGATAAAGAAAATGTGTTTTTTAAAAAATAAAATGGAGTGCTACTCAGCCATAAAAAATGAGAAGTTGGAGACATTTATTGCTGAATGGATGCACATTGAGGTGACACTCAAGTGAAATAAATAGGACACAAATGTGTAAATACCAAATAATATTTTTTTTACACTGAAAGTGTAAGTAAGGAATAAGAGGTATAATAGATAATGTAAAATAGGAAGAAAAGGGGCAAAGGGGAAGGGGAAGTGGGAGGGGTAGGGGAAAGAAAGAAGGGAATGGAACTAATTTGAGAAAATTGAAAAATGGAAACAAAGTCTTTGTATGTAGGGAGAGGTGAAGGGGTTGAAGGGAGGGTAAGGGAATGGGGAAACAATAAGAACTAAGAGAGATTATGTAAAGGTGCAAATTTCCATTGATGAATGTTATATTGTACACCTAAAATGTACCAATAAAATTAATTTTAAAAAATAGATCTAGAGAGGTCACAGATAAAAAAATGGAGCTGAGGAACATGATGGAATCCCAAAACAAATGGAATCCATAAAACAGATGCAAACAGATTTCCAGGAGATTAAAAATCCTCTGAAAGCTTACATAGCAGAATGAGCCAATGTGAGGACAGAATTTCAGATAGAGAAGATAAGATTATAATTAGTGACCAAGAAAAGAACAATTTCTTTGAAATTGTAAGGGACCACGAGAAATCAATCCAGCAGCTGCTAGATGAGGCAAAGAAGAATAACATAAGACTGATTGGAGTCAATGAAGAAAGAGGAGAGCATGCAAATGACATAAAAAAACTGTTCACAGAAGTAATGGCAGAAAACTTCCCAAGCAGTGGAAAAGAATTTGACATACAGATAAGTGAGTGAAATAGGACTCCAAATAGCCTTGATCAAAATAAATCTACACATAGGCATATAATAGTTATGATTCCACAAACCCAACAGAAGAACAAAGTTCTACAAGTAGTTAGAGAAAAGAAACAAATCACATACAAAGGAAAGCCCATCAGAATGACAGCAGACTTCTCAACACAAACCCTCAAGCCAAGCAGAGCTTGGAGTGATGTATTTCAAGCCTTAAGGGAAAACTGCCCACAACTCAGATTTATGTACCTGCAAAACTATCTTTCAAAATTGATGGAGAAGTAAGATACTTTCATGACAAAGAGCACCATAGGAACTTCATGAATACCAAATCAGCTCTCCAAAAATTTTAGACAATGGCCTAGGAAAAAACAATGAGGATCACAACCCCAGGAATCCCAGCAGAATGAATCCATCAGACATGACAAGAAATTAAATGCAAGGGGGGAGAATCCAACAAAAAGAAAAAGTCATGACAAGGAAAAGTCAATACGTATCAGTTATAACCATCAATGTTAATGGTCCCAATTCACCAATCAAAAGAAATAGTTATATGTAAAATGAATAACATTCTATATACTATTAAATGAACGTGTATTATTAAATAGAACAATATTTATTGTATTAATAAATGGTGGTGCCTAAGAATCTTCCTACCACTTAAAAAGCAATCAATTATCATTAGCTTTCATTTTTAATATTATGCTTAAATCGTTAACACATTATTTTTCTAAAGTCTTTTGCTCTGTCAATGTAGACAGTATCAAAATTGCTTAATTTTTTCAAAATTATTTAAATGAAAATAGTCTTTGCAAAGAGGCTTGTCATCAAATATGATTCAAAATTTGGAGAAAGTTTGGCATGTTCCAGGCATCAATCCTCCTGCCAATATAGGATGGAAAAGAGAATATAAGGAGCTAAACAAAGCTAGTAAATGTGAACACCCAGAGCTCTTGGTTTTAACAACATTCTGTCCCCAATGAAAGAGTGTGTCAGTGTCAGAGATATTCCTGTTGTTGATCCCCAGAAACCTCTCTATCCATCAAAAGATAATCAATGATCCCTGTAAACAACCAAGAGTAGAAAGTAGGGGTGTCTTGTATCCTACAAGACTAGGAGGCCTATTGAAGCCTGAGTACTGAAATTTGAGTCAAAGTGCCAGTCTCTTCTTTTGGGGGATAAAGCACTGAAGGTAAGTCCATTGACATCAAGTTCTGCTTAACTTGTGTGTATCTATCCTGCTTTGAGGTCATAACTTTATACATGTACTTCATGTCTCACAGTATCTACCTCACTATATTCCACTCAAAGTTAGCATATGACAAAAGCACTTAAAATTAATATTTTTAGTCCAAAACTATAAGAACAAAATGTAAGCATTATAAAAAAATTAAAACAAAGAGAAATGGAAAGAAATCAGAACCAAGCACTTCTTGGCATCCTTTAAGAACTGACTTTAGAGAATACTCTGGTTTCTCTTCAGATCATATAAATCTTTCACCTTTTACTAAAGAACTAACTTTAGAAGTCATTTCTATATTGGTTTAAATAGCAGCTTTGTAAATACCATCTTTAGGAAGAAAAAGAAGTGAGGATCATCAAGTTAACTTTTAAACACTTAATTCATTTAACCTGACATGTCTAAAAAACTATTATATAAAAACACAAATTGATGTGTTAGATAATCATGGAAAATAGACTACATTCACATATTTTAATCAAAAGTGATCTGTTTTCTAATTAGTAACTTTTTCTTGGCTTTTCTTGTCTGTTTTTGTTCATTGTGATGGAAAAGGCTATGTTGTTAAGATTGTTGGAAATAATAAAGGGAGGAATCAGGATAATGTCTGCCATGAATTCTCTCCCTTCCTTATTTAGAGTTTCTTAACAATTCATGAAGAAGCCTCACATCACAGTGTAATACAGTGTAGTAAGAGGACTAAATGCATTTGTTGGCAGGAAAAACATGTGTCTGCTCAACAGTCCCTGAGTAACACTTAGCATGATGGATCTGAATAAACCATTATGGCTCTAACTGGCAAATGAGGCATGTCATTACACTGTATTTATAACAAAAAGGAAAATATCCTTACAGATCATTTGCCTAGAGCCTTGTAGGCTCTTTAAACAGACCCAAAGGAAAAGGGCCCTTGTAGACAGGAAGAACAATAAAACTGAAGCCTGGAATTTTATCAACTTGTTATCAATATTCCCTGAAATGGGTGACCCTCATTCGCATACTCTCTGCCTCTATTAACGGAAAATGTCTTCTGGTTTTCAATTCAGCTATAGTCTAAACGTCATTTGGTGCTTTTTTTCCTTTTCTTTCTTTCTTCTTTGTAATTCTCCAATTCTACTTTACACTAAATTTGTTCTTTGGTTTTAGACTGTAGGCCTTGTCCTACCATACCCATTTCCTGGGTAGAGGGTGGCCCATGCCTAGGGCTTGAAATAGCCACTCATTTCCTACCTAGCCAAACTAGGAAGCTGAACTTGTCATGCTGTGAGTAATGATGATGATGATAATGATTATCAGATCCTGCCATTTTTTTTTCTTTAGAAAGCAAAGCAAAAAGTGGAGTATGCTAAAGTAATCTGTAGGATCAGGTTGCAGTCTGTTTTTCATAAAGTTCCATGTTGAAAGTTGAAACCTATTTCAGGGGGAAAAGCTGTTCAGAGATCAAGGTTGGATTTTGAACTTTTACTCATGTTGCTTTTTTATAATTAATATGAGTGTTTATCACAGTTCTGTCAGTAGACCCATATTTTCCTCCTTTTGCCCATGAGATCTCTTTAATAATTTATTATTGATATGGGGAATCTAAGGAAGCAGTTCCTACACGGGACCAGGAGAAAGATTTCATGGAAAATCAGGTGAACCTTGTTTTTATTTCCTGAGGAAATTTTTAAAGTGCACAAGGGAGACATAACTAATGTGTTTCCCTTATTTGAACAATATTATGGCAAAAATAGAGGTAAAAAAGTGAAATGCTGGGAGAGACAATACATAAAAATAGTAGCAAATATAAGTACTTAATTAAATATCTGGCCCAGCTAAGCAACATGTAGTTATCAAAGTTCACACAAAATTTTGGGAAACTAGGACAGACAAGCAAAAGACCACTCCCCACCCCCCAAATACCTGAGGATGATGACACTATTAAAGCTTAATTGAACTCACATGTTTTCTGCAAGCCAAGGATCCTATTTATCACATTCTTCTATGCACTTAGTAAGTATCTAATGAATCTCATTTTTATGGTTTGCTTAGGATGATTTCCAGATTGAAGGCTGATAAGACAGTGTCAGTTGTGAGTAGGCCCTCAATCAGAAGATCAGTTATTTTCATGTTCTGAGGCATGTCATTCTGTCTCTGGAGCATCAAAATAGTACAATATTTGAAAAGGAAATAATCAAAATCCAGTTTTGCTACTCTCGTTTTATCAACCACTTTAATTGTTTAAGGGATTGAAATTAGTTGAGAGAGAATTTCTTTTGGGGAAAAAATTGTTGGAGTGCTGAGGCTGTTTTTCTTTTTTAGTATGGATGAGTTTTTCTCTCCTACTTTAACACTGGTAAGAAAAATAATTTCAAAAGGCTCATTCAGAAAGATGATACATTTCTTGGCATGGCCAAGGAGGAGATTGACTATACAGGTAAAAACACTACAAGTGAGAAGTTTCCTGGTAGAGGCAAGGTCTATAAAGAAGCTATAACCCACCTCCACACAACCCAACAAATGAGCCATTTGCCAAGATCTCTCAAGCCCAGACAATACTCATATCAACTCTTGGCAGTACTAATCAACAGAGTCCATCCTTGTTCCTTTGCTCTGCATGATCCTGGTAAAGCCAGAAACATAGATAACAGAAGAGGGAAGAGAAATGGAAGCCAAGGTGAAGGAAAGAGATGTTGGCCATGTCCGCCTCTTTCCATGCAGGATTTTTAAAATTTTTGTTTCAGTTTGGTTTTGGTTTTTTGTTTTGTTGTCTTGTGTTTTTGGTTTTGCTTTGTTTTTGCTGTTTGTTTTATTTTGTTTTGCAGTACTGGGGATTGCACCCAAGGACTCAACATGCTAGGCAAGAGCTTTACCACTGAGATTACTCCGACCTCATGAAGGTTTTGTTCTGAAGCTCATTTCACCTTGAGAGAGGGAAAGCTTTGACTTTAAGTCAGAAATAAATTTTGATTATTATCTAGACACACAATTATATGTATTGGTTGTGTCTAGGCATACCATTTTTTGAACTGATATTTCTTGAAAGATGGATGTGATCAAAGATTTTCTTCAGGTAAAACAATTAATTCCATTGTGTAGATTTAAAAGAAGGTAAGGAACCAAATTAAAATGGACTTTAAAAGATTCCTATGTTAAATGCTCTAGAAATCAGAGTAATTCTTCTATTCTTTTCACAGAATAAAATGTATGTTTTTCCTATTAGTTAAAAAAAATGAGCAAGGGCCAGGGATTTAGCTCAGTGATGCCACACCTGCCTGGCAAGCACAAGGTCCTGAGCTTGATCCCCAGTACAAAAAAAGAAAAAGCAAACCATAATGGTACAGCTACCTGAGATCCTGAGGTGGACATTCAAGCCCAGGAATTCAAGGCCAGCAACACACCAAGACCCTATCTCAAAAAAAGAAAAACAAAGTTTTAAGTTGATATTTTACTATTTTTAATTTTTTTATTTTTTGTTAAATTCTTTTATTGGTACATTTTAGGTATACAACACAATTACATTTCTCATTGGGAATTGTACCTTTACATAATGCATCTTGGTTCTTATTTTTTCCCCATTCCTAGCCCTCCCTTCACGCCCTCCACCTTTCCCTATTTACAAAGACTTTATTTCCATTTTCTCCATTTCTCATCATTTTTCTTTTCCCTTCTTTCCTTTCCCCTGCCCCTCCCACTACCCCTACCCCTTTGGACCTTTTCTTCCTATTTTGCATTATTGATTATTCATTCTAATCATTGGTACATTTTAGGTATACAATATAATGACATTCATCATTGGAAATTTGCACCTTGACATAATCTCTCTTGGTTCTTATTTTTCACCCTTGCCCAGCCCTCCCTTCAACCCCTCCATTCCTCCCTATTTACAAAGAGTTTGTTCCTATTTTTCCATCTTCTCATATTAATCCCATTCCCTTCCATCCTTTCCTCTAGCCCTCCCACTTCCTTCCCCTTTGCCCCTTTTCTTCCTATTTCACATTACCTATTATACATTTTAGTCCTTATTTACACTTTCAGTTTCTCACACCAGAGAAACTATTTGATATTTATACATGTGTGTCCTATTTATTTCATTTAAGTTGATATTTTAAAGAAATATGTACTCAGCTAGTTAAAATTCAGTAATTTTTTTACTGATAATTTTAAATCTTTAACTTCTAGGATTCTATGATAAGAATCATATAAATTCAGATTTTGCAGGGTTTCAAATGTTTTATTCAAAGAATACATGAATTTCCTCCTAATTTGTGCAAATGTAGTCAATTGGCTTCTAACTACACAACTCCAGATCCATGAATTCATGAAGTACTCCTATTGTTTGAAGATATGTATCATTAAAAAGTCCTTCATATTAAACATCCAACTGCTCTATGCTCTTATTGGCTTGCCAGAATATATATTCTTCTTTCATTTTCCAAGTCTAAATACCTCTGAGATGATTTTCTGCTTCCCAAGAGTCTATTTAATTCCTTCTCCTTTAGGCCTCACTGAATTTCTTAACTAACATAATGCCACTTAGCACATGTGCTCTCTGTCTCAGGTTATTTGACTGCCTCCTTCACTAGACAGCTGCTAGGTCACTGCATAGCTCCTGCACAGGATTCCAACATAATCAGACTTGGTTCCTGCCCTTAAGTTTCAATCAAGGATGAAGTACATATATAGACAACCTTAACATAAGCGAGAAGAAAACAAATGCCTAAAGGAGGTTCAGATTTCTGAAAGAGAAACATTATTTAGTTTTTTTCTCTCTCAGTCCAGTACCCTTGCTACGGTTTCATTTTTCCTTATCCCTTTGACAATAATTTATATATAAACTTCAATTGACCAACAATTGATGTTTTATCTCATCAAAAAGTTTGTATACTGGCTTGAAGAACAGAAAAACCTTAATAAAACTGATAGTATTTGAGTTAAGCCCTTAAGTGACCACAAATGAAAAGAACCTTAGCAGAGAAAATAAAATGCTGAGTAAAAGTTTACTCATTTAGACACACAACACATGCAAGGAATAACAAGTTGTTCCATTCAGCAGATGCTTAATACAGGGATGAAATTACCCAGTGTTCAGGTATAACCTAGTGAAGAAGTAGGCTCAGCAAAAATATAAAAGATCTTGACTATCAAATGTACTAAGTATTTTCATCTCATCTGGAGATTTGCAAAAGTAAGTGGAATTTAGGGTGCTGCTTCTCATTTCAGACTTCAAGGAATTAATGTCATCTCTCAAACTCTAAATTGGAAGAAAATTACCAAAGTTGTAGGACAGGTAGAAGTCATTAAGGTAGTCATGACAGGGAAGATATGAGCCCAGCTACACAAGAGATAAGATTGTTATTTACTATTATTTAAGATGATTCTCTCAGAAACCAAAATTTAAAAAATTTTAATATCATTCAATTTTGTATCCAATTGATATTTCTAGAATCCATGTACTTAATTCAAACTGAAAATTGCTTAATTACTTGAAATTATACCTTAATTACTTGAAATTATACTTGAAATATTTGTATATGTATATATTTGTATATGTATATAATTGTAAATATTTGTATATATTTGTACATATTTGTACATATTTGTATACATATATATTTGTATATATTTGTATATGTATATATTTGTGTATGTTGAAAGCACACCTAAATGGTCTTCCATATCAGCATGTTAGATAAAGACCTTCTTACTTTCTGCATAGAAAAGGATAAATATAAAATATTTATGTAGGATAATAACTAGTTCTCAAAACATACAACCTATATTAATTCTCACTGTGTCTTTCCCCAAACATTATAAAGAATTCTAGTTAATCGCTGAGAAAAGTGTGTACAGCATAAAGAAAAAGGGAGATATATTCAGAGACTTTTGGATAATTGGAGATATTTAAAAAAGAAAATAGAAAAAAAAATGGGATTGAAATTTTTTATTTTGTTTATTTTATTTTATAGTAAACAAAATATTTTATAACATTATCCATTGTAAATATACAAATATTTTATATTTTTTAATGACTTTTATTGGTACATTTTGGGTGTAAAATATAATGACATCCATCATTGGAAATTTGCACCTTTACATAATCTCTCTTTGTTCTTATTTTTCCCCCTTCCCCTGCCCTCCCTTCAACCCCTTAATCTCTCCCTATTTACAAAGACTTTGGTTCCATTTTTTCATTTTAAAATATTAATTCTATTCCCTTCTTTCCTTTCTCATGCCCCTCTCATTTCTCCTTCCCCTTTGCTCCTTTTCTTCCTATTTCACATTATCTATTATGCCTTTTAGTGCTTATTTACACTTTCAGTTTCTCACACTAGAGAAACTATTCGGTATTTATACATACGTGTCCTGTTTATTTCACTTAAGCGTATTGCTTCAATGTGTAACCATTTAGCTAAAATGTCTCTAATTTCTCATTTTTTATGGCTGAGTAGTACTTCATTTTATAAAAAAAACATATTTTTTTGATCCAGTCTCCAGTTGATAGGCAATTGGGTTGTTTCCAAGTTTAAGCTATTACAGACTGTGCTGTTATGTACATGGGCACACATATATCACTGTGGTGTGATTCTTTTAATTCTTTGGAGAAGATCCCCAGCAGGGGAATAGCTGGGTCAAATGGGACTTCCAGTCCTAGTTCTTTGAGGTATCTCCATACTGATTTCCACAGTGCTTGCACCAGTCTACACTCCCAACAGCAGTGGAGCAGGGTTCCTCTTTCCCCATAGCCCCACCAGCATTTGTTATTGGTTGATTTCATGATAGCAGCCATTCCTTCTGGAGTGAGGTGGAATCTCAGCATTGTTTTCATTTGTATCTCTGGAATAACCAGTGATACTGAACTTTTTTTCGTATGTTTATTTGCCATTTCTACTTCTTTGTCAGAAATATCGGTTCATTTCAGATGCCCTTTTTTGGATTGGGTCTTTAAATTTGGGAGTTCTGATTTTCTTATGTTCTTTATAGATTCTACTTAGTAGACCTTTGTCTGAAGAATAGCAGGTGAAGATTGTTATCCACATTATGGGTTGTCTCTTCACATTGCTGGTGGTTTCTCTTGCTGTGCAGAAGCTTTTTAATAAGAAGAGATCCCACTTGTTGATTGTTTGTGCTAGTTCACAGGCAATTGAGATTTTGTTCATAAAATCTTTTCCTATACCAGTGTCTTCAAGAGTTCTACCTAACCTCTGTTCTAGCCAGTTAAGCATTTCTATTTTAATATTTAGATCTTTAATCCATTTTGATTTTAGTTTAGTGTATGGTGAGATATATAGCTGTAGTTTTAATCTTTGATAAGTTGAAACCCAATTTTTCCAGCAACATTTATTAAAGAGGTTATCTTTCCTCCAGTCAGGATGTTTGGCTCCTTTGTCGAAGATGAGGTGGCAGAGTATTTCTGGAGTTGTTTCAGCATCTTCTAATCTGTTCCACTGGTCCTCAGGTCTCTTTCTTTGCCAGTACCATGCTGTTTTTTTTATCACAGTAGCTTTGTAGTATAGCTTCAAGTTAGGGGTTGTGATACCCATACCATGTCTCTGTTACCTAGAATTGCTTTTCCTATTCTGGGTCTCTTGTTCCAAATGAATTTTTGGATTATTTTCTGAAGGTCTGTGAAGTATGCTACTGGGATTTCAATTGGGATTGCATTGAATCTATATAGCAATTTTGGAAGTATGGCTATTTTCACTATATTAATCCTTCTTACCCAGGAGCAGGGGATGTCTTTCCATTGTCTGATATCATCTTCAATCTCTCTTTTCAGAGTGCTATAGTTTTCAGAAAACAGGTCTTTGAATTCTTTCGTTAGGTTGATTCCTAGGTATTTCAGTTTTTTGGATGGTCTTGTGAAAAGAATTGTTCAGGCTATTTCTGTCTCAGTGAGTCTGTTGTTCATTTAGAGGAAAGCTATTGATTTTTGTGTGCTGACCTTGTATCCAGGTACTCTACTGAATTTGGTTTTTGAGCCTAGAAGACTTTTCAAGGCATTTTGAGGTCTTCTATATACAGTATCATGTCATCTGCAAATAATGACAATTTGACTTCTTCGTTTTGTATCTTTATTCCTTTTATTTCTTTCTCTTGCCTAAATGCTGTGGCTAGTGTTTCCAAAACTATATTGAACAGGAGTGGTGATAGTGAAATCCTTGTCTTGTTCCTGATTTTAGCATGGAAGATTTCAGTTTTTGACCATTTAGTTTGATATTGATTGTTGGCTTTTCATAGGTGGCTTTTATCAGCTTGAAGTAGAGACCCTCTATTCGAATTTTTTCTAGGGTTTTTTTATCATAAATGTTGGATTTGTCGAATGCTTTTTCTGCATCAATTGAGAAGATCATATGGTTTTGTCCTTGGCTGTGTTGATATAGTATATTACATTTATTGATTTGCATATGCTGAACCATCCTAGCATTCCTTGGATGAATTCCACTTGGTCAGGGTGTATGATCTTCTTGATCTTCTGCATTCTATTTTCCTGTATCTTATTAAGGATTTTTGCATCTATGTTCATTAGTGAGATTGGCCAATAGTTCTCCTTTTTGGTTGAGTCTTTCTCTGCTTTGTGGATCAAGGTAATGCTTGCTTCCAGGAATGAATTTAGGATTATTTCTTCCCTTTCAATTTCATTGAAGAGTTTAAACAGAAGTGACAGTAGTTCCTCTCTAAATGTCTTGTAGAATTCATCATTGAAGCCTTCAGGACCTGGTGTTTTTTTAATTGGAAAGTTTTTAATTACATTTTTAATTTCATTGCTTGATATTGGGTCATTTATAATTTTTAGGTATTCTTCATTCAACTTTGGTAATTCATATTTATCTAGGAATCTGTCCATTTCTTCTGTGTTTTCCATCTTATTGGCATATAGGTTCTCAAAGTAGGTATTGATGATCCTCTGGGTTTCTGCTGGGTCCATTGTAATTTCATCCTTTCATTCCTAATTTCATGGATTTGGGCCTTTTCTTTTCTCTTTTTGATAAGGTTGGCTAAGTGTTTGTCAATTTTGTTTATTCTTTCAAAGAACCAACTCTTGGCTTTATTGATTTTTTGTATCATTCTCTTAGTCTCCATTGCATTGATATCTGCTCTGATCTTTATAATTTCCTCCCCTGTTTGAACGTTGAGTTTGTCCTGCTCTTCTTTTTCTAGAACCTTGAGGTTCAGCATCAGGTTGTTTAACTGGGCTCGCTCTGTTTTCCTAATATGATTATTCACTGCTATGAATTTCCCTTGTAAGACTGCTTTCATTGTGTCCCATAGATTCCCATATGTTGTATTGTCATTGTCATTTAATTGTAGGAACTGTCTGATTCCTTCTTTAATTTTCTCTGAGACCCATTGTTTATTCAGAAGTGTATTGTTCAGTTTATATGTGTTTATGAAATTTTTGCCATTTCTTTTGCTATTGATCTCCAATTTCATCACGCTATTGTCTCATAATATACAGGGGATAACTTCAATTCCTTTACACTTACTTAAACATGTTCTATGAGTGAGTATGCAGTGTAATTTGGAGAACCACCAGTGTGCAGCTGAAAAGAATGTGTATTCTGATTTTGTGGGGTAGAACACTTTGTAAACATCTAAGTCCATTTGTTCAAGAGTTTGGTTGAGCTCTAGTATTTTGTAGCTTTTTTTTTTCTGGTTGTTCTATCAATTTTTGACAGTGGGGTATTGAGGTTACCCACTTCTATTCTTTAGTGGTTATTTGATTTATCATGTCCATTAGTATTTATTTTATACAGTTGGGCACACTAGTGTCTGGTGCATATATGTTTATGATTGTCGTCTCTTTCTCTTGGATTATTCCCTTTAAAAGGATGTAGTTTCCTTCTTTGTCTCTCTTAATCAGTGTTCATTTGAAATCCACTTGATCTACAAAGAAGATAGCTACTCCTGCTTTTCTTTGGGTTTCCATCTCATGGAGTATTGTTTTTCACCCTTTAACTTTCAGTCTATGAGTTTCTTTTTGAATTAAGTGTGTTTCCTTTATGCAGCATATTGTTGGATCTTGCTTCTTGACTCATTCTCCCAGTCTATTTCTTTTGATTGGTGAATTGAGACCATTAACACTGAGGGTTATAACTGATATGTATTGACTTTTCATTGTCACAACTTTTTCTTTTTGTTGGATTCTCCCCCTTTGCATTTAATTTCTTGTTGTGCCTGATGGATTCATTCTGCTGGGATTCCTGGGGTTGTGAACCTCATTGGTTTTTCCTAGGATATTGTCTAAAACTTTTTGGAGTGCTGGTTTGGTATTCATGAAGTTCCTCAGGTGCTCTTTGTCATGAAAGTATCTTATTTCTCCACCAATTTTGGAAGATAGTTTTGCAGGGTACATCAATGTAGGTTCGAGGCTGTTTTCCTTTAGGGGTTGGAATACATCACTTCAAGCTCTTCTTGCCTTGAGGGTTTGTGTTGAGAAGTCTGCTGTCATTCTGATGGGCTTTCCTTTGTATGTGATTTGTTTCTTTTCTCTAACTGCTTGCGGAAGTCTTTTTTTCTGTTGGGTTTCTGGAATCTTAACAATTATATGCCTATGTGTAGATTTTTTTTTGATCAAGACTAGTTGGAGTCCTATCTGCCTCACTTATTTGTATGTCAAGTTCTTTTCCCCTGCTTGGGAAGTTTTCTGTCATCATTTCTTTTAAAGGTTTTTTTGTTGTCTGTACTCTCTCCTATTTATTCATTGACTCCAATCAGTTTGAGGTTATCCTTCTTTGGATCATCTAGCCGCTGCTGAATTGATTTCTTGTGGCCTAACAAAATTTTAAAGAAATTTTTCTTTTCCTGTTCACTAATTGCAATCTTGCCTTCTATGTCTGAAATTCTCTCCTCACCATGACTCATTCTGCTGTGTAGACTTTCAATGGAGATTTTAATCTCCTGTAAATCTGTTTGCATCTGTTTTATGGCTTCCATTTGTTTCTTGTTTTGAGATTCCATCATGTTCCTCAGCTCCTCTATTTTTTTTTACTTGCATCCCTCTAGATTTATTAATCGTGTCTTGCACTATGGGCATAATATCTGCTGATATCTGAGAAATTATTTCTGATTTCATTTTTTCCAGATCTTTTGCCACTTCAGGGAATCCAGGTGTTGAGTATCAGATTGTTCCTTCTAGTTTTCAGTTGACCTGGATGTCTGGTTTTGTAACTTTGTATTGTCCTTCTTTTTTCAGTGGTATGGGGTGGGGGAATGTGTGCTGCAGGTGCCCATATGGCTCACCTCCTTGCTACTGGGTTTGGTGGTACAGTGGCTTGGAAGTTTCATCTCCTCTGTGCTGGGAGCAACTTTGCTCCTCAGCACTGGGACCAGTGGTATGGTGGCCTGGAAAATTCACCTCCTCTGCCTCTATATATAATACAAAAGCAGAGGCAAACATTCTTTACTTCTGTGTTGTAGAGTACACAATTTACTAGCTAAGAGAAGGGTTTTATTTGTTGCCCTTTTCTTAGAAAAAGTAAATAAAAGTTTGTAGGCAAACCTAAGCAAAGCATTATTGACATCAGAAATGTAAATTTAATATAGTCTTTTTTTTGTATATTTTTTGCTAGCTTGAAGAGACTAATTTAATCGTATGTATTTTAATTGCTTATTATTCTTAATGGCTATTATAATAGACAACATTCTCGCAATCAAGAATGATATTTAAGTTGGTTTTAAAAGAAAGAAGGGCTTAGACTTTACTCTGAGTGGTGTAAAGGTCTAAATCAATATATCTTAGTTTATTGTACTTATCCTACATTAAATCTTCCTCAAGTATTAAAATACACCAGTAACAACAGAAACATTCTTGGGAAGACAAATTTAGAATGATGTAGGTATTATGCTTGACGATGTATGTAAAATATACACCCATGGCTTTTAGGAAATACAGCGTGTAGTAATGTGCATTAAATGAAAGAGACAAGATATTTGATGAAAATTAAATTTTTATTGCTTATCTATTTATTCATTTGTTTTCTTTACACACACACACACACACACACACACACACACACACACAGGTGTAGCCATTCCTTGACTTATTTTGTTTTTTTGTCTCAAAAATCACACAAACTCTTACATACCTATAAACTGTTTAAAAAATACAAGATCTCATGTTTATGATTAGACTTTAATGTGAAAAAAAATCTAGTTTTGAACTCTTTTTTTTTTTTTTTAAAACAAGCTTTCTTTAAACATCAGTTGTACAATTCACCCATTTGAAGTTTCTAATCCAATAGTTCTTAGTATGTTTACAGATTGTGCAACTGGCTCCACATTGAGAAGCTTGGTCTAATGAGTACCTTATAGGAACCACATTCACTCTAGGAAACATGATTCTTCTATTCCAATCTCTCTTCCTCCTTGAATAGAAACAAAGTTCAAGATATAAACTGTATTATATCAGTTACCTCCACTTCTATAGTTTGTGTGTTATGCTTAACCTGTGAGGAGCACTGAGGGATAAATAAACAAAATGGGGAGAACTCAGATATATCTATACTAACATTTAGGTCCAGTACAGACTTAGTGCTAAAAACTGTAAGGGATAAAATTATTATTCTTGTGAAAAACGTAATCTCTATTCTGATCTTAGAATGAGAGTGAATGATATTTCAGGTTAAAATGTTAAGATTGTCCCTACATTATCTCACAAAAGGTTATCTTTCTATTGAGAAATATCTCTTGAGAAGATTTCACACACATCTGTGGTAACTCTTCTTGGTACTTAAAACTTCACTACCAGGAAGCTGGTGGTAGAATTATAATGCTGTCTCCCATCTACTCTGTCACCCTTTTGCAATTTGGCAGCCTCATGAAACACTTAAGCAGTTTAGTGTCTTCAGTTTGACACTTCAAAAGTGGTCATTAGCTAACATTTCTTGGCTTTATGTCACGGATACAACTGCAAGTCTATAAGTGAATAACAAAGAAATGTTTTCTTTTTAAAATTTGGAATTCAGTTCCATCATTAAGCGGAAATATTTTATATTGATGGAATGAGATATAAAATCAAAACATTTGGGAGATTTTATAGCAAGTGTACATACAGCAGGTTTTAAAGTATATTTTTCAAATTCAATTATAAATTAATGCAAAAAAAGGAAAAAAATATGATGAGATCTTCTGAAGGGCCCAGTCAAAAACACATGGGCAAGCATCACAGAACCCAGAAAAGTGGTAATCTGACTTGCACTTAGGGATTATTATACCCTTTTGGATAACAATTTTCTAAGAGTTGATAATTCAAATATGCATATCTATTTGGAAAATATGAACATTTCTCAACAAACTGTTTTCTGTATCCATGTAATATGTTTACTGTATGCTTAATTATGAGGCAGGCAGAGGACTACATACTTAGGATATAACACTTTTAATTCATGGCTTACTATTTGTATTGATTTGTACACACATTTTGAGTCCAGATATGCAGTTATTACAAATTTGGGTTTGATTAGGTGTGTGTATTTTGATCAGTATTTCATAAATACTGATGTGAAGATATTTAGAGATTCATTGATTGCATACATTGCTTCAGTTATATAAGGTATTCTGTTGTTCCTAAAAGAACTTGGGAGACTCCTCAAATTGAACTGTTAAATGTTCCCTTCACACTGAGATACAAAAAACAAATGAATGAGACTATACTGGAAGTGAAACTTCCTGGAACGTTTTTGCAATTTATAGAAGAGATATGGTGGCATCAAACCTATGATTTAACTATAATTTTTAAATCTTCAAAGTTTATATATTTCCTATATAGGAATTGTGTCATTAAACATTGAATCAATATTGGTCCAGGCAAAAATCTTAATATGAAATTTGAAACTCTTGAAAATAGGATAGTTTTTGAATTTTAAAAGTCACAATCCATGCACAAATCTTTTATTATACTATATAAAGTAAATGCATTTGTTTTGAAGAAAACAATTATATAAAGTTATTGTTCCAGTAAAAGATTTTTTTGCTAGAGGTATTATAACATTTTAAGGTGAGAAAATTTACTATATTTTATAGTGGTGATTTGTTTCTTCATCCTCCTCTTCCTTTTCTTCTTGATTGAAGTCTCACTGATGTATAAAATGAGTACATTTAATATATACATTTGATGTGTTTGGACATATGCATACACATTTGATATCATGATTGTAACCAAAGTTTAAACATATCTATCACCAAATGTGGGCCCAAAGAATAAAAAGAGTAATTTCATTTAAAAAAACATATCTATCACCTCTAAAAATTTATTTGTATTTCTGTGTGTTTCTAAGAGTATTTAACTATTACTATTTATTACATTATACATAAGATCTTCAGAACTTTTTCATCTTTCATAACATAAACTTTATACCCATTGCAGAGAACTCTCAAATTCCCTTGCCCTTAGCTTGTTGTAACTACCATTTCATTCTCTGTTTCTACAATCTTGACTATTTTAGATACCTCATATAAATAGTATCATGTAATATTTTTCCTTTTGTCATTGGGTTATTTAATTTATCATAATGTCCTATAGGTTTGTTAATGTTGTTGTAAGGGTAGAAGTGCATTCTTTTACAAGGCTGAATAACAGGGAAACATTTACTATTTAAGGATATTTCTCTTGTGCAAAACTGTTCCAATTTTTATAATGGTAGAGTTGGCCAAATCATATTTTATTTTATATTACTCTGTTGACATAGTAGTTACAGATCAATGACTCAAAAGTAGCCAAGCCTCGTTAATCACTGAAAAGGTTCATTAAAATAAATGAAATGTCCCAGAAACACACTTGAATTACTCATGTTTTTGAAGTAAACAAACAATATTGGATTTCACACATACTCATTACTTAGAATTGTTATGAGAAAAGAGAAAAACATCAGCAAACGATTTGGTACATTGCTTTTCTAATTTCTGGTATGTTGAAAGATAGATTGCCTTCTCATCTTTTCTAATCATAGACAATTGAACCCAAACTCTAGTTATTCTTCATGAATACAGTTCTTTTCAGTTGAGTAGTTTAGGTTCAATGGTAATTTACTTGTTTGTGAATTTTAGGCTATATGCTTAAATATATAAAGTTTGTACTGTATGTAAGAAAATTTTCCCTTTAGTGTTCTTCATTTTGAACTTGCATTCAATAGGTATTTCATTTCAAAGAAAACTAAAATTAAAACAAAACAAAGAAATATTTCATTTTGAATGCACAAATTCAGGAGATGAGAAATGCTTGATATATGTATAGTGAAGCAAATGAATTGGGTTATAAAAATTACATGAATCATTTTACTTTAAAATGATATATACTTCAGCTATGTAATAAGGCAGAAAATAAGCTGAATGTTAAAAAGTAATCTATAATTTAAATACTTTAAGTTTACTCTTAATGTAATTCAATATAGTTGAAACTCACAGTACATTGGAAGTGTTGGCTGGCTTCCTTTTCAAAAGAACAGCACGTAGATCACATGCAGGCTGAAGGAATGGACACTGGTCAAACAAGTGTAGCCAAATACACAGACTTGATCTACATTATTTTGTAATCACTGCCATGTTCAAATTCTCATATGAACAACTTGGCCCATCCAAAGTTAAACTCATTACAAAGATAACTGCTTCAACTCAAGAAAAGTCTCCTGGTTGGTCAAATATATAAGCAAGTAACAAGAAGTGGTAAAGACTTACAGTTAGAACTCTTGACATATTATTTTGGCAACTCACTTCCTTCTTTACCTTGTCTCATCTTTAAACTGTTCACATAATGTCATTGATCCCTTCCCAAAAGCCCATCCTTCTACACTGTTTTTTTAAAAAAAATCATTTTATTTAATCAGAAGTCTACTTTTTCATAAATATGGTTTGCTTGTGCTGTCTCTCCCACTGATAAAGTTTCTTAATAATGTGAATTATTCATGGGTTATGTAAGTGGAAAACTGTGACATTTAGAACCTTGAAAGAGAAAAAAGCAAAACATTTAAAAACAAACTCGATTTTTTAAAGAAGCCCAACTTTTTTGAGACTTTCCAATACACCCACTTATGGTTTTTAGCATTTGCATTATGAATGATCCATCAAATTTTGGCAGCTGTTTATTGAAGCAAGGTGAAAAAAGGTAACAATTCAGTTTTAACATTTAGGAAGCAAAATTACCCTTTGGCAGATTAAGTAAAAGCATCTACAAGAGCTACTCTTTTTTTTCATGTATAAGATACATTTATTACTGAAATTTTAGTGGTTACTGCTCATTTGTACAATGATTTTTTTTTTTTTTTTGGTACCGGGGATCGAACTCAGGACCTTGCGCTTGTGAGGCAGGCACCAGAACTACTGAGCTAAAACCCCGACCCTGTACAATGATTTTTAAGTATAATTTTAGGAACATACAAATAAAATAAGTGTATAAGAATCTTTTGGTATAAGAATATGCCAATTTTGATTAATCATGAAAACAACAGTACTTTCCAACTCAATGACTCACTCATTAAGAAATTTTAATTATAGGGCCGGGGATTTAGCTCAGTGAAGAACCACTCTTTAATACTTTTGAATATTTACTTAAATATTTCAAATGTAGGGCTTTTGGAGTTAGTAGTGTTTGCTTTTGGTACTGGGGATCAAACTCATATCCTTTTGCTTACGAGGCAGGCAGCAGCACCACTGAGCTAAATCCCTGTCCCTAGAATTTTTAAAATAAAAAATATTTAAAGACAGTTTTCCAGATTTAATATCAATTTTTCTGTTTGTATTGGGGTGAGTGTGTGGCAGTATAGATAGGTACGTGAAGGGAAATATGATACTATGTAGCTTTGCCCAGAAATTTAATGATTGTTTTGAATATTAATGAGGTGGTAAATATCAGAATTTTGGGGTGGTAAGTTGACTGAGGAAAAAAATGTAAAATAATGTTTCTACTTTCTCCCACTGTTTCCTTTAGAAACAAGTGAAACTAAATGATCATAATTACTGCAATAGGCTGAGTAGATAAGAAGACAAGAAAAGAAAGGATAAATTCATAAGAAATAAGTGGGTATTTTAAGGTAAAATGTGGAGCATGGGCTTTGAAGATGCAAGTGATGGAAAGAGTTGTTTTATTTGCTTTTAGGAGAAATATAAAAATATAATTTTGCACAATTATTATTTTCTCTTCCTGGAAATTTCCCCCTTTTTGCAATAAATAGGTACATTTGTCTCCAATAGTTATTAGTTACAGCTCTTGCTGAGGGGTAATATTTTTATTTTTAAAAGATCCTGTTTTTATTCTCTTAAGCTGAAATTTAGTCTTTAGGTCTACAGTTTCACTATGAATCAATCATCTGCTCTCTTAATATGTGTCCAAAAAATATTAAAAGTCAGGTAATAGGAAGATTCTATTTTTCTTCTTTCTCTTTAAAACTATTTATAGTTTCCAAAGACAATAAAGACAATATTTTGATAAAGCAGGTTTGCGAAGAAAGATTTTTTCAAACTTCAGAGATGTTGTGTATAACAGAATGTACTACTCTACTATATGATCATTTTATAGAGTTGCTCAGGGCTACCTGTTTCTTTTTCAGAGAAAACTACAAAAAAGTAGATTCAGTCCACTCAGCAAATATCGAGGGGGCATTATGTTGGACATTTTTTGGTGTGCATCTTAAATATTATATTTTTAAATTGAAGTGAAGTGATGTCTTTTAATCTGACAAATAGATTTAACTCTGTATTTGAAGTATATGCATGTGGTGTCTCCTTTGTTATGACACGATGAAGACTTAGAGGATGCTAACATAATCAAGAAGGATTGATGGCTGGGTATTTGGACACTGATTGTGTGAGTGTTTGGGCATTGATCCAGTATCATTATGATCTTCCCAGACACCAAAACTAAATGACACCACAACTTCTGATCCCTCAATCCCATATATCATCACAAACATTCTTTCATTAATATATCATTCTCCTCTTTCACTTTTAATTTTTACTGACAATCTTTATGGCAGGCCCTTCTTATACCCATATATTTCTTAGCAGCCTCTGATTTTCTCATTGTCAAATGGTACTCTAGAATAAATTTTCTAATTTATCCCTACAAGTTTGCCCCTTGTCTGCTATAAAATTTTAAAGATCCTTCTTTAAATACTCTCACAGGAATTTATATCTAATTTACTAGTGCACACAGTATTATAAAATAACTTAATTGCAATACTCTGATCAGAAAATTGGATATTTGAAGAAATCAAGATTTAAGAAATTTGAGTAATGAGCCCAAGTTTATTAAGTACTAGAAAAGAAAACTGTTGAAACTAAACAGAGACCTTGATTTTAAGGTCTGTGTACTGTCTCTTATTACACAGTGGCTGGCATTAAATGTAATATTTTCTTCCACTTATGAGTGCCTGGAAGTCAAGACTATGAAGAGAAATGGAAGAGAATTGTAGTCAACTGGATCAATATGCTGAAAGATTTGTAAACAAAAATTGTCTGCTTGAGGCTGGTGTAACTTTTTGTGACAGTTAAGCTGGATTGTCAACTAGATTGATGTATGAGACCCCAGGGGATTATAAAAGCACTTGTCTGTGTGTGTCTGGGTAAATCATGGAGGTGTGACCTGGAGACCTGTTTCTGATCCTGGTTCCGTTGTCAATGGCACTGTTCTCCTGCTCTGCTTCCTAGCCATCATAGCGAATTTTAGAAGCAGATTTGCTCCAACAAGCTCTTCTACCATGATACTCCTGCCTTAGAGACAGCTGACCATAGACTGAACTATCTTAAACTACAAGCCAAATTAAAATTTTCCTCCTTTAAATTGTGAGTGTCAAGTATTTGCTCCTAGCAACAAGAAAGCTGACTAAAACAGAAAATTGTACCAGAGAAGTGGGGTCATTACTGTGAGTATACCTGATCATATGATTCAGAAGCCTTTGGAACTGGTTTGTGGGAAGAATTTGGAAAGTTGTGGAGAGGTCTAGGGAAGACTTGAAATGTTGTAACTAGGGCCTGATGGGTGGTTCTGGTCAGAAGACTGCAATGCAGATAATAAAGGCCAGGCTTAGAAGATTTCAGTTGGGAATGAGGACTCTCTTGGGAATTGGACTAGAAGCCATGCATGTTATACTCTGGCAAAAAATTGCTCATGTTCTGCCTTGTGGGAGGCTGAGGAGGCTGAATTTAATGGTTGTGGACTAATTGATTTGGTGGAGGAAATTTCAAGGTAATCCAAAATTTTGGCTATGACATGGGTGCTACTGGCTGCTTTTAGGTATGCTTTTAATGAGAAACTGGAGCAAAAAACCTCAGCAGAAATATTTTTAGAAATTAAAATTAAAAATTAAATATTAAAAAAATTAAATATTAAAAAATTAAATTAAATTAAAAATTAAATTAAATTAAAAAATAAATTAAATTTTAAAAATTAAATTAGAAATTACATTTTAAAATTAAATTTAAAAACCCAACAGAATTATTTTAAAAAATTAAATTTTGTCCCAAAAGGAACCATATACAAAGTTGGATCCAAAGGAGAGTGTAATTGCTGGAAAGATTGGTCCTAACAATAAAAAAATAGAAAAACAAGTATTTTGTACAGACATAAAAAAGATGTTTTGAGAGCATCTCAAGAACCAGAAAACCCCATCCATTTCAGGGTGAAGGGTGCAAAGCTATTAACTTTTCATCTGGGAAGAGAAACCCTCCAACATTTGCTTGAGAAGGCCTATGTAGGGAATTGGTTCCCTGGGGTTTATTTCACTGAACTCAGTCATTCAGGCACTTAGTAGGTGCTGCAGTCATGGTTTAAGGGGTCTTGACTCCTGCTTATTCTGGCAGTTGACTTTAGCATTATACATGTGATGCTGGTTTTACTGGATGCAGAATGCAAGATTTGTGGAGTAATGGATTCCAATCAGATTTCAAAGGAAGGCCTCAGAGGCAAGGTAATGTGCCCTTGAAAGGTGGGTGTGTGGAGCAATGGGAATGAAGTCAAATGTGCCATGGAGACCCCAGAAAGTCAGGGAGACTAGGGTTATGGAATGTCTGCTGAGGAAAGCAACAGGCAGCAAGTGGAGTCAACCCAAGAGAGAGATCATGTGAGCTGCAATTGATAAGGTCATTGTGGTGGGACCACCCAAGCCCTTTGGAACTCATATCTTACCATCATATGACCTAGAAGACAGATATGGAACTATAGGACTTAATGTTTGCCCTGCTGAGTTTTGGACTGGCTTTTGATCTGGTTCTTTTTTATCTCTCTAATTCTTCCATTTGGAATGGAAATATTAATCTTACATATCTTAGGATTATGCAGCTTGATCTTTGAATTGTATAGGGATTTATAGCTAAAAGTTTACTATGAGTCTCTGAGGAGACTTTATACTCTGACTTTTGAGTAATGGTAGAACTGTTGGGACTTTGGGGAAAATTATTGCATTTTTGGTTTTATTTGGAATAGTTATATCACAATTAGTGTAATTATAATATTATTTATGAGATTATCATGGTTTAAAGAGATATGCTTGGGTGTAAAATTGAGAAGTAGAATATGACAGTTAAGCTGGACTTTCAACTTAGTTGACTTGTGGGCCTGGGGGATTAGTAAAGCACATTTCTGGGTATGTCTGGACAGGTCAGAGAAGTGTGAGCTTGTGTACTATATCTGGTTTCTGGCCTTTTCTCCCCAGGGGTTGCTCTTCTACTCTGTTTCTCAGCCATTATAAAGTGGTCATCTTTGTTCCACCATGCCCTTCTGCTGTGCGATATCCCCGCCATGGAGCCAGTGAACCATGGATTGAACTCTCTGAAACTGTAAGCCAAATTAAACCTCTTAACTTTGAAGCTATTACTGTTGGGTAGTTTGTACCAGCAACAGGAATGCTGACACTGTTTTTCAATCTTAATTACACGTAAAATGTTCCTGGAGTGCTATGTGTTCAACAAATAAATGAATGAAGAAATTTGTTGAACATGGTATCCAGGATATGATTTCAGTATAAAAGCTTGTTGGAAGTTCTGGAGAATGATTCAGGGTGTAGGAAATATATGAGAAACTGTGGGAATCTGATTAGCTTTGAAGTTGCTTGTGCTTTGTTTAATTTATCCATTTATTTGTCTACAGATGCAACCTCACCAACTGTGCAGCTTTCATTTATTTATTTTTCTCTATCATATCATGTTCTCACTTTCTTACCAGTGTTTCTTGGAATCACCTCTCAAGTAAAATGCTTTCATTAAAATCTCTATTAAAGTATTTTCTTTGGGAATTCAAACTAAAACAGTTATTGAGGATAAAACTTTAACTTTAGATATTTGTTCTGGGAATTCAAAACCAATTGTAATAGTCATCCCCCAAGAATTTTCTTATTGCATAGTGCTGCAACTTACTAGCACTGGATTCTCATTTAGTTTGATTTTGGGACTGAGTATGAAAGGATTTGCCCAAGGCATTCATTGAGGCTCTGTGGAATAAGCTGGTTGATCATCATATCAAAGAAAGGAGTTATTCTTATCCCTCATAGTACTACTCTGGTGGAGACAATCCCATGCATTTGCTATGCCAACTGGTAATAATTGTTATTAGTCATCTTGCTGCAGGCTGATAAATGAGCAGATTTCCTTTTTCATGATCATAACATAAGGATACATAGTTTCTGAACTTTGACAACATTATGTGATTGTATATTTTGTTTGTTAAAATAAAGTCAAGTGGAGATGAATTATATGTTGATTCTGGCATACTTGCTTAATAAAAGTGAGTGAATATTTCTAATTGCATATGTTTCCCATGTTTGGAGAAAAGAAAAACATATAATTAATGAATTTTATGTATTGTAGGAAAATTTTTGGTTCATAAGTTGGAATTTCACCAATAAAATACCAGAACATCTATTATCCTTCTCTATACTTTTCATAACCATTCTGCTGGTTCCTTTTGAACATCTAACAGTCCAGCTCTTGCTGAGAGATGTAATTAGCTCAGTTAACATACAGTTCAGGTTAATTCTGTTGAGAAGACTGCTTAACAGGCCATTTCACAGGCTGTCAGTCAAAGCATAGATGTCTGTCTTCAAGTAAAGCATGGATCCTAGTTCAAAAAATGTGGTTAAAGTAGCTATATTGATATCAGAAGTTCATATTTTGTTCTGTTATCAATAGTCATGCTTGGCAGACTTTTGTGGAACAGAACAAGGGGCTCATATGTACTAAATGTGACTTTTTCAAGAGAAGTGTTGTAGTTCATTTTATTTTACTATAATAGAGTAGGTAGCAACACAAAAAGAGAACTACAGACCAGTTTCCCTAATGAACATAGATGCAAAAATCCTCAATAAGGTACTGGCAAACGGAATACAGAGGGTCATCAAGAAGATCAGACACCCTGATCAAGTTGGATTTATCCCAGGGATGCAAGGATGGTTCAACATTCATAAATCAATAAATGTAATACACTATATTAACAGAGTCAAGGACAAAAATCAAAGGATTGCCTCAATAGATGCAGAAAAAGCATTTGACAAAATCCAACACCCATTTATGATAAAAACTGTACAGAAAATTGGAGGAGAAGGTATTTATCTCAACCTGATTGAGGCTATTTATGAAAAACCAACAGCCAAAATCATACTAAATGGTCAAAACCCAAAAAGTTTTAAAATCAAGAACAAGACAAGGATGCCCACTATCACCACTCCTGTTCAATATAGTTCTGGAAACATTAGCTCCAGCAATTAGAAGTGAGGAAGAAATAAAAGGAATAAAGATAGGAAAGGAAGAATTTAAACTTTCATTATGTGTTGATGATATGATACTTTACATAGAAGACCCAAAAAACTCTGTTAAAAGTCTTCTAAACCAGGGCCAGGGATTTAGCTCAGTGGTTTCGCTGCCTGCTGCGCAAGCACAAGGACCCAAGTTTGATCCCCGGTACCAAAAAAAAAAAAAAGTCTTCTAGACCTAACTGACAAATTCAGTAGAGTAGATGGATATAAATAAGGTCAACACTCAAAAAGCAATAGGCTTCCTGTACACAAATAGCAGATTCACTGAGAGAGAGATTCCGGAAGCAATTCCTTTTATAATAGCATCCAAAAAAATGAAATATCTAGGAATCAACATAATGAAGCAAAAGACCTTTACACTGAAAACTACAGCACTCTGAAAAAGAAGATCGAGGAAGATATAAGAAAATGGAAACACATCCCTTGTTCCTTGGTAGGAAGAACCAATATAGTGAAAATGGCCATACCTCCAAAACTGCTATGTAGATTTAATGCAATGCCAATTGAAATTCCAACAATATACTTCACACAACTAGAGAAAATAATCCAAAAATTCATTTGGAACCAGAAGAGACCTAGAATAGCAAAAGCAATTCTTGGCAACAGAGACATGGCTGGGGGTATCACAATCCCCAACTTGAAACTATACCACAAATCTACTGTGATACAAACAGCATGGTACTAGCAAAGAAACAGACCTGAGGATCAGTGGACTAGGTTAGAAGATGCAGAAACAATTCCAGACATACTCAACCACCTCATCTTTGATAAAGGAGCCAACCACCCTTACTGCAGAAAAGATAGCCGCATTAATAAATGGTGTTGGAAAAACTGGATTTCAACCTGCCATAGATTAAAACTAGACCCATACTCATCACCATGCACTAAAATAAGATCAAAATGGATCAAAGATCTAAATATTAACACAGAAACACTAAAATTGCTGGAAGATAAGTTAGGTAGAACTCTTGAAGACATTGGCATAGAAAAAGACTTTATGAACAAAACCTCAGTAGCATAGGAGCTAGCACAAAGAATCAACAAGTGGGATCTTTTCTTTTTTTTTATTAAATTCTTTTATTGGTACATTGTAGGTATACAACACAAATACATTTCTCATTGGGAATTGTACCTATACATAATGCATCTTGGTTCTTATTTCTTCCCCATTCCTAGCCCTCCTTTCACGCCCTCCACCCTTCCCTATTTACAAAGACTTTATTTCCATTTTTTCCATTTCTCATCATTTTTCCTTTCCTTTCTTTCCTTTTCCCTGCCCCTCCCACTACCCCTACCCCTTTGGACCTTTTATTCCTATTTTATGTTATTGATTATTCACTCTAATCATTGGTACATTTGAGGTATACAATATAATGATATTCATCATTGGAAATTTGAACCTTTACATAGTATCTCTTGGTTCTTATTTTTCAACCTTGCCCAGCCCTCCCTTCAACCCCTCCATTCCTCCCTATTTACAAAGATTTTGTTCCTATTTTTCCATTTTCTCATATTAATCCCACTCCCTTCTACCCTTTCCCCTAGCCCTCTCACTTCCTTCCCCTTTGCCCCTTTTCTTTCTATATCACATTGCCTATTATACATTTAGTCCTTATTTGCATTTTCAGTTTCTCATACCAGAGAAACTATTCAGTATTTATACATGCATGTCCTATTTATGTCACTTAAGAGTATTGCCTCAATGTGCATCCACTTAGCTATAAATGTCTCTAATTTCTCATTTTTTATGGCTGAGTAGTACTCCATTTTATAAAAAAACCCACATTTTCTTTATCCAGTTTCCAGTTGGTGGGCATTTGGGCTGTTTCCAAGTTTTAGCTATTACAAACTGTGCTGCTATGAACATGGGCACACATATATCACTGTGGTATGATTCTTTTAATTCTTTGGGGAAGATCCCCAGCAGTGGAATAGCAGGATCAATTGGGACTTCCAGTCCTAGTTCTTTCAGGTAACTCCATATTGATTTCCACAGTGGTTGCACCAGTCTAAACTCCCACCAGCAGTGGAGCAGGGTTCCTCTTTCCCCACAGCCCTGCCAGCATTTGTTATTGGTTGATTTCATGATAGCAGCCATTCTTTCTGGAGTGAAGTTGAATCTCAGCATTGTTTTCATTTGCATCTCTCAATATGAACAGTGATGTTGAATATTTTTTCATGTATTTATTTGCTATTTCTACTTCTTTGTCTGAAAAATGTCTGTTCACTTCAGATGCCCATTTTTGGATTGGGTCTTTAAATTTGGGAGGTCTGGTCTTTTTAAGTTCTTTATAGATTTGAGATAGTAGACCTTTGTCTGAGGAAGAGCAGGTGAAGATTTTTTCCCACATTGTGGGTTGTCTCTTCACATTTCTGGTGGTTTCTCTTGCTGTGCAGAAGCCTTTTAATAAGAAGAGATCCCACTTGTTGATTGTTTATGCTAGTTCCCGGGCAACTGAGGTTTTGTTCATAAAATCTTTTCCTACACTGATGTCTTCAAGGGTTCTACCTCGTCTCTGTTCCAACTGGTTCAGAGTTTCTATTTTAATATTTAGATCTTGAATCCATTTCAATGTTAGTTTAGTGCATGGTGAGAGATACAGGTCTAGTTTTAATCTTTGGCAAGTTGAAGCCCAATTTTTCCAGCACCATTTATTAAAGAGGCTATCTTTCTTCCAGTGAGGGTGTTTGGCTCCTTTATCGAAGATGAGATGGCTGAGTGTATCTGGCGTTTGTTCTGCATCTTCTAATCTGTTCCACTGGTCCTCAGGTCTATTTCTTTGCCAGTTCCATGCTGTTTTTATCACAGTAGCTTTGTAGTAGAGTTGCAGGTTGGGGATTGTGATACCCCCTGCCATGTCTCTGTTACCTAGAATTACTTTTGCTATTCTAGGTCTCTTCTTGTTCCAAATGAATTTTTGGATTGTTTTCTCAAGGTCCTTGAAGTATGCTGCTGGGATCTCAATTGGAATTGCATTAAATTTATATAGCAGTTTTGGAAGTATGGCCATTTTCACTATAGTAATCCTTCCTACCCAGGAGCAGGGGATGTCTGTCCATTTTCTGATATCATCTTCAATCTCTCTTTTCAGAGTGCCATAGTTCTCAGAGAAGAGGTCTTTGATTTCTTTCGTTAGGATGATTCCTAGGTATTTCAGTGGTTTGGATGCTATTGTGAAAGCAATTATTTGCCCTATTTCTCTCAGTGAGTATGTCATTGGTGTAGAGGAAAGCTATTGATTTTTGTGTGTTGACCTTGTATCCAGCTACTTGACTGAATTTGCTTATTAAGTCTAGAAGACTTATGGAGGAGTTCTTGGGGTCTTCTATATAGAGTATCATGTCATCTGCAAATAATGACAATTTGACTTCTTCATTACCTATCTTTATTCCTTTTATTTCTTTCTCTTGTCTAATTGCTGTGGCTAATGTTTCCAGAACTATATTGAACAAGAGTGGTGATAGTGGACATCCTTATCTTGTTCCTGATTTGAGTGTGAAGGATTTCAATTTTTGACCATTTAGTATGATATTGGCTGTTGGGTTTTCATAGATGGCTTCTATCAGTTTGAGGTAGAGACCATCTATTCCAATTTTTTGTAGGGTTTTTATCATAAATGCATGTTGGATTTTGTCTAATGCTTTTTCTGCATCTATGGATATAATCATATGGTTTTTGTCCTTGGCTCTATTGATATAGTGTATTACATTGATTGATTTTCATATATTGACCCATCCCTGCATCCCTGGGATGAATCCCACTTGATCAGGGTGTATGATCTTCTTGATGATCTTCTGCGTTCTGTTTGCCAATATCTTATTAAGGATTTTTGCATCTATGTTCATTAGTGAGATTGGCCTATAGTTCTCTTTTTCAGTTGGGTCTTTCTCTGCTTTGGGGATCAAGGTGATGCTTGCTTCCAGGAATGAATTTGGGATTATTGCTTCCCTTTAAATTTCATTGAAGTGTTTCAACAGTAATGGCAGCAGTTCCTCTCTAAATGTCTTGTAGAATTCAGCAGTGAAGCCATCAGGGCCTGGGCTTTTCTTAGTTGATAAGTTTTTAATTACATTTTCAATTTCATTGGTTGATATTGAGTTCTCCAGAATGTTTAGGTCTTCTTCCTTCAACTTTGGTAATTCATATGTATCTAGGAATCTGTCCATTTCTTCTGTGTTGTCCATCTTATTGGTATATAGGTTCTGGAAGTAGGTATTAATGATCCTCTGGATTTCTGCTGGATCTGTTGTAATTTCACCCTTTTCATTCCTAATTGCATGGATTTGGGCCTTTTCTTTCCTTTTTCTGACAAGGTTGGCCAAGGGTTTGTCAATTCTGTTGATTCTTTCGAAGAATCAACTCTTGGCTTCATTGATTTTTTGTATCGTTCACTTAGTCTCCATTGCATTGATTTCTGCTCTGATCTTTTTAATTTCCTCCCTTGTATGAGCTTTGGGGTTGTCCTGTTCTTGTTTTTCTAGAAGCTTGAGGTTCAGCATCAGGTTGTTTAATTGGGCTCGTTCTGTTTTCCTAATATGCATATTCACTGCTCTGAGTTTCCCTTGTAAGACTGCTTTCATTGTGTCCCATAGATTCCAATATGTTTTATTGTCATTGTCATTTAATTGAAGGAACTGTCTGATTTCTTCTTTAATTTCCTCTGTGACCCATTGGTTATTCAGAAGTGTGTTGTTCAATTTCCACGTGTTTATGAAATGTTTTGAGTTTCTTTTGCTATGGATCTCCAATATCATCACACTATGGTCTGCTAATATACAGGGGATAACTTCAATTCCTTTGCACTTACTTAAACATGTTCTGTGTGTGAGTATGTGGTCTATTTTTTAGAATGACCTATGTGCAGCTGAGAAGAATGTGTATTTTGATTTTGTGGGCTGGAAGACTCTATAAACATCTGTTAAGTCCATTTGTTCAAGAGTTTGATTGAGTTCCAGTATTTCATTACTTATCTTTAGTCTAGTTGATCTATCTATTTGTAACAGTGGGATGTTGAGGTCCCCCACTACAATTGTATTAGTGCATATATGACTTTTCTTGTCCGTTAGTATTTGTTTTATATAGTTGGGTGCACTAGTGTTTTGTGCATAGATATTTATGATTGTCATCTCTTCCTTTTGGATTGTTCCCTTTAGAAGGATGTAGTGTCCTTCTTCATCTCTCTTAATCAGTGTTGGTTTGCAATGTACTTGATCTGCAAAGAGGATAGCTACTCCTGCTTTTTTTCATGTTCCTGTCACATAGAGTATTGTTTTCCACCCTTTAACTTTCAGTCTATGAGTTTCCTTTTGAATTAAGTGTGTTTCTTGTATGCAGCATATTGTTGGATTTTGCTTCTTGACCCATTCTGCAAGTCTATTTCTTTTGATTGGTGAATTGAGACCATTAACATTGATGGTTATAACTGAAACATATTGACTTGTCTTTGCCTTGACTTTTTCTTTTTGTTGGGTTCTCCCCCATTCCATTTAATTTCTTATCCTGCCAGATGTGTTCATTCTTCTTTGCTTCCTGGGGTTGTGATCCTCAATGTCTTTTCCTAGGATATTTTGTAAAATTCTTTGGAGTGCTGGTTTGGTATTCACAAAGTTCGTAAGGTGCTCTTCTCATGAAAATATCTTATTTCTCCATCCATTTTGAAAGATAGTTTTGCAGGTTACATTAGTCTGGTTTGGAGGCTCTTTTCTTTTATGGCTTGGAATATGTCACTCTGAACTCTTCTTTCCTTGATGTTTTGTGTTGAGAAGTCTGCTGTGATTCTGATGGGCTTTCCTTTGTATGTGATTTGTTTCTTTTCTCTAACTGCTTGTAGAACTTTGTTCTTCTGTTGAGTTTCTGGAATCTTAACAATTATATGCCTATGTGTAGATATTTTTGATCAAGGCTATTTGGAGTCCTATATGCCTCACTTATCTGTATGTCAAGCTCTTTTCCCCTACTTGGGAAGTTTTCTGCCATTATTTCTGTGAAGAGATTGTTTATGTCATCTGCACTCTCTCCTGTTTCTTCTTTGACTCCAATCAGTCTTATGCTATTCTTCTTTGCATCATCTAGCAGCTGCTGGATTGATTTCTCATGTTCCCTTATAATTTGGAAGCAATTTTTCTTTTCCTGGTCACTAATTGCAATCTTGTCTTCTATATCTGAAATTCTGTCCTCACATTGGCTCATTCTGCTGTGTAGACTTTCAATGGAGTTTTTCATGTCCTGGAACTCTATTTGCATCTGTTTCATGGATTCCATTTGTTTCCTATGTTGAGACTCCATCATGTTCCTGAGCTCCTCTCTAGATTGATTAATCATATCTTGCACTAGGGGCACAATTTCTCTTGCTATCTGAGAAATTATTTCTGATTTCCTTTTTTTCCAGATCCCCTTTTGTTGCCAGTTCAGTGGGTCCAGGTGGTTGTGTATCAGAGTGTTCCATCTCATTTCCCTTTGGGGTTGCTGTAGGTGATCTGAAAGTCTGGTTTTGAGACTTATTTACATGTTTTCTCATTTCATCTGGGGGGGGCTGTTGGCGCCCACACGGATTACCTCCTCTGAGCTGGGAGAGGTGGGACAGGGGCCAGGAGCAACGGTAGGGATGGTGGCCCAAAAGCCCTTTCCTATGGGATGGGAGCAGCAGCAGGGATGTTCTCTGGGAAACCCCTTCCTCTGGTCCAGGAGCAGTGGGATGACGGCTCAGAAGCCCCTACCTCTGGGCCAGGAGCAGCGGGACTCAGTACCTTGGTCTGGTGGTCTGGTGTCCTCTGCGTCTTTGTAGTGTGGAACTAGGTGGCTGTACAGAGGAGCGGGGCGTTGAGGGGGTCCAGTGGATTGTTGCCAGGGCCCAGGCTGATTCGGGTGTGTTCTGCATGGCTCGGGACCTCGGTAGGGTGTGCACAGACCTGTCTGCAGTGGGCTGATTTGGCATCTTCTGCATGACTCAGGACCTTGGTAGGGCGTGCACAGACCTGCCTGTCTGCAGCGGGCTGATTCAGCATGTTCTGTGCAACTTGGGACCGGATCTTTTCTTATTCAAAAACTTCTGGACATCAAGAGAAACCAGCAAAAGAGCTAACAGACAACCTACAATGTGGGAAAAAATTTTTAGCAGCTGTACCTCAGACAAAGGTCTGCTATATAGAATATATGAGGAATTGAAAAACATCAGACCCTCAAATTCAAAGACCCAATTCAAAAATGGGCATCTGAAATGAACAGACATTTCTCAGACAAAGAAGTAAAAGGAGCAAATAAATATATGAAAAAATGTTCAAAGCCACTGGTCATTGGAGAGATGCAGATGAAAACAACACTGAGATTCCACCTCACTCCTGAAAGAATGGCTGCTGTCAAGAAATCAACCAATAACAAATGCTGGCAAGGGTGTGGAGAAAGGAACCCTTCTCCATTGTTGGTGGGTATGCAGACTGGTGTGACTTCTATGGAAATCAGTATGGAGATACCTCAAAGAACTAGGGCTGGAGGTCCCATTTGACCCAGCTATTCCCCTGCTGGGTATTTCCCTCCCCAAAATTAAAAGAATCATACCACAGAGATATATGTGGACCCATGTTTATAGAAGCACAGTTTGTAATAGCTAAAGCTTGGAAACAGCCCAAGTGCCCATCAACTGGAAACTGGATAAAGAAGATGTGGGGGTTTTTTGTGTAAAATGGAGTACTACTCAGCCATAAAGAATGAGAAACTAGAGTCATTTATAGCTAAATTGATGTATATTGAGGCCATACTCTTAAGTGAAATAAATAAGACACACATGTGTAAATACTGCATAATTTCTCTAGTGTGAGAAACTGAGCATGTAAATAAGGATTAAAAGGATTAATAACTAATAATTGATACTTTGAAATAGGGAAAGGTCCAAAGGGGTAGAGGTGGTGGGAGGAGATGGGGAAATGAAAGAATGGAAGGGTGGAGGGGTGAAGGGCCCACAGGTAATGGGGAAAAAATACATCATGAACCAAGATACATCATGTACAGGTACAAGCACCCAATGATAAATGTAAACATATTGTATACCTACAATGTACCAATAAAAGAATTTAAGCCAAAAAAAAGAAAAAAAAAAGAAGAAGAATTAGGAATAAAAGTCTGAGCTGAAAGATCTGAGAAACTTTCAGTTTGGCCAAGAAAGAAGCATTTATAAATCTGAGGCCAAGGAAGGTGTTATTGCTGATGAGATCATGATTGAAAAGAATTTAAATACTTTGCACAGGAACAAGAGGAAATGATGCCTTGATTTCATTTCAAACTGACCAGATCACATTTGTCACAGATTTATGAGTTTAAAGATATAAGCTCCTTTGAAAGTCTTTGCTTTCAGGGTGGAATCAAATGAGCCTTTTGAGGGCCAGGAGCAGAAAGTCTTTGTTGTAAGATGCCCTGCTCATTCAGGGACACCTAGAGAAATGTTCCTCCCATGTTCAGCCATCCAGGAACTCAAGGGCCACTGGAGCTAAGGTTGAAAGTGTCACAGCTACTTCTCATAGCTAAGTGTCATTCATATGATTCTGGTTTTGAAGGCAACAGTTGTGGAGTAATGGTGACTTTCACCCCAATTTTAAAGGAATACCTTGGAACACAGGCATTGTGTGACAGGGTTCTTACTGGAAGCCCCTCAAGCAGTAATGAGTAAAGCCCTAAAAGTGAGCATGAAACTCAAATGGAGACCTCAGAAAGTAGGACTTCTAGGAATGTAGAAATTCTTCTGAGTAAATCTGTAGTCAATGAGCATAGCCATTCCAGACGAGAAGCCATGTAGACTACCACCAGCAAGAAAATACAGGTGCAGTAGCCCAAGCCCTTTGGAGCTCACATATCATTGCCATGTTTCCTAAACACTTGATATAGAAATATATAATTTAATATTTTTTCCTGCTGGGTTTGTGTCTTGGTTTGATCCTATTTCTTTGTGTTCCTGTATTCATCTTCTTTGGAATGTAATATTTATGCTGTGCCATTGTATGATGGAATTATTTAACATTATTTTATGAGTTTTACAGATGCTCACAGCTAAGAATTTATCTTGAGTCTCAGAGGATACTTGGACTTGACCTTTTGAGCAATGTTTGAGCTGTTGAGACTTTGGAAACTCTTGGATATGACTGAATGCATTTTGTATAATGAAATGTCATGAATCTTTTGAGGGTCAGGGTCAGGGTGTTATGTACCAAAAATCTCTCCCCAAAAGTCCTATGTTCAACATGGGGCTTTTGAAAGATGATTAGATCATGAGGGTGCTAACCTTCTCAATAGATTAATCCATTGATGAGTTCATAGCTGAATGTACTCTAAAGTGGTAGGACCTCATTGCAAGAAATAGGTCACTGGGGGCATGCCTTTAAGGGTTGTGGAGGATTATCTAATGGTCAACTTGGAACACCACCTGAACTGAATCAGCATGGTTCTGAACATGGAAAACCCACCTGAGGATTGTTGCCAATGACATTAAAAGAGAGCTGGAGGGGAAGATCATATGCTGTTGATTTTCTTGGAGAAGCTTGCCACAACTTGTTTTCCTGATGTGAACTTGGCTGTTTTCATTGTGTGAGAAGCCCCAGTCCTTACTCTCACTGGGAATGGCTGTTGTTCCCATAAAGGGAGCTCTGATTTTTGCCTTCAGCTTTGCTTCCTGGCTCCAGTGAAGATCTCTCAGCCTGGTGGCACAAATCCTTCATCCCACCAGTGCAGGCTTTCTAGCTTCCATCACTGACCTTTGGGCCTTCCCAGTGAAGATCCTCAATATGGACTTGCATGAGACATTGCCTTGAGCTCTAGGCCTTTAGCTGGACTTGTGTGGGGCATTAGTGTAGAATCTAGGCCCTTGGCTAGATTCTTTGGGTCTCTAGTGTGTGGAATGATCTCTTGAACTCTGAATTTGAATTTGGGTGAATATTATAAAATAATTCTGTAAATTACGTGTCCTGTGTTAAATCTATTCCCTTGCAAACCCTGACTACGACAAGGGTATATCCCTTCTTTTATAAATAGTCCTCTGCTCTCTGATTCCAAGAATCCATGACTTGAGCAGCTTTCCTACACCATGTCTTTCTACCATGATGTTTTTGCCTTCAAGACATCCAACTATGGACTGAAATCTCTGAAACCTGAGCTAAAATAAACCTTTTATACAATAAGCTGATTTTCTCAGGTACTTTGTCACAACTATGAAAAATTGACTAATACAGGGGTCATATCATATCCAAACCATAACATTATGGGATTTCAGTATTAATAACCACAGTAATAGATGGACATGTTCAGAAATTATATGCCAAGTGTCTTTGCTCTATTTCCTCATAGCGGCGAATACAAAAGCACTTCTCAATTTATGGAATGGGGTTTAAGGATATTAGAATAAAGAGAAGCAAATTATCCCCCTCAAGGAGAAAAATCTCTTTTCCTAAGACATCTTTTTTGGGGGGAGGAAGGGCAGGAGATCTAACCCTGGGCCTTTGCATTGAGCTACAATGCCAGATCTTTTTATTATTTTTAAGACAGTGTCTTGCTAAATTGTTAAATTGCCAAGGCTAGGCTTGAATTTTCCATCTTCCTGCCTCAGTCTCCCAGAGTGCTGAGATTATAGGTGTGCATCACCACACCTGGATAAACATTATTTTTCATAGCATTGTAGGTTGAATGTTTCTTCCCTCCCAAATACCTATGTTGAGCCTTCACTCTTAGTGTGGTAGTTTTTGGAGCCTTTAGGAGGTAATTAGGTTTAGGTGAGGTCAAGAAAATGGCACCTTCATGATTAGATTAGTGCCATTATAAGAAGAAATAGTAGAGAACTTGCTTTCTTTCTCCCTTAGGCATGAGAGGATACCAGAAGTTGACCAGAAATTAGGCCCTTGACAGACACTGTTTTTGTTGACCCATTGATCTCAGACTTCCCACCACTCAGAACTGTAAGAACCAATGTCTGTTTTTTAAAAGCTGTCTTGGGGGGTGATGGTACTTTGCTATAGGAGTCTAAGCAAACTAATGTAAAAGTTTCTGTCAGGGCCACTGCATTATGTTATTGGGGTTGTTTTGACAGATTACAATGAACTTGGTGCCATTAAATAACAGAAATTTACTCTCTCACATTTCTGGAGATCACAGGCCTGATCATCATTTCAGCAGAGGTATACTTCGTGTCATGGCTGCATTGTTCCCACCTTTGCTTCTCATCACATTGCCTCCTCTACTATCTCAGATTTTCTTCTACTTTTATTATCTAAGAATATTTGTCATCATATGGAAGATACATATAGACGATAGTTTCATTTTACAATCCTTAATTGCATCTGAAAAAGAGACTATTTTAGTTTTTTCTCCAAGCAAGACCATATTTGCAGGCAAGAGGGTTTTGGGATAGACTAACTTTAGGGGACAATTTTCTCCCATGCCATAGTCCATATTGAGGACTACTTCTTTGAGTTTGGACACCTTGAAATTGATTAAATAGAAGGTTTTAAAGAAAAATGTTTGGGAATCTAGTGTTTTCATTCTTCAAGACAATTTTTTTCTGGTTAATTTGAATAGTTAGAGTTGCTAACTCTTTCACGAAGCCTTTATTCCTTATCATTTCATTCTTATTGCTTCATTCTTTCAATATGGGAATGCTTTTAAAAATTCAATTCCAAAATTTAGTTAAAGTTGTTATTGTTCTGAGATACTCTTAGTCCTTGTACATTGTGTTAAATTGTCTAACAAGCATTATCTTGTTTAATCTTCACAAGAGGAGAGACTCTTAGAGGTGAAGTGCACAAATTCCCTTGGACCTCAATCTCTTGGTTCCAAGTCCAGGGCTTTCTCCACTTCTCTACAGAAAGAAGCCTGGAAGGACATGATTTGGCAAAGAGGAAGGAAGGCATATGTTAAACTGTTGATGGCTGAGGTCTAAATGCCACAGATGCAGAAAATTTAATAGGAATGATCCCATTACTATCTTGGAAAAGAAATGTGTTATAGATAGCCCTTTAAGGGCTTTAAGGATGGATAACCCATCTACTTCATCAGTGTTCTTTAGTTTGGATTATGTCAGGACACAGGTGGGTCTGATTGCTTAGCTGCACAACTGGCTAGGACCAGCTGGGGATAAGGGAGTGGAACTGGATCACTACAAAGAGATTTCCCAGCTGGAGCTGCTCTCAAGGGGAGGTGGTGTGGAGACTAAGCTGCTGTGAATAACTGGGTGGCCAGTTGGTTTTGGTATGTACCAGACTGAAGGAGATGTTGTTTACAGATCTGGTTCCAGCTGGTAGTCACACAGAACGCAGGCCACCCTGCAAATGCAGAAGCAGGCAAGGCTGGGAAAAGTACAGTCTGGGGACTAGCTTGGATAACACAAAGGATGTCATAAACACAATTTTAAATGAAGAGCAAGTGTCAAGATATGTGGAGTTCTTGGCTGTGTTCAATTTTGGTCATGAAGAGATAGCTGGCTGGGGTGGGTACACTGCCTGAGACTATTCTGACCTTGTTCCTTGGATCATCTTTGGCAGAAGTACTCTATTTTATCTCCCCTTAACTAATTACATTGTTAGGGGAATCACAAGATTAGTTTTAAAACTAATTACCATTTATTAGTTACTATTTATCTTCTATATGGCTTTAGTATTTTTGATCCAAACAATGTAAATATTTTTAGATTTCATTTCTCCTTCATACAGAGGTTATGAAAATCAATAGAGAAGTATTAAATGGCTTTCCTGGAAAGAATTGCTGTATAATATAAAAATGCCTTGAAAAGAAGTTCAAACTGTATGAAATATCTAATTTGCAAAGCATGAAAAACTAGTGATTAGTTATGGTAAAGGAGAAGAAAGTAGACAACCCTAACCCATGAGAATAACTTTGGCTGCCTTGAACTCTTTTTTGTGTATTTGGTCACTATGTTGAAATTATTAACTACAGATTCTGACATTTTTTGATGAATTTCCACATAAAGCAATATTCCTATCTTTTTGTTTTTCAATCAACTTAGTTGCAGATGAGGAGATTCAAAACATAAATGCTTTGAATGTATTTTGGAAACCCTTCTCATCCATGATAATACAGACTTGGTCTCCTTTGTTTGCCTAGGCACAACCACTATCTTTTTATTGCTTTGATTCTAGTCTGGTATATAAAACTGTGTACATAACAGTGGTAGAAAAAAAGTAAAGCTGGGCACAACTTATGAATTTTGATCTATGATATTTAGTACTTCAGATTAAATAAGATTTCTAAACTGTTTTATTTAGGACCAAGGAATTAAGAGAACACAAAAACTGAAAACAGTAAAATTTCTGAAAAAATTGAAGGATGTCCTCAAAGGGGGATATTTTATGTTTTTTAGTTCCATGCCTAATTGAAAGGGCAAAATTCTGAAGATAGAAAATCAGAGGACAATATTTTTCTGGAACTGGCAGAGTGCACTTCTGTTTGGGGAGAGTTGTGGTCAAATTCTCTGAATCACTACTTACCTAATTCTTTGATGGTATTATGAGACATTCTGCCAATTTTTGGAAGTACTATTTGGTTGAATATCATCCTCCTAGAAAAATTCCACACAGATCTGTAATTATGGGAGTTTATTTGGCTAACCCATGAAGGATGGTGGAGTTATTTACTTTATCAAAAATATTCCTTCCTCACTGCTTATTTTTTCACTAGCCCTGAGAATTTACATTATTAGGTAGAATATTTTACAGGACTGATTAAATGGAATAGTCAACAAGACTGAACAACTTGCTTTTGAATTATTTAAATGATACCTGGGCTAGCCTCAAGAACAATGACTGTATCTTTTGACTTACACCTGCTTAACCAAGTCTGAATACAAAGGTAGTGTCTCCTGGAAGCAAAAGGACAAGGAAATTTATGTTTTTACAGTTAGAGTTCAAAGCAAAATCTTTCTACTTTTTAAGTAGGTGTGTTGCCCTTGATTTTTGCTATATTAGATTGCTATATTATACTCATAGCACTTAGCTACATACTAGAGACAAAAGATTTAAAAGTAGACAATTATATTTATTCTAAGAAATCAATCAGATGAGTTGATAAAATGGTTAAAGAGTAGACATTTATATTTATTTAAAAATTGATCAGATAAGATGCAGAAAATCAGTCTGGTTCAATACTGGTTGCTAAGTCAGCTTAGTCTTACATATTAAATATATTGGAAAATTTTAATGGTACAAAATATACCATAAGTGGTCATATTTTGCTCTATGATAATTAACAAAGAAGTGGGATAAAAGAAAATGGTAAGGTAGAATCTTCATGAAAACATTCATTTTCCTTTATCAATTCTTCTGTCTTCTTATTTTTATAGAATTGTTGCTTGAGTATCTATACATTACAATGCTTTTCAGAGGTATAAAAGAATGAATAGTCCTCCATTTTGCAGTTTTTTATTGTTTCATTTTTATAACTTTTATGATCTTCTAATACATGATATAATTTGCTTTTTAAAAAGTAGTATACTAGTTTGCTAGAACTGCCATAGCAAAATCCTACTGACTGGATAACTTTACCAACAGAAAATTATTTTTTCACAGTTCTAGAAACTAGAAGTCAGAGATAAATGTGCATATTGGGTCAATTTCATTTTGACACACCCCTCCCCTCAGCTTGTAAATGTTCACCTTCTTTTGTTTTCATATGGTCTTTTCTCTGTATGCACATGTCTGTGTCCAAATTGAGTCTTCTTATAGACAATAGTCATATTGACCTAGACCTGACATAAAGGCCTTATTTTAATATAATCACCGTTTTAAACCTTATCTTCAAATATGGCGGGGATAAGGCTTTCAACATATGATTTTTGGGGGGCATAATTCAGCCTAAATCAATTGGTTTATCTTTAGTCACTACAATATATGTCATGTGAGGTTAGAGATTTTTGTCTGTTTTTTTGACTTCTATATTCTAAGAACCTGTATAAATGTCTGGAACCTAATAGACAATAAATTAATATTTCCTGAATGGATAAATGAGTGACCCAGTCAATGAATGAAACAAATCAAGTGACAGATACATAAACCTCAGAGTTTTCTGCATATGACAGATGCTACATTTACTACTTTAAGATAATTTGCACTTGAATTAATAAGATTTGAACAGTCTCAGTTATGCTTATTCTAGCATATGGGCATATCAATAACATTTGTGGATAAAGTCTGTAATTAGAAATAAGTGGCAAATAAAATGTATTAATGACTCAAAAGAAAGTAATGAAATACCCATGAACTGTGGAGGATACACAGGGAACAGTAGGGGTTCTTTCAAACCAATAAAACTTCAAGGGCAAAGATTTGTAATTAAAACTGAAGTGAATTTCACCTTTCTTGGTAATCACTCCTGCAACGTTAGCCTATTTTCATCAGACTAATTGATGGCAGATGGAACAGATGCATGGTGAGATTATAGCTTCACTTTATGGCAGAGTTGTAACAAATGTGACTTTCCTTCTATTCTATGTATTAACATTCAAAACCTGCACTCTTTTGTTTTCTTTACATACTGAAATCATTTATTCTTTACTGTGAGATCAATTAAAAGAAATAAAAAGATGTTTAGTATAAATGGAACCCACTTGATTAAGTCAGTCTTAAGTATTATAGCGCGCTAGATACACCATAATGTGAAGTACACACACTCATAACTTCAAGAAGTCTCTAAGAAATTTATAGACAAAAGGTTAAATGTAATCATTCCTTTTTTTGAAAATTATGGTTTTTTAGTGCATGAAGTTTAAAACCAAATTTTATAAAATTAGCCTCTTTTTTTTCTGTTTCAACAAAGGGAACTTGAGAGCAAAGAAAATAATATCTTCAAGAATTTCTGTCATGTACCAACTCCTCACAAGGAATATAAACATTATAAACTACAAATATCTACAAATAAATAAATAGATAAACAAGAATTTCTCTCCAGGGCTGGGAGTATAGTGGTATAGCACTTCCCAAAAATGTGCAAGGACTAGGTTTGATCCCCAGGAAAACACACACACACACACACACACCCCACATGATACATGCACAAAGACAGGGGGAAGAAAGAAGAGAGGAAGAGAAAGAGAGAAAGAGAGATGGAGAATTCCTGCCCCCAGATAACATACCTTTCAGATTTTATTCTTTTCTTATAGCAATTATTAAACTAAATAGGCACAAATCTAAATAATACTCTTCTAGTTATGGATTTGGAAATTACTAAAGGAATGCAAAGTAAAAACTGTTATTAATTATGATTGCTCTATAGTTACATAAGAGAATCACATATAAAATACCTGAAGTGTAGAGTGATTCATGTAAGTTATATTTAACTTGGGTAATGCTGTAGTTTGTATCTATAGTGTCCCACAAAAATCTCATATGTTCATAGGTAGAGCTTTTGAGGGTGATTGGATTCTGATGGTACTCACTTCATAGCTGACTGTGCTTTTCAGAGGTGGAGCCTGCTTGCAATTGTGCCTTTTAAGGGTGTTTTCTTGTGCCTAGCCCCTTTTTTCTCTCTCTGCTTCTTCCTTTCTCTGTCTCCTGGCTGCCATGAGGTGAGTAGCTTTTCTTTGTCATGGTGTTTCTGCCTTAGCACCAGCCAACCAAAGACTGAGATTTCTGAAAGTCTGAACCAAAAAAGACCTTTACTCCCTTAAGTTGTGCATATCAGGTCATTTGTCCAGCAATGAAAGCTGACTAATACAGATAATGAGGTGGTGGTAGGTTGTGGTATAAGTAGTATAAGAGTGGAGTTAAATCCAGAAGTGCAATAGTACCAGTGAGAACAATAGCAGGTGTTTAGTTATAAGCATTATGGTCACATTGCTCCTGGGAAGTCACCTGGCTGTGTTCTTGGATGTTAGCCTATCTTGGATTCTGGGGCTCCATGAGAGGATTCTTTTTCCTTCTTGTAAATTATACTTGACACTGAACATGTGTGGTAAGCAGCCTCTGAGATGGCCCTCAATGATCATTGCCTAATTATGGATGTTCTTTTGAGTAATCCTTTCTCTTTGAGTGTGGGCTGGACCAAATGACTCATTTCTAACAAAGAGAATATGGCAGAAATGATGAGGTGTTACTTTCGAGATTAGGTTTCAAAGAGACTTTGGTTTCTATCTTGGGTGTACTCTTTCTTGGATGCTTCTAGGCAAGCCAGATGATATTTTGTGAGCACCCTAAAAAGACATCTACATGTGAGGAACTAATGTCTCTGGTCCTCAACTAACAAGGACTTGAGATTTGTTCAGACTCATGTGAATGAGTCTTGTTCCTATCAAGTTTTGAAATGATTAAAGCTCCAGTTTAGACATTTATTACAGTCTTGTGAAACATTTTAAACTTCTCTTAGAAACAAAAGAATGAAATGAGTTTCATCAGAAGTAGATGTGAATGGGAAAGTAAACTTTTTGGAATTTTATTTCAAACTAATTCATGCCTGCTTTCACATCAAAAGGAAATAATTCAAGAGACTTTGTATGCATCAGATAAGTATAAGGAACATATTATCTATCTGTAAGCAAGATTCACCCAGCAGAACCATACCAGGCTTCTTGAACCATCGAAACTTTGAGATAATATAATTGAATGTTGTTTTTAATTGGTAAATTTTGATTAAGTTACACAGAAATGCATAACTAATACAACGTTCTTTAAAAAAATCTCTTTTCTGCAAACCATAGGTTTCCGTGGTTTGCAATCAAGAATACATTGGAGGAAGGAGTCTTCTGGGCTGCCGAACCACCCCCATAATGCAGAGGAGGTGAGCCACTCCCAGAGCCCAGGAGGAGGCTTCTGGGCCACTGAACCACTCCCTCCTCCCAGCACAGAGGAGGTGAGCAGTTTGGGGGCCAACAGCACACCCCCGTCAAAATGAGAAGATAGGTAAGAAAGTCTCAAAACCAGACTTCCAGATCACCTAAAGCAATGCCAAAGGGAAACGAGATGAAACACTCTGATACTCAACCACATGGACTCCCTGAACTGGCAACAAAAGGGGATCTGGAAAAAATGAAATCAGGAATAATTTCTCAGATAACAGCAGAGACTGTGCACATAGTGCAAGACATGATTAATAAATCTAGAGAGAACACAGATTAAAAAATAGAGGCACTGAGGAACATTATGGAATCCCAACATAGAAAACAAATGGAATCCATGAAACAGATACAAAAAGACTTCCAGGAGATTAAAAATTCCATTGAAAGCTTATGCAGCAGAATGAGCCAATGTGAGGACAGAATTTCATATATAGAAGATAAGATTGCAATTAGTGATCAAGAAAAGAAAAATTTCTTTGAAATTGTAAGGGACCATGAGAAATCAATTCAGCAGCTGCTAGACGGTGTAAAGAATAGCTGATCATAAGACTGATCAGAGTCAATGAAGAAACAGGAGAGAGTGCAGATGACATAAAAAAACTGTCCACAGAAGTGATGGCAGAAAACTTCCCAAGCAGGGGAAAAGAATTTCACATACAGAAAAGTGAGGCATATAGGACTCCAAATAGCCTTGATCAAAAAAAAAAAAATCTACACATAGGCATATGATTGTTAAGATTCCAGAAACCCAAAGGTATGGTGGGGAAGGTGCGAAGGTCAGCATGGGAGGTAATTCGGACATTTTAATTCATATAACAAGAGGACAAAAGGAAGATGAACATTCTCTCAGGAGACTTTCTGTCAATATAAACCTAAAGCCTCTGTAATACAAATATGTTAATTTCAGTACGTATCTGGCTGGGTGGTAAATCTTTGCTGACTGTAGTTAGCATTGTCACTACGCGGAAGTTTTCTTTGAACATGATTTGTACTTTTTTACGAGCTATACAATATGGAGAAAAGCTGCACAGATCCTCTGGGAGACAATTGTTGCCGCACTTTGCTCTTAACAAAGCTTGCTTTAGGACTGAGCTGTTTGAGATGGGGGCTTTGAGAGCAGAAGAAAATGGTGCGACCTGGATCTATCGTTGAAGTGCCCCGGAAAACTATCAGGACGCAAGGACCACGACCCCAGAAAGCAGAGGACAGAGGCAAGCAAGAATCTGTGCCCAGAGGTCAGACAGGGGAAACTGCTCTCCCAACAACTCAGAAAGTGAAAGAAGCTGGAAAAGATCTCACCTACTTAATCGTGGTATTCATTGGAATCAGCATTACAGGTGGCTTGTTTTACATGATTTTCAAAGAAGATTTTTCTTCATCCAGTCCTAGTAAGATACATGGGAAAGCCTTAGAAAAATGCAGAACACATCCTGAGGTGATCAGTTTCTTTGGTGGGCCTGTTAAAGGCTACGGGGAGTTGACAAGACATGGTCAAAAGCATCATGTCAGTCTTATCGAATATATAAAAGATGGGCTGAAACACACACGTGAAATTCTACATTGAAGGGTCCGAGCCAGGGAAGCAAGGAACAGGGCATGTGGAAGTGAAAGAGAATCCAAAGAATGGCGAATATGAATTTCGGTACATATTTGTGGAAGTGGAATCCTATCCTGGAAGAACCAGTATCATTGAAGATAATCGATTCCAAGATAATTAAAAGAATCAAGCAAGCATACTGTTCCCTGGTGGGTGTGAAATGGTGCAGATTCATTATGATCTTCACAACTCTCTTCCAGAATCTGTTCAGAACAGTAAGACAGTATAAGGATATTTGATGCATTTAGACAAGCCTTTCTTGTGAAAAATCATGAAATAGATAATAAAGCATATTTTATTAGTGAATTTTCAATTATGGCAGTATTTCTGCTCTAATATCATTCATGATGAGAATTTTTTGTTACTGAATGTTTTACAACATGTAAATAAACAAATTTCAATATTTTGGGTTTTTTTTATATTACATAGTCTGGTGAACTGGCTTTATCTGTTCTAGTAGGTGTATGGGCTGTGAAGGTCCTTCAGGCTCATCAGACCTCACTGTTCCCCGGGTGGCTGGTGACTGAGATGATGGGTACAAGTGCCTTGACCATAGAGCAGCCAGAAGGTGTCCCCAGCCCCTTCAGAACTTATACTTATATTTGACACTGCCAAGAGAGTGCCAGAAATAAGTGGGAGTTGTTCAAATGTGTGTGAGGCCCTTTTTAAAAAATATTTTTTAAATATGAACACTTTATTTTATTTGAGGTATTGGAGACCTATTAAAAAGTGACTTTCACTTACAAGTCCTTATCACATAACTAAAGTGCTCTGTGGCCCCTTATCTGTGGAGGCTTCAGAATGGGGATTCCCCAGCACTATTCTTTGTTCTTTAGAACTGACAGTGGAGGGGTTTCTGATGGGTTTTTGAGATCCTAGCATATTCAGGATAGAAAGATCTTCAGGAAGTTTGTTTCCTTGCTTAGTTTATCTCCTTAAGTGAGTTAAAGTTTTGGTTTAACTGCTGTCCTAAGTGTTTTATTACTTTAATTCTAAGAATTTCACACTTTTAGGAAGTATTGAAGTGTCACAGGAGAACTGTTCTCTCCCTGAGGGAACATGCTTTCAGTGATAGGGTGAACTCTTAATTTGGGTTAAGTCTCTCAGCCAGCTTTTCAGCCTTCCCAGTAGATTATTTCTTATCAATTATACAAAACTATTATTTTGTATGCATAATAAACTTTTAAAGTTAAAAAAAAAAAGATTCCAGAAACCCAACTGAAGAACAAAATTCTACAAGCAGTTAGAGAAAAGAAACAAACCACATACAAAGGAAAGCCCATCAGAATCATGGCAGACTTCTCAACACAAACCCTCAAGGCAAGAAGAGGTTGCAATGATGTATTTCAAGCCCTAAAGGAAAACAGCCTCCAACCCAGACTGATGTAATCTGCAGAACTATCTTTCAAAATTGATGGAGAAATAAGATACTTTCATGACAAAGAGCACCTGAGGAACTTCATGAATAACAAACCAGCACTCCAAAAAATTTTAGACACTATCCTAGGAAAAGACAACAAGGATCACAACCCCAGGGAAAAAAAAGCAGCAGTAGCTATCCTCTTTGCAGATCAAGTGGATTTCAAATGAAAATCTGAAACACTCTGGTCCCAAGAATTTCAGATAAGGGATAGCCAACTTGTGGGTACAAATCTAATTTGAACATGTGTTTTCATTCATCTTAAATAAAAACTCCCACCAGCAGTGGATCAGGGTTCCTCTTTCCCCACAGCTCCGCCAGCATTTGTTATTGGTTGATTTCATGACAGCAGCCATTTTTTCTGGAGTGAGGTGGAATCTCAGCATTGTTTTCATTTGCATCTCTCGAATGGCCAGTGATGTTGAACATTTTTTCATGTGTTTATTTGCTATTTCTACTTCTTTGAGAAATGTCTGCTCATTTCCGATGCCCATTTTCAGAATGGGTCTTTAAATTTGGGAGGTCTGATCTTTTTAAGTTCTTTATACATTGGAGATAGTAGACCTTTGTCTGAGGAAGAGCAGGTGAAGATTTTTTCTCACATTGTGGGTTGTCTCTTCACACTGTTGGTGGTTTCTCTTGCTGCACAGAAGCTTTTTAATAAGAAGAGATCCCACTTGTTGGTTGTTTGTGCTAGTTCATGGGAAACTGAGGTTTTGTTTATAAAATCTATTCCTACACCAATGTCTTCAAGAGTTTACCTAACTTCTGTTCCAGCTGGTTCAGCAGTTCTACTTTAATATTTAGATAATCCATTTTCATTTTAGTTTAGTGCATGGTGAGAGATACAGGTCTAGTTTTAATCACTGGCAAGTCAAAATCCAATTTGTCCAGCACCATTTATTAAAGAGGCTATCTTTCCTCCAGTAAGGGTGTTTGGCTCCTTTATCAAAGATGAGATGGCTGAGTGTGTCTGGCATTGTTTCTGCATCTTCTAATCTATTCCACTGGTCCTCAGGTCTGTTTCTTTGCCAGTACCATGCTATTTTTATCACAGTAGCTTTGTAGTATAGTTTCAAGTTGGGGATTGTGATACCCCCTGCCATGTCTCTGTTACCTAGAATTGCTTTTCGTGTTCTGGGTCTCTTCTTGTTCCAAATGAATTTTTGGATTGTTTTCTCAAAGTTCATGAAGTATGCTGCTGGTATTTCAATTGGGATTGCATTGAATCCATGTAGCAGTTTTGGAAGTATGGACATTTTCACTATATTGATCTTTCCTACCCAGGAGCAGAGGATGTCTGTCCATTTTCTGATATCATCTTCAATCTCTCTTTTCAGATTGCTATAGTTTTCAGAGAAGAGGTATTTGATTTCTTTTATTAGGTTGATTCCTAGGTATTTCAGTTTTTTGATCTTATATCCAGCTACTCTACTGAATTAGGTTATTAAGTCTAGAAGACTTTTGGTGACATTTTTGGGTCTTCATTTTTTTTTTTTTTTTTTTTTTTAGTACCAGGGATCAAACTTGGTTCCTTGCACTTGGGCCGCAGGCAGCGAAAATACTGAGCTAAGTCCTGGCCCAATAATTTTCTTTTTTCTGTTTGTTTTTTTTTTTTGGTACTGGGGATTGACCTCGGAACCTTGTGCTTGCAAGGCAGGCACTGAGCTAAATTCCTGGCCATCTTGGGGTCTTCTATATAAAGTATCATGTTGTCTGCAAATAATGACAATTTGACTTCTTCATTTCCTATCTTTCTTTATTCCTTTTATTTATTTCTCTTGTCTAATTGCCATGGCTAATGTTTCTAAAACTATATTGAACAAAAGTGGTGATAGTGGACATTCTTGTCTTGTTCCTGATTTTAGTGTGAAGAATTTCAGTTTTTGATCATTTAGTATGATATTGGCTGTTGGTTTTTCATAGATGGCTTTTATCAGATTGAGGTAGACACCATCCATTCCCATTTTTTGTAGGGTTTTTATCATAAACGGGTGTTTGATTTTGTCAAATGCTTTTTCTGCATCTATGGAGATAATCATATGGTTTTTGTTCTTGGCTCTATTGATATAGTGCATCACATTGATTGATTTGCATAGGTTGAACCTTCCCTGGATCCCTGGGATGAATCCCACTTGATCAGGGTGTATGATCTTCTTGATGATCTTCTGCATTCTATTTGCCAGTACCTTAGTAAGGATTTTTTGCATGTATATTTATTAGTGAGATCAACCTATAGTTCTCTTTTTCAATTGGGTCTTTCTCTGCTTTGGGGATCAAGGTGATACTTGGTTCCTGGAATGAATTCAGGAGTATTACTTCCCTTTCAATTTCATTGGAGAGTTTAAACAGTAGTGGCAGTAGTTTCTCTCTAAATGTCTTATCAAAATCAGCAGTGAAGCCATCAGGACCTGACCTCGTCTTAGTTGGTAAGATTTAATTACATTTTCAGTTTCATTGATTGATGTTGAGTTGTTTAGAATTTTTAGGTCTTCTTTGTTCTGCTTTGATAATTCATATGTATCTAGCAATCTGTCCATTTCTTCTGTTTTTTCCATCTTATTGGCATATAGGTTCTTGAAGTAAGTATTGATTATCCTCTGGGTTTCTGCTGAGTCTGTTGTCATTTCACACTTTCCATTCCTAATTGCATGGATTTGGGCCTTTTCTTTCCTTTTTCTGATAAGGTTGGCTAAGGGTTTGTCAATTTTGTTTATTCTTTTGAAGAACCAACTCTTGGGTTCATTAATTTTTTGTATAGTTCTCTTAGTCTCCATTGAATTGATTTCTGCTCTGATGTTCTTAATTTCCTCCCTTCTATGAGCTTCGTGTTTGTCCTGCTCTTCTTTTTCTAGAAGCTTGAGGTTCAGCATCAGGTTGTTTAATTGGTCTTGCTCTGTTTTCCTACTATGTGCATTTATTGCTATGAATTTTTCCTCATAAGACTGCTTTCAATGTTTCCCATAGATTCTGATATGTTGTATTGTCATTATCAGTTAATTGAAGAAACTGTCTGATTTCTTCTTTAATTTCCTCTGTGACCCATTGGTTATTCAGAAGTGTGTTGTTCAATTTCCACGTGTTTATGAAATTTTTTGAGTTTCTTTTGCTATGGATCTCCAATTTCATCACATTATGGTCTGATAATATACAGAGGATAACTTCAATTCCTTTGCACTTACTTAAACATGTTCTATGTGTGAGTATGTGGTCTATTTTAGAGAATACCCCACATGCAGCTGAAAAGAATGTGTATTCTGATTTTTGTGGGGTGGAACACAATGTAAACATCTGTTAAGTTCATTTGTTCTATTGAATTCTAATATTTCATTACTTATTTTTTATCCAGTTGATCTTCCATTTGTTGGGTATTGAGGTCCCCCACTAATATTGTATTAGTGCATATGTTGGTTTGAAATCTATTTGATCCTCAAAGAGGATAGCTGCTCCTGCTTTTTTTCGCATTGCTGTCGCATGGAGTATTGTTTTCCACCCTTTTACTTTCAGTCTATGAGTTTCTTTTTGAATTATTTGTGTTTCTTGTATGCAACATATTGTCAGATTTTGCCTCTTGACCCATTGTGCCAGTCTATTTCTTTTGATTGGTGAATTGAGACCATTAACATTGATGGTTACAACTGAAACATACTGACTTATCATTATCATGACTTTTTCTTTTTGTTGGATTCTCCCCCTTTGCATTTAATTTCTTGTCATGCCTGATGGCTTCATTGTGCTGTGATTCTTGGGGTTGTGATCCTTGTTGTCTTTTCCTAGGGTATTGTCTAAAATTTTTTGTAGTGCTGGTGTAATATTCACAAAGTTCCTAAAGCGCTTTTTGTCATGAAAATATCTTATTTCTCCATCAATTTTGAAAGATAATTTTGCAGGGTACATCAGTCTGGGTTGGAGGCTGTTTTCTTTTAGGGCTTGGAATATGTTACTCCAAGCTCTTCTTGCCTTGATGGTTTGTGTTGAGAAGTCTGCTGTGATTCTGATGGACTTTCCTTTGTATGTGATTTGTTTCTTTTCTCTAACTGCTTGTAGAACTTTGTTCTTCTTTTGGGTTTCTGGAATCTTAACAATTATATGTCTATGTGTAAATTTTTTTTGATCAAGGCTAGTTGGAGTCCTATCTGCCTCACTGATCTGTATGTCTAGTTCTTTCCCCCTGCTTGGGGAGTTTTCTACCATTACTTCTGTGAACAATTTTTTTTATGTCATCTGCACTCTCTCCTGTTTCTTCATTGACTCCAATCAGTCTTATGTTATTTTTCTTTGCATCATCTAGCAGCTGCTGGATTGATTTCTCCTGGTCCCTTGCTTTTTTGAAGCAATTTTTCTTTTCCTGGTCACTAATTGCAATCTTATGTTCTATATCTGAAATTCTGTCCTCACATTGGCTCACTCTGCTGTTTAGACTTTCAATGGAGTTTTTGATCTCTTTGAAATCTGTTTGCATCTCTTTTATGGATTCCATTTGTTTCCTATGTTGGTATTCCATCATGTTCCTCAGCTCCTCTCTAGATTTATTAATCATATCTTACACTATGAGCACAATCTCTGCTGTTATCTGAGAAATTATTTCTGATTTCATTTTTTCCAGATCCTCTTTTTTTTTTGCCAGTTCAGGGAGTCCAGGTAGTTGAGTATCAGAGTTTTCCATCTCATTTCCCTTTGGGATTGTTGTAGGTGATCTGGAAGTTTGGTTTTGAGACTCATTTACGTGTCCTCTCATTTTGATGAGGGAGGGGGTTTGCTGTTGGCTTTTGCATGGCTCACCTCCTCTGAGCTGGGAGCAGTGGAATGTCAGCCTGCAAGCCCTACCTCTGGGCTTGGAGCCATGGAATGGTAGCCTGGATGCCCCTTCCTCTGGGCTGGGAGTGGTGGATCAGTGGCCTGAAGCCCCTTCCTCTGGGCTGGGAGGGGTGGAACGGCAGCCCAAAAGCCCCTTCCTCTGGGCTGGGAGAGGTGCAGTGGTGGCCCAGAAGCCCCTTCCTCTTGGCTGCAAGGGGTAGAACAGCAGCCTGGAAGGCCCTACCTCTGGGTTGGTCATGGTGGAATGGTAGCCCAGAAGCCCCTTCCTCTGAGTGTTTCATTATTTTAAGAATGTTTTCTCACCTGTATTGTTTTGATGAGAAATCAAAATTATTCTCATCTGTTTTAGTAAACATAATTTTTTTTCAGATTTTAAGATTTCCTCTTTATATTTGATTTTAAGCCATTTTGTTATGATCTGCTTTGATGTATTGTATTGGCATTTCTTGTGTTTGGGATTTGTTGAGCTTTTTGGATCAGTGGGTTTAGAGTTTGTCTCAAATTTGGAAAATTTTAGGTCACTTTTTTCAAACTTTTTTTTCTTTCCACCTTATACCTTCTTTTCTTTTAGGAATTCCAATTACACATATGCTACTCTGCTCAAAGTTATCCCACAGTTTATTAATGGAATATTATTTGTTTCTTCAGTCTTTTTCATGGTAGGTTGCTTTTCATGGAGAGTTTCTAGTGGTAGGGCTTCATCATCACTAATCTTTCTCATTCAGTATCTTAACTGCTCCTAATGTGATTCAGCATATCTTTTATCTCAGATAAGAAAAATTATCTCATGTATTTTATTCGGATATTTTTATCTTTATTGTTTTTACTTAAAATGTACTTTTGACTTTTTTCTCAAATATTTGGAATATAGTTATATGTATGTTTTAACTTCTTTATGAATCCTATTATCTGTGACATTTCTTATCTCTTTATTGATTGATTGCTTGATTTCTTCTCATAATGTATTATATTTTCCCTTTTTACATGTCTGGCATTATTGATTGGTCAATAGACATACATTTTATCTTGCTAGTTATTTTTTATCCATATATATATATACATATATATATATATATGTGTATATATATATGTATTATTGAACTTTATCCTGATTTGCAGTTAAGTTACTTGGGAAACTTTAGAGGGTTACTTTTAAGCATTGTTAGGTGAGATCAGAGCAGCCTATAATCTGAGGTTGATTTTGCCCCATTACTAAGGGCATATCTTTCTGAGTACTCTACCTGATGGCCTGTGGATTGTAAAGTTTTTTCTAGTATTGTGAGTGAATACAAACTCTTTCTGGTCATGTGAGATCTAACTATCTCTATTATGTATGATGCTTTCTGAATTTGCATAGTTTCCTCACACATAGGCAAAGATCAACATCAACAAGGATTTTCTATTTATTTTATAAGCTCTTTTTTTTGCATGATTTTCTACTTTCTGTGACATCTCTGACACTCTGCCCTGTGATAGCCACTTTGGCCTTCTGGAACTCTTAAGTTTATATGTTCAACTCAGGAAAAACACCAGGTTCCTAGGTTCTCCTTTTTATCACTGTGGCCTAGAATCTCTATCCAGGCAAGTTTGTAGAGCTTTGTAGGACTACCTTGTTTACTGTTTTTGTTTTTTGTTTTTTCAGAAATTGGAATCTTTCCATTATGACTGCAAATGAAGTCCTGATATATTATTATAAATGAAAAATTCATAATTAGATAATACTAGAAGAATTTTCTGATATCTATGACTTGCAATCATAGGTGTGTCTCTCTCTTCCTTGCAAAAATAAACAATTTTTTGGTTTTGCAAGGATAACGGTGACTTTAACAAAATTTCTTAAAATAATTAGAATTTTAATATTGGCTAGGAACCTCAGTAGGGTTCTTTGCATTGTAAAGAGTTTACTATTTGTGGCAGCTTGAATAATATTACTCTAACATATCTAATCATTGCCAATAATATTTTACCTATGCAAAGATAACACATTTCTTCAAACGAAAGGAATTTTGAGAAGACTGATACTCTAGAAGGTTAGTGCTCCCAACAGAAGTGCAGGGAACCCTACTTCCATTACCTTCTGGAAATTGTAGCTATTTATGTATAACCTGTGTTTGCAGTGTCAGAGAATGAGGACAAGAAAGAACCACATTTTGTTCAATAGAGCTAAATCACTGACAAGTAGGAAGAATGTACATGAAACTATCATATGTCTTGGAATGAAATTTGACACCCAAGTAAATAAAAAGTAGGGCCAAGTAGAACCTACACATTGTGACTTTTGGAAAATTATAAATGATGAAAAATTTTTATATCATCATTACAATTAGATAAACTAAATGGAGGAGCCCTCAAAGGTCCTCTAAAAAGGCAGAAGTATATTCTAATATGTGAATGGAAAAGAAGTCTTTTAATATTATTCAGTGAGAGCCAGAAAAAAATACTGGGAAGTAGAGCTTGGGAACTCAGAGCGAGCCCAGTCAGCTGAGGTCCACTCTGTGAGATCAGAAAGATGGGAGCGGCATCGGAGTCTGTGGCTTCTGATTCTCAGTTCTCGAATATCTTATCTGAACCGTCAAAGTCTAATGGAAATATGGCTTATCGTTCTTCATCTCCTTATGTATTATATCCACCTGATAAACCTTTCCTTAATAGTGAACTACGATGCTCCCCAAATAAGCCTACACCTGCCTACCCAGAAAGCAATAGCAGAGCCATATTTTCTGCTCTGAAGAATCTCCAAGATAAGATTCGACGCTTGGAACTTGAGAGGATTCAGGCAGAAGAAAGTGTGAAAACTTTGTCCAGAGAAACAGTTGAATATAAAAAAGTACAAGATACAAGAAAGGGAGAATTCAAAGAATGAGGAATCAAAGCACAATCAAGAACTGACATCTCAGTTGCTAGCTGCAAAAAATAAATCTAATCTTTTAGATAAACAATTGCAATACATGCAGAATATGATAAAGCATGCAGAAATGGAGAGAACATCTGTCTTAAACAGGTGACCCTAGAAAGAGAACGACAACATGATCAAACACATGTTCAGAGCCAACTTGTAAAACTGGATCTTCTAGAACAAGAATATAACAAACATCACAATGCAAGCCCTTGCAGAAAAAAAGACGCAAGAATTGAAAGCAAAACTCTATGAAGAACAGGAAAGGAAGCATATGCAAGCCAAGGCAGCTGAGTTGCATACTGATCTAAAAACAAAAAGACTTACCTTTGAAGATAAAATAATTTCATATGCTCCCACTGCAAGAAAAATTTAAAAAAGAAGTCAAAACCACCAGAAAAGAAAGGACCTAGGAATTATTTTGATGCACAACCTCATTATAGATTATGCTTACGTGATATGCCATTTGTGGCTGGAAAGTCCACTAGTCCTAGCCATGCTGTGGTAGCTAACGTTCAGCATGTCTTGCATCCAATGAAACAGCACAGTAAAGTTTTGTGCAATGATCGAGTGGTGAAAAACATTTCTTTGGCAAAACTAGTACCTTCACAAGATAGTGGAAGTAAGAAGTCAGCAACACCTCCCTCTTCCAGCAGCATCAATGAAGAATTATCAGAAGTCTTACAGACTACAGGATGAGTTTGGCCAGATGAGCTTTGATCACCAGCAGCTTGCAAAACTTAAAGAGGAGTCACCAAACACTGAACTGAAAGACAGCTTAGAGTGTGAACTGGAGGCATTAGTGGGAAAGATGGAAGCAAAAGCCAACCAAATAACTAAAGTTGGAAAATATCAAGCATATCTAGAGAAACAGAAGCAAGAGAAGCAGAAAAAAGAAGTTAGAGCTAACAAAAAGACATTTAACGAAGAAGGAAACAGCAGTAGCCATTCTTCTGGACTCACGGTGACCATAAGTAAGAAGGATTTTGCCAAGGGGCAGGGGAAAGGAAAGAAGGGAAAGAAAAAAATGATGAGAAATGGAAAAAATGGAAATAAAGTCTTTGTAAATAGGGAAGGGTGGAGGGCGTGAAGGGAGGGCTAGGAATGGGGAAAAAATAAGAACCAAGATGTATTATGTAAAGGTACAATTCCCAATGAGAAATGTAATTGTGTTGTATACCTACAATTTACCAATAAAAGAATTTAATACAAAAATAAAAAATAAAAAAAGGATTTTGCCAAACTGAGTCCTGGAGAAAAAGCAGGAAAATCTTCAGTTATTGAAGGACATGCAAACCATATAAAATTTATTACAAAGCAGTAATGTGTGTTGGAATTACTGACTGCTCACAGCAAGTCATAAATTTTATTCAGATAATCTGTACCTCATTGATCAGATATTGACAATTTATTTTCCAGGTTTCATACTTGCTATTGTTGGAATTAATTAACAGAAGGTGTTCAGGGCTTAGGCTTCATTACACAGGTTTCTTGTGTTATGCCAAATAACTGAATATTAAACCATGTACATAAATGGAGACCAAGGAAGTTTTAAAACTTGAGAAGCCACATTCTTTAAGATGAATACACTGTACTGGTATGTTGCACTTTGTAAACAAGTTACCAATTTTTTACTTGTGGTGTGATTTTTAAAAAAATTATATATATATATGTATAAATTAGGTTTAAATTTTCAAAATACAAGGCTGGCCCACAGGCAGCATTTGCTTGGAAAGTCTCATTTTTAAATCTTCCCTGGCATCAAGTTCCCACTTCACTTTTCTCGTACAACTATTAAATATACTTTGACTATTGATGGATATTTTCTATATTTAAGTATTTATATATTTAAGAGTATTTTTTTGTTTGCTTTCTTGATATTTTAATCAATGATTAGTATTAAATGAATTTCTATTGTTTTTTAAATACAGTTTAAAATTTTTTAAAGATCCAAGTAATCATTTAAATCAAATTACTTACCTATAAAATTATAAATGCATTTTAAAGAGTATAGATTGTTAATGAAAAAAGATTTTGGAAAAAGGTAAGAGAGATAGAAGGGAGCTCTTATGAAGCAAGCATATTTGCAGTTCTTTGATACTTGTTTGTAATCATGTTATTCAGTCAAGGCATTGTGGTTTGAATTTTGAAACTTAGAGAACCCCTTGAATATTTATCTTTGGTGTAGAACATGACTGAAATAAGAAATGTACACATATAATTATATCAATGTAAATCTGAATAGAGCAAGACATGTTAACTTTTTATAAATTTGCCACTGGAGTCAATAAAGCAGCTCTTTTTTAAAAAAAATTTGGATTTAAAATTTCTATTTCATTTGTACAAAATTAGTAATACAAGTTCACACTTAGAGATAGCCTTATAACGTTTTTTTGGGAAAAACATCAGAGAAACATCCAGTATTTTCTTCTTATGAAAAAGCTACTAGATGGCTTCCCAAAAATTAGGCCAGAGAAACAAAGTACCCCAGATTTTTCCTCAGCACAAAATGCCACAAAAAATTGAATTTAAAGTGGAAAATTTTGAGAAGAACTAAGTGTTGTGTTGTATTTAGTCAAATTGTCTCATGTTTTTGAGCTGGAAAAGGACATTCTCAAATACCCAAGGGCTTAGACAATATATCTCACATGTAAATCAAACTATAGTAAACAATACAATAACATCAGGGATTTAAATGATGAAAATTATAAATTCAAGAGAAGTGGGAGCCAGCAGTGGTGATTTATGCCTGTAATCCCAGCACGTTGGAAGGCTGAGGCAAGAGGATCACACATTCCATCCCAGCCTGGGCAATTTAGTGACTTAGTGAGACTCTACCTCAAAATAGAGAAAATAAAATGGAGCTAGAGATGTAGCTCAGTGCGAAAGTCTTAGGTTCAATCCCCAGTACTATCAAAAAAAAAGTAGTAGTTGTGATAGAAAGTGTATGTATTCCTTTAGAACTTTTGACACAAATTCAGGAATAAAGTTAAATATAGTAGCAGTACAGTAATTTTAGTTGGATTTCATGTCCTGGAAGTAAACATTGTTTCTGTAATATTTCACTGAAATTTTATTTTTCTCCTTCAACTCTGTTTCAAATGATAAATATTTCTACTTCATTAGTCAAACTCAGTTTAGAGAGAATCTCTTTCCATTTTTAATAATGTAAAATAAATGGTAAAATACTTGTCAACAATTGCTAACCATTAGGTTAGTGCTTGGGAAATTATTAAAGATGTGCTTTAGGGTAGAAGTGTATAGAATAACTTAGTGGCCACTGGATATGAGTGTCTGTTTTTTGTATCATTGAAAATCATGTAAAATGACTTAGTGATGTAAGGAAAGGTTTAGATATTGGAGATGCCTAACAAATAATCTAGTTGCCACCATCAATCATAAGTCCCCTCTTAATATCGTCTTATACCTGGAACTTTTGAATATTCTTTTAATGATACTTAAAAATTAAAATAAAACTATGATCTCAGATATGTAAGCAAAATATACTTGGATTAAAAAATAAGAAAATACCTAGATAAATTCATGGGAGGCTCAAAATGTCTTTCTTGTTATAAACTCATTGTCCAAACTGAAATTTTCAGTCATATTTTATCCCATATTGGGATGGAAGATTTTGGTATAGTGATAATTCTAAATTGGAGGATTCAGAATGAATGGTCAAGATTTATTCTGCTTTCTTGTCAAGGGTGTACTAAATAAGTCCCTTGTGTTAACATATTGTAAATAATTCTGAGAGATTTACAACAGTTATTGATTAGCTCTTGGATATTTGCTTAGTAGGATTTGTCTTTTAACATTTTAAGAAGAAATGTATTTTGATTTTACATGTGAAACAAAAAGAAAGTGTAAATTTGTAGTGCTAGTGGTTAGGAGAAGAGAATGAAAGTCTTGGGGTTTTAAGGTCCGATAAAAATGATGAAAGTTCCATGAAGTTCTCTGAATCCAAATACTGCATGTGAAATCTGCACCCTTCTTATTCCTGCCTCTGTGTAATGAATCTAAAAATATTGGACCTGACTTTCTTATTAGAGATTTTTCAAAATAATTTTTCCATTTGCTTAATCTGAATTTAGAAATATTACCCAATTTCTCATTCTACATTCATGGAAGTCTAGAGCTCTCAGTGTGCCTTTGCTCTGTGGTTTCAGGTTCTAATTTGTGGTTTCTTAGAAACCCTGACCATAAGTGACTCACCATCTGCTTTATTTCCTTTAAGGGTAGAAAATAGCTCTTCCCTTAATTCTCATCTAGCCTACCCCAATACCATCCAAAATTCAACTTTTTATCATGTATTTTTAAAAAATTAACTGAAAAACTGAAAGAACAATTAAAGCCATCTTGGATTGACTACCCTTTAAAAGATATATGATTTGTTATGTTTCTGTTTAACACAAATGAGATCTGACATTTATATGGCTATCAGCTTCCCTTTAATATATGTTGAGACTTAAATTAATCCTTATTGTGTCTCAATGAGCCTCCAAACATGATCTAAGTTCATGGGTTAGTGTTTTACGGATACAAGCCATAAAAAATGAAAAATTAGAGACATTTATAGCTAAATGGATGCAGGTTGAGGAGATACTCTTAAGTGAAATAAATAGAACACAGATGTGTAAATACCGACTAGTTTCTCTAGTGTGAGAAACTGAAAGTATAAATAAGGACACAAAGTATAATAAATAATGTGAAATAGGAAGAAAAGGGGCAAAGGGGAAGGGGAAGAGGAGGGGTAGGGGAAAGGAAAGAAGGGAATGGAATTAATATGAGAAAATGAAAAAATGGAAACAAATTCTTTGTAAATACGGAGGAATGGAGGGGTTGAAGAGAGGGCAGGGGAAGAGGGAAAAGTAAGAACTAAGAGAGATTATGTAAAGGTGCAAATTTACAATGAGGAATGTCATTATATTATATATCCAAAATGTACCAATAAAATAAAATTTAAAAAAGTAAAAAAAATTAAAGGATGTGACTTCACTCAAAAAATTCTTTAAAAAATGTTATTTAGGGCCAGGGATTTAGCTCAGTGGTTCTGGTGCTTGCCTCGCAAGCCCAAGGTCCCGAGTTTGATCTCTGGCACCAAAAAAAAATAAACAAATAAATAAAATAAAATGAAAAATAAAAAATGTTATTTAATCATTCAAACCACTTAAAAAATTAAATCTTATAATTTGTTACAGAGGCCTTATTTATCATGGCTCATGAAGTAAAATATTCAAAAATGGCTTATTAAGGAACATGGTCATACCAGTTTTAGTAAAAGACCCAGAATCCTTTATTTTCCATATTCTGCCTCCTCTATATGAACTGTCCTTTCCTCTATCCACATTTATTATTCTTTCACACTTTATTATTGTTACAAAAGGGAAGGAGATAACATACAAATTAATTTAAGTAAAGGTCTGCCTTACAGATGAAAGCCATTAACTGGCAGCTGTTTACCAAAGCACAGGCAAAAATCAATTTTAATTAGTCTTTTTGACTTTAATGAAAAGTGATTACAAAATTGACATTTTAGCTAATACTGTTGAGATTCATGGTGAGCTGATGGTAATTAATTTTCTGTTGAATTGCTATGGGCCTTGAGTGAGTGCAATAAAACGATATATTTGCTGGTACCAGGCCTGTATCAGCATTTCAAAAATTTGCAACAAAAGGCTTCTTAATGGTTTACAGATATATTTCACATTATTGCTTCTAAGTTACAGCATATTATTATTTTTTCCATAAAAAGACTATTTTAGGCACTCAAATTTCATACTATTTTATAAATTGGGGCCATTTTATTTTAATGTATCTTGAGTGTTAGCCAAAGAGTCTTTTTACTTCAAATACAGCTTTCTTTTGTCTAGTTGCAAATAGTAAAATGGGGACATGAAATACTTTAGAGAACATTTAACGAATAATTTAACTTTATTTCCCTAACTTTTTCTCTGTTCTTGTTTATATTGGTAATAAATTATTTTCTGCACTTAGTTACATGTTTTAGACCTACCTGAAAGCAGGAAGTAAAAATAACTAAGCCTTACAGCAAGAGAAACCACCAGCAGTGTGAAGAGACAACCCACAATGTGGGAAAAAATTTTCACCAGCGGTCCCTCAGACAAAGGTCTACTATCTAGAATCTATAAAGAACTTAAAAAAATAAGACCTCCCAAATTTAAAGACCCAGTCCAAAAATGGATACCTGAAATGAACAGACATTTCTCACACAAGGAATTAGACATGGCAAATAAACATATGAAAAAATGTTCAACATCACTGGTCATTCAAGAGATGCAAATGAAAACAACACTGAGATTCCACCTCACTCCAGAAAGAATGGCTGCTATCATCATGAAATCAACAATAATAAATGCTGGCAGGGCTGTGGGGAAAGAGGAACACTGCTCCATTGCTGGTGGAAGTGTAGATTGGTGTAACCACTGTGGAAATCAGTATGGAGATACCTCAAAGAACTAGGACTGGAAGTCCCATTTGACCCAGCTACTCCCCTGCTGGGGATCTTCCCCAAAGAATTAAAAGAATCATACCACAGTGATATATGTGTACCCATGTTCATAGCAGCACAGTTTGTAATAGCTAAAACTTGGAAACAGCCTAATTGCCCATCAACTGGAGACTGGATCAAGAAAATGTGATTTTTTAATAAAATGGAGTACTACTCAGCCATAAAAAATGAGAAATTAGAGACATTTATAGCTAAATGGATGCACATTGAGGCGATACTCTTAAGTGAAATAAACAGGACACACATGTGTAAATACCAAATAGTTTCTCTAGCATAAGAAACTGAAAGTATAAATAAGGACTAAAAAGTATAATAGATAATGTGAAATAGGAAGGAAAGGGGCAAAGGGGAGGGAGAAATGGAAGGGGTAGGGGAAAAGAAAGAAGGGAGTAGAATTAATATGAGAAAATGAAAAAATGGAAACAAAGTCTTTGTAAACAGGGAGGGATGGAGGGGTTGAACAGAGGGCAGGGGAAGGGAGAAAAGTAAGAACCAAGAGAGTATGTAAAGGTGCATATCTTCAATGATGAATGTCATTATATTGTATACCTAAAATGTACCAATAAAAGGATATACGAAAAAAAGCTAAAATACAAAAAAGAACTAAGCCTTACAATCCATTCTTGTCACATGATTTGAGATTCAAATGTTACTCAGCTTGCTTTAATTGTGATTATTTCCTTTTTTTTTTTTTAAAAAAACAAACAATACTCACTGAAAGACTCAAATTATGTAACATTCTCCAGTCTGACACTCTATATCCTTCCTTTTATTTTGTCCTACTTATGATTGGAAAATTATTTTGTTCATTTCGTGTTGATATACTGGCTGTCACAAGACAGATTCTAAAAGACATGATCTACACTCAGGTAAAAGGGTGCCTGTGAAGAAGGATGTTGGAATTCTGATTCCATTATGATTGCTTTGGAGCCTTGTGTAAGTTTCTTAACCTCTCTAAGTCCTATTTGCTCAACCATGTGATAACTATATTCATGTCATAATATATTTGGGTATAAGGCATATAAATGAATGTGGCATGATGTTGGACTCCTGGAATCCTAGCATTTGGGAGCCTGAGGCAGAAGGTTCACAAATTTGAGTCATACCCAGGCAACTTAGCGAGATTCTGTCTCAAAATAAAAAATAGAGCTTGCAACGTAACTCAGTGTAAAGACTCTCAGTTCAACCTCCACATCATACATAAACAAAGAAACAAACAAATAAACACATACATAGCTTAATATAAAGCACTCAATAAGTGGTAGCTATTATTTTGGAAATGAAATCCTGTTTGTTAAAGGATCACCTTAGTACCTTCTAGAATGCACATATATATAGTACACATACTTCCATATAAATATATGAGTTATAATATTTTATTTAGGATCCAAGTACCAATCCTACAAATTCATTTTAACCATAAAAGTCTAAGTATGACATGATGTCTGATTACATTATTAAAAAATAAAAAGTGACAAAAAATATAAACAGAAACTAGACTTTTAGAATAGCTTCAATGGTATAGGCCTAATTGAAAGTAACTGAGGCATCCAAAAGGGTTCTTTGTCTATTGAAAATGAAGAATTGGAGGCTTGTAGAAGTTAAATGACTTTATTGATAAATCCCAAATGAGTATTACAGGTATTAGTCAAGTCTACTCTGAGGCAAATTTGACTGTTACACATATGTTTTTGTGTGTTAAAAGGAGGAAGTATCAATTTCATCCACTAGGGATTAGAAATAACTATAAGTAAGATACTTTTTTTTTTTTTAGGGCAAGGTACTTTTGTGGTCCAGATTTGTGATAGTATATTGTAGGAAGCTGGGATTGGTTATTTTTGTTTTTATTTTTAAACTCTTATTCAGAATTCAGAGAGTTTAGAAAATTTTTTTCTCATTCTTGCCTGAAACATTTAGAAAGACCAGTACATGAGCCAGTGGGCAATGTTCCACAAGCCTTTTGGAAATTATATGCTGGAAAATCCCATCTAAGATGTCATAAAGCTTCACAAATATCCCTGGTGAAAGACCTCTTGTAATGTTTTCTATTTTAAAGAGTATAGTTTTTAGTAGAGGATATAATTTATTTTTATACAGTATTTTCAGAGAATAATAGAGATTTAAATACATATATGCGAATCAGGTCTGAAGAATTGCCTTCTCTTCATCTTCTTCCAAAAAAAAAAACCAACTCAAAACAAATCTCTCTTACACCTCATTTGATTGGAATGGCCCTATCTTGGGGCCCACAAGTTAAGTAAGAGTGGTCCTCACCACTATCAGGGCTGTGGTGTTAAGAGCACATGCTTGCATTTTGTTCTCCAGATAACATAAAATTATTATAGAATTATAAATAAAAAACACTCTAAGAAATATTTATTCTCAAATCAGATGAGGAATTTAAGGGATGGAGGGATTATAAAACTTGCCATTGTCTTCTTGCCAGTAAGAAACAGATCTGGAAACTCCAATTCAGGTAATCTAATTTATAGTTTAGTGATCCTCCCTTTATTCCATATATTAAATAATGAAACAATAAGTTAAGTGTTTGTTTCAAACTTTTCTGCATATAACATCACTTACATCATTTGATAATCACAAGGTTTCATTTAAAATATTTAAGTATTTTAAAAGAAAAATTACCTTGAAAACATGAAATAGAATTATGTATCTGATGAATTCTGGGACAGAGATATATGGAGCTGTTGAATTTTTAATCTATCACCTTTGGTCATTATTTAGCGTTTACCTATGTAGGTCCAAAAAATGTGATTTTGGCAATATATTAATGAGAATCACATTCAGGTCTTTTGTTGTTGTCGTTAACCAATTCAAAATATCCTTATGCAAAAATGACAGTATTGGAATATATTGTGAAATTAAACTTCTGAGTGAATGAATCGCTCTTTGCTATTTAAAAGAAAGTTTACATTAGGAAGAGGAGTTATAACCGCAAGATTGCTAATACATCATGGGCACAAAGTAAGGGAAATTGGTTGTATGATCTTAATTATTCAGGTTGTAAGATGATTGCTAGATGAATCCATCTCTACTGTGGTAGTATGTTGGTCTAAAATACCAGAACACTCATTGCAGGGCTGATTTCAAGGATGTATGACTGTACAGTCACACAGGGCCAATACTCAGAAAGGACCCATTTTTGGTTTAAAGCTCTACAGTTGCAAACTTGAAATTTCTTAATAAAAAACTTGTATTTTGTGAATGCTGTCTGATGACAAAATGGAGCATGTTTGTGACTAGAGGACATACACTCAGTATGTGTATCTGCTGTTCCTTACTACTGCATTCTCATATTGTGTTCATGTTGTTACATGCACACAGACTTCCCATTAAATATGATGTGTGGGAGTTCAGAGAGATTCAGTGTTAATTCTGCTGAGTAAGCAGGGTGCAGTCAGCCCAAGAGGCTGTGCTTTGCATTCTAATAAGAAATTGCTTAGACTGCAGAAAGATTGCAATGATGTTATGAGAAACACAAATGACCAAGGACCCCTCTCATATCCTTTCTTACTCATGTTACTTCCCTTCACTACTCGTCCATTTATGTTGAAAATGATGACAAGGGAGGAAAAAAAGATTAGAGTAAACTATACTTCCTTTTTCTCTCTAGTCCTTGTTTATTCATCAGTCAGCTGAAGGTAGAAAGTGTTGGTAAATGTGCATGTATCAAAAAGTGAAAAAAAGGACATTTAAATTAATTTTGTGCTGCAGTTTTACTTTCTGGTTAGACTAAAATACATATATATATGTATGAGCCATGAAATATGAATTGGGTAATTTCAGTGATTTAACATACAAATAAATGGACTTCTTGTATTTAAAATAACATCTTACATTATAAAGATGAAAATTAAAATACATATAATGACTAAAATATTATTTCTTTACCTCAAGAATACATTAAATAGTGAATAAAACATACCACATTGCTGAGAGAGACTGTAGAAGAAAAGGTTTACTGTTTCACACATTTAATGGAACATTTTCTTGTTCTTTTAATGAATAGCTTTGCATTATCTTTTCATACTGAGGTCCATAAGGTATGGAACAAGCTGTGACTCCAGAGCTATAAGAGAGTGATTTATATACAAAGAATGTTAAAAATATATAGTGTGTGCTTTAGAAAATTAGACATATTGTCATAACACCCCTCAAAATACTCCCCCTCATTCAAACACACTTATCCCATCTTTCTTGACACTTTCTGAAGCAGTTCTGGTAGGCCTCTTTCATAAGTGTATTTATGAGATGTGATCAAAAACATAGTGAATGCTGCTGCCTACTGAGATGCAACAGAAAGGTAGGTTCATAAAAAAACATTATATGTCCTCAAGTACCTTATTCATTGGATCTGGCATGATGCAAACTTCTGGCTCTTCTCCAAAGTCAAAATGATCAGGAAATGCAATGTTTCTATTCAGGGCATTGAGGCAGCCATGATAGTATAACTGAAGATGTTCAAGAAGAAGACTTCCAGGGCCTGGGGATTTAGCTCAGTGGTTTCACTACCTGCTGTGCAAGTGCAAGGACCCTAGTTCAATCCCCCGGTACCAAAAAAAAAAAAAAAAAAAAGACTTCCAGAGCTGCTCCAGAGAGTGACACTAGAAATAGACTAAGTGTGGGGTTTTTTTTGTTTGTTTGTTCAGTTTTTTTGGTTCTGGGAATTGACCTTGGGACCTTGAGCTTGCAAGGCAGGTGGCAAAACCACTGAGCTAAATCCCCAGCCCAAATAAGCATGTTTGAAGTGAGAGGAAGAATTTTGAGAGGGATCAAAGGCAGTGTGTCTTTTATTTAATTAAAAAATGTTCATTGTATTTTTTGATCACATCTCATAATTCTGGAGATACACTACTTTTTTTGTTTGTTTTAGAACTTCTATTTCCTGGATGTCAAGCAGATTACTTTCTTTCTGTAGATAAAAAGAAAAATGACTTTTTAAAAAAGCTATAGGACAATATAATCATCAGCTATGCTTTTATTATAATTCAATTATGTTTTTGATATTGTATCAATCCTCTAGATTAGATTTTAATGTTTGAGTTAGCCTATCTTCAAATTCATTCCTCATGTGGCTAATTTAATCTTACTTCATGGAGTTGTGAGAACTAAATTTACTAAGCAACCAATATATGTGGGGCACTGTGCTAGGGGCTGGGGACTCAGTAGTAAGACAGGCAGGCTCTATGCCCTCATGGAGGCTGCATTCTACTGTGGGATGTAGAAAATAATGTCAGTGAAAAAGAGATCCCCTAGATTTAGATGAAGGTATCATTAGATTAAACAAATTGATGGTCCCAGGCTCCTAGAGCAGAGAAGCTCAGCTGGTTCCAGCACCTGGAAGGAAGCTCCCTGCCTCCATCCCAGGCTCCTTGGGCAGAGAAGCTCAGCCAGTCCCAGCACCTGGAAGGAAGCTCCCCCGGTGCCATCCCAGGCTCCTAGGGCAGAGAAGCTCAGCTGGTCCCAGAACCCGGGAGGAAGCTCCCCAACTCCATCCCAGGCTCCTAGGGCAGAGAAGCTCAGCTGGTCCCAGAACCTGGAAGGAAGCTCCCCACCTCCATCCCAGGCTTCTTGGACAGAGAAGCTCAGCCAGTCCCAGCACCTGGAAGGAAGCTCCCTGGCTGCCATCCCAGGCTCCTAGGGCAGAGAAGGTGTGCTGGTTCCAGCACCCAGAAGGAAGCTCCCCCACAGCCATCCCAAGCTCCTAGGGCAGAGAAGGTGAGCAGTGTGTGTGCCAGAAGCATACACCCCGCCCTGGTGGAAATGAGAAAACACATAAACAAGCCTCAAAAACAGAGTTCCAGATCACCTACAGCAACCTCAAAGGGAAACAAGATGGAACAGTCTGATACTCAACCACCTGGACTCTCTGAACTAGCAACAAAAGAGGATCTGGGAAAAATGAAATCAGAAATAATTACTCAGATAACAGCAAAGATTTTGTTCATGGTGCAAGACATGATTAATAAATCTAGAGAGGACACAGATAAAAAAATAGAGGATCTGAGGAACATGATGGAATTCCAACATAGGAAACAAATGGAATCCATAAAACACATACAAACAGATTTCCAAGAGATTAAAAATTCCATCAAAAGTCTACGCAGCAGAATGAACCAATGTGAAGATAGAATTTCACATATAGAAGAAAAGATTGCAATTAGTGAGGAGGAAAAGAAAAATTGCTTTAAAATTGTAAGGGAACATGAGAAATCAATCCAGCAGCTGCTAGATGATGCAAAGAAGAATAACATAAGACTGATTGGAGTCAATGAAGAAACAGGAGAGAGTGCAGATGACATAAAAAAACTCTTCACAGAAGTGATGGCAGAAAACTTCCCAAGGAGGGGAAAGGAACTTGACATACAGATAAGTGAGGCATATAGGACTCCAGCTAGCCTTAATCAAAACTAATCTACACATAGGCATATAATAGTTAGGATTCCAGAAATCCAACAGAAGAACAAAATTCTACAAGCAGTGAGAGAAAAGAAACAAATCACATACAAAGGAAAGCCCATCAGAATCACAGCAGACTTCTCAATGCAAACCCTCAAGGCAAGAAGAGCTTGGAGTGATGTATTTCAAGCCCTAAAGGAAAACAGCCTCCAACCCAGATTGATGTACCCTGCAGGATCATATGGCTTTTTCCTTTCCTCTGTTTAAATGATGACTTTTGGGGGTGGATCTTCCAATACTGCACCAACACTGCCATCCCTATAACAAAACCACTTTCTATCTTTCAAAATTGATGGAGAAATAAGATACTTTCATGACAAAGATCACCTCAGGAACTTCATGAATACCAAACCAGCACTCCAAAAAATTTTAGACAATACCCTAGGAAAAGAAAATGAGGATCACAACCCCAGGAAACCCAGCAGAATGAATCCATTGGGCATGACAAATTAAACGCAAAGAGGGAGAATCCAACAAAAAGAAAAAGTCATGACAAGGCTTTTAAAACTTTTAACTTCATCTCCCTAATGAGTGTATAATTCAATCTTATTATTGTACTGATTAGTATTTTTCTGATTCTAGAGTTGCACACCATTCCTTGTGCTATACTGGCTATTTATCATCTTCTTATGTCTACATTTTAATTGGGTTGTCTATTAATGAGCTCTAAGAATTCTTTATATATTCTGGTCATAGCTTATATGCATTGTAAATATGGTCTTTTTAAGAAATACTTTTCATTTTAATGATGTCATTTAAAGTTCTAAATTTTGATGGAATCTCATTTATCAATTTTTTTCTTCTATACATCATGTTTTTTGTATCCTAGGTAGTTCTTGCCTACCCTGAATTCATAAACATTTTTCCTTATAATTTCTTCTTAAAGTTTTATACTTTTAGTCTTTCATGTTTAGGTTCATAGATCCCTTCAAGTTATTTTCATGTATGGAAATAAAGGGTTGAGGTTAATTTTTTATATACGGATACCAGGTGTTCTAAGTACTGTTTGCTGAAAACGCTATCTCTTCCTCTGCTCTTGAATTGAGTTTATATTCTATAAAATGCTAATGTTAAATAATCTTTCAAAACTCAGTGGACCATATATGTGTGGTTCTATTTCTAGATTCTCTTTTTTATTCCAGTGATCTATATGTCTTTCCTTACACCAACACTGCCTTGATTACTGTAGCTTTAGAAGAAGTCTTAAAATTAGGTACCAAATGTCTTCCAACACTGTTTTTGTTTTTGTTTTTAACTTTTCTAGGTCCTTTGTACTCCTACATAACTTTTAAATTTCAATATCCAATTCTTCATTTATAACAAGTATACACAGACCTGAATTTTTATATATACCTTGTGTTTTCTAATCCTGCTAAATTCAAATACAAGTGCTAGGGGCTCCTAGAGATTTCTTAGTATTTTCTCTATAGATGATCATTTCATCTACATATAAAGATTTTTCTTCTGCCATGACAATCCTATCCTAGTTGTGTTATTTTATTGCCAGACTATTTTTGTGGGACCTAGGTTTTAAAGTTTAATGGACAGATAAAGTGTAAGCATATCTGCCCTTGTTCCTCACCTTAAGGAGAAAGCATTGTATCTTCTCCATTTATATAAGGTGTTCTCACTGGAAGTATGGAGTACATGTCTTTAATCTGTTGAGAAGTTTCTGTTCTACTTCTAGTCTCCTGATAGCTTTTACCATGAACAGCTGTAGAATTTAGTCCAATGCTTTTTCTCCAACTAGTGACAGGATCATATGGCTTTTTCCTTTCCTCTGTTTAAATGATGACTTTTGGGGGTGGATCTTCCAATGCTGCACCAACATTGCCATCCCTATAACAAAACCATTTTCTTCATCCTGCCAGATCTGACTTCCAAAAGTTTGTTTTGTTAAACAAATTTCTATCTATGTTCATACTTTTTTCTTCTATTACCTTTATCCAGTTTTAGGTTTAGCACAATGTTGAGTTCCTAAAATGAGGGGAGAAGTTTTCCTTCTTTTTTCTGCTTTAATTGTTTGATATAATTTATTAGTTAAAATGTTTATGAGCCTGCTGTTGTCATATAGGTAGGTTTTAAAGCTAGCAATATACTTTCTTTAATAGGTGCTATTCAAATTTTATATTTCCTCCAGAGTTATTTTCATTAATTTGTCTTCCAAGGTACTTCTTAGAATTTGTCAAATTTATTTCAAAAAAGATTTTTGTAATATGCTTTCTATATCCTTTTAAATTCTGTAAAAGCTGTGGTAATGTCTCCTAGATCTTAATATTGTAATTTAAAAAATGTATAACTGATATTGTGTAATAGGAAGCAAAGGTCTAAAGGTGCAGGGGAAGTGGGAGGGGTGGGGAAAGGACAAAAGGGAAAGAAAAAATATGAGAAGAGGAAAAAAATGGAAACAAGGTCTTTGCAAATAGGGAAGGGTGGAGGGGGTGAAGGGAGGGCAAGGGAAGGAGAAAAAAAATAAGAACCAAGAGACTCAAGTAATGGTACAAGATCCCAATGATGAATGTAACTGTATTTTCTACCAAAAATGTACCAATAAACTTAATGGAGGGAAAAAAAAAACAAATTGATGAGGAAAAACATTAACTTGAGGAGAACATTTTGTATAAGATTGTTAAGGGAGGATTAAGGACACTGTATATTATCTGAGTTGATACCCAAAAAGTAAGAGTTCTGAAAGGAGAATGCTCTAGAGGTAATAAGAATTATAAAAGCCTAAAGATAAAAAGCATTTAGTGCCCTTCCTATCACCTACTGGCTTCACCTAGCTAATTCCTTTCCCATTCTAGATCAGTTTCTAGGTTACTTCCTTTGGAAACCTTTCTGCCTCTTTCCCTGCTCTCTCCTGTCCAAGTCTCCTATGTTACCTTTGTTAGGACTCTCATGGATCTAAGTAATGATCTGAGTAATGTCTCCTCCCACACCAACTGTGATCTCAGTGACAGCAGCAGCAACACTGACTCTCACTTTCCTTAGCTTCCCCAGGACCTAGTAAAGCACCAATGAGAACCAGCACAACGGCGTCACAGATGGAGAAGCTAAGATTGAAGGTTAAGAGATAGATTCAAGATTAAATAACTGGCTAGTAAGTGGTAGAACCCACTGTACCTCTGTCTTCTTTTTAAAGTAAAAATCATCCTTCTCAATCCTGAACAGACAGATCAAAGAAATCAGAATAGAGACTTCAGAAATAGACTACATACTTGTTTTAACACGTGAATATTACTCAGCCGCATTCATAGTAAAAGAAATGCAAACTTAAAAAAGTATTTAGTGTAGTGAGTTGAAGGGTAGCCTTTCAAAAGATATACTTATGCCCCAGAAGTTGTGAATGTTACTTTTCTTGGAAAAAAGGCTTTGTAGATGTGATTAAAGATTTCAAGATGGCACACCCTAGATTAAAAGGGTAGCCCCAATCCAGTAATACATGCTTCTATAACAGCCAGACAGAGGGAGGCTTGGACCACAGAAGGCAGAAGTAGACACTGCAGTCCTGCTGCTGCAAGCTGAGGAATTACTCATAGCTACAGGAAGCTAGGAGGAGGCAAGGAGAATTTGCTCTAGAGCAGTGGTGGCAAACCTATGACATGCATGTTATTGTGTTTTTCTTTTAAGACAAGAGATGTTAATGTAGAGTTGGGGCTTTTTTCTAAGCTAAGACCTCTGTATTCAGGTTTAAATTAGCGTTAGCACTTTGCCATAAGTAAGTGGGTATTGGGTTGTAGTTTGGCGCTTGGTCTCTAAGAAGTTCGGCATCACTGCCATAAAGGCTTCAGCAGAAGTGTGGCCCTGCCAATTACTTGGTTTTGAATTTTTGACCTTCCAAACTGTATCAAAATAAATCTTTATTGTTTTAAGCCACCCAATTTGTGGTAATTTGTTGTGATAGTCTCAGGAAACTACTAAAGATATACTTAGCATTTTTTAAAGAAAACGAAGCTTAGATAAAGTGAGGAAAATGGAGGAGGCTGAAGAACTAGAGAAAGAGGCATAAGCCAGATTCTGAAGGGACGGGAGTTTGGATTTTACTACGAGCCATGGGAAGCCAAGGGTGGCTATTGAGCTGCAGTATTATTTGGTGCACATTTAACCCAAAGGGCATAGGACTAGAGGTCAAGTACAGTAAAACAGTCTAATAGTTGACTAACAGGGATGTTGGTGACACAGACCAGTTGGCTGTCACAGAGATAATGAGGGGAATACATTGGGATATATTTTGAGATTGAAATAATAGGACTTTATAATGGATGTAAATTAAATAAATCAAAGGTACCGTTTGAGGATTTTAGTGCTAACAAATGGGTAATGGTAATATTATTTACTGAAAATGGCAGTGACTAATTAAGGAAAATGTAACTTTTGAGTGTGGGAATCAATCAGGAGCTTTCTTACAAAATAATTAAATGTTAAAAATCAAAATGGAAATGTTATTTAGGTAGAAGTGAAAAAATGTATGCCAAAAGCATGATTAATTGAATATATATCTCAGAACATAAATATGTCCTTTAACATTTAGTAATCACTTAAGTTCTTTTTTTTATTAGTTTAGGAATCTTTTTATCTCTTGGGAACATCACCCTAAGGCTGTTATCACTGCAACAATTACTTCTTGCTTTCATTTATTATTAGAATAATTATTAGACATTACAATAAAAATTAGAATAAATATTAGAATGACTTTTGAGGGCAAGTTTCCAAGATCTAAACTAATTTTTATGCCTCCATATTTGATATTTCCACATGAATCCATAGAATGTAAGTTTAGAATTAACTTGCATTACAAGTTAGCAAGTGAAGCATTTCCCTGAAGTTGGTGATTTGCTTCAGTGCTGAATCCACCAACTACAACATATGCAAGAATCAATTTTTTGTCTAAACTCTACTTTAATGTTGGCTCAAGAAACGTGAAAATCTGGACTCAGAGATGCTCTTTATAACCCTTCCCCATTTAATCAATAAAGATTCTGGCAGAAAAAGAAAGTATATCTTTTTTCCCTAGCACAGATAATTGAATATTGCCTAATTAGATTAACAGCACTACTTTGATGCCATAGTGATAGGTGATATATAGGGAGCTTGGCAATGACGACTGTGTAAAAAATCATTTAATGTAAATGAAAGAAGCAAGGTCCAAAGGCCACAGCTTTGAATATAGCATTCTCTTCTCTTCTTGAAGTTTGGGTATATATTTGGGTAATATTTTGTATTAAAAATGGAATCTTTTGTATTTTTAAACTCCTTTGTATTATTTCAAATCCTTTTTTATGGCTTCTAACTTTATTTATGTAAAATTTAATCACTTTAGATTATCTGAATTATTTCTGGCTGGGCAGGAAGTAGAATCTTAGCTCCTTTCTGATCAGTGTACGGAGGTGCAAACCCTTGGCCATTCGTACATTCACCATTACAGTAAATGTAAGCCCAATACTGGGAAAGGTCAGGGTGCCATTTACTAGTGGTCCTTCTAGTCTCATTTGGATTGGACTCTGGCTCAACCTCTGTGTATTCTAAGAATATTGGTATCTGGCTACATTTTAGAGGAAATGGATATATTATATAGAGTGACTTGGAGAAAAGCTTCTGTCTTAGACATGATGCCACCTGTCTGACCTAAAAGCAGTTTGGTGAAAGGCGACTGTGACAAAAACTTTTGGAGCTTCACAGTTTGTGTGGGGATGAAAAGAAGGGATGTAAAAATGAGACAAAGTTTCTAAAACTATAATCAGCCACTTTAGACGAGATTAGATGTGTTCCGGGTGGTATGGCTGTAGACATAATCAGCACTTTTAGAGAGATGACCACATAATTCCTCTGTATTTCTTGTGCTTGATCTCCACAGTCTGCAGAAAAGCATTATTTCTTTTCCATTCATCCAGTCTGTTAAACATCTACTATGTTCCATGTTTATGAGAAAAATCTGTTTGTTTGATTACACAGTAACTGCATATGGAAGAATGAGTGCACATTGGTTACTGACCAATCAAGTAAAATAGGTCAAATTTAAAATACCTTTCTTCTTAATAATACAAAGAGGAATTGGCTTGTTTCTCTGAATAACAGAATTCTTATGTTTTTCCTTAAACCTCCTAATAGAAATTTAGAAGTAAAAGATATGAAGGAATATGAGATTGATTCTCAAAATATATTCAACTTTGAAATTTTTTTCTAATAATATAGAATTCTATAATTTAAGAAACATTTTTCTTTGAAAACAGATGATTTCTGAGTAGCCAATTTGGGTTAGAATGAAAAAAATGAGACAGTTGGAAGAACTAAGTACAAGGACCTGTGACTTAATATACTCACCTCATTTGGTAGATTATTTTCATAGTCATGAATTTAGAAATAACATTGAACTTAATAGTGGCAAATGTAGCAGCAAAGGAAAGAAAGAATCAAGAATTCTGAAATCCATTAAAACCTCTTTGCAAAAAATAATTGGCAAGACTTCTATATATGCATATCAAGCCTATGACAAAATGTGTTTATTATCTTTAAACTTCAAAGTAAATGGCATGCCAAGTGACAGAACAATACTTTGAAATTAGGAGCAATTGTAAATATCAGAACATGAAAAATATATTGACAATGTTGTAGATGGAAAATCATTTTCTGAATCTATTCTGGATTCAGAGTATTGATGCTCCTTGACTTATGATGAGGATATGTACTGATAAAATCATCTTAAATTGAAATTATTGCAAGTTGAAGATGCATTTAATACATCTAATCTAGTAAACATTGTATCTTTGCAACACAGTGCACTGTGAAGTATCATTTCTTCACCGTTACGATTGTATGGCTAATTGGAAGATGCAGCTCACTATCACTACTTCGCATCAGGAGAGAGTATAATACTTCATAGACACTAATTCCAGAAAACATCAAATTTTGAGCCTCAAAATATGGTTTCTAGTGAATAAGTATTTTAAGATATGGAAAAATTGACAAATTATGTCACACTGTCATAAATTGGGGATTCTCTGTACTTACTACAGCATCAATAGTTTATAAAGCCTATGTTTGACATTTGCCCTTCAAATAGTGAAGTTAGAAGGGACAGACAGGTAACTTACTCTACACAGCTGACATTAGACTTACAGAATATTTGTAATAGATTTGTTCTAATGTTCAAAAATTCAAAATTTTGAAAATTATAGGACTTAAATTTATAATGATTTTCATATCTTACAGAAGAATACTTGAGTATTGTTTAACCATTTTAAAATTAAGACAAACAACCTCAGAGCTATATAAAATTAACTATTTTACACTTGGGAAAGAAATTCTGAGGCTGTATTCTTGCATAGTCTATGCAATATAAATAAAGCACATTCTCTAAGCTTCAGCTTTAGTAATAGTTGCTGGTGATACATTTGAGTAACTTGCCAACAACTGAATGCATGAAGATGATTTAAATGTGACTTTGAAACATTTTATTAGTGAACGTTGTCACTAAATACAGATAAAAATAAATGTGAGAAATCAAATTGGAAAATTTTAGAAGTATGTCAAGTCTATTTGGAAAATTTTAGAATTTACACATCTATATTAAGCAGGTTGATTATATAATGAACCAATTTTCATTGTACATGTAATTGTGAATTCAACATCACACATGACTCATATACATAACAATCCTATTTGGAAAAACAACAGAATTTATTTTTCTATGTACATATCAATTTCAACTGTGTTAGTTTATAACAGTTGCCAAAACAATATGTCATCGACTGAGTGGTTTAAATTATTGATGACATTATGCTGATTGGGCCAAAATTTCAAGAAGTAGCAACCATTCTGGACTTGCTGATAAAGCATTTGAGTGTCAGAGAATGGGAAATAAATTCAACTAAAATCGAAGGGCCTTCTATCCCAGTGAAATTTCTAGGAGTCCAGTGGTGTGGGATATACAGAATTATCTCTTTTAAAGTAAAGGACAAGTTGTTGTACCTGGCCCCTCCTACAACCAAGAAGGAGCCATAATGCCAAGTGAGAACACTCAAATTTTGAAGGTAACACCTTTCTCACTTAAGTGCGCTGCTCTAGCCCATTTATCCAGTGATTCAGAAAACTTGTAGTTTTGAGTAGGGACCAGAACAGGAAAAGGCTCTGGAATATGTCTAGGCTGCTGTGCAGACTGCTTTTCTGCTTGCATTGTATATGCCAGCAGATATAATGGCATCAGTGGCAGATGGGGATGCTGTTGGGAGTCTCTGGCAGGCCTCCTACGTGAATCACAGTGATGCCCTTAGGATTTTTTTTTTTAGGTCTTTTATTGGTACATTTTAGGTATACAATTTGTTTACATTTATCATTGGGTGTTTGTACCTGTACATGATATATCTTGGTTCTTATTTTTTTCCCCATTACCTGTGCACCCTTCACCCTCTCCGCCCTTCCCTATTTACATAGATTTCATTTCCATTTTTTTCTTTTCTCATAGTTTTTCCTCTCCCTCTTTTCTTTTCCCCTTCCCCTCCCTTCACTCCTTCATCTTTGGACCTTTTTTCTTATTTCAAATTATCAATTATTCATTTTAATCATTTTAACCCTTGTTTACACTATCAGTTTCTCACACTAGAGAAACTATTCGGTATTTACACATGTGTGTCCTATTTATTTCACTTAAGAGTATGACCTCGATATGCATCAATTTAGCTATAAATTGTGATACTCTGCCATCATCTGCATACAACCTTTCTCCTTTGAAAAGCAATTCTGGCCTGCTCATAGACATTAGTGGAAACTGAACACTGGATCATGAAATGCTATATTACATATAACCTGAGCTGATCATTATGAACTGGGTGCTATCTGAGCCACCAAATCATAAAATTTGACATGCATAGAAACAGTCCATTATGAAATGGAAGCTGTACATACATGACTGAGCCTGAGCAGGTCCTGAAGGTATAAGTTACATGAAGAAGCAGCTCAAATGTCCATGGTTCTTACTCTTGCTATACTGATTTCTGTTGCATAGTATCTACCCATGACTTCATGAGATATACACTATGATCAGTTGACAGGGTAAGACTAGGATCTGGCTTACAGATGGTTCTGCATATCATGCAGGCACTGCCCACAAGTGGAAAGCTGCAGCACTAATCCCCTTTCCAGGACATCCCCAGATAACAGTAGTGAAGGGAAGTCTTTACAGTGGGCAGGACTTCAGGTAGTGCCCCTAAGTGTACATTTTGCTTGAAAGAAAATGACCAGTTATACAACTACATACTGATTCATAGGCTGTAGCTAAGGATCTGGCTGGGTGATGAGGGAACTGGAAAGACAATTACTGGAAGTTTGGTGATAAAGGCATTTGGGGAAGAGGTATGTGGAGAAACCTCTACATATGAGTGAAAGATGTGAAAGTATTTGTGTCCCACATACATGCTCACCAAATGTGACCTCATCAGAAAAGGACTATGGTAGTCAAGTGGATAACATGAACTGTGGATAGCAGTTAACTTCTTTCCTCAGATACCCCTGTCATTGCCCAGTGAGCTCATGAAAAAAGTGGTCATGGTTGCAGGGAGGGAGGTTACTCATGACTCAACAAAATAGACTTTCACTCACCAAGGCTTACCTGTCCATAGCCACTGCTCAATGTCCAATCTGCTAGAATCGAAGATCAACACTGAATCCTTGACATGGCAGCAATCCTTGGATAATCAGCCTGAGACCTGGAGGCATGTTGATTATATTGGACTGCTTCCATCAAGGAAAGGGTATCACTTTGTTCTTATTGGAACAGAAAGTTCCTGGTATGGGTTTGCCTTCCTTGCACATAATTCTTCACCCAAACTCCTTATAGAATGCTTCATCGACTGCTCTTGTCACACAGCATGCTCATTGTCAATCTATACAGCATTGCTCCTGAGAAGGAACACACTTCATAGTCAAAGAACTGCAACAGTGGACTCATGTTCATGGAACTCATGGGCCTTACCGTATTCCTCACTGACCAGAAGCAGCTGGATTGATAGAATGGTGGACTGGCCTTTTAAAGATTCAGTTACAGTGCCAGCTGGGTGGCAATACCTTCTAGGGCTGGGGTAAGGTTCTCCAGAAGGGTGTATATGCTCTAATTAGCATCCCCTATGTGCTATTGTTTCTCTTGTAGCCAGAATTCATGAGCCTAAGAATGAAGAGATGGAAACGGGAATGGTACCACTCACCATCACTCCTAGGACAGATCACAAATGACCCAGAACCTTCAAGAATGAAGGTATATGTTACCCTTCCAGGTAATGAAGAGACGCACTGAGGTGATTACTGAATGCTGAAGAAATACAGAATGAATAGTAGCAGAATATAATTATAAAACCAGGTATTACTGCTTGACCAGTTAGAAATGAGTGTTGTAATTGTCATATTTCCTTTCTGTTTTATTAATATACTTGTGCCCTTACACGCATATATTGGAGCAGATATCTTTGTTTTCTTTCTCTGTAACATAATTTTAATTGACTTAAAATCAATAATTAAGGATTAGCAAATCTACATTATAATATTCAAGTTATGGAATATCAAGAGAAAAGTAAGCATCACCCAAAGAAAAACTCTGCCACCTATTCTGGGAAAGAAATAAGTGCATTTCCATTTTCACACAGGGGAGGTGTATCATGTTAGGAAGACTTATGTACTTGCTACTTTAGAAGTTAAATAGGGTTTACAGAGATGTGTTGGTTGTTAAGTGACAAGGATAAATTTTGACTGTTAATCATGATATGTCAACTTGGATGTATTAAATAAATGCTTAGAAGATTAGTAAAGCACAGTCCTGGGTATGTCTGTAGATGATTGACAAGTGGATCAGCAAACTTAAGAGGGAAGACCCACCATTGGTTTGGTGGCACCAGCAAAGGGGGTTGTAGCCTGGATGGAAAAAAGAAAATAGGAAGTATGTGTGTTTCTGAAGGGCTCCAGAATGCTTCAGTGGGTGCATCTCTTGCCTCTATTACCTTTGAATATCAGTCTCCAGTTTCTTCAGCCTTCCAACTCAGACTCATACCAGCAAGTCTCCAGTGAGCATTCATGCCTTCAACCTTGGACTGGTGTTGCATCCTTGATCACTCTTGTTCTGAAGCTTCCATCTTCTTGGCTACTGGATCCTCTGGGTCTCTGGCATGTGGCCATTGTAAATGTTTCCCATTTCTGATCCTGTAAGCCTACCTAATAAATTCCCTTGCATAATTATATATATATTTTCTATTGAATCTGTTTCTCTAGAGAAGCCTGACTAATACGTTATGATTTCCAAAACAATATGCCACAGACTTGGTGGCTTAAACAACAGGAATTTATTTTCTCATAGTTCTAGAAGCTGGAAGTCCAACATAAAGGTATTGGCAGATTTGGCTTCTTCTGAGGCCTCTTTACTCTGTTGGCAGATAGCTGCCTTATTCCTGTGCCTTACATTTTCTTTCTATTTTTTTTGGATGTGTAAGCATATAATTAATGTCTTTTTGTGGGTCCAAATTTCCTCTTCTGATAGGGACACTAGTCAGATTGGATTAGACTCTACCTCAATGGCTTCATTTTGAGTTAATCACTTCTTTAAAGACGTTACCTCCAAATATGGTTACATTATGAGATAGTGAGGGTAAGGACTTCTAAATTTGAATTTTGAAGGACACACTATGCAATATTTAATATAAATGTAATTCATATATTTAACAGTATTTGTTGAAACTCTGTTAGGCATGGGGCTAACAGAAACGATATAATGGAGGTGAGGTCTTTGGCTTTTTGGAGCTAAGAGTTTAATGGAGGAGAAAGTCAAGCAATTATTAAGTAAGCAATAACTGAATGAATACAAATGGCAACAATAGCTAACACTAGACAAAATTAAATGAGTGTGTGATGCAGATCATAGTGGTGGAGTAAATGATGGGAAACCTTACATGAGATTCTTGGGAAACACTATGGAAGAGCATTTTCTTCAAGATATGAGAGATGGCTTCAGGGATCAGGGAGGCTGAAGCCCAATAGATAAGACAGAGAAAATGAGGTATTTGCATTTGTCTGTACTCATAGGCCTTGGAAAAGGAGTTTGGGCATTATTTGAACTTCACTATGAATCCTTTGTACATATTTAAGTAAGAAAGCTGTGTGTGTGTGTGTGTGTGTGTGTGTGTGTTTGTGTATTTTACTGGGCCAGGATAAGAAAGCTATTTAAGCTTTTAAAATATTACTCTGGCTCTCATGCCAGATAGATTGGAAGGGACAGAGTGGACCAGACTTACTTTAGTCTATTTTCAGAATTATGGAAGTGGTTCAGGGCAGTAGTGATGGTGGATTGGATGAAAGTAGTAACAGTAAAGATGTATTAAGACTCAATGTTTTAAATGTAGCAATGAAAACACTTATAGGGCTGGGGATTTAATTCAGTGGTTCTGCCACCTGCCTCGCAAGTGCAAGGTCCCAAGTTCAATCCCTGCTACCAAAAAAAGAAAACACTTATAGATAAGTTGGATTATAGAATAATAGAGAGTCAAAGCAAGAATAGCTCCTAGATTTATGCAGCCCAATGAATATTAATGTTATTTAGTGTAAAAGAGAGGATTAGGGGGAGAATGATTTACATAGGGAACAGAATCGAGAAGGAATGTTGTAAACTTTCCTGTTCCTGGACACAGGTAATGCCCAACATCCACAACTTAGAATTGTGCTCCACCAATCACTTGGGAAGATCACAAAGCCAATCAAATTGACACTCTACCTAAACCAGCACATCCCACCGGTTCATACCCAAACACATCTCCTTAAACTTAACTCCCAAATAAAAACAGTGGTAAGTTCATAATTCTTCTTAACATAACACAACTCTCCTGATACAATCTGCAATACAGCAATCTCTTCTTGATATATTTTTTAAGAGACCAAGTAAAATTTTCTGAAACTCAAGGCAAACTTTTAAACATGAACCGCTATAAAAAATAAATAAATAAATAAATAAATAACCAAGTTACATAATTCCAATGTACAATAACACAGGATGAACTTCCCCATTCCAAAAGGGAGGAATAGGGGGATAGACAAGAATAAGACTAAACCGAGTGGGGCAAACACTAAGTCCTATAGCTCTCTATTTGGAATCCAGGACACATGGCTGCAGCAGTTAGATGTTCATTTCAGAAGGTTTGGGCATTCCCACTATTATAGCCTTGCTAGCTGCAGCCCAAATGGCTCTTCTCTTGGCCTGGTTCCACTTACAGCCTGAAGTTTTCCTTTGCAGAGGTACCACATTCTTGGCATATCTGACTTTCTGAGATTCTATGGCAATTTTACTTTCATTCCCATTGCTTCATGCAAGGCCCTCTCACGGGCCCCTTGCCTGACCTCCAAGGCTACCCTCTGAAGCTTTGTGGAAACTTTCCTGATTCCAAAACTCCTGTACTCTCATGTTTATAAAACCAGCATAATGTGGATGATACCAAGGTCTGATGTTAGCAGGAATAGTATCCAGGCTCCCTTGGACCGTGGATACAGCAAATTCTGAGTCTATAGATGATTGAGTGCCACAGTCTAATTCCTTAATAGGCCCTTCTTGTGCATGGAACTTTGGGGCTCCCTGCTAAAATGGAAAGTTTACACTTTTACACCCTTGAACCTACAATTGGTGGAGTCTTGGCAATTTCTGAGATGCCCTCAAGGAATCTTTCTTTTGGTACCTTACAAAGTATTTGGTTTCTTTTTAATGGAGCCAATCTCTTCATAAATCACATCCATTTTTGCCCCACTTTGCCTGTGATTTCTTTTGGAACTTTTTCAAACTTTTCTTCTCATTCCCCAAATTCTCACTATAAGTCTTGCTAAAAACAGCCAGCATTACTACAATATGAATATTGGCTTGCCTTGAAATTTCCTCCATCTGATTAGTCTACCATACTTAAACTCAGTCTCCTTCAAAGTCTCCGGACATGGCAAAATGTAGACAAATATTCTACTACAGTGTAACATGTGTGGCCTCTAGTCCAATTCCAAATAGAGTCCCCATTCTTATCTGAAATATCCTCTGCCTTGCTTTGCTTTCTGAATTCCTGTCAACATTTTGGTCTTTTGAGCTTTGACCACAACCACCAAGTAGGCTTTGCTTACAATATTCTAGGGCTTCTCTATTCTGCATCTCCAAACTTTTCCAAAGTCTTCCTGCAATTTTTTCCAAAAGCTTCTGAACAACACATGGTCAGGTATAGTCACCGCAAATGCTGCTCTTCAGAGATACAAATTTTCTGCATTAGTTAGCTTTCTATTCTTGAAGCAAAATACCTGACACCTTCAACTTAAAGTAGAAAAGTATTAATTTGATTCATGGTTTCAGAGGATTTGGTCTATATTTAGCTGATTCCAAGATAGCAGCATCACGGCAGAGGGCACAGTAAAGTTGCTTAGTTTATGGTGACTAGGAGGCAGAGCTGGATAACAGTGTCAGAGAGAAAGGGACCATATATAGTACTCAGGATCATGCCTCCATGACCCACCCAGGCACACCAGAACTGTGCTTTACTAATTCTCTAAGTGCCTCCCAAGTTAATCAACTTGACAATTAAATTTAACAACCACAGATGTTAAAATCCAATAGTTTACAGGGGGTATCACAACCTCCAACTTGAAACTATACTACAAAGCTACTGTGATGAAAACAGCATGGTACTGGCAAAGAAACAGACCTGAGGACCAGTGGAATAGATTAGAAGATGCAGCAACAACTCCAGACACACTTAGCTACCTCATCTTCAACAAAGGAACCAAACACCCTCACTGGAGGAAAGATAGCCTCTTTAATAAATGGTGCTGGAAAAATTGGGTTTCAACTTGCCAAAGATTAAAACTAGACCTATATCTCTCACCATGCACTAAACTAAAATCTAAATGAATTAAAGATCTAAATATTAAAATAGAAACACTGAATTGGCTGGAACAGAAGTTAGGTAAAACTCTTGAAGATGTTGGGGTAGGAAAGGATTTTATGAACAAAACCTCAGTTTCCCATGAACTAGCACAATCAACAAGTGGGATCTCTTCTTACTAAAAAGCTTCTGAACAGGAAGAGAAACCACCAGCAGTGTGAAGAGATAACCCACAATGTGGGAAAAAATCTTCACCTGCTTTTCCTCAGACAAACGTCTACTATCTAGAATCTATAAAGAACTTAAAAAGATCAGACCTCTCAAATTTAAAGACCCAATCCAAAAATGGGTACCTTAAGTGAACAGACATTTCTTAGACAAAGAAGTAGACATGGCAAATAAACATATGAAAAAATGTTCAACATCACTGGTCATTCGAGAGACACAAATGAAAACAATGCTGAGATTCTATCTCACTCCAGAAAGAATGGCTGCTGTCATGAAATCAACCAATAACAAATGCTGGTGGGGCTGTGGGGAAAGAGGAACACTGCTCCACTGCTGGTGGGAGTGTAGACTGGTGCAACCACTATGGAAATCAGTATGGAGATACCTCAAAGAACTAAGACTAGAAGTCCCATTTGACCCCACTATTCCCCTGCTGGGTATCTTCCCCAGAGAATTAAAAGAATCATACCACAGTGATATATGTGGACCCATGTTCATAGCAGCACAATTTGTAATAGCTAAAACTTGGAAGCAGCCCAAATGCCCATCAACTGGAGATTGGATAAAGAATATGTGGGCTTTTTTTTTTTTTTATAAAATGGAGTACTACTCAGCCTTAAAAAATGAGAAATTAGAGACATTAATAGCTAAATACATGCACATTGAGGCGATACTCTTAAGTGAAATAAATAGGACACACATGTGTAAATAACAAATAGTTTCTCTGGTGTGAGAAACTGAAAGTATAAATAAGGACTAAAAGGTATAATAGATAATGTGAAATAGAAAGAAAAGGGTAAAGGGGAAGGGGAAATGGGAGGGGTAGGGGAAAGGAAAGAAGAGAATGGAATTAATATGAGAAAATGAAAAAATGGAAACAAAGTTTTTGTAAATAGGGAGGAATGGAAGGGTTGAAGGGAGGGCAGGGGAAGAGAGAAAAATAAGAACCAAGAGAGTATGTAAAGGTGCATATCTCCAATGATGAATGTCATTATATTGTACACCTAAAATGTACCAATAAAAGGATATCCCACCCCCAAATAATCCAATAGTTCAGGTCTGTCATGCTGACTTTGAGGTACCCATTCAATTACTCTTGGAAAGCTTTAGAATTGTTCAAGTGAGAAAATATTATGAAAGCAAAATGTAAAAAATGTTATAAGTTGAATAGTATCTATAAGTTTAAGTAATTTGCTTTTATGTTAAGATTTAACTAAAGGATTAGGTAAGAATTTGTCTTTTTTTTCCCATGTAATGGATATCAGACATTTACAAGACATCAATTTGAGACTGAGTCAAAGGTTTCATATTAGTGTTACTATCTAATTTACTGATGCTATTAGAGATACCTTCGAAGGGCTACATCAAGTTATTTAAAAGTAAAGCATATCATGCTAGGTTTTAGAAGTACAACAAAAGAGTACATTAGAATTTAAATGAAAATTTCAAGCAAAATACTTTTAGTGTGTTTTTGGAAATGGTAAATCTGGCAGAGATTTAGGAATGTTTGACTCTTCTGGAATTAGTGATTTTAGTCATTTAGTAGGGACTCTGTTAACAGTTTCTTAAATATTTAATATTCTATCCAGAATGGTGGAATGGCATAATATTTGCTATTAATGAAGAAAATAAATCATGTGTCTTACCCTAAGATATTGAAACCCTAAAAAGAATCTTGTATTTCATGCTAAAATGGATCTTTTTATTATTTTCAAATGTTTCATGATTTTGAAAATAATTTTTAATGGCTAAGCAGGAAAATTGGGTATATGTTTATGGACAAGATAGTCAAAATTATTACTGAGCAATTTACACAGACTCGATAAATGATTGAATATGATTTTAAAGATAGAGAAAAATACAGTTTGGCTATTATGTCATTATCAGCTTTGTTAGAGGTATAGTTGACAGAAAGGATTCTATTTTCAGTGTTTAAATTACTCCCAGAGTAACATCAAGTTTACTAAGAGAAGATTATCATTAAAGTAATCTGTACTTGTATACACTAAAGGCTAATCTGTTTTTACATCAAGATAGTGGTGATCAGTAGGGCACAAATTTAAATTGTTTTTCTAAAAGTAGTGTCTAATTTTATAGGATACTATAAAATACATTAGATATAATTTTTTCCTATTCATTTTACAATTCAGGAAATTAAGATCAAAACAGGTGAAAAGTGAGTAACCTACAATAAGTTATTGGAAGGATTGAAACTGAAACTCTGGGATTCCGATTTCCAGGCTAGTGCTTTTCATCTCCAGAAGGCTGAATTTGATGAACTGGTCTCTTCTTTTGGCAAATATCAAAATATTTAGTTTCTTTGTTAGTAGTACTAAGCCTGTACTTTGTTAGAAGTATTAACTAGATAAGAAATCCCTTAGTTTGCCTTGGCTATTTTTTTTAACCATAGATTAAAAAAGATTTTCTAGAGAAGATTCATGAGATTTGAAAAATATTGGGTCTCCCTGTGCTTCCACTCAAAAAGTTTGGTATCTTTAACTAATACTGATGCTTTTTTTTTTTCTCTTTTAGTTCAGCTCTAGTGGGTCTTCATGTTGCACCTTATTGTTACCTGCCCACAATGAGGGAAGTCCTGCTGGGCAGTCTTTTTTTTTTTTTTGATAGATGCTCCATGAAACATGTGAATTGAATTTGTTACTTTTGATTTCATTAACATGAATTTCAAACTGACTGCTTGGGGTGGTAAGTTTAAGCTAAGATCTTAAAAGATTTTTTTACACCACAGATATATTTACTTTTCTGTAATCCATGCCTAAATAAATTTTCAAACATTGAGAAATTATGAAAATACTGCCAGGCATGTTAAATTTCTCATTAAGTACACTGTATCCATTTCAATAAGTTTAATAATCATTTTCATAGTTGATACTGCAGTTTTCAAGCTGAAATTCTTTATGGATTGTATATATGATGTGGAAAATATGAAATGTATCAGTGGGGAATGTGAGGAGTGACTCATTCTGAAGGAGTTAAATGTGCTAGCTGCATTTTAGCTTTTCTGCCCAAAAGTTTAGGAAAGGGAATGAAAATGATTATGGGCTGCTAAAAATATTAGAAGAGAAAGGATGTAATAATGTAAAACAAACTCTGGCAAATAAGAAGGGGACTATTTTTTTCTCTTGCCAAAGAACCTCAGGACCTTTTCATCATTGATACTGGCATTGCTAATCTAACATACCATTTATTGAAATGGTGATGTAAAAGTTTTACAGTGACCTCAGGAAACATTTTGTTGCCCAGAGACTTGCCAATATCAGGTAGCTGAACAATTTTTGGTTTCTAGATCAGACTGACCGGGTCTGACACTGATTGATTTTTGGTGGCTGGAAGGATCAACATTTTACAGTGACTTCACTGCAAATTATATTAATATTTTAGAACCAAAGTTCTATTTGGTCATGGATTATATCAAACTTTCAGGTAGTCTTACAAAGGCAAATCAACAGCAGCATATTTTAGGACAAAACTAGGACATTTATTTGTTTATATTATGTTCTAATACTTATTTTGGAAAATTTTTTTCTGTTTCACTTGAGGGAAATGGAGTCAGTGACATATACAAAGATTTTACAAGGAGTTTTGGAAAAGATAGTACATTGCTTTCAGCATTAATGAAATCCCGAGAACCAAAAAATAAAAAGAACAATGCAACCCCATATCAGCCTATACAAGGATAACTATGGTCACAGCCTCACATTTTCATAACCAGTTATATCTATATTATCTATACCTATATATATATATATATATATGTAGCTATCCTTCACATACTTATATATGTAATTTGTCACATATATTTACCACATATTTATTACTTATGATATATATCACACATACAATTTTATATATATATCATACCACACATATATAAGATAAATGATGAAAATGTGTAGTTTTGGGTATGTTTCTACTAGTATAGGCTGATATGAGGCTGTTTAAGATTTTCATTCCTGCAGTAATTTTATCATATTGATGTATGTATGTATTTATATATCTGTATCTATATCTGCATATGTATCTAGAGAGACATATAGAGACATAGCAGTGGAAAACCCAATCCTGGTGGTAACAGAGAAGCTATTCTAATAGAATATCAAATTCAAGATGAAATGCAAATTCTACAAATTTTTTTCCAATTTTTAAACATTGGCTTGTGGTTACATCATTATCATTTTGACCTCAGGACATTATCTGTGTTTAATGGATATTACCTTGTGGGTGATATAGTAGTAAGCTGGAAATAATGGGAAAATATGTAGCCTTAAAGAAAAAGGAAGTCTTGCAGAAGAGGGAAAAAGTTGTCAAATCTAATTTCTTCTTTTTTAGGGGGGGCGGTTCTGGGGATCAAACTCAGGACCTTGCACTTGCAAGGCAGGCGAACTGCCACTGAGCTAAATCCTGGGCTCTCAAATCTAATATCTTAAATCATAATTTCAGGTATACACTTAGGCAACAACTCTCCTCTCCTGGCTATTTTGTACAGTGTGCAACAGCTCTGAGCACAGTCCACATTCAGCGAGAATGGTAGGCCATTGATTGAGCCAATTGTCCTCTTTTCAATTTATTTTCTTTTTTGTTTAGTTGAGATTCTAAAGCCTGTCCATTTAATAACATTTACCAGTAATTGATTGCTTGTGACTGCCCTCCTCAGTCTTCCTCCTTTCTTTTCTTCCATTTTTTATTTCCTCTTTTTATTTTATTCTTATTTTTAAAAAATTTTATTTTATTGGTACATTTTAGGTACACAATATAATGACATTCATCATGGGAAATTTGCACTTATACATAATCTCAGTATTTTTCCCCCTTCTGGCCTCCCTTCAACCCCTCCATCCCTCCCTATTTATAAGGACTTTGTTTCCATTTTTTCATTATGTCATATTAAATCCATTCCCTTCTTCCCTTTCCCCTACTCCTCCCACTTCTCCTTCCCCTTTGCCCCTTTTCTTCCTATTTGACATTATCTATTATACCTTTTACTGCTTATTTACACTTTCATTTTCTCACACTAGAGAAACAATTTGTTATTTACACATGTGTGTCCTATTTATTTCACTTGAGAGTATCGCCTCAATGTGCATGTATTTAGCTATTAATGTCTCTAATTTCTCATTTTTTAAGGCTGAGTAGTACTCCATTTTATAAAAAAAAAAAGCCCACATTTTCTTTATCCAATCTCCAGTTGATGGGCATTTGGGTTGCTTCCAAGTTTTAGCTATTACAAATTGTGCTGCTATGAACATGGGTCCACATATATCACTGTGGTATGATTCTTTTAATTCTCTGGGGAAGATACCCAGCAGGGGAATAGTGGGGTCAAATGGGACTTCTAGTCTTAGTTCTTTGAGGTATCTCCATACTGATTTCCATAGTGGTTGCACCAGTCTACACTCCCACCAGCAGTGGAGCAGTGTTCCTCTTTCCCCACAGCCCCACCAGCATTTGTTATTGGTTGATTTCATGACAGCAGCCATTCTTTCTGGAGTGAGATAGAATCTCAGCATTGTTTTCATTTGTGTCTCTCGAATGACCAGTGATGTTGAACATTTTTTCATATGTTTATTTGCCATGTCTACTTCTTTGTCTAAGAAATGTCTGTTCACTTAAGGTACCCATTTTTGGATTGGGTCTTTAAATTTGAGAGGTCTGATCTTTTTAAGTTCTTTATAGATTCTAGATAGTAGACGTTTGTCTGAGGAAAAGCAGGTGAAGATTTTTTCCCACATTGTGGGTTGTCTCTTCACACTGCTGGTGGTTTCTCTTCCTGTTCAGAAGCTTTTTAGTAAGAAGAGATCCCACTTGTTGATTGTGCTAGTTCATGGGAAACTGAGGTTTTGTTCATAAAATCCTTTCCTACCCCAACATCTTCAAGAGTTTTACCTAACTTCTGTTCCAGCCAATTCAGTGTTTCTATTTTAATATTTAGATCTTTAATTCATTTAGATTTTAGTTTAGTGCATGGTGAGAGATATAGGTCTAGTTTTAATCTTTGGCAAGTTGAAACCCAATTTTTCCAGCACCATTTATTAAAGAGGCTATCTTTCCTCCAGTGAGGGTGTTTGGTTCCTTTGTTGAAGATGAGGTAGCTAAGTGTGTCTGGAGTTGTTGCTGCATCTTCTAATCTATTCCACTGGTCCTCAGGTCTGTTTCTTTGCCAGTACCATGCTGTTTTTATCACAGTAGCTTTGTAGTATAGTTTCAAGTTGGAGGTTGTGATACCCCCTGCCATATCTTTGTTACCTAGAATTGCTTTTGCTATTTTGGGGTTCTTCTTCTTCCAAATGAAGTTTTGGATTGTTTTTCTCAAGGTCTGTGAAGTATGCTGCTGGAATTTCATTTGGGATTGCATTGAATCTATATAGCAGTTTTGGAAGTATGGCCATTTTCACTATATTGATCCTTCCTACTCAGAACCAAGGGATGTCTTTCCACTTTCTGATATCATCTTCAATCTCTCTTTTCAGAGTGCTATATTTTTCAGAGAAGAGGACTTTGATTTCTTTTTTTAGATTGATTCCTAGGTATTTCAGTTTTTTGGATGCTATTGTGAAAGGAATTGTTTGCCCTATTTCTGTCTCAGTGAGTCTATTGTTCATGTAGAGCAAAGCTATTGATTTTTATATGTTGACCTTGTATCCAGCTACTTGACTGAATTTGGTTATTAAGTCTAGAAGTCTTTTGGTGGAGTTCTTGGAGTCTTCTATATAGAGCATCATGCCATCAGCAAATAATTATAATTTGACTTCTTCATTTCCTATCTTAATTCCTTTTATTTCTTTCTCTTGTCTAATTGCCATAGCTAATGTTTCCAAAACTATAGTGAACAGGAGTGGTGATAGTGGACATCCTTGTCTTGTTCCTGATTTTAGTGTGAAGGATTTCAGTTTTTGACCATTTAGTATGGTATTGGCTGTTGGGTTTTCAAAGATAGATTTTACCAGATTGAGTTAGAGACCATCTATTCCAATTTTTTGTAGAGTTTTTATCATAAATGCATGTTGGATTTTGTCAAATGCTTTTTCTGGATCTATGGAGATAATCATATGATTTTTGTCCTTGACTGTATTGATACAGGGTACTACATTGATTGATTTGTATATGTTAAACCATCCCTGCATCCCTGGAATGAATCCAACTTGGCCAGGGTGTATGATCTTCTTGATGATCTTCTGCATTCTATTTGGAGTATCTTAGGTAGGATTTTGTATTTGCTCATTAGTGAGATTGGCCTGTAGTTCTCTTTTTCGGTTGAGTCTTTCCCTGCTCTGGGGATTAAGGTGTTGCTTGCTTCCAGGAAAAAATTTGGGAGTATTGCTTCCCTTTCAATTTCATTGAAGAATTTAAACAGTAGTGGCAGTAGTTCCTCTCTAAATGTCTTGTAGAATTCAACAGTGAAGACATCAGGTTCTGGGCTTTTATAGTTGGTTAGTTTTTAATTACATTTTCAATTTCATTGGTTGATATTGGGTTTTTTAGAATTTTTAGGTCTTCTTCAATCAACTTTGGAAATTCATAAGTGCCTAGGAATCTGTCCACTTCTTCTGTGTTTTCCATCTTATTGGCATATAGGTTTTGGAAGTAGGTATTGATGATCCTCTGGATTTCTGCTGGGTCTGTTGTAATTTCACCCTTCTCATTCCTAATTGCATGGATTTGGGCCTTTTCTTTCCTTTTTCTAATAAGGTTGGCAAAGGATTTGTCAATTTGTTTATTCTTTTGAAGCACCAACTCTTGGGTTCATTAATTTTTTGTATAGTTCTCTTAGTCTCCATTGAATTGATTTCTCCTCTGATGTTTATAATTTCCTCTTTTGTATGGCCTTTGAGTTTGTCTTGCTCTTCTTTTTCTAGAAGCTTCAGGCTGTTTAAGGTTGTTCTGGAACCTTCAGGTTGTCAGGTTTTTTAATTGGGCTTGCTCTGTTTTCGTAATATGAGTCCTCACTCTTATAAATTTCTCTCATAAGCCTGCTTTCATTGTATGCCATAGATTCCAATATGTTGTATTGTCATTGTCATTTAATTGTAGGAATTGTCTGATTTCTTCTTTAATTTCCTCTGTGACCCATTGGTTATTCAGAAGTGTGTTGTTCAGTTTTCATGTGTTAATGTAATTTTTGGGGCTTCTTTTTCTATTGACCTCCGTTTTCATTGCACTAAGATGTGATAATTTACAGGGGATAACTTCAATTCCTTTGCACTTAATTAAACATGTTCTATGATTGAGTATGTGGTCTGTTTTGGAGAATGATCAGTGTGCAGCTGAAAAGAATATGTATTCTGATTTTATGGGGTGGAACACTCTGAACACATTTGTTAAATTCATTTGTTCAAGAGTTCAATTGAGTTCCAATATTTCATTACTTACTTTTTGTCTAATTGATCTATCTCTTTGTGACAATGGGTTTTGAGATTCCCCACTACTATTGCATTAGGACTTGATTTTTCATGTCTGTTAGTATTTGTTTTATTTAGTTGGGCACACCAGTGTTTGGTGCATAGATAGATAACTGATATGTATGGACTTATCATTTTGTTGGATTCTCCCCCTTTACATTTAATTTCTGGTTGCTACCAATGGATTCATTCTGCTGTGTTTCTTTGAGTTGTGATTCTCATTGTCTGTTACTACAATATTGTCTAAAACTTTTTGGAGTGCTGTTTTGCTATTCGTGAAGTTCCTAAGGCGCTCTTTGTCATGAAAATATCTTATTTCTCCATCAATTTTGAAAGATAGTTTTGCATGATACATCAATCTGGGTTTGAGGCTGTTTTCCTTTAGGGCTTGGAATATGTCACTCCAAGCTCTTCTTTCCTTGAGGGTTTGAGATGAAAAGGGTAGTGTGATTCTGATGGATTTTCCTTTGTATGTGATTTGTTTCTTTTCTCTAACTGCTTATAGAACTTTGTTCTTTTGGATTTCTGGAATCTTAACAATTATATGCCTATGTGTAGATTTTTTTTTTATGAAGGCTATTTGCAATCCTATATGCCTCACTTATCTGTATGTCAAATTCTTTTCCTTGCTTGGGAAGTTTTCTGCCATCACTTCTGTGAACAGTTATTGGTTTTTTTTTCCCATTAAGTTTATTGGTACATTTTTGGTAGAAAATACAGTTACATTCATCATTGGGACCTTGTACCTTTGCATGAGTCTCTTGGTTCTTATTTTTTTTCCCCTTCCCTTGCTCTCCCTTCACCCACTCCACCCTTCCCTATTTGCAAAGACCTTGTTTCCATTTTTTTCCTCTTTTCATATTTTTTTCTTTCCCTTTTGTCCCTTCCCCTACCTGTCTCAATTCCCCTGGCCTTTTAGATCTTTTCTTCCTGTTACACAATATCAGTTATACATTTTTTAAATTACAATATAAAGATCTAGGAGACATTACCACAGATTTTACAGAATTTAAAAGATATAGAAAGCATATTACAAAAATCTTTTATGAAATACATTTGACAACTTCTAAGAAGTACCTTGGAAGACAAATTAATGAAACTAACTCTGAAGGAAATATAAAACTTTCATAGCACCTATTAAAGAAAGTATATTGCTAGCTTTAAAACCTACCTATATGACAATAGCAGGCTCATAAACATTTTAACTGATAAATTATATCAAACAAGCAAAGCAGAGAAAAGAAGGAACACTTCTCCCCTCATTTTAGGAACTCAACATTGTGCTAATCCTAAAACTGGATGAAGATAATAGAAGAAAAAAGAATGAACATAGATAGAAATTTGTTTAACAAAACAAACTATTGGAAGACAGATGCGGCAGGATGTAGAAAGTGGTTTTGTTATAGGGATGGCAGTGTTGGTGCAGCATTGGAAGATCCACCCCCAAAAGTCATCATTTAAACAGAGGAAAGGAAAAAGCCATATGATCCTGTCATTAGTTGGAGAAAAAGCATTGGACTAAATTCTACAGCTGTTCATGGTAAAAGCTATCAGGAGAATAGAAGTAGGACAGAAACTTCTCAACAGATTAAAGACATGTACTCCATACTTCCAGCAAGAACACCTTATATAAATGGAGAAGATACAATGCTTTCTCCTTAAGGTGGGGAACAAGGGCAGATATGCTTACACTTTATCTGTCCATTAAATTTTAAAACCTAGGCCCCACAAAAATAGTCTGGCAATAAAATAACACAACTAGGATAGGATTGTCATGGCAGAAGAAAAATCTTTATATGTAGATGAAATGATCATCTATAGAGAAAATACTAAGAAATCTCTAGGAGCCCCTAGAACTTGTACTTGAATTTAGCAGGATTAGAAAACACAAGGTATATATAAAAATTCAGGTCTGTGTATACTTGCTATAAATGAAGAATTGGATATTGAAATTTAAAAGTTATGTAGGAGTACAAAGGACCTAGAAAAGTTAAAAACAAAAACAAAAACAAAAACAGTGTTGGAAGACATTTAGTACCAAATTTTAAGACTTCTTCTAAAGCTATAGTAATCAAGGCAGTATTGGTGTAAGGAAAGACATATAGATCATTTGAATAAAACAGAGAATCTAGAAATAGAACCACACATATATGGTCCACTGAGCTTTGAAAGATTATTTAACTTTAGAATTTTATAGAATACAAGCTCAATTCAAGAGCCGAGGAAGAGATAGTGTTTTCAGCAAATGGCACTAGAACACCTGGTATCCGTGCATAAAAAATTAACCTCAACCCTTTATTTCCATACATGAAAATAACTTGAAGGGATCTATGAACCTAAATAAAAAAGCCTAAAAGTATAAAACTTTAAGAAGAAATTATAAGGGAAAATATTTATGAATTCAGGGTAGGCAAGCACTACCTAGGATACAAAAGACATGATGTATAAAAGAAAAAAATTGATAAATGAGATTCCATCACAATTTAGAACTTTAAATGACATCATTAAAATGAAAAGTAGTTCTTAAACAGACCATATTTACAATGCATATAACCTATGACCGGAATATATAAAGAATTCTTAGAGCTCATTAATAGACAACCCAATTTAAAAGTAGACACAAGAAGATGACAAACAACCAGTACAGCACAAGGAATGGTGTGCAACTCTAGAATCAGAAAAATACTAATCAGTAAGATAACAAGATTGAATTATACACTCATTAGGGAGATGAAGTTAAAAGTTTTAAAAGCCTTGTCATGACTTTTTCTTTTTGTTGGATCCTCCCTCTTTGCGTTTAATTTGTCACACCCAATGGATTCATTCTGCTGGGTTTCCTGGGGTTGTAATCCTCATTGACTTTTCCTAGGGTATTATCTAAATTTTTTTGGAGTGCCAGTTTGGTATTCATGAAGTTCCTGAGGTGATCTTTGTCATGAAAGTATCTTATTTCTCCATCAATTTTGAAAGATAGTTTTTCAGGGTACATCAATCTGGGTTGGAGGCTGTTTTCTTTTAGGGCTTGAAATACATCACTGCAAGCTCTTCGTGCCTTGAGAGTTTGCATTGAGAAGTCTGCTGTGATTCTGATGGGCTTTCCTTTGTATGTGATTCGTTTCTTTTCTCTCACTGCTTGTAGAATTTTGTTCTTCTGTTGGATTTCTGGAATCCTAACTATTATATGCCTATGTGTAGATTTGTTTTGATTAAGGCTCTTTGGAGTCCTATATGCCTTACTTATCTGTATGTCAAGTTCTTTTCCCATCCTTGGGAAGTTTTCTGCCATTATTTCTGTGAAGAGATTTTTTTATGTCATCTGCACTCTCTCCTGTTTCTTCAATGACTCCAATCAGTCTTATGTTATTCTTCTTTGCATTGTCTAGCAGCTGCTCGATTGATTTCTTGTGTTCCCTTACAATTTTAAAGCAATTTTTCTTTTCCTCCTTACTAATTGCAGTCTTATCATCTATATGTGAAATTCTACCCTCACATTGGTTCATTCTGCTGCGTAGACTTTTGATGGTGTTTTTAATCTCTTGGAAATCTGTTTGTATCTGTTTTATGGATTCCATTTGTTTTCTATGTTGGGATTCCATCATGTTCCTCAGATCCTCTATTTTTTTATCTGTGTCCTCTCTAGATTTATTAATCATGTCTTGCACCATGAGCAAAATCTTTGCTGTTATCTGAGAAATTATTTCTGATTTCATTTTTCCCAGATCCTCTTTTGTTGCTAGTTCAGAGAGTCCAGGTGGTTGAGTGTCAGATTGTTCCATCTCATTTCCCTTAGGGGTTGCTGTAGGTGATCCAGAAGTCTGTTTTTGAGACTTGCTTACGTGTCTTCTCATTTCCAAAGGAGAAGGTGCTTCTGGCGCCCACATGGCTCACCTTCTCTGCCCTAGGAGCTTGGAATGGCAGTGGGGGAGCTTTCTTCTGGGTTCTGGAACCGGCTCAGCTTCTCTGCCCTAGGAGCTTGGGATGGCAGTGGAGGAGCTTCCTTCTGAGTGCCGGGACCGGCTCACCTTCTCTGCCCTAGGAGCCTGGGATGGCAGCAGGGGAGCTTCCTTCTGGGTGCTGGGACCAGCTGAGTTTCTCTGCCCTAGGAGCCTTGTGAACAGTTTTTTTATGTCATCTGCACTCTTTCCTGTTTCTTTGTTGACTCCATTCAGTCTTATGTTATTCTTCTTTGCATCGTCTAGCAGCTGCTTGATTGATTTCTGTGGTCCTTTTCAATTTTGAAGCAATTTTTCTTTTCCTGGTCAGTAGTTGCAATCTTATCTTCTATGTCTGAAATTCTGTCCTTACATTGGCTCATTGTGCTGTGTAGACTTTCAGTGGAGTTTTTTTTTTTTAACTAAATTCTTTTATTGGTACATTGTAGGTATACAACACAATTACATTTCTCATTGGGAATTGCACCTTTACATAATGCATCTTGGTTCTTATTTTTTCCCCATTCCTAGCCCTGCCTTCACGCCCTCCACCCTTCCCTATTTACAAAGACTTTATTTCCATTTTTTCCATTTCTCATCATTTTTCCTTTCGCTTCTTTCCTTTCCCCTGCCCCTCCCACTCCCCCTACCCCTTTGGACCTTTTCTTCCTATTTTGCATTATCGAATATACATTGTAATCATTGGTACATTTTAGGTATACAATATAATGATATTCATCATTGGAAATTTGCACCTTTACATAGTCTCTCTTGGTTCTTATTTTTCACTCTTGCCCAGTCCTCCCTTCAAACCCTCCATTCCTCCCTATTTACAAAGATTTTGTTCCTATTTTTCCATTTTCTCATATTAATCCCATTCCCTTCTATCCTTTCCCCTAGCCCTCCCACTTCCTTCCCCTTTGCCCCTTTTCTTCCTAGTTCACATTACCTATTATACATTTTAGTCCTTATTTACACTTTCAGTTTCTCACACCAGAGAAACTATTCAGTATTTATGCATGTGTGTCCTATTTATTTTACTTAAGTGTATCGCCTCAATGTGCATCCACTTAGCTATAAATGTCTCTAATTTCTCATTTTTTATGTCTGAGTAGTACTCAATTTTATAAAAAAACACATTTTCTTTATCCAGTCTCCAGTTGATGGGCATTTGGGCTGTTTCCAAGTTATAGCTATCACAAAGTGTGCTGCTATGAACATGGGCACACATATATCACTGTGGTATGATTTTTTAATTCTTTGTGGAAGATCCCCTGCAGTGGAATAGCAGGGACAAGTGGTACTTCCAGTCCTAGTCCTTTGAGGTATCTCCATAGTGACTTCCACAGTGGTGGCACCAGTCTACACTCCCACCAGCAGTGGAGCAGAGTTCCTCTTTCCCCACACCCTGCCAGCATTTGTTGTTGGTTAACTTCATGATATCAGCCATTCTTTCTGGAGTGAACTGGATCTCAGTGTTCTTTTCATTTGCATCTCTCGAATGATCAGTGATGTTGAACATTTTTTCATGTATTTATTTGCTATTTCTACTTCTTTGTCTGGGAAATGTCTGTTCATTTCAGATGCCCATTTTTAGATTGGGTCTTTAAATTTGGGAGGTCTGATCTTTCTAAGTTCTTTATAGATTCGAGATAGTAGACCTTTGTCTGAGGAAGAGCAGGTGAAGATTTTTCCCACATTGTGGGTTGTCACTTCACACTGCTGGTGGTCTCTCTTGCTGTGCAGAAGCTTTTTAATAAGAAGAAATCCCACTTGTTGACTGTTTGTGCTATTTCATGGGCAACTGAGGTTTTGTTCATAAAATCTTTTCCTACACCGATGTCTTCAAGAGTTCTACCTAAGCTCTGTTCCAACTGGTTCAGAGTTTCTATTTTAATATTTAGATCTTGAATCCATTTTGATTTTAGTTTAGTGCATGGTGAGAGATACAGGTCTAGTTTTAATCTCTGGCAAGTTGAAGCCCAATTTTTCCAGCACCATTTATTAAAGAGGCTATCTTTCCTCCAGTGAGGGTGTTTGGCACCTTTATCAAAGATGAGATGGCTGAGTGTATCTGGCGTTTGTTCTGCATCTTCTAATCTGTTCCACTGGTCCTCAGGTCTATTTCTTTGCCAGTTCCATGCTGTTTTTATCACAGTAGCTTTGTAGAATAGTTGCAGGTTGGGGATTGTGATACCCCCTGCCATGTCTCTGTTACCTAGAACTGCTTTTGCTATTCTGGGTCTCTTCTTGTTCCAAATGAATTTTTGGATTGTTTTCTCAAGGTCCATGAAGGATGCTGCTGGGATCTCAATTGGAATTGCATTAAGTCTATATAGCAGTTTTGGAAATATGGCCATTTTCACTATAGTAATCCTTCCTACCCAGGAGCAGGGGATGTCTGTCCATTTTGTGATATCATCTTCAATCTCTCTTTTCAGAGTGCCATAGTTTTCAGAGAAGAGCTCTTTGATTTCTTTCATTAGGATGATTCCTAGGTATTTCAGTTTTTTGGATGCTATTGTGAAAGGAATTATTTGCCCTATTTCTCTCTCAGTGAGTCTGTCATTGGTGTAGAGGAAAGCTATTGATTTTTGTGTGTTGACCTTGTAACCAGCTACTTGACTGAATTTGGTTATTAAGTCTAGAAGACTTTTGGTGGAGTTCTTGGGGTCTTCTATATAGAGTATCATGTCATCAGCAAATAATGACAGTTTGATTACTTCATTTCCTATCTTTATTCCTTTTATTTCTTTCTCTTGTCTAATTGATGTGGTTAATATTCCCAGAACTATATTGAACAAGAGTGGTGATAGTGGACATCCTTGTCTTGTTCCTGATTTTAGTGTGAAGGATTTCAGTTTTTGACCATTTAGTATGATATTGGCTGTTGGGTTTTCATAGATGGCTTCTATCAGTTTGAGGCAGAGAATATCTATTCCCATTTTTTGTAGAGTTTTTATTATAAATGCATGTTAGATTTTGTCAACTGCTTTTCCTGTGTCTATGGAGATAACCATACAGTTTTGTCCTTGGCTCTATTGATATAGTGTATTACATTGATTGATTTGTATATATTGAAACATCCCTGCATCCCTGGGATGAATCCCACTTGATCAGGGTGTATGATCTTCTTGATGATCTTCTGCATTCTGTTTGCCATCATCTTATTAAACATATTTACATCTATATTCATTAGTGACATGGGCCTATAGTTCTCCTTTTCAGTTGGGTCTTTCTCTGCTTTGGGGATCAAGGTGATGCTTGCTTCCAGGAATGAGTTTGGGAGTATTGCTTCCCTTTCAATTTCATTGAAGAGTTTCAACAGTAGTGGCAGCAGTTCTTCTCTAAATGACTCGTAGAATTCAGCAATGAAGCCATCAGGACCCAGGCTTTTCTTAGTTGATAAGTTTTTAATTACATTTTCAATTTCATTGGTTGACATTAGGTTGTTCAGAATTTTTAAGTCTTCCTTGTTCAACTTTGGTAATTCATATGTATCTAGGAATCTGTCCATTTCTTCTGTGTTGTCCATCTTTTTGGCATATAGGTTCTGGAAATAGGTACTGATGATCCTCTGGATTTCCACTGGGTCTGTTGTAACTTCACCCTTTTCATTCCTAATTGCATGGATTTGGGCCTTTTCTTTCCTTTTTCTGACAAGGCTGGTTAAGGGTTTGCCAATTTTGTTAATTCTTTTGAAGAACCAACTCTTGGCTTCATTGATTTTTTGTATCATTCTCTTAGTCTCCATTGCATTGATTCCTCCTCTGATCTTTATAATTTCCTCCCTTGTATGAGCTTTGGGGTTGTCCTGCTCTTGTTTTTCTAGAAGCTTGAGGTTCAGCATCAGATTGTTTAATTGGGCTTATTCTGTTTTCATAATATTCATAGTTACTGCTATGAATTTCCCTTGTAAGACTGCTTTCATTGTGTCCAATAGGTTCTGATATGTTGTATTGTCATTATCATTTAATTGAAGGAATTGTGTGATTTCTTCTTTAATTTCCTCTGTGACCCATTGGTTATTCAGAAGTGTGTTGTTCAATTTCCACGTGTTTATGAAATTTTTTGTTTCTTTTGCTATGGATCTCCAATTTCATCACACTATGATCTGATAATATACAGGGGATAACTTCAATTCCTTTGCACTTACTTAAACATGTTCTATGTGTGAGTATGTGGTCTATTTTGGAGAATGACCCATGTGCAGCTGAGAAGAATGTGTATTCTGACTTTGTGGGGTGGAAGACTCTGGAAACATCTGTTAAGTCCATTTGTTCAAGAGTTCGATTGAGTTCTAGGATTTCATTACTTATTTTTAGTCTAGTTGATCTATCTATTTGTGACAGTGGGGTGTTGAGGTCCCCCACTACAATTGCATTAGTGCATATATGATTTTTCATGTCCATTAGTATTTGTTTTATATAGTTCGGTGCACTAATGTTTGGTGCCTAGATATTTATGATTGTCATCTCTTCCTCTTGGATTCTTCCCTTTACAAGGATGTAGTGTCCTTCGTCGTCTCTCTTAGTCAGTGTTGGTTCGATATCTACGTGATCTGCAAAGAGGATAGCTACTTCTGCATTTTTTTGGGTTCCTGTTGCATGCAGTATTGTTTTCCACCCTTTAACTTTCAGTCTGTGAGTTTCCTTTTGAATTAAGTGTGTTTCTTGTATGCAGCATATTGTTGGATTTTGCTTCTTGACCCATTCTGTCAGTCTATTTCTTTTGATTGGTGAATTGAGACCATTAACATTGATGGTTATAACTGAAACGTGTTGACTTGTCTTTGCCTTGACTTTTTCTTTTTGTTGGGTTCTCCCCTTTTATATTCAATTTCTTGTCATGCTAGATGGGTTGATTCTGCTTTGCTTCCTGGGGTTGTGATCCTCAAAGTCTGTTCCTAGGATATTGTGTAAAATTCTTTGGAGTACTGGTTTGGTATTTATGAAGTTCCTAATGTGCTCTTTTTCATGAAAGTATCTTATTTCTCCATCAATTCTGAAAGATAGTTTTGTAGGGTACATCAGTCTGGGTTGGAGGCTGTTTTCTTTTAGGGCTTGGAATACATCACTCCAAGCTCTTCTTGCCTTGATGGCTTGTGTTGAGAAGTCTGCTGTGATTCTGATGGGCTTTCCTTTGTATGTGATTTGTTTCTTTTCTCTGACTGCTTGTAGAACTTTGTTCTTCTGTTGAGTTTCTGGAATCTTAATAGTTATTTGCCTTTGTGTGGATTTTTTTTTTGATCAAGGCTATTTGGAGTCCTACATGCCTCACTTATCTGTATTTCAAGCTCTTTCCCCCTGCTTGGGAAGTTTTCTGCCATTATTTCTGTGAAGAGATTTTTTTTTATGTCATCTGCACTCTCTCCTGTGTCTTCATTGATTGCAATCAGTCTTATGGTATTCTTCTTTGCATCATCTAGCAGCTGGTGGATTGATTTCTCATGTTCCCTTATAATTTTGTAGCAATTTTTCTTTTCCTGATCACTAAGTGCAATCTTATCTTCTCTATCTGAAATTCTGTCCTCACATTGGCTCATTCTGCTGTGTATTCTTATAATGGAGTTTTTCATGTCCTGGGAATCTATTTGCATCTGTTTTATTGATTCCATTTGTTTCTTATGTTGGGATTCCATCATGTTCCTGAGCTCCTCTTTAGATTTATTAATCATGCCTTGCACTGTGGGCACAATTTCTCCTGTTATCTGAGAAATTATTTCTGATTTCATTTTTTCCAGATCCCTTTTTGTTTCCTATTCAGTGGGTCCAGGTACTTGAGTATCTGAGTGTTCCATCTCATTTCCCTTTGGGGTTGCTGTAGGTGATCTGGAAGTCTGTTTTTCAGACTTATTTACATGTTTTCTCATTTTGACTGGGTGGGGGGTGCTGTTGGCGCTTGCACGGATTACCTCCTCTGAACTGAGAGAGGTGGGATAGGGCCTGTGAACAGCGTTAGGGATGGTGGCCCAAAAGCCCTTTCCTGTGGGCTGGGAGCAGCGGGAGGGATGGTGGCCAGGACGCCCCTTCCTCTGGACCAGGAGCAGTGGGATGGTGGCTCAGAAGCCCCTCCGTCTGGGTTGGGAGTAGTATTAGTGATGGTGGCCTGGAAGCCCCTTCCTCTGGGCCAAGAGCAGTGGGACAGAAGGTGGCTCAAAAGCCCTTTCCTCTGGGCTGGGAGCAGCAGGAGTGATGGTGACCGGGAAGTCCCTTCCTCTGGACTAGGAGCAGTGGGATGCTGGCTCAGAAGCCCCTACCTCTGGGCCGGGAACAGCAGGACTCAGTACCTTGGTTGGCTGCCTGTCTGTAGCGGGGTGATTTGGTGTCTTCCACGTGACTCAGGACCTCGGTAGGGCTTGCAAAGACCTGCCTGTCTGCAGCGGGCTGATTCGGAGTGTTCTGTGTGACTCAGGACCTCGGTAGGGCATAGGCAGACCTGCCTGTCTGCAGCAGGGTGATTTGGCATCTTCCACAGGGATACTTGATGTAGTCCCAACAAGTAAAATCCTTTTGACCTTAGTGAGGATTTGAGACTTGCCCCCAATTTTGCTAGTAAATCTTTTCCTAGGAAGCTGTGGAACCATTAGAAACTCATGGTTAAACTTTTGGCCTTTGAAGTGCAATGTCAGAGGAGGAGTAAAAAATCCCCACCTAGAGCTCCCCCAACCCCAACTATGGCTATAGGCCTAGAGGTAAGTTTCCAGAGAAGGAAATTAAAACAGAATGAGCTGCCCCTGTATCAAAAAGCAGTCAAGTTGGCTCACCCATGATGTCTAAATTTACCCAGGGTTCTTCAGAGGAGATGGTGATGTCCATGGACAGGGACATTGCAGGTGGGCCTCTTCAGTTGTCAGAGCAGTAAATGAGGATTCTGGCTGGCCCAGCCCTCTGGGAGCAGGGAGAGTCAAACCTCCAATGCCACAAATCAGTCACATTAGCTGTCTCACAGTTAGAACAGGGCCCAGGTGGAGGCTTAGTGCAATTTCATGCCCAGTGTCCAGTCTTCTTAGACTTGAAACAGGAACTCTTTCCTCATTTGTCCCTAATTTTTTCCTTACATGACCTGGATGAGTTTAAAGCATTACCAATCACAACAATCATAATCTTAGCCTCTCTTCTTTGTCTCTCCTCTGGGTCCTGATTGTTGAACACAGCAAAGGCCATGTCCAGAAATTGGCCATTGGTGTCTGTGGCCCCATTTAAAGTTTTTGAAGTGCATATTGAATATCTAAGGCTGATGGACAGATGAAATGATGTCTCATTAGTGCCTCTTCCTCCCTGTAAGATGGATCTATATTAATATACTTGCAGGAGGCCTCTGCTAATTGGTTATGAAACAAAGCTAGATTTTTCTCTGCACCCTGTATGGCCTCACAGACTTTTTAATGTACTTCTTCAGCCTCATGATAAGAGCAGCTAGCATATTAGACATCATTTCTAGTCCCAGACATCATTATAGTCCCAGTTTGGCTCTGTTGGAGGGAGAATAGCCTCACCAGGGTGTTTCTTTCCCTTGTTAAAGCACATTGTTCATCTGTATAGATCCTAGCCTCTGTCTATCATCCGACATACAGTAAGTGGCCAAGATAAATTGGACATCTCACCATGAAAAGTCACAAGCAAACATACTAGGGACTTCTGATAGCCTCATCATTCCTGCACTGATGCACACCTGCAACTGAAAAAGAGACCTGCACTAGAATATTCCCTCTGCCCTGGGACTTTACTTAGGGAAAGGATAAGTTGTGAGAATGAGAGAGAAACTGGCCCTGCAGAGTGAGCTTGGGCAAGAAAAAAGAGAAAAAGCAATAAAAGAACACCCTGGAGAAAGCAGGGCAGACTACTGTGAGAGTCACTATAGCCAAAACAAATTGAAGAAGAAAAAAATGAAAATAGAGTTTTTGCAAATGGGAAGGCAAGCAAGAGTTAGAGAGAGCAGGGAAAAATGGAAGGGGTAGGAGACAAAAAATATCAATAAATGTAATCATTATATACTACAAATATGTACTAATAAAATATAAAAATAAAAAAATAAATAAGAAAGATAGCATTCATAGGTAGGCTCCAGGAAAAGGACTGAGGTACTGAGTTTTTCACCTACTAAAAACATCATGGTTATGTCACTAGCATTTGTTTTATGAATATAAAGGGCACACAATACACAAATATATGTACACACACATACACAAAGATTCTTTTTTGTAGTCAATCATGCCTGCTTTCTAATTCAAGCCAGAATTAGAAGTCCTGCTTTGGAATGGGCATTATAAGCCTTGTATGGGCAATCAACTATCTCTTTTTTCTTTATATCTTCAAATCCTAATTGTCTACTTGGCATAAAATACACTAAAAAAAGCTGTATGATAAATGAGTTAATTTAACAAATAAATGGATTCATAGAAGACATGATCTTCTCTGATTAATATATAATACACATAGTTCACTCAAGGACCTTTCAGAATTGTGTCTGCCACATGTTTGGATACTTTAAATTTTGTGCCAGTGTTGTGATTTCTTTCCTAATAAGATGATGAATTGAGTGTTATTTAACAAGTAAAGAATTTTAACTGAGTCTTTGTACTCCTGGAGATTGTAATCAAGATGCTGATGAAGCCTGAGAAAAGAACTATGCAGACAGTCACTACATTAAAATTTTAAAGAAGCTTAAGAAGAGAACATCAGTGTTTTAGCAAAGCAAAGGATCATTTATCGTTCTTATTAAATGTAGTGTTGGGGACAAACTACATAGAATATGTGACAGTGGCATTTCAGTTTCCTTCGCAGGAAAAACCCAACTGAAGTTCTGGTTAATTGTTTGAGAGTATTAAGAAATACATTTTCTTTAAATAAAAAAATAAAACAACTTTTAACAAGAATGCTGTGATGGCAGGTATGAAAAGGAGGAAGCCCACAGAGGATAGTGATACATTGCTATTTAGCATAAGCAAGCTAATCCAGTTTAGCTGCTTCATCAGAAAATTTGAAAGGCAAATATTTGTTAAGTTTCGATGCCCATCCAATCTATAAACCTATAGCAAATTTTGTTAGAGAGTTTATGGAGGAATTTGATATTAATTATTGAATGTAATATTGACTTACAGTTGAAATTACTTGAAAACTTGCAATTTCTGTTTTCATGCTCCCAAATTATGCTACTAAATTACATTTTGTGCGAAATATTAGGTTATGCATTTTAGTTCATTTTATTGAAAAGCTGGGAAATTATGTACTAGACTTCCAATATTATTTCATAAATATGCAACATTTGTTTTCCTGTAAACTGAGATTTTTCTCAGGCAAGAAATTGCTCAAATTTAAGGGAGGCTCTAGCAATTTTCTTCCTTTTAATTACATATCTGGTTTTGTTTTTGACTTTTAAGCCACAATGTAAGAATGTCTCATGAGTGATTAATTTACATTGTATATTTACAATATTTGTATATTTTTAAAATGTTGTTTTATTGTTTTTACTGCATGTCTGAATAACTCTTCCTAGGGACTGGTGACTAGTGAGAAAGCCCACACCACTTGTTCCATGAGTAAAAGACTTCATAACATGTCTGTAGAACGAACAGTGGAAGAAGAATAGAGAAACTATGCATGCCGAGTAAGAAATGAATCATAGCCATTACACAAATAGAAATATATTTGGCTTTTGGCTACCACATTTTCTGGGAAGCATAATTTAGGGGTTTGTTATGGCTTGCATTTTACTAACTCTGTACAGATTCATATGCTAAGTACCTAATGCTCAGTACCTCACAATGTGACCTTATTTAGTTATAGGGTCTTGAAAAGGGTAATTAAATTAAAAGGAGGCTATTGGAATGAGCCTGTTGTAGCTTAAATCTAAAATGTCCCCCCAAAGTGCCATGAGCTCAAAGGGGGCACTTTGGAAGCTGAGGGTATCATGGTGTGCTTTATTAAACAGTGAATTAGTCCATTGATGATTTCATAGCTGTTAGGAGGGATGACCTGGTTAGAAGTGGTGGGTCACAGGGAGTGTGATATTTAATTATAGGAGTCTTAAGAAACACACAAATACTTCACTTGGCTTTTTCCTTTAAACTTGAAAAAAGTAGATGCCTAAATCATAACTGGCAATAACTTCTTATTTCTAGTTGTAAGGTTCTCCAAGCATTAACATTATTCCAAATAATTTTCCAGTTAATTTTTGTGTTACTTGTCATATTCTCAGTCAAAATTTGATCCAGAGAGTCCATTTGTAATGGATTTAGCAATTTTTTATTTCTTCTTATCCATGGAGAAGTAAAGCAGATTTTTTTTCAAATGCTTATTTCAATTTTTACTATTTTATTTCTCTTTTCCCTTAATCTTCCTTCTTTCACTTCTCTGATAAGTATTTTTTCTCTTATTTATTTTCATTTTTTCTATTCTAATTTTAAAAAGTGAAATAAATGGAAAATAAAATTCTTCTAAATAATCTTGGCCTCCTTTCAAGCTAAAGCTTCCAGTATTTACTTCAAGGGCAAATTTTTCTATTAGTACATGTTTGCAGTACACACATTTTGCAGTCATCTAGGGGAGCGGGTACCTGTAGATAATACAACTAGCTTCTTTTTTGTTTTAATCCCCTTCCCCATCTCTCCCTCCCCCTCACCTCTCCTCTAATTCCACTTTCCTCATTTTCATTTTTATTGATATTATTACTCTTAGCTGATATTTATGGCATATAATGTTTACAATCATTAAGATTATTAGGTTCCTATACACAGCATATCTTTATTCTACGTATTTCCTCTTCTGCTCCCCATCACTGCTTGCTCTTGGTCCCTTGTTCCCTTTCCCATTTGCAAGAGATGCATCCCCTTATCTCCTATCCATCTTCTATTGATCTCTCTGTTTGAACTTTGTCTTATTCAAATGAGATACCATATGGTATTGAAGTCTATTTGTCTGGTTAATCTTACTCAACATTATATTTTCCAGATGCATCCATTTTCCTACAAATGCCTCAAATTTGCCCTTCTGTATAGCCAAGTGTATTCCATTATATATAGATACCACCCTTTTTTTTATCCAATCATCTGTTGATGGGTATACAGGCTAATTCTAGGATTTAGCTATTATGAATAGTGCAGCTATAGACATGGGTATGCATGTATCACCATAGTATGATGTCTTGAGCTCTTTGGAGAAGATACCTAGAAGGGGGATACCTGGGTTTTATGAATTTGTGATTTCAAATTTCTTTAAATGTATATTTAAAATTACACTTAATATTTCCTCCCCTAATCTACAGCTCTTATTCCAGTTGTACCTCATTCTCACACCACAATCTCACCTTGACTGTGCTCGCTTTTATTCATGTTAACAATTTGATCTTTTGAAATCCTCATCTTATTTGAAAGGGTTGCTAAAAATTTCTTTCTTAAAAAATCTCTCTTTAGGTTATGTATGAGGCAAAACTTCATCTTTCCCAGTTAGTTAGCTCTTTTTAGTATTATAAAGTCATTTCTTTCATTTTAGTCCTAAGTGTGGAGATTTTCCAGGTGATAGGGCTGCCATTTTACTCTACTGCAACTTAACCTGCTATAAATTCTTATAACTCCTGTTTAGTGATTTTTACTCATGATCATGGCAGTGGCCAGAGAATCAGCCTTTGTAAAATTTTCTGAGCTCCAGTCTCTACAAGGTGACACAAAGGGGGCCAGGGAATGCCACAACATTTTATAATATCGTTATAAAAGAGGAAATTTGTCCTTAAAGTAACTAAAGTTTTGAAATGAGCAATAAGCCTGCCTGATCTTTCTCCAGTAGGGAGACATTATCTTTATTATTCTAGGAAAAAACTAAACCAAAACAAAAAGAAAGAACCTCCTTATATCTGAAAGTAAATACTATTTATATTTTCCAAGTCACTCAGTAAGCAACCTTACTTGAAAAGACAGTCCAGAACAAAGGCTCTCAGTGCCTCTGTTCCCATGACATGCAGAAATCCAACATCACTTGGAGAACTGTCTCAAACTAAAGAAATATGTCTCTGGGCCCACATGTGCACCTATATGTTCCTCCTGCATGACCCCAGCTGTGCTATAACTTCAACTACTATGTGCATCTCAATGACCTCTAAATCTCTTGTGCTTTCTCTAAACTAGAATCAAGGAACTTGTATGATATATCCAAAATAATACCTTAAGTTTTTCTTTGCTCCATTTAATTCTTTTCCTGCATTCCTCAGTTTAGTGAATATTTATTACTCCAAATTAGTACAATTTCAGATATTATTTGAATCTCTTTTTTATTTATAGTAAGTTATTAAAGCCCTGTGAGTTTTTCTAGAATAACTTTTCCCAGTTGTAACCCCTCTTGCCCAGTTTTAGTTCAGATCCCCAAAATCCTACTTTGGACTGTAATTACAGTTCCTTAATTGGTATCCCTGTTTGAATGATCAACCCTTCAGTTTTGCCCTCTACATGGCTACATGAGGAAACTTTCCAAACTGTATCTATTTCATTTCAGGCTCAAATCACTTTAGTAATTTAGTAATTTCTTTACCAATAGTTCTAAGTGCCTTTTCTTTTTCATTAAACTCTGAGATATCCATACAGTCCTAGCCAAGTAGAAAGTGGGCAAAGACCTTATGATTAGGATATACATTCATATTTCATTTTACAAATATTTAATGTCCAAATTAAGTTTTACCCTCACCAATGCACATTGCAAATGGCACAACCTTCTTGGAATGCCAGGCTTACTTTTGTTTCAATTTATGTTTCTATTCTATTGGTTTGCAGGTGGTAAAAACTTAAAGTTCTTTTATGAAATGATGCAGAAACTTATCTAAATAAATCTATTTTTAAGACAGTGGAACTAAGTTATAAAACTATGTGGCTGAGAATTCAGCTGCTGGAAGACTTTAAAGTTTCTAATTCTCAAAACATTAATAAAAAATTACAAAATGAAATTCTTATTGAAACACCACTTTAAAGAACTCTGATTAGTTAGAAGCTCTCTCCACTGCTTCAGTGTGATTTCTGTTACAGCATTTTTAGTGACCAGCATTTATAGAACTACTTACAACTTGTCATTTTAAATTACAATGAGAAATTTTAGAACACATTAAAAATTTTTAGAACACATTACTATTTGCAAGGATGAAGCTTTCCTTCTTTTAGAAGGGTTGACATTATCAAGTGCAAGTGCAAATGCTTGAAGCAGGAATCATGAAGAAAAGTCCTAGTGAAAATGAATTGAGAGTGTTCAACATTATACTGAATGTAGGAATTTCAGTAATAGATGGGGTTTTTATAGTTGTAAGTTATTTCAATGAGAGTAAAATGAAATTGCATAGTCCTTATTTTGTGTATGTTAAGTAAAAATTCTGCAGGTATTTTCTTAAGAGCCAAAGAAAGTTAAAAATCATGGAGAAATAAAAGTACATGCCTAAGGTAATACTATCTTTAATGACCATTCAGACACAATCTTACTAAGTGAACATAACTTTGGTAGATGGATTTGCAACTGTTATGTAACAGGGCCACTGTTGGCCACCTATCCTAAGGGTGAAGAACTACTTACACTATTCATAACTATAAAAAAGTTTTTCAAAAAATTTAATGGCCTTTTAATTTCAAACTATGTCATATTGAACTCTATTATAATGGCATTTGAAATATCTCCATGCATTTTGAATCTCATTTATTATTGAAGTTTATATTTAGATATATAAAGGCTAAGCCTTTGGAAGGCTTCTTATCAGTATATAACCTGTTCAATAGTAATAGCATTTAGATAAGGAATACCATGGGGCCAGGAACTATTACAAACCATCTCAGTGCAGTCTCGTGACACTTTCCTTATTTACAGTGACTTTAGTTTCTGTTGATAATGAAGTATATATTATTAGTATTGCCACACTGAAAAACTTTTTGAAAGAGACAAAACATTAGTGATTTTGATCTGGTACACAAAGTTAGAATTAGCTTAAAGGTTTTTAAAGTAAAATTCAGATGAAAAACTGAAAGTAATGCCAAGCAACCAGTTCAGAAAATATTGTCCTTAATGTGAATAAAAAATTGAAGAGAAAGGGAATCTCGTTGCTTTTAGAGTTGGTTCTAGACTGTAGTTTTACCTTAATAAATGCATCAATTGCAATCTTCCTGAATGATTACATTTAATCATCCATCTTTTGCATCTGTAATATATGGCATGGCAAAAAGCCTTATTATACTTCCAGTGATTACATTAAATTGATTTATACTTTCAGTAAGATTCTGTGAATTTTTCTTTTAGACAATGTATCTTGAAGTAGAAAAAGATTTTCTCATTTACTTTATCTTTTTATTTCATATGTTCTAATGATTATCGAGCCAGAATTACTTCTCTGAATTTAAAAATACAGTAATCATATTAAGATTTCAATTTATTTTATTCTAAATCTACCTTTTAGGAAGGAAAAGTGCCTAAGGATGAAAAATGGTTCTACCCAAGAAATATTTTGCTAATTTATCTTTAAAATTTGGATACTTCAAAATATATAATGTGTTTATTAGTGAAGTCATTTTAATTTTAATTATTTAAATAATTTATGTATCACATTATCTGTTATTCTCAGATGAGTAGAACATATTTATATAGATATAATTTATTAAAATAACTTCTTTTCTAAAGATTATGGAGTTAAAATAAATTTCATGTTATTTAACTTGGAATAAAAGCTCATTTTATTTTCTTATGACATAATTTTGATTTTGCATCACATACATGAATTAAACTGATGTATGAACTAAAATGTTAAAAATAACACTTTAATTATTCAGTGTCTGAGACAAATGAATCTAACTAATTGCTGCTGGATGAATTGTTGAGCTATTGACCATTATAATGGCTGATGGAATTGATAATATAAAAAATAGATACTTTTTTCCTGATGATTGAGTGACGGGAAAGTTCTTGTCTTGCCAGTCAGCATTTATGGAGTCTTTTCTGGAAAAAAATCTAAATGACTTATGTATACACCTATTGGAAAAATGAAAACGAATTGCTAAATAATTTCTGACTAATTTCTGGCTTAGATACAAGTCACTTCCCATAGGCACAAACTGTAGAAAAAAAATTCAAGCACTGATTTTTCAATTTTGTAATTTTCTTTAAGAATTCCTAATAAGATGGGCTATGTATGAATTATACTATTATTATTTTCTGGTGTCTGATGTTCTGACAAAATAGGGACATGAATAAAATAGTAATGTTCACATTAAGAGAGATGGCTACAAAAATAGGTGAGGTAGAGATGGATGAACTTACTGTATTTTCTCCCATACTTTTAAAAGTTTCCATTTGGTGATTTCATTCAAATACTTGAGAAAAAAGAGAAGATCTCTTGCTTGTGATGGGACATGCTTTTTGAAGTAATATTCAAAATTTCCCCTGAAATTTCCTTGTTCCTTTTTGCTTTCACATTTTATTATTAAAATTTTTATGTTTACTGCCTAAGGAAAGAAAAAAGTATAAATGTAAATTAATCCACAATCCACTCCTGACAATGACAAGAATAAGGAAATCATGATCAGTCAGAGAGAATTTCCTTTCAGAGTTAGATAAAATATATTGTTGATTATGGAGAGTGAGAAGAGGAAAAGAAAGACTTTGAGTCTTACAGAATGAATGGAGAGTTCACACCTCTGCAGGGACCAGTAACTGAAGACCAGAAGTGATGGAGAATGTCTGTCAGAGGCCACAGTGCTTTGGTAGAGAGATGACTACCAACTGGATATTTCCAAAGTAGCTCCTAGAATTTAAATGTTACAACAAACAAAAGGGGGGATCAAATTTATTGAGTTTGAAAAATTAAAATATATTTCTTACAGATTTGAATCAGTGAGCTGATGTTCAGGATCACTTCCAATTCAAAATGCCAAATTCATTTTTTAGTTGTATCCACACAGCTCTCAGCCACAAGACTGGAAGAAAGCCCATCTCACCTCTTCTGGGGTGATACCACTTCAAAGATGGACTATGTACAAGGTACAGAGGATTATGCTTTGCCAAACTCTGAAAACCCACAATATTTGTGTCTGTGGTTTTAGGCAAATATATTCCAATTCTACAAAGAGAATAAATTGAAGGATTAATCTATAAATTTCAAAACAAATTGCAAAACCTCCCTATCCTCATTACTACATTATCTCTTATGACCATAACCAAACTATCCAGCCAGACTTCTTTGGATTTACTTCTCATCCCTACTTCTTACTGCCAGTGAAAACTTGGGCAAGATAAGTAACTTGCCTCAGTCTCTGTTTTATTAATTTGAGGTTTAATATATGTATCTTACTGGTTATGGTAAAAGCAAATGAGAAATTGATACATGGTATTTGATCAGTGTCAATTTACTTTCATATTGATGATGGTTGTTATTGACCATAGAGTCCCTCATTGATCACATTTATCCTCTGCCTGCCTTCTGTTTTTTGTCCATTGGTACATGAAACTTGTACTGCTTTTGCCATGGTTTGAATTTTATATCCCTCCCCCAGTTCATATCCTGAACTACTAATCCACTAGTTAGTGGTACTAGAAGGTGTGGCTTTGGGAGGTAAGTAGGTCAACAGGGCAGATCCCTCATGGTTGGGATTAGTGGTTTTATAAAAGGGGCTCCAGAAATATCCTTTATCACTTCTGTCACATGAGTATAGAGCAAAAAGACAGATGTCCATGAGCCAGGAAGTTGGCACTCCTCAGAAACTGAATCTTTGGTTTTAGGCACTCTGATCCTGTACTTTTCAGTTTTAATAACTGTCAGAAATAAATTTCTATTGTTTGCAAACTGTCTAATCTATGGCATGTTATTATAGCAGCCGGAAAATCCTGATATAGAAAATTGGATAATAATAATATGCTGTACATTTCAAAAAGTTAGAATTTTGAACATTTTCATCATAAAAAAATAATAAATGTTTCAGGTGGATATGTTTAACCTGATTCAGATCTTACACACTGTATACATATATTGAAACATCATATACCCAATTAATATGTATAATTTAAAAAAATAACTTTATTATCAAACACACACACATAGAGAAATTAAAACCATTCAAAGAAGACCAATGCAAGGGAAAACAAACTACAATAATATTCAAATACAGTAGAACTCAACCAAAACAAAGCTGAAAAGCACTTAAACATTTTTCCATATAACTTAAAAAACATCTCAAGTACCAACAAGACACCAGAGGATGTCATTTGTTTCAGAGAGATCCCCAAAACCAACACTGAAGAAATAGTAGTCTGGAAAAAAACTCCAGTTATCTAGCAAACTCTACATATACCAAACTTCTCCCTAATTTAAATTTCGATAGTCATATGACACGCGATGGAAACACAATCCGAGAAATATGTTATTAGGCAATTTCATCCGTGTGTATCCTTAATTACACTTTCAATTTCTCACACTAGAGAAACTATTTGGTATTTACACACATGTGTCCTATTTATTTCACTTAAGAGGATGGCCTCAATATGCATCCATTTAGCTATAAATGTCTCTAGTTTCTGATTCTTTATGGATGAGTAGTATTCCATTTTATAAAAATACCACATCTTCTTTATCCAGTCTCCAGTTGATGGGCACTTGGGTTGTTTCCAAGCTTTAGCTATTACAAGCTGTGCCACTATAAACATGGGTGCACATATATCGCTGAGGTATGATTCTTTAAATTCTTTTGGGAAGATACCCAGCAGGGGGATAGCTGGGTCAAATGGGATCTCTAAGGCTAGTTCTTTGAGGTATCTCCATACTGATTTTGACAGTGGTTGCACCAGTCTGCACTCCCACCAACAATGGTGAAGGGTTCCTTTCTCCCCACACCCCTTCTAGCATTTGTTATTGGATTATTTCTTTATAATAGCCATTCTTTCTGGGGTGAGGTGGAATCTCAGTGTTGTTTTCATATGCATCTCTTGAATAACCAGTGATGTTGAACATTTTTTTCATATATTTATTTGCTCCTTTTACTTCTTCATCTGAGAAATGTCTGTTCATTTCAGATGCTCATTTTTGAATTGGGTCTTTGAATTTGGGGGGGCCTGATTTTTTTCAGTTCTTTATATATTCTAGATAGTATTCTTTTGTCTAATGTACTGTGGCTGAAAATTTTTTTCCCACATTGTAGGTTGTCTCTTAGCTCTGTTGGTGGTTTCTCTTGCAGTGCAGAAGCTTTTTAATAAGATGAGATCCCAGTTGTTGATTCTTTGTGCAAGTTCCCATGCCATTGAGGTTTTGTTCATAAAGTCTTTTCCTGTACCAATGTCTTCAAGAGTTCTACGTAACTTATCTTCTAGCAAATTTAGTGTTTCTGTCTTGATATTTAAATCTTAAATCCACTTCAGTCTTCAGTTAGTGCATGGTGATAGGTATGGGTCTGGCTTTAATCTTTGGCAGGTTGAAATCCAGTTTTTCCCAACACCATTTATTATAGAGGCTATCTTTCCTCCAGTGAGGATGATTGGCTCCTTTGTCAAAAAATGAGGTGGCTGAGTATATCTGTAATTGTTTCTGCATCTTCTAATCTATTCCACTGATCCTTGTGTCTGTTTCTTTGCCAGTACTGTGCTGTTTTTATCACAGTAGCTTTGTAGTATAGTTTCAAGTTGGGGATTGTAATACCCCCAGCCATATCTCTGTTGCCTAAAATTTCTTTTGCTATTCTAGGTCTCTTCTGGTTTCAAATGAATTTTCAGATTGTTTTCTCTAGTTCTGTGAAATATATGTTGGAATTTCAATTGGCATTGCATTAAACCTATATAATAGTTTTGGAAGTATGGCCATTTTCACTGTATTGGTTCTAATATGTATAATTTTTATGTTTTAGTTATAAAATAAATTAATTTAAAAAATTAGTACTGAACAATGGGGTGCAATCACTAAACTGTACTTATAAATATGAAAGTCACTTTGGAACTTTTTAATGGGTAGAAGCTGGAAGAGTTTTGACATTCATACCAGAAAAATCTTACATTTCCATGAGTGGATCTTTAAAGGGAGTTCTGTAAGGGCTCAGTAGCAGAGCTATAGAGAAAGCCTCAGTCGTCTAAGATGATATGTGTTCAGAATATTGGTAGAAATACTGGTCAGATGATTAAGGTCATTCTGATGAGATCTCAGAGAGAAGTTTGGAACATATTACTGGAAAATGGAGGAAAGGACAGCTTACCATATACGATGCCAGAAACCTTGACTGAATTGTGCTCATGTGCTAGTGTTGTATGGAATGTAAAATTTGTGAACAATGAAACTGGGTATTTGGCTGAGAAAATATCTAAACAAAATGTTGAAAATATGGCTTATCTTCTTTTGATTGCTTATAGCAAAATACAAGAAGAAAGAGATGATTTAAAGAATTCTTAATCAAAAGAGAAGCAGAACTTAAGCATTTAGAACATTCTCAGCCCATCCATAATGAAAAGATTTGTAGTCTGGGAGAGAATATAAACATTGTGGCAAATGACCATATGATGAGGTTAGCCAGCATCTCACCAAAAGCCAGGACCTATTGTTCCAAGATAATGAGGGAATAATTTCAAATTCCCATAAGAAGCCCAGAATATGAGAAGACCAGTGAATGTGCAGCTGCTGCACAAAGCCCCCACTAACGTAATGCTTGGAGAATCAGGAGCAGTGTCCCTTCACTGACCCTAGATTGGTGGAAACAGAGAATGAGATTCCAGCTCTGGGGAGCTGCAGTCTCCAGACAGCGGCAGAGATCTGCTGCAGAGATTGGGTCACTATTCAGAGCTACTGTAGGGGTGGGAGTAAGTCACAGAACTACCACAAAAGATGGGTGATTCAAAGAAATGGGGGAGAGCTGTCTGTAGCCTTGGAGGTGTGGGATTTCTACCTCAATAAGCCCTCCTTTAAGTTGTGGATGTCAAACATCAATAGTTGAAGCAGTGATAGGAAAAGTGAATGATACAATGTCTTTAGTTGATTTCTAATTGGATATAATGAGTTTTTGGAGTTCCTTATATATTTTGGACATTAATTCCTTATCAGATATACACTTTGCTGTTTTTTCTCCTATTCTGCAGATTATATTTTCACTCTGCCAATAATTTCCTTAAATGTCTAAAAGCTTTTTTAGGCTATCATAGTCCCATCTGTCTATTTTTGCTTTTGTTTCCTGTGCTTTTTAGTTCTTCAAAAACAAATATTTTTTGCCCATTACAATGCCTTGTAACATTTCTCCTATATTTTCTTCTGGTAGTTTTGTAGTTTCAGGACTTATGTTCAATTATTTAATTAATTTTTAGTTAACTTTTGTAACTGATGAGAGAGGGATCCCATTCCATTCTCCCTCATGTAGATATCTAAATTTGCCAATCTCATTTATTTATGAGACTGTCTTTTCTCCACTGTGTGTTCATAGCACTTTTGTCAAAGACTAGTCAGATGTAGTTATGTAGGCTTATTTCTAGCCTCTGTATTCTCTTCCATTGGTCTACATGTCTGTTTTTATTTCAATAACATGTTACTTTGATAAAAAATTTACAGGTCTTAATTCAGTCATTTGAATTCACAATTGACAATGTTGCAAAACTACTGGTTTAGATTCTTACAATCTTACTTTTCATTCTAATCATATTTTATGCAATAGTTCTCTGTGTTCTTTGTGTACACCAGTAAAACTGGCCTTTTCTCCACTTTATGAATGGGCTGAAGTACTTCCTACATCAAGGATTTTACATATATGTTCTTAATACCATTGTCCCTTAACTTTTGCCAGTTCACATAGGCAACTAGAATTGATCCAACTCCTTCATTTCATTGGCAAAAAATTAAGTCATAGAGAGATCAGTTAAAATAGTGTATATTTAAATTTACTAAACAATTACCTATTGGAATTTGATTATATTTGTGAAGCTAAGATTGCTTCTATGGGTAATTTGAAAATATCGTCCATCTGTTCTAGCTTGGTAGTTGTTCTCATAGTTTACTTAATTTTCTACTCTGAGGCTATTTTTTTCCATTAAGTTTATTGGTACACTTTAGGTACACATTATAATCACATTCATCATTGGGAATTTGTACCTGCACATGACGTATCTTGGTTCTTGTTTTTCCCCCATTCCTCTTCCCTCCCTTCTACCCCTCCACCCTTCCCTATTTACAGAAACTTTGTTTCCGTTTTTTCCTTCTTTTCTCATATATTTTCTTTCTCTTCTTTTCTCCCCCCCAGACCATTTTTGCAGCAAGATCTATCTTTACTACTCTGTTTCATACTGACTACTCTTTCCTTAATTCCACTATTAAAGCATTTATCGTATTCTAATGAACCAAATTTTCTCATTTATTTTGTTGACTTTTCATTTTGAATTTCTTCTAGTACATAAGTTCCATAAGAGCAGGAATATTTACTTTCACTGATGTATGTCAAACTCAGAATGGTACTTAGAACAGAGTAGGCATTTTTGAGTTAGCATTTACTAAATAGGTAAACAAATGAAAACATCCATTTCATGAAGAATTGCAGCTATTAGAAGGCCAGAAATAAGGCTAAATCAGCTGATTCTTATTATACATCTCTTTCCTTTGAATTCCATTGACATATTCTTTCCTAAGAAAAGCTACAATCCTTGTGCTTATTCTGAGTTTTATTCATATTATATCAGCTTTTCAGTGAATATAAATTTCTTTCTTAATCCAAGTAGTACACAAGATGAAACAAGATATAGGAAAATAATAAGTTTTCTGGGTTATTTAAATATTTTGATCACTACAGAGTCATTATGGATCTATTATATGTAAATGATCTGATTTTCTGTTATTGTACCTCAATATTAGCTCAGTTTTCCTTAGAGCTCCAATTTGTTTCTCTGTTCCAGGCTGTTCCTTGCTACAGGCCCATGGAGGGGCTCACTATTCTCACTACATCTTCCCACCTTCACCTCTATTACATGCATCTGCATTTGCATTGTCCTCTCATGTTCATAAATGTTCATTTAGTTCTTTTTTTACAAAGTTCCAACTTTCAAGTCCTGAGGTTATTTGGCAAAACAGTGATGGAATCACCCTCCTCACAAAAAATACTTCTTTCTTTCTCCTAATACTAAGTTTTATCTTTTTTTATAAATTATTTTATAGGTACATTTTAGGTATACTACACATTTACATTTCTCATTGGGAACTTGTACCTTTACATGATGCATTTTGGTTCTTATTTTTTCCCCATTCCTAGCCCTCCCTTCACCCCCTCCACCCACTAAGTTTTATCTTAAGGACACCAACTTTCATTCATTTTTCTGAATATTGTGAATAGTATAAACACAAGAGTCTATAAAATTAAATCCCTGTTCAGTACAAGCCTTAACCAAAATGTCACCTGTTAAACACCTTCCCGGTTCTCCACCGCTATCACTGTGATATGTATGGATTATCCAGACATTTTTATAGTCCTTAAATGTATTCATATGCTGAGTTGTCATTATCTGCTTTTGCAAATAAATTTGCTTTTGCAAATGTGTTCCCATCCATAGTGTAGTGCTCTACTTGAACTTTCACTATTTCATTTTGGTCTAATTATATACCCTTTATATGATCCCAGAACCTTGAATCCATCCCATTTTCAGTCTATTATTTTGCTACCAGATTAAATATATTAAATTATTAATAATATATAATAAACATACTTAAATTATTAATAATATATTAAATTATACCATTCTGATCAGGTTACTCCTAGGATCAATGTTGTTTACTCATTAAAATAAGAAACCCAAAGTGTAAATAACTATCAAAATAAAAGACAAGTGATAGGAAGCAGCGAAATCTTTCTCAAAGGGTAAAGGGGTCAAGAGATGGAGGAAGAGGAGGGAGAGGAGGGAAGGGACTAAAAAGGGAATGAAGATTGTACATGCATACATGTACCAACTCTGCTGAAGGAGTGTAAACATTGTATACTACAAACATGTACTAATAAAAAATGAAAAAAAAGACTTTAGCAGTTATGTCCCAACTTTCTTATCACTGTACTTGTAACTTTGGGAGACACTCAAAATAAATTCTCAGATGTGACCAATATCATACCTGAAATGTCTCTGATATGTCTCAGTTTAATATTAAAATTTGTCATATTTCAATAATGTATTATATTTTATCATAAAATTTCTCACTTTGATGCTGCAAGAACAGTTTTCAGGGAGTATGTGAACTTCTAGCAAATTGCTGCCTCTGCTTGTGGCTCCACACAAACCCCAGCTTGAGGAGCACAGCTTTTCACAACATGGCCCTGACGATTTCACCATCCTGTGGCTCACCACTACCTTCTGTGTTCCATGCCCCAGCTGGTGGATGGTTCTATGAAATCCTTTCAGCTCTTTTGTTCATCTTGTTCTTCCTTTTGGAATTCATTCTCCCTGGTTATCATCTCATTCCCTTAGTTTTCTCTTTCATCCTTTGAAACTATAGAGATTATGTTTAATTCAGCTTCATACTATTTTTTGTCATTTATAAACTGTAAAAACTTTGGTAGAAGGTCAGTTTTTTTTCTGTTCATGTTTTTAAAAATGAAGAGAATATTTTTCCTTGGCCTAAATTGCCTCAAATCATGTTAGCACAGCATGATTTTTATTATAAACCCTAACCCATTTTGTTTGTCACAGCACTTGAAATTTAAAAACACAATATAGAATTCCCTAGTATATTTTATTTTATAAATGAACACATGAAGTTTTGCATTTTGTAACTAGTGCTATATTGTCTCTGTCAAACTACAATTTATTCTAAGGTATGAAATAATTTTCAGTTTTTGCTTGAAGACTATGGACTGAGCTCATGTGGTGCATAGCCTTTCCTTCTGAGATGTCATTAAAATGCCAATAAATAAATAAAAATCTTTTAAATATACAGCAAAGAAGAGGATAAGAGGAAGATTATCAAGAAATAAGATATTTTGACACATTTTGTGCAAATAGAAATCAGATGGATGGTTTTATCTTGATGATCCTATGTAAAGGAAACTTCCAATGTAAATATTTACGAAAAGTCTGTAGTGGGAGAGTTTCAGACTAAGAGACTGCAGTATAAAAGAATGTCAAGAATGTAAAATAAATTCTAAAGTAGTGGCATGTGATGATGCCTTTTTTTTTTGGTACCAGGTATCGAACTTCGGTCCTTGCACTTGCGAGGCAGGTGGCGGAACCACTGAGCTAAATCCCCAGCTCTAGGAGTGGAATTTAATTAGCTCTTTTTTTTTGGATCATAATGAGAATACTTAACAATTGATCAGAAATAATGTTGATCACTTAGAATTAAAAATATTCCTGTCAGTGAGAACTAATTATACACATATGTTTCAAATAAATGTAATACATTTATAAGTGTCACTCTCCTACACTTGAGCACAGAATGCCTAGAAGCCCTGGCCATAAAATGAAACAAAGCAAAGCAAAGCAAAACAAAACAAAACAAAACACATACACATCAAACAAGGAAAATAAAAACCAAAACCCCTAACCAACAGAGATTTCTTCTCTACAGAAACTGAGCAAGCTGATCAGTGATAACCAGAGCAAGTAATAAATAGGCCATGTGCCAGTCTACTCTGGAGACAGTGGTGTATGTCAAGGACACCCATTTAGAGTGGAGTAAAGAGTCGGTCAGTGGAGTAAAGAGTCGGTTAGCAGCAAGTTGCACCAGGGTGCTAAAACCATTAAGCATTTGAGAAAGGTTTGATACAGAAAAAAAGAAAGACTAAGATGACAGAACAGAAGAAACACCCCTTGGGGAAATAGAGATATTTCAGATACTGAAAGGAAACTTTTTAAAAAAGATTCTACTTAAGAATCTCAAAACAATTGAAAAGAAATTACATCTCAGAAATAACATAAGAACAGTGTGCAAACAAATCCTTGGAAGTCTTTAATGTAGAGGAAGTCTACAACAGAGAAAATAAAAAAGGATGGAAAACATGAAAGAAGAGATGAAAAATGTAGACCATCAGTTCAAGTTTCAAAAACTTACTATAATGATTTTGAAGGAAAACCAAGGCAGGTTACATACAAATGTGTGTGTGTGTGTATATGTGTATGTGCATGTGTGTTATATTACAATATAATTCATAGAACTAAGAGTCCTTGCAAATGCTAAACAAGATGGAAAAACAAAAGAAGAACCAACTCTGTGATATATTTCTGTAAAATTTAGAGAACATAGGTATAATTCTAAATCTTTCCAAAAGTCACCCAGTAAGAGATCAAAATCAGCTGAACCTCGAACTTTACAATTAATGTTGGAAGACAAGCAATAATTTCCAACTTCTAATGGGAAAATATTTTTAATCAAAAACATGTATACATATCACACTAACACACATGAATGCACACAAAACAGTCATGTAATTCATAAAAGTGCTTCTCCAGTATTTATTTATACTTGGATTTTTGAGATAGTGTCTCTTTTTGTAGTGCAGGCTTGCTTTGAACTCACTACGTAGCCTAAGAGGACCTTGAACTCACAGAAATCTTCCTGCCTCAGTCTGTAGAGCACTGGGATTGCAGGCATGAGCACCACACCTGCCACACTTTTTAAAATAGTTATGTGAGATGTGCTGAATTAAGTGAGGGAATCAAATATAGAACATACATATGTACATATGATACAGGAAATTAATTTAGATCCAATGTTGATAAACCACGGAAGTCTCCAGATCTTACTGAGGCTACAATAGAGTGAGTCTTCACTTGTTTTGGATAGGGAAATTGAGGCTTCCAGAAGGTATCAGAATTAAAAGGTGCATAGTAGAGTTGGAGTGAAATGTTGGGATATATAAATTGAGGGGTGTGACAATGGCAAAGAATGAAAGAAATTGGTAAAGAATACTGAAGATTTTAGAAAAAGTAAATTACTACATAAAAGCTATATAAGGGAGGGCAATATTTATAAGAATACCCTATGTAAACTTAAGTAAAAAAACTATTGTGTATTCTGAATAATGCAAATGGTGTTATGTTCTAAATCAACATATAGAAAGTTCATGGGAGGAAACATTATCAACCTTAAAACTTCATAAAAATAAAAATGCAGATAAACAAAGTTGAAGATGGAAGGCAAGCAAGGGAGAAAGTAGATTGGAAAGATAGTGTCTTCATAAGTGCAAGTTAAGATTGACAATTTGTATTTGTGGACTAAATATTAAAGGAACTTGGATATAATAGATAAAATAAAAGTAGACATAATAACATAAAGAAGTAGGCATGGGAGATAGAAAAATACATGTGGTTTGTGAAAGAGCTAAAATTTGTGTGCATGTGTGTGTGTGTAGTAGGAATTCAACATATAATGCCTAATGATGATAAATAAATATTGGTTTAATATTATTTACAGATTCAAGGATATCTGAAGAACTACAAAAAGTGACAGTTTGAACTTATCTTTGGAAGAATGGTGTTGGGTGGGTGCAAGTGAGTTACAAATTATTTAATACTAATTTTATGCATGCATTGTTTTGATAAACACAAAAGAGTAAGTGGGAAAGGTGGAAGGTCAATTGAGACTTTATTAAGAATTTTTTATGCTTTTTGCATACATACAAATAATCTTTAAGTGTATTTGAGAAAATCTTATGGTTAAAATCTTAAGAAATGTCCATTTTGTAACTTTTGGATAGTGAATGAATGTTTCAAAGCCTTAGTCTATTCAGCAGTAAATTAAAAGCATGGAGTTATAAATGCATGTGTAATTTTTTTGCAAGTTCAAAAAAAGTACTATCCATATTCTTATTTTACTCATTGTTTTCTCAGAATCCTTGTGATTTCTTAATTTTTAGTTCCTTGGATACCCCCACCCCATCTTATTTTTATTCTTTAGTCATTTAAGGAATTGTTCAGGACTAAATGTGAAGGAATTTCCTTTAAGTAATTAGAGGGTAAATACTTGAATATTTTCAACACAGTCAATAAAAGATCTCTGGTTTGTATTGGAAAATACATTATTATAACAATTAAATATATGTCAATAAAAATACACGTAAGAAGTGGAGTGAGTAGCTACATTTTTAATACTATAGTCTATTTCAATTTACCATAATTTTTGCTGATGTCTGTACTTATGAGTATATAAAAGTTTCTTATCCAGGCTAAAGAGCATTATTGAAATTACTTTGTGGCACTCTGAAAAATGAGAGAAATCCACATTTAGTTTACATAATGAAATCTATATTTGCCTGGTCTTGGTCCAAATTGATTTTGAAAAGTATATATTTAATTGAGGTAGATCAAGTGGTCCAAAATTTAATAAGTATAAAAAAGAAGAGAAATTTACAGAGAAAATTTTCAATTAAAGATGAGTAACTGTTGATTGCGCAGGTCCAAGAACTAATATTGATTAATGTTATATATTTCAGCAAATCTTGTCAGCATAAAAAGGTATATGAGTATAAACTCAGCATCTTACACAACAGATAGTTGCTTCGTAACTTGCACTTTTGTATTTGGCCTCATTTTCCTACTCTATACCTTTAAAGTAGAACTTCACTTCAATCAAATTGACTTTATCATTCTAGGAAAGCATTCATTATAACTTCTGGGTTATCATCTTTGTCAATTACTTAGGAAATGCCCAACAATTTTTTTGACCATTTTATGACTGTGCTTTATATGTATTTACCTGCATATATTCTAGATTTGCTTATCATATTGTTATTACAGTATATTCCCCTCTGAACAATAATAAGATTTTAATTCTACATGGAGACTGAACATATTTGTTAGCTATATCACTATCATGAGGCAGGATTTGGAAAATATAATTGAAAGCCTATTATTATTTTGATTTATTTAGAATTTAGTTTTTTACTTATTTTCAAAAAGTTTTACAACAACTAATGATACTTTAAAAGAGGATATTAAAAAAATTACTGAACAAGGACCCGAGTTTGATCCCAGGTACCAAAAAACAAAAACAAAAACAAAAACAAAAAACTACTGAGAAGGGTGAAAGATATATAACATAAAGCTCTGAAAAAATGTTCTTTATACTTGTCTAACTAACGCATTTAGTGATTGTGTAGTTTTTAGGCAAGTAGGACCAGTCATATAAATGAGAATTTGAAGAGAACAATGAGTATTTTGCTGTTAGAAATACTTTAGGAACTACTCTGCCTATTAGCAAGATAGCACTCTTTAGTACAGGAAAGGACAACTTTAGAAAAATGGGATGTTATAAATCTTTAAAAATTGGAACTGAAAGTAGCAACCTTAATTTCCTTGGCATAAATTTCTGCTTTCTCATCCTAAAGTTTTATTTTGGCATGAAGATAGCAATAACATTAAGCCCTCCACTGGCATCCAAACTGAAGACAGATTATTTCGTCTTATAAATTTCATTATAAAGAACCAAGTATGGAATAGATGAAAAGTATTTTAATTTAATGGTAATAGGGTCTATCTTAGAGTCAGATAACCCATCCTTGGGGTAGTTTCCATTTTTTTGTAGTCTCCTCTCATCCAATAGAAATAATGATTGAATTTAATAAATTATTATAAGAATTACAGAAATAATTAAGGAAGTGTGAAATACTTTTAAACTATTAGATTTATACAAAAAATCAGATATTGAAACAATAGATATTTAACAAGGTTAAAAGATAAATAAGTTTAAAGTATAAATATCCTAGCCTGTCATTGGAGGTACTATGAGATAAGATCATAGGCCTTGACATAGAAAGAATCTGAGTTTGATTCCTGATTTGACTATAAGTTAGATACTTGTATTATCTACTGTTGTGCAAAAAGAATTGACTTTTAAATTTTATCTCACAATTTTTTGGGAGTCAGGAATTTGAATGGGCACAGGTGGAGAACCTCAGCTCCATGTGGCACTGATTGCTTCTCAAGGCTATTCAGGTGGTAGACCATGTGGTCAGCCAAGTTGACTTACCTCTCATGTCTGGCACCATGGTGGAGTGACTAGCAGGCTGGACTGAGCCTAGTCTGTGAAACAACCCACTGATGCCTGATGATCCAACATGGCAGTCTCAGGGGAATGTCAGTGGAGGAGGCAGGATTTTCTGAGAGTTCTCGAGGACTCAGGCAGGTGTCATCAAGTTTTGTCTGACTTCGTGTTAAAAATTCCAAAAAATCTCTTTCATTGAAGGAAACAAAGTCTAGCCAAAAATTACATGAAGGAAATTAGACTCCATCTCTTAATAAATCACAGGACCTCTGAGCCTCAATTTTTTCTTCTATGAAACTTCGTTCAAAAGTGTTTTTGTGAAGGTCCAATGAGAAAATGTCATGTAAAATGCCTCTCACAGAGCCCTACAAATGAAAACTCTCCTTTTGTTTGTGAATCAGATCATATGTCTCTAGGATAGCTGGGCAATTCTGAAGTAAACATACTTGCTTGCTCCCTGAGCATTCCAAATAGCAGTCAAGTGAGTTTATGTACTTTAATCACAGAAAATACCTCAGCCTCAGACCACAGGAGATTTTCTTGGAGCCCAGTTGGGAACTGGTATGCTAAAAAGAAAAAGTGTAAAACATAGAACAGTAGAACTTCTGAGATTTTAAGTATAGTCACAGAAGGTTGTTAGAATCTCAGTAATAATTGTTTTATACCCTGTATTACCAATTGCTGTTCCTAATAATTTCAATAGCACAAGTTTTGATTCTGCTTTGTGTCTTCTGTGAGTATGGAAATGTGTAATTTACTTATACATTAATTAATTTAACTATAGTGGTTAACACTAAGTGCATATCTCATGTAATTAAATAAATTTCAAGATTTCCTACTTCCAGTTTTTTCCATTAATAGTGTTGTATAATTCATGTTTCAGTATAATTCTATGGAATTATATGGGAAACACATTCAATCTTCACTATTTATGGGAGATTGTTTCCAGGATCCCTTGAAGAAACCAAAATTCACATATGCTCACATCCCTTACTTATATAAAATGGTGCAATGTGCAATAGTACCCATGCACATACTTTTAAATACTTTATCTCTAGATTAATACCTAATATGATATAAATGCTATGTAAGTAATTGTTATACTATTTTGCTTTGGGGAAAAATAAGAAAAAGTCTTTACATAATTTAGCAGAGGCAATTTCTTTTTCAAATATTTTCCAAACATGTTTGGTTGAATGCAAGGATATAGGACCTATGTGTGTGGAGGGCACACTGTCTCTCATGTTTTGGTTGCCTAGTAGCTGAATCCTCTTTTTATATTTATTTATTTTGAATCTGATGAGATTCTGAAAGTATTTTTCAACAAGAAGCCGAAAAGGGCAAGTATTTCTTCTTCTCCTGGCAACTGCATTAGACCTGGGACATAGGCTTAAGGAGTCATGGGTGTTCTATATGAGGAATCATGGTCTAATGATAGAATAAGGGCACTGGAAAACACATTCTAGAGACTGGTGGTCAGGGCTTCCTGCCAGCGTGCAAGAGCAGCAGGCAGACTGGGACAACAGTAGCCTCCAGCGCTCAAGACCAGCTGGAGTGGAGTAGGCTGTGGTGCCCATACCAGACTTGTTTTGTTACAAGATTTTAATCCTTATTTTGGCTGACACCTGTTTCATTATTTGTGGTTTTTCCCAAGCCATGTTCTTCAGTTTTTTTCACAATTCTCAGTATCTTTTCACTAGATATCACTGTCTGGTTAATGCAATCAAATTTAGATTATATTACTTGAAATTATGCACCTGAATTATTTTGGAACTTACTATCCAGTGTGTTCACAGGCTACAGACCCACATAAAAGTGGAAGGTATGGTTCTCTATTCTAGCTATACAGTATGATTCCCCAGATTATTTGAAATATAGCAATGTCTCATGGAAACCCAGATCAATCACATGAAATGTTCAAGAAGAGGAAAGCAGATGTTGATACTTTAAAAAACATTTAGCTTATTTTAATGTGAGAATTGATAGGGAACAAAATACAATGACATGAAAATGAGGATACTGAAAGGGGCTAATTATGAGTATTCTTTCCATCTATCCCCAAATTATGTCCCCTAAGAGAGACTAGAATATGTTTCTTTCACCAAGGTTTGTGTGAATATAAGCATTCTTTAAAATCACTTCTGTGGGTGTTTTCTCTAAACTGGAGGCAATGGAAACATTGCAACTGAAGTAGGTTCTCTGACATCAGTGGAGATAATAGGGTCCTATGTAGCAGTTGCCAACTAGCCATACTTCTGGGAGCCAAGAAGGGAACAGCTATTGAAATAGCCTGCAGGGGTTTCCCAGTGACCACAGTGTTTGGTCGACCTATGATCCTTGGTATTGCCTGTCACTTATGGATTCCCAGGACTGAAATAGCTGAAAAGCTCACAATATTTTTGTATGATTTGTGTAACTGGAAAATTTCCAAGTCTGGCAAATGGAATTCTGACTTGATTCATTTTTCAAGCCAAGAATCTATACTCACTTCCAGGTTTAAGTCAGTTCACATACCTAGAGGTCATAAATTAAACAAACAAACAAACAAACCAGACTGTACCCTTGAGGATAGAATCTTTGATAACATAACAAATTTGATAACATAACACTGATTGAAATTTGGGGTCTGGCCTTCTTTGGGGAGTCTTTGGTCAATTATCAGGTAACTCAAAGCCCTTTGATTGGCACAGAAGGCAGTACAAAACTTTTCAAATTTTTGTTGTTATTATAATACTAGATGTGTTACCAGAAACTAACTCTGATTTCTGGAGACCTAGAACATGCTGGGAATCCAAGCATATTATTCCCAGAACATGCTGGGAATAAAAGGAGTGTTGGTTTTTCTCCTGACAACAGGCCTTTTGGGACCCTGACACCACCCTGTGGCTATTACCTCTACACTCAAGCATCCAAGGAAAGGATATGGTTGTCCACAGGCAGAATCTACTCTTTTATTTCATTTCTTAGAGAGCCAGACCTGTTATGATAAGGAAGACAGAGTGAAAACCTCTAGTTAATAATTAGTATGCCTAAGGGAAATACAAATACCGCTGCCACTTTCAGAGTGGAAAGAAACAGGAATAACGAGGACTTTTAAATGTACCATGTTGTCTATACATTCACAAAGATTGAATATGGACTTTGAGAATGACAGTGAATTCCTGGAAGCTTAATCAGATAGTTGCTCCTACAGCAACTGCCATTTGTGAAGATACACAGACATTTGCTCTAAGTGGGAGCACATTAGACATCTACCTCTTGGTATGCAGATAACAGTCTACTAAACTTTTTTTTCCCTTTCCAAAAAGAAAAGACTGTCAGATGCATTTATACTTTCACTTTGGAAAGATACATGCATGACAGCAAGTAAAGGGCAATTTCCCCAAAATATAAACTATCAACTATTAGGCCATAGCAGGCTTTGAAGACACATACTATGCATGGGGATCAGAGGCTTTCATATTATCACAGCAACTTTCTCTCAATTTACACTTTTAGTCTTGTGAAGAATTTCCTAGGATCAGTGGGCCTGGTGTGACTGAGAGTATAACACTGTACCATGGTAGCTGGCATCAAGCTTCCCATGAATGAAAATGAAAAATGAAATCTTCCAAATGAGAACAACCCTGAACATTTCACCCCCTTCTCTATAAGGCCTAGACTTAGAAATGGCCTGAATTCAATAGCTATAATGCTTTCTGGTCCATGGGTAATAGTTTGATGGTGAGATAAAACAAAGTAGATGAAAAGAAGTAAAAATATAGTGAATATTAGTAGATGTAAGACTATTTGAATTCCATATAAAAGCTTATCAGAAGGACTCTAGTGAAAATAAACTTTCAATAAGTAAGTGGAAAAGATGACTCTCACATAAAAATATAATCACAGGGGGCCAGGGATCTAGCTCAGTGGTTTTGCTGCCTGCTGCGCAAGCGCAAGAACCAGAGTTCGATCCCCGGTACCAAAAAAAAAAAAGTTTAGGGCTGGGGATTTAGCTCAGTGGTTCCATTGCTTGTCTTGCAGGTACAAGGTCCCGAATTCAACCTATGGTACCAAAAGAAAAAACTATATATATATGTATATATATATATATATATAGTCACAGCTCAGTTATGTTAAGCCTTTCTACTGTGTAGAACAGATAATTACACACAGGGATTTGCTTGTGAATCATGAAATTTCTAATTTCCTTTTACACCATTATGGGATTGTACACAATTTTGCTCCTGGCAAACAATATTACTTTCCTAGGCAGTGCCTCTCAAATCCACTGCTTTTCCCATATATTCCATGGTCTATTAACTGTTGGTCTTTGAGAGTGATGGAGTGGTAAAATAATTATCATTGTCTGGTGAGAAGTTGCCATTGTCCATTGAGGATATTGTCCTCTAGGATACATTCCATGCTTTGAAGCAGTAACAAATTTATCTCTATGGGTTGAAGGACTAGTAGATGGAATTGCAGTATCCTCAGTGACATCTAACTATGTGCTAGAAATATTTTTTTCTGTCTCTAAAATGCTGTTTTACTAGGGAAGAATGTTTCCACCAGATAATACAGAAAGTTTCATGATGAATTAGAGGACAAGATTTATCCATATTCATTTGGACTCCTCAAACTACTGAATTATTGGCTAAAAATGAGAATTATTGTGTTGGCTCCCATGACTACTCTAGACAACAAAAAGTGACTAATTCTGAAATGAAACATTACAGACAGGGAAGTATATGAGTAGAACACACTGATAAGTTGACTGCCCCCTAGTGTACTGCCCTGTCTACTGGAATAAATTAATTCTATGTAGGCAGGATCCCTTATGAATTAAAATTTGATTACCCCCAATTCCTTTTACAGTAGCATCCTAAAAAATGAAATATCTAGGAATCTATCTAATGGAAGAAGTAAAAGATCTTTACTTTGAAAACTACGGCACTCTGAGAAAAAGAGATTGAAGAGGAAAGCAGAAAATGGAAAGACATCCCTTGTTCCTGGGTAGGAAGAGCCAATATAGTGAAAATGGCCATACTTCCAAAACTTCTATATAGATTCAATGCAATCCCAATTGAAATTCCAGCAGCATACTTCACAGAGCTTGAGAAAACATCCCAAAAATTCATTTGGAAAAAGAAGAGACCCAGAATAGCAACAGCAATTCTAGGCAACAAAGACAAGTTAGGGGGCATCACAATCCCCAACTTGAAACTATACTACAAAGCCACTGTGATAAAAACATCATGGTATTGGCAAATAAACAGACCTAAGGGTCAACGGAACAGATTAGGAGACAAAGAAACAACTCCAGACACACTCAGCTACCTCATCTTTGACAAAGGGGCCAAACACCCTCACTGGAAGAAAGATAGCCTCTTTAATAAATGGTGTTGGAAAAACTGGGTTTCAACTTGCCGAAGATTAAAATTAGACCCATATCTTTCACCACATACTAAACTAAAATTGAAATGGATCAAATATCTAATATATTAAAACAGAAACCTGCTGGAAGAGAAGTTAGACAGAACTCTTGAAGACAGTGGTGCAGGAAAAGACCTTATGAACAAAACGTCTGTCTCATGAGAACTAGTATAAAGAATCAGCAACTTGGGATCTCATCTCATTAAAAAGGTTCTGAACAGAAAGAGAAACCACCAACAGAGTGAAGAGACATACTACAACATGGAAAAATTTTTTACCAACTGTTTCTCAGGCAGAGGATTACTATCTAGAATATATAAAGAACTTAAAAAAATCAGACCCCCCCAATTTAAAGACCCGATCCAAAAACGGCCTTCTGAAATAAATAGACATTTCTCAGATTAAGAAATAGAAGAAGTAAATAAGCATGAAAAAATTTTCAACACCACTGGTCACTTGAGAGATGCAAATGAAAATAACACTGATATTCCATCTCACTTCAGAAAGAATGACTGCTATCAAGAAATCAACCAACAACAAATGCTGGGTGAGGGGACCTGTGAGGAGAAAGGAACCTTTCTCCACTGCTGGTGGGAGTGTAGACTGGTGCAACCACTGTGGAAATCAGTATGCAGATTCCTCAAAGCACTAGGATTAGAGGTCACATTTGACCCAGCTATTCCCCTGCTGGGTATCTTCCCAAAATAATTAAAAGCATCATACCAAGGGGACATATTCACACCTATGCTTATAGTGGCATAGTTTGTAGAAGCTAAATCTTTTTTCTTTTTTTTGGTACTTGGGATTGAACTCAGGACCTTCCACTTGCAAGGCAGGTGGTGGCACCTCTGAGCTAAATCCCCAGCCCTGTAGTAGCTAAATCTTGAAAACAGCCCAATTGTCCACCACGTGGTGACTGGATAAAAAAGATTTTTTTTTTTAAATAAAAGGGAGTACTATACTCAGCCATAAAGAATGATATACTGGAGACATTCATAGCTAAATGGATGCACATTGAGGCCAAATTCTTAAGTGAAATAAATGGTATACACATGTGTAAACACCAAATAGTTTCTCTAGTGTGAGAAACTCAAAGTGTAAATGAGGACCAAAATGTATAACAGATGATATAAAATAAGAAGCAAAGGTCCAAAAGGGAAGGGGAAGTGTTGGGGAGGGGAAAGAAGGAAGGAAAAATATGAGAAAAGAAAGAAATAACGGAAACAAAAGTTTTTGTAAATAGGGAGGCGTGGAGGGGTGGAAGAGTGGAGGAGAAGGAAGGAGAATGGGGAAAAACTAAGAATCAATATATATCATGCAGAGGGAAAATTCCCAATGATGAATGTGATAGTGTGATAATGTATACCTAAAATATACCAATAAACTTAATGGAAAAAGAAGATTGGTTAGCTCCCTCAGAAAACCCTAGCCATCTAGTAATGAAAACATAATTATGAGAAGAGAATTAGAAAAACAAAACACCATCATGAATAGCTATAAAGACAAGATTATAATTTTTAAAATCTTCTTTTCTTCTTTGCCATGCCCTTCTCTCTCTCCTTTTGGGAACCTAGCAGCCACACTTAGGAGGAAGCCATTTGGACAGGGATTCAACCATCTCACAGATCCAAGTTAACACCTAGAGCTGAACTTGGCCAGATACCATCACTGAAGATGGGAATCTTTATGATGCAAAAGCCAGATGTAACATAGATTGTACTATAGGAACATGCTTTATAATGGGAGTTGCGAGACTCCATTTTTGGCTCGCTAGAGATTGGAAAAATTTTAAATGTTCTACTTTGTAAGTCGGAATCATGAGTCATAGTGCCTTGGATCATGGGACAGATACAAGTAACAGACCTCAATGTGTTCAAGATTTCCTGCCTCTTCCAATTATGGAGACTTTTTGTTTTCATATGGTTTCCTTATTGGGGTAAATACATTGTGCATGCCTTCTTCTTTCATAGGATTTTTTCTTCTACAGATCAGAATTGTCTTCACTACTCTTTAGATAGAGTCCTTGTTTTTCCCAAAGTTTTCCAGATGTATCCAAGAAAAGTCATTTTTCACTTATATTCAAGATGGAAAAGCTGGCATATAAGATGATATTCAAGTACAATATATTAGAATTATAATTACAGAGGAGTAATATGTGTCCATCTGTTAACATACTCCATGAGCAAGAGATGTACTAAGTGAATTGGTGCAACAGGCCATAAATGAGTTCCCAGAGAGCCTACTAACCAATAAAATATCCCAATTTGTGGAAAGAGGTTACTGCATGTCAGGAAGTAGCCCTTTTCAGGGTAAAATCAAACTTCCTGAAAATAGAGGCAGGAGAGCTCATACAAATTCAGTTCAACTTTAATTTAATGGCTTGTGGATAGCCAGTTTTCCCAGCACCATTTATTAAAGAGACTATGTACTAATAAAATATAAAAACTGAATAAAAAGTAACTTTTACTTTCTAAATGTAAAAATTATAATGGCCTCAACTAACTATATAACTATCAAAGAATTACACATATTATTCAGGAATTACTGTATGTTATTTATATACCAACTCCTAATGATGAGATTGTGGGCTAGGTGAATGGCAGTGTAGGGTTCCTTAACAGAGAGCTAACTTATTATTTTATACCACCTGGCCTCAGTCCAATTAGTGCATTAATTTTCTTAAACTTTATAAAATAAAAGATTGGTTATCATTTCTTTAACCATATAGTCTGACTTAGACTCTTTAATCACAATGTGGTCATGGCATTTTTCTTCCACTTTTCCTTTCACGAAGTATGTGACAGTTCATAATACACTTTTGGTCCACTGGCAAATGATTCTTCATCATTTACTTATTTATATTATGACTTAAATTGATCCAGACAATTCAGTTGATTTAGATTCATGACTGTAAAGAAAATTTGCCATTGTTGCCGATATATTTTAGGTTAGCCTATTCTGTATTATGTAGATTCCTTGTGTGTAACCAGGAGAAGTGGCCTGCTCAATGATGTAGCTGAATTCAAGAGAACTTCATGCTCATTTTGGGGGATAAAATTTCCTTAACAGAGGTCTCTCAGTGCTGAATCTTGGAGAAGGATGTGAAAGAATATCACACAATCAGATATTCCTTTACTGAGAACATATTTATTGAGTATCTTTATAATGTGTATAAGTACCATGCTAGGTAACTCCCATGTGAAGATAAAGTCTCTGTCCTCAACATACTGATGTGGCCATGTGCATTTTAATAGTAATGATAATACAGTGAAATAATTACTCTCAGAAGTAGGTGTAATGGATTGACTGGAATCTTTGAAAGTTGGTATAAATAACTGGTTTGTAGAGTCAGTTAAAGTTTCATAAAGAGAAGAAAACCTAACCTTTCTCTTGACCATACAGATGCACAATAAGTAGACCTGGAAGAAGAGGAGCCTCAGATGGACCAGTCATTCCAGACAAAATAAACACAAAGTAGCCAGATTCAGATGATAGCCACCCAATTACAAGACATCTGAGTAAAGCCTTCAGTATCCAGCAGGTGCAAAATATTCTAGGGAGTCCAGTTGAGACCAGTAGAAGAACTATTAGATATAACCCATCTCAAATTATCTCCTTTCTATTCATGAGCAAAATAAATGAAGTTATTTTAGGCAGTACATTTTAGAGTGGTTTGTTGCAAAAAAAGGGGTAACTGTTGCCATCATATTCACATTTTAGAAAGATTAATAGAAGAGTTGAAGAGAATGGATTACAGGAGATTGGGGTGAGTGAGATGGTGATTTTAGGAAATAATTGTAAGATCCTAGGAAAGACCAATTTCTGTTACTCAGGTACCTTTGTGCCAGAAGTCTGGAACTCAGACCCTCTTCTTTAAGTCTTCTGCAAATAATTAGGATCCTGCCTGACTTGTTCCAGAATACAACATCTCTACCGTCAGAAGCTGCTTTTTTCCAATGTGAGTGTGAATCATGTGCAAAATCATTCTACTGATAGTTTACTTACCAAGGCTAGCACACTCTTAGCAGAACTTCCAATCAGGACATGGCAAACTTATTCTGAAACTTCTGGGAATCCCTCTGCCCTCCTTTTTTCTTTCTACACCTCCATCAAGCTAAATTCTCCCAAAAATTATACACTCAGAAAGCTCATAGATAGTCAAACACACTACTTTATATTTTACATGTCATTCTGTTGCTCACATTTTAAACGTCTCTGATTTATCTTCTCCCTTAATGAGGTTATCTTTATTGATTTTGTGAATTGCTCTCTCTTTATGCCTAAAAATTCCCACCTTGTACGCCAAAATGCTTGGTCCATAGTAAAGATAAATGTTTTGTTTCTTTATTGCTTCTTCTATTGTGCCCAACTTAGGTCTGATTCTACTGTAAGAAGACTGCTGCTCCTGCAGGTCTCTCATGTAGGCTGTTTCATATTCATTCTCTCATTAGTTTTGGACTTGGGAGTAAAAGTCAGAGCTTTTCTTATCTCTTCACTATCTTTCCTCTTGAAAGGTAATCAGTGACTTGATAAGTGATTGAATTCAATGAGCATGTTTAACAGCACTGGATGTTCCTGACCACCTTCTTTAAAGTGCTCTTTTCTTTTGATTCTTATTTACACTTTCAATTTCTTACAACAGAGAAACTATCCAGTATTTACACGTGTGTTCTAATTTATTTCACTTAAGAGTATCGCCTCAATGTTCATCCATTTCTCTATGAATGTCTTTAATTTCTCATTCTTTATGGCAAAAGGCATAATAGATATGTGAAATAGGAAGAAAAGGTCCAAAGGGGAAGGGGTAGTGGGAGGGATTGAGGAAAGGAAAGAAGAAAATGGAATTAATATGAGAAAATGAAAAACCGGAAAGAAAGTCTTTGTAAATAGGGAGGGGTGGAGGGGTTGAAGGGAGGGCAGGGGAATGGGGGGAAAATAAGAACCAAAATAGATTATGTAAAGGTACAAACTTCCAATGATGAATGTCATTATATTGTATACCTAAAATATACCAATAAAATTAATTTTTAAAAATGCTCTCTTCATTCGGATTCTTTAACCTCCCTCTATTTTTTTTTTTTTACCTTTCCCCTTAAGACTATTTTGCCCATTCGTCTCTGCTTATTCTTTAAATTGTGATATTATTTAGGGATACATGCAGAGTACTTTTTAACATAATATCAAGACTTCCTTGAGTACTCTTATCTCCTGACTTTCATTGCTAATTTTATGTCAGCAGCTTAATTGAAGCAAAGTTTATGCCTAGTAGCAGTCACATATTACACTTTTAAGTAAAAGTGTATTTAAGTAGTCAGCCTGTCACTTAAATCTATTTCTCATTTTGTTTTATTTCTCTCCCATTTATCTCATTTAGTGGTACCAGCATTCATTATAGTTCCTCAAGTCAAAACCTGGCTTCCACACCTCTACCTTCATCTGATCTCAAGCCACACTTACTTTGTGTTCTACATATATATATGATCTATCCACTTATCTTTCTTTTCATTTTCAGCTTTCTGGCTCAGGTAAACAATATCTCATTTCCAGGTTAACTGAAAATTTGAGTTCTTTTGTTTCTTCTGGTAGGGAATATTGAAAGAGAAATGCAGCTGTTAGATTAAGAAGATTCATCGTTATTAAGGGCAAGTCTTCAGTTAAGAAAAGTTGGAGTGAATTGTCTGAGACTAAACACCAGGGCCTGGAGGAGAGTGATGATCCAGGCTATCATCCAGGCACTACTACCCCCCTGAAGTGGATGCTTCTTGGAGCAGGATGTGGCTGAATCAGAAGATGTCACTCACTAGAGAGTTGCAGGATTTGGAACTCAAGTAGTTCTGCTGTGGGACACCCCTGAATGAGTATTAGTGAAGGATCATCCTCCTCTGCATCTTTGGAAATCACCACAGGTTGGATGAGTGAGCAAGGATACTGACAGAAAGTACAGCACTGAGGGAAGCCAGGGAAGGTTTCTCCATTGGGATCACATTTTTGTAGGTAGAGCTTCAGCAAGAAGAGACATTTCCATTGCTTTACTGATGGGATTAGCCAGCAAGCCATCAGTTGCTGGTAGGCAAAGGGCCCTAGTAAGGCTATCACAGCACTACACTGTCCACAGGAAAGCGGTAGTGCAGCAGGTGATACTATCTGGTTCACTTTATGAGCTGTCATAATAGTAAAAGTTTTGAATCAAGGCTTCTCAGCCCATGGCAAGTGTTTACTAATGGGTTATTGATCCCCTCAGCCCTTAGGATTGCTGGGCAGAGAGTAGGACAGCTGGAGCCCCCAGGATTGTTGTTCTGGATCATTTATTCTAACATGATAAAGAGTATAATCTTCCACCCGGCTCTGATGAGATAAATATTGGGAAGTGGTGTGATTTTAGGGAACTATAACCATCTGCTAGGCGAACAGACAGTTCCATTCCCCTTATGTTACCTATAGAGTGATGCCTGAGGCAAATCAAAAGCTCACAGCTCAGAGGCTGTCCTTGCCTCTTTGCTTGCTGGATTAATGTACACAACATCAACACTTGTATCTGTTTCTGTTTTTACTTTTGCCAGTATTTTACTCATTCATGTACAAGAAATTACTTCCTTCTCCTTGAGTATAGATTGACGAGCAAGACTGATGAGTTTTGTACCTTCATGTAATTTATATTTTAGTGGGGGGGGAAATATAGTAAATAGGTAAGCCATTATAATTTTGACTTTAATGAAATATCTCATAAAGCAATGGAATAGAAATTTTAGAATGGAAGGACATAAAATGGAATTGAATTTGGAAAACTGATAAATGTGAATTATTTAAAAATTGCAGTCAAGGCAGTTCTGCTGCTCCCAGCCCAGAGAAAGGGGCTTCTGGGCCACCATTCCATCACTCCAAGCCCATAGGAAGGAGCTTCTGGGCCACTGTTACACTGCTTCCAGCCCAGAGGAAGGGGCTTCCAGGCTGCCATTCCACCGCTCCCAGTGCAGAGGAGGTGAGCCGTGTGGGTACCAGCAGCACCCCCCCATCCAAATGAGAAGACATGTAAATAAGTTTCAAATCCAGACTTGTGGATCACCTAGAGCAACCCCAAAGGGAAATGAGATGGAACATTCTGATACTCAAAAACCTGAACTCACTGAACTGGCAACAAAAGAGGATCTGGAAAAAATGAAATCAGAAATAATTTCTTAGATAACACCAGAGACTGGGCCTATAGTGCAAGACATGATTAATAAATCTAGAGAAGACACAGATAAAAAAATAGAGGAGCTGAGGAACATGATGGAATCCCAACATAGGAAACAAATAGAATCCATAAAACAGATACAAACAGATTTCCAGGAAATTAAAAACTCCATCGAAAGTCTACACAGCAGAATGTGTCAGTGTGAGGACAGAATTTCAGATATAGAAGATAAGATTGCAATGAGTGACCAGGAAAAGAAAAATTGCTTCAGAATTGTAAGTGACCATGAGAAATCGATCCAGCAGCTGCTAGATGATGCAAAGAAGAATAACATAAGGCTGATTGGAGTCAATTAAGAAAGAGGAGAGTGCAGATGACTTAAAAGAATATTTACAGAAGTAATGGCAGAAAATTTCCCAAGGAGGGGAAAAGAACTTGACATACAGATAAGTGAGGCATATAGGACTCCAAAGAGCCTTAATCAAAACAAATCTACACATAGGCATATAATAGTTAGGATTCCAGAAATCCAACAGAAGAACAAAATTCTACAAGCAGTGAGAGAAAAGAAACAAATCACATACAAAGGAAAGCCCATCAGAATCACAGCAGACTTCTCAGTGCAAACCCTCAAGGCAAGAAGAGCTTGGAGTGATGTATTTTAAGCCCTAAAGGAAATCAGCCTCCACCCTAGATTGATGTACTCTGCAAAACTATCTTTCAAAATTGATGGAGAAATAAGATACTGTTATGACAAAGAGCCCCTTAAGAACTTCATGAATACCAAACCAGCACTCCAAAAAATTTTAGATAATATCCTATGAACACACAACAAGGATCACAACCCCACAAAGCACAGCAAAATGCACCCATTAGGTGCGACAAGAAATTAAACGTAAAGGGGGAGAATCCAACAACAAAAAAAAGCTATGACAATGATGAGTCAATATGTGTGAGTTATAACCATCAATGTTAATGGTCTCAATTCACCAATCAAAAGAAATAGACTGGCACAATGGGTCAAGAAGCAAAATCCAACAATATGCTGCATACAAGAAACATACTTAATTCAAAAAGAAACTCATAGACTGAAAGTTAAAGGATGGTAAATAATACTCCATGCAACGGGAAGCCCCCCCCCCAAAAAAGCAGGATTTCAAACCAACACTGATTAGGAGAGACAAAGAAGGACACTACATCCTTGAAAAGGGAACATTCCAACAGGAAGAGATAAGAATCATAAATATCTATGCACCAAACACCAGTCTGCCCAACTATATAAAACAAATACTAATGGACATGAAAAGTCATATATACACTAATACAATTGTAGTGGGGGACCTCAATACCCAGCTGTCACAAATAGATAGATCAACTAGACAAAAAATAAGTAATGAAATACTAGAACTCAATCAAACTCTTGAACAAATGAACTTAACAGATATTTATAGAGTGTTCCACCTGACAAAATCAGAATACACATTCTTTTCAGCTGCATATAGGTCGTTCTCCAAAATAGTCCACTTACACACTCATAGAATGTGTTTAAGTAAGTGCAAAGGAATTGAAGATATCCTCTGTATATTATCAGAACATAGTAGGACAAAATTGGAGATCAATAGCAAAAGAAACTGCAAAAATTACATAAACACATGGAAATTGAACATCACACTTCTGAATAACCAATGAGTCACAGAGGAAATTAAAGAAGAAATCAGACAGTTCCTTCAATTAAATGATAATGACAATACAACATATCAGATTCTATGGGACACAATGAAAGCAGTCTTATGAGGGAAATTCATAGCAGTGAATATACATATTAGGAAAACAGAGTGAGCCCAATTATAAAACCTGATGCTGAACCTCAAGCTTCTAGAAAAAGAAGAGCAGGACAAACCCAAAGCCTATAGAAAGGAAGAAATTATAAACATCACAGCAGAAATGATACAAAAATCAATGAAACCAAGAGTTGGTTCTTTGAAAGAATAAACAAAATTGACAAACCCTTTGCCAACCTTGTCAGAAAAAGGAAAGAAAAGGCCCAAATCTGTGGGGGGCCTTGCCCCCCCCCCACTAGAACTCTTGAGTGCCTTTTACGGGCATGTCTGGGCCTGCAGCAAGTCTACCCGGCAACAAGGAAGTAGCCCCAGTACCCTCCCCTTGCTCCTCCCCTCTAGCCTTACGGTATATATGCTGTAGTAGCTTCCTCAATAAATGAGACTAGATCAGAAACCTGTCTTGTCTCCATCTCTCGTGTCTCTTGTCCCTTGTCATTCTCACTCCCCCTCTAGGGTCTCCGTTGATTTACCCGCGGGCCGGGACACAAATCCATGCAATTAGGAATGAAAAGGGTAAAATTACAACAGACCCAGCAGAAATCCAGAGGATCTGGATATCTACTTCAAAAGCCTATATGTCGATGAGATGGAAAACAGAGAAGAAATGGACAGATTCCTAGATACATATGAATTACCAAAGTAGAACGAAGAAGACCTAAAAATTCTAAATAACTCAATATCAAGCAATGAAATTGAAAATGTAATTAAAAACCTACCAACTAAGAAAAGCCTGGGCCCTAATGGCTTCACTGCTGAATTCTACCAGACATTTAGAGAGGAACTGCTGCCACTACTGTTGAAACTCTTCAATGTAATTGAAAGGGAAGCAATCCTCCAAAATTCATTCCTGGAAGCAAGCATCACCTTGATCCCCAAAGTAGAGAAAGACCCAACTGAAAAAGAAAACTATAGGCCAATCTCACTAATGAACATAGATGCCAAAATCCTTACTAAGATACTGGCAAATAGAATGCAGAATATTATCAAGAAGATCATACACCCTGACCAAGTGAGATTCATCCCAGGGATGCAGGGATGGTTCAACATATGCAAATCGATCAATGTAATACACTATATCAATAGAGCCAAGGACAAAACCATATGATTATATCCATAGATGCAGAAAAAGCATTTGACAAAATCCAACATGCATTTATTATAAAAACCCTACAGAAAATTGGAATAGATGCTGTCTACCTTAATCTGATAAAAGCCATCTATGAAAAACTAACAGCCAATATCATACTAAATGGTCAAAAACTGAAATCATTCATACTAAAATCAGGAACAAGACAAGGATGTCCACTATCACCACTCTTGTTCAATATAGTTTTGGAAACATTAGCCATGGCAATTGGACAAGGGAAAGAAATAAAAGAAATACAGATATGAAATGAAGAAGTCAAATTGTCATTATTTGCAAATGACATGATACTCTACATAGAAGACCCCAAGAACTCCACCAAAAGACTTCCAGACTTAATAACCAAATTCAGTCAAGTAGCTGGATACAAAGTCAACACAGAACAATCAGTAACTTCCCTTTACATCAACAATAGACTTACTGAGACAGAAATGGGGGAAACAATTCCTTTCACAATAGCATCCGAAAAACTGAAATACCTAGGAATCAACCTAATGAAAGAAATCAAAGACCTCTTCTCTGAAAACTATGTCACTCTGAAAAGAGAGATTGAAGATGATATCAGAAAATGGAAAGACATCCCCTGGTCCTGGGTAGGAAGGATCAATATAGTGAAAATGGCCATACTTCCAAAACTGCTATATAGATTCAATGCAATCCCAATTGAAGTCTGAGCAGCATACTTCATGGACCTTGAGAAAGCATTCCAAAAATTCATTTGGAACAAGAAGAGACCTAGGATAACAAAAGCAATTTTAGGTAACAGAGACATGGCAGTGGATATGACACTCCCCAACTTGAAATTATACTACAAAGCTACTTTGATAAAAACAGCATGGTACTGGCAAAGAAATAGACCTGATGACCAGTGGAACAGATTAGAAGATGCAGAAACAATGCCAGACACACTCAGTCATCTCATCTTCAATAAAGGAGACAAACCTCCTCCTGGAGGAAAAATAGCCTCTTTAATAAATGGTGCTGGAAAAATTGAGTTTCAACTTGCCAAAGATTAAAACTAGACCTATATCTCTCACCATCCACTAAACTAAAATCAAAATAGATTAAGTATCTAAATATTAAAATAGAAACGCTGAATTGCCTCAAACAGAGGTTTGGTAGAACTCTTGAAGACTTTAGTGTAGGAAAAGATTTTATGAACAAAACCTCAGTTGCCCGTGAACTAGCACAATCAACAAGTGGGATCTCGTCTTACTAAAAATCTTCTATACAGCAAGAGAAACCACCAGCAGTGTGAAGAGACAACCCACAATGTGGGAAAAAATCTTCACCTGCTGTTCCTCAGACAAAGGACTACTATCTCGAATCTATAAAGAACTTCAAAAGATCAGACCTCCCAAATTTAAAGACCCAATCTGAAAATGGACATCTGAAATGAACAGACATTTCTCACACAATGAAGTAGAAATAGCAAATAAACATGTGAAAAAATGCTCAACATCACTGCTTATTTGAGAGGTGCAAATGAAAACAACACTGAGACTCCACCTCACTCCAGAAAGAATGGCTGCTATCATGAAATCAACTAATATCAAATGCTGGCAGGGCTGTGGGGAAAGAGGAGTGCTGCTCCACTGCTGGTGGGAGTGTAGACTGGTGCAACCACTGTAGAAATCAGTATGGAGATGCCAAAAAGAACTAGGTTTGGAAGCCTGATTTGACCCAGCTATTCCCCTGCTGGGTATCTTCCCTAAAGAATTATAAGAATCATACCACAGTGATATATGTGCACCCATGTTCATAGCAGCACAATTTGTAATAGCTTAAACTTGGAACCAGCCCAAATGCCCATTAACTGGAGACTGGATAAAGAAAATGAGGTTGTTTTATAAAATGGAGTATTACTCAGCCATAAAAAATAAGAAATCAGAGACATTTATAGCTAAGTGGATGCACATTGAGGTGATCCTCTTAAGTGAAATAAATAGGACACACATTTGTAAATACGGAATAGTTTCTCTGGTGTGTGAAACTAAAAGTGTAAATAAGGACTAAAAGGTATAATAGATAATGTGAAATAGGGAGAAAAGGGACAAAGGGGAAGGGGAAGTGGGAGGGGTAGGGGAAAGGAAAAAAGGGAATGGAATATGAGAAAATGAAAAAATGGAAACAAAGTCTTTGTAAATAGGGAGGAATGGTGGGGTTGAAGGGAGGCCAGGGGAAGGGGGAAAAATAAATACCAAGCAGGATTATGTAAAGGTGCAAATTTCCAATGATGAATGTCATTATATTTTATACCTAAAATGTACCAATAAATAAAATTTTTTTTAAATGGGACAACTTAAAAATAAACAAACAAACAAATAAATAAATATTACAGTCAAATTAGCATTAAACAAGAATATTGAAAATTAGAAAAAAATTCTATTTCTAGTTCTACATTTGGCTTGATGAACTGAAATCTTTACGTTTTGATTCCATTTTAAAGAAACTGACACCTGTAAGCATACACTATGTGTATTGTGTTAGTTTGAACATAAAAGATTACAGGAAAACTCCTGGGGAGAACTGGGGCTTGATATGAACTGAGAAATTAATGTATTTTGACATGCCTTCATGTCATATTTGAAGTACATTATTATTTTTTAAAATAAATTTTGGCTTTAGCTGATTAATTAACTGACACACTACATAAATTTCTTTGGATAAGAGGGGTTGTATCCTAATTCACTCAGTAAATGTTAATTGAGCATAATACTCTCCATCCAAACTGGAGAATATTCTAAGACATGAAAAAATGAGACAAGAATCTTATTTTTAATAAGACATTGTGTGAACGAGATGAGTACAAACAACTCGAAATAGTGGGTAATACAGCAGATGATGCTTTCCAGGCACTAGTCCCTCTTTTAAAGTAATAATTAATATTCTCAAATATTTCTCAAACGTCTTACTTTCAAGACTTTATTCTAAAATTCACGAACTTCTATATATTGTCTCAACTAGCCATATCTACCCTTATCATCTAATTATAAATCACTCTTCCAGTAAAAAGAGCAATAGCTAATACTGGAATGTTTCCAAGATCTTAACAAATGTAACTTAAATAGGTCTTCTATTTCACAGAATTAACTTAACACTAGATTTGTATGAACTGACAATTCTTTTCTAAATAATTAACTCAGGAAGGAATTGAAAAAGCTTCTAATACCATTCAACAAGAAAACAACTCACTCTGAATTCCCCTAGCACCTGTCTCTGCCATTTCTCTGTCATTAATCATGTGTTTCCTGCTATAGCTTTTCTAACTGCCTTGAAGGTGGAGTTACTACACTTTAAGCACAGTTGTATATTAAGCATCTAGCAAAATAAGGTCTCATGACTACTATAGATACTTTTTGTTTGTTTGTTTTTAGAATGCTTTCACAGTCTTTCCACTCTCCAGTGCTCCAAGCAAGATGGAAGAGGCAGACTAGCTTGATCCACTCCCATCAATCAATTTTAACATTTAACTCTCTCTCCCTTTATATTATATATATTTCTGTTTATTTTCATTCCATAAATTTTTAAAAGCATCTTTATTTAGGTGTAATTAGCATATGCTAAACCAAAAATGTTTAATGCACACAATTTGTTGTTTTTACATAGATAAGCACTAGTTTTAGTATCATCATTCTCAAAATAATGAATATATCCATTTTCCTAAACATTTTCTTGTGCCCTTTTAAGTTCTTCCCACTTCCTCCCTGCCCTATTCTGATTTAATCTCTGTCAGATCCCAAAGATGAATTAAAAAGCAGTAATCAAAAAGCCATGAAATATTGAGGTAACTTGGTCCTTATATTACCTCATGACATTATTTAACTAGATGATGGTTAATTTTAGATTCTGCTTTCTATTTCCAGTCCAAGCTTCACAGATTGCTTATAATATATTGTTCACGTTGCTGCATGTGGATGTAGCCAAGAAAAGGGTTGCTTATAAAATGATTCAGGTATGTACACTACCTCAAAGGAAAAGGATACTGGCTTAAGACATTAAGAATTTCTTGTAGAATTAATATTGCTGTATAGATAATGGCCAAACATATCAGAATCTGCCAAAATTAGCTGCTTTGTTTAGCAGTGACCTTCAGAACCTCAAAATTCCTGGGACAGAGGTGGTAAGTCCTTTTTGTTCCTCAGTGAGTAGGTGAAAAATAATCTCCAGGAGCTATTGAATAGTCCTAAAACTACCGAACCAGGTAAGAAATAGTTGTAAACTTTGAGAACATTGTTTCACATTGTGCTGACATTATTATTAGAGGTATAAATTTCAGGTCTATGCCCAATATGAGGTTATTTTCTGACTCATGCAGAGACAAATTTACCGTGTGTATGGGATAGAAAATGGAGAAACAACAATATTGCTTGTGTTAATTTATTTTCTATGGTCATTTTTTTTCCTATTTTCCACATTTCTGTCATTTCTAAGTTGACTATTATACATCTGTAAGCTGAAACTATAGACAAAGTAGATCTATCTTTCATCTTTCCCATTTTGGCTTAGATTTGTCCCCCCATGACAGTGGATCACACTGATTCATATAAAATATTTATTGGGAACCAAAATAAACCTGTTTAAAATGTTTATACATTTTGTTTTAAAAATGTATGTGGATCTGTATAAATATTATCTTTCTACACACATTTATAATACATTTAAATGTATATATGTATGCATGTATCATTTATCTATCCATCTCTATTTAAACATTTTTTTACCTTGTCCAAGGCTAACTATATTTCTTATTTATTTTGGTCTAATCAATGTTAGGAAGAGGCCCCTTGAATGTTCTGATAGTATGACTGCCTTCCCTTTTATCTATTCATCCATTTTCATCTTATATGTAGGAAACTTAAAATCCTGTATTCAGATCATGTGTACAATTCCACATGGACTAACATGCAAATATAATCACCACCAAGACAAAGAAAGTGCAAATAATACATTGTTTTCAACCTTAGGGAAGATGGGATGACAAACAGCCAATTTTCTTTCAGTTGGCTCTAGTGATAAAGATAGGAATACATTTTAAAAATATATTGAAAATATTTCCAAATTCAAATTCTCTGATTTTTAAATTCCAGCACACTGGCTTTTCTTTTCTTAGTTTTTTTTTTTTTTTTGATGATTTTTCCTTTTAAATTCAAACTTTTCAAGTTTCCAGGGCTTTGCCCAGGACTCTCTTCTTCTCCCTATACCTTGTTGCTCAGAGATCTGACCCATTTCCATGTGTTTCCATATCATCTTTTATAAGATGATTCTACTCCCTAATCTAGAGTTCCACACTGACAGACTCAATTGGTTCTTCGACATTTCCACTTGTAACATATCAAAGAGGCATCTCCCAACTTAGCATGTTTCAAATTCTCACATTTTGTTCCTGAAGTCCACTCATTTATCTTCATTTCAGTAAATAACTATAATTCTTCACTCTCATAAATTACATAGCTTTAAAAATCAAGTTATTTTGTATTTCCATTTTTCTTACATAATCGCTTGTCAAATCCTTTGGATACAGCTTCTTTCTTAGTGTTTCTGCTTTGACACTTATAATTCTGTGATCCTTTCTCCTCGTAGAAGCATAGTGATTGTGTCACATTTTCTTTTAACTCCATTTTTCACTGATCACAATTAGAATAAAATGCACTCTGTACTCTGATTTTGAAGCTAATTTGAATCTTGCCTGTTGTTACTTCTTCAGATAACTCCTCTTACACACCACACAACAACCTCCTTAGACCTTTTTCTTTTCATTAATTTTTACCTTGAAACCATCAAGCTGGAATGCTTTTTTTCCCAATAATTATGCTTTTTTGATATTCAAACAGGATAAATTCTTTTTAGATCTAACCCAATCTAATGTTGCAATGTTACACACTATTTAATACTATCATCTTATTTTAATAATTGGATAGTACTGATCACCAGTTAATATTTTCCTTGTTGTTTTCCTCCCATCCTTCAAAATGTCAATTCCAGGATGGTAGGTTTTTTTTTTTTTTTGCTATTTTGACACAAGGTCTCAATATATAGTTCAGACTGGCCGTGAACTAAGTATGTAGCCTAGACTGGCCTTGAATTTGTAGCAATCCTCTTGCCTCAGCCTCCCAAGTGCTGAGAATTCAGGCATGTACCACTGGATCCAGTTTCATGAAGGCAGATCTTTATCATCTGTTCTACATAGTTAATAAATGTTGTATAACTATTATCTCTCTATCTATCTTAAATGAATGCTCATGTTGATCCACATGAATTATAGCCTTTTAAAAGCAGCTAACAACTTAAATTTATTAAAAATTATTACCTTGTTTTTATCTCCATTCATGAAGAATTTAACTTTATGATATATCAAATAATTCTGAAGTTTAGAATGCTTAAAGTAGTTCTTTTAAAAAATGATTTATTCAATGTTTCCATTGATTTGTTAAACTCCAAAAAATAATATATGTGAGACAAGATAAATTCAAACTACCAATGGAAACATATTTTTAGTCTTTTAATATTATATCCTTACTAACAGTTACTGGATAAGGTCCATATACTGCATTAAATCCTTATAAAATATGGGTTTTCAACTGAAGGAAGATAATTAATTTGAGCAGTTTAAATAGAAAGCATATTGTTGCACTGTATTCTGGAAGAAAACCTTTGTGAACCCGAATGGCTGATTAAATGGCTGTGCCAAAGTCTAACATCTCAAAAACTGAAAATACCTCCACCAACACATTTCTCCTCTGTTTTTGGTATATTAATGGGTTCTGCCAATGCCAAAACATCCATCATATCAATGTGGATACAGAAGTAACATCATGAAAGAAAAAGTAGTGGTGAAATTAACAGGAATGTAGGTGGTTTACAAAAGAAATGATATATGTAGATTAGAAACACAACACTACTATAGCTAATGGCTGGATATTTAGAAAATGCATTTATCACATAAATGTATATTTTCTGTCATCTCTAACAGTGATGCGTCCATTAGAATCTTATTCATTTCCCGAGTTTAAGGTGTCTGTCAATTTAAAGTGGTCACATTAATCACTTTATATTTACTGTTTAATACAAAGCTACATGTTCTCATACCTACGTGCTCATTTTATTACCAATTAATGTATGTACAAGTTTACACAATTCCATTTGGATGATTATTTGGCTTTTTTTATTATATTATTGGGATAGGCAATTGACTCTCAAGGTTGAAGACTTAGGGCTTGATGTGTAAGAGAACTGACTGGAAAAGACAATAAATAGCCCAGACATTTTGGATATAACATTGCATATACCATAACATTATACATATAACATTACACAAGAGAGAAAATTAAAGATCTCTTTTGGGAGCTTTTTCAATTTTTCTTTTCCCTCAGGTATCAACCCTCACTGGATACTGCATATAAAGCCTAATATACTGCTTTGCATTTGACAAAATCAGGAGTTTCATTTGGCCTAAATACAAGTTTCTCCTCCCACTATCTGTAGATGAAGACTAGTGGCAAAACAACTCTCCTTATTAAGGGGATCAAGTGCCATTTCTGCTTATTTTACATAGTGAGTTTTAGTTCCATGTTGGTTCTAATCCATGGAACCTGTAAATGTGTTAATCTACTTGGCAAAAGAGACTTTACAGATATGACTAAGTTAAGGACATTGAGATAAGGAGATTTTCCTGAATTGTCAAGGTGTGCTCAATGTAATCACACCATTCCTTAAAACTGTAGTACAGAGTAGAAAGGAGAATTGGAACAATGTGATTTGAGAAGGATTCTACCTCATAGTATTGGGTTTGAGGATGGACAAAGGAAAACACTGACAACAACTGTAGGCAGTCACTAGGAGCTGGACAAAACAAGGAAATAGGCTATCCTCCATAACTTCTGGAAAGGACAACAGAATTGCCACCATCTTGATTTTAGCTTCATGGTACTGTAAGGTTTCTGAGACAGAACTATGAAATAAGATATTGGTGTAATTTTAAACCATTAGTTTTGTGGTATGTGTTACAGCATTGATATAAAATAATATATTCTGAATTAACACACTGAGAAATCCTTGGAAAAGAGAAGGAATCTCACTATATGGAATTCTTTGTCAAATCATTAGCTGACAATGAAGGCAAAAGGGCAAGGATGAGATTGGAACCCGATAACAAAAAGAATAGCTTTAAACAGTCCAGAACATTCGCTAAAACAAATAAACAGTAATAACAACAACTATAAATAACAATAATAAATTCTGGGGAAAAAAAGCTCTTTTAAAGAGTTGGCAAATTTATTTTTAAATATCCAAATTTGAAGATAAATGTATTAGATATGCAAGGAACTCAGAAAGAATGGCACATTCATAGAGAAAAAGTATCTTTCTATAGAAACTATGTCTAAGAATATTTGAATTAGACATATTATATGGACATTAATTCACGTATTACAAATATATTCAAGGAACTAGAGGAAATTATATCTAATGAATAAAAAGAAGTAGAAGGAAAATGTCTCACCTAATAAAATATATAAGCAAAGAAATAGAATTTTAAAAATTTGGAGTTGAAAAATTCAGTAAATGAAAGTTCAAAATCCACTGGAGGGACTCAACAGCAGTTTTCTGCAGGAGAAAGAAGAATCAGTGAATTTATTAGTAAGTACATAATTGGGTGTTTCAACATAAAATAGTATGGTAGGAGCACAAAAGACCAGTAGAAAGAATAAGAAAGTATAAGAAAAACTATCCCACTTCTCCCCAAATCTAGTGAGAAGAATGTCAACTTACAAAACTGAAAAACTTGATGTAGAATGTGTCAGTTGGTGCTCACTAGAGAAACATATTTATATATATGGGTTACAATGGCTACCTGGGGAGCTAGGTGTGGAAGAGTACAAAAGGACTGTCTGCGCACTGTAAGAACCTAAGGATCTGGGCAAAAGTCAAAGGTCTAGAGCTCACTGTACTGTCTTGTGTGAGTCTGAATCAGGAAGTCAAGGGGTCTGCACTGGAAGGGTGAAGAGTCTGTGATGGAAGCCAGAAGACAGATGTCTAGCAGTGAAGGTGAAGACTAGAACTCCTCTGAAGAAAACAAAGCGAGACTTCTTTCTTTTTTCTCTTTTTATTCCATTCAGCCTATAAGCCTTTTGGCTAATGCCACTCACACCCATGGTGGTCTTTCATCTTCAGTAAAGTCACACCCAGAACTGTGCTAAGCCAAATAGAGTTTCATACTCAAAGTGACATGAGTTAACTATCCCATAGAAGAGCTCATAAAGATTACCATATAGATGCACATAATAAAACTTAAAAATTAATGACAAAGAATTTTGTGAGTAACAAGAGAAAAGTAAATGGAAATGATTGAAACAGAAAATAGCAAAACATTAGAAACAGTGAATGGAAACAAAAATGATTCAAAAGATCAAAAATCAACAAAACTTTAGCTGTGCAGAACGAAAGAAAAGAGAACATAAGAAAATACACAAATTATTACAATTAGAAATAGAAAAATGGACATAATTAACATTTTTACAGAAAGAAAAAGTAAAACCTATGAATAATTATGTCAATAAATTATATAATATGGATGAAATAGATAATTTTGTAGAAAAAAACATACTAAAACTAACAAGTAGAAAACCAGCATAGTTATAGCAAGTAAATAGAAACAAATAAAAATTTTCCACAGACAAAAGCAAAGGTCAAAATATATAAACTGCTGAATTCTCATAAATGGTTAAGGAAAAATTAACACTAATCTTTCACAAAAGTTTCCAAAAATTAAAAAATAGGTAATATTTCCAACTCCTATGAAGCCAATTTTGCAATAATACTGATACTAGAAAAAAGATACTATAAGAATAGAAAACTATGTACCAATATTCTTCTGAATATTTGTGCAAAAAATCTTCAAAAATGCAAGCAATTTGAATCCAGCAATCTATAAAAATGAGTTCACAGCATGGCCAAATAGGATCTATCTGAAAAATTCAAAGATGCCTCAACAGAAGAAAGTATGACAATTCACCATGCTAACAGAAGAAGGAATAAAACCATAAGATTAAATAACTGGCTATAGACAAACTATTTGACAAAATCCAATAACTGATCATTATAAAAACACTTCACAAAATAAGAAAACAAAAAACTTTTACAACCTGATGAATCTATGAAAACCTTACTGCTTTCAATTCAATGTTTAAGATCAAATTTTGAAAACTTGTCTTCCAAGATTAAGAAAAAGAATAATGTCAACTCTTTAAAATTAATTTTATTCATACATTTTAGGTATACAATGTAATTACATTCATCATTGGAAATTTGCACCTTTACATACTCTTTTGGTTCTTATTATTTTCCCCCTACCCTGGCCCTCTCTTCAACCCCTCCATCCCTCCCTATTTACAAAGACTTTGTTTCCTTTTTTTCATTTTCTCATATTAATTCCATTCTCTTACTTCCTTTCCCCTACCCTTTCCAATTCCCCTTCCCTTTTGCCCCTTTTCTTCTATTTCACATAATCTATTATACCTTTTAGTCCTTATGTACACTTTCAGTTTCTCACACTAGAGAAACTATTTGGTATTTACACATGTACATCGTATTTCTTTCACTTAAGAGTATTGCCTCAATGTGCATCGATTTAGTAATAAATGTCTATAATTTCTCATTTTTTATGACTTAGTAGTACTCCATTTTATTAAGAAAACACATTTTTTGTATCCAGTCTCCAGTTGATGGGCATTTCTGCTGTTTCCAACTATTAGCTATTACAAACTGTGCTACTATAAACATGGGTGAGCATATATCACTGTGGTATGATTTTTCTAATTCTCTGGGGAAGATACTCAGCAGAGGAATAGCTGGGTCAAATGGGAGTACCAGTAATAGTTCTTTGAGGTATCTGCATACTGATTTCCACAGTGGTTACACCAGTCTACACTCCCACCAGCAGTGGAGCAGGGTTCCTCTTTCCCCACAGCCCTGCCAGCATTTGTTATTGGTTGATTTCATGAGAGCAGCCATTCTTTCTGGAGTGAGGTGAAATATCAATGTTGTTTTCATTTGCATCTCTCGAAAGACCAGTGATGTTGAACATTTTTTCATGTATTTATTTGCTATTTCTACTTCTTTGTCTGAGAAATGTCTGTTCATTTCAGATGCTGATTTTCAGATTGGGACTTTAAATTTGGAAGGTCAGATCTTTTTAAGTTCTTTATAGATTCTAGATAGTAGACCTTTGTCTGAGGAAGAGCAGGTGAAGAATTTTTCCCACATTGTGGGATGCCTCTTCACACTGCTGGTGGCTTCTCTTGCTGTGCAGAAGCTTTTTAATAAGAAGAGATCCCACTTGTTGACTGTTTGTGCTAGTTCATGGGCAACTGAGGTTTTGTTCATAAAATCTTTTCCTACACTAATGTCTTCAAGAGTTCTACTGAACCTCTGTTCCAGGTGATTCACTGTTTCTATTTTAATATTTAGATCCTTAATCTATTTTAATTTTAGTTTAGTGGATGGTGAGGGATATAGGTCTAGTTTTAATCTTTGGCAAGTTGAAACTCAATTTTTCCAGCACCATTTGTTAAAGAGGCCATCTTTCCTCCAGTGAGGGTGTTTGGCTTTTTTATCGAAGATGAGATGGCTGAGTGTGTCTGGAGTTGTTTCTGCATCTTCTAACCTGTTCCACTGGTCCTCGGGTCTGTTTCTTTGCCAGTACCATGCTGTTTTTATCACAGTCACTTTGTAGTATAGTTGCAAGTTGGGGATTGTGGTGCCCCTTGCCATGTCTCTGTTACCTAGAATTGCTTTTGCTATTCTGGGACTCTTCTTGTTCCAAATGAATTTTTGGATTGTTTTCTCAAGGTCCATGAAGTATACTGCTGAGATCTCAATTGGAATTGCATTGAATATGTATAGCAGTTTTGGAAGAATGGCCATTTTCACTATAGTAATCCTTCCTACCCAGGAGCAGGGGATGTCTGTCCATTTTCTGATATCATCTTCAATCTCTCTTTTCAGAGTGCTACACTTTTCAGAGAAGAGGTCTTTGATTTCTTTCGTTAGGTTGATTCCTAGGTATTTCAGTTTTTCGGATGCTATTGTGAAAGGAATTATTTGCCCGATTTCTGTCTCAGTGAGTCTGTCATTGGTGTAGAGGAAAGCTATTGATTTTTGTGTGTTGACCTTGTAACCAGCTACTTGACTGAATTTGGTTATTAAGTCTAGAAGACTTTTGGTAGAGTTCTTGGGAGCTTCTACGTAGAGTATCATGTCATGTGCAAATAATGACAATTTGACTTTTTCATTTCCTATCTTTATTCCTTTTATTTCTTTCTCTTGTCTAATTGCTGTGGCTAATGTTTCCAAAACTATATTGAACAAGAGTGGTGATAGTGGACATCCTTGTCTTGTTCCTGATTTTAGTGTGAAGGATTTCAGTTTTGGACCATTTAGTATGATATTGGCTGTTGGTTTTTCATAGATGGCTTTTATCAGCTTGAGGTAGAGACCATCTATTCCAATCTTTTGTAGGATTTTTATCATAAATGCATGTTGGAGTTTTTCAAATGCTTTTTTTGCATCTATGGGGATAATCATATGGTTTTTGTCCTTGGCTCTATTGATGTAGTGTATTACATTGATTGATTTGCATATGTTGTATGGTATCATCCCTACATCCCTGGGATGAATCCCACTTGATCAGGGTGTGTGTTCTTCTTGATGATCTTCCGTATTCTATTTGCCAGTATCTTATTAAGGATTTTTGCATCTATGTTCATTAGTGAGATTGGCCTATAGTTCTTCTTTCAGTTTGGTCTTTCTCTGTTTTGGGAATCAAGGTGATGCTTGCTTCCAGGAATGAATTTGGGAGTATTGCTTCCCTTTCAATTTCATTGAAATGTTTAAACAGTAGTGGCAGTAGCTCCTCTCTAAATGTCTTGTAGAATTCAGCAGTGAAGCCATCAGGGCCCAGGCTTTTCTTAGTTGATGAGTTTTTAATTACATTTTCAATTTCATTGGTTGATATTGGGTTGTTTAAAATTGTTAGGTCTTCTTCATTCAACTTTGGTAATTCATATGTATCTAAGCATCTGTCCATTTCTTCTCTGTTTTCCATCTTATTGGCGTATAGGTTCTAGAAGTAGGTATTGATGATCCTCTGGATTTCTGCTGGGTCTGTTGTAATTTCACCCTTTTCATTCCTATTTGCATGGATTTGAGCCTTTTCTTTCCTTTTTCTGATAAGGTTGGCAAAGGGTTTGCTAATTTTGTTTATTCCTTCTAAGAACCAATTCTTGGCTTCATTGATATTTTGTATCATTCACTTAGTCTCTATTGCCTTGATTTCTCCTCTGAGCTTTATAATTTCTTCCCTTGTATGAGCTTTGGGTTTGTCCTGCTCTTCTTTTGGTAGAAGCTTGAGGTTCAGCATCAGGTTAATTGGGCTCATTCTGTTTTCCTAATATGCATAATCACTGCTATGGATTTCCCTTGTAAGACTGCTTTCATTGTGTCCAATAGGTTCTGATATGTTGTATTGTCATTGTCATTTAATTGAAGGAACTGTCTGATTTCTTCTTTAATTTCCTCTGTGACCCATTGGTTATTCAGAAGTGTGTTGTTCAATTTCCACGTGTTTATGAAATTTTTTGTTTCTTTTGCTATGGATCTCCAATTTCATCACACTATGATCTGATAATATACAGGGGATAACTTCCATTCCTTTGCACTTACTTAAACATGTTCTATGTGTGAGTATGTGGTCTATTTTGGAGAATGACCCATGTGCACCTGAGAAGAATGTGTATTCTGACTTTGTGGGGTGAAAGACTCTGGAAACATCTGTTAAGTTCATTTGTTCAAGAGTTCGATTGAGTTCTAGTATTTCATTACTTAGTTTTAGTCTAGTTGATCTATCTATTTGTGACAGTGGGGTGTTGAGGTCCCCCACTACAATTGTATTAGTGCATATATGACTTTTCATGTCCATTAGTATTTGTTTTATATAGTTGGGTGCACTAGTGTTTGGTGCCTAGATATTTATGATTGTCATCTCTTCCTCTTGGATTCTTCCCTTTACAAGGATGTAGTGTCCTTCTTCGTCTCTCTTAATCAGTGTTGGTTTGAAATCTACTTGATCTGCAAAGAGGATAGCTACTCCTGCTTTTTTTTGGGGTTCCTGTCTCATGCAGTATTGTTTTCCACCCTTTAACTTTCAGTCTATGAGTTTCCTTTTGAATTAAGTGTGTTTCTTGTATGCAGCATATTGTTGGATTTTGCTTCTTGACCCATTCTGCCAGTCTATTTCTTTTGATTGGTGAATTGAGGCCATTAACATTGATGGTTATAACTGAAAGTTATTGACTTGTCATTGCCATGACTTTTTCTTTTTGTTGGATTCTCCCCCTTTACATTTAATTTCTTGTCATGCCAGATGGGTTCTTTCTGGTTTGCTTCCTGGGGTTGTGATCCTCAAAGTCTGTTCCTAGGATATTGTGTAAAATTCTTTGGAGTGCTGGTTTGGTATTCACAAAGTTCCTAAGGTGTTCTTTGTCATGAAAGTATCTTATTTCTCCATCCATTTTGAAAGATAGTTTTGCAGGGTACATCAATCTGGGTTGGAGGCTGTTCTCTTTTAGGGCTTGGAATATGTCACTCCAAGCTCTTCTTGCCTTAATGGTTTGTGTTGAGAAGTCTGCTGTGATTCTGATGGACTTTCCTTTGTATGTGATTTGTTTCTTTTCTCTAACTGCTTGTAGAACTTTGTTCTTCTTTTGGGTTTCTGGAATCTTAACAATTATATGCCTATGTGTAGATTTTTTTTTTTGATCCAGGCTATTTGGCCTCTTATATGCCTCACTTATCTGTATGTCAAGTTCTTTTCCCCTGCTTGGGAAGTTTTCTGCCATTACTTCTGTGAAGAGTTTTTTTTTTATATCATCTGCACTCTCTCCTGTTTCTTCATTGACTCCAATCAGTCTTATGTTATTCTTCTTTGCATCGTCTAGCAGCTACTATATTGATTTCTCATGTTCCATTATAATTTGGAAGCAATTTTTCTTTTCCTGGTCACTAATTGCAATCTTATATTCTATATCTGATATTCTGTCCTCACATTGACACATTCTGCTGTGTAGACTTTCAATGGAGTTTTTCATGTCCTGGAAATCTATTTGCATCTGTTTTATGGATTCCATTTGTTTCCTATGTTGGGAGTCCATCATGTTCCTGAGCTCCTCTCTAGATTTGTTAATCATGTCTTGCACTAGGAGCACAATCTCTGCTGTTATCTGAGAAATTATTTCTGATTTCATTTTTTCCAGATCCTCTTTTGTTGCCAGTTCAATGAGTCTAGGTGGTTAAGTATCAGAGTGTTCCATCTCCTTCCCCTTTGTGGTTGGTGTGGGAGATCTGGAAGTCTGTTTTTGAGGCTTGTTTATTTGTTCTCATTTTCACCGGAGTAGGTGCTGTTGTTGCCCCCTTGTCTCACCTCCTCTGCCCTAGAAATGGTGGAATGGTGGCCTGGGAGCCTGCTCCTGGCTCACTTCCTTTTCCCTGGGAGAGGTGGAATGGCAGATGAGGAGCCTCATCCTTGTAGCTGGGATTGGCTCACCTCCTCTGCCCTGGGAGCAGTGGAATGGCAACCTGGGAGCCTCCTCCTAGGTGCTGGCATTGGCTTACCTCCTCTTCCTTGGGAGAGATGGAATGGTGCCTGGGGAGCCACGTCCTTGGTGCTGGGATTGGCTCACCTCCTCTGCCCTGGGAGCAGTGGAATGGCAGCCTAGGAGACTCTTCCTGGGTGCTGGCATTGGGTCACCTTGAGAAATTATTTCTGATGTCATTTTTTTCCAGATCCTCTTTTGTTGCCAGTTCAGTGAGTCCATGTTGTTGCAAATCAGATTGTTCTATTTCGTTTCCCTTTGGGGTTGCTGTACCTGATCTGGGAGTCTCATTTTGAGACTTGTTTAAATGTCTCCTCATTTCAAGGGGGAAGGGATGTGTGCTGCTGTTGCCCATGAAGCTTACCTCCTAGGCACCAGGGGTGGTTTTATGGTGGCCCACAATGTTCACCTCCTCTGCCTTGGGGCCAGCTCTGCTCTTAGGCCCTGGGGGTCAGTAGTACAGCAGCCCAGAATGTTCACCTCCTTTGTGCTGGGGACAGCTCTGCTCCTAGCTTCTGGGGATGGTGGCGTGGCAGCCCAGGAAGTTCACCTCCTTTGGGCTGGGGACAGCTCTGCTCCTGGGCACTGGGGGCAGTCAGAATAATATCTGCTCTTGACACTTTTACTTATTATTTTCTCTGAGTGGTATGGTAGTGAAATTATAAAAGAAGTAAATTAAACATGAATTTATAAGAAACATTAAATCTAGCTATTTTCACAGATAACATGATATATTAAACATGGATTATAAGGAATTCCCAAAAAAACTATTCATAACTTCAAATGAGTTCAACAACTTGCACGATAGAAGTTAAACATACAAAAGTCAAATTATTTCTATGCACTAAAATAAAAAATTTAAAGCTAATTAATATGATAATTATATTTACAATAACAAAGAAGCATAAAACATTTAGGAATAAACAATATAAATGCAAAATTTATACTTTATATTTACTACAAATCATGATTGAAAGAAATTTTAGATGTAAATACATGTAAATATCTCCCATCTTCATGAATCAGAAGAAAGAATTATTAAGTTAGAAATATTCACTAATCTACAGATGACCACAAGTTCAAAATCTCAGATGATCTTTTATTTTATTTTGACAGACTTGACAAACTAATATCATTGCAGAGCATGTGATATGGGCATAATGTGGACTTTATAGATACATTATAGTTGAGAGATATACCTTACATTTATGCTTACTTAATATTTTGGTAAGAATGCCAAAACAGTTCAATAAAGAATAAAATAATCTTTTCAAAAAATGGAACCATGAGAACAAGTTAGAAAATGTCAGAAAAAAATGAAGTTAGATCTTTATGTTCAAACTTATATAAAAATTAATGGGTGAGCCTTAAAGAAGTACACCTACAAAGTGCCAATCTACCAATCTACAAGGATTATGGGAGACTTTTTTTCTTTTAACTCCAGGAGTTTAGGGAATGTTGTTAAATAAACAGCTAATCAATAATCTAATGAAACACAGTCCTCACATAATATTTGAAATGCCCAGTTTAAAACACAAAATTATGAAGCATGCAAGAAAGCTAAGAAAATAATAGAAACTGTTTGTGAGGAAGATCAAACATTGGCTTCACTAGATAATGACTTTAAATCAACTGGTTTAAGTAGTTAAAGGACAAGGTTAAAGGACATCAGAGATAATGAACTAAAGGATAATGATGTCTCATTTCTAGGCAATAAAATAATGATATATATGTTATAAAAGGAAGGAGCCAAGCAAATTCTGAAGGTAAAAATACAATAACCTGAATGAAAAATTCAGTAGAAGTTTTCAGCAACAGCTTTAAGCAGGTAGTTAAAAATAAATAAATAAAGTTTAAGAAGAGGCAATTGAGATTGTCCAGACAAGGCAGCAATAAGAAAAAGTAATAAATAAAAATGAATAGAGTCTAAGAGACCCATGATATACCATCAAGCAGACCAGAATATAATTGATGGGAGTTCCTAAGTAGAGAATAAAAAGTGACAGAAAGAGTAATTGAGGAATAATGGCTGAAAATTTCCTAAATGTTATGAAAGGCATGGATCTACACATTCAAGTGTCTTAACAAAACTCCAAGTAGAATACTTAAAGATATACAAACTAGATACATTATAGTAAAATATAAAACAAAAAGGAAATCATGAAAGCACAAGTGTGAGATATTTCTTCAAATAGAAGAATTTTTTTTACAATTTTTTTATTCATTAAGTGTATTGGTACATTTTAGGTATACAGTAAGATGACATTCATCATTGGGAATTTGTACCTTTACATGATATATCTTGGTTCTTACTTTTTTCCCCTTTCCCCTGCCCTCTCTTCAACCCCTCCACCCCTTTCTATTTACAAAGAGTTTGTTTTCATTTTTTCCTTTTCTCATATTTATTCCTTTTCCTTTGTTCCTTTCCCCTACCACTACCACTTCCCATTCCCTTTCCCCTTTTCAAGAAATCTTGAATAAAATTTACAGATGATTTTGCATAAGAAGCAGAGACTAGAGGCAGTGAGGTGAAATATTTAAGCTGAAAGAAAAATACTACAGATCCTTTAAAATTTAGAATCTAAACCAATAATTTCATATTCAGTATTATCCCTCCAAAACAGAAAGAAAAAATGAGAAATTTCCCCCAATAAACAGCATAGGGAAACATTATTAACATATGAACAATGTACATGAAGTGCTAAAGAGAATGCTTCTGGCTGAAATTAAAGAACACTACACTATAATTCAAAGCCATTAAAAAGTAAAGAATAAGCCTAATGGTAACTGCATAAGTAAATATAAAATCCAGAATTATTTTATTGTTGGTTTGTTACTTTTCCCACTATATATGATATAAAAGTAAGCAAAAAAATATCTTTTACAGGATTATCTTAGTTATTTTTTAAATCTTAAATCTTAGATTAAGTCATAATAGTCAGGATAATCTCTCTTGTGATTAAATTAAGTTTAGGCTATTCCATCACATTCACAACTTTTAACCATATTCAGGGGGAAGGGCTTGTATAGTGTAATAGTTATTAGAGATCATCTTTAAATTACACTTACTGCAATCACATTTTGAGGATGATGAGTGAAAAAAATTTAAAACATATTAAATAAAAGTTAAGAATTAAACATTTGTCTTACCTTTTAAAATAACATTTTTTGGTACATACAACTGAGTATTTGATTAGAAGAGGTTTCTTTTTATAACTGCATCTGTCTAGTACAATAAGAAGGAGTGACAGAAGAAATGAGTATTTTATAACTAACATAATAAATTAATCCATCCAATCCATCTAGAAACAAATCATGAAACATTGCTAGCATACAAAAGAAGAATAACCAAATGTCACATGCTGCCTGAAGAAAAAATGTCACATATGTAATGGGCCTTGCCAAAATTAAAATAGAACTTGAGTTTGATCAAGAAATTGGATTTGATCAAGCTTCTAGGTCTTATCATCAATTTGTAGAAAGCAAAAGCAGCAAAGGATTATCACATTCTGACATATTTTCAACAAAATTCATTCTGTGAAATACTCTACTGATCTCAACAAGTAAATTTTAAGTTAAATAAATTTGAAGTTAAGAGTAAATGAAAGAGCGGGGGATTTAGCTCAGTGATTCTGCCACCTACTTCACAAGCACAAGGACCCGAGTTTGATCCTTGGTACCAAAAACAAAAAACAAACAGACAAACAAACAAAAAAGTAAATAAAAATAGAAAGGTGGCATAGGAACTTGGAAGTAAGAGACAGCTCACAATGTTTTAATGGAGAAAACTTAACCTTTGACCACATGAATAAAGACTTGTTTACTGTAAATCTGAGAATATGGAAGGTGAAAGATTATGTAAATAGAGCCAAAGTTTCTTGGAAAAATGATCAAAACTAGGATAACTGTAGCCTGACAATGAGCTTTATGACTGTTGACATTCTGTGATTCAATTGCACTATCTGTACACAATTAAGAGAGGTGAGAACAGCCACTGTCCTCTACTAAGCCTAGTCATACATCAACAAGCCAATGACTTTTGAGGAACCAGTCCTTCTTTCCCTACAGTGTGGTCTTTGACCTGGTTTCAAAGGGCTTTTGTATTTTTGTATATTTCTGTAATAGTCTAAATGCCACACACTTCAAATGATGGTTTGAATATTCTTTGTCAGTCACAAATCCAGCTTCTTTTTGTTGGCTCAAATTTTCCTCACTTGCCTAGTAATAATCATACCTTAATTGCAGTTGACTCAGAGATTCTTACATTTTCTTTTAAATTATGATTCTTTATTTGAATTTTTATTCAAATGAATGATTATAAAAGTCAGACATTGAGTTTAGAATGCTGATTAGATAGTTTAAACTGTTAAGATATTACTGTTTAAGTGTGATATTTCTATAGTTATATATTTTGCATAGATTCTCTCTTTTATAAAAATATATGAAAAAATATTTACGGGTGATGTGTAAATTTTTCATGATATATGTAATCTGGGACTTCAAACCTATCTAGGATATATATCTATATCCATCTATCCAGATCTATTATATATCCAGACTTATTATATATAATATATAATATATGAACATGATATAAAAAGATAAAGACAGTTGGTAATTTTTGAAGATAGGTTTAATATAGGGAGGTTCATTATCCTATTCTACTTTGAGATATGTTCAAATATTCATATAGTATTTCATCTGCATAGGTCATGTACTAGTGAACTTTTTTATTGCTTAGACCAAATACCTGACACCACAACTTAAAGGAAGAAATGGTTTATTTGGCTCATGTTTTCAGAGGTGTCAGTCCACAATAAGGCTGGATCCAAGGCAGACATATCATGGTGGAAGGATGTGATGCAACAAAGCTGCTCAGTTCATGATAGCTGGGAAGCAGATTAGACCAACAGTGCCAGAGAGACAAGGGAAAGGGAATGGATACAGACTCCAAGGCCATACCTTTATGACTTATTTAGGTGCACCAAGAAGTGTATTTAATAATCTCCCAGGTAGGTCCCAGCTCAATGAATTTGGTAATCCATCCTAACTGTCATACATCAGATATTCTAAAGGGAAAGAGTCAGCAAATAGACAATTAACACATCAAGTATATGCTATTGTCTGAATGTTTGTGTCCTTCCAAAATTCATGAAAGCCTAAACCCTAAAGTAATAAGATTAGGAATTATTGTCTTTGGGTGATGATTATATCCTCAAGGTGGAGCCATTGTGGATAGGATTAGTATCCATATAAGGGGCACTAGGATTTCTCTCTCTCTCTTTCTCTCTCTCTCTCTCTCCCTCTCTCTCTTCTCTCTCTCTCTCTCTCTCTCTCTCTCTCTGTTTCTCTTTCTCTCTCCCTGCTCTTTCCATGGGAGGATACAATGAGAAGCCATTTATCTGTAACCCAGAAAGAGAGTCATCTCTAGACCCTGGATGTGTTGGCAACTTGGCTTTGGACTTTCTAATATCCAGATCTGTTAGAAATAAATGTTTCTTTGTTGTTTGAAGTCACTCAGTGAATGGGATATTGGTTCTAACAGTCCAAACTAGGACAGTATAATTATATACATACTTGAAACTTTAGATGGGATTGAGTGCTATTATATTGAATATAGGTATGGGAAAAAGTACAGTGTTCAATAAGAGGATCAATAAGAATTTGCAATTTACATATAAAATGTATTCCCATATATCATCTCATATTATATACCTAATATATACATATTCCATATGCATTTTCATAAAACTTTTATTTGTAGAATTGCTTTAAAATTTTCATCCTTACTAATGGTACTACTCTGGGATTTATTGTAGATTTATGAAGCTGTAGAGTTCTTTAAGCACCTTGAAATCAACATGAACTATATTCTGATCTAAATAATTTAGACACACATCATAGTTTAATGTTTTTTACTTCTTCTATCTGGTGCCAAATTTAGCCACATGAGGTGTATATACTGGTATTTGAAATATACTCAATAAATCTATTTAGTTTCTTATTGGATTTTCTGTACTGCCATTTGCCATATATTTTGCAGTAATAATTTCTGTAAAAGTTTACTTGATTAAAAAATAAAATAATAGACTTATTTTAATAAAATTTACCATATATACATTACTACCATATAAGCATTAAGAAAAATACTTTCTCAATAATAGGATTAGATTTTAAATTAAGAGCAAAAATCTGACAAACAATAATTTTCTTAATAATGTACTATTACTTTGTAGAATTGCTTTTGGTCTATTGCCCTGTTTCTCCAATTCTAAATTGACATCCTCTGACTAGACTTATTAACATGCAGGAATTATCCTTTCTGGCAAAATCTGTTTAAAATCCATTGTAGTAGAAGGGATGAGGGCTGGTTGGAACGACAGAAATGAATGATTTAATGAGGAAAATGTGATGTAACAGCACTAGAGGAAATTCCATGAATTTGAATAATAGATGGTGAAAGTTCTTGAGTTCTTCAGAACATTAGTATCTCTGTAATAGGGTTGTACACTTAGAGTGAACCCTGAAAGATCATCTGGCATTGTCTTAGTTTCAACAGAGCTCAACTAAAGTAGTTTAGGCAGAAGTAGAAACCCATTAAACATTTTCTGCAGGAAGACATTTATCAGACTCTCCCTATGGACCACTTATCCTTGGGAAAATCACATTCAGATAAGTTTCTGATAATACAGAAATAGTGTGATGTTCCTGGAATGTGGCTGATGAATGCCAGGCAGATATATATATATATATATATATATACACACACACACATATGATGTAGGGTAAAAAATACAACTCTGCGATTCTCCCTCTCCATTTCTCTCTCTCTCTCTCTACTCACTGAAATAGTGACCCTAATAGGTTCTATATCTCTATGACAGAGACATTTTTCAGCAAAATACATTTTGGAAAGCCAAGAAATGTCTTTCTACACACCACCTTCCACTCCAACAAGATGATAGAATAGATAAAATACTCTATGTATTAATTGACATTTTGCCCCAGTTTTTTTAATTTTATGAGATTATAGCTATAATGGAGAAAATATATGTAGAAATTTACTTAGCCTCTGTAGACATCAGTCTCCTTATTTGTAAAGTGGTAATACTATCTCTGTTAGAGGGTTTAATGAGTAAATGAAATAATTTTCATTAAAATTTTGCCATGTGTGTAACATAAAAGTGCTCAATGAATATTACTTGTTTTTGTTATTATTCCTAGTATTTATTGTCATCCACATTGGTAGCTGGTAGCACTGATTCCATTTTCTCTCTGTCTTTTGTATGATGGAAGCATCTCCTAATCCATGAAACAAACAGTGAAACAACTTGAGGTGCCTCTGTGGTTTAAATATGGTGTAGTAGATCTCTGTTTACAAAAAATGTTTTAGAAAATCATAATGCCTGCAAGGCTGATTCTCGGGAGCTAACAGTGGTCCACCCTTAATGAAATGAATCATTCAACACTTGGTAGAGTGTAGCCTGAGTAACCATAATGGATTGGCCATAGTAACAGATGTTAACTGAAAAAAATCTGTTTTTCGAATTAGCTGAAGGACACACAAAGTCAGATTGTAAAAAGGACATATGATATTATTTGAAAACTCCAGTCCACAAGTGCTTTTTATATTATTTGAGATAGAAAGATATAGCTTGGATCCCAAATTGTTATTTATCTAAATTATTTACAATTTTGATTATTTATTTATATTTTAAAGTTGACACATATTTATACATATTTATGAGGTATAGTACAATAATGTGATACATGCCTACAGTGTTTTACTTGTATAGTGAATTCCTTAAAATTTAAAACACATTGAAGTACATTTTGTGCCATGCCACATTTATACTCCTATTGATTTTATTAACAAATCTGAGTCAAGTAATGCTTTCATGAAAAATATAGACCATGTGGCTTAAAAAACAAAATTTATGATCTCACAGTTCTGGAGTCTGAGATCAGGGTGGCAGGATGGCTAGTTTCTGGTGAGACAACTCTTCTTGATTTGCAGGTGCCCACATTTTACTTTGTTCTCACATGGCAGGCAGAGGGAGGGGGAAAGGGAGAAGAGGGGAGGAAAGGGGAGAGTCTAACTTCAGCCTGAAAGTTGGGCAACACTTCAAGATTCTGTCAAATGTGAATGGATCTCTTCCCTGATGGAATGAGTTTAAGATGGTAAGTTTTGTGAATTCTAGTTCTATCTACTGCTAGATAGAGCTAGGTTAGTCTGTATTGTGTTACTTAAGATGTAAACATACCACACCAAGGTTAAAAGTGATATGAAAAAAATAAGTTGAGAAAAATGTGGGCTTTTTTCTGTTAGACTGGGTTTGATCTTGTTTTGTTGGAACAGTACATTTTACAATTTTTGTGAGTAAGAAGAATTTTGATTTTTCTTGGGCCACCCAGGTCATGCTTGGATTATGGGAGGAACCATACTTGGTTGGTTCTTGTTCTCCCTATTTTTTTTTATTGAGGTATGATGGTGCCAATTCTGATTTCAGCCTTTTATCCTTATACAAGAGGAAAATTTCATTTTGACTTGTTACACTTAGGTTCTCATTTAATCAAGTTTACAATTTGTCCTTTGCCAATCTTGTTAATTTAATTTTCTGCAATTTTTACACACATCCTCTCAGCTACCGCTATTTCAAATTCCTCATAATGACCTGCTGGAAGCTCTGTTTCTTTTTGATTCTCATAAAGCTTCAGTCAAATAAAATGTTACATGAAACTAAAAAAATATAAAACAGCATAAATGGAGCTGCTTTTGTGGAAGTAAGGCAGCACTCCATCCAGTTATTTTATTCCAGCCCTGATTCACAGACTAGCATGTTCCTAGTGAATGTTGTCTGTATGTCTCCCTTTACTTTATCTCACCAATCCCTTTTCCTGTACCCAGTTTCTACTTTTTGGAAGATTTTCTAATCTGCTCTGTTCTTTGAGATCTTACGGTAGTACAATCTACCTCTATTATAGGACATCATGCTGCTCAGTTAGAGGGGAACAATCTCTTGTTAAAACAGGATCAGATACTGTTTGAGAATAGGTACAATTTTCATTTTGTCTCCTTTTTGTATAGCACAATATGCAAAACATGGCAGGAATTCAATGCATACTTATTGAATAAATTAATGGGAAATTAATAATTTCTATAGTACAACATCTGCTTTAAAGCATATCTCTCATACATTAGCTTTACTTATGAAAAATTCAATCAGCTCTTGATTCTATACCATCGTGGAAGAAGAATAATGAAATGCATAATATTAAAATATTTTGGTTTGGAATTAGTGTTCATTTCTATTATTAATGAATAATTTTGTCTATGATTTTGTGGGCAGTCACCATGCTTTACTCAAAATAATTGAGCCCCTTGAATTAGAAGTTGAACAGCATCCAGTTTCACTGTTTATATTCCTTTCAAAATGCTTCCATGTACCACACAGCCTAAAAATGAGAGGCATCATCTCTGAATGATAATCTCCATTCTAAAATGAGGCACCCCTGAGTGTTTTAATAGAACTTTACATTTTCCCAGGAGAAATAATTATTTCTTGTAAGTTTCAGCTTTAATTAGTAGTAGTTTGTGTGTGTGTGTTTATGTGTGTGTGTGTGTGTGTGTGTGTGTGTAAAAGCCCATATGCATGCATACATGTTGGGACAGGAAGCCAAAGTGTGATCTATTTACATTGTAAATTTATAGAGAAGATACAACAAAAAGTTAAAACATATCTATACACTTGCTTACATATAACTACATTGATAGCATTCATATAATGTATTAGTAGCACTTTAAATGAGGGACATTGTGTAGCCTATTCCATTGTCCTAACACCAGTTATGCCTAACTTGAAGTCCAAATGCTCCTATAACTCTAAGAAATGGAAAAAAAAGATTGTTTTTCACTTCATTTCATATTCATATCACACTAAATTATCAGTCTCATAATTTAGTGATGGCTTATGCTTGCTATCTCTAATAGTGTTATATGTGAATGACAGGTACTTTGAGTACCCTTCCTAGCTGAAGTCTGTAATATCCACTTAAACAATGTAAATTTTATACCTACTTACAATGTGAAACCAGCATCCTTATTCTTATTTCTAAGTATTTTAAAGGAATTTATCTTGTCCAGAGATGTTTAATTCTGAATTCCTTTGCTGATTGAATTCTTTTTTTTTTTATTAAATTCTTTTATTGGTACATTGTAGGTATACAACACAATTACATTTCTCATTAGGAATTGTACCTTTATATAACGAATCTTGGTTCTTATTTTTTCCCCATTCCTAGCCCTCCCTTCACCCCCTCCACCCTTCTCTATTTACAAAGATTTTATTTCTATTTCTTAAATTTCTCATCATTTTTCCTTTCACTTCTTTCCTTTCCCTTGCCCCTCCCACTACCCCCACCCCTTTGGACCTTTTCTTCCTATTTTACATTATTGATTATTCATTCTAATCATTGGTACATTTTAGGTATACAATATAATGACATTCATCATTGGAAATTTGCACCTTTACATAGTCTCTCTTGGTTCTTATTTTTCACCCTTGCCTAGCCCGCCCTTCAACCCCTCCATTCCTCCCTATTTACAAAGATTTTTTCCCTATTTTTCCATTTTCTCATATTAATCCCATTCCCTTCTATCCTTTCTCCTAGCCCTCCCACTTCCTTGCCCTTTGCCCCTTTTCTTCCTATTTCACATGGCCTATTATACATTTTAGTCCTTATTTCCACTTTCAGTTTCTCACAACAGAGAAGCTATTCAGTATTTATACCTGTGTGTCCTATTTATTTCACTTAAGAGTATTGCCTCAATGTGCATCCACTTAGCTATAAAGGTCTCTAATTTCTCATTTTTTATGGCTGAGTAGTACTCCATTTTATTAAAAAAACCCCACATTTTCTTTATCCAGTCTCCAGTAGAAGGGCATTTGGGCTGTTTCCAAGTTTTAGCTATCACACACTGTGCGGCTATGAACATGGGTGCACATATATCACTGCAGTATGATTCTTTTAATTCTTTGGGGAAGATCCCCAGCAGTGGAATAGCAGGGTCAAATGGGATTTCCAGTTCTAGTTCTTTGAGGTATCTCCATAATGATTTCCACAGTGGTTGCACCAGTCTACACTCCCACCAGCAGTGGAGCAGGGTTCCTCTTTCCCCACAGCCCTGCCAGCATTTGTTATTGGTTGATTTCATGATAGCAGCCATTCTTTCTGGAGTGAAGTGGAATCTCAGCGTTGTTTTCATTTGCATCTCTCGAATGACCAGTGATGTTGAACATTTTTTCATGTATTTCTTTGCTATTTCTACTTCTTTGTCTGAGAAATGTCTGTTCATTTCAGATGCCCATTTTCAGATTGGGTATTTAAATTTGGGAGGTCTGATCTTTTTAAGTTCTTTATTGATTTGAGATAGTAGACCTTTATCTGAGGAAGGCAGGTGAAGATTTTTCCCACATTGTGGGTTGTCTCTTCACACTGCTGGTGGTTTCTCTTGCTGTGCAGAAGCCTTTTAATAAGAAGAGATCCCACTTGTTGACTGTTTGTGCTAGTTCACAGGCAACTGAGGTTTTGTTCATAAAATCTGTTTCCTACACCAATGTCTTCAAGGGTTCTACCTAACCTCTGTTCCAACTGGTTCAAAGTTTCTATTTTAATATTTAGATCTTTAATCCATTTTGATTTTAGTTTAGTGCATGGTGAGAGATATAGGTCTAGTTTTAATCTTTGGCAAGTTGAAGCCCAATTTTTCCAGCACCATTTATTAAAGAGGCTATCTTTCTTCCAGTGAGGGTGTTTGGGTCCTTTATCAAAGATGAGATGGCTGAGTGTGTCTGGAGTTGTTTCTGCATCTTCTAACCTGTTCCACTGGTCCTACCGTCTATTTCTTTGCCAGTACCATGCTGTTTTTATCACAGTAGCTTTGTAGTTTAGTTGCATGTTGGGGATAGTGATAGCCCCTGCCATGTCTCTGTTACCTAGAATTGCTTTTGTTATTCTGGGTCTCTTCTTGCTCCAAATGAATTTTTGGATTGTTTTCTCAAGGTCCATGAAGTATGCTGCTGGGATCTCAATTGGAATTGCATTAAATCTATACAGCAGTTTTGGAAGTATGGCCATTTTCACTATAGTAATCCTTCCTACCCAGGAGCAGGGGATGTCTTTCCATTTTGTGATATCATCTTCAATTTCTCTTTTCAGAGTGCCATAGTTTTCAGAGAAGAGGTCTTTGATTTCTTTCATTAGGATGATTCCTAGGTATTTCAGTTTTTTGGATGCTATTGTGAAAGGAATTATTTGCCCGATTTCTCTCTCAGTGAGTCTTTCATTGGTGTAGAGGAAAGCTATTGATTTTTGTGTGTTGGCCTTGTAACTAGCTACTTGACTGAATTTGGTTATTAAGTCTAGAAGACTTTTGGTGGAGTTCTTGGGGTCTTCTATATAGAGTATCATGTCATGTGCAAATAATGACAATTTGACTTCTTCATTACCTGTCTTTATTCCTTTTATTTCTTTCTCTTGTCTAATTGCCACGGCTAATGTTTCCAGAACTATATTGAACAACAGTGGTGATAGTGGACATCCTTGTCTTGTTCCTGATTTTCGTGTGAAGGATTTCAGTGTTTGACCATTTAGTATGATATTGGCTGTTGGTTTTTCATAGATGGCTTCTATCAGTTTGAGGTAGAGACCATCTATTTCAATTTTTTGTTGGGTTTTTATCATAAATGCATGTTGGACTTTGTCAAATGCTTTTTCTGCATCTATGGAGATAATCATATGGTTTTGTCCTTGGCTCTATTGATATAGTGTATTCCATTAATTGATTTGTGTATATTGAACCATCCCTGCATCCCTGGGATGAATCCCACTTGATCAGGGTGTATGATCTTCTTGATGATCTTCTGCATTCTGTTTACCATTATCTTATTAAGGATTTTTGAATCTATGTTCATTAGTGAGATTGGCCTCTCCTTTTTGGTTGGGTCTTTCTCTGCTTTGAGGATCAAGGTGATGCTTGCTTCCAGGAATCAATTAGGGAGTATTGCTTCCCTTTCAATTTCATTGGAGAGTTTAAACAGTAGTGGCAGCAGTTCCTCTCTAAATGTCTGGTAGAATTCAGCAGTGAAGCCATTAGGGCCCAGGCTTTTCTTAGTTGATAAGTTTTTAATTACATTTTCAATTTCATTGGTTGACGTTGGGTTGTTCAGAATTTTTAGGTCTTCTTCATTCAACTTTGGTAATTCATATGTATCTAGGAATTTGTCCATTTCTTCTGTGTTGTCCATCTTATTGGCGTATAGGTTCTGGAAGTATGTATTGATGATCTGTATTTCTGCTGTGTCTGTTGTCATTTCACCCTTTTCATTCCTAATTGCATGGATTTGGACCTTTTCTGTCCTTTTTCTGACAAGGTTGGCCAAGGGTTTGTCAATTTTGCTGATTCTTTTGAAGAACCAACTCTTGGCTTCATTGATTTTTGGTATCATTCACTTAGTCTCCATTGCTTTGATTTCTCCTCTGATCTTGTATGAGCTCTGTGGTTGTCCTGTTCTTCTTTTTCTAGAAGCTTGAGGTGCTGCATCAGGTTGTTTAATTGGGCTCATTCTGTTTTCCTAATGTACATATTGACTGCTATGAATTTCCCTCATAAGATTGCTTTCATTGTGTCCCATAGATTCTGATATGTTTTATTGTCATTGTCAATTAATTGAAGGAAGTGTCTGATTTCTTCTTTAATTTCCTCTGTGACCCATTGGTTATTCAGAAGTATGTTGTTCAATTTCCACGTGTTTATGAAATTTTTGAGTTTCTTTTGCTATGAATCTCCAATTTCATCACACTATGGTCTGACAATATACAGGGGATAACTTCCATTCCTTTGCACTTACTTAAACATGTTCTATGTGTGAGTATGTGGTCTATTTTGGAGAATGACCCATGTGCAGCTGAGAAGAATATGTATTCTGACTTTGTGGGGTGGAAGACTCTGGAAACATCTGTTAAGTTCATTTGTTCAAGAGTTCGATTGAGTTCCGGTATTTCATTACTTATTTTTTGTCTAGTTGATCTATCTATTTATAACAGTGGGCTGTTGAGGTCCCCCACTACAATTGTATTAGTGCATATATGACTTTTCATGTCCATTAGTATTTGTTTTATATAGTTGGGTGCACTAGTGTTTGGTGCATAGATATTTATGATTGTCATCTCTTCCTTTTGGATTGTTCCCTTTACAAGGATGTAGTGTCCTTCTTAGTCTTGCTTAATCAGTGTTGGTTTGAAATCTACTTGATCTGCAAAGAGGATAGCTACTCCTGTTTTTGGGGGGGTTCCTGTCACATGGAGTATTGTTTTCCACCCTTTAACTTTCAGTCTATGAGTTTCCTTTTGAATTAAGTGTGTTTCTTTTATGCAGGATATTGTTGGATTTTGCTTCTTGACCCATTCTGCCAGTCTATTTCTTTTGATTGGTGAATTGAGACTATTAACATTGATGGTTATAACTGAAAAGTATTGACTTGTCATTGCCATGACTTTTTCTTTTTTTGGGGTTCTCCCCCTTTCCATTTAATTTCTTGTCATGCCAGATGGGTTCATTTTGCTCTGCTTCCTGGGGTTGTGATTGTCAATGTCTGTTCCTAGGATATTGTGTAAAATTCTTTGGAGTGCTGGTTTGGTTTTCAAGAAGTTCCTAAGGTGTTCTTTGTCATGAAAGTATCTTATTTCTCCATCCATTTTGAAAGATAGTTTTGCAGGGTACATCAATCTGGGTTGGAGGCTGTTTTCTTTGAGGGCTTGGAATATGTCACGCCAAGCTCTTCTTTCCTTGACGGTTTGTGTTGAGAAGTCTGCTGTGATTCTGATGGGCTTTCCTTTGAATGTGATTTGTTTTTTCTCTCTAAATGCTTGTAGAACTTTGTTCTTCTGTTGAGTTTCTGGAATCTAGACAATTATATACCTATGTGTAGATTTTTTTTGATCAAAGGTATTTGGAGTCCTATATGCCTCACTTGTCTGTATGTCAAGTTCTTTTCCCCTACTTGGGAAGTTTTCTGCCATTAGTTCTGTGAAGAGATTTTTTATGTCATCTGTACTCTCTCTTGTTTCTTCATTGACTCCAGTCAGTCTTATGTTATTCTTCTTTGCATCATCTAGCAGCTTCTGGATTGATTTCTCATGTTCCCTTTTAATTTGGAAGCAATTTTTCTTTTCCTGATCACTAATTGCAATCTTATCTTCTATATCTGAAATTCTGTCTTCACATTGGCTTATTCTGCTGTGTAGGCTTTCAATGGAGTTTTTCATGTCCTGGAAATCTATTTGCATCTGTTTTATTGATTCCATTTGTTTCTTATGTTGGGATTCCATCATGTTCCTGAGCTCCTCTCTAGATTTATTAGTCATGTCTTGCACTAGGAGCACAATTTCCTCTGTTATCTGAGAAATTATTTCTGATTTCATTTTTTTCCAGATCCCCTTTTGTTGCCAGTTCAGTGGGTCCAGGTGGTTGAGTATCAGAGTGTTCCATCTCATTTCCCTTTGGGGTTGCTGTAGGTGATCTGGAAGTCTGGTTTTGAGACTTATTTATGTGTTTTCTCATTTCAAATGGGGCGGGGCGCTGTTGGTGCCTGTAAGGATTATTTCCTCTGAGCTCATAGTGGTGGGATAGGGGCCGGGAGCAGCAGTAGGGATAGTGGCCCAAAAGCTCTTTCCTGTGGGCTGGGAGCAGTGGGAGGGATGATGACTGGGAAGCCCCTTCCTCTGTACCCGGAGCAGTGGAATGATGGCTCAGAAGCCCCTACCTCTGGGCCAGGAGCAGTGGGAGGGATGGTGGCCCGGAAGCTCCTTCCTCTGGGCCAGGAGCTGCAGGACAGAAGGTGGCCCAAAAGCCCTTTCCTCTGGGCTGGGAGCAGCGGGAGTCATGGTGGCCAGGAAGCCCCTTCCTCTGGACCAGGAGCAGCGGGATGGTGGCTCAGAAGCCCCTACCTCTGGGCCGGGAGCAGCAGGACTCAGTACTGCGGTCTGGTGGTCCAGTGTTCTCTGTGTCTTTGTTGTGTGGAACCAGGTGGCTGTACAGAGGAGTGAGGTGGGGGTGTGTCCAGGGGATTGCTGCTGGGGGGCAGGCTAATTCAGCGTGTTCCTTGTGACTCGCGACCTTCGTAGTGCGTTTGCAGACCTACCTGTCTGCAGCGGGCTGATTCAGCCTGTTCTGTTTGACTTGTGACCTTGGTAGGGCATGGGCAGACCTGCCTGTCTGCAGCAGGCATGGTCAAAAAGTTTTGTAGTCAATTAACAGAGATCTCTTGAGATTTGAATCAGAAGGCATGCAAGAGCTTTTATACCACCAGTGTCTCTCGTCCGAGTCCGGAAATCATCCTGGGGGATCTGTGTGCTGTTTCTTTTACTCCAAGTTTGTCTCACAGGCGAGTTCACCCCTGGATCCAATTCATATCCACGTTGCGCCAAATGTAGGGAACAGAGAAAGGGGACGTTACTAGAACCTCTGCAGTTAAGTCCTAGTCTCTTGCGAGCCATGGCAGCACAAGGTGAATTACAGGAAAGGTAGAGAAATGAGCCTGAGAAGAAGCTGAAATTTGAGTCTGATCAGTGCTGCTCTGGGCAGCAAAGACTCTCTGATTGAATTCTGAATCCTTATTTATTTCCCCTTATTGGTTCTATCATTGCTGTTTTCCTTCTACTAATTAGTCTAACTGTATATCAACTTGCTTTTGTCTTATCCTTCTCTTCCAAAGAAATGAACTAAAAATAACTAGCATGATATTAGTATTTTTAAACAGAGAGAGTCAGGATGATGGGTGAGAGTTACAGTATGGTAAGTGACTCCATTTGCATATGTGAAATACATGTCCTCATTCATCCTACTTGAGAGTATTTTCCAGTAGCTGCCTTTCCAATAATGATCCACTCTAATTGTTGAGATCTTCTCTTCAGTTACATCTCTCAAACCCCAAATTATTTATTTTGTGAGGCAATTTTACTCTTAATTTTTCTCCTATCCTAGAACTAACTCTGCAAATCTAAAAGGGTCAACTAACAATCTTCTTAAACAAATTATTATCTACTTCTAAAATAATTGCTATATTTGGCTGGCAAGTGTAAGTATTTTTAATTAAAAAATGAAGAAATCTATATGTGTGTGCATTTACATTTTTTTTCTTGTATACCTAGAGATACTGGCCTTTCTAGCTACTTCTTTACCATCATAATGCCTTATGTGTATAAACATCTAAATCCTTTATAAGCACTAGGTAATACAATACATATACACAGTGTGTATTTTTGTGTTTATCCATAATAAGAACATTTCCCTGCTGAATAAAGTCTTAGAAGCTCAATTTATCTCTAGGAATTTCAGTACAAAAAATTCTAAGGAAATATAGGGGTTTTTTGAAGAATTACCTAGGAATTTAATATGCAATGTCAGGCTCACTTTTGCTTTTTCTATGAAATACAATTTTTTATTCAAATGTTTGCTCAACATTCATCATTACACAGATTATTTTAATCATTAAAACATTATTTTCCCACCTATCTAATGATTTATGTCTTGAATCATATTTTTGCTTTTATATAATAGTTCTAGAATTATAAGTAAATGGAAAATGTACTCTTTGTTTCCCACTGCAAAATTCCTTTTTCTCCCATTTATTCCATATCTTTATATATTTGCAATTTGACCATATTAAATTAGTCAAAATTAGAGAAATGTTTTGATGTATCTCTAATTTAAAACATGAAATCTAAAAAACTTAAAATAAAATTTAATTAATATAATACCCCAGCTTAACATTTTTATAGTATTTACAGCATCTTCATGAAGCAAAACTGTGTTACTATAATAGAATTATCCCCTCCCATATTTTTAGCTTAAATGACTATCAATTAAAATATGACAAGCTTTTATGTTATCACATTTATAGTCATATTAATGGAGATTCATTTTATTTACAAAATTATATTGATTTTGCAAGTTCCTAAAAGGCACTTGGAAAGAATAGTAATGGAATGGATGGATGCATTGCCTTGTAGATCAATCAGTGAGAATTTCATGGATTGTAAAGTGAGGACAAATTTACTGAGGTCAGCATTTTTGTTCCTGCTGCTCTTTCTGGAACTGCAGCCAGCAACTTATTAGTACTAGTTAAATACTTTCTGGAATAGCAAATGAATAAGAGCACAATACAGAAGAGTTTCTTGGCAGGGAGTTGCGTTCTCTTAACTGCTTTAATTCTGGTGATTGCCTTAGATACAGTTCATCTCTGATGAAATGCTCTCAGCCAAGACCTAGGAATATATCAAACAGGAGCTGATGCCTCCTTTGAGCAAAGTACTCAATTGCAGATAAAGGCGTGGATAAACTTAAGTGCAGTTGCAGTAGAAATGAAAAACCTAACAAATAGTTTCAGTAATGTTTTATTTTTATTTCCCTTAATGTCATCTTCTGGAAGACAATTATGTTACAACCTGACTTATATGTGTGTGTGTGTGTGTGTGTGTGTATATGTGTAAAAGCTTATGAGTAAATATATCATTTTGTGCAAATGTATTTATATTCATATAAAACTTATTCTGAGTCATCTAAGAGTTATCTGTACACAAACCCGATTGTTCTAATGTTTAGCAGTATAGGTAAGAAATTTTACACTCTGGAAATTACAAGCATGTTAAGGATGGTCAGTGGAGAAATTCAGTAACAGAAGACTGAGGAAGGTGACCGACCATTGAACAATCCACTGAGGACGAAATTCATTCTATGGCAAAAAAAAAAAGTAGAAATGAGAAGACAAGTAGCAATCTTCAATGAATGTGATATAATTCATTTTCTGTTAGGGTGATGTCATCAAATTTCATGGCATAAATTTTTTTACTTAAACTTGGGTCATGAAAATTTATAGCCCAAATAACCTGGGAGCACATCCTGGCTCAAAGGAAAGGCAGTGAGTGTTAAGGGTTAATGGCTCATTACAGGCAAAGTTTACATGATCTCCTGGCTGCATGCAAGCGTCACTGTGCGCAGGGATAACTGGGAAATCTGGAAACTACATTCTGTTAGCCTGAGATATTGTAGTCTCATTCAGAATACCAAGTAAAATAACAGTGGGTGCTGATTTTGGGAGAGTCTGGTAGTTAAAATCACCTAAGATATTTTAATATGTATTCTAACCTGTAAATTTAAGGGTTTTTTGTATGTACTCTAAAGTATTGTCTGTTAATTATATTTTAAAAATCATTTAAAAAGTAATACTATATTTGGATGTTCAGAATTGGTGGGGAAAAAGGTAGGAATGAAACTAGGAAAATGTACTAATGCTTAAGGATTCTTCTTAGGAGAACTCAGGAAATAATCATATGTTTTATGTCACTAAAAAGAGTTTTGTTAAATAATTGAATTATTTGTTCCAATCTCTTTCCTGATTTTTATCTCATTGTTCTATTCCATTTTTTTCCCACTAAAGTTCACAGAGACAAAATACCACTGTCTCTCTTTCCTTGTCTTACCAGACAAGTTTAATAAAAAAATGGCTAGATTTTTTGTAGACTTCTCTTAGAGCATTCTTCTAGGACCTGAGACACTAATAATTTTTTTTTAAATGGAAGAAAATAGAATTGAAGATTTTGAAGACATGGATAATTCACTACTCAACATATGTGCAATTAATTTAACCTCACTAAACTTCAATCGTTTTTTTTTTTTTACAAATTAGTAGGGTACACTCAATAATCCATACAATTTAAAGGGTTTATAATATTATATTACATGAAGAGTAGTTAACTCAGAACTACTGACTTTTCTATATGCTTGTAACTGTGATAAGCATATAACCTTTCTAATGTGCCCTGTTCACCATTTGACTCATCATTGACTTGCAAATATTTCCTTTCCCCTAAACCTCAAAAAATTAGTTGAAGATCCCTTACAAATCTATTCCTCCTGGAAATGGGAGGAGTCTGTGAAACATGAAAGCTGAATATTAATTTGAAACTTTTTCCACAATGGCTTACTGCTTGTTCTCAGACTGAAAATTCACAAGTGCAAATAAAGCTGGAGAAATAAACTAAGGTGGGGGGGTCTAAGAGGAATACCCCTCGAATGGTACAAATAATCCACATTCTATCTTTAATAATGTGGAAAGTTGGTAACAGTGATGTGGTTGTGATATGGATTGCATGCATGTCTGTGTGTGTGTGCATGTGTGTGTGTACTTGAGTAGATGAATATAACTACCTTTAGAGCTCCAACAGCTTGATAATATAAGCTAAGTTGTGGCACTTTCCTTACACTTAAAAATGTGAATTTTGATATAAATCCATGTCTTTGTTCCCACTACCATCTAGAATGTCCTGGCAGAGTGATGTTCATCCATTTTAGATGTCTGTATTCAGTATGACATATGCCACTTAGATACTCTCAGTAGGTAGTTTGTTTTTGTAGGGGTTATTGAGAGAATTCAACCTGGAGTTGAGGATACAGATGGTTCCCTACTTATGAAATTTCAACTTAATTATTTTTAAATTTATGATTGTGTGAAAACATACCTATATAGTCATTCTATTTTTTACTTTTAGCATAGTATTCAGCAAATTACATGCTGCATTCAGCGCTATGCTGTAAAATAGGCTTCATGTTAAGTGATATTGCCAAACTAGGCTAATGTAAGTGTTCTGAGCATGTTTAAGGTAGGCTAAGTTAATCTATGATGTTCAGTAGGTTGTGTATTAAATGCACTTTCAGCTTACAATATTCTCAAGTTACGATGGGTTTACTAGAGTGTAAACTCATTGTCATTTGGGAAGCACGCAACAAAGACTAAGGCATAGCAAATGCATCAAACATAAAAAGAAGGTCAAAGCATTGAAGAGTAAAGTAGATAAATCTAGAAATATGGCTTTATGGCAATCAAGGGCACCCTTGATCTTTATTTTTTAAGTAAAGTTATACGTGTAGGAAGATTGCCTGATTATTGTTGTGACTTAAGAATAATTTAGTAAAAATGTATAAAATGAAAGGATATACAGAGATATTAAAATGGGGAGTAAAATTAGGAAGATATTTCCATAGCCCCCTCAAGCATATAAAAAATAAAAAGCCTCATAAGCTAGAATGGGATGGAAGTTACATGGGAAAGATATTCTGAGTGTCTTAATCTCTGAGAAATCACATTATTAGAAATGGACAACATAGGAGATGATTGGATTTGATTGGGTTTTTGAAGGAAGATAAAGAATTTATTCTGGAAATTGGGATTTGGAGATGACAGCATGCTATACATGGGAACACTTTAGGAAGTAGAGTATGGAACATAAATATGTGGTTCACCTCCTTGATAGGGTTGCACTAAACTAGAAGGGATCCTCCTTGAAAAATAGTAGAAAAAATGATGTGGTGTTGAAGAAATGCTTGCATTTACAGATTAACAGGAGAAATATATGCCAGGATAACAAACAAACCAAAAGTGAGAATTAAGGAAACATCTTGACTCAGACTAAGTGATGTGAAGATTCTGATGGCAGTTGCCCACGTACTGCTGTGAACTGACCTGTGCTTCATTTAAAACTTAAATTTTCCAACATTATGTGTGAAACAGATTGCTCAACAAAGAATGAATAAGAAGAACTCTAAAGTGGCTCCAAAGAACTTGGAAATTATAAAAAAAGTTTGCTTTTTGAGAGTAAATGAAACAAAAATTGAAACTTTTTGAGAATAGAAACCTATTTTCTGAAATGAGAAATTAGAGACATTTATTGCTAAATGGATGCATGTTGAGGTGATACTCTTAAGTGAAATAAATAGGACACACATGTGTAAATACCGGATAGTTTCTCTAGTGTGAGAAACTGAAAGTGTAAATAAGGACTAAAAGGTATAATAGATAATGTGAAATAGGAAGAAAAGGGGCAAAGGGGAGGGGGAAGTGAGAGGGGGAGGGGAAAGGAAAGAAGGGAATGGAATTAATATGAGAAAATGAAAAAATGGAAACAAAGTCTTTGTAAATAGGGAGGGATGGAGGGGTTGAAGGGAGGGCAGGGGAAGGGGGAAAAATAAGAACCAAGGGAGTATGTAAAGGTGCATATCTCCAATGATGAATGTCATTATATTGTACACCTAAAATGTACCAATAAAAGGATATACAAAAAAAGGAAACCATATTTTCTGAACACATCTAGAAAATGTATTAAAGGATAAATGGATTGCCTTGTATAATGCCTTTTCAACAAGCAAATTTTTCAGTTTCCATTGCAGCATTGACTATAGAGAGAGACAAGGAACTCAGCTCACTGATCAAAAGATTCTCTTCTGTGGCCTAAATTTGTTTCTTTAGACTTTATTAGCACTATCTATGTCTTTGCCTTAATTCTCTGCTACCAAAAAAGACTTACTTATCCAATCACTGGTTATAAATATTGAAGGAACTGTGAGAATTAGAAGTGGTAAGTTGTATGGCTCACTATGAATTAAATTGTTAAAATTTACTTGTCATTTTGTAATTTATTTCTGGGTGCAGTGTTAATTTTCAATTTTTAGCTTTGAGAGGTTGAAAAACAGACTTCAGTTCTCAAAAAAATTCACTGGGGTTATGTCAGGCTTTGTGTCCACTTTCTTTGAAATTTTCTTCCTTCTTGGCTTTCTGCTTTCCATTTTCTATTCCAAGAAGTCTAGAGTCTGGTGTTTCCTGATATTCAACTGATCTTTTCCCATTAAATCTGTAATCAGATCTGCTAGGAGAATCATCAAGTGTTATATGATTTTCTGACAAATATATGCACACAGTAGCTGGCTGAATGCCAAGGTCAGTGTGTGGTAAATCAGCTGACTGATTGACTAGGGTTCTACTTTGCATTTGATGGTTGCAGAATGCTTAAGTGCTTCCTACATTTCTATGTTCAAGTTTTCAGAATGGAAGAAACATAACTGAGTTGTAGTTAAGATTCCACTAAACCTAGAGGAATAAGCAATTCTGATATCCCAATTAAATTGTCTCTCTTCCCTTCCATATTTATGTTCTCTTTCAGGGTAGAACTGATTAACTTCTAGTAACATTAGGGCAAACACTTTATAAATGAATTGTTAGTTACTTAAATACAGCATTTGTCATGACCGTAGGTGCTATGCATACATGTTAAGCACCCCTAAGTTGCTCCATAAATACTGAGAAATCAAGGAGAATAAATGCTGTCCCCATGTATACATTCTGCTGAAACCATTGTTAGTTGATTCATTTTACTTTTCTTCAGTGTTCAATACCTCTCCAAAATCTACTTATTAAACATCTTCAACATCACAAAGAAAAGTTTCATTATATTAATTTTTATGAGCTGTTGTCCTTTTTATATAGAGATTAATTCCTTTTCCTATTTCCCTCCATGACTATATATTATAGCAAATAAATTGTGGTTTTAAAAATAATGTGATTAAAGGCATAAATTCTACAGCGAGGTAGCTTGAGATTTAATCATAATTTCTCCAAATATTAGCTGTGTGATTTTGGACAATTTATTTAAACTCAATGTGTCTTAATTTCTTCATCTATAACATGAGAATAATAAGAGTTCCTATTGGGCTAGAAGTATAGCTCAGTGGTAGAGCACTTGCTTAGTGTGTGTGAAACCTGTCAACATTGAAAGAATAAAAAATATTTCTTATGCCCTAGTGTTGAGCATAAATTATTTAAAATATATAAATCATTTAGTATAGTGTCCAGAATATTTTAAATGATACATAATATTTGGTCATTATTATTATTAAATACGTAATTATTTGGATATTCAGATAACTTAGATTTTCGGAGTATAAAATACTAATTTATGAAAAATTACTTCCTGCTGATGGGCATTAATTAGGCCATAAATTTAAAACATTATGTATACAATTTTTATTCAATAAAATTGAATATTCTTTCCTTCTTCTACATTGAGATATTATAATTCCTTTAAATCTCCTAACAAAACCTAAGTAATTATATTGAAAAAGAAACATAACCAAGATATTTCAAAACTTGCTGAATTGGTTTAGTCATTTGATAGCTACTCAGATTCATATAAAGATTTTGAATATAATTAGTTGGTATACTTTAGTTTGGGTCAGTTGTCATCTTGATAGGACAGCAATATCTGAGGCTAGGTGTACATATTTATACAAAAAACTTATTTTAAATTCTTGGCATCATTTATTTTAAATTGAATCATACCAGTTATTTGAAATTTGAGAGAGTAATTCTTGATATTTCACAATATTTATATTGAATTGTTCCACTTACTGAATTTTTTCCTGTTAATCTCTTAGCTTACTTAAATAACTGAAATGTAATGTAGAATATTGTACTAATGATCTGCACTAATGTTTCAACAGAGAAATTTTGCTCACCCCTGGGAGAATTGGTGCAACTTATTGCAGCTCTCACTCTTCATTTTACATACAGCAGCTAACCTTAAGGCCATGATTACATCAAGTCAGTTCACTTCAACCTGCATCTCTGTCACTTCCAATGATTTCTCATCTTTATCACATGAGACAATTTCAGTAAGTGCTTAACTTAAAGTGAGTTACATTCACACATAGACCACAAAGATCTCAATTATAAATTCAATCATACAACAAGCTTTCATGTCTCTATTTTTCTAGAAATCACATTTACATATTTATATTAGGTTATGGTGTTTAAAATGTTGAATATGCTTCTCATCTCTGTTTTCTTTGTAGATTAAGGAGAACACATAACTTCTCCAAATCCCTCTTTGTATGAAGATATTTTAATTTTTATTTCTACAGAATTATTGAATTTGAGATAGGGGCAGAACAATTGAGTTTAGGAAATGGTAAATATTGATGAATTCTTTAAGAGAAAGCATAAAATATCTAAACACAGATTGTATTCAAAATCACATGAACAAAGCAAAGATTTAAAAAAGTATTTTTAAGAAAATGTTACAACTTTGAAGCTTTTAAGAAAAATTATACCAATTATAATTCACTAGTTTCATTTATGTTCAGTTATGCTTTATAGTAACAGAAACCCAGAAGAGTAATCTTTTTCTTGTTAAAAACTTACTTTTATATTCTATGAATACAATGAGTGGACTAAGGAAAAATATTTAACTCAGTACAGTGGAGCACATCTGTAATACTGTTCATTAGGTAACAGCCTCCAATATAAGGTTGAGTTCATCTTGAACCCACATATGAAAAAAGATTAAGTGACAATCATTTAAGAGTTAGTTTCTTAAAAATGTCTTGGAAAACATAAAATGGAGGAGGAGTATAATAATGAAGCAATAAGCTATTTCATTCAGGGTGATACGTCCTGTCAAGTGTTTATAAAATATGGTATAATATTTCTCAGATTTCATAAACCAGCTCAGCAGCTTCTAGTTTGGAGCCTACAAATCTGGTTTTAGTGTGTTTATTGATAGAAGAAAACTGACAGTGCTGATTTTTCCTTTCACTATGTGATAATTTTGTTGATGATTGAGAGTTAAATATTTCACATACAAGAGAATTTGTAAATGCATACAAACATGTGTAATAACTCTGTCATGCCACTAACTCGACACTTAGAATTATGTCCAGAGGCATCTATGTCGTAAGACTTTTGTGCAAAGCAGAAGTTATAAAAATGGGGTTAAAAATTCATGCCTGCTGTGTACTTACACAATGTCTGTTGATATCTCCGATAGAGAGGCAGCTAATCTCCTTTTCTTATTATCCTCTTTGGATCCAAAATTATAAGAAGAATGTTTTGGAATCCACTCCTTTTTTGTTTAGCCCCATCAACATTATTTTCAGCTCGTTGGCTTGTGGTTTCTGACTAATGTTATTTTAATCAAATCTGAAATGTCTACCTTCTTCATCTCTCATTGCTAGTGTTTGGGATCTTGGAAGGGAGTGCAAGTGACTAATCAGTTTTTCCAATCCATCTAATCCTTTATTCTTGGCCTCATACACTCTGCTTGGCAAAAGAAAAGGAGCATCCTGATCCAACCACTGGAAAAGTTTTAATATGTTTTAAGCATGCTACTGTCCTCTGGGGCTATCTTGCTAGACAGGTTTTATGTTCATCTGATTTCTTCTTACTTGTGTGTCTAAGCATAAAATTCACTTGGAAGAGTTCACTTAGTGATGTTTCAGTCTGGTTATTTTTGTACAAAGAAGAGGAATGGTCTATTCCAAAGACTTAGAAAACTATTTTCTGGAAAACTCCTGGTCATTGTGGAAATAATTAGTTTTCCCCATCACTGAAGTAGCGTATTTCTTCTCTCCAAATGCTGAATGTTCTCATGATGTTTCCTGTTTTCTGGTTCTTCCCTATTCTAACTGCATTCCCATGCCTCCTCTCTTTTAAACAGCTGACTAACAACTGGCTAAATCTGCTAAATAATAATACATAGCCTAAAGTAGTAAGTCCTTTGAATTATAATGGTTCTTATATGTAATCTGAATTATATAACATTATCTCAAGCTTGATCAGTAAGTATTAAGTTACAGTTAGTAGTAAGAAGTTCTGGTGTTCTCCACTGAACATTTGGGAGACATAATGTATTGTGTATTTCAAAAAGATAGAAGAAAAAATTTGGATTTTTCATCATAAAGAAATGATAAATATTTGAGGAGATAGATATGTTTAACCTGATTTAAACATAGTGCAATGTATACACACAATGAAATGTAACATAGTTCTCCATTAACATGTGAAAAGTGTGAGACTGAAGCTTATCAAAGTTAAAAAAACACTTGGAAGAGTACTCTTGTGTTTAAAAATAATCTCAATTATTTTACTAGTAATGTTATAATAAGGAATTCTAAAAGTTTTTGGTTTTTAAAATATAAATTATGGAAGACACTCTTGATTGCTTTATCTCAGAAACTGGCAAAGTTTTTCTTCAAAGGACCTGGCAGTAATTATTTAGTTTTTAGAAAACATACAGTCTCTGTCACATCCACCCACCTCTGTTCTTGTAGTCTGAAAGGAGCTGTGGACAATATGCAGACAAATGAACATAACTGCACACCTAGCTTATCTGATAGCTTCTCCTTAAATTATTCCTATTTGAAGCCCAGTTTTGTGTAGCTATTAAATTAGTGAGCACATGCTCAATGAAAGTGAACCATGATTGATTCAAACCAGTCATTCCAAGGATTTCCTTTTACTAGTGATTGGCTTAATTAATTTCTGGTTTTGAAATATAAAAGAAAATGCATTCAGGCCTTCTTGTAACTGTTTTTTGGGTGAAATTTCTTTAGGAAACTATAATATGATGATGAAACTATATCACATATATTGTAACATGTTGATAACAGCTATGATTTGTGCTAGCTTCAAATAATTTATTGTTACATCTCAAAATCTGCAACACATATTGATACCATTGTTTTGGTAGAGATTTTTATATCAAAAGTTTTTTATTTTTAACATAAGTGACTACAACTCACAGAAGGTCTGTGTCAATCTAATCAGAAATCCTACAAAGATCATTAATATTTCAAAAACTTACTTTTTAAAAGATACTGTAAAATAGCTAAATACTTGCTCAAAAATCTCTGAGTGTAGCACTGTCATTTAAAAAAAATTCTAATGCATATGAGAATATTTTCCAAGATTTAAGAGAAATTACAGAATAAAATTTAATTTAAAAGATACAGATTTAGAGGTTTGAGGAAGTTTAGAACTGGATATAATATACATTATATTGATTAGTTTATGAGGTATTAAACCACATAAGCCATCCTCCAAATATTCATACTCATGAAAATTATTTTTTTCATTATTTTTTCTTGTACAAGAAGTATTACCATACATCTATACCATACACATTTCATCATATCCTATAACTCCATATAACTAAGCAGTTGGTTTCTGACATTGGAAAATTTTCTAATAATCCAAAATTATCTTTGTCTTTCCACTTATTATCAACATTCAATGGAAATTCTTTCAAATATACTCTGAGTTAAATCTTAATTAAAATTCTTGGCTGTCAATAGAAAAAAATTCAGTTGGACCTCATTACTCACTTGTTAGACATGGAATAAAGACACCAGTTTATTTTAAAAGTAAACTCTTTTGCATAGAATAATCTTAACCTTAATAAGGGGCCTTTCTGTTTTCTAATTAGTGACTTTACTTTTTCCTTGTTGAACATTCTGTTTAAATTTGTTTCCCTGTCCTGTTTAATTTCTTCCTGATTCATAAAAGTAAAATATAACCATGAAAGTCAGATTTTGAATTCAGCTTTAATGACACTTGAAAGGAAAAACAAGAAAAGGAAATTGTCCTTTTCAAATGAATTATTCTCTTGCTTTTTATTGCTTTTTCCATCTGGGAATAATTGGCAGGCCTGGTCAGTCTCAGGCAAAAGGATCTCACAATGAAAGAACTATCTGTATGTATGTACCTCTGATTCCTAAGTCTTGTTTTTCTATCAGATGAAAGAATACTGACTTTGACAAGTACATACAATTGCTCTTCTGGCAGTAGTATTCAGTCCAATAAATGTTAGAGAAAACCCAGAACCATATCTATCAAATATTTACAGTAAATATGAGGGTCTTTTTTTAAGAGAAAGAGTCTTATGGATCTGTCTACATGAAGATCTTCCTTTGCTTATGGAAAATATGTAAGGTCTAATCTTTCCACTATCCTGAGTTTTTGTTTTGACTGCCCAGTTTAAGCAAGAACCTCAAATTTCCATGTGGCAAGTTAATTCTCAATAAAAATATAGACTAATTTCATGTGTCCAAAAATTTAAAGTTCCTGGAAGACAACTGCACTTGCAGAAGTTAATATCACTAAGTACCTAAGTAGCTGTCAATAGTTAGGTCATCTTTTGATAGAAAGCTTGCTAACCAGAGACAAGGGAGTGTCATAGTTCAGATGACTATATCAAATATACCCATCTTGTCCAAGGACTAGATGGCTTCTACACAATAGAAATTTATTTCTTACAATTCTGGTGTCAGGAAGCCCAATATTAGGCTGTCTTTGTGGTCAGGTTCTAGGGAGGGCTTTTTTCTGGGTTGTAGGCTGAGAACCCCCTTTCATATGCTCAAATATTAGAAAGAGGACAAGAGAGTTTTCTGATGTCCCTTTTATAATGGCACTAATTCCATTCAGGAGGAATAAACCTTCATGACCTAATTACTTCTTAGAGGCCTCTTTAATTATTCTAGCCATATGTCCCTCTCAAAACATGGCAGCTTACTTCTTCAAAGTAAGCTTAATTCTACCTACCAACAGGAAACTCTCACTCCAGTCTGATATGATGGTTTTTTAGGATGTAACATAAAAGAGCAGCTAGCTATCTCATATTCCCAGATCTCTTAAGCGGAGAGACTGTTCAGGATATGTAGAGCAGGGAGTAGAGAACTTGGGGGACTATCTTGAATTCTTCCTCCAACAGGAACATATTCAGCTCAAAGTTGCTACAATACTAATAAATCCTAATAAATCTTCTGACCAGGACTCAAGAGAAGAAATGACCACTGTTCAGTAGCAAGGATGCAAAGCCCTTTTGGCGCTATCTGACATTCTGGGCATCACTTAGAGATTTCCATATTTGCTTGTCATGTGTCCCTTGAATGCAGTGGCCAACATATTACTGATCATGATTCTAGTTAATATCATCTTTATAAATTTTATATTGCTACTATAACAAAATACTGTAAACAGCAATTTTTTAAAAACCTTACCCATTTACTGTACTACCAGGTCAATAGGACAAAAGTCAAGGCACATCTTGGCTCAGCAGATTCTTTGCTCTGTATTTTATGAAACAAAAATCAAGGTTCCAGCAGTGTTGTCTCTTTCTGAAAGTTCTGGGGACAAATCCACTTCCAAGATTAATTGAGATGTTGGCAGAATTCTGTTCCATGTGACTGTTATAGGCTAGTCTATAAAATGATGGGGCCCCTTAATTAGGAATGAGGCCCTCATTTTTTTGTTGGTTGCTGATTGAAGGTTATTAGTTTTTAGCAGCTGCATCTTCCTCCACCTTCAAAACTCACAATGGCAAGTAGAGTCATACTTGTGCTTCAAATCTTTTGATCCCCTTTTCTGCATTGTTTCTCCTTTGTTTTCCTCTTTTGGAAAACAGCTTTATCTTATTTGTCTGCTTTTAATGGTTCATATATGGTTAATCTGGGTAAATCCAAGATAATTTCCATATTTTAAGATAAAGGATATTAGAATATGCAATCTCCAATGTGCTACTTTAGCATAAGGGTTATTTTGAAGGTATTTGAAAGGTAGAATTCTCTATCCTCCTCTTATCTGTCTATAAGCAGGGTATAAATTTCATTTTAAGGAACATGTCTCCCCTACTCCTATAACAGGAAGAAAAGAGCAACTCTTATCCTCAAAGATAAGGAGTTGACACCAAGGTGAAGTTATATGAACAAACCTTCATAAAATAGTCCTTAATTTCCTCTAATGTAGTAAATACACTGTGTACACCCATATTTTTCCTAGCCACCATCTTACAATTTATCATTCATATAAATATTAATAAAATCTTATGCCACTTCTGTTAATTTGTTGGATTAATTCATAGGCTGTCAGATACAGAACTAATAGGGTAAAGGAAATATTTTTCCTCCTCAACAAAAAGTTAATTGATAAGTAACCTTAACTCCACCTACCAAAGGTTTATATAGTAGTTCTTACATTGGTGTTTTATTGAATAATTAAAAGATGAAATATTAGGGGGGGATCTTTAGAATTCTGCCTACCACATCTTTTATGCCTAAAATTAATTAATGAATATATATGATGTGTCTTCTATGCTAAAAGTTCTATATTAAAAATGGAGGATACAAATATAGAATGTTGTATTCACTGTATCTAAGAGTGGAGAAAAGTCAGTTCTGTATAAGAAATTCCAGGATGGACATGCAAAGATTATGTTTGGGAAGAGTGGGGGGAGCAGACTGGGATGATACTGGTGTGCAGGCACATTCGTAATCACATAGGCTATAGCTTGTCTGTAATGTTGAATTAATACTGGGAAATGAAAGAATTGAGAACAGCTTCCAGAAAATTTGTGCTGTGAATTATAACATAGAGCTGAAATTGGAGTATTTAGTTTTTCTGTTATCACAAGAGGTGACTATTCACAATGCTTTTGTCCCTCATTAGAATTTGGAACCAAATGAGAGAAGGAATAAAAGTCAGGGCGAAGACAGCAAACTAACTACAACACTAATGGTAAATCTGATTCAAGAAAATAGGCTAATTAGCCTTACCTACTTAGAGCGCCCAGAGTGGCCACTTGTCCTTCATTGGGAGAACATAAATCAGGAGAGAAGAGGTACTTTCTGCCAATTCTACAAGCCTTTGCTCTCCACTGGAGTTAACAGAGGACTCCAAGAATAATTTAAAGATGATAAAACAGAAGGGAACAAGTTTAAAGTTTCTAGAGAAAACATGTATGTAAATACAAGACCATTGAGTTTAGCTAAGGCATGCAACTGTTGGAAAGTTGGCCTTCTTACTCAGGTTCAGCATTAGAAAACAACTGTGGAGACAATGATCTTAACTGGAATTTTCCTTTCAAAATGGACTCTTTGGCCTTCCTTATTTCAGTCTTGTGAGGAAGCTACTGATTTAATTCTAGTCTTTTCAAAGATAGCTTAAGTGACTAAGGCCACTTATACTAAATAGCTCTAAAGTTTTAGGGTCATGAGTCCCCTAAAAGTAAATCCTGGAACCAAGTAATTTAAACATTCTGTAGACAAGGAGTACTTTCAATTAGGTCAGAGGCCAAGTACTAGATCTGCTCAACTTTCTGTGGTATTAGATATTCAGGAAGCAACTAGGAGATTCTCTTCTGAAGTGTGTGGCAAGATGTATTACTTTTGACCTTGAACTCTGGGAAGGAAACCAAAGTGAATCACTCTACCTTAGAGAGCTGATGAAAACTTTGTCTGATATAGGTGAAAAGATATTCTAAAAGGCAATCTGCTTTCAATTAATTTATCTTTGAACAAAAAAAAGAATAGCTGCAATTAAAATTTTTCCATTTGCTTACAAATTCAAAGTTTAAAATTTTTGTTTATTTAAAATTATTTTAATACAAATAAAAAATCCAATCACCAATATAATCTATAAAGCAAAATGTTTGGGGACCTGATTCTGGGTCAATATACTACCAATAAAGTTGAATACTAGTCATAGATTTGCTAGTGTTCTTCTTAAATATAATAACATCATATGAAAATGTGTTTGCATATGGTTACTCATTTTTTTCCAGTGACTATTGTTATGGAACAAACCGTCCTGAAATTTGTAGTATAAAGACAAGTGTGGTTGTAGCTTCTGTGAGTTTGAAATTCCCAAAGAACACGGTAGAAATAGCTTTTATTAGTTCTACAGTGTCTAGGGTTTCCATAAAAGATTTAACAGCCGAGAGAGATGTCTATGGCCCCTATTTTCTGATGCAGTTTCATTGGAAAGTTGCCTCTGGATTGGGCAGATACAAGATCTATGAGAGCCAACAGTTCTGCTTATACTTGGCCTCTGCAAGTGTCTGGAATTCTTCATTGCATGGCAACTTGCATGCATGTTTATGGTTCCGAGGGCCAGTGTTGCAATGAACAAGGTAGAAGCTGCCTTAGAAACCAGATGGTAAAACTTCAATCACTATCTCTCTTTCTACTAATTACAAGTGAGTTCCACATTTGGTCACATTCAAAAGGAATGTTACACGGGCAACACTTCTCAACGGGAAGAATGTAAGGTCATGTTATATAGTAAGGGTGTGTGAGATGAAAGAAGCATTGCTATCTTCAAAAATGCAATTTGTCAAGATGCTTACAATAGTGTTTCTACTTATTAACTGTTGAGAGTATCTTCCTAGCTACAGTCTATTTTGTCATTATGCATTTGGGAACTATTCAGAATGAAATTGCTATTTATGATCAGAAAAAAATTGTAATTACATCTTCAAGTAGTTAGAATAAGAACAAATGTTAAATTGAAAAATGTGATGATTCTTTTGTTATTTAGCTTAACAGTAATATTATAAATATATTCTGCTAAATATATAAAATTCTATTTATATATTTCTCCATAAAGACTTTATTTCTCTTTATTTTGGCAGGCTGTGTTGGCCAAACAGCAGATGGCCTGCTCATAAGGCCTTTAGGCAGATGTTCTCATTTGGGCTGTAACATGTGAATAAAAAAATATCATATTCCAAACTGTCTCATCATCTGCAGTGATTACTGGATACTACCCAATGTGTACACAGGTCTTTTATAGCTTTGTATTATACTGGCCAGACCTATGGCTGGAGGCTTGGTTGACAGTAATACCATTTTGCTAAATTTTGGAATGGATTATCTCACTTTATTCAATTTAATATTAACCAAATAGTCACAACCTACATGGAATTTAGGGATAAAGTTAATGCAATTATTTTGTCAATTCTGATTTTCTAATTTACCATTTTTAAAAGATTATATTGCCAAAATAAATGCATATATTTATTATATAATATAATAGATTAGAGCACTGAAAATAAACCTATTCAGGAAAAGAAGTGAAATTTTTTAAAAAAGCTGATAATAAATTTGGGAATTAGAAACAGTAAGATAGTTTTTATAGTACTTTTTTGAGGATTAATTTCAATCACATAACATTCCAAGGGGTTTTTTGTCCTTAAAATTCAGGTGTTTGTCATTAGTAGAACTTTTAGAGATACCAGAAGTGAGTGGTTTTGAGTTATGGGAGTGAAAATAAAAGACAATTACTCCATTTCATGAAAGAGGAAAAAACTCAGAGTCTAGTGTTTCATAGGTTTTTGGTAGAGCATGTTTTGTTCAATCATGAATTCTATTCAATCACTCACAGTTTGTCTACCCTACAGTTTTAAGAAGATGACCCCGTTTAGCATTTGACTGAAACTTTAAAAGTGGCAACAGAAGGTATTGATATAAAAAGTGCTTATTGGTGTTGCTTTTCCAGGTATAAGAGAGAAGTACAGATTATTCAAAAGACTTAATTAGACGACAGACTCTTGTGCTACTTTGCACCTGCACCTTCCATTTAATCTATTCACTTCACCTACATACTCAGGCAATACTGCTGAGAAAAATGACATTTTATGAAAAGCAGGCATCAGAATATGTATTCCATCTTTAATTTTATTAGTATATTACACATGTAGGCAAGTGGAATGCAGCGTATGCTACACATAGATTCATTTTTTTAACAAACATTTTGGCAATATGTTCCAGTTTTTGTTTTTAGTACTATTTCTCAAATGTGACTCCATTAACTAGACAGTGAATACGATTCAGTTCAGAGAAGCATTTCTCAACTTCAGGCAGTGTTAATCCTCAGATGTTTTGAAATATCTGAAGATAGTTTTGTTTGTCACAACTGGTGGGGTAGGAACAGGTGCTTACTGGCATCTGGTGTGAGGAGGGCCAGGGAGGTTGCCACTCACACCACAGTGCACAAGATGGAAAAGTCCTCCCTCCTCCAGTAAAGAATTATCAGTACATGACCTCAGGGGCAGCAAGGTTGTAAGACCCTGTCTAGAGCAAGAAAACTGTTAGAATATGTTTGAACACAAATGTTTGGCAGAGAATCAAGTGGCATTCAGGTTTGAAATAGTGATGATTTAATATGTGAATTATAAAGTTATCTGCCGTCTTGAGATCATTTTTATCAAGATAAACCTTATCAGGTATTGACATTTTCACTTTTGTAGGATAACTTCATATATTGTTGGAGTTGATTTTTATTAAACTATGACTTGGTTATCAAATAAAGAATTTAAAAATAAATTGTCAATTTGAGCACTGGGTTTAGTATTGTGGTAGACAGAATATATCCCCTGAGTCCCCATGTACATGCCCTAACCCTAAGAACCTGTGCATATGTTATTTAAATGACCAAAGGGACTTTGTGTCATTATGCTGAGGATTCTGAGGTGGGGATTTTCCAGGAGTTTTTAGTTGACTCATGTGAGACCTTTAAAATAGAACGTTTTTTCCAGCTGTGACCTCAGTATGAGAAGGCTGGCAGCATAAAAAGGACTTGATCCAATTTGACTCATTGGTATTGTTGACAATGAAGATGGAGAGACAGAATTGCAAGGCAGGAATATGGAGACATCTAGAACATAGAAGAAGAAGAAAAAAAAGAATGCTTTTTCTTAGAGTCTCCAGAAAGAAACAAATTCTTGCTGATATGATGATTTTAGCCCAGTAAGAACCCCATCAGACTTTGGGGTTAGAGAATTGTAAAATTTGTGTTCTTTTAAGCCATTAAATTTGTAGTAATCTGTCATGGTATCAGGAGGAATTTACTACAAATTATTTTATTTGTATATCTCATTTAGTCTTTTCTGCAACCAAAGGAGTGGATACTATTTGTCTGAAAGCACAGATGGGAAATGTATATCTGGAGAGATAAAGCTATCTATGCAGCATCACACAACTAGTAGGCGTGAGGAAAAGATCTCAACAGGAGGCACATGGACTTTAAAGCTGGTGCTTTTAGGACTGACTTCTGAATTATTGCTTTAGTGGAAATTTATTCTTTTTTAAAGGTATAAAATATATACCTTGTCTTTGGTATTGGTTCTCTTTATGAAACGTAAACCTTTGTGATTAACCTGAACAAAAACTCCTTTTCTGAAATTTCACAGTTCATTTCTGTTTTGTAAAGGGAGGTTACAATTTGAAGGGTAAGTTGAATTTTTATAGGCTACTTTTTAATATATAAAGCAAACATTATTTGTTTTTCTGTTAAGTTATAATGATACCTACAATGTATTCTGGCTTTTCCAAGAACCACACTGTTCATTTCTTCTACCTCCTCTTTTTGTGCTGTACCTTCCACTCTGTGTATTAGCCAAGTGGAACAACTGCTTTTCAGATGGGCCATGCTGGCTCTTATGTAGTTTTACTTTTTCCCTTACTCTTGTACCTTATGTTTCCTCTGATTAGGTCATATTTTCCACTTCTTTATTTAATCAATTTGTACTCTTTTTTCAAGTACCAGTTTTCTGGCACTAAATACCTTTGGGAAGTTTATTTTCCTTACCACCCTACTTGCTAACACTGTATGTGCTTAATTTATACTTGTATTGAACCTTCTCTCAAATTCATTTCACTACACTTTCCCTTTGTCTTGTTTGCATCTCCTTCTAGACTGAAAGTAAAAATTTCTCATAAGTAATACATTATTAAGTATTGCTGTTTAAAAACATGAAGTTAATTTTTGGAAGTAAAATTTGCAAACTGAAAAGCACATATATATTTACATCTGGTTACTATTTCATAAAATGACGTGCACATCTAACTACCATTTAGATCAAGAGGCTATTAGCTCCCTATAATCAGAGCACCCTGTTTGCTACAAATTATGGTCTCTACAAGTCACTGTCCCATCTTCTTCCTCATGAACAATACAAAGACAGTCACTTTCTTAATCTTTAATCCCCTGAACTGGTTTTGTCTGCTATGTCAGTTAGCTAGGGCTGCTGTCACCAAGTACCATAATCTGGTACTTTTGTCTTCCACTTCCATAGGCTAGAAACCCTGGGTCAATTTGTTAATAGAGGTGGTTTCTTCTAAGGGAGATGAAGAATCATCTGTCCCAAGCCTCTTCCCTAGCTTCTAGTGATGGACTGCCTATCTTTGGCCTGCAGAAGTATGAAATTGATTTGTGTCTACCTGTTCATATGGTATTCTGAGTGTATGTGTGCATGTGTATGTGTGTCCAAAATTAAGACACACATTAAGGTTACACACTATGCCAGTATGACCTCATCTTACTTTATTACATCTATACTAATCTTATTTCGAAACTAGGTCACTTTTTTGAGCCTGAGTTTGAAGTTGAAGATGTAATCAACCCATAATACCTAATCTTGAACTTTGAGTTGCCATATTCTATATATTTTTTTGTGTCACTTTTTTTGACTCTGTATTATGTTTATGTGATTTGTCTGTGTTGTCCTGATATTAACAACTTACTCATTTTGAGTGCTATACTGTCAATTTCTCATTGCTGTAACAAAATACCTCAGCCAATATGTATTTTGGCTCATGGCTTCAGGGGTTTCAGTTCATGGTCACTTGTCTCCATTGTTTCTGGGCCTTGGCGAGGCAGAAAATTATACCAGAGAGTATGTGGTGGAGCAAAGTTGCTTTCCTTGAGCTGGTGTGGGAAGCAGAGACAGATGAAGGGGCTCAGGTCCCAGCAGAACCATCAAGGGCACGCCTCCCTGCTTCTTCCAACTAGGCCCTACCTCTTAAAGTTTTTACTGTCTCTGAATAGCACCATCAGGTGAATACCAAGTCTTCAACACATGAACCTCTGAGGAACACTCCAGATCAAAACTGTAAAAGCTGTGTTTCACTGAATGCTTACAACACATATATTTATCCATTCTATTGCTGAAGGATATTGGAGAGTTTATTATTTGACATTATTACATATAGTGGTGTTATGAAAAATGTAAAATGAATTTTGGAACATATATGAAAACACTTATTGAATACATTAATTACTATATGGTAGATAAAGCACTTTACTCGCACTTTAAGAACATTATTAAATGAACAGATGTTAAAGCTTGAGAGAGGCCAGGGATGGAGATTCAAGTTTTTCTCCAAATATTTTCTTGGAATTTTATCTCTTTAGGATTTTAAAATGGGTATCACTTTCTAAAAGAGTTCCATGGCTTAAGAAATGATTTAAAAATAATGGATTGGACAAAGTAAACTATTCTGTTTCTTCTTCTTAGTTATATTTCAGGATATTTTTCAATTGCTAATGAGAATGTGTTTCTTCTAGAGAATGAATATGTAAGATATTTCTCAAATTTGACTAGAAAGCTCCTTTTATTTGCTTTGTGCAAGATACATCAAGAGAACAAAATTTGATTAGACTATACATTTTTATCAAATATGTACCCAATTATCTTTACTAATGGAATATATTGTGACCTCTTTGGTAAAATACTTAAGTCTAAGCATCTCAGGAGGATGAAATATGATTTGAACCATTTCTATTTGCTAGCAAATCCTCGTGTTTTTTGTTTGGAGAGTAATTTAATGTTTTGTCACTGTGTGTATTGCAACAATAATCCACATTTTTAGTAGGACGTCCTTGCACCCACAGGTTTTCTATGATTAAGAAAAGGCTATCTTTATAAAAAAGAAGATTCTAAAAAATAGCAAAAACAATGATCAGTCAACGAGGGCTAACTACATGCTATAGTTTTACTGATCCTGGGTGTGATTAATGCTTAAAAAGGAGGAACAACTCCATTTCAATTCCTTTTTCCCCCTCCCTTCTTACCAGCACAATGGATTAAATGCTTGCAAGAGGAGTGGTTTCTATTGTATATCTTTAAAAAATTAAATTTTAATTACCAAGTGCATTAAACCTGTATAATATTAATTAAATGGCTTTGGGTAGCAGTGGTTCTGGCATCAGCACTTTTCCTGATGTCTTATTTTGCTGACTGCAGTCTGAAGGGAAGCTTGACCTAGACAGCAGCAACAGGATCAGGCTGCCAAACAGCACTGGGGCCAAACAAAAGGGCTTGCACCCCAATTAAGTTAAAAGTCTCTGAGCTGCTCTTACATTCCAGATGGCAAGTAAATTCAAATCTACAGGAGGGATTTAATTAAGATATGTTGATTGCAAGCATGAAGCCAGGAATTCGATCTCATGCAAGCACAAAAAAACTGCAGTGGCACTTAAAAATGACTGCAATGTAAATAGGAGCTAGACCAGAGTTAAAAGTCAGGGATACAGTGCCTGATAACACATTTGAACTTTTTGCTATGTAGGCAACTCAGAAGTCTGGTGTTTTTCACTAGTGTCATCGCGTCAGTTTTTTATTCTTGGTGGCTAAAAGCAAAGGCTTTGGAATGAGACAATTTTGATTTCAAAAGCTGGCCTTGAGAATGACTTACTGTATGACTTCTGGAGCCTCTGCTTCCTTACCTCTTGGTTGAGAAGAACACCTACATCATAAAGTTGCTGTGAGGACAGAATGAGAAATAGCCCAGTGATTCTCAGATGTGTGTCATCAACCCTTGTCTTCCTGAAGCTACAAACTTTCCTACCCAACTGCTTAACTGCCAACATTACTTGGATTTGTGATAGGCATCTCAAACTTAAGTCAGCCAAAACAAAATTGTTCCTTACCTTAAATGAATAAATCTATTTGCCTCCCCAAACCCCTCAATAATAGTCTGGGTGCTCAAGCCAAAAAACCGGGAGTCACTGTTCTCCCTTCCCATAGTATTCTACAAACTGTTCTGCTAACTATTCTTTTATTTTATTTCTCAAATGTGACCACTTCTATCTATTTCTCTTATTATTATACTATCCAATATTTCTCATGCCTGGTACTATTGGTAATTTTGAAAAGATAATCCTTCATTGTGAGAGATGTTCTGTGTATGAAAAGACATGGCCTTCACCCACTAGAGACCAGTAGAACTGGGGAGCTATGAACCAAAATGTTCTTCAAACATTGACAATTGTCACCTGGGGGAGAAAAACCAACCCAATTTGAGAATCACTGTATTCATACAGGTCATCATTAATCATCAGCAAGCTTATTTGAACTAGTTTATATTTGTTTTTTTATTTATATTTTTCTGTTATGTAATCATGTAATTCACCATTTCAATAAAGACACTTTTGCCTCCTTTCAACCTCTAAAATGTTTTTCTTTTGATTTTCAGCATCTATCCTGTATCTATTGCTATTAAAAATAAACATAATGTTTAAACCAACAATAACACATATTTTTCCACAAACCTATATTTTGGTCAGAAGCTGCCAAGGAGAGCTCATCTCAGCTCCACCCATGGCAGGAGGGGTGACTAGAAGTCTGGACATGGGATTATTCTGTAACAAGGTACCTGGCTTCTGAGGGTGAGTGACGAGAGAGGGAGTGAGTCTGGGGAAAGCCACATTGGCTCTTAGGATCCAACTTCAGATTTCATAGTGTCACCTCTTCTGTAATACTTTTATACAGCAAAAGAATCACAACAAATATCAAGTTTCAAGGGCAGAGAATATAATTTCCACCTCTTGGTGAGGTAATGACAACATTCCAGAAGAGCATTATTGAATCTAAGTGACTATTCTTATTTTGAAAAATATTATCTGCTATAGTATTTTTTTCCAGTTGAGTATTAACTTGGAAGTTTTGCTTTGTTCTTAACATGTACTGCTTTTCTATTCTGCATTACAACTGACCATAGACTTAGGGTTTAAAACAACAAAACTTTACCTTATAGTTTCTAAAGATCAGAAATCAGCTTGGCTGGATTCTCTATTTAGGATTTCACAAGAATAGATCAAGATCATTCTTTCTGGAGCCAAATTCCTGTATTAAATTCACATGATCGTTGGTAGATCAGATTTTTTTTTGGTACCGGGGATCTAACTCGGGTCCTTGCGCTTGCGCAGCAGGTGACGAAACCACTGAGCTAAACCCCTGAGCTAAACCCCCGGCCCCAAGTAGATCAGATTTTTGTGACTGTAGAACTGTTCTATTGTTGGTTGCCAGTTGGTAGCCACTCTGCTACTCAGAGACATCTACAGTCTCTTGTTGCATATCTACCCTCCAACCAGTCTCCCCACCTCCTAACTGGTGTGATGTCTTCCTCTGGTGTTGAAATTCTGGTAAGAGTTTAGAAGTGTTTGGAGTTTAGAAGTGTTTCCTCTTTTTGTTTTTACATGATTTTGTGCAAGATTGAGTTATTTCATTAAATGTTCAAAGAATTTACCAGTAAAGTTATTAAAGCATCTGCCCATATCTATCTCTTTTATTTTTTACCCATATACTATTTTATGCTGTGAAATGTCTTACTTTCTCCTTTGTTTTTGAAGGATAGATTTATACATAGAAGTTTTGTTTGGAATTATATTCTAGAACTTTGAATATGTCATCTATGTCTCCATGACTTCTGATGAGAAAGAAGCAATTAACATTATTGAAATTCATTTGTATGTGATGTTTTTGATCTTTTGTCTTTATCTTTGGAATAGTTTGATTTTGTCAAGTTTAGGTGTGGGTATCTTTGAATTTACCCTACTTGGGGGTGATTGAGTTTCTTTATGTGTAGATTAATATCTTTTAACAATATTTGAGAAGTTGTCTGCTATTCTTTATTCATATATTAATTTTACCTTTTCTACAAGTCTGATTTTGGAACATTCATCTTCTTTCGGAACATCTTTTGGAACTTTCAAACTTCACTTGGAACTTCTTTTGAAACGTTTAATTGGTTTCAGTCTCTTATGCTCTGTTTTTTTAATTAATATTTTATCCAATTCATTACATCAAAAAGATTTTTCAACATGTAATCAATACAAACTATTAGTTAAATCTTTTACATTCTTTTTTTCTCATGATAACTCTAAAACTTAACTCTATGCTGTTTGCTGTGGAAATTCCTATAGTCCTAGCTCTTTGGAAAGCAGAAGCAACAGGATCACAAATTTGAGCCAAGCCTGGACAATTTAAATACTTAATAAAACCCTATTTCAAAATACAAATAAAAAAATAAAAAAGAACAGAATATGAAGTTCAGTGAGAAGGACCTGGGTTCAACCTCCAGTACTGTAAAATAAAACAAAGCAAAACAAAGACTTAATTATAGTTCCATTTAAAATTTTTTATTGATATAATAAGTGTATATATTTATGGTAATTCAATACATATATGTGATGTGTAATAATCAAAACAAGGTAATTACCATTTTCTTTGCCCCAAGCATTCACCATTTCTTTGTTGGGAAACTTTGAACTCCTATCTTCTAGTTCTTTATAAAATATATAGTAAGTTGTAAACCATGGTGACTTATGGTACTACAGAATACTAGAATTTACTCCTCTTACGTATATTTGTATGTTACCCAAACTCCCTCTATCTACTCTCATCCCACCCATCCCAGCTTCTAACAGTTACTATATTAAGCTCAGCATAATTTTTTACCTTCCACAAATGAATGAGAACACACAGTATTTGTCTTTTTGTGCTGCCTAATTTTACTTAAGGTTCTTTATTTTCATGTGTGTTGTTTCAAATGACAGACTTCATTTTTTATGGATAAGTAATATTTCATTATCATCTAGTTTGAAGTGTTTCTTTTTTGGGATATTTTCTATCACTGATTCAATCTTGCTATTCATTATTGGTCTGTTTTGATATTTTATTTCTTTATTGTTCCATTCTTTTAAAAAATTATTTTTATTTTTATTTTTATATTTTTCCCATTAAGTTTATTGGTACATTTCAGGTATAAAATACAGTTACATTCATCATTGGGATCTTGTACCATTACATGAGTATCTTGGTTCTTATATTTCCCCTTCCCCTGCCCTCTCTTCACCCCCTCCACCCTTCTCTACTTGCAAAGATTTTGTTTCCATTTTTTTCCTTTTCTCATATTTTTTCTTTTCCCTTTTTTCCTTTCCCCTACCCCTCCCACTTCCCTGGCTCTGTAGACCTTTTCTTCCTGTTACACAATATCAATTATACATTTTTAAATTACAATATTAAGATCTAGGAGACATTACCACAGCTTTTACAGAATTTAAAAGGATATAGAAAGCATATTACAAAAATCTTTTTTGAAATAAATTTGACAAATTCTAAGAAGTACCTTGGAAGACTAATGAAACTAACTCTGGAGGAAATATAAAATTTGAATAGCACCTATTAAAGAAAGTATATTGCTAGCTTTAAAACCTATCTATATGACAACAGCAGGCTCATAACATTTTAACTGATAAATTATATCAAACAATTAAAGCAGAAAAAAGAAGGAACACTTCTCCCCTCATTTTAGGAATTCAACATTGTGCTAATCCTAAAATTGGATAAAGATAGTAGAAGACAAAAGTGTGAACATAGATAGAAATTTGTTTAACCAAACAAACTATTGGAAGTCAGATCTGACAGTATGTAGAAAGTGGTTTTGTTATAGGGTTGGCAGTGTTGATTCAGCATTGGAAGATCCATCCCCAAAAGTCATCATTTTAACAGAGGAAAAGAAAAAGCCATATGATTCTGTCACTAGTTGGAGAAAAAGTATTGGACTAAATTCTACAGCTGTTCATGGTAAAAGCTATCAGGAGACTAGAAGTAGAACAGAACCTTCTCAACAGATTAAAGACATATACTCCATACTTCCAGTGAGAACACCTTATATGAATGGAGAAGATATAATGCTTTCTCCTTAAGGTGGGGAATGAGGGCAGATATGCTTACTCTTTATCTGTCCATTAAACTTTGAAACCTAGTCCCCACCAAAATAGTCTGGCAATAAAATGACACAATTAGGATAGGATTGGCAAGGTAGAAGCAAAACCTTTATATGTAGATGAAATGATCATCTACAGAGAAAATACTAAGAAATCTCTAGGAGCCCCTAGAACTTGTATTTGAATTTAGCAGGATTAGAAAACACAAGGTAAATATAAAAAATCAGGTCTTTGTATACTTGCTATAAATGAAGTATTGGATATTGAAATTTAAAAGTTATGTAGGAGTACAAAGGACCTAGAAAAGTTAAAAAAAAAGTGTTGGAAGACATTTGGTACCTAATTTTAAGACTTCTAAAGCTACAGTGATCAAGGCAGTGTTGGTGTAAGGAAAGACATATAGATCATTGGAATAAAACAGAGAATCTAGAAATAGAACCACACATATATGGTCCACTGAGTTTTGAAAGATCATTTAACATTAGCATTTTATAGAATATAAACTCAATTCAAGAGCCGAGCAAGAGACAGTGTTTTCAGCAAACGGCATTAGAACACCTGGTATCTGTATATAAAAAATTAATCTCAACCCTTTATTTCCATACATGAAAATAACTTGAAGGGATCTATGAACCTAAATAAAAAAGCCTAAAAGTATAAACCTTTAAGAAGAAATTATAAGGGAAAATATTTATGAATTCAGGGTAGGCAAGAACTACCTAGGATACAAAGGACATGATATATAAAAGAAAAAAATTGATAAATGAGATTCCATCAAAATTTAGAACTTTAAATGACATCATTAAAATGAAAAGTAGTCCTTAAACAGACCATATTTACAATGCATATAACCTATGACCAGAATATATAAAGAATTCTTAGAGCTCATTAATAGACAACCCAATTAAAAAGTAGACGTAAGAATATGATAAATAGCCAGTATAGCACAAGGAATGGTGTGCAACTCTGGAATCAGAAAAATACTAATCAGTACAATAATAAGATTGAATTATACACTCATTAGGGTGATGAAGTTAGAAGTTTTTAAAGCCTTTTTATGACTTTTTCTTTTTGTTGGATTCTCCCCCTTTGCATTTAATTTGTCATGCCCAATGGATTCACTCTGCTGGGTTTCCTGGGGTTGTGATCCTCACTGTCTTTCCCTAGGGTATTGTCTAAAATTTTTTGAGTGCCAGTTTGATATTCATGTAGTTCCTGAGGTGCTCTTTGTCATGAAAGTATCTTATTTCTCCACCAATTTTCAAAGATAGTTTTTCAGGGTACATCAATCTGGGTTGGAGGCTATTTTCCTTTAGGGCTTGAAATACATCACTCCAAGCTCTTCTTGCCTTGAGGGTTTGCATTGAGAAGTCTGCTGTGATTCTGAGGGGCTTTCCTTTGTATAGGATTTGTTTCTTTTCTCTCACTGCTTGTAGAATTTTGTTCTTCTGTTGAGTTTCTGGAATCCTATTATATGCCTATGTGTAGATTTTTTTTGATCAAGGCTAGCTGGAGTCCTATATGCCTCACTTATCTGTATGTCAAGTTCTTTTCCCCTCCTTAGGAAGTTTTCTGCCATCACTTCTGTGAACAGCTTTTTTATGTCATCTGCACTCTCTCCTGTTTCTTCATTGACTCCAATCAGTCTTATGTTATTCTTCTTTGCATCTTCTAGCAGCTGCTGGATTGATTTCTCATGTTCCTTTACAATTTTAAAGCAATTTTTCTTTTCCTGGTCACTAGTTGCAATCTTTTCTTCTATATTTGAAATTCTATCCTCACATTGATTCATTCTGCTGTGCAGACTTTAGATGGAGTATTTAATCTCTTGGAAATCTGTTTGCATCTGTTTTATGGATTCCATTTGTTTCCTATGTTGAGATTCCATCATGTTCCTCAGAGCCTCTATTTTTTTTTATCTGTGTCCTCTCTAGATTTATTAATCATGTCTTGAACCATGAGCAAAATCTTTGCTGTTAGCTGAGTAATTATTTCTGTTTTCATTTTTCCAAGATCCTCTTTTGATGCCAGTTCAGAGAGTCCAGGTGGTTGAGTATGAGATTGTTCCATCTTGTTTCCCTTAGGGGTTGCTGTAGGTGATCCAGAAGTCTGTTTTTGAGGCTTGTTTACGTGCCTTCTCATTTCCATGGTGGGGAGGGGGGGAGTGCTTCTGGCACCCACGCGGCTCACCTTCTCTCTCCTAGGAGCTTGGGATGGCACCGGGAGAGCTTCCTTCCAGGTGCTGGGACTGGCTCACCTTCTCTCTGTTTCATTCTTACAGGTTATGTGTACAGAAATGTATCTAACTCTTCTTATTTTCCAATATGTGTATATTTATTGATAACAGTTCTTATTGATCCTTTTTATTTCTGTGGTAAATAATAATGTCTCATTTTTTATCTTAGTTTTTGTTTATTTAGGACTCTTCTCTGTTCTCTTGGTTAGTTTAGCTAAAGATTTGTTGATTTTATCTTATTAAAAATCAACTTTTTGATTCATTGATAGTTTGAAGTTTTTCACCTCTATTTCATTTGATTCTGCTCTAATCTTTGCTATTTGTTTCCTTTATCTATTTCATGCTTGGATTCTTGTTTCTTAGTTCCTTAAATTGTACCATTGGGTCATCTCCTTGAAATATTTGTTTTAAAATATGTGTGAGATTAAGGGTTTCTCTGATCTTTTCCAGGCAAGGACATAGCCCTGCACATTTTCATGACCTTCTCAATTACTGAAAGTTTTTCAAATTCCCCTATGAGTATATTATCTCGTGGCTTTTCCTTTTAATTATTTTCTCACTTAAACCTATTTTTTCTCTAGTTGTTACTTATATTTAGATACATATAGTATTAGACAAATGTCACTGTTATCGTCACCAAACATCTGGATAAAACTACTAAGCCCGAGTGAGCTCTAAACTAGGTGAAATGGAGAAAAGTCCTGTGTGTAGATGTTTCTAGTCAGCAGCCACACAGATCAAATAGTGATAGCTCTCTTGGAATAGAACTTTTTCTTTCATAACAGTTGTAAACATGTTTACTTTTATGTGGTAATCGATAGGCTGACCATTTCCATAGTCCCTTCATTGCGAGGCTGATGGATTTTTGAAGCATATTTTAGAACTGGAGAGAAAGTGATGAGATTAATTCAGGTTAAAACACAATTCAGTGTTTCTTACCAAGATTCATCCAGAATCTTACCTGATTTTTTTCTGCAGTAAACACTTCTCAGTTTGGTGCATGTCTTGGGTTTTTGCAACATCTAAAAAATTGTTTGACATTTTTCACATTGTTGCAGAAGTGCTATCCTCTAGGGTATTAAACTGTATGACAACCCCAGATTTTTGTGACTAAAATGACACCCATTTATTATCTCACAGTATTTTCTGTATGTCAGAAAGGTGGGAATTGCAGCAAAGTCATCTGTGCAGAATCTTACAAGGATGAAATTAAGATGTCCTCATGATCTGGGTTCTCATCTAGAGCTTCTTTGGATTGTTGATAGAATTCAAGACTGAGACTCAGGTTGTAGAGGTCACCCTTGTACACAGGTAGTTTATAGTTTAGCTCTTTTTTTTTTTACACTAGCAAGATAGTATCTCTGGATGACTTAAGGCTCTGGCCTCTAGACCCTGGCTGTACTAAAGACTTTCACCTGTTTATATAGTGACACTCTGATAATTTCCCCTTTAGCTAACTTAAATCCAGTTGATTAAAGACTTTAATTTCATCTACACTGTCCTGTAAAAGTCCTTCATCTTTTCCACATAACATCACATCATCACAGAAGGGATATTCAATTTCTTTGCTATATTTATTTTTTTTGAAGTAAGAGGTGCCATCCATGTTCATGAAGAGGACATGATTTAAGGTCATAGGTTACTAGAATTTCTCCCTACTACATAATGTAAATTATAAAACGTACTCATTCTTTCAATTGGTTTAGCCATTTGGATAGCTATTTTGTTACTTTCATAAAGTAATGATGACTTCAAGCATTATTATAGTTTACCAGAGACCCCTGCAGTTAGGTTCCAGTACCCTTCCCAGTATATAAAGGAGGCCTAAGAAAACAAAACAAAAGATAGAACTAAGAGAGAGAAAGTGAAGTGCCAGGATGACCAATGGCAGTCCAACCAACAAAGGAACTGGCCAGTCCCAGGCACTGACTTTTATTGGCAGTCAGCTGGGGTAAAGGCAAGTTATGTGCAGTTTCTATGGGAATTAATATAAACAAGGCTCATAAAGGACAAGAAAAAGAATTCTCAGATTAGGAACAGAATAGGCAAAGTATATGGTTGTAATTAGAACATTGTCTTTCTAGTAAGAAGGTTTTAGTTTTGAGAATGAGATTTGGATGTGAGGTACTCTAACCTCCTCATGTAGGCTTCAGCCAGACTTACTTCTATAAACAAGCCAATTAAGAAGTTAACTCTTTACAGCCTGCTTTGGAACATAATCAATATTACAGTCCTCTGTAATAGTGATAATAGACTGTATTCTGTTAAGTATAGTCAAAATCTAATGAGCAACGTGACACTGGTAAGTTTTGATGGACTTGTATTGTCTTGGCAATATTTGCATATATTTTGAAACTTGTTTTAAATACACAAAAATATGTGCTACTCTCATGCAGCTCTCAATGCCCTGGACTCATAAGCCTGTATTATCTACAGTGACATTTTTCACATAGAAGTGATTTTTCTTAATGAGAGATACAGTAGTACTTTGGTTCATGAACTCAATTTGTTCCACTATTCTGGGGAATATTGTGGTGGTTGTGTTCATCACCAGATGCAGAGTTCACAAAAGGAAGCACAATTTTGCTAAATGTTTCTGTTCCCAAGCCAAATTGTTTGCGAACAGAAATGTTCATGAACTGAAGTATTACTGTAAATGGGTTATTTTCTCAGAGAATTTAAATGGAGAATATTGTTGGGCTTCAAAAAATGATAGTATTCTTTTTAGATGTAAGTAAAGGCTTTGAATTTTATACTTATGCAATGGAAAGAACATTGTAATCTACATTTTGACATAACTTTGACTTATTTATAAAGTATTTAGAACTTTGCTATTTACTCCTACAAAAAAGAAACAAAAATGCTTGTTTTTATAATTAAGAAAACAAAAAAACCATAGAAAAATGGAATGCCTAAATATCTTCACATACAAAAGCCTGGATGATCATTGGTAGTGCTCCTAAACAGTCTTTCGGGAGAAGGCAAGAAACAGATATGGGATATATATGCTAACTTTTCAGAGCAGTGATGCTTAAGCTATACTCATTCACAGTATAAGAGAATCTATTCTTTAAAAAAACAGTAAAACTCTAGACGTAGAGATTATTTTTGAAAATTATATATAACACACAAAAGAATTATTTTTCACAAATTTTTATACTAAGTAAAGTGCTATTCCAAGAATTGGATTCTATATCTACTACTTTTTTTTGAACGTTAATGCTAAAGTTCTAATTAAATGAAAGTTTTATGGCATCAGTAATTCTAAAATTCTTTAAGGACCACATTAGATTATGAAAGACAATCACTCTTAGCCATTGTCTTTTATATTTAAGGCCAAGTTTATAAGCTTTTTAAACTTTTCATTTTTTTAAGGTAAAATATTTGCTGACAGAGCTTTTGGGTATAACTAATGGATGAATGCATGATTTTGCATAAAGTATATTGAAAATGATTAAATTTTTGTATTAAAATCAAAACGTCCTGGACAAAAATGTTTCAATTAAATCAGTGAAGAAAATATGCTCACATTCTTCCCTGGCAGAGCTTGTTTGTCTTATTTTATGCTACAAATGTAGTTTGGAGGGTTTCCTTGGACTTTGCATGAAACTTTATTTAAAATAATAAAAAAAGACCCTAGAGATACAGGCAATTGGTAAATGTTTAGAGTAAATCACTGTGGTTTGGCATGCACATTCTGAAAGTCAAACTATCTTTGTCCTCCAATCTTGTATTTTCTCCTTTTTACTATCTAGCAAGACATGTTAGCAAAACAAGAACTTTCCCCTCAGTTTATTTGTAAAATGCACAAAATATCAGTTGCTTCTCCATAAATCTGTAAAAAAGATTGAGTTAATATCCATAAAACACGTAGATAAAAATGAATATTATGTGAAATAGTAATCTTTCTTAAAAATAATTACTTTATAGAATGACTTTTCTGTTTCATTGTATTGAGGCTTTCTAAATTACAAAACAAATGCTGCGAAAGTATCTGGTAAGGGAATGCTCATTTATAATGGTGTCATGTTTACTCATCCAGTGCCTTTGTTTCTTTTACTTTGTTCACTCATGTAGCAAATATTTTCAGAGATACTGCTCTATATCAGGTACTAAGCAGGATGGTTAAACAAGAACTGTACCAGGCTGGGGACTTAGCTCAGTGGTTCCACTGCCTGCCTCAAAAGCTCAAGGTCCTGAGTTCAATCCCCAGTAGCAAAAAAACAAACAAACAAAAAACCCTGCTTCTTAGGCTGGGGATTTAGTTCAGTGGTTCTGGCGCCTGCCTTGCAAGCGCAAGGTCCTGAGTTCAATCCCTGGTACCAAAAAAAAAAAACAACAAAAAACTGTGCTACCCTCACTCTCATGGTCTTTACAATCAAAGAAAGAAACAGAGCCCCAAAATGAATACATTAAATATTTAAAACTTGTAACAAATTCTGTGAAAAAAGCAGACTGAGATAGAGAACATAAGGGGAGAATCTATTAATGAGTAACTTCAAATGACTTTCTTGAGGACCTGCCGTTTCAACTAACTTTGTGTTTAAACAGACTAGTGGCCAACAGAGCTTTTTGATATGTCCAGTGACATTAAGACATAAAAAACATCAGCTGTTGAAAGAACTTAGGATGATGTCATAGTGATAGAGGAAGGAAAGGAAGAAACTTTTATTTTTGGTGGAGGATCAAAAGTTCAATTTTGAATACAATAATTTTTTAGTTTTTTTTAGACAGTCAATGTAGGTAATTGAATAGATAGATCGAGTTAAGAAGAATCTGAACATAGAGACATAACAGAAAAATAATTGTATGTGAGTTATATTTAAATCAATATAAATGAGTAAGGTCACCTAAAGAGAACACATATAAAAAGAGTGTATCGGTCAGAATGGGAAGAACCAGGCTTTGCTGATTAAAGAGAAAAAGCTTAATGAGATTGAGAAAACATGGACGGTGTAAGATCAGCTATTCTAGGCCCATTTTTCAGGATTATAGTAAGAACAATATACAGCCTATCAGTTACATATTTCTCAAAAAAATCAAAAGCTAAATCTCATTAAAATTGAATAGTAGAATTTCATAGTCATTGTGTATATATAGCTAAAGAATTAAATAATTTATTGACATGGATGAAAGTTAAAGTTACAGTTGTAATTTAATAACATTACTCAAAGGGCAGCATGAAGGAGGAGAGAAGATCGGTTATAGGCAGTGGTACAATTACGAAGGCCAAGAGTTTCTAAAATTGTGAGCCAAAGACAAGTAACAGATGGAAGATAGAAGAAGGGAAATAGATGCTACATTTATTATAGTGAGAAAATAAAAACAAGTTAGTTATAGGTTTAGAAGAAACCAATTATTTCTGGAAAATTTTGAACTATGATATGGGTTATAACTCACAAACATTAGGTAGAAGAGATTTAGTAAGTGGAGTTAGAAGATGAATTTCATTAACTTCAGTAAAATTTGTGTTCACTGAAGGACATGGGAACTATTAAGGGTGAGTGCTAAATTACCAACTGGAAGCTGACTTTGGTTAATCCTTACCATGCTATTATCCATGAATAAACCACATAGTAGCATCTATTTAATTTGAAGAACAAATATCTATTGAGTCACAATCCTTTATCTCTGTTTGATCTTTAATTTTATGAGAAAATGAACCTGTAACTAACTGCCTTATATTCTCTTGGCATCCTGTACTTCTCCATATCACATGAGATTATCATCTGTTCCACACTAGACTGTAAACCACGAGAATACAAATACCATATTTCCTTTGTTTACAATGAGCCTCCAGAGAGTAGCACAGCATCTGGGACATAGAATCACAATTAATTTTAACAGGAGAGAAAAGCTTTATTCATTAATACATTTAAAAGTATTTAATATTAAAATGTGTGCACAGTCATATTATAAGATGCATACAATACAAAACTGTAAAATTATTATGAAAGTTCAAGTTTTAATAGTAGAGCTAGAATTGGAACAAGATTTAGTACTTGTTTACTAGGGATGGTAAAACTGTAGATATTAATAACATGCAATGTTATTAAGTTCAATTAAGAGATAAAGAAACTTAAAGCAAGAATGCACCATGATTTTTGGCTTGTTTATTTTCAAAGCTCAAACTATGCCAATAATTAAAATTATACAATAACATTAGCAAGGGCAGAAATTTCTACAGTTTTCATTATCTGCTAAGTGCCATACTAACAGACATATATGTTATTATAAATCCTGCCAACAACTATGAAAGACAGATATTGTTAAACCTGTTTATCAGCTTAGTAAATGAAATTGAAAACAATGTAAATTGATTAGAATTTTCAACAAGCAAAGAATTTGAAGAGCTATTTTAATAATTTAGGTCCATTCTACTCTTTCTATGATGCAGAAATTTAATGTTTCATTCTTTATTTTGTCTTTTATATTTTATGTATGTAACTTGATGCACAAAGTTTACAAAACTATATTTTGACTTTATCTCAATGAAATCTGTAAAAATATGTCATATTAGATAATTTAATAGTAATCTACTTTACAAAAAGTTTCTTTTTTTAAACTTAAAATTAAAACAAGGGGATGCTTTGTAAGAGATACTTTATAGAAACCAGAAATTATGCTAACATTCATGAGAAAATGATGCCATCTAATTATAAAAAATTTGCTCATTTAAACATTCATAAGTATTATTTATTATTTAATTCATATCAGTGAGTCATTTAAAGTATACCTTAAAGATTAACTGAATTTATTCAACTAGTTCAGAGTGGCATATCACCAGTAAATTGTATATTATTTACTTTCAAGAAAAGTTAATTAGGTTTATTTGATTTGTTTAGAATATCATTACATAAACCAATTTGCTGATCCTTACAAGGCTATATACATGAATCCAGATGAAAATATTTATTGTCCAAGAGGACACTGTAGTACTTCAATACTTCCATTTCTTGTCCAGTTCCCAGGGTAGATAGAAACATTGGGAAGCTGGCTTTGGTTAAGTCTCAGTCATCAGTCTTGTGGGTAATAATAATGAACTTGGACATCTAGCTAATTGCTTAACTTTAAAATTATCATTGTTATAATATAATGTTAAATATAATTCAAATTATTATTTATGATATAAATTTCATATCCACATTCTAGATACAAGTTAGCTATTTTCACAAGACTATTGGACAGCCTACATACGTTTGATTAATATCAGTAAGTTTTTATTAATAGCATCATTATTAGTTAATATTACTAATATTATTTAAGATACTTGAATAATACTTAGGATATTGTCAACATTTATTTTATTCCTATTCTATTTTGAGGTAGGGGAAAGTGTGAGGTAGGGGAAAGTGACAAAGTAGGAATGTGAAGAGAACATTTATATTTAAGATTAAGCCTAGTACAAATGAAGTCATATGGGCTGTTCTCATTTTTGACCATTGTTAAAAATGCTGAAATGAACATTAGCGTATATATATTTTTGTGTGAAACCATATTTTCAATTCTCTTGGATGTGTACCCTAGAAGTTGAATTGCTAGCTCATATGTTAACTGTACATTTAATCTTTTGAGGAAGCTCCAGATTGCTTGCTATTGAGGTTGCATGGAAAACATTCTCATGAGCAATGTGTAATATCAATTTTAATTCACATGAGTACTTTTAAAACCACTGAAATTCAGTAGGAATGAAGAACTTGATGTTCAGGTTCTATAGGTATATCAAGAGGATAAATTAAATACAGAAGTCATGATTTGAACCCAGGACTAGCTGGTTCCAAGGACTGCTTTTTCTCCACTGTCTAAACAAGCACTCAAGATATATTGTGAGAAAATTGAGTTTCAGTAACAATCTGCAGGTTCTAAATCTTCTGTCTCAATTTCACCTGCTTTTCAAAAATTTGTTGTGCATTTTTATAAAGTCTAATGAAAAATACACTCATGAAAAGATATAAAACTTCAATTTTAATTAATCCTAAATCTAAGAGGAAAAAAATATCATATACATCCAATTTTATGTAAACTGATTCCAAAGTAAAAGCAAGTGCATTAGTACTTCCTGAAGCTACTTCATTTCTCTCTTTCCATATTTTAAAGTACAAAGGAAAAATTCTTGGTTATATCTCTTCACTCTATTAGATTTAGTCAAGAAAAGATACAGTATTCTAGGTGCTACCCTGCTTGCCGCCTACACTTCCATATTTGCATTGTGAAAGTTAGTATTAGCCAAGGTGGATGGAGGTAGGGAGATGAAAAAGTAGCTTCCTGCCACTGCAATTCTAAGTTTACAAAAACTTCTATCATACAAGGTCTACTGTGTAGAGAAGAGAATGAAATTATGCCAGTGATAGAATGCAAAAGCCATTCTTTAAAGACTGTACAAAAGTCTTTAATATTTAATATTAAGTCTATAAATATTACCATATCCTCATTTTAAAAAATATTCTTTTAAAGGTTTTTGAAGTGGATGATATTTGAGATCCCTCTTTCCAAGAATATAATCCACCCTTTCCAATAATAGTCCTTGGGTTTTGGGGGCAACTCCTAAAATACATGTTTATGTTATATGTTGATATTATCATAGTATCTTCTGGTCATAGGATATTGGACCATGGATTGCCCCAGTCTGCACCAAATCATATCTCTTTCCAGGAATTTAAAATTGGACCTGGACATGGTGGTGCAAGCCCGTAGTCCCAGCACTTTGAGAGGCTGAAGCAGGAGGATCGAAAGTTTGAGCTCAACCTGGTCAATTAGCTACTTAGCAAGACTCTGTCTCAAAACAAGAAATTTTTAAATGGGCGGGGATGTGGAAGACCAGATAGGAAGACTGAGACCTAATTGGCTCCCTCAGTGAGCAGTAAGAATAAAGGTGCCATGCAAGTGTGTTGATATGCTGCAGGGAAAAATAAAAACAGCTGAGATTCTGTTGCTTACCTGGGAAAGTACCATGGAGAGAGGGAAACAGATGAATCTGTGTAACTAATTACCTGTACAGGAGTCTGAGTGAATAAAGCCTAAGGGCACTAGTCACTCAGGGCTGTCTGTTGAAGGGTGACAAGAGTTCCCTGGTCCTCCACATTTTAACCTGATTCTGTCTCTTTACTTTTCATTCTCATTTCCTCTTCTTCATGTTCAAGCTCTAGGCTGGTTCCTAAATAGGGGATATAACTCAGTGTGAAGACCTTGGATTTGATCCCTAGTTCTTGGGAACAAAAATTTAAAAATTGAATACAAGAAATTCCATCTTTTTGGATTTGGGGATTTTGGGATAAATTGTAAAAATTAGGAATTGTGGCATAGCCATTTTTCTAAAATAAAGAAAATGTATACAAAGGAGAGAGAGAGAGAGACAAAGAAACAAAGAAACAGAGAGAGTGTGTTCTAGTTCTTCTTGAGAAATCAAACCTTTTTAAAAAATATTTTACATTTTGACCAACACCTCCCCAACCCTTCTTTCCTTTTGTGTTTGCATAATTTTTTCTTTTTTTAAAATTAATTTTATTGGTACATTTTAGGTATACAGTATAATGACATTCATCATTGGAAAGTTGTACATTTACATGATGCATCTTGGTTCTTATTTTTTCCCCATTCCCCTGCCCTATTTACAAAGACTTTGTTTCCATTTTTTCCTTTTCTCATAGTAATTCCATTCCCTTCTTTCCTTTCCCTAACCCTCCCACTTCCTCTTTCTCTTTGGACATTTTCTTCCTTTTTCACATTATCTATTATGCTTTTTAATCCTTATTTACACATCTCCTCAACCCTTCTGCCCCCAAGCCTCTGGTAAGCAGGAGGGAAACCAATTTTCAACCTACCTTTCATGTTCAGAAGATGTCCTTGAGGTTTCTTAATACTTTCCTTTCTACTTTTTTTCTCCTAAACTAGCTTGAATTTCTGTGACTTGTAATCAAAAAGCCTTAATGATTTGACCTACACACTGTCACAAAAAGAAGAAAACAATGTTTTTTCTCTATTTTTCCTGATTTTAATAATAGATTTGTATAAAAATTATAATAATTATATGAAATATTGCACAAAAGGTATACATTTTGTGGTTCACATAACTAAACAGAGGAAATAACCAAGAATAGGCCAGCATCCCTGTGCTCAACATTAGAATACAAATTTTACTTGTAATAATTTTCTAGTTTATTGAAGACTGATTGCTTTTTACCCACAAACTCATATTCTCCATGATTTAAAAATATCTCATTGGAAATAATATTAAAGGTAACATTTCCATAGCTCTTGTTTCCATTTTGAACTCAAAATGAGATTTAACAGTGTGACTTATTCATTGTTTTGGAATTGGTTTACTCTAGATATGGAACATGATCACCTTTATCTCAGTTATCAGAACTGAGATAAAGGTAACTTCTTAGGAAAGAAACAACAGGGTAAGTTTCTTCACTATATGCTTTCTTTCACAAGGCACCTGATGTGAAGAATTCTTGTATTTTTTTAATAATTTTATATAATGAGTGTAATATTTCCCTTTGGCTATATAAGGGCCTTAAAGTCAAATCACAAGTGTTTGACTCTTTAGAATGTGGAATGGTGAAATACCTCTCATTCTTTACTATATCTTTTAAGAGTAAAAGCCAAAATACATTTTTGTATCTTAGTTGATGTCTTGTTACAATGTCTTAAGGTGGATTTCATGTTTTGAGTTATAATGATTGTAAACTTCTAAAATATCCTGTAGGATATCATTTTGCTTAGAGTCATATTAAATGCATACAGTCTTATCTCCCAGGTTTAAGTCTTACCTCCCTTGGACTCATGAAATCACCTTCAACCTAGTGACATTTTTTGTTAGTCCCTCTCCTTTCAAATGTATTTAAATGATTTTGTTAGGCAAGTCCTTATAAGATTTAACTTTATGTATTTATAAAATAAAATTTATCATGCATTTAAAATATTCCAAAACATGCAAGACTCTAGAGCTATAGAGGTGTAAGACACAGTGCTTTTAGAGAGTATCAGTCTGTTGCAAATGAGAGACTTATGATCAGAAAGCTAATAGCAAAAGTAGGAAGTACTGCAATCAACATAGGAATGTAATGTTAAAGCAGCGTAGAGTAAGGTTTATCTGAGATTTCTCATTTCCAATTATTCAAGACCAAAAATCATTAAAATGGCATTTGGAGACATCAGTGCTCCTGCTCAAATTGTCCTTTGAGTCTGCTACTACTTCACAAGTGCCCTACATTACAACCAGATATGGTAGCTGGCTGTTTGGCTCACATGTGGGGTTTTCTCTCCTGAATTCATTCTCTTCATTTCGTCCCTTCATCCTGGACTCCACTTCCCAATCATTTCTACCTCTGATAATCCTACGTTCATTTAATACCTAGCCTTCCATGTTTTTAAACTTGTTTGGATTTGTTCTTTTCCTTTCAGACTACTGTAGTGTTTTGTGTCATCTGCCATGGCATTTACTCATGAACATGTACTCTGAGCACATGTGCTATAATTTATTATAGTTTATTGTTTTCTCTCTTCTCTCACCCACTTCAGATTCCATCATGCATCCCTAATTTATCTCATAAATTTCTATTAAGAAAATAAGAAGCTCACAGGGGTTTCCTATATTTCCACCATAAATAGCTATCCATCTATTTCACCTCTCTTTCTATTACTTCAAGTTATCTCTGTTGTGAAGCTCATTCCTCAGGAATTTACTGAGTGCTCTGATTATAACATCATTGCTGCCACCCTCACAACACTCATTCCTTCTCCTGTTTTACTGTACAGAGTGTGATCAAAATATACGGTGCATATTCAAACTTAAAAAACATATTACACTAAAAGACATATTGTCATTAATTTTTCTCAAATACTCTTTCTCACTTTGAACACACTTATCCCATAGTTCTTGCCACTTTCTGAAGCAGTTCTGGAAGTCAGATTTCGTCAGGGTTTTGAGATATAAACAAAAACATTTTGAATGCTGCTGCTGAGTGGCATCTAATAGAAAGGCAAGCTTGTAAAACATTACGGTGTGTCTTCGTCCACCTTTTGGATTAGATCTAGTACCAGGTGCAATCATGCTCTTCCACAAAGTCAAAATGGCCATGAAAGGTAAATGTCTTCAATCATCAATTCAGGACATCGAGGTAGCCATGATAGTTCAACTAAAGACACTTATGAAGATTTCTAGAACTGCTTCAGAAAGTTCTAAAAATACTAGATAAGTGTTTTTTAAGCAAGGGGGCATATTATGAGGGAGATTAATGACAATGTGTCAGTACCCCCCTGCCAGCACAGAGGAGGTGAGCCGCTCCCAGTGCACAAGAGGAGGCTTCTGGGCTGCCGTACCCCTACCACCCCACCATCAGCACAGAGGAGGTAAGCCGCATGGGTACCAGCACCCCCCCCCCCCCGTCAAAAGGAGAAGACATGTAAGCAAGTTTCAAAAACAGACTTCCAGATCACCTAAAACAACCCCAAAGGGAAATGAGATGGAACATTCTGATACTCAAAAACCCGGACTCCCTGAACTGGCAACAAAAGAGGATCTGGAAAAAATGAAATCAGAAATGATTTCTCAGATAACAGAGATTTTGCCCATAGTGCAAGACATGATTAATAAATCTAGAGAGGATGCAGATTAAAAAATAGAGGATCTGAGGAACATGATGGAATCCCAACATAGGAAACAAAATGAATCCATAAAACAGATGCAAACAGATTTCCAGGAGATTAAAAACTCCAGTGAAAGTCTATGCAGCAGAATGAACCAATGTGAGGACAGAATTTCAGATATAGAAGATAAGATTGCAATTAGTGGCCAGCAAAAGAAAAATTGCTTCAAAATTATAAGGGAACATGAGAAATCAATCCAGCAGCTGCTAGATGATACAAAGAAGAATAACACAAGACTGATTGGAGTCAATGAAGAAACAGGAGAGAGTACAGATGACATAAAAAAAAAATTGTTCACAGAAGTGATGAAAGAAAACTTCCCAATCAGGGGAAAAGAACTTGACATACAGATAAGTGAGGTATATAGGACTCCAAGTAGCCTCGATCAAAAAATCTACAATAGGCATGTAATAGTTAAGATTCCAGAAACCCAACAAAAGAACAAAATTCTACAAGCAGTTAGAGAAAAGAAACAAATCACACACAAGGGAAACCCCATCAGAATCACAGCAGACTTCTCAATGCAAACCCTCAAGGCAAGAAGAACTTGGAGTGATGTATTTGAAGCCCTAAAGGAAAACAACTATCATAAAATCAACCAATAACAAATGCTGGTGGGGCTGTGGGGAAAGAGGAACCCTGCTCCACTGCTAGTGGGAGTGTAGACTGGTGCAACCACTTTGGAAATCAGTATGGAGATACCTCAAAGAACTAGGACTGGAAGTCCCATTTCACCCAACTATTCCCCTGATGGGTATTTTCCCCAAAGAATTAAAAGAATCATACTACAGTGATATATGTTCACCCATGTTCATAGCAGCATAGTTTGTAATAGATAAAGTTTGGAAACAGCCCAATTGCCCATCAACTGGAGAGTGGATAAAGAAAATGTGGTTTTTAAAAATAAAATCGAATACAACTCAGCCATCAAAAATGAGAAATTAGAGACATTTACAGCTAAATGCATGAACATTGAGGTGATACTCCTAAGTGAAATAAATAGGACATACATGCGTAAATGCTGAATAGTTTCTCTAGTGTGAGAAACTGAAAGTATAAATAAGGACTAAAAGGTATAATAGATAATGTGAAATAGGAAGAAAAGGGGCAAAGGAGAAGGGGAAGTGAGAGGGGTAGGGGAAAGGAAAGAATTGAATGGAATTAGTATGAGAAAACAAAAAATTGGAAGCAAAGTCTTTGTAAATAGGGAGGGATGGAGGGGTTGAGGGTGGGAGGGCAGGGGATGGGAGAAAAATAAGAACCAAGAGAGATTATGTAAAGTTGCAAATTTCCAATGATGAATGTCATTATATTGTCTATAGTGTACCAATAAAATTAATTTAAAAATTGTTACTGTAAAAAAGGAAGGAAATAATCTCATTTCATTTGAAAAAGAAATGTACGTGTTTATGTCAACATTGATCCAAAAATGGGTACTTGTGTGGGAAAAATATCAGTTTTCAAATTAAAGAAATAAATTTGTTTTTACTTTTAGCTTGAAGCACATGTTTCATTGTTATATAGCATAATTTTAAAAGATCAGAAAGTCAATTCTTTTTCATAGTTTTTATAGTTCTATATTTGAATTTGAATGTATTACTAAGAAAATGTATTTTCAGTTTTTTAATATAGACATTAGGCTCTATTTTTGTTTCTAATGCTTAGACTTTAGATTTTAGTAGCTTTATTGTTCAACTTGGTAAGATTTTATGTATGTAAAGAAAAGTTTTTAGAATTCATTTCCTTCTTTTATTAAAATAAATCACACTTTAGCTTTAGAAAACTCAATTCCCCTCTAAGTATTTAATTGTTGTGAGTTTTAAAACTTTATATAAAATAAGACTAACTTTAATAATCCTTAAGTAAACTCAACTACTTTTTTAAAGTAGAGGTTAACTTAAAATATATTTAAATTGTACCACATGTTATTGTTCACAACTCTCTTACAGTATAAATATATAGGACTTTTAAGTCTGCTTTTTAAAATTAAAAAAGTCTAAGTTCAATAAAGGAAAAACTAAAGTGGTCAGCCTAAATATGGACTTGCATTAGAATTTACCTTATTGCTAGGGTGAAGAAAAAAAAGACAAGAAAAAGTTTGCCAAAGCCAGTATAGGAAATTATTAGATTATGTATATTACTGACTATGCTAATGTATGAGTTACTGAGGTAATTGTATTTATGGAGGGGTTCACTGAGATTTGAACTTTTTTGGGGGGGTGGGTACGGGGGATCAAACTCGAGACTTTGTACCTGTGAGGCAGGGGGTGAAACCACTGAGCTAAATCCCTGGCCTCAAGATTTGAAATGTTTTTAAGGATTCTTCTGTGGTAAAAATTTGGGAAAGGCTAATCTAGGCAGACCAGGATCATTTTATTCAATGAATTCTGTTGTAATCACTGTAAAGCACCCTTGACAAGACCTTGGTTTTTCTTCAGCTAGTCAGTTCATCCTACCGAGATTTACAATGCCTAAAACTTTCTTGATTGTCTAAGAAGGGAATGTTATATTCAAACTTAACGCTTTTCTTCCTCACCCTAGAAAGTGACTGCTCAGATTTTTCCTTCATGGTGAATGGTACCATCACCTACTCAAAATTTTCAAATTGAAATCTATCTTTCCTCATTTTCTCCCTGATATTCATTAGAGTAAACCTCTAAAGCAAATCTTAAATCCCTGCACTTCTCTCTAAAGCCTCTACTATCAAATCTGTGCAAACCAAGACTATCTCTTGCTCTGATTGTCCAGATCAACATCTATCTAGTCTGTCTCTCCAATTTCACCATTACCTTTGCCTATCCATTCTTCTTCCTAAAGGAACTGAGTAATCAGTAAAATAAAATCAGATTATCTTTCTTGCCCCCGACTCCTTCCCTTAGGTTAACATTCTTCAGTGATTTCTCATCATATTTAAAATAAAATAGGCTTGCTATTCCCAAGTTCTATCTAATCAGTCCTCTGTCCATGCCTATGTCTTTATGACTTATGAATTCCCTGACTTTTGCCCTCTATGATTCAGTCACTTGTCCTCCTTTCTGTTCCCCCTAAAACCAGAGCCTGACCCCAGCCAGGATTCTCATTTCATTGGCTGGCTCATCTTCCCGAAATGTCCCCTGCCTAATCTCCTCACGACTGGTTCCTTCATGTCTTTCAAGCTAGACCTTAATGTCACTATCAGAGAAGACTTTCCTGAGCTCCAATTTAAGTATCCACTCAATCGTTTTTTTAAAAAATTGAGATACATTCACAAATTAAAAGTGTACATATTTATGGTATGCAACATAATGTTTTTATATATGTATACATTTCAAAATGGTTAAATCAAAGTAATAAACATATTCATTGTCATGTACTTTTTGTAGGGACAATGTTCAAGATTTATTTTGTTAGCAATTTTCAGGTATATAATATATTTTTCTTTCTTTGACAAAAATGTGTATATTTGTTGTGTGCAACATGATTTGAAATATGGTGTAGAATGAATGGCTAATTGGAGTTAAATAAAATATATGTGTTACCTTATATTCTTATAAATTTGTGTTGAGGACATTTAAAATCTACTCTACTAGCAATTTTCAAGAATACAATATCTTGTTATTAATACAATGCAATACTATTAACTGTAGTCACCACACTGTATATCAGGTCTCCTTAATTATTTATCATCACCATAGTGTAAAGTAGGTCTCCCACTGTGCAACAAAAACTCTGTTCACTTCCACCAACATCTACTCTCCCACCACCATTACCCCAGCTCTGATAATAAACATTCTACTCTGCTTCTGTGAGTTTCACTTTTTTTTTTTTGAGATTTCATGTCAGTGTGATCGTATAGTATTTGTCTTTCTGTACCTGGTTTATTTCACTTAGCATAATGTCTTCTAAGTTCACCCATGTTGTCATTAATGACAGTATTTCTTTTGATATCCCTCTATTTTAATTCTTGTGCACTTGGTATTTGTGACAGTTTCTAATTTCCATAGGATTTATTTTTCTGCCTTTGATTTTTTTCCAAGAGCATGCAAATTTAACGAAAGCAAGGATATTATCTGTTATCTGTCTGGAAAACTAAAGTATATATAGATTAAGTAGATAATTACACTTTTTTAAATGGCCACACTAAAAATATTTTAGATTGATAGTGACTGACATAACAGATGAGAAGCACATGGAGACTCTTTTATACATGGTAAGCATCATATGACATATACAAGTTTTAGATACATATTCATCACCTTAGTTTCCTCTTGTGTAATATAAAAATGTTGGATACAGATGTTCAAGACTCTTCAAATTTACATTCTATAATGAGCTACAGTACACTTCCAGTGGCCTTATTATTTACTAAGCACCTACATTAATCTTGACTTTACACTGCAACAAGAGTATCATGCATCTAATCCATATGAAGATCATTGATGTCTTTGAGATTTGCTAATCATCTGAAGTCACATTTTCTTATAACATAGTTTATTAGAAAGATACTTCCAACAACTGCTGTTATAAAATTTTCTATATGAAAATTTATTAAATTGAGGAAAGAGGTGGTAACATTTTTAAATCTTAGGATTTTTTTCCTCATTATAGATGTGGGAAACTTTTCAAAATAAGTTTTTTACTTTCTGCTGGAAATGTTTATTTCTATTTTATACAGACTTGCTATGTTACAATTAACATTAAGTGGTAACTGGCAGGTGTAACTGACAGAAACACATTATTTTTGTGTTGCTGTGGGGAAAATATTCGCAGAATCAATATGAATCCATTTGGGAAAGTGGAGTTGTTTAGAGAAATATAAATATCTTCACTCAGTTTTCATCCAGTTATTGACAGTTCAATGTGAAAGTAAAATTGGAAAAGCAGTTCTCTTCTACAGATCTTCTCATTAAACATAGTGCCATATAAAATACAATTTTATGGTTATCACAAATATTTTCCTTACATTCTATATTTTCTTTATTCCCTGTGACTAACTTTACAGCAGTTTTAGAATTCTTTAAAATAAATTCACAAAATTTTCTAAGACCTGAAAGCTATTCTCTTAACAAGTTAAATATATAATATTAACTATTCCTTTAAGTCAAAATAGATACTAAATTTTATATTAATCAGAATGATATCTTTGCATATTTGAACTTTAATATTGGCATTTATTTTCCTTGGAATAATAACCAATAATCTCTTGTAGTAGCTGATTTATACAGCTAGTTAACAAACCAAACAAATAAAATCCCCACTTATCTCCATAATAGTAATAAAAAGCAAATGAAATGTTGATTTCCATGCAAGATTATAAAATTAATCATTGTGTGCTAAAAGTCACTTTTATAATTTCCAAAAACAAATGTATTCATTGTATTATGTATATATTTTTAAAGGGTCAATTATTATGAAGATTTATATGTGTTCATAATTTTTATATCCTGCTAATAATAACTACTGAAGTCTTTAGCTATATACATAAGGAATGACTATGAAAACCCATCATATAGTTTTTTCAATATATTAAGAACCTAGTTTACTTTTATTATTTTTTTCGGTACTGGGGATTGAACTCAGGACCTTGCACTGGCAAGGCAGGCACGGTGCAACTGAGCTAAATCCCTAGCCCCCCTAGTTTAGTTTTATGACTTCAGTGGTCACCAACATTAATGTGGCTAAAACCTTTGCTCACAATCAAAAGCTCAATTCTGTATTTTCAAATCTCTACCATATATTTCCTATGGGGATGCCAAAACTGTTTCAATCTCAATGTATCTCAAAGCTGAAATAATTATTGCCAATATCCAAAACATCTTTCATTGCCAATGACCCTATGATTTTCTGTCATACTATTTTTTCCTAGCATTTATGCATATTTTGGGAAATATATGATGAATTATCTATTATACAAGAAAAACACTGAGAATGCAATATAGTGACTCTGTTTTAGCCATATTAATGTTGGTGACACTGAAGTCATAAAAGTAAACTAAGTTCTTACTATATTGAAAAAACTATATGTTGGATTTTCATTGTCATTCTGTATGAACACATTTAATTGCATTTATCTAATTAGTATTATGAATATGGTGTTGACAAGGTTTGGTTATTCAATGTGTGGAAGTTTTAGTGAGACAAAATTCATTTTGTTTTGGTTTTTGGTTTTCTTTTGAAATCATAGTGGATGCTAGGAAATTTACTAAGAGAATAGAGAAAAGGTTTTATGAAAAACATCATTTCATTGCTGAACATATTGGATATTTAAATGGATGTTCATGAAGGGATAGACACAAAGACTGATAATCACAAGGGGTAATGGCTAGAAGTTACATATTTGAAATAATCAGAATACATAAAGTAACTGAGGACTTTACAGTGGACAGAGTAGCTACAGAGGATGCACAATGTAAGAAAAATTGGCCTAATGAGAACACAAAATATCTCCTAAGAGAGAAGGTGTTTCAGTCAGTGCTTAACAGAAAAACAGATTTAATATAACATATACAAATATATAAGAATTTACAAGATTGGCTAACAATGGCTGCCCACAGAGTTGATTGTGGAAGAGTGGAAAATATCTGTCTGCACACCAAGGATCTGAAGGATCCAGTCAAAAGCTTGAAGCTTAGAGTAGTGTCCTGTGTGAGTCCATATCAGAAGGCCAAAGAGTCTACAATGGAAGGCTGAAGGATTGGGGCTGGAGGGTAAAGAATCTGCACTGGAAGCCAGGAGATGACATCCAAGGTGAAAGCAAGGACTGGAGTTCCTCTGAAGAAAACAGAAACAATCCTTCCTTCTTAGTTTCCTTTTTACACCATTCTGGTGATAATCCTCCCTAGGGTGGGCCTTCCACAAGCCCAACTATGCTGAGCCAATGTACTTGGGTGTTACTTACTCAAGTAACTCACCATCCCAGAAGGTGAGTTGAGCAGACACATGATATTCTTATCACATTCACTAACTGGAAAAGTCAGTGAATCTCCCCTTGGGCAAAATGAGTAAAGGCTGTAGAGAGAGGCCAGGAATATTGCATTTTGTAATTAACTGTTATATTGAAAGAAAAAAATAATTTTCCTTTATATTCCTCAGTGTTTTACTCTTAAACTTTGCCAGAATACTTCTCTTCCTCTTCCTGTTCCTCCTTCTCCTCTTCCTTTTCCTCTGCCTTCTCCTCCTATTCTTCCCCTACATTTTTTTTGAGATAGGTAGTACGCATGAGGCAAGTATATTATCCAGATATAGTAAATCCATGGTGTCTGACATGTCCCTGTGGAATTGGATTTAACCCATGTATTTATCCCTCAGCAGAAAAAGATCTGCAGATCCTCAGCAGAATCTTGAGTTGCCATTTTCATGAGGGCATTCCTCAGATCTCAGCCACTGCTTCTTTGGGTATCATTCTGTGAATAAAAGGTCTAAAACAGGTCAGATAGAATATAGGATAATAGTGATATATACTCCAAGGTCACCTAACATTAACTAACATTAAACATGTACTCTCTTTTATTTCTCATTTAAAACTTGCTCAATTTCATCAACAGTTCTTGAGTGAAATAAAATGGTAGCATGAAGATAATTCAAGAAAAATTCTTATGGTACAGAAATAAAATACTACAACAAAGGAGTACAAAAAATCTGTAAGTCCACTCCTAATTGTCACAGGAAAATTTATATTCAAATATGAATTCTCTGTGTACCTAGATTTGTTCTTTTTCATGTGGAGGCAGTTTCCCCAGCACCATTTGTTAAAGAGGCTTTATTTCCCAGCATATGTTGTTGACACCATTGTCAAAAATCAGATGACTGCAGGTACTGGGAGTTGCTTCTCCATTATCTGTTCTATCCCATTGGTCAGCATGAACATTTTCGGGTCAGTACCACGCTGTCTTTACCACTGTGCTTTTCTAGTATAACTTTAATTAAGCCTGGGACTGTAATGCCTCCTACTCTGCTCTGTTGGTTAGAATTGTTTTAGCTATTCTGGGTCTCTTCTGGTTTCATATTAATTTTGGAGTTTTTTTGTTTTGTTTCATTTTATTAGTTTTGTCAGAAATGCTGATAGTTTGGAATTGCATTAAATATATAAATCTCATTTCTGTGATATGGCCATTATGATAAAATTTGTTCTTTATCCAATACTAGGGGAAGTCATTCTCTCATGCACTCTTCATTCTCTTTTTAAACATTTTTACCATATCTGGATCATTTTCACCCTCCCTGGCCTCCCTGCTCCCACTTCCCTAGGTCCCCTTCCCATTGCCACAGTCTACCTTTCCGTTTCGTAGCATAACACTTCTATTTTTGTCTTTAAAGAAATTATTTATTTTAAAAATATATTAGTCACACTTTTTTTTTTACTTTTATCAGTACATGTTCGCAGTACATAATGATTACATTCACTGTAGGGAACTGGTACATGTACATAGTACATTTCAATTCTTTTTTTCCCCTTACCTCCACCCCCTTTTATTTTTCCAGCATCAGATTCATTTATTTATTTTATATGACCTTATAAAGTTAATTATATAAAGTTAATTATCATATATACAGGTTGAAAACCAGACTAATACTGGGAGCCAAAGAACATATAAACTGTGTAAGATAATTGTACCAAGTCAATTTAGAGACATTGTCTGTGTTAGATTACAATACATTTTTTTCTCTCCCTCTTTTTTTTCCTATCATGCCTTCTATTTCGTGTGTGTGTGTGTGTGTGTGTGTGTGTGTGTGTGTGTATGTGTTTGTGTGACATACTGGAGAAACCATGTGATATGTAACCTTCTGTCTCTGACTTATTTCACCTTGTGTTATGGTCTCAAGAGCCATCCATTTTCAGTAAATCTCCTAGACAACATAATTATTATGTATCCCAAACATATAGTAATATAAAAGTTTTGATCCAATTTAAATTGCCCTAGTCAAAAGATTGAAATTCAAATTGAATTTCTACTTTGTAAATGAAAAGTCTAAAGCCATCTCCAATGTCTTCCTCTGTTGATTCTTCTCTACAGAACTGTTTGATTTAGAGACAAAGCTGGGCATCTTTAATAATCAGGGGGGAGCCATATCTCCCTGAAGTGGCTTCATTAACACAGGGACTTCTCATTTGCAAACCCAACTTTCTGACATGCTTGACATTTTAGATCCCCCAAATTTTATAAAACACATAAGATTATCATAGTACTTTTCTCATTCTCATCAAATCTACAAAAGAGACAAATTTCCAACCACAGTAAGTGATCTGAGCCCAAGTTATTGTTCAGAATTCAGTATCGATAGCCCAAAATCATAGTGGAGTCATTGGTATCTGAGTATAACTTCCCAGTGTTATTTTTACCAGTATAGCAACTGCTGCCAGCTGTCCATAATCCATAGTTCGAAAATGAACTGAAACTCTTTGTGGTGATAAGTGAATTTTGGTGCTATGTATCAACAATACCTGTCTATTAACTTATCTTTATGTACTGTATCCTCACTCAAAGAGGGATATTTGAAAAATATGCTGTCTTCTTGCACAATTTGAAATATGTAGCATTAGCAAATCTCATCCCAGTTCTTAAAAGGTCCTTTATTTCCCACTTGGCATATTTAAAAAAAAAATCTTAATTTACATTTCTGTTTAAACCTCTTGTTTCTGCCAAGCTAGTACTGACCCTAGTGTAGATTGGAGCTAGTAATGAAGCTTTAACCATCTCCAGTGACAGGCATTTTGTAATCCTGTGACATATTGACTGTTTTTACTACCTCCTTCCAAGAAACCACTAAAGCCCGATACGCCTATGTCTTTAGAAAGTTTACTTTTTCTCATGTACAGTAAAACTATTTAGAAATAAAGGGCATGTGGTGAAGTGATCTTCAAATATATGGGCAAGAGACAGGGATTCAAATTTAGCACCTCCAAAATTCATTCTCCTCTATCAGTTTTGCTTTATCTGTATTTGCTCAGGTACAACTGGGTCTGTACTGTTGACACTGCAGTAGCGGCACAAGGGACCAGCTGTGCTTGGGGAAGGCTCATTGTCCTTGCCACAGAGCCCTGCCATCTCACTTTTTACCAGGATATTTGCATCACCAGGCTATTCTTGGGCCCCCATGCACATTCTCTAAGCACCTCCTCTTTGTGTAAGCCACAAATAGTAGACTATTAGCTACCCACTGAAATATATTTTCCCCTTGACCTATGTTTTAATAATGTCAGGGAGTCCACTGCTCTGTGCTATCAGATTTCCCAGTTGTCCTTTTATTTTAGCATGGTCACTGGGCTATGTATTTCTACTAGAATGTGAGTGGGCATAAAATGTGCAATTTGCAGGCTTGAGACATTATGAAGTGGTTGTACCTCCTCTTTGCTTTCAGTTTTCTTTTCAAAGAACCAGAGAATGGATATGCCTGTAATCTAGCTTTTCTGGTGCAGATGAAGGAATTACATAAAGAAATGACTGAGAGATTAAGATGGACAGAAGTTAGATCTCAGTCTTTCACACAATCGTGTGAACCTGAGCCATCGGCTAACCTGGAACTCAGAGTGTCTCCTAAATTAATTGCTGTCCTGTTTAACCCATTCTACTTTGCTTCTTAGTTAAACAGGTAGCATTTCTATAAGCAAAATAGCAAGACAGAGTGTGATTTACTTGAAATTGTAGGTAGGCAGTCTGCCTCTCTAGATAGGTGATTTAGATTATTGTGCTTTATACTGGGACTAAAGTACAGCTAGAAAACAAAATGTTACCATCAACAAAATAAAAGCATACCTGCCACATGTTGTGAGGTAGAGGGGAGAAAAGAGGTAGTGTGTGGCAGTTATAAAATGGAAAGTCAAAGAATATAGTTGATGGAACAATAAATGGAAATTTAGAATTATTAAGAGATAAGTAAAAAGAGTTACATAAAGTTGCAGGGAAAGAAAAACAAAGGGGAAATATGTGAAAAGCTAAATCCAGGACAAGTAGTTTAATAGATAATAGTTTTCTAAATCAAGAAATAGTGTTCTAAGGAAACTCTTTAAAGATATGAGTATAAATGATAGAAACAATACAAGTAGAATTAATTACAACTGTGGACTTTCAGAAACTAGAACTATGGAAGGGTTTGAAATAAACTTTTCTCTTAGTAATCAATATTTTAAAACTATTGTTTTAAAAGCTTGTGTATTTTACTTCCATGTTCATCACAGCATTATTCACAATACCAAGGTATGAAATTAACCTAATAAATAAATGAATAAAGGAAATTTGGTACATATATACAATGAATCATAATTCAGTAAAAAAGAAGGAAGTGTTATCATTTGTGGCAACATGACTGAGTCTGAAGGACAGTATACAAAGTAAAATCAGGTAGGTACAGAAAGACAAATACTGCATGGTTCTACATATATGTGAAGTCCAAAAAAATTAAATTCATAAAAGAAGACCTAGAATGATGGTTGCTGGATGTGGGAAAAGAGAGTTGATATTAGTCAAAGAGATAAAATTTCATTTTGCAGGGAAAATATCTTCTGGAAACCTAATGTTCTGCATAGTAACTGTAGTTAATAATGATGCACACTTGAGATTTGCTCAGAAAGTATATATTCTCACCACACACAAAAAGAGTAACTATATTAAGTGATGGGTACATTCACTAGCTTGATGGAGGTAATCATTTAATATATATATATATCATATATCTTAAATATGTACAATTTTTAATCTGTCAATTATATCTCAGTAAAGCTGGAGTCAAATACATATGCTTAAATAAATTTAAGTCACGTACTAAGTATAAATGTAAATATTTATTCAAAATTTGAGAATAGTTTCAAACAGCTGTATTATCAAGGGTAATATATACAACTGTGATTCTCAATTTAAACTGAGTGTAAACTAGCTTTAAAAATCAGTTGTTTCCCTTCCAGAAATCATGAAGGAAAGAGATATAGCACAAATAAGTTTTGAAACTTAATCGGAGAAAGAAAATACTCAATGTTACAGCACACAGAGTATCATTTAGAATGCCACAGTCCCCAGGCAGCAAGGACATGGCACACAGGTAAGAGGCACCCAGGAGGACCATCAAAAGAGAGAAGGGAAAGAATATGTAAAAGCTGGATGAGAGGCTTTGTAGACTGGACAATTATTCACAAAGGTATGGGATTTGCAAATACAACCAAATAAATATTTCATGATAGTTTAAACTTACCTAAGCATTTTGAGTCACCATTAAGGGGAGAGACACACAGTTGAGTTGGAGATCATAGGACATTTACTTAATGAAAAGCTATTGTTATTAGTAGACTTTATTATTTATTTGAAAATAGCAAGCTGAAAGTTATCTACAGGTCAGCAAATAACACAGACAATTGAAAGCACATAGGCTCCTTTAGCATCTATAGTTTCACTTAATTAGATTTTCCAGTTAGATGCTAGACAGTGCATTATACAAAGGACTTCAATATTCCCTAGGTAGACATAATGGTTTAGGAAGGCTTTACATTCTATTAATTTTAGTGTAAAGGAAGATCAACAGCAAGATTATATGCTCCATTCCACAAAGGATTATGTCAATGTTTGCAACAACATTAAAATAAATTTTAATAAATTATTTATACTGTTTCCACCTTTGTATCTCAAATGCCAACATTTAATTTATAGAGTTCTGTTATTATAAAAATGTGATGTTTAAACTAACAGGAGAAGGCCATATTATAGTTTAAAATAACAATATGAAGTCATAGGATACCATAATAAATTTAATCCATATGATTTGACATTGTTATTTGTTTTTTGCTTTTGCTTTTGGTACTGGGAAGCGAACTCAGGACCTTGCACTTGGGAGGCAGGTGGTAGAACCACTGAGCTAAATCCCCAGCCCTTGACATTGTTATTTAGCACAATTTATTTCAATACTTAATGGAATAGAAAAAAATCTCCAAACTCCTAATGAACAGATTTTCTCAAGATTTTCTTTTAAATTTTTGATTATATGGATATGGTAAAAAAGCATACAACATTCTTTTGGAGAGAAAATTAATTGCTTTTGGTTTTCTGTGTGACTCCAAGATATGGTTATTATACTAATAATTGTATATTACCTTGCAAACATGGAAACTTTCAAATACAGGCAATAATAACCACGGTAAAAGGAAAGAGGATCATTTTGTGGCATTGGACAGATCTTCCACTTAGTTACTAAGAGTGAAAGAATAAAAACGAAAAATTTAGCTCATATTAGAGTTTGAATACTGTCATTGAACACAAACAATTGTTATTGAATATAAGGTATTATAAAATTAATAGGAAATGCCTTTTTGGATTAAACTTGAATTTTTAGCCTCTTGTCTAATACTATTTTAAAGATGTTGAGAGAGATCCTACAGGACAAGGAATTAAAATAAGCTGATCAAGTAATTTCCTGCTGAATAGAAAACCTAAAAATGTTAATGGGCTTACATTCAGAGATGTACTTCCCAAATGACAGATGATTTATTTGTCAGCTCCTAGATATCACTGGGATAGAGCTCCAGAAAATATGGAAAAGATGTAAATAGAATGATTGTTCATAAACCAGGCATCATGGGTTCAGGAAGATGATTCTAGGTAACTGTTAAGGAATGCATTGTTTCAACCAACTTGGACTTAGGATAAAAAGAAGCACATTTTAGTATTTTAATTTTTTATTAGTAGCTTTCATTAATTTTTAATCAGCTGAATCTAACCATTCCATAATGCATATATATACTTTGAAACATTAAGTTGTGCTTGATAAGTCCATTCAATTTTACAGGTCCATTTAAAAAATAAATACATTTGGGGAAAAAAGATTATTTTGAGAATAATTTTAGGTTTAGAGTAAACTGATTAGATATTATAAAGTTCCCTTCCCATGAAATGCCCTCTCCACACAATATCTCCTGTTATTAAAATCTTGATTAGGCTGGGCATGGTGATGCACACCTGTAATCCCAGAGCTGGGGAGACTGAGGTGGGGGGATCTCAGTATTAGAGGCCAGCCTGGGTTACCCAGTGAGTTGAAGGCCAGCCTGAATTGAACAGGGAGACCTTGTCTCAAAAAACAAAACAAACAAACAAAACCTAAAATTTCGATTAGCAGAATAACTGCTACAGTTGATGAACTAATAATGATACAAAGTTATTAACTAAAATACATAGTTTGCATTAGGATTCCCCCTGTATAATATAGTTTATAGATTTTGATAAATGTATATCACATATACAATTATAGTATGCAAAAAAATAGTTTCATTACCTTAAACATCTCTTATAGTCTATGCTTATCCATCTCCTCCTACCCTGAACCTCTTAGCAGCCACTAATCTTTTTATTGTATATATACTTTTCTTTTCCATAATATCATCTATTTAGAATTATATACTACAGAGCTTTTTCAGACTGGCTTCTTTTTATTTTCAGACTGGCTTCTTTCACTTACTCATATCCATTTAACATTCCTTCAAGTCTTTTTGTAGCTTATTGCTCAATAATGTTGAATTTGTATAGGTATACCATACCTTATCTATTTAGCTTTTAAAAATATCATAATTGCTTCTAATTTTGAGGAATTGTAAATAAAGCCACTATGTTCACTCATGAGAAAATTTTTATGCAAATGTAAGACTTCAATTCCCTTAGGTAAGTATGTGGAAGCAGGATTGCTGACTTAATGTTAAAACTATGTTTTGCTTTCTAAGAAACTGCCAAACTGCCAAACTGTCAAAGCAAAAAAAAAATTACAGCTGTAAAGTTGCTGTAATATTTTGTATTCTTAAAAGCAATGAAGATATATTCCTGTTTCTCTGTAACTCTGTCAGCATTTGCTATTGTCAGTTTGTTTGGATTTTAGCAAACAAATGATTTTGGTTTAGTGTTGATTCAGGGTATTTTTTTTTTTTAAAAATCTAAATTTAATGGCATAGTCATAATGCCATTACAACAATAGAATATATTGACTAAATCACAAAAAGAAAATGGTAGATAAAATTGCATCTAGAGAATTACACTGACAATATATAAAATTAGCAATATAAAATAAATTTAATAATCTATCAAATTGAACTTTCAAATAAGATACTTATTTCAAGGTGATAATCAGAAATTTCCACCTATCCCTTTTGATTTTTTTCATGAGGAAACTACCTTTATCAGTGGTGGCAAAACATTTTTTTCTCTCTTTATCCTGATAAAATTTATGTTAGCAAAAGTAAGGTGAGTATGAAATGTAATTATACACAAAGATAACTAGGTTTCCTCTTTATATTCCTCATTTCATTTCTCACATATCTCAAATATTTGATATATTTAGCAAAATTTTAACAATATGTAGACGAGAAAAGAGATTCAAATAGCTTCATCTTTTGTTTTTCTCTAATCATATAACTGGAGCCTGTAGTGGCTTGACTTACGTACCCACAAGAGATATCTTCAAGCTATGTTACTGAGAAAAGATCATATTTGGGAATAATATATTTGAAATTGTATTTAGTTAAGGACATTGAGCTACATCTTAAATCCAACCACTTGTGTTCTGAAGAGGCCACACCTGCAGAATAGGCGACAGAGAGAAGGCCATGTGAAGATGGAGACACAGATTGGAATGATACCACAAATGAAAGAGTTTCAAAAATTGTTGTTGGGAGTCACCAAAAGATAAGCAGAGGAAGGAAGGATTCTCTAGAGCACTACAGAGGCCAGCAACACCTTGATTTCAGATTTCAGGCCTCTAGGACTGTGAGGGAGTAAATTTCTGTTTGAAGTCACTCAGCTTGTGATGACTTCTTATGGTAGTCTTACTAAATGAATACAGAGTATATTTAATATCTGAGTAACATTTGGTTCATATGTCATTCTGAGTAACAGTGATAGTAAAGAGCCAGACTATCAGCTCAATGAAGCTGAGTTTAAATCTTAACTATAATGTTACTGAGTATATTTGTTGTTGGTAATTTTTAAATTTTATTACATTAAGCATGTTATTGCCTAAATATTTTAATGTTTAGATTTAATAAATGGAGAATTTGCAAAGTGCTTCTGTTTTCAATAGACTCTTATGGTATAGAATCATGTACTTGATTTGGAAAGGGTAATGAAAATGTAGCCTTGTTACATTTAAGGCCAGTTTTCATAATGGTGCTTTACTTATTAATTTAATAAAAAAGCCTTCTAGTTTGAAGGACAAAGATAAACAAATTTCCTTGGCTAAGGAAAGTATAGGCAAATATTCAAAGGGACTTTTTTGAAAATTTTTTTTTCTTTCCTTGTGTTATGGTTTATATCTCATCTCGATGGCCCCTAAAGCCTCATGAACTTATATGCAGGGCTTTTGTGGGGTAGTTGGACATGGGGTTGTGAGACTTATGAGTGGATTAGTCAACTGATGGGTTTATAGTTAAATATGATGGAGTTGAATCTTGTTTGGAGGAAGTGGGTTACTGGGGATGTGTCCTGGAAGGGTCTATCTCCCTTCTTCCTCCCTTGATCCCTCAATAGTGAACAAATCACGTAGTGAGACCAACTCCATATTCTAGAGGCTGAATTGTTTAAATGCAGAGAATTACTTGGAATTTAGAGGCAGTGTCCTGAAAGAATTTGAATTCTGTTTTTATGAATTCTCTTTTATACCATGTGATAGTTTGAATATTAAGTGTCCTCCTAAGGTCTATATGGTAAAGACTTTGTCTCCAGTGTGTTGCTTTTGAGAGGTGGCAGGATTTTTAAGAAGTTAAGCCTACTAGGTAGTATTTAGGTCACTGAAATGTGCCTTGAAAGGGCATAGTGGGAACTTAGCTCATTCCTCTTCCTCTGTAATTTTAGGCTATCAGGTGATCAGTTTTTCTCCACCGCATATTCCCACAGTACTGCCTCTCAATAGGCTTAAAAAATGGGGTCAATTGATCATGGACTGGAATTTCCAAAACCATTAGCCAAAAAAATATTTTTTCCTTTAAATTTTTTTTATCCCAGGTATTTTTCTTATAGTAACAGGAAGTTAATCCAGAAAATTGGCACCAAGAAGTGGAGCAGTTGTTTCTCTACATAATACGATGAGGAGAAGCCATTGGAATTAGCTTCCAGGAGGAGACTGGACAAGTTTGGAGAAGAAAGGTGGAGAAAGCCTAAAATGTTGTAATTGGAATTTAATAGGTGATTCTAGTTGAAGCTCAGATCACTAGAATGATGATAGGAATACAGACAATAAATTCTATGCTGTGTTAGCTTCTCTGTCATTGGAACACAATACCCAATACCTAAAATAAAAAGGAGAGGTTAAATTTACCTCATGGTTCGAGAGATTCAGTCCATGGTAATCAGACTTCAAAGCAGGAACATCATAGAGGAAAGGTATGGTAGAACAAAGGTGCCCAGTTCATGGAGGCCAGAATAAAGAGCAAGAAGCAATACCAGAGAGGTAGGGGTGAGATCCTAAAGGCACATCTCCCCGATCTACCCTGACACACCCGGAAGTGTGCTCTAACAATCCTGGGGGCAGATTTTAAAGCCAATCAAGTTGACATTTTACCTTAACCAGCACATCACATCTCTTCATCATAACCAAATAGACTTTCTTAAATTGTACTTGATCTCCAAATAAAGACAAAAGCAAATTCACAATCCCACCTAACATAATATGACTCTTCTGTGTCATCATATGACAACTGGAAACACAACAGTGTCTTTTCTAAAGTCTCAATAATTCTAGTCTTTTGCCAAAGTCCAAGTCAAATACTCTTTTGAAGCTCTATAAAAATCAAACATGGGCTGGGGATTTAGATCAGTATGTCTGCCACCTGCCTCAAAAGCCCAAAGGTCCTGAGTTCGATCCCTAGTACAAAAAATAAATTTTTTTTAAAAACTCAAACATGTTGTTGGGCATTTGGGCTGTTTCCAAGATTTAGCTGTTACAAATTGTACTGCTATAAACATGGGTGTGGATATATTGCTGTTAACACTTTTAACTCTTTCGGGAAGATACCAAGAAGGGGAATACCTGGGTCAAATGGAACCCCTACATTTAGTTTTTTGAGGAATCTTCATACTGATTTTCCTATTGGTTGTACCACTCTACACTCCACCAATGGTGCTCCATACCCTCACCAGCATTTCTTATTGGTTGATTTGACAGTAGCCATTCTTTCTGAAATCTCAGTGTTCTTTTAATTTGCCTTTCTTGAATGCCCAGTGATATTGAACATTTTTTCATTTATTTGTTTGCTGTTTGTACTTCTTCATTTGAGAAGTGTCTATTCATTTCAAATGCCCATTTTTGGATTGGATCTTTAAATTTGGGGGGTCTGATTTTTGAAGAAAATGTTCAAGTGGGAAGGGAAGCAAGGGAGGGGGGGAGGGAAAAGGGAAGGAAGGGAAACTGTTAAGAAAAGAGAGTAGGGGGGAAAAAATGAAAACAAGACTTTTTTAAATAAGGAGGGTTAAAGGGAGGGAGAAGATTGAGGAAAAAAGAAGAATCAAGATACATTATGTACAGGTACAAATTCCTTATGATGAATGTGATTATTACGTATATCAAAAATGTACCAATAACATTAATTTAAAAAATAAAAAAATCAAACACGTTATTTAATGTCAAGGTAAAATGGCACAGGTTGAACATTCCCATTTCATAGGAAGGAATGGGGCACAGAAAAGAATCAGATCAAAACAAGACTGAAACCTGACAGGGCAAACATTAAGTCCTGTACCTCCCTATCTGGGATCTGGGGAATATGGTGGTAAAATGTGAGTTCCAAAGGGCTTAGCAGTCTCACCTCTATGGCCTTCCTTGTTAAAATCCACAGGACTTTCTCTTGAGCTGGTTCTACTCACAGCCTGCAGCTTTCCTTGGCAGACATTCCACATTGCTAGGATTTCTAACTCCCTGCGTGTGGCAGAATGCCACCCTGGGACCCTGTAGATGAACAGAACAAATTACTCAGAGTCCAAGATTGCAAGAATGCTGGGAGAACAAAGGAACTGCTCTAAAGGATGGAAAGCAATCTCATAGTGAGGCCAGTTCAGCTTTTATTCAAAATACCGGGGAGTGAGAGCAAAGGACAAATTAAGAAAATGGTCACTTAAGGAACATTGAGTATGGGCATGCGACAAGCTGGAGGCATTCTGGTGCTAATCTCAGTACTCATGGGAAGAAGATGAAGGAATCTGAAGTCTGGTACTCCTTACCTAAACTGATCAAATTAACTGATGTTTCCATCTTGGACTGTTTTCAGTGCATACATCCTTTCTGACCTATTACCCTGAGCAGAACAGTGTGCTGTTTTCAGTGTGTGCTGTTTCCCATGTGTATCCATCTGCTGTAGAATAGCAAAGTAGAAGCAGCTTGTGATCTTAAGGACAGATGGCCAGTTATCAGTGTTCCCACACCTGCAGTCTCCACTGCACCTTTGGCTTATTCACACCACTTCATGCACTGCCCTCTCAGTGGCTTCTTGCTTGCCTCCTAGGCCTTTCTTTGAAGAAAGATTTGTGTAGAAGCCTCTCTGACCCTACAGATTTTGCATTCTGCATGCAATAATCCCACCATCTTATGTACAACACCAAAGTCTCCTGTCAGTGGGAGCAGTAGCTAGGCCCCCTTGCATCATGGCTGTTGTAGCCTCTGAGTGCTTGGATAGCTGAGCACAGAGAAATGAATTTTGGGATACTAATTCCCTAGAAGACTTTTCTCAAGCAGTAAGCCCGAGGACTCTCTCTTCTAATTCAAGTTTTATACTTTTGCACCCTGAGCTTATGATGTATGGGGGTCTTACTGATTTCTAATATGCTTACAAGGTGCTTTTTTCTTGTACTTGTACAATGTCCTTGGTTTCTTTTTAATGGTACCAATCACTTCAGCAACCACACCTCTAATTCCAACTTCACATGGGGATCCCTCTGGGTAAAAATTTAAGTTTTTCAATCACTTTTGCTCTTTCCCCCATGACTCTCACTATCTATCTGGTTAAAACCAGCCAGCAGTACCCACCCTACAGCCTGACTATTTGGATGTCTTGACATTTTTTCATGAGATTAATTAGTCCACCTCCTTCAAAGTCACAGTACATGAGCGAAATGTAAACAGATTTTCTCCCAGAACATAACATACATAGCCTTCCTCATGTTTCTCTAGCCCACATCTCTAAAACTTTCCCAACTCCTCCTGCAAGCAAACCAGTTTCAAGGGCTTCTAAAGTACATGGTTAGGTATAGTTACAGGGAAGACCCTACTTCTTCTGTACCAATTTTCTGTATTTGTCAGCTTTCCTGCCAGTAGAACACAATATGTGACACCTCAACTTAAAGGAGAGCTTCAATTTGGCTCATGATTCAGGGGAGTCAGTCTATGGTCAGATGGCTTCAAGAAAGAAACATCATGATGGAAGGGAGTGGAAGAACAAAGCTGCTAAGTTCAAGGGAGCCTAGAAGCATAGCAGAGGAATAGTGCCAGAGAAGAAAGGGTGAGAGACCAGATATATACACCAAGGGCACACCTCCATGACCCTGCAAATCAATTTGACACTCCACAGCAACTGCCACATATGTTGATAAATCTTCAGATAAAAAATGAAGATTCTATTGGAAATTGGACTAGAAGCCACACTTGTAACACCATGGCAAAGAATTTTTTTTCCTGGATTCCAAATGAATATTTATTAAAATGACAGTACATTATAGTGGTTTAAAGTTAAGAATCCTTAAAATAAGATTAATAACCAGAAATCAAGATAATGGGAGTTCTCAAAGTCTGACAGAATTAATCAATTATGATTTTCCCCATGATTCCATTTCATTCATATGAACAGAAATTTCTCCATAAAAATTTTGTGAAATGAAAGTGTAAGGTCCATGACTTTTAGATTTCTTTCTTTCTTTCTTTCTTTTTTTTTTGTGGTACCAGGGATCGAACTCAGGACTTGCACTTGCAAGGCAGGTGCGGTGCCACTGAGCTAAATCCCTGGTCCTCCTTTCAGATTTTTTGCCCCTTCACAAAGTAAGAAATTTTAGGCTCATAGTTAAGATACTTAAATACTTGTTGATGTAAGTTTTCATTTGCTAGGAGAAAGTTTAGTTCAAGTTCGTCTAAAAAGTCCCTGAGGAAAGAATGTGTTATTCAGTGCACAGTAGTTTTCAATGTATACACCCTGATTTACAGAGGCGCTAACTACAGACTCCCAAGTTTCCATCATTTAAATCAGTGAAAGGAATTCCACACTCTTCAGCTTAGCTTCAGCACTATCAGTAAACTCCCTGGTAGCTTTCTGCAGTGGAAGCCAAAGTGGGCCCATTGGAATTCCAGACACCAAAGTCATGATGGCTTTGGTCTGTGACACTCCAAAACCTAGCCTGACCACAAAGTTGGTAAATTGCTGGATACAAAACTGATAGTTCAGGGCTGAAGAGAAGTCCTTCTGTTCAAAGGCTTCCAACATCTGGTTTGTCTTTTTTCCCAGGTAGTTGTAAGTACTGCCTACTGCTCCAGCTGCTCCCATCACCAGACCACTCAGCAGTTGCTCATCCACCCCAAAGAGCAAAGCCAACTGTCTCTGGTGATTCTGATCAACACATTGCCCAAAGTCTAAGAGGTCTGTGTCACTGAATTTCAGACCTTGGAAAGTAGGGATCTTATCCTGAATCCCATCCAACAACTCCTCAGCACAAATTTTCACCCCTGTCAAAGCAGGAATGTGATAATAATAAAATGGCAATGTAGGGGCAGCAGCAGCCACTTCCCTTAGAAAATTAATCAGGACATCTTTGTTCCATGGCTTGAAAAAGAAAGATGCAATGACAGCAGCGCCATCAGCTCCTATTTCCGCTGCATGTAGGGCCAGTTCTTGTGACTCCTCCAAGCTCAATGCTCCTACATGAATCACCACCTGATCCAACTTGTTTCTCCCTTGCGCCACCCACTCCTCTGCGACCTGGCGATGTTCAGAGATGCTCAGGGACAGGCCTTCTCCTGTAGTTCCATTCACAAAAATGTTCTTCACTCCCTGTTCTTTCACAAGATAATCCACATACTGACCAATTACTGAAAAGTTGATTTCTCCATTCTCAGTCATTGGTGTGAGGGTTGCAGCAACAAGGCCCTGAAGTTTCTTCTCGCAGAGACCATTGAGGTTGCTGGAAAGTCGTGGAGGAGTTATAGAGATCCAGCTCTGGAATCAAACTTCATAGGTCTGCACTCTGGCTACAACACTTAACAGCTAGGTGAACTTGGGCCTGCTCCATAATGTCTCTGTGCTTCAGCTACCATTTCCAGGCCGTGAGACTGTCATACTCCTCTTCCTCAGCGGATCTCCCCAGCGTCTGCCTCTCCTTCGGCGGCGCGGTTGGGTCCCGAGTTCTCGGCTGGCCGGGAGCGCTCTCTACCACCGCGGCTGCCGGGGGGAGCAGGATTATGAGCGCCGCGCCCGGCAGCCTGGAGATCGTCATGGCAAAGAATTTGGATGCATTTTGTTTATGCAATGAGACTACTAGGAAAACTAAATAATTGGTTCTGAAGTCTAAAAATTCTACTCACAAATTCCTTTTTATAGGTAGGACTTTAACAAATTTCACAATGATTTTTTTTTTTTAACTCTATTGTGCTTTCCACAGCTTTCATCTTAGCTTTACTGTAGGTATCACTGACTGTCTTTGGAGGCATGATTATGATATTTTATACAAATAAAGCACAATGATGAACGTTTTAATGCACTAACTCAACCACTATATGTTGTCTAGGTAAAGGTGGCGCTTAGACTGAAGTACCATTCCTTTGTGTTCTTGGTGAGACTGAAGCATCACTCCTTTTGTCCTTGTGTTCTTGTGTGATTACTTTTTTCAAGTTGGGTTTTTGGTTCAACTATGGAGCAAAGTTACCAGTGCCGAGCAGGGTTTTTTGGGTTGTTTTTTTTTTTCCAACTTTGCTATTCGAGTAGTGGAAAGTTTGAGCTTGGAGCCATTTGACAACTGAGGCATCGCTGTAAACCTTGTTCTTTATTAGTTGATTACATCAAGCATTTATTATAGTGATGGAAAGTGGACCTGCCCACCAGTGGGTATGACAGAGGAGCGGTTGCTCACCTTGTGATGGGAGGAGCCACGAAGGGAGATCTAGCCTAGTTCATTTCCCCAGTGACCTGCCTCTTCAGACCCGAGCAGGACCCCCAACTACCAACAGTAGTACCCTCATAATCTAATCACCTTCCACAGGCCATGCCTCTGAGCACGAGGCTTTAAGGAACATCCTGTTATAAACCATAGCAACAACGAAATTAAAACTTTAATTGCAGTAGCCACATATTAAGTCTGCAATAACCACATATACTTAATAGCTTTTATACTGGCCAATACTAATCTACTGATCTACCTCACTACCTTTGCACAAAATTTAGTTAATATGGTTCTGAGCTTGTTCTTACTGGATGTAATTAAATTAAATTTATTTCTTTTATTTATTAATATTTTCATCACAAATTAATTTATTCAAAAATATTTATTCTTTGATAAATATATGACAGTCTCATTGTTAAGCTTGATAATGAAATTTAAAGAATTTAGAATACATAAACAAAACTAAACTATAATACAGAGTACTATCTGAACAAAAATAAAAGTTATTTATTTTGTTTCATGCATATGATGGGCCATGCCACATATTTTGAATCTCTCATTTTGCTGGAGTCATAACTGTCAGAAGGAAATAGCTGAACATTTGTGTCTAGTATGTTTATATTTATTGTTGAAAAGGCCAATCAATATCAGTCTAACCCTTAAATAATAGCATGACTTTGCCACTGTCCACACAATGTAATAGTTAATAGCAATTTTAATGTCTAAAACCACTGTAATTACTCTCAGAAATCAATAAAAGACTCTTTGGTTTTGGATACAAGTATTGAACCATACATCACATTTTGAAAAGGTTATTTTTGATCATGACAATCTAGAAAACTTTAGAATTTAAGTTGAAAACTAGACACAAATGAGTTCCTTTTTAAAAAGCTATACATACATTTGAAGACTATACAAAGAAATACAAACCTACATTTTAAATATTTGTTATACTTAATTTAAATTTAACAAGGATTTGTATGTTTTCTTTGGAAATACAAATTTATAAAATGGAAGGAATTCATGAATAAAATCAGAGCTAAACAATGGGATTAAAGATCCATAAAATTTACATACATTGTAATTAAAACAGTAAATTATGGTGTATTGATAAAAATCTTTTAGATTTTCAGAAAAAAATTTGATCAAAAAACAAATTTATAGAAAACTTCATGTGCATATTCCTTAAATTGAGAATAGTTTTCATTTAGGATTTTCTTTTCTTCTTTCTTCATTTATACATAAATGATCTGTTAATATTCTTCTATACAATATCACAAGTTAAAATTTTTCACTTCAAAAGGAGATGATTTTGCAGTGAAATGTGCAAAAAAATACGCTAATGATAGCTGGACGTACAAACCAAGATGGAATAAAAAAGCCTGAGAACATTATGTTATTTGGAAGAAGGGATGATGTTACCATTTAAATAGTAATCACTTATATTGATTGCATTGAACATTCAGGAAACATTAATAGAGATGCAATGGTTTGTTTGTTTTTTAAGTAGTTAGCTGATGTCAAGCAAATTATCTGGGTCCAATCTCTGAACCAGGAACAATTCTTCTTTTGGCATGTGTTATTGGAATTGTGAGTAATGTTCTGACCAAAGATACATCTTTTGAGACACTCATAATTTAGCCAAACTCACTGGTTTAGATTGCTTTTTTGGACATTTTCAAGCTTTAATATCTGTAAGGCTTGTATGAGTACAGACTACTTATTACTTATGAAATGGTTATTAGTATGATCAAGACACCTATATTTCCAAGGAAACAGGAAAACATTTTTTTCTGAGCTAGAATAAACAAAATGTACCAAAAGGATTGATCATTTTGTCTTATGTTGTATGTTCCAATCAAACAACTGAATGCTATTGTGGCTCAATTCTCCATTTTGCTTGTGTTTGAGATACAAAGAGCACTTCTCTGTTGTTGCAGCAAGCAGGGTTTGGATATCATAATGCAGAATCAGTCATTTTGAGGGTTGAACTTAGGGGTGTAGGAAATTAGTAAGAAGAAAAAAAATCCACTCAGAAGGCTTGGATAGGAAGGAAACACAGCTGAGATTAGATTATAAATTTGAACAGAGATGATATAAATAAGACCAGAAGCTAAGAAACCAGAACATCTGATTGAATTGTCTTAAAAAGCCTAACATAGGTCACAGAGATTTAATCATTGTGGTAGCATAGGAATTTTTATTTTTAAAGTCAAGACAGTGGGAACAAAACTGTGCCCAGCTAATGGAAACTGGGTTCCTTCTTTTAAACACCTTACCAGATTTATTCATCATAACGAATCCCATCTTTTTCTGAACTTGTTACTTCATTCTAGGTGGTCCATATACCATCATATGGCTCAATTTGTTTTTATATTTTCATATTAGATTGCATGTTTAGAATGGATCGGACTAGTTTCTTAATTATCTTTCTATCTCTATTAACACCTAGCTAACAGGTTTGCAAATACTAAGCACCAATAAATGTCTATTTTATCAAATTGCTTGGTATTTACAGAATTCTAATCTTTACCTATGATTTATTGTCCTCATATAGTTTACATCAGCTCTTCATTTGTAATTTAGGAAAACAATGTACCTTCACTGAATGTATAAGTTAATTTTAAGTTACTGAACTCATATAAAGAAGCAGGAAAAACATTTTTTGACTCAAATGTATATATTGATAATTTAAGATTTGCCAAACACTCTTCTGGGTATTATTAGTTGCCAGAAGAGTCTCTACAGGGCCAACTCAGGTCAGAGAACATTTGAACTTTAGCCAAAATCATGCAAGAGACAGCAACCCAATATTCTTGATTTATACCACAGAATGGATTCATACACAATCCATTGTTGGAATGATACTTTTAAAATAGTATGGTGCAGGAACCAGCCAATGAGCTTGAACCTGACCAAGGGGTAAGAGAATGAAAAGTAAAGAGACCCAGAAACAGTTTAAAATATGGAGGGCCAGGGAGTTCTTGTCTCCCTTCGACAGAGAGCCCCAAGTGACTGGCGCACCTTGGCTTTATTCACTCAGACACAGGCACAAGCAATTAGAGTTACACAGGATTCATCTACCTCCCTCCCTCTATGGTACTTGTCTGGGTAAACAAAAGAATCTTAGGTGTTTTTACTTTTCCCTGGAAACATGTCTTAGAGCTTCTTCTTAGGGCTCACCGAGGAGGCCAATTAGGCCTCAATCTTCCCATTTGATCTTCCACAGTATGAAAATAATAAGAATATAAAACTAGCAATATACTCATTGTTCAAGGGAAAATAACATCTGAAACATAAAACACTTAAGTTAAAATGATCTCAAATAGGAAACTGTAGGCAAATACATTAATGATGAAAATAAATTCAAAAAGTTTAAGTAAAATAAAACATAACATATCTTCTTTGGCAAAGAAGATACTTTGCTCTGAGGTCACTGATCATGATCAGCACCATCTTGCCTCATTATAGTCTCCAGACTTGGGCTTACTCTAGTAATCTATGTAGGAAAGAGAGACCTCAGGTTCCTATCTTTGGATTTCCCCATTGTGGAAAAATGTTTTCTCAGAATCACCTCCTTTAGAAAACTTTTCTTATCATTCTATAATGATATTGCTCAGCTTGGGTAGGATTAACTCTCCCACCGACCACCCCCAACATAGAAGATGAGGAAACTGATCCTTCTCAGCACGATTTCAGGAGCAATTAGAATTGTAACTATTTGTTGCATGAAGAGAAAACCTAAGAATGAAGCTAAGAAGAAATAAGCAGTAGAGAAGCATGATCTTGATGTCTTTTGAATCCCTTTATCCAGCCACGTTCAAATTTTGTTCAAGTCTTTGAGCTCAAAGTTACGTTGGGTGTGTGTATGTGTGTGTGTGTGTGTGTGTTACAGTATTTATTTTACTTACAACTGAAATAAATATCTGTTCTAATATTCATTTAATACAGTCTAATGTTCAGTATATTCAGTATATCTAACATGAAGTCATTCATGATCCAAAGACCAATTTAATTTTTGAATTTGCCACCTAGTTTAAATTGCCTCCTAAAGGTTACATTCAAGGATTTGATTGGTTCTTGGATATTGAAATCCCTACTATTGTTCATCCTAATATAGCAAGAGAGAAGATGGAGAGATAATTCATTTGGTAACAAGTAATGGGTTTGCAATCTGAGATGCACAGGTCAAGACAAGTTGTAGTTGAATACGGACAGGTTGAAGTAAAAGGAAGCTTTTATAGGCGGAGATCACTGGTCTCAGAAGCTCATTTCAGGAGCTGGCTTTAGCCCATTGTTAGAGAAACCTGTTACCAGGCACAAGTCTTATGTTTCAGAAATACATGCAGACTTGCAGAACAAGCAAGTCATGTAAAACAAGGCATGAGATGCATCTAAAATGTGAAAGAGTTTTCTGTAGAAATTAGAAAGTCCTGTGACAGTTCTTAGACACAAACATGAGCTTCTCTCCCTCTCCTTACTCCCAGCTCTGCTTTGTCTGGGTCTGAGAAAGAGTGACTACACTTTTGTGTCAGAAACTGCTACATTCAATTCTCACACTGTTACTGAAAATTGGTTTATCAGGATTCCTCTGGATCAAGATGAAAACAGAGCTCAGCAGGTCACCCTGGAGACTAAATGATAGAGAAAAACCCTGAGGAAGAATGTGCCTGAAAATATCTCCATTTCTAGTTTCATTTTTATTCTCAACCATTTAGTGAAGTCTTAAATAAATGGGGAAGATGGAGTGATATTTTCTTCTGGGTGAAATTACCACTAATTTCTGTTTAAGCAATTAACAAAGAGTATTTTTAATATTGTTTAAGTTTAGTGATGCGGTCACATAGTGAATTTTGTACAGAATCAGGTAGGAAAACATTTCTAAGAGGACCAAAAACACAGAGAAACAAAAAGACTTATTTCTAATAAAACTGTATATCAGAGATATAAAAGTATTATTATATTTCAGTTGAAGAGGCCAAGACAAATGTTAAAAAGTAAAAGAAAGCAAATGAGTGGCAAGAATGTAGCCACATAAGTGAGAGAAATTCATCAAAAATTCCTAAGTAATCAGTAAAAGGCATGGAAATTTAGAACCAAGGCTTTAGTCAGAAGAGTTCAATCAGTATATTTTACAGACTGCCTTCTTTCCAACAGCTATGAAATGTCATCACTGGCACTAGGAGAAAATGATAGGAAATGCTTTTTCCCTCTTGCATTACGGAATTAAATTAGTTCAAATTACAATTTGTGAAAGAACTTGAAGTCTTCCTAGGAGAAATGACCAATGAAATATGAGACTAAAAGTTGAACAACCAAAATATCAAGATCAATATTTTAGAATAAGTGAGAATAACAGGAATTTTCCTGCCTTGTGAGGTGTAAGGCTACATGTGGTGCGCAGATGAGATTCACCAAATAGCAGCTTTTATAGCTCTTGAGCTTCCTCTGACATTAGGACTCTGAGCATAAGACAATAATTATGTTTCTTTCATTTTTCTCTCATTTGTTCACTGAGGCCTCAGTCAACCACTCAAACTAAATGGAATAACTAGAAAGATGGAGTAAGGCTACTTAATTCAGATCATATTCTATGATCGTAAAAGAAATTTCTGTTGTATAGTCATTGAAATGTAGGGGTTGTTGGTCCAACCAATATTGACTAATATAAACAGGCGAAGAACTCTCTACTCAGGTGGAAAAGTCTATATCCATGAGTCTTTTTACAATAATATCTCAGATATAAGGCCATGAACTTAAATGAAGCCTTTCTTTACCAAAAGGCCAGTATTAGAGACAGATTGGAAACACTAATCGCTGGAGGAAAATAGCCCAAATCTTGAAGACCTTTCATACTGTATCAGCAATGCTAAAGGGAAATCACAATATACTAATTGAGTAGGAGCCTAACACTGAACATATCAAATCTCTTTGAAACTCTGAATACTGATTTGCTTCCAGTTCCTTGAACTCTCAGATCTGAAGGCTTGTCATAAGCTGCTTTCCATATGAATGAGGTTGCTTAATTTCTTTGCTAGCAGTATGCTGCACTATTTCTTGCCTGGCTGATTGGTGGAATTCCACAGACTTCTTTGGAGACCCTTTCTCAGAGACTGATCTACTAGAATCAAACTGACTGGTTTGAGATCCGGCTCCAACACATTCAGGCTGGAGGATCCATCCTCATTTGATTTATTGCTCTATTTCACTACCCAAAATTACAATTTCTTTTGATTTGAAACATGAACTGTTTTTATAGCATTTGGTATGAAAGTTGAGGAGGCAGGAAGGCATAGATAGAAATGGAAATTAGAGGTAATATTTTCAGTAGTTCAATAGATTATTGTTCTTCAAATGTGCATGAAGGGTTTTTAGGTAATATAGTACCTCTCTATATAAGGGCAGCTTTGAGTTTACTGGTAATATTCATTTTTTTATTAGTATACAAGTATGTCCATTTGTGAAGATAAGTTTATAGATGGTTGTTTATAGTTTGTGTTTTTGTGTTCATATTATACTTCATAAGAAGGCTTGGATAAATGTACAGTTTGTTTTTTAGATTATTATTATTATTTAATTATTTCTTCTTGGTACCAGGGATTGAACTCAGGACCTTGCACTTGCAAGGTAGGTGGCAGAACCACTGAACTAAATCCCCAGACCGTTATTTATATTATAATACAGGCTTTTCTGCTAGATTGAAAACTATACATCCACACAATGCTCTTTTATGATTTGTTATATTACATAAAATAGTTATCATTCAAGTAGTAATTTTAAATATGGAATTTTTAGAAGTGATAAATTTCATTTGAGTTAAACAGACTTGTGTTAGCTAAAAATGTAATCATTCTTGAACAAACAGATAACCCTTTTCTTTATTTCTGAGTTTATATGTAAAATGTTTGATCTTACATGTAAGTGCAATCACATTACTTATAGAGGTTACCAGTTACCTTGTAGACTCAAATTTGCCCATGGGTAGGAAGAAATTTTATAAAACTGATTATATAAATTAATTGTATATTGTTATTCTATCTAATGTCTAAATTACTTTTGGTGAAATACATTCCTTTTCTATTGTTAATATAAATAAAGTAAATTTTGAATGCAAAATCTCTAAAATATATTGTGAAATTTAGAAAGGGAGCATAAACAGCGTTGTAAATCATTCTATTATTTGCAGAAAATATAATGGGGAGGAAGGGAGAATGCTTATTTACTTTTTTTTTATATTGGGTTAAAATATATCTGAAAGATCAGAGTAACACAGATAACATTTTTGTGGAAAGGATGGGAATGAGGAAGATTGGAAACAAAGTTGGAAGATGACACATAGTAGTAAATATCTTCATGATTCCTGATTATTAAAAATATAAATAGCATGCCTAGTCAAAATTGAATAAATAACATACAAATGTACAATAACTTTCCTAAAATAGCAATCACTCAAGTTGTAGATTTGTTTACCTACACCGAACCACAGACAATCCACACTACCAGGAGAATGATATCAGAAGCACAGAAATCTGGTGCATTGGAGAGAAGAGGCAGGAAGACAGGGGAGGCAGGAGGAGCCTAAAAGCCATGTGGAGGGCAGGAGCCAAAGACAAACTTCGTTGCCTTGTAGGGTAGGTCTTGTTAATAGCTGTGAGGGTTGCCAGCATTGTGGGAAAACTGGCGTATATCATTTTCACAAAGACTCTTGACCTTCATGCTTGGCAAGATGAATCGCTTATTTGGTTCAGAGTTCCAAGTAATGGACTCATTATTTTAAGTTATAGGTGAAACGAGTGGTGATTGAAAAGGAAATGTTTTGCATTTTATCTACGAAATAGAAGATATTCTTCCTGTCTTTTAGCAATACTCTTGAAGTGTTGTTATAATTTTATTTTTAATAAAATTGATTTTTTAATTGTATCCCTTTGGAATATTGCGTGTGGTCTATTGTTTTAATAAAATAAATGTATAGATGCATATATTTAAAGTAGTTGTTTATGGTTTAAGTAAAACATCTTTTCTGGAGGGAGGCAGACCTGGAGAAGGGAGGGGAGAGAGAAAGGATAGTAACAAACCAAGAAAACAACAGCATTTCAAAACTATTTCTGTATTAGTCTGTTTTATTTACCCAAGGCTTTGTGTCAAATAAATTTTAAGTAAACAAAGTATCTTTGTGTAGTATACTATGACAAAAAACTACAAACTGGATGCCTTATGAACCACAGCAATTTTTTCCTCATACTTTTGAACGCTAGGAAGTCGAAGATAAAGGCTCCCACAGATTCTGTGTTCTTTTGAGGGCATGATAGCACATGTTGGAAGGGCTCAGCCCTCTTTTATAAGGACATGAATCTCATTAATTAGTACTCTCTCTTCTTTCATGATCAAATTATCTTCTCAAAACTCCATCTCTTAATACCATCACCTTGGGGTCTAGGATTTCAGCATATGAATATTGGGGGTCGTACTCATAGCGTGATCATAGCAACACCGTAATTGATCTCAATAGTATAAAATTTTCTACTTGCATTGACATAAATAATTCTGCCACAAAATCAAGATTTTTAGAATAAAAGTGGTGAAGATTTTCTGTGTACAATACTTACCTTTAAAGGTATTGATTTTAAATTGTTTAAAATTTTATAATGTATATGTTGCATGTAGTGGGTATCTAATTTTTTACCCTATGAATATAATACTCATATAAGGAGAGAAAGCATAATTTAACCAGTAAAGAATCTCTTTACACAGAGAAATTTGAATTGTTTTAGATACATAAAATCAAAATTCAGGTTTAGCCTCCTTCTGTTTCTACCTATGTAATGGGGGAGAGGAAACAGAAATTAGTATGCCCAAGTTTCAAGTGCCTCATGTGTAAACACATATGATAGTATCTAACATAGTGTATGGGTAATACAGTTGCATTTGAAATTGTGTAAGACATTTTCTAAATTATAATGATCTACAAAATATTATTCACTTGCTCATGATACAGATTAAAGATATTTTGAAACTTCTGGAAGATAACATAGGGGACACACCTGTGCCATAAGCACAGGTAAAGACTTCCTGAAAAGAATTGAAATATAACAAAAAATAACATCAAGAATCAACAAGTGAAATTATATTGAATTAAAATTGTTCTGCCCAGAAAATGAAACAATCAGAATGAAGAGACAATCTACAGAGTGGGCAAAATAATTGCTAACAATTTTTGCTCTTCTGTAAGAGAGAGGACTAATAATCTGGAATATATTAAGAATTTTTAAAAATCCCCCAAATAAATGATCTAATAAAAAAATGGCAAGTGATCTGAATGCGCTTCTCATTAAAAAAACTACAAATGACCAATGAATACATTAGAAAATTTTCATTGTCTTTTGTAATTAGAAAAATTCAAATCAAAATAATACTGAAATTTTATCTTGTCCAAGTCAGAATGGCCATCATCAAGAACACACGGAGTGACAGATGCTGTCAAGGATGTGGGGAAAAATGAATTTGACATTGTTGACAGGAATGTAAACTAATAGTACAGCCATTATGGAAATCAGTACGGAGATGTCTCAAAAACCTAAAAGTAGAAATTCTATTTGACCCAGAAATACCTCTCCTGGGCATATTCCCAAAGAATTAAAGACATAATACTATAGTGATACATGCACACCCATGTTTATATCAGCACAACTCACAATAGCTAAGCTCTAGAAATAACCTATGTGCCCATCAACAGATAGAGAAAGAAAATATGGTATAAATACACAGTGGAGTAATAAAAAATATTGAGTGATAAAGAAGAATTAAATCCTGTCATTTGCAGGAAAATAATAGAATTTGAGACCATAACGTTAAGTAAAGTAAGTCTGACACAGGAAGTTAAATATCACATAATTTCTCCTATGTGAGAAACATGAAACATTAATAAACAAAAGAATAAAGGAGAGATGATAGAATATAAAAAGGCAGACTGTTTGGAGATGGGGAAAGGGAAAAGAGGTGACAGAGAGGAAGGGGGCATAAATAAATGGAAAATGATCAAGATATGTTAAAGACATGTACCAATTCCCCAGTACAAATGGAACTATCGTGTATTATAAAAATATACTACTAAACTCTCCCCCCCACCCCCCAAAAAAAGAAAAGCTAAAAAACTGGAAAACTTGCAAATCTTCAATGTTTTGTTGGGTGGATTTATTCTCAAAACAAATGACAGTGACAATATCTGAACAAAAATACTACTTTAACATAAAAGCATGCAAAACTAACTTTCTGGAAGACCAAAATTTTGTGTTGAAGTCCTTGTTGTGAGAATTGTTGTAAAATAATCACTGAAAATGAGTTGCCTGTGATGAGGCCACACTGGTTTTCAGATATTTCTCTCTTAAATTGACAGGGAACAATTTAGTCCTTTCACTTGCAGTTTCATTTGTTCATTAATTTTATAAACTGTTGCATTAATTAGGGTTCACTAGAGGAACAAAACATATGCAGGATGTAAGAGGAATTGAAGAAAAATTAGATTACTATCAATACTTGTGATAATGTTGGCATCAATTTGAATAAAAAATGCCTAACAGATTGGTTTATCACAGTTCTAAGTGTGTCTGGATGACTTACTTACTGTAGAGGGAAGGGCCACCATGGGTGTGAGTGGCATGAGTCTTGCTGAGTCAGGTATAGAGGAACATAAAAGGGCAATCCGTGCACTGGAGGGCCAAGGATACAGTCAGAAGTTGAAGGCCTGGAGCTCACTGCACTGTGTGAGTCTTTATCAGGAAGTCAAAGGGTCTGAGCTGGAAGGCTGAAGGGTCTGAGCTGGAAGGTTGGAGCCAGGTGTCCAAAGGCAATGGTAAAGACTAGAGCTCCTTCAAGGAAGAGGATCAAGATTTCCTTATTCTCTCCCTTTTTGTTCCATTGAGGCTACAAGCCTACTGTTTAGTGCCACCATACCCAGGGTTGGCCTTCCCTCTATGTTAAGTCATCTAGACACACCTAGAACTGTGCTAAACCAATCTACTAGGCATTATTTATTCGAGTTGATACCACAATTATCACAACTATTGATAGCAATCTTTTTCAATTCCTCTTACATCCTGCATCAATATTTTACCCTAACAATCTAATTTATTTGATAGCTTACTCACTACTGGCCATGGTTTAATTTTCCAAGTTAGTGGGACCACATATGTAAATGTGAATGGTATAACATAAGACAACACTGTGAATGAAAGTTTCACATTTCTGGACAACTAACTAGCCGTTAGTCCTATCTACATACTAAATGCCTCTCCATGTAAATGGCTTTCTATGCTGAATTATTTTTTCATTAATGGACATCTGCAAGTAACAAAAAGGTGGGTGAATAAACCAACAGATTCTTGTATCTTAATGGGTGTATTGTGGGATGCATCATTAATTTCATGACTGTGCTACATGAGGAATGCTGGCTTTCCTGTGGGCATCTGGCTGGCAGTACATAAGGGGTTTGCCATACACACAATCCAAATATCTCAGCTGTGTATTCAGTTCCCTGGTGTCCACTCTGGCTTGGAAAGGCACTCACGGGCCAGCCTAATCCTCTTGTCAATTTTGTGAGCAGTTAAAAGAGAACTCTCAAATACCAAGTCCCTGTTAATCTGCACTGCTTTCTTTATTTAAATTTGTTGAATTTTAAAATATTTTTAAGTTTGATTAAGAAGATTTAGGATTTTTTCAAAAACAGAGACTTCATTTCAGCTAACAATATGGATTATAATGAGATAAACATATATGGGATAAAAATTACATAATGATGCCACTACAAAATGCAATCCCAAGTTTTGTGGTTGTTTTGTGTTTTAACTCACCAGATAAAAATAGCACAGCTTTCACCCATGCTGTCCTAATTTATCATATAAAGACAAATCCTCCAAGATTAAATGTCTATGAAGTCTATCTGGAGCAATAACTAGGTTGAAATGACGAGCCTAGCAATTTATTCATGCACCTTAGATGTCACAGGGACTTTCGGTAAAAACAACATACACCAACAAAAAAATAAGTCTTTATAACATTAGGCGATATATGAAACATATGAATGTCTAAAAAAGTAGCAAGAAAGCACACTCAGATGAAATCAGGTGAAATACTACTTTTCTTCATATATATGTAAATTGCTGATTTGATACACACAGAGTTGTGACTTAGTGAGATTTTCTGTGATGATTTTAAATAATAATAACCTCAAAACTTCAGTGGTTTTATCAAAAAGCATTTGTTCTTCTCCATGATGGCTGAGGCCCTCTCTCCTCCAGGCTCTGGGTGCATTAGATATTCTCGACATATCTATGCAGTCTAAATGAGCACTATCAGATGCCTATTTTTCTTATGGTAGATGGGACAGATAAGAGTCCAGACACAAGTATAAGCATCCTTAAAGCCTTTGTTTGAATAGGGTGTGTGTTTTATCCTATCCAATTCCCTTGGCAAAAGCAAACCACACAATCAACCTCAACATTAATGTGGTAGAAACTCACACTTCTCCAGTGATAGTGTAGGAAGAATGCATATTTATGGATAAAAATGTGTGCAATTTGTTTTCTGCATAACTAATAATGATTTTCCTTTCTTCTGTCCACGAAATGTATTTTCATCTATTCCAAAGAAAACTTTCTTTTCCCTTCAAGGTGTATGCATTTGCAGCATCAAACTTGAAGTATAAACTCTTGTAATAAACTTTACATCATATCTTCCCACATCTAGGATTCAATGTAAGAATAGGGCAAGATATTCTTCATCATCATGTAATTTCAAAGGCACCTGCATCCTTTCCCAAAGCCAATACCATAAATTTTAGTGTTTCCTTTGGGTAGCTACTTGCCCATGAAATCAATGAAGTAGAGAATTATACTCCTGTGCTGGTTAACTGATTTATTGTCAACTTGAGTGGGAACACCCAGCTGATTTGAGTTCCCATGGTATCAAAGGAAAACGGGAGGGAAGGATTTCAGCTGATTTTCCTTGGAAGAGCTTCCTTGTGCTGCTTTCTAGCTGATTTTCTTCTGAAAACCTTTGTCTGAGCTTCCATTGTTTCCTGATTCTCCTTGCAAATTCTTCCGCTTCCAGCACCAGCCTTTTAGCCTACCAGCTCAGACTCTAGCCTTGGCTGGGGCCCTTGGGCTTTCAGTCTTCCACCAGAATTCCTCTGCCTCATGATATAGACTTGCATGGGACATTGCCTTGGGCCCTAGGCCTTTGGTTGGACTCATATGGGACATTGCCATAGGATGCAATTCTTGGCTGGATTTTTCAGATCTTTAAGCCTGCAGATAGAGCTCTTGCACTCTTCTACATTTGTGTCTGTGGGCAAATATTGTAAGCTATTTTTGTAAGTTTCTGTGTCCTGCATTTCTGTTCTCTTGCAAACACCGACTAATACAATTCCTTTAAAAGAAGGTGTGAGGAGAAAGTAAATACTTCTGAACAGTGATAAAATACCTCATATGATTAAATGTGCTGTAGTTGTAGAACTTGGGACAAAAATTTCTAAATGTACTCTAAGAAAAAAACTATTCTTTTAATATAAATTTCTTTGCTTCCTTAGACAATTTTCTCATGACATTCAGTGCCCTTTTGGTTCTAATTCCACACAACATTTGATTTGCCAGAAAATTTATTGAAGAAGTAATGGTAAGATGTAAAAGCATACAGTAGAAATCACTCAAATTGTGGGCTACAGAGAGTTATTCTTTTATTACAAAGGAAACATGAAAAAGATAATTTTCAGTGAAGTCATCATGTAGAATTCAGGATTACATTCAAGATTACAAAAGTAGCATTATTTATTCCTTGTATAATTTTAATTTTTAAGTTAAATATCTTTATGATTAATAGGAAGAAGAAAAAGAAGTCAAAACCTAAATATAATTTCAAGTGCTAAGACTTATGATTACTTGGATTTTGTTATTTGTAATGACATTGATATTATCTACTATTATTTCTTAATTTTTAAATAAAATATTAAAAGAGAAAGTGGGGGAAATGTAAGTACATAGAGATTAACAGAATATTTATGTCCATTAGGATTTTATAAATAAAAAGCTTGTGTGAAAAGGATTGTCTGTAGTTAGAAGGTAGGTTAATATGCCTCCTAATAACAGTATTATGTATTAAAATACAAATAAAAATTTAAAATATATGAGTATGAATCATTAAGCAATCCATTATTTCAGTATAATTTTGTCATTATTGACCAAAATTATTTTATGTTAATGATTTCCTCAAAAGGTGGTAATAAAAGAAGAATAATATAAGCTGCTAGAAACAAAATACTTTTTAAATTTATGATTATTCTTCATTCATACTGAAATTATCTTCATTTATTCCTCCACAGGTATTTTGATCTTTTTAATGAGTTTAATTCAATTCAAAAAACATGTATTTAGCCTCAACAATGGAGGAAGACACCTTGATGGCAAAAGTGACCCATTAATTTGATGGTATTAATCCCCTGAGGAGAATATATCTGTTGTAGGTTCCCTTTGGAAAAAACAATCTTACTCAGCTTTTAAATTTTAAAAAGTAATAATTACTGCTCTAATAAAGGAGCCATACTTCTAATAAAGATTTTGACAACATAAATGACTGCTGCTTTTCCTGCCAGATCACTAAAGTGCTCAATGTTTTGGACCCGATATCATAAAATGACACTACATGGAGTGTGCCCTGCAGTACCCTATTTTATTTTATAACCTACTCAGCAGAAATTGTTTTCATGGCTGCCTGCCATAGTGTGAATGCTCATTCCATGACTTGGCACAATAGTGCTTTCATTTGACTTAGTTTAAATATGCTCCTTCTCTACCTATCTATATCTTCCAGTGAATGTACAACCTTTTGCAAACACAGAGCTAGAGATTGACTTGCCCTGACCTATATACTATTTAGGTAGTAGTCCTGTATTCATGACTGTATGGGTCATTGTATATTATATTTTAATCTATTTAAAAGAGTCTTAGAAATATAATTTTCCAAGGTCTCTTTCAGCCTTATTTCAATGTCTCTGTATCACTTAATTCAAGTTGTACTGCAAAGGACAGAATTCTTTTGGAATCACAGAATTTTGGCTCCATTTACAGCTTGCTTGGTAGAATTAGGTTTTTTCATCTATAAGAGGGACAAACATACATTTGTCTCAGCATTATTTAGAAAAGTGAGCTAGGCTTGGTTGTGGATACCCGTAATTCCAGCACTCAGGAGGCTTAGGCAGGAGGATTACTATGAGCTCGAGGCCAGCCTGTACTACAGTTAGTTCAAAGCCAGCCTGAGCTGCATAGAGAGACCCTGTTTCCAAACAGAGAGGTTCATAAACATTTAGAATATAGCAAAATTAAAATCTTAAAAATCTGTATTTCACCTCTTAAAATCATCTCCTTCACATTTGGGGAACATTGGCTTAATTTTATTGAGAATTGGCAAATGGCTGTGTGACTGGATAAGGAATTATGTACGTGAATGGGAAAATATTTACTGTCTTGAAAAAGAGTGGTAATGGAGACTCCAGTATTAGCAGCTCTGTATCACAGAAAGGCATATTTATTATTTTTAAACTTTATGTTCTTTAAACTTTTTGATAGTTTTTAACCATATATATTTATAGGGTACATATGATGCCGTGTGTATATGTACAGTGTAGAATGATTGAGTCAAGCTGATTAACACATCCACTACCTTAAACACTTACTACTTCCTTCTCCCCTCAAACTTTCTTCTTGAACCCCTTGAACACCATCTCCCCCATCTGCTCTCTTTCAGGCTCATGCTGTCATGCTCATACATTCTGCTCTATGAGATGGGTGGTTTTAGATTCCATACATAAATGAGAACATGAGTGTTTTGCTTTCTGTGCCTGGTTTATTTCACTTGGCATAAAGGAGGGATTATGCTTGAGAGAGGCTTGACATTTTATTTACAAACATAGGCTTGAGAGCCTGGCTTTCTGGGTTCAAATTCTATGTCTCAGTTTTCTTATCTTCAAAAATGGGAACAAGCAGTAATATGATAAGACATTTATGAAGATGAAATAAGTTAATACGTGTAAGCCTTGGAGGATATCACCTGGCTCATAGGAACCATGGGTTGTTATTGTTGGATATAGTTTTTCCTCGAAGATATAGAGGGCCAGATCAATCTCATAGTCTTCAATAACATTATATGGTATGAAGACCTGAATTTAGCTTCAATGGTTCAGCCACTATTTTACTGCAACTCCAAAATAAATATTTTAGGTCATTTTTAGTTTTATTAATATAATTTGGCCTCATTTCATAATAGTTAGACTGCTTCTGGTAACACTTAACACATTCTCTTTTCTGTTCATTTTGATTTGATATTTGCAATTCTATTATTTATTGCTTTGAACTATGATTTAAGACAATAAATCTATCAAAGTTTAAAAAATTTAAGTCAGTAAAATATTACTTATAATTCAACCATAACTTTTTAAAATACATAATGCTGAATGCATAATATTTTAATTCTTTGGTGATATAATAAAGAATGATATTCCAAATTTTATTATTCAAACAATGAATCAATAAAGCATTAATGTTTTAGAGATACTGGAATAAAGAAAGAAATTTACCATGCCTGAGGCTTTGGTTAATTGTGCACATTAAAATAAGTGCAAGAAAGCAAACTATAGCTTATTTTTAATTTTAAAGACGCTACATAAGCCACTCAGTGTGAAAATAAATGTGTTCCCTCACTCAAATGCTATACTTTTACACTATGACTGCTGTCAAATTCCCTCTGAGAGTGGAAAATGAGTTTTTTCCAGACAAATGTAACCTGATCTCCATTAGGGTTATTTGCCAAGATAAGCATATTCCTGGGAGGGCATTTGGTGACTTCCTTCAGCATTCAGGAAAAGGAAACAGAACATAGCATATTTACTTGTTCTTACCCGGTCATGAAGCCTCAAGATGCACAGCTGATCATTAGGCAATGATACACTTGTTTCTCTCTGTTACAATTGTCTTGTCTTTTCTGTTCTCTTCAAAGCATGTTTTGAATATATGCTCCAGTCTTTGAATGTATCCTGTCGCTGATGGGAACTCATGAAATAAGTTGTTGTTTGTAACATTTATGCATTATTACACAACAGACAGGGTAATTCAATTGAAAGCAATGCCAGAAATAATACTGTAATCCCTTCACTTTTAAACCCCAGAAGTGGTTCCATATATTGACGAAGTCTGAGTGCAAAATAAGCTATCAACGTGTTTCACTGAGAGACAGGAAAAGGCTGGAATAAGACTTCCTCTCTGAAGGCTTTCAGAAAAATCTGTGTTAAATACAATAACACTGATATTGAGTGGGAAAACACGTAGACAGGATTTTAGTTCTGAATTACCTTACCTTTTAGTTAAGAAGTTAAAACACAGGTAAGCTTCTAAGTAATCTGTGAAAAATGATAGTATAAAACAATTCACAAGATAGATTTAATTTAAGGAATAGATGAATGTTTTATCTATTCAGGCAAGGAAAGAAAGTGGCTTGAAATAGCTTTTGTGAGGAAAGTAGAGTCATTGTTTAAGATAGGTACAACAAAGGAGACAGGCATTACGAAGATGCATAACAAGTAAGAAAACAAAGAAAGATGGTCAGTAACTCAGATTGGCTGCCCTGGGTGATTCACAAAAATTGAAAGTGGAAATAAAGGTAGAAACTTAGGGGGCAGATTTTAGAGGGCTTTGGAAAAAGAACAGAAAAATTCAAACTTTATTGGCAAGAGTGTTAATTGAAAGTTTTTAGATGGAAGAATACGTAAAAGCCCATAGGATTATTTTAATAGGAACTTTACATGATGGCCTTATGAATTAATTTTCCATCTAATTCTGTACTATATTTATACTAGCACATGCAGAGTAATGATAAAATTAAGAAATTAAAATAACAAATATACAAGAAAGCTGTATTTTGGGCAAGGCAATGAGTTGACAGTGTGTAGGATAATTGGTAGCTATACTGAGGGTGGAAAAGGTTAAAAACTAAATCCCAGTGAACTGTGGATTGACCCCGGGCAGGTCTGTATTGAATTTATTCCTGTTATTGTTTATAAATGTTGAGTTATTTTGTTATTAAAAGATTAACAAATACTGGTGATAAGGAATAATATGTGATCAAGTATTTTTTTAAATAGAGGAATTATATACACATGCAACCAATTGAATATATTCCACTTAGAATAAATTAGGTGTTCCAAAGAGGTTTTCTGACAAACTTATTGAAAATAGCATTTTGTTGCTATGACAACATAGAATAGTGATTGGAAACGAGAACATTAAAGGTGAGACAGGAAAGACAAATAGTTTTTATTTAGCTCAATGGTATTATTAAATCTAGAGAGAAATTCAAATTCTCATCAAATGTTCAAAAATGAGTACTTTTCCACTTAAACTCATGTAGATTTAGAAAGTCTAGTTATATTTGTGTTATCTGTTAGTTACTAAATAAATTAATTAACTGTTCTTTATTTTTTGAACCTGAAATAGGTTTTTTAAAACCTATTTTTTTAAAACCTATTTCAGCTTTGATAATTTTTGGTAGATTCTGAGCATTTAGACCCTTACTTCAGAATACTATAATTATACATTGATTGAAACTCTGGTTTCCCAAGTCCATTTTATGAAGTTTGAAGTTTCCACAAAATAATTGGTTCTTTGGAAGGAAGTATGGTCAAATGGCCACTTTATTTAGGTATTTTCTATTTCTTTTAGACTTTCCCTCAATGCCACATTAGAAATAATAATTGTGCAGCTTAGCAAATGAGCAAGCTGTTACATAATTTGAAAAGTTTGGAGCAAATTGAAAAAGAAGTAGTAAAATATCTTAAATCTTAATAATTTTGACATGTATTTCAGATAACCATTTGAATAATAAATATTTTCTATAAATATATCTTTAATGAAATTGTGGTTATCTTAACATTTAGATTGATAAATTTTTATTCTGTGTGGCCATTTACAAGCTTTTTAAAAATCTTAATTGAAGCTCATGTTTATTGAAATTCCTGGTGTACAAGACACTGTTAGGCATCAAGGATACCAGATAATGTATAATTTAGTGTCTTTTCTAAGGAAGATAGATGTACATACAGTATGTACCCCGATAACTCCTGGAGAAGAAAAATAATGTAACATAAAAAGTAATCACAGAAAAAATAATTCTTTGCCTAACAATTTTTAAAAATGTAACAGAAGAGGCAATAATGAAACACCTGATGGATATCAAAAGAGTGAGCCAGTATTAATCTAAGTAAATTACAACTTTATCAGGCAAAACAGAGTATGTGGTGACCATATTTTTGGAAGATGTTACTGGTGAGAGCATTCAACAGTGCGGAGGTAGAAAAATAAAATTTAAAATTTCTAACATTACCCTCTGTGGTGGTTAATTAATTAATTGTCAACTTGCAACTTTCGAGGGAACGCCCAGCTGATTTGAGTCAGCATGTTTGTCTAAGGGTATAAAAGGAGAAAAAGAGGGAAGGATTTCAGCTATCTTCCTTGGAAGAGCTTCCTTCCACTGATTTTCCTCGCCGTCGCCACTAAGGATGGCTACTGTTCTCTTCAGAGGAGCTCTGCTCTTTGCCTTCGCCTTGGGTGGTCTCCTGGCTTTTGGTATACACTTCAGCTTTCAGCACTGGTCTTTCTGCCTGCCCGTTCAGACTCTCGAGCCTCCAGCACAGGCCCTTGGGCTTTCCAGCGCAGACCTTCCGTCTTCCATTGCGGATTCCTAGGCCTCTGGATATGGATGCTTAAGAGACATTGCCTTGGGCTCCAAGCCTTCTGCTGGATTTTTCGGATGTCTAACACGTGGACAAATCGCTTGCACTTTTCTACATCTGTGGGCGAATATTGTAAGCTAATCTTGCAAATTTTTGTGTCCTGCATTAAATCTGATTCAAAACTTGCTGTCTTTTGGGGAGCCTTGCCCCAGCCCTGCAAGCTGTCATAAGCACTGACCAATACACCTTCTGAGGCGCACAGTCATTGTTAAATATCCTTGAGGGATAGCTCCAGGACACCCCACAGGTATCAAATTTCTCAGGTACTCACATTTCTTACATACCATAAAATAGTGCTGTATTTGCATATACTCACATATCATTTTGTATACATGAAATCATCCCTAGATTACTTATAATGCATAATGCAATAGAAACACATTGTAAATGCTTACATTCTTTAGGGAATGAGAAAAATAAGTTTGTATATGTTTCATATAGACCCAATTCTTTTTCCAAATATATTTTCTCAGCATTTAGTTAAATCTATAGATGCAGGATTCATGTGTATGAGGAGCAGAATGTACATATGAATTTTAAATTAGTGACCACTCCATCTCAGAAGAAAATACGTATAGCTAAAATGAGAGTGATAGCAATTTCTGCAGAATATAAAGAAAGTTTGAATCTAAGGTTCTGGAATGCATTTGAACTGCCACCCCCTTGGCAATCCTTGCATCCTTTGGTATCAACACAGGCAAGTGAGGTTCTGAAGGGTTCTTCTGAATTGCTGAAGTCCTTTTGTCTTGCCTTTAAGGACTAAGGGTGGGTGAAGGAGAGGAGGAGCCCCTTCTGTGCTAATTTCAGTCCTTACTAGAGGTCCTTCCCTTTTTCCACTACTGCCTCACTCTTGAGAGCAAAGAAAACTTCAAAGTTTGGCTACAATTGAGGATAAAAATAAACTTCTAAATTAAAAGATGTATGTATTTACTTATTTGATACATACTTAATAGGTATTAAATAAGTAGTTAATATCTCATTTTAATATTAGCTACATATGTAATATGTATTTACCAGATAAATAGTAGATATCCTCCATCCCTTGTTTATTTATCAAAATGTATAAAAAATGCTGCAGCTACCATTTATTTACCAAATCAATAGGTATTTGCCAAGTAAAAGGTAGGACTAAAATTACCTCACTGGAAGGGAATAAAACCAGCTCAGAATTGACAATCTAGTGGAAATAGACAAACATTAAACAAGTCTACTCATAATCTTAACAGAATAACTGCAATATGTGTTCAGCAAATATTTGTGGCATGAGTAACAAATAAACCAGGGGAAGGAGAACCAGAGGTGGACTCAGATCATGTGGGCAGAGATGATCTTTCTACAGATTTAGGCAGAAGCAGAATGGCCATATCCTCCATCCTTTATAAAGCTTCTCCAGCATCCTCATGTTTTAACTTGGGATAGAGAAACAATGTAGAGTCTGGGAGGAGACCGCGAAGTGTTAGTGGCTCTTACATGTTGGAATAAGCCACACAGAGTCACGTGGTCATGGGAAAGTTAAGAGGGGTTGCTGAAGATGGTTGGTGGAATTGGTTATGATATTATGATATTGAGGTTTACTTTGTTCTCTATTTTATTCTCAGTAGGCATTTTTTTTTTCCTAAAAGTCTTCAGGGTCACATATCAACGAGTTTCCATGGAGATGGGTCTGAGTCCACAATGATTATCTCTGTCTTCTATTAAGAAACTTATATGGGGCCGGGGATTTAGCTCAGTGGCACCATGCCTGCCTTGCAAGTTGCAAGGTCCTGAGTTTGATCCCTGGTACAAAAAAACAAAAATGAAAAAAAAAACCTTGTATTTATTTTGTGATTGTTTTTGTATTATTTAACTTCATAAATGTTTAAAGTCTAGACCATATTCTTGATTTTTTAGTATCAGACTAAATGACTTCTAGCCATTAGGGGAGATATAAAGTACTTGGCTACAACATTCATGATGATTTCTTATCTCTCTGATGTTGTTTAAAGCTCTTTACATTAGGGTTACCTTATGAACTTTTGTATCCCACCTTTAGGAAAAATATTATAGGATCATCTCTTTATGTAACATGGTCCATTTTTTTTTCTGGAAAATTTGACAGTTTAACAAATTTGGCAATATAAATGCACTTACTTTTGTTATTTTTTCCCTTTCCATTCAGATTTCTTAAAGCAGTTTCTGTGGGAAGCACAATATTTATCTACAAGTTACTTGATAGTGTGTTCCTTATTATTACCAAAATTTCCACTTTGCTGTGCTGCAATATACACATGCATTTTACATGTGAGCTATTAACTCCTAGAAACAGTATATAAAAAAGTAGTAGTGACAGATGTACATCCAGAAGGATATTCAAATTGATTTTTTGTCCTGATACCTTTGTTTTTTTCCTCAGTTCTTTCTAACTATATATCATCCCACATAAACCAGTTTATGGTTGATATCCCTTGCTTTGGCATCATCATTTTCTGGTCATTTGATATATTTGAAAAAATATCAAATATCTGTGAATAACATAAAGATGTGTTTTCGGATTTTTCTTTCTCCTTTATATAATGTTACTTTTAGTAAAATATAGAACTTTTATAGAAAAATATCTTGGTTCATCAAGTATTTATAGTTTTGTGGTCTCTGAGTGATTATCTTTTACTCAACTTGGCATTCAGTTTTATTTTGCTTTGTTTAGAATTTTCCTTTATGTGACATCTGCAAAGTATGTTGATCTGTTACTCAAAGGACCATAAAAATTTTCCAGGACTCCTATTTTCTGAATAATTTGCAAATCGAATAAGAGCACAAAATTCATCATAAACTGACATTGTCTTTTTAATAGAGAGACAGACAGGAAGGAAGGATGCAAGAAAGAGAAAAGGAAGGGAGAAATGAAAGAAGATACCAAGCTTTTTTAGCTTTAGAAAAATAGAACTGTAAAGCTGAAAAGAACATCAGAAACATTCAAATCTACTAATTCTCAGATTATTTGATTATAGAACCTTATTTTTAACATACATATTTTATTAGAACTCCACATAGTAGCAATTGTTTCTTTAGTAAATATTGACCAAATATGTTCAAGAAGCTTTAAGAATTTAATGATACATTAAAATGAAGTTTACGTTTATTACAATAATAGAATCCAGGTACATTTGGAAATATCACTCCGCATATTCAGATAACATATGAAATTCTGGCCAAGGACATACAGCTTATGATTTGAAAATTTTGTGAAATACAGTAACAACATTTCTGGTGTGAAATGCCATTCAGTTGGGAAGCACAGAATTTCTCTAATTCATTCTTTTTATATTTTAAAAGTGAAACCCAAGGGGGTGAAGAAACTTGTTCAAAAGCATTTTTTTCTGAAAATTTGGTCTTACATTTCTGCTAACCAACCAATAATTCAAACTTTTCATATAAATCTGAATGAAATTTATCAGTTATATACCTAATAATTCAGACCAGACATTTGAAGCAAAAATAACTTTAACTTATACCTTTTTTGGTTTGATTGTATCAATTTATTTTGTTATTTGATGTATATTAAGACCAGATTTGGCAAATTAATCCAAGATTAGAACAAAAAAAGATTGTCTCATGCCAGATTGATAACAGTATTTAATTACATTTTTAAAAATATAAGGAAATTTGATTACTGAGCCAATATTTAATCATTCACATAAGATTCTTCAGATTTGGTAATTTATATTTCTATTAATAGAGATCATAAACATTTTGATATTATTACCTGAATGGTTACTCTACATAGCAACTTAAATATTACTAAATTTAAACTTCAAGTTTTAGGAAAGCATGCTTTTGTGGCATGTGTAATTCTTCATTGCATTTCTAACATCACTATGAACAATGGAGATCTCTTCTTTATTCATGCAAAGTTTAAAATTTCTTAAATCATAAGGAAGAATGGGAACTGGCTCCTGAGTGAAGTAAGTCATGCAGGCTGTGACACAGACATGTTTTGAAAACAACAAGTAAATCTCAGAGGAATTTGGCCCATTGCACATCCTTGCACTTGAGCCAGTTGCAGGATCACACAGATGCTGAAGGGTCATCTCTAAAACATTGTGAGGAACATCTTTGGATTTGATGCTGTTTTCCTGAAAGTGGCAACAAACCATTACCTAGGAAAAAATTGATTGTGCCTTCTCTTGAAGTAACTGTGTAGTAGTGGTTTTATTTTTAAACCTTCAAACATTTTTGTTATATCTGGTAGTACTATTGATATTATTCACAAAAAACATTACATATCATAAAATAAAATGGAGTGAACAAAGTAATAATGGATTCTGATATCAAATATATTACAAAATTGTAATAGTACTATATATGGTAAGAAGTCTCCTTTATAGACCATATTTGTCACTTTTTGAACTGGAACACATGTGAATGAATCAGGTGATGGAGGGTAAAGCCACTGCATAGAGCTGTCCGATGGAGAAGTCACTGACTATAAATCAGTGTGTGCAATTCAGGCTGTCTTGAGCTGTATTAACAGATTTATGAAACAGATGCTTACTTGGGATTTCAGACCTTTGAAAGTGGATGGGGAGAGTGATGAAATCAGTCATATGTATGGAACATACACCCATTATAATATACTATTAAGGGCACTGATATGACTTTTTAAAACTTAAATTTCCAAATATGGTTGCTATTGATGTTTTAGAACTTCTGAGAATTCAGTAATTAACCCATTCCTGAGTTTACTTTGTGGCTACTCCTACTTAGAACTGAGGTCACTTTTCCATTTCTGGGTTTCAAGAGTGCATCTTAGGTGTTGATTTGATGTTGAACTCCTTGGTAGAATCAATTTGAAGTTCTGAAAGTTGTCATTTGATGATGATGATGATGATTATTATTGTTATTGTTGTTGTTTTACTTTACTAGGCAGAGCGTCTTACTGTGTGAGGACTACCTCTCCAGACTGCCAGTCACATGGTCTCATTGGGCCTTGACTTCAGCTGACCTTGGTCCTAACTTTACACATGATACAAACAATTCCTCACATGCCTTACATTCTCTTGCTTGCTATTGATGAACCCCTCCATCTTTTGATTGCTCTGAACACAACTTTTAACTTCTATTTACTGTAGTTAATTTAGAGCATATAATGTTTGCCATCAAAAAGCCACTTGTCTCCTATGATCCCATAAGCTCTGGAGGTAGAGAATGGGAGTGCTGAAAGCATGTTTAAAAAATAATGAGTATTTGTTGTTTTCCACTAACTATTCCATTTTTTTTGAAGTCTTTTAATTTTTACTTCCTGCTATGCTATATGAGAAAATATATGCTATTTGAGAGAAGTCCCCTGGCGATCTGCAAAGAGAATATCTAGTACTTTTAAGTTCCATATTTAAGACTATACAAACTAGACTCCCTGAACTTAGCAATGATCTATCCAGATTATTTTTGAGTGATAGAGAGACAAAAAAGTTGATCTTATCAGTCAGTTCCCTTAAAAACATTATATCTAAAATGAGCCTGTATTTTCCTGAGTTCAGCAGCTTGAGTATGGCCACTTTAAACTGATATAATTCTAGCCCCCAAATAATATGAAGCCTGTGTCACCGTATTCAGTATACAGTTATTACTATAATTTGGATTTTCTGAAATGTTAAAGCTATGGTACTCCTCCCTCCCAATTTTGCTTTGGAGAACTTGCTGGCCTTTTACGCTTTAGAGACTTTTGAGAGAGTAGAGGGTCCATTGATTTGTAGGAAATTATATCCAGTGTTTATGTTGTAATCTTGTATCGCTGGGCTCATACCTGAGATGAACAAGCTTTGGGAATAGAGTGGCATGAAAGAGGTTAGGAAATCCCATGAAGAATCTAAGTCCTCAGGCATTTGGAGAGGTCCCGCATACCATCAGCCAAAGGTAACCTGCACCCCCAAACCTGACTGCTTCTGGAGAGTGCGTGCAAATACACCTAGAAACATATGCCTAATTCCTCTATGCTAAAATGATATTTCATTTGTTCTTCCACAAAAGCTGTTTTGACTCCCAATCAATATTTCATTGCATTTCTTTTTTCATGATGGATTGTGAGCCTCTGGAAGGCAGCACTCTGACCACATTTACACCCACAGATCCACTTTGACAGTTTTTGTAGGGTTCAGCTACACTTTCACTGCCTTGATACTTTATCAGTTGTCCATTCAAAATTTCGGAACTTCTGTTTTTCTTTTTTAATTTGGTGAATAGTTTGTGGTGAAACTCACAGATCCTTTACAAAATCCAGACTTTTCAATTTTCCATGCCCCTGCCAAAATTTCTGTATTTACAAATAATACAATGAAAAATTCATTGCTAGGGCACACATAATTGTAAGTTCTTTCCAAGTATTAACATTTTTCATTCGAAAGATCTTGTTCAGACTATGGTAACATTGACATCTCTTCTTCAAGAAAAAAATTCAACAAATATTTAAAGCATCTTTATGGCTTATGAAAACCAGAGACAGCGAGATGTTAGGAGAAAATGTACTACTCATTAAGACAAATGGATTTTATTTAACAAATCTTGGCACATTAGAGCAATACAATAGGAAAATGCCAAGTCTACTGAGGGTTATTATGAGAGGAGTTTTAGGGTTCATACCATAAGCTAGATACAGAAAAATGTCCCATCACAGACTGCTATTCCATTCTGTGAGTGGACAGTTACAGTAAAGAGCAGGTCAGGTTATGGAAACATTGCTTTGTATGTTTTAAGATGAACTTTATGTCTAATGTGAACAGTAAGTCACCAATAAATGACTATAAAGAAATAAGTAAATTTTATATCCAGGAATTTCCCAAGAATTTGGAATATTTATTTTGTCTTGATGATTTTCTCTAGAGTTGCAGAAACTGAGATTGATATCAGTCGGGAAAGCTATGCTTCCAATATTCCCTTCAATTTACTTCTGTTGCAATTCAGTCAAACAACCTGCTTGGAAATAATCTATATACCAAACCTAGGTGGGGAAAAACCTGCTGCTTTCTATAATTCACAGAGCAGGTTTTGGCTCCCAGTGTGCCAATCCGTCTTAAATAGTGGCTACTGCCCTGCATCTAGCAATTCACATGATTAAGCAATTTAGAGAAAGTCCCCACAACTTGGCATCCCCATGGACATTTATCTCTGAGAAAACCAAATGGATCCAACTTTTGCCAGAGTTTAATAGCAAAGCTGTCACATTTTACACAAATGAGTTCGGAGTCTGTTAGCCAATGGGAAGAGGGCAGGAGGAGGAGGGGGAGGAAAGAGGTGGGACTGCTGACTGGACGGTTTGCAAAGTGGCTCCAGTTTTTGGGAGGAGTGGCCATGATGATTCTGCTTAGCAGAAGAGACGAAGTAGTTAAAAATTATTACCAGCGAGGGGCAGGGACCCAAGGATGTGTCTATATAAGACCGTGCCTTCAGCGCAGAGCCTCTGCTACTGCCGCAAGAGTCCGCACCAGGTCGCAGGAGCCCAGCCCTTCAGTGACAGGAGCCAGGGACAGAAGCAAAGGGCAACAGACTGGTCCACTCTGGGGCTCCTGCTTCACATCTGAAACAGGCACAGGACCCCCTAACTTCAGTCCCCTGTCCTCAAACTCACACCCGCGGGGTTGCAGGCCCTAGCCCAACACACCCGCGCGCGGCACAAGCACGCCTGAAGGCAGGTCCCACACCAGGGCTATGCGAGCAGGAGCCCAGGCGACTGGCCTTGGGCGGAGGGAATAGGACCCAGCGGGAGGCAAAGAGGTTGCAGGGTTAGAGTCCTGGGCGGAGGACACCTTAGCTGCGAGACACCTGCTGCTGCCGCCTCGCCAGGAAGATGCGCGTGGTCTCCCTGCTGCTGGGCGCAGCACTGCTCTGCGGCCACGGAGCCTTCTGCCGCCGGGTCGTCAGCGGTAAGTCTGGGGGAGCCTGCTCAGGGGCTACGCGGGCCACAGGCTGCGCGGAGCTGCGGGGTGGGGTGCGATGGAGAGCTACGACGGGGATGGGACTGGGAGGAAGTGCGCAAAAATGGATCTTGCCGTTTTTTCTCCTCTCACCCAAAGGCACAGCGAAAAGTTCAATTTTTTCCCCAAGTGCCTTGTTCAGTAGCCACGGAGAAGGCTCCAGCCTGAACCTGGGCGGTACAACCTCGCCCAGGAGTGAAAAGGGGTGGGGTAGACGCAACCAGAAACAGAAAAAGCCGCAGCAGAAATGCCACCCTCTCCCGGCCGGACTCGACTTCAGGAGTGGTTTCTGGGACCAGACCAGTGCACGGTGGGTCCCTCCAGGAGTCCTGAATCACAGCCTTTGTTCTCGGGAGGACTGGCAAAGAACCGGGTTCAGGTTATGCCCAGACGCCTTGCCTTCTCACACCTTATTCCAAGTTAGTGACGTCTCAGAGAATGAATTCAGCTAGGGCTGGATTGAGGTGTACTCGGTAATAACTGAAGAAGGTCTCACCATACAAAAGGCACACAATTAAATCTGTCAAATCAGTGCAAGGCAAATGGGTTAAAATGGGCGAGCTTCCCAGCATTGTCTCTGATTTTTCATTTTCAGCACTCTCTTTCTGTTGAACAGTTTATATTGTATCCACCCTCCCTTACTTTTAAGAGGGGGAAGTCTCTTTAAAAGGATGTAGATTCTCAATGGCCAGGATGGAGATGAGTAGGGTCTTCCATGAAGGACGGACATAGCTACCCTCAGAGTAATCTGTTGCTATGCTCATTAAAGCATTACAGTAAATAGGTGTTGGGTGTATATGAGCATGTGTTTTAAAGGCGAAAAGTTTGGGGTTTTTTTTAACATAAAAAGTACACAAAGTCCTGTTCGTATTTTGTGCCTTTCTTTGGACAACAGGTGTCACTAGATGTAGAAATAAATGATAGATGACAGCGACTTAATCAGTTGTGAAGCTAGACCTTTGGAAACTGGCATATTACACTTAATTGCTACTGATCTTACCCTCAGCAACGTCTGATATTCCACACGGTCAGAATATAATTCTTAAATAGTTAGTTGCCAGTCACTCCCCACTTGATGTTTTCAGGTTGTGCAGAAGCAGTAACATTATATCCTTTCTTCCCTAACTTCTCTGAGAATAAACATGTTGAAGTATATAGACCTCTCTGATGGTGTGAATTACATATCTGCCTTTATTAGCTTTATTCATATAAATGGATGAACAGCAGTGATTGTGTAAGTTTTTTCTGAAACAAATACAAACATGTCATTGAATTAATATGCTATTGGCTATTGGTGTATTCTTGTTTATATGCCTTAAAATTTCAAGGGGGAAAAAGAAACCTTAAGCAAAAACAAAACTTAAATTATTTATGAAAAGTTTATTTTGTGTTCTGTTAAGACATAAATTACTTCAAACCCTTTACTGTGTTTTTCTGTGAAGAATTTAAAACATCTTGAAGATGACTCTGGAAAATTTCTAAGTAACTGAACATGATCTATTTGATTAACATAAATGATGATGTTTACTTGATATTAAAACAATTAACTAGCTACGTTTTTCTTATGAATAATTCAATTTTCTTTCGGCTTGAAACTCAACCATTTATAAATTAATTTGTGAGTCTTATGCTTTGAAGAGTAATTTTTAAAAACCTAGATTTCATCTGTGATGGGCTGTGGAGACAGTAAGTTAAAGCCTAACACATGTGAAGCAGTGCTTCCTACAGGTCCTCTGCCTCCCTCTTGGACCTCAGTTCTCAGTGGTGCATTGACCTCATTGTGCCACTAGGGACCTTTTATCAAAACTCCTTTCAAGTCTATGAGAAAAACTGAAACAGCTTCTTTGGGACTATTATTAGGAATATACTTACAACACCTGGTACAAAGTTTCTATTTATTAAATTTCACATCAATAATTTATAATTTCTATGTAACACACACAAATAATCACTTACTTGCCTCTTCCAAAAACAGGTGCTCACAAAATAATTCACCGTAGAAATTCTTTGTATTTAATACCTTAAAATATTCAAAAAGATACTTTTCAACACTTATAAATGCAACATTTTAAAAGTTCTGAGCATTATTTAAAAATAAGGTGAAAATATTTTAGCAAAAAATAACATTTCAAATAACTTCATCATCATCTGGCCCATCAGACTGAATGCTATTTAATAGCATGCATGGCATTCAATAGCATAAGATTTAATTTTCTAGCAGAAATAAGAAAAAATTCATTACATGAATAAGGAATAAAACATAGAACCAGGATGATAATAATGAAAGAATATTTAATAAATTTATTACTAATTGGGGAGCTACTTTGAGGAGTTTAGACTTGTACTGATTTCTTACTAAAAATATGTGTAGAGAATATTTGTGAGGGCTACAATCATTTAGTTTTGTGAACTAGTATGTAACAACGTTTATTTTAGAACAAAGGCAAGAAGACTTTTACCCATGATACATGGATAAATATGAAAAAGAAGGGTTCAAAAATCAAGTCTATGTTGGCAGGATATATTTGAAGAAAAAATGAAATTTTTAAACATTTGGAGTATTTTGAAGTAAAGTGTTTCTTTCTCTTCTTTCTTCTTTGTTTTAAATTTTTTCTTTTAGTGTGCACAAGTGTGGTCCCCAAACTGTTTATACTGCAAAATGGTATTAGGTGTATTTTATGGTTGTCTAGAACACTTTAATATGCATGATTTCAACCTTCCTATGACTGGCATATATTTTATGGTTGATTTACAGTCCTCTTTTTACCATACAGATAACATAGAATATTGCAAATTCATGGATGATAAGTAACCTATAGATTAATATAATACAATAGCAAGAAAGATACAAGAAACAAACTACTGAACATGTCCCAGTCTATGGAACAGTTTTATGACATCATCAAAAGCATAAAATGATGACTGTGCACTTTTCAAAGATGCAATTACTTTAAGCATCTCTTGAGCAAGAAGAGAACAAATTAATCTTATTACTAGTCATTTAATAAACTAGCCATTTATCATTTCTATTATCCCTTAGCTTTTGTTTGGCATCATTTTATGATTTTGTTTTTGCAACATTTTCCTGAAAATGGAAATATCTATACATTGATTTTAGAAAAGAAGCAGTAGTATGTAAAAGGGTCTACAGAGGAAAGTCAGTCAATCATCACTAATTTTCACTGTTTACAACTGCCTTCTCCTCCAGGCATTCATAAACAGGTGGATGGGTGTGTTAAAACTGTGAGGTAAGTCTCTTTCTTTCAGGGCTTTAACATATTACTGATGATATAACACAGCATGACAAGATGAGTATAGTTTTACTTTGTATTAGAAAAACATTCAGTCTTGGCCTTGTTTGTTTTATTTGGAAAAAAAAAGCGACAGACTGAAAAAAAAGCTAAAGGTGTATAGAGTTTAAAAATCCAAGATACAAAGTACTGATATTAACTCTGATCTGAATATTCAGCAAAAGAAAATCTAAACTCTACTTAGAAGCAAGTACTCAATGCACACCCTTGCATGTGGTAGCATCCAGTAATCAATAAGATCAATACTTGTCATGGGTTAAATCTGGATGTCTCCCCAAAACCTCATGTGCCCATGAGCAGGGATTTGGGAATGTGATTTGACCACCAGGACGAAATAGCTAAATATCCTCTTAGGAGGTGGGGCCTGTTTAGAAGAAGTGGGCCAGTGGGGACGTGACCCCAGGGAGGATGCCTCTGCCTCACAGGATTCTCCCTTGCACTCAGCTTCCCGCCATTGTGATGAAGTGAGCAGCTTTCCTTCTCCCAGGCTCTTCCTGCCTTGGAATCAGCAGACTATGCACTAAAACCATGAGCCAAAAATAATTCTCTCTCCTTTAAGTTGAGGGTGTCAGATACTTTGTTCCAGCTATGAGGAAAGTGACTAAGCCAATGTTAATGATTATAACACAGATGACAAACCTAGTGCTTATATGCAGCAATTCTTTGGTTCGTGAACTATTCCATGATTATATTATGTCACATATATTGAGACAGCATAGAAGTCAGGGTAAATAAATTACAGAACTAGATAGCCTTGTTCTAAACCTGACTTTGACACTTGTGAGTTTGTAAGCTGTGTGAACTTGGGCAAATTATTAAACTTTTCTCTGCCTGGTTTGTCTATTTTAAAAATGATATGAGAATATGCACATTATAAGGCTTCTGGGAGAACTGAAAGGCTTCAAATAGTTCTATACTTCTGTGTTCCCTGTATAGAAGTACAAGGCAAGAGGACAAGCAAAGGAGCTCAGCATGGCCAGCCCTATTCTCATTGAGTCTTCCTAGAAACAAAGGCGACTTTTTCTAGGTGATTACTTTAGAAAGGGGATCTTTTAACATATTCCACTAGGTGAGGTCATACTTTCATGATTTTCTAAAATATATGAGTTCTACTAGAAGTGAGGTCCTATACTCTTAATTTATTGATTAATGTCAGGCCATTAATAATATCATTAGTTCCATAAAGTTTATAAGCATTTTCACTTTTGAAAAGAATTTATTAGTGCAAGCTAGCACTATGTGATGGTGGGGTTTATTTTGGGAAGTTGCTACATGCAGTTAGCATCTTAATCAATTTCAATCCCCTTACCTCTCTTTCCCTTTTGTTCGCCCTCCTCTCCCACTTATCCCCTTCCCTGACTCCAGAAGTCTACCTCTTGATTTTTTGTATGTTTTAGGTAAGATGACTGAAGCCAAGAAAGTTTAGGATATTCTAAGTACCCACATTTCAAGCGTAAAGCTGGAATTCAAATCTAATTATTTTTAATTGGATATCTGTGAATTCTTAAATTACTTTATTGCTTGGTTTACCATTTATTATTCTATTTTAAGAATTAAGTTTTTTTGGAAACAATAAGTCTTATACTTTTCTCAAAAAGCTTATGGTAATTCCTACCTGAAGAAGTTGGGCTTGCTGCTGACATTATGATCCATAAGATGACTGCAGATTTGATTTTGTCTCTCAGTGTAAGAAAATAGATTTCATGTGTAGTGCATCCTGTAATTAAGTGCATTATAAAATATCTCTTGCAAAAATAAGTTTATTAAAATATTTTTATTTAAAAGAAATATATTTAAGACGTTATAATATTGAGCACTGACAGCATAGAAGCTCAGTAGCATCCCCCCCTTTTTTAGGATAAAATTATTGGCATTGTTTTCAGAGTTTATTCCACTCTCTATATTGCCATTTCAGTATACTTTCCAGTGTGATTTTGAGGAGGTTAAGGAGGAATTATGAAAAAAAAAAAGTATTTGGAGGATACTAGTAAAATGTGTTCAATTCAGTCAGTCTGGTTTGGGGTAAAATTTACCCTACAGACAATCTTTTATATAACTTTCTTTTGCAATTAAAAGGAGATCATAATTGGACAACAAAATTTTGTAGTATGTCTCCTATGATTTTATTGAAAAGTATGATCTAAATTCAATACTAGTGTAATAGTAATAATATTTGATTAGTGTGAACATAAGGAAAATTTTATCATCTTCATAATTAATTGCTAAGTTTTAAACTATAAAAAAGTAAATGACATACACAAAATAAAACCAAATTATTGGTCCTTTTTATGCAAGAAGAAAAAGGCAACTGTCATGATTTCATGAGTTTGGCTCTGCTTTTCCATTATTGTCCAACACACCTAAAACTCTGCCAATATTTACTGTACAAGACTTTTTTCATTACTAAAAAAAGGACATCTATTTATGGAGATAGTAGCAGAATTCTCATTGTGACAGTGACAGGAATATTTATATTAATAGTTGTTACTAGGGATTATCTTTCAACAGGAGTCTACATATGCAGGTAGCTGTGTGTATGTGTGAACATGAGTGTGTGAAACTAATGGGGTGAATATTTCTTTTCACCGTTCTATAAAATTCAGTGCAGAAAACTTAAACATTTAAATACGTTTTAGATTTAAAGTTTATGTAGCTCCAGAATGTATTAATGGAAACTGTGCAAAGATACTGTCTCAGAGTTCATTTTTCTCAATGTGTTTACAGAATCTTGAGTGGAATGTCTTTGCTCTCTCTTGTAGATAATCCAACAATCAAAAGATGTTTTCAAGTACAGATTCTGAGTGACAATTGTTTACAGTTAGATAGTATAAATGTATCCTCAATGTAATAAAAACCACTATATGATGCTCCAAATGCTTACCTATCCTATCACAAGTCAGTGCAGGATTTTATTTGAATATGGTATTTAAAAGTAAGAGATATGAATATTCTCCATGAGATCTCACAAAATAAGAAAGGAAACAATCAGAATTGTTCTCTACTATGATTACTCTTTACAGAAGTGGGAAAGTTGCTTCCAGGAGATCTACATTAACAGAGCTTTTCTGGGAATTAGGGCAACATTTGTTTCCCAGCTGTTGGAGTTCCACTGCAGTAGCAGCCAAATGGAATCAGCTGAAAGGCAGTGAGAGGGTCAATAGCTTCTACCGCTGCTGATTTTGCTGCAATAAACTGGAAATCAGCAGTAAAATGGAATAGGGTGTAAAGAAATTCTTAGTGTCAGCTTTTACTTATACATAAGCCATAAAAACTGTACAATCTACTACTTTCTGAAAGCTGCCTTGCTATATCTGAACTTGGTGACTTTTCCATTCAAATCTGAAGACACTGCTGATAGTCAATACCCTTTGAAGTTAATATATCTTTTCTGGTTGATAATAGGGTATTGTCTTCCCTTAAGAGTCTCCTTTCTATGTAGCCATCACAGTGTCCATTGCTTATCCAGGGCCTATGGACTACTCTATTATTCAAGTAGTCAAAGCTGGCTATTAATAAGGATCCATGCAGTATTAGTTGTTAATTATTTTAAATATAATCCACATACACACATTTTTCTTTTATTATTTCTATACAATCTAACATGGTAATGTGAGAAATTTCCACATTATACAACATTGTATTAGAGATGTTATCTTAGTTTTATAAAAGAGTTAATTCTCATCATCAGTTTTGCATCTTCACCATGGGTTAATCAGTCTTGGACTTACTTTTTAAAATACCAAAGATAATGAGTACTGTCCTTTAGTAGATAAATAATGTTCAGGCATCCTCTGGATATGTTATGAATTTCTCAAAAATAAATACATTTTTATCATTAAAACATCTGGCTACTCTGTTTTTTTTTCATTTGATGTGTTTTGAAATCCTGCAAAACAATGTTGGAAAAATGTAACATTTCAGAAGTGCTAGAATCAAATTCAAAGATGAATGTTATTTGAGTAAAAAGTCATACAAGTTGAAAGCTCAAGGGAATGTGGTTAGAATATATTTGGAGATTTAGAAATATGTAAAAGCTATTGGAGATGAAAATGGAAATGGAGCTTTCTTCTTAAAAATATGAATAAAAGTCTAACCTTAATAGCATTGTTAGAATATTGCCAGGAACAACCATTTTAAATTGTGCAATCATCATAAAACCTAATAATATATGGAGAAATTTACAAAATACTCTTGGGACTTTCACCATCTCCTCTCAAAGATTATTTTTGGACTGATTTGTCCCCTGAAATCTCCTTAACTCATTTTCTATGGTTATACATAATAACTTGCTATTTTTTGTTAACAATTAGTTTAGCCAGTCTATTGATTTGTTTTTATTATTCAGTGAGCTGCTCCTGGGTCCAGATGACAGCTAATGAGACAGAGAAGACAACTGTTGGCTTGCTCACATTGCTATTCTATGTTCTCAGCTTGTGTCAAGATCTTGAATGCTTAGGGCCAAGGATTTAGCTCAGTGGTTCTGCCGCCTGCCTCGTAAGCACAAGGACCTGAGTTCAATCCCTGGTACCAAAAAAAAAAAAAAAAAAGATCTTGAATGCCTATCACTCAAGCACTGTTGTGAAGTTAATGGCCTTCTGCTGATTTCTTCTCACTCTGGCCTGGACAGTCATCATAGGTCACTAATTGCTGATTCTGGGGAGGCAAGATGGATGTGATGATACACTAGCTCAGTGTGATGTAATGTAATAAGAATACAAAGCTTGATTGTTTTATTTTTCACCAGTATTTAGGTATGTAACACCTTCCAACCCTGTACTACTGACTTTTCTTGATAGTCTATAAATTTAGGTAAGTAGTAGAAAAAGTCTTCAAATTCAACAAGAATAACATTCATGTAGATGAATAGCAAGAAAGTGATAAAACTGTCTTATTTTCTCAATGTAAAATATTTTATTTAATTTTATATAAAATATGTACTTGGTAGTTTGTTTGCCAAGTCCAAATCTAAACTAGGGTCAGAGCAAAACTAAGAGAGTAGTAGAGGCAGTGGATAACAGTTTAGGGATAACAAATATTAACACAGATGGTTCTGTAGCAGTTTGAAGATAACAATGGAGATCAGAGATGGGCAAAGGAAGCTAAAGAAAACTAAAACAAGACAGCATGACCATTCTGGATATTGCCTCTATAGTCTTAGCGTACATGCTTGGTGATGAAAAATGTAGGTGGGTATAAGCAGTAGAGTAATTGGAATTTCATTGCTGGCAGAATTAGGTAAATTCTACCCACTATAATATTCATTGTATAATATAGCTTTAGGATGGCCCATGGTATCATCCACATTTGCAGTTAAGTCATTAAGTAATTAGGAAAACTCATTCTGCTTCATATACAGTGTTATGTGAGATTCAATTTTGAGACTTTTTTTTTAAAAACCAAATTCTTGTTGCCTGTGTATTTATGAATTCACAGATACTGTTAGACCAAAAGTAAAGTTGTTATAAAGTTTGAAAGAAAGGTGATTTTCTACTCAGAGATCTCAAGAATTACCTTAAGCTTCAGTTGCAGTTCTGGCTAATAAAACAAATTTATTAAAAATATACAATGACTTTCAAGCAATTAGATATCAGGATAAATGGGTAAAATGAGTGTTGTAGCTCACAAAAATTGTGAAGTGCAACTATAAGATAGAAATTATATTTTAATCTTTTCTTCCAAATTTAGAAAATTTTATTTATTTGTTTCATTTTGTTTTGTTTTTATAGATTTTGGCCCCTTGATTGTTTTTAGCCCTTATTTCTAGAGAAATATTATAAAACCACCAATAGCTAAGATTAACTAAATGAATTTGGGTTTAAATTTAATGAAATTCTGAATTAGGGAGGGTTTTAAAACTATAATGTTATTACTTTCAAACTTTAAAAAAGGAGGCAATTTTAGTCTAATAGTGAACTTTTGAGGTAGAATTTAAAAAGTCATTTTTAATGTCTAATGTATGAATAGGTCTTCTAAAGTTGACAAATGATTTGTTCTCGAGTCCGCTAAATATTTTCTGTTTTATCAGTTTTGAGCTAATAATTTTAACTGTCTTCAAAAGACAAGTTTGGCTAAACCTCAGCCTATCCTCATCTCTGTGGATATTATCAGAAAGGGAATATTTAGCTATTGTTGAGATTTTCCTAGCTTCTTTATTTTGTGATGCACTTATTTCAACTGTTCCAAGCTATCACATATTTTTCATCACATTTAAAACTCATTCCTTTGTTTAAGTACTTGATTCTCTAAATTCAAATTTAGAAGTTTTCATTTGAAATTTATGACCTACCTAACATGTTTCTGAAAAATGAGAGAGGATGTTGGCTTAGGGGTTGGGGTTCATACACAACGTGTCCAATAAAAGCAGAATGGCTGAAAGAATTGGTAGCAGGATTTTTTTCAAAGACAGTGCATGCCATGCTCACTAATTTATTCTGCGACTTCTGATATAACACTATTAATTGTTCATTATGATAATTACCTTCATTCTGGACCCTACTAACTTTCAGTTGCAGTGGATTTGCTCTAAGATATACATAATCAAAATAAATATTAACTGTATAAGTTTACCACTTTTACATCTTGAGAACTCCTTAAGTAAAATTCTTGTATTTTCTTTTTCTTGATTTTAATAATTAAATTCCTTTATGAGTTCTTCTTTCATAACTTCGAACTTTTAGCTCACTTTGCTATATATACCTGAAATTCCTTTTGCTATTTTCGCTTGCTACGATAATGGGGTTATGAAAATCTAAACCAAAGGTATTTTTACTCTCTTAACAATCATTTCTTTGAAGTACTATGTTTAAAATTTCATCTATCAAATTTACAAAAGATCAGTTTACTTTTACAAGGTGAGAGTAATGGGCTTTCATATAAAGTTTACTAAGTGTTTCAATCAGAAAAGCATTCTCAGTAGTATGTTTTTCATTAACTTGTTCTTTAATTTTAATTATTAGTGGATTATGAATATAGTTCAGTTAATCAGTATATGGCATCTTTTTTTCAGGCCAAAAGGTGTGTTTTGCTGATGTGAAGCATCCCTGCTACAAAATGGCCTACTTCCATGAATTGTCCAGCCGAGTGAGCTTTCAGGAGGCTCGCCTGGCTTGTGAGAGTGAGGGAGGGGTCCTCCTCAGTCTTGAGAATGAAGCAGAACAGAAGTTAATAGAGAGCATGTTGCAAAACTTGACAAAACCTGGAACAGGAATTTCCGATGGTGATTTCTGGATAGGGCTGTGGAGAAATGGAGATGGCCAAACTTCTGGTGCCTGCCCAGATCTTTACCAGTGGTCTGATGGAAGCAGTTCCCAGTACCGGTGAGTATGGATCTTGTGGCGCCCAGTGGTAAGGGAGGTTCTATGCCCTGGAGAGGACGTCAGAATGGGATAGGCAGAAGCATGCAGAAGGCAATAGTAAATGTCCCCATTGCTCTCTACTTGCAGGAACTGGTATACTGATGAACCTTCCTGTGGAAGTGAAAAGTGTGTTGTGATGTATCATCAACCAACTGCCAATCCAGGCCTTGGGGGTCCCTACCTTTACCAGTGGAATGATGACAGGTGCAACATGAAGCACAATTATGTCTGCAAGTATGAACCAGGTAAGTAATGGAGTCAGCAGGAATGGTGAATTTTTGTAGGTATTTGCTTATATTGTATTTGGCTTTAAGCTTTGTGACTTTTGGCTCTGTTTCTGCAAGGAAATATGGGATCACCTTCCTGCTTATCCTAACATCACTCAATGAACAAAGCTCTTTGTATGCTACAGAGCAAACAGTCCAAGGAGCTGAGGGGTAAATAGAAATATCTGAAGGGGTGTCCTTGAGAGAAATAATCATTTCTAAAATTAAGGCCAAATTGTTTTTGCAATTAGATTTTATGAACAATAAATATCTATTTTAAAATATTTTCAATATGTAATATAATCTGTGGAAAGTAGCTGTATGTCACCAAAGCAACTTTAGACTTACATATGGGAACAACAGTTCCTCAGATACTTTTTGGTAAATTTAAGGATATAAACTAACTTCCTCCTAGCAATTAGCTTAATGTGTTGTAGTACAATACTTGGGACATGGTCCTCCATAAAAGCCCAACTAATAGTAGCTTGTTTTCCCATAGTGGAAAAAAGTAGGGGGCATGTGACATGCACTCTCTCTATGTTTCTCATTCTTTGAAATATGTCTCCCTAGGTAGCTTTTTTTTGAAAACTCTAATTACTTCCTATATGCAGCAAATGGGCAGAGTGCATTGACTTGAGCTATTTTAGTATGGTTTTCTGCTGCAAAGAGTAAATTTGAATTACTTTAAATAGGACACCTCAAATTGATATTTGACTAAAAGAAGGACTAATCAAGACTACAGAAACTCATAATTTTTAAATTATGTGAGAAAGTCAAGTTAGACTTGAATTTTTTTTCTGCCTCCTCCTCGGTGTTTGAAAGTGTCATTTTAACTCTTCTGAAGGGCTCTCTGCTTGCCTTGGTAATATGTGTTCACAGAAGCCAATTATAGTCAAGAACTGCTGTTTCCATTATTCTCTTGAAATTACATGATTCCTTTTCTCATAAGACCGTAAAGCACAGGGATTATTTGGATTAGATTTACCCTTCTCTTGTGTTCATCCTGCTCTTGAGTATATTAGCCAACTTTTTATATCCCTGGTGAGTTTATTCTTTAACCTCCTCGGTTGCTAAATCCATCATTACCCTCCTGGAAACGTTTACAAAGCTAAGTCTCTAATGCACTTATGTTCTTTGTCTTCATTTTTCCCTTGGAAAAATATAAAGTTGAGATTCTCTGATATTTTAAATTTTCTTAAATCTGTTGAAGAAAACAACATATTATAGAGTGTGCCTTTTTAATAATGTAATTAGTTATGCAATAATGGGTTTAATTTTGGAAGATTTGTAAGTGTATATAACATACTTTAGTCATTTCCATCTCTTTTTATTCCTCCTGTCATTCTCTACCTACTCCTTCTGATTCTCTTCCTTTTCTGTTGTATCCTTGATACAGTACTGTCCTACCCTTTCTTTTGAGTTATTGGGTCATCAGTTTGACACTCTATTTTGTTTTTATGTGTACCATACTTCCTTCATTTTTAAGAAACTATCAAACTTACAATCTACTTCTTTACTTATTTTGTGTTAGTGATCTATGTTTGTATTATCTATGTAAGAGGATTTAAAACAAAATTATGCTGTTCTTTATCTTTCCCATTCTCCCCAAATCTTCAAATAATCAATATTTATTAAAATATTTTATATACTCTTCTTATCACGTATACAGTACAGGGTTATAGTTACCTTTATCAACATACCTAGAATTTTCATTATTTATTTTACTTTAACATTTTTATCTTTGTGATCTATTTAATGAATTTTCCTTGAGTATAGCTACATTGGAAAAAATGTTGGAAAATATATTGACTTGATTAAAATCCTCAGTTATGTTTTCAGCACTTGGTATTCAGTGGTATGGGGTTAGAAGAATAAGGAGTGTAGTTAATTAAAATGTATAAATTATAACACTGATTATTTTCTGCTTTATTCTCCAATTTACTAGAACTAGTATGTGATATGAACTTTGTTTCTTCTTTCTGTTCCTATATACCATCTAATAGCATGACTAATATTAACAAATGGGGTAAAAAATTAACCTGGCAATGGCAAAAATAAAATAATTCACTTTAAGTATTTTTTTCTTTTCTCATCCCTTTTTTGTAATTGATCTGTGAATTGCATATCTGTTCTTTGGTCTACCAATGCCACACAAAGACGTTTCATGGGGACACTTTTGAATCTAATTTTTGTATTAAAAATATCTTATGCACGCTTGTTTTAGATATTAAAAATCGCATTTCTAGAACTGTTTTAAAATTTTATTTAATTAGCAATCATTTTGAAGTTTATTGAAATTATTTTTCATAAAAACAGCTTTACATTGATAAGTTGTTTATTTCTATTTTTTTGTTCAATTAACATCAGTTGAGCAATAACAGACAAAGAGTGGCTAAGTTCTGTACAGAAGAATTGTAGACTAGGACTAAATCTTAAATCTAAAGGTGGATATTACAGTGTCAGAGTTAAAGATATGTATAAACATAACAAATGTTACTATAGAATGATGTATTTTTTTAAATTAAATTCTTTTATTGGTACATTGTAGGTATACAACACAATTACATTTCTCATTGGGAATTGTACTTTTACATGATGCATCTTGGTTCTTATTTTTTCCCCATTCCTAGCCCTCCCTTCACACCCTCCACCCTTCCCTATTTACAAAGACTTTATTTCCATTTTTTCCATTCCTCATCATTTTTCCTTTCCCTTTCCTTTCCCCTGCCCTTCCCACTACCCCTACCCCTTTGGACCTTTTCTTCCTATTTTACATTATCGATTATTCATTCTAATCATTGGTACATTTTAGGTATACAATATAATGACATTCATCATTGGAAATTTGCAACTTTACATAGTCTCTCTTGGTTCTTAATTTTCACCCTTGCCCAGCCCTCCCTTCAACCCCTCCATTCCTATTTACAAAGATTTTGTTCCTATTTTTCCATTTTCTCATATTAATCCCATTCCCTTCTATCCTTTCCCCTAGCCCTCCCACTTCCTTCCCCTTTGCCCCTTTTCTTCCTATTTCACATTACCTATGATACATTTAGTCCATATTTACACTTTCAGTTTCTCACACCAGAGAAACTACAGAATGATGTATTATTAATTTTTTAATGACCAGAGACTCTAAGACAATATGAGTAGTAAACATTACTTTTAAAATAATGTTTTATATTGTAAAGACTATATAAGATACCACATGTGATTATTTTCTCCATCAATTGATGGAGAAAAACAAAGAATTACATTTTTGGAGCAAGTGAAAAATTTACAGGTTTTTTCTTACTAATGCAATTTACTTTTACTAAATTATTAAGATAAAAATTATTATTATTATAAGAAAAATATGTGAGGCAAAGTAGTAACAGCTCATGCTAAGAAATTTCAACTTTTTTTTAAGTGTTCCCCATCTTATCACATAAAACCAGAAGAGAAACAACTTATAAAAATGAATTTGTGATTATTGGTTAAAGAAGAAGACATTATGGGGAAGCAGATCTCAAAGTAGCACTGTTTGTGGAGGGGAAAAGTGTACTTTAGAACATTTTGCTTGAATGTTGAAGCATTCCAAATCCAGTCAATCCCACAAGGGTCATCTGCTAATTTTTATGCAATGAGAGACATAAATATTTCATTGTCATTAGTAAGGAAATTATCCTTCCTTGTCTTTGAATTGCATTTAATTTCTCTTTTGTGTTCATGAATTTCTGCTAATCTTTGCTAACTTCCTTCCTACTTTGTCCTTGTTGTCTATAGCAGGCTCTCATTCCCATAGGACCTGCTGTAGATTACTAACTGCAGTTCTGTGTTGCATAGGGAATTTATCAAGTGACTTTTTTATTGAAACATAATTAAACTGACTTTATAGTTAGATAATTTTATATAGATTTAAATTCTTAATATGTTTTAATTGTAAATTGTTCAGAAATCAAAATCAAGATGTTTTTGATGTTTATAGTAAACTTTTATTTTTATGTTTTAAATTTATATTGTTTAATCATTATTTATGATTCCTGGGCCAATTATTACAGAGATTAGTCCAACTGACCCTGTGGAGAAGCCTTATCTAACAAATCAACCAGGAGACACTCATGAAAATGTGGTTGTTACTGAAGCAGGTAATTAGTTCATGCATCTTTAATCTACCAAATACAAAACCATTTTTTTCCAACATGGCTTTACATTGATCTCAGTGAACTTTTTATTTTTGGTTGGGGAAGTGGTGCACAAAGTATGGTCCAATGATGCTGGGCAAGGTGGTGTATGCCTGTAAGGCTGAGGCAGAAGGATCACTATGAGTTGAAAACCAGCCTGGGCTACATAGTGAGTTCAAGGCCAGCCCGAACTACATAGCTAGACCCCCCTTCCCAATAAAGGCCAATGGAAATTTACTTTGGGACTAGGTTAGAAAAAGATTCTATGAGCTTTTTCTTCTTTTGATACTGGGGATAGAACTCGGGACCTTGCACTTGCAAGGCAGGCGTCGGAACCACTGAGCTAAATCCCCAGCCCCTCTATGAGCTTTTTGAATAGAAGAATCAGTTTTGTTTTCTTCAGTTTTTCACTTCCAGTGGGTGTATCTGGTAGTAAACTAAGTGATCTATGTTAAAATCTCGGTTTACAAGGAGATTCCCCAACATGTATGTGTTATGATATAAATTGATATGTTCAGTGGGCTGCAGACAGTTCTGTGCTGGTAAATGCCTAGGAATTGGCTAGAATGGAGGGTGAAAAATAAAAACCTGATTTGTAGGGGTTGGGGATTTAGCTCAGTGGTTCCAGCGCCTGCCTCGCAAGCACAAGGTCCCGAGTTCGATCCCTGGTACCAAAACAAACAAACAAAAAAACCCCCCAAAAACCCAAATCCTAAAACCTGATTTGTAGCCTTTGCCTACTTCCATGACTGAAATATTTCCAGTTGGTCAATTTCAGGTCACCAGGCAAGTTCAGTGCATGCACAGCAGTTTGGAGGATACACACAGTGAGCTCTTGACCCAGCTGCCTCTAGCATACCACGGCTCACAAAGGAAACAAAATGCAGTCCCCAGTGCAAATTTAATGGCAGTCAGAAACTACTCTCAGTGTCAGTTAAGGACTCATTAGAGTGACCCAATGCCAATTGGACAGAAAGCTTTATTTATCCTGTGTGTGTGTGTGTGTGTGTGTGTGTGTGTGTGATTAAACCTAAGGCCTGAAGTCTCAAAATGTTTCTGCAAGTGATGCAAAATCCATGAAAGAGGGACATAAATTTCTCTTTTGCTTTCTCACTATATAACAGGGATAGCAATTATAATTTTTTTCCTAACCTTAACCCTTACCCTAACCCTAAAACAATGATAATTTGAAAAGGAAATATTTCATGAGTTCTTTAAATGCTTGACAACTTACCTGTTGGAAGCTAAAAGAGAAGGTAAAAGCATTGAAAATTATCCCCAAATTATTCTACAACTAAACTTCATCAATATGTCTTTTGTTAACAAAGGAAATGACATACCACTAAAATAGTAGCTTGATTTATATCTGGCCTACTTTGACCAAAGTTATTTAGATTACTTCTAATGAAGATTTGTGTTTGCAAGCTAAATGCATTGTTTTTCAATTGGCATTCTTTGAGTAGACACAGTAAGACTTAGTGGGTTTCACTTCTCAGGTGCCTGATTTTAAAATCATTTGGAGGGCCAGGGATTTAGCTCAGTGGTTTTGCCACCTGCTGTGCAAGTACAAGGACTCCAGTTCGATCCCCGGTACCAAAAAAAAAATTTGGAAAACTTAGGCTTAATTACAGATATAAGTAAAAAATTACATCAGTAATATTTTTTGTCTTATGATAATGAAAACATGTTTAATTAAGTCATTTCATACTGTACGGAACTTGGATGTTTCAGGTTTTTTCTTAATTTTAATAAGAATGCCTAATATTATCAAGTGTAATAGAACAGGATTAAAAATGATTCTTTTAAGAATTTAATTAAGATCATGTCTTTGTGTGTCTGGACTCTTGTATCTCTGAGTTATGACTGCATCATCAGTTAATATTTACATTTTTTCATTTAATCCCAGAGATTTGAATATCATTGTAACACTGAACTTATTGGTGAGGATAATTATTATCCAGTAATTCAACAATAATTTTAATAGCTTCAAAAACTAGTGCTTATTTCTCTAAGTAACAATTCAGAAGGATTAATAAATGAGGTAGCTAAGATTATTAATATATTAGAAAATTTTAGTCTCTGTCTGAATTGCAGTTAATCATAGTTTTAAAAGTGTATATATTGAATTGGAGCATGACAACTAGTACAGTACAATTTTGTCTTTAATTTTTACCAAAATGTGAACATTCTATTTCATTGGATTTTCAGTACTTGGATTACTTTTGTTTGGAATCTATTTATTGGTAATCATTTTACCTTGATTTTGGGGAAAATTCTTTCATAACTTTGGTGTGAGAATAATCAACTATTTTTTGTACACTAAAATTGTTTTACTTTTATAGGCATACTTCCTAATCTAATTTATGTCATTATACCAACAATACCACTGCTCTTACTGATACTGGTTGCTTTTGGAACCTGCTGTTTCCAGATGATACATAGAAGGTAAATAATTTATTTATATAAAAATAATTGATAAAGTTTAAATAGGCTATCAGAATATTTTAAAAATATTCCTTTAAAGTTAATTACATTTTTACTTTGCCTTTCAAAAGTTCTGATGTTCATATATTCCAGCACAAATCCAATTTTGTGGACACACTTTAAATATAGAAGTCATGCAGAATCTCCTTTAATCCTCTGAAGACTTGTGAAACAGGTGCCTTTTTGTTTCTGTTTTTGGTTGGGAAAATAGTAGCTTAGATGGCTCTGTCTTGGGTCTTGTAGCTAACGTGTGTGATGGATCTGAAATAGGATGCTGGTGAATTTACAACAGATGCTTTACACATACTGTTGCTTATACTGTTTGCTTATAGAATACAAAAATTAACAGTAATCCTTTCAATTTGGACATCAAGCTTCATAGAAAACCTGAATTCTCTAACTTCACTTTGTAGCACTTTTCAGAATTCAAGTCATAGGCTTCTTTTTTATTTTAAAGGGATCTTTATGAATAGGAAATAAAGGATAGTGCTAAAAGTTTGTTCAGTATTTTCAGGTATTTTGAAATTAAATAGATGATAGATAGATAGATAGATAGATAGACTTCAGAGGAATATTCTAACTTTTCTAACTGCTTACCCTTACCCCTTAAATAAGTGTTTTTCATGTATGTCAGTTTTTCAATTAAATTTTAAAATCCAACAAAAAGATGTATCAAAATAAAAAGTAAGAGATCTTGGGTTTAAATAAAAGCATATTTGCTAGAATAAGCTGAAATAAAATGCATCTTTAGAATACGCTAAAATAAAAGACTTCTTTGTCAAAATATTTTAAATAAAAACATTTTTTTAAAAACCCTCTTCCATTATGGAAAGCTCTGCAAATGAATTTATTTTTCTTTTTCAATTTCATCTTCTTTTCCTGAAATAACCCCCCTAAAAAACTCCACAAAAGAACCCAGAATAAATAGGTTTAAGTTCTAAATATTTCACATAAATTTAAAGGAATTTGACTTGCAATTAATTACATGTAAATGTAATTGCAATTAAAACATTGTGAATGATGACAAATAAAATATGGCAAATTAATATTGTACTTTGACTTTCTAATACAAATGTTAAACACAATTCAAAATTATTTTTCATATTTTGTACCAAAATGGGACAATAGTACATATATAGTTTCTTTCTCTAGGTTCCTAAGACTATAGATAAAAAGATGATTTCTCATTGTGAAGAGCAGTGAAGTAGGATTAGACATAAATTCCTTCTTTATCCAGCCTAACCATTAAGGTTACCTGTAAGTAACAAATCAGCTTAAGAAATACTTTGCAAATATGATTTAGACATTCACATTTGTAAAGTAAAATGTGCTAAACTGCCAAGCAACTATATTTTCTGTTTGTTTTTTTCTCAAAATAGTATAATATTGTGACCATTTCATTCATTCAGTCTTTTAGGTTTTCATAGCATGAAGATCTGTGGACTTTTCACTTGTTTGAAATTCTCCAAGTGAGAACACAAACCAAAATGAACCACTTCCAGATGCGAGAATTAGCTATAGTACTTCATTCATTTGTTCTTAGATCCTTCCCTTTTCCTTTCTTCCAGGAAAGCAAGGAGACACTTCATCAAAGACTCAACTCCATTATCATCTGAGTGCCTTGCAGAAAGTTTAAATTCCACTCTGGTACACATGATGTTCTTTCATTCCATGTCATGTTCAAAATAACTCCTGTTCCTTAACTAGTAGTAATTTTGTAATGAAATACTAATTTTACACAAAAGCCACATTAATAACTTAACCAATTTTTTAACATTTAAAAATTTCTTTTGTGCCTTTAATACACTCTAACTTATTTCCCATTCCAATTAGATGGTTTTGTAGAATAAAAAGAAAATCAATAAAATGTACAATTTGAATATATTTTAGTAGTCAAAGAAACAGTTAAATTGAAGTGAATTAAGAAATATATTTTAATAACTTTTTTTGGTATTAAATTCTTTTATTGGTACATTATAGGTATACAGCACAATTACATTTCTCATTGGGAATTGTACCTTTACATAATGCATCTTGGTTCTTATTTTGTCCCCATTCCTAGCCCTCCCCTCACTCCCTCCACCCTTCCCTATTTACAAAGACTTTATTTCCATTTCTCATCATTTTTCCTTTCCCCTGCCCCTCCCACTACCCCTACCCCTTTGGACCTTTTCTTCTTATTTTACATTATTGATTATTCATTCTAATCATTGGTACATTTTAGGTATACAATATAATGACATTCATCATTGGAAATTTGCAACTTTACATAGTCTCTCTTGGTTCTTATTTTTCACCCTTGCCCAGCCTTCCCTTCAACCCTTCCAGTCCTCCCTATTTACAAAGATTTTGTTCCTATTTTTCCATTTTCTCATATTAATCCCATTCCCTTCTATACTTTTCCCTAGCCCTCCCACTTCCTTCCCCTTTGCCCCTTTTCTTCCTAGTTCACATTACCTATTATACATTTAGTCCTTATTTACACTTTCAGTTTCTCACACCAGAGAAACTATTCAGTATTTACATATGTGTGTGCTATTTATTTCACTTAAGAGTATTGCCTCAATGTGCATCCAGTTAGCTACAAATGTCTCTAATTTCTCATTTTTTGTGGCTGAGTAGTACTCCATTTTATTAAAAAAAAAACACCACATTTTCTTTATCCAGTGTCCAGTTGATGGGCATTTGGGCTGTTTCCAAGTTTTAGCTATTACAACCTACACTGCTGTGAACATGGGTGCACATATATCACTGTGGTATGATACTTTTAATTCTTTGGGGAAGATCCCCAGCAGTGGAATAGTGGGGTCAAATGGGACTTCCAGTCCTAGTTCTTTGAGGTATCTCCATACTGATTTCCAAAGTGGTTGCACCAGTCTACATTCCCACCAGCAGTGGAGCAGGGTTCCTCTTTCCCCACAGCCCTGCCAGCATTTGTTATTGGTTGATTTCATGACAGCAGCCATTCTTTATGGAGTGAAGTGGAATCTCAGGGTTGTTTTCATTTGCATCTCTCGAATGACCAGTGATGTTGCACCTTTTTTCATCTATTTATTTGCTATTTCTACTTCTTTGTGTGAGAAATGTCTGTTCATTTCAGATGCCCATTTTTGGATTGGGTCTTTAAATTTGGGAGGTCTGATCTTTTGAAGTTCTTTATAGATTCGAGATAGTAGACCTTTGTCTGAGGAAGAGCAGGTGAAGACTTTTTTCTCACATTGTGGGTTGTCTCTTCACACTGCTGGTGGTTTCTCTTGCTTTGCAGAAGCCTTTTAATAAGAAGAGATCCCACTTGTTGATTGTTTGTGCTAGTTCATGGGCAACTGAGGCTTTGTTCATAAAATCTTTTCCTACACCGATGTCTTCAAGGGTTCTACCTAACCTCTGTTCCAACTGGTTCAGAGTTTCTATTTTAATATTTAGATTTTTAATCCATTTTGATTTTAGTTTAGACCATGGTGAGAGATACAGGTCTAGTTTTAATCTTTGGCAAGTTGAAGCCCAATTTTTCCAGCACCATTTATTAAAGAGGCTATCTTTCCTCCAGTGAGGGTGTTTGGCTCCTTTGTTGAAGATGAGATGGCTGAGTGTATCTGGCATTGTTTCTGCATCTTCTAATCTGTTCCACTGGTCCTCAAGTCTGTTTCTTTGCCAGTACCATGCTGTTTTTATCACAGTAGCTTTGCAGTACAGTTGCAGGTTGGGGATTGTGATACCCCCTGCCGTGTCTCTGTTACCTAGAATTGCTTTTGCTATTCTGGGTCTCTTCTTGTTCCAAATGAATTTTTGGATTGTTTTCTCAAGGTCTATGAATTATGCTGCTGGGATCTCAATTGAAATTGCATTAAATCTATATAGCAGTTTTGGAAGTATGGCCATTTTCACTATATTAATCCTTCCTACCCAGGAGCAGGGGATGTCTGTCCATTTTTTGATATTATCTTCAATTTCTCTTTTCAGAGTGCCATAGTTTTCAGAGAAGAGGTCTTTGATTTCTTTTGTTAGGATGATTCCTAGGTATTTCAGTTTTCTGGATGCTATTGTGAAAGGAATTATTTGCCCTATTTCTCTCTCAGTGAGTCTGTCATTGGTGTAGAGGAAAGCTATTGATTTTTGTGTGTTGGCCTTGTAACCAGCTACTTGACTGAATTTGTTTAAGTCTAGAAGACTTTCGGTGGAGTTCTTGGGGTCTTCTATATAGAGTAACATGTCATCTGCAAATAATGACAATTTGACTTCTTCATTACCTATCTTTATTCCTTTTCTTTCTTTCTCTTGTCTAATTGCTGTGGCTAATGTTTCCAGAACTATATTGAACAAGAGTGGTGATAGTGGACATCCTTGTCTTGTTCCTGATTTTAGTGTGAAGGATTTCAGTGTTTGACCATTTAGTATGATATTGGCTGTCGGTTTTTCATAGATGGCTTCTATCAGTTTGAGGTAGAGACCATCTATTCCAATTTTTTGTAGGGTTTTTTATCATAAATGCATGTTGGACTTTGTCAAATGCTTTTTCTGCATCTATGGAGATAATCGTATGGTTTTTGTCCTTGGCTCTATTGATATAGTGTATTACATTAATTGATTTTTGTATATTGAACCATCCCTGCATCCCTGGGATGAATCCCACTTGATCAAGATGTATGATCTTCTTGATGATCTTCTGCATTCTGTTTGCCAGTATCTTATTAAGGATTTTTGCATCTATGTTCATTAGTGAGATTGGCCTATAGTTCTCTTTTTCAGTTGGGTTTTTCTCTGCTTTGGGGATCAAGGTGATGCTTGCTTCCAGGAATGAATTTGGGAGTATTGCTTCCCTTTCAATTTCATTGAAGAGTTTCAACAGTAGTGGCAGCAGTTCCTCTCTAAATGTCTTGTAGAATTCAGCAGTGAAGCCATCAGGGCCTGGGCTTTTCTTAGTTGATAAGCTTTTAATTACATTTTCAATTTCATTGGTTGATATTGGGTTGTTCAGAATTTTTAGGTCTTCTTTGTTCAACTTTGGTAATTCATATGTATCTAGGAATCTGTCCATTTCTTCTGTGTTGTCCATCTTATTGGTGTATAGGTTCTGGAAATAGGTATTGATGATCTTCTGGATTTCTGCTGGATCTGTTGTCATTTCACCCTTTTCATTCCTAATTGCATGGATTTGGGCCTTTTCTTTCCTTTTTCTGACAAGGTTGGCTAAGGATTTGCCAATTTTGTTGATTCTTTTGAAGAACCAACTCTTGGCTTCATTGATTTTTTGTATCATTCTCTTAGTCTCCAATGCATTGATTTCTCCTCTGATCTTTATAATTTCCTCCTTTGTATGAGCTTTGGGGTTATCCTGCTCTTCTTTTTCTAGAAGCTTGAGGTTCAGCATCAGGTTATTTAATTGGGCTCATTCTGTTTTCCTAATATGCATATTCACTGCTATGAATTTCCCTCATAAGACTGCTTTCATTGTGTCCCATAGATTCCAATATGTTGTATTGTCATTGTCATTTAATTGAAGGAACTGTGTGATTTCTTCTTTAATTTCCTCTGTGACCCATTGGTTATTCAGAAGTGTGTTGTTCAATTTCCACGTGTTTATGAAATTTTTTGAGTTTCTTTTGCTATCGATCTCCAATTTCATGGCACAATGGTCTGATAATATACAGGGGATAACTTCAATTCCTTTGCACTTACTTAAACATGTTCTATGTGTGAGTATGTGGTCTATTTTATAGAATGACCCATGTGCAGCTGAGAAGAATGTGTATTCTGATTTTGTGGGGTGGAAGACTCTGTAAACATCTGTTAAGTTCATTTGTTCAAGAGTTCGATTGAGTTCTTGTATTTCATTACCTATTTTTAGTCTACTTGATCTATCTATTTGTGACAGTGGGGTGTTGAGGTCCCCCACTACAATTGTATTAATGCATATATGACTTTTCATGTCAGTTAGTATTTGTTTTATGTAGTTGGGTGCACTAGGTTTGGTGCATAGATATTTATGATTGTCATCTCATCCTCTTGGATTCTTCCCTTTACAAGGATGTAGTGTCCTTCCTCATCTCTTTTAATCAGTGTTGGTTTGAAATCTACTTGATCTGCCAAGAGGATAGGTACTCCTGCTTTTTTTGGGGTTCCTGTCACATGGAGTATTGTTTTCCACCTTTTAACTTTCAGTCTATGAGTTTCCTTTTGAATTATGTGTGTTTCTTGTATGCAGCATATTGTTGGATTTTGCTTCTTGACCCATTCTGCCAGTCTGTTTCTTTTGGTTGGTGAATTGATACCATTAACGTTGATGATTATAACTGAAATGTATTGACTTGTCATTGCCATGACTTTTTCTTTTTGTTGGGTTCTCCCCTTTTCCATTTAATTTCTTGTCATGCCAAATGGGTTCATTCTGCTTTGCTTCCTGGGGTTGTGAACCTCAATGTCTGTTCCTAGGCTATTGTGTAAAATTCTTTGGAGTGCTGGTTTGGTATTCATGAAGTTCCTAAGGTGCTCTTTGTCATGAAAGTATCTTATTTCTCCATCCATTTTGAAAGATAGTTTTGCAGGGTACATCAATCTGGGTTGGAGGCTGTTTTCTTTTAGGGCTTGGAATATGTCACTCCAAGCTCTTCTTGCCTTGATGGTTTGTGTTGAGAGGTCTGCTGTGATTCTGATGGGCTTTCCTTTGAATGTGATTTGTTTCTTTTCTCTGACTGGTTGGAGAACTTTGTTCTTCTATTGTGTTTCTGGAATCTTAACAATTATATGCCTATGTGTAGATTTTTTTTTGATCAAGGCTATTTGGAGTCCTATATGCCTCACTTATTTGTATGTCAAGCTCTTTCCCCCTGTTTGGGAAGTTTTCTGCCATTATTTCTGTGAAGAGATTTTTTATGTCATCTGCACTCTCTCCTGTTTCTTCATTGAGCCCAATCAGTCTTATGTTATTCTTCTTTGCATCATCTAGCAGCTGCTGGATTGATTTCTCATGTTCCCTTATAATTTGGAAGCAATTTTTCTTTTCCTGGTCACTAATTGCAGTCTTATCTTCTGTATCTGAAATTCTGTCCTCATATTGGCTCATTCTGCTGTGTAGACTTTTAATGGAGTTTTTCATGCCCTGGAAATCTATTTGCATCTGTTTTATGGATTCCATTTGTTTCTTATGTTGGGATTCCATCATGTTCCTGAGCTCCTCTCTAGATTTATTAATCATGTCTTGCACTAGGGGCACAATTTCTCCTGTTATCTGAGAAATTATTTCTGATTTCAATTTTTCCAGATCCCCTTTTGTTGCCAGTTCAGTGGGTCCAGGTGGTTGAATATCAGAGTGTTCCATCTCATTTCCCTTTGGGGTTGCTGTAGGTGATCTGGAAGTCTGGTTTTGAGACTTATTTATGTGTTTTCTCATTTCGACTGGGGTGGGGGGCTGTTAGCGCCTGCACGGATTACTTCCTGTGAGCTGGATGAGGTGGGACAGGGGCCGGGAGCAGCGGGAGGGATGGTGGCCCAAAAACCCTTTCCTCTTGACCAGGAGCAGTGGGATGATGGCTCAGAAGCCCCTACCTCTGGGCTGGGACCAGCAGGACTCAGTACCTTGGTCTGGTGGTCTGGTGTCCTCTGCGTCTTTGTAGTGTGGAACAAGGTGGCTGCCTGTCTACAGTGGGGTGATTCGGTGTCTTCCTCATGACTGAGGACCTCGGTAGAGCATCCACAGACCTTCCTGTGTGCAGCCTTTAATAACTTTTTTAATATATATTTTTTTGGTACTGGGGATTGAACTCGGGACCTTGTGCTTGCGAGGCAGGCAGTGGAACCACTGAGTTAAATCCCCAGCCCTAAGTAATATATTTTAAATGGAATGGTAGAATGTGTGTAAAAAGAGCTCCCTTCTGTCTTTGAAGGAGTTCGTCAGTGTCTGGTGGCTGAGGCTGGGATGGGAGAGGCCTGCCTACAGGCCTGGGGCAGGTGCTGGAGACTTGAGAAGGTGCTCAGCCGAGAATACCAAACACAGTGATCAGTGAGAGGCAAGAATGAAGATCCTGGGGAGAGAGCATCCCCAGGAAACTAGACCAATGAATGAACATCTTGACAAGAAATTGAACCCTCGCAGGTTCTAGAAATGAATTCCAACTCAAACAAGAGTAAAGTTTTACCTCAGACTTGAAGGAAGAATTCAGTTACTCCTAAATTACCAGAGCCGAGTCTGGTCTTGAATTACATTGGTTTAAGAGATGAGGGCACAACTAAGCTTTCGCGAGCCAAGTAATGGGAAAACTATAGTATAAGAAGGGAAAACTGATGAGAGCAAGGAAATAGGCAGCTCCTTACACACAGCTCCAACCATAACATTTGTTCTGATTTGATATTAAATTCAGCATGCATTAGTGACAAGATACTCAGAAAGCAAGATTTCAAAAGTCATTGATCAAAGAAACAGAAAATAAGTTCAATGGGGATTAAAAGGAAATTTTTAGTATTGTGACAGACATGTCTTTATATGTGTGCATCTAAACTATAAGTTATGAGGAATCAAACAGATAAAAGATACATTTTTGTTTCTCATCAGTCATAAGAACTGCTTGCTATCCTCACACACTGAAATAATCCAGAATTTTTTGTAGGAATGGAAAAATATGCTAGTGAGAGAAGAAGGATTCTTTTGTAAATAAGTATCTGAGATATCACCATCCGGACCAAGACATGCTCTGTTTTATAAGAAGTGTCAGACACTGAACTTTTTTCTTCTCATGTCTTTCAGTAAAGGAAGAACAAAAACGAGTCCAAACCAGTCGACACTGTGGATTTCAAAGAGCACCAGAAAGGAAAGTGGCATGGAAGTATAATAATTCATTGACTTGGCTCCAGAAAAGAAAATAATCTTATAATTCTGGATCCGTGTAAGGAATGACATCAGAACATTAGCTTGGAATGGCTTGATATCTCAAAGGATCTGCAAAATGAACTGTAAGCTCCCCCTTGAGGCAAATATCAAAATACTTTTTATATGGTTATTATTTCATTTACAAAAATGTGCTGTACTAATAATGGAGTGAGACTTGCTTATTTTGCTAAAGGATGCACCCAAACTTAAAGAAAATGAAACGGACCATGCAGATAAAACTACTGTTAGCACATCAGGAGTATATGTGTTGAAAGCAGTTATTTTTATTTCTTTCACCTTTCATAAGTTGTAATTTAGTTAATATAATATAAATTGTATTGAAATTTGGAGTCTGCAAAAGCATTTTACCCTTGCATAAGCATTTGATAAAAGTGGCCTCTTCTAATATTTATTTTTATGACATTCCATTTTTCAATACATGGTGTTTTGATTGAAGAAATGTATCACTGTTTTCAACTGAATTCACACACACACAAATATATTACCATAAAAATTTCTTTTCTGGAAATTATTCATCTTTTTTCAGTTTCTGTGCTTTTGGTTGGACAATGTTTAGGAAATCTATTCAGAAATAAGAAGCTGTTTCATTAACTGTGGTGTAATTTCCAGAAATATTTTCCTTAGAGGCAAGAACTGTCTAATTTCAGTTGTTCAAGACATGTGCCTTACAATTATTTTTAGTTTAAAATTCAACAGATTTTGTAATTAAATAACTTTACTAATAGCTGTATAGTCATAACGCAGTAAATATTGAACAAAAATGAGGCATAGACAATATTACTCATATGTCTTCACATGTTGCCTATATAACTAACTACAACTAGCTCTCTGAGGGTTCTAGAATCAACATGGTCCCTCCTTTACCACTTAAATGATGATAATTGTTTGGGGTTGGAGTTGACATTGGAGGCAGAGAGTTTCAGAGTTTGTGTAAGGTTTTTCTCACTGAGTTTAGCCTCTATTAGTACATAAAAAGGTCTTATAATTGGGACCAAGTGAATGGTTGCCACCAGAGTGGAGCTAAGCACAGTACACCAACATTTCAGGATGGGAAAAATAAACATCCCAGATTAGATGAATTAGTGTGGCATGTGTTGGAGGTCATCAGTGATTTAATATTCATTGATGAGAATTTGTTCCTGTTAGTAAACAATGGCTCCTTGCTGTCTATCGTCTCCTAGTTTTCAATGCTTGTGACTTGTTCTCTCAAGTTGTTACTATTTGGTCTTCAAATGTCCCTGAGCTCCTTTTAACCAAATAAAGAGTTCTTGTTTCTGAAGAATGATTATTGGTGGTGTCTAAATCTCTTATGTCAATAATTGTCAGACACGTTTCATCACTACATGAAGATGAAACAAATTACTGTTTAAGGGTGATAAGAATGACTTTGTGGATAAACAATCTTTTCCTTGTCAATCTGTTTCAGATGGACAATAAAATGTTTTCTGGAAGTAAAGTAACCAGAGTTCTGTGACAAAACTAAGAGGCAAAATAGAAAATCATGGTCGATTTCATGGGCTCCTTTTCAGACTGATAGAATGAACAGCTGGATTCTGATCTTAGATCTTCTAGGCACCGTGTTGGCAGCCCACCTATCTGGGTAGAAGGGTAGACAAGCTGCTATGATCTACATCCTCCTTAATCTATCACCATGTGTTTCCTCCTTTAGTCAGGACTTGATGGAAGGGAAACTGTACAAGCTAGTTTTACAACAGCTGCAAGGGCGAAGCAGCGAAACAATGGAGAAAGGACTTGGTTTTGCCTTTTATTTTTATTCAGGTCTTGATAACTCCTTGGGTATCAGTGACTAAACCCATAAGTGACTAAGGATAGGAAAATAAACTTCCTCCTTATTGGAAGGTGGTAGCTATACATTTTCCTAAATGTTTCTTAAAATTTTACCTGACCTCTACAAACTGAAAATGAGTACAAGTATGTCTGTTGTGTTTGTGTTTACAGAAAACACTTTTAATATATGTTGGAAAATGTAGCTATAATATGGAAAAATCTTCAGGTATTAGACACATACAACATACTTTACCCCTACTGCTCCATCCTTCCTTTTAGAATGGGTCGTTAGAAAGTTCTTAACAAGAATGTGTTCAGAGACTCCTTATTTTTGTCTGAAGAATGAATCCTACAATACTGGGAATTTTTGGCTCATCATTTGGCCACAATGTCTTCAGATACCATTGTTTCCCCTTCTCTGACTGTACTCCAATGAAAGCATCTTTTGGTACCACAACATATGATTCTCCACTAACTGCTCTTCCTGCTCCCCAATAGAGTCTTAAATGCATCATACTAATCATTTCTTCATGCTTAGCTCATCTTCTTTCTTTCTTAAGTCTAATCCGTACTAATTGGTCCCTTCTTTCAACTCCTCTAAATCTCATTGTTTCTTTTATTATATTTGCTCACAGGAGCAAATATAATTAAGGATGTATGAATACTTTCTCCCACAGATTCTTTCTTACCATACATTCTCCGTGGTGAGCTAAATTGAAGTTTGCAGTTACTCTGGAAATGTCCCAAGGAATTAAAGAAGTGAAACAAATTCATTTACTACACATTTTTGCCTTTCTAAAAGGGCAATTCAGCTGTGTCTAAGGTTTTCACATGTAAGAAATATTCACTATAACATATAAACTGAGAAAATATTTCTGATAGTTGCATTTCTTTGGTATATTTATTTTTGAGTTTTAAAAATATGAACTTGAAATAAATGGAAAGTATGAATAATCTAGCTAAAAGAAAGAATGGTATAGAAAGACCATATAAGTTAGTTCACTTTTTAGTTTGATGCTAAAGAGTTATATATAGCCCTGTGTATATTTACTCTATAGCTTTATCTGAGGGCAGTACTTAATCAATCATGTCACAGATTTGTGACATGAACTCACAGTAAATATTGTTATGACCTAGCAAAACATTAACTTTATTTTCAAGAAAAATAGATTTAGATGAAATGCATTTAGATGAAAAAGCAAGAAAACCATTGAAATTCTAATAATACCAAGTTAACTGGAACCAGACTATTTATAGCACTTTATTTTAAATGATGATATGCTTTGGCAAAATAACTTATTTCACTTCCTAATAATTCTCATACTTATTGAAATGTATCATGTATATTTAAAATAATATCCCTTTAAATAACAGAAAATGGTAAAGTGATTAAAGACAAATAAAATATCTGTTAAAATACAGTCATTACCAACAAAATCAAAATATATTTTAAAGTTACTTTGCATTGCAAAGTTATTAATTATAGTTATTTTTTTTTATTTAACCCTCTTGCCCTGGCATTTTGGTAGCTTAGGTAAAAATACAATTTTTAATAATTTTTTCATATAAATGTCTCAATTTCCATGATCTTTAGGATGAAAGGTGAAAAGTGGACCTTGTTCATTTTTGGTTTAAAAAAACACTCTAATGTAGAAAATTTTGTATCCATTGTGTGAACCTTGAGACCAAAACATACACCCCAGGGCGATTAGGCCGTGCACACTCGTATCCGAATGATGTCACGCCAACAAGGAACCATCTGTTGTTTTCTTGGCACATTAGTGGTCCTCCTGAATCTCCCTAAAGAATGAATCACAAAAGAAAGTTGTGGATATGTGGTCAATTTATTTAAGTATATAAGATTATTTTTAGCAAATTAGTAAAAAATAAATATTCAGAAACATTTAATTGCAAGTTATTTGTATATGTATATTCATTATCACTCTAGATCATGAATGAAAACATTTTGCTTCTCAGTAAAGAGACAAAGCAAACTATGATGACTAAGATATAATTTATATATTTTATAATGCATTTTTAGCAAGTATCTCTTCACCTTAATTATAATATTTTAATGGGTACTGAGAAATTCTATAAGGCTCAATAAAAAAATCACAACAAAAATATAAATTAATCCTCTTATTAAAGGAGATATACTCTATTGTATATGGAGAAGATATACTCTATGTCTTTCATATCTCTCTCTCTCTGTATATATATATCTTCTCTATATATCTATATATCTATATAAGACAAATTATTCCACAGTTTGATTTTAGAAAAATTAAAAACACAAATACTGTTGATTGTAGCTTTTAGTTCTTTTGGGTAGAAATAACTTTTTGGTATTTGATAAACATAATCAGATTTGAAAACCTTAACATTTCAACTGAAATAGACAGACCTTTGATATAATTTGTAGTCATGAGAACATGTGTTTTCATTAGAGATTTCTACTGATAGAGAAATGTTTTTAATTTTCACAAACATTAATTATAGCTCATTCTATTAGAGGTAATTACATAATTTTTATTTGTACATAATGAATCCTTTGTGATAAAAATGAAGATAATGGAGAATATATTGTCATTTAATTACAGTAGTTGGCAAATATTTCTTAAATATCAATTATGTGAATATTTAAAAATTAATTCTAAATGAATTTAAGAAATAATTTAAAGCCTCCTATACTTTATTTGAAACCACTGATGTAACAGACTATTATAACATTAGATTTATATTAGAAAATATACTCAAATTTTTTGCCTGATTATCATCTTTGGACCCTATGTTATATTAAAAGGATAAAAATGTAAGCTATCAAAACACATTTAATTTTTCTCTTGGGTGCAGAGGAACCTAAGTCACCTTGGCAACCATATGTTACCCATAATCCAGATGTAACAAACACCTTCAAGCTGTTTGAAGACAGGGACTGTAATTTTTGGTTTTGCAACTTAAACCCTAAGTCTTTATATGAGTTCAGAAATATTTATGGACCAGTATTTATCCAAGGCTCAAAATATATTATAAATGGTTTATAAATTATTTAAAATAAATTTCAACTACTTGGATATTTTTTAAAGGAGACACTTGATTCTCTTCATGTATAATAAAATAATTTAATTTTTAATAGATATGAGAGATCCACAGATTGGACAAGGATTTTAACTATGCTGGGTCAGTTACAGTTGCTCATGCACCATGCAGCAGGCCTGTTACCATTCTGTCTATCTGGTCAGGAGACCTAGCTGTGTTTCCATCATTTCTCATCTAACTACATCATTTCAGTTTAGCTATGTAACTTCTTGTCTTGAATTTTGTATTTTTTCAGTGATATTTCCTTCTTCCACTATTCTCAAGGATGTAAAAGTGCTTCAAAAATAAAATGAATATCCAGAAGATGAAATGTTAACTTTAAAAATGTCTCCCCAAATGGACACTATATTTGTAAATGAAAGGAAAAATCACTACTTTCTTTGAGAATGAGTGTGATGATTGGTGACCATTTTTGTTTAGAATTGTGGTTTTCAAACTTGACTATGTACCAGAATCACCTACAGGGGACAATGCAAACACTGTTAAGCCCTAACTTGAGAGTTCCTGATACATCAGGTGCGTGATGCCACCTGAGGATTTGTGCTTCTGACATGTACTTAGATGACACTGTCTGTTGGGCTGGAGATCATGCTTTGAAAACCACTGGTACAGCATATGGTTCTGACTGCTCACTACAGTGGCTTTCACCTAGTTTTGTATTCTCTCCTCTCTGGTGTTGTCTTTAAATCCTGACAACTGCTTCAAAAGTGCAAGCCTTTGTGAAGCCAGAAGATATTAAAGATCTTGTGAATATGTAATAAGGTAAAATTTTGAGTTAAAAAAAAGTCTTAAGGAACATACTCAAGCTGGGCATGACGGTACTCCTTTAATCCCAGTGCTCTGAGAAGCTAAGGCAGGAGGATCACAAGTTTGAACTCAGCCTGGGCAACCCAGCACCTCAACCAGACTCAAAAAAAATATATATATATTTTTAAAGGAGGTAGTAATGAAGGCCTCGGGCTTAATACCCAGTACCAAAACAAACAAAACCAAATTCATACCTTTATATAATGTATTCTTATTTAAGCAGTTAATCCCCTTATAAACATAGTATTAAAGTCGAACCACAAGAATCTCGTGATAATCTAGTGTATTGGTTACTCAATTGTGATAACATTCGATTACACAAAGTATTTTTGTGTGTGAAAGATTGCTTACCTCTTTGCCAGGGGCCAAGCCTGAACATGGACCTTTGCCTCCTCCCTACTCCCTTTCTCCTTCATAGACTAAGATTTTAGACCCTGGATGGCACAGCCCCAGGAGACAGAAACATTATGTATCCTTCCCTGTTCTCTTTCTGCGGATGCCCTGATCACGAGACAATCACGTGGGCCATGTAGCACTAGTTACTCCACCTTCTCTTCCTATATAAATAAAGATTGCACTGGACTCCAGGAAGCCATTAGCTCAACAGGCTATGGTTCCACCTGGTCCCAGCTTTCAAGCATAATTTGGTATATATCCTTCTTTCTTGGTATTTTTCAATTTTCTTCATCTCCCGCCACTCTCTCCAGCTTTGGATCCTACAATGTGTGGGTCTTGGCACTTGTTAATGAATATCATACCTAGACTCTGCAGAAATCGCAGCCAACTATAAGATTTCAGATATCTGGCATGACTTACTGGCTTAATGTAGCCCTAACATCAATAGCACTGGCCATCATATTTTTTGCTTAGTGCACGAAATGTCTGCCATGCAATCTCCATTAGCTATAATTGAAGTTGTACAGCTGATTTCCTTCTGCACAGTATTTCCATAAATCTCCTAAGTGGTAATATATCTTACCTTAAGCACACTTCTCATATTAAAAGGAAAATATTAGATCTGGAGGTAAATTTTCAATAAGAAGAAAGAGATCTAACTTGTCTTAAATATGCAAGAGTTCATCAAAGATGAATAAAGGTAAAATAAGCTGAAAAGTTTAACATTGCTTGAAACATTGATTTAGATAGAGGATACATGTATATAGATTTATCTGCATGTCTGTTCAAAATACCTTGTCAAGTTATGAAATATATTAGTATATGAAAGAAGTTGTTCCACTGTAACACAGTGAAAGCATTTCCCCATGATATAAGTTGCTACTTCCAGATGTGTAAATTATTTGATCTGTCATGCTTTCAGGTTTAATCTAACCCAGTAGGTGATGCATTAGTATTTCATTAATTTTGAAATACAGAAAACATGCCAGAAAATGTATTTACTAAGCCTCATGATAAAAACTGTTAATTGGAGTGTTTACGTGGTGCCTTATGTGTTATCTGACTTAAACTTCTCAGTAAATCCCAAGTGACCTGTATAGTTTTATCCATAAGTTTTCAAACTGGGGCAAACAGGAATAGCTTGGGCATAGAGCTCATGCTCTTAATAACTACCTTATGCCACACTTAAACTTTGTGATTTCAAGCTTACCAGAACTTATTATTTCTTGAATGTATGTGGATTTCAGGGAGCCTATAAATGGCTTCTATTGGTGAGAACTAGAGATCATTATTTCTAGTTGCTAAAGTGTATGCAAGAGTTTTTCTCTGATGGTTACACAGATAAAAAAGAACAAATTTATTGCAATACTGACATTCTTACATCACCGAGTTAGTTATTACACTTCTAAAGTAAAATGTAAAAGATGATAATAATTTTCTATTAAAGAGTTCTAGAGGGCCAAAATTTAGCTCAGTGGTTCTGCCGCCTGCCTCACAAGTGCAAGGTCACGAGCCAAAGTTATGCTATGCTAGTAAGTTTTTATTCACTTCCCATTTAACTAGCGGTAAACTAGCTCTAACTAGTCTATTCAGGTTGGTTTTTCTCTACAAATGATTTCAATTCACCGGATACCTGGACCGTACTCTAGATTCAGAGTTGGAAACTAGAGGCTTCCAGAGCAAATTGACCCTTGGGCTTCTTTTGCTTGTTTGACTTTTTGTCTAGGGCATAAGATCATTGGAAATTTGAAAATAAACATATTTAGGTAAGATACAAATTCACTGGCTTAGTCCAGGCCCACTAACCTGCATTTTGTGTCCCTGCCTCGCATATTCAAATATTACACCTAGTCTCTCTAAAGACGTTTGATTTGTAATGTTTATTCCTAAAAAATAGTTTTGTTTTTAATGCTCAGGTCCTCTGAGGAGGAGTATGCAAATAGGTCAAAAAGCCACCGTTTTATACGAGAAGAGGCGAAGGTAAGGGACCTTGATAATTTCTTTACACCCAATTTTTTGTTAAACAATGAAATCAGTATACAGCAGAGCTTTCTGAAAGTATAAAATGAACAGTTTGACATATTTACCTGACAAGTATCTGTTCCTCCTTCTTCATAGCCTGCACATATCATATTTTGGGTAATATTATACTCTGGCATCTGTTGCTGGCATTTCTCATTTGATAGAAGAGGAACATCAGCTTCTTGCAGGATGTCTGGAGAAAGACCTGCTCAAAATGGATAATGCCCCCAGCAAGTCAGAAGTGATCCATTTGTGTTCTTGAATGAACCACCATCAGTCTTACTTATTCCAACATTTCACTCTCATTAGCAAGTACATTGTGTCTATATAATGGAACTAACTATGAACCTTGCATGTTAAATGACATAATAAAATCCACCTGTGGATTTTACCAAATGGATAACAGCAATGCATATCTTTCTTTCTTCAGGGCTAGTAGGAATGGTGGATTGAAATAAGGTGATCTTTATCTATTTTCAGTAATTTTAAAGTTACAATATTGCTCGTGGAAATAAAGCCTGCCAACACAAAGAGTTCCATTCATAGAAATCAGCACCAACTCAGAAATCCAGAAGTGCCTTTCAGTTGGCACCTGAAGAGGTGCTCCTTCCGGTATAATAGCATTTAGCTTCTTTGTGGTGCTGTGTGGTGAGCAGGTGCTCATTGAGTGGAGGACAAAGCTCCCATGAACTGTGCCCTGGTCTACGGGCAATCAGCCTGTCACCCACATGCAGCTGAGGAGAGAGAAGGCGCTTGTAAGAGTATATTTCCATTCCTTTTTATAAAAGACTCATTCTTTAGAAGTATGAATCTCTGTGTAGTGAAATACTAATCCCAGGAGGTATGAGGAACAAGCAGGTGTTAGTGTCCCTGAAAGGAACATGATAAGTGCTTTCTAATAATTAACAATTCTATTTGATTCCTCAGGCTAAGCAAAAAGTTGGGGTTAAGTTAGTACACTTGACAGTCAGTGTTGTAACAATGTATGTGACCTCATTTTCAGTTTAGTTTAATTCATGCATTAAAAAGACTAAGGAAACAAGTGTGTGTGCGTGTGTGTGTGTGTGTGTGTGTGTGTCTGAGAGAGAAACAGAGACAGAATGAAAGAGAGAGAGATTTAGGTGCAGTGTAACATATATGACTCAATGTGTTGGTAAATGTGTAATCATGGGCTCTCCAGAAAAAAAAAAAAGCCCAATGTATCTTCCTGTTTTGCATGGAGTAAACATTCCCTCTATGACTGCTTTAGAGGTACTAGCGTGACAGTGAAGATGAAGCTGGGAGGAGCACACAAATGGCTATTGCCAGCTGGTGCCAGAGAAGCCAACAGCACAGCGCTGCATGCCTTTCAAAGTTCCAAAGTACTCTTTAAGAAAATAAATTGCAGAGGTCAAAATGGAAGAGAAAATTCAGCACCTCACTGTCATACAACCAATGAAAATCCAGGGTGGCCTGATAAACTTTACTTTTATAATAAAAACCAAGGCCATTTTTGTTCCTTGTCAATGAATAAAAAATGAGTTTGAGTAAATAATAAAACTCATTGGTAAAAGGAAATTTGAAAAATGTGCATATATTTAATATTTATTTTCAACATGACTCGTCACTAGGATAACAAGGAACACACATACACACACAGTTATACATATAAATTTTAGTAAAGTTATTTTTAATTTACTGATTTCCCTAATTTAAACAAAGGACATCACCTCATTTCTTCTTCCTCATGAACAATTTGTTCCTCGTTTTCTTACCTAATTAATACAATACACTTTCAAGTTGGGAAACTGGTATTTCATGAAATTAGTTGATGAAAATTATAAGGCAGCGGTCTTAAAAATCATTAAAATTGTAATCACCTAAGAAGTATTTAAAGATGAGCTGGTCATTTATTCCTAAATGAAATTGATCTCAGATACAGTTTTCTTTTTCCTGGCTCCAATCCACTTTTAGAGACTTCCTTAAGTCATTTAAACAAATATTTTAGTAACAATAAGTACATATGAGCCAAGTTTACTCATAGCTCAAGTTTTTTTTTTTTTTTGTATGGAATAGAGTCTTAAATCTTGTTAGTGCATAATTTATTTTTGGAGTCTACATTGCGGCCATAAAATATCTTTTATTTTAAAGTCTGAAGAAAAAAAAAACCTATCTAGTTGAAAATCATTTTTATTCTTTAAATTTCAAGTTTAATAAATCATGACATTCTTCAAATGAAATAAATACAAGAATATATGATCTTTAACTTTAATACACTTTATGGAGAGCAGACAAGAGGTATTTTCAACAATATAATGCAATTGCTGTGGAGAACTTTTGTCCGAGTCCTCAGGCAAGCACTCTACTTAGAACTTTATGCTTTCTCTGACAAATAGTAAGGATATTTTTCATGTATTTTGATTCTGAAACTCTGTAACTCTCCACAAGATTTTGTGCATTTTCATCCTAAATATACCTAAGACTTTTAAACATTACACCTATAATTTATTATGACTATAGAGGTCGGGTCCTCTTACCAGACTTTCTTTTTCGTCTAATATAATGGAGTGGTCAGAATTTTGTAGATGCGGTACTGTATTAGGAATTCTGTAGTCAATGAGCCTTGGAATTAAACTTACAGGATACGAACTACTGGAATGTTTTTAAAAATTCATGTTTAGAGATATTCTTGTTCACCTCAAAGGCTGAACAGATAAATATATAGAGAGAGAGATTCACATAGCTCTAAATTGTTTAACTTCATTTTTGTTTTTAACTGACACATAAAAGTATGAACATTTCTGGAAGACTGAGGCAAGAGGATTGGAAATTCTAGCCCAGCACTGGTAACTGAGTGACTTAGAAAGACCCTGTCTCAAAAATAAAAATTAAGTAAAGAATAGGGATGTAGCTTAGTGTGAAGGCTCTGGTTTTAATCCTCAGTACCACACACAAAAAGAAAAATGTACATTTTAAAGGAGTACCTTTCTGTTTTTATAAATGTATACATTCTGTAATGTTTAAATCAGGTTAAACATATCTATTGCCTCAAGCATTTATCCATTGTTTTCTGGCAAACACAAAATCTTTTCTCCTAACCTTTCTATATGTACAGCGTATTACTGTTGTCTATAGTCAACCTACTGTGCAGTAGCACACCAGAACTTCTTGCTCCTATTTAATTATAGTTTAGGACCTGTCAAATAATTTCTTATTCCCTATATTAGTGAGATCACGGAGAACTTGTCTTTCCATGTCTGGTTCCATCCATGTTGTCACAAATGATAGGTTTTCATTCTTTCCATAAGAGCTGAATAATGTGTCACTGTATATGAACCACATTTTTGTCATTCATTCCACTGACCAACATATAGGTTTTGTTTTTTTTTTCCATCTTTTTGGCTATTGTGAACTGTGCTGCAGTGGACATGGGAGTGCAGCTGTCTCCCTGACATACAGATCTCATTTCCTTTGGATCCATATCTAGCAATGGAATTGCTGAATCATATTCAGCATGTTTATGTTTGGAAAACATACTATTAAATAATATCAGGAGATCAATGATATATCAATTTATAGTCTTCAATGTAAGATTTATGACATAGTTAATTATGTTGCCAGTAGACAGGTTCAGCATGTTGAAGGTAGGAGGAAATTCATTCTCATTGTAGGGAACTTGAGTGTGTGGCCTTTACATTATAAATAAAGATAAATTTGTTGATTAGGAAAGTGGGACAGATAATAATGTAGCTTTTATTGAGACTTTTTCCTTATACTTTGCCAAAATAAATTTTTAGAACCTTGGATTACACTCATTTCATTAGATGTATCTTTTTCTATTTACCAGTGTTTTTAATGCCAATTTTAAATAGTGAGTTTGAGGGATATTTGAATTCTTCCTTTAAAGGATTATAGTTTTCTAATATACTCTGGAATAAAACACCTTGCAAACATTTTAAAGATATAAAATTATAAATATGCCCCACAAGGCTCTTTGTAAATACTGTAAAATTATTCATTATAGTATGAGTTGAAAAAATGTTGAAAAATGTTCACAGGAGAGTGCAACAGCATATTTCTCTTTATAGACCTTTTCTTTTTTTCAAATGTGATAATTTACCTCCATGTACGAGCCTTCCCCAGCCAGCAATAGAACAATTCCTTCCTGGAAGAAAAACTTGATTTTCCTCTGGTAAACAAATAGGTTGTATATAATCTGAAAAACAAACAAAACAAAGTAATTGCAGGAAAAAATAACAGCAGAAAAATGTGTTTTTAACAAATTTGGAAAACCAATCACCATTTAATCCAAAAATACTGTATTTTGGTTTATTCTGCATGAACAACTTTTAAACATCAGTCTTAGGGGGAAAAGGTATTTTAAAACAATTTTTCTTTGTCAATTTATTAGATGTTCCTCTTGGCTTTTTTGTGTCTTTTACATAATCTGGTAATTACTCTTTTTGGAGTATGAACAATGTCATATTTCTAAAGTTAATAATTTATGTTTAATTTTTAAGTAATCATGATGCTCCAATGAACTAATGCCACTTTTACTGTTTCTTGGGGTCAGTTAAGAGAAACTTGGACAAACTATAATTATTATTATTATTATTATTTGTAATTTTCTCCAGTGCACTTATGGAAGCACTAATATTCATCAGACTCTTAAGCATTCTGCATCAACTTACAAGCTACCTGGTATTCAATAAGCATTCACTACCTGTACAATTCAGGGCAGATACAAAAATTAAGAAGGTACAATTTTTACCTTCAGGGACAGGGCTATACAACTAAACATACTAACAGTCTGCTTTTCATAAGTGCTACAATATATTTATAGCCCAAACTTCGTGAGAACATAGAGACTGCGACACTTTCTCCTGAGCATTGGAAAGGACTTCAGAGTCAAGGTTACAACTGAGTAAAGCCTGTTATGATTTATATCTTGATGTTCCCCAAAGCCTCGTGTATTCATAGGTGGGACTTTGGGGAGGTGACTGGATCATGGCAGGGGGGGCACACTCATCAGTGGATTAGTCTGTTGATGAGATTTTAGCTAAATGAGTTGTTAGGAGGTGAGGCCTGGTCTAAAGAGGAGGGTTACAAGGGGGTGTGTGCTGGAAAGGTCTAGTTCCCTCTCTGGCTCCTTCCTTCTCTTTCTGCTTCCTGATCACCATGAGGTAAGCACCTGTTCTCCACTATGCCCCCTCAGCCCCTCCACTGTGCTGCTTCTCCTCTGGAGCCTGCTGATCCTGCAAGCCAAAATAAACTTCTCCTTCTTTAAGTTGTGTGTGTCTGGTATTGTGTCCCAGTGACAAGAAAATGACTAAGACAGAGCCCTCCAAGATAAAATTCCCTTTCTCTGTTGATTTCTTGCACATTTTCCAGGCACTTGGAGGAAGTCCTTCACTGGCCACTGTAGTAACATTACTGGCTCTCCTTTAAAGCTTTAATTATATGGATAGCCTAAGATACCCTAAGAACACATGTCTCTCTATTTTTCAATTTTTGTCTTACCCTCTCTTTTGTGCTAGATGTACCCACATTCAATTATCTGAGAAACAGAAGCCACGAATAATACCATGACCTATTTTTCAGGGCTACTCCTTTCTTAAAATTATTTTTACCAGTTCACTGGTAAAATGTACTGGTATGGAGGATGCCAAGAATTTTATTCTATTGGTCCTTTCTAGAAAGTTGGATTTTCTTTAATTCCTCCATCCCATTTCAGTTATAATGCAACAAAATATGCATTTTTTATAAACTACTAATGCATTCATACTATTAATATTTCATTATGGTATATTAATTTGAGTAGATAAGAATACTGGAAGCAATTTCTTTTACCTGTATAGTTCACTTTAAATTCAAGATGCATCATGGCAATGTCACTGTCCTTTATCCGTTTATTGTAGTGAGGGTTTATGACAATTTGATCTATCAGCCGAGTTTCTACATGAAGAGAAGTCAGATTTGTGCTGTCATGCAGGCCTAGGATTGCTTTCCACTTAGATGGGTCTAAATTTCTCCTGAAGATTGTAGGAAGAATGAGAAACCCTCAATTAACTTCCAGAAGTTATCCAACATAAAATTTTTAGAACTATGAATTTTCATTCTAGAATGTCTTTATATTTCTCTGAAAATTATTATTTAATTTATTATTTTTAATTGACACACAAATTGGAAGTATTTGGGGGGTACCATATGATATTTTGATATATACACATTGTACAGTATTCAAATCAGGGTAAACATATCTATTTCTTCAAATATTTGTTATTTCTTTTTAGTGAAAACATTTGAAATTATTTCAAATGTTTTTGAAAATGTATACTACAGGTTTTTGAAATATATACTACATCATTGCTATCTGTGGTCACTTACTGTGCAACAGAACACCAGAATTTCTATCTCCTCTCCAACTTAGTACTGACCAACCTTTCTCCTCTCTCTCCTTCCTGCTCTTCTCCCCCCAGCCTCTGGTAACCACTATTCAACTCTTGCCGTCTTTTATGTTTAGATTTCACATATGGTTAATTTTTGCATTTCTGATCAGATCACAGAAGCTTAATTAGTGCAAATCCCTCTGTGTAACTTCTCTTAAGTCATGGCCTGATCTGTATTTCTAGATTGTAATTCTCCTTTTTGGCTGCTTATCATTAGGAATATTATTCAATAATACAGACATTTCCTATCCTCCCTCAACTCTTATTTAACAATTCTAGAATGGACCACCAGACACTTTTACAAGATTTTAAATTAAAATTCTACATTTAGATTAATATAGAGCTAGGGTTGAGAATCTGTGCATCAGATCACATTCCACTGTGGGGATCACAACTTGGTCCAGAGCTGCTCCAGACAATGGTAGCAGGTGGGAGTAATAGAGGGGAGTTTGGAGCATTTGGTCATTTAGGGGTCATTAAATTTACATAGAGTTAAGATCAGCAATGCAATCTCTTAGGATATTTATTTAATAATTTCCATATACAATGTTGGGCCTCAGTAATAGGTGGTAAAGGATAACACTTGTCTAATAATACAGACAAAACTAGTAGTATAATTTGAAAGTGAGCAAGAACTTCTAAATATACCATTGGCCTGTAATATCTTCATGCTGAGATATTATCAATGAAAAGCTGGAATTAAGCCAATTAAGCCATATTCACAATGAAGTCAAAATTCAGTAATTGCAATTACAGGCAATATTGATCCAGTTCTTAATAGTTGCAAATGCCTAGTTTAATGTAGGTTAAAATCCAACTCACCTACAAATGTATAAATGGCAGTAAGTAATTTTCCATCTGTCTATCTTTAAATCTATTTAGTGGTCACATTGTTTCATTTCCCAAATCATCATGTTTCATGTGGCAGTAGTTAATTAGCAAAGGTCATCAAGACTTAAACAGAGGAGGTTGTCCCTGCTGTCAGAGGTTGCTGGCAACTCCTTAAACTGGTCCAGATGCTGGGCCACAAGGACATTGTGAATGGTGCAACACAGGCCCTGTCTATTTGTCAAGAGGCCTTTTTACTCTCCTACATCTAAATCAGAGGATTCAGTGCTTCAGCCTTGCTCGGAACACATAATTTCAGACACTGGCCATTCCCCACTTTAACTGTACCTTGCTTGGGACTCCACAGTCTACCCATACCTATTCTGAGTAGAGTGAAGTTCCATCTGATGTCCAGTCTCTGAACTTCCTTCTCTACCTATCATTTGTTAATTATATTTCCCAAAGCTCAAATGGTCCTAGATTCATTTGATTTACCTGACAGGTAACAGACCACTACATTAAGAATTGTGTACTTGGGGCCGGGGATTTAGCTCAGTGGTTCTGCCACCTGCCCTGCAAATACAAGGAGCCAAGTTTGATCCCCTGTACACCCCCCCAAAAAAAGAACTGTGTATTTTAACATTTAACATTAATTGTGTACTTAACATTTAATTCATATATTTACTGAATATTAACAGTAAATTAATCTTATAATTACTATATCATGTGTTTCTTACTTTGTACTTCCTTATACTTATATATCATATATTGTATTACATTCATTATGCAACTAATATATTACATTAACATTGTACATTTATAATATGAATATATACAATCTATATAAATAATATCAGTCATATTAATAATATAACATTAAAATAATAACACTATTTACTTAGAGTATAATAAAATAATAACACTATTTACTTAGAGTATGACATAATTATACAGATTCTGTTTTAAAGTTAAAAGCTTATATGTTATTTTTTAAAATAAGATTTTTCTTTGTAAGTGTTTTATACACATTAGCCATTAAGAAATACTGCATAGAAGTTCAGACAGGCATATTTAGTGTGTTTAGATTTAAATCAATATTTAATTAAGGGAATTTAGAAAAAGAATATCCAAACTCCCAAATTATGATATACTCCACTTGAGAACTGATAAATTACTCATATGAGAAGCTTGGAGGTAATACTAAGTTTAATCATTATCATTTCCTCTCATTATTTTAAAGTCTTGAGTATGTATCAAATACATGAACTATGAGTTGTGAAGACTAAATATACTTGCTTCAAGTTACTTCTCTAATTAAATTCAATTTACCAAAAGGTTAATCTAATGCAGTTTTGATGGTTTCTAAAATTGTCACTGAGCTGCATGGAAAATAACCTCTTTTTCGTGTTTTATTACTTCAACATCTGTAAGTAGCACCTTTAGGTAAAAGCCCCTCCAACGTGTATCATTTCCATTCCTCTCTCAAATCCTCACAAACCTCCCTGTGTCTGTGAGCTTCACTTCCCCACAAGCCCAACTCCAGCACAAGCACTACTCACATCCTGTGGTAATTTCTGAGCATTTTCTCAACAGAAAACAATGGGAGAATACAGATTTAGCTAACCCTTAAACTTTAACAACCACAAGAAAATTTCTACCATTTGGATTCTTACTTTCCATGTCAGGAGATTATAATGGAAGGTTGGATTACATCTCAAAAATTGTGCTTAGTTTTTCAACCTTATTCTATTCTCCATTTACAATAATTCCTTAAATGACCTTATCCCATGATGCTATGAATTTAAATACAAACAATATGCTGAAAGCTTCCAGATTTATATTTTAATTATTGCTCCCTTAAAATTCAAATTGAATAGTATCAATGATAGAGCCCAAATTTAATCTTTAAATATCAGAACTCTTATTCCACTACAATCCTATTTCTTCCCATTTCCCAACTTTAATCCTTGAAAATAATATTATTCTTGCCTTGTTTTTCTTCTTCTTGTTTTGTAATTCTTCTCTACACCTTACTTCTTACCTCTTTCCACTAGAAAACTTAGATGACTCTATCCACCATAATTACTAATGAGATTCAGCTGTGTGACCATCATCTTTAGCCATGAGCCTAGGGTCACAATTTTCTCTTTCTAACTGGTTTCTACAGTTTGTCTCTGGCTCTTCCCAATATTCTCATTTCCACACAGCAGCCTGATCAGATAAGGTCATTCTCTAAACCTCTAAATGGTCTTTTATTCCATCTAATATGGTGTTCTGACTCCTCGCCAAGTTCTTTCTCTACTTCCAACCTTGGGCCTGTCCCTGTCAATTGCTTTGTGGACAGTGTAACAGGACTTCTTCAGGTTTCTTGGAAGATGCTTACCCTACCCCCACTCCCAGAGCATTAGTGCTTCCTGTTATCTCTGCAGAAATTCATGAACCTTCTTCAATTGTCAGTCTTCCTTCAACTTCCATTGCTTTAATGAGATTTCTCCAACCATCCCATTCAAAATGACTCCCTTGCTCCTGCTGTTCATCCTAATTTTATTTCTTTATCGTGTCATAATAATACCTAAAGAAATAAATACCTAAAGTATTTCTTTGAATGTTTTTCTTATTTAATGTATAATATAAACATTATATGGGCAAGGATTTTGTTGGTTTGTACAGTTCTGTCATCCACAAAACTTAGAATAAGGCTTAGCACAGATTAATGCTCAGTAAATACCATTTGATTAAATAAATATATGGACAAAAGAAGCAACCCAAGCCCAGGAAGTAGTGAACACCAGTAGTGGGCACACATAATTGCTAGGTAAAGAGGGAGGAGCTGTATATCAAGTCATATCAGCACAAGTGATTGCACAAAATAAGGAAAAGAAATGTGATTCAAGATGATGACTTAGTTCTCAAACTGTAGGTATTTTCAAAAATCTGATACTGGGACTTCTAGAACATAATACTTCTGAGTGAACTAGTAATTAAAAGAGATGCTTAAAATAACTGTTATTAAAAATAGTGCAAAGAAAATGGTGTAAAGAAAATGAGATATATAATATGAATCAAAGGAAATTTAAAGACTACATAATTTGAAGAAGATTTTAAACCGGTAAAACCCATGAGAAAGTCATAAATTTTAACTTTCAAAAAGATGACTATTGGCTGAAACTTGAACTAGTTTATAAAAAGAACCAAGACCTATGCTCTAACCAAAAATCAAATGTCACTAAACTAATCTCAAAGTAGCGACTATCTTAAGAAAATACTCTTTTCTTTATTGTAATTCTGGGGATCAGGGCCTTTCTTATGCTAGGCTGATGCTCTAACACTGAGCTACATCTCAACCACTTTTTCTTTTGGATCTGCCAAAATTACTATAATTATGAAATGGTATTATAGTATTCTTGCAACCTGAAGGAGATAAACAGTTTTAGCTTAACTCCCTAAAGCCATAAGACCAAATAGATAAATAGAAAAATCAAACTAAATCCACACTGTTTATATTTCACATACATTTAAGTGGCAAACAAATAATTGTTAAAATATTTTATTTGCCTGTGTTCTGTCCTATTTAAATTGTATGAGACATTCAAAAGAATCTCAATTTTAACCTGTAATTTTAGCATCAATTAAGTAATGTTTTTCTTTGATCAATGCTTGACATTTTGAAAAGTTGGTTTTAAAAGTTTTATTATCTATATCATTATAATAAATTCAGTATACATAGTGGTGTTTATTTTTCACCATGCCCCAAATGCTTCATATATGGAATCATCTATTTAGTAATGTTAATGTCTGTTTCAAGGAATTGTTTCAATAAGAAATGATGTAAACAATGTTATGTACTTGGTTTGCCTTGATGAGCTAAATTAAAGAATGGCAAGAGATTGGCAAGAGGTTCTGTGTGGTTAATTTTATCTTTAATGTGTGTCTATTCAATGAATGTGATCCAGACTTTGAATCTGTATTTCCCACCAAAATGATTCCATAGGGAATCACTTCTGAAAGCAAGGATGGAGATTAATTGGAAAGAGGTATGAAGGAAACCTCTAGATGATGGAAGTGTTTTATATCTTGATAGAAGTGTTGATTTCACAGGTTTCACAGTCCATTTTCAAAATACATCCATTTATACGCTTCAGATTATGCACTTTTCCACTGTCAGCATGAAAAAAGGAATGAAAAATATTTTGAACTCTTGTTGGTAAGTTTGTCTTCCATACAGTATAATTTAGCAATTCTGAAACTACTTTTTATGTTCCAAGACTGAATACAAGCAAATATATATTTTGCAGATATTAGGGCAAAGTTTCTCATTGTTGAAGATAAGAATAACAAGTACAGAAAGAGACATGTTTACAAGATATTCTTAGTATTTTATTCGAACTGGAATTATTTTTAATTTATATGTAAATGAGTATAGCTATATCCACTGAGAGAATTTAGGAAGAAGACATATCAACAGTAGCCATAGTACACAAAATCTTGTTTACTACAATGTAGAAATAACTAAAGTTAGTTCAATGTAATTGGATTTTCTTATACAAGTGCTGACTTGAGGGCTCAGCCAGTGAAAACATATTTGCCAAAAAGCAAAGAAGTTCTCACAGAATAGGAAAATAGCAAAACCAATACAGAAGCAAGCTTGAAAGGTTTACCTAAATAAAACACTTTCTAAAAATTGAGTGTCTTGGGGCCGGGGATTTAGCTCAGTGATTCTGCTCCCTGCCTCACAAGCACAAGGACCTGAGTTCAATCCCCACTGCCAACAAAACAAAACAAAACCAAAAACCAAAACCAAACAAACAAACAAACAAAAAAAGAATGTCTTTTCAAAAATATCAAAGGCAAAAAGAAAGTTAAAAGATTATTTCCAATTAAGAAGATTAAAAATAACTGTAGCATCTAACTGCAATGCACTATGCTGGATTGCTTCCTAAATGGCAAACCAATAAAGGGAATATATGGGAAAGTTAATTGGATAATTAGGTTGCATTAATGTTAAATTTTTATGATTTTCTATGAATATGCCAGAAAATATCCTTGCTCTTAGTAACATAACACTAAAATATTTTAGAGTAAAGGGGCACAATAATCAATTAATGAATAGTTCAGAAAAAATATTTTTCCAGACTTAGAAAGAACAATAAAATATACAGAATAAAATGTAAATAATGGTGAATATGGGTAAAGATATAAGATAATTTCTTGTGCTACTCCTGAAATTTTTGTTCAATTATTAAATTAAATCAATGTAGAAAGTTCAGAAATTATATCTGCTGCATATTATTGTGCAAGACCTGGACACTTTTTTGCAGAGTTTCCTATGGGGGAACTGCAACAAAATAAAATTTGTATTGGTCATTTCTAAGATTCACAGAACGAAAAAGAATTTGACATCTTAATTTTTCCTTACAACCATCCTATGGGATAGACATGCTTATAGTCACCCTACAGATGAGGAATCTAAAACTCAGCCACTAAGCTGTTTCCCTGTTATCACATATAGGGCGAGTCACATATATGAAATCAAAATTCTTTTGTCTGATTCAAAGTCAACCTTGCTCTTTATTCACAATTGAGTTGGCCCACTCTTTTCCATATCCCTCCTTTAAACCCATAGAAAGGTGACAAGTTAATGATAAAGACCAGAACAGGTAGAAGGATATTTAGGATGTTCCAGGAACATCAAGCATTTGCTTTGAGGGTGTTGATAAAGATTAGAGACAGGAGAATTGTTGTCAATTAATCTATTTTACAATCTATGAGCTAAAACAAACACAATGGAAGAGTATGGAGGTTCCTCAAAAAAATGAAAAATAGAAATAGCATGTGATCCACCTATCCTAGTCCTGGGTATATATTCATAGGAAATGAAGTCAGCAGAAAAAGGAGGTTTCTGTGTACCTGTCATGGTTTAGATCTAGAATGCCCCCCCTCCAAAGCCTTGTGTTCAGAGGTGGGGCTTTTGGAAGGTGACTGGCTGTAGGGGCACTATACTCACCAGATTAATCCACTGGTGAGTTCATAATGTGCTGTTAGGAAGTAGGGCCTGGTCAGAGGAGTTGGTCACTGGAGGCATGACTTACAAGGGTTTATCTCCCTTTGCTCTCTGTTCCCTGACTGCTATGAGAAAAGCATCTGTCCTCTCTCTACCACTAGGCTGTTCCTGCTTTTGAGCCAGCTGGTTGTGAACTGACACCTTGAAAACCATGAGTCAAAATGAATCTCTTATAATTCAAGTTTTGGATGTTGGGTATTGTGTCTCAGTGAGGGAATGTGACTAATACCAATGTTTATTGTGGTACTGTTTACAATAGCTGAGATATGGAATCGATATGGGTGCTTGCCAACAGGTGAATGGATAAATAAAATATGGAGTATTATTCAGCCTTAGAAGAATAGAGTTATAGGGAAAATGGAGGGAAATGGAGGACATGATAGTAAGTGAAAAAAGCCAGACTCAGAAAGGCAAATATCCTGTTATTTCTCATATGTGGAAATTTTAAAAGTATAATGTAGAAAACAGACTTTTAGGGACTGAAAAGGGCGGCATGGGATGGGGTAAAAGAAGGGTGTGTGGACATGATCAATGTATGATATATGAATATATGGAAATATCACAGCAAATGCATTTATACAATTAATACATATTAATGATTACTAAGAAAAGAGCTGAGAAAATGGACCATAGAGAAAGGAGGTGACAAAACGCCATATTAGCAAATTAGCAAATGTGGAGGAACAGATTTAGTGCTGGAGAAGGTTTGCAAAATATCTTATGGAGAGTTATAGAATCATTTCCCTGTGGCATTTCTGTACTAGATGGAGTGGGGCAGAAAATAGAGGAGAGCTCAGAACACCCAACCCAATCCTCTTTATCTCTGCTGATTTCAACTGCAGAAGTAGGGAGGGAAATATTTGAATTCCCAACCTTCCTTTTACCTAGGACTGACCACGTGACATGTGGTAATGAGATGTATCTAAAAGTCACTGGGGAGGGTGAACCTTCCTAAATGAAAGACAAATCTTTCCCAGGTGTGGTAGGTAGTTCCGAAAAAATGGGATCTGCCAAATTCATTCTTCCTTGTACATATATTCCACTTCCCTTTTTGACTTAGTTTGAAAAAATGTGGCAAAAATGACATTCTATCATTTCTGAACCACTATATAAGAAGTCAGCTACTTCAAAATAGTGGTCTTAATCACTTTCTTGTCCCTGACAAAATACCTGACAGTCACAACTTAAAGGAGGAGAGATTTTTTTGTGTGTGCTCACTGTTTCAGTCCGTGGTCAGCTGGGTCCAAGGCAGAAACAGCATGGCAGAGGTGATGGCAGAGATAAAAGTGATCAACCCATGCCAGCCAGTAAGTAGAGAGCAAAGGAAGGAGGCCAGGACAAGAATACATACTTCCAGGTCACACCTCCAGTGACCCTCTTCCAACCAGGCCCCACCACCTAACAGCACATTCAACTACTGAACTAATTAGTGGATGAGTCCACTGATGAGTATAGTGTACACGTGGTAAATTTGCCTTCCAAATACATGAGATTTGAGGACCATTTTTAAATCTAATCTGTAACAACCACCATTCTCTGAGAAAGCACAAGCTGTGTAGCAAAGGTATATGGAAAGAGAAATGCCCAGACAGCCACTAGGGGTTTGATCATCCCAGCTGAGGTAACAGAGCAGGTGGTGAAGCCACCATCTGGGATTTCTAAGTCCGGCAGACACCACAGAGAGCAGAACTGGCCAAGCCAGCCCCGATTACCAAACTGTGAGAAATAGTAAACTGTTGTTTTCTGGAAAAAATATTTTTAAAGAAAAAAATCCTGGAATAAGTTTGCATTCAATACAAGCCATTTATGTGGTATGTGTTCAATATGTTGCTTTAACTGGGTTATTCTTTTTATTAGGAAATTAAACTTTTCACTGCATAATTAGGATTTTTTTAAAGACTCTAGAAACAGTGTTAGCATACTGGTAAAATTTTTCTATAAAAATATTTAAAATACTATAAGAAAAAAGTTTTTTTACTTTGCTAGAAACATGAAGCAAAAAGGCAAGACATCTCTTGGCTACTAGACAAAGAAAAACTAGTTCCACTAAGTGACTAAAAATAGTCAAATGCAAAGTTATAACGATAATTTTGAATTCATCACAATTCTAGCACAGCTCATTTTTGTTCATTTGTGTTCAATTTGACACTGTGAATACATTTTATGTTCTGTATGATTGAACATGTGTTTGTAATAGATGAAACTGCCTTTCTATTTCCTTCATATATATATATATGTGGCTTGAAAAGATATATTGGTGTCACTGACCCATGAAAAGTACATTTGTAAGGGAGATAATTGAAAGATGTCACTAATACTGATAGCCTGGTTGACATTTAGAAGGCGTATGTTCTGTAAGATCATCAAACAGAGGAATTTACCAAATGCAGGGTTAATATTGCAGGGTTGCTAACTTACTAAGAACTACCTACATGTGACATAAATGACTAATACTTTAGTTTAAATCCCCTTTATATGCAGCATAGTTATGCAGAGAACATGTGTAAGTAAAGATTAAAGCCAAATTTAACAGAGGATGGAAAACTTGATTGCTAGAAATATTGTGATAGCATGATTGAAATCAGATAAAAGCACACTTACCAAGAGGTAGAAAAGTCAAGCTGGGGCACATTGAATGTGAGAGACGCTGTATTTATTAACCTAGATATAGCACCTACTGTACAATATCAGAGAGCTTTAGATGTAGATGGGACAGTACCTCACTTAGAGAGCTCCCCTGGAGACCAGTGGATGGGCTACCCTAGATGTGACAAAGAGTCCTATCTCTCCAGATTTCTAGGATCAAACTAGTATGATTATTCTCATTCTAGTGCCAATGGTGTTTAGGCATAGGCTCACTCCTTTAATGCTTATTCTCCCTGGCGTTCTCCATTTTCCGTAAAACATTCATGACAAACTTCCGTCTGACGATTTGTCTTTATTTATGCAATAATTTTCACTGTCCATGTTCTTAGAGAGTTTTAGTCTTTAGTCTGATTAACTACACTTGTGTCTTCCATGCCTGAACACACAGGTCAGGTGTGAGAGGGTCTTCTTAATCCTCACAGGTAAGGTCATTCTGTGGTGGCCTTGACTACTCGGAGACAGGAAATCAGTCCTGGGCGAAGTCATAAATCTCTTATGGGGAAGCTACCATTTTTTCCTTTTTTACTCTGAACTACTTCAGAACTATCTAAAGAGGTGCCTTCTCGTGTTGGAGGAGAAAAGTAATGTGTTCCCGGGCCCAGAATCATTTATTTTTTTTCCTTTTCCCCTTGCTCCTCTGGAACCACTCTATACCTTCATGGGGCACAGCTTTAGGAGTGACTGCTTTCAGAAAGAGGAAATAAATTCTAGCATTCGGCATATATTTTTCATCCTATTTTTAAACAAAAGCACTGTTAAGTATGATTGATATTAGTTTTAATTTTGATCACACATAACATTAAATAGATCTAATGAGATCTAAACATTTTTGTTCACAACAAAGTGCTTATATATGAACTTTTAGGCCAAAATATATTTGCAACTTGAGGGCTCCCTATATATGCTGTTTAATATTGACTATTTGCAAACAACAAATATTATCCCAATTAAATGGCAAGAAGCACAATTTATACATTAAATACTAGTTAATTCTACACTCCAAAAATGTTCATTTTTTTGACTAGGTAGAAATTTTCAATTTTCATTGAAAATGAAATGCAAAATTTGATATATGTAACTGATGTTTTTAAATTGAAATTTATTTTTATAAGATTTTATATATCATTTATATATAACTTTAATAGAAAATAATTAGCAAGTTTATAATGCCACAACAGTAATAAACACAACTGGTGGGATGGTTTGGGGAGGTTGCATGAAATAGGATGATTGGCAACATCTGCAGCGGTTCCATTGTTTGGGAAGGGATGAGTGACATCATACTCACCCATAAACACAGTGTGCGGCAGACACCAGCCAGGCATTGCTGACGAGAGACGCACCACAGAGCAGTTGGCCGTTATAAGATAGACCAACATGCCAGGGCCAGGCCCCTTCTTTGGCATCAGTTCCCCCAACAATCTTTGGGCTAACTTCTTGAGCCACCAGTTTTTTTCCACATGCTATTAAAATAATTGAAAAATGAACATATATTTTACTTTGCAGTACAGTGATACCTTGGTTATCGAACTCAATTTGTTTCAAATTTGTGTTCAAACATTGAAAAGTTTAAGAACTGAACATATTTTTCCCATAAGAAATAATGGAAAATCAAATAATTGGTTCTGAGGCCCCCAAATTACTTATAAATTCATTTTTCCAGTATGTTAACAAATTTTACAATTTTAAAAACTCTATATAGTTCTCACAGTTTTCACTTTACTGTTGGTATCACTAACTTTCTTTGGAGCTATAGTTATGATATTTTATGATAATAAAACACTTAAAAAACCACAGTGGTGAATGTTTTAATGCACTAACAAAAACAAGCATTATTTGTTGGCTGGGTGAGAGCAGCACTTAGGCTGAAGCATCACACCTTTGTGTCTTTGGTGAGACACATGCATGACTCATTCTTGGCTTGGTATGGGATTTTCCAAGTTGGATTTTTGCTTTGATTTTTGAGCAAACTTATGAACACCAAACAGGTATTTTTCAAACTTTGCTGCTCGAGTAGTAGAAAGTTCCAAGTTTGGAAACATTCGACAATGGAGTAATCACTGTATTTCTTTGCAATATTAAAAATTGAATGGGGACAAAATAACTCTAGGTGACATAAAGCTCTTCTTAGAAATTTAAATTGAATAGTTGAAGGACATCATGACAAAATGTTTACTTACATTTATAGTTACATTGCAACAGTATCAGATAATCTTGTAAGCACTGTTCACTGAAATAGAAGAATAATATATATCAAAAATTATGCACTTAATGTTTTAAAATAAAATAAAATGTCAGTCCTATAGTCTAACTTTTTAGTTAAAAGAAGTTTTTAATCTACATATCACATGTGAATTACACGAAGGCTGCAATTCATAGCAGAAAATGCCCTAATTTAATGTAAAATAGAGATGTTTGAACCCTTACTCTACCACTTGATCTTTGTGACCATTAATTAAGATTTGTCAACTTGATTTTGTTAAGAAACACCTAGCAGATTAGTAAAGGACACTCTGGAGTATGTCTGGGCAGGTCATGGAGATGTGACCTTGAGTACAATAAATGGAGGTCCCTGGCCCCTTCCACTCTAGTGCTGTTCCCCTGCTCTGTTTCCCAGCCACCATGAACTGAGCAACTTTGTTCTGCCATACCCTTCCACCATGATGTTTCTGCCTTAAAGCCACCTGACCATTGACTGGATCCCCTAAAACCATCAACCAAATTAAACCTCTCCTTCTTGAAGTTGTGGATGTCAGATATAGCATCACAGTGATAGAAAAGCTGAGTAGGACACTATTTGTATAATTTTGGGTAGGTTGCTCAATATCCTTGAGATTCAGCTTCCTTACTCATCAGATGGGTGTAAAAAGGATTAATGGATTGGAATCTCATACATAATGAACACTTTATTAATGATAGCTATTATCTTTTTGAGTCAACCAACCTTGCATTTCATCATTCTATAATACAATAGTCCCCTGGGAGGACTCAAAGATAAGGAACCCCAGCAGATACCTAAAACCATAGACACTACTGAACTTTATAATTTAATGCTTTTTTCACTATAACTAAATACTTACCACATATTGTGGCTATAAGTTTTACAGATTGGACTGTGACAAAATTAGCATAAACATCTTTTTTCCTTCTTCACGTTTCATAGATAAAAGATTCATTCTTATAATGAATAAAAGACCTTTGTAACTTTAGTATATGACTTATTTTCTTTCTCAAAAGATTTCAACTTCTAACTTAAAGGGAATACTTCATGACTCCCTTTGGCATATCCTAAAAGGCACCATCACTGCTCTCGTGCTTAGTGGTCATTATTAAATAAAACAAGGGTCATCAGAATACAAGCCCTGAGACACCACAGGTCAATCTGACAAATGAGTCAACTCATAAATACTAATGGAAAGGTCATGTATTTATCATATCTGTGAAGTATGCTGGATAAATGACTAATTCCCATCCCAGGCAGGACAGAGCAAGGCAACATAAGATCTCAATATACTGCTCAGAATGGCATATATTTTAAGAATTATTTATTTTTTTTAAATTTTCATTTACTATTTTTAGACTGTGGTTGACCGTTAGTGACTAAAACTGTGGAAAGATAAACTATATTAAGGAGGGACTACTGTACAGAGTAGACCTCAGCACTGCCTGTCTCACAACTATTCAGTGCCAAACACCTTGTGTGAGGCTGTGAGCTTCATTCAAAGACTTGAATGATGAATGACTCACTCATCTTGCTTTATGGCAGGAAGACATGTAAATCAAAAATATAAAATAAAGTATGTGCATAAATTATTGAAAAACTCATTATTTATTCAAAAATTTGGAGGCCACTTTTTTTTTCAAAGCCAAGAATTCTTTTTTAAATAAGACTTTAAACAAAGAAAGATTGTTTTACAATATGTTATACAAATCCACCACTAGAGATCAGCATAACACAAAGAATTATAGTACTGTACTTGGCCACAAAACCTAATGCAGCTACTGCAGATATTTGGCACATTAACACACACACATTTACACAAATAATTTCAGCTATTTATATTTATATACAGTACTTAACTTTGCCTAATTATGCATGTTATTTAGGTGCTTAAACTTTGGCCAGCAATAGAAAAACAATCAAAGCAATTTGATGTTTCTGGAGTATACATGATAAATTTTTCACATACATCTAGGTTGTCTGATTGACATACTCTTTACAATAGAGAAAAATTTCAATATACATATGAAAAAATACATTTATATTTTATTAATAACAATGTTAATGTTTCAATATTTTTTCTTGGTACCTTAATATATAACATCACAAAGAAGATACCAATAATTCTGATATCCTCTTGTGTTTGAGGAATATTTTCAATTCTCATTTAAATTCTTTCTACATTTATAGCAATTATCAATAAATATCATTTCAAAATTGTCCCTCTTTCTAAGGTAACTGTAATGGTCTCAGAAAGATTAAGCAATACTTAATTTCATTTTTAAAAGTACAGGACAATTTCTGATGAACTTAATAGTTAACTAGAAAATTCAACTGAATTTAGCACCTCCTTTTCTATGAATTTTGAGTAATCAAAATTTTCTTATAAAATACATGCAGTGTCTCAGGGTAGAAGAGTAACTTGCTTGTTCTCTATGAAGAATAAGCAGTAAGTCCTACTTTGACAACATCTATTCTTAGAATTTGGAGAGAAACAGAATTACTGTCCTGGCCACTGCTTCTAAAGTCAGACCTGGGTTATCACTCTGTGTAGCAAGAATGAGAATGTTGTGGTCCTATGTTTTATTCTTGGCCCAGTAAGGTAATGGTGTTTATATTACCCTTGACAATAAAGAAGTAATTTATCTCAAAATTTATGTGCAATATGACCTTTAATCTTATTGAAAAGTACATGCTTGTTATTCCTTTTTCCTTTACAAAATTACTATTTAACGTGAACTGCTGCCTTAGGAAATTTAAAAGTAGCACGTTAGAGTAGAGAAGTAGAAGGCTTTGCAGTCAGACTTGGGTTAGAATCTTCACACTGTTTACTAGCTTTGTGAACGTGTGGAAGTCAATGATCAGGCCAGGTGTCCTTTTCCTCATCCTCTTGCGGAAACTGTATTGTCAGTCATAGAGCTTTTGCATGGGTTGAAAATAACTCCAGGGATATTTCCACTACAGTGCTGTCACATGTTAGATAGTTAAAATATTTGATAAACACTTTGTATCATATATGTATCATCAAGTTTAGAACAGAACGTTGATCAATACATATTACGTCAAATTTTCATTCACTTCTAGAACTATTATTGAAGTTACCAAAGGTTTAAAAGAAAGGAAAGCCTAGTATTGTCAGCTGCATGAATTGTTTAATGTTTCTAATCATGTCTGTCATATCGCTGATTTCACTTTGAGTGGCCTTTTTCCAGTGCTGGTGAATGGTGGTCTGAATTTTGTATATGTCTCACAATAGGATAAAAAGTGGGGATACAGGCTAGTAGATTTTCATAGTTGGGAGAATCATTTTCCCTGAAACCCTTTTTCATTTGTAAATTTTTTTATTGCAACCCACTAGTACAAGGGTATCTTCAAAAACATCAGTTTTCATAAGGGAATAAATATAAGCATCTCAGCATTAAGTAAATGAATAAATTAACTAACCAAATAAGTGAATGAATCTGAATTTTTGGCAACCCAGTAAAATGTAGATAATTAAGGAAGAGATTAAGGCTATTTATCCAACTGGCTTATTGGGTGGCTGAAAGTTTGTCTATTAATGCTTTCAATTCTGAATATTGTGAACATGCTCTTTGTAGTGAAACCAGTGTAAATTGATACTGATGTTTTTGTTGTTGCTGTTGTTGTTTATTTTTTGTAGGTATGGAATAAAGTAGTCCTGCTCTGAAACATGTATATAATTGAACTGGTTTTGAATTTTCTCCGTTGCTTTTCCTAATTCTTAAATGTCTATAAAACATGCATAGTTGAAGCTTTCAATATGCAAGTACCTTGAAGAAATCTAATGATAACATAAATTTAGGCATGAATTATAGGAAGGAATCTATATGGCTGCTTTCTCATTGGCAAATGGTTGGTTTCATCCCCAATGAAACTCATAAGATCAGTTAAGGCCCAGCAAACATTAATATAGAACATTTCATTGAAAGATCCTTTTATTAGTATTAAAAATACTCCTCTACCAATTTGTTTTACTAGTTGAGTTCACAGAAATACTGAGTTTTCATGAATACTTAATAATACTTACCATTAAATGTGTTAAACAAAATACATCACTATTACCATCTTAATTTCTTAACTGTAATTTCAGCTGCTTCTTGCAGTTAATTTCTTTCTTTTTTTGCAGTTAATTTCTTGTCACCTACAGCTGGCCTTTAATGGAACTATAAATTGCAGAATCCCATACAAAAACTTGAAACAAGAATTACCATTTACGTCTAACAGGAGAAATGATATAATCTAAGCTAAAATAGACCTTTGAACACAGGAAAGATGCTGATTTTTATTAGTGTAGGAAAGGCTTTAAAAATCCTGGCTTTAAAAAGCAAGAGAAAGTATAGGCCCAACTAGAAGTTTAGACATCTTCATTTAATAATCATGTTCTATTTGCTAAGGAATAGATAAAAAGGCAATATTATCAGAAAGGATCAATTAGATATTGTTTGAAATTGCCCAAAGAATACAATAAATTAAATACCTTTCGACAGTAATGGCCAACATGTGGTAGCATTTCAATCTGACTGGTTTCAAAAACCTATCTTGTTTCCAGTACATGCACACCTAGTGCAAGAATAAACTTCTTAGTTTAGAACCCACCTGGGTGTTAGAATTAAGCTGCCATTCAGTGCTGTGCTTAATTTTACAAATGGCCCTCCTCCAGTAGTGAGTGTTGGCATTGATGAGTTTTCATTCCTAGGGAAGAAAAATATATAGAAAATACAAATAAAAACCATAAACTGCATTTTTAGTTCTTTAATCTTGTGGACATTGAAATTATGGGATAGAAATGGATGAACATTTCAATATAAAACTCCAATACTTTGTTATCTGATAGTGTAGAACAGTAGAAGAATTACATGGCATTTCATGATGTGAAATGCAATTTAAAATTTTTCATAATACCTCTTGTCCTGGTTTACATTCTCATATATTATTTTACAGAGGTAAAAATCATTGCATTTATCACTTGGGTATCTAATTTTTCTATTTGACTTTTCTATGTTCCCCAATAGTTTTTTTTTGTTGCTGTTATTTGGTTTGTTTTGGTTTGGTTTGGTTGTAGTGCGGTTGATGTCAGGTCTTCCATACATCCACTGAACTATATACATTGCCAGCCCTTTTTATTTTCTGAGACCAGGTCATGCTAAGTTGGTTAGTCTGCTCTTGACTTGCTGGGATTTCCTGCCTCAGCCTCTTGACTAGCTGATTATAGGCACATGCCACTACTCCCAGGCATCCTATAGTTTATGTGTATGATGATCAATATGAATGATAATCTCATAGAATTGCTGTGCCATTATGTAGGCCTTTCTCTTACTAAGTGTAATTCATCTTTTAAAAAGATATACATGGTCAGAGAACAACAGAAAAAGATTTTCAGTATTCTCTTTCAAAATGTTGCTATGTTATTGACTTTTTATTCAATTCAAAGCTTAACAACCTCTAATTTAAAACCAGAAGCTACATGATTGCTCTAAAGGAGGGAGTGTATAACCTAGACGTGTAAACGTCATTGGTGAGCCACCACAAGGTGGAGACCTTTCTATGTGACAAAAGACGTTGAATCCCTAGGCTTTCTTTTTCCAGAAAACCTACTGAATTCTTTCTCTTAACTGTGACCCTTAATTGGAGATTTCTCTTAGTTATCCTGATGCTCTTCCTTAGACTCAGCTGGAGACTTTTCTCTTTCAATTACTAATCTTGTTTCCTGACTTTTATTTATTCGAGATTTTAATTTTCATATAAAAGTATGCCTATAGGCTGACACATTCTGATTCTAAAATCTTCTTCAGGCCAGCAAGGAAATGATATAGCTCCTATCTTTCGAAGAAGCCTAATATAATTAATTGTTTATTCCAATAAAAAGGCCTGATGTCTTCCCCAGACCATAGTCAACACTGACACTTTGCTATTCGTATATAGGGAATTTCCAGTGAACACACAGAGCTGTTACGCTAAATGAGAACAGAACTGGATAGAGCATGGCCCCATTTCTTTCAATGACTTGAATAAATTGAGAGTGTTTGTGTAGGACCTTTTATCTGCTGAACAAAGAGCTGAGACAATGGAGACTCTATTTAATATCCCTGAATTTAGCATCTTGTACTTTAATTTGATAAACAGATAAAACTAATTTAAGGACAGAAACCCATTACTATTCCTTTAATAAAGCCTGAAATAGATTTACCAACAGAAAGATGAGCCTTGTTATTGCTAATGTTAGAGATGACGTTGTTCTCCCTTTGAGGGCAGAAGAATAATTTTATTTCAGTGTTTATCTGAATGGATTTAGTACAGCTTAGGAAACAAAGCCCTTGAAGAGTACTAAAGGATGTAGGTCAGAAGTGTTCTAGGAAGCTCATGAAGGACTTCCTTATGGAAAATACTTGAACTCTTAAGGACTGACACAGTTGCAGAAGAGATAATGTGTATCAAAACAGAACTTGGAGAACTTTGAGTTTATCATTGGTTCAGATTCTTGTAGACTTCTTCATGCCAATCTTGACTTTTAAAAATACCAAGGAATGTCTATCCAATATGAAGAGTCTCTAGTTATATTTGCATTGCTTGAAAACTCCTGACACATCATTGGATCTGATTAGTTTTTGCTGTGAGGGTAAAGGTCCTGAATCATAGTTACTCTTCAATCTCCCTTCAAGATAGCTGTCTTCTTGTGTTTACTTACATCCCTAGTGTCTTATTCTGCTTAATATCTACCATGCAGTGAATATTTTTCTACATAGTTTTCTATGTCTCTGGCTCTCCACAACAGATTATCACAGTATATTCTCTAGACAAGCAGATTCAGCCTTACCAAGAACATACTAAAAATCCAAATTCCACAACCCTACTGCAGGCCAATTGAATCAGAAACTCAGGGGTAAGGTCCAGACATCTGTGTTGTGACAAGCTCCCAGGTGATTTTGTTGTCCATTATAGACAGGGAAACACAGAATGCAGTCATAGTCAAATTGGAGATCTTTCTTTTTTTCTACTCATCTAAGGTTCTCTCTTTCTCTCTCTCTATATATAAACATCTAATTCACTAGATAACATTTTGAAGGCACTCAAACTATGTAGGGGAACCTCTTGAAGGATGCTTTATTAAAAATATACTTTGAAGATGTTTAGACTCAATTACCTATTGCTATGATTTTTTTCCTATCCCTTGGACATCTCTTTTAACAGCTCCTGAAGAGATACATCAATTTCTTAAGTTCAAAATACAGTTTGGACAAAAATTTAATTAGAAAAAATTACTGAAAACAATTTAAATATTTTTATCTAGCTTATTTATTATATATTTACTACTGACATGAACTATTATGGCCCTAGTGCTAAATTATTTTAATTTATGGCTATTCTAGAAGAAAGCAGAACTGGAGGAAAATCTATAAAAATAATGGCTATCCAGTAAAGAACAGCTAGTCAATCCTGAGAGTCTAAAATAAAATAAAACAAATCAAAACACTATTCTCCAGAAAGAGCTAGAGATTATGTATCCACATGAAAAAAGCATGCATAATCATATTCTGACATGTTCTCTACATTTTTTGTCTCCAATTTGACACAAGAAAACAAGTTGCAGTTAATGTTGTATATATGTTGTCTTGGATTATTTAGAATTACTCAACAAAATACTTTTCCAAAAACTTTATAAAGTTCTGATACAATCACATTTTTGTATTAAATATTGACCTAAGGAGAATTTCATTCACATATTATATATATATTATATATTATATATATTATATTTAACTGTCAACAGTAGATATTAGAATTTGGAATTTAATTTGAAATGGACCACCTGCATTTCAAATCCTGACAATTCAAACTCATCCTTTTCTGACTGTGCCCATTTTTTTCCAGTATGTATTCATGGTGGGCAGAGTATAAAGCAGAGATTTATGAAAATCTATTCAGTTTTTTAAGAAATAAAGAAAAAACAACATATTAAAATGTATTGAAAAATAAGAGATTAATGACCCTATCTTAAATCACCTTTCATTTTGGAAAGACAAAGATCTGAAAGCTAAATTAAAAGTGAATATTTATATTAAGGTTCTATAAGTAAAGCATGCGACTGAAGTTCATTCTGCCTCAATTTTCTTTTCTTGCAAGAAAATCAGATTTTAGAGGGACTCTCTGTGAATGTTACAACTAGAGTGAGTATTTTCTAAAATTTGAAAAGTTCCAGATCTGCAGATTTTGGTAATGTCACTAGCATTGTACATAGCAGTCTAAAATCAGTAGAAATTTAGTGTCATGTGAAAACTCCATACAGTGTTACCTGTTGACATACTAATGCCTCCTGGAAACCTGTTTCTAAATCTTTATTACCATTTTTATGGGCTATGTGCCCTCTAAGGGACTCCTTACCTCAGGAAAACTTCATGAGAGAAAAGAAGCATCTATACACAACCATTATTTTTGAGATTATAGATGGAATATAAAAATACTCTCACAGATGAATTCTAGGTAGAGAAAAAAGGATATCCTAAGGCTACTTTTATGGTATTAAATCTTCTGCCTCTCTTCTCAGACCCTGCTTAGGTTTCTTCTCCTTTGTCTCGCTCCTCAAACTGTGTTTGCTATGATAAAAATTCTTCCCTGTAGCAGGAGCTTAGGTAGCCATGTTTTAAGTCTTTGGACACACTAAAGCTAAAAAGAATAATAATGCACACTGCAAATACTGCAGCCAGGTGCTGTAGCTCATTTCACACCCCCAAAAGTTTAAGCAATGAAAAGCCAGGTGAGATTAACCTAAAAATGCGTCCAGAGAAGGATGGACCTTTCTTTTCAGATTGGAGGGAAAAAGGGACATTGCTTGGCAGAACAGAAGCAGGGATCATTTTCTAGGCAGAGAAATGATGGATGGAGGGCATTCAATAGTAAAGCATCTCACTAGGAAAGTCACAGCATGTGAGCAGTTAGGTAAATGCCATGAATGAACTGGACACATTTCAATTACACATGTTTATTCATTTACCACATTTATAGCAATATACTTAGCATTCACCAAGCTCTATGATAACTAGCAAACAGGTAAATTTAAGTGGTTTTGGATGGTCTGCCTTCAGCCCTTAAAAGTCTGTGACATTTACACAGAAGTAAAGAAATGTCAATAGAAAAGTTACCTTAATTTAATCAATTTCCTCCTTTGTGCAAGCTACTATATTAAGTGCAAGAGAGAAATCAATGGGTTGGACTGTAGCTACTCCCTTATAGATGTAATGGTGTTAGGAAGGAGACAAACTGCTGGTATCTTTCACCAAAAATGTGGCTGAAAAAATGATACATCTAGGAGATTGTCAAGAAGCCATGATCTCCATGGATAACATTTTGGGCGCTTTGGGCAACACGATCTATTTCAACTTTGTTTCTTCAACAGCTTGTTTGGTCATTGAGTAGGAAGCACATAACACACATCTGCATTTGCTACAAAGTTTCTCAGTGCATATGCTTAGTGCCTTTTTACTTCATAAAGACATAGGTGTGGAATTTCTTTTAGAATTTAGCATTGGGTGAAAGCTGTCTTTCCCTATGGAATGTTATCTCATAATGAAAGTTACATGATATTTAAGGTTTTCCTTTTTGTATGGATTTCTAGGAATATCAGAGATACATGGTCCTAATTACAATAACTATGTTTTCTAGATTTATCTCTTTATTTCTTTGGATCTTATTTTCATTTGTATTTTATTAATCTTATTGCATAAGCTCTTTGTCATGTAGACAGTTTCATTTTTAAAAGTACAAGTATAAAGAAGAGAATAAAAGGAAATAATGTAGAAAAAAGGAAAGCAAGGATGGGATGATGGAAGGAAAAAGTTAGAAAGAAAAACAAAGGATAGGTAAAAACGAAGGAAATTAAAAAGAAAGAAGGAAGAAGGAACATTATTTCTTTAGATGTTTTTATTATTATAGTACATGTTTGCAGTACCCAGTAAACACATTCATTGTGGGCAGCTGGTACATGTACATCATGACACATGTTGGTTCTTTTTGTAATCCCTTCTCCTTCCTCTCCCTCCTCCATTAGATTTTATCAATTTTATTAAACATTTTCCTTGTTCTCATAGAATATACAGCATTAATAATAATTTGTGCCTTAGAAGTATTTTTTAGAAGCAAAATGGGATGAACAAGGAAGGTTTCAGTATAAATTTTATGGGGCTAAGTTTTTCTCCTGTCTTACCTATTTCTGTTTCATAATATGGTAGCATCTCTATCCCATCAAAACAGGGTCAAAGAAAATGATGAAGGACATTGATCTGGGGGAAAAAAAGATCTCTTGTTGACTTTAAGTAATGGATTAAATAGCTATATGTTGTAGAAAATTATTGGTAGATGATTCATAATTACACCAAAACACAAAAGGAATTTCTCACTTTTTGTATGCATAATTATAGTCTTATAATTTCCTGGCCACAAAAATCTCTTGGATGTGTCAAGTTAGCCATTAAAAAGCATCATCACAATCTTCCATTTAAAATATTCTTTTTAAAAACTTAATCTTAGAAAGTGAACTCTCAAAAACAAGCATCCAGGTGAGAGGGTGTCGGAGAAAGAAGAGAACAGGAATATTTTACTTGTCTTACACTTAAGAAATTAAACTGTTGAGCGCACACCCTACTGAGGTCCCGAGTCATGCGGAACACGCAGAATCAGCCCATGCCCCAGCAACAATCCACTGGACCCCCATCCCCGCTCCTCTGTAGAGCCACCTGGTTTCACACTACAAAGACTCAGAGGACACTGGACCATTAGAACACAGTACTGAGTCCTGCTGCTTCCGGCCCAGAGGTAGGGGGTTCTGAGCCACCATCCCACTGCTTCTAGTTCAGAGGAAGGGGCTTCTGGGTCACGATTCCTCCCACTGCTCCCGGCCCAGAGGTAGGGGCTGCTGAGCTGCCATCCCACTGCCCCTGGACCAGAGGAAGGGGCTTCCTGGTCACTATCCCTCCCACTGCTCCCAGCCCACAGGAAAGGACTTTTGGGCCACCATCCCTACCACTGCTCCTGGCCCCTATCACACCTCTCCCAGCTCAGAGGAGGTAATCTGTGCAGGGGCCAACAGCTCCCACCCCAGTTGAAATGAGAAAACACATAAATAAGTCTCAAAACCAGACTTCCAGATCACCTACAGCAACCCCAAAGGGAAATGAGATGGAACACTCTGATATTCAACCACCTGGACCCACTGAACTGGCAACAAAAGGGGATCTGGAAAAGAGGAAATCAGAAATAATTTCTCAGATAACAGGAGAAATTGTGCCCTTAGTGCAAGACATGATTAATAAATCTAGAGAGGAGCTCAGAAACATGATGGAATCCCAACATAGGAAACAAATGGAATCCATAAAACAGATGCAAATAGATTTCCAGGACATGAAAAACTCCATTGAAAGTCTACACAGAAGAATGAGCCAATGTGAGGACAGAATTTCAGACATAGAAGAAAAGATTGCAATTAGTGACCAGGAAAAGAAAAATTGCTTCCAAATTATAAGGGAACATGAGAAATCAATCCAGCAGCTGCTAGATGATGCAAAGAAGAATAACATAAGACTGATTGAAGTCAATGAAGAAACAGGAGAGAGTGCAGATGACATAAAAAATCTCTTCACAGAAATAATGGCAGAAAACTTCCCAAACAGGGGAAAAGAGCTTGACACACAGATAAGTGAGGCATAGAGGACTCCAAATAGCCTTGATCAAAACAACTCTACACATAGGCATATAATTGCTAAGATTCCAGAAACTAAATTCTACAAGCAGTTAGAGAAAAGAAACAAATCACATACAAAGGAAAGCCCATCAGAATCACAGCAGACTTCTCAACACAAACCGTCAAGGAAAGAAGAGCTTGGAGTGACATATTCCAAGCCTTAAAAGAAAATAGCCTCCAGCCAGATTGATGTAGCCTGCAAAACTATCTTTCAAAATGGATGGAGAAATAAGATACTTTCATGACAAAGAGCACCTTAGGAACTTCTTGAAAACCAAACCAGCACTCCAAAGAATTTTACACAATATCCTAGGAACAGACATTGAGGATCACAACCCCAGGAAGCTAAGCAGAATGAACCCATCTGGCATGACAAGAAATTAAATGGAAAGGGGGAGAACCCAACAAAAAGAAAAAGTCATGGCAATGACAAGTCAATACGTTTCAGTTATAACCATCAATGTTAATGGTCTCAATTCACCAATCAAAAGAAATAGACTGGCAGAATGGGTCAAGAAGCAAAATCCAACAATATGCTGCATACAAGAAACACACTTAATTCAAAAGGAAACTCATAGACTGAAATTTAAAGGTGGAAAACAATACTCCATGTGACAGGAACCCGAAAAAAAGCCGGAGTAGCTATCCTCTTGGCAGATCAAGTAGATTTCAAACCAACACTGATTAAGAGAGATGAGGAAGGACACTACATCCTTGTAAAGGAAAGAATCCAAGAGGAAGAGATGACAATCATAAATATCTATGCACCAAACCTAGTGCACCCAACTACATAAAACAAATACTAACTGACATGAAAAGTCATATATGCACTAATACAATTGCAGTGGGGGAACTCAACACCCCACTGTCACAAATAGATAGATCAACTAGACTAAAAATAAGTAATGAAATACTAGAACTCAATCGAACTCTTGAACAAATGAACTTAACAGATGTTTCCAGAGTCTTCCACCCCACAAAATCAGAATACACATTCTTCTCAGCTGCACATGGGTCATTCTATAAAATAGACCACATACTCACACATAGAACATGTTTAAGTAAGTGCAAAGGAATTGAAGTTATCCCCTGTATATTATCAGACCATTGTGCCATGAAATTGGAGATCGATAGCAAAAGAAACTCAAAAAATTTCATAAACACGTGGAAATTGAACAACACACTTCTGAATAACCAATGGGTCACAGAGGAAATTAAAGAATAAACCAGACAATTCCTTCAATTAAATGACAATGACAATACAACATATCAGAATCTATGGGACACAATGAAAGCAGTCTTATGAGGGAAATTCATAGCAGTGAATATGCATATTAGGAAAACAGAACGAGCCCAATTAAACAACCTGATGCTGAACCTCAAGCTTCTAGAAAAAGAAGAACAGGACAACCACAGAGCTCATACAAGAGAGGAAATTATAAAGATCAGAGGAGAAATCAATGTAATGGAGACTAAGAGAATGATACAAAAAATCAATGAATCCAAGAGTTGGTTCTTTGAAAGAATCAACAAAATTGACAAATCCTTAGCCAAACTTATCAGAAAAAGGAAAGAAAAGGCCCAAATCCATGCAATTAGGAATGAAAAGGGTGAAATGACAACAGACCCAGCAGAAATCCAGAGGATCATCAATACCTACTTCCAGAACCTATACGCCAATAAGATGGACAACACAGAAGAAATGGACAGATTCCTAGATACATATGAATTACCAAAGTTGAATGAAGAAGACCTAAAAATTCTGAACAGCCCAATATCAACCAATGAAATTGAAAATGTAATTAAAAGCTTATCAACTAAGAAAAGCCCAGGCCCTGATGGCTTCACTGCTGAATTCTACAAGACATTTAGAGAGGAACTGCTCCCACTACTGTTGAAACTCTTCAGTGAAATTGAAAGGGAAGCAATACTCCCAAATTCATTCCTGGAAGCAAGCATCACCTTGATCCCCAAAGCCGAGAATGACCCAACCGAAAAAGAGAACTATAGGCCAATCTCACTAATGAACATAGATGCAAAAATCCTTAATAAGATAATGGCAAACAGAATGCAGAAGATCATCAAGAAGATCATACACCCTGATCAAGGGGGATTCATCCCAAGGATGCAGGAATGGTTCAATATACGAAAATCAATCAATGTAATACACTATATCAATAGAGTCAAGGACAAAAACCATATGATTATCTCCATAGATGCAGAAAAAGCATTTGACAAAGTCCAACATGCATTCATGATAAAAACCCTACAAAAAATTGGAATAGATGGTCTCTACCTCAAACTGATAGAAGCCATCTATGAAAAACCAACAGCCAATATCATACTAAATGGTCAAAAACTGAAATCCTTCACACTAAATTCAGGAACAAGACAAGGATGTCCACTATCACCACTCTTGTTCAATATAGTTCTGGAAACTTTAGCCATGGCAATTAGACAAGAGAAAGAAAGAAAAGGAATAAAGATAGGTAATGAAGAAGTCAAATTGTCATTATTTGCAGATGACATGATACTCTATATAGAAGACCCCAAGAACTCCACCAAAAGTCTTCTAGACTTAATAACCAAATTCAGTCAAGTAGCTGGTTACAAGGTCAACACACAAAAATCAATAGCTTTCCTCTACACCAATGACAGACTCACTGAGACAGAAATAGGGCAAGCAATTCCTTTCACAATAGCATCCAAAAAACTGAAATACCTAGGAATCAACCTAACGAAAGAAATCAAGGACCTCTTCTCTGAAAACTATGTCACTCTGAAAAGAGAGATTGAAGATGCTATCAGAAAACGGACAGACATCCCCTGCTCCTGGGTAGGAAGGATTAATATAGTGAAAATGGCCATACTTCCAAAACTGCTATATAGATTTAATGCAATTCCAATTGAGATCCCAGCAGCATACTTCATGGACCTTGAGAAAACAATCCAAAAATTCATTTGGAACAAGAAGCGACACAGAATAGCAAAAGCAATTCTAGGTAACAGAGACATAGCAGGGGGTATCACAATCCCCAACCTGCAACTCTACTACAAAGCTACTGTGATAAAAACAGCATGGTACTGGCAAAGAAACAGACCTAAGGACCAGTGGAACAGATTAGAAGATGCAGAAAAAATGCCAGATACACTCAGCCATCTCATCTTTGATAAAGGATACAAACACCCTCTTTAATAAATGGTGCTGTAAAAATTGGGCTTCAACTTGCCAAAGATTAAAACTAGACCCTTTATCTCAAACCATGCACTAAACTAAAATCAAAATGGATTAAAGATCTAAATATTAAAATAGAAACTCTGAACCAGTTGGAACAGAGATTAGGTAGAACCCTTGAAGACATTGGTGTAGGAAAAGATTTTATGAACAAAACCTCAGTTGCCTGTGAACTAGCATAAACAATCAACAAGTGGGATCTCTTCTTATTAAAAGGCTTCTGCACAGCAAGAGAAACCACCAGCAGTGTGAAGAGACAACCCACAATGTGGGAAAAAATCTTCACCTGCTCTTCCTCAGACAAAGGCCTACTATCTCGAATCTATAAAGAACTTCAAAAGATCAGACTTCTCAAATTTAAAGACCCAATCTGAAAATGGGCATCTGAAATGAATGGACATTTCTCAGACAAAGAAGTAGAAATAGCAAATAAATAGATGAAAAAATGTGCAACATCACTGGTCATTCGAGAGATGCAAATGAAAACAACCCTGAGATTCCACTTCACTCCAGAAAGAATGGCTGCTATCATGAAATCAACCAATAACAAATGCTGGCAGGGCTGTGGGGAAAGAGGAACCCTGCTCCACTGCTGGTGGGAGTGTAGACTGGTGCAAGCACTGTGGAAATCAGTCTGGAGATACCTCAAAGAACTAGGACTGGAAGTCCCATTTGACCCTGCTATTCCACTGCTGGGGATCTTCCCCAAAGAATTAAAAGAATCATACCACAGTGATATATGTGTACCCATGTTCATAGCAGCACAGTTTGTAATAGCTAAAACTTGGAAACAGCCCAAATGCCTATCAACTGGAGACTGGATAAAGAACATGTGGTTTTTTTATAAAATGGAAGTACTACTCAGTCATAAATAATGAGAAATTAGAGACATTTATAGCTAAGTGGATGCACATTGAGGCAATACTCTTCAGTGAAATAAATAGGACACACATGTATAAATACCAAATAGTTTCTCTGGTGTGAGAAACTGAAAGTGTAAATAAGGACTAAATGTATAATAGGTAATGTGAAATAGGAAGAAAAGGGGCAAAGGGGAAGGAAGTGGGAGGGCTAGGGAAAAGGATAGAAGGGAATGGGATTAATATGAGAAAATGGAAAAATAGGAACAAAATCTTTGTAAATAGGGAGGAATAGAGGGGTTGAAGGGAGGGCTAGGCAATGGTGAAAAATAAGAACCAAGAGAGACTATGTAAAGGTGCAAATTTCCAATGATGAATGTCATTATATTGTATACCTAAAATGTACCAATGATTAGAATGAATAATCGATAATGTAAAATAGGAAGAAAAGGTCCGAAGGGGTAGAGGTAGTGGGAGGGGCAGGGGAAAGGATAGAAGGGAAAGGAAAAATACTGAGAAATGGTAAAAATGGAAATAAAGTCTTTGTAAATAGGGAAGGGTGGAGGGCATGAAGGGAGGGCTAGGAATGGGGAAAAAATGAGAACCAAGATGCATTATGTAAAGGTACAATTCCCATTGAGAAGTGTAATTGTGTTTTATACCTGCAATGTACCAATAAAAGAATTTAATAAAAAAAAAAAAGCATCATCACAGGCTGGGGATTTAACTCAGTGGCACCACACCTGCCTGACAAGTGCAAGGTCCTGAATTCGATCCCTGTACCAAAAAACAAAAAAAAAAAAAAAGAAAGAAAGAAAAAAGCGTAATCTCAAATAAAAGTTTCAAGTATGGAGAATTCTCCCTGAATTTTGTTAATGCAAATAAGTGGCTTTTCATATAAAAGAGACCATTAATTTCCAATAATACATTTTCAGATTTAGTTGGTGAAATCAGGAATGAGTCTTTCCAAGAAGAAAATAATACCAGTCTGAAATTGCTGAAAACCTAGCCTGGATATTTTTAGTCTGTTAAAGATCCTTATAATACATGTCTTTTTAAACTATCTATTTCTTCATTTCTCTTTTGATCTATTATTGGGGTGTAGACCAGTTCGAGAATGACAAGCTAAGGAATCCCCTGGCTTAACGCACATATTATTTTCAGTATCATATTTAAACCTAATAGCAGAAGGAAAAAATCTTTGAATGCTTTGTTTTGTGATACTCTGTTTTGCTTTTAATATGAGATGAAATCAAACTACCAAGTTCTATGTTTCCTACCAAAAGAAATATATGAAGGTTAATGAGTTCCACACATACATAAAAGAACTACCATCGAGATCACCTGGGCTTTTTAGAAAATAGGACTTCTGGGTTTCACTGAAGCCAGCACGCTTATCCTCTCAGCCTGGGTTCCACAGAGGTCGTGGTAGTCCATGATAGAATGTAGGGGTTTTGTAGTTGGATAAGAAACAGTTACATATTTATTTTTAATCAAAATTTAGTCTATTATTCTAGTACAAATGTGACTGATCATACTATTATTAGCAGCATCAGATTTCAGATATCTTTAGAACATATTGCAAATGCTCCACACACATATATGTGATGTCATTTATACACATCTTTGATATTATAATAACTCTTAGAGCCACAATTGTACCTTAGTTGATACTTTAATAAAGGAATACATTTTACCATGTCATATTTTTATAATTATTTGTCAGTGTAATTTCTTTGGGTTTATGTTTATTTTGCTTTACACAGTTAAATATATGAACCATGCAAGAGGTTGGTTTCTCCAGACCGACACAAGTGTCTTAGACACATAAAAGAAGGTTAAAAACACCTATAAAGAATAGTGTTTCTCAAACTTTAGCATGCATCTGAACCACCAGAAGGGTTTGTTAAATCACATTTTGTTGGGTCCTACTCTGGAGATTTTGATTTAGTAGATTTGAAATGTGGTTTAATATTTATATTTCTATAATACTACTAATTTGGTCCTAAAAACACACATTGAGAAGCACTGATTAGAATACCCTGGCTCCCAGTGTTTGAGACAGAGCAGTAGTTCTAATGTATAACCAGTTGATATAACGAGGAGTCGATGTAGCTCTTGGATTACAAGTTGATGGAACATTTGCTGTCACTCCCTTGCCCACAGAAGACATAATTACTTAACTATTGCATTTTCTCAAGCCTTGATCAATCACAAACTCACCAATGATTAATCTTAGAAAGTTATGAAACTATTGCAGCTTGTTATCATTTGCCCCTTAGTTATCTTTCATTAATGAATTTCTAATTTTAAGACAGGAAAGAAATCAGAGTTGTAATGTGCACATTAGGTCAATGATAGGCTTTTTAGTTAAACCATTTAAATCTAGTAGAAATATATTTTTTTCTACTAATTTGCCCATAGCTTCTTCTACCCTACTGCACCATAGTAACGGGGTCAAGAATAAACTAAAAAAAGTGTTGTTGGTGTTGAACTTGTAAATTAAAAGTAAAAAAGAATTAAGGATATTTGTTTCTATATAAAGATAGCAAACACAAAGGCATTTAAAGTCAAAGATAGTTATATTTTTCCTACTATTTCTCATGTCTTTCTTGTTGTTTGTGTGCTAAGCTATAATAAGACTTTTCCTATGTAATTAAAATTTGGGGGAACACTGATAGAAATTATAGACAGGAATAGGAACATTATTGTGCACCAAATTCCCAAGTTGGTTTTATTTTTAGTTTCCCTAGACCCAGTGCTAAATTGTGAAAGTGCATTTGTTGTAGTGCATAGATAGGAATTTATATAATTGTTATATTTATTTGAAAGACATCAAAAACACATTTAAATCCTCTCCCTCAATATTTTAAAAACAATTCAGCAATCAAAGAATACTGAAATAGTTGCATTTCTTACTCTGGCTTCAGAATATGATCAGATTGATGTTTCTAATTGTAAAATGAAGATATCTTGCATAGGACAATCATGAAATTTAAAAATTAACACCAAATCCTTATAAAATTCCTACTAGGAACTTTAGTTAACTCTATTTTTACATTTTTAGTACTCTAAATTTTGTAAAGTTTTACAGAACTGATGACTTCTAGTTTTCAGTGACTTAGCAAGGCAACTCAACTGCATCACTCATATATTAGGTTAGTAACAGAATAGTGGTCTTTCCTACATTATCATTTAAAGATCACTACTCTAAATTTCTTTAACCTTTATTCATGCATCAATATAAAATATTTCCTTTCATATTTTGATGAGAGATATAAAATGTTAATCAAAATACTTTTTACTTATGCATACTATAAATGGGAGGGAAGTAAAATGTTTAATATAAAAAAGTAAAGGCTGATGAAATCTGTCTCTTATGATTTACAAGAATCTTTGGAGAACTGTATTTCATACTTTATCTGCATAAATAATCTTGATAGACTACAGTGCCTTTTTAATAAACTGACTCCTAAACTACTTTCCACTGTACCAAACACACATCATTTAGACTCTGTAAGTTTTTCTTCTGTTACCTTGTAGAGTCTAGACAAATTCTCATTAAGGTACTAACTTTCTTTCAATTTTTAGAGCACTATGGGGATTATTTAGTAAGCACGCACAGGGCAAAGATTAAAGTCTTTGCACAAATTACTTGACTCATTTAGGAAGGAAGTGGATGCTTGAACTTCATAAAAATATTGTATATAAAGCAGTGGGATGTACTACTTTTATGCACACTAAAATAATCTAGTTGTTTGTCCCAACTACAGTTGGAAGAACAGGGATTCATAGTGAATGAGGCCAGTGAACTACAGAGTAAAATCTGGCTGGGAGAAAGAAAAAAATGCAAATAAATAGTATATGGTTATATAGAATTGACTTTGGTACACTTGGCTTGGGCCATTTTCTAAAACCTTGATATGGCCAAATTGAGTTAGCTTCTCTTGTAGCATATGATATTTATCATATAAAATTCCATATTTATATGTCTATCCCCACCACATAACCATTTTAAGCAAAAATCGTCTCTTAAACATTCATGGGCCAAATACAGTATTGCTGCCAATATTTGTATTTCTGATACATGAGTAATCAAAATAATATATTTGTGTTGTATACTATTATACATGACAAAAATGTGTTATCTTTCTAGTTTGTTCTGTCTTGCAATTGTAGAAACAGCATCAGATATCATCCAATATATTTTAATAGAATTCATTTAAAAATTTTATCAAAGATGTTGATCATTGTAATCTTTCTAAATAAATGACTCATCTGAAGGATCATGTATGCATATCATAGAAAGTAGTTTAGTTAATATTTACAAAACATAATGGAAAAGACTGCTATATTTATAGTCATAAGGTGATGCTTAGGAAGGCAGTGCATTGGAACAGTGAAATTTCAGTTAACCAGAACATTCTGATGCATCATTTTGGAAATAAGGTAAAGTTATCAATCTCCTTAGCTTACTCTGTGTAAACTCAGTTTATAAAGAGCTCTTCAGCATTGACTGTAGAAGCAAACAACTTCCTTGGGTGTCACCTTTCTGAATTGGCTATTGAACTAAAATCATTGCTAAAGTAGGAAACTAGAATCAATGCTACTTACTCAGCTCTTTACTTGAAGTGAAAACAAACAACTGCCATTTTCTGTATTTGTTGACTATCAAAACCCATTTTCCTCCTACAACCTACCCTATTATAAGATTCTTGTCTCAAATTACATATTGAAAAGTTTATTAGAATAAAGAATATAATGAATAAGAAAAATAATTATACATTCACATATGTACATCTGAAGTACAGGAAGTTACTAATACACATAAACCAAACTGTTGATTATTATATAATAGATAATAAAATTGACTTCCTTCCTTTGCTCTTGAAAGGAATTGCCTTCTTAATGAGACTGACATGACTTGAATGAGGCTTGAAGCTGGGGAGTTCTCATTTTGAATGCATAGAATTTGGATATGTAACAGAAACTGGAAACATTCAGTCCAATTGTAAGAAGTTATGGAGCATTTCTAACACTCTAAATGGGACCTCCACATATTTTTCCATGATAAAAACATCTGCATGTAGTGTTTGGGTACTAGTATACATTCAATTGGTATTAGTATATGCACAATTCTTTCAGTCTACTAAAAATTAAACAGTTTTATGGGCTAAGATAGACACTTATCGAATGTCAGATAGTAAGAAAAAAGAGAAAATCACTTTGAAATAAATTTTGAGAATCTATATGCAGCCTGAAGATTCTATAAATAAATAGTCAGAAAGAAGAGCCCTTTATAAAGATAATCGATCACATTTTGATAAACTAGGTATGGTAGAGAAATCTGTCAAATGCTGATGGTATTTGGGTAGATGTGGATTATTTTCCTTTTAACCTTTTGTCTTCTAGAATAAGTTAGAAAATCAGGCAGGAGTTTAGGACAGAAAGGAAAGAATATGATAATGATATATAGTTGGAAAACTTTGGGCATATATTTAGGTATCTAGGACCATCCATCTAATCTAATCTAATGTACTTTTATAGACAGGAATATGGCTCAGTGGTAGAGTTTTTTCTGTACATACACGAAGTTCTGGGTTTGATTGCCCAGAACTGCAAAAAACAAAAGGACATATTTATATGCAAAATGAATAACCTATTGATTCAGTAAATATTTATTTTGCACTTTTTTTTTTGAGACAAGGTTTAGCCTAGATGTGAGTAATAATGGATAAAAAATAGACTTGAGCTACAGTTTGCATCTTAAACATCCCCAAATGCCATGTATTGGAGGCTTGGTTCTAAGCGAGGTGCTTTTGAGTGATAGTGAAACATTTAAGAGGTGGGGACTACTAGGAGACCTTTAGGCCACTGGGATGGAGTGCCCTCTAGATAGGGATGGTAGGACCCCATCACATTCCCTTCCTCCTTTTTTTGCTTTCATGTCATAAGGTGAGCAATTGTGCTATACAACATGCTTCTGCCATGAGGTTCTGCCTCCCCACAGGCCTAAAGCTATGGTGTCAATCATGGACAAGGATCTCTAAAACTGTGAGCCAAAATTAAAATTATGTCTTTAAAAGCTAGCTATATCAGGTATGTAACATAGTGATGCAAAGCTAACACAATATTGTCTTCACCTTTACAGACCTCATAGTTTAATATAACAAACAAACTAGTAAATAATATAGTATGTAAGTGATAAAAAGAACTACATGTGATTCAATATAGCTGTGAATCACCACATTTTCAAAATCAATGATCAGAAGGCTGTGTTAGAGTTGAGAGACTGTACAATGTGGAAATAATACTTTCTATTTTCCCCATGATTACTTTTGAGACTGTTGAGAAAGAGACAAGTATGGTAAACTTATATATTATCTTAGGAACTTTTCTCATTGCTGGGAAAAAATACCTAACACCCAAAGTTAAAGAAGGAAAGACTTATATCAGCTCAAAATTTGTAAAGGTTTCAGTCCATAGTAGGCTGGCTCCAAGGTAAGGTGGCATGACAGAGGGGCATCACAGAAAAGACAGAGCTCATGCTATGGTGTCAGGAAGCAGAGAGGGATCAAGGAAGAGAAAGGAGATATTCTCTTCCAGGTCTTGCCCATGGTGACTCACCTCCTCCAACCAGGCTTCACCCCTAAACATCACATTTAGCTATAAACTTATTGTTGGACTAATCTACTGATGAGTACCTCGACCCCATATTCCAGTCACCTCCCCAAAACTCCATCTATGAGCACATGAGACTTTGGAGACATCTAGATATAAAACATAACAGTAATATTTATAAAAATATTAACAGTAGTCATTTGAGGATAAAATTAATCATGACTTTTGTTTTCCTCATTTTGCTCATGTATATTTTCTAAATCTTTAACTTTTATATGCTTTATGTAAGCCCAATTTGACATCATTAGAATTTTTTTTTTTGCAAATTGGAAGGAAATGAAGAGATGGAAGGAGAGGGGGAATGTATAAAGAGTTATGATGATTGTGTTCCAACTTCCTATGAGGAATGTAATCATTGCATACTGCAAATATGTAGTAATAAAAGTAAAAATGTAAATTTTTTTAAAGAAAGGTGAGTAGAATTACTTACCCTAAGCCAAGCAACTGACAAACTTCATTTGAATTCTGGGTGGTCCAGTTCTCAGCACATGCTGCATGCCAAATGCTCTGGATTCTGAACTGCACCAGCCCATTGTTGTTCATGGTGCCATTGAAAAGACGCACTAAAGATGCAATAGTAGAATAGTGGTAACCAGGCTGTAGGGTAGGGAAGATGAGAACTTAATCAAAGGCACAAAATTTTATGAATTTCACAGCATGATGTCACTAGTTAATGATAATATTAACTACTGTATATTTTAACCGTAAGAAAATAATTTCCAAATTTCATAACAAACTGATATATCTGAATTTATGGACAAATATTTGATTTAATCATTCTACATTGTATATGTTTATCATACATCACCCTATACCCCATATATATACATAACTATATTTTTAATTTAAATGATAATTTTGAATTTATTGAAATTTAAATAAAATTTAAGAAGTAACTGACACATATACAGATGCATTAAAGACATTAGATCATGCCCAGAGTCATTTTGACCTAGGCTAATAGGAGTAATTGACAATCTAAACAAAACATGCAATATTATTAATATTTAGAGTATAGTGATAGTAATTTTTAAGAAAGTGTTAGAAGACATAAGTTGAAAAACATAAATTGAGTAGATTTAATTTCTATCTTTCATGTAACTGTAACAACATAAAAGAGAGATATGCCAATTCATTGCATGTTAACACAACAAATAAACAGAAATAAAGTTATGTGTAAAGAACATAGTATATAAACTTAGTCCACAATGGGTCAGTGGTTCTACTGCCTGCCTTGCAAGCGAAAGGTCCTGAGTTCGATCCCCGGTACCGAAAAAACAACAACGACAAAAACTTGGTCCACAAGAAGAGGAAAGTTTAACTTTTTAATTAAGGAAAACAAGTTCAGAAAAACAAACAAACAAATCTTTAGGCATGTATTCCTACTTATTTCTTCAGATAGTCTTTCTTTTTGATATTTGGTTTCCCACTGTCTTACAAACATTTGGGTTAGAATGCTAAGGCTATTTTTCTCTAGATAGGAAATGTAGCAAAATAAGGTAGAATCAAACAAAGAAAACATCAGCAATGGTAGTCTAGTTATTTGCAACTACTATACTAAAATTATTGTTTACATTTCAGCCTTTTATGAAAATACTTAGGCTACTGGCTAGAATTAGACAGACATAGTTTCAAAATATAGCTTCAGCTTTTACAAGATGTGTGATCTTTGCAGTCATTTAACTTCCCCAAAAGGCAGTTTATTCATGGCCAAAATAAAGCTACTTCTGTTTTAGAATTGTTTTATAGTATTTAATTACAGTGCATGACATATCATATGTAAGCACTGAATATTTTCTTAGAAATAAAAATAAGACATAGTAAAAGAATATATTTCTCATATTGGTATAGGAATCAGAAAGGAAGACCAGAATGAAACTCAAGGAAGCAGGAGGAAGTCTGAAGAGCGAAGAATGAAATGACCATGTCTAGGGAAGTCAGTTATAAATAAGCATGTAGGTGTCTCAGAACACAGTAGTCAATATGAGTGGTGCCACAGTTCTTGATCTGAGTTAGTGCCTCCTGTGGTAGTTTAAGTTTACATCATGAATACTGGCTGTCCTAGACTTACACTTACTAAATGCAACAATTTTAAACAAACAAACAAACAAAACATAGAGCCTGAATGTTAACTCTCCTTCTAACCAGAGAGGTACAAAATTGCTGAAATCATTGAGAAGATGTTCACGTTCAAAATGCCAAAATACATTATTGTAAACACACAAGTAATCTTTGTTTCACAAATTTGTTGAATCCAACAGTAGAGGTTAAAGTAATACAAATATTTTTGTAATACAAGTACTACAAGTCTGTATATATATATATATATATATATATATATATATATAATATCTTGTAATTACAAGAGGTTAAACGAATACAAGTATTTTTGTAAAAATGAGACATACCACAATGTGCTTCATCTGAGCCATCCTGACAGTGTGGGTGGCTGTCACACAGATTCACCAGTGGAATACACTCTCCATTTTCGCACTGAAACTCATCTTCCTTGCAGGGGTCTATTGGGAAAGAATGTTTCTTGTATAAGATAAATGAAGTATAAATGGCTGATTTTATAGCACACTTTCTATTTAGATCCTTTTAAACATCATCACTTAGCCACAGCATATGGTGGAACAAACTTTAATACTGAATACACCACGTATTATGTTACTCAGAATTCCCAGAAATAGTGTCAAAGATAGACTTGTGGCTTTAAAGAAAGCTAAGATGAAACCTCAGGTGTCTGGTTTGCAGAAGCGTTTGGGCATGTTTCTAGAGGTGGCAGAGAGGCTTGGGATACAAGTATCATAATCTCTGTTAACATCTCTTTAACAAACTCCTTTACTCCCAAATAACATACAAGTGACAGCCACTGGAATGTTATGCAAGCATCACTATCCAAATGACACCTTCACATACCTATTACATCGAAATGTGGATGTTGTCTTTTGGTGGAAACAAAGTTATATTTGGTTGAAAACAGTATGTTCACTTAAATCCTGGTCAGATGGGAAAGGGAAGTCACAAATAAATGGAAAACCCACAATGCCAGTGATGTGAAAGTTGAAGATGGAGCTCCAAACAAGTAAAACAGTGTTGGAGGGAAAAAGAATGTGCTTGGTTCTTTGGAAAAACAGAAAGACAATGAAAAGGTTTGGACAAAGAAGAAACTGGGTAGATGCAGGAGTTGATGGCTGTTTATGAAATGTGGTTGTACGGAAACAGGCCTACTGGAAATAGTCATTTTGATCAGAGGAAGTAGGTGCACTTCTTTTCAAGCATTGTTTAGTCGTAAAAATATTTTGCCCTGAGATTGGCATCCTATTGCTGGGAGAGATGATTTTGCTTTCTTGAAGGTGTTTTCTGATCATATGAGAAACAGTCTAGAACTGCTGGAAAGATACTAGGAATTGTGCTGAGAATCATGTGGGATTTGGATGTCCTGATGATGGTGATGGTATTGATTATGGAAAGGCTTAATCCTTATGTCTTACATAGCAAATTAAAAGAGAAGAACTTAACATATGCAAGGAACAGAAGACCTGCTTTACTGGTATCAAGGTGTCACAATTCAAGTTACAGGGATATTAGAAACAAATTTAATAAATCTCCATGGATAATTTATTTATGATGACAAAATGTAATGGTACTTGAAAATAATTATTTCTATTCTTTAAAGAAAAGTATTAAATTTTACCATATTAAACTTACAAAACAACAAAGATAAACTCAAAACTGTTCCAGTGACTATCAATCTTGGTCTCCTATTTCTGGCTGTTTAAAAAAAGGAAAATCCAGGTGTGGTGGTGCACACATGTAATCCCAGAGCTTGGAGTCTGAGGCAAAAGGATCACCAAGAGTTTGAGGCCTGCCTAGGCTACATAGTGTGTTCAAGGTCAGCCTGGATGAGACAATGGCTCAAAAAATTAATTAATTAATTAATTAATTAAAAGTACAAAAAGGAGATTACTTGTATTTTTCCAAAATTAAAAAAAAAAGACTGACTGGGGTCCTTGGAGAGAGTTAATGTAGAGGACAGAGGAATGGTGCCACCCAGCAAACCAAGTGTCAAATGCCCAGAGGGAAGGTATTTTTATTGTGTTGACTGGAAATGAGGTCAGCATCTCTTTTCCCAGCCTCATATTTATTACATGCCAGGATCCATGAAACTACAGAAAGAGCAGAACCTGCAGCTCTGGTCTACTAAAGGAGTCATGTTGACCAAAAGAAAACTACTCTGGTGATACATTTCTCCTGTTTGTCTTTCAACACAGAAACTGGTGAAACAGAGTAGAAAATAGAAGATAAGACAAAGACATTATTTTACCTTCCTCTAACTTACGTTATTTGACAAAAGTTTTTGTCATAGTTGGATGGATAAGAACAGCTTTAATCAAATGATATGAAAGTTTTGATGCTATCGTTGACTGTATGTTTTATTTAAAATTAAGTCTTAGTTACCCAATTAAGATAATTTATTATTTGAAGTGACTGGAAAAGTGACCAAATTTGTGTGAAATGTCAAAGGACAAAAAGGAAGAATTAAAATAAAGCAGAAGGAGGCAAAGATTTCTTTATTTTGAAATCAAGCATAGCCATTCATTAAACACAATGTACAATACACCAGGTGTGTTATCCAATTCATCAAAATTTCTCATTGTTGTATCCCTGGGGGCTTAGCAAAATGGCACAGAAGAGCAAACCAGCAGGTGTTTGTTAAAATTAACTAAAATAATAAATATTAAATGATTAAGTGACAGCAGACATTTCAACACAAACCCTCAAGTAAAAGAGAGCCTGGAGTGAGGTATTTCAAGCCCTAAAAGAAAACAACCTCCAATCTAGACTGATGTACCCTACAAAACTATCTTTCAAAATTGATGGAGCAATAAAATACTTCCATGACAAAGGACACCTGAGAAACTTCATGAATACCAAACCAGTACTCCAAACAATTCTAAATAATATCCTAGATAAAGATAACAAAGGTCACAACTCCATAAGGCCCAAAAGAGCAAATACATCAGGCAAGGCAAGAAATTAAAAGGAGAGGGGAAAAAAATAAAAAAGAATCAACAACAGGAAAATAACATGACAATAATGTCAATACATATAAGTTATAACTATCAATGTTAATGGTGCAATTCACCAATCAAAAGAAATAGACTGGAAGAATGGTTTAAGAAGCAAAACCCAATAATATGCTGTATACAAGAAACCCACCTAGTTCAAAAAGAAACTCATAGACTGAAAGTAAAAGGATGGAAAACTGTTCTCCATGTGACAGGAACCCAGAAAAAAGCAGGGGTAGCTATCTTATTTGCAGTAAATTTCAAAACCAAAACTAATTAAGAGAAACAAAGAAGGACCCTAGGTACTTATAAAGGGAACAATCCAAGAGAAAGAGATGACAATCATAAATATATATGCACCAAATACTACTGCCACCAACTATGCAAAATAAATATTAAGGGACATGAAAAACCAAATAAGCACTAATACAATTGTAGTGGGGGACCTCAATACCCCACTGTCACAAATAGACAGATCATCTAGACAAAAAGTCAACAACAAAATGCTAGAACTGAACCAAGCTTTTGAACAAATGGACTTGATAGATGTCTACAGAGGGTTCCACCCAACAAAATCAGAATATACATCATTTTCATCTGCACATGGGTCATTCTCCAAAATAGACCAAATGCTAGCTCATAGAACATGTTTAAGTAAATGCAAAGGAATTGAATTTATCCTGTGTATATTATCAGACCATAGTGCAATTAAACTGGAGATCAATAGCATAAGTAACTGCAAGAACTTCACAAACATATGGAAATTTAATAACACTATCCTGAACAACCAATGAGTCAGTGGAAATTAAAGAAGAAATTAGATGGTTTTTACAAATAAATGATAATGCCAGTACAACATACAGGAATCTATGGGACACAATGAAAACAGTTATATGAGGGAAATTCATTGCAGTGAATGCCCACACTAAGAAAACAGAGAGAGTGCAAATGAACAACCTAATGCTGAATTTTAAGCTCCTAGAAGAAGAGCAAGACAACCCCAAAGCTCATGCAAGGGAGGAAATTGTAAAGATCAGAGCAGAAATCAATGCAATGGAGACTAAGAGAACAATACAAAAAAAAATCAATGAATAGAAGAATTGTTTTTTTGAAACAAGAAATAAAATAGATAAACTCTTACCCAACATTATCAAAAAAAGGAGAGAAAATCAAATTCATACAATTAGGAACAAAAAAGGTGATGTCACAACAGATTGACCAGAAATCTAGAGGATCGTCAATACCTACTTCAAGAACTTATACTCTAATAAAATGGAAAACACAGAAGAAATGGACAGATTTCTAGATACATATGAATTACCAAAGTTGAACGAAGAAGATATAAAAATTATAAACACCCCAATTATAATCAGTGGAATTGAAAATATAATTAAAAATTTACCAACATAGAAAAGCCCAGGGCCTGATGGCTTCACTGCTGAATTCTACAAGACATTTAGAGAACTATTGACATTACTCTTTAAACTTTTCAATGAAATTGAAAGGGAAGCAATACTTCCAAATGCATTCCTGGAAGCAAATTTTATTTTGATTCCAACACCAGGGAAAGACCCAATCCAAAAAGAGAACTACAGGCCAATCTCCCTAATGAACATAGATGCAAAAAAAACCTCAATAAGATACTGGCAAACAGAATACAGAGGGTCATCAAGAAGATCATGCACCCTGACCAATTCTGATTTATCCCTGGGATGCAAGGATGGTTCAACATATGTTAATCAATAAATGTAATACACTATATTAACAGAGTCAAGGACAAAAATCATATCATCTCAATAGACACAGAAAAATCATTCAACAAAATTCAACACCCATTCATGATAAAAACCCTACAGAAAATTGGAATAGATGGTCTTTATCTCAACTTGATAGAGGCTATCTATGAAAAAACAACAGCCAACATCATACTAAATGGTCAAAAACTGAAAAATCCTTCATGCTAAAATCAGGAACAAGACAAGAATGTCCACTATCACTACTCCTGTTCAATATAGTTCTGGAAACATTAGAAGAGAGAAAGAAATAAAATTAGAAGAGAGAAATAAAAGGAATAAAGATAGGAAAGGAAGAAGTTAAACTGTCATTGTTTGCTGGCGATATGATATTCTACATAGAAGACCCTAAAAACTCCACCAAAAGACTTCTAGACTTAATTGACAGATTCTGTAGAGTATCTGGATACAAGGTCAACACTCAAATATCAATAGCCTTCTCATACCTAAATAACAGACTAACTGAAAGAGAAATTAGGGAAACGATCCTTTTCACAGTAGCATCCAAAAAAAATGAAATATCTAAGAATCAATCTAACAAAAGAAGCAAAAGACCTCTACTTTGAGAACTACAGCACTCTGAAAAATGTTATTGAAGAGGATATAAGAAAAAGGGGACATATCCCCTGTTCCTGGGTAGGAAGAACCAATATAGTGAAAATGGCCATACTTCCAAAACTGCTATCTATATTCAATGCAATCCTAATTGAAATCCCAACAGCATATTTCACAGAAGTAGAGAAAACAATCCAAAAGTTCATCTGGCACCAGAAGAGACCTAGAATAGAAAAAGCAATTCTATGCAACAGGGTCATGGCAGGGAGTATCACAATTCTTAATTTGAAACTGTAGTACAAAGCCACTGTGATAAAAACAACATGGTACTGGCAAAGAAACAGACACAAGGATCAGTGGAATAGATTAGAAAAATGCAACTCTGGACATACTCAGCTACCTCATCTTTGACAAAGGAGACAACCATCATCACTGCAGAAAAAATAGCCTCTTTAATAAATGGTGTTGGAAAAACTGGATTTGAACTTGCCAAAGATTAAAACTGGACCCCTATCTTTCACCATGCACTAAACTAAAATCGAAGTGGATTAAAGATCTAAATATAAAAACAGAAACACTAAACTTGCTGGAAGATAAGTTAGGTAGAACTCTTGAAGACATTGGCATAGGAAAGGACTTTATGAACAAATCCTCAATAGCATGGGAACTAGAACAAAGAATCAACAACTGGGATTTCATCTTATTAAAAAGCTTCTACACTGCAAGAGAAACCATCAACAGAGCTAAGAGACAACAAACAATGTGGGAAACATTTTTTATGAGCTTTTCCTCTGACAAAGGTCTACTATCTAGAATATATAAAGAACTAAAATAAATCAGACCCCCCAAATATAAAGACCCAATTCGAAAATGGGCATCTGAAATGAACAGACATTTCTCATGCAAAGAAGTAAAAGCAGCAAATAAACATATGAGAAAATGTTCAACACCACTGGTCACTTGAGAGATGCAGATGAAAACAATGCTGAGATTCCACCTCACCCCAGAAAGAATGGCTGCTATCAGGAAATCAACCAATACCAAATGCTGGCAGGGTTGTGAGGAGAAAGGAATCTTTCTTCATTACTGGTGGGAGTGCTGGCTTGTGCAACCACTATGGAAATCAATATGGAGATACTCATATAACTAGGACTGGAAGTCCCATTTGACCTAGCTATTTCCCTGCTGGTTATCTTCCCAACAGAATTAAAAGAATCATACCACAGTGATACATATACACCCATGTTTACAGCGGCACAGTTTGTAATAGCTAAACCTTGGAAATAGCCCAATTGCCCATCAACTGGAGACTGGATAAAGAAGATGTATTTTTTTTAATAAAATGGAATACTACTCAGCTATAAAGAATGAGAAACTGGAGACATTTGTAGCTAAGTAAATGCACATTGAGCCTATACTCTTGAATGAAATAAATAGGACACACATGTGTAAGTACTGAATAGTTTCTCTGATGTGAAAAACCAAAAGTATAAATAAGAATCAAGATGTATAACTGATATTGTGAAATAGGAAGATAATGTCTAAAGGAGTAGGGGAAGTGGGAGGGGTAGGGGAAAGGAAAGGAGGGAAAAGAAAAAATATGAGAAAAGGAAAAACATGGAAACAAAGTCTTTGTAAATAGTAAAAGGTGGAGGGGGTGAAGGGAGGGTAGGGGAATGAGGATAAAAATAAGAACCAAGATACATCATGTAAAGGTACAAGATCCCAATGATGAATGTAACTGTATTGTATACCTAAAACGTATCAATAAGCTAAATGGAAAAAAAATGATTAAATGAAAAAAATGCAAAAAATGAACATGAATATGAGTAATAGAGTTGACCCAATATAAAACTTTTCAACAAGTATGATTTTAAAAAAATACATTGTTAAATTTAAAGCAATTGGTTAATGCTACTTTTAGTGATTTGAAAAAGAAATAGACTGCATGAATTACATGATACAACTTATATATTTAAATTTCAGTAGTGGTTAAAACATAGGTTTTGCAATCATATGACATTGTCATGTAAACTTTTAGCCACTCTGTTGATTTTTTTTTTTACATAGGTCCAATAAATTAATCTTTTTGAGACTCAGTTTCCTTAATGGTCAAATGAGAATAAGTATTCCTTTTGTCTTATGTATATGGTGAGAATAAATTAAAAATATATATTTCAGCCTATCAATGTGTATACAGTAAGTGCTCAATAGACAGTATTCTTAATAGGAAAAACAGTAACATTTAAAAATGCCTCTTTTAACTGATATTTTTAACATTCTTACTGCATGTGCAAACTGTACTACTTTTCCTTCCATGTAACCAAATAAACAAGAAAACATATCTAATCCTTTACTCTTGTTATTGTACAAAAATAAATAGAGCTATTTCTATATTTTTAAACTTGGAAAATCTATGTTGTTTCAGCCAAATCTAATTTACCTTAATAAAATATTTTTAGAGAGCCATGGTTGGTTTTTCTGTAAACTTTTTTACTGCGAGAAAAATAGATTATGTGTCTCAAAATATAATGATATTAGGGAGGTTTTTGTAAATATAATTATCAATTTGTTTCATAACACATTTTTTAACTCAATTACTGAGATGGCAAATGGGCAAAGAAAATTTCATGCTCTACAGGCAGTCAATACCTGTACCTAAAAATATATGTTTTATCCTTCTAATTTTAGTTTTTCTTTAGAAAACAGGAAAGCTTAAAACCAGATACAAATGTCTATGTACATATATTCTTATCTAAAATACATATTTTGGCATATATTTATTTTTAAAAGTTAACAACTTTAGTTCCATAATCAAATATCTTAATATGGAATGTCAGTCATTACTAGTTATTTTTAAATTATCTCATTATATTTTCTTAGCTTATTAAAATCATCATGTAAAAATTAGTTTTCAGTGACAGTAACTTAATTTTATATGAATTTATTGATAACTTTTTTCTTTTACTAGAATTGTCAGTCTTGGCCGAGGAGCTGGTCTATATTTAATTTGAAAAGCATAAGTTTGTTAAATAGAAATTATTTTAGATACCTTCTTGTAAAAATTTGCAAGAAAACATATATCACTTTCTAAAAATTACGGCTCATTTTTGTGTTTTAGCCAAAGCTATTATGATTATGCCCTATGAATCCAGATGAAATAAATTGATTCTTAAGGCTGATGAGTTGGATGAAAAAATGCTGAATGGGGCAAAATGTTCTATTGTTCCTGAAGTAAATAGAAATTATAAGATCTGAGAAGAAGTGTAAATAGGCTATTTCAACATTTTTTCTTAAATGCAGAAAATTGATTTTGATTCTTTGCAATATATAGTAGTTCAGCTTGATTGAGACGTCTGTAATCCAATAGTTTAACTCACTCTTTGCTTTGAAATCTAATTTCTGATAGTTTTATGCCCATGGTGAGAGAGGAAAAAAGAAATATTGTGAAGAATTGAATTTCCCTGTCCTCTTTTTATGAAGTCTCCAGTAGTCTTGCCTAATTTAGTCAACATATGCTTGGTTTTAAACGGAACTAAATTTGCCTCTCGGGCACTTTGCCACACAATCCAGGGAGGGCTGTAAACTCCTAACTGTAATCAGCTGCCACTTCCAAGTTGCCTGATCTGCACTACTGAGTTCCATATTAAGACTCTGAGTATCAGAAAAGAGCAATGAGGGCACATTTATAGGAAATTTATCTTAATAAATCAAATATTATAGATACTCTAACGTAAATGGAGATGCTTAAAAAAGGATAAAAGACATAGAGAAATATATTATACAATTATGTTATATTTCAGTTGAAAGTCTAGAGGTGTCCCTAAAATAATTTAGAAAATAAGTAATGCACATAAATACTGAGAACAACTTATAATACATTTTTTTCTATTTTTTCTAAAATGGTCTCCAAAGCTGAACGTCATATAAATCCATATGTGTGTCCAATCTGTCTGCCTATTGCCGACTTGATTATCTTCCACTGCCAAGTTCTTATTTCTGTAATTGCATTTTGATTGTAGGGGGTAGAAAATCTCAATGGAAGAAAACTGTGCTGGTGACAATGCAATCACCTCATTTTCCACTCCCCAGAAAAATCTGTGCCAGCTCCAGAAGGGGGTGAAACCACACTTCCAGTATGGTCATCAGAAGTTTCCATTCTAGCTCCAATCAAAAAGGTGTTTTTCTCTTAAAGATAATTTATTTCATCAATAAAATAATAGAAGTCTAGGTATAGGATAAATTATTATAAAGACCCACATCATCTCTTTTGAGTTGAGAGCAAGAGATTATTCAGTTTTGGGTATTATCTTGAGTAGAAAGTATTTGTATTGTTTTTCATAATCTTTAATATTGTGTTTATTTTTTAAAAAGAATTTGATACAAACAGTAACTGTCATACTTTCTTTTTTGTTCTTAAATTCTTTGATTGGTACATTTTAGGTATACAATACATTTAGATTTATTTTGGGATGCTTGTACCTGTACCTGATGTGTCTTGGTTCTTATTTTTTTCCCATTACCTGTGTGCCCTTCATCCCTAAACCCTTCCCTATTTACATACTTGGTTTCCATTTTTTTTTTTTCTTTTCTCATAATTTTTCCTTTCCATTCTTTCCTTTCCCCTTCCCCTCCAACCACCCCTACCCCTTTGGGCCTTTTCCTATTTCAAATTACCAATTATTAGTTATTAATCCTTTTAGTCCTTATTTACACTCTCAGATTCTCACCCTATCACCCTAGAGAAACTAAGAGAAATACTTCTATCTTCCTTTTCACAATTTGTTATTCTTTCAATTTTTTTCCTTATTTGAAATTTAAAATATGAATTTAAACTCCTATTGCTTTACTAAAGTTTTGTTTCAAAATGCTTTCACTTTTGTATATGGCAGAGTTCCCTGTAATTATTTAAGTTACTTGGATATATGAATAATTCCACTCTTTATTGGTTAAAATGCAGTTTTTAATTTCAATTGCTTCTGTCAGCTTTATTATTCATCTCTATTTAAGAAATAATACTTCTTAAAAGTTCTTTCTATGACAATGTTCTTGAAGTAAAATTGGAAGGACTCCTCTTCCAGTAAAATAGATATCACTTGTTTGTTTGCTTTAGTGTATGCTGCTTTGCAGAACTAAGCCTAAATTCTACTGCATCCAAATAGATTATATTGATACTTGTACATTTTTAATGCAGAGTATCTTTCATAGACCTTAGAATTATCTCTGTTTTAAGCTCTCAATATTAAATACAAAGTCAATTCAATTTTCAATATCTCTGAAAAATAATTATATTAATTCAGCTTAGAAATCTGCAAAAAATTCCCTTGACATTCAAAACCTTAAGTAGGAAATGTTATAACACTGATTTCTACTTAATAATGCTTTGACAAAACACAGTAAAACTTCATAATTTTTTGGTAATTTTTTAACGAGATCCCAAAGATGTATAGTTTTCCCCATTGTACCATTCAGTTAGTTTTTATTTTTCCTTTGCAAAGGTTCATCTTCTTTGCTGCCCATTAGAGAGTCTCATATTTTTCCATGTCTTTATTGTTTTTGCTTCATACTTTATTGCAGTAATTTTTGTGAAAATGTAAGTATTTGGGAACTGAAGTTTTTGAATAGTTATACAGTTGACCAGAAAATTATATGGCTTATGTTATTAAAAACACCACTAGTCATTAGTAAAATTAATCTGTTTATGGCAGAGGAATTGCTCTGGGCAAAGATGGCTTTGTTTTCCAAATTTCTGGAAGGACACTGAAGTGTAACATCACTTACAGGAACAGATGATAATAAAGGACTACTCTACCAGAAACTAAAGAGTACATATTAAAAATCAGAATCATAAGTTCACTCATAAAAATAATAAATTTTTTTCTGCTACTAAAAGATTTTATTAAATAATTTGTTTTCTGTAAAACAATAAGAACAAATTAGATTTTGTTAAATAATACACATCCAAAGTATGTTCTTTCTTAAAAGCACTTACTAACTACTAAAATTTTCTCATATCCGTCACCTAGATCCACTTTCAAAGTATCATCAGAAAAGCCAAATGATTAACATAAGTAGAATACAATGTTGAATTAAATTTAAATGAAAGTAATCAGCATATCTCCAAGAGAAAAACAAATTGAAACTACAGAAAATATTGACAAATAAACAAAGTTATCATACTATAATTATAAGCAGTAACAAAATAATAAAGGTACAGGATTACTGGCTAAATTCAAAATGTCATTCTTACAATTATCTTGATCAATATTTTCAAAGCAATGATTTAACTTTCTGCTGAGTTAATATCTAAATAAACACTTATTTAATGATGTTTTCATGTGAATGTATTTTCTTCTTTACTAATTACCAGAACCATGTCATTTTCATAGCCTCTATTTCAAGATAAATTACAAACTCTTATATGTCTCAGTCATTTTTTTTTGGTACTGGGAATCGAACTGAGGACCTTGCGCTTATGAAGCAGGCAGCAGAACCACTGAACTAAATCCCTGGCCCTCAGTCTTTATTCCTTTTCTTTTATATTGCATGCTTTTTCATAGGTCTCAATATTTTTATTTATTCCACTAATTGATTATTTTATTTCATCTATGTCATTGTTTGGAAGTCAAAAGAAACTGCTTAGTCAAAAAAGGTGATCACAAAAATCCAGATAAGAAGATTATTTGATTGGGATGCACCTCATCCCTACCTAAATAGTTGTGACAACCAATATTGCAACTGATATTCAGGGCCAGAAGTCGTCCAGATGTCAACTTTCTTAGTGAGCAAAACACTTTTCTGGGGTAGGGAAAAAGATCTATGCCATTGTGAGTGGAGGAATACATGCACACAAAATTTAATTGTCCAGCAAGGTTTAGGACTTGATAATACACCGTATAAGAATAAGTCTTGCCAAAGGGAGCATGATACAGTCCTTCCATACAGGGCCAGTTACTCCACTTGTAACTTGTAACTTGACCAGCTTTAGTGAGCAATAGTTAAGGCTCTTTACACAGCAGAGAAACACAAGTAGATTTGGAGGAAAATGTTGTGGATTCTTACATTAAACAAACACAGGTAATGATCATAGAGATGGAAAGTAGCAAAGAACATCTTTAAGATGAAAAAGAATAAATACATAGAATGCAAACATCAAAATTATGATGTAGGCCTTAAAATCTGTATATTTTTATATTTTCTTATTTTGCTCCAAAAGTTATGATGAGATACATAATTTTTCTTACCTGGAATTCCCAAGTAGTAACCACTAGTAAAGTTTGCTTTAAATCCCCTTCCTGCCAGCGAGTAGTCAGTGATAAAAAATACAGTCATTCTGTTGGTAGTAGAGAACACATCTTTCATTGGACCAGGCCCTGTGTATACAGCTGTTTCAGAGTAAAATGAGATAATCAGTGATTTCTTTGAAACCAGAAGGATATACACCCTTTATTTCCCATCCATTTTTTAGATGTACTACTACATGCAATATGTCTCACTCATGAAGGAGCTGCATGTCACAAATGTGTTGATAGTTTTATATCTTTCAACACTGCTTCTATGAAGCTAACTTTTGTACTAATTTTTTAAATATTACTTGAAGTTCTGCAGCACTATACTTTAATTATAAATTCCTCATAATATTATCTGGTTTAGCAGATATTTGCCTCTTTTGAAAGACCTTTATAAAACAATGAAGGTTATATTCTCCTTTAGCAAATTTTTGTCCAAATTAATTTTGTAGTGTTTGTAAATGGAATCATAAATCCAAATCTGAAGAATGAATTAGAAGCAGATAATATAAACCTAATTGTGGTTTTCAAACTATTTCCCACTAATCCCTAGACTTTGGGGATTTCATAAACATGCTTTCCTTAACAATACTTCATCTCATTAAAATGCATTCATCTTTTTAATGGTTTATGTGTTGGAAACCCTAAAACAATTCAGTTTCAAAAGAAGTTTTATCTATGAATTTGAGAACTGTAACTGTGACACTTCCGTAGTTGTTACTTTCTTTCAAGTGATTTATGTAAATATTAAGAGGTGAAATGACAATTTTTTCTTTTTCTTGGTCATGAGAACACTGGAATATATATTAAAAAGATGATTTGAATTGAAAATGGAAAAACTACTCAAAATTTATTTGTAGATATATACATGAAAACCAAATTTGAAGTTTCTCAGTTCTTTCTAGTATCCTACCACTATCAAGACTTTCATTACTGTATTTATCCTGTATGTGGCTGTTAAAATCCTCTTCAAGGTAGATTACACCCTAGGTCTCTTCAGGGTTTTGTTGGAGAATTCTGCATAAGGGTGAATGGGTTACATGACCAGGGAATCTTCTCCATCACTGTGTTCCTTCATGCTCAAGAGAAAGTTTCCAGGGGATCTTCATCCATTCCTTTCAGTGTTCATGTAGTTGTGTGCTGATTGCAAGAACATTAGGCCAGATTTTACTGTTGCAGATGCCCTTAGGTTTTGGTCTGCAAGTTATAAGGACACTTGCTGAAACTAATGACTCAACAATATCAAACCTGGTTTGTTGAGAATGCTGAAGATGACTATTATCATGTAACCAATGCAACTGTGCCCATACTGAAAGTTCTCCATAAAAATAAGTATGTTATCCTATTGTATTTTCATTTTGTCTGTTGTAAAAGTGATTATGTCTGTTGAGAAATGTTCTGTCCATCAGTCCAAAGTCTCAAGCTATACAACCATCATAGTATTGTCCTTACAGACTTACCTAAGAATAAGGACTCATCTCCTCCATCTCTGATTTCAACTACATCTTGAATATTTTCTAAGTCAAATTCTTGAAAATGAAGTTGAATATTTTTTCCTTCTTCTGCATTTAAATTCCAAATACCTTATAAGTAATAAAATACAAAACAATTTTGAAAATTAAATTGTATGTTTTTCCTTTTTGTGCATTCAAATTCCAAACATCTCAAAGTAAGTAAAAGCGACACTTAATTCATAATACACTTCTTCTGGTTTCTCTTAAAAGCACCACTCTTTAGACTTTCAAATCACTTTTAAAGATTATTTTTTTCATTTTATGAAAACTAACATTCTAAGGTTTTTATTTTATCTTGTTGATTTTTTTGTTTTACTTTTTGATCAGAAAATATATTGGTGGTTTGATCAAGAATATTTATAGTAAAATATGTATTAAATCTGAAATAATTTTCATAAATGAATTTTATATAAAATGAAATACTTCAAAGATTACAGTCACATACTTCTACAGTAAAAATTTATAAATATCAAAGCTATTAATCTTCTATTTCAATTCACTTAATTTTCCACGATTAAATTTATTGAAAAATTAAATAATTAAAATGCAATACATAGTCAAGTAAATTTTAATGTGAATTTAAAATTTTTGGCATTTATTTATATATGTTGCAAGCTGGTAATTCCCTTGGAAAAATTGTCATCATTAATAAACATTACTTTTTATTCATTTCTGCAATGAGTTAGCCTTTATATTCTGTTCTCGTGATTTCCTCCCTCCTTTTGAGTGTTCTTATTTGCTCTTAAGGAATGAGAATTCATCTTTGTTGTAATGACTTCTAAGACTTTATTTTCTGTTTCTTTTCAGATGTAGACAAATTCAACTAAATATTTACTGTATATGGATTTACATATCTTAACTCTAACATGTTCTAAAAGAAACATGAAGTAACTTTTTCACACACTCATTCCTCCTCTTCTTCCTATTTCAGTGAATGGCACCACCAATCCTGCCCTCATCATTCTTAACACCACTATTTTCCTGTAAACTGTTTGACATCTCCCTGATGCTCTTGGAATAAAATTCAAACTATATAACATGGCACAAAATTCCTTCACACGTTCCATGTCACCAGTTAGCATTATGAAACTTTCTTTCTTTCTTTTTTTTTTTTTTTTGGTACCGGGGATCGAACTATTAAACTTTCTTTAGCGAGCTAAGTGATGGTTTCTTGTGTTTGTATGTTAAGAATACTTCTAGACTTAATTGGCAGATTTAGTAGAGTAGCTGGATATAAAGTCAACACTCAAAAAACAGTAGTCTTCTTATACACAAATAACAGACTCACTGAGAGAGAAATTAGGGAAACAATTCCTTTTACAATAGCACCCCCCAAAAAAGGTAATATCTAGGAATCAATCTAACATAGGAAGCAAAAGACCTCTACACTGGAAACTACAGCACTCTGAAAAAGGAGATCGAGGAGGATATGGGAAAATGGAAAGACATCCCTTGTTCCTGGGTAGGAAGAATCAATATAGTGAAAATGGCCATACTTCCAAAACTACTATATAGATTTAATCCAATGCCAATGGAAATTCCAACAATATACTTCACAGAACTAGAGAAAACAATCCAAAAATTCGTTTGGAACAAGAAGAGACCTAGAATAGCAAAAGCAATTCTAAGCAACAGAGATATGGCTGGAGGTATCACAATCCCCAACTTGAAACTATACTACAAAGTTACTGAGATAAAAAAACAGCATGGTACTGGCAAAGAAACAGACCCAAGGATCAGTGGAATAGGTTAGAAGATGCAGAAACAACTCCGGACATACTCAGCTACCTCATCTTTGACAAAGGAGCCAACCACCCCAACTGGAGAAAAGATAGCCTATTTAATAAATGGTGTTGGGAAAAACTGGATTTCAACCTGCCAAAGATTAAAACTAGACCCATACCTATCACCATGTACTAAATTAAGATCGAAGTGGATTAAAGATCTAAGTATTAAGACAAAAACACAAAACTTGATGGAAAATAAGTTAGGTTGAACTCTTGAAGACATTGGCATAGGAAAAGACTTTATGAACAAAACCTCAGTAGCAGGGGAACTAGCACAAAGAATCAACAACTGAGATCTCATCTTATTAAAAAGCTCCTGGACTGCAAGAGAAACCACCAACAGAGCTAAGAGACAACCTACAATGTGGGAAAAATTTTTTAGCAGCTGTACCTCAGACAAAGGACTACTATCTTGAATATATAAAGAACTGAAAAAAATCAGACCCCCCAAATATAAAGACCCAATTCGAAAATAGGCATCTGAAATGAACAGAGATTTCTTATGCAAAGAAGTAAAAGCAGCAAATAAATATATGAAAAAACGTTCAACATCACTGGTCATTCGAGAGATGCAGATGAAAACAGCACTGAGATTCCACCTCACCCCACAAAGAATGGCTGCCATCAAAAAATCAACCAATAACAAATGCTGGTGGGGGTGTGGGGAGAAAGGAACTCTTCTCCATTGTTGGTGGGAGTGCAGACTGGTGTAACCATTGTGGAAATCTGTATAGAGATACCTCAAAGAACTAGGGCTATAGGTTCCATTTGACCCAGCTATTCCCCTTCTGGGTATCTTACCAAAAAAATTAAAAGACTCATACCACAGCGATATATGTGCACCCATGTTTACAGCGGCACAGTTTGTAATAGCTAAAGCTTGGAAACCGCCCAAGTGACCATCAACTGGAAACTGGATAAAGAAGATGTGGTTCTTTTATTAAATGGAGTACTACTCAGCCATAAAGAATGAGAGACTAGAGACATTTATAGCTAAATGGATGCATATTGAGGCCATACTCTTAAATGAAATAAATAGGACACACATGTGTAAATGCTGCATAGTTTCTCTAGTGTGAGAACCTGAAAGTGTAAATAAGGATTAAAATGATTAAAACAAATAATTGATAATTTGAAAAAGGAAGAAAAGGTCCAAAAGCATAAGGGTGATTGGAGGGGAAGAGGAGAGGAAAGAAGGGAAAGGAAAAAATATGAGAAAAGAAAAATAATGGAAACAAAGTCTATGTAAATAGGGAAGGGTGGAGGGGGTGAAGGTTGCACAGGTAATGGGAAAAAAATAAGAACCAAAATACTTCAGGTACAGGTACAAGCATCCAATGATAAATGTAAATGTATTGTATACCTAAAATGTACCTTGAAAGAATTTAAGGGAAATAAAAAGAATACTTACATGCACCTTCTGCACAGCATCCTGCCTTTATCTTTATTTTAACTTTATCTTGAACATTCCATAATACCTATTTATCTGAATCCTCATATAGAGAATTATAATTCTTTTTACTTATTTCAATGTCTAACAAAGTGCTTAGTAAGATTTGGGTGAATAAATATATTTAATTCATTTCTCCAAATTATTTTACATTTGGATACTTTTTGGACTTTTTAGATCATTACTTTGTTCAATAGATAAGGTAGAAATTTATCTTCAGTTGGAAGTAGAAATTATAATGTCTGTTTTCTTAAAGACCTAGAATTAGATTAATAACTACTTTGATCAGATATATTCTTTAAAAGTGACTCTATTTGACTTTGAAAGTGATGTTTATCTTCATTTCTGAAGGAAGAAAGGTTGGCATATTCTAACACATTTTTCGTTGTCATTGGAGTATTTCTTTTACTGGCAGAAATTTCCATTTAGACTTAGTAGTCTTAACTAGGCATGGGCCTGGAAAGAAGATGTCTGTTTTCCAACCTGAACCTAATGAAGTAGAAATTTTGGAGGACACCCTTGAGAATCTGCATCTCTATTGTAATTCCTATGTAGCTCTAATGAGTTTCTCGAAGTAACAACATTGACTTTGAGACAATCTAACTGCAGTTTCTGCAAACTATTCTGACTATATTTAGGTGTTTTAGTGATCCTCCTTATTATTTCCTCTTTTATGATGGGAGTCTAACCACATTACTATGGTTGTATGCTTAATTTACTTACCATATGTTTGCCAAAGGTATGGATGTCATAATTGGCTCTTTACTTTTTATACTTACTATTGGCTTTGTTGTATCAAATTGCAAGCTTTTTATACCCACTGTGGACATTGCATGAATAAGCAAGGAAAGTGAGACGAGGAGAGAAGTGTTTGGAATAAGGTTGTCTCTTCCACTTCGTGATGGCATTCAACTTTTTACTTTGGAATTATAATAGCGACTGCTTTGAAAAGTTATTGTGAGAATTGACTAAAAAATGAATATTAAGCATAACCACTCTGGTGTGAAATAAATAATTTAAACATTAACATTTGTTATTTTAATTTTGTTATCATAGCAAGCAGTCACATAGACAAAAAGGCCAGGTGTGCCCATGTTTGACAAATTAACTTTGCTGTGTTTAGGGAGGGTCTAACCTTGATAGGAAAAGAAATGACTCACAGAAAGCCTGATTAGGGTAGCTGTTTGGAAAGTTTGGAGAACTGAATGTTGTATTTGGTTCCCATAGCTCAAAAGGTCCTCCACAGGCCGCTGAAAAGGAAAACAATAAAAAATCATTAGTGATACAATGTTTGTGTCACACACAATACTAGAAAATTTATAATTGTATTTCTTAGAATACTAATTTTGATACATAAATTTTAGGTTTTGTGTAAATGAAAACTTTGTAACTTAAATTAGGGAATAAATATAAGTAAATGGGTCCGTTTGTCGAAGACCTCAAGATCTTTCTATTTTTACTGTGTCTGTGAGTCTTCAAGAGAACATATACTGTGCAGCATTTCTCAAAAAATTATTTGAATAAGGAAAATCTTTTTGTCAAGCCTCTTTTATAAGTAGGCTTTATGAAATAAGCTATTGAATTCCTACTGCAGAAAAACAAGAATATTTATAATAGAAGAAATCCTTAACTTGCCACTCTTTTAAGAGAAGGACTAATAAATCACAAAACCTATATTTTCTGGTTTTGTATAAGTGTGGGGAAAAAGCTTTTCAATTTTGTATACTGAACCACTTGAAAGAAGGAAATGCAGACTAACTGAAACACCTGAATCGAGCTGGTATCAAACATTTTCAGGGAGTCAAGTTGGGACTCCTGAAGCTTAATTTAAAGTTATTAGAAAAATAGAGCATAGATCTCCCAGTTCAGAATATGACACTTTAGGCAGATTAACTTTATAATATTCTTAATATATTTTATTTTATATTCCAATTTATTAGAAACAAATTCCAAGTAACATAAAAATTCACCAACCATTATGTCCCAGTTCTAATGCTTATTATCATCATCATATTTTAAAATAATATCAAAAGAATAAAAGTAACCTAAATTGAAGGATTTTTGAAATATATATATATATATTTCCTATTACTAAAAGTTATTACTATGGTAATTATTTACCCTTAGCTAACTAGAAACTGGATTATGGAAAATATAACTGTCTCATAAATGGCAGTGCCTTTGATCATACTCTCTTCTTTGATCTTTTTTATATATTATCTGTGTTTTTTTCTTAGATCCTTTGAAATTCATGTGCATCTTCTACGTTTACATGTAACAAGGTACTTATATTTGGATTTCATGATATATATGATGGGAAGAAGAGAGACCATTACTATACCCTAATAGTAGCATTGTTGTCTGTCTGTCCTGTTCTATAAAGTTGTAAGGCAAGGTCTTCTCTCATGTTCCTTTCTGGGCCAGGCTTATCCAGATATGGGGAAAATTATAAAATTAATAAAACTCACAAAATATTATTGGCTCTTGGGAGTCCATGCATATTGCCTCAACTAGGAAAATAATGTGGCATGTAAAAGGAAGATGCATTAGAACTAATGGATTAAAATTGTCCTGTGGGATTACTGTTCTTTTAAGGCTTGGTTTTCTCCAATGTAAAATAGTTCTATATTAAGAATTTTTTGAGTTGTTGTAAAAGAGATAATTTTGGAAAAATGCTTACCCATTACTAGAAATACTTATAAATGGTTTTCAAAACATCTTTTGGATTAAGTAATTGCTATATTTCAGTTTTAAATGGACAGTCTGAAATTTGGAGTTATTTGGTCATTTGTTTATGCCATACACATTTATGTCAAAGTCAAGACCTCATCCAATTAATCTCAAGCTCATTCCACAGAACCTTATTATCTCTTACTGAGTTTATTAAACTCTGAATCATTTCCATCTGGTCCAAGGCATGGAAGTGTAGAGTAAATTTCCATAAATGGAATTTTACAAAAAAGAAATATGACAAAAAGAAAGAGAGCAGAGCACTGAAAAGGTCCATGAAGGAAAGATCTAAAAAGAAGTAAGTAGTCTACTCAGGATGCTGATGAAGGGATTTAAACCAAAGGAAGAATAGGCAGGATAAAGGGCAGGTTCTTCACTTGATACAAGTGATATCTGACTAAGTGTTATGGAAAAATTTCTAACTGATATGCACCAATCCTATAAGGCCTACATGCAGATAGTTAATTTAATTTTAATAATTCTCAATTTATATACATAATTCAATCCTCAATGAGACCATTGGGGAGGTAAATTGTAACTATAGGACAAAGATGAGACTGTAGATTGAAGACTGGGGAAAGCCAACTTGACCAGTGTGGTTAATGTGAGAGTGTGTGTGTGTGTGTGTGTGTGTGTGTGTGTTATACCATTATCCCTGTTTTCTAGTTAAGGAAAAGGAAGATTTCAAAGTTTTATATAACTAATGTAGTAAATGGTTGACATTTTGAGAACGCATTGAATTTTCATGTAACTGAACATTTAATGGCATCACATTAAAGTAAAAATGAGTAGGTAGAACATTAATAAACTCACAACCAGAGCAAAAAAATTGTCAAGTGGAATTGATAAGCCTGTACAGCCAAGCAGTTTACTTAGCATTTCTCCTTTAAACAGAAGTCTTGGGACATTCATTCCTGGAAAATACTTAAGAAGTACAATCTGAAATGCATTTGAATTACAGTTTTGTATCAAATGACTGACCTCTAAGATATCTCTGATTCATGCTTGGTTAACAAATTTCAGTAACTCTCTGCATATAAATGATTGGAAAGAATTAACAGAAGCATTTTAAGCCACTATAAATATCATGGGACAATCACTATTATGGGTATTGTGGCCTACAGTGGAGATGTAGCATGTGGTTCTTAGTAAAGGAGTCAAAGAGTCATAAAATGTAATTCCAGACATCACAGTCATGCTGCATCATTAGATAAACCATGGCCACCCAGGGAATGAGGTAAAGTAGCCTGTCTAGTGTTGGAAAGTTTATTCATTTATAGTGTTAAGCTCTTTCATTTTTCTTTTTTAAAGCTATTTTCACAAACATTTGTACTCTGATTAATTTCTTACTATGCCAGTAGGGATTTCCACTGCATATAAAATATAAATAGTATGCAGCATTTGCAAAGTAGTGGTCAGGGATAGATAATATCCTTGAGGCATACCGTTTTTAATTCATGCTTAAGTTTCTGATTTCCACTGGGTATGTGACAATGTGGAGACATTTACTGTGGAGTGGAAAGGAGGAGAGCCTAGCTTCCCTTTAGAGTAAGAGAATTTGAATTAAAGATATATAGGGTACAACAATAAATTAGAATATGATTATAATAAAAAATAGGTATCTGATAGATAAATTAATAAATACATTAAAAAATTCTTATCAATCAAGTTTAAATTGTCTTTCCTAATTGGTTAGTTTGTTCTTACTAGAAAGATAGCCAATGATAGTAAAAAGTATTTACTTGTTTTGAAGGTAAAAATACCTAAAACAAAATACACCAGTTAAAACATTCATACAGGAATTTTTGAGTGAAGTTAATAGGAAATTTTCTAGGAGTTTGAGTCCTAAGTGAAATGAATAGAAAAGAATGATATGAATATGATCATCAATTACCAGAGTCAGAGCCAGGTCCCTGGTAGGCTTCATTTCTATTTGGAGAACTGAAATTAAATTATTTAGCCTTAACTTGAGGTCCTGAAATATGAATTTCTTTTTGTATACATTATTATATCCAGTAGTTATCTTGTAATGAATTATTAGTAAACCTTTGGAAATTGGTATCATTCTTGTGAAACAGAATGTTTGCTTTCAAAAATTGTTCTCAGCATAATCTCCACATTGAAATTAACTAGTGCCAACACCACAGACGAAATTGGGGGTGGAGGAGCAGCAAATGAAGAAAGTCACAAATGAGAGAAACTCTGCCTTGTGAAAAAAACTTCCCCAAACTAGGCACAACATGCACCCCTAGCGACAGGGAGGAAACTGAACTTTATTATTCATTTACTTGTCTGGGATTATTTTCTTATTTAAATGTTCTATAAAGAATGAAAGAAAAGCCAACCATGATTTCCTTTCCTTTCTTTCTTTCTTCTTTCTTTCTTTCTTTCTTTCTTTCTTTCTTTCTTTCTTTCTTTCTTTCTTTCTTTCTTTCTTTTTTGCTTAAACAAATCAGTGATCTGGACCCAGAAAAGCTCTGTTCAAATAAGAATTTCACTGAACCAATTGCAAATGGTATTAGAATAAAATCTTTCAGAAAGCATTTGATGGTAATTAACATTTTCTGGTGTGCTTGAGATTGCCTTGAATAAACCATTTGGAAACTGGAACAAATATATTCTGGGCAAATTGTAAGTTTATATTTTCAAATGATATGGGCTATTTTACCATTATCACTTGCCTAATGTTAAAATATGCAAAGATACCAAACTTCGGTGACATTGTGACTAGAATAGATAAGATGTGTAGGGTATATTCAACATGTGAAGTCATATTTTAAAATGTACTTGTATATATGATATATAAATAAATTATTTCATGTTATGTTTTAGTAAAATGATTTTGCTGTGTTTTAAATATTGTATATATGAAACTATGTTCCTTACATGTAGAAAGTTTTTCTTAACCATTCAATTGATGAGTAGAGGGACAGATTGACAGAAAGGACTAAGAAGAAATCCTATTGTTTTAAATGATTGCAATATAAAATGTTGCTAGTACTTGGTCTTTTATCAAACTGGAAGTTATTTTAAGGATTTTGAATGTGTAATTTTGCTCAAAAATGTTCTGTGTAACAGATATGTAGGGCACCTACAGAGAATGAGTTGAAAAAATTATTTTCAAATGACACAAAGCTCAGATTATTACATTCTTGTTGGTATTTTCTCTACATGCACCCTCCTCATCATTTCCTAGCTTTAGTTCTGGTCCCAAAATTTGGTTTGATAAAAATATTTTTATCAACCAAAGAATATAATGAAAATAATGATAGAGATAGAGTCCATGTCTAATAATATTTATTGATCATCTATTTATGTGTTATTTAGAGCCAGTTAGGCATTAGTGACAAAGGTAAATTAGACCAAGAGTTTGGTTTCAAGAAACTCACTTCTTGTCACAATTATATGGGCAACATTATCATGTTGAAATATATGGGGCTTTTCTGCTTTTCTCTCAGTTTCATGTCATTTTTTTTTTATCTGCATGCTTACTTAGAACCTTCTCTAGTTTAAATTTTATCCTTTCTTAATTTTCTCATATACTTGGTAAACATACTTGAATATTGCTTTAAGTGTACAACTTAAATGAATGTTTAAAATATTGCAGAATTCATGAATATTCCTCATAAGCATCTAAGCATTTTAATATACAAGCTACAAGTGGAAATTAGTAGTATAATGCATGTGGGACCAGTATGACAATATAATTGCATCCCCAATTTATGGTAGCTCATTTGTTAGATGTTTTCAGACACTAGTCATTTGTCTTTAGCTCTTCATTTCTAATCTACTTCTACTTTTTTTCTTTTAACTTGCAGCATGTAAGCAGAAAAATATATAGTTTTGGAAGTATTATGTTTCAAGGGTGTTCAAAAAAAATGAAAAACAGAGAGATTGGATTTCCTGGCTTAAATTCATGCAAAAGAAAGTATCCAGGAGGCTCAATCCAAGAAAAGCTTTAGACCCACACTAATTTCTAACCACCACAGTTCAAAGGCAAAAGGATATTTTTCCATGAAAATAATTCAGTGAGAATATCCTCGCAGAAAGACACTGAGTATTTGATATTAATTACCTGTGTTTTTCTTTTTTCTACAAATCTCATCATTTGAAACTGCTGTGAAGGGATTGCATCCTTTTATAAGGACAAGATGAATGATAATGAGTTTTCTTTGAACTGTCATATTTCCAGTTTGATGTAAAAAAACAAGGAGATGTGCATTTCTTTTTTATTCTTTTGCATTAAAAGATCTTATAGGCAAGGAATCTTGGTCATTACTCAGTTACAACACATGAATGGCTCGGTGCAGGGAAAATAAGGACTTTCAAAGGCACCATTTCAAGACAAAGATCTTTTGTGTTAACTAGGTCTATATATTCAAAGTACAGGTTCAATCATTGTCATTAAATTATTCTAAAAATAGAATTGGTAAGTTTCAGGCCTACTGAATTCCCCTTGAAATTTTTAAATTTCTCCTTTAAAAGGTCATGAGAAATTGATGGCACCTTCTCCAAAGACGACAGGCCATCCTACAGGGACAATATAGCATTAATTTGTACTTTAGTAAAAACAAAATAGAAATCAGCACTTTTTTACTTTTAAAAATGAAAAAGTTCTGGATATGGTGGGCCACTCACGTAATCCCAGCACTTGGAGGCTAGGCGGGAAGATTGTCATGAGTTGGAGGCCAGTCTGGGTTACACAGAGAGATCCTGACTCAAAATATCAAAACAAAAAAACAAACAAAAACTCAAATATGAAAAAGTACTAATCTGATCATAAATACAACCCATAATGAAACAGTGAGTGACCTTCTTTGTAAGTTTTTGTGTAAAGCATATTATTTTTCAATGTTACTTATATTTTAGTCTATGATTTTCAGTTAAAAATATTAGGCCAAGAAGATAAAACAAGTCAAAGCAAGCTCTACCATAAATAGTGACTCAGGAAAAATGCACATTAAGGTTACTTACTAGGAAGTTCTGGTGGAAGAGTTGGAACCAAAGTTGGTTCTGGATAAAGACTCTCATTGCAAATCCCATGTGTTAGGCTAATGTCATCCAATGCTATATCACTCAGCCTTTGCTTTTTAAAAGCATTAAAAGCAACCTGAAATTCAAAGATGTATAGTAATCTCTCTAATCTTTTTTGATTTTTCTTCTTGTGACTTAATAAAATCTGCAGAATCAACATTGTGATTGCTAAATATATGAAAACCAAGTTACTACATAGTAAAATATGGATGAGTTATGATTTTTAAGTCCTTTTGATTTATTTATATGTACCTACTTGCTAAATTTTCACTTGTGTCTTTCTTCGAGTTAAGAAATATTATTATAATCTTTGACTCCCCATCTCTGACTCTCTTTCCCAGTATTGTCATGCTCCATTGTATTCTGTTATGCATACACATCATTAGGCAGCAGATACTGACCATATCCCAGATCCCTTTTTCCAATGGTATTACCCAGGGGGCTGTCAGCCTCTCTGGCGCATAGATACTCAAAGAGGACTCAGTGATTAGATCACTTAAATGGGAGATCAGATCACTTAAATGGGAGAATAATAAATCATTCAGTGCTTGCTGTAATAGTAATAGTTCACCCATCACTTCGGATGGAATATTGTATAAAAGTGTTCCACAGGGGACCCAGAATCAGACTTGGGAGAAAGGTAGTATATTAGGTTCTCAGGGACAGAAACTTTTGCACTTTCTTGAATACTTTTCTATATAAGAAAAGAAACACATGAACAGAATGCCTATTATATGTATCTTAGGAGTATTATACTAAATAAATGGTAAATATCTTATTTAATTTTTGAGCACTATTGAACACTCATCCATTCACACATGTGTTCATTCATTTCACCTACTTCATGCCAGAGGGCATTCTAAATATTACTTTCTTCCTTTTGTGTACAAAACACCACATTTCAAAGAGACTCAGGTGACTTGCTCAAGATTTTATATTAAAATGGCAAACTCCAAGTGCAAATACAGTAATTCATCTTATCATGAAGGAATATATTCTGATACCCAGAGTAGATGCTTGAAATTGCAAACTGTACTGAACCCTATATAGACTATATTAATTCAAATACCACATATATCTTATAATAAAGCTTAATGTATAAATTAAGTATAATAAGATGAGTAAAATAACATACTAAAGTAGAACATTTATAGTAATATACTATAAGAAAAATCATTTAAAACTTATGAATTGTTTATTTCTGTAATTTTCCCTATATTTTTGGACTCTTGTTCACTGTGGGTTATTGAAACATGAAAAGCAAATCTTGGGTAAGGAGTTGGAGAAGCTACTGTATTCATAGAGCTTGATACTCTCACTCTTCCAGGTGAACTAAATCCAAATATAGGTACCCATTTATATCATTTTAGAAAAGATATTTAGCCAGATTTGGCCACTGAAATACTTATTTCATCACTTCTAAATATTTTTGTTCCTTTGATGTTCCATTTCTCCTTACTCTTTCATGGATTAAAAGAAAGTAATCAAAGTGGGAGAAGAAAACTTCACAGTAACAACATTGAAACAGAAGGAAAAAGGAAAAAAAGGAAGGAAGGAAAAACAAGGAAAGGAAAGAAAGCGATAGGGCAAGAATGAGGATGAGGATCATTCATGACTGCTTGATTCTTATATGTCAAATTATAGGAGAGAGCTGGAGCCTTTGGTGATGACAGAGTATGTCCAAATATATGTCTTCTAAAAGTGATACCATCTTGCTTAAAATTACCCAATTAGAGCATTGTTAATTTGGCCCAACTAATCGCCTATATTTCCACTGCAAAAACCCTTAGGAAGAGAACACATTAAACTGTTATCTGAAAAATTGATTCACCTCAATGTGAAATAAATGATCAGAGACTTTGCAATGATACAGCTCATAGAATTTGTTTCTAAAGGAAATGCATGGAGATGAAGCCACAGTAGGGCAAGGTGGATGGATACTGACAGGCATGGAGGTCCTAATTGGAAATGATGATTCCAGAAAAGTTAAAGCCTGACCTATGTGGGGTTTGTAAAAAGGTGAAAATCTCAGGGTGGTAAGGAATGTAGGAAGACAGGGTTGGTCTGAGCTATGAAGTTGCTGAAGAAAGCTGAAATTGTCTCCAAAGTTTCCAAGGATTTTATGGATCATTATAAGCTGTACTTTTCAAACAGCAAATTGAATAAGTGGTTTTTAATAAGTCAATAAGGAAATGAAAATAAAAGTATTCGAAGGAAATAAAGCTAAGACACATTAGAAAAGTAGATAAGAGACTTGACTATCTTCAGAAAATGTTATTATTTTCACTGTTATTGTAAAATTACTCATATTAACATAAATAAATACAAATATAAATCACAACGTGTTTTGCAAACCTTAAATTCTCCTGTTTCATTTAATGTTACTTGTCCATAATTCCAATTTTCTCCATAATTTCCTTCTTTCTGGAAAATAGTCTTCTCCATGTTTTCACTACTGCTAACATTAATGCTTAATTTGTAGACATTGTCACCATACATATAATACCTAATTTGGAAATAAGCAAAAATGGTTGGATTGATACTATATTAGAGTAAATATATTTTAGATTCTTCAGATCCTTTATTATTTTTGAAATTTTCTTTTCCTTCAGTGTGAGAATTCCCGAGGAGAGAAAAATCTATAGAATTTTGTTACTTTATCAATGGTAAAAGTAATAATGCATGCACTGAAACACTGGCCAACATTTTAGTGAAATCTAAGCCTAATACCATGAGAAAGGCAATGCCACTCATTAAGTCAGACAATATTTAACATGTGTTTTCCTAGAAACTAAGAAGTAACTAACCAGAGCATACCAGAAACTAAGGCAGACTGGATTCAAAGAGGTGTCCAAGGGTAAGCTGAAAAGTCCCACTCTTCCTGTTCTTCCTCCTGGACCAGTTGGTGTAGAAATATAAAATCCTGCAAAAACAATTTTTTAAAGTTTTCATTTATTAAAATATTGGCATCTTCTCTATGTGAGATGCATTATTCATAAGCAGAAAAGAAAATTTTAGGATGAAAACACTGGAAAATATTGTGGATGTGTGCACTGGGGATGAACCCTGGGAGCACTGAACTACTTCCCAGGTATTTTTTTTCCCTCTCTTTAAATTTTTAATTTCAGACAGAGTCTCTCTAAGTTGCTTAGCCTGGTCCTGAACTTTTGATCCTCTTGCTTCAGCCTCTTGAGTAACTGGAATTATGATGTAGACCACAACTCCCAGTGGAAACATACAGTATTTTTATAAAGTGGACAGGACACTATTCTCAAATCCAGAAAGCAGCAACTCTGCCACAACAAATAGCTATTTAGGAAAATCACTTCATAACTCTGGAATCCTCATTTCAAATCTATTTTACTATATATTTTAATTAATCCACATCTTTGAGACAATCAGTGCATGAGGATATTTAGACATGCTGATGGGCATGATTTATAAAAGATTTAAAGACACAGCTGAAAGCAAGTTAAGAGTTTCAAAAACCCTCAGTTTTATATTCCACTGACTACACTGATTATCTCTAAATGAGGTTATTTGATTTTATAATGGTTTAATCTTCTATATTCTTTTGAATGACAATTAATCAGATAACAATGGAGCAGGAAGCATGTTAATCCATGTAAAAGCTTTGAAAATAGCACAAGTCACTGCATAAAGTACTTTCTGTTCTAGAATTCATTATTCCAACCAATGATTTGAGTCATACAAAATGTACAAAGTAAGAACATCTTAAGAATTTTCTTAGGGCAACTTTTTGTATTCTTAGTTTCTGACTCATAACAGGAAACAGGAACCAGGTGACAATAATATAAATGAAATATTATATTATTCCAATTTCATAGGAATGTGACTTTTTATAAATTGTTAAAATTTAATGTTTGCTTGAAATCAAGTATCTTCCCTCTAAAAATATAGCTACATTGCTCATAAAATTCAAACACTCATTTAAAATGTGCAGTCAGAACCAGAAGTGAAATAAATAATAGTAAAACTGCTTATTAGACCAGTGATACAAAAATTTTTCAAAATAATTATTTTATAAATATGAAATAATTGTCAATTATCATAATGAAGGTAATATGTGCACATTAATTGGATTTAGATTTTAAAGAGTAAAAGAAAAATATGTTAACCTTTTATATTATTTACACATTATTCATATTGCAGATATGCTGTGATATTTAATGAATACTTATTTTAGCTATTTAGCTAGTGCTTAGTTATATGAACAAAGAGCACATAGAACAATGGAATGGTTTCAGAATTCATTTCTTAAACCCCCACCTCCAAATCCATTTTGAGTTGATCTTTCTTTTACTTGCTTAAGACATAGTTGGAAGGAAATAATTAAAACACTACTGAATGCCATGTGTAAGTACTGAAAAGTTTAAAGTATGCAGAAATATGACTAGTTAGCTGCAATTGTATAGTACAAACACATACTGTGCTGTTATTTATATTTGGCCACTTTCATAGTTGATTAATTATAATCTGAACAATTTTGAGTCTATTATTTATTCACTAAACAATGATATATTTATTCAATAAACAATAATATTTTAGTACAACCAGGATATGAATTTATCCCCACATAAAGCAAAATTAACTATGTACACTTTAAAACCTTATCAATTTTGCATAAATAAGTACATAAATAAGCACAGCATAATAAAGATCATATAGAATTTCACCTTTAAAATATAGTAAAATAATATATAATGTTACCATCTGTGTAACACAAGCTAAATTCTTTAGTTACCATATTAGAAAATGAAAGAAATCCTGCATAAAATTATGAATTCTAAATGTAGAGAATTGTAGTTTACATAAAACTTTAATCTGTCTAAAATTCTTAAATTTTAGTTAAATCTGTTCTTACATTTCTTCTTGGACATTTTGCCTACACACCTCACTTGACACATTAAGATGCCAGGAGCCATAGGAACATTGTACTCCATCACAGCCCACTTCATTTTAACATTTTTAAAAATTATTTTTCTTTTTGGGGATTAAATTTTCTTGCACACATTGTTTCTGATTTTTATCTCTGGGACCAGTGAATTTAAGCTGTTTTTGTTAGCTCAACAAATGTTTACAGGCCACTGTAGTGAGGAAAGAGATTAGGGCAGGAGCAAATTCCCTCAAGCAAATAGGCATGATTTGTCAAAGTCCTGAGACCCAGGGCACATGCGCAGAACACGGAGTCTAGAATGACCCTGCATTTCCTGAACTCTGTACATGGGACTAACCAGAGAAGTGCTGTCTTCAACTCCTTATTTACATACAGTGAGAAATCAAGGGAGCCTTCCACAGCTTAAATTTGATGCCAGGTCTAGTGACTTTCTGATAGGACAATCATCCTAAATGTCTTATTTGCATGATGGAGCAGGAAATTCCAGATACAAAAGAATCTTGCCATTCTCCTGGTGGCTGCCATGAGCCTTTTCACCAGCCTGTTCTCACTGAAGAATTTACTTCTTTTCCACCTTCAGTAAATGTAAATCCTGCTGCCTTTTGTGTGTGTCTTGTCTACATTTTTCTTCAGGACACCAAGAACTTGGAAAAAATTTCACTGGCACCCAAACACTGGTAACATTAGTTCTAGCTTCAGTTTTCTTAAAGCTGTGCTGCCTCGTTGCTTTCAGTAATTTTAAAGCGATCCAATTTCAGCTTGTATCTTCTTTTGAGACGCTCTCACAATTGGCTTCATTCAGCATAGTGTTTTTGTTGGAGTATCTCATTACTTGGAGAAGTTGCAACAGTAGGGATGGTGGTTTAAGCCAGACCATTATCGTCACTATTTATTTCCAAGTGGGTCTTATTCGATTTTCTGTAACCTTTCTTTGGAATTCTTCATCACCTACAAAAAGGCTTGATGCTGCTTCTTTATGTGCATTCTAGTTGGCCTCTTATTACCTTTTTCCTTTTAATTTTTAAAATTTTACTATTATTTGTTTGAAGTGCATAATGATTAAATTCTTCATGGGGCATTGGTATATATACCTAGCTAATTAGTCCCTTATTCAAGATATTTTACTCTCTTTTCTCCTATTAAACCAAATACAAATTGACTCTGAGAATTGAGGCCTAATATCTATGATCTCAATGTCTTCCAGACACTGTTCATATAATTCATCTATTCATATTCAGGATATTGACAAATTTTGATTATTTTAATATTGCTGCTACAGCTGACTGGGCCCAAAATAGTCCAGGTTCTTGTGTATGAGAAGGAAAGAATTGCCAAGCATACATCTCATAGTATGTAGTAAGTTTATTGAAGATCATGGGGCTTCAGGAATAGGCAGAAGGGCAAAGCCGGCAAGAAAAAAAAAGGGGCTTGATAATGCTGTCCTCTAGTATTTATAGAGTCAGATACCACTGATCCAAAGTGCCTCCCACTGTCTCTCTCTGATGTCAGGAGTCAGCAGCGACCTCTTAAACTTAAACCAAGATAATCATTAGGGTGGTGTTTGGCTATGGTTGAATGGAGAGAAGGGAAGTAGCTCACAACCCCCACCCCCCCTTTTAGGATTATAGAAGCATAGATAATCACTAGGGTGGTGTGTTGTTGAAGGGAAGGGAGTGGGTCACACAGCTCCTTTGCTTCTAACTGTATTATTTCCAAACATCTAAAATTTTATGACTTTTTGGATCATTTCTTTATTTTCCTGTTCTTCTATATCATTTTCAATTATGCTTGTTAAAATCATACTGAAGTAAGAAAGAAGAATAAAAATAGGTAGGAAGGAGACAAGAAAAATCATAATTGAAAAAATTGTAATTTTAAGAAGACTGTAACTTCAGGACACAAAGTTACCCAAGGTTTTCCATATCTGCACTTCCTAGGCACCTTTAGTTCCTTTACTTTCAGGCCAATCACACCCAAAATCCCTTAGTCAGACTATAAACCTATAAATTAGCTCAGATGATAAAGTAAAAGGCAGAAATCTTACCTTAAAATAGAGAAAAAGATTCAAAAGTTTCAAATAATGTTTTTAGGGGAAACATCCTAGATCACCCATCTTAAAACAAAACAAAAAATAATAGAGTGGGCCCAGGCCTTTCACCTGTTCAATGGATTATCTTTTCACCAGTAAAATGAGCCCGTACTTTCCTACCTGTGGGTTGGCCTGACTTTTCTCCTGCAAATCAAGCCCAAACTTTCTGTAGATTCACAAATTGCACAGATTTATGCCCATCAAACACATAAATATCCCCAATTTCAGAATATAGCACCCACCTCTCTCCCGTTTGAAGGTCCATACTCTATTTTGTTTAGTGTGTTATTTTAATGTTGCCTGGTAAATCTCTATATGCCTTATACTAATATGTCCTGAGATTTTTGTTTTGAGTGTGTGATGGTTTCAGTAAATCTGCAACCTGCCCCTGGGTGGGATGAGCCCCACCTCCACTTTTGTGACTACCTTGGACACTGTCCAACAACACCACTAATATTGGAGACCACTTAATCAAATGTCTATCTCCTTAGAAGGTCTTTCACTTAGAAATAACCACTCCTCTTGAATTCTCAGTGGTACCTCACACATGGCAAATACAGCATCGTATTCTGCTGTGCATTTCTTACATTTAAGCATAATATGCAAGTTCGAACTTGCTAGAACTTTGGGAAAAAAGAATGATAACTTGTTCATTCATTTTTATTCTCTATAAGGAGTAGCTGAATGTTATTTAATACATCCTTGTTACATTTACTTGACCTGCTTTTATACTTACTAAAATTCTTTACTTAAGAAATGATTAAGTAGACATTTTTCCATAACCATATGGAACTTATATAGTCAGATGATTATTTCTTTTAAAATCCTTCAATTTTCTTGAAATGTCCTCTAGTACTCTTGAAATTAACCTGAGTCAGTGCACACAGTGCCCCTCTTTCTCAAGCCATTGAGTTTTTCATTCGACTTCCTTCTGCCACTTTTTCTGCTTATTTCTCTGTGAACAGAATCTAACCTCTTCCCATCCAATAACTCAGTTCAAGAGAAAAAGTTCTCAGTACATGTTGATGTTGATATAAACACCAGAACCAGAAGAGATAGTTGGAAACTTGGAGCTCCTTTTAAGAAGAAAAATAGACTGGTGTAAATGGCTTTGTGAGCTATAAATGTGTATGTAAAATTAACCAGACCTAGTAGACAAACATTATGAAAGGTTAGGTGGAAGAAGGGCCAAGTTCTAGATTCGATCAATATTAGCAAGTACTATTATTTTCTAAATTTCGATCCCTCAAGAAAGATAAAAAAATAAGGTTGTTTGAAAAGCCTTAGTTACACATAGAAAAAGTTTATATACTAAATGAAATGCAAATTGTCTTAATTACTTTTCTCATTACTGAGACAAAATAACCTACACCCACAGTTGAAAGAGGAAAGTTTTATTTGGTTCACAGTTTGTACAGGTTTCAGTCCATTGTTGGCTGGCTACAAGGCAGGGTGGCATGGCAAAGGGGGACTGCAGAAGGGAAATAGTCCATGCAAACAGGCAGGTGAAAGCACATTAGCCCTCTTTATGCCCCTTATATTTTATGCAGGTTACCCACTCTAGGGCAGGAATAGCACTCATACCTTTAATCTTACCCAGAACTATGCCAAACCAATCAGTGGACTGATTTAGTAATCATACACCCTTGATCCCAGCACCACACACTCTAGATCCACCCATTTCTGAAAATCGTCTCCCCCCATGACTATGTGAGACTTTGAGGGGACATCTTAATTCTTTTATTTTTCATACTTTTGATAATTGAGCCAAATAACTATTTTCCTTGCCATCATACTACTTAACACAGTATCTCAGATATTTGTTGTCTCTGGGATACTTTTATGTCATGAAAGGAAAATAGTTATAATACATGGCACTTTTCATATATCACACATTTTTCTAAAAACATTTTTAGGTATTCAATTTAATATTTGTTACATGCCTCTAAAATCAGGTCCTATTATCCTGGGCCTCACCTTCTAGATGTGGGAACTGAGGTAGAGAGGAGAGACTTAAAGGGAGGTCAGATTTAAATTCAGGTAAGGCTCCACAGTCTACATTTTAATGATCTTTGGTTCCTCACTTTGCTGCCTTTCAAGTATTAGAACAATTATGATTCCAGTGAGACAGACAACGAAAGCATCATTTTTCTTTGGGCCATCTCGGCCTATTGTGACCCCTACTTTTCTGAATTCTTCACATGTCACCAACCTCATTTTCCCTTGGTGTTATGAATAAATGAGCACCCTACATCAATGCTGCCCTACATCTCCCCCAATTCCTTTTGTTTCTAAGAGGTACAGAGAAACCCTGAGTGAGGGCAGTGTGCAGATTGAGGAGCTCTGTCTCTACCAAGACCTTCAGAAGGTTTGGAAAAATGAAAGGGATTAGCTGTTTTTTCCCTACAGCAATGTAATTCAAAGTTTATCTGTTTCATTTAGGTTTTCCTGTCATTTAAAGTGAAGGCAAAGAAAAAAATCTTTACAGTAGGAGAGATTTAATTCTCTTCTCATTTGAGAGGCAGGATGTTCTGATACATAAAGAAATCCAGTTGGAAGAAAGATGCCCCTGGGGGTGACTAACTGGTAGATTATGAAATCACAGATAGGAGAGTTGGGGAGGACCTATTAAGCCCTACCATCGTCCTCATTACTTTGCAGCCTCTGGTGCACTCTGATCTGCTCTACCTTATCTAATTTTAAATAACTACTGCTACATGACTTCTCCAGAGACTTCATTTCCCACTCAACTATTTAAAATCTCCACCTGACATTCAACCTATTTCACTTTGGTCAGTTTCATCTTTTTTAGTTATTTAATCTGTTGGCAAGCTGAAACCATTTTTCTCCTCTAATGTACTTGTACTCTTCAAATAGCAGTGGAATTATTTTACCTTTGTTATGATGACCTAAAAGTAGAAAAATGATAATTTGAACATCAAAGATTTCAACTACTTGAAAAAGTATCTGTCAGAGTCAATAGATATAAATATTTTCTGGACTTTTCTCTAACTATGCTTGCCCAAGTGTGGTAGAGATTGTAAAAAGAATTATACTTAAGAAAATGAAAGGATCCTATTATTTGACTACTTTAGGCCCTCTTCAGAGGGCTGTGATGCTGATCACTTAGAGGGTTAGTCTTTAGCTATGCAGGCCAATAATTTATCCATGGGGGATTAGGCTCTGGGGAATAGCTTACTGGAAAAAAAAAAAGATTAAAAATGTGAGGGAATACGCATGTCTTCATTTGCAGTACTATTTTTGTTCTTATGGGATTGGTCATCTATGCAAAGCACATATTTTATGTGTAGGTCCACACTGGTAAGTTACCAAGATCTTGTCGCTACATTCAAACCGTATCCAGTATGATGTCTTCTCACCACATCTGTTGCCTGATCTGAGTCCCAAGATCCCTTCTCTGGGTCAGGGGACAGCTTTGCACTGGTCTCCCTGTAAACACTCTTGTCCTTCAACAATCCATTCTCTGCCTATCAGTCCTTGTGACTTCTGCCACTCTTGCACTCAGTAACCTCAATTAATTCCCCTTTCCCTTTGGGAAAAAGCCAGCATCACAGAAGCACCACCATCATCTGGACCCTGCTGCCTCACCTGACTCCAGCCACACTGGCCTCCTGGCTTTTCAAACAGGACAGACGTGCTCATCTTGGGAGAACAAACTCTGTTAGTTCCTTCCATGTTGATTAGTCTATATGGTTATTCCCTTTAATTCTTTGAAGTTTTGTTTCACATGCCATTTTTTCAAAACACCTACACTGGTTACTGTGTTTTAAATGGTCCTACAATTTTCCCTCTCCGAGCTTTACATTTTATGAGCCCACTCCCCCACACTGAACATGCCAGAATGCACCTTTCATGTACACCCCTTACTTTCTTTCCTTGATGTACTTGTGATCTATGAAAACAGATAATCTGGTTTATTTTGTCCCAAAATGCATGAGGTGTGCCTTAATAGGACCTCCATCTTGAAAAAGATGCTTCTTGAATAGAAGAGTGAAGGATTAAAGGGAAAGAGATTTTTGGTGATGACTATGAAAATAGATTAAAAGCAGCCATTTTATAGTAAAAATATTTGGATCAAGTTGAAGAAGTATGATAACAATATTTTGATATTTTCAGTATGTCATTATCATTTCTTTTTCCTGAAAAAATTAACTGTGAGTCCTTGTAGTAGATGCCGATCACAGATGACATTGAGTTAACCATTTACTTTTCAGATCATAAAAACAAAAATATTAATCTTTACAATAGAAGTGATCATTAATAATAAATTATAAAGTATGTGTGATTAACACTTTTAACATAAACTGTTTCATTCAGTCTATAAATTATTCACAAATTACTTTCTGATTCAAAATTTTCGACATTCATCCACACATTCAAAAAACAAAAGGAAAAAGAAAGGAGGTGCTCAGAGAAAAGTGTTTAATGGAAAAGATTTCAACACAGGAGTCTGACAGACTGCAGAAATGGTGATATGTGACCTGTGCCCTCAATATCTAGAACCATGCACAGTTAAAGATTTTAATTTGTATTTTGGATTGAATTGTATTTTTATTAATGACCACAGCAAATCATGGTGTGGGATGGACTTCTTCCATTTTTTGTTTGAGAAAATTATATAAGCACACAAATTTTTGTCATCCTTTTCAAAAATGTTTTTAGTTTTAAGATTCACATTCCTTCTGAATTTCTAGCCTTTTTTCAGTGATTACATTTGATACAGATATTCCTCATTTAACAACCTATATGTTTAATGACTGTCCAAGATTATAACCAAGGCATGCTGTTCCAACTTAAGACTGGCCATTTATAGAGTACTGTAATTTTTGTTGATTGTATTGTATAGTACAGTACTATAGTTTTACATTGTTATACATTTCAGTACTGCATGTAAGAGTTATGCAAATAAAATCAAAGTCATCAAGTTAGAGTTTCCTCTGAGCATTTCTTGGTTATGAATATTGTAATGTACATATTATATCCAATTCCTCATTTAGCAAGCAATTCATTCAACCACCTAGTCGCAGGAATGGAATTTGGTTATTAAAGGAGGAATGTCCGCATAATGAATATGTGCTTCCAATGCTTTTGGCAATGACCTTCCCGCTACTAGTTCCTTATCTCCAGATACTTCTCCATAATTTTAACTTTCTTAGTCAAATATTGTTGTCTCCAATGTTAATGTTTCCATTTGCAATTCAATTTTAATAGTCCATTCAAATAAAAACATGAGCATGTCCACAAGACATGTTCTACAATCAACTATCCATAAGGTTTCCCAGAAATAAGCCTCTCTCCATTTCAAAATGGAATGATATTGCATATAGAGGAATTCTTAAATAAAAATATATAAGTTTAGCAGAGTTCCAGGGTACAAAATCGATATCCAAAACCTGATTGTATTTTTGTACTCTAGCCATGAATAATCAGAAAATGAAATCAGGTCAAAACAAGCCAACAATCAGGAAACTTAATTACCTCCCAGTGGGCTCATTTAATAACAAATGGCAAATCTAGAGCACCAAACTTGTCTCCTTGTCTCTAATGGCCCTTGTTCACTTCTGAACATCTTATGAATGAATGAATATATAAGGTAAAAGAATATATTTCATGAAACATACTTTTATATCTATTTGATTACCATTTTTCATGTACATGGATTTATTACCACATGATTTAACAAAAATATCTGAAAAGCCTTTTTCATTTAATACTGCTATCTTTAAACTACCAAATGCATATCCCTTTTCTTTTGATTCATGAAGTAAATATAAATTATACCTGAAATATTGCCGAAAGTGTGGTCAGAATTTGGTCCAGTAAAGGGAGGGAAGGTGATTCCCTGAATCCTTTCCCATTCATTATCATCATTTAGATCCTGGACCCAGAAACAGAAGCCATCCTCAAAATTACAGTTTATTTTCTCATAATCTGTGATTAAAAAGAAAGAAAAAAACCTTTCAATTTAATAAACTATATCAACAGATTACATTGAAAGTAATCTCATTTTTTACATCTTATAATTGAATGACATGCATATAATAATTTTTATTAATTTTAATTATTTCACTCCATTTAGTTCTTTTTTAAAAAAACTCAGCTTCTTGTTTAAATTAATGCATTCCTTATACCTATTAGGTGGTTAGCAAATACAAGCTTTTGTTATTTAAATTTTGTATCTTGTCTCCATTGGTTCATCTACATGAACTTTGTCCTATACTTTCCTCTTCAAACTAAATTTAATACTTTGAGCAAAATTAAGTTTATGTAGAAATTTCTCTGAATTATTTTATGCTGATAATTTTTACTTATAATATTTTCAGTATATACAATGTTAATTTAATTTTTACATCAACATAATTTTTCTCAAAAAGACTATTTGATTCCCATGAAGAATATTAACCATTTTCTTCTTTCTGTTTCTTAAGTATCAAGTAAAGAAAGATGCACATAAAAGATAGTAAAGACCTTGGAAAATGAAAACTTTAGTTTCTACTACTTTTAAAATTCTATTAAAATATTAAGGCATCTGAAAATTAAAAGGCCAATTACTTACTATTAAGCTCATTGGTGTTAAATACAGCATATGATGCATTGAAGCCAATATAATCATTTTCATCAGATTGGATAAAAAAGGTGACAGTAACTTGGTTGGAAAAAATTCTGATTATCCCCGGATCCATTTCAGAAAGAGAAGCTACAAAAGAATATGAACAATTGTTACATATCTATAGTCATTGCATCCATCCATTCACCCGTCCTATTAATTCATCATTTTATTGACTGATTCATCAGTTCTCTCTGATATCATGCAGTTAATGAAAAGCATCACTTGTATGATTAATTTTAATTGGAATTTCTCTTCTCCTAAGCATTAGAAAAGCTCAAATTATTATAAGGTTTCATGGTTTTAGAAAAGCATATTTCTCATTTTTAATTACTGGGAACAAACAATATACACATATACAAAAACAAAGAAACACAGTTTTCATTGAAAAAGTTTCTTTGAGAAACACAAAGTTTAAGCAATTATCAAACTAAAAGTTTCACTCTATTAGTTATGTCTTATGCTACATTAACAGAAGTTAAAAGAGAATCTCAATAGTGAAAACTAAGAATATGTCTTTGGCTCTCTTCCCATATAACTTTAGGATCTCAAAATAATAGTGGGTGAGTTAAGGATTGATCCAATAGCATTTTTATTGTTCTTATTATAGTTCTGCCTTAACTCTAAGCTACTTAGGACATATCTTTCTATTTTTGATTCTCAAAAGTTAGTACAATGCTTGTCATATGAAACATTCTCATATGATGAATTGATAAAAATCATTATCAGACACATAGAAATATATAGGGTCCTCTAAGAGGGTGAAAATTGATTCTCAAGGGCAAAAAAAAATTAATTTTTAAAATGTAAAGCTCAAATATACACACATAAGCAGATAGATAGAATATATAAAATATTAAAGTGACATAGGGACCAGTAAGAAAAAAGAGGTCCAAAAAGGTTTTTTATTGATGGCTATAATGAAGAAATTATGAAGAATGGTTTGATATTTTTGTTGGACAATCTAAACTAAGCATCAGATTCAGGTCTGTATAAACCACCACTCTTAAAGGTTGGAGAAAATCAATTTATGTTATTTTTTGAATTTCAACAAGAGACACATTGTGATCTATTGAATAGTCCAGAAACTTTTCATTTCTCTTTCTTGTTTTAATTTTCACACCATTGGAATCCTTTTGCATGTGGCTTCTAGAAGGATCTGAATAAGGATAGTGACTGAAAGTCTCTGTTATGGCTTGTGTCTAGATGTCCCTCCTAAATTTCCAAGCAGTCTTTTTCAAAGGTGGCTGAATCTAGAATGTGTGAGGCTGAAATTAAGCATGCGTGATTATTAAACCACTACACATGAGTGATTGGTTTGGCATGGTCCTAATGCTGACAGTCTAGATGGGGCAAAAGGGGTAACAAGACGCTGTTAAGGTCCCCTGTTACTTTTGCTCCCCTGTTCCCGCCATGTTATTTCTCCTCTGTGATGCTTTTCTGCCATCCACCCTGTCTTGGAGCCAACCAATTATGGACTGAAACCTCTATGAACTGTAAGCCAAATAAACCTTTACCCCCTTTAATGTTGGGTTTTGGATATTTTGTCTCAGAAAGGAGAGAAAATTAACACAGTCTCCTTTGATAGTTGTAATGAGTTAGTTCTTCACTTTTAAAAATGTTATTGTACTGGTCTAGATAGTTCAGGGCTTATATTCTGAGTTCCATTAACCTCCTTCAAAAATGCACACAACCTCTAGAAAAGTTGTAGAATATGTGTCCGTATAATTGTGTAAAACTTTCATCTATTTTTATACTTTTCTTAACCAAAAAGAATTGCAGATTAAGTGAAAGGCAGGTATCCTATGCATCCATAACTGTAATAAAAGGTATAGGGCAAAGCTGGAGTTCTATAGTAAATATTCAATTTAGTCTTACCTCCGTGTCTTACTAGTCTTCTGGGCATCACTTTCTTCTCTTGTCATATACCATCTCCCATAAAGTTTTATAATAAGAAGTAAATAATTTCTTTGTGCCACAGTGAATGGAGAATAGTAGTGCCCAATGAATGTTAACTATTTTTTCTCTTGCCAATTAGATTTTAAAGGGAAAGATTATGACTTAATGCTTTCCGTGCCTCTATCATTGTGCCAGAGAATGGGAACCTCGTAGTCAATATTTGAGCACTTGCATAAAGATGGGAATAACTAACAGAGTTTGTTTACTTCAAAGAGGCCTTGTGGTGAAAGAAAAAACAACTATATAATATTTTTAGAAGCGGAAATTTTCCTAATATTATATTATAGTTGATAGAATTTTTTGACATTAATTCCTTGAGAAATCCAGTGTTTTCATCTAAAATTCATTTTTTATGGATATTAATTTATATAGACTTGACAATTAGTGACTTAAATGTGAATTGTCATTTGTCTTCTAAAAACAATGACTTGGGTAAGTAGATTTTGTGGAAAAGGAGAATAGGGAAGCATTAAAAAGAGGGAGGGGAGTTTGGAAAGAGAGAGAAATGGACAAGAGTGTCAGACTTTTTACCAGAGTACAGTTCAACAGATGTAGTTCAAAGATATTTACTTTATCCCACTTATAAAATTACAAATGCTGCCATTAAAATAGTCTGGACGATATAAAGGACCTCTAGTATATTAACCATATTTCACTGAATGTCCCTGATGAATTTACTATATGTGCTGATTTCATTGATGAGAAATAAGCACATGCCTTGCTAGAAAAATTCAGACTGATGAGTTATAAAAATTGACTCTGGAATTATTAAGTATGGGAAAAATACTGTGGTGTACAGAGGAAGAAATTCTTGATTTAGCCAGGCAAGATGATTAGGTAATCTTTGGAAGTTTCTGGAAGGGACAACTCTTTAAGTAGTTCTTGTTAAACTTTTTTCTGTATACATCTCTATCAACAGAAGTGAGAATACACAAAGTGTCCCAGTGAAAGCATAAAGTTTATTGAAAATGCTTTACCTTGAAAAATATTTGCCATATATTACTTAGTTTCATATCCACAATATGTTTCTTTTTGTTGTAGAACAAACTAACAGTTCAGGAAAATCCATTATATTTATTACAGAGGGTTGGGGGCTAATGGGACAAGTGGGCTAGCAGACATATATTACTAGTGCCTTCCTTGGCTTCTTCTCAGCTTCAGTCACCAACTGTTATGTAGCAGCAATCTGACCTGCACCTGTACTGACTGCTTCTTATGTTAGACTCTTTTTAACTGCTTTGTTTGTTTTAGTCCTTCAAGAGACTGAAGAGCAGAGTGCACAACGAACAAAGAATAGAGATTATAAATGTTTATAATCCCTTCAGTGTCAGAGAAAAATAGAATAATAATTAAGGCATGTCTGATTTTTGTCTAATGGGTAATAACATTTAAACAATGCATAGGAAATAAATATATAATTATGCATTCATATGCTTTTTAAAGCAGCCATTATAAGAAAATGTGAAATAATTATTTTATTGTGAAGTGATTATTTTGCTATAAATTTTTAACTTTATAATCAATTAGTTATAACTTTACAACCAATTTTGCTATTTTTAAATTTTGCTTTTTAAAATTTATTTTTATCAGTACTTGTTTCAGTACATAATGAATACATTTATTGTGGGGAAGTGGTACACGTGTGTATCGACTAGTCCCTTTCAGTCAGTTGTGTATATTTCAAGTTGATATTAAGTTTAAAATCACAAAGGGAAAACATACTTAAAACATCCATTTATCTTTTGATTTTGATAAGGAATTATATATTTGTTTTACTTACCTCTTAAAATCTTGCTTGGTCCCACACCTTCATAAATATTTAATAAATCTGTATAATGTATATTAAAGGAATTAAAGCTTAGTTGAATTGAAAGTCCTTGGTTTACACTAAATTAAAAGCAAAAAAATAGATTATAATACTTTCAGTCATCATAATCTTTAATAGATTCTATATTTTAATGTTTTTTAAGTTAAAAATCACATAATATGAGATCTATCCTCTTAACAAACCCTTAAGCATACAGTACAGTATTGTTAACTTTTAACACAAAGTTGAGCAGTGGATCTATAGAGCTTATTCATCTAGAACAAGTGAAACTCTATCCATTGGACAGCAATTCCCCATTGTTCTGTTTTTCTAGCCCCGGCCTCCATCATCCCACTTTCTGTGAGTTTGACCTAGGATTAGTGGATCATATAATTTTTCTATATTTAATTTCTTTGAGGAAACTACATACTGTTTTCCATAGCAGCTGCACTATTTTTACATTTCTATTCATTCATAAAGGTTCAGACCTCTCTGCATTCTTGTCATAACCTAATGATAGGCCATCCCATTGGATCTAAGGTATTTTCTCCTCATAGTTTTGATTTACATTTCCCTGACCATTAGGGATGGTGAGCATCTTCCTATGCATATTGGTTACTTGTATGCTTTTTAATAAATGTTTATGAAAGTCTTTTGCTTATTTTTACCACATTAGTTAATTATTTTGATATTAAGTTGTAGGAAATTCTTGTACATTTTAGATATTAACACTTAACACATATATTATTAGAAAATGTTTGCTTTCACTTTATGGGTTGCCTTTTTACTCTGTTGATTGTATTTTCTGTTGTGCAGAAGCTTTGTACTTTGATGTAGTCTATTCAAATATGTTTGCTTGTATTACTCATGTTATTGCTGTCAGATCCAAGAAATTAGTGCAAGACCAATATCAAAAAGTGTTCTTTTATTTTCTTCTAGGAGTTTTATTGTTTTAGATCTTACATGTAAGTCTTCTATTCATTTTGTATAAATTTCTACGAAAATTTTAAGATAAAGTTTTCCTTTGAGCTTTTATAAGGATTTCAGGTTTTCTCAGCACCATTTGTTGATGTGATTATCAGTTCTCTCTTGTACAGTCTCAGTACTCTTTTTGAAGATATTTGACTATATATGCAAAGGTTTATTTTGTAGCTTTCTATTGGTCTCTGTGTTTCTCATTATGCCAGTATATTACTAGAGCCTCAAACTGTGTTTTGAAATCAGGAAATGTGATCCTTTTAGTTTTGTTCTTTATTATAAACATTGTTTTAGCTTTTCAGTTTCCTGTATGGTTTTAGAAAAATTTTAGGAGTTATTTTTCTGTAAAATTGCCATTAGTATTTTGATAGGGACTGCATTAAACTTATACCTCAATTTGTAGTATGAACACTTTTAATAAGAGCTAGTCTTCCAATCCATATACGTTGTCCTGAAAGCTATCATGCTCCACAACTGTTACTGACACACTTAAATGCCTTGCCTACTAATATATGTGACTCAAAGAAAGATTATTTTATGTATCCTTGTATTCTTCAACACTTTGTAGAAACTAGTACATGATTGTTGATGTAAGAAATAATCTGCTGTAAAATATATTGTATGTAATTTTCATATCAGTGTAGGAAGAAGTCTGACAGGTTTGTAAGAAAGTATAAATTTGATATTTCAATAAAATATTTTAAATTTTAGGAAATTTGGGGAAAAAGTGTCTAGGAAAGTGGTGGAGAACCTATGACATGCATGTCACAGCCAACTGTCTGTTATCACTGAAAGCTCTAAAAGTTTTACCATCACTGGTCTACTGCAACCAATATTTGCAACTCCACTGCTTCACTGAAGCATCGGGATCAGAAATGTGAGCCTTCTCAGAATTGATACTAGAGATAGAACAGAGAAATGAGGTCACACTGTTTTCTTTTTCCCTGTGTTTCAGAGCAACCAATTCATTTGCAATAAAGACTCAGACATTGGAAAAGCAAAGGTAATATTAAAATCTAAAGTTTTTATAATATTAGACATCTTTGTTATCTTTTGAATTTTTATAAAGAAATTCATTTGGTATTTTATATTATTAGATAATCTTTTTAATAGTCCATTTTTATTGATCTTGTAGTATATGCTAGGCAATTTATATTTATTTTTAAAAATTTACAATGATTGATTCCAGTAATCAAAGAATCTGAACTCTATAGATGCAGGTATTTGGGATCAGAGAGTTTTATTTGTCTCAGATCGTACTTCTTTAATCTGAAGAAACTAGAGTTGAACATACATAGGCTGTCTCTAATATCCACATTCTTACTAATTCGCAGTATGTTAAATGTAACCACAATGTTAATGGTAGATGAGTACAGCCCCAAATATAGTTTCATTGCATATTAGATATTTCCCCACTACTTATTTTGTCTTCCAAGTATTTAAAGAAATCATTTGTTCACCCCTACTTCCATCATGACTGGGGGAAGGAAAACCCCCAATTATATGGTAAATGTATCTTTGATATAGCTTTGAGGAAAAAGTTAGATTAATTTATGTGACTAATTGAATTATAATTTTATCATGAGGTATTTGTTTTAGGATAACATTTTTTAATTTTTAGGTTTCTATAATCTTTTCTGCACCAATATTAAATTCTTAAAGTTTTAAATAATGAAATGGATATAAAAATAATAAACAAAATATTAAGATGGTTATTTTATAAATGATATTGTCATGATAGTAAAAGCTTTTTTGTGTGTTCTGCTTATAAGTCTTTAAACTTAACCTACCTTAATTAAGAAATGAATTTAAATGTCTAAATTATTTTATTTAGTATTAACAAGGTTCTAAAGATTTTGTGAATAAATCATTACATAACTTCATTTCAATACTCCTTATATTTATATGAGAACAAATTATTTTTCCACTTGGAATATCTGAGTGGAACATCAGTGTAATGGTGTAATGGTTGATATCCAGATGTCTCCCTAAAGCCTCATATTTGGGGCTTTGGGGAGGTGATTGGATCATGCGGATTTGGTACTTATCAGTGGATCAGTCCACTGATGAGTTTATAACTAAATGATGTGATGCTAGGAAGTGAGGCCTAGTCAAAGGAGGTGGGTGATGGGTGTAGCCTGGAAGGGTCTATCTCTTTCCCTCCTCCCTTGATCTCTCTCTTTGCTTCCTGACCACTCTTCCCAGAACAACTCTCCTCTGCCGTGCCCCTCTGCCATCTCATCCTGCTGTGGAACCAGCCAACTATGGATTGAAACCTCTACAAACTGAGCAAAAATAAACCTTTCCTCTTTTAAGTTATGGGTGTCAAGTATTGTGTCCCAGTGACAAGAAAATAGCTAAGACAATCAGATATTTGTGCATGTGTGTGTGGTGTGTGGTGTGTGTATGTGTGTGTGTGTGTTTTGAGACAGGGAAGGACTCACTTTATAACTCAGAGTGACCTTGAACTCACTGTGGTGCTCAGGCTGGCCTCAAATTTAAAATGATCTTCCTTTCTCAGCCTCCTGAGTGGTGGGATTACAGGTGTTTGCCACCATGCCTGGCTAGACAATCAGATATTCCTCTTCTATGCAAGATGCTTAGGTAAATATTAAGGTTAATTAGCAATCAGCAACTTTATTATGTTGATCATCGTCATGATTGTATCAGTCAGTTGAATTAAGAGCTTGGAAGTCAAATATGTAGTAACTCATCCAAAAATGATTCAAGATACAGCAAACAGGACATGGGAGCTGGGGGTATAGCTCAGTGGTGGAGTTCTTGCCTACGAAGTGCAAAGCTAATCAAATCACACTATTGAATATTTTCATACAATTGTTAGCATAATAATAAAGGAATTATAGTTAGCTTTCCATATTCCTGGGTTCTGCATCCAAAATTCAATGAACTGTAGATCAAAAATATTTAAAAACAAAAATTATATCAATACTAAACATGTACAGATTTTCCTCCTTGTCCTTAAACAAGGAGTATACCCACTATTTACATAGTGTTTACATTGCATTAAGTATTATAAGCAATCTAGAGATTTAATGTATATGGGAGACCAGATTTCATGATACAGTGGGGCATGTCTATAATCCCAGCAACTCATGAGGCTGAGGCAGTATAGCCAATTTAGTGAGATACAACCCCCCAAAAAATTAAAAGAAAAGAACTGAGGGTGTCACTAGTACCACCTGGCCCCAAATATGGCAGAATGCACAGAGATTCTATGTAAATATCAAGTCATTTTATATAAAGCACTTGAGTATTAACAGATTTTGGCATCCACAATGGTGGGCATCCTGGAGCCAACCCCCTGTAGGCACCAGAGGAAAACTATATTCTGTAGACAAGTACAAATGATGTGAAACTCTACAACAGCCCATGTGTACTTGTGCACTAATTGCTTTGGCAGTACAAGATTTCCGCCAGTCACAGGGGAAAAGAATTGCTTCAGTGTCCAATGATATGGCCCCATTTATTAAACAGTATTGTTCAAGGACAAAATATCTTTTCAAAAAGCCAAGAACTACAGAAAAACTTTTTGAATAGTTTGTCCGTTGGGAAGACTTTGCCTTATAGTTAATGAAAATAATAACAATTTAAAGAAAACACTGAAAGCGCTAAGACCCCGCATCAAGAAAAGACTTCAGAATTAAGCAGGATGTAGAAGTCTGCATCTTACGTACCTTATGATCCACTGGCAAACAACACTTGATGTAGACAGGTTTGGATAATGGGGAGCCTGGAAAGACCCGGATGATCCAGTCAACAAATATCTTCCATCACAAGGGGTGGCTGCAGAAAAATGCCAGTTAATCTCAGACTGTGCTATCTTTTCTAATGCCACAATAGAGCTATTATAGATGTACCATTCTGTCTCTGAGCTCAAAAGCAGGGGTAAAAATGTAAAGGAAAGAACCAGGGAATTAAAACACTACATCTTTTCTAAATTCTTAAAAATATAGCACAGATTATGTTTGCAACAATATTCTGCAACAAAGTGAGGGTCAAAAAAAAAAAAGCCAGCAAAAGAATTTGTAAAACCAACTTGCAAAGCTGGTGAAATTTTGATAATTCTTCAAATTCATCATTAAATATTTCTTAGAAAGGGTATCGAAGGGCTTTTGGTGTATAAGATCATTACTCTTTCTGAAAAGTTGAATCACGTCCCTTACGGCAGAGATTCTTCTGGAGCTGACAGACTCTCCTTCAGCCCCTTCCAAGGTACATGATTATATTAATCTTTCACATCTCATGCAATCAGATGACAGCAAGTGACTAAGCTGCTTAGTGAGCTATTGTAAATGTAGTCGAGTTAATTTCTAAATGTGATTTCTAAAACATAACATCCCCCAACAAACAAGCAAATGACACTTCTGTAACATTCTTCCTTTGCCTCTGAGCAGGTCATAACATATCCTTTGGAGGGGCCTCAGGGCAGCGAGGGTGGCAGAGCAGGAGTGGGTATCCTCAATGCCTATAAAGGGCAGCCCCTTCACATTTTTTGGACATTTTTTGGACTGTGATATAGGTGATAAAAGAACTGTGGCCGTCTCAAATTGCTAAGATTGTCTATCATAGTGTTTAATACAATATGCCTTCCAGTTTTCCATGAAGGTGAAAATTTTTTGGGGGGAGGTCGATCTACATGTTCAATTCTGCTCTCAAAGTTGTCTAGTAAATTCCTGCATGTAAGTAAATGAAGCTATGAAATTACCACAATGATGGACTTCTTACAATAACAAAATTTAGAATGTTAAAATATTACCATTTTAAGATATAAGATTGTGTTAAGGGCTTTGTTAGGTATTACTTCATTTAATTTTAGGATTTTTTAAAGACATTAATTTTATATATGACAATGAATCAAGATATGCTTCTGGGAAAAAATATATCGCAGCCATGAATGAGTAGTATTGCTGGGTGTTCATGATTATGACTATGTAGACTGCTGAGTGGTTTGTAGTGCAGCATCAGAAAAATAAAATTCTGAGTGGGAGAAAATGAACCTGTCTAATAATATCAGCCACTGTTGCCTGTAATGGGATGGAGTGACTAAGGGTGTGTACTTAGAACCTACTGAGAGCGCCCTCTGCTGGCCCAATGTTTATTAATTGTATTTTTGTTCAGGAGATTGGATTCCTCAGGATATACAGTATATAAATCAAACATGACCTGTACCTGCCTACCAAGGTCTATTATTCACGTACACATGCAGTATGCAAATTATGAAGACACTTGCCGACTTTCAAATAGGCCTGCACCTTTGCCTGAAAGGTTGTGAGTCAGCATCTTTCTTTCCCATAGGTCAGCTAAAAAGTGAACTTTCTTGCTGATGCAATTCTAATCAGAAGAGGAAAACAATTCAAAGGAATCTTGGTTAAGCTATAGTCAGCTATAAGTTGTGCAAACCTAAATAACCAAAGATGAAGAAAAGAAGCTGCGTGAGGAAGTCAACATTAATGTGACACTATTAATAACACAAACTGGAATGAGATCTCAGAGCTGGTGCAAAGTAAATAAATAAATAAAAGCAAAGGTCAACTGCATACAGAGAAAATGCATATTAAGTTAATTTTATGATTTTTTTCTTGAATCGACCCAAGGACTTTGTGATGAAAATTATGCCACCAAAATTTTAAGGTAGTTCTAAGGGAAAGTCCATGAGACTTCTGGGCTCATAATTGTCAATGATTAAAATGATAAAACAACTTGAACTCTTGAATTCTTGCTGGTTAAAAGCAAATTAATTGATTTATTTTCCACTGCCTTATCTTGCAAATGATTTAAATTCATTTACCAAAAATCAATACAATCTTAACTTTAAAGTGCAAAGAAGAGAGTAAAGAAAATGAAAAATGAGGAAATAGAGGTTTCAGGGAACAGTGACATGAAGGACAATGGCTGCTAAGGTTGAGTAAACAAAAACCACAGAGATGCTGATGAATAATAATACAGTTCGAGTATGTCTTTAAAGGAAACTTAGGTAATTAATTCAGTTCTAACACAGAGGATCTATATGAGTTTACAGATCAGAAAAATAACTCATTGCTTTAAAACTTCAAATTGTCACTTTTATATAATATTCTTATGACTATTTTTGAAATACACTGATATTAACTTACCATAAAATTATGAACCTTATATGAGGTTAGAGACCAAATTACAAATGTGATATTTTTCTAATTATTTAATTCATCTAATGCATTAATTTTGCTTTTTCCCGCACTTAATCTTAACTTTAAATAAATCAAGTGATAGTCATATCATTATGTAGACTTCATGTATGTATCTATCTCTGATATACATTATGTTAGTTTTGAAGCAGAAATCGACATCATCTTTGTCACCTCACGATGGCACACTTGTATCATATTCTACCTAGAAAGATTTTGGAAAGTGCCTGAAAATCATAGCAAACAAACAGTGCTTTCTTTCTTTTTGAGTAACTTAGTCATATAAAATAGATTAGAGATATTATGTAGACTACCTTTTCCATGAATATATTCTGAGTTCATGTCAATGTATGTAGTGAAACTCTGTGGGTATGGATTTTATCCAAGAACATCTGAATGGGGATTGTTGAGTGGAAATCTCTGCAGCAGTGCTGCCTTTTGTTGAGTTACTACTGGCAAAGAGACCAGTGCCCATCTTATAAACTATGTTCCAAGTCAATAGGTAATTTTTAAAACTTTGGTTCTCATTGTAATCTTCATTTTCAATTAATGTTAAGCAAGATGAGAAAAGTAATGAATGATATGAAAAGAATGAGCAACAACGGTAGCTGCAGCCCTTAACTAGTTGTACTCACAATCAATTTTAAAACTATTATAAACCTGACCAAAACTGTTCAATTCATGTTTTCTGGCTAATTTTTCAAAAACAAATTATAGAATTATTCAAATGGTTCTTCATATTGCTTGCTCACCTACATGTACAATTATGTGGTAATCTACTTAGATATGTTACATATGAAAATTAATTTTCTACTTAGATACTGATTTCTGCTAAACTTTCCTAAGGGAACCCAATTATAAAATGAAGAAATAAGAAGAAAGAAGACATATCTAATCAATTAGAATCATAGTTAAGGCTATTTAAATTTCAAAGAATAACACTCCCAAAGTGACAAAATACGCAAATAAAACAGATTTATTTTTATTAATGGGACAATAAGTTGTTAATGATAATTGTTTGCATTATTCACTAAAGTACAAGAAGCAAATCAAAGCAACAATCAAAATTGAGTGATACTCACTGAAGTATTTGCAATTCAAATAGCAAAAACACTGCTATGATAGTGAAAATGTCTGACAAAAGCATTGGTAATAATGAGTGATACTGTAGAGGTAAGGATTCAAGTTTAGAGTAGTTCATTATTAGGATGAACAAAAATTAATGACAGACATTACTGTTTGAAGCATCTTTCACATAAATATCAAATGGAATTCTGCAAAATTAATATTTTTAATATCATGTAACAAAGTTTAGGAAAATCTTAATATAATTATTTTTAGACCTCTGTATTATTTTATACTGATGGCTATTAGAATAGCTAATTGTTTCAGGTGTGTGTGTGTGTGTGTATACAGTGAGGGAGGAGGAGAGGAAGAGAGACCAGGTGGGTGACCTTACCACAAATTTTATTGTCTTCATCAGAGCCATCTGGACAGTTTATTTCTCCATCACAAAATAAATCAGTTGATACACACTTCAGAGCATCAGCACAAGGCCTTGAACCAGGTTGGCACATTATTGAAGCATTTCCTTAAAAAAAAATTTAAATTTTAAGCTTCTTGCACAGTGGACTTAGTTTCCAATTGATGAGATAGGTACAAGGTTTGAACATTTGTAATTTATTTTATTATTTAAGGCCTCATTCACAAGTATGTACTTCAGTTTCTAGAAGAAATATTTATTTCCTTTGATGAATCAATCATTATTAAAATATAGGATTTAAGCTAAAAAATTCTTCATAGATGTTAAATGTAAATGTTTCCTCTATCTACTTTAGCTTCAAAAAATTAATACTATGGCTCAGACCATTTAAGCCCTCTGCCCCCAAATCCTGGTATGTGCCACTATGCCTAGCTTTGACTCTGAGATTCTTAAGAGATAGAATACAAAGACATTCCTGCTAGGTTTTCAGCCACACGCAGCCAGGATCCATCAATTTAGGGTTCTCAGTGTGTCTCATTCCTCACCTGGCCATTTGCACATATGTATTCATAAAGATGCACAAGAAACACAATGTATTTCTAAAAAGTAAGTTGGAAAATGTAAGTGCAATGGTAAAACTAATGTTGTTTGTATGCCTATGGGATAGGGCATATGTTATTATTTTTCAAAGTTATGTTGGAAATTGAATATTTCTGTGGCTAGAATCATAATGATGGGTTAAAGCTTTGGAAATCTTTAACTCAATGGCATTTGTTTTCATTATTGTTCTTAATGTGAAACCCAGCATTGTACTGCCATCTGCTGGGTTTAAAAAAATCAAAATATAAAATTCCAAAATTTCTTTTGCACCATAAAATTAATTAAACCAGAAGTATTTGTATCAAGGAATCCACTAAGATAATAATTGATTAAGAATATTTATAGGTAGGTTTGCTGAATATATATGTAACTAAATCAGACTTCCATAGTTGTGTGTAATTAAAATGGATATAAACCACTGGGAAATTCATGGATCATCTAACATCTGAAAGGTTAGAATACTCCCATATAAAGAAAAATTATATCAGTTTTTTGGAGAATTCCAAAAAATTGAACAGATGGTCTCCATCTCAATCTGATAAAAGCCATCTATAAAAAATTAACAGCCAATATCACAGTAAATGGTCAAAAACTGAAATCCTTCACACTAAAATCAAGAGCAAGACAAGGATGTCCACTATCACCACTGCTGTGCAATATAGTTTTGGAAACATTAGCCACAGCAGATAGACAAGAGAAAGAAATAACAGGAATAAAGATAGGAAATGAAGTCAAATAGTCATTATTTGCAGATGACATGATACTCTATATAGAAGACCCCAAGAACTCCACAAAAAGTCTTCTAGACTTAATAATCAAATTCAGTAAAGTAGCTGGATACAAGGTCAACACACAAAAGTCAAAAGCTTTCCTCTGCATGAACAACAGATGCACTGAGAGAGAAACAGGGCAAACAATTCCTTTCACAATAGCATCCAAAAAACTAAAATACCTAGGAATCAACCTAACGAAAGAAATCAAAGACCTCTTCTCTGAAAAGTATAGCACTCTGAAAAAAGACATTTAAGATGATATCAGAAAATGGAAAGACATCCCCTGCTCCTGGTTAGGAAGAATCTACATAGTGAAAATGGCCACACTTCCAAAACTGCTAAGTAGTTTCAGTGAAATCCAAATTGAAAACCCAGCAGCATACTTCATGGATGTTGAGAAAGCTATCCAAAAATTAATTTGGAACAAGAAGAGACCTAGAATAGCTAAAGCAATTCTAGGCAACACAGACATGGCAGGGGGTAGCACAGTTCCCAACTTGAAACTATACTACAAAGCTACTGTGATAAAAAAAAAATAGCATGGTACTGGCAAAGAAACAGACCTGAGGACCAGTGGAACAGATTAGAAGATGTAGAAACAACTCCAGACATATTCAGTCACCTCATCTTTGACAAAGGAGCCAAGCACCCTCACTGGAGGAAAGATAGCCTCTTTGATAAATGCTGCTGGAAAAATTGGGTTTCAACTTGCCAAAGAGTAAAACTAGACCTATATCTCTCACCATGGACTAAACAAATTGAAATGGATTAAAGATCTAAATATTAAAACAGAAACGCTGAACTGGCTGGAACAGAGGTTAGGTAGAACTCTTGAAGATATTGGCGTAGGAAAAGATTTTATGAACAAAACCTCAGTTGCCCATAAACTAGCACAAACAATCAACAAGTGGGATCTCTTCTTAGTAAAAAGCTTCTGCACAGGAAGAGAAACCACCAGCAGTGTGAAGAGACAACCCACGATGTGGGAAAAATTTTTCACCTGCTGTTCCTCAGACAAAGGTCTACTATCTCGAACCTATAAAGAACTTAAGAAAATCAGACCTCCTCAATTTAAAGACCCAATCCAAAAATGGGCATGTGAAATAAACAGACATTTCTCAAAGAAGAAGAAATAGCAAGTAAACACATGAAAAAATGTTCAACTTTATTGGTCATTCGAGGGATGCAAATGAAAACAATGCTGAGATTCCACCTCACCCCAGAAAGAATGGCTGCTATCATGAAATCAACCAACAACAAATGCTGGCTGGGCTGTGGGGAGAAAGGAATCCTTCTGCATTGTTGGTGGGAGTGCAGCCTGGTGCAACCACTGTGGAAATCAGTATGGAGATACCTCAAAGAACTAGGACCAGAGGTCTCATTTGACCCAACTATTTCCCTGCTGAGTATCTTCCCCAAAGAATTAAAAGAATCATACTACAGTGATATATGTGCACCCATGTTCATAGCAGCACAATTTGTAATAGTTAAAATTTGGAAACAGCCCAAATGCCCATCAACTGGAGACTGGATAAAGAAAATGTTTTTTTTTTTTATATAATGGAGCACTACACAGCCACAAAGAATAAGAAACTAGAGATATTTATAGCTAAATGGATGCACATTGAGGTGATACTCTTAAGTGAAATAAATAGGAAACACATGTGTAAATACCAAATAGCTTCTTTTTAACACTGAAAGTGTAAATAATGACTAAAAGGTAAAATAGATAATGTTAAATAGGAAGTAAATGGGCAAACGGGATGGGGAAGAGGGAGGAGTAGGGTAAAGGAAAGAAGGGAATGGAATTAATATGAGAAAATGAAAAAAATCAAAACACAATCTTTGTAAAGAGGGAGGGATGGAGGGGTTGAAGGGAGGGCAGGGGAATGGGGAAAAAATAAGAACCGAGAGAGATTATGTGAAGGTGCAAATTTCCAATGATGAATGTCATTATATTGTATCCCTAAAACGTACCAATAAAATTAATTTAAAACAAAATTAAAAATATATATATATCAAAAAAGTATAATTATGAAAGTGTTATTTAATAAACTCAAACACATATTACAACTGTTGATATTTAAGAGCTATTTATCAAAAGAGTATTTTATCACTGAGTTCCAGTTAAGAAAATGTACAAAAAGCATAATGTCTGATAGTATTTCATAAATGCTTGCTAATGAGATGAAGACAGGCACTCTACTTGAAACTGTCTTATTTTTACAGTAGTTAATAGAATTCTTTGTTGAGCATTTGTGAAGCAAGTCTTAAAAAAGATGGAAGAACAAATTTCTCCTATTTAAGAAATTCCTCCTTAGATTTCCCCCTCCTGGGGCTGTTGTTCTTTGTTGTATTACAAATAAAATTAGTAACTTTGTCACTGTAAGTAACACAACCTCCTGTTCTGATAAAATTGTTTTTACCAGAAAGAGGTCACCAAGATATGCTGTTACAAAAGTGTTACAGATTGACTGTCTTTGTTCTGCTTCTGTCCACAAGTTCTGTCCATTAAGTAGACCAACCCCTGTTTTCAACATGTATAAAATTAGAGCCCTTCCTTTATTCTGGACTCAGCCTTTGTACACAAGTCTGCTGAGCTGGTGCACACTTAATTAAAGCACCCTGTTCCACTCATTGGTCTCTTCGATCTGCTAAATTCTGCAACACTTAAAAGATTAGATTTGGGGACATAGCTGGTAAGAGACAAAATTATGGTTGTCCTAGTGATTGTACTGAGAGCTTCATTTACTGATTCTTTGCATCTCTGTTGTCTATTGAACACTAAATTGAACTCAGAAGCTCACCAACAAGGAAGACTTTTTGGTATTCTTTGATCTCTCTAATGATGATTATTCATGTACTCCACAAGTGTTTACTGTCTACTTATTTGTGGCATGTAATTTTAAGAAATAAAAATAAAAGAACCAGGCAACATCTCTATTCTAACAGAAATTGGAGTTTAGTTGGTGACTGATTCATTCACTATTTTTTTAAATGAAATATAAAAATCTGGTTGGGGGGGGCAGGGATTTAGCTCAGTGGTTCTGCCTCCTGCCTTGAAACCACAAGGTCCCAAGTTCAATCCCCAGTACCAAAAAAATCTGATTTGGTAGCACCAAGGATTAGACACTTTCTCTCTGAGGCAGAGTTCAAAAATATCTTCACAGAAGTGGTCACTTTTAAACAATTTTGAAGGATATCCAAAAGCACACCAAGAAGATATATACATTGAATATATGTGAGGATGTCTTAGTCACATTCCTTGCTGCTGGGATAGAATACTCAACACCCATAACTGAAAGACAGAGAAGTTTATTTTGGCATACTTGTTTAAAAGCTTCAGTCCTTTCATTATTGGTGGCATGATAGCAGGGCCTGGCTCAAGGAAATTTCCTACCATCATTGCAACCAGGAAATGGAGACTGAACAGAGGAGCCAAGGAGGGAGATAAACCCTTTCTGGTTATTTCTCAAGTGACCTGCCTCTTCCAACCAGTCCCCACTTCCTAACAGAAAATCAGTTATAATACCCCATAACCTAATCACCTCTGAGTGCCTGAGGCATCTAGATATAAACCATAACAGAAGGTGTGATAGGAGCCAAATCAATATATGGAAATTGAAAAGTCTAATTTATCTAGTTAGCAGAGTCGTTTTGAAAGCCATAGCAAATGTGGTATCAAGATTTGGGGAGCCTTTTAATCTTTGCTAAATATTAGAAATGCTTTTCTATAAGCAACGATTCTAAAAGTTTTCATGTATTTGTGTGATATTACCAGCCCATGTTTCATAAAGGTAATTCTGGGATTATGTGGAGAATGACAAGAAAAGAGAAGACCAGCTGAGGAGCTATTTCTGTCATTCAGGTGGATGTGAGGAGAATTGGAATTCTCTCATCAGCAGAGAAGATGGGGCATAAAACCAACTGCCATTTTACAGAAGTAATGAACTTCAGTGACCAAACATACTCCTGGCCAAGCCCAGTGGAGGTAGAAACAGAAGTATTAAGGACTGAGAAGTTTAATTAGTAATGATCATTAGTCACAATTGTGATTTTTAAGAAGAGACAATGAGATTGGAAAGTGAGCTAGTTTGAAGTAGTTGGAGTGAAAGATGGAACTATTAGGTACTCTTGCTTGGGTATTACTGTCTTTTTCTCTCCAGTTGTTTTATAAACAGTCTTTATCTGATTTATTTCACAAAGAAAGAAGTTTCTCATTTATCGATTAAAATGGAATCATAAATATACATAATTCCTTACAATATAATCTCCCTTGCTTCAAAATCACTTATCTCATCACTCTTGTTAATTTCTGAAACAGTTTTGGAAGTCTTCTTTCTTCAGTATCTTTACCCTGTCAAGGCTGACTCTACATCATGAACTGACCTTTTATGAATAATTTGATGTGGGGAAGACCCAGAAGTCTTATAATGCCAAATCTGGATGAAAACTGTAATGTTCTTATGCACTTGTCTTTCCCTTGATTTCATTTGAGACACCATTCACCACTTTTTTTAATCATAACTCATAAAGACACTCATGAAAAAGGACTTCCAGAACTACTTCAGAAAATGCATAAACAATGGGAGAAGTGTGCACTAAGTGACAGGGAATATTTTGAGGTGGAATAAAAGCAACATGTTTTTTACTATGATGATTATTTTTAATTTAAATTTTCATCACATAGTTTGATCACATCTTTTGGTCTACTGTCTATCATCTGCATATATATATGTATGTATATATACATATATATATATACACAATCATAATTATAATTTCTAACAAACTATCCATTAATATACTGAGACAGAGGTTTGTCAATGTCATTTTTAAAAATTATCTTACATTGTTAATGTGAGAATTTTTTTGACTCGTATACTACTGTTTGAATTTCATTTTTTAATTTTCCTCTACCATTTTTTCCTGAGAAGTCATTACTGAGAAGTCAGTAATGAACTGTACCTCTTAAAAATTTAGAAGGAGATAATAAACTCTAGTTAAAGAAATGCAAATGAGAATGATAATGGGTTTGGTTTCTTAGAAGCTAATCAAATTATCTGCATAGTATTTACTGTTAATTTAAATGGAAAAAAGACTTGCAATTGCCCATAAGTATAAGGTATTTTTTATTTATATGGTATTTTTTTTCTGGATACTGATTTTTTTTTACCCATTATGAAAACATACTAGTAAATTAGTATCAAATGGAGATATTCAAATAGAAAGTTTTAATTATACATTTATATTTTTATTAGGAAGAAGTCAACATGTAATAAAATGTCTTAATTAAGAGTGTTCCAAAGTCAAATCAATTTCCATTGATGAGGGATGAGGAACCCATGTTCTGACTTTGTGTAGGCCTTGTGTAGGACGGTAAGGAGAAATAAAGACCACAATTCTTATTTTGTATTTCAAATCACAAGAAATTTTATATACAGGTAACAAAATAAAAATCATAGTTTTAAAATCTTAAGTTGAAAATAATACTTTGGAAGTCTTGGCTTTTTATTTTCCTTATCATTTAAATGGGGATAATAATAGCTTTGGTAATCAAAGCTCTTTGAGAAAAATTAAGCCCAAGATCCTCAGTGAATGGATACTTTGATAATTCTGATATCCAGTGAATAGGAACATCTTAAATTAGAGGGGAGTGCTTAGCAATATATAATTGTTGCTTTTTCAAATGCAGAGAAAGACAAATACTTTTAAGTTTCATTTGTTAGTGGATGAAGTTTCTGTATCCTAGCACAGGAGTAATTAAATTGAAGGACATACTTCTACCTTCACTTCTTTTGGCTCAATTTCATGTTCCTCCCCAAATCAGCCAATTACTCTTTTCCTGCAGTCCCCAAACTCTTCCACACAGTGGAATTGTAGGAGAATTGTATTTCATATGAGACTGAAAAAGCCCATGATAGTAAAGTTTTGTTTTTCTGTAATCATTGCTTGCACAGTCAGCAAGAAAGGACTAGAACAAGCTGTAGTCTAGAAAACCTTCAAGCACATGAGCAATTGCCCCAAACAGCCCCTCCAGGCACTCTGTAGCAGCCAAGAAATCAATCCGTGTAATGCAATCTTAGTGCCTGTCTCTGTCCTCCAGTGTTCCAAACGGGTTAGTAAAAATTTACAGTAATTGGCAACACAGGCAGTTGAACAATAGAATATAATCCTCATGGACTTTGTACGCATTGTTATCATACAGAAATTCTCTTTGGCAGAATTTATAATAGTACTAATGCCAGGTATATGACGCATGCATTTGTTGATTTTTCTCAAACTCTATCTTCCAGGCATATAAAAATGAGAATAAACTTAACATTCCTGAAAGGCATATTCATAATAAATTACTGCTCAGAAACTGCAGTTTTCAAGTTTAAGTGGCTCGTTCCCCTCTATAAATCTATAGTGTCTTGCCGTATGGGTGGAATAAATGAGAACTGTGATTCAGGACTCCTGTGGTATACGGATTTAGTAAAATGGGAAAATAATATTTTTCCACCTACTTACCTTTTGATAATTCTTTGGGAATTGATTAAGGTAATTTAATATAATTTCCAATAAGAGGAAATATTTTTAAATGAAGGGGTTTTTTGTTAAATAACAGACCAGGTTTGTACGAATATTATCAAGTCTGATTATCTTGGTTTAACTTTTGAAGATTTTTTTTTAAAAGTATCTGATTATTATAATTATTAAAATTATTATTTTTATTGCCTGAATCAGTAGTGGAAGGGGAGAAGGGACCTGATATTGTTGTGTCCCTCATTAACCAGAGAAAGGAGGCATATTGATTAGCTGGCCTACCACAGGGACACAATACCAGACACCAACAATTTAAATGAGAAGAGGCTTATTTGGCTCAAGGTTTCAGAGGATTCATTCCATAGTTGACTTATTTCAAAACAGAGACATCATAGGAGAAGAGTGGAATAGATCAAGACTTCTCACTTTTTGGTGGGTGGGAAACAGAGCAGGAGCACAATTCCAGAGAGGAAGAGACAAGGACTAGATACAGTTCCCAAGGTCACACGTCCCTGACCCACTCAGATACACTCAGAAGTGTGTTTTGCTAATCCCCCAAAGGGTTCCCAAGCAAATCAGATTGAAAACTAAGCTTAACTATCTCAAGTACTATATGTATTATTTCTCTTTTGATTCTCAGTCACCCTTTAACGCATATGTTTTAGTCTTTATTGTTCAGGTAATATATACAAAGTTCAAAGAGTCTAGTTTGTGAAACACTGATCAAGTAAAAGGTAGAATTCGACAATGGGTGGATTCACTGGTGTATTTTCAATGATTGATAATTTAATATTGTATTTTGATGTTTATTCTGATGAGTATCAGTTGCTCATACAAAATGAGAAAGGCAAGGATATGTGTGTACTGATGCTACTGTAGTCTAAATATAGGAAAGGTGAGTAGAATACTTTTCTGGCTGTCCCTTTATTCATCATCTTTTTTTTTATCCAGAGGACACTGGGCATATGATTCAGCCAATTCTCTACAATTTTGACAAGTTTGTCTTCAGCATAGCAAGGGTGAAAAACTTCACTCCAAGCCTTTGTGGGTTTATTTAGCACTGATTCTATTTCCCCTAACTCATTCCATATATTTTTCTTAGGACATTTTCTACAGCTAATAATACCTCAATAACTGTGAGTTTGATGAATCACTCAATGAATTCATTAAAAGACAACTAGACAACAGGGAATTAATTTGGATATATATTGTTTTTCAAAATTTTAGGGAAATAAATTCTTAAAACATTTAAATTTACTTTTCAGTTTGATTTTAAAGAAATTAGTCATTATCAATCCTGAAGACATTTTTTTCATAATGTGTTAAAATATAGTTTTAGAAGCTGTAGTTTTTTGACATTGGAGATAGGAATGTAGGCTCAAGGACAGTTTTTTTGTCATATTTGGCTGCTATATGGATATACATAATCACAACTGCAGGCAGGATTATCTTCCATATAGACCTCCATGAGTTTTAGGGTTCTGATGGGTTATTTCTTAAAGCATTCGATTAATGATTCATGTATTACTTTGCATTTCAAACATCCCACCAAATTTTAGTTTGCTTAAATATGTCACATTTTCTTTATCCACTCATCTGTTATTTGACATATAGGCTGCTTATATAGTTTGGCTATTATGAATTGTGCTGCTATAAGCATGAGTGTCCACCTATCTTTATAGCATGATGTCTTTAACTCATTAGTGAAAATCCAGTTTCTGTGATTGTACTTTTCTAGGTCACATCCACACAAACAATGTAAAAGGATTTCTTTTCCCCCACATCCTCACCAGCATTTTTGATTTTTGTGTTCTTACTAAAGGTCATTCTTAGTGGAGTAAGATGGAATCTCAGAGTTGTTTTAATCTGTATTTCTCTAAGGACTAAAGATGATGACCACTTTTTCGTAACTTATTGGCCATTTGTGCTTATTTTAAGGAGTGTTTATTTATTTCATTAACCCTTGTTTTGATTGGATCATTTTATTTTTGGGATCTAATTCTTTTGAGTTCTTTATTTACTCTGGATACTTGTCCTCTATCAGAGACTGTCAAATATGTATTTTTTCCAGTTCTGAAGGTTGTCTCTTCAGTCTGTTGATTGTTTCCTTTATGATGCAGATGCTTTTGATTTAATGTAATTTCAGTTATTCATTCTTAGTGTTTTTTCTGTGCTACAAGAATTCTGTTCAGAAGTTCTTGCCTATGCTTATGTCTTCAAGTATTTTCTCTATTTTATCTTCCAGCAGTTTCATTGTTTCTGTTTATATTTAGGTCTTTGAACCATTTTGTTTTGGTTTTATAAAGTTAGAGATATGAGTCTAACTTGATTCTCCTGCCCATGTATGATCAGTTTTTCCAGAACTATTTGTTAAAGAGGTTATTCTTTTTCTACGGTATGAAGAGTTATTTGATCTTTTAGAACTTCTGTTTTTCCCTCTTTCATATTATTCCTATTTATTCTATAACTGTGATATATTTGCTAAATTTCCAATATCTATATATTCTGCTCCTACAATTTACTTGTATAAATTTTTTTGTTTTATTTGTATTAATTCCAGAGAAGTCTCTATTCATTCTGTAGTTCCATAAAATGGTTTATATTTAAGTCAATTAATGTAGCATTACATACCAGATCTTGGGATTGTAGGACAGGTGGTCTTGCTCTGAACATAAGGAAGACCTTAATCACAAACTACTTCTCCATGTGGTAGTTTCTACTGAGAACTAAGCACCATTTCAGTATAAAGTACTTTTCACAGAAATGATAAAAACTGCCTATTTTCTTCAGTATTTAACATGTCCAGCAGTTTTAAAAATACAATGTGTCAACCATACATGCTATAAAGAAAATCAAGTCATGTCTCATGAAAATATTCATTTAGTGAATTCGACTTCATTAAAAATATTGATGATATATAAATTAAGCAGAATATTCTCATATATTGACCAAGTTGTTCATTTCATTATAGCTTAATTTTTGACTTGTTTCTACAAGATCTATGACAATTTTATAAATGATATGTAGCAGATTATTGATGAAGATAACAAAGTAAGATTTACATAAATTTCTCAAAAAGATATTTTAATTTTATATTTTGTTTTAAAGTATTCTACATAAAATTCAATATATATATGAAATTCTTAGCTAATTGAACATGGAGTAAATTTGAAATATCACATGATATAAACACAGGTCAAGCATAAATACTAAAATTAAGGTTGGGGACATGTTGCTAAATATGTTTTACTGCAGTTCATCAAATTAAAGATATTCTCTAGCTTGAATTTGTTGAGAATATTCTTGAACCTGTATTACAATAAAGTTTATGGCATTTGTAATACTGATTCTAAGTTAACTCAAAGGATATAGTTTTCTTGAAGAAATATGTAAGGTTTGAAACCAATAAACTCTCTTCTCCAAAACTGTTCAACTGTAGGGAGTCATGAAAATAAATTTCAGCATTCTTGTCAATTCATTTGCCAAACCAGACCTCCAGAATCCAAAGCACAATAAAATAAAGATTAAAGGAAAAAAAATTTATAGAGGAACAATGACTACTGAAAAAAAAAGTCAATCAACACTTTTCAAAGACAAAACCATTATAAGAGATCTTTAGTGTAATGTTTAAGAGTACAGACATGTGGATCAAATCACCTAGATCAAATTGCCTGAATCTAAATATAAATAGCATGGGATTTTAGGTAGTTCACCAAAGTTACTAGTGCTTTGGTTTTCTACTTCATAAAATATTGGTAATAAAGGCATCACATAACAGGACTGATATATGAATAACTACATTGAGAGGTAAACCACTTGTGCCAGTTAATAATGGCTAATAGTAGTTTGAAGCTCATTTGAATCTGACAAAGATCCAAAAAGACTACTTCTGCTCCAGTGGCTCTGGAGAGGGAAGGAAAGCATCAGAGGAGGATGTAGTAAGAACACCAGCAATCTTCACTAAACAAGAGCTATTGTAGGTAGCATGAGACTTAATAGAAAAGGAAACTGTGCTTGATGAAAGAATACTATAAAGAAAAGCACCTAGAGTTCTTAATTTTGTATGTTCTATCAGAAAGTTTTAAAAAAAACAGACTTCTGCATGTTTTTATGTATTTGATTTAAAAGTAAACCTATATTGACTTACCTTACTCTAAACTAAAACTATTTGAACTGACATTAGGTTACTCTGGGTTTGTTTCCATTCCATTCGGAATGCCTGTCTTAACATCAATATACAAATACTATTCTGGATATATTGATGTTAAATATTGATGTTATATATTGATGTTATTTTGGACATGAGCTTTCTTTTTTTGAGACAGGGCCTCACTACCTAATTCAGACAATACTTGTACGCACTGCATAGTCCAGTATGGCCTCACACTGAGATCCTCTTGCCTCAGCCTCTTGTCTTAGCTTCCCAGCCTCCTGCTGGGAAAACAAATGTACATCCGGTGAACTTTTTTAAATCCCCAGATTTCTAAATTCCAAATCATATGTGGCTTCAAGGATTTTAGATAGGGGATTATAGATCTAGATGTGACTGGAAAATTTCTATTGTTCTCAGCCAAGAAAAACATAAATGTAAGTGTTTGTTGAAATGATTTGAATAGAAGGTAACCAGAGTGGAAAATTTAAAACAACCTGAACATTGATAGAGACATTGTCCTTTTGTTATTTTTGTTACCAAGTCCTTGGTTTATTTTTAAACTCCCTTGGTTTACTTTTACTGTAAAAATAATTTATAACTTTTTGATCTTTTTTTTTTTTTTTTTCTTTTTTGGTACCAGGAATAGAACCTACGGCTTTATGCTTGCTGGGCAGGTGCTGCACAGATGAGGTACAACCTCAGCCAAAAAATGATTTAACATTTTAAAGATAAATTTTAATTTTTATAAATATAGAACTGGGATTGATCAAGCTCTTTAATTCTTCATTTTCATTCTCTTAGCTTTCAACTGAGAAATTGAATACTATATCTTTGTAATCTAATAAGCCCTATGACTCCATCAGAAAGTCATGAGTGCACTTTTTGATAGAGGCTTCTTGGAAAGTCGGGTGCACTTGACCACTGCAAAGAATGTGACAAGACTCACAAACATTTAACCATACTGAAATTTTCAGAACCTTTTTGATACTTGATATTTTACAAACTTTTTCTCACTGATATATTTTCTTCAAATGTGGTTTCTCCATATTTCAATTTTTCTCATGTAAATGTGTTACCTCAGGCAATAAGACATGCTCCTGAGGTCCAGGATGATCCTACTGCTTCTCTGGTATATTGCTAGAATCTTAATTTCATAGCTTAATGATTCAAAGAAATCAAATAATGTTCAGAGATACCTGTGATATCAACGCTGTTTAAATCAATATGGAAAGTCATCAGTTGGCTGGACCTATTTGCTTCAATGCCTTGAATCAGTTCTTCTTTTACATTTTCATCTGACACCCACTGAGCAAAAAAAAGGTCAAATAGGACTATAATGCTGCCATTTCTGCAAAGTAAAAGGTAATATAAGAGGAAAAAGTCAGCTTCTTCAAGTGATTTGTGCTCAATTCATGGAAAATGTCATTGAAACTTTACAGCTCTCAGCTTGTTAATCCTCATTACACTAGTATAAGGTAGTGTAACCCCTGCACTGTAATATGCACTGGTCATTTTTTGCAATTTAAAGACATATAAAAATGAATAAAGTAGGATATATCAAATATTATCTTTATTTTATGAGTGGAAAAAAAAGATTTAAAACACTCCATGCTTTTCCCAGAACACAAAGCACAAAGTAATTCCAAAATTGCATTCTGCTTTTTCTGAGTTTCACTGTAGAGCACTAATCCACAGAAGCACTTGTGTCAAATTAAACAAAATCACATGACAGACATTATTATGGTATTTATTCTTATTTAATTGCTTGAATGAATTAAGGGTGTGGATATGTGATTTCTCTGGTTGATTTTTATTGTTTTTTGGGGTTTTTTTTGGTTCCGGGGATCGAACTCAGGATCTTGTGCTTGTGAGGCAGGTGGCGGAACCACTGAGCTAAATCCCCAACCCTTCTGGTTGATTTTTAAGTAGAGATAAATCTAAGGTAATTTTACTTGCTCGAATTACATTTTTTATGTAGTTTAAGAAGGGTTAATATTAAGCGTATAGCAACTCTCTATATTATTTTCCTTCTCTCGCTGCTTAATATAAAATACCAAAGTGTGCCATGATTTCAAGGGGATGGAAAGAAAACAAACATATCTGAAATTAGTAGGCACTCAAGATATTCTGTCTCATGGTCAAGATTTGGGGTTGTCATGCCGACAATGATCCCCTACTATGATATCTTTATTTTTTCACATGGCCGATCATCTTACCTTTTATTCTAATCTCTACTATTTAATATAAAATTTTCTTACCAGTTAAAGAGACGTAAATAAATTAAATACTTTTTTGAGCAGTAAGGATATTTGAGATATTTTTTTCTTTCCTGTCTACATTGCTATTGCCTATCCTTATGAGGCAAACACTCTCTAACTCTAACCTTCATGTGTATCACTAATTAAGGTGGAAATAGCCTGGGTATACTTGATTCCCTAATAGACACACCAAGGAGAAGCCTATCCTAATAATATATTTGCTGGTTCCAAAGTTCGGGACTTATGCTCATATTCTCTTGTGATATCTCTAAGGTAAAGTAACATCTTGATTTATTTTTATTTATTTATTTTTTACATTTTTTTCCTTAAATTCTTTTATTGGTACATTGTAGGTGTACAACACAATTACATTTCTCATTGGGAATTGTACCTTTACATAATGTATCTTGGTTCTTACTTTTTCCCCATTCCCAGCCCTCCCTTCATCCCCTCCACTCTTCCCTATTTACAAAGACTTTGTTTCAATTTTTTCGTTTTTCATAATTTTTTCTTTCCCTTCTTTCTTTTCCCCTACCGATTCCACTTCCCCTACCCTTTTGGACTTTTTCTTCCTATTTTGCATTATCAATTATTCATTTTAATCATTGGTACATTTTAGGTATACAATACAATGACATTCATCATTGGAAATTTGCACCTTTACATAATCTCTCTTGGTTCTTATTTTTCCCCCTTCCTCTGCCCTCCTTTCATCCCTTCTATCCCTCCCTATTTACAAAGACTTTGTCTCCACTTTTCCATTTTCTCATATTAATTTCATTCCCTTCTTTCCTCTCCCCTACCCCTCCCACTTGCCCCTCCTCTTTGCCCCTTTGCTTCCTATTTCACATTATCTATTATACCTTTTAGACCTTATTTACACTTTCAGGTTCTCACACTAGAGAAATAATTTGGTATTTACACGTGTGTCCTAATTATTTCACTTAAGAGTTTCGCCTCAATGTGCATGCAAATGAATTGTCATCATGTCCCTAAATTAACCTCCACAAAGGCCTCCAGATTCCTAACAGATCAGAAAGTAAATATTCATCTTTAAGGTAATTGTTCTCATATGATATGTTCTGTTAACTAAAATTTTAAAATCTTAACTGTTAGACAATTTTCAGGCTTCATTCCACATTTATTGAAACAGAAACTCCACAAAGAGAGAAGACTATATTGTTTTACTTCTTGTTGGCCAATATTTGAATCTTAGTGATAGGAAAACTGAGGATCAAAATAATATAGGTAACTTTGCCCAGCTTATTAGTGTCATAGATATAGAGATGATTCATGTGCCTCTGTTTCCCAAAGGCATTTTAATATAATTTCCACCTTCTCACCCACAACATCATTTCTATCAACTCTATTGTAAACATTTCATTAGTGGGAAAGACAATATAGAACATTACCTTAAAAACAAGTCAAGGTTTTTAGCATCTTGCAATTTTAAAAGAATTTTATATCACAATAGAAAACAGCTAGCTGGACTTTTTTTTTTTTTTGGAAGGGAGGTGAAGGAAAGCTATTTTATTCCCTGCACAAATCCAAGACATCTCCTCTTTTTCCTCTTCCTCCCTCCTGTTCCTCCTTTCTTCTTTAAACATTGTCTTTTATGTCAATTCTATCTCCAACAATATTAGTGCTTAAATATGAACCCAGAAAGGCTAGAATTAAATATGATTGGAAAAAAGTAAGGCTAAATAATACCTATCATTCTTTTGTTTTCAATCCAAAGGCTTTAGGTTGTTTTTGCTACCAGGGTTGGAACTTTTGGTACCAGGTCCTTGCACTTGACAGGCAGGCAGCGGAGCCACTGAGCTAAATCCCCAGCTCCAAAGGCTTCAGTTTATCTTTGACTCTACACTAGATAATTTTAATTCTAATTAAATCTGTTTTCTCTTTATGTACTTTCTATCTATTCAATTCTACCAAACGCTTTTTTATTTTATTTGAGTTAGTGAGTAAGGAATAGTATTTGGGGCAGAGAAAGTACAAATCTGGAATTTTCCTTCACTGAGTTGAAATAAATGAGATTAGTTCATCCTTAGGCATAAAACATCTCTGTTTGAAATATGTGTTCTCTTAGTTTTGAATTATACATTGCATTTAATAATGTATACTTTACAAGCATAAGAATTACATATTCTCTATCCACATACGATTTTATTCTTTAAATTTTATTTTCATATTCATTGTAAATTTTAAGAGAAGAGAACTTTATAGTAGAAATCAAGAAAACTGTAATGGACATTTGTGTTCATGGAATAAGAAGGCTGAAGCTGCTGTTTTTAGTACATAACAATGATTTCTATCACTGTTGTGAGATTGATTTTATTTATTAAAGTAAAGGAGAATTAATTCTTTAGGGAAAATGGTCACCTTCACTTCCTAGTACTTGTTCTCATAGAATAGCCAAGTCCCTCTTTTAATGTAGATAAATCCTATCTGTGTACTGGGAGCTGGAGTGTAATAGATCAAAATGGTTCTTATCTCATATTTTCCTTAATGGTATCGATAACCTTTAGGTTTGCTGAATAAACAAAAGTCTTGTCTTTCCTAAGTTTGTGACTCATTTGTGTTCAAAGGGCAAACTAAAGTACATATTGGCACAAAGGGTAACCAGTACTTTATTAAAAGAAACAATTGTTAAATGCTTTCTGAATCAAAGCATTTTCTATAAAGCAGAATAACAGGAAGTATTCCCAAAGCAGAGGAAACTATTTGTTTGTCTTGTAGAGTGGATACACACACACACACACACACACACACTCACACGCACACACACATTAGCAGGTGCCAAGGGTTGATATGAAATATTTGTAAAGTAAGAGAAAACACACTGATGACTAAGTTCAGTATTTATTCTAGGGCCTTCAAACTGAACTTAATCATGAGCACCCCCTCCTTTATTTAGATTTTACTTTGAGACAGGGTTTTGCTAAATCACTAAATTGCCCTGGCTGGTCTCAAACTTGTGATCTTCCTGCCTCAGTTTCCCAAAGTTTTGGGATTACAAGGTTGCACCATCATACCATGTTAATATATTATATGCTTTACAATTGGCATGGATATTATTGTCCTGTCACTTAGGTGAGAACTCAGCTATTTTTATTCCCTGACATTATAAATTCTACTTTATAATGAAAATAATGAAGTACTTATAAATATGTCATATTTCCCTATGAGTAGAGTATGTCTATTTATGAGATTATTTAAAGTGATTTTAAATGTTTCCTTGTTATTCTTTCCAGCTTCTGATATTTTTCTATCCTCTTCTCTTTCTCCCAAAGTACCAACTTGTAATTTATCATACAGACATTTTCATGAGATTCCCCTACATTGCATTTTTCAAAAACTCACTGCTGATTTAAAAGGAGTTCAGCTACCAACAAGGGAAAATATCTCTACACTGATGAAGTACATTATTTGAGAATCATTCTAAAATATTTATCAAGGTTTGGGCACTATACTGGCCTCCTAGGTAGCAATAAAGTGGAGGAAAGGAGCAATTCCTCAGCTCAAATAATTTACAATTTCAAATATAGTGATTCTACCCTTTAGGCAAATAAAAGATTACTTACAAAATTTCAAAGAAAACACTGGGGTTTTGATAGCCCACCAGGCCTATATATTAATAGAAGAATAAGTCTGAGATATCCTAAATTTAATTACGAAGGCTACAGAATGGAGGGTGGAGGAGATAAGGGAAGTTAATCACTTAGTAGCTACAGGCTGAAACTAAGAAAATATTGTTCCACACTACTAAATGTGTTCTATATTCTTGATTTACTACTCCCAGTGGTCAGCAAATTCCCCCACCACGTGGCCTCCAGTTTACATATAAACTACACTGCTAACTCCAATCCGCACAGTAGCAATAAACATTTCTCATGGCGTTCCCCTGATCCCCACACATTCCTAGTGGCATGCTATCCTTTCCTCCCTTTCTATACCCAGTGTAAGTTCACAGTGCAATATAAGTAATTTATGCTTCCCCTTGAATTGTCCTTATAAAAGAGTGCTCAGTTCTGAGGTTCAATGTTTATATTTACACATTGTCTCTACCCCTGCTGCTGGTAGTCGAGGAACTTATCAAGAACCTGGTCCTTTTCTGGCCAGAATTTGAACACTTGCTCAATGAACTCTTTTATTTCAGAGACCCTTCAACCCTTAAGAGTTTTGGTTTAACAATGTAAAAGTCTATACTTGGCAAATTTTCCCATTCTGGTAAAGAAATAAAGTTATCCAATGTCTTGTATACATATGAGCAAGAAGGGTCCCATTAGAAAAATTATCAGACAAACTCTACAGCAACAAAGGTTACCTTGCTCAGTACAGATTTTACTGGGCAGAGGTCAGTTAAAGAGTGGAAGGTATCTGGGATATCTCTTTCTAGTAGAAGTTAAAACCTTCACTCACTCCAAAGTAGACAAATAGCTCAAAATGATCCCCAATGATGAATGTCATTATATTGTATACCTAAAATGAACCAATAAAATTAATTTTTTAAAATGAACAGAAAAAGAGAGACAAACAGAGAGAGACTGAGAGAGATGAAAAAATTAAAAGAAAATATTGCATGCATGTTTTTTACGGTTATTATGGTTTCACATGTCCCTCTTTTTAGTTCTAACATTAGGTCAATGAAAGAGACTTAATGATAATGTGCTTTGCAAACAAGTAAAAGTTTCTAAATTCTAGGCGGGAATGAAGACAGTAGATCTGTGACGCATCAGATACTAAGATTAAGATGTTAGAATAAGCAGAAGGATGAAAAATATACTGTAGATAGATAAATAGGTAAGAGGGAAATGTTAGAGAAGGGAAAATAGGAGAGGAGACAAGAAGAGATGGAAGGAGGAGAGGGGAGGGGGAGGGAGAGAATTGAAAAAATTAAACTATTGTTTTCATTGTACCTTCAATTGAGATTGCTGGCTTGATTACAACAAGAAATGATAAGATTCTGATGTTCCTTCTGCCCATTAACTGATCTTCAATTGGCCTTCCTTTATTATTTTCCTAAGGCAGATCCCTTTGCCTCTGATTTGATCATCATCTTACCAGTATTTGATCACTAAGATCTAAGGATTCTTTAACTAAGTCAAAGTTAATGCAATGATCAAACACTAAAATATCTTTGTTCCTAGAATTCTTGATTCAATTATACCCGATTTAAGAAATTATCCTTTCTATCAAGTCAGGTTCATTCTATTTCTCTGAAAACTTATCAACCTCACATAATTCTCATTTGATACTAGTTATTTGGTAGACTCCTAGGCTTATATTCAACAATGTCATGAAGTTTCAATGTCTTTTTAGTAGACTTCAATGTCAAAGTGCATCCTCAACATGCTATGTTCATTGGTGCCTTCTTCATTTTGTTTTTAATGAGAAATAGCTTCCTTTTTCTTTTTTATTCATGTAAACTCTACCTATCCTTCTTAGGCTATTTCTTCTATTTTTAAGCAGAACTTTCCATGACCACTATTATAAGATGAAGTACTCTTTAATAAATTAACACACCTGAACTTTCTGATAAGTGTTTTAGTATTATAAAATGAAAACTATTCTAACAAAATATTAAAGCTATGAAAATAGTACATTTATTTTTATATCTATATGATAAAGATTAAAGAAAACATGAATATCTAACATAATAGTCACTGTATTAATAACAGATATGTCTTAGTCACTTTCTTCATCACTGAGACATAAGACCCAACACTTTCAACTTAAAGGAGAGGTTTATTTTGGCTCATTCATTTTTAGATGATTTATACCATAGTTGGTTGGCTCCAAGGAAGAAAGAGAATGGAGAAGGGGCCTAGGGAGAGGAAAGCTGCTCATATGAATGGCCAGGAAGCAGAGAAAGAAGAGAAGAGCTGGGGAGTGAGTACACACTTCCAGATCATGCTCCCAGTGACTCGCCTCTTTTGATAAGGTCCTGTCTCTTACCAACACTACTACATCTACTATTTAGCTATAGCATCTTCATAATTCAACCACCTATCAAAAGTCCCATCCATGAGCATATGCAGCTTTGGAGGGACATTTATATGTAAACTGTAACAGGATTGTAATTTTTGTGTTTTTAGGACATTATAGAACAAATACTTGGAGGCAAGCATTAGGTTGGGAAAATACAGATACCAAAGACACATTCCCTGCCCTGAGTGAATTTGTAGTCTATAGGGAGATGGGAAGATAGATAATAACATTGCTACATAGATAATTGCAGTCTGAGGATGATACCTATATGATCATAATGGGTGTTAACAGTGGATAGCAAAACCTAACATAGAGTATTGTGGCAATTAAACATATCTGGAGAGGTGAAAGGGACTGATTTTCAGTGGACTGTAAGAATAGGTATAATACATAGGAAGGAGAGAAATGGGAGATCAGCCAATGAAAACAGAAGGTTAAAGTAGCATGTTTTAAAGTGTATGTAGGTATATAATGTGATATGGCTAGAAACTTGTAGGTGCAGAAACTTGTAGGGAGAAGGGGAGGAGAAAGAGTAGGCCTAGTGAGTACTGAGATAGAACACTGGGGCACACTTGCATGCATAATGATAATAACAACATTCTTCAGGTTCTGAAAGATGGAGATAAGGAAATGGTGTTACATTATTATCCATAAATGTAAGAACTACAGTCAGACAATTTCTGAATATGTGACTCTCCAGGCTCAACTTTTCATTTCTCTGTTCTCTGCCCTAAGTAAACTTTTACAGGATATGAAAATAAGCCATAGGAAAAAAAGAATGATCATTTTAGATAGAAAGATATTATTACTGGATACTGGAAAAGTTTCCAGGTTTTTCTAACCCACAAATTCTCTTTTCACTAATTTTTTTTATTCAAGTTATTTTTAAGCCTTTCTCCTTTCTCTTTTCCAGGTAATCATAGTCATTCTCCCATATCTTCCACTTTTATTGTTTTTAAATTGAGCATTCTGTATTTAACTTAATTCCATAGATCCTAACTAGAATTACAACTTTATTCATTAATATTCCTACTGATTTGGATCGCTATTCAAATCCCATCATAGTCGTGGTCTAGAAAACTCCTGATTCAGCAAGATGTCAGAATAGGAAAGACTGGACTCCTCTCCATGGACACACCAGTTCTACAGTGACAGCAAAGCATGGCTCCATTCATTGTTGAGAAACCAAAAATTAGCTGTTAAGAGAGATTTCTTTCTAAAGTTCATATATATAATAAATGTACACTATATATAGTATACACACATATATACATATATATCACATGCATAGACATACACATACTCTAGATTCAAGCATTATAGTGAAATTACATTGTTGTTCTCTTAATCTAAGAGTCATTCATTCATTGAACACTTTATTTGCCCTAAGTAGAGTCTTATGGCTTCTAGGTGCAGCAGTGAACAAGTCTCCTCTCTCTTATGATTTATAATGTAAATAAGGTTAAATGACATCATACTTTATTAATAATGAACAAGCTTCTTCCTCATATTCCTAGCAAATGAAACACTGAGTCTTCATATGCATAAGTTTATCCTTTCCCTTTCCTAATGTTTCTGTAAGATTTTTACCCTGAGTAATACAAGTGGCACAGTTGGGGCTGGGAGACCACTCCCTGTCCATCCACCTGAATTTGGGTGACACCCAAAGACCTATTCTCCTTTTATTTTTCTAAAAGAAGCAAAAAAATGACAAAGACTTAGGAAATCTCAAAAGTTCCAGGCTAGAATCCGTGCACGTTAGAGGCCATGGTCTGATCTTCACTAACCATTTCCTACTCAAACTTTGTTAAAGGTTCATACATAGGAACCATATCTATGTATTTGATTAAAACAGAGCTGAGAGTCATACATACTAAGTGCTGAGATGATGGCCAGTCATTTCTATCATCTTATCAGAGATACAGCAAGAGCACCCAATGTGGGGAGCACATCTTTTAATTCTAAAAGCCTGGCTTATCTTCCTTCTTCCTATTCTCTTGTGGTACCGGCACCACTTTTCTGTTCACCACTTTTCTGACACGTTTTTTTTTTCTGTTGGCATGGACCTGCCTTGAGCACACATTCTTGTTATCTTCAATAAATGTTACTTTTTCTTTTGCCGTTAGGTGCACACTTGCAGTTCTTTGGTCTCTGTACACAAGAACCTGGAATCTGTCACCAGCAACGCACAGTGTCATGAGGTGAGAGAAACATGTCTATACAACATAAATTGTGAGAAGTTATTATTTGCTAATAAAATAAAAATTTATGCTGTGCTATTTATCTCAATTATCACAAAATGTTTAAAAATTTAAGCATTTTTTCTACACATTGTAACACTATTATACATTTGTATTACATATTTTTACATATCTTTTCGAGAAAAATCACTAGTTTGTAACTTTGTGCTGTCATAAACAATTTTGTGAGTATACTTACTCAAATTGTAAAACCCTTGAGGTTTTATATTCATTTTTCAAATCACTTGATTGAAAGATCTCATCTATCTAAAAAAGGATCAAAAAGTATATTAAACTTTAAAAAGTATTTTAAATTAAATATTTTAACTTTTGTGCAAAAATTTTTACAAAATACAGATAATCTTTATGCTCTGGTTAAAATTGGGGAAATTTTCTTCATGATAATGAGGGGTTCATTTAAGAATATTAAACATATTACATTTATTTACTAATATTTTTCATAATGAGAAAATTTGACCTCTGTAGGTCTTGGCAAGAAGTTTGTAAAACTATGTCATAAAGTTATAAACCAGCTGAAGAGACACAGTTCCCTACCATTTGCTGAACGTTAAAAGCAAGAACTTTGAAATCCACGGAGAGTTTGTCTTGGAAGTTAAGATTATATGTAGCTCCAGATGTTATTTTAAATATCCCTCTGGTTTCATGACTTTTTCCAACTGCCGCATCTAGATAAATTAATAAGAAATAAAACACTGAATTATAAATAGGAGACAATGTAAATATTTTGGCTGAAGACATAGAAGTAAAGTTCTTGCATGACACACTGGCTTTAATGCTCTCGATTCTTTTCTGCAATTTTTCTGTTTGAAAATCAGCTGCTTTCTTTATTTCTTTGCTGTCTAGTTATTTTAAAAGATTAAAGAAAGATACTTCTTTTCTCCTCCATTATTTATTTTTCTTTGAAGTCTAACACACGTTATAATCATTTGAGAATTTTTTAAAATTGAGATTCCTGTTGGAAGACACAGGAACTAATCAACTTCCACCAATTAATGGGAAGGGATTAAGGAAAACATGGTAAGACAGGGACAATTAAAAGTTTTGTAGTTGCTTTTCTGTATACCTTGAACCCCCAGCATTCTGGAACACTGCTGATTTTCTACATGTGGATTGCTGTGAAGATTTCAGTATGTGTGTTACTTTGAATCATATCTTTGAAGCTACTTCTTACATTTTCATAATTATATAATTGGCATGTATAATCTTTGAACATCTGATGCTTCTATCTTTATTGAAGTTATTAAGGATAGTGTAGAAAATATATTATCTCAAAAAAACCATGAGGAAGTGGTAAATAAACTGCATAATTCCCTTCTTCGTATATTTTTCTTTTACAGATATTTATATGTAAAATACATCACTTGAGCTGAAAACTCTAATGATAATATCATTAACAAGTATAATAACAATGATACATAATTATAAGAGTAACAAGATGTTATTTTTTTCTTTTCTATAGTGAGGAAATTAAAATTTATAATGACTAAGAATTTCCCAAGTTAGTAAAGGTTTTAAGTGATAGATCTGAAATTTGGACTTACAAGTTCCAAATTCTGTCAGGCACCAAAATTTTCAGTACAGAAGAACAACAAATATAGTATCAAACAATAAACTTGGAGTTAGGCTAAACAGCCATTGATGTAACTGATTGTTATTTACACTACTTTATTTTTTAAACAGTCAAAACTTTAAAATTTCCCCTTTTAAATGTGGATAACAAAGAAAGACTGAAGAACTGTCACAAAATAGATAAGACAAGAACATGAAAACTAAATCCTATGTAAGAAACTTCACTGGATTCTAAACATTTGAACATCAGTGGAAAAACTAGTAGAATCTGAATAATGAATATATATTTTTTTTGATACCAGGGATCAAACTCGGGTCCTTGCGCTTGCACAGCAGGCGGCAAAACCACTGAGCTAAATCCCTGGCCCAATAATGAGTATTTTTGAGATAATATTTTGTCATTGTTAATTTCTTACTTGTGATAATTACACACATATTGAGAAAAGCTGGGTGAAGGTTATGTAATAGTCTACAATTCTTAAAGTTTCAAACAATTTCTAATATAGTATAAAAGCATGTATTTTAAAATCATTGCAGTATATCTTATACCTTCTGATTTTGTATTACCAATTTAATATAACACAAATGCCTTTTTATAATTAGGCGTTCCCAATTAAATTGCATTAACATTTATGAAAATTTGTTTTCTACTTTATTTATAAAATAACTATTGCATTTTTACTGAGCACCAAAGAGTCTAATGTACTCCTTAATGACTATGCATGGTTACTCACACCATTTAAATGAAACCAAAGCAGCCACTTTTCCAAAGGTCTGTGTAAGAGCTCATATAGCGATAAAAATTCACACATGCCCTTTCTCTGTAAAATATATTCCTACTACATGGGTGTAGCTTTACTATTTAAATAAACCAGGGAAAAGATTTTACTACATTCTAATTAAAAACCGTATGCATCAGGAAAAAATAGAAAACTCAAAAGCTGAGAATTTTCTTAGTAAACTAAGAGCACACACATGTGAGGGGTCCTACCTGTGAGTTTTCAGTTTATTTGCCTGAATACAATCCATCATTAACAATATGAACATTTTCTCAGAAAAATTAAACACTTGATACTGATATTATTGCTATGCATCTAATTTACTTATCTTACAAAAAGTTGTAGATAAGAGAAGTACTTCCAGTCTTGGATTATGTACTTTGGAACGTTCTGTTACCCACTCATGATTCAAACTTAAGCAAATAGTACTGAAATTCTTTGTCTCAGATTTCTCATAAGTATAAAATACTAATTATGGTTAATTCATGAGTTTTCTGTATTTAAAATGATACACTTGAATATCTTTGAAAAGCTGATGGCACAGATTAATGTATTTCTGAATAATAATCTTTAAATTTTTTTTCTGTCACAAGTTGCTACTCAGAGAGATTGATATTCTTATAAGCCTACATTTATGTTCAAATTTATTTATACTGTTACAAGTAAATTTTTTGGCTTAATAAGAGAATTAGGATATTATACTATAGAAATAAACAGTAATTTTTAGTTAACTTTCCATATTTATTGGCTTGTGTAGTGAACAGTGATTTAATATTGGTAATTTTAAGTCTACCAGAATGAACCCTCATCCTGTGAAACCTAATGCATTAAATGTCGAATTAAGAAATACCATTATTCACAAAAAAGGAGAAAAACAAGAAGGAAGAAAAGAAAAAGAAAAAGAGTATATTAGTCTCATGCTTGAATTCTAGATTGAGTTTCAAATTACACACCAACTAATTTTCCTAATAATCTATTAAGACAAGCATCTGAATGTAACCAAAATATGTTGTTATGAAACCCAACAAAGAATAAAATATAGTGACCACATAACTGAGTTGAAAGTGTGTTCTTACATCTAAAAACAACCTCCATATCCAAATCTGTGACCTACCTTTTCCAGCTTCCTCGATTACCAGCCAGGACAGTGCAATTAATCCAGCAGAGAACACCACCAAGACGGCAAAGAGAGCAGCAAACATGACTTCATAGGAGCTAAGAGAATGGCTCCTTGAAGGTACACTTCCTTTTGACCCCATTTTTGTTTTTGAAAGCTTGCTAATTTATGAATTGTGAGAGAATATAAATGTTTATATCTTCTGCATCAGGAAATTTGGTACTCCAGCACCAAAAAAGAGTACAATCTCTCAAATTTTTAAGAACTTGTAAAAAAACAACCTAAGTTATGCTAACAATAATGTAAATGTGTTCTGTATATCTCTTCCTTTGACATCATTATGTTCCTACACATTAGGTCGTTTTAAAAGGGTGGTTAATCTTTAAGAAGATATAATTGAGTAAAGACGCCTAAAGTTGTAAATGGCAATCACTTCAACTATTTGTTGTGGTGAATGAAATTACATTCATGTCATAAACAAAAAATGACACATCATTTTGAGAACTATTAGAAAAATATGAAATTATGAGAGACAAATTAGTCATTAAGCACTTGTAGTTGATATTTGCAGAGAGTTCCTAACAGATCAACCTTCAACCCTCTGACTCAAGTCCTTATTGAGGCATTTTTTGGTTGTACATGGGTACAAACATTTCAAACATAGCATACACAGATTTATAAAGCTTAACTTATATACTGCCTCCTTCTCTATATATATGTATACACATAATACATATTTATTTTTGAACCAATTAAAAATTTGTAGCCTTTATTGTGTCAAATATGCCAAATTATGCAATGCAAGACAGTATCAATTTAACTTAAAGTCCATTTAAACAAGGGCTCACATGGGTTACCCTTTATGGCTTTATACAATTCTAAATTATGGGAGTAACTGCCATAAGAGAAACAAAACCTGTTTGTAAGTTAAGGAAATACTCTAGATGGGGAAAATATTGCTCATTAGTCCTGGACTTTATTCCATTAAGCATTCATAATAGTGGATCTATGTTATTTGGGAAAGCTAAAACTATTAATGATAATTTAAGTAAAATGTATCATTGGAACATCTATAATTTGGAGAGAAACAAGTCTAGAATTAAGAAAAAAATAACAACCAAATAAATAAAACCAAATCTAGTCTGAGGTAAACTAACTTGGTTTTTGGTTTGGTGTCTAAATTTACCTGGATGTAAAAAAGTCCTACATCAGAAACCCTTAATACACTGAAATTGTGGAATATTGTGCTTGGCTTGCATGAACTATAACTACATTTTTCTTTACCATTGAAAAAAGACAATTGCATGTTGTGCTCAAATCATTATTAACAAAAGCTAGAATATAAATAAGTTTATCATGCAAAAAGCTTTAAATTGAATTAATATTTATTGTTACATAATGTAAAATACATATGAAATGAGAGACACCTCTGAAGGAGTGGGCAGAAATTTATTTCATTGACATTATAGGGAATAGTTTCTAATAACAGGCCAGACTCATGATCCTTGCATGTAGAAAGCCAAGAAAATGGAAGCACAATTACTGTCTTCCTTATATAGCTGATGCAGAAGCAAAAAGCATTTTCAGAAAATCAAGTAGAATCCCAAGTTACATTTCTTTTGGCTTTCTAGAATGGAAGCTGCAAAATGAGTTCAAATGTGCTGTTACAGAAACGTGGTAATAATAGATAAAATATAAAAATCAAGTACAAAATGATTTATTAGGCTGAAACAAAATCAACATTCAATTGTAAATTCTCTTCAAGTGGTATATTGTAAATAATTACACTTCATATATACAAATAAATGAGTGGAATCATATGTTTTTAAAGGCAATCATAATGAACAACAGACTGGAAGTAAGCACAGGTGAATGTGAAAAAGAATTTACCATGTCTTGTAACATTGTTTTAAAAAGCTATTAAAATAAAATAAAGCTTTCCCTACCAGAAAACAAAACTCATTGCAGAGTTGTAATAATAAAAGTGTAATATCAGTGTAAGATTAGAATTATATTGCAGTGAGATAGAATAAAGAACACATAAAAACTTGACTCACTTATGGAAATATCATATTTCAAAAACATAGTGTTACTATGACCAGATGATGGGAAAAGGAAGCTAATCAATAAGTGATGCTGAGTTGATTTGTTATATATCTTCAGAAAAATAAAATTAGACACATCTCACAGCATAAGAAAAAGTAATCTAGGTGGATTAAATATACATAACAGTGAATAAAACTTAGAAGAAAATATATTAGAATGCCTTTTTGATAATAAGATATTAAATTTGTAAAAAGGATTAAAAATAAAAGGACAAATTTATAAGATGAATATTGATAAATTTAGCCAGTAGCACTCACTTAAAAATGTCAAAAAAGAAAGTAAAATCCAAAGACACTAAATGGAAGTTTGTTTGAGGTTTTTTTTTGAGTATGTTCTAGTTTGGCTGTAACAATATCCTCTACAGTTTATTAATTAAACAATCAAAAATTTATATAGAATTTGCACTCATTTGTGAAGAAAAGACAAAGAGAAGATCATAAAAAATGCAAAATGAAACAAAACACACACAACACAAATGCACAGATTTTTTCAGGTGCTCAACTTTAGTAATTGTAGAATTCCAATTAAACTAAAAAATTAAATATTATTCTCTTTAACATACCACCAAAAATTATAAATCTTAACATTACTAACATGTGAGAGTCAAATTCAAAGAATGATGTAGAAGAACAATATCTAGTAAAGCTAAATACAATTTCACCCTAAAATTCTAGTTAAACAACCTGGAGAATTTTGCACATGTAGATGATGAAATAATTTTCAATATCATACTATATTTTGTTGTTATTGTTGTTTTGAGGAAGGGCCTCACTATGTAGTTAAGGTTGGTTTTAAGCTCACTATGTAGCTCAGATTGGCCTTGAACTCACAGCAATCTTCCTGCCTCAGCTCCCCGAGTGCTGGGATCACAGGCATGCACCACCATGCCCGGCAATAATAGTACCTTAATCTCCTCAAGATATATGGAAAGTGTTATGTACATTGACAAGAAAGTAAAAGTGAATTGCATTGTTTTTATATAGGAAATTATTATTCACAAATTAAAAGTACCTGAACTAGAGCTGTATATATCAGCATGGAATAAGTCAGCAAAATTGTAAACAAACAAATTTCAGAAGAATCTATGCAGTGGTAAACTAACCTCAAAAAAAATTCCTTTGCTTACTGACACAGTTATGTATTGTAAAAGTTTATATGGGTATAAGAAATGTTTAACATTTTTGACCACTAGACAAATGCAAATTAAAATAATATTAAGATTCCATCTTACCCCAGAAAGAATGGCAATCATTAAGAAATCAATCAATAACAAAAGATGGAGTGGCTCAGATGTAAAAGGAACCCTCCTTTATTGTTGGTGGAAATGTAAACTTGTACAACTGTTATGGAAATCAGTATGGAGTTTTCTCAAAGAACTGAAATTAGAAATTCCATATGACCCTGTTATCCCCCTGCTAGATATCTTCCCCAAAGAGCTGAAGACATAACACTACAGTGATACATGCATACTGATGTTTATAGCAGCATAATTTATAATAGCTGAATCGTGGAAGCAGATTGTATACCCATCAACAGAAAAATGGATAAAGTAAATGTGGCCTCTAGATATAATGGAATACTATTCAGCTGTAAAGAATGACAAATTTGAGACATTTGTAGAAAAATAGATGCACCTGTAAAATACAGTGATGAGTGAAATAAACCAGACACATAAGCTTAAATACTGTATGGTATCTCTCATTAGAGTGAGGCAAAGTACCAATGAAGAGAATAATAAAGGAGAGATAAAAGGGGACAAGGGGATGAATTTCTTGCAATAGGGAAGCATCCAAGGGAACAAGGGTGAAGGGTGAGGAGGAGAGGAAGGGGAAATAAATATAATAAAGATATGCTATGTACATGAACCTAATAACATCAATGAATGTAAATATTATATGATATATTATGAGCTGAGATTAATAATAGCAACAAGAATGAAAAATGTGATGGTGAAATTGGAGCAGGAGACAGGGAGGGGAAGGGGAATAACAAAAAAGAAACAAGCTGTAATATGTACACGTAACCACTGCCTAAGATGACTGTAAACTGCATGAACTGCAAATATATACTAATAAAATAATAGAAAATAGAAAATACACTATTTTTAGTACTTCTTAGAAGAAAAGGTTAGTTGTGTTAGTTATTTTTCCCTCATCGCTAAGGCAAAGTACTTGATACCCAAAGTTGAAGGGGAAAAGGTTTATTTAGCTCAGTTCATAGAGATTTCAGTCCATAGTCGGCTGGCTCCAAGACAGAAATGATAGACAGGCATCACAGAGGAGAAACAACATGGTGCACACAGGTAGCAAAGGCAACAAAGGACCTGATCAGTGTCCTTCTACTCCTTTTATCCTATTCAGACTACTGGGATTAGGGTGGCACCAAACAAATCATTCACCTGTAGTGGTTTAGTAATTGCATACTCTTAATTCTAGCATCACATACTCTAGATTCAGTCACCTATGACTGCATGAGGCTTTGGGGGGATATCTACACCCAAAACAGCCCACCATTGGCCCCCAAAACACTGATGTACATTCTTTTACACAAAAGGCATTTAGTCCATCTCTGAGAGTTGCCAAAATCCTACCAGTTTCAGCATTGCTAAAAAATCCAGGTCCCAATTCTCCTGAATTTTAAGGCAAATTCTTAGCTACAAGACCCTGATCAAATGAAAAGAAAATTAAATACTTCCTCCATACAATGGCACAAGATAAACATTGTGATTCCAAAAGATACAAATAGCAGGATACAAAGGAGTGGGACCGAGGCAAGCCCAAAATCCAGCAGGGCAAACATTAAATCCCACATTTTCACTTCCAGAATCCCTGTCAATCTGTGGCAAGTTGTGAACTCTGAAGGGCTTTGGTGACTCTGCCCCTAGGTTACTGCAGAAGGTTGTAGCTCCCACAGCTTCTCTCTTGGGCTGGCTCTGCTCCCTCCTTGCAGATGATCTATGCTCCTGGCTTCTTCCAACTTCTGGGGTCTCCATTGCACCTTTGGCTTCACACTCATAGTTTCGCACACTGCCCTCTCAGGGGCACCCTGCCTGGCCCCCCAGGCCTTCTGAAATCTGGGTGGAAGCCTCCTGACCCCACAACTCTTTTTGCACACACCTAAAACCAGCAGCATGTGGATGATGCCAAAGTCTTCTGACAGCTGGAGCAGTAGCTATCCTTGCCTCTGTCTTGGATATAGGAGTAGAGTGCCTAGATTGCTGAGCACTCTGAACACAATCTCGAGGAACCAATTCTCTAGGCTTCCACCATTCTGGAAAATGGTGCTCTGGAGCTTTCTTAAAGCAAAGTCTTCCACTTTTGAAATTTTGAGGCTGCAAAGGGTGGAGGCCTGCTGTTTTTTGTGATGCCCTCAGACCATCTTTTCTATTTTCCTATTCCTTCTCAGCAATCAAGATCTCCTCTGCTCTATCTTTGAAGGTCCTGACTTTATTGGAGCTTCCTTTCTGGCCAAACTAAAAACTTTTTTGCATCATTCTGCTGGGCTCTTTGCTCTTGATTCTCAACACAAATCTGGCTAAAATCCCCCAACAGCAGCGGTGCCATGGTCTCAACATTATCCTGCCTTGAAATTTCTTCAGTTAGATTAATTAATCCTCCACCCTTAATCTCAGTCTCAAGAAAAGTCTCTGGACATGAGCAAAATGTCTTTTCTAACTCTTCCTCTACTCACAAACTTCCAAAGTTCCAAAGGCTATTTAGCCACATGGCCAGGTAATGTCACAGCAATGACCCCACTTCTCTGGTACCAAATTTCTGTGTTAGTTACTTTTCTTTTGTTGCTGAGACAAAATACTCAACACTCAAACTTGAAGAAAAAAAGTTCTATTTAGCTCATAGTTCATAGAGGTTTCAGTCCATGGTCAGCTGGCTGCATGACAAGTATACGATTGAAGTCATTGTCACATTAATTATGAGTTTCATTTTGTAAAATATTAAGAAAGAAGTTACAGAAATATTTTCCTTAAGTTACAGAATATCTATAGGGTAGTACTCACTTTAAACATACAATTACAATCTTTCGTTATATGGGTTAAAATGGTTTATATTAAGTAGAAATAAGTAAGCATGTGATAGAACATTTTTATCTGTGGGGGATACATTCTAAGTACCTCAAAGGATGCATTATACTGAGGGTAGTACCAAACCTTGTATATACTATGTTTTTTTTTTTCTATGTAGGCATGGCTATGATAAGGTTCAGTTTATAAATTAGGCACAGTAAAAAATTAACAATAATTGATAATAAAAATAGAACAATTATATTGCTATATTGGATACACTGGATATACCACATGTCAGATATTTAATGTTATGCTGATACATGAATATCCTTGAGAAAGACATTATTCAATCTTGAATAAAAAAGATGAAAAACAGCACAAATTTTCATCATGTTGCTCAGAATGGTATGCTGTATGAAACATAGGAATTTTTCATTTCTGGAATTTTTCACTTAATATTTTTAAGCACAGATAACTGAAACTGCAGAAAGTAAAATCATGGGTGAGGGAGGCTACTGGCATGCATTGGGATGGTGAGGGATAGAAAATATAACTCTGGATAGGAAAATATCATAAGAATTAAGCTTTCAGTAAGGAAAGAAAATCATTATTTCCTTGATGCAAATCACACATTCTTGTTAGGTGAATAATGAAGATGGATGACATTTGAGAATAGTTGGAGGTGGTGTAAATAGATCCTATGCTGAAGCTTTGGAAGCTCCTTAAGGGAGTTATAATTATTTTTGTTTAGAGTGAATTAAGGGATAGGAATAAGATAGCTAAGAAAATTAAGAGTCCAATGAGCTTTTGATAATGATAATAAAGCAAAAGAACCACAAGGTTAAAGATCATGGTTCATTACATTATCTGTTCATTAGCTTAACAAATATGTGGTTTTGTACTTAGCTTGTTCATAGTGGCAATGGAGATTGCAGAGTCTGCAAAGATTCAGGACATGAGCATTTAAATGAAATCTATTTCCTTGTACAACTCAAGATGAGAAACCCAAACAATTTTCATCCTTTCTCTTCCATTTTCTCTCTTAATTTCCTTCCATTCTAACTATATTTACATGGTTAGTACATGATTTATTTTTATCTGGTTCATGTTTGACTTATTTCCACCTAGGCTCTTTCCCATTGTTCTCCCAGACAGTGAATAAAACCACATTTAGTATGAACCGCAGCTTGAGGACCCTAAGCTGTTTCCTTTTCTGTAATCTTTGTGGGTGGGGGGCTTCAGGAATGATATACAGTTTATATGAAATTCTATATAGCCTTCATGTGATAGCTCATATTCCTTTCTCTTGTCTACAGTTTTGTTGAACATTCTGCATGGAAGGTCTCTTGTACTAATGTGGACTTTTTTCTATGTGTGTGTGTGTGTGTGTGTGCACACGTGCGCGATGGGGTGCTTCTGTACTGCATCTCATTCCTTTCAAATTAGTGAAAAGCCTTCAGAAGTGACAAATTCTGGTTTTCTTCCCTTTCCATTGAGATACTATAACCGTCATTGGTGTCTAGAGGTTGTTAGCTCTTGAGTTATTTTTCCTTCCTTTTTCTCAGGATGTCTATCAATTTGGCCTGTTTTTCTGAAAACTGAAAGGTAGTTATGAAAATTAAACCCATTTAAAGTTCATATTCAACAATATTGATAGGAGGGGAGGGGTTTTAGATATACTGATAAGAAAAAGAACCTTGTTCATGCCCTTAATTTATTGATATTGGACAAAGTACATGCCATGAACTTTAGTTTTTGTATGTTTGGTTGTGCATTTTGTTTGGTTTGTTACTGATTTTGCTGCTGGTGAATTTTTGACTGGTTTATAACTCACTCTTGATATTTAATTAGATTCTAGAAAGGATAATTTTAAGCTTGAATTTCACATCTGTTTTACCCAAAAGTTTATCCAATTTAATTTTTGACCTACAATCCCAAGAATATTCTATTTATTCAATCAAAGCTATAATTAAACACTAATTAGGTGTTAGAGCAAAGTTCCCTCAGTCTAAAAACACACTATATTAACATTACTTAGGTCTTCTATATATCCTATCATAAATCCTACACTATTCAGTATTTAATATTTTATGGAAGGATACAGGAAAACTTAAAAAGAACAGACTAGAAATGAATTCAATTAATAACAACCTCTTGCATCATTGACCATCCCATTAAGTGGAGGTTGGGCTCTCTACTACTTATAATTTAATAGTAAAGGAAGCCCTTTAGTATGCTATATATCATAATATTATCTATAAAATTGCCCAGCTCCCATGCTTTAATTAGTAAAAATGCATAAGACATTCAAAAGGGTGGTGTGATGTACAAGAAGCACTAGACATGTTGGTAGCTGACCTATCTCTCCATACAGACATTGACCTTTGCTATGACCTTCACTGTGCAACCTTGGGCATTTCACTAAAACTTTTTCTGAGCTTCAGTTTTCTCATTGGGAGACCAAAGTTACTGATCTTAAAATCACTTTCATTTCTGAAATTTCATTACTTTATAATTTTTATGGTCTTTCCCAAAGGAAAGTATATGATTTATGTCTGTTCACATTTAAAAAAGCCTTTTTCCTAGATTTGTTTCAGATATTCACCTAAAAATCATCTATGTGAGACAATATCTTTTCAAACATTTTCTTCAGATCTTTTTCTTCATATCTCCTACTGATCTTTCATTTTCACTGTAGTTTCTTTTATCTTCTCTTGTCTGACTACAGTGAAACCATATTTACTTTCCCTTTGCTAATGCAAATTTGGCTTCCCAGATCTTCCCTCTTTTGTTCAGTCTCCACATGTGGCTTCTTACCTTGCCATATGAAAGTCACTCATCTCCCTAATCTACTTTTATCTCTAAAGTGGTTATGAAACTTTCGAATAAAAGGTATTATACCAGAACATGCTGAACTGCATAGCACTTAACTGTTCTGAAGGAAAGAGCTCTATTCATGACAGTATTCAAAAATAGACCTGCATTTCGGGAAAGAAAAATAAAGTAAGCTGGGAGAGATTGGTTTTTCCTAGTAGGGGTTACTACACTTTTTATAGCATCTTAGTTGGTTAGTAGGGAGCTTTGAAAAAAAATATCAGCATGTTCTTCCCTATCAGTTGCTAGTTTAGGTCACTTTCAAAGAAACCCCCTGTGTATCCAGAATCCTAACCAATTCACAACCCCTTGATTTTATAGTGTTGTGCCAGGCACATCTGTAGCTTAGGCAGGTTTTATCTTCCCACCATGTTACTTTTTAACTTTAATCATCTTAGTACCTGGAGGTCAAAAGATTTTTTTTCTTTTGATACTGAAAGAGAGTGAACCTAGTTATCAAATTTTCTCAGCACTCTTTTATCTAATTGCCCTGTGATCATCACCAAAGTGTTATATCTTGCTTTCCTTTTTCCATAAAATAAGTTTTCCCATCAACATGATAAGCTTCACTGTCTTATCATTAAAACAAGACCAGGGAGCTTATCCCCTTTTCCTTCTGAGCTGAAAGAATAAAGATAAGATCTGAAAAAGAAATCATTTAGTTAAGGAAAACAGTTTTCCTGGACTTGTCTGCTCCTCAAAACCAAGTAAAATTATGTAGTTCGTTTTTCCGACTATGTTATTTTAGATACCACCCAAATAAATCTATTGGGTAATATTTTGTACTGGGTCAATACATGGTTTCTTTATATGAATATTATTTGCTTTTCTTTCTTGGAAAGCCTGCTATTTCCTAGAACACAGTGGCTAAGTATGTAGGGTACTTTTACTTAATAATGTTGAAGAATCATGTGTTTAATGTTTCCAGGAATATTAATGCTGCTGCCAAAAAATTGAACCATTACTATTAAAAATAAAGTAACTCATAATAATCAGGTGGGTGATATTGTTACTGTTATTATTTAAGACCTGTAAGGGGAAAGATAAATGTAAGTTAGTTAGGTATAGGAAACTAAATAAGATAGTAACATACCAAGTTAAATTTGTAATGTTAGATTCTTGGATAGGTTGTGTGAAAATGAGAGAAATTTTATAATAACCTCTCATGGTTTGCTCCTTAAATGTCCTCCAAAGACCCATATGCTAAATATAGGCTTGGTCAATATCCTGCAGTGCTATTTGGTGGTGGTAGAACATCTGGAGACTGGAGTCCAGTCCGGCAGAGACTGTAGGGTTGTGGACTATAATCTCTCCATCTCTTTCTCTGTTTTCTGGCAGCTAAGAGGTGAGCAGCTTTACTCCATAGTGTGCTGCCCACCCTAATAATTTGTCTGGTCACACTGCCAAAAATAATGCAGCTAATCTTCCACAGACTGAAGATTCTGAAACTATGAGCTAATCCTTCCTTTTCAGCTGACTTTCTCAAGTAATTTATCACAGCTGTAGGAAGCTGAGTAACACAAAACCTGTTTGGTGGGGGATCAGTCTGCGCTCATTCTCACCTTCTCTTCTTCTGTGATGGAGGTCCCTGAACTTTATCTATGGACCCCCACTACCACCCTAATTTTCCTTCAGTTTAAAGGCAGCCATGATTGATCTGTAAGATGAAAATGTAATAAATTGAAGAGCAACTTATAGGTCACTTTAAGGAAGTGTTCTTAAAGTTACTTCTTTCCTAAAAGCTGAAAATGGGGAGAGTCTCTCAGACAGATTTTAGAAGAAAAGATCTTTGAAGCTGTCTATGAAGGGTCTCACACCCTGGCACTTCATAAGTGAAAGTGAAATAAAAACCTCTCTTATTTAATCAATTTATTATTTATTTACTGTACTTATATACCGAAACAGGGACTATGAATTTGAATTAGTAATTTAAATGTAATTCATAATATACTCAGAAAAATTTAATCACTTCTTCAGAAGGTGCTTATTTATTTGAAAGAAGTTACTCTTCAATTATAATGGTTTAATGGAATTTTTCTTTTCTATTAGTAAGTTTTCTAGGAAAGGAATGCATTAATTTGGACTTAACAGTCTGCCACTAGAATATAAATTGGATTATTACGTCTACTTGGATTTTCTCTTGGTTTCTTTTAAAGGTTTCCTAATAAAATTTTATATTAAACACCTCATTTTCACAGCCTCATTGGGATATAACTGATACAGAAGAAATGTACATATTTAATGTGTGAGATGTTTAGTTTTGACAGCGCAGACATTTTTATATTATCACAGCAATCAAAGCAGTGGATATACTCAGCACCTAAGGAAGCTTCCTTGTATTGTGTCTGCACGTGCACAAAAGTGTATGGTAAAAAGATGTAGATATTATTTGCCTTTTAAAAAACTTTTGAAGTACAAAGTGCTACATTGTTAACTATTTGTACTATAGTTTCCAGAAGTTCCCTAAAATTTATTAATCTGACATTTCAAAGCCCAGGGGTTTCTCTCTCTGGTTTGTAATTGTCTCAAGGACACTGGCATCCTTTGAACTCTAAACTAAGTAAATTTACCTCTCACAAAGGAGAAATCTTGTTTAATATTTAAAGTGATAATATTTAGTCAAAATAAAAAATTGTTTGATAGATTTACAAATATTTTGAAGACTATTCTAAAGCATTTTTAAAACCAGTCTTGTTTCTGTGTTTAAGATATCGAGATGGCTTTTGATTTTATCTCTTGCTATTGTCCATGATAAACTCATTCATTCAAGAGTAAAAACATTTTATTTCCTGCTAACACATTAGATGTGTAATTTGTGTAGATGTACTAATTTGTTGTGGACACATTTTCTTTGATATAGTGTATATAAATATATAACATAATATAAATATATATATATTGTTTTAGTGAGATTTTAAGGCATTAATTTGGAAGCAAAGCCAATTCATATCAGATTGTTTGAAAACACTGTACCAATTAACTCTCTATCTTTATGAGGATAATGCTAAATAGACATCAATTTACATTCTGACTAATTATTATATGTAAAGTCTCAATTTTAACTGAGTAAATATAGAATGTGTCATTTAAAACATGTTAACTAGCATTTTGGCAAAATTTTACATAACATTTTCTAAAATGTAGTTGTAAGGTTTTGGATCACATATAGGCCTAATCACCATTTATTTGACTTCTAATTTCAAATTTTTTTATGGCTTTCTCATCAAAAATATGTTATGAAAAATTTAATCAAAAAGCCATAGTGAGAATAAACCATTCCAACACTTCAGATAATCCTTCCATCATTGCCCTTCCTTACATAACAAAGTTCTGCCATAATAAATAAGCAGATGTAATGACAGCCCAGACCTATTTCTGCAGATAAAGAAAAAACAAAGATGCTGTGAAGAGGTTCCAAAACACCATTATGCAATTAAAATATTCAGTTAAAACAGTTAATACATTTTCTTTCTATTGTAGGAGAGAACAAAAAATTTATTTTTAAAAACATTTTAAGATTTCTGCTACATGAGCTAGTATTTCTGATGAACAAGATTTGATTTGTTCCCAATTTAAATTCAAACTCTCAATAACTATGATAAAAAACCGAGTCTAAACCTCTGAGATGTCTATATCTGCTAGTTGTTTCTAATCTAGAAAATAAAATTAACTCTTCAATGAAATGATTCAGACAGATGGGCAGAAGCTAATCACAATCAATGCAAATTGATGCATAGTAGGGAAGTAATTAGGAGAATGTTGTTCCCATTAGCAGGTATGTCAGTCAGAACTACGTCCTACACACCTATAAAAACAAATACTCAAATATTTACTTCCACATTTACCTCAAACACATGCAAGCGGGCACACATATGTATAATCATTCAAACATGCTTAGAATCACATATACATTCATATAAACACACACACATATATTTACACACACATAACTGGAGTATAATTACCAGAAATGCTGTATACATTTCGCAAGTAATTTGTTAACAATATATGTAAGAAGCTCGACTTCCCTAAGCAGTTACTGAGCTTGTCTCACAATTTAAGAAAAAGCCTCTTTGTATCCCAGTCTCTTTTTTTTTTTTTTTAGCAGAAAATAACCAGATATATTGTGCCTATGTTTTTGCAGTCATGACCAATTAACACAAAATAAATGATGTATTCTCTCTGTTTCAAAACATTCTCTCTGTTTTGGTTTCTTAGCATACTTAAGGGCTTTCATGCTTGATACTAGCTGGAAGACAATATTTAAGCTATAGGGTCTAAGGGGGATACCCTGCTTCTATGGACTGCAGGTGAAGGAGTTAAGGAACTTACTCTGTTTTTTCCTGTATCCCTTATCATGTTATCTACTGTGGCAATGAGCAACTACAATGAGAATATTATTCTGCAGTCTGTGCTATGGAATCCTAATGATTTTATAGTAGCATATGTAGAAGTGACTGTGGTCACACCTTTCTGAGAATGGTGTCATAAACTTCTGTACATCAACAGAATGTATCATTAAAGTTGTGTCAGTGTCCCTGACATTGAGGATTGCTCTACATGTGGCCTCTTGTGGATACAGGAAATATAGTACCTTTCCAGCCATTTCTTACCTTCACACCCTGCCATGTATTCCTTTGATTTGATCTATGCATCATTTTGCTCCATTACAGATTCATCATAAAATGGTATAGCTGTTATTTCTAGCTGAACTCTTGGTCATAGGGGAAAATGCTGTGATTTAAGTACTTGAAGACAATATTGACTAATCTCTACTGAAAAAATATTGTTGGAATTACAATCACCAGGGAAGGAAAATGGCACTTATTTGTGACATTGGACTTTTTATTGAGGATGTGCTATAAATGCTAGATCTACGTAAAAGCAATGGTATTCATATTATTGGTCAATGCAGAAGACAGAATCATTTGAAAAACATTATGCATGCTGCCCTGGTAGAAAACTATCATTCTGTACTCCACAGAGTACAGTGCTTTTCCCTGTGGTTGGAAAATACATCATGCTCTGTTGTTTTAGTTTTTTGGCTAATAAAATGCTAGTAAAGCAAGTCAGCACACGGTTGATCATGTGTATTTCCCCTGCAATGAAAAAAGTAGGTTGCCAGATAAAACTGTTCTGTCTACCTGTGTTTCAAGTCAAGAAAATATGAAGGAGAGCCTCAGCTAATCAATAATGAACACCCAGTATGGTTGATAAATGGTTTATGTTATTGTGTTTCACTGAGATCAGGCTCTCCTTTTTTAGTGTAGTATAGCCTAGTTTGTCCTGACTAATCTAGTAAAATTGGAAATATATACAGATGTGTAAAGGAAGGCTGTTCTATCATAGATACTGGACTAAAAGTAAAAATATCAGGTTATCTTCTTGATTTTTCCAGATAATATTACCTTCAACAACTTACTGAAATCCCCAATGACTGGCTTTTGCATCTATACATCATGGAATAGTTGAGATGAGACAATGCTAGCCAGCTTTAATATCCCTTGAGTGGTTGAATAGAGCATCCTTAAACAACATTGCTGAAGTCATGATATTTAGCTTGAAGAGGAATCTCCCTTCCTTTCTTTATTTCTTTACTAGATAGCTTGGAGGTATTTTGAGATTGGTTAGAATACAAATAAAGTAGAATGTCTATTTCCATGTTGCCAAAAAGAGCTTCAAAATTTAGAAGGTATAATAAAAATTTTGGGATAATAACCCCAATATGGATTATATTAATCATAAGTAATACTTGGCACAAAAGAAAACCCAAATATTACCTAAAACAATTCATATTTTGATTTAGTGCTGTCATTTTTAATGCCATTATACTGGATTAAGATGTGTAACTGATAATAGGAACATTTGATCTTGCTGCTGTATGAAATAAACTTTTGATCTTTGACTTTCTGTTAAGTCCCTCAAAACGAGTAGTGAAAATAGCATGGCTAGGCTTTGGCAGTGAGGATGATGCTGCCAGTGGGGTTTACCATGTAGATGTCACTTTAGGTCTTTGTCAGATTTCAAGCATCACTTCAATGAGCCCCAGAAACACATAATCGAAGAGTTTCCTGGTGCCTGCACTTTTTGTAACTCATCACTAAGAAAGATCTAGAGGGTTTGAATAGCTTATTGGCTTTGCCTCTCAAAGCAGGCTCCCATAACATCATCTGAAAACTTATTAGAAAAGCAGAATCATCCAGATTATTAAACAAGTATCCCCATTTTAACAAGATTCCTAGGTTATTCATATGAACATTAAAATTCTGATAGCATAGAGTTTTCACGGTGTGAGCTGGGGAGGAAACTCAAATTCTTTTTTGTAATTATTATTTTATATACCTGATTTGGGAGCACTCTACCACTAAACATATTTCTAATGCTGAGAATCACTGCAGCACAATTACAGAATCAAAGCAATCTGAAATGATAAGAAAACATGCAGTATATTAAGTATTTCAAATGGACTCTCAGTGTGAATATCATGCATTTGTTCCTTTGTGACTTTGGTCATAGCTTCCAGTGTTTCATCCTGATTGTAAAGGACAGGCAGATTGTGTAAGAAGTTAAAAACACTGGCTTTTAATACTAATTCCTGAAAGTCAATCTTGACCTCTAGCTACTGGCTGTAAACTGTGCTTTGCTCTTACTTAATTTCCCTGAATTTCAATTTCCTAATCAATATAGTGGAGATAACAGTTGTCTGAAGAAAAATGCTAAGAAATAGTCTCTTGAAGGCAGATAGATAATCCCCTCTCTGATCATTTAGTAATTTTCCCATTCTTATGGTTCACTACTAAAATTATAACCAGTGTTTTTGAGTTTAAGCATGCTAAGGTCAGTATTTTTTTTGTAAGAGAACTAACAGTTTCATCAAAGAAATATAGATGACATATCCAATTTCATGCCTTCGTTTTTGGGATTGTACTCTTTGTCTTTTGAATATACTTCTCCTTAATCTATTTATGGAATAGTTTGTTCCTTTGTCTAAGGTCTTCATAGAAATTTTATGATATGAAACTTTTCCCAGGAAGACAATGGATTAAGTTCTATGGAGACTCTAAGTAGATTTTATCATCAACTTTAACTTTAGCCTTCACTACTCTGAGAAAAAAAATGAGGGTTGATGGATCCCTGTGGTTATGTCTATGGAAAATTACAATGCCAGCTTCAGGCACAAGGCTGCTCTGACAATTGGAGATTTTACCTTTAGGTAGAGGGTTGAAAACAATGTATCACCCTTAGAAGACAACAGAATGAAAGTGAATCTCTTGATATTTTTATATATTGCCTTATTCTGATTTTTAAAAATAGAAATCATAGCATTCTCTAACTCAGAGCAAAGATGAAATTTAGAAGCAGATCTCAAAATATCATTCATGAGATTATTTACCTAACTCAGGGCCTTATGTGTGCTTGCCAAGTGCTCTACTATTGTGCTACACCTCCAGCCTGTTTTTGAAAATTGAATAAAATTAGGGAAAACATATAATGATAATTATTTACAATGATTATTTGCCACATCCCATGTGGATCTTTAGAAACTTCACATGTACTTATTTAATTTTCACAGTAACTCAATGAGGCGATTACTGCTATTAGTCCCTGTTTAAAGATCTAGACACTAAGGGATAGGGTGTTTAAATAACTAATCCAAGGTATCAAAACCAATAAGTTCTAGATTCAGGAAATAAATTCAGATAGTCTAGATCTAGATATTAAATTCAATCATTTGTGTGTGTGTCAATTTAGATAAACTCTAATTTTGTTTTTCCAATGTCCCATTCTGTATGACTCTGGGATAGGGTGCCCACAAGAGATATTTGTGAAGCAAGAAGATGGATGTGAAATGGTAACCAGCAAGATAAGAGAATGATGCCAGGGCTTCCGGCTTCACTATGTCTCTAATATATTGCTAATCTGGTAGCTCATTTCAAGACCAGGGACTGGAGCCAGCCAGATTTTCTTCAGGTTCTTTTCTTTCTGTGCAAGGCATTCATGTAGGGTAAAGGTGGAGGGCCACAGCTTCCTCTGAAGGTCACTCAAGGTGGGACAGTCAAGGTTAGCTGGAGAGTTATAACTGATAAGAAAGACAGTGAATGACAGACACTGGCTCTGCTTTTATCCTTATAGGCTTAAGTTTTCCCTCACAAATACTATTTGGCTTTGATTTCTCCTGCTTTCATTATACATTTTATTCATAATTTCTTGTTTTGCTTTTCCCAGAAACTGCACATGTGCCCCTAAATGTAGAGGCAACAATCTTTCACAGATTTCAATCACATTGATTTCTTGTTAGTGACTTTTCTTTGCTCCTCTAATCTTACTCTTATTGATCTTTGTTTCTGTGTATTTCCTCATAATTGTAGAATCTAATCATCAGAAAAATTTTTATTCCATATTCCTCAGTTCTGCTTCACCAATAAAACATTCACTGATAAATATCTTTACAAAACATAGAATATATTATTTATAGTGGTATTAAGATGTGATTAGCATAATACTAGGGACATTATGATCACTTAATGATGTTGGATATCATCCTCATCTTCACTTACTTCCTGTTTGAAAATTAATGAAAGTCTTACCACAAAGCAAAACAAAAAGGAGATATTCAAGTGTATTTTAATTAAAGAGTAGTTTCAGTCTAACATGGATGATTTTTCTAAATAATTTTTAAAGAAATAATTTCTTTGTAAGTTCTCAAAAGGAAAGCTTTTCCATTTCCATCTTAAAAGTAAGTGTTTTAAATGTTCAATGCCAATACATTTATAGTGTTATCTGGGCCTTATATTTATTCTTTATGCTTCCATTGACCTCAGCAATAAATTTCAAACATCATAATTTCTATTAAGTCAAGAGAAGATTGTATTTTATAGCCCTTTAATACACCTTTACATTCTCTTGAAATCTGAACAGTCTGCTTAAACTCCGTTTCCCAGACCATTCCCAATTGTCTAATAAAGCTCTAAACCCTGACAAACATTGTGAAGAAACTATACAAAAATTTCTTTGTATTCCACTTTTGTTTTGACATCTTAGGGAGTCTATTTTATATGTAGTAATTTCCCAGTGCCAGTTAAAGTCAGGAAAAGTGATTCACTGTGGCATTCTTGCAAAATATGACAGATGGGCTCATTAGTCTTTTGCTTCATAAAACTCATGATGTTGTTTTGCTTAAAATAAGAAGCAAAAAATAAGCAAGTCCCTGATAGGTTTAATTCAGAGTCAGAGCTAAGTAATGCTAACTCTGCAGATTCATGTGAATAACTGACAAAGGAGCAGCAGGAAAAATTCTTTTAAAGGACTGTAAAAATGAATATATCATGATTTTTGAAAAGTCATAAGCTGTAAGGAGGTGGTTAAAGAAGATCTAGGGATCTAAAGGAGTTAGGCACAGGAAGCAGAGAGGAACAAGCACTGTGAAAGTACATACCATTTTTAGGCTTCCTTAATAGAAATGTACTAGGAGAAAGAACAAATAAATTAAAAATAATCAAATAATATTATAATAATATAGTAAATTGAAATTTATTATTAAAATAATGAAATTAAAAATTAAAGAAAGTTACAAAAACAAAAGAAAAGATGCCTGATACTTTTATTTTCTTTTTTTTCTTTCCCCTTCCCTTGCCCTCCCTTCACCCGCTCCACCCTTCCCTATTTGCAAAGAAGTTGTTTCCATTTTTTTCCTCTTCTCATATTTTTTCCTTTCCCTTTTCTCCCTTCCCCTACCCCTCCCAATTACCCTGCTCTTTTAGAACTTTTCTTCTTGCTACACAATATCAGTTATACATTTTTTAAATTACAATATTAAGATCTAGGAGACATTACCACAGCTTTTACAGAATTTAAAAGGATATAGAAAGCATATTACAAAACTCTTTTTTGAAATAAATTTGACAACTTCTATAAAGTACCTTGGAAGACAAATTAATGAAACTAACTCTGGAGGAAATATAAAATTTGAATAGCACCTATTAAAGAAAGTATATTCCTAGCTTGAAAACCTACCTATATGACAAAAGCAGGCTCATAAACATTTCAACTGATAAATTATATCAAACAATTAAAGCAGAAAAAAGAAGGAACACTTCTCCCCTCATTTTAGGAACTCAACATTGTGCTAATCCTAAAGCTGGATAAAGATAATAGAAGCAAAAAGTATGAACATAGATAGAAATTTGTTTAACAAAACAAACTATTAGAAGTCAGATCTGGCAGGATGTAGAAAGTGGTTTTGTTATAGGGATGGTAGTGTTGGTTCACCATTGGAAGATCCACCCCCAAAAGTCATCATTTTAGAGGAAAGGAAAAAGCCATATGATCCTGTCACTAGTTGGAGAAAAGGTATTGGACTAAATTCTACAGCTGTTCATTGTAAAAACTCTCAGGAGACTAGAAGTAGAACAGAAACTTCTAGACAAATTAAAGACATGTACTCCATATTTCCAGCAAGAAAACCTTATATGAATGGAGAAGATACAATGCTTTCTCCTTAAGGTGGGGAACAAGGGCAGATATGCTTACTCTTTATCTGTCCATTAAACTTTGAAACCTAGTCCCCACAAAAATAGTCTGGCAATAAAATGACACAATTAGGATAGGATTGGCACTGCAGAAGCAAAATCTTTATATGTAGATGAAATGATCATCTCTAGAGAAAATACTGAGAAATCTCTAGGAGCCCCTAGAACTTGTACTTGAATTGAGCAGGATTAGAAAACACAAGGTATATATAAAATTCAGGTCTGTGTATACTTGCTATAAATGAAGAATTGGATATTGAAATTTAAAAGTTATGTAGGAGTACAAAGGACCTAAAAAAGTTAAAAATAAAAACAAAAACAGTGTTGGAAGATGTTTAGTACCTAATTTTAAGACTTCTTCTAAAGCTGCAGTAATCAAGGCAGTGTTGGTGTAAGGAAAGACATATAGATCATTGGAATAAAACAGAGAATCTAGAAATAGAACCACATATATATGGTCCACTGAGTTTTGAAAGATTATTTAACATTAGCATTTTATAGAATATGAACTCAATTCAAGAGCCGAGGAAGAGATAGTGTTTTCAGCAAATGGCACTAGAACACCTGGTATCCATATATAAAAAATTAACCTCAACCCTTTTTTTCCATACATGAAAATAACTTGAGGGGATCTATGAACCTAAATAAGAAAGCCTAAAAGTACAAAACTTTAAGAAGAAATTATAAGGGAAAATATTTATGAATTCAGGGTAGGCAAGAAATACCTAGGATACAAAAGACATGATGTATAAACGAAAAAAATTGATAAATGAGATTCTATCAATATTTAGAACTTTAAATGACATCATTAAAATGAAAAGTAGTCCTTAAACAGACCATATTTACAATGCATATAACCTATGACCAGAATATATAAAGAACTCTTACAGCTCATTAATAGACAACCCAATTAAAATGTAGACATAAGAAGATGATAAATAGCCAGTATAGCACAAGGAATGGTGTGCAACTCTGGAATCAGAAAAATACTAATCAGTACAATAATAAGATTGAATTATACACTCATTAGGGAGATGAAGTTAAAAGTTTTAAAAGCCTTGTCATGACTTTTTCTTTTTGTTGGATTCTCCCCCTTTGTGTTTAATTTGTCACACCCAATGGATTCATTCTGATGGGTTTCCTGGGGTTGTGATCCTCACTGTCTTTTCCTAGGGTATTGTCTAAAATTTTTTGGAGTGCCAGTTTGGTATTCATGAAGTTCCTGAGGTGCTCTTTATCATGAAAGTATCTTATTTCTCCATCAATTTTGAAAGATAGTTTTGCAGGGTGCATCAATCTGGGTTGGAGGTGGTTTTCCTTTAGGGCTTGAAATACATCACTCCAAGCTCGTCTTGCCTTGAGGGTTTGCACTGAGAAGTCTGCTGTGATACTGTTGGACTTTCCTTTGTATGTGATTTGTTTCTTTCCTCTCACTGCTTGTAGAATTTTGTTCTTTTGTTGGATTTCTGGAATCCTAACTATTGTATGCCTATGTGTAGATGTTTTTTGATTAAGGCTAGCTGGAGTCCTATATGCCTCACTTATCTGTATGTCAAGTTCTTTTCCCCTCCTTAGGAAGTTTTCTGCCGTCACTTCTATGAAGAGGTTTTTTATGTCATCTGCACTCTCTCCTGTTTCTTCATTGACTCCAATCAGTCTTATGTTATTCTTCTTTGCATCATCTAGCAGCTGCTGGATTGATTTCTCATGTTCCCTTACAATTTTAAAGCAATTTTTCTTTTCCTCCTCACTAATTGCAATCTTATCTTCTATATCTGAAATTCTATCCTCACATTGGTTCATTCTGCTGTGCAGACTTTCGATGGAGTTTTTAATCTCTTGGAAATCTGTTTGCATCTGTTTTATGGATTCCATTTGTTTCCTATGTTGGGATTCCATCATGTTCCTCAGATCCTCTATTTTTTTTATCTGTGTTCTCTCTAGATTTATTAATCATGTCTTGCACCATGAACAAAATCTTTGCTGTTATCTGAGTAATTATTTCTAATTTCATTTTTCCCAGATCCTCTTTTGTTGCCAGTTCAGGGAGTCCAGGTGGTTGAATATCAGAGTGTTCCATCTCGTTTCCCTTTGGGGTTGCTGTAGGTGATCCAGAAGTCTGGTTTTGAGGCTTGTTTTTGTTCCTTCTCATTTCCACAGGGGGTGGGGTGCTTCTGGAGCCCACACGGCTCACCTTCTCTGCCCTAGGAGCTTGGGATGGAGGCGGGGAGCTTCCTTCTGGGTGCTGGGACCAGCTGAGCTTCACTGCCCCACCTTTCTAACATCTATTCCTCTGTCACGTACATTTTCAGGTGCTTTCCACTCTGTGTTTTGCCATCTCTTCAAAAAGTTAAAGCATCTATCACCATCTCCTGCAGAACATGACTTCTTGTCAATAATAAAACTCATGTGAGTCTTGGGTAATTGAGCTAGGTCCAAAGCAGAAGTGAACATATGTGAGTATACATGTAGATTCCAATAGGTGGTCATGACGTAGGTAGGTAGACAAGCCTTTTGCCATTTTTTAAACTTTAATTTTCTCACTGGTCTCACTGGCCACCTTGTGGCCCATCCTTCTGATCAACACTCCTGTCTTCAGAAAGTGTTCGACAAGGTCAACAAGGTCAAGGCCTGATACTTTAAGGAGAAAGATATCCTTATCAATAAATGAATATTACAATACAAAGTAGCACCTGCTCACAGTGAAGTCACTGTTTAAAGGAAGATAGCTTCAACTCCAAAAACTCTTCCAGGAACCTCTAGTAGAGTTTATTCTCATTGAAATTTTCACTCATACTGATTAATCATTTATGTTTTGTTGCAATTAGCAAAACTGCCTGCTATAAGGATCCACAGTCAGTTCTGAATTTAAAGTTATGGGTGGTACATTTGCAAATCTTATCTACAGTCTTGTCTTTGCTGATTAAAGTAAGCTTATTGAGCTATATTTTACACACACACACAGGTGCACACAAACAAAACCTTGAGAGATTAGTGAAAAAGAAATTTCTGTGATTGCTAATCCTAATATGTCACCTGGGCTGGATTAAAAAATTTAGGTGTGTCTGGGAGGTGTTAGAGATGACTGGCACAGAAGCCAGCTAACTGAGCAAGAAAGACCCATCCTGACTGTGAATGTCACCATCTAATCGGCTTGTAGACTGGATGGAATGAAAGATAAAGAGGAAGGAAGTTTCTTCAGCCTTTCAATGACTATTCACACCCATGATTCTCTCCAGACTTTCAATTTCAGACTGGTGCTGAGTCCTCAGTCCTCTCTTTCTGTGGTTCCCAGCTCATTGGACTGAGCAACAACTGGATCCCCTGGCTTCTCAGAGCACAAAAGGCTACTGTGGGCTCTTCTGCCTCTGATCCTGTGTTCTATCTACTAAATCCACTTATGTATAGAATTGATTCTGTTCCTCTAGAGAACCTTACTCAATTTAATCAATATAATCCCCAATCAACCAATAGAACCTCATAATATAAATTGTGATGGAGCAAGAGGTCTTTGTAAGTAAATTTAGATCATCGTTCTTGTTGGAGAAGCAATGTTTCTTTTGATTTGTCATGATTTTTGTCCTTTTCTGTTTGTCATTTCCTTTCAATCATAGATTGTTTGTTTAACCCTAACAACCATGCAGTTATATAATTTTTTAAAAAAATTTAAATGTTCAAGTAGAAATAATAACATCTTAAAGGATCAGGTGTTATGAGTACTATATTCATTAAAATCTCTTTATGCTTTATTCACATTCCAAAAAATGTCAGTAAGTTATCTTCAAAATATACTTGAACACATTTCTCTTAGACATTAGTGATTCACATGAATCAGTGTTCTGGTCATCATGTAGGCTTTGTGTAAAAAGTCCTTAATATCTGAATGTATCATAGCAAGAAAAATACATTATTTGGTATTAGATAAAGGCATTAGAAAGACAAAGGAATTGACATTGATTTTTGGCTTTGTTCCAGGGACTGTACACTACATGTTATCCCATATTAACAAAAGAGCTCCGTTTTATTCCCTCCCTAAAGTTTTAGATCTTTTTTACTTTGCATATCTTTCTCTGTAGTGATCATTTACGTTCCGTTTCAGCTTCAGGTATCCATGATTATTTTGATAACCTTTATTTAACAAATACACACATATACACACATATAGGGATAGATATCTTAATTAATGACACTATATGGATATTACTGCACTTAATTTGTATAACTACTACATAAAATATGAAGTAATGTTACACTTTTTATGAAAAATAATACCAAGAAACAGAAAAGTTAATTAATTTATCCACTGTCAATTAGCACATAAGTGAGGCCAGGGACTTAGCTCAGTGGTTCCACCACCTGCCTTGTAAGCACAAGGTCCCAAGTTTGAGCCCTGGTACCAAAAAAATAAACAAAGAAAGCAATTAGCAAATAAGTGGTAGATTCAGAATTCTAGCTCAGGAAGATTATGTAGTTACAGAGTATGAAATACAGTGATGCATACCACAATGAGCCTCCCTTAGGAGTTTAATTCAGTGACTTCCATTTACTGATTATAAAACTGTTTCTTGAGTTTTTAAATTTTCCTCCCCAATAAATAGTAATCTCAATAAAATTGGTTCCATTATTAATTTCTGCTGAACTCAACCTACATTATTCCAAGATTAGCAAAAATTTTTCTTGTTAAAAAATTATATATTTTTATGCATCTTTATTGATAACATTTGAAAAATGAGGTACAAAAATGCGTTGTCAAGTAGTTTACCAATTAATAATTTAATGATAATGTACTTCAGTTTTTCTAACCTTACTCACATGACATATTACAGACTTCTTTTTTCCATGGATGTTCAAAAGAATAAAAAAATGAAAGAAAAAGAAGTGCCCTGTACTTATTTCCTCCATTTACCATGCTTGATTTAGAGTGACTAATCTCTTTTAGTTTGTGTTAGTAATGAGATACAATCTTATTGGAGCCTTGTTCTATTGTAATTTGGTGTTGTAATTGGTTAGCTGCTTGGTATGGTTTGGGAGTCTCCTCCAAGGACTGTGTTGAGATTTAATGCTCACTGTGATATATCAGAAAGTTGTAAGATTAATATCACCATTGTCTTTAGATTTGGGTTCTTCATGGGGCAATTTTGGATTAGATAAAGTCATCTTGGTGCAGCCCCCATGACCGAATACTGGTGACTTCATAAGCAGAAGAGAGATCAGAACACAACACACACACACACACACACACACACACACACACACACTTACATGCTACCTTAAGATTTTGCCAGCAAGGTGTCACTAAATGAGATTGTTCAACCTTCCATGAGAATTGTGAGCAAAAATACACCTCTTTTATGTATAAAATAGTAGCCTGGTGCAAATATTTCAGTATCATAATAACAAAACAGACTAATACACTAGTTCTTATACAGGAAGTGATATGTTCTAAATGTCAGCTTAACTGGTAAATGGCAGGAGCATTTTGAGAAGCAATCAACTCTGTCCTCTTTTTGCTTATTTGTGTCAGTCTATGGTAGACAATCTTAGTTGTATAACTAAAGATCTACCTCCTCTTTGTTCTTTGCTAACAGAACTCCAATTTTGAACAAGTTGTCAAAGTGCACAGCTGTAGACAAAGAATTGTTGTGAGCTTGATCCTCTAAACCATCAAGACCTCTATTTTTCACTTTCCTTGTCTCAGTTGTTATTATATTTAGGTCAGGAAAAGTAAATATGCTAAAGTGGGAGAGAGAAAATTTTTATCTGCACACATCTTTAAGCAGCTGTACCTTCTTCTCAACTAAATGATGTGAGCAAAGCACTCTTTGTTTTAGCCACTGATGCTGAAGGACTTAGTTGCAGCCCAAAGCATTAATTACTTATTCTTCCTTGGAAGCAGAGTTGCCCAGAAGTAGTCATTTCCACAAATCTAGTCCTATTGAACAAAAGGCATTTTTGTAATTGGTTTATTTCCTCAAAAAATGCTGAAAAAATGTAGAGTTCTAATTTAATTGCCATGGACTTAAAAAATTTTGTTTCATTTAGTAGCAGATTTTGACAGCAGTTGTACTATTTATAACAACAAAGTACTATTTATGGTACATTAGCTTTTGCTATGTGCTCTAATTACCTCTTCTGCTAGATCCTTAAAATGGAAAAAAAAAGTCCACTAAAATAAGTCAGGAAGGTAGTATTTTGTCAGGAATTTTCTAAATAAATGTGCTTATTAAAATCTTTCTTCCAATGAGGTAGAATGTTTGCTTAGTTATTCCACTTTCTTCATCTAAATACTTCATTTAGAATTCCCGGTTCACATATAGGGAAACTCCTAGATTTATCACCACTGTCTCTGAAATTTACATTCACATTTATATAATATTTAACATATGCATTTATTTTCATGTGCTTTAAATTTACATTCTAAATTCTCAGTCTTGAGTTGGATTTCTAAGTTCTTGATTATATATACTGTATTCAGTATCACTATACTTCTTTAAATTGTTCAGTATGGTACTCATGGGCTTCAACTGAAATATTTTTAATTATCTCAAAATTTTCTCTTCCATTTAATTCAATTGAAAATAATCAGTGAATATTTCTCTAGAAAGAAATGTTTAATATTTGGTCTCTGTGTCATTTCTTCTGGTCAAATGTCGTCCCTCACAACATTATCTGAAGGCACATATTCAAGATGCAAATGGCCTGCCTGAAATAAAAAGAAAAACTTATATATGCTCTTTACCAGTTCAGCACCTGTTGTGTATCAAAATCTTTATTGGCTGGTGAGTATCATAACTGATAAGACACAACCACACTAGCGAATAGTGTTTGTAAATCCAAGGAAACTACATGAGAAGCAAGGTATGCAGACTCAAGCTGATGACCTCCCTGAGCTGACCTCAGTCAGCCTTTTCTGTAAATATGACTCTCATGTCTCAAATGCAGAGGGATTTAAAATGCTTCATTCTGTGCCTGCTATAAAAAACTGCTGTCTGCTCTTCTGGATCCACTGTGAAGGCTTTGTTAAGGGAGGTAGATTTGGTACTCTGTGATATCCATTATGACGTTTCAGTCTTATTGTCACTAAGAATGCATGGCCACTGATACTGGTTGAAAAGAGTGAACATTTCATGCTTGTTATCTATTTAAAATATTCCTCTGTCTTCCTTAATTTTAAAAATATTATTAGCACATTTGGAGTATATAATGATTACATTAATTGTGGGGAGTAGGTACATGTGTATAACACATCATAATTATTTTTACTACGCTTTCCTCTCCCCTCCTTTCCTCTTTTATCCATCTTGTGTATCTTTTCTCTTTATCTTACAGTAGAAATTTTGTGTTGGTTCTCTAGCTCTAACAGTCTTTTGGTTTGGCTTTCCCCCCTAGAAATTCTCTACTTTGATAGCCCAGGTGTACAGATCTACTTTTCATAATGTGAGATCACTTGTATTGCCCTTGCAGCTATAGCTAATTTTCTTCCTAAAATGATGAAATATACACATTTAACATTTTGATACCTTTCATTTACCTTTGAACATGCTAAAGAGAGGTAGGTGTTTCTGTTGAAATAATTTCCTGATTTAAATACAGTTTTAGTTCACCAGAGCATTAAACCAAGTAATTAAAAATGTGTATGTATGTATGTACCTATTCAAAGATCAGTTCCTGGATCATCCTATTACACTTATTATCACTGGTTGATATGTCTCAGAGCCCAACAGCTTTTCAGAACATTGGTGTCGGTCTTCAAGAAAGTTACACACTAGCAATTTTTTAAAAATAGCACATTAAAATTTTGTAGCACAAGTGAAGCTACTGTTAGATGTGTATTAATGCTAGTGAGTAAAATGATATGCCACTATTTGACTTATTAGACTTAACTGGACATATTTTTCTATTTGCCTTTATATTATTCTGATATTTACAGTTTTAATGGATTTCCTCAAAGAATGTATGAATCTGCAAAAAAATCTGATCTGATAAAACTGAAGAAGGAGAGACTGGAGGTCAGAAAACAGACACCAAATACAGTTATGTAAGAGGAGTAAATTCAAATGTTCTATGGCACGGTGAAGTAACTAGAGCTCACAACAGTTCATTCATATTTTAAAAGAACTAGAAGATAAGAGTTCAAATGTTCCAACACTAAGAAATGGTGTTTAAGGAAATAGAAATATTAATTATTCTTATTTGATTGTTGCACTTTGTATACACATACCAAATTGTCACACTGAACATACATATCATAAATATGTACAATTATTATATGTCAAATATTACAAGCTAGTGAAGACTTAGATGATCATTAAACTTTTAACAATAAGGTATTTTATAATTAAAGTGAAAAAACTCAAACATTTCATCCCAGAGAGAAGAGAAAAACAAATTATTTTTTTCCTAGGATGTTTTTATGATGCTTTAAGAAGGATCTACTTACCCATGTTTGCGGTAAGAAATATATTAATGAAGGTACTCACTTAAAATAAGAAGACCTATTTTAAAGGGATAGATTGATATTTTTTCTTAGCTGCAGCTGCCTCATCATACTTGGACATTTTTGGTTGGTCTGACAAGCATGGCAATCTTTAATAGGAGCCTTCTTTGGTAGTATAATGGATTATGACGTGCATATGGAATGAAAGATGGTTACAGTGCTCTGGTGCTCTGTGTGCTAGTGAGATAAGACACAGTATTAAATGATTCAAGTCTATCCCACACAAAATTTAGAATCAAAGTTTCCCAATCATCTCAAGGATACAAGTTATGATTATTCATAGACAAAGAAGGTAGAGGTCTGGGACAACTAATGTACCTCCTACAGCCCTTTTTGATGCCAGAATGTACTCTAGTCCACAATACATGAAATATTTGATGATATGTGCAGCTATATCATTCACAAAGAAGAGAATTCTTTTGGTATAGAAACCTCTTCCTTTTATTCTTGTGAATTATGTAGCTGATACAACATTTTCAAAGCTAATGTGTTTCAAAAATTTGTAGATTTCAGATTTATCAGCAGAAAAGGTAACAGCAATCCATGCGAATGGACTTTATGGTTAAAGCAAGATCGTTAGTTCATTTGTTTTGAGTTGTTCACAAGAAAATTATACTGATCACTTTCTCACTTTCATGAAGAATTTCCAACCAAAAAGAGAGAAAGGGTTGTATACTCACTTATCAGTTTCTAGAGTAGAGATCTGAGTTCCATCACAGCTAAAAATCCCCCAAAGCCAATTTAGCTCAGGAATTCTACTAATTTTATCCAGGCATGTTTTATAATACACATCCTTAGACAAATTTCATTTGCAACTGTTGGATTTCAGTCAGGCTGACATATTCCTCAGTATGGTCTCCTATTGACCATATTTTGTAAAGTTTTATGACAGATTCACCCCTTAATTCCATTCTTTCTACTGTGAAATATAGTTTTAGAATTTCTCCCTTGTTTATTTTCTTTATTTTTCAGCAGCAATATTCAAAGAGAAGTTAAATACTTTGACTCAAGACAATGTCTCAAATGATAATGTAAATTATTTCCGATAATTTTATATTTTTTGTTCTTTTCTTCAGTAAGAACTTTTAAAAAAATATATGTGTTTATTCTGTGAGGCAATCTAAGCCACTGCTGAATGACAGTTTAGTTTAAAACTGATTTCTCAGAAAAGTATGTATAAAATCTTTTTTCTTTTTTTTTTTTGTACCATGGATCAAACTCAGGTCCTTGTGCTTGTGCAGCAGGCAGCAGCACCACTGAGCTAAATCTCCAGCCCATATTTTTTCTTTTCAGTACTGGGAATTGAAGCTTTGGTCTTTACACTGAGCTACATGTCCAGTGCTTTTTACTTTTGAGGGTTTTTTGTTTTGTTTTTTTTTTTGAAACAGGATCTCCATAAGTCACTAAATTATCCATGTTGATATCAAACTTTCAATCTTCCTGCTTCAGCCTCTGAGAGTGCTAGGATTACATGTGTGCACTACTATGTCTGTCTAACGTCTTTCTTGTAGCAATACTATGCAAGATTTTTCTCTCTAGGAAGCTCAGCCGGTCCAAGCATCCGGAAGGAAGCTCCCTGCCTCCATCCCAGGCTCCTAGGGCAGAGAAGCTCAGCCGGTCCCAGGACCCAGAAGGAAGCTCCCCACCTCCATCCCAGGCTCCTAGGGCAGAGAAGCTGAACCAGTCCCACCACCCAGAAGGAAGCTCCCCCACTGCCATCCCAAGCTCCTAGGGCAAAGAAGATGAGACACTTGGGTGCCAGAAGCCCCTCCCCCCCGTGGAAATGAGAAAACACATATATAAGCCTCAAAATCAGACTTCCAGATCACCTACAGCAACCCCAAAGGGAAATGAGATGGAACACTCTGATACTCAATCACCTGAACTCTCTGAACTGGCAACAAAAGAGGATCTGGGAAAAATGAAATCAGAAATAATTACTCAGATAACAGCAAAGATTTTGTTCATGGTGCAAGACATAATTAATAAATCTAGAGAGGACACAGATAAAAAATATAGAGGATCTGAGGAACATGGTGGAATTCCAACATAGGAAACAAATGGAATCCATAAAACAGATACAAAAAGGTTTCCAAGACATTAAAAATCCCATTAATAGGCTGCACAGCAGAATGAGCCAATGTGAGGATAGAATTTCACATATAGAAGATAAGATTGCAATTAGTGAGGAGGAAGAAAAATTGCTTTAAAATTGTAAGGGAACACAAGAAATCAATCCAGCAGCTGCTAGACAATGCAAAGAAGAATAACATAAGACTGATTGGAGTCAATGAAGAAACAGGAGAGAGTGCAGATGACATAAAAAACCTCTTCACAGAAGTGACGGCAGAAAACTTCCTAAGGAGGGGAAAAGAACTTGACATACAGATAAGTGAGGCATATAGGACTCCAGCTAGCCTTAATCAAAAAACATCTACACATAGGCATACAATAGTTAGGATTCCAGAAATCCAACAAAAGAACAAAATTCTACAAGCAGTGAGAGGAAAGAAACAAATCACATACAAAGGAAAGTCCAACAGTATCACAGCAGACTTCTCAGTGCAAACCCTCAAGGCAAGACGAGCTTGGAGTGATGTATTTCAAGCCCTAAAGGAAAACCACCTCCAACCCAGATTGATGCACCCTGCAAAACTATCTTTCAAAATTGATGGAGAAATAAGATACTTTCATGATAAAGAGCACCTCAGGAACTTCATGAATACCAAACTGGCACTCCAAAAAATTTTAGACAATACCCTAGGAAAAGACAGTGAGGATCACAACCCCAGGAAACCCATCAGAATGAATCCATTGGGTGTGACAAATTAAACACAAAGGGGGAGAATCCAACAAAAAGAAAAAGTCATGACAAGGCTTTTAAAACTTTTAACTTCATCTCCCTAATGAGTGTATAATTCAATCTTATTATTGTACTGATTAGTATTTTTCTGATTCCAGAGTTGCACACCATTCCTTGTGCTATACTGGCTATTTATCATCTTCTTATGTCTACATTTTAATTGGGTTGTCTATTAATGAGCTGTAAGAGTTCTTTATATATTCTGGTCATAGGTTATATGCATTGTAAATATGGTCTGTTTAAGGACTACTTTTCATTTTAATGATGTCATTTAAAGTTCTAAATATTGATAGAATCTCATTTATCAATTTTTTTCGTTTATACATCATGTCTTTTGTATCCTAGGTATTTCTTGCCTACCCTGAATTCATAAATATTTTCCCTTATAATTTCTTCTTAAAGTTTTGTACTTTTAGGCTTTCTTATTTAGGTTCATAGATCCCCTCAAGTTATTTTCATGTATGGAAAAAAAGGGTTGAGGTTAATTTTTTATATATGGATACCAGGTGTTCTAGTGCCATTTGCTGAAAACACTATCTCTTCCTCGGCTCTTGAATTGAGTTCATATTCTATAAAATGCTAATGTTAAATAATCTTTCAAAACTCAGTGGACCATATATATGTGGTTCTATTTCTAGATTCTCTGTTTTATTCCAATGATCTATATGTCTTTCCTTACACCAACACTGCCTTGATTACTGCAGCTTTAGAAGAAGTCTTAAAATTAGGTACTAAACATCTTCCAACACTGTTTTTGTTTTTATTTTTAACTTTTTTAGGTCCTTTGTACTCCTACATAACTTTTAAATTTCAATATCCAATTCTTCATTTATAGCAAGTATACACAGACCTGAATTTTATATATACCTTGTGTTTTCTAATCCTGCTCAATTCAAGTACAAGTTCTAGGGGCTCCTAGAGATTTCTCAGTATTTTCTCTAGAGATGATCATTTCATCTACATATAAAGATTTTGCTTCTGCAGTGCCAATCCTATCCTAATTGTGTCATTTTATTGCCAGACTATTTTTGTGGGGACTAGGTTTCAAAGTTTAATGGACAGATAAAGAGTAAGCATATCTGCCCTTGTTCCCCACCTTAAGGAGAAAGCATTGTATCTTCTCCATTCATATAAGGTTTTCTTGCTGGAAATATGGAGTACATGTCTTTAATTTGTCTAGAAGTTTCTGTTCTACTTCTAGTCTCCTGAGAGTTTTTACAATGAACAGCTGTAGAATTTAGTCCAATACCTTTTCTCCAACTAGTGACAGGATCATATGGCTTTTTCCTTTCCTCTAAAATGATGACTTTTGGGGGTGGATCTTCCAATGGTGAACCAACACTACCATCCCTATAACAAAACCACTTTCTACATCCTGCCAGATCTGACTTCTAATAGTTTGTTTTGTTAAACAAATTTCTATCTATGTTCATACTTTTTGCTTCTATTATCTTTATCCAGCTTTAGGATTAGCACAATGTTGAGTTCCTAAAATGAGGGGAGAAGTGTTCCTTCTTTTTTCTGCTTTAATTGTTTGATATAATTTATCAGTTGAAATGTTTATGAGCCTGCTTTTGTCATATAGGTAGGTTTTCAAGCTAGGAATATACTTTCTTTAATAGGTGCTATTCAAATTTTATATTTCCTCCAGAGTTAGTTTCATTAATTTGTCTTCCAAGGTACTTTATAGAAGTTGTCAAATTTATTTCAAAAAAGAGTTTTGTAATATGCTTTCTATATCCTTTTAAATTCTGTAAAAGCTGTGGTAATGTCTCCTAGATCTTAATATTGTAATTTAAAAAATGTATAACTGATATTGTGTAGCAAGAAGAAAAGTTCTAAAAGAGCAGGGTAATTGGGAGGGGTAGGGGAAGGGAGAAAAGGGAAAGGAAAAAATATGAGAAGAGGAAAAAAATGGAAACAACTTCTTTGCAAATAGGGAAGGGCGGAAGGGGTGAAAGGAGGGCAAGAGAAGGGGGAAAAAGAATAAGAACCAAGAGACTCATGTAATGGTACAAGATCCCAATGATGAATGTAACTGTATTGTATACCTAAAATGTACCAATAAAGTTAACGGGGGAAAAAAAGGATTTTTCTCTTTAGAAAGCATAATATTTATGTGCGAAATCTACATTGCCCCCTAGAGCCTTCTAGCCTTCCTTTTTCTGAACACTTAACAAAGGTACTTTCTCATTCTTTCATCCTGGTTGCATTTTATTATTGTCTGAATCTTCTGTTCTGAGGTGGGGCTTCTGGCAGGTAATTAGATCACAAGGGTGATAACTTCATGAATGGGCCAATCCATTACTGTGTTCTTAGCTAAATGAGGTTGAAGGAGAGAGGCCCAATCGGGGGAGGTGGACCACACGTGGCAGAATATTTCTCTCTCTGGGTCTTCCTTGCCCTCTTTGGTTCCTGGTTACCCTGACATGAGAAGCTTTCCTCCATCACATCCTTCCTCCTTAATATTTATGCCTCGGAGACAAATGAAACTTCTGAAATCATGAACCAAAATAAATCTTTTAAGTTGTGTATATCCCAGCAACATAGAAGAAATACATATTTTTTGCCACTTAAACTACATAAAAAAATTACCTTTCTTCTAAGAAAATAAGTCAAATAATTTTTAAAAGGGTACCTAATTTTATCTTAAATATCAGATCCTGACACCCATCTCAAAATTTTAATCCTAAATAATTTGTAGTTTACTGAATAGACTTTACTTTTTCAGGCCTGCATTTCTTAGTGTAAAGATTTTTTCTTTTGCCCTGGCTTATTGATTTTTTCCACTCATCTTTCCTAACTGCTTCTCTTTCATTTAACATCTAAGGTATATTTCTAGGAGTTTTTTCTTCTGATAACGCATCTCTGAACTCTTCTAATATTTAGAAGCATGTTATCAATCTTCTCATTATCTAATATGTAAATATTTACCAGCTATTTAACCTTATAAAAGTGATTTACATTTAGTTTTGTCATGTTACAAGTTGAGTTATGTCCCCTAAAATATATGTTGAAATCTTAAATCCCCCTATGTCAGAATGTAAACTTATTTGGAAAGAGAATTTTTGAAGATCTAATCAGTGAAGTTATGAGGACATCCTGAGAAGAGAGATTCCTAACTAAATGAGACTTTTGTCCTTGTAAGAAAGACAGCCATGTGAAGACACAGGGATACATGAAGAAGTGACATGAAGGCAGAGACAGAGATTTGCATTTTGTTGCAGAAACAACTATACCCATGATCACCAGAATCCAGAATAATTGAGAAATAGTCAAGGAGGATTTAGAAGGAGAACAAATGCATTGATTCTGGATTTACAGCCTTCAGGACAGGGAGAGAATTGATTTTTGTTTTTATGGCACATTTTTAGCAACTTAGGAATTTGGTGTATATCATGACATCTTTGGTGTAATGGGAAACAGTAAAATTATTTTATGGTATACACCTATCAATAATATTTTATCTAAAACAATGTTGGCAGTAGTGATTTATGACATTTAACTACTTTTTTGTCAATGAAATCACACCAGAATTTCTGCAATTATTATCCATATTATTTTGAATAGAATGCATTTATTATCCACATCACTAGTTAACCTATATCTTTAGGAATATTTGAAATAGAAATTAAGTGTTAGAGAGACAGATGGTTAATAAGGGCTTCAATTAATCAATTTTAAAAGAATATCACAAAACTCATTTTATTAAACATACCAGTTATTTGACCAATGAAATATTTTATGTATAATTTATGTCTTTTTAAAAATTTTTATTGTTTATATGTATAATTTATTTCTAAGAACTTTGATATAGAACGTATCTTTTCAAGATTTATGGCATCCTCACCATTTCTTGAAAACTGACATCCACGGAGGAAGTAAGAACCTACAAGTTGTCCTTAGAAGTCATTTTATTATATTTCCCTTTCTTCAAGTAGAATTTAAACACATAATTACTAAAAGATAAACATTATGAATTTTTATCTAGATCATCACTTACATTAGACAATGGTACAATAAAAGCACATAAAATGGTTTAGTAGCAATATTGTTTCACATTTGTATGTTGATTTATGCTTCATTCTTAATTTTACAGTATAAATAACTCCCAACTCTATAAACTGCACAGAGTCCTGAGTGACACAATGAAAACTAAGAGCAAAATCAAATGTCTAATAACAAATCATGCTCTGATTTAATTATATGCAAAGTGTGTATGTGCACATATAAGACTTATTTATTGTAGAACTTTAGGTGTTATAGTACTGATAATGGACAAAATTAGAGTGCTATTCTGGAAAATAAATCTAAAGTAGAAAATCTTTGTATTTTACATGGCTGCACATCAATTTATGTTTCTTTTTTGTAGGTACCAGTTAATGAAAGTTGGAATTTCACTGAGAACATGAACTAAATTAATGATTTCAAATCTCCATAAAAGAATGCTTTAATGCTGAATGTTGTATAGGGCATTCATTTATTTTTTTAAAATTACAAAGCCTGATAATCTGTATGGATTACTTTGAAATCGTTTAATTAATCTATGCTCTGCATTGTTTCCTATAAGTCTCCTTTCTTATGGTTAAACAATGTTGAAACGATCTTCTCTAACAATCAATTCTCCTTTATATCCAATTCCAGATAAAACCTTTTATATGATCCTTAGGAAATCCTGCTGGCCATTTGAGGTTTACACATATTCTTCTCTGTACCTGCTTTTTCAAGTTTGCCTATACAAATGGCATTTTGCTATTTAAATGGCCTTGCATTTAAATAGTGCATTACATTTAAAAATTTCAGTTAATTCTGTTAATACTTCTATGTGAAAAAAGCAATAATTTCTATGATTATATTTCAATGTAAAAGCTATATTTCTGAGAAATTAAAAGATGTACCCAGAAATAGTCAATAAAGGAACAGTTTAGTTGACAGTAGCAATGCTAGATAGCCTATTTTTAATGTTTCATTCTTTCTTGATATAGTCTTTTCTATCTATGTATAATAAAGGAATATTATAGAGGAATTTCAAGATAATATTAGTGAATGAGTTTTTAAGCATTATCATCATCTGTGTATGAAATATATATCTCAGAACTTTTCCACTTACTGCATTTTTTTGAGTCAAATAACACAATCTTTTTCCACGAGGGTTTTGAAAGCATGTTATTTTTAGACCTTAAAACTTACAAAAGTATCATGATTAAAGTAGCAACAATCAATAATAGGGAGGTGGGTTAAAGAAAAGTATATATTAAGCTGAATTTATGGATGGGGAAGCGACTAGTTAGATTCAGTGGCAGAAAATTATAGTACAAGAAGAGGTAAGAGAGTCTCTAAAAGTCCTATTGAAATGTAAAATATTCTGAATGCATAGCAGTATATCACAATTCAGAGTCTTATGGGAAGTAAGAAATCACTTACGAACAGAGGGTAGACTTCTGAGATAACTATTTAAAGGACACGAAATATTTTTAGGAAGGATACTTGTGAACGGCTATTGTGAATAACTCCTGTAACTGAAGAGCACAACAGGCTCCAGGGATTCCTAGGCAAACTAGAGAAATCTTAGGCTGTGGAATTTTACTTAGACAAAAGAAAACTGTAGTTATGCAACTTTCCATTGAGGTAAATACAGAAAGTCTATGTAAGCTAAAAGGAGAAAGCAGTCACATTATAAATGCTGTGGTTTCCATTTTACTGATGATTGTACAGATCTAGTTAGTATCAGAATCCTGATTATATGTGATAACGAGATAAATTGCAGAATCACATGATTTATATTTCATATGTATTATCTTATGTTGTAAGCAGTTCTGACTCTTCAAATTTGAAATTATTATAAGGAACTACTTTTTGAAAAAAATTATACTAATTATGAATTTAATATGCTTTTGTACTTTATTCTTTTATGCTTAAAAGACAGTTTCTTCAAGGTGGAAAAATCACCCACTCACTAAAAATAATCGTTTATATGAGTGATGTTGAACTTTTTAGAGCTTTCAACGATAGACAGCCCGCTGTGGCATGTGCACCATAAGTTTGCCCCCACTGGCTTAGACGAACTATTTTAGAAATGAACAGCCAGAAAATTTTTGGATAAAAGTGAGATTATAAAATTGTTAACTTTAGGACACATTAATTTTATAAATCTGTTTTCTGTTGACAATAGTTTTTCTTAGTTTAACAGTCTCCTACTTCTCTTCCTTTCTTACTTCATTATAGGTTTCCTTTCAGCTATTGAAATTCCTATCTTTCCTATGATAAAGCTTAAAATTTAAATATCAATGAACTCTTTTATTTTAGTTCTGTTGAGTCTTATGTTGATTAATTTCATTTTGAAAAAAATTATGGCTATATTTTCTCTGCTCTCTCCATCAAATATGGCTGTTTCCCAAAAATGATATTTATTCTACTTTGCCCCTCATTAGCTCCTGGCATGGAGAGTTCAATGCATTTGTAGGCAGATTGTCTACCAAGAGTAGTAAAATATTCTGGCATCAAATGACTGTTTATAAAAGCCAAATAAAAACATGAGGACCCGAGTTTGATCCCCAGTACCAAAACAAACAAACAAAAAAACCAAAAGCCAAATAAATATTCTCTGTTCTTTTTTCTCATTATGTACATTTTTCATTCATTCAAACTTTTACTGCAAATATGAATTAAACTATCAAATAGATTTATTTATTTATCTAATTGGGTACCAAAGATTGAACCCAGGGTACAAACAAAAAGCTACATCTCCAGGCCTATATTACTTTTTATTTGCAGTTAAGGTCCCATTAAATCACTAAGTTGCCCAGGCTGGACACAAACTTGTGATCCTCCTGCCTCAGCCTCCCAGAGTGAGATTACAGGTGTATTCATCAGGTTCATCTAAAATAGTTATATTTTAAAACAAATTACTCAAAGTAAACAATGATATTTTTTCATCAATGACATAGAAATTCTTAAATGTCTTCTACAGAGGAAAGTCCTTTCCATCACATAAGTATAAAATACCACTACCTTGAACATCACAGTTCATATTAAGGTGAGGTTAGACTAGCTATGGGGATCTCTTAAAGTCATTCAGCTGGCTGTTCAGAATTTAAAATGTTTCTTTTATTTTTTTTCCTTATCCAAGTAGTCACTACTAATTCCTCCCAAACTAAAATTGGACTATTTATTCCAAAATTTGTCATAACTATTTCCTTCAGATTTAACATGTTAAATGAATTTAAAAGGGTTAGACCACAGTTTGCATGCTTCTGATTTATCATTTCTATTTAGCTTGAAAAAATATACACTAGAGACTATAGATAGACTTACTACTATGTATTATGAAAGAATTTATTGAACAAATTAGGGAAAAGAGTGACTATATACAGAAATAAGAATTAAGTGCAATTATCCTGTCATTTTGGACCCTCCTCTACTCACAAATCTTTCACTTGCATTTATTTATAAATTATAAATTAATTAAGGATCTGGATTTAATTAAATGTATAGAGAAACAAAATGATAGGGTGCAATGCAATCTATCCACACAAAAAAGGAGAACTGGCTAGAAGAAAATTGCTACCAACATTGCAAATGAAAACTCAGAGGCTTCTTGTGGAAATGGAGGAAGAATCTCAATTTGCCCCCTGAATTTGCTTCTCTCCTGACTAATTTCCCTCAAATGTTTATTGCAAGCCATTAGCCCACTGTTCTCAACAAGATGAGCTGCATTTTCTTTTAACACTGTATTTCACAATTTAAGGACAGAACATTTAAATAACAGTTAATAGAAAATGGATGCTGGTAGATGGCAGATCAACATAAAATTTCAAAAGAGAACTGTCTCATTTAAAGAACTTACATTATGTTAATTTTATAGTGGAGAAGTAGGATGCTATCATGTTCAGTGTCTCCAAAGTAGGGAGAAAAAGTCAATGGACACCATCCTGGCACAGCTGGAATCCTCTCTGATGTTCACTCCCACTATCTAGAGAACTGTGGTTTCATACTTTTAACTTATAAATGTTAAAATATTGCTTTGATTAGCTATTTTGATTTGCTACTGTTTTTGCTGTTGAAGTGTACTAAGCAAAATAATAATAATAAGCTATTACATATCAAAGTAAATAAAACAAAATAAAACATTTCTTTCAAAGATTTAAGAGTTTTCTGATATTTCCAAATACAGTGTCAAATGTTTCTACTTATTTTTGAAACAGAAATAATAACCTCTCCAAACAATTCCAATAGTTACATTATTCATGTTTGGGAGTTTCATATATCAGTTAGTAAATGAGAAGCAAATGTTCTACCGATAAAAATTTATAAACACATTTTCTTTTCTAACCTAAAACCACATCTGAAAGGAGCTGTTGCTCTTTTTGCCCTTCACTTGGGAAAAGAAAAAGAGTTTAATATTTCTCAAATGAATCATAAATTTATTCTAGAAAATTTGTAAAATATAGTTTTTTATAGAACAAAATTTTATATAAAATACAAATCAACCTTTCACATATCAAATCATACTTAATGCATACAGTAACACTGTGAGATTCCCTTGTCACTGCAGTATATGGCTAGGGGGTACTCTAGAGTTGGGGTCCTTGTCAAGCTGGGGTGTGCACATGTTTTCTGACATCAGAATTGCTACTAAAGTTTCACCAAAGGAGGAAGAAAGAAGGTGTTTTCCTATTCTCTTTTTTCCTGATGTAAATCAAGAATTAACATTCTTGAGCTTAATTTTTGATATCACTTACTGATTTTGTAATTTTTATCAAGTTATTACACTTGAATTGTGGCAATTTTTCTTTAAGGCAGGAGCACTGGATAAACCTCTTTCCGCAAGCATGCGTTAGTGTAATTGAATAATTTCATGTACAGAGTTTAAAAGTGTCTGTGACACAATTAATGCTCAATAACTATCAATTCTTGTTAAAAACTCAATTTCAATATAAATTAGGAGATAGAAATTAGGAGATAGAATTCCTCAATATAAATTAGGAGATTGAAAAAGATATAGGTATGATTTATGAGATCAGCCTTATTTTTCTTTTAAGCTTTTATTCTTCAAGTTTCTATTAAGTCTGTTGTTTTCAATATGTAGAAACAATTTATTGAGTAACTCCAGAAAAATAAATAGTCACAGAATAGAACTAATTCAGCATACATTTTTTGCATTTTTTATATATAATATAATTTTGTTTTTAGTTTTTGAAAATAATCATAACTCCATATTTTAATGTTTGAGGGGATTATTTCAAATGAATTAGAAGATACATTTCATATTCCTCTGTTTTTATTCATATGTTGCAGCAGGAGTTGGATAATGGAAAGAGCTATTCTTCTGTAACCTTTTGTCATAAGTTTAAAGGATCAATGACTATTCTCTGTGATTCAGTTGCACATGGGTATTTCTTAGGAGTTCTTAAAACTGAGAACCTCAATGCATTTTCATCTGCCTAAGAATTTTAAATCTTCTTACTTCATTCTGTGATTATGCTGTCCCTTGACAATGGTTTTGCTAAAAGATTTTCAAAAGCTGACTTCTGGGAGTAGAGGCAGGCTTAAACTTTGAATGCTATTTTCTGATCAATTGGAGCTTCTTAATCCTCTTCTTCCTTTACTTGACTATGCTCTGGTAAATTGCTGTCAGTAAGAGAAAAAAGTTCAATTCCTTTGGGCCATGACCCAGTTAAATGGTACATCTGGTGGGGAAAAAATGCAGGGGAACCTTAAATGTCATTACTCTGAGGATCCCCCTGTGACAGTCTGGGGGTTTAATTGTCACATGTATATATAAGTCTCCACCTTTTCAAATAAAACACTAGAAATTATTGCAACTGTCAGGTGAAACAGTGGTAAATGTGAGCTTGGAATATAAAGATTTGATCCATGTATATACTATAAACAATGACAGAACCAAAAATGTCCTTCTATATTTGAACCTGCATTACAAATTCTATAGTGGTATATTACACTTATTGAAAATTGACTATTTTTGTGGGGTGGTGGAACTAGAGGTTGAACCCATGTCCTTGTGCATTTTCCAAACTACATCCCCAAATGGATGGATTACTTTTATCTTACTCATTTCAAGATAATCCACAATTAATTACTGACATTATATTACAATGCAAATTTCTATCAAATTTATGCAAAAGATTGACCTACTTTTTGTTGTCAACACTAAATGGTCTCTTTTCACTTTAATTGTAGTGATTTAAAAAGTCATTTCTTAATAAAAGACTCATCATCAACATGAAAAAGTTAATATGAAATAATGTATCAAAAATGATGAGTAGCTATTAATTGACATGGAATTTAACTGCAAGTATTTCATGGAAGCACTTACCGAGATAAATGTCAATTTTGTATTTTAGTGAATTGGTCATAGATTTGTCTGCCACAAAGATTTATAAAAGATACTACTGAAATATTTAAAGCTATGATTTTGTACAAAACTACAGTATAAATAGTTGCATTTAAAAAATGTAGAAAGCCTAAAAATGAAAGCCAGTAGTTTTCAAGGGGATATGAACATTGGTTTCTGCTATATGTGGTGGTGAGGTCTTTTAGCTAATTGAGTTGCGCCATGCTAGAAGAGTCCCAGATGCTTACCTGAGCTCTGGTTTGTCTTTCTACAAGTTTCTGTAATTATGAAAAAAAAAATTTAGAACAGAGCTTTCACTTCTTTAGACAGGTAAATGTTTTTCTTGTTATATATTCACTTTTGATCTCTTTTTCTACTCTGCTTTCTATTTACCCATGAAGGAAAAGGAGTAGCTTGTATACAGCAGTGCAAAATGAATGGAAAAATAAAAGATGATATGTTTTAACACAGGTGCTGTCAATCCAATACCCAAGTCCACCGAAATAATGTTTTACCAGATGCTGGACATCCCTTAGCCTTGACCAGGTGACATGTAAAATTAAAATCAGAATATGAAAATTCATATGTCTACTTAGGGGCATATTAGATGGATTGCTTTTTATGTTCTGTTAAAGCTCTGTTATTGTCAATCAAATTGCACAATCACAAGTTTTGTGGGAAGCTATTAGTTTGGTTCTAGGTATTTCCTCATTGATATTAGACTTACATAAGAAAAGTGTGAGCAGTTAGGAAATATCTGCATTCATGTGTCAGTGAACAGTACCTGTCAGAATATCAGGATTTCATATTCTAAACCCCTAGCCACATCACCATACTTTGTAATCATTTACTTATTTGTAAACATTTGCTCTTTGAGAAGGTTCTAAATATTTCTTCTTTGCAAGGACAATCCTCAGTCCTGTGCTCAAGGACAGCAGATCTTAAATTCCTCATCAGAGGCCTCTGGTTTTGTGTCAGGCACCAGCAGTGAAAATTAATGAGTTTGGAGAGAAAGAAGTGTAATTATTTAACTTTAGAAAAATATGTTAGAAGAGAAGGGATAAAAAATACCTACAACAAATATAAGCCAGTCAGAAAACAAACTCAAGTCTAAAAGAAAAATGGTTTCCATTGCATAGTATTATATACCGACATAGATAAAAGTTTGATCTGGTTTCCTTAACATAATTAAATTCTGTCTACTTATATGTTTCTAAAATGAATAGACCAAGGCTTTTGCAAGTTAAAGTAAAATGAATTCTATGAGTAAAGATTGTATAATTAACATGGGAAGTAAATTTTTAAATGAGAAAGTCAATTATTTTTTCTTCAAAGAAATGAAATTGTTGCAATTACTTCTTAAATAGATACTAATTAATTATTTAGTAGATAACTTTGTGGTGCCTACTTCTGAGTAAAATGTTTATAGGACATTCAGGAATGTTCTTTGCCTAGGAGATTCCTTAGAATTTCAGCATTCATTTGCAAATCCTAAAATTTAATGATTAACAGTGGAGTTTCATTGAACAACTACTGAGGTAATTGTAGTTTTATCTTACAAAGTATTATTTACACAGGTTCTTAGATGATAAATTAAAATAATGTTATTTATATTTCATCTTAATTCAACATACTTACACAGACAGGGCTCACTTATTTTGGCATTTGAGTTTCTCAGTGTTCAGAACATTTTATCTGACATATTTCATTTCTTTATAGGCAAATTAGTAATGTAGTTGAAGGCAGCTACATGAACTTCTTAAATTCCAATACGACATGCAAACCATTAAATTAAGACACTGTTTAAAAAAATAACAGGAGGAAATATTACAAATATTTAGCAAGATAATTACTACAGAGTAAATTTGAATTGCCAATTAGAGCTGGGTATTGTCATGGATTTAAGTCATAGATGAATTATTTACTGCCTAAGTAATGCTAACACTTCCTATAAAAATAATCAAAGTGTACACTTAAAATAAATGCATTATTCTTGATACACAAACTCTAAATCAAGATTTTTAGAAATTTCTATTTTCTCCTTTTACAAAGTTATGAGTAATTATTTCAAAAGATAGGTAGTTCTATTTAAATTGAGATACCTTAATCCTACAAAATAAGACTACAAGCTGCCACAATTAAGAATCAATAATGAAATTAAAATTTACCATGTTGGATCCTATCACATTTAGACATTATGTGTGTTTGAGAATGAAGGCTTTGGAATCAGAGGTGAATTTGAATTTGTTTTTTGACCCTTCTTGAATGCTATTTGGTAAAGGGCTTGACATGTACAAGTCTCCATTTATCATTGCAAAATATGAAGAGTAATTATAATAATTCTATACAGTTGTTAAAGAATATGAAATAATTACTTGCAACTGTCCAAGAACAGTGTTCACCGAAGTTTTATCCCATATGGAGTTTACCACAATTCCTCATGCAGTGTTAAACATCAAAAAAGAAAGTGAGAATATGGATGATGTCAGCCCTACAACATTTGAATATTTGATATTTAACCAGACCAGAAAATACTGGAGACACGTATGTTTCTTCACTACACCAATTCTCTTGAGAAAAATAAATTTGTGCCATGGGGCATATGTATGATATCTCTACTAAATTTGGAATAAATATTAATGTGTCCTTGTCATTAAGAAGCTTGGTAGTATGACTATGTACAAGAGATGACTTAACTTCTGTGTTATATGCCAAATGTTCAATAGTGCAAAAAATGTTTTTATTTTTTGAAAATATCAATCTTATACTAGTTACTAATAAAGCAAGATTCCAGTACAAACTAAGTCCTGGGACCCAAAATTTTGTTTCTGCAAGCAAGATAAAACAGTTGGGCTAATTAGAAATGGGCTCCCTTTTTTAATAGGAAGCCTTCATTGTAAATAGGCAACAAGAATATACTACTCCTAGGGGAGGCAGATCACCAAGAAGCAGGTGACAGCTTCTATTTCTAGGGGCTCAAAACCACTAAAAGTTGTCTAAATCCATAGACTGAATGGGACTACACCTGAATAACCTATTCTTGCATTTGACAATCTGTAGCTTCAAGAAATTAATAATCTTTTAATAACCAACTTTGTTTTGAAGCACAGAAACAATCATACTTCTAGAAAAATGACCACCATCTCCTTAAATTGTTAGTCATACCCTTAATTAAGCAGGAGCCTATCTGGAATGAGAGACTATCCTATATTGTTACAAAGGTCCTAAATTTAGAGGAAGTACAGGTAGTGGTAATATCTCATTTGTCAACTCGTAAGAATTAAGTAAGTTTATTTAAAAATATTCTTGTGGTGCTGGGGATTTAGCTCAGTGGTTCTGGTGCCTGCCTCGCAAGTGCAAGGTCCTGAGTTTGATCCCCAGTACAAAAAAAAAAAAAAAATTCTTGTATTAGGCGGTTCAGCTAGGATGACAGGATAAGGAGAACTGAGGTTAAATTATTCCGTCTTATTTTGTCATTAGCTAACTCTGACACCATCTGAAATCTTTTGTATGAGCAAGAAAAGAAAAAAAATACAGAGAATTAGAGTGCTATTTTCTGGGAGGGGGAGGTTCTTTCTAAGTCTTTGTTTATTAAAAATTTTTTATAACACATTTATAGATGTTCTCTAAGAATGCTTTGACCAGCATATATTATTTAGTGGACTTAGTAACATCCAATGTATAATGTGACACACTGTTTAGATCTTTGTAATATTAACATAAAAACCTCAGGTGGCTTTTGAGAGATTAAACTGAGAAATGGTTACTGGGCTTCTTTTAATCATGGGGAGAGGTACAAATGGCGTTGAGGCTGATTTGACAAGGTGGTTAGGCAAAGTGTCCCTGTTCACGAAATTTCTGACACAGGGGAGCAGCTGAACTAGTTAGTGATAGGTGGGTCTATCGCTTAGAACAGGAAATCTCAAAATAAATATCTTATTGCAAAATCTATGCATGTCACAGTCATACGAGAGAGTACAGATAAACTTGGAATGTTGCATTGTATCAAAAGAAGAGGCTCTCAATACTAACAGACCCATGGCATCTTTTCCCAAATAAAATTCAAAGTTGAGGAACCTTTAAACTGATATAGATGTTAAACATATCATAAGCATTTATATCTTTTGATCATGTGAGTTTTCTGAAGTGGAAATCATATTTTGCAAATATTATACCTTTTTTAATTTCATGAAATAATCTTCATCATTCTTTCTTTTGTTTTTCACTTTTTGTCTTATTTCTCTAATTCAGATAGTGAGCATGTTCTCAATTGTTTTTTATAGTATTGGAATAGTTTATTAATTATATTTAAATCAATACTGTGTCTTTGTTTATGTTTGCATATGAATATGCTCATGTTTTTGTATAAATAATGGTGTGATATATGCAGTATGTACAGGGCCAGATTCACGTTTATTCCATAAGTATGTTCATTTCTTCTAGCATGATTTATTAAAGTGAATTTTTCCCTAGTTACTTTGGTACAATACCAAAAACTAATTCATCATATAAAGGCACATTTATTTCTGGACTTTGTAATCTGTTCCAGTTATCTACATGTCTATCCTTAAATTAATATTTTATTTCTTAGTTAATAAGCTTTAAAGTAGACACATATGTTTAACAGTATAAACCAGAAGAATGTGTTAGTCTTTTAAAAGTATTTTTTGTCCTGTACTACATCTTTTAATTAACAGAGAATTTTAAAACCAAACTGTTAATTTCTATTTTAAAAAGGGTACAGAAATTTAATGGTGATTATTTTAAATAAATTAATCAGAACAGTTTAATAATATTGATCCTTCTAACATGGCACATAACTATAAACACTATACATTTCTCCATTTATTTACATTATGCTAAATTAGTGCATAAATGTTTTGTAATTTTTAGTATAGAGGTCTAATAAGTAATCAGTTAAATTTAATTCTAAGAATCTTATTTGAAACTATTATATATGGTTATAATTTTTTGTTATTGATAAGTAATTACTTATAAAATACAATATTAATATTAATATTTATAACATGTCAGTGACTTTTTTATGTTTTTTCCTTAAATTCTTTTAGTGGTACATTTTAGGTATACAATACATTTACTTTTATCATTGGGCACTTTTACCTGTACATGATGTATTTCGGTTCTTCTTTTTGACACATTCCCTGTCATCCCTTCACCCCTTCACCCTTCCCTATTTACAAAGACCATATTTTTTATTTTTTCCTTTTCTCATAATTTTTCCTTTCAATTCTTTCTTTCCGCTTCCCCTCCCACTTCCCCTATCCCTTTGAACTTTTTCTTCCTATTTCAAATTATCAATTATTCATTTTAATCATTTTAATCCTTATTTACACTTTCAGTTTCTCATACCAGAGAAACTGTTCGAAATTTACACATGTGTGTCCTATTTATTTCATTTAAGAGTATGGCCTCAATATGCATCCGTTTAGCAATAAATGTCTCTACTTTGTCAATCTTTGTGGCTGAATAGTACTCCATTTTATTAAAAAATCCCACATCTTCTTTATCCAGTCTCCAGTTGATGGGCACTTGGGCTGTTTCCAAGCTTTAGCTATTACAAACTGTTCTGCTATGAACATGAATGCACATATATCACTGTGGTATGATTCTTTTAATTCTTTTGGGAAGATATCCAGCAGGGGAATAGCTGGGTCTAATGGGACCTTTAGTCTTAGTTCTTTGAGGTGTCTCCATACTGATTTCCATGGAGGTTGGACAAGTCTGCACTCTCACCAACAATGGATCAGGGTTTCTCTTTCCCCAGAGCCAGCCAGCATTTGCTGTTGGTTGATTTCTTGATAGCAGCCATTCTTTCTGGGGTGAGGTGGAATCTCAGCATTGTTTGCATTTGCATCTCTCAAATGACCAATGATGTTGAATATTTTTGCATATATTTATTTACTGCTTTTACTTCTTTGTCTGAGAAATGTCTGCTCATTGTAGATGCCCATTTTTGAATTGGGTCTTTGAATTTGGGTGGTCTGATTTTTTTCAGTTTTTATGTATTCTAGATGGTAGTCCATTATCTGAGGAACAGCTGCTAAATTTTTTTTCCCCATATTGTAGGTTGTTTCTTAGCTCTGTTGGTGGTTTCTCTTGCAGTCCAGAAGCTTTTTAATAAGATGAGATCCCAGTTGTTGATTCTTTGTGCTGGTTTCCATGTTACTGAGGTTTTGTTCAAAAAGTCTTTTCCTATGCCAGTGTCTTCAAGAGTTCTACCTAACTTATCTTCCAGCAATAGTGTTTCTATTTTAATATTTAAATCTTTAATCCACTTTCATCATAGTTTAGTGCATGATGAAAGATATGGGTCTAGTTTTAATCTTTGGCAGGTTGAAATCCAGTTTTTCCCAACACCATTTATTAAATAGCCTATCTTTCCTCCAATGAAGATGGTTGGCTCCTTTATCAAAGATGAGATCGCTGAGTATATCTGTAGTTGTTTCTGCATCTTCTAATCTATTCCACTGATCTCTCGAATGACCAATAAAGTTGAACATTTTTCATGTGTTTACTTGCTATTTCTTCTTCTTTGTCTGAGAAATGTCTGTTTATTTCACATGCCCATTTTTGGATTGGGTCTTTAAATTGAGGAGGTCTGATTTTCTTAAGTTCTTTATAGGTTCGAAATAGTAGACCTTTGTCTGAGGAACAGCAGGTGAAAAATTTTTCCCACATCGTGGGTTGTCTCTTCACACTGCTGGTGGTTTCTCTTCCTGTGCAGAAGCTTTTTACTAAGAAGAGATCCGACTTGTTGATTGTTTGTGCTAGTTTATGGGCAACTGAGGTTTTGTTCATAAAATCTTTTCCTACACCAATATCTTCAAGAGTTCTACCTAACCTCTGTTCCAGCCAGTTCAGCGTTTCTGTTTTAATATTTAGATCTTTAATCCATTTCAATTTGTTTAGTCCATGGTGAGAAATATAGGTCTAGTTTTACTCTTTGGCAAGTTGAAACCCAATTTTTCCAGCAGCATTTATCAAAGAGGCTATCTTTCCTCCAGTGAGGGTGCTTGGCTCCTTTGTCAAAGATGAGGTGACTGAATATGTCTGGAGTTGTTTCTACATCTTCTAATCTGTTCCACTGGTCCTCAGGTCTGTTTCTTTGCCAGTACCATGCTATTTTTTTTTTTATCACAGTAGCTTTGTAGTATAGTTTCAAGTTGGGAACTGTGATACCTCCTGCCATGTCTGTGTTGCCTAGAAATGCTTTTGCTTTTCTAGGTCTCCTCTGGCTCTGAATAAATTTTTGGATTGTTTTCTCTAGTTTTGTGAAATATATGTTGGAATTTCAATTGGCATTGGACTGAATGTGTATAGCAGTTTTGGCAGTATGGCCATTTTCACTATATTTTTTTCTTCCTACCCAGGAACAAGGGATGTCTTTCCATTTTCTTATATCCCCTTCAATCTCTTTTTTCAGAATGCTGTAGTTTTCAGTGTACAGGTATTTTGCTTCCTTTGTTAGATTGATTCCTAGATATTTCATTTTTTGGATGCTATTGTGAAAGGAATTGTTTCCATACAATCTCTCTCAGAGAGTTTGTTATTTGTGTACAAGAAAGCAATTGTTTTTTGATTGTTGACCTTGTATCCAGATGCTCTACTGAATCTGTCAATTAAGTCTAGAAGTCTTTTAGTGGAGTTTCTTGGGTCTTCTATGTAGAGTATCATATAGTCAGCAAATAATGACAGTTTAACTTCTTCCTTTCCCATCTTTACTACTTTTATTTCTTTATCTTGTCTAATTGCAGTCCCTAATGTTTCCTGAGCTAAATTAAACAGAAGTAGTGATAGTGGGCATCTCTATCTTGTTCCTGATTTTAACATGAAGGTTTTTTCATTTTCTGACTATTTAGTATGATGTTGGCTGTTGGTTTTTCGTAGGTATCCTTAATGAGGTTTAGATAAAGACCTTCTATTCCAATTTTCTGCCAGGTTTTTATCATGAATGGTTGTTGAATTTTGTCGAATGCTTTTTTCGGCATCTATTGAGATGATCATATGGTTTTTGTCCTTGGTTCTGTTACTACAGTGTATTACATTTATTGATTTACAGATGTTGAATCATCCTTGCATCCCTTGGATAAATCTGACTTGGTCAGGGTGTATGATCTTCTTGATGACCCTTTGTATTCTGTTTCCCACTATCTTGTCTAGGATTTTTTAATCTATGTTCATTAGGGAGATTGGCCTGTAGTTCTCTTTTTTGGTTGGGTCTTTCCCTGGTTTTGGAATCAAAGTAACACTTGCTTCCAGGAATGAATTTGGAAGTATTGCTTCCCTTTCAAATTCATTGATGAGATTAAAGAGTAAAGGTAGTAGTTCTTCTCTAAATGTCTTGTATATATCAGCAATGAAACCATCAGGACCTGGGCTTTTCTTTGTTGGTAAATTTTTAATTATGTTTTCAATTTCACTCATTGTAATTGGGGTGTTTAGAATTTTTATACCTTCTTCATTTAACTTTGACAATTCGTATGTTCTAGGAATCTGTCCATTTCTTCTGTGTTTTCCATTTTATTAGAATACAGGTTCTCAAAGTAGGTATTGGTGATCCTCTGGATTTCTGCTGGATCTGTCGTGACTTCACCTTTTTCAATCTCAGTTGCATGGATTTGAACCTTTTCTATCCTTTTTTTGATAAGTTGGCTAAAGGCTTATCAATTTTATTTATTCTTTCAAAAAACCAAATCTTGGATTCGTTGATTTTTTGTATTGTTCTCTTAGTCTCCATTGCATTGATTTCTGCTCTGATCTTTATAATTTCCTCTCTTGGGTTTGTCATCCTCTTCTTTTTCTAGGAGCTTGAAGTTCAGCACTAGGTTGTTTATTTGAGCTCTCTCTGTTTTCCTAATATGGGCATTCACTGCTATGAATTTTCCATGTAAAATGGCTTTAATTGTGTCCCATAGATTCCTGTATGTTGTACTTGCATTATTATTTACTTGTAGATACTGTCTAATTTCTTCTATAATTTTCTCTGTGACTCATTGGTTGTTCAGGAAAGTTTTATTCAATTTCCATGTGTTTGTGGGGTTTTGTGATTTCTTATGTTATTGATCTCCAATTTTATTGCACTATGGTCTGATAATATAGAAGGGGTAACTTTAATTCTTTTCCATTTATTTAGACATGTCCTATGAGCTAGCATGTTGTCTATTTTGGAGAATGACCTGTGTGCAGCCAAAAAGAACGTATATTCTGATTTTGTGGGGTGAAACACTCTGTAAACATCTATTAGATCCATTTGTTCAGTAGCTTGGTTCAATTCTAGAATTTCATTGTTAATTTTTTGTCTAGATGATCTGTCTATGTGTGATAGTGGGGTATTGAGGTTCCCCAGTACAATTATATTAGTGTTTATTCGGTTTTTTATGTCCATTAATATTTGTTTTGTATAGTCGGGGACAATTGTATTTGGTGCATATATATTTATGAATATCATCTCTTCCTCTTTGATTGTTCCCTTCACAAAGATGTAGTGGCCACCTTTGTGTCTCTTAATTAGTCTTGGTTTGAAATCTTTTTCTGCAAATAAGATTGCTGCCTCTGCTTTTTTTTCTGGGTTCCTGTGGCATGGAGAACTGTTTTCCATCTTTTTATTTTCAATCTATGTATTTCTTTTTGAGTTAAGTATGTTTCTTTATAGAGCATATTGTTGGATTTTGCTTCTTAATCCATTCTGTCAGTCTATTTCTTTTAATTGGTAAATTGATACCATTAACATTGATAGTTATAATTGATAGATATTGACTCATCCTTGTCATGATGTTTTACTCTTGTTGACTCTTTTATTTTTCCCCCTTTCCCTTTAGTATCTTGCCTTGCCTGGTGGCTTTACTTTGTTGGGGCTCCTGGAATTGTGACCTTTGTTTTCTTTTTCTAGGGTATTGTTTAGAATTGTTTGGAGTGCTGGTTTGGTGTTCATGAAATTTCTCAGGTGTTCTTTGTCATGGCAGTATCTAATTTCCTCATTGATTTTGAAAGATAATTTTGCTGGCTACAACAGTCAAGTTTGTAGGTAGGGCTTGAAATACTTCACTCCAGGCTCTGCTTGACTTGAGGGTTTGTGTTGAGAAGTCTGCTGTGATTCTGATGGGCTTTCCTTTGTAGGTGATTTGTTTCTTTTCTCTAATTGCCTTTAGGATTTTATTCTTCTGTTTGGTTTCTGGGATCTTGATTATTATATGTCTAGGTGTAGTTTTTTTTGATAATAGCTAGTTGGAGTTCTATATGCCTCATTTATCTGTATGTCCAATTCTTCACCTCTGTCTGGAAAGTTTTATACTATTACTCCTGTGAACATTTTTTTTATGTCATTTGTACTTTCTCCTGCTTTTTCGTGGACTCCTATTAGTCTTACGTTATTTTTCTTTGCATCATCTAGCAGCTGCTGGATTGCTTTCTCATGGTCCCTTACTCATTTTAAGAAATCTCTGTTTTCATGGTCCCTAACTGCAATCCTGTCTTCTATATCTGATATTCTATCTTCACATTCATTCAATCTGTTGTGAATACTTTCAACAGAGTTTTTAATCTCCTGGATATCTGTTTGAATCTTTTTCATTGATTCCATTTCTTTCCTATCTTGTGCAATCATGGTTTCCATTTCTTTCTTATTCTGGGCATTCATGGCTTCCAGCATGTTTCTGAGCTCATATATTTTTTTATCTGTTTCTGTTCTAGAGCCTCTAATCATGTCTTTCACTCTGCTCACCATCTCTGTGGTTATCTGGTAAATTATTTCTGTTTTAAAATTTTCTGGAACCTCATTCATCTGGTTACTTCCTGTGCTATCAGTTTAGTGTATCCAGGTGGTTGATTTTCAGAATTTTCCACCTTGTTTCCCCCAGAATTTGCCTTTGGTGGGGTGGAAATCTGTGTTTGTGCCTTGCTTAAATGTCTTCTCATTTTTTATTTTGGTACTGTCCTTGGTTTAATTCCTTGGTTGATACTTCAATATTGCTCATTGTAAGTATCTTTGTTGCTTGTATTTAGAACCATTATAGAATGATTGCTTCTCAGAGGTGTCTTCCAGTTATAGCTGGTCTTTAGGTTTTTAGTCTCTAATGAATCTTAGGCCATCTCATTTTCATTATACCAGGAAGAACAACTGATTAGATCAATCACAACACCTTAGCCTAAATGATACAATCAGCAACAGCATAGCATCAAGCACAGTTTAGAAAATGACAATTTGTGGTAGTTAGTAATCTATCACCTTTAACTGTGTGAATTAAATCAAAATCAAGGACCAGCCCAACATATGTTTATAGTGAATAGACTCTTTAATATAGCAACTTTACACTTCGGGATGGGGAGTTAGAAGGAATTGGGGAGGGAGGAATGGAAGCTAGAAGGATAGCAAAGGATAGAAAGATTAGCAGTGAGGCCAGAGGACACAGGAAGATCACGCAAACTCTAAGAAATGTTTAAGACAAGAGGAAAAAGCAGAATGAAAGAATAAAGACAAGAACAGAGCAACCTAACAGCAATAGGGAGGCTAGAAATTGTATTTACTTTTCTTTAAAACTAATGGCAATCGAGAGAAGGAAAAGGAGATGAAAGGAAAAATAAAGAAGAAATCCAAATTAGGACCAGAACAGGAACAAAAAGGGAGATGAAGAAAAATGTGGGACAGCAAAAGACTGAGACAGTGAAAGAGGGAGAGAAAAAAAAGAGAAAAGAAAAAGAAGAAAAAAGATGATGAAAAAGAAAAATTTGAAGAGTAGAAAAATATAAAAATTAAAACTTAAAAATAAGAGCAAAAAAAATTGAAAATAACAAATACAAAAATAAAAATGAAGGTCTTCCTTCAGGGTATGTCTCTGCTGCCACAATAGAAAATGTGGACAGCAGTGTACAGATGTATGTCAATGAGTCTCAGCAAGCCAGTAGCAGACCAGTGAGATTCGGGCAGATTTCTGGCTGCACATCCCAAGTTGAGCTCCCTGTCCTCCTGCAGGTTTGAACTCTGCAAGGTTCTACTGCAGGTTCCAGCTTCCCTTCCCCTGAAGGTAGTCCAGGTTCTGATGGGAGGTGATGATCCCTCCAACTTACCAAGTATGGTGGTCTGGTGTGCCTTTATTGCAGAGATTCTCTTCACTTTTCCAGTGGGCTTCAGTTTTCATCAAGGAGCCTGAGAGAGGCCCCCTTTCTATTGTTCACTTCTGCTCTATCTTCTGGAGCTCAGGACAATGTCCTTTATGACCCCCTGTGCCTCTGTAGTGTGGAGCCAGGTAACAGCACAGCCAGGAGGCCAGGGGCAGTGGGCGGGTGGGGCTGCAGGTGCCTTGGTTAAACTGGTCTCTGGGGGGTGGAGGTGAAGGGTGGTAGGGAGGGAGCCCTACTCCACACTGCCAAGGTCCTCACTGTCCACTCGTTGGGTGCTGGGGATCAAGGCACCTCAATGATTTTTAAAAATATTTATTCTATACTTACTTATTCCATTATTTGTGACTTGCATTTCTTTGTCCTCATTCTGTATTGGATCACTAGGGCAATATTGAAAGAATTTGTGAAAGGAGAGATGCTTGGCTTGTCCTTAATGTTAGTATGTTCACTATTTCCCACGAACTACGATATTAACAGTAGGTTTTGCAGAGATACTGTTTTTCACATTAAGAAAGTTTCTATTATTAATTTGCTAAGAATTTTCATTATAAATTATTAAATTTTGGCATGTTCTTTTCTTTGTCTATTGAAATTTTTATCTTTTCTATTCTGAATTCAAAATTCTTTTAGTAAGCTGTGATAGCACTCATAGTATTTTACTTAACCCATTCAACTACATAGTAATCAGAGTTCCTTAAGGAAATAGAACCATTAGGATATACAATTATAAGACAAATTTATCTTAGAGAATGGGCTCACATGATGATGAAGGCTTTACAAATTTAAAATCTGCAAGGTGAGCTTATAGACTGGAGATCCAGAGGTGAGTCTGTGCTGCAGTTCAAGGTAGATGGGTTTGTTGCAGCATTTCTTTTTACTCAGGTGATGTTAATCTTGTTCTGTTCCAGCCTTTTACTGACTGGATAATTCATTAAACAGGTCAATTGCCTGTTTACTTGAATTGAATCAATTGTAAAGGTTAACCTCATCAAAAAATACTACCACAGAACTATAGAGAATAATTTTGATCACATATCTGGGCTCTGTGACCCAGCCAAGTTGACAGACAAAATTAACCACCACACAATATTGTTGCTTCCATTACCTGATTGTGTGTTCTTCACATTTCTCACTTTAATTATATGCAGTTTTCATTAATCAATTATATGCCAACATATAAGCTCAGAAAAAAATTGAAAATGAATCCTAGTATGCTTGATTCATCATGTATCATTAGTAATGGTGAAAAACTAGGAAAAACTGAGGCATCCACCCACTCCCTTTAACCAGGAGAGGGAAATCAACTCTTATTAGTTCACTTTCCATTCAGAAAAAAATTCAACTTTTCTGTAATAAATCAATTTCTATGAAATAAGTCTCAAAGTTTTTAATTTCATTTTGTCACAGTATTGCTTTATCCAGGCACACTACTCTCCTCTATTTAAGTATTCAACATTCAATTTTGATCATAACATAGAATATGTTTTTATTCAGGGTCTTTTTAAAGTTAAAAATTACCTTCAGATACTATGATTATCTATTTTAAATCACATTGAATTGAAAATGAAATGAAATATGATAAAGTGCAATAAATTACTTGTGGTTCTACAAATCTTAGTTGTATACCAGAAAGTGTGATACAGTGTCTCAGTTTCTGCTATTGTTTTTATTTTTACAACATTTTTATATTTGTTTTATCTGGACACTTTTTGTTAGTATGTGTTTGCAGTATGTACAGTTTGCAATCATCTTGGGGGATGAGCTCTGCACATAATGCAGCTATATTCTTTTATTAATCCCCTTGTTCTCCTACCCACCCACCATCCTCCTTTAATTCCCCCTTCACCATTTTCATTCTTGTAGATATTATTACTCATAACAACTTCAATGCAGTTCTCTCACTCCAATAAGGTCTATTATAACTAAAAGTGAATCTACTAGTCAGGTAAACAATATTAGATATAACCAAGCAACTTTTATTTGTAAATTACCATATTTGAGGGAAGAATATCCTAGTCTTTGAATACAGTATCATAAATGATTAAAATAAAACTTAAAAAGATTTTGAAATTAGAACCCACTACAAATGTTTTTTAAGATGCTGAAGAATTGGATTTGGAAAATGGAAAATAAAAAATGAGAAATGTGAATCAAACAAAAAGAAAAATAACAGTTGATTTGTACAAGTGGTTTCCAGTTCAATGAAAAAAAAATTTGCTTCCTAGGTAGCTTGCTTTGTAGGGCACTAGGAAAATTTTATGTTAAAAATTTGAGGCCCTGAAGATTCCACCCTCCCATTTGAGCCCATCACACAACTCCAATGCGTGAAAGACCCAGGGCTTCACCGCAGGAGCTCCCTTCCTTCCATGGTCTTCAAGAAATCCTTCTCCTCTGGGGCTGACCCCGCGCTGTCTCCTGGATCTGTCAGCTGCCTCCGGACTGAGTCTGATTCTTATCCAGCCAGTTGATGATTTCATTACATTTATAAAGAATCTTCTGTTTATCTTCATCATTGATCTTGCTCTGCAGTTTCTCATCTTCAACAGTTGCTTTCATATTGAAAGCACAGGGATTGACACTAAAAAGACTCAGAGGACACCAGACCACCAGACCAAGGTACTGAGTCTCACTGTTTCTGGCCCAGAGGTAGGGGCTTCTGCGCCATCGTCCCACTGCACCTGGTCCAGAGGAAGGGGCTTCCTGGCCACAGTCCCTCCCTCTGCTCCCAGCCCACAGGAAAGGGCTTTTGGGTCACCATCCCTACTGCTGCTCCCGGCACCTGGCCCACCTCACCCATCTCAGAGGAGGTAATCCGTGCAGGTGCTAACAGCCCCCTGCCCCAGTCGAAATGAGAAAACACATAAATAAGTCTCAAAAACAGACTTCCAGATCACCTACAGCAACTCCAAAGGGAAATGAGATGGAACACTCTGATACCCAACAACCTGGACCCATTGAACTGGCAATAAAAGGGGATCTGGAAAAAAATGAAATTAGAAATAATTTCTCAGCTAACAGGAGAAATTGTGCCCCTAGTGCAAGACATGATTAATAAATCTAGAGAGGAGCTCAGGAACATGATGGAATCCCAACAAAAGAAACAAATGGAAGCCATAAAACAGATGCAAATAGATTTCCAGGACATGAAAAACTCCATTGAAAGTCTACACAGAAGAATAAGCCAATGTGAGGACAGAATTTCCGATATAGAAGATAAGATTGCAATTAGTAACCAGGAAAAGAAAAATTGCTTTCAAATTATAAGGGAACATGAGAAATCAATCCAGCAGCTGCTAGATGATGCAAAGAAGAATAACATAAGACTGATTGGGCTCAATGAAGAAACAGGACAGAGTGCAAATGACATAAAAAAATCTCTTCACAGAAATGGCAGAAAACTTCCCAAGCAGGGGAAAAGAGCTTGACATACAGATAAGTGAGACATATAGGACTCCAAATAGCCTTGATCAAAAAAAATCTACACATAGGCATATAACTGTTAAGATTCCAGAAACACAACAGAAGAACAAAGTTCTCAAAGCAGTCAGAGAAAAGAAACAAATCACATACAAACTAAAACCCATCAGAATCACAGCAGACTTCTCAACACAAACCATCAAGGAAAGAATAGCTTGGAGTGACATATTCCAAGCCCTAAAAGAAAACAGCCTCCAACCCAGATTGATGTATCCTGCAAAACTATCTTTCAAAATGGATGGAGAAATAAGATACTTTCATGACAAAGAGCACCTTAGGAACTTTGTGAATACCAAACCAGCACTCCAAAGAATTTTACACAGTATCCTAGGAACAGACATTGAGGATCAAAACCCCAGGAAGCAAAGCAGAATGAACCCATCTGGCATGACAAGAAATTAAATGGAAAGGGGGAGAACCCAACAAAAGGAAAAAGTCATGGCAATGACAAGTCAATACATTTCAGTTATAACCATCAAAGTTAATGGTCTCAATTCACCAATCAAAAGAAATAGACTGGCAGAATGGGTCAAGAAGCAAAATCCAACAATATGCTGCATACAAGAAACACACTTCTTTCCAAAGGAAACTCATAGACTGAAAGTTAAAGGGTGGAAAACAATACTCCATTGGACAGGAACCCCCAAAAAAGCAGGAGTAGCTATCCTCTTGGCAGATCAAGTAGATTTCAAACCAACACTGATTAAGAGAGACGAAGAAGGACACTACATCCTTGTAAAGGGAAGACTTCAAGAGGAAGAGATGACAATCATAAATATCTATGCACCAAACCTAGTGCACCCAACTATATACAACAAATACTAACGGACATGAAAAGTCATATATGCACTAATACTATTGTAGTGGGGGATCTTAACACCCCATTGTCACAAATAGATAGATCAGCTAGACTAAAAATAAATAATGAAATACTAGAACTCAATCAAACTCTTGAACAAATGAACTTAACAGATGTTTACAGAGTCTTCCACCCCACAAAATCAGAATACACATTCTTCTCAGCTGCACATGGGTCATTCTCAAAAATAGACCACATACTCACACATAGAACATGTTTAAGTAAGTGCAAAGGAATTGAAGTTATCCCCTGTATATTATCAGACCATAGTGTGATGAAATTGGAGATCCATAGCAAAAGAAACTCAAAAAATTTCATAAACAGGTGGAAATTGAACAACACACTTCTGAATAACCAATGGATCACAGAGGAAATTAAAGAAGAAATCAGACAGTTCTTTCAATTAAATGACAATGACAATACAACATATCGGAATCTATGGGACACAATGAAAGCAGTCTTATGAGGAAAATTCATAGCAGTGAATACCCATATTAGGAAAACAGAGCAAGACCAATTAAACAACCTGATGCTGAACCTCAAGCTTCTAGAAAAAGAAGAGCAGGACAACCCAAAAGCTCATGCAAGGGAGGGAATTATAAAGATGAGAGGAGAAATCAATGCAATGGAGACTAAGAGAATGATATAAAAAATCAATGAAGGAAGCCAAGAGTTGGTTCTTCAAAAGGATCAACAAAATTGACAAACCTTTAGCCAACCTTGTCAGAAAAAGGAAAGAAAAAGCCCAAATCATGCAATTAGGAATGAAAAGGGTGAAATGACAACAGACCCAGCAGAAATCCAGAGGATCATCAATGCCTACTTCCAGAACCTATACACCAATAAGATGGACAACACAGAAGAAATGGACAGATTCCTAGATACATATGAATATATGTGTTCTGGAAACATTAGCCATGGCAACTAGACAAGAGAAAGAAATAAAAAGAATAAAGATAGGTAATGAAGAAGTCAAATTGTCATTATTTGCAGATGACATGATACTCTACATAGAAGACCCCAAGAACTCCACCAAAAGTCTTCTAGACTTAATAACCAAATTCAGTCAAGTAGCTGGTTACAAGGTCAACACACAAAAATCAATAGCTTTCCTCTACACCAATGACACACTCACTGAGAGAGAAAGAGGGCAAATAATTCCTTTCACAATAGCATCCAAAAAACTGAAATACCTAGGAATCCTCCTAATGAAAGAAATCAAAGACCTCTTCTCTGAAAACTATGGCACTCTGAAAAGAGAGATTGAAGATGATATCAGAAAATGGACAGACATCCCCTGCTCCTGGGTAGGAAGGATTAATATAGTGAGAATGGCCATACTTCCAAAACTGCTATATAGATTTAATGCATTTCCAATTGAGATCCCAGCAGCATACTTCATGGACCTTGAGAAAACAATCCAAAAATTCATTTGGAACAAGAAGAGACCCAGAATAGCAAATGCAATTCTAGGTAACAGAGACATGGCAGGGGGTATCACAATCCCCAACCTGCAATTATACTCCAAAGCTACTGTGATAAAAACAGCATGGTACTGACAAAGAAACAGACTTGAGGACCAGTGGAACAGATTAGAAGATGCAGAAAGAACGCCAGATACACGAAGCCATCTCATCTTTGATAAAGGATACAAACACCCTCACTGGAGGAAAGATAGCCTCTTTAAGAAATGGTGCTGGAAAAATTGGGCTTCAACTTGTCAAAGATTAAAACTAGACCTGTATCTCTCACCATGCACTAAACTAAAATCAAAATGGATTAAAGATCTAAATATTAAAATAGAAGCTCTGAACCAGTTGGAACAGAGGTTAAGTAGAACCCTTGAAGACATCAGTGTAAGAAAAGATTTTATGAACAAAACCTCAGTTGCCCGTGAACTAGCACAAACAATCAACAAATGGGATCTCTTCTTATTAGAAGGCTTCTGCACAGCAAGAGAAACCACCAGCAGTGTGAAGAGATAACCCACAATGTGGGAAAAAATCTTCACCTGCTCTTCCTCAGACAAAGGTCTACTATCTCAAATCTATAAAGAACTTAAAAAGATCAGACCTCCCAAATTTAAAGACCCAATCCAAAAATGGGCATCTGAAATGAACAGACATTTCTCAGATAAAGAAGTAGAAATAGCAAATAAATACATGAAAAAATGTTCAACATCACTGGTCATTCGAGAGATGCAAATGAAAACAAGGCTGAGATTTCACTTCACTCCATAAAGAATGGCTGCTATCATGAAATCAACCAATAACAAATGCTGGTGGGGCTGTGGAGAAAGAGGAACCCTGTTCCACTGCTGGTGGGAGTGTAGACTGGTGCAACCACTGTGGAAATCAGTATGGAGATACTTCAAAGAACTAGGACTGGAAGTCCCATTTGACCCCGCTATTCCACTGCTGGGGATCTTCCCCAAAGAATTAAAAAAATCATACCACAGCGATATATGTGCACCCATGTTCATAGCAGCACACTTTGTGATAGCTATAACTTGGAAACAGCCCAAATGCCCATCAACTGGAGACTGGATAAAGAAAATGTGGTTTTTTTATAAAATGGAGTACTACTCAGCCATATAAAATGAGAAATTAGAGACATTTATTGCTAAGTGGATGCACATTGAGGTGATACTCTTAAGTGAAATAAATAGGACACACATGTGTAAATACCGAATAGTTTCTCTGGTGTGAGAAACTGAAAGTGTAAATAAGGACTAAATGTATAATAGGTCATGTGAAATAGGAAGAAAAGGGGCAAAGAGGAAGGAAGTGGGAGGGATAGGGGAAAGGATAGAAGGGAATGGGATTAATATGAGAAAATGGAAAAATAGGAACAAAATCTTTGTAAATAGGGAGGAATGGAGGGGTTGAAGGGAGGGCTGGGCAAGGGTGATAAATAAGAACCAAGAGAGACTATGTAAAGGTACAAATTTCCAATGATGAATGTCATATTGTATACCTAAAATGTACCAATGATTAGAATGAATAATCGGTAATGTAAAATAGGAAGAAAAGGTCCAAAGGGGTAGGGGTAGTGGGTGGGGCAGGGGAAAGGAAAGAAGGGAAAGGAAAAATGATGAGAAATGGAAAAAATGGAAATAAAGTCTTTGTAAATAGGGAAGGGTGGAGGGTGTGAAGGGAGGGCTAGGAATGCAGAAAAAATAAGAACCAAGATGCATTATGTAAAGGTCCAATTCCCAATGAGAAATGTAGTTACGTTGTATAACTACAATGTACCACTAAAAGAATTTAATACAAAAAAAAAATTGAGGCCCTATTTGCTTATCCTGGTGTTATAATTTGAGAATAAAAATTCATTCTGTTGAGTAACAAGTCTCTAATATTGAGATGAAAATACAAGAAAGATTAGCTCAGTTTTCATTATTTTAGCTCAAAATAGCATATCATGTTTTAAAAAATATTTTTTCTTGAAAATATTTTATACGAGCAATGAAAAGAAGACAAGAGTAGAGATTTTGTATCTAAAAACACAGGTCCAGTGAGTGATAGATTTGTGTATTTTTTTCTGGAATGAAATAGGGGGTTAATCAGGAGCCAGAATCAGGAACCTAAATCTTTTGTTACAAGCCTGACAATATGATGAAGCTATTATTTTATAATATTGCCCTATGGTACTAGTAAAAGCCTAGATGGTAATGTACAGTAAAAGCTTAGATGATAATGGAGCAAAAAGAAAAGGAAGATTAGGGTAGGATGCTGAAACAAAAAGTCAAAATTTCACAATTTCTTTAATTTTAATTTATTTAAAGCAGAAGAGAATGATAGAGGAAAGAAAGAGAAAGGAACTTCTGAGAATTCCACAAAAAGATTAATGAGCTCATATTTTACTCATTCAATATTAAAATTACACAGTGAAAAAATTTAATCAAATTCTACAAATTTCTGTTTTCAGAGTAATTACAGCCTTGAGATCTTGTTTCCATTTTTAGCTCCTTAGAGATTTAGAAGACTGATACGGACAATTGATCTTTTCTATTCCAACCCAATCACTGCACACAAGGAATAGATAGGGACTTTCAGTCAGTAATTTAGCTTCGTGCTGTGACTTTTTCCTACGTGCTTCTATGAGAGCACTGTACTGGCAAAATAAACAATTGCTTAATTTCAATTATGAGGATATGTCAACTAGTTCTTAAACAATTTCTGAATAATGTAGATGATATTTATTCTGTTCACTCATTGTCTATAGTATTTCACTGGCTTAGCTTTCCTAAAGGCACCAACCTAGAAAACAGCTAGTCCTTCTGTTGCCCTAGATAGGGGCCAAATGCCCTAGCTTTGGGGTTCCCAACAGACTTGACTTGGCTACTAGTCCCGTAACTCCAATCAAGGAAGAAGTGCAGTGGTGAAGAGCAGGAAAAGAGTTTTGATCAGAATGGCCATACTGGGAAGCACAGAATTGTTCAAGATTTGTCCTTAAGACTTTGTTTCCATTTTTTCCTTTTCTCATATTTTTTCTTTTCCCTTCTTTCTTTTCTCCTGCCCGCCTTCCTCTACACCTTTAGACCTTTTCTTCCCATTTCACATTATCAATTATATTTTGATCCTTATTTACACTTTTAGTTTTTCACACCAGAGAATCTATTCGGTATTTACACGTCATGTAAAGGTACAAGATCCCAATGATGAATGTAATTGTATTGTATACCTAAAATGTACCAATAAGCTTAATGAAAAAAAAAATTTGTCCTTAAAAAGTGCAAAGAAACTTCAGAGTTTAAAGAAAAGGATAGCAAGGGCTGGAGATTTAGCTCAGTGGCCCCGTCCCTTCCTCACAAGCGCAAGGTCCTGAGTTCAATAATCCCCGGTTCCACCAAAAAAAGAAAGAAAGAAAGAAAAAGAAAGAAAGAAAGAAAGAATGAAAGGAAGAAAAGGATAGCAAAGCAAAGATTTAGGGATTTGGATGTATATGGGGGAATTTACATAGCTGTCAGCTTAGGTAACCCTGTTCAAATCATGGTCTGTTTGATAGGTATCTCAGGACTGGTTCTGGGAGAGCAGTCGTTTCAGTGAGCAATTTAGTTCCCCGATGAGAGGACAGTACTTGTTTCAGAGGCAACTTCAGTACCTGTCATAGAGTAATTGTTCCTTCTTGGAAGCTGATGTCATTATTGTGTGGCCTGCAAAGGCTCTGCTTTTCCTGAAATTCTGCATGGCTGCAAATTCATGACAATGACTTTAAACTTTTCAGCATCAACCCAGGTGTTCTGGAATGGGACACTGTGAAAGCTGGCAATTAGATTTACCTCCAAATACTGAAAATTACTTTAGTTACTCTTATAATTGGTGTCCTAAATCTTGAAGGGGGATATGATAGGTTAGGTAAATTTAGGGCTAATAAAACATTTTTTTTTTTGTACCAGAGATTGAACTCAGGACCTTGGGCTTGAGAGGCAGGCGCCGGAACCACTGAGCTAAATCCCCAGCCCTAAAACTTTTAATACAGACATTCTCTAAGTTATTGACATGCCTACATGCAGAGATGAGCAGGAATCTGTCACACATTTTAACATAATAAGGGAGACAAAATGGAGGCAGCTATGGGTAGCTTTATCCTGTTTTTAGTTAGCATTTGAGCATCTGTAGGCCTATTCTCTGAGTTCCTACTGTGCTTCAAACAAAAAAGTAATCAGTGAGAATTTTGCTTATTTTTTCATCTTTTCCACCAATTATTTCTAAAAACTTTTCCATTAATGACATTGAGTTCTACATTTGATTTACAAATTGAGAAATGAGATAAAACTAGAAAAATGTAATACAAATTTAGCTTCAAAGGAAGATAATTGTTTCCTTTGCCCAATTCTAATGTTATACTTTATTTCATTTAACAATACAAACCTGTACTTTGTCTGTATCCTTTGTCTCTTGCCTTCTAATTTACCTTCTTTAAGACCTTCAGGTGGTGCCATATGTAATTTTGCCTTTCACAGGGCAAACTGCACCCTGTTAGGTTTCAATAAATGTGTTCTAGTAATAACTCTCAGTTTGGAAAAGCAAAACAAAATGTGGAGTATTCAGGGATGGTTATAATTTATGACTTCCTCTAAGTCCAAGAGAAACTAATCCAGTGATAATAAAATTTGCATGTACATAAAGTAGAAAATCACATGCTTTAACATAAATGCCAGAGGAAAAGGCAATTGCAGCTGTCTGTTCAAAGCCTTAGCTCTGATGCCCACCTGGCTAATGAGCACAGCCCTGAGGACAGCTGTACTTCCAGCAGTTTCCCTTGATTTTTCAATTATATTTAGGAGGCAGGAGGAGGGCATGCCTGATTATAGAATTCTTTGGGATGTAAATGAATGTTTGTAATAAGCAAAGGAAGTCACTTCCTTCTTAAGTGCTTGAATGACTGCACTTAGGCCTCAGATTTTTGGAAGATATAGTTTATACTTTCCAATCTAAATTTAATTACACAACTGGATAACTTATGTTCTGAAATTTCCCCAAATTCAGTTTGTTGTTCTCGACTTTCAAACTTCATATTTTTCATAAAATAATCATTTGGTTATATTAATATTTACTATTTGATAGAATATAAACATATTACATTTTATATCTTGCTTTAAAATATGTTCTGGAAAACTGAGATTCAATGTAGTAAATAATCAGATAATTCCTTCCTTTGATATTTTCTTGCTCTGCATAAAACTGTTATGAGATTCATTTTAGTTTAAATTTTGAATTAAGCTAGGTAAGAAGTTCATAGTGTAAAAGACATACAGTGTGATACATATTGGTGGAAGCTTAATTAATGGGTAAAGTTAGTTTTAGGAATCTCCTGTAAACTTTGTTGTGTAATCCTGTGGGAAAGATAGTGTAAATATGCAGGAAAAATTAAAAAGTAATTAGCCTTATTTCTGTTAGTTAACAAAGTAATTCAGTCTCATTACAGTATATTATCATTGCAAACACAAAATGGGTTTATTAAATATAAGATGATTATCAGTAAGGTGATTCTAAATTTTCTCAATCACCATAAATACTAAATCATTGTTAACTCAATGAATTTGGTTAATTACTACAAGTATATTTTACTTTGAATATGCTCAGGTCTAAAACAAAGGAAGGGCAGCTAACTAGATGTTTAATCAAACTTTCAGGTGACCAAATCTACTGGTGACATATTTGTACTTTCTGGATGAAATTAGGATTAGTTTGGGAATAACTTTTACTCCTCCTCTCCCAATAAAAATGATGCAAAAGCCCCTATATCAGGAAGTGTCTGTGTTAGTTACTTTTCTCTCCTTACTGAGACAAAATACTCAACACCCAAAGTTAAAATGAGAAAGGTTTATTTAGCTCACAGTTTTTAAAGCATCAGTCCATAATTGGCAAGCTCAAAGGCAGGTTGACACATGGCAGAGGGACAACAGTTCATAGTGGACCTAGGGTAGCAAAGTAACAAGGGAACCTTAGCAGCATCTTTCTGCCACTTTATTTTATCCAGACTACCAGATGGTGCCAAACCAATCAATGTACTACTGGTTTAGTAATCACATGCCCTTAATCCCAGCTTCACACACTCTACAATCAGCCACCTCTGAAAAAGCCACCTAGGATCGCAAGAGGCTTGGGCAGGGGTGGGCGGGGGGTGGAGTGGGGTGGGGGGGTGTCTAGACACAAGCCATAGCAGTGTCCATTTCTCTTATACCTCCAAATTTTATTTTGTAATTCAGTCTTTTTCGTGTATACCATGCTAGTTCTCAACATTTGGTATCTTATATTCTGTACCAATATAAAAAGCAAAATTTAGCATGCTGTTTTTAAAAAATTTCTTTTTCTTATAAAATTGCAAGAATACTCTAGAAAGTGACTAGAACTACACATTACTACAACACTGTGTTCTTGGTCTAAACTTCATAAGGACTTTATATCCTAACTAAAAACAAATGTATATTAAGCAAGCACTGATCTATTTTTCCTTCTGAAATTTTAGTTGATTGGTGGGCATAAGATAAGCAGTGTAAAAATAGGTTACAGTTTCAACATTTATTTTTAATACAAAATTATATTGACCTATAGATTTCAAAGTCATCTCATTTGAATTGCAATTTGCTTTATTTTCCTTTTTTCCTTCCAGCTTCCTTTTTTCTTTTTTCTTTCTGTCCTTCCTCCCTTTTCCTTCCTATTTTGTTTTTGCTGTTGTGGCTTCAGTTATCAATAGTAATAAGCTTTACTGTTTATTGCCATTTGGAAGAGAAGAATGGAAATTAAAAAAACAGTAGATTTATAAACCATATTATCCAATTATGGGCATCCAGCATTGCAGAACACAAATCCAGAGAGGCTCAAAATTTAGAATAAAAAACTTTAAATCTCTAAGGTAAAGTTTTTTTGGTAGTAGAGGTTTCATGCTGACTACTCACAGGAAAGCAATCCTTGTATCTTTAAAGATGAGTCTAGAAATAGAAAAATCACACATTCTCCAAAAATTAGGATCAGTTTTTCAAAGCTTTGTAAATCTCTATTGCTTATGGATAGCTAACATATGAAAAGGGCCACAAAAACCACTTTCTACAGTGGAAGTAACTCTCTGATAAACCAGTAGTGATACGAGTTCACCTTTTCATGCTGTCCAGAGCAGAAATGTGGAATTTCAACAAAATTAGGTCAAGGTTGCAAGCTATCTCCTAAAAGAAATTAGGCTAATTTTGAAAAAAGAGAGCATGCCTTATCTGCAGGTTTATAATTTCAAGTCTATGAATTAATTATAATTCTACCAGTTCTATTTTGTTATACTGTCAGATGTACTGTCGTTCCCTTAGCTACTAGCCTTTGATTATGCTAACTGTCATGTTTATAACACTGTGTGCAACCAAACAAAGCTAAGGGGTCTAAATTTCTGTTTGTCACTTCAATTCTTGCAATGATGCAGTCCTCCCAGATTTCAGCATTTGAAAGCAAAACAGCATAAGATGGTGGTTCTCCTGGTTCTTTAGAGCTAAGTGATGATCGCCCAAGCTAGCAAACATAAAATACAGAAATATCCAGACCCCAGTGAATAAGCATATCGGGTAAATACAATGTCTTAAATACATCTTACAAATGATACATGTTTGACAACTAAATAATAATTTTTATTGAGACTCTTCCAACCAGTTACTCAAGTGGCAAGATAACTTTGAGTGTGAAATTTCTGCATGTCCTATGCTAGAGAGGTCAATGTAAGTTCTCTGCTCTGGGGGATCATCACTGGAAGCTAAGAAATATTTTACAACTTGGTGACATGTGGGAGGAAACCCCCCCAGGAAAATTAGACACAGCCAGTGCGAACCAAGAAGAGTGTCAGCAAGTCAATACTATCTGTGCATTCTGCCTGATGAGGTGAGAGCAAAGGACAGAAGGATATGGGAATTGTACTTTTGTGTAACAGTGGGTTGAAGCAAATGAAGAGAACAGGAAATAAAATAAGAATGCTAGTGATAGGAGGCATAATCCATCTCAGCTAAATATGAAATTGCTTTGGTTACAGGTTCTGCTAAATGTAGATATCACTCAAATAAGATACAAAAAATTAAAATGGAAAATTTAGAATTATATATAATACTAAGAAATAATTGTTACATGAGAAAAATTTACCATTTTATCAGTGGTTACCTTTGATTTGTTTTCATATCACCAAGCACATGGTTTCTCTAAAAAAAAAAAGAGAGGCTGGAGGTAAATAAATCTCATAGTCTGTACAATAAACTATGATATAGAGAACAGCCTGAAATTAAATAAATGTATTGATTTCCAAAGACAATATATCTCTTTTGTTATGTGGAGCTCACCTCAGCTTATCAATTATTTGAGTGACATTTCTAGTAATATAGAATACAGGGTAATGACAAGAATTTATTTCAGAAAAATAATATGTAAATAATTATTTAATTGGCTAGGTTTGTATGAGCTTTGGAACTTCCAAATAAACTAGCTCAGAATAACTGAACAATCAGCACAGTAAATAAATGTAGGATAGGTCTAAATGAATGGCACAAGTATAAAGAAAGCAAAAAATAAAGCCAATAATAAGGCAAACCATGACAAGGAGTAAAATTAGGAAGAAAAATAAGCCCCAGAATGCTATAGGAACAACACATTAAAATTTCAATCACAGTAACTCAGTGGGAAAGGAAAAAATAGTTGCATATATGTTAAGATTAATAAATGCGAACGTATGAGGGCTATAATAAAACTGCAGTATAACCCTGTTAGAGTGTCCATGTGAATACACATGTGAATATTAGAGTATCCATTTCAATAAAAAGGCAAAATAATAGCTTGTAAAATTGATAAGTTTCACTTAATAAAGCATGTGATTACAATGATAAGTACTGTAAGATGGATGTTATTGTTTGAATCCAAATAAAATTCCATTACAATCACTTTAAAGGAGTAGGATAAGAAATCTGTTCAACTTACAGTTATATCTCGATTTTTGGAGTTCCAAGGGAAAGAGGTAATTAATGAGTTAAATAAAACAACAAAGCATGCTTATCTATAACTGAGTTTCGATGCAGCATAAAAATCAGAACCTCTTTAAGCTGGGGTGGATTTCTCAAAGTACAACTTTTTCATTACCTTTAACTGTCTGTATAACAGACAAGGAAGGTCATTGGCCATGGGGGGAAATAGTGTGGTTTATCTTCAAATTCAGCTCAGGTTAGTTAGCAGAGTGTTATTTTACAAAAGGTGCCTTCTGTGATTATAATCCTGAAATATGTCCTTAAATTTATCAATAAATTTTGTAGGCCTTATCCATAACCATGACCAAGGCCAGTCAGTTGTATCAATTATAATCAAAAAAAGCCTTCTAGATAGATCAAAACAGTGCCTCATACTCATAGAGAAGGAGCAGGCAAGAGGCCGTTTGCCATTTCTTACAACTTTCATATATTCTTTTCACTACCTTTCTTTGTATTTTACCTGTCATAAAGATGTGCATGTATATATTTTTATCCTTTGCCAGGTTATATATTTTTCATATAAGTATTCTGAATACATCAATCTTAATAAAGATTCTTATGGTACCTACGGGGCACTGAACCTGACAACAATTGTTTCTAAAAAAAGGAAATAAAATTTGTTGTGCCACCCATTCAAATTCTAAGAATATCTGTTCCTAATTTTTTTTCTCATCTTCACGTGGGCATATTATAATTATTTGTTGAGTGTAACAATTTTTTTGTAAATTGTGATAGCCTCCTTGTTAATGTAGTATTATTGTTATTATTAGTGAACAGAAAAATTGACTTTATTGATATAATTTATTGCCAACTTGATCTTAATGACTTCAAATTGGTTGCCAGCAAAGATTTATGCTATTTTGGATAGAGTAACATTGATTGGGTGTTTGAATATAGGCGATATTAAACACTCAAGTGCTATTAAAAAGATAAGATAACCCAGTGATTATTAAATTATTAAATGTGGCCAGAGACAATTTACTCTCACTGAAGCAATTGTTCTTCAATACACTGTAGCCCTTTATATAATATGACATACAATATAAAATTTCATATGTACATATACTTATGACAGGTGATTATAGGAATATTCATTTCTATCTTTATCTGTCATCCATCTCTCCCCTTCTCTTTCTATAATATACAATATAAAAATATGTATATTATGTATATATGATATTCATGTATCCCATAAAAAGAGAGGTATTTTGGTAGATAAGGAAACAGATATAAACAATGATATTAATTTTGACAAGTTTGTATATTGTTATGTGATATGTGAGTAACTATCATGATCAACAAAGGCAATCTTGTAAAGAAGCTTGGAAGAAATAAACCATCATGCTCTGGGAAAATCAAGAATAAAGAAACTTTCAGATGCACCAAAAACCAGTTTACATGTGCTAGTCTTCATAGTATCAACAAAACATGTAATTGGATCCTCGCACTCTAAATTCTAATGTTGTATTTCATAAAAGAGGGGGTCAGATTATCTTTATCTACACCTGTTAAATGTAAGATACAATTTTGTCGACAATAATAAGAAATAATAATTGCCAATGGTTGGTGATCTAAAATATGATAAGTATTAGTGAGAATTGTATTTTATTGCAGTTCATGGAAGCCAAAGAAAGTCTTGGATGTAGTCTGAAAGTTTGAATCATAGGAAAATTCATTCAGGTAGCATTTAGAAATATTTATTTCCAAGAATGTCTGTGTCATCTATAACCATATAGATATATGGATTTTCTTGTATATGTCAGAGATCTAGGCTATAGGGTTATAGAACATTAATAAATATAGTGCTGCACTGAATAACCTACTACCTGAAGTGTGCTTTCTATATTGGTTACAATACTTATAAATATTTTTAAAAGGAGATCTGATTAATGGTTACATTTTGGCAAAATATTGATTTACTTGGTATATCAAGAACTCTGAAGAAGTTAGTTCCAGGCAAGGTCAAGGCATTAGTGTTCTTCGACTTTGCTATTGTCTTGCTTTTTCCCTTGATTCAAATATGGCTATGTTGACTCCAAACACCACATTTACACTATCCAATTCTGGAAGAAAAAGAATCAAAGAAGTGATTTCTGTGAGCTTCTTAAAAAAGTGAAAAATGGTATTGGAAAGGCCTTAGCTTAGTCACAGAAAGTAATGGGCCAAATATTGAATATTGCATTTCTAGACCTTGGGTTCTGAATCAATGCTACTGCCTTGGAGTGTTACTTGCAGATGATCAATAAGTTATTCAAATAATTTTGCTCTGGGATAATGTCCCAGAGTCACTCATTACCTTAGGCTAATCGTGATTCATTCTCAGAGGCTGGTTATGAACTGGTGTAAGTCTTCTAATCGTGTATTTCAGAATTTGCACTAAACTCATGCTGCTCCAAGTTTTTCCTGTGATTCAGATGCACAATTAAAAGTCATCAAAGACCATCACATTTATAGGTAGAAAGTATATCAAAATGATAGATTATTTATGTACCTTTTATCATTTAAGGATTTTGACATATGAAAATTTAACACACTGGCTTGAGCAAAAAAGAAGTGGAAAATTACTGGTGTAATTCAGATCATGTAGGGTGTGATTAAGAAATTCAAGAGACTGTTTTATGTGGTCTTTCTTAGCTTTATTTTCTTCGGAGTGACTGTAATCATTTGATTTCTAGGAACTCCAGCACTACATTTGTTAAAATGTTAACATACAGAAAATATAACTTTACTTTCTCTTCCCTAAGAATGTGATTGAAGATTGGGTGTCATTACTGTGTCACTTGTTCATCCTGAGTAAATCACCTTTACCATGGTAATGTTTTAGAGGGCTTATCTCAGGTCTAAGTCATAGATTGAGAGTGGACTTAGATTCCAATGCCCTGTTTAAAATTAGGGTTACCACTCACAATTGGGAAGAGATCTTGTTACCAAGATGAAGATAAATAGATTTGAGTTTCAAAAATAAACTACATCTATTAAAATCTATAACTTTGCTTATGAAGTATGGAATTCATAAGAGTAAATATTTCATCCTATCATAGGTACATAAATGCAGCTGCATGTATAAACATGTTGAAATTTCTTGGCCATGATTATGGAAGGGCTAATCATATTTTTTATTAGTACTCATTTGTAGTGTGTACAGTTTTCAGTCGTCTTGGGGAGTGGGTACATGTAGTAACACAGCTTTTTTTTTTTTTAATCCCCCTCCCTTTCCCTCACAATTACCTCCCTCCTCCTTTAACTATCCTTTCCGCATTTTCATTCTTGATATTATCATTCTTAGCTCATGTTTATGACATAAAATTTTCATTCATTGAAATTTTACAGCATATCTTTATTGTACATATTTCCCCTGCCCTTCTCCCTCTACCCTCAAAAAACTAATCATATTTTACCTAAAGTAAATTCACCACATTTTGACAATGCAATGCAGCAGTTAGAAAAGGTGATGTATCATTTAGAAGTATTGTTTTAAAACCCTGTATCCTTTCTAACTCTTAACTCACAAATTAATTATTTTCCTTCCTCCATCTACACTCCTGTCTCTATACAATTTTATTATCTTCTTTTGCTGTACTTTCTTAAGTTCAATTCTTCTTAATTCTAGTCTCTATGTTACCAGGATTTTAAAAACAAAATCTTTTTTAGAATAATTTGATATTTACAGAAACTCCCAGTGTAATACAGACAGTTCTGGTGTGTCCTTACATCAATTTGTCACTTTTTTACCATCTTATTTTACCATGGTTAATTTGTCAAAACTAAAAAATTGACACTGTAGATTTCTTGAACTAAACTTCTATTTTCACATGGGCTTCTCTCTTTCCACAAACAATTTCTCTGTTACAAAATCCAAATCATATTACTTTTAATTTTCACATACCTCTCCAGGCTCCCTTGTCTGTGGAAGTTTCCAGTTTACCTAATTTTTTTTGTCTAGTATTTTTGGGTTTTTTTTTTTTTTTTGTCAGTTTTAAAGGAACATTGGCCAAAGATTTTAGGCAGTATCATCATCTGGCTTGGATTTGTATGATGTTTTCCTCATGCTTAGACTGGATTTTTGGTTTATGGGAAGAAAACTCAGAGGTGATGTGATCTTACCATATTATATCATAGAATATACATAAAGTTACTGATAGTATTAATGTTCATAATTTGGCTATGGCAGTTTTTGTCAGGTTCTGCATTTTTTTGATGTAAGATTACCAATTTTCATTTTCAGTTTTCTTTTCCTAGAGAACACTGATGGATATATATGCCTTTATTTATCAATATCCTCTAAATTTAAAATTCTTAAAGAATTAAAACATGTACACACATATGGATATATACATACATTAACACACAAAAGCACATGCAATGATTTTAATATCAGATGTTGTTTATTCAGAATTTATCAGGTACTTTATTAAGAAATGATGGCATTGATAATCAAGTCAAATTTTCTTCCTAGGGAAGATATTTTTGTAAATAGTTGTCAAACATCTGAGGATTAAAATTTATTTATTGGAAAAATGGACATCATATTCAGTGGACAGCTTTTAGTCACATACATATGTGGTAACTTTCTCTCATTTTCAGTATTTGCCATAACAATCTTAAAAACATATTCAAAATGAAAGTCTATCAAGATGTGGAAGGATTCTGTCCCAGGCTGCATTATGTCCTCTCCCGAATTCATGGATAGAAGTCTTTACCCAGCACTTCTGACTGTGACAGTATTTGGAGATGATATACTTAAAGAGAGAACTGGGTTAAATTAAGGTCTTTAGAATTGGCACTTTTCCAATATGACTAGGGTTCTTTACAAGGTACACTAGGAAAAAACAGATGTGTGTACCAAGAGAGGTAGCCATTTGCAGATAAACAAGAATGTGTCCATCTGAAAGGTAAGCACATAGCCCTTCAAGAGAGCATCCTGACACTTTGATCACAAAATTCTAGCCTTTAGAAAGAAATGTGAGAAAATAAATATATGTTGTTTAAGTCATCCATTCTAGCTATTTTCTTAAACAGCCTCAATTAGTTTGACAACAGTTATCTCACATTAAATTTCTAATTTAACTATCCATGTAATAATGTTGTAACCAACTTTCCCTGTTTACTGGGAAAGCTATGCTGCTTTTAGCACTAGACTTCCCATATCCTGGGAACCTTCCCAGTCCAATCATGTATTGGTGTGTAAAAAGTTTGCCAAACCTACTTTGAATGTGGACTAGGTTGATAATTGCCCTCTTACAATATAGTCCCCAGTATTGCTTAAATGTAAGAAGGCAAGGATTTTATGAGATTATGTCATATAAATTACATCCTCAAAAACTTGACAGCATGTATGACGCATTTTTAACAAATCGAGATCAAGCTATGCAAAAACCTACACATTTTTTTCCCCATTAAGAATGGCTATCTCTTCACACTGCAGTGGTTTCTCTTGCTGTGCAGAAGCCTTTTAATAAGAAGAGATCCCACTTGTTGATTGTTTGTGCTAGTTCACGGGCAACTGAGGTTTTGTTCATAAAATCTTTTCCTACACCGATGTCTTCAAGGGTTCTACCTAACCTCTGTTCCAACTGGTTCAGAGTTTCTATTTTAATATTTAAATCTTTAATCCATTTTGATTTTAGTTTAGTGCATGGTGAGAGATATAGGTCTAGTTTTAATCTTTGGCAAGTTGAAGCCCAATTTTTCCAGCACCATTTATTAAAGAGGCTATCTTTCCACCTGTTCTTTCTCAGACAAAGGTCTACTATCTCGAATCTATAAAGAACTTAAAAAGATAAGACCTCTCAAATTTAAAGACCCAATCCAAAAATGGGCATCTGAAATGAACAGACATTTCTCAGACAAAGAAGTAGAAATAGCAAATAAATACATGAAAAAATGTTCAACATCACTGGTCATTCGAGAGATGCAAATGAAAACAAGGCTGAGATTCCACTTCACTCCAGAAAGAATGGCTGCTATCATGAAATCAACCAATAACAAATGCTGGCAGGGCTGTGGGGAAAGAGGAACTCTGCTCCACTGCTGGTGGGAGTGTAGACTGGTGCAACCACTATGGAAATCCGTATGGAGATACCTCGGAGAACTAGGACTGGTAGTCCCATTTGACCCCGCCATTCCACTGTTGGGGATCTTCCCCAAAGAATTAAAAGAATCATACCACAGTGACATATGTGCACCCATGTTCATAGCAGCACAGTTTGTAATAGCTAAAACTTGGAAACAGCCCAAATGCCCATCAACTGGTGACTGGATAAAGAAAATGCAGGTTTTTTTATAAAATGGAGTACTACTCAGCCATAAAAAATGAGAAATTAGAGACATTTATAGCTAAGTGGACGCACATTGAAGCAATACTCTTAAGTGAAATAAATAGGACACACATGAATAAATATTGAATAGTTTCTCTGGTGTGAGAAACTGAAAGTGTAAATAAGGACTAAATGTATAATAGGTAATGTGAAATAGGAAGAAAAGGGGCAAAGGGGAAGGAAGTGGCAGGCCTAGGAGAGAGGATAGAAGAGGCTGGGATTAATATGAGAAAATGGGAAAATAGGAACAAAATCTTTGTAAATAGGGAGGAATGGAGGAGTTGAAGGGAGGGCTGGGCAAGGGTGAAAAATAAGAACCAAGGGAGACTATGTAAAGGTGAAAATTTCCAATGATGAATGTCATTATATTGTATACCTCAAATGTACCAATGATTAGAATGAATAATCGATAATCCAAAATAGGAAGAAAAGGTCCAAAGGGGTAGGGGTAGTGGGAGGGGCAGGGGAAAGGAAAGAAGGGGAAGGAAAAATGATGAGAAATGGAAAAACTGGAAATAAAGTCTTTGTAAATAGGGAAGGGTGGAGGGGGTGAAGGGAGGGCTAGGAATGGGGAAAAAATAAGAACCAAGATGCATTATGTAAAGGTCCAATTCCCAATGAGAAATGTAATTGTGTTGTATACCTACAATGTACCAATAAAAGAATTTAATAAAAAAAAAAGAATGGCTATCATCAAAAAGACAAAAATAACAAGTGCTAGCAAGGATGTGGAGAAACAAAGAATCTCTTTACACTGTTGGTGAGCATTTAAATTAGTACAACCATTAAGGAAGAATATTGAAGTCCTTCAAAAGAAATTAAACATAGAACTGCCATATGATTCAGCAATCCCAGTACTGGGTATATATTCAAAAGAAATGAAATTATGTCAAGAGACATCTGCACTTGGAGTGTTATTGCAGGCCTACTCACAATATCCAAGAAATGGAAAGAAACTAAATGTCTATCAGTAGGTGAACAGATAACACATGTCATACATGTACACAACAGAATACTATTGAGCCATAAAAGGATAAAATCTTGTCACTTTGATGGGGCTGGATATTATTAGGTTACATTAAATAATCCAGGTACAAATAGACAACTATAGTGCGTGGTATGATTTAATCTGGAATATAAAAAAAGAAATCTCATCAAAGTTGATAGTAGAAAGTAGCTATCAGAGATGGATAGAGTAATAGGGAAATAAACTAAATTTTGGTTAGATTAGATAAATGTGATGGTTGATCAATTCTGTTAACCTGAGAAGTTTAGTTTAGAGAAGCTTAACTAAATCAGCTCAGCAATTCTACATGATAAGGTGTGGTGGACCCACCCTAGGGCAGCTCCTTGCCTGGATGGTATAAAGGGGAAATGAGGAAGGACATCTCCATTTCTGTTCTTTCACAGGAGCTGCAGTTTTCACCTTGGATGTCCTCTCCTGGCTTCCAGGGCAGACTCTTTGGCTTCCAGCACAGATTCTTCAGCTTTCTGGTGTAGACTCTTCAGACTTCCATCCACACCCATAGACATCCTGACCCACACTGGACACTGCATTGAGCTCCTGACCTTCGACTGAATCCTTCTGTCTTCAGTGGGCAGGCACCTTCTCTACTCTTGCTAATCAGACTCTGTGGGGGCCATTGTAAGAAATCTTATAAATTCACATATACTTTTATATCTTCCATTATATCTGTTTCTTTAGTAAATCCTGACTGATACAGTAAGATTAAGAAATTTTGCTATGCTATTAACATAGTAGAGTGACTACAGATAATAATGTACGGCATATTTCAAAAAGCTAGAAAAAGGAATTTGAATATTTTCTCTATAAAATATGATGAGTATTTGAGGAATAGACACATTTAATGTGATTTAAATGTTAAACAATATATACAATGTATATAAATATCAAAACTCACATGGAAACTCATAAACCATAATTTAAATGAAAAAATCCTCCTATCCTATTTTGCAGATGCGGCTCTGTCTGAATTTTTAATCAAGAGTATTTGTGTAATGTCTTCTTAATTTTCTATAAATTATAGCACATATATGGTGCCACACACTGTCATTTTTCACATTGCATGGATTACTTTTCATATAATTATTTAAATTCTGGAGTCATTATTTCTAATTTCTTTATATGCTTTTAAGTGTTTTAAGAATAAATATTGGAACATACATTTCTTTGCACAAATATTTCCAAACATTTAATGTCTTGGGAAATTTCCTTAAAGTTATTTATCAATATATAATGCTGTGGGAAAATTTTCACTCTCATATATTGCTTGTTACATGAAAATTTAAATGATATTCAGAGTTTAGTTAAACATATATATTTGATAAGTAGACCTCTGTAAAGTTCTGTATCTTTTCATCCCAGCCTACGTGAGCAGTGGCTCCTTTGTTCCTATGGCAAACGCGACATAATTCTAGCATTTAACTCCACCCCTCACTAGCCTAAAAGATGTTTTGGTGGCAAATGTTATGTAAGTGCTCTACCAGAGATACACAGCCATCCTGAAATTTCTTTAAAGATGTGGACCATTAAATGATTTCATTCAGCTCAATTTATAACTTTCACTGAATCAAAACTGTTTAGTAGATTACAAATTAAGTAATTTTCTGTTATTATTACATTAAAACCAAGGACTACTTTAAGGTCATATGACATTATTCATGGGATGATCAAAAGGAGAAGACAATTGACAAATGAATTTTTAGGTATCTTCATTATTCCTTATTATTCAGTAAAAATTATCTGAACATAATTATTTTGATTGGAGTAGATATAAATCTAAATTTAGATTTCTATGCTTTTCTATAATTAATATATGAAAGATGATGTTTTCCTCTTAAACAGTGGAAGTAATCTTATGCCTATGTAAAAATAGCACCCATCAAAAGTGGAAAAATGTATCTCTCCACATGCAGCAGAACTGCATGTCAACAGAAAGCTCTATCTCAACCTGTTATATTTATCTAAAGAAGAGTGTCTGTGTGATCATTTGAGTATATTATTACATTTTTTTCTTTAATAAACATGAATATACTAAAAACACCCTACAGATTTAGTTTGTAGGTAAAAGAATGACTGACAGAATCACTGAATGGACATTGAGTTGTTTGTCCAGTGTCAAGGTCATGATGTGGATTTTTCCCTATGTTCTCACATTGGCTTTCTTGTGACAGCATTATTTATTCTTCTGAGAAAATGGCTAATTTGAGTCTGAGAAGGCAAAAGGTAGCTATCAAATATAGAAAATTTATGTGACTCAAATGGGGTTTAAATTCATGACTCTGCCTCATTAATTCTAAACTCAAAGCCAGTGAACAAGATAAAAGATATTAACTCCTGTCCTAATTTTGTATGCTGTCGCTATATTACTACAGAACTTGGCTATCCAGTTCCTACTCTAAATGACACTAATGCTTACCAAGAAGATAATATAATAAGAGAACAAAAGGGAGCATAACTTGTTCTGATTAACCTTATGAGTCATTAATACCTCCTATTAATTGAAGTTAACCAAGTCTTAAATATGATGGTTTTGGAATCAAACATGAAACCAGAGATCTGTCATAGGAGGAAGCACAGGGTAACAATTGATACAGTGATATCTGTGGTTGAATTATCAGTATTTGAATTGTGGATCTACCATTTGATAACTGGAGACTTTTCAAGTTAATTATTTTGAGATTTTATTTTCTTATTTATTAAGTGTTATTTCTAATAGACTAATAGTTCCTCCTTAATTTGGTCTCTAATTGACTGAGTTAACTGTTTAACTGTTCTGAGCGTCCTTATTTTCATTTGCAAAATACTAGCTTTGACTGCCTCAATTAATTGTCCTGAGGATAAAATAAGATAGGAAGTAATAATTTTAATCAAAGCTATAATTATTCAGTAGATATATAGATACTATTTACAATCATTTCCTAATAAATCTAAGAATGAAATATATGCTTTATTATGTATTTTATTTTGTCAAACAATCTATATTATTACTGGATGTGTTTTTTCTGATGTCTGTTTGATGTCAGAATCAGGAGGTGTTGCTTGTCATATTTTTGCATTCAAATTATCAATCTACCAAAAACAAAACTTGCAATGATGGATTAGAAAATAAATATTTTTTCATTTTAAATGAATAAAAATGTAAAGTCGAATCATATAAAATTTTCTAGACCCTTTCTCTTGGTAAAGTTCTCTTTCTTTTACCTCAATTATTTTCTTTTCTTTCCTTCTGTTATAACCTAAAAGAATCATTCCTAAAGTTTATAAAGCAATAACGGGCACTCAAAATAATACAAAGTTCATTTAACCCAGAATCTGTTCTAAGGATATATAACCACAGGGAAAATTTGCCTTCTATAGCAATTAAACTTGATTTATGTAGACAAAAGCAATAGAAAAGAAAACATAAAAATAATCATTGAGAAAATATTAATTTCCTAAATTTAAGAAAGCATATTTTGCTTCAGATAGAATTGAATGGTAACAATTTTGTCTTCTATACAATTAATTTCTTGCAGTTTGCTTTGTTTTATAGATTATATTAACCTTGATATAATTATCTTATATATTTATACTTTAAAGTGTATTTAGTCTAATGTGATATTGCTTCACTTTGTTCTATTTATTCATTTATATTAAATCAATATAATTATATAAGTAAGGTTGGAGTGAACATAAGATAGCTATTGATCTCAGCCTCAAGTTTGGTACATGACTTAAAGCTTCTAAAAACTATAAGTTTAAGTCAATATTTTACACTTCTATGAATAGTGTATCTCAGAATATTTTTCAATAATCATATATTATTAAAATATTAATATTTGTCTTAGTTTTATTTGATTTTGTAGTCCCTCAATTTTTTGTGTTATTTTTGTTATTTCTGTTGAATTAGATATAGGATAAAAAATATAATTTCAAATCGTAAGGATGATATTCTGTGTGGAGTTAATTTTCAAAACTCAGAATGAAGACTGTTCTAATTGTCTATGCTTCAATATGCTTCTTTCTCATTTCTCCAACATTCTATTCAAAAGCTAACTAATTACATAAACTATACATTTCCAGGTCCACTTTAACATAATTTTTTTCCTGAAACATGGCCTATAATTTTATGAATTAGAATTGTATTCTTTTAAGCATTAACATTTATCTTTTTTATTCCAATTTGATATGCCATGACTCAATATTTACCTCTGAAATCATTCTCTTCTAAATTCATATTAAATTCTGTCTTTCTTATTTTTAATTTATTTTATTTTGATGGTCATTAATCTATCAATATACACCAAATTATTTACTGGGAGCCAAAAAATAGGATTAAAAAATTATTTTTCCTATATCGTTCATACTTTAAAATTATTGTTATAATTGGGTTCCAGGTCGCCAACTTCTTTTCAGATAGAGGTAAATAGTACTGCTGTTTAACATACTCAGATATTTTTTAATCATATGAATCCCAGTTTCCTTTCATTTAACTGTAATAAAAAATTTTCACATTTACTAGCAGATCTAATAATATCTTACTTACAATAATTTCCTTCAGGGTGGGGGATTTAGCTCAGTGGTGCTGCCACCTGCCTCGGAAGCGCAAGGTTCCGAGTTGGATCCCCGGTACCCAAAAAAAAAAAAGAAAAAAATTTCGTTCAGGATTCTTGAGAATAATTTTATGCATATTTTTGTTCATCTCTTTTAATTTTGATCAAGGCACACTGGAGTTCAGACAAAATGTCTGTCAAGCAGAAAAAAGGCATAAGTAACTTTTCCTTGCCATTGTTATTTATTATTTTTCTAAATAGCAGTTAAGTTCTCTGTACCTTGGGCTATTTATCAAATAAGATGGATCGTATGCTGGTGTTTAGGAACTGCTTGTGATTCAGCTGTTTTGTTTTAACATTAGAGTTTTAATTTTAACAGTTTCTACATCATGGTATTTTTGAGGCTAAGTCTTTAAAGATGCTTTAGGTAATTATTTCCTTTTCAGTGTTGTTTATACGGAAGAATTTTTTGTAAGCACCACATACAATTATTGGAAAGTTGAAAATACAAATCTTTAGACCCTGGACTTTTTTTTTCTTTTCGTGTAATATATCTGTGCAAATGTGATTTTTACACATGTACACGTTATAAAAGTAGTAGAACAAGATTTAGATTTTATTTCACTTATAAAGTAATTGCACAATCATTGATATTATGGCTTGTATTCTAGATGTCTCTCCAAAGCCCTATGTGGTCTTAGGTGGGGCTTTGTGGAGATGGCTGGATCTAGGATGTGTGAATATGGATTAAGGGTGTGTAGTAAGCAAATTAATCCACTGACTGGTTTAGCATAGTTCTGGCTGTGGATAATGGGACACTGCACCCTGGGTGTGGGTGGCATCTACCCATAGGCTTGTAGTCTTGATGTAATAAAAAGGAAAGGGAGGTTCCATGCTTCTTTTTTGCTGCCTTTTGCCTGCCCTGACATGGACTATTTCTCCTCTGCTATGCCCCTTTGCCATGGCACCTTGCCTTGGAGTCAGCCAATGATGGACTGAAACCTCTACAAACTGTTTAAAATAAACCTTTCCTCCTTTTACTTGGGGATGTTGGGTATTATCTTTTTCTACCATAATTATTTAGCACCATTACTGCAAGGTCTTAATTATTATAGAAATATCAAATATCTGCAAGTGTACATTTTTCTTTTTCATGAATTAACTATTTTTAGTTCTTGGCATTAATTTATATATCAGAATGAAATTGTCATTTTTCCATGAATAAGATATTTTATTAGCTTGATAACTTTATGATATCAATTGTTGCAAATCATTGAGTTACTTACATCGTTTTTATTTTATTATTTTAGTCCTTAGGATTTATTATATTTCTTACATTTTGTTGGGTTTTTTTTTTTTTTTGAATTTTGTTGCTATTTAAATAGGACCATTTAAAATTTCTCTTTTTTTGTATTTATAGCCAGTAAACAAAAATCAATTCAAATTGTTTTACAACTGGACTTGTGTTCAGTTCATTTGCTAAATTAATGGATATTCTAAGCACAACAATCACTTCATCTATGAATAATGATAGTTTTATTTCCTCTTTATTTGGCTTCATTACATTGGTTTAAATTCTCAGTACAATGTAAAATATAAAGAGTGAGAGTGGATAATCTTTTTTTCATTCTTGATTTTGGTAGTAAAAGTTTCATATTTAATAACCAGTGCACTATTTACCAGTAGTTTTTTACAGATACCTTTTATTAGGGTAATAAAATTCCACACCATTGTTTGCTAAATGATTTTGTTGGTTGTTATGATTATTTATAATCATGAGTGGGTACAGAATTTTGTTAAATTATTTTACAACATCTAATACTATATTGTTTTGTTGCTTTCTTTTATTGACATGATAAATTATATTAACTGACTTATGAACATTAAATTTCCTTATACTTCCTGCACAAACCATATTTTGTTACCATTTACTGACATTCTTTGTATATACTGTTGTGTTATGTTTGAAAGTATGTTTTTCCAGAATTTATGTTTTTTAGATTGGTCTGTAGTTTTCCTTTCCTTTCACATGCTTTTCAGATGTTAATGTCAAGTTCATGCTAGTTTCATATTTTACAGATTTCTAGAATTTCTCTCAAACCTAATGAAAAATGTGTATATTTGTGTTATTTTATCTTTAAATATTTCAAGGAAATGCCCAGGGAATTCATCTGTTACTAAGACTGGATTCAAACTTTTTAAGTGCTACTAATCATACTATTAAATGTACAGGGTAACATATAATGAACTCTTATTTTGTTCTAGGAAAAGGTGTAGTGTGGATTACTTTATTTCACCTATTTAGAAAATCTATGAGGTATTACCAATATTTTTAAAATATGAGGAAGTTGAATTTAATAGAAGAAAAAAGCAGCTTGCCCAAAGTTACATAGGTAGTTAGAAAAAGAAGCACATTCTCATAAATACTATTTCTTTACCTGCCAAATAAAGAAGTTAAACTACAATATGTCTCCTGAGAATCCTTCTTGTTCCATGATTCAAGAATAGGTATGTTTCATTTTCCTCACACTGTGATAGCAAACAAAATTTGAGAAAGTTTCTAACTCCTATACTGAATTTGACTTTAAAATATACTGCTTTCCCACTCTTATCTTTCTGTTGGTAAAATCCTTCCCAATCATTCCTATAATGCTTCCCTGAAATGCATTTTCCTATAAATAAAAAAGGAAAATAAAAGTCAACAAAAACCAAAATACAGTACTCCTATTTCTTCCATATTTTCCTGGAGGACTTTTTGATTTCTTGTGTCTTAATTTCATTTGTCTCCTAAAAATACCATTACCCTGGGGCTGGGGATTTAGCTCAATGGCATCTCACCTGCCTCGCAAGAGCAAGGTCCTGAGTTCTATCCCTGGTACCAAAAACGAAATAAAACAAAACAAAAATAATACCATTACCCTTAAAGTTTTCTATTGTGGCTGCTCATTTCCTGATCTTTTATGAATGGACTGCTTCAAAGTCTGTATTTTTCTTCTGACTTCTCTTTTTTTCTATTACTAAATGATTTCACTGCAACAACTTATACAACATTGAAACTCCCTTTGAGTTTCATGCTTTATAATTATACCAATCTCTGCTGGTATTTGTGGTCATTGTACCTTAGCCACTTCTTCAAAGACAGTGAGAACTTTGATAGTTGGAACAGGCTCTTCTTTTTTTCCTGCTTCCTACTTTCATGTTGGATTACTTCCACATACTTAAGTAGGACTATGCAAATGCATGCTTATCACAATTTTTTGAAATGATCAACTTTCACTTGCCTTTGAAAATGATCCTAGACTGTGCTGTGCTACTTTATCTAGGACTCCTACATTTTTTTATCTCAAACTTCAACATCCTGTTCTTTGAATGCAGTTTCTTTTCCTTCCACATCTCATTTGTACCTTAATCCAGCACAGAGTTTCTTTGATAGCAGTGTGACCTTCAGTGTGAAGACCACATCAACCACTGTCATTAGAACTACAGGATCTTTTTATTTCCACAACATGAGAAAATCAGAGCCCTGACTTATTGTTGAGTCAGACCATCTGCCTTTGCCACTACTAACCCCAGGATGGTTGCTTTCTGATAGGAAAATATTGAAGAGTCCTACGAACAGCTACCACACTATATCCATGGTATGCAATTTTCTCAGTGGTCCTTAGGAGGGGTTTGCTACCTGGTGGACTTTCTTTCCTATTTGCTCAGTAGCTATTTTAATTTCTCTCAGTTGCTTCAAGGTTTGTATTCCATGATGTTTTGATTCTCACTCTTAGCTGATATTTTTGCTCAACTATTTTCCTGGTAATAAAATAATATTTGGTTTAAAAGATTTACCAATTTTTATATTAAAATATTAAGACCCTTTTCTGTATCTGTAATTATATTTATTCTTCTATTGTTTTACTAAAAATGTCTTTCCACTTATGTGCCTAAAACTATTTCTTTCCTTATTTCCTTAGAGGACCTTTTACACAACTATTCGACTAGTCTCTTTGTTATTTATCAATATATAATTATTCAGTCTTTAATGAATATTAACCCTTCACTAGATTATTTGGATTCATTTACAACAGGGAGATCAAGAAACCTGCAGTCTTGATAGATTAATTATAATGGGATGAAGGAGACAAATACTAAAAAAGTATATAAATTAAATTAATAACACTTTCATGCTAATAAGTAAAGAAAAGAAATCAATACAAAGAAAATAATGATCATTAGGGGAAGGATAAGCATGCCACAATATTAAATAGAGTATTATGATTGAATACATTGAAAGTGGAAGACTTAAGCAACAAGGGAATTTGAAAAAAGATTTACAAATTAATATAAGGGAAGCATTGCTAGAAGAAATAATATGTGGTGAGAAAACACTAAATGGAGGGCATATCTGATGAGTTTGGGGAATAGCAAAAGGACTTGCTATTGATGTGGTTGATGGAATGAGCCAGTGAAGTGACTGCTAGGAGATGAAGCCAGAGAATATTACAAAAAACAGAATGGAGGCTTGTTAATAAATTGAATATAGGATTACCATATTATCTAGCAATCCCACTACTGAGCATATATCCATAGGAAGCAAAATCAGTATGTTTTATGAGATATCTGAATTCTAATCTCTATTACAGCTATTCACAATAGCCAAGAAATAGAAACAAACACCAAGTAATGAATGAATAAAGAAAATGAGGTATATATACACAATGGAATACTATTTAGTTGTAAATAGATGACATCCTTTCTTTGCAGCAACATGCTTGGAGCTGGCAATCATTATGTTAAAGGATTTAAATCAGTCACATGATCTTATACGTGTAGTATTGAAGAATTGATTCATAGAACTTATGAGTAGTATGGTGGAGAGAGTAGGAGAGGGGAAGGGGTGAAAAAGGTTGATAAATGTATACTAAATTATAGTAAAGTAAGAGTAAATAGTTCTAGTGTGTTACTTCACAATTGTATAACTATGTTTAATAATTATGTACTGTGTATTTCCAAAGCTAGAAAATAGGATTTTGAAAGATTTCACCATGAAGAAATGATGCATGTTTGAAGGAGATAGATATATTTGAACTAATTTAAAATTGCATGGGCATACATGGATTGAAACCTTACACAGAAACTGTTAATATGCAAAAATTTTTTGTGTTTTTATGTGTCAATAATAAGGTTTGGATATTAAATGTTCTCTAAAGAATATTAAATGTTACAGTCATGGTCACTAGTTTGTGACCCTGTTAGGAGGTGGGGACTAGTGGAAGGAAGTTATAACAATGAAGAAATGCTCTTAAGAGATATGTTGGGGCCTTGGTCCTTTCTCTCTTTTCTTCTCAGCTGCCAAGAGGTGAGCAGATTCTTCCACATGATGTACTACCTTGCCACAGGTCCAAAGGCAATGGGGCCAACCCACCATTGACTGAAACCTCTGAAACTGTAAGCCCAAATAATCCTTTCTTCTTTGTTTATCTTAGGTATTTTGACACATCAATAGAAGCATGGCTAATATAATCTGTTTAATTTTTTTAATTTAAAAAAGAAAGAATGTGAGAAAATGACCTGTAAACAGTCAGTACAGACAATGTTTTCTCATAGTTCTGCTCCAAGTAAAAGCAAGTAAATCAGCTAGTATTTAGTGGAAAAAATTTAAGATCAGAGATATATAGTCAGCACATTTGTATATAAACCAGAATAGACTGTGAAATATTGATTATGTAGAAGAAAAAAGGAAAATTATGGCATTATATCCCCAAATTGGCAAAATAATACATGATCTTCCTCTAAGAAGTGAGGCAGCAAGGAACTATGTGCAAGTGCTGTGGATCAATAGATAATGTGATTGGTTAGGTTGAAGGTCTTTTGAGATTGTTTTGATTTTGTCGATGAAATAACAAGCAAAATCAGAATTGGGACAAAGTTGGAGGACATGATATGGAAAGTTAGCAGAGAGAGAAAGAATTGAAGTATATTAAAATTTAGAGTTATTGAACTTAACAATATATGGTTTGATTAATTATCATTAATTTACAGCGGGAGTAGTTGCTATGGTTATTGTTTTTATCCAAAAATCTTTATCCTACATACTGGTTTGACTCTCTTTTAATAAATTACACAAAATTGGGGTTTGTGTTTTAATTATTTAATCTATTTATAAGAACTACACAGTTTCTACCTCAAAACAGTGAGTCATAATGAATGAAAAGATCTATTACCATTTGTAATTCAGCTCCATATCTAAAAAGCTTGGTCTATCATGTCTAATCATGTTTATTTCCAGTTGATGGCACAGTTGGAAAATATAACATGGACCATATTCTGCATTTACTTACCCAAATAAATTCATTTTTTCAATGTCTGTTTTTTTAAACATTAACACCATTTTCTAAATCTACAATGTTGGTACCACTGGGTATTTCTACTGCCTCACTACGTCTCTTTTACCAAGTTTTACAAATATATTATTTAAAATATCTCCATAAATCATACCTGTCTTTTTATTTCTGTTGCAGCTATTCTTTTTCTTTGATCTTTAATCATTTATTTAGTCTATGAATATTTTTGAGCACCTGCTAAGTAGTGCCAGGCACCTCCTGAGCCCTAGATATACAGCTTTCACCCAAACAGGCAGAATCCACATTTCATGAAACTGGAATTCCATATCCACTTGCAAGGAAGAATTAAATGATGCTCCCATACTATTCACAACTTGAGACTCAGTGATTGGGTGCAGACTGACCAAGAGTCTACTTAAAGAGGGGTGATCAGAGATAATCCCCACAGAGCAATTTCCACGAGACTGGTGTGACTTAATGATATTTACTGACGCCTTTACTGACTATTCTATTCCTCTTGCATCTCACTTTCTCCCATATCTGTCTCTGCTCTCACATTTAATTTAGCACACTATATAATCTAGCCACCGAGAACATGTAATTTTGGTTTTTTATTGTAATTGTCTCAGGTATATTAACTTTCGATTTGTTGGAGTATAAATTCATAAATCCACTGGCAGGGAGAAACTCTCCATCGATATGAATGCATAATGAAAGGCACCTCTAAACTGGGAGTCAGAAGATCAGCATTCTATTCCTGCTTTTCTACCAATTTACAATTAGTTCCCAGGTGGGGAATTTCTGCTACCTCATTAGTGGAATGATGTAGTTGTGTGATCTCCAGGGTTTTGTTCGTCTTCACAATTTTGTGAGTCTATACAAGTCATAAGTAATTATCACAATAAAAATGTAGAAAATTATTATTTTTATTTCTAGGACTATTATGAGCATCTTCTCAACTCTATAATTTTTTTCGTATCTGGCATTTCTTGTTCTACAAATAATATCTAATAGCTAGAATAAACATTTAACAGGAGTTTTCTAAGAGGAAAATTAACTTTCTAAGACTAAAGTTCAAGGGAATCAGAATTATGGACTTGAAATAATTAGTCGAGGGCTCCAATGTTGCACTCTTTACATTCTCAGCATTTAGTCTTTGAAAATTAAAGCTAAATGCTTTTATCGTTCCAGAAATCATTATTGTACTCTGTGCCTAGCAACATTTTAGGTATGGAATAATTCATCTTGTAGAATGAAAGCAGTTTTTTTCTCTTCTTTCATATCTCAACATCTTAATTGCCGTGACTCGTGAGCTGAGCCTGTTTTTGGTTTTTTTTTCTTTCCCTTCTTGCAGTAGTGCTGATGTGTCACAGAACTGTGACTGCAACTTCTACCATAATTGATAGGAACAAATTCTTTTGGGATGTATTAATACAGCTGCAGGCAGCAAGACAAGCAGTGAATGGAAAGTAAATGGGTTCAGGAGCTCTAGGGACGCCGGTGTTGCTAGAGGCGGGGAGGTAAGCAGTCACTAATAACTACAGCTACGTGGCAGGAAGAAAGCAGACACTGGGTTTGTCTCACCAGTTCTTGTATATTATTTGTACATCATGGTTATGATCAAATACTGTTTTCCAAATCAATTAGCCTTCAGGATGGTGCTACCTGGTGCATATGTGGCTGCTAGTTAGAGTGATCACTGAGCCATTGATTGTACATGTTCATATATTTTCTTGTGGCGTTTTGAAGATGAAATATTTCTCCTTAATCTTGAATACTTTTTCCAAAGACCAAGATTCTCTTAGTTTGAAATTGTAAGGCTACTTATTTCCATTTTCTTAATCGCATGTACTGAAATTACAACTATGAAATTATAATTCTGGTTAAAATATATAATTTTGTAGATTAAAATGCTGGTGTATTGAAAATGAATTACTTGTCTCAAATGGAAAAATTGCACATGGGCATTGTTTAAATTTTTAAAAAGTACAAGAGTATATGTGTTAATTACTTTTCTCTCATTGCTGAGACAATATACTCAACACCCAAAGTTAAAAGGGAAAAGGTTTATTTAGCTCACAGTTTGTAGAGGCTTCAGTCCATAACCTGCTGGCTTCTAGAAAGGGTGGCATGGCAGACAGGGCTTGCAGAGGAGAAACAGTTCATGGTGGCCAGAAGGTAGCAAAAGCAACAGCATCTTTCTGCCCCCTTTACCTTATTCAAACTACTCAGGGTGGGTAGCACACATGGCCCTTAATCTTAAATGCCCTCAGGCCTAACTTCCCCACAAATCAATCACACACTCTAGATTCAGCCACCTCTGAAAAAGCATGAGGCTTTGGGAGGGACATCTAAACACAAGCCATAACAGTAGGTATTATGGCACATGCCTGAAATCTTAGCACTTGGAAGGCTGAGGCAAAAGGATAGCTTCAAGTTCCAGGCTACCCTGGGCTACATAGTGAGTTCAAGGCCAGTCTGAACTTTATTGGAAGATCCTGTCTGAAACAAAAATCCCCCCACAAAAACTGCAAGATTCTTCATGGTTGTATTTGCCAGCAACGCAGCATAATATATGGAATGCTTATGGCATGTTAGGCAGTGGGGCTAGGTGGTAAGGATGTAAACACTGATTTATTTAATTCTTGAAAATAAACACATGTTCAATTTATTTCTATTATATGCTACCAATGAAATAAAGTCCTGTTTATGGGAGCAAAAAAGAGAGAAAATTGTTAATTTTGATGGATAGAGGACAATGAGACACAGGCAGTCAGCAGGAGGCATTATTAAGAGGAAAAGCAAGAGAGCTGTTACAGAGAACTTGCAGAATATGGTGGCATTTTATGAATGTATTTACACCATGAGTTTCACACATGCATAAAGCTGTAATTTTTCCACCTGGAAATTTTTGTGTTTTTTGGTCTTGTGGCACAATGGGGGAAAGCCAGAATATAGGTAGTTTTTGTGCAGAATCTTTACATTATTGAGCACATAACACCTTATATTCGTATCTCAAAAAAATCCATTAAATGTTGTTGTCATGGCAAATTTGACTTGTTAAATAATGAAAAACAAGGCATGCTATCTGACTCATACCTTGGCATGTCAGTAAACTGATAATCCCATAGCTGTCTACACATACTTGGTTTCAATGCTGAAGTTGACATCATCCATTGTTGCTACATTGATGGTTGTAAGTATTTGAGTCTTTGTATTTTATGATGTCTATAAATAGTTTATTAAGCAGATGTATTTCTTTGTAAAAAACATTGGGTATGAAGTTAACTTGCATGTCCAGTTGGGAAGAATTTAATGACTCCAGCACCATATGACCTCTTTCTAGTTAGCAAGTCACACTAAGCATAAAAATCACCACACTACAGTGTTTGACATGGTCGCAGCCTCCTGCTGAAATAGTCAAAGAGCATTTGGCATTTTTTGTGCTTGAGGTTTCAGCAGGCATTTTGATGAATATGAATGTAATAGAAATATCTGAATCTGTGTATAAATCAAATGCAAGCCAAATATTAACTGCCTCCCAAGAGGAAACGCTTTGATTTCTCTGTATTTTTTTAGTGTTTCTTTCTGCCTGGTCATTTCTTGAGACATCAGACTTCAAACAGACTTAGTGCTAGAGTCACATGCTCCATAAAGGACCCATACAATACAAATACAAATATCTTAAATCTGTTTTATTTTGTAAGGGCCAATATAAAGATTGATTACTCGCTTCAAAAGACTACCTAAAATTAAAAAATGGCTGGTTTTATTTGAAGGACTTATTTTGTAATTATGCATAATGAATATTATATTCAATAATGAACATTCCTCTCATATGTCTGTCAATTTCCTACTCTTCAAAAGAATTATAATTTAAAAGATTTTACCTGACTGAAATATTAAAGTACAATCAAATCATATCTAAGTTAACATTGTAGAGGTTAGATAACATTGTCTTCATTTTCTATGTGAGGAAATAAAGTACTTAAGTTGGGCCTCATAACATAAAGAGGACATAAAACATAACAAGAAAATGTCATACAGTCACTGTTTTCTCATCTTGAACAATGTATCTCCAGAATTTTTATTAAGTGTTAATTGGTACATAATAGATTCATTAAATATTGTGAGCAAATTTTACAACAGTCTATCTTTACAATATGATGCAGTTTGAAAACGTGTTAGAAGTCATTTAGGCTATGATTCTTTGGTGAGAAATGATTCTTTCAGACAATCAGTATATGAAAATTATCCAGGAGTATATTGCTCTGGCTATAATTGACCAGCCACAGTTTTAGAAGATCAATTTCTTGCTGTGTTTATATCTGTCCCTTTAGACACTGTCCATTTTTATAGAAAGTGAATAGTGAGAAATGTTCTCTTTTTCTCAGTTCCCCAAAAGAAGTAACAGAACTGGGAAACAGTTAATGTGTGGTGTGAAATTTAAGTAGGATGTTCATGCTCAGATGAAAAAGCTTGTTTCTCATGTGTAAAATAAAGGATTACATCAAATAAGTTTCTAAATTTAGTGATCGTCTGACTGATCTTCCTAGTTGCTTTAGGATTCATAATATTGATCCTTAAGAACCATTACTCATTTCTTATTACATTAATTTTTTTCTTTTTAACAAAGCAATGTCTTGGGCATTGTTGGTTTTACAAAATTCTATGGATGAGTAAAATAATTGTCCTTTTAAAATAACTATGATTTCTTATGGACATATAAAAATATGCTGAATGTATATTGCACATATTTGAATTCTTTTTCATATTCTCCAAGAGGTCAGGTGCCTTTTATTGAACTAGGAAAGCGAATCATGAAGGTAACTGTCTCAACTTTTGTATTAATTTAATGAATTCTTGTACTTTCTAATAATGATAATTTTCCTTTATTCTATCATCTCAAGATGGGGATACCACACTGATCTGAAGTCGCTAGGAAAGAAGATTTAAATCCATTTGAGGTTTATTTTTCTGTTGTGGGTTGAGTGGTTCTTCACAAAATATTTCTATCTTGAACTTATAAGTGTACTTTTTTAAAAAATTAAGAAAAGCTTTTATAGATAATTAAATAAGTATCCTGAATTAATTTGTAGGTGTTCAATGATGTGTCCCCAGAAAGAAGGGAAATAGAGAAAACATGTAGGGACAGTCTCGTAACGATGAAAATAGAGACTTGAGTGCTGTTGTTTTAAGTCATTCAGTTTATGGTTACTTGTTATAGCAGCCATAAGAAACTAACATGTTATCATGACCATTAACTATACAAAACCAGAACTAATATAAATGCATAAAGGTGAATTAATTAGAAACTATATGGCACTCTCAAACTGAGTAATACAACAGATTGTAACAGAACAACTATTGGCAAGGTGAAGCTAGATTACAGGGAAGTTACAAGTTGTAGTGTGGTGAGGGTATTTGATTTGTTTACAAGAGATACCACAACAAAAAACCACAGACAGGTGACTTAAAAGCAGAAATTTATTTTCTCAGGTTTCTGGAGACCAGAGGCTCAAAACCAAGTGCCAGGAGGTTTGATTTAGCCTAAGGCTTGCAGATGGCAGTCTACTTCTGGTGTCTTCTCATGGACTTTCGTCTTTGGGCATCCATTGCTGGTCTCTCTCAGATATATCCCAATCTCCTCTTTTCATGAGGACCTATGGAAATTGGATTAAAAGTAACACTAATAACCTCATTTTAAATTAATTACCTCTTTAAATGTGATTTCTCCAAATGCAGTCACATTCTAATGCACTGAAGTTTAGAGCTTCAGCCTCTGAACTTTGGGGACACACACATCAGTCCTCCTTGGTGCTCAGATGAAAAGTAGGCTCTGATGGGTAAAGAGAGGTTTCAGTGAGAAGAACTCAGACAGAGGGACTGTGTGGAGATATATGCCCTTTTGAGGGATATGGAGGGGCTGTGGAGGAAGGGATGCTGTGGAATGAGCACTTCCTCTCTTTGTTCTCTTGAAAAGAACATTTCTGTACATATGCACTTTAACCTTTCAGTGCAGAGAGCAAGAATAAAAAGGAAAGAGAGAGCCTCTGAAGAGATTCACAGAAGATACCCAAGAAAACTGAATATTATTTCATAAAGGTCACTTGTACCCAGATCTGCAGCTTGAAGAAATTAATACATTGTTCTAGAATAATAGAATATTTAAATTTTTTATTATAATTGAGGAGTTAATGAAAACAACATAAATTTATATGATATACTCTCAAAATTATAGGAAATTTTAATAATCTTACTTCTTATGGACTTATTTTATTTTCAAAATGTATATCTACATATCTTAATGAACTGTAAGTAGTTTAAAAAGTCACAGAAGTGAACAATATTCTCAATTTTAAGAGCTGAATACTTAGCATGGTTGTGTTCATTATATTCAAAAGGCAGTTAGGTACATTTTAAGTTTTCTACATTTTGGTTGTCATATTTGTTAAGTAGAAAAGTTATTAATATTTATGAACCTAAGGAACTTATGGGATATTATCTTAATAAAACAATTTCTTCAAAAGTGCTCTTTGTGAGTGCAGTGTATTTCTTACTATATCTTCACCACCCAGCACTAATTGATAGTTGATAAATATTTATTTAACCAAATTAAACTGCAAATAGGCATAGACTCATTTTCCTAGGTATATACATAAACCACTGGAAGATAATTATTATTTGAACATCTTTATGTATTCTGGGAAACTAAGTAATAGTGTGTAAATATTTTACTAGGCTCTTCTTTGGACTCCATGGACTCCTTAGTCATTTAGATTAAAATATTTCATTGAGAAAATAAATAAAATCATTTTTAAAAATTTTCTAAATCACTTTATGGATTCATATTTATGGTGAATTTAGAATTACATTTGGTAAGGAAGCAAATCTGGTTTAGACGAAAGACTTAGAAATATTTTAAAAACTTGATTTTCTACTTTAAAACCTGACTGGTAAGTTCCTAAAAATAATTAAATAGTTGTATGTATTTTGATATACTTTTGTGTGAATATACAATGTAGAAAATATATAAAATTATAATTTGTGGTAAGCTCTGCTAGAAAATATTTACAAAATGAAAAAGAGAAAAGAAAAATGTCAAAAGTAGTCGATTCAAGGGGGAAAAGAAAAAAAAAAATATATATATATATATAGCGCTCAAAAGAAAGTAGCCACTAGAGGGCACTGCTGCTCTTTATCAAACTATCCTATGGCCCAAAGACTGAAGATTTAAAACCAAGGGACTCAAAATGACATATTTGCTTTGTGATATAAAATACTCTATAAGAAGAAAAATAAACTAATCGCAGTTAGTATTACTCAACAGACAATTTACAAACTCTGAGCACTTAGCATTTCTACCAAATTTTACTAGTTTCTGAGATGTACATTTGGTATAAAGTACATAAAACTAAAAAGATACAGCACTCCACAGTAACTTTTTTCAGTTAAATTCTGCTATGTGTTTATGGTAAAGATCTCTATGCAAAATAATAATGATAATAATAACTTAGATAAATAAAATAGCTTCTCTTTGACTTGTTATATTTATTTTTTTAGCTATATATCCTTTTGTTGGTACATTTTAGGTATACAATATGACATTCATCATTGGAAATTTGCACCTTTACATACTTTCTTGGTTTTTATTTTTTTCCCCTTCTCCTGCCCTCCCTATTTACAAAGACTTTGTTTCCTTTTTTTCATTTTCTCATAGTAATTCGATTCCCTTCTTTCCTTTCTCCTTTCCCTCCCACTTCCCATTCCACTTTGCCACTTTTCTTCCTATTTCACATTATCTATTATACCTTTTAGTCCTTATTTACACTTTCAGTTTCTCACACTAGGGAAACTATTCGGTATTTACACATATGTGTCCTACTTATTTCACTTAAGAGTATTGCCTCAATCTGCATCCATTTAGCAATAAATGTCTCCAATTTCTCATTTTTTATGGCTAAGTAGTATTCCATTATATATATATTTAGATATATATAAATATATATATAAATATATATATTTATATATATATAAATATATATATAAATATATATATAAATATATATATATATTTATATATATATAAATTTTCTTTATCCAGACTTCAGTTGATGGGCATTTGGGCTATTTCCAAGTTTTAGCTATTACAAACTGTGCTGCTATGAACATAGGGGCACATATATAACTGTAGTGTGATTCTTTTAATTCTTTGGGTAAGATACCCAGCAGGGGAATAGCCGGGTCAAATGGGACTTCTAGTTTTAGTTCTCTCCATACTGATTTCCATAGTGGTTGCACAAGTCTACACTCCCACCAGCAGGGGAGCAGGGTTCCTCTTTCCTCATAGCCCCGCCAGCATTTGCTATTGATTGATTTCTTGATAGCAGCCATTCTTTCTGGAGTGAGGTGGACTCTCAGTGCTGTTTTCATTCTCATCTCTTTGATGACAAATGATGTTGAACATTTTTGCATATGTTTATTTGCTATTTCTACTTCTTTGTGTGAGAAATGTCTGTTCATTTAAGATGCCCATTTTTGGATTGGGTCTTTAAATTTGGGAGGTCTGATTTTTTTGTTTGTTTGTTTGTTTGTTTGGTAACAGGGATCGAACTCGAGTCTTTGCACTTGTGAGGCAGGCGATGGAAGCACTGAGCTAAATCCCCAGCCCCTGAGTCTGATTTTTTAAAGTTCTTAACAGATTTGGGATAGTAGACCTTTGTCTGAGGGGCCACTGGTGAAAATATTATCCCACATTGTGGGTTGTCTCTTCACACTGCTGGTGGTTTCTCTTGCTGTGCAGAAGCTTTTTAATAAGAAGAGATTCCACTTGTTGATTGTTTGTGCTAGTTCTTGGGCAACTGAGGTTTTGTTCATAAAATCTTTTCCTATACCAATGTCTTCAAGAGTTCTACCTAACTTCTGTTCCAGCTGGCTCAGTGCTTCTGTTTTAATATTTAGATCTTTAATCCATTTTGATTTTAGTTTAGTGCATGGTGTCTAGTTTTAATCTTTGGCAAGTTGGAGCCCAATTTTTCCAGCATCATTTATTAAAGAGGCGATCTTTCCTCCAGTGAGGGTGTTTGGCTCCTTTGTCGAACATGAGATGGCTGAGTGTGTCTGGCGTTGTTTCTGCATCTTCTAATCTCTTCCACTGGTCCTCAGGTCTGTTACTTTGCCATTACCATGCTGTTTTTATTACAGTAGCTTTGTAGTAGAGTTGCAAGTTGGGGATTGTGATACCCCCTGCCATGTCTCTGTTACCTAGAATTGCTTTTGTTATTCTGTGTTGCTTCTTGTTCCAAATGAATTTTTCGATTGTTTTCTCAAGGTTCATGAAGTATGTTGCTAGGATTTCAATTGGGTTTGGATTGAATCTATATAGCAGTTTTGGAACCAACTCTTGGATTCATTGATTTTTTTGTATTGTTTTCTTAGTTTCCATTGCATTGATTTCTCCCCTGATCTTTATAATTTCCTCCTTTCTATGGTCTTTGGGTTTGTCCTGCCCTTCTTTTTCTAAAAGCTTGAGGTTCAGCATCAGGTTCTTTAATTGGGCTTGCTCTGTTTTCCTAATATGGGTTTTCACTGCTATGAATTTCCCTTGTAACACTGCTTTCATTGTGTCCCATAGATTCTGAGATGCTGCATTGTCATTATCATTTAATTGAAGGAACTGTCTGATTTCTTGTTTAATTTCCTCTGTGACCTATTGGTTGTTCAGAAGTGTGTTATTTAATTTCCATGCGTTCATGAAATTTTTGCACTTTCTTTTGCTATTGGTCTCCAATTTTATCACGCTATGATCTGATAATATACAGGAGATAACTTTAATTCCTTTGCACTTACTTAAACATGTTCTATGAGTGAGTGTGTGGTCTATTTTGGAGAACAATCCATGTGCAGCCAAAAAGAATGCATATTCTGATTTTGTGGGGTGGAATACTCTGTAAACATCTGTTAAATTTATTTGTTTAAGAGTTTACTTGAGTTCTACTATTTCTTTGCTTGTTTTTTGTCTAGTTGGTATATCTATTTGTGACAATGGGGTATTGAGGTCCCCCACTACTATTGTATTAGTGCTTATATGATTTTTCATGTCTGTTCATGTTTGTTTTATATAGTTGGGCACATTAGTGTTTGGTGCATAGATATTTATGACCATCATCTCTTCCTCTTGAATTGTTTCCTTTACAAAGATGTAGTGTCCTTCTTTGTCTCTCTTAATCAGTGTGGGTTTGAAATTCACTTGGTTTGCAAAGAGGATAGCTACTCCTCCTTTTTTTCAGGTTCCTATTACATGGAGTATTGTTTTCCACCCTTTCACTTTCAGTCTATGAGTTTCTTTTGGAATTAAGTGTGTTTCTTATATGCAGCATATTGTTGGATCTTGCTTCTTGACCCATTCTGTCAGTCTATTTCTTTTGATTGGTGAGTTGAAACCATTAACATAGATGGTTATAACTGATACATATTGACTCATCATTGTCATGACTTTTTCTTTTTGTTGGATTCTCCTCCTTTGCTTAAAATTTCTGGTCATGCCCAGTGGATTCAGTCTACTGGGCTTCCTGGGGTTGTGATCCACATTGTCTTTTCCTAGGCATTTGTCTAAAATTTTTTAGAGTGCCGGTTTGGTATTCATGAAGTTCCTGAGGTGCTCTTTGTCATGAAAGTATCTTATTTTCCATCAATTTTGAAAGATAGTTTTGCAGGGTACATCAATCTGGGTTGGAGGGTGTTTTTCTTTATGGCTTAAAATACCTCACTCTAACCCCTTCTTGCCTTGAGGGTTTACATTGAGAAGTCTGCTGTGATTCTGATGGGCTTTCCTTTGTATGTGATTTGTTTCTTTTCTCTAACTGCTTGTAGAACTTTATTCTTCTGTTGAGTTTCTGGAATCTTAACAATTATATGCCTATGTGTAGATTTTTTTTGATCAAGGCTATTTGGAGTCCTATATGCCTCAGTTATCCGTATGTCATCTTCCTTTCCCCTGGTTGGGAAGTTTTCTACCATCACTTCTGTGAACAGTTTTTTTATGTCACCTGCACTCTTTCCTGTTTCTTCATTGACTCAAATCTGTTTTATGTCATTCATCTTTGCATCATTTAGCAGCTGCTGGATTGACTTCTCATGGTCCATTACAATTTTAAAGAAAATTTTCTTTTCTTGGTCACTAATTACAATCTTATATTCTATGTCTGAAATTCTGTCCTCACATTAGTTCATTCTGCTGTGTGACCTTTCAATGTAATTTTCGATCTCCTGGAATTCTGTTTGCATCTGTTTTATGGATTCCATTTGTTTCTTATGTTTGGGTTCCATCGTGTTCCTCAGCTCCTCTATTTTCTTATCTGTGACCTCTCTAGATTTATTAATTATGTCTTGCACTATGGTCACAATCTCTGCTATTATGTGAGAAATTATTTCTGATTTAATTTTTTCCATATCCTCTTTTGTTGCTAGTTCAGGGAATCCAGGTGGTTGAGTATCAGAGTTTTCCATCTTGTTTCCCTTTGTGGTTGATGTAGGTGATCAGAAAGCCTGGTTCTGAGGCTTGTTTATGTGTCTTCTTATTTCAACTCGGGGGCAGGGAGTGGTGGTACTGTCTCCTGGGAAGCTCACCTCCTCTGTGCTGGGAGTGGTAGTAGGTTGCTCTGGAAGCCTCCCACTCTGCAATGGGAGATGTGGCATGTGGACCCAGAAGCCTCCTCTGCCCTGGGAGCTGTGGCACACCTAACTGGAAGCCTCCTCTGCCTGACATTTTATATTTATACATACACAGTTCATATACATGGAGCATATACATACACAGAACATATACATATATATAGACATATACAGTGCACATACATGTTCATAACAGCATATATTCATATACAGCCATCCTAGCTAATAGGAAGTATAATCACTAATTTTAAAGGGGAAAAAATTGAGGTGCAGAAGGTCTCTGTTTATCTAACTCATAGAGGAGTTAGATTGTAATAATGCATGTGTATATTTGTACAGATAGGTAAAAATGAGAATGACAAATTTATTTTTTATAAAGTTGATAGAAAAGTGCATAAGTAAATGCTGTATTATATATATACACTTAGAAAGAAATTTTATAGAGGGAAAACTGAAACTTATTTACAAGGTATTACTAATAGTATTATGAACTTCAGTGAAAATCAAGTACAAAAACTTACTCTGTTTACTCTGAACTAGAAAGTAAATGGCAGATAGCAAAATATTTATAATCCAAAATAATGGAAATAGAGCTAAAGGATATGATGGATAGGCCACAGTAGGACACATTGTACAATTTTGTGTGATAAATATACTTGTATATACAGGACCTAGGAAACCCTGGGGCTGGGGAGAAAATACAATTTGAGCAGATAGCCAGGTTTGCCAATGCACTACTGAGGTCCCGAGTCCCGTGGAAGATGCCAAATCACCCCGCTGCAGACAGGAAGGTCTGTGCACGCCCTACTGAGGTCCCGAGTCATGCAGAAGATGCTGAATCACCCTGCTGAGGACAGGCAGGTATGCCCATTCCTTACTGAGGTCCCGAGTCACAATGAACACACCAAATCACCCCGCTGCAGACAGGCAGGTCTGAGCATGCCCTACCGAGGTCCAGAGTTGTGCGGAAGATACCAAATCACCACAAAACAGGCAGCAACCTGGTTCCACAATACAAAGACACAGAGGACACCAGACCACCAGACCACGGTACTGAGACCTGCTGCTCCCGGCCCAGAGGTAGGGGCTTCAGAGACACCATCCCACTGCTCCTGGTCCAGAGGAAGGGGGTTTCTGGCCACCATCACTCTTGCTGCTCCCAGCCCACAAGAAAGGGCTTTTGGGCCACTATCCCTACCACTGCTCCTGGTCCCTGTCTCACCTCTCCCAGCTCAGAGGAGGTAATCAGTGCAGGCACTAACAGCCCACCACCCCAGTCAAAATGAGAAAACACATAAATAAGTCTCAAAACCAGATTTCTAGATCACCTACAGCAACCCCAAAGGGAAATGAGATGGACCATTCTGATACTCAAACACCTGGACCCACTGAACTGGCAACAAAAAGGGATCTGGAAAAAATGAAATCAGAAATAATTTCTCAGATAACAGGAGAAATTGTGCCCCTAGTGCAAGACATGATTAATAAATCTAGAGAGAAGCTCAGGAACATGATGGAATCCCAACAAAAGAAACAAATGGAAGCCATAAAACAGATGCAAATAGATTTCCAGGACATGAAAAACTCCATTGAAAGTCTACACAGAAGAATGAGCCAATGTGAGGACAGAATTTCACATATAGAAGATAAGATTGCAATTAGTGACCAGGAAAAGAAAAATTGCTTCCAAATTATAAGGGAACATGAGAAACCAATCCAGCAGCTACTAGATGATGCAAAGAAGAATAACATAAGACTGATTGGACTCAATGAAGACACAGGAGAGAGTGGAGATGACATAAAAAAATCTCTTCACAGAAATAATGGCAGAAAACTTCCCAAACAGGGGAAAAGAGCTTGACATACAGATAAGTGAGACATATAGGACTCCAAATAGCCTTGATCAAAAAAAATCTACACATAGGCATATAATTGTTAAGATTACAGAAACTGAGCAGAAGAACAAAGTTCTCCAAGCACTTAGAGAAAAGAAACAAATCACATATGAAGGAAAGCCCATCAGAATCACAGCAGACTTCTCAACAAACACCGTCAATGCAAGAATAGCTTGGAGTGACATATTCCAAGCCCTAAAAGAAAACAGCCTCCAACACAGGTTGATGTACCCTGCAAAACTATCTTTCAAAATGGATGCAGAAATAAGATACTTTCATGACAAAGAACACCTTAGGAACTTCATGAATACCAAACCAACTCTCCAAAGAATTTTACACAATATCCTAGGAACAGACATTGAGGATCACAACCCCAGGAAGCAAAGCAGAAAGAACCCATCTGGCATGACAAGAAATTAAATGTAAAGGGAGAGAACCTAACAAACAGAAAAAGTCATGGCAATGACAAGTCAATGCATATCAATTATAACCATCAACGTTAATGGTCTCAATTCACCAATCAAAAGAAATAGACTGGCAGAATGGGTCAAGAAGCAAAATCCAACAATATGCTGCATACAGGAAACACACTTAACTCAAAAGGAAACTCATAGACTGAAATTTAAAGGGTGGAAAACAATACTGCATGTGACAGGAACCCGAAAAAAAGCAGGAGTAGCTATCCTCTTTGCAGATCAAGTAGATTTCAAACCAACACTGATTAAGAGAGATGAAGAAGGACACTACATCCTTGTAAAGGGAAGAATCCAAGAGGAAGAGATGACAATCATAAATATCTATGCATCAAACCTAGTGCACCCGACTACATAAAACAAATACTAACTGACATGAAAAGTCATATATGCACTAATACAATTGTAGTGGGGGACCTCAACACCCCACTGTCACAAATAGATAGATCAACTAGACTAAAAATAAGTAATGAAATACTAGAACTCAATCGAACTCTTGAACAAATAAACTTAACAGATGGTTACAGAGTCTCCCACCCCACAAAATCAGAATACACATTCTTCTCAGCTGCACATGGGTCATTCTCCAAAATAGACCACAAACTCACACATAGAACATGTTTAAGTAAGTGCAAAGGAATTGAAGTTATCCCCTGTATATTATCAGACCATTGTGCCATGAAATTGGAGATCGATAGCAAAAGAAACTCAAAAAATTTCATAAACATGTGGAAATTGAACAACACACTTCTGAATAACCAATGGGTCACAGAGGAAATTAAAGAAGAAATCACACAGTTCCTTCAATTAAATGACAATGACAACACAACATATCGGAATCTATGGGACACAATGAAAGCAGTCTTATGAGGGAAATTCATAGCAGTGAATACCCATATTAGGAAAACATAGCGAGCCCAATTAAACAACCTGATGCTGAACCTCAAGCTTCTAGAAAAAGAAGAGCAGGACAACCCCAAAGCTCATACAAGGGAGGAAATTATACAGATCAGAGGAGAAATCAATGCAATGGAGACTAAGAGAACGATACAAAAAATCAATGAACCCAAGAGTTGGTTCTTTGAAAGAATCAACAAAATTGACAAACCGTTAGCCAACCTTGTCAGAAAAAGGAAAGAAAAGGCCCAAATCCATGCAATTAGGAATGAAAAGGTTGAAATTACAACAGACCCAGCAGAAATCCAGAGGATCATCAATACTTACTTCCAGAACCTATATGCCAATAAGATGGACAACGCAGAATGGACAAATTCCTAGATACATATGAATTACCAAAGTTGAATGAAGAAGACCTAAAAATTCTGAACAACCCAATATCAACCAGTGAAATTGAAAATGCAATTAAAAACTTATCAAGTAAGAAAAGCCCAAGCCCTGATGGCTTCTACAAGACATTTAGAGAGGAACTGCTGCCACTACTGTTGAAACTCTTCAATGAAATTGAAAAGGAAGCAATACTCCCAAATTCATTCCTGGAAGCAAGCATCACCTTGATCCCCAAAGCAGAAAAAGAGCCAAGGGAAAAAGAGAACTATAGGCCAATCTCACTAATGAACATAGATGGAAAAATCCTTAATAAGATAATGGCAAACAGAATGCAGAAGGTCATCAAGATGATCATACACCCTCACCAAGTGCAATTCATCCCAGGGATCCAGGGATGGTTCAATACACACAAATCAATCAATGTAATACACTATATCAATAGAGCCAAGGACAAAAACCATATGATTATCTCCATAGATGCAGAAAAAGCATTTGACAAAATCTAACATGCATTTATGATAAAAACCCTACAAAAAATTGGAATAGATGGTCTCTACCTCAAACTGATAGAAGCCATCTATGAAAAACCAACAGCTAATATCATACTAAATGGTCAAACACTGAAATCCTTCACACTAAAATCAGGCACAAGACAAAGATGTCCACTATCACCACTCTTGTTCAGTGTAGTTCAGGAAACATTAGCCATGGCAATTAGACAAGAGAAAGAAATAAAAAGAATAAAAATAGGTAATGAAGAAGCCAAATTGTCATTATTTGCAGATGACATGATACTCTATATAGAAGACCCCAAGAACTCCACCAAAAGTCTTCTAGACTTAATAACCAAATTCAGTCAAGTAGCTGGTTACAAGGTCAACACACAAAAATCAATAGCTTTCCTCTACACCAATGACAGACCCACTGAGACAGAAATAGGCCAAATAATTCCTTTCACAATAGCATCCAAAAAACTGAAATACCTAGGAATCAACCTAACAAAAGAAATCAAAGACCTCTTCTCTGAAAACTATGGTACTCTGAAAAGAGAGATTGAAGATGATATCAGAAAATGGACAGACATCCCCTGCTCCTGGGTAGGAAGGATTAATATAGTGAAAATGGCCATACTTCCAAAATTGCTATATAGATTTATGCAATTCCAATCAAGATCCCAGCAGCATACTTCATGGATCTTGAGAAAACAATCCAAAATTCATTTTTAACAAGAAGAGACCGAGAATAGCAAAAGCAATTCTAGGTAACAGAGACATGGCAGGGAGTATCACAATCCCCAACCTGCAACTCTACTACAAAGCTACTGTGATTAAAACAGCATGGTACTGGCACAGATCCAGACCTGAGGACCAGTGGAACAGATTAGAAGATGTAGAAACAATGCCAGATACACTCAACAATCTCATCTTTGATAAAGGAGCCAAACACCCTCACTGGAGCAAAGATAGCCTCTTTAATAAATGGTGCTGGAAAAATTGGGCTTCAACTTGCCAAAGATTAAAACTACACCTGTATCTCTCATCATGCACTAAACTAAAATAGAAATGGATTAAAGATCTAAATATTAAAATAGAAACTCTGAACCAGTTGGAACAGAGGTTAGGTAGAACCCTTAAAGACATTGGTGTAGGAAAAGATTTTATGAACAAAGCCTCAGTTGCCCGTGAACAAGCACAAACAATCAACAAGTGGGATCTCTTCTTATTAAGAAGCTTCTGCACAGCAAGAGAAACCATCAGCAGTGTGAAGAGACAACCCACAATGTGGGAAAAAATCTTCACCTGCTCTTCCTCAGACAAAGGTCTACTATCTCCAATCTATAAAGAATTTTAAAAGATCAGACCTCCCAAATTTAAAGACCCAATCTGAAAATGGGCATCTGAAATGAACAGACATTTCTCAGACAAAGAAGCAAAAATAGAAAATAAATACATGAAAAAATGTTCAACATCATTGGTCATTCAAGAGATGCAAATGAAAACAATGCTGAGATTCCACTTCACTCCAGAAAGAATGGCTGCTATCATGAAATCAACTAATAACAAATGCTGGTGGTGCTGTGGGGAAAGAGGAACCCTGCTCCACTGCTGGTGGGAGTGCAGACTTGTCCAACCACTGTGGAAATCAGTATGGAGATACCTCAAAGAACTAGGACTGGAAATCCCATTGGACCCTGCTATTCCACTGCTGGGGATCTTCCCCAAAGAATTAAAAGAATCATACCACAGTGATATATGTGCACCCATGTTCATAGCAGCACAGTTTTTAATAGGTAAAACTTGGAAACAGCCCAAATGCCCATCAACGGGGGACTGGATAAAGAAAATGTGGGTTTTTTTTTTTTTATAAAATGAAGTACTACTCAGCCATAAAAAATGAGAAATTAGAGACATTTATAGCTAAGCGGATGCACATTGAGGCCATACTCTTAAGTGAAATAAATAGGACACACCTGTATAAATACCAAATAGTTTCTCTGGTGTGAGAGCCTGAAAGTGGAAATAAGGACTAAATGTATAATAGGTAATGTGAAATAGGAAGAAAAGGGGAAAAGTGGAAGAAAGTGGGAGGGCTAGGGGAAAGGATAGAAGGGAGTGGGATTAATATGAGAAAATGGAAAAATAGGTACAAAATCTTTGTAAATAGGGAGGAATGGAGAGGTTGAAGGGAGGGCTGGGTAAAGGTGAAAAATAAGAACCAAGAGAGACTATGTAAAGATGTAAATTTCCAATGATGAATGTCATTATATTGTATACCTAAAATGTATCAATGATTAGAATGAATAATCGATAACGAAATAATAGGAAGAAAAGGTCCAAAGGGGTAGGGGTAGTGGGAGGGGCAGGGGAAAGGAAAGAAGGGAAAGGAAAAGTGATGAGAAATGGAAAAAGTGGAAATAAAGTCTTTGTAAATAGGGAAGGGTGGAGGGCGTGAAGGGAGGGCTAGGAATGAGGAAAAAATAAGAACCAAGATGCATTATGTAAAGGTACAATTCCCAATGAGAAATGTAATTGTGTTGTATACCTACAATGTACGAATAAAAGAATTTAATAAAAAAAAGAAAATACAATTTGAACTTGATCTTGAAATATAGGGAAAATTCAGATGGGTGGGAAGGACCTTACAGTATAGGAAGGGACTCAGTGGTATGGTTGGTCCAGGCATATCTGATTTCAGTCAGAACATAGATCTGACTGTTTTGATGAGTATGGTAGAGAAATGTACTTAGAGGTATTTGAAAAGTAAACTGGGCACAGCCTGTGTGTGATTTTAAATCTAGGCTGAGTGGCTATGATTTGATAAAAATTATTTAAATCATATGTATAATTGATCAAAGTAGGATTTTAGAAGGATTTACTTGTTTACAAGATATATTCATAATGGGAGATACTTCAGTATGAAAAGATCTTTCCGAAATCTGTGTCGAAGAACAAATTGAGATGCTATGAGCATAATTAGGACAGTGGAGAAGGACATGGAGATCAGGACTAAAGCAGAAGGCATTTAGGATTCTGAATTAGCACAGGTTTTGATTGGTCAAATGTGGAGGACTCAGAAGGGAAATAACATAAAAAGTGGTCAAGACAATTTAAGCCCAGAGGACCTAAAAAATAGAAGTGAATTTATAGTATGGTACAAAAACAGAAAAATCAGCTCAGTTTTAGATTGTTAAAATGTCTTTCATTTGATTAAATATAATGATTCTTCTCAGAGATGCAGTGCAGAACTGCAGAAAGGGTTGTCAGAATAAATTTCAATAGTTATACTTAGAAATGTTAATTAAACTGGAAGGAGAGGGTAAATTTCTGACAAAGAAAAAAGAGAGAAGAGGAAATTAAGGCTAAAATATGGTTTAATTCACATTTTATAGTTAGAGAAAGGAAAATGGTCATTGATATGTTCGGAATCATTATCTTACATATGTATGGAAGAAGAGAGCTTAACTCACCACAGCCAAATAATAAAGCATTCCTTGAAGTAAAATTATAATCAAGATGGTTGATGAAAATATCATGGAATTAAATAAGAAGAGAGTAACTCCACAATGGAAAATGTCACTCTATCAGTGTTGGTGATAGAAAATGTTATTGGATATCAAAAGAAGAGGAGGTGAAATAGAAGCTGACATAAACAATCATTTGAGAAGATAGGCAATGAAATAAAATAAAATAGAAAATTAGGATCAAAGGGTTAACTACTAGGGTTGAACGTTGTGCTACAATAGGAAAGGACATTGCACACATGTAGACAGAGAGGAAGAAGAAAGAAAACAGATAAATGAAAGAATCAAAATAAACAGAAGAAGAGAAGGATAAAGTGTCAGAGGAGACAGAAAGATAGGACATAGCCGACTGGAGCAATAGCTTTAGAGAGCTGTGATAGTACAACTTCTGATAAGCCCAAAGAGATGTGTTAGACTGTAGGTTTAGATGGGGATTTTCTCAGCTATCTCAGATATATTTGGAAATTATATATGGGACAAGTCAGTCAATAAAAAGCAAGATAACTTCAATCATCTTTACTTTGTGGGGCATGAGTTACACACATTCACACATGCACACACTGTAGCAGCCCCAAGGAGGGTACAGAAGGTAATTCTGCTAGTCTCACAATTTTTCTCATATGTGGTATCAAATAAGAATCCTGACTATAAGTGTGAATTACAGTTTACCATGAGACTCTTGTTGATGCCCATATTTAAATCAAATAACAAATGAAAAGGAAGATGAACTTTTTGTAGTTCTGAAAAGACTAGGAATACTCTAAACCTACCTCATTTTTCCATTTTATTCCTAGGAATTCCTATATGTGAGCATTTCCATTATTGAAAAACAAACATTACACATCTGTCTAAAATAGTCAGGCTTGGTGGTGTGTGCCTGTGATTTCAGCTCTCAGGAGGCTGAGGCAGGAGGATCACCATGAGGTGGAGGCCAGCCTGGGCTACACAGTTAGTTCAAGTTCAGCCTGAACTATACAGTAAGATGTTGTCTCATGAAAACAAACAAATAAAATAAAAAATAAAAGTCTGACATAGTTTGTACCTTAAAAACAACAGAGCACAAAGCACCTAGATGTATCTGACCCTGACTGGGATTAAAACTGCTGGCAAGATTGGCTACCTGTCAAATTTTCTCATCTTCTGCTGATCCAATGCAGACCCTACATGTGACCTTGCTCTGCTTTACTTCCTTTGACTTTTCTGATTCCTGAATCCCTGGTTGGCCTTTAACTCATCCAGCATCTTTTCTAGAAACTGCTTACTGGTGTGACTTTGGTGTCCTGTCTGTCAAGCTGATTGACAGTCATACTCTGATCTCCTGTACCAACTCTGCTGATCAAATGTTGCTCACTTTAGTGCTAAATTACTTCCTCCAACTTGCTGTAGGATGTGTTGACACGTGCACCCTGCCTGACTGAACTCCTCTACACTAACTTCCTCTTCAAGCCTTGCTGTCCTAATCCCACTTCACCATCTTTGTCTTAGTCACTTTTCTCTGCGGAGACAAAATACCTGACATCCAAAGTTAAAGGGGAAGGGGTTCATTTGGCTTACAGTTTGTAGAGGTTTCAGTGCATAATTGGCTGGCTCCAAGGCAGGGTGGATGGCAGACTGTCATCACAGAGGAGAGACAACATGGCACAAACAAAGTAGCAAAGGCAACAAGGGACCTTCACTGTGTCTTTCTTCCTCTTTTATCCCATCCAGACTACTGGGATTAGGGTGATGCCAAACCAATCACTCATGTGTAGTGGTTTAGTAATTGCACGCCCTTATTCCCAGCATCACACATTCCAGATTCAGCTACCTCTGAAAAAAAATGGCCTCACATCATCTATATGAGGTTTTGGAAGGACAACTAAACACAAAGCATGGCAGTCTTCCTTCAGTTAAAACAAAAACAAATCTGTTTTCCAACTTCCAGAAGAATAATAATTATTGAAGTGGCCAAGGTTTTCAGTCCTATGTTTTCAATGATAGTATTCAAGGGGTAGGAAATCATGAAGCAGATAATGAGCTTGACTATTTAACAATCTTAGTTATAATAGATGTATTTAAAAAAATTGTTAGTTCATATTGGTAGTACATAATGTTTACATTCCTTGTGTGGAATTGATGCATGTACATAACACATCTTCATTTCTTTTCTCATTGTCTTTTCCTCCTCTCCTTCACCCCTCCCTCCACCTCTCAATCTGATCCCTTTCCATTTTCAGAAAGGTCTATCTCTTTATTTCCTGTTATCTAACCTTTACATTGCTCTTTATCTATAATTTGGGGTTTTCATATAGGAGAATCCATGTAATATTTAAAGCTTGTGTGTCTAATTTATTCCACTTAACATTACACTCTCATGGTGCATAAATTTTCCTACAAAGAACTCATTTATCTTTCTTTATAGCAGAGTAGTACAGTACTTTGTGGTGCCACTTAATGTCAGGGTATATTCTGAGCAGTTTGTCATTATGCAGTTTTGTTGTGTGAACAACATGGAGTGCACTTAGCCAAGCTAAGGTGGCTATGACATCAGTAGGTGATATGATCTTCTAGAGGCACCTTCCTCTGTGTGATCTGTTGGTATAAAAATTTTTGCTATGGGGCTTATGACTTCATTGCATTATCCAATTGACATTCACAAGATTATAGGCAGAATTACTGTCGATTTAATATTCAGAGAGAAATAATCACTTAATCTTATTATAATGTGTAAATTATTATCCAGGTTTAGTACACAAGAATTATAGTTTTTAAGTTCAAATTGTGGACTGTTATTAAGATATGCATTCTGATAGTAAAATAATGTGACTCTCTTAAGACAAAATTACTTTAGAAATAAGTATTTTTAAGCCTGTTAATTTTGATGCCTTACAGATATTATATTTTGGAAGTGTGTGTTCATAAATAAAGAAAGTACAGTATATTTTGGGAAGACTTGTTATGGCATGATATTTGGTAGGGTACTAAATGTTCTTTCTATTTAGGTCTGAATTCTCCAACATATTTCCTTCCCTAATCTCTTCTCATGCATACCATTCACAGGAAACTGCAAATGTATACAACATGATCAAATATAAAGTAAATGTTTAAATTTTTAAAAATCACTATAATTGCCATTAATTCTCCTCAAAACACTCCTCTTGTCTCCATATAGCATCCTTCTGCCACATTCTGAAGTGGTTCTAGAAGTCCTCTTTCATAAGTGTCATTAGTTATGCTATCATAGCTATCTGGATGTCCTCAATCGCTTTGATGTATTTATCTCTTCCAGTTATTTTGACTTTGTAGAAGAGGAAGACATCACACAGTGCCAGATACAGGGAATAACACAGATAGGGAAAGAACATAACGTTTTCATCAGCCTGCCTTTTTGTCTGATGTCACTTTGCACCAGTGTTCACCGTTCTTGTTTTTGTTTTTTTTAATCACACCTCATGAAGACTCACAAAAGAGCAATTCCAGAACTCCTTCAGAATGTGGCAAAAACAATGGGATAAGTGTGTTTAAAGCAAGGAGGAATATTTTGCATGAGCATAAAGGCAATGTATTTTCTACTATATGAATTTTTCAAAATTTAAACATTCACCACACATTCTTTTTGTTTTTTAATGTATAACTTTATTATTGTTAACTAAACACACACATATACAAAAATTAAAGTTATTCAAAGAATAACAATGCAAGGACAAAACTACAATAATATTCAAAATAATAGAACTCAAGCAAAGCAAAACTGAAAAGTACTTAAACATTTTTTTCCTTAAATTCTTTTATTGGTACATTTTAGGCATACAATACATTTACATTTATCATTGGGAACTTGTACCTTTACATGTTGTATCTTGGTTCTTATTTTTCCCCCATTCCCTGCCCTCCCTTCACCCCCTCCACCATTCTCTATTTATAAAGAATTTGTTTCCTTTTTTACCATTTCTCATAATTTTTCCTTCCCTCCTTTCCTTTCCCCTACCCTTCCCACTTCCCCTACCCCTTTGGACCTTTTCTCCCTATTTTGCATTATCAACTATTCATTTTAATCATTGGCACATTTTAGGGATACAATATAATGACATTCATCATTGGAAATTTGCATCTTTACATAATCTCTCTTGGTTCTTATTTTTTCCCATTCCTCTGCCCTCCTTTGAACCCCATCGTTCCTCCCTATTTACAAAGACTTTGTTTCCATTTTTTCATTTTCTCATATTAATTTCATTCCCTTCTTTCCTTTCCCCTCCCCCTCTCACTTCCCCTTCCCCTTTGCCCCTTTGCTTCTTATTTCACATTATCCATTTATACCTTTTAGTCCTTCTTTACACTTTCAGTTTCTCACACTAGAGAAACTATTCAGTATTTACACATGTGTCCTGTTGATTTCACTTAAGAGTATCTGTTCAATGTGGATCTATTTAGCTATAAATGTCTCTAATTTCTCATTCTTTATGGATGAGTAGTACTCCATTTTATTAAAAAAACACATTTTCTTTATCCAGTCTCCAGTTGATGGGCATTTGGGCTGTTTCCAAGTTTAAACTATTACAAATTGTGCTGCTATGAACATGAGTGCACATATATCACTGTGGTATGATTCTTTTAATTTTGGGGGAAGATACCCACCAGGAGAATAGCTGGGTCAAATGGGACTTCCAGTCCTAGTTCTTTGAGCTATCTCCATACTGATTTCCATAGTGATTCCATCAGTCTACACTCCCACCAGCAGTGGAGCAGGAATCCTCTTTCCCCACAGCCCCACCAGCATTTGTTATTGGTTGATTTCTTGATAGCAGCCATTCTTTCTGGAGTGAGGTGGAATTTCAGCGTTGTTTTCCTTTGCATCTCTCAAATGACCAGGGATGTTGAACACTTTTTCATATGCTTATTTGCTATTTCTTCTTCTTTGTGTGAGAAATGTCTGTTCATTTCAAATGCCCATTTTTGGGCTGAGACTTTAAATTTGGGAGGTCTGATCCTTTTAAGTTCTGTATAGATTCAAGATAGTAGGCTTTTGTATGCAGAAGAGCAGGTGAAGATTTTTTCCCACATTGTGGGTTTTCTCTTCACACTGCTGGTGGTTTCTCTTGCTGTGCAGAAACTTTTTAGTAAGAAGAGATCTCACTTGTTTATTGTTTGTGTTAATTCACAGTCAACTGAGGTTTTGTTCATAAAATCTTTTCCTACACCAATGTCTTCAAGAGTTCTACCTAACCTCTGTTTCAGCTGATTCAGCATTTCTATTTTAATAATTTAGATCTTTAATCCATTTCGATTTTAGTTTAGTGCATGATGAAAGATATAGGTCTAGTTTTAATCTTGGACAAGTTGAAACCCAATTTTTCCAGCACCACTTATTAAAGAGGCTATCTTTCCTCCAGTGAGGGTGTTTGGCTCCTTTATCAAAGATGAGATGGTTGAGTGTGTCTGGCATTGTTTCTACATCTTCTAATCTGTTCCACTGGTCCTCGGGTCTGGATCTGAACTTAAAAAGATCAGATCTCCCAAATTTAAAGACCCAATCCAAAAGTGGGCATCTGAAATGAACAGATGTTTCTCAGACAAAGAAGTAGAAATAGCAAATAAATACATGAAAAAATGTTCAGCATCACTGATCATTCGAGAGATGCAAATGAAAACAACACTGAGATTCCACTTCACTCCAGAAATAATGGCTGCTATCATGAAATCAACTAATAACAAATGCTGGTGGTGCTGTGGGGAAAGAGGATTCCTGCTCCACTGCTGGTGGGAGTGTAGACTGGTGCAACCATGGTGGAAATCAGTATGGAGATACCTCAAAGAGCTAGGACTGGAAATCCCATTGGACCTTGCTATTCCACTGCTGGGGATCTTCCCCAAAGAATTAAAAGAATCATACCATAGTGATATATGTGCACCCATGTTCATAGCAGCACAGTTTGTAATAGCTAGAAGTTGGAAACAGCCCAAATGCCCATGAACTGGAGACTGGATCAAGAAAAGGTGGGTTTTTTAATAAAATGGAGTAATTCTCAGCCATAAAAAATGAGAAGTTCGAGACTTTTATAGCTAAGTGAACGCACATTGAGGTGATACTCTTAAGTGAAATAAATAGGACACACATGAATAAATACCGAATAGTTTCTCTGGTGTGAAAAACTGAAAGTGTAAATAAGGACCAAATGTATAATAGGTAATGTGAATTAGGAAGAAAAGGGGCAAAGTGGAAGGAAGTGAGAGGGCTAGGGGAAAGGATAGAAGGGAATGGGTTTAATGTGAGAAAATGGAAAAATAGGAAGAATATCTTTGTAAATAGGGAGGACTGGAGGGGTTGAAGGGAGGGCTGGGCAAGGGTGAAAAATAAGAACCAAGAGACACTATGTAAAGGTGCAAATTTCCAATGATGAATGTCATTATATTGTATACCTAAAATGTACCAATGATTAGAATGAATAATCGATAATGCAAAATAGGAAGAAAAGGTCCAAAGGGGTAGGGGTAGTGGGAGGCACAGGGGAAAGGAAAGAAGGGAAAGGAAAAATGATGAGAAATGGAAAAAGCGGAAATAAAGTCTTTGTAAATAGGGAAGGGTGGAGGGGGTGAAGGGAGGGCTAGGAATGGGGAAAAATAAGAACCAAGATGCATTATGTAAAGGTCCAATTCCCAATGAGAAATGTAATTGTGTTGTATACCTACAATGTACCAATAATAGAATTTAATAAAAAAAAATTTAAAACATGAAGTCATTCTAACACTGAGCTTCTGATCATTTTGAGCTTCAAATACATTGTGAGAAAGAAATTTATACAGCAGCTCTACATTTTGTTTTTGCTACCACTAAAAATGTGATAAATTTGTAGGAATTAATCACTTTTGATTTCATCATCTTTCTTTATCCCAGGATGCATAATTATATATTGACCTTTAAGCAAATCTGTAATACATTTCTTTGATATTTACCAACCTATATAATAATAAGCACTTATTGATTAAATGATGAGACTGAAATATAAACATTGTTAACTCATTAGTAAACAAATGATATCACAGTTACTTCTAATAACTGTAACAGCAAATGTCTTACAGTACCAAAATGCCATTGCTATAAACATGGACTTCTTATCTTTCAGTTTTCAGTCCTCCTTAGTGCATTAATTTTCCAATGTTTTAATTTTCTGTACTTTTTTTGATACACCAGGACTAACACTTATAAAACATAAGCATTTATGTAATAGATGTTTTATAATAAAAGTAGTGGCAGAAACTGCAAACAATTATTGTTTTTCTTCTCTTTAAAGGTGTATATTTAAGCAATTTAGAATATTTTTATTCCATAATTCTGAGCAAAAAACAAATCCTTTGTAACAAAGCACAAATTTTGATTGATAAAATAGGTCAGATATACAAAATTTTTAAAAGGTAGAAACTCAAGTTATCAACAAGATCAATAAGTTAAGAGAGTAGAACTAAATGCCTAAAAGGGCCAGTAAGAATCAGGTGACTCAAATGACTGAACTGGGATAGGTACTGGACAACAGGTAGCAATGGGAATTGCATTGAGAAAAATTAAAAAGTCCAGTTTAGGCTTGTTGGCATTCAACTCCAGACAGGTTCGATGTTGCTGTGTCTTCTTGAGGTTGGTTTTTTTTTTTTTCAAAAATAACTGGAAGCTGACCTTTTATATGAAGCTTCTTGATATTTAAAACCATTTTGTTTGCTGAACCAAAGGGCACACAAGTGAATATGTAGGTTAGTTTCACCCTTAGAGTGACTACTGAGAAACTGTTTAGGTCATTTAAGTGGGGAGGGTCACAGACACTGAAGTGTTTGAGTGTGGAGGACAGAGGGAATGGGATCCCCCAGCTCTAGAGGACAGAGAATGCATCCAGATGGAACCATGTCCATGCTAATTGCACAGAAGGCTGTCTATCAGAACTATTGGCCATTTGTGATCTTAGGGAATATTTTTGCTACAGTGTAGTGAATTGTGTTGCTTCACTTGTAGAAAGATGAGAGGGTTTCAAAATCCAAAACCCACCCAAATTCCTGGAGTCTTAGGCCTCCTTGAATGTAGTCACTTTCAGAAATAAAGTCATTTGGAAATATAAATTTAAGTCCTAGATGCTATTTTTTATTACTACATTAATCTCAATTTTCTTTCTTTTTAGATTCTCATTGAGAAGCTTTACTTTGGCTCCTGTTTCTCCAGATTCTAATCCTAGATCAAAAGTTGAAACTGATACATTTATCTTTACTTCAGATAAACAAGCAAATATATATAAGTAACAGCAAGAATCATTTGTTCTTAATAAATTTCATAGGCATTTATTTATTAGAGCATATCATTATATCCTTGTCCAATTCAACTCTCTTAGCATTTCAGAGAGTAACTAAACTGTGGGCAAAATACTCTTATGGTAGAATTATCTGAGTGGAAAAAATATTTAAAGGCAAACATTTAGTCAATAATATATATAGAAGTTAAAATTTCCCATGGCGCACAAATACTTATCTGTTTGACCATATTCACCTCTTCTTGGCAGAACAATCAGGAAGATATTTGAGTGGTCTTCTCAGGAAAGATGTGATTGAGGAATATCAATTCTAATTCTATGACAGCACATATTAGAAACACTTATTTATTTCCATATGAATATATGATCAATATGCACATGTTTAATTTCACCCAATATTGTGTTGGGTGGGAATGAGAGTATACAGAAGGAAACAAATCAGACAATAAAAAAAGAAAATAGGGTTAAAAATAATTTTCTGTCTAGAAGTGTAAGTACTTTGACAAAAAATGGGGAAAGAATGGTGTATAGAGAAGAATAAAGAAGATGACATCTGTTGATTGAACAAAATATGCCAAATACTTGTACACAATAGTTCTTATGGAGGTTAAAATCTACCATTTCTTTCTTTCTTTCTTTTTTTTTTTTTTTGGTGCTGGGGATCGAACTCAGGTCCTTGTGCTTGGGCGGCAGGCAGTGAAACCCCTGAGCTAAATCCCTGGCCCTACCATTTCTTCAAAATCCAATATATGTGTATTCTTCATTTTATTCTCTTAACAGAAAGAGCAGGGAACTTGTATATACCCTTCCTCAGAAGGGAACTCACTCCAGAGCACTGACTTGAATTCTACTAGAAACTATCAGTGGCTCTGCCATCTTTGGAAAGTCTTCAGTTGAGCCCCTCATTGGAATCATTTATATCTGTTTTCAAGGAAAACCTGTAATTTCTTCTCTCAACACAGTCTTGGTAATTGGAGAAAGCATAAAGTTTGAAAAAAGAAAAGTGAGGATGGCACTTGTTGGAACATTTTTCCTTCTCTCCTTCTTTCTCCACAAATTTCTATTTTCTTTTTCATCCACTTGTGTTTTCTGTTAGAAATTTTTACTGCATCTTTTCACCTGTGTTTCAGGGATATTCTCATATCTGCTTGCATTTCTATTAGGTAACCTTTCTAGCTATACTGTTATTGGGATTATTATCACTTATGTTGCAAATAATATCCTTTTCCTTTTTATAATTTATTTAAAAAATTCTTTCTGAATCTAAAATTTCTGTATGTGAATGTATACATTCACATCATAACATTACATCCACATGTTCTTTATGATATCATGTGCATGCTCTGGTGTTTTATTCCTGATGTCCATAAGAACTTAATGGATCCTGCACACCTAAGTACTTTAAACTTCAACACCAGTTCTCCTTATTGAACAGTATAAGTCATAGCCAATAATTTATTTATATATGATTGGCTATATAGAGAGATCCATAAATATAGTTAAATGGTTCATTACACATGTATAAATGAGGGTAAAATTCAAGAGGCAAAAAATGTGGGAACCTTCTGTAAATTTGGTCAACGATATACAGTACTACCCTGTTAGATAGTATGTTGTTTACTACTTAAAACATTTTGTAATAGAGGATTAAATGGAGTATAGCAAACCCCAAAATATGAAATCAAAAGCATATTAGCATTTACTGCTTTGCCCCAATTCACAGAAAATAGCCAATTGTGGCTCTGTAAATAAAAACCATCTGCCATATATGACTCTTCTGACAATGGACAACCAATGAGTATTGTCAGAACAAAAATTGTCTTTAAAAATTGATCACAAACATATGTTTTTATATTTCCAGTTGCTCATGTTAAAATTCTTCATTGTCAATTACAGATTAGGAGGGAAGTGGCACAGGCCTCAGCAAAGGATGCTCTAAGTGAGATCTGCAATTAGGAAAAAGCACAGCTGACAAAATGGAGCATCACAGGCACATACAAGGGGTATTTCAGAGAGAAGCTGCCACTGAAAATATTAGGAAGCAAATGCTTAGCTGACACTGCAGTACCAGGAAATGTACATGGATTTCCACCTTAACTCTCCATCTTTTATTGTAACTATCAAATTAGCAAGTGTGTTAGAGTGAGTGCCATGCTTCTGGGAAAGGAGCAAAAATTTCTTCTCCTCTCACTCATATTCCTTGTTGACAGTTCCCTGGGGGGACAGAAGAAGTAAATTTAGACCTGCCCTGGTGGAGGTGAGTCAGCTCATTAGCAACTCCCATCACAGCACTTTACCTTCAGCTCATGGATGGAGACAAGGGCTGTTTGAAGGTGATTCTGAGTCAGCTTAGCATGGAGCAGCAGAAGTGGGGATTCTGCAAAGTGTTGTTTCCTTGGAAACCAAGTGCCACAAATACCCTGTTGTCATCAATATTGTGGGACTGCATAACTTTGTAATCATAAAACTCCCCTAGCCCCAATTGTGATTGAATGTGAGTTAATGGTTAAAGATGCTTGTTAGTTCTGGCACACAAGATAAAGTCTGTAACAAACATAGAGTTCCTAAGTGAATTACCCATCTCCTTATTTGTCCAAAACTGATGTTCCAGACACAGCTATCTATAAGACAATCTGCAAACATCTTTTGACCATCAACATTGTTTTCTCTTTTCTGTAAGTTCTGCTTGCTAAGTTCCCCTGCAACCCCCTATAAAAACAGCCTCAGACTCTGAGCCAGTTGCCTCTCTAAGCTACTTTGCTTTGGGAGTACCATCTGGCCAGACTAATAAAGGTCTGTTTTACTTTCCACCTTGTTTGGTGTGTTCCTTCCTGGGTGTTCTTCACTACAGTCAGCTCCTCAGAGCATTTGGTAAGGCCCTCAGTCTTACATTTTGGAGGCCCCAGTGAGATCCCTGGGTAAGGAACCCTGGTTCAGCCAAGACTCTGTGGTGGGATCCAGCAGGAGACTCTTAGGCACAGATCTCAGAAAACCTCTGGAGGTAAATATTTTGCCCGGTTGCAACTGTTAAGTCAGGAGTGAGGTGGCTGACGAGCCAGGGAGCCTCCCCTGACCCCAAGGTTGCTGACAAGGAACAAGGGAAGATTTGGTTTCATTTCTGTTGTGGTGCCTGTTCATCTTGTCATTCATACATTAGTGTCCTATCCATTGTGTGTTTAATTTTGCATTTCTTTCCAAGCCATCAAGGGCAGAGATGGGAGGATCCTGCTCCAAAAATACTCCATTGGATTGTTTTCTCACTAATTTTAAATTGGCTTTTTCCCCTGAACAGGAGGACGAATATGGGGTTAAATTCTCTAGCGGAAAACTTCACTCCCTGTGTCAATTGGAATGGCCAGCCTTTGGAGTTGGATGGCCAGCTGAGGGCTCTTTTGACCAAAGCCTCTCTTGAGCTGTATGGAAAAAGGTCACCAGTCACCCTAGTCACCCTGATCAGTTTCGATATATAAATATCTGGGTCCAGGCTTGTCAAGAGCCTCCAGCTTGGTTGCAGCATTGTTCCCGCTGAACAAACTCTTGCATTCTGGTTATGGCTCCACGGGAGCCCTGAGAGGTCAAAACCCAGGCTCTCAAGCTGGTACTCTCACAAGATCCTAATCCCTTAGATTCCTTTAGAAGACCTCCACCATATGTGGAGCCTTCCTCCTCCTCTGATAAAGCCAGCCCCAGATCTCAAAAACCCTTTCTACCCTCCTTTTCCTGAAGAAGAAAAATCTCCAGATTCTGTAACCTCCCCCTCTCACACACAAACAAGGGCCACTTATGGTCCCAGTGGGGCTCCCACTGAAGGGACTGGTTCGGTTCCTCTTTTACCCCTTTGGGAAATAGAACAGGGTCATTATGTCTATATCCCTTGTTCTACCAGTGACTTATACAATTGGAAACATCAAAATCCCCCTTTTTCAGAAAAACCCCAGTCTTTGATCTCCCTCCTAGAATCTGTTTTTCATACCCATGACCCAACCTAGGATGATTGTCAGCAACTCCTCCAAGCCCTTCTTACCTCCGAGGAAAGAGAGAGGATCTGGGGGCAAGCCATAAAGTCAGTGTTGGGAGGAACAGAGGGCCCACTTGATGAGCAACAATGGGCCCATGTTGAGGCACAACTTCCATCCACTAATCCCCTGTGGCAAGATAATTCCTCAGGCGGGAAAGAAGCTCTCCAAAACTACCATCAGCATCTCCTAGCTGGCTTGAGGGGAGCTGCTCAAAAGCCTACCAATTTGAGCAAGGTAAGCGAGGTCCTTCAAGGACCTGAGGAATTCCCTTCTGCCTTTCTGGAGCATCTGTTGGAAGCATACCGTACGTATACTCCAATTGACCCAGATGCCCCTGCAAACTGACAGGCAATTAATTTGGCATTTGTTACTCAGTCAGCCCCAGATATTAGAAAGAAATTGCAGTGGATGGAAGGATCTGAGGAAGAAAATAGGAAAAAGTTGATGAGTGTGGCAATGAAGGTGTTTAATAATAGGGATCCTTTTGATGACAGAATGGCAAAAAAGATAGGAAAAGCACATATTGTGGCCTTAGCAGATGGAGGTTTCATCCAAAAGGAACGCAGAGAAAGTAAAAAAGAGGATAAAAACAAGGTACGGCCCTTGTTAGAGAAGGATCAATGTGCATACTGCAAAGAGAAGGGCCATTATAGAAGGGATTGTGAAAAGTTAAAAAGAAAGAGAGAGAAAGAGGCTAAGAAAGAAAGAGATAGAGTTCTTCTGATGGATGAGGAAGATTGATGGGGAGGAGGTCCATGGCCGCTTGACCCTAATGAGCCTATGGTAACTTTGGAAATAGGGGAAACAGATGTCCAATTCCTTGTGGACACAGGTGCAGACCATTCTGTCCTGAAGACCCCCCTTGGAACCCTTTCTTCCCTAAAGTCCTCCATTACTGGAGCCACAGGAAAGTCAGCCTCTTATCCTTGGACCACTAAATGAACTGTAAATCTGGGAAAAGGCACTGTTACCCATTCCTTCTTAGTTATCCCTGAGTGCCCATATCTGTTGCTGGGAAGAGATTTGTTATGAAAATTGGGGGCTGTTATTTCCTTTGAGCCTGAAGGAGGGACTTTTGAACTCAAGCCACCCTCTGCCATTATGGTAAAGGTTCCCCTAGAAGATGAATTTAAATTTCTAAAGGAGGGCACAGTGCCTCCCAAACAGAAATGGGACTACCTTCAGAAAAAGTTTCCCAGGTTATGGGCTGAAACCAATCCACCCGGGCTGGCCAAACACCATGCCCCGATGGTGGTTCAATTGTTGGCCTCTGCCACCCCTGCCCATGTGCACCAGTACCCCCTTCGGCTGGAGGCCAAGGTAGGGATAGTCAAGCACATCCACCAACTCCAGGAAGCTGGCATTCTGATCCCTTGCCAGTCAGCCTGGAATACACCCCTGCTTCTTGTGAGGAAGGCTGACACCTCAGACTTCAGACCAGTACAGGATTTGTGGGAAGTAAACAGCCGGGTGGAGGCCATTCACCCAACAGTACCAAACCCCTATACTCTGTTGAGTCTCATCCCTCCTGCTCATGTGTGGTACTCAGTATTAGACCTCAAAGATGCATTTTTCAGCCTATCTCTAGCACCTGTGAGCCAGCCCCTCTTTGCCTTCAAATGGACTGACCCAGACACTGGAACTACCGGCCAGCTGACATGGACTCAGCTGCCACAAGGATTCAAAAACTCCCCCACTCTGTTTGGGGAAGCTCTCAGCAAAGATTTACAAGAGGTAAGAAAGGTGTTTCCCCAAGCTACTATTCTTCAGTATGTAGATGACCTCCTGGTGGCAACTACGACCAATAAAGAATGCATTACAGCCACCAAGGGCCTCCTGAAAGCCCTCCAAGAACTGAGATATCAGGTGGCCTGGAAGAAAGCTCAACTTTGTCAGACCAAGGCAACCTACTTGGGCTATATTCTTGAAAAGGGAAAGAGGAAGCTGGCAGGATCAAGGGTATCCACAATTCTCCAGATCCCAGAGCCGAGCTCAAGGAATCAGGTGTGAGAATTCCTAGGGGTGATTAGGTATTGCTAAATTTGGATTCCTGGCTTTGCTGAAATTGCCAAACCCCTGCATGAAGCCACTGTGGGAGGAAATGCGTCCCTTGAATGGACTAAGGCTTGTCATCAGGCATTTAAATTGCTTAAGACTGCACTTACATCGGCACCAGCCCTGGCATTGCCAAACTTAAACAAGCCCTTTACCCTGTATGTGGCAGAGAAAAATGGGGTAGCTAAGGGAGTGATTACTCAGCTTTTGGGGCCATGGAAGTGGCCTGTGGCATACCTCTCAAAGAAGCTCGACCCAGTGGCCCGAGGGTGGCCTACTTGTTTGAGGACAGTAGCAGCAGCTTCTGCTTTAACCTGAGAGGCTGACAAATTGATCTTTGGACAGGATTTGACTTTGATTACTCCCCATACTATTGAGCCCTTGTTAAATAGCTCACCTAGCAAGTGGCTATCTAATGCCAGGCTGTTACAATATCAAGGACTCCTGTTAGAACAGCCACACATTAAGTTTGACACCACAGCTAGCCTCAATCCTGCTATGCTACTCCCAGAATCTGACGAACAAATCCCCATCCATGATTGCCTCAAGACTCTTGAAAACTTAAGGGGAGGGTGGCCAGACTTGATGGACCAGGCCCTCCCCCATGCAGAGGCAACGTTCTATACTGATGGGTGCAGTTTCATTCGTGATAATGTAGAGTATGCTGGAGCAATGGTGGTCAACCAGGACCAACAGGTGGAATGGGAACAAGGGCTACCTCAAGGGACATCAAGGCAGAGGGCTGAGCTGATTGCTCTAACTAAGGCTCTGGAACTGGGGAAAGGAAAAAGGATAAATATATTCACTGATAGCTGTTATGCTTTTGCCACCGCCCATGTACATGGGGAGATTTATCAAAATAGAGGGCTGCTGACCTCCAAGGGAAAGGAAATTAAAAACAAGGCTGAGATATTGGCCCTGCTGCAAGCCATCTGGTTGCCTCAAGAGGTTGTCATCATCCACTGCCATGGGCACCAAAGAGGGTTTAGCCCCAAGGTGATTGGTAATAATGCTGCTGATCAGGTGGCAAAACAAGCTGCCCAAAAATCAGTGGGGAAGCAAATGATTCTGCTTCCCATGCCCGTGCTCCCAGAAAAACCTGAATACACAGATAAAGAAGTAGCAGAAATGAACAGGAGACACTGGACTCGAGGAAGACATGGGTGGTGGATGACTAATGATGGAAAGGTGGTGCTCCCAGCCGCTGTAGCAGATACATTGCTGCGAGAACTACATGAGTCCACCCATCTCGGTGAGAAAAGAATGATAGCTGCCCTGCGACCTCATTTCATCAGCGAGGGATTAGCCCAAAAGGCCCAGGACATGGTGAGATGATGCCCCACCTGCCTCAAGGTAAATGCTAATCAGGTAACTGGGCCCTCTGGGGTCCAACACAGAGGACTAACTCCAGGAGAACACTGGGAGTTAGACTTTACTAAAATGAAGCCTGGCATGCATGGGTACAAATACTTACTAGTTTTTGTGGACACTTTTTCAGGATGGGTAGAAGCATATCCCACTAAAAGTGAGACAGCTGAAGTAACAGTCAAAAAGCATTTGACAGAAATAGTTCCCCATTTTGGTTTGCCCTTAGCTCTGGGTTCCGACAATGGTCTGGCCTTTACGGCTAAGACATCTAAATTAATTAGTAATATCCTTGGAATAAAGTGGAATCTACCCTGTGCCTATAGGCCTCAAAGCTCAGGACAGATAGAACAAATTGGACTTTAAAGGAGATTCTGACTAAATTATGCTTAGAGACTGAACTAGGTTGGGTAGAGCTTCTCCCTTTTGCTCTCCTCAGAACGAGGTGCACTCCCAAGCCTCCCCTCAATCTGTCCCCCTTCCAGATTGTTTATGGACTATCTCCCCCAATCATTTCACTAATAGATGTGGAATTAAAAGAAAAGCTTTCCCACCTTCGACTACTTAAATCCTTAAAAGCAGTTCATCAGCTTCAATCAGAGCTACATGATAAGTTACAAAAGAAAATGCCTAGTCCCAATGAAAAACCTTTACTACCTTTACCCTATAAGCCGGGAGATTTGGTTTTTATTTGCAGGTTTGATTCCAAGACCTTGGAACCACGTTGGAAGGGACCAGTTCCTGTTGTCCTGTCAACTCCCTTGGCAGTGAAGGTAGCTGGACATTCTGCCTGGATACATCACAACCATCTAAAAGCAGGACCCCCTGCAGATGTCACAAAGGACAAATGGAAGGTTATCAGCCAACCAGGTGACCAAAAGCTAAGATTGGAGTGGGTTGGAGATGTTTCACCTTCATGATAATGTTCTCTGGGACACTGGCAGTACTGCCCCCAAGAGGACTAGATCACACAAAAAATGTATGGATTCAATTGGCAAACTCACTTAATCTCCCTGAATTCTGTCTAAATGTTGATGTAAATTTCCATTATATACTGGGAAGCTGTCTCATTCTGGTGTGCACTGCTTTAGAATTAATACAACCCTATACCCTGTTCAAGGACATCACAGGAAAAAAATCTCACTTATATAGATAGTTATAATTGGGGACATGCCTTATGTTGTAAACCTAAAAATGCTGTCAAATTATATACACCCAGGGTAATTATGTCAAATGATACCCCATGTGCTATGAATGAAAATTGTACAACCAAGTGTCTGAGAATAAAATGGTCAGAAGGGATGCCCTGCCATATAAAACAAAAAATTGTATATAACAATTGCCGTATCTCCCTGCCAACAGGATGGTTTTATACCTGTAAAGGAATAACTTTCAATTATATTCCAGCCAATTTGACCAAGATCTGTTGCTGCTTGAGTCGTCTAGCCATAGTTTTACCAGATGGAACTGATTTGATTGTGCCAAATAGGACTAAACATTGGTCACCTTATACGGCACCAGGATGTGATGATGATATAGGTCTGTTGACAGATGCTGAAGTGATAACTATGATAGCATCTTTTGTTACTCTGCTTTCCATAGGAGTCCATGCTGAAAAGGTAGTGCAAAAATTAGCACGCAAAGTGGTCAAAAGGTTAAATGCTACCTCATCAGCCTTGGCATTAATTAACCAAGAGTTACAGGAACAGAGACAGGCAATCTTAGATAATAAGACAGCAATAGACTATTTGTTGCTCTTCCACCACCAAGGTTGTGAGAAAATAAAAAATATATGTTGTTTCAATCTGACTGACAATAGTCCAAAAATCAAAGAAAAGGTAAAACCATTAGAAGACCTGGCTCAAAGAGTACATGATGAAGATGGCTGGGACTTGTTCCAAAGGCTAACTAAATGGCTACCCAACCTACAATGGTTAAAACAACTTTTTCTCATCATTATAGTTGTGTGTATATGCTTACTATTGTCATGTTGTTGTATACAATGGATGCCTACATTTATACATAAGATTACTTAATCTGTAAAATCAGTGGGGAATGTGGACTGCATAACTTTGTAATCATAAAACTCCCCTAGCCCCAATTGTGATTGAATGTGAGTTAATGGTTAAAGATGCTTGTTAGTTCTGGCACACAAGATAAAGTCTGTAACAAACATAGAGTTTCTAAGTGAATTACCCATCTCCTTATTTGTCCAAAACTGATGTTCCAGACACAGCTATCTATAAGACAATCTGCAAACATCTTTTGACCATCAGCATTGTTTTCTCTTTTCTGTAAGTTCTGCTTGCTAAGTTCCCCTGCAACCCCCTATAAAAACAGCCTCGGACTCTGAGCCAGTTGCCTCTCTAAGCTACTTTGCTTTGGGAGTACCATCTGGCCAGACTAATAAAGGTCTGTTTTACTTTCCAACTTGTTTGGTGTGTTCCTTCCAGGGCGTTCTTCGCTGCAGTCAGCTCCTTGGAGCATTTGGTAACGCCCTCGGTCTTACAATATGATGCATATAGTTCACAAATAAAGGGTGGGTTTGTGGAGAAATTTGCACAGTGGATGCTAGTGCTATAGATACATGTAAAGGAGAGGTCCTAAGGACCATCAATCAGTTCCTTTATGGAGTCTTGAATTTCTCTTTGGAAGATAGCATGTTAATAGGTATGACATAAATTACTACTATATGATGTAAGTGTGGTACAGATTTCCTGTGTGAAATCCAGTATTCCCCTATGCAATTTACAAAGAGGTATCAATATTAATTGAATTAGACCTTGCTTTAACATAGAGGCCAATCTTGTTAATTGAAATTCCCAGATTCTTATTTGTGAGAACATCAGTAGTGGAATTTTATTTTATTAATAGATTAATTTCATCCATACTTATTGAATTAAAAATACAACTAAAGGGGAGGTATTGCTTTCCACAATTATTTTATTTAAGTATAGTCATCCCTCCATATATGTAGGTCCTCCATCTGCAGATTGAACCAATTGAAGATTAAAAATATTTTTAAAAATTGTATTTCTACTGTATATGTACACATTTCCTTAACATTATTTCATAAACAATATGGAATAACTATTTACATTTTATCATATTAGATGTCATAAATAGTATAGAGATGATTTATAGTACACGGTAGGATGTACATAGTGTATGTCCTAATACTATTCCAATTAACATGAGACACTTGAATATCCACAGATTTTAGTATCCACAGGTGTTTGTGGAACTAATCCCCCATGAATACCTATGGACAACTGCATATGAGGGGGAAAATATGTGCACCGGATTTAAAAAGTATCTGACTTTAAATTATATGTGTTTCAAACATCCTACATATCTAACCTAAGTAAAAAAGAGCTTTCAATAGTTAATAGTCTACAATTCTGGGTTCTAGTTGTCATCAGATAATAACCCAGTTAAATTAAGATACCCGGAGCATTCTCAAGAAAGGAATTCAAAGGATTGCTAAAGTAGAAAAGTTTATAAAAAATGAGTTGTCTACACATAATATATATTAGAAAATTATTTAACAATATCAACTTAGATCTCTTAGTACATCACAGTACCAGAACTGAGCTACAAACCAGCTTAACATGAAAGGGTAGTTAGTCTTCATTAAATATATCCTAAAACTATGAAGTCCAGGGAAGGTATTATTCTGATGTTACACAATGAAAAACGGGGTTATCAAGAACCTCAGTAATTCATCTGTACTCACACAGTGAGCTATTAATAGAGACAGGTCTTTGAATATTTCTTCTTACCATTTAATCACCAGTTTATGATAGGCTACAATTCAACTCTACCTAATTAGTCTGTATAACCATAATGGTTGATTAGGTAATACAGACACATGTTCTTATTTAACTATAATTTGATCTACTTAGATTTGAAATATGGTTTTTCACAGTCAAGACTGTCAGGAGAACAAAACTCTTCCCTTTTTATTTCTTGCATATTAAATGTCCCCTTGACTCTGGCACTACTGCATCATAGCAGAGTCAGGTCTATGAAATCCCTGTGAAGCTCAAGTCTTCATTTTTCAGCTATTAGTCATACAGTTCTAAACATATTACAAAAAAGCTGAAGTTGAATGTTTTTATTCCACTCTGTATTATATAATGGGATTTTACCAAAGAACATGACCTCTGATCATATTAATATTTAATCAAGTAATAAACATGCCTTACTATGAAGCTTAAAGGCAACAGAATTCTCTCCAGTGATGATTTTTCTATTAAATTGACAAGGATTTATTTTGCTTTATCTCATTGTAAAATTGGGGTAAATGTCTCAGTGTTCAGTTCCTTTTAAGTGCCCTAAGGGCTTCTTCTTAACTTGCCTAAGTAAGTGACATGTTCCCAAACTGAAATTGAATATATTTTCCCAAGATTTTTTTTAGAAATGACTGCTAAAATTATGGACCTATTATATAAAGGTTTTGAACTAAGCAAAAGAAGGAAATTGTTAAAATTAAGTACTAGCATTGTAACATATTGAGAAAAAACTTAGAAGTTTGTCAAGAAAAAAATTGATGATTCCTTATGCAGTAGTATGAAAAATGGTCCAAGATGAAACCACTGTGTTTAGTTTTGATATTTATCCAAGAGGAAGGTGAGACACGCACAAAGTTACACAATCATCACATTATTGCCTCTTTCTGGGTACACAAAAGATATTTGCAGATCACCTCCCATTCTCTGAAGATGTAATGGCCTGCTACTGGCTGAACTTTGTGAATTTTATGGAGAGAGATGTCAAAAGCCAGCTCCACTTCATTTTCATAAAATTGTCCTGCAGGATCCTGTAGACATCTCTTCCCTGTCTACTGATCTTGTTCCAGATTATGTAGCTGCAAGACAGAAGCATGGATCTCTGCAACTTAGAAAATATTGTCTTCTACTATTAATACTTGTAGGACACAGAAAACTTCCTCACGTTTCTTGAAAATAACGCATAGATAGATTCTAGTACTCATTGTGATATCAGTTAATGCATAATTTTAAAGTTATTTTTTGAAGATGATCCACATGGTTTATTTACCATGGCAAAACTCATTTTTTTATTGATCACCCTTTTTATTTTTTGTGTTTGACTTTGTCTTTCATGTGATTAGAAAATTAAATTTATGGCTAAGTAAACATGTTTCAGTATCACAGAAGCATGCGTGTGTGTGTGTGTGTGTGTGTATGTTTTACCAAAGTGGAGAGGTGAGTGTTCTTCCCTTTCCAGCCTCTGAGTGGCAGTGTTGGTATTGTGATGACTGAAGTGTGTCTGTGAGGCATGGGAGGTCAGGGACTCATCCTGGTCACACTATGCTGGTCAGGATGCCCACAATCAAAGACTCAGGAAACAACGCTCATTCTCAGGAGCTGGTATGGCTGGTCCTTAGGCTTTCCCAGGCTTCCTCAAGGAGAGTGACACCACTGAGCTGCCTTGTGTTTAACATGATGTGTTATGGAGAGCACTTGTGTTGCTAGCAAGCTTTCCTTTTCATTAATATTTAGAAGAATGTTCCTGCTATTGGTTAGTATGCGGTCTTAAAAAAAACAATGTTATACTCCAAGAGATTAGTTTGAGAAGGATTTTGATCCAAACTTTGGGTTCTGTTTGCTTTGGTTTGCCTCGTGTCTCTCAGCTAGCTCACTTTCTCTAAGACTGATTCTAAGAAGCTGATAGAACAATTACTGTTTATTACAAAATAACTGCCCTTCCATGTGGAAGTTGTTTGTTCTTTTGATCTATGATTTTGATTAAATCCATAGTCTATGATTTTCTTTTTTGTCTATCTCAAATTATTAGTTTTCAAAATGAGTGAATATGGGTATTGTTAGATCTTTGCTCTCTCTTGGTAAAATTCTAACTTACATTATTCATTTGAAGGACCAGAAGAAGGTCTCTCTATTTTATTAAGAATTTAGGCAAGGGGCTCAGAATGAATGGCCTAGAAAGTATAAATATTGCTGCAAATTTATTAAGTTACAAACAAATGCTATGGAGTACAAGAGTAATTGCCAACATTTGCACTCTTAACTCAATTTCCTACAGAAAGAACAGCTCAAAAAAAACTATTAAAAATCCATTACCTGTTGTTTAAGAACCAAAATAGCATTTTTCAGAGGCTTCTTATCAAGCAATTGGATGCAACAGGATGATGTACAATGGGGGTGAGGGTTAGACTGGCATCAACATTTTGCTTCCTCACTTAAATGATTAGACCTTTGTTAAATTAGATCAAGGAATTTAATTTCTTTTCAAGCCTTTATGAATTTTCTCTAATATAGAAATGATCAGAGACAGAACACTCAAGAAAATTAAACAGAGACAATTAAAAAAACAAGTCTGCATTGCTCCCTGTGGAGGGCACTCATGAACCATCAAACACATGGCTGAGCATTTCTTTGGCAAATCTCTCAATATCATTTTCAAAGTAAATTCTGTCTTGTGTGCTGTATATTAACAGTGCATTCATGAAGCAAGACTAGAATGGCAGGGCTGAAACTAAAATGGAGGCAACTGCTCTTTCCTCAGATCTTATAAGCACTTTTATCTGTTTAGAATCTAATTAGAGTTTTCATTCCTAGGTAAGTTCAGGGTTTATATTTTTAAACCTACATCTGACATGAGAAGAATTAAACCCACAGAGGAAAAATCAAGAGTGAAGTTGCCACATTTTAACATGGGTTATGTTGCATATGACAGAGACAAGAAGGGCTTAGACCAATGCAGTATCTGTGGAAGAGACCGAAGATAAGTTGTCTCTGAAGTAAGCAGGGGCAGAATGCTATCAGGTCTTTCCCTCTAAGGTCAGGGCAGGAAGATCATCTCCTGTCCATGAGAGAGTCAAGTGAGTGGGATTCACCGTCAACATGATTACAACTCCCCCAAAGTCTGAAACTGTTTAAAACCTAAGTAGTAAAGCTGACAAGGCTATCTTTCGAGAAGGTCTGAGAAATATGAGTCTCTGCTAACACTGGGGTAAAACACTAAGTTTGATAGCTGAATATTGTTTTAGGTTGTTTAGGTAATTATAAAAAGATGAAAGTGCATGCTAGTAATAACAGCTTTTAAACACTCAACAAAATGAGTACCCTGAAGCTATGTACAATTCTGAGCAAATTGCCCAGGTTGAAATCCCTCCTTTAAACAATCACCACATGTAAGACATAATATGACCAACAAAGGGAATAATATTTCCTTCAGGAAAGCAAAGCAAAGAAAACTATAGCAGACCAAGGGTCTTGTCCTTTTAGTCCATTACTTTAAACATTAAGGAAAACATAATATATAAGAACAACCAAAGACCTAAGAGTTTAAGTTTGACTTTACTTACATACACATACACACACAAATTTAAGAAGAAATTTATATGTCAGGCTTGAGAGAAATTGGTGTTATCTAGGTGGATGGACAAAGAGAAAGAAAACTAGCGTTGATAAAAGTATTTTTAATATTATGCAGAAATAAACAAAACTGACATGATTGCTCACTAAAATGCCACCAAAATGATAAAATATAGAAAAATACCAGAAAACATGCAAGCTGAGGATATTTTTTACAAAAGTTTGAAAACTTCAGAAGTCAATGAGATTCTTCTCTTCTATTAGATTCTCATCTGTCAGTGTGATTTTCTGGATGCTCTAACTTGGTAAAGAAAAGTGTCTTCCATCAAACAGAAGAGCTTAAAGTTAACTATACTGAGAAATGGAACAGCTTAATGTGAAATAAACAGCCTCTCTCTTGTAGCTACTTGCTTTATCTGAGTGATATATTTTAATACCACAAATATACATAGCATATAATGTACATATAAAAAGAACATGTGAATTAAAAGCTTATCATTTATTTCATTAGAAATATTATATTGATGAAAAATGAAAAATGAATGGAAAAGTCTGATCACTCAGGACTGATACTAAAAGAAGGTCAAGTGGTAAGTAACTTATGAGACTTTTTTTATGAGACTTTTTTATTATGTTTTTGGCAAGAAGAGTAAACTAAAGCACATTAAATTTTTGATTGCTTAAATCATTATCATAAAAATAGCCAATATAAATTTTCCTTATGATTTTTAAAAATTATGTGGGACTTAAATGTGATGTGTAAAGATTTTATCTGTTATTTATAGTGTCTCAGTCTAAGTAAAGTTAAAAATTTGCTATCACCAAAGCCAATGTTATCCTTATAGGACACCGTGTTGCACTTTGTCTATGTTAAAAAAGGGCTGCAATGCTTGCTATAGTTGCCAGAGCCCATTTACCGAGATGCTGCAATGTGAATGGAAGCACTAACGTGAAATGAAAAACTTTACTCCTTTACAGTTTTAAACATGAGCTCAATAAGGAAAAACAAAGGACCCTCTAGAGCAAGAGAGCCCTGTAAATCATGACATATACCATTGCTCTGACCCTGATAAACTGTGCCTAACTTTCTGGATGAAGATAACAGGTATTGCTCCCTGAAACACTGAGACAAAACATCAGATGGGAGAACCACTTGTAATACCAAATCCTGCCCTGGAGAGGAAGGAGGATCCGGCACTGTTGCTATTTTCTGCTTTCCTCTCAGTAAATGTATGTGCAGCATAGACATTTTCATACAGTCCTAGGGACCCATTGTTTTATATTCTCATAAGTTTTTTGGAGAAAGATATTTCGCAGAATTTTATAAGAACTTAAATGTTTATTATCTCAGGAACTTTTAAAGTTTGATTTCACTTTGTGCTGCTTACACATTAGTTGAGGGACATTTTTAAGTGAAACTTAATTAAAGCCATTTTCATCAGGGACTGATTTGCATCTGAAATCCTTTCCCCAAGGTCCGCCATTCATATTAGGCCACCATGAATTGCTCTAGTTAATGATACTTGCCGAATGAATATTTCCTCACAATAAAATAATGTACTAGGCACACTACCAAGTCTTCTATAATGATGCCCTTGCCATATATCTAAAATAGAGTTTTCTGTAGTTTCTAAGTTGAGCAGCTAATTGAAAGATCTTCCATTTTAAAGTATGGCTCACTTGTATTTTAGAAACTAATTTAATCAATGATTTGGCCACTATTACATAATTTTTGATAATCTAAGAACATTATCACATCATTTAAAATGATTTTTAAATTTCTCAAAATAATACATGAAGTTTAATGGTTAACAGGTCATTGTAAAGTGTTGAAACTCTCCTTTTCTTTCTTTTTGATTTTTCTGTGTGAAGCTTAAACTCTAATCAGGGAACTTGTGCACACTAGAAAAGTGCCCTTTCACTGGGATTCAATCTTATTCCCAAAGGCTTGAAACTTTGTGCATAAAAATTAAAAAGATAAAAGAAGATGAAATAATACATATTCATTTGTAGCAGAAGAAATAAAATCTAAGAATAGACACAAAATGACCAAAGCAAGCTCAATTCCACATATTAGCATAACTCTAACATTTGTGTTTTGCTTAGATCACTCAAATGCTATATCAGTTACTTAAAACTATATTTTCAAAGTATACACACAGATAAATGGGTAAATAGCACCCAAAAATGTATACACACTTCAGCAGTACACCATACTAATAAATGTTTGAATGCTAATGGCCACCACTATGAGCACTACTTGTAAATGTAGAGGCCAAAGGTAACTTGTACTAATCTCATGATTTCTCAATAAATTTAGTATTAAAATATTTATACAAGTTTTTCTTTTCCTGTTCTTTTCATGTTCCAAGATATCACATTTATACATAGCTTTCATGTTTCCCTAAGTTCATCTTGGCTCTGTCAGTTTCTTAGATTTCTCTATTTTTGGGGTGACCTTGAAATATTTAGGGAGTCAAGTATTTTTGAATGCCTATGAATTGAATTTACTTAATTTTTTCATTATGAGACTGGGGTTATGGATATTTGGGGGAAGGTCATAGAGGCAAAGTATCATTTTATCACATTATATCAGGAGTACACACTATCAACATAATATCAATTTTGATATTAAATTTAGCCATCTGAGTGAAGTAATATTTCTCAGGTTTCTCCAGTGTAAATATATCTTTCCCTGTCTTTTCACATTATATGCATATGAAGGAATTACTTAATGCAATTCACATTTTTTTTGGTACCAGGGATTGAACTCAGGACCTTGCACTTGCAAGGCAGGCAGTGGCACCACTGAGCTAAATCTCTGGCCCAATGCAATTCCCAATTAAAAAGTCAAGAGTTACATTTCACCTCCTTGAGGAAGGAATGTCTAAGTAAATTACTTGAGATTCTTCAGATTTGTCTATTTTCTTTCAATTATTTGCTTGCATATTCATTTGTGTGGTATGGGTTGATCTATATTTATTGTATATTTTGTGTTATATTCTAATGCTACTTTCCATATAAAATTATTCTCTTTGCCAAGTTAGAGGTGGTTCATTTGGGTCCTGTTTGGCTTTGACTGCCCCCTGCCCCACTGTTACTTTTTAAAAACTTTAACCTTCCTGGAGTTTTGATTATTGCCTTCAAGTGGTATTCTTCAAATGAAGTTGTTCCTGTAACTAAGAGCATTCTGGACATCTGAGAATATGTTAGAAATGTAAGTGGTCTCCCTGACCTACCTACTGAAGCCGAATGTCTGAAAGTGGTACTCAGCCATTTGTCTTTCAATAAGCTCAAAGAGTGCTTTGGAAATGATGAGTGATGCATGGGAAAACTTGAGATCCAGAGCCCTCAAGCATCATGAGAGGAAAGGAAGAACATATTTGTTTTGTTTCAAAGGCAGTTAATTAAAGAGTAAAATAAGTTATTGATTCATTAGTAGGCACTCAGGAAATATGTTACATTTGGATAAAATGTGCTGATTTCTTAGTCGGAAGCCATTTATATGATCAATAATCTGGGCTCATCTCTTTGAAGGAATGTCTTTTTCACTTTTAGATTAATTATTTGGTAACCTTTTAGATAGAACTTTCAAAAACCCATTTCTGTTTACTGTAAATTCTCTGAAATTTGAATATCCTTCAAAATATCATCCAAATTTGAAACTCTCTCCATATTGAATACATTCAAGTATTTTTTGTGGGATTTTATTTCTCTTTTGTATTTTTACTTGTAAGAACAAAATTTTAAAAATACAGTGCCACTAAAATCCCACTGAATAAAGTCCTCTGACATTCTCTAAAAGTTAATATTAAATTACTATGTAAGTATTAATAACAAATTACTATGAATAGTTCTAAAAACCATATATACTATAATTATCCTCATTAAATCAAAACATCTTATTGGCTTTGTAAGTATGTGAGTGTAGTCTCTCACTGAAGCAAATTAATATCACTAAAAATATTAAATTTAATTCAATTTTAGAATAAATGTTGAAGAAAACTACCAACTTCAGTGAAAGTTTTCCATTCTGAGTGAGATAAAACTCATGGTCTTTTATACCCTTAGATTACTTTTTCTGATATTGATCTCAATTATGAATGATACTGTATTTTGAATTAATAATTACTATACATGTAACAGTATTTTTACTAGTCTTCATAAACTTTTGTATGTTAAAATATTAACATATAAATATTACAGAAATAATTTATAATTATATTTAATTTAACCTGAAAAATACTTATCTTTCCCTTCTTGAGAAGAGCTTCAAATCTGTGTTACCTGCCCCATCGACAAAGGCTATTGTTAAGGTGCCACACCACCTAAAATACAATTTAAAAAATGTATGTGTTAAACTGTGACTTTCTGAAACATCTATCCTTTTACCTATAATCTTTGCATTATATTTCTCACATGTAGCATGTTAAATTGTAAAACAAAACAATGGTTTCATGAGAAATTTATATTTATACAAAGTAAATTTTTAGCGGCATTAACTTATGTCTCTTACATTAGTAATATGGTCCCTGACCATATGTTTAATGAGGTGAGAGTATAATATTTACTTAAAAATGTATCATTAAATCAAACTTCATTATATACAAAATCTATAAGCTTTATGTCATCACAAAAAGGATCTGAACATTGACCAGGTCTGCTTCTTATTGTCTGAATCATCCCTCCGAACCTCAGAGTATTCTATACGGAGCTATAGCTATCACTGCCAAGGACTTTACTGTTTCCACTTTTAGGTTAGATGATATCTGACTGCCAAAGTAATATATTAGGCATTATACAAGCTGACTCACACCATCTTGGCAAAGATACATGTATTGCTAACAATAGCATTTCTTTGGAAAGCTCTAAACATTAAGGCATTCCTATTTTTATTTTAACCAAACTCCCAATCAAATGAATATGATCAACTTTTAAAATAGCTTGACAATAAATCCTGGGACATTTTTAATTGAAACTTAGAAGGTCAGTTTTATTCCTTAATAATGTTTTTATGATTTGTTCCTCAGTACCCAGAATTATTGCAGAATTATTTGTAATGGTGTGCTTACATTTGGTTTTCTTTTGCATGTATGATTTAAAATATGTTAATTCCATTATGTTAGGAATTTGTGTTAGTCTTCCTTTGCTATAACAATGTGCCTGAGTTGGCATAATTTGTAAAGGGTGGATGTTTCTTTAGGTCACTGTTTTGAAAACTAAAAGCAGAAGCAGGAATAGAGGCATTTGTTCTTGTGAAGTATCACTGGTAATGCATGGTGGATGGCATCCTGGCAGGAGAGCAGATGAGAGAGATCAAACAAAAGACAGGAGACCTGAGAGTGACTGGTGGAGGAGTTTGTTTTTTGTAAGAACTCAGTCTTGCAGAACTAACTGTGGCCCTACAGGAACTGCTTGATTCCTTTTGAGAGCATCTGGAAGTGGTGATTTCAGTGAACCAATCACCTTGCCATAGGCTGCACCTCCTGAAGGGTCCACTAACAGTCACACTGGGGACCAAGTATCCAACCCCATGCATATTTGGGGAACAAATTCACATCATACCAGTACTATATCCTTTTGCTCTGGGCCCCCAAGTTTATGTCTGTCTCATTGTACAAATACGTTCATTCCATGCCTAATAGCCCCCCAAATCTTAACACACTCCAGCATCACTCAAAACGCCAAGCCCAAAGTTGCATGTGAAATTCAAGGCAAAGTCTCTCAACTGTAATCCTACAAAAAGCAAACATTAAAACATCTCCAAGAAATAATGGTAGCATGTGGATGGGATCAGTATTTTTATTCCTAAAGAGTAAAACAGGGAAGTTGAAAGGAATTACTGGACCAAAGAAAGACTAAAGACCAGATGGGGCAGACATTAAATCCAAACTGGCACCCTACATTGGGACTCCAAGTTCAGGGGACTCCAAAGTACCAGTCAACCCTGTCCCTGTGGCATTTTTCATCAGCCTTGCAGATGCTGTGTCAGGTTGCACATTGTGGGCTGCAGTTTTCTCAGATGATATTACATACTGCTGATTGGTCAACTCCACTCCCATGATTCTGTTAGGCATGCACCCAGGGAAAATCTCTGCTCTGGCTCTGCACACACAACAACTTACATTCTTCATGCCTGTAGAATCAGCATCACAGGTATGATGACCAGAGAGGTATGCTGCTGGCAAGTGTGGTGTCTCTGCCAGATTGAACAGGTGGAATGGCTGGAGAGTGCTTTAGGCTCCTGCAGGAAGTAAAATCCCAAGGTGACCATGGACAGCATGCCTGTGGAAAGTGCACCTTCTCAGTCCCTGAAATAAATTGGGTATTCTAGACCTCTTAGCCCATTCTGAGGGAAGAGCCTAAAAGATTTCTTAGGTATTTATATGCCTTTGGGGCTTTCCCTATGAAACAAGAATTTCTCTTTTATTATGCTAATATTTTTACCATCTCAGAAACACTCTTACTGTTTTCTCTTGAGCATTGAACATTTTTTTTTTAAATTCTTTGCCTGACAAGGCTGTGAATTTTCCAAATCTTTCCACTGTTTCTATTCCTCTCAAATTGAAATGAAAGCAGCCAAATCTGAAAAAAATCCCAAACAAAGCAGGCCAGTCTATATTTTGTTTAGAAATACTTTTTGCCAAATGCTCTGGGTTATGTCAGCCTTCCACAAAGCTCTAGTGTTTAGAAAAACTGCTTTGCAGTAGGGTAACAGGAATGGTCTTTATTCTCATATCTGTTTGTTTTCTCATTTCCAAAGGGGACAAATTCCCTAATCTCTTTGTATTCTGAGCCCTCAGCAAAGCTGCCCATAATTTTATTTGTACAGCATCCTAGGCTTTTTTTCTTCTCAACTTTTTCAACCTCTGGCCATTTCCCAGTTACAAAACCCACCCCTCATTTCAGCCATGGTTATAGCAACAACCCCACTTTCAGTACTTTTCTCTCTTTCTGTTTTTTTGTTTTTTTGATTAGTTTTCCATTGCTATAGCAAAATAGCTAAGGCTGGGTACTTTATAAAGAAAAGGGAATTACGTAGAACAATGGTGCAGAGTGAAAGTCTCATATTGGGTTCCTGATAAGTTCAGCCTCCTGTGAGGGCCTAGTGCTAACTGTCATTAAGACAGGAACTTTGTGTATGTGTGTTTGTGTACACATGGGCAAAAGAGAGAAACAGAAAGAAAGAGACAGAGACAGAGAGACAGAGAGAGAAGAGATGGGATCTAAAGAAAGGAAGCCAGAGAGGCTAGGGAGGAACCAGTCTGACTCTTTGACCACAATACAATCATGAGAAACAACTGGAAACCCATAAGAATTATATTATTCCTTTCCAAATTCAGATCCCCAGTGATATAATGACTTCCCCCTAGGCTTCAACCTTTCTTAATATCACCGTGCTGAGGACCAAATGTCCTACACATGTGTCCTTGGGGTGAAAAAATTAAGCCACATCCAAGCCATAGGATTTAATTTAAAAAATATGGAAATACAAAAAGAAAGTTTTCAGGTGAACAGATTCTCCAAAACTTAGAAATCAAAAGATTGAAAAATTAAAGATTTTTGTCCATCAAACATTTTCTTTTTTATTTAACAAGATTTTATAATCAAGGAAAAACTAAAAGCAGATCTTTGTATAAAATATTTTCTATATTTCAGAAACATTTTATCTGTTCCAATATTTTTGTGTCTTTAGGGTATGACTCATTTTTAAATGCATGATAATTATTTTAAAACCAGTGATTTCATAAATCATAAGTGTGTATAACCTTATACAGAATGTAATACATTATATGCCACATTTTAAATACTGTATTGTTTAAAATATATAACACTGAAATGATCTCTGCAGTAGTTTGAAGTAATTTTTTAGTGTAAAAATGAGAATTAATGAGTTTAGAATATTAACTGTTTAGGAAAGGACATTTAATAGTACAATTCATGGGTGTGAAATTGATGCAATAGTCAATAATGAATTCAAATTATTAAGTGAATGTTAATGTCTAGAACAAAACTGACATTTTTTCTTAGTAATTATTGGTTAATCAATTGAATAATATTTAAAGAGCTGAATTACATCTTCATTGTGGGTGATCATGTTTTTAAAGACAGATCCTCCTACCTCCTGAGTGCTGGGGTTACAAGTGTGTGCCACCATATTCAGTTTAACTTTGTCCTTGGTTTTTGAATTCCTACATGCTCATACATTGCCCCACATAGTTAAAAATTGCAAGAAAAATACAAGCTTGATTTTATGCATTAAATTGTTTATCTTAAATTTCTAAAATCACTATTTGAAGACATATGCATTGAAATCCCAACTCAATAAACTCAAATAGCAAAATTCATATGGGGTAATAAACTGTCAATTTTGGGGAAAAGTAATAATAGAAAATATATAACATTCTACAATATAAGAAAACATTGACAACTGAAATATAAATGAAACTGTTAATAGCTTTCATAAATATTAAGGTCCTTTTGTTCGATAGCAAAAGGTACTGGCTGTACAGAAAGGTAAAACTTATAGAATTATCAGGCCTGTTAAGCTCTATAGCTAAAATGTAAATTTTATTTACTACTTTCAAATTTTATAAGTGTAGAAAAACTATTTATAAAATAGAAATATTTTTTAAAAGGTATTACTATTTCCTAGAAAGAAAAATTACAGCTATAATTGAAAATGTTTCTCTCCAACTTTATATAAATGAGAAGAAATAGTTCATCTCCATGTTATTTAGGGCTACATTTTGTTTGTGTCATCAGTCTATATTTTTGAAACTACCATAAAAATTATTGAACTTGTTCTACATCTGTGCAAGTGCTCATAATATACTTTTAAGCCTTTAATATTGTTCCTTTTTTCTGTGTGTAATACTGTCTGATTTTGTTTGTAATTCTCATATCCCTGATTACTACCAAGATCGTGTGCCTCTTCATTTGATCAAGCAAAGGCCTTCTCATTGGGTGCTATTCCTTCTTTCCAATTTAAAAATTGTTTTTTGTGTTCCCTCTGGTGTAAGCCTGCTTCTGACATATTTTTCCAGTTTTTTCTTGTCAAATACAAGTGTTTTTTGATTTTTTAATGTTTTTATATATTTTTTTAGATATATGATGTTTGTCTTTTTGTAATATTTTTTCAGTGGTCATTTGGTTTTATTTCCCATTTTCTTTTAAAATCTGTACTTTTCCTTTTCTCTCTCTTTTTTTTTAGAATTTAGATGTCAATTTAACTTTAATTACAGTTTAAATTTTTAAGTAATATGTAATTTTGCTCTGGAATTTTTTAGTGTGTTTTTTGTCTTTTATTTTCAACAAAAATATGTATGTTAGTGTCAACTGAAATTTTATTCATATTTATTTGTTTGAAATTTTAATTTCTCATTAAATTGGGACTGGATATTTTTATTACTTTTGAGCCATTGTCATTTTCTCTTCAATACTGTTTTTGATGAATTTACTCTTTTCTTTTTTTGTAATTTCAATCACTTACATATTAGACTACTTCATTACTTTCCAGATATCTCACATGAATTTTTTCTGTTTTTATCCTTTATATGGAGAGTTTCATTCATTCTATTTCAAATCTACCCTTCTAAACTATGTCAAATTGTTAAAACAACTTGAGTTTTAAATGTTTACTCATTTTATTCTTCCATTACATTCTCTTTGAAATTCCCATTTCTCTGTCAAAATTTATCATTGTTCTTTTATTTTCCCTATACATTACTCATTTCATTAATTTTAATGATTATAAAAAATTTAAATATATACATTCCTCCAGATCTGTTAATATTGCTTTTAGTGAATTCTTTCATCATACTTTGTTATTTTAGTTAAATGGAAGATATTTCATATGCAAAATTACATAGTTTTACATGCTGCATTATAATATTTTCTACCATAAATAATTGTTCTTTTTTAATCTGCCAGTTAGAGTGAGGGTATAGAACCAGATATTTATTGGAACATTAAGTCTTGAATTTACTGAACAAACACTTTCCACCTTACTTCTGGGATTCATACTTTCATGAACAATTGAAAATCTATCTTTATCCTTTATAATCTTTAGCTTGAATTTTTATTATTTTGATGTAAGGTTTCTAATATATCTGTGCAGTTTCTCCTCCTATCATCTATAGATTTAGGATTAGCGAGCACTCTAACATGGAGAACCAGGAACATTGAACTGTCACCTGGGAATGTGTCTTTTTTCCTCACTAACTCTGCAACTTTCTGTTCTGTAACTTTCAGAACTCTTGAATACTTTGAAACAAATCTTCAAATCATATTCTTTTTTTCTTTTTATTCAACTTTTATAGTTCCCCCAGAAAGCAGGTGGTCTTTGAAACAGACATCTATACAGTATTTTTGTACAGTTCCCTATAAATGTGAAACATCTTTAAATTACACAAAATATCACTGTTCTTATAATAGAAATGACAAATGGAAAGAAGAGTAATATATTGTCATAGATTGATTCTGATTAAGGTGGATTTTATTTATATAACCCATTAAAATTTTTAAATTAGGCATTCGAAACAATTACTGGAATTATGTACAGCATTAGCAAGGACTTTAACTAATATATCTGTTTCTTGGTCACTGATCTTGGTATAATAATTTATTATTGATTTCTATTACCATCCACATAAATTTTATTTCATTAACACGTTAAGTATTGATTTTGCAAAGTTTTCAAGTTAGATCATTTAGTAGGCAATCTTCTGAGACAAAATAGTAATAGATGATTTTTATTCTTTAATTAGTGTTATTCATGCATTATTTTCAAATGTAGATTTAAACTTTGTGTATTTTAAAAGTTAAAAATCCATTATAATTTAAAAAATTCCTTGGCTGCTCAATTATTTAACTTTTCCATAACATTTACTAAATGATTATACAAGTTTATCCTCCAAGTCTTTTGACACTTTTATAATAAAATAACACAGGATATATTCCATTTCATCTCAAGACATACCAAAATATGTAAAAAACCCTTATTAAAAATGCACATTTTTATTTATCATAGCATATTATCTGAGTCATTTTGCATTTAACAAGTTTTTTTAGGGACAAGATCTAAAAAACAATATACATGAAATCATATAACCAATTTATAACTATAAATTGATTATGCAGATAAAAATATTCAATAAACATTAGTTGAGTCTTTGTGCTAAGATTTTTAGGGCTTTGAAATTCCATTGGTGAAGAATATATGGTTTTGTAACCAAGAAGTTCACTGTCTTGCAAAAATAAATACATGTAAATGAGTATAAAATATGGTGTTATAACTGCTATGAAAGTGGCTATTCAAATAATTTTATAATAAAAAAATTCAATATAATATTGTATTGAGACAGTCCCAGCACCCGGAAGGAAACTCCCCCAAAGTCATTTCATGCTCCTAGGGCAGAGAAGCTGAGCCAATCCCAGGACCCAGAAGGAAGCTCCCCTGCTGCCATTCCACGGTCATAGGGCAGAGAAGGTGAGCCAATCCCAGCACCAGGAAAGAAGCTCCCCCGCCACCATTCCATGCTCCTAGGGCAGAGAAAGTGAGCTGCGTGAACACCAGATCCAACCCCCCCGCCCTGCCCCATGGAAATGAGAAGACACCTAAACAAGCCTCAAAAACAGACTTCCGGATCACCTACAGCAACGCCAAAGGGAAACAAGATGGAACAATCTGATACTCAAACACCTGGATTCTCTGAACTGGCAACAAAGGAGGATCTGGGAAAAATGAAATTAGAAATAATTACTCAGATAACAGCAAAGATTGTGCTCATAGTGCAAGACATGATAAATAAATCTAGAGAGGACACAGATAAAAAAATAGAGGATCTGAGGAACATGATGGAATCCCAACATAGGAAACAAATGGAATCCATAAAACAAATGCAAACAGATTTCCAGGAGATTAAAAGCTCCATAGAAAGTCTGCACAGCAGAATGAACCAATGTGAGGATAGAATTTCAGATATAGAAGAAAAGATTTCAATTAGTGACCAGGAAGAGAAAAATTGCTTTAAAATTGTAAGGGAACATGAGAAATCAATCCAGCAGCTGCTAGATGATTCAAAGAAGAATAACATAAGACTGATTGGAGTCAATGAAGAAAGGGGAGAGAGTGCAGATGACATTAAAAAACTGTTCACAGAAGTGATGGCAGAAAACTTCCCAAGGAGGGGAAAAGAACTTGACATACAGATAAGTGAGGCATATAGGATTCCAGCTAGCCTTGATAAAAAAAAATCTACACATAGGCATATAATAGTTAGGATTCCAGAAATCTAACACAAAAACAAAGTTCTATAAGCAGTGAGAGTAAAGAAACAAATCACATACAAAGGAAAGCCCATCAGAATCACAGCAGACTTCTCAATGCAAACCCTCAAGTCAAGAAGAGCTTGGAGTGATGTATTTCAAGCCCTAAAGGAAAACAGCCTCCAACCCAGATTGATGTACCCTGAAAAACTATCTTTCAAAATTGGTGGAGAAATAAGATACTTTCATGATAAAGAGCACCTCAGAAACTTCATGAATACCAAACTGACACTCCAAAAAATTTTGGACAATACCCTAGGAAAAGACAATGAGGATCACAACCCCAGGAAACCTAGCAGAGTGAATCCATTGGGTGTGACAAATTAAACACAAAGGGGGAGAATACAACAAAAAGAAAAAAGTCATGACAAGGCTTTTAAAACTTTTAACTTCATATCCCTAATGAGTGTATAATTCAATCTTGTTATTGTACTGATTAGTATTTTTCTGATTCTAGAGTTGCACACCTTTCCTTGTGCTATACTGGCTATTTATCATCTTCTTATGTCTACTTTTTAATTGGGTTGTCTATCAATGAGCTGTAAGAGTTCTTTATATATTCTGGTCATAGGTTATATGCATTGTAAATACGGTCTTTTTAAGGACTACTTTTCATTTTAATGATGTCATTTCAAGTTCTAAATTTTGATGGAATCTCGTTTATTAAATTTTTTCTTTTATACATCATGTTTTTTGTATCCTAGGAAGTTCTTGCCTACCCTGAATTCATAAACATTTTCCCTTATAATCTCTTCTTAAAGTTTTATACTTTTAGACTTTCACATTTAGGTTCATAGATCCCTTCAAGTTATTTTCATGTATGGAAATAAAGGGCTGAGGTTAATTTTTTATATACGGACACCAGGTGTTCTAGTGCCGTTTGCTGAAAACACTCTCTCTTCCTCAGCTCTTGAATTGAGTTTATATTCTATAAAATGCTAATGTTAAATAATCTTTCAAAACTCAGTGGACCATATATGTGTGGTTCTATTTCTAGATTCTCTGTTTTATTCCAATGATCTATATGTCTTTCCTTACACCAACACTGCCTTGATCACTGTAGCTTTAGAAGAAGTCTTAAAATTAGGTACTCAACGTCTTCCAACACTGTTTTTTTTTTTTTAACTTTTCTAGGTCCTTTGTACTCCTACATAACTTTTAAATTTCAATATCCAATTCTTCATTTATAGCAAGTATACACAGACCTGAATTTTTATATATACCTTGTGTTTTCTAATCCTGCTAAATTCAAATACAAGTTCTAGGGGCTCCTAGAGATTTCTTAGTATTTTCTCTGTAGATGATCATTTCATCTACATACAAAGATTTTGCTTCTACCTTGCCAATCCTATCCTAATTGTGTCATTTTATTGTCAGACTAGTTTGGTTTGGGCCTAGGTTTCAAAGTTTAATGTACAGATGAAGAGTAGGCATATCTGCCCTTGTTCCCCACCTAAGGGAAAAAACATTGTATCTTCTCCATTCATACAAGGTGTTCTCGCTGGAAGTATGGAGTACATGTCTCTAATCTGTTGAGACGGTTCTGTTCTACCTCTAGTTTCCTGACAGCTTTTACCATGAACAGCTGTAGAATTTAGCCCAATACTTTTCTCCAACTAGTGACAGGATCATATGGCTTTTTCCTTTCCTCTGTTAAAATGATGACTTTCGGGGGTGGATTTTCCAATGCTGCACCAACACTGCCATCCCTTTAACAAAACCACTTTCTACATCCTGCCAGATCTGACTTCTAATAGTTTGTTTTGTTAAACAAATTTCTATCTATGTTCATACTTTTTTCTTCTATTATCTTTATCCAGCTTTAGGATTAGCACAATGTTGATTTCCTAAAATGAGGGAAGAAGTGTTCCTTTTTTTTTCTGCTTTAAATGTTTGATATAATTTCTCAGTTAAAATGTATATGAGCCTGTTGTTGTCATATAGGTAGGTTTTCAAGCTAGGAATATACTTTCTTTAATAGGTGCTATTCAAATTTTATATTTCTTCTAGGGTTAGTTTCTTTAATTTGTCTTCCAAGGTACTTCTTAGAAGTTGTCAAATTTATTTCAAAACAGGTTTTTGTAATATCCTTTCTATATCTTTTTAAATTCTGTAAAATCAGTGGTAATGTCTCCTAGGTGTTGATATTTTAATTTGAAAAATGTGTAATTGATATTGTGTAATAGGAAGTAAAGGTTAAGGGTGCGCGGGAGGTGGGAGGAGAGGAAAGAGGGAAAAATATGAGAAAGGGAAAAAAAAAGGAAAGGGAATCTTTGCAATTGGAGAGGGGTGGAGGGGGTGAGGGGAGGGCAGGGGAAGGGGGGAAAAATAAGAACCAAGATACTCATGTAAAGGTACAAGATCTCAATGATGAATGTAACTGTATTTTATACCTAAAAGTTTCCAATAAACTTAACGATAGGAAAAAAATAATACTGTATCTATATCAAATGGTGACTTTTAAGTGTTTTCAGTCTGCTAGTCAAAGAAAATTCTTGGCATTCATAGAAAGAAATGAAACTGAAGTGATAAATTTATTGAAATCAGATGATATCCTATGAAACACTAGGTAATATTTTCTTCTATGTTTTTATTTTTTCTAGTAAATAATTTAAATTTTTATTTATATTTTCATAACAATGAAATCTATAACCTAGGTTTTGATTTATATCCATCTCTAATAATTAGTATGTCAAGCAAGTCAATCAGTATTATTCAGGAGATACTGGTTACCTATGTACCTATGTGAGGAGAGTCCATAAGAACATGGCTTTTCTGGCAATACACCTGGGTGGATTTATAAGCCTCTTAACAGAATAGTTTCAATACTAGTAATAATAGTAATGACCACTTTTTTTGTATCTGGGTTTTAATTCATGGAAAATATGATCTCTTATTCAAATAATGTGATATTGGCATTATTCTCTTAACACTACAGTTAAAACTGAAAGGAGAGAGAAATTTATGATTAAAGAATTACAATTAGCATTGTAAGAAATTAATCTTATATCTGTCCCTATGAAGAAATATACATTTTGAAACTTTAAGGAAAGATAATCAACTGAATTTCAAACAAGAGACAGATTTTGGTCATTCATGTGAGGTTAAAAGAATGCTGAATTGTTTTTCTGAATCTGTTGCAAATGATCCAAAATAATGATTTTTTTCTTAAATACCATGTGAGGGACAGGCAGACTATTCTTTGTTTGAGACTGCTAAAGTTAACTGTGTGTTAAGAATAATTAAAAGGAAAAGCATATAACCTTGAGTAACATGAAAATTTAATAAAGCAGTTGGAAGAAAATAAGCAAGGTAAGGAGAAAAATGAGTTTAAAAGATAGGAAAAAATTAAAATTTGGTATGGCATGGACTCAGTGGAAGAGTGTGCAATACAATTGGAGCTAGTTTCTAATGTCAGCACCACAGAACACTGAGACAAGATGCTAAAGTGGCCTGTAAAAGTCAGTGTTATTGGATTCTGCTTCCTCCAACGCCTAAACCAAAATAACCTCTCATTTCTAAAGAACTTCCAGATTTATCTACAGTTGCTTCTTGTTTAAATTAGAACAAGGATATCCACAAAATCATCATAAATTATTACTAATGTTGTAGCTGAATATTATCATCCAGAATTGAATTGGTGAAGTTATAATGGGTAGATAAAAGTGAATCTCCAGATAAGTTTTTATCTAGTTAAAGAAATTTCTATGTTTTGTAGCTAATTTTACTCTTCATAGTCAAGACTTACTAAGGCACTAAAATCATTATGAACATTGTCAAAATGAATTTTGGTTGAATCAGAGGTAATATTTTAGCTGACTTCTCCTGAGCCTCCATGCATCTTCCTTCTTAAAGTTTCTGTGTGTGCATGCTCATGTTAGCCATAACTAACAATGAATATGTGATGTTACTTAAACACGTTTGCCAATGTCCAACTTAAATGGAACTTAAGAAATTTATAAAATGATTTTGCAATTTTCTCATATTGAGGTTCAGATATTCATAAATATGTTCAGTAGACTGGAGAAGTTCTAACAAAATCCAATTGGCAAGGAAAAAAGGTATATTGAAATATATGTTGTTCAAAAAGAGGTTGGAGACTCATATAATGATCTATATTCAGGTCCCAATAGGCAGTGGTTCCAGGAGCAGGATTAATCCAGGTGAAAATTATCTTACAACTATGTTGCAATGCCTTCAAAACACACAAGCAAATATGTTCTGAGAGATCTTAAACTTCCACTTGGAGTGGAAGAAATTTTTCTGTGCATTTTTCTAATGTTTTCAAGTCATAGAAGACACACATATTCTTTTTCCCTAGAGTGAATTGATTAATTTTAAAGAAAGATATTTTCCACATTTCAGTGAAGTCCATTGGTTTATGCAAACATATATTTTCATTTCTAGATTCCATACTAATAGGGGAAAATATGGTTTAGGTAATTTTCAAACTTTTTATTTTAGTTTATTAGTACATGTGTATAGTACATATGTTTGCATTCCTTGTGGAAAGCTCATACATGTACATAACACATTTTAATTCCATTTTTTAATCCACTTTCCCTTCCCTCCCTTCTCCCTCCACCCATCCCTTCATCCTCTTTCTTTTTTTTCCTTACGTTTGCAGTACCCACCATATTCTCTTGAATGTAGTACATGAGCTGATTCACATATACAACTCAATTGCTGATAGGTGATACATTGTTACTATAAAGTATAAGTAAAATGTCTGATACACATTCTACTATTTAATCTGACCTTAGTTTGGCGCCTAGCAGTTTCTCAGGTTTATAGAGTTCCTAAAACCAAGATAACTCTCTGAACCATTTTTCACCACTGCTCCCTTAATATGACACAAGTTACAGAATACCTGAACTTCCCTGACTTAAGTGGAAGTAATTTTTTTTTCTGTTTTTGTATGTAAACTAATGACTTCTTTCTATTATCAGTGTGTTTGCCAGGATGGCCATTTATAATTTCCACTGATCTTGTTCTTGTCTTCAACACATTTCTATTTTAGTTCTTTCATCTCTTGATATTCTGTACTGAAAAAGAAAAGAAAAAAAATAAAAGACATAAAAGCCTATTTTCTATTTTTGCCTACAAATTTAGATAGTCAAAATTTTACTGCCTATACACTGAAAAGACTTTTCCATTTACCTGGAACACAATGAGACTTTCTGTCCTACGGTAAAACATTACATACTGCCAATAGCTCAGTTATATATACTTTTATTGTTCATTACCCAAACCATCTCTCTTCCCGAGAAATCCAGAAATTCAGCTATGCCTCATTGATTCACAGAATATATGCCAGTCTGCATAGAGTTTTTTAAAAGAAAAAAATTACAGAATTAAAAACAACTGCATTCATTTACATATGTACTACACTATGATTGTGTTTGTTACCTTATTATATCAAAGCTTCTGTTAGGCCATCAAATGCTGTATTTGCTAAAGTAGTTTCTCAAACCAAGTTCAGAATCTAATCTTTGTATCAAACAATTGGCCCTCAAGCTGGCCTCATTCAAGTCTGCAGTTTCTTCACCAGATATAAGCTGTGAATATACAGAAAGTTTTTGTACTTTATTGTAACCTTATTTTCAACTGTGTGCCCTTGATCTTGAGAGGAACACATGGGTGTATCACAACATAATGGTTATTACTAGAGGATACCATCACATTACCCAACAATGAAGATTTCTCTAGAGTCTTTGATGCGTGTAAGGACAAACATTATTATTAATGTTACTATGATTATCACCAGAGGAATTTTACTCAAGTGCAACCTGGAAGAGGAATTAACCTCCTTTATAATTTGCACAGCTCTGTCTCTTATGGCTTCTTAAAAAGGACACAAGTACATTTTAAAAATTAAGTTCAAGCATAATTCATTTGTTTGACTTATGATCAACCAATCAAAAGTGAGGCATACAATATCTACCTGTAAATCTGTTGCAGAAATCATTTAAATTGGAAGTTCCAACTGGTTAAATAAAAAGGTTATCACTAGTCATTATGCATACCTAGTCACTGAAGTTATATGTGTTATAATCTTAGCAGCATAGCTGGTTTTCAGACATGCAGGAGAAAGTACACACAATCTTTTGAATTACAATGTCATCTTAAGTGGTTTTAATTAAACAAAAGTAGCTTAAGAAAAATAATTATATTAAAATTTCAGTTCTCTTTGCTATAACTTTTCGATGAAACATTTGTGTTTTCTTCACAGAAAACCATATGGAGATACTCTCCAAATAATTTTGAATTTTTTTTCAAACTGAGCAAGGTATTTATGTAGAATTCTGAGTAACATGTAAATTGTATTAAAATCTTTAGTTCAGCGAATCAGTAATATTACTAAAATTGGTTAAATAGTTGATAGCAAAAGTTGTAATGAATATGGGGATTTTGTTCCATCTATTTTTTATGATAATCAGGACAAATTTCTACCCTTTGATCTTTGGATCTAAATAATATATTATATTCTGCATTTTATCATGTTGAAAGCTTATGCTTTTCCATACTTAACTCAGTAGTTTTCAATGATGAAATTTTAATTTCTAATTATTTGGCAAATATTATGGTGAAATATACTATGTTTCTGAAATAGTTAAATGTTTTCATGTTGTTTAAATTGCTACTCATCTTTATCAGTATTGAGTTTCTGATAATTATGAATAAATTGAGGTTGATCCTACTACATTTTGATTGTTGTATATAAATCTATTTAATGTAAGATCTATTAAATTTTAAATCTATTAACATTAAATTTATTTCAAAATCTAATTGCATTTATATTTATTAAACTTAAAAACACTCAATAGAATACAATGGAATTATGAAACATCAGTATGCAAAAATAAAAACAAACAAAAGCCTAATTTCCCTTCAAGGAAATTAGTACTTTATGCCATTTGAGATCTAGATAACCAAGAAAGCTCACTAATCAGTAGATTAGAACAAGCTAAAATAGGAATCCTTTTAGTACTGTCAGTGCCAAATTAGCTCTATCAGGATCATAATAAAAGATACAGAAATTTCTCAGTGGTAAGCTAATTACCTTTCTCAGTATGAGATGGCACAATTCTCATTTGAAACAGTTACGATGAAAATTGTTCATTTGTAAGTTCCTGTTTCCACTCATATGTACTTTCTATATTTAAATGCACAATATCTAAAATTTTAGGAAAACTACTATATATGTGCATACATATGAGAAAATATGCATATGTGAATATAAATATAGGAGAAATACATGTATATATGAGAAACTGAAATTTAAATGGGAAAATATGTACTTATGAGAGAATGAAACATTAGTAATGATATAGAGATTTTAATATCATAACATCTTTAATTTTCATGAAGAAATATCTTTAGGGACAAAATTTGTGTTTTCAGTTCACCTTACATTTTTTAAAGTTCATTTTAGAAGTTTTGCTAATTCTTATGAATTTTTTTATTCTTAGTCTTTAATTTAAAAAATACAATAGAGAATCATTCACAATAGTCACATAATTTTCCACAAAATGATTGCATTCAAAGAACAATCATTTAAGCCTATGAAATAATGGTCAGTGAGCAACATTTAAGGCAGTTTCTTTTGTATTAACTCTTAACTCCAAAATTTGTTTGCACAGAAAGCACTTTTGCAATTTTCCTTAGTGGTACTGTTTTCTGTGATTCAAAAACAAAATCTTTGGTTGATGTGTTTGATTAAATTCTGATTCTTTTTTCCCCCACATATGGTATTAAAAATTGCATGCATGATGAACCTTTATAAAGAAAATTGGAGTCTGAGATAAATCAAAACTACAGTTCTATCCATCCTCATATGCACTTAAAAACCGTGATCAGCTGCCTCAGTTTCAGCACTGAAACTGTATCAGAGTAGCTACTATATATGAAAGTCAGATATATATTTTATGAAGAATCAAGATGTTATGCAGGAGTACCAGCAGCCAATACATCTTGGACCATCCTGCTTTAGGTAACAATTGAATAAACGCAGACAAAACAATACTTTCCTAAAAGTGATTGTTTTCATATATCTCTCTCTCTCTCTCTCTCTCTCTCTCTCTCTCTCTCTCTCTCTCTCTCTCTCTGTTATCCTTGGCATATGAAGTTGGTGTATTAATAGTGCTTTACTACAAAAATATCCAGGTTTATTGTCTAGAAATTACGTATGCAGTTTCAGTTCATATTCTAAAACATCTGTGTATGTATGCTAGGCAAAGAATTTATAGGTAGCCCTAATCCACCCAATGCAAACCCCACATGATATTATTCTTTTCCCTCTGCACTTAACCTACCATTAATTTTATTAATGAGCTCGATCTTCAAATAAAACAAAGTCCTTGGATAATGACAAAGGTCAAACCCTCTGTGAGCTGGGCATTTAAAAATATTTTTGAAAGGTCAAACTAATTTAAAACACTAGGTTGTTTCCCTTTGGCTCCTTTGATCCACAATTATTTGTACCACTGTTTGTCCTAGTTCAGAGTACATTCTGTAATAAAAAAACATGGAAAACAAAACAATGACAGTCACTGCCAGAGGTCAATACTGAAAATATTTTTTAAAGTTCTATTAATAAAAGATAACCATATATGACTTTAGCAAATGCTGACAGGCAGTACTTTGCTTTTGGAACACCTACTACTTTCACATGACAATTTTTATTATTGTGATAATTTGAGTTCCCACCACCAAAGATAATTGCTGAGAGTGCAACAGTATGTCATGTCACATCTACTGTTATCTTTCAAACAGGAGACATGGTTCCTGCCATCTGAATACATTGAGACTAAATGAAGAGCACCTGGTGAAAACAAACACCTTAAAAATTACAAGGTCATTCACAAATTTTATCACATAAATTAAAAATATTAGGTTAGGTGGAACATATTAAACAAACGAAGGATGTTCATTCACATTATCAAGAATTTACCATAAAATTTCCTTCAAATTTAGATTTATTATAATACCTAAATATAAGTGAATTTATTAAAATGCAATAAAATCATTAATTTTTATTAATACTTTTACTACTTAAAGTTTCCAACAATACATGTATACATACACAGTCACATCCACATGAAATTTACTTTGTTAAAATTCTGGGTGTCTCATTTCTTTGAGCACCTGCACTCTGTCCTTGAGTTCATTCTACATTTCTGTCTAAAATGATTGCCTACTAAATCTTTCTCATGTGTTTTTTTGTTTGTTTTAATCTGAATGGAGCTGATCACAGAAGAATTTAGGAAGGAAGGCAACAGATTTTGTCTTTATTTAATTAAATTTTTAATTTTTTATACATTTTTGCAGCCCATAATGATTGCATTCATCATGGGGAGTTGATACCCCTACTTAACACATCTTAATTCTTTTTATGCCCCCCTCCCTATTCCCCTTTGCCCCCTCTTTCTATTTCTTGATCCCTTCCCATTGACATACTTTATTAAGAATGTATTTTCTAATGAAATTTTTAACTACATTTGTATGTTCAACTTTTATTTTCTTTTAGAGATCATTTGTTTATTTATTTATTTAATTTATTTATTTTGGTACTGGGGCTCAAACTTGGGTCCTTGCACTTGCTAGGCAGGTGGCAGAACCACTGAGCTAAATCCATGGCCCTTCTTATTTTCTTTTAAAGCACTGTAGTTAACCACATAATTCAAAGTAGAAGTGAAAAAATGTCCTTAAAATTTCTCTTTTTTTTATTCTCACTAAATTGGGTTACATTTTTAGTCCTTAAAAATGTGATGAATTGGAAATAGTCATTTATGCCGATACATCACTTAGGAAATGTGCAGAAAAGAATCTGAAAGCTAGGGGACTTTTGTTAGTGATAATATGCTCAGGATTTCATCAGACCTTTACCATAGTTAATAGGGTGGAGATGACATAGCTGCACAATACTAGAGATAATGCTCCATTCCAATACATACTTATATCCAATCACAGTAGCACTTAGTCCTTAACAAAAGTTTAAATTTTTTCTAGGAGTTACTTAATCCACAGGCCTGGACAATAAAGAGATTGAATGTTACTGAGCATTATTCTGAGAAAGGACAATGGTCTGGGGATTGGGCAGAGAAGAGAAATATGTGAGACTGAATTGCTACTAGTACAGAACATTTGTACTTACAAATTTTATCATGGCCTCAGTTTCTGATCAATATACTGTGGTAAAATTTAAGTTTTGGGGACTAGGAGACTCAGATGAGTTTAGTACAGTAGTCATTTGCCACAATTCACATTTACAATTAGAGTAATTCCTTACTTTTGCAAAATTAACGGGACTATTCACAAGAAAGTATTGGACATTATTATAGTTCATCAACTACTGTGTTTTGATAAATTTATATGATTTAGTTATAGAGGATGGCTATTAGATCTATATTAATATCTCAACTTATTAAGCATATGAGTTAATGTCTCATATAGTTTTTACCTGAAGTTCACAAACAGTAGTGAACAAATTCAGATGATTTCAAGAAAAACATTCAAAAACATTAACTGTTACCTCTGTGTTAGGGTTCTCAGAAACAGAACCATAAGAGATCAGTCATAATCAACAAAATTTGTTATATTGACTCATGCTATTTTGGAGGCTGATAAGACCCATAACATGCAGTCAAAAAACTAGAGACACAGAAGAACAGATGATATAGCGCCAGTGCAAGCTCAAAAGCCTGAGAACTGAAAAAGCCAAAAGTATAATTCATTCAAAAGCCTGGTAGGTTTGAAGCCAGCAAAAACCAACATTTAGGTTTGATCACAGAAAAAAATACTGTCCTTATTTTAAGCCCTTCAAAGAAGACTTGCAAGAAGGTGAGCCTCTGCTTTGTTCTGGCATTGAACTGAGTGTAGGATGTTCAGTGTCCATCAAGTTCAGTGTTTTACTCAGTTTGTCAAGGCAGACTTTAGTCTCATCCAGAAACACTCTCAAAGACACATCCAGAATAATGATTGACCAAATTATTTGGGCACTCTGTGATTCAGTAGGGTTGACACTCAAAGTAACTGTCATGTTTTCCAAATTTATTTCTCTATAATATAAATATTTAACTCCCTTAAATTGTAGTTGTGTTTAGGTTAAGAAATTAAGAAGGAAATGAGGATAGTCAGATAGTAGAAACAGACATGGGGATGGAAGAGGTTCAAGTAGTGTAAAGAAGGGGGTCATGAGCCAAGGAATGTGTATAAACTGTAGGAACAAAACAAGACAAGAAAACTGATTGTCTTCTCAGAGCTTCCATAAAAAAACTCCAACCCCAAAGGGAAATGAGATGGAACAATCTGATACTCAAACACCTGGATTCTCTGAACTGGCAATAAAAGAGGATCTGGGAAAAATGAAATCAGAAATAATTACTCAGATAACAGCAAAGATTGTGCTCATAGTGCAAGACATGATAAATAAATCTAGAGAGGACACAGATAAAAAAATAGAGGATCTGAGGAACATGATGGAATCCCAACATAGGAAACAAATGGAATCCATAAAACAAATGCAAACAGATTTCCAGGAGATTAAAAGCTCCATAGAAAGTCTGCACAGCAGAATGAACCAATATGAGGATAGAATTTCAGATATAGAAGAAAAGATTTCAATTAGTGACCAGGAAGAGAAAAATTGCTTTAAAATTATAAAGGAACATGAGAAGACAATCCAGCAGCTGCTAGACGATGCAAAGAAGAATAACATAAGACTGATTGGAGTCAATGAAGAAAGGGGAGAGAGTGCAGATGACATTAAAAAACTGTTCACAGAAGTGATGGCAGAAAACTTCCCAAGGAGGGGAAAAGAACTTGGCATACAGATAAGTGAGGCAAATAGGACTCCAGCTAGCCTTGATCAAAAAAAATCTACACATAGGCATATAATAGTTAGGATTCCAGAAATCTAACAGAAGAACAAAGTTCTACAAGCAGTGAGAGTAAAGAAACAAATCACATACAAAGGAAAGCCCATCAGAATCACAGCAGACTTCTCAATGCAAACCCTCAAGGCAAGAAGAGCTTGGAGTGATGTATTTCAAGCCCTAAAGGAAAACAGCCTCCAACCCAGATTGATGTACCCTGCAAAATTATCTTTCAAAATTGATGGAGAAATAAGATACTTTCATGACAAAAAGCACCTCAGGAACTTCATGAATATCAAACCAGCACTCCAAAAAATTTTAGATAATACCCTAGGAAAAGACAATGGGATCACAACCCCAGGAAACCTAGCAGAGTGAATCCATTGGCCGTGACAAATTAAACGCAAAGGGGGAGAATCCAACAAAAAGAAAATGTCATGACAAGACTTTTAAAACTTTTGACTTCATCTCCCTAATGAGTGTATAATTCAATCTTGTTATTTTACTGGTTAGTATTTTTCTGATTCTAGAGTAGCACACCTTTCCTGGTCCGGTACTGACTATTTATCTTCTTATGTCTATTTTTTAATTGGGTTGTCTATTAATGAGTTGTAAGAGTTCTTTATATATTCTGGTCATAGGTTATATGCATTGTAAATATGGTCTTTTTAAGGACTACTTTTCATTTTAATGATGTCATTTAAAGTTCTAAATTTTGATGGAATCTCATTTATCAATTTTTTTCTTTTATATATCATGTCTTTATTATATTAGGTAGTTCTTGCCTACCCTGAATTCATAAACATTTTCCCTTATAATCTCTTCTTAAAGTTTTATACTTTTAGGCTTTCATATTTAGGTTCATAGATCCCTTCAAGTTATTTTCATGTATGGAAATAAAGGGTTGAGGTTAATTTGTTATATACGGATACCAGGTGTTCTAGTGTCATTTGCTGAAAACACTCTCTCTTCCTCAGCTCTTGAATTGAGTTTATATTCTATAAAATGCTAATGTTAAATAATCTTTCAAAACTCAGTGGACCATATATGTGTGGTTCTATTTCTAGATTCTCTGTTTTATTCCAATGATCTATATGTCTTTCCTTACACCAATACTGCCTTGATCACTGTAGCTTTAGAAGAAGTCTTAAAATTAGGTACTAAATGTCTTCCAACACTTTTTTTTAACTTTTCTAGGTCCTTTGTACTCCTATATAACTTTTAAATTTCAATATCCAATTCTTCATTTATAGCCAGTATACACAGACCTGAATTTTTATATATACCTTGTGTTTTCTAATCCTGCTAAATTCAAATACAAGTTCTAGGGGCTCCTAGAGATTTCTTAGTATTTTCTCTGTAGATGATCATTTCATCTACATATAAAGATTTTGCTTCTACCTTGCCAATCATACCCTAAATGTGTCATTTTATTGCCAGATGATTTTGGTGGAGCTTAGGTTTCAAAGTTTAATGGACAGATAAAGAGTAAGCATATCTGCCCTTGTTGCCACCTTAAGGAGAAAGCATTGTATCTTCTCCATTCATATAAGGCATTTTCACTGGAAGTATGGAGTACAAGCCTTTAATCTGTTGAGAAGTTTCTGTTCAACTTCTAGTCTCCTGACAGCTTTTACCATGAACAGCTGTAGAATTTAGTCCAATACTTTTCTCCAACTAGTGACAGGGTCATATGGCTTTTTCCTTTCCTCTGTTAAAATGATGACTTTTGGGGGTGGATCTTCCAATGCTGAACCAACACTGCCATCCCTTTAACAAAACCACTTTCTACATCCTGCCAGATCTGACTTCTAATAGTTTGTTTTGTTAAACAAATTTCTATCTATGTTCATACTTTTTTCTTCTATTATCTTTATCCAGCTTTAGGATTAGCACAATGTTGAGTTCCTAAAATGAGGGGAGAAGTGTTCCTTCATTTTTCTGCTTTAATTGTTTGATATAATTTATCAGTTGAAATGTTTATGAGCCTGCTTTTATCATATAGGTAGGTTTTCAAGCTAGGAATATACTTTCTTTAATAGGTGCTATTCAAATTTTATATTTCCTCCAGAGTTAGTTTCATTAATTTGTCTTCCAAGGTACTTCTTAAAACTTGTCAAATTTATTTCAAAAAAGATTTTTGTAATATGCTTTCTACATCCTTTTAAATTCTGTAAAATCTGTAGTAATGTCTCCTAGATCTTGATATTATAATTTAAAAAAATGTATAATTGATATTGTGTAACAGGAAGAAAAGGTCTAAAAGTGCAGGGGAAGTGGGAGTGCTAGGGGAGAGGAAAAAAGGGAAAAGAAAAAATATGAGGAAAGGAAAAAATGGAAACAAAGTCTTTGCAAATAGGGAAGGGTGGAGGGGCTGAAGGGAGGGCAGGGGAAGGGGAAAAAAATAAGAACTAAGATACTCATGTAATGGTGCAAGATCCCAATGATGAATGTAACTGTATTTTATACCTAAAATGTACCAATAAACTTAATGGAAAAACAAAAAGAAGGAAATGAGACTGCATGGGGAGGAAAGAAGTAAAAAGGATCAAGGTGTAATAAGTATATGTGCCAATTCCTCATAATGAGTGTATATATGGTACATCACAAACATATACAAATAAATCAAAATAAATAAATATAATGATATACCTTATTATCATCCCTGGAGGGAGAGGAAGATTAAAAAATATGACATTTTATTGATATATTTGTATTTTAAATAGCTGACAAGAGCCCACAAAATCATTTTCAATATATTTTTCTCTAGAGGTCCATCAATAATTCTGTGCTATTTTATAGAAGATTTAATGAGAAACTCAATTATCTTCTCTAATGAAAAAAAATACTCAGCAGCATCCTGTACATTTTACCCCACTATACACACACACTTTTTTTTTACTCAGATTCTAATGAGATCCCCCATGACCACCACCACCACCATACTGGGAATGGAACTCAGGACCTTGTGCTTGCCAGGCAAGCATGGCACGCCTGAGCTAAATCCTCAGCTCTAATGAAAGTTTTAAGTGATGCTTTTTTATCGACTCTCTAATTTGATGTAGTTATGTCTAGATTTTTAAACAATATTTAAGAAAACATTAAGACAAAACTAAAATTCAATAAAATGAATATTCATTTCCAATTCTGGTTTACAATGAAAGTACATATAACATTTTTGGTGTAGTTATATATACTATATTTTAATATAGTTTTTTAAAAATATAAAAACCTACTCCTTGGAAGAAGCATTAAATTATTGTCATCTTCATTACATAGAAAATTAATGACAGTCAGCTTATATTTAACCCATGAAAATTGTACAAAGATATAGAAATAAGAATATAATAAAAGGGAGGGAGAGGGAAAGGAAAGAAGGGAAAGAAAAATATGAGAAAAGAAGGAAAAACATAAGCAAACTTTTGTAAATATAGAGGGGTGGAAGGGCAGAAGGGAGGGCAGGGGAATGAGAAGAATTAAGAACAAAGATCCATCATGTACAGGATCAAATTTCCAATGATGAATGTGATCATAATGTATATGTAAAATGTACCAATAAACTTAATGAATAAAAAAAAGCACATGATAAACTTGCATAAGATGTGTGAGTTATTCAGTTAATCCCTGCCTTAGTCAACTTGGGCTGCTACAACAGCACATCATCATTGCCATAGACTGTTGGTTAAACCACAGACAGTTCTGGGGCTGTAAGTTCAAGTAAAAAGTGAAGAAGATACAGAGCCTGCTGAGGGCCCACTTCCTTGTTTGCAAAAATCCAACTTCTTGTTGTATCATTACATGAGGAAAAGAGAGCCACCAATCACTTTGGTTTCATCTTATTAGGGCACTAACTTATTAGTGAGTATTCAACTCTCCTACCATAATCATTCTGAAAAGTCCCACCTTCAAATATCACCATAGTGTGATTAGGTTATCAATATATGAATTTGGGACGAAGACAGGCATTCTGTCCATTGCAGTCTCTTATTCTAGCAATCACCATGGTCAGCCAAACCAGTATTTTCTTTACCTTTTAAATGTAATTTTAACAGCTTTATTGGGGTGTAATTAACTTTTAGTAAACTGCTCACACTAAAAGTGTTAAAGCTGATGAGTTTTGACCTGTGTGCAGAACTGTGAAACCATTTCCAGAGTCAACACTGTAAACATATCCATCATCCCTCCAAATTCCCTCAGGCCTTTTCCTACTCATTTCTCATTGCTATTCTCATTCACTCTCATACAATTTCCAAGAGACCACTAATCTAATTTGTTCATAGTACATTAATTTGCTTTCAAATTTTTTCCATAAATGGAAATTACATATATTATGTATTCTTTTATGTCTTTTTCCCTCAGAATGATCATTTTGGGATTCACACATAGAGCTGTCTATAGTTTCAAGTACTACAAAGTTAAAGACAACCCCTTTTTATAAGTCACCTTGTGGACATATGCCTTATTTTTCATGAGTAAATATGTAGTAACAGAAAAGATGGATCCTAAATGTAATTATATGTTTTAACTATTGAAAAAGCAACTACGTTGTTTCCAAGATAGTATTTTATTCCTCTACAATAGTATGTGAGAGTTCCCAATTTTCTAGATCACATAAACACTTGATATAGTTGGTCTTTTTGTTTTAGGATGCTCTTTCATGTATATAATAGTATTTTGTACCAGCTATAACTTGCATTGTTTTTGAGAATGATGTTGAGCAACTTTTTATGTGCTTATTTGCCAATTCTTTGTGTTTTCTACTGTGATCACTGTTAAAGTCTTTTGGATATTTTTATATTTATTTATCTATATATTTTTATTTTTATATTTATTTATTTCATATTCATTTATTATTCATATATTTATTATTTATATATCTATTTATTTATATTTATTTTTTATTTTTTTATTTATATATTTATATCTATCTATTTATTTATATTTATATTTATTTATTTATTTATTTATTTATTTATTTATTTATTTATTATATAGCTGGGATCAAATTCAGGACCTTGCACTTACAAGACAGGCGACAGCACCTCGGCCTTGCATATTTTTTAACAAACAAAATCTAATACCAATTTTTGTTAAGCATTTTCAGCAAAGCAGGAAAATCAGGGAACATCCTAAACATGATTAAAAATATTGAAAATATACAGGCTGTTTAAAACAAAATAAAGCTACTAAAATTACCAAATAAACTTAATATGTAAATTTCAACATATTAGCAATAAGATTTTGTAAATTCTAAAAATCATATCTCTTTTAGAAGTGTGAAATATTTAAGACTAAATCAAATAACACATTTAGAATACCTATAGTATTCTATAACCTAAAAACTTGTGAACTTCAGAATATTGTTGAAAGAAATTAAAAACCTAAATAAATGGAGTGATAAAACATGTCCATGAGTAGGAAGACACAATATTTTTAAAGATGAAGTCAATCCTAATCTACTGTATGTATTGAATGCAATACTAATCAAAGTCTTATCAAGTTTTTAGTAGAAAATTGACTCTAACTTAGTAATAACAAATTGACTTTATAATTCATGTGAAAATACAAAATATCTACCTCACCCAAAGCAATGTTAAATATAGTAACAAAGTTAGAAGAGTAACACTATCTGATTTCAAGACTAGTATGAAGGCACAATAATCAAGGCTATGTTTTTAATGTTAATATAGAAAAATAGCTTAATAGAACATAACAGAAAACATGATGATACACATAGGCATATATGGACTGATTTTGGAAAGAAATAAAAATAAAGACATGACAATCATTCCACTAATGGTGAAATAGTAACTAGAAGAACTTTGGTCTATACTTGCTAGTGAAATGAACAAAAAATAAATTATAAAAATCAATATCAATGTCAAAACTTAAAGAATAAATTGTAAGTAAACTTTAGGATATAGAGAGAGTTCTCCATTTGGAATGGAATGAAATGATGGAAAGTGTTCATCTCTTCAACTGCAATAAGTAAGGCAGGTGTTGTGAATGGCAATGATTTATGTCATACCTGAGTCCCATAAATATCAACAATCAGCAAGGGCAGGCCACAGGCTGGGGAGGAGGAAGTGGCATGTGCTTCTGGGCTCCTGTTTCCTTCCTTCGCAGAGCAGAGAGTTGTCCCAAGTGAGTTCTAGCATCACAAAGCAGAGGGGATTGGACCTAACAGAAAGAAGCCTAGTATGTGGCCTTCTTATTTCCTCCCTTCACTCCCTTCATTTTGTCTTGTGTTCCTTCCTACCTTCTTTCCTTTATTTTTTTCTTTCTTTTCCTTTTCTGTGATTGTCTCCTCCTGTTAGTCTTCCCACCTCCTGTTTCTCCCCTCCTTCCTTTCTTCCTGAAATTTATCTTATAAGCTTGAAAAGAACTATTAACAAAAATGTTGACTATTGTCTTTTATGACAAACAGACCTAGAAAATTATATACATGAGTTTAGAGTGTCTACATGAATATTAAAAATTGCATGGTGCCAGACACTTTACACATTCCTATTCTTATTATTAAGTTTGCACAGTGACAGGACTAATGCACATCTATTACTTGAATCTAGCTTTTTCAGATTCCAATTTTCATGTTTAGTTTTCTATCTGTAGACTTCAATTCACTCAGATAACTAAGAATTAAAAGTTCAATCACTGCCATTTGAACCAGGTATACATGAAAGAATGAAAAAATTTATATAGTGAGACTAGGTAGAACATTCTGAAAACTAAAATTTTATAAGCAAATGAGGGATAAGAAAGAAAATGCTCCATAAACACAATTCAATAATGTTAATAAATTTAAAAATTGTAAAACATTTCCAATATTAATGAATACAATTTTGTGATTGGAGAAAAAAAATTTCAATTGTCTTATATACACTAAGAGTTTTAAAGAAGAAACATGAAAAGATATAACCTGTACTTCCCTGAATATAGTTTGGAAGTTAATTAAACTACACACAGCAAAAAAAAATCATTAAGGTAGATTTTAGACTGTTGATTTGTTCATTAACTGCTATTTTGATGGCAATTTCAAGAGTACATTTTGTTATATTGTATGGGGGGGTTAACATCAATTCATTTATTTCCTAGCAAAGAGATAATATGAATTCAGAATTGTGAAGATAAAAATACAATTGCAATCACCAGAGATAGAAAAAATTACTTCACTGTTTTTGTAATTATATTTGAAACTGTGTATTACAAGTTTACTCTTTGTATCATCAAATCACCTGAAATTCACAAGCCCAAATATCAAAAATAATTTAAAGCACTGATGATGAACAATAAACAGCAACATTTATAACTATTATGTACAAAAATTTTCAAATCACAGTTAAAATGTTTCCTTCTATATTTGTTAGTGCAGTGGTGCTCACCTGTAATCCAAGCACTAAGGAGGCTTTAGTGGGAAGATTGGCATGAGTTCAAGGTCAGAATGAACTACATATCAAGAGCCTGACACACACACATGTGCACAAATGCACATGCACATAAACACACACACAGAACTATCAACTTCAACTAGACCACTGTTATTTGGAATTCAAGAATCTGGGAAATCATGAGTCCAAAGTAGAATACATAAGTAAAATGGGATTTAGGGGAGAGAGAGAGAGAGAGAGGAGAGAAAAGGAAGAGCTGAAGGAAGTGAAGGAAGGAGATAAGAGGAGGAGAGAAGGAAAGGGCCGAGGAAGAGAAAACTCATCTTGATTGTGGTGAATGAAAATAGGGATAGTATAAAAGTGATGATCATGAAAATTTAATCACTTAGTTTAATTTTTACACATTAAATATAAATTTCATTTATCTCAGTCTTGTTAAAAGTTTCTAATGAATAATGGATTTAAATAATTATTATTTAGTTTTCTTTTTCAGGGCAATATCTAATAGAGGTTATGTTCATGTTACAAATAGAGTGAAATAGGCTTTCATACACCCATACTGAAGAGGTTACTGGTAATTATCAATGAAAAATTAGGTTATAATTGTATACTCACAGATCACTTTTGATACTGTTTGATACTGTTCTTTCTTTCTAAATATCCAACATTATTTATACACACACAAAATTTTCATGTTTTAAATTTTTATTAAAGTTATACTATTATTCAATGATCACGGAACATTGTAGTACATGATTAAAATTGAACTTAGCTACTTTTGGAGACAAAGGAGGATGGGTAATGAAGAATAAATTGGAAGGTATTAGAAATTATTTGACTTTCTTGAAACAAAGCATTGACTCAGAATCAAATGATACTGTTTTTCTAATCATGTCCTCATGGAGTAAACAAAAATGTATTTCATTAAACCTCCATTATGAGAATCTTTTATAAGTGAAAGTGCATCCGATTGCAGCATATCTTGAATACAGAACAGAATGGGAGTGTCTTCCTAGCACCAATGCTGAATCTCTGCCCTCATTTATGTCTACCCCTCCCCTCAGGGTCCTTTTTAACTACCATGAAATACATGAAGTTTTGGACACTGACGTTTCCACTTTGGTTTCCTGTTCTCCTCAGTGTACCTGATTATCATCTTATACATTTTTAGTCATCATTTACAGTAGCATAAAGTATTTTATCTCCGAGGAGAAATATAAAACATGTGCATAAGATACACACTTAATATTCAACTTATGGGTTTATTGCCTCTGTCCCATTGGCCTCAAAGGTTTCCTGCATCTTTTGGAGATAGTCACTATAGATATTCATGACTTCCTACTCCTTGAAAATGTTCTTACTAAGAATTTTCTTTGAAAGAGTTTGATTAATTTTACTTAGCACATTGAGAAATTGTCTAGAAGTTAATTTGTAGTTAGCATTAATGGCCTATTTAATAGATTTCCTTCTGTAGTTATATATTATTCCAATTTCTTTGACATAATTCCTGGGATGACCTCTTAATTACATTACTTTATATTTAAAAATTTTGACTTTTATTAATACATGTTTACAGCACATAATGATTATGTTCATTGTAGGTAATTGGTATATGTATATAACGTATTTTAATTCTTTCAACTAAATTATTTTAAAGACTTTAAAGAAGCAGGTTACTTCCCTAATCTTTAACCTATTTAATTCACTAGCATTCTTTTCAGTAGGTTCTGAGTCAAAACCATGCCAGGAGATTTGGTACTAAAGTTGCCTGTGGAATATAAAAGAGAAAAAGTTTCTCAAAGTTTTGACAATACATTGACTGACCACAACTCATTTACTGGTTTATTTGGAAGGTTTATTTCCCTCTTTATGGGAAGAGAGGATATTCCAGATGATTTAGGAAAACTAGATTTCAATTCCTTCCACATGGCCTGATGGTTGCTATAGATAATTTTGCAATGTGAACTCTCTGAAAATCACAATAGGCAAGTGCTCCAGGATTCAAAAGCAGTCATAACTTGAGCATCAGAAAATTATTATTGTTCAAAAGCAGTTTCTGGCATGGTGCTGAGCTCTGATGCAGACCAGGCACTTAATTACCAATAATGACCTATGAAGTAGTATCTGATCCACAAAGTCAAGTAGAAGCACACTGAATGATAGAAATGGTATATTTGATATCAGGCCTGAGAAGGCCCAGAGGGAACAATCAAGCCATATAAAAATTTACACAAAAATCCATGCCATCTAAATCTCTTGTATCCTGGTGTCTGACACAATTCACATCTTAACCTCCTTGTGCTCAGCTATGTTCAGTTTTATTTAAATTATCTCGACTGTAGATGGTAAGACTTTATTGCTGTTAAGTCTGAAGTAAGAGATGAGGCAAAATCTTTCAAGTTGCTGCTGACTGGAATATGATGCTCCTTATGAGAGAAAGTCATTAATGATGCAAGTATTTTCCTTAGCTGGAAGTTTAGAGGACTGAAAAGAGGAAAATTGGGAGCTAGACACACTATTGCTTCTGCCTATAAAAATTGGGAAGTAGTGACGAGAGTCCTATAAATGAACATAGAAATTGGTCAAAAAGTACATAAATATTTGTGATTCATGTCAATGCCGAGTTGTGGAAAAATGAAAAGCATAAATACATAATAGTTCATCCCATTGCACATTTGATATTGGACCTTGGCCAGTTTTTTAAAAATCATACTTTTTCTTTTTAAAATATAGCAGTGGCTGGCTTCTCCCTCATCATCTTGCCTTTTTCATGGCGCTCAAGTAGAGATTTACAAAATATTTAAGCAAGAGTTATTCCTAGCATTTCTAAAATTTTAATAGTGTTCATTAGGGGGACCTAAAGTTATGATATAAACAGGAAAGAATATGTCTACAACTTGCGGTGTTCTCTTGAGTACCTTATGATGAATCCATGCCCAGAGAACAACAGATAGGAAATGGTAGAAACTAGGCCTGACAGGGGCATGGTTACCAGGATTCAAGCAAGTAGAACACCCTATGTTGCAGGTCTAAAGTAATATGGACCAGCAGCAGGGTTGGGCAAACATGAAAGCAGTCTAAATGGTGGCTGGGGAAAGAGAAAATGAGTATCAGTTTTGCTTTTATGATTAACTATTTAGATTTGAACTTTAATTTGAGTAGCTGTTCTGTTGGAGTTCTTACTTTTTTAAGGATCATGATAATCCATTATCCTGCATAATCAGTAAAAGGAAGAGCGAATTTAATTTCAGTCACAAGATCTAAATGTTGAAAAGATCTAAATGATTTTATATGATGCACTCAGGGCTCCACTCAAATCCTCTTAACCCACTCCAGAGGACAACTGGAATTTTCGTGTAGTTTTCTTATGTATTAGTGGTTTTCAAGGGTGTGCACTTACATTACTCTGGCTAATAGCTTCCTTTGGACGCATGAGCAATAACAACCTCTCCTCAGGGAAGTTTGCAAATGCCAAGGGATAAATGATGCAGCTACAGCCCTCACCCAATGAGGATGGATGTTAGTGAATAACCATCTCACTTATTCATCACTCAAGGGCAAAATTTTGAGATACTTTAAATGCAGTGTCTCAATGGCATTGAACCCTGGTTACCCGCAGTGGTTACTGGCTCTTTAATGTCTCCTTTATTACTTATCCTCCTTTACTTGGCCCACCTCGCTACTCTCTCATGTGCTTCCAGATTACTTCCCAAATAAACTCCTTGCAAAAAACAAATCACTTGTTTTATATTTACTTTTTGTGGAACAAAATTTAAGACACTGTCATCATATAATTTGCTACTGGACTATTTTCCCATCATAATTTAACTAACAAATATATGTCTGGGTAAATAAGCCATATCTTCTCTAATGAAATAATACATCTATAATTTAAATTATGAGACATAAGAACTTTGTGAATAAAAAATACTTATAAGGATAGATAATTATTGGAGGCATATTCATGTAATTATTAGTCATGCATGCACAGGCAAAAGAGGACTCTTGATAAAGAAAATGAGCATGTTGCATGAATCCAGAAATGGCAGCTTTATAAAATGGCTTCCTTTAAGGGCAGTGACAGGGCTTGGGGTTTGGGGTCACACTGCCAAGACGACATCAAAAAAACATGTTCTTTGAATTATATTTTCAATGGTTTCATTAAATTTACATTGGGTGTGAAGACAGCTCTCTGGAGTGAAGGTAGAAGTCAGTTGATAATGAATAGAAAGGAAAACTAGTTCCTAGCGAGATCATGATCACAAATTAAATTCTTTGGCTTTGGCTCCTGATATGTCTGCTTTTGTTACCTGACCTTTGTCCACAGGCTCAGTTCTACCTACAGTTTAGGATCAAACGTACTTCTAGTCTGGACAAATTTAGAACATCTTAATTCAATCACACGGGATGGTCAGTATAAAGCACACTTACTACAAATTTTCTATCAAAGAATACCTTAATTCTGCTTCATTGCTGTGACCCACCTTTACTGGCACACTAAGGCTTCTCTTTTAGTTATTAATGACTTCTACGTTAATCCCACATGCTCTCCTCTCAGTTCTTTCTCACAGATGTCCCTGTGCTATTTGTCCACTCTATTTTCTGAAACGTAATTCTTCCTGCTTGATCTAATCCTAGTCCTTCTATTATATCAAGAAGTGACTATTCTTTTCTGTACTTTTGTTTCACTTAATATCCTACCTTATCCCAGAATGATAAGACATGCTGAACAGGAATAAATACAAATACATGTGATAAAGATAACTATTAAAAATGGAAAAAATGAAAAATATTGCATCAAGAGCTAAGAGAAAAGGGCAAGAAAATTAAAAGTTAATGATTGTTATCATAACTTTTAATTTTCTTGCCCTATTCTCTTAGCTCTAAGATTCATAATTTTTATAATTTTTCATTTCATCTTCCTTGTGCTAGCCAGTCCCTCCTAGTTGTAGTTTTAATGAAGCTTATTCCTGAGTCATCTTCTGATAGGAGAGAACAGTAGTGACCATTATATCTGGAATGTTTACCACTTCTGAATTTCCACCATAAACATTGGTGGAATCTTGCCGGGGATTTAGCTCAGTGGTTTCGTGGCCTGCTGCGCAAGTGCAAGGACGTGAGTTCGATCCCTGGTACCAAAAAAAAAAAACACAAAAACATTAGTAATCTTATTACAGGTTCATACCCTGTCCACTCTGCAAATATTCATGTTAGTTCCACTTTATAGAGAGTAAAATTAAATTTCCCAATGGTTTCCTGCCCAAGAAACTTTATATCTAGGTTTCAAACAGAAAACTTCATTTGGGAACTCATAAAGTTTTGTTTCTTACCAGAAATGTGCAAGACCCATAATAACATAGAAAAGGAATCTTAAATATCAGTTTAAGATGAGACTGTGGTCTTCTCTATAAAGAGGTAAATATTGTGGCTAATGGAATGTGTGGGCTCTTAACTCCATGCAAACTAGCAGAAGAATGAAAGGAATATGTAACTGGGCTCACGACAATTTTGGAAGATCATCCAGGTTTATCAGAACATCTGGGTCTATCATGGAGCCAAGATGAAATTTAGAAAGCCACCTGATCTCAGCAAACCCATGAATGGTCCTACACAGACCACTGAGTATTTTGTGGTTCGGTTCCAATCTGTGCTGCCTCAATCCACAGAGCTGGTTCCAATATAGGCAGAAGTAGCTGCTTATCACATGAAACCATCTGAATATAGATTTTTTTATGATTGTGCATTTTTACACTGACCTTTTGATGGACTTTGTTGTAGAATAAATGAGCAGGACCTTTAAAAGTTGTTTCTAAACTCTGATGTCAAATGTATCAAAATCCAGTGCAAATTTTGCTCCTTAATTATGTTCCCAGTGGCTGAGAACAAGCAAGGAGGGGCTAGTTATCAGGACCATACTAAAATGAAGCACATTTCTGTGCAGTGAAATTTGAGACATCCTCAATGCCTCAGGCTCTTGGAAACTGCACTCACCTGAAAGTCCAGCGCCTTCCCCCTACTCCTTCTTCCACTGACTCCTGGTCAGCAGACTCTGCCTATCTCAGCCCTAGAATCATATGTTCTATTTATGAGAGGCTCAGACCCCAAAGAGAATACCAGAGTTTGGGCCTCCGAGCAAAGGTATAATTAGACTAAGATAGAGGCCTAGGGCCTTATTTCAAAGTGCACATCCCCCAGACTTTCTCTTCTGGAGTAAGCTTTTCACTCTTGTCCACTGTGCTCAGAGATTAAGAACTGCAGAGATGATCTCACTGATTAGCAATGATTCCTACAAATCTCTAGTTCATAAACAAACACCTCATTGCATGTCAATGTCTTTGGCAAACTATACTACAATACAACCCGTTATTTTCATGGAAGATCTTTGGCTACACATGAAAGCCAATTTGCCATAAAACACTGCAGCTTAAAAATGACAAAATCTCCTGTCTAGTTTCTCCATAGTGCAGCCAGTAACCATGGAAGTATCAAATTCCCTGTAGCATAAATGCCTGGGGTTAGGTGCATAGGTGGATGAGGTGCTCTGGTTCAGATCACAATTAAAGTATGAACTGAGTCCAGAACAATTTTGTAACTCACAAATTTGTATGTTACCCTCAGAAAATCAAGGTGCTTTTATTGATATTTTTTAATATGTTCTTAAGAATTTGTCTTTAATGTCTTAGAGCCTTTTTTAAAGGCTATTAGCAAACAGTTAGCTCAAAAAAAAGACAAAAACAATTAAATTCTGAGTAGTATACTCAAACATATAGAAAAGAAATATAAATATAAATATAAGTAAAATGCTTTTCTATCAAATTTGAAGTTACAACAGAATTAAAGAGTTAGGTAAATAAAAGGTGTGAAGATACCAGCAGAAGAAGCAAAGAAAAGATTTTGGCAGAGAAAAGTGGCCATGAGAAAGTGCAGAAGACAAGACACATGGTGCATTTAGAAAGTCGTGAGGAAGTCACACTGGTAAAAGTATAGGGAATCTCTTCAAATGGAGCTTCCTGAGATCCAAAACAGTTGACTGATTTTAATGTCCCCTACTTACCTCCTTTGTTTAGCTAAGAAGCTCTTTCAGACATTGAGGGCAGGATCTATTTGAGAATCTAAATTAAATGGATCTCCCAAAGCATATTGATACTTTGAGATTTCAAGAAACAGTGTAAAAATGGAAATTCTTTTCCAAAAAATGTATAAAAATAGGAATTAAAACTAAATGATAGCTTTAAATCATGGACAGAAATGAAGCTTAATATGTAGGAGAGGCAAGTTGAGACTTAGCAAGTTTTTAAACAGTTAGGTCTAGAAGTCAAAATCTTAGCAGTGTCAGGTTTGACCTGCACTGATTATACTACTAATAAGTCCTGGTCCAGGCCTGGTCGCAATTGAGCCACCAATTCCCAGGACTCCCATTCCAGTTACAAGCAGTTATAGCCGCAGGTGGAAGATGTAACCTCTGGAAATTGGACCTGGGACTTGGACTCCGATATTACTGTCCTTCCAATGGCACCAACGGTCCTTACTTCCCAAAATAAAAACTGTTTTAATGCACTTTTGCTTTGTACATGAATATATAATTGCCACAACACATTTCACCTCTTCAATATCTCTCACTTCCCTTCTATTACCTTTTATCCCGATCAAAAGCAGATTCTCATCATTCCAATTAAAAGGAATTTATTGAATTATTAATTTGCTCATTTTAATATATTTGAAGGAATATAGCATGTACATTATTCCATTAAAATAATGGAAAAAGAGAAAGGTAGTGAATAGACTTGTCATTCGTAATTTTCACTATGATATATCCTATTCTTTTTTTTTTTTCAGTTCTTGGGGTCAAACTCATGACCTTGTGCTTGCTAGGCAGGCATGGCACCCCTGAGCTACATCCCAGCCCTATCCTATTCTTTTCTTCTGAGATTTCCTACATATTTCTATTTTGTCTGTTATTTTATACTATTCCCTTAAGTAGTGATTCTCTCTGTGATACATACCCATATTATTAATCCTTCTTATTCAGAGTGCATCTTAAGTATAATCTGACCCAAGAAAAAAAGGCTCCATGAAACCTTTCTCAATATTTCCATGCATCTATTATCTTTCTTTCTTTTGGCTTTCTATAATACTTTGCATATCTGTTAACATCTGTAAGGATTCTTCTTCACAAAACTATAGGCATCTTGGTTGTAATTGCCATCGATCCTGCCTATATCCCCAACATTATATGAGAAAGTCCTTTAGACGTCTTTTGAGCCTGTTGTATTATTGACCACTAACATCAGACATTTTTTTTTTTTTTTTGGTATCGGCGATAGAACTCGGGTCCTTGCGCTTGCACAGCAGGCGGCGAAACCACTGAGCTAAATCCCCGGCCCTCATCAGACCCTTTTTTAAACTGATGATGGACATGATAAGAGTTTTTGAGAAAATCAAGTACATTCCAGTTGGCCATGAGTGCCCCACTGGCACCTTTTTAGTTTAGTACACAAACCTCTCCCTTTGGGTTTGAAGAGTGGTGTTTTACCTGTCTTGCTGCCACCCGTCACCATTTTGTCTCTAAGTCCCGATAACTGGCAGTCTGTAATTTTGTATCTGTCTGTCTCTTCCTTCAGTCTTGCAGAATTTTTCACCTTTGGCAGTCAGCTGTCATACACTGGGACCAGGCTTTTCCAAAGTAACATGATGAAAACAAGATGAAAGCGCAAAGTATTTTATTCATTGCAGTAGATGCTGTGATATATACCACAGAGTCCCAGAAAAGGATAAAAGGATAAAGAGCTTGCTTTCTTTTCTTTTCTTTTCTTTTCTTTTCTTTTCTTTTCTTTTCTTTTCTTTTCCTTTCCTTTCCTTTCCTTTCCTTTCCTTTTCCTTCCTTCCTTCCTTCCTTCCTTCCTTCCTTCCTTCCTTCCTTCCTTCCTTCCTTCCTTTCTTTCTTTCTTTCTTTCTTTCTTTCTTTCTTTCTTTTTCTTTCTTTCTTTCTTTCTTCTTTCCTTGTTTTGTTTCTGGGAGCAGCAATACAGACAGCTTTCAGATGTCATTCAGCTTCAAGGACTCCTTCAAGTGAAAGTGAAGCTTGGTTCGGTGGTATAACATATTCCCTCCTGCCTGCACCCATGACTGATCAACATGAGAAAATGAACTTTTTACTCCAAATACAGACAACTGAAGTGTCATCTGAGCTAAAGAGATCCTTGTAGACCAGTTTCAAAACATTTCATTGAAATTGTATCACAGCACACAGATATTCGCCCTGCCTAAACATAACTCCTTCCTTTCCTTCCACAGGTGGCAATTTCAAAAGAAATTTCAGATCCATCTTTTAAGTGTTTTCTTTATCTCACAGTGTACTTCTGAGGGAATCCAAACTATATTGTCTCTTATTCATTCAAACATGTATGCAAATACAATGCTTTATGTGACAGGCATAGTTTTAAGTGTGGTTGGAATAGGAATTGTCTCTGCTCAGGGGCTAGTTAAATAAATGTATCAGTCACCAAATTCTTAGTTCTTTCATAGTGACATGGGAGTTCTGATACAGAAACTGTTTGCTAGCTCCAAAGGGGATTTTAAGCTTCTTTAAGACATAGGCATGTTTTCATAGTCATTTTGCTATCCTGCTGTGTCCAGTGACTTGAACAAAATTGACACTCAGTATGTAATTGTTGAATCGATCCCATCTTGGTTTGTTCTGAAAAAAAAATCCACAAGAAATGTTCAACAGTGGCTCTCTCACACAATGACTTAGAATAACTACAAATTAATTTGAATGCTCAGGGAGTCATTTTATCCCAGGGGTTTATTTATTACTGAGAACAAGAATTATAGTTAAATGACTATGAGGCAGAAATGTCATTGCTAAAATCTGAAAAAGTGCCAAGGTTCATGCTGAAAGGAAAAACATTCATAATTTCAGAGACTCTCAGATTGATTAGTTCAGCTTCCTAGACAGGTAGGTACTGCCTTCCATTTACAGTCGTGCAGAAGCTATTCTATTCTGTATTTTTTTCAGTTCTAATTTGCTTCATCTCTAACATAACTTTGGTACAAGGCTAATGTGCAAGACCATTATTTATCTATTTTTATAGCCAATTTGTAAAGAAATTTTGGGGTGATTATATGGGTCACTGAGTGCTTAGTCTAAAGAAAAGGACGTTGTGTGTCAATGTCTTACAGTGTTATCATGTTTAACTTAAAATAATCTTGTGCTACAAAAAGCAGATACAAATGTAGTTCAATAATCTTCAAAAGAAAGTACACAATTAATTTTGAAATGTATGAGTAAGTTTTAAAATTTTGTTAGAAAATATTTAGAGTGCCAAAGTGATTTTGCTAACATTAATTTTTAAGAACTCTATTTTACTGAATATTAATATTTACTAAATACAATATTTTCTCATTTAGCACCATTTACCAATGTGACAAAGAGATTGTAGAGATGTTTGTTTTTAAGAAAGTGAATGTATATGTTTACAGCTAAACAGAAATAGTAATTACAATGAATTTTCAGGAAACTATATTCAAAAATGAAATTAAACAAGAGCAGTTGAATCATTACAGTAAATTTTGAGTATCCCAAAATGAAAGCTTAGTGATAATAAATTCCCATTAAGATCTAATATTTCATAAACATTTGAATTTTATTCTCACACTTAACTCCCACAAAAGGCTGAGGACAAATCTCTGTGAGATTTCACTTTTATTCTTTGCTCTCTGTTGAATTAGTTTTGAATTCCTTAATTAAAGAACATTTGATTAATGACTCACAAGCAATTTATATTTCAAAAATGTCAAAATAATTAATTATAAAGTAATATTTCTCTAAGCTCAGATGTGGACGCCTACATTTCTCTTTTGTCCTGATAGACTTGGAAGCTATTTTGTTAAAATAGATTTTTTTCTATCCTTAGAAATTTCACAAAAAACTCTCAGAAATAAGTACATCATTCCAAAAGCTTAGTATTTCAAAAGTACAAAAATAAGTATATTCATGTTGTATCACATACCTACTAACCATTTTTGTTTTAAAAGAACTGAGAACACCATTTCTTTTTGAGAGGACTTTTCTCATTTCCCACTGCTTTGAATCCCAGGTACTCTGACTATACTAGCCATCACCCACCTTTCCCCAGTCATCTTCTCACTATTCTGTCACTACCTTCTCCCTGCCTACAAACACACCACTTCTGTTCCGGAGTCACTGCCATTCTCCTCAGTGCCATTGCTATTGCATTTCCAGTCCTATTGTCAGTATCAGTTATCCTTCAAGTCAACTAGAAACTCAGTGTCTCCACTTTTTCTTCCCTCCAATGAATTTGTTTTCCAATCAATATCACTACCACTATATCATTCCATCCTCATTTCTTACATTGGCCTAGGTGTTATCAATAACTGCAACTTGATCCACTATAGGATCACTTACTCATGCAATTTCTGAATACCACCTCTTATTTTTCTGGAACATTTTCTATAGTCATTAAGCCATAAGACCTTACTAGAACCCAAAATTCAAAAATACTTCTACATTTTCATTGAAATTACCTGCCCCAAATGTTCTGAAAGCACATACCTCACCTACCCCATATGTTAACCTCCATGGTTCATCTTTAAATTGCATAAACCTATCATTTGACTGTATTTATATTTCTTCTTTACTGTACTTGTTGGATTAAGATGAAATATTTCATTTATTTCTGGAGGGCTGGAGAACAACTATAGACAAGGCGGTGTCATCTCATTCTACCTTCATGACTATTTATGTCAAATACCCTATAATGGCTCCCAGCTGTAGACTCACATTTCCCTGGTTCAGTTATTCTTCTGGTTTCCTCGACAGCTACTTCACTGCCTAGCTCATTATTTCTAAACTTTCAATCCTGCATGAAATTCCTCTGGCTGATAATTTTGCTTCGCCTTACACCAAAGAAAGAAAAATACAAAGATTGCTTTCAAAATCTTCCTGTACATCTACTCAACCAACTGCATTTGTGTATTATATTGTTCTACTTGCTTTTTTGTTTTTCTAGATAAAATTTATATTTATCTCCTATATTAGTTTGGCCCTTATTTTTATTTTAGATTTGTCCTTTTCTTTATCATCTTCTCCAGAACACATCATCCTGGAAATCAATCTCTCTCTGTCTTTCTGTCTCTCTCCCTCTCTCTCCCTCGCTTTCCCTCCCTTTCTCTCTCTCTCTCTCTCTCACTCTCTCTCTCTCTCTCTCTTCCATTGTTGAAAAAGTATACTGAATAGGAAATGAGAAATACTTCCGATATCTACAATCTGGATGAGCCAGTTAGACTTTACTAAAAATTTATTTTACTCCCAGGAAAGAAAATAGCCAATTGATGTCCATTATTTGTCCTGTTGCACCAGTTTTCCTATACACTGGTAGAATAGGAAGGACTTCATTATGGATTGGTAAAAAATTTCTGGCATTTTGCTATTTCCATTTCAGGTGTTTTGGACGTGTTTAAGTTGATAATATTTTGCATATTTGAAGACCTAAAGGAAATTTAATTGATGCTTGAATGTTAACCAAAGCCAGAGGCCCAAACATTAGTGGTAGATGTATCAAAAGGACACAATTGTATTTTGTATCTTCCCCAAGGGCTTAGGTTTATTTTTGTGTTGATGAATATGTTTGGAATAAGCAATGTGTATCTAAGCATAGATTCAATTTTTAACATATTTGGCCAATATTCTGAAGAGAGTGGTGCATTACAATTGTTAACAAATATTCTAAATATTCACTTATTAGAAAAGGCAAGTTAATATTCTTAGAAAAGGCAGCAAGAGATGAAAACATTTTTTAAAATATCCATTAAAAGTGTAAAGCAGATCTACAAATTCTTTGGCATTTAGTTTAAGAAACTCTATACAAAATACATGTGGCATGAAATTTGATTATTTTTTGTAGAAAAATTTGTTCTACTACTCAGAGTCCCTACAGAATGTTAATAAACAATTTGAAAACTTGGAATAAGATATTTACCATGACCAAGTCTTATGTTTGTTGATTTGGTGGCTATAATTTCAAAGTGCAGATGGTGTAATAGATTCTAACAGTGGTTTACTGCTCAGACTGTCTCTGGAGTTTTAAGCTCCAATTGCACCTATAAAAGGGGCAATTAGTGCTTTCTATTTTATTGCTGTTAAGGGAAAGAAAGCTATTCCATTTAACTGCCAACTAGATACCATTCTAGATTAAAATCCTGATATTGGTAATTTATTCTCATTTTCATATTTCAAGCCAAGAGTTCAAAACAAATGAGAAATGTCACCTTCGTAAATATGTTAGCCTATTAATTATGTGACTTCAGTGAAGTGCATTGGTGCAATTAGTCTACGGGTAGGAATATCATTCTTCATAAAACTATATGTGGTAGGGACAAGGTTAATACTAATTTAATATGCATCAATGATATGATTGAGTGTATTCAGAGAAGAGAGAGTTTATAGAATGACATGTCTGATTTCTTTAAAAGTTTAAACTTTGGAATATGCTCAAAACATGTTTTTCTCACAAATCCAAGACTGTTGACAATTGAAAATGAGTAATTATATTTATTTCCCAGTTAGACGTGCACTATTTTGACAGAAGCTTCTCTGTCATATCAAATATAATTGCCTGACACTAGAAAATAATTTCATTTTCTTATAACTGCATATATGGATATAATAGAAAAAGAATAATAAGCATTGTATTTTAAGCAAAAGGACAGGATAGGTATTCTAGCTTTAAAATATTTTTTCAACATAGGAAGGAAATTAATGTCCAGCACTGGGTTATTTTAAAATTTGTATTTATTACCATATAGGCAATGTGGTTTAATTCAAATAAATTTTGGGATTATTTTTGCATAACATTTCCCATTTTAGAAATATGAAAACTGAGAAACCCAAGGAAATTATATAAATTTAAATGATCAACATGCCACATAAACTAACAATAGTATTAGAATTTGTTTGTGGATTAATTATATTAATGATTATAATTTGGATAATTTTAGGTTTTGCATTAATATAATGGGTGTTTACTTGTAATGTTTGAATCTCTGTTTTAATTCTGCCAACTGTGAAATGGAGAAAACTGCCAATACTAAGAACAAAGTAGAATTTTCATAGGAATGGAAGCAGCTACATCATGGCAAACAGATTTTGAATTAGCTCAGGACCTGAAAAATATCACGAGTTTTTGTACTTCTCAGTTTATTTTTAAAATCCATATATAACATGAAAGATTGATTAAAATAGCTGGATTTTTAATTCAAATAAGATCAGCTGTTTGGCAGAGGAAGCAGAGCAAAGAAAAATTGCTACAATGATTTAAGTGAAATAGAATCAAAGAAAAAGTGAATCACAATGAAATCATCATGCAAAATACACATTAAATGCAACTTTATTCATTTCAGAAAGAAAGTCTGCCTAGTTTTCTTTTCAGTGTGTATAGAATAGTTGTCTTTAAAAAGTTTTCTAAAATATCTCTCATTGCAGATATAGGAAAATTAAAGGTAAACAGTTTAAATTTTTTTTTTCGTATTTAAGGAATCATAATTCTTTCATTACGTTGGTTAACATTGTGGTATCTTCAGAATATATTTTAGGTTATGACCTTGTATTTTACGTTTTATGACAATATTTCAGGCTGGTATTTTAGTTCCTACTTTGTTTCCCCATGCCTTGTTCCCTGAATGTGAGTTAAACCTGACCCAGCACCAACCGGCTCAAATGATCACACTGTCTTACGTGAACTATTTGCAGGTGCCCTCTACTTTACCAACTGTCTCCTATTGACAGATGCCTCTTATAACAGCGTTGCTCATTCACCACTCTTCTACTTGGATTCTCTCACTGAATCTTCATGTTGCCATTTTATCTGAGAGTTCAAAACAAGGAGCCTGATGAATAGTCTTCTTTAGCCCCTCTTATAAGATTCACGCAGTGTCTTCTCACTCCTACCAGGCAGAGCTCATCTTCCACTCAAAATTTTGCCTCACTCAATTGTTTAATGAAAATTCAATTCTATCAACAGTATTCATTCATTATATCTAGGTATTGGTCTTTTTACTCAGTTGTGCTAGAAATACAGTGATGAACAAAGAGATCTAGTCCTTACTTGACTGGACTATAAAAATTAGTGAGCGCTACAGAGTAATAAATAGATAAACACATATGTAATTAAGATTTTAATGTGATATAAAGGTAAAAATCACGATTTTATCATACAAAATGAGAAAAGATTTAATGAGACAGAGACGTCTTGAAACTAATTTAGATTTATTGGATTTAGCTGTACTTACATTATTAGTAGTAAAAATTACATATATATATATATATATATTTATGATAATGGGGATCTAACTCAGGACCTTGCACTTGCAAGGCAGGTGGCAGAACCACTGAGCTAAATCCCCGGCCCAAAAATACTAATATATTAATCAAGGACATTATATTGAGATAAAAAGGTTCATTGAAGGTTTAAAAGACACTGCATGCTCTTTTAAGTGCAGTTCATATTTAATTAATTTAATTCCTACAACGTATTTTTGACATAGGCAATATTATTAGTTCCAGTTTTATATGTCAATAAAATGCAATACAAATTTAGAATAATCTGCCCAAATCCATATCATTAGTGAAAGTTTGAGAAGGGATGAGAGTGTCGGCAATCTATATTCAGTGTCTTTGTTTTTTAATTACAACATTATATCACCTGTCAAATTGCTGCGATCACAAGCTCCAACTAGGTCGAGATGTGAAACACTAAAACTCCAGCTAGTGTACTTACTGCACAAAGAAGCAAAAACATATGTGATTACAGTCACTTTGAACTAGAATATCATAGCTAGGGTGTGGAGAAGAGTAGTTCAAGGTGAGGTCTAAGAGATAGTGACAGGTGGATCTCGCAGGGTTGTGAAGGTGAAGGGAAGTCATGGAAATAGTTTTAGCTGGCCATTGGCATGATTCAATCCATGCCTTCTCAGTTTTCTTTGATCTGGTTTGTTTAATAATTCTGAATGTTATGTAGAGAACTAATAGTAGTGAAAAGTTGAGAAAGGATATTAGCTTGGGGATCATTGTTGTAACTCAAGAAAACAAAGTGCTCATGATTTGGACTAAGGTTGTAGGAGCAGAAATGGAGAAAGCTAAAGAAAATAGAGAAACATATGAAAAGTACAATACAGTAGTACCACAGTTCACAAACGTAATTTATTCCATGATTCCGGGGAAGATGGCAATGATTGTGTTCATCACCCCGTGGGTTCACCAATGGAAACAAAATTTTGCTGAACGTTTCTGTTCATAAATCTTATTGTTTGATAACAAAAACATTCATGAATAGAGGCTTAACTGTATATATGTGTACAGTAGGAATATGTGGAGACCCTTATTCTAGTTAGTGTAGAGTGATCGCTTCTCAGCCTTTTGGCTAAGATCAAGTGTAGTTAGTGCAGGGACATTAAAAGTAACGGATCTTAAAAAAAATAAATCAATCACTTTTTCTAAATGGAAAATTATGATATCTCAATATCCAATAACTAGATTGAAACTTCTGAATTACTTCCTGGGAAATGAGGAATCCATGTCAAAATAAAAAAATTATAAGAAGATATATTAAGGAAAGTAATACTATAAAATATATTTTTGTAATTTGTCTCTCTTGGTAAGGTTTACTATTAAAATGTTATTAAGAGCTTATGGGTATAATTAATAGCATGATAATCATTCTGGATTCATTTGGTAGATTTAAATGTACTTACAAAATTAGTGGAGGGAAGAAGTAGGGTAACTGTTCTGTATTTGGGCATTGAGACAGTATTTTGCACTACTTTATTTATTTTTATTTTTTAAATTTATATATTAATTGGTACATTTTAGGTATACAATACATTTACATTTATCATTGGGTGTTTGTACCCATACATGATGTATCTTAGTTCTTATTTTTTTCCCCCATTACCTATGTGCCCTTCACCCCTACCACCCTTCCCTATTTACATAGGCTTTGTTTCCATTTTTTTTTCTTTTACATAATTTTTCCTTTCCTTTCTTCCCTTTCCCCTTCCCCTCCTACCACCACTACCCCTTTGGACCTTTTCATATTTCAAATTATCAATTATTCATTTTAATCATTTTCATCCTTATTTACACTTTCAGTTTCTCACACTAGAGATACTATTCGGTATTTACACGTGTGTCCTATTTATTTCATTTAAGAGGATGGCCTCAATATGCATCCATTTAGCCATAAATGACTCTAGTTTCTCATTCTTTATGGCCGAGTAGTACTCCATTTTATTAAAAAAAACACATCTTCTTTATCCAGTTTCCAGTTGATGGGCACTTGGGCTGTTTCCAAACCTTAGCTATTACAAACAGTGCCGCTATAAACATAGGTGCACATATACCGCTGTGGTATGAGTCTTTTAATTCTTTGGGGAAGGTACCCAGCAGGGGAATAGCTGGGTCAAATGGGACCTCTAGTCCTAGTTCTTTGAGGTATCTCCATACGGATTTCCACAGTGGTTGGACAAGTCTGCACTCCCACCAACAATGGAGAAGTGTTCCTTTCTCTCCACTTCCCTGCCAGCATTTGTTATTGATTGATTTCTTGATACCAGCCATTCTTTGTGGGGTGAGGTGGACTCTCAATGTTTTTTTCATCTGCATCTCTCGAATGACCAGTGATGTTGAACAATTTTTCATATATTTATTTGCTGTTTTACTTCTTTGTCTGAGAAATGTCTGTTCATTTCGGATGCCCAGTTTTGAATTGGGTCTTTGAATTTGGGAGGTCTGATTTTTTTTCAATTCTTTATATATCCTAGATAGTAGACCTTTGTCTGAGGTACAGCTGCTAAAATTTTTTTCCCATATTGTAGGTTGTCTGTTAGCACTGTTGGTAGTTTCTCTTGCAGTGTAGAAGCTTTTTAGTAAGATGAGATCCCAGTTGTTGATTCTTTGTGTTAGCTCCCGTGCTACTGAATCAAAGCTACTGTGATAAAAACAGCATGGTACTGGCAAAGAAACAAACCTGAAGATCAGTGGAATAGATTAGAAGATGCAGAAACAATTCCAAACATACTCAGCCACCTCATCTTTGACAAAGGAGCCAATCGCCCTCATTGGAGAAAAGATAACCTGTTCAATAATCGGTGTTGGAAAAACTGGATTTCAACCTGCCAAAGATTAAAACTAGACCCATACCTATCACTGTGGACTAAACTAAGATAGAAGTGGATTAAAGAGCTAAACATCAAGAAACAGTAAACTTGCTGGAAGATAAGTTAGGTAGAGCTCTCAATGACATTGGCATAGGAAAAGACTTTTTGCACTACTTGTAAAGTTTCACTTGCATAATTAATGCCATAGACTGAGTCACAACTCTGAAAATTCATATGTTGAAGCCCTAATCCACAGTGTTATAGGATTTGTAAGTGAGGATTTTCTGAGAATATTATATTTAGAGGATGTCATGAGGATGGGCTGTCATGATTTTAAGGTATTAGTACCTTCATCATCATAGAAAGGCCTACTACACTCTCTGTGCAAAATGAGGAGCATGAGTAGCAGACTGTGTCCAAGCCAACAAGAGAGCCTTCCCCAGAACCCAACCACAAAGACATCTTGATCTCAGACTTCAGATTTTTAGAACTGAGAGAAAATAAATCTCTTTTGTTTACTGCCACCTGATCCGTGGTGTTTTGTTTTGGCAGCTCTAGCTGAATGAATCAATCAATTTTTGAAAAGAAATAAAATGTAATAAATTACAGATAAAAACAAATGGACAAGTCTCCATCTGATAAAGATTATTTTTGGGGTGTTTTAGATCTGAGAGTACTTGGTATGTAAACTAAACTACTAATGAAAAAAAAGAGGAAAAAATCTAAACCAACTTGAGATACTTTAGAGACTGAGACTTGAAGAGTGGCAAACAATATATTTGAGGAGACAAGTATTTTGCTTATTAAGTGGGTTGTTTTTGATGGGGAAAGGTGAATTTAATTAAGGCTGAAATTAATTTAACAACTTTACTACTTTCTAGAAAACAGACACAACACTTATAACAGATATTAATGGGTAACATAAATGTGGGAAATAATCCCACCGAGTGTGGGAATGGGGTGAGAATCTTTCCAGACAGTGAAAATTTAGGAGCAGTAAGATTAATGAAAACAATATACATACACATGTCCGGTTTTCATGATACTAAACTTATATTAGAAAAGAGTGCTTCTAAAGAAAAACATCTCAGTCCTTTGAAATGTGCCATATTGATGAATATCATAGCTATATTTCCAGGATAGTACTGGGTTTTTTTTGTATTAAATTCTTTTATTGGTACATTGTAGGTATACAACACAATTACATTTCTCATTGGGAATTGTGCCTTTACACGATGCATCCTGGTTCTTATTTTTTCCCCATTCCTAGCCCTCCCTTCATGCCCTCCACCCTTCCCTATTTACAAAGACTTTATTTCCATTTTTTCCATTTCTCATCATTTTTTCCTTTTCCTTCTTTCCTCTCCCCGCCCCTCCCACTACCCCTACCCCTTGGACCTTTTCTTCCTATTTTACATTATCTATTATTCATTCTAATAATTGGTACATTTTAGGTATACAATATAATGACATTCATCATTGGAAATTTGCACCTTTACATAGTCAAAGTAACATTTTATATTCTTAAAGAAAATTGAGATTATATTATTTGCAGCATTGGAAACTAAAAGTAGGTCTATATGCTTAATAATCAATCCATGAGAGATTAGGCCTGGAAATTCCTAATGAAATCTAAACTTTCTAACCAGGACTGAGGCCAATAAAATGCTATAATAATGAGTTGAATCTTTTTTTAAAAAAGATTCCTAGAGTGGTTCAAATTTTTTAGAAGTGTTCCAACACAGAAAAATATAGAATGAAAATTGCAAAAAATTATGCTATACTTTACAGCATATTCTTTAGAGCATAGCTTCACATACCCTAGTTCTAAGATAAATGTAATCAGTTACCATCGACAATGATTTTCCTTTGAGACCTCTCAATTTTGTTTAGAGTAAAATTTTGTTCCCTAAATACAAATATATACTGCTATTTATATTTATATCTCTCAAGTGCTAGGAAAAATCTCACTTACCTAGGAACATTATCCAGTAAATATATTAAAAATAGCCAAATAAATTCCCAATTTATCTAATTGAGGATTTTTATAAAATTCTAAAGGACTACTCATTCCTTTTTAAATTTCTGGCGATACCATGTAGCCATCAGTCTTTCATTGAAAAATTAGTGCAAACATAACTTTTTGTCCATAAGCAAGTAGTATCTACCCCAAATCCCAATTCAATGTGTCTCAAAATTCTTACATTACTTCTAAGTCTTAAAATGAAAAGTAATTTTTGAAAAAAATTTCCTTTAAGCTAGATTTGAAATTTTTTTATATACTGTATGTAAGTGGCAAGGAAAATTATTCTTAAGAGAAGGTGATAATGAACTTCACTGGAAGCTAAACTACATTCAATGTTTTACCAGTTTGTCATTCAGTCACAAGTAGGCCAACCATCTGCATGACTAAGCTGTGAATGATACACTCTCTACTTTCTTGGAGTTTTAGAATGCCTGAGTAACATGGTATATGCTTCTTCTAAGGGATTATTTTGTTTAATGTAGACATAAAGTTTTAAAAAGTCTAAGTGGTATTAAAGTGAGTAACTTTTGCTGAAATTTTCCTTATCATCTGAAACTTCATTTATATAGAATACATAAAATCTGGTTTGAAAAATCACTATAAAATTTCGGTATAAGTCTATGAATGCATTCATGATAAAATGCCTCTCTGAACTCAGTGGCTTTGTTTTCAGCTAGAAAAGACACCATGAAATACTCTTTGAATTAATAATGTGGTAGGGAAAAAATACAATCTACTTATGCGGATTATTGATGGCCTTCAGCTTAATGAAATAAGCAGGTGCATCAACTACAGTGTTAATATACCCAGGCTTTGGTGATAGTGATTATCAGGGTCACAGCCTTTGGGAACAATTCTTTCTTCACATGTATTGTGGGTGATGATGTTGCAACTAGTGTTGTACAGCAATCAATCTGAGAAGCAGTAAGTAATGACAGAGTTTCCAGGGCACAGAATTTCAATGATTAAAGCTTTGGAGAAGGTTAACTTTGAAAATGTGGTAACAGAATAAGCACCGATTAGTAGGGAAGTGAACCTTGGGGGAGAGTAACTATATTTCATGACTGCTGTTAATGAATTCTGAGTAAATAGGTTTATATTTCACTAGGGAAGTTTATTGTTAATTGAAAAGACCCAGCAGAAATGCATTTATATAAGAAGTAGAGGGAAAATATTTTAACTTGAAGTATATTTTATGAGAAATTTTGACTCAAGAAATAATCATCCAATATAAGTGGTGAAGCATTACAGTAGTGTTTGGAATAAGATTAGAAAATTAGGAACAAGTACAGAGGATGAGATTGAACATTGCCATATGTCTTTTTTTCATTTTAAATATAAATTGTAAATTATTCAAATTAGCTATATTTTGTGTATTAATGAAAAAATCATTCCCCAAGGTCTACCAACATATACAAAAAGTCCTTCTGTTCATTGATATAAGTAAATATATATATTTACATATAAATACATAATTTGACAAGTTAAATTTTATTCTTGTTTTAAGCATTATACAATAAAGAGTTGTTGGTAATTGATTAGCAATTCTCTTTTTATAAGGCCACCAGCAAACAAGCCTGATATTGCAACTGACAAACTCACCAAATCCTATTTTTCCTCTTCCCTTAGAAGAACAACGCCAGAACAGGTGCTACATTATGATCATCAGAAAGCCATTTTGTTTAACATGAATAATGTCATTCAGAGGGTTAGCCATCTGTTTGCTGAGTGTTTGTCAGATATCCCCCCAAAGCAGCAAAGAAGCAAGGCATGTGGATGCCATAATCATGTATCTTCTAAGGAGCTTTTGTGTCTTATAAAAATTCAATGAAATTATTTGTGCACTAAGTTGTATTAGAGATAAAGTCTCTTAAATAGCATGTTGTTTTTTTTGTTGTTTTATGGGTTCCATATATGAGTTTGGGTTTCTGCATGTCATTTATGATATTACAAAGGACATACCGAGTAAATTAATTATAGTTCAAAAGTACGTATGACGCTAATATATGGAGTTTGTTGTGGCTGTATTTCTTAGACATTATGCCCTAACTAAAAGTGTGATTTTTCTATATTACTTGTATCACTTCTTAAAAAATTATATTGCTTATTAGAAAACAAAGTTAAGGATTTCCTTTCATAAAATAAATTCTTAAAACATTATTTACTTTCCACATACAGTAAGGAAATTATTATTATTATTATTATTATTATTTTGCTTAAATTATTTTATTGGTACATTTTAGGTATACAATACATTTACATTATTATTCCTTGAATAGTTTCCAAAAAATAAAGCATAAGGGAAACTTAACATAGAATTAAGTAAAATCAAAATTTTCTTTGAAGTTTCTTATTGCATAGCTAGTCAAATGATCAGCATAAAGTTACCTATACTTATTGCAAGATGATTCCACTATTCTATCACTAGAACATTACAATGGACTCTTTAGAATTAATTCTGGGAACTTCTGAGGAATAATTAACACAAAATATTTATTTGGAAATATATATCTTTATGAGATTTTAACATACCATGAAATAATATTTTGGGATCATTTATTCTAACCACAACTATTACATATGTCTGAAAAATTACTATTTTTCTAATATATGATTGCCATTGTGTTTAGGAAATGAATAATAATGCTCAAAACTGTTTAGTAATACAGCTTTGAATGTTTCAAGGTGTGGAAAACATTTTGAGCAATTTGATTCTAGAAGATGAATGCATTTTTCTTATGTTTACGAAACCACTTGATATAGTTTCAAAGACATTTACTTGTATATCCATGGAGCACCTGGATTGAATTCAGTAACTACTGGACAAATATTCATAAAAATGTACACAATTTTCTTATCTTAAAATTTACCAGACCCTACTTTAGATACATCACCCTAAAACTAGTTAAAATAACTTCATGTATATGATCTGGATTCAGTCAGGGAATAACTTCAGATAGTTCAAGTGCCTTCCCAGGGCATTTGGATTCTGCTGTCATGACCACTAATGAATATGTATGAGTTTGTGTTTATATCTGTGAGCAACACATGAAATATGGAGAATAAGAGAATGCATCAAGTAAAAGGGACATAGAGAAGACATGATGCTGCTTTGAGAGTCTTAATGACTACAGGCAAAGGTGAGAAACATTCCACAAACAAAGTATACTCATGAATAATGCAAGCAGGAGTTTGTACAGAGTCTAATCCACTACCTTCCCTTACTCTGGTGAACTTACTTTGACCTTGATTGGTATAAATGAAGGCTCGCAGATGATGATAGAAAGTTCATACCTTGTGTATGATGATGTGCTCATAGAATCTAATCTCTGGGAACAAATGCTGTTATTTTACATTATGTAATGAGTGAAATAGGAGGTCAAATGTAGGTCAGAAGTGGAGGTTTGGAGGTCATAGGAAACACAATCAAAGCTTATAAATATTTATTTATGTGGTAGGAAAAATCAAAATAAAATCTGTGTTTTTTGCTTTTAGAAAGTGATTAATTCGGACAGTGTGAGCCCAGGAATTTACCACTTTTAAACAAGACTGAGATAAAGTGCCTGCTGCATTCAGTGGCTTCTTTACTTGGGGATGAAGCAGTGATATTTTAATATTATAAAATATAAACAAAAAAATGCAAGATTACAAAATGACAAATTCAACATATAAGCTTTTTGAGCTTCCTTGATTTCCTCATATACAGTTATTTCTTCAATGTACGTGTGTAATAATATTTCTCTTTTTAATTAATTAAGTTTATTGGTACATTTTAGTTGTGCAGTATGGTGACATTCATCACTGGGAATTTGTACCTTTCCATGATATATCTTGGTTCTTATTTTTTTCCCATTTCTCTGCCCTCCCTTCAACCCCTCTGCTCCTTCCCATTTACAAAGAGTTTGTTTCTGTTTTTTCTTTTTCTTAAATTTTTCCTTTCCCTTGTTTCCTTTCCCCTGACCTCCATGTGTTTAGCAATATTAACCACACTGATTCACATTGCTATTATTTTTAAATATTTTTCAGTCATCTACTTTTTGAAATCAGAAGCTTATTTATATCCTCTGTACATAGCATAGAATCTGACAAGGAATATGCATAATGATATTTATTGAATGGATGAAAAATATATGAAACTATTCTAAAATACATTTTGATACTTTGGATATTGACTTAATATAAAAATTCTTTAAGTGTTATTTTATTTCTCTTACTATGAGTATCATTCAAAATAAAAGTAGTGTTGACTCAATCTTTTGACAAAAGTCTAGAACTAAGTACATAACTACATGTGACAATTACTTTTACAAAACTTGTGCCTGATACTGTCAAAAGAACTACAAAATTAAGAGAATGGGAACACACAAAATTTCTGAATTAATAAAATGACTCAACAAATAAAATAAACCATTTGGAGATTTCTTCATTTGAACTAGTAACACAAGGCAATTTTTTTCTTTATTGATTCTTTACAATTTAAGTTTGCAAAAGTGATTTTCTTTATTTAGTTATTTAGAATGTTCTCCTTTCATTTTATCATTGCTAATTAATTGCACATGTTCTGTTCAATTTTAGCCAGAATAATTTTGGCCTGAGTCAATATACACGACTGGGATTCTGATTCTGAAGATGGAAAAGCTAAGTTATAATATAGATGTTCAAGAGAAAAAGATTATAACATAAAAATATGGAAAAGAGAAAATGTAGATGCAGAATTGATTAGTTTTAAGGAGAAATTTAATTGATTATTTACATTGTAGCCATTTTATTTTGCATCAACACTTCCTATAGGCTGAATACATCCTCCAAAATTCATTCAGTGAGATCCTAATCCTCAACGTAAGAGTCTGGGGCCATTGGGATGTGAGCAGATTACAACACTCAAACCCACAGGAATGTTGTTAGAAGGTTTACAAAGAAACTTCAGAGAGCTCCCTCATTCCTTCTTGCCGTGTGAGGATATATCAAGGAGACGACTGCTACAGACCATGAACACCCCCTTGTTAGACAGTGGCCTGCCAGTTCCTTTATCTTGAACTTCTCAGTCTGAGCAATGTGAGAAATAAGTTTATATTATTCATCTAGTTAATGATTTTCTTTTGCAATAGACTAAGACAACATTTATACAGTTTTGGCAGTTTTAAAATACTTTCTTTGTACTAAGTCCTCTAATTGTTACATTTACTCTGAGAGTGCAGTTTACAGCTGTATTTTCATATTGTGAGTCAAGAAACAGGAGCAATGCTACATAGGTAAATAGTAAGAATGGAACACCTCTATACATTTTCCATTGGAATAGAATATACATTTTCTGGTCCCCAAATTTCCTTTTTAATCCCTGTATTCTAGCTCTCAACAGAAAGAGAAGATGCCAAATTTAGCTTGGAAAATAAAAGTAGCCAGTTTAATAAAGAGAAAATGTACAGGTATGAAATATCTTGGAGGAAGAAAACAAAAAAAAGTCAGAAATTTGCAATTGTTTGAAGTCTAATAGCGAGGTGCTAGGACAAGAAAAGCAGCTGCTGGCTCACTTTGTGCTCTGTGAGGAAGATTTTCACCTATGAAGTATTCACTGACAGGGGCCCTTCAGGTGCACTTACAGGAGAGTGTGCACTTCCGTGTTTCTTGAGCCTAGGGGTGAGCAGGCACATGAGTGCCAAATAACATGAACTCCATTTTGCGGCCTCTCTTCTGATCATCACTTTGGGAGGTGGGTCTTGACAAATGCTTGAAGAGAAAAGAAAAGATTCTGCAATGAAATTGGTGGAAACTACTAACTAGGCTTATTTATTAAAATCAATTTCCAGAGTCAAAGTGTGCTTGCACTTTCCAAGTTGTTGCTCTGGTTTGCCTCATTCTTCAAGTGATTAATGAAGAAAGCAAATGTCCCAGAGTGAGTTTGGTAGATGATAAAGTACTTATAGGAGTGTGAAGATACATTCTCTCACTTTAATTAGAAATTGTTTTCTTAGCTTTGCCCTCACTAGAAAGAATTATAAATGAAAAATTGGCAAATTCTGTATTATTAAAAGTGTACTTTGACGTGTGGTAGAAGAAATTCTGTAGTCATACAGTGTTAAGGATGTCGTAGTTTCAAGTGATATTTTGAAAGTTGCTATTTTTTGTGAGTAAAATGAGCTTGAAGTTTTCATGAAGTGGGATAATTAACTAGAAATGATAATAAAAATGTGAGATGATGTATATACAGAATAAACACATTTTGATAATCAAGCTCAGTGAAAAAGTAGCATATTAGCACTCCATTTTTATAAAATTATGTATTATTTGAACAGATAGCTTAAAATATTTCATGTCTTTCAACTTTAATTTCAATGTGAAAGTGATACTTATGCCCTTTTTACTTATTTTAAATAGGCATGAATATAATGCAATTAACCAGGCTGTATTACTATAATGAAAATAGAATGGAAATGTTTAATTCTTATTTTATTTTGAATGAATTCCAATTGGTGAAGTAAACAACTCAGCTGCATAAAATATATAATTATATATTAGTTGTTCATGAAATGAAGTTAAATATATATATATGCATATATATGTGTATGGACATATAATTTATAATATAAAATGACCAGTTTGAATACAGGATGGCAAGGCCTCTCCCCACTAAGGCCAGCCCAGACATCCTCTGGACATGACTTCCAGGTTTCTGTGCTGGAGGCTTGGAGACCAGAGCAGGCATGAAGCTTAGTGACCTGCTCTTTAATCCACTTGGCCTGAGTTCAGACTAGGTCATTTGGTGTTGCAGGCAAGACCAAGCTTGTGCCTTCCTGGGGAACAGGCACACTCTGGCAGATAGTGTCTATGCACACAGCTGACCTGGGGGAAAGAACAGGAAGAAAGGCCTGACTCTGGCCTTACACACTGGAACACACTACTTCGAGACATAGGTCCTTGAACGGTGGGCTCAGGCAACATTCAGTGGACTGTCTGGAATAGAGATGCCTCCTTCCAGAAGCTGGAAACTTCTAGAAAGTGGCTTTCTCCTCCTCCTGGGACCTCAGGTTCACCCAAATATTGGCAGGGGACAGCAACATCTGAGGGCATCACCATTACAGGCTGGCTCTTTTAAGAGGTAGCTTTTTTCAGAAGGCCTTTCTCAGAACAGTCAAAAGGATACTGGGGTCAGATTCCCAGGCCCATTACACAGTAGCTGTCCTTAATTTCCTATGTAATCCAATTTTGTCCTGAGGTCCAAGCACATTTTCTACACATTTTTGAAATATTCCTTCATTTATTTACAACATTAACTGGACAGCTAAAGAAGGGAATTAATTGCAAAAGTGCTCCATTTGTAAACCTTCAAAGCTGCCTAGAAGGATTGGGATGTTCATTGTAACAACCCTTCCTGTGACTCCACTAGTGTTGAGTGGAGGGTTCCTTTTCCAGAGTCTTCCCCCATCTGCCTTCCCGTAATTTTACTCCATAGAAGGTTCGTGACCCTCAGGCATAGACTGTGAAGTGAGCCCCACAAACTCGCTGAAATTATTTTCTGAACTATGCTTGGTGTGCTTTTTATCCATGAATGAGAGTTTAGGTTCCAACAAATGATCAAAGAACTTGAAACCCTCTCACGATTCTGAAAAATTTTAGCTGAGCAGGGCTTCTCTTTGTGGCAGTCATACAATCACTGATAACTCCTTTTTATTTTCTGTTTATCAGTGTTATTGTTCCCTCACTGAACTATAGATAAACTTCCTCCCCAGGTCAGAATCAGATGTCAGAATGCATAACTCTAGTCCTGTAGTCCTTTGGTATGATCAAAGATTTATTAAGCAGGGAAGATTTATACAAGCAGGGAAGACCTCAGACAAGAGAGAGGGAAGGTGACTCTCTTGGAGGAGAAGTAAAATCTGTAACTGAGAGAGCCAAGTTCAAAGGTCTTTTATAAAAGTAAAGTTTCTCAGGCTCAACATTTCAAAGAGCTACTGAGCCACCAAAGAACTTAAAAGAAGCAGCAGTGGGAGGGCATATGTGTTGGGAGTGTGGGTGGTGGTCAGATTTATCACAGCAGACAGAGACTGGGAAGGATGTTTGGAGGCAACTAATGCTAAATCAGGAGTCTGAGTTTCTTGCAGTCTCACAATCATTTTTAAAAACGGTTTTCCCTAGTCTTGTTTTTATTTCATAATCACATTTTTACTCTGGACTTTGTAAGTTATTCTTTTAATTGCATTATTAAATATAAGATTTTAACTTATAAATACATTTGAAATGATGAACTTTTAATGAATGAAACACATAGAGCAAAGTGGAAAATGAAAGAATGTGAAAGTTGAAAATACAAGATTTAAAGTAGGCAAGAGAGGTTACTATTGCACCATGCAAACACCAGAGTTTATTTGCTACTATGATTTTTTTCAGTATAGTTCATAAAAGCCTGTACTTATCTATAGAGTTTAATTTAAAAATTCTGCTGGAAAATTGAGTCCAAATGTAAGACTTTTGGTATCATTTAGACATATATTCTCTTTTTCTATTCAGTAGTGCTAGCCAAAGCAAGGATCTTGCATCTAATTTTTTTTTTTTGCAACAGGAAAAGAGATAAAGAAAATTTAATAGAACCAAAGAATCAAGGCAAAGTTTTACAAGAGATGTTAATCATTGCTTCTTCATTAAATTCCATTAAAATGATACTTAGATGCACAATAACAAAGAAATTATGATACTTATATTAAGACATTAAGGAGGATACTGAAGTGAAAAGTTAACTGGGAATGAATTCAGGAGATCAGGGAAAAATGTTAATACCGGCAATGGGTATCTGATGTAACAACAAAAACCATGCGACATTGGGGAAGGCCAGAGTGTGATGAGGAATTTATTAGATGACAGAAAATACATAATCCCGTGTGAATTATTTACCCAAAATTACATTTACTTTGAAGGAAAATGATGTGCTGGATAAACTTTAGGCCAAGAAATTGAAAAATAAAATATGAGTACAGTGCCATTTTTTTTCAACTACATAGTTCAAGAATGTCCATAAAAGGTAAGCTCACTAAAATCATGGCCAGGTTGCAAGCAGAAATAACAGGAAAATATTAAGAAATCTGAGTGGTCTGACATTATATACTACTTGCAAGCTAATTAATCTACCACCTGTTCGAGGTTGGGTGCTGATGGAAGACATGAGAATTCTGGACCTCAAACAAAGTTATACAAATAGAAGTAGCCAGAGTGGCAGCATTTTATGCCATTTCTTTAAGCACTGATTATAACCAAGTAATGAGAAGAGGGCCAGATCACATATGCACATGCAATGGGGTACATTATGGAGAGGAACTCTGGACTAAGGAAACACAAATATTTTATGATAAAGATGCTTTTATGATAAACACGCTTACCCTTTGCTGTAGAGAGAGGCTTCATCTTCAGTCTGATGGATTGTAAGCATAACTATGCTTTCTGCTCTGGAGAGAGAACATTATGTTCTGAACTCTTAGTTAACACAGACATCTTTGAAAAGTTAAGGGACACTGAAGACAATTGGTATCTCACTTATATGAAAAAGTTCCATGGAAAATTATTCTTTAATAAAAACAGAATTCATGAATTTGGAGACTTACAGAGTTGTAGAGGACAATTTCTTATCAATTAAATATTAAAATATAAAATTAAGACATAGTTTGAATGGCAAAGACCAATGAAAACATAGCCTTTTGTCAAAAATAAAATTGACAGTGTGTCGGACCTTTTAACATGGTGAACAATAAACTCTTTTAATTGAAATATGACAATGCAAAGAATAGACATTTAGCTCTTGGACACCAAATGTATAGGCTCAAATGTGTAGGCTGCGATTATTCAACCAATGATATGATCCTTGGACTTTTTTATTTTATGAATAAATAAAATAAAATTTTATAACAAAATAATAAGAGAATAAAACTAGTTAATACATTGTGTATCATTATCTTCAAAGTAGATATTCTGAATACTAGACATATACCAAAAAAATTCTTACAAAGAAATAAGAGATAATAACCCAAAACCTTTTCAACAAATTAAGATAAACTGATAGTATAAATGAAACAAAAAATTATCCTATATATTAAAATATTTTTGAAACAATGAAATAGGTAATTGAGGAACTATTTGAACTTCTCTCTACTTCCTATTTACTTCCTATTATTCCTGTCTTCTGTTTTGGTCTTTATTTCTATCTATCTATCTCTCTATCTATCTGTCTGTCTTTTGTTTCTCATATGAAAGAGACCATGTGATATTTATGCTTGTGTGTTTAACTTAATTCACTTAACATAATGTTCTCAAGATGCACTCATTTACCTATGAATACCTCAGGTTTATCTTTTCTGATGGCATTTAAGAGGAAGGCTATGAAAACAGCTCAGCTACTATAAAGAACATACTCTGTAATTTTCTCTTCAAGTGTAGTCAAATAAGACAATTAAAAAGAAGTGTATCCTGGAGTGTGAAGCTGCTAACCTCTGAACACTGAACTAGGAAACTTCCTTGGCAGAAAGAGACTAGAGTCCTAGTAAAAGAAATTATCATTTTCTCAGTATAGTTTTGAACTATCTTGGAAGAGTGAATTTAAACTTTCTGGCGTTCTGACTGGTGTTTCTCATTTTCATCTCATTATGGAGCAATGGATCATGTTCTGTGTGTTTGTTGTTGGAGACAGAAAAGGAAATAAAGAACAGAAACCTGGATTTGAATCTGATGCCATAACTCAGTTACATTTTTATTGTCTTCCCTGAGAGTTTGTGCATTATTCTCTCTTCAGTTGATTTTATAAAATATCTAAATCTAGATGCTTTACAAATCAAAGAGGTCAATTTATCTTACAGTTTATGTGGTTCAAGAGTATAGTGGAGGCTCTGCCCCACTCTAATGAGGGCCTCATGGAAATTGCATCATGGTGGCGATTCAGGAGGGATTCAGGGGCCAACCTGACACTCTCTCTCTCTCTCTCTCTCTCTCTCTCTCTCTCTCTCTCTCTCTTCAGTACTGGGGATTGAACCCAGAGTCTTCACATTGGGCTATATCCTCATCTCTTTTCATTTGAAAAAGACAGGTCTCTCTAAATTGCCTCATGGGTCTCAAATTTGTGATCCTCCTGTCTCAGCCTGACAAAGTCCTGTGATACAGGAAAGGATCCTTGTGTCTGTTTCAGGCTTATTTTTAACAACCCATTCTCTCAATAACTAACCAGGGTCCTGTAGAAGCTATAATATTTTTTTCCAAGGGCCGGATTTCAATGACCTTATACTAGTTCTTACCTCTTAAGGGTTGTATCACATCTTATATTGCACATTAGAGATCCAGCTTTCAGCACATAAACCTTTCAGAGACATGTTCATAACAAACCTGCACAGTAGTCTTGTGTGAGTATACTTGTACATGCAGCAATAAGTGCATCAACAGGAAGAGTTGACTATACTATATCAACAGTACAAAAATACCTGCTCTTTCCTTCTGGAATATATTTCACTTCCTTGACTTCAGATTTTACCCAATATTTGCTTGGTCAATGAATAGAAAGCAGCAATAATATATGTCACCTTTGCCCAAAAGGTTGAAGAAGTGCATTTTCTGATATTATTTCTTCCTTTAAGCCATGATAAATGGTTTTATGGTTTCTATCTAGATGTCCTGACAAAGCCTCATTTTCTCATAAGTGGGGCTTTTGAGGGGGTGGCTGGATCATGGGTGTGTGACACTCATGACTAGATTAGTCCACAAATGGGTTTATAGCTGGGAGTGATGTTGAGAGATGAAGCACGGTGGGAAAAAGTGGGTCACTATGAGTGTGGCCTGGAAGGGTATATATTCCTCCTTGTCCCTTGATCTCTCTTTGCTTCCCGCGTTCCCTGCCATGAACTGTTTCTCCTCTGTGATGTCCCTCTGCCATGCCACCCTGCTTTGGAACCAGCCAACTAGGAATTGGAATCTCTATAAACTGTAAGCCAAAATAAATCTCTCCTCCTTCATGTTGTGGGTGTCACATATTGTGATCTAGCCATGAGAAGGTAACTAAGACAAGTGACAAGCTCCGATTGGAGCCTTTTCCATTAAACTGAGCCAGGGTAATAGTAGATGGAATAGAGTTGCCTAAAAATCACTATGAATACACAACTTTCATATAGTAAATTCTTCTTGATTTATACCTGTGAAATTTGGGAAAGCTTACCACAGGAGGGTATACCTTATGATATTATAGTAGATTTATAAGGTGTCTGGTTAGCTCTGCTAGAATTATAATTATTAGTGGATTCTCCAATTCACAGTTATTGATTAGAATTGAACATAACAGAAACTTGCTTGAATTTTGGAAGGCAGATGTAAAGCAGCAGCTACATCTTCTGATGGTCAGAATGAGCAGATTAGGTCACATGTTCTTAACAACCTGCTTCAGGATGGTGCATGTTATTACTAACCTGCTGGTTTATCTTGCTGGAGTCTGGTGTGAGCTAATGACAGATTTCCTCCAACACACACCATTTTTTTTCCTGTCTTCTTAAAATCCTAAGGCAAAGGTATGTAACTTCATGGCCAAAGGTGCCATCTTTTCCTTCAGGCTACCTGTATCTAAGCTATTCATGGGAGTGATGGATGAATTATAAGTCTAATCTGTCCTCATGAGTTCTGATTTATGCTCATGTTGTCCAGTATTTGTTGTTGTTGTTGTTGTTTCTCTTCACTATTATATACCTACTGTTTCCAATCTTAGGTTCATCACTGAAACTTGTAGATTTCTTTGGCATGTCCCACAGCTGTTAAAGTCTGATCCCCATAATGAATTCATTATTTCATGCTGGTTGTATTAGTTCTGTTTCTCTGCTGTCTAACTGATAAACCTGTTATATCCTTGGTAGTAGTAACTATCAGATGGTATCTATAAAAGGCTTGACATGCATTATTTTTAATCTTTACTAAGACTCTTCAGGAAAGTCTTTCTTTATTATAATTTAGAGATAAGAAATCTAGAGCAAGAAACATTGCTTTCCAACAGTAACATAGCCAGCGAGCTGTAGAGCTTGTATCTAAAGTCAGGTTTTGACCATATTCTAACTATGCTTTGGTTCTCATTACAAATGTATGTAAGAAACTTTACTGATTCATAGCATTTCTATCAGTTAAAAGTCCTTTTGCATACTTTTGCTGTCTACCATAACCATTTTTTGAAGTACAAAATATATAAGTGAGCTTGTATAGCAAAACTGTGCACCCATTTCAGAGGCCAAATAATGACAGGAGAGAATATGACCCACAGAATATTACTTTGCATGCTGCAGTGCATTTACACAGAGTAATGAAGGCTTTAATATCAGCAGGAGAGAGAAAAGTGACAATGGACATTAACGCTGAATTCCTGCATTCTCTCTCAATGGAGCATGAAATAAGGCATGTCATCATGTCACCACACGCTAGGAAGAATTTGCTTAGGCCCTTGTCCTTTTAGTACAGTGAGCCGGATTCACAGTGAATCAGATTCTCCAACATTGTGGCTCTCCTATATATACCTCTTCATTTCTTTCTCTTCAATCCTCTGCTTTTACAGATCTACTGTGATACTAAATTGCTACCTTGTCATGAATATATACAAGCCTTTTACATTTCTTAGATAGCAGTGAAGTTTCTTGAAAGGCAGATTATTATAGTACCAGGAAAGTGCCATTTCCTGAGAGGCAAAAAGACATTAAACCACAGAAGAAAATGTATCAGCAACAGGATTGCCTTTCTCATCTATTTATTCCACATAAATAATGCCATACATTATCAAAACCAAATTCAACCTCAGATTAATATAAAAGCACTTAATTAAAACCTGTGATAAATGAACGTTTCAAATGCACCTGACCTATTTTGTCTGTAGTAAGAAACATGTTTCCATGTCAATAAAGCTACTAAGCCACGTGGGAAGTCAAATAATAAAAAAGTATTTGAAATGTATCTCTGTAACATTTTCATATTACAGTATTTTGATTTCTTAGAAAGTTCCAACCTTGAACTATTAATTATTTTCTTATCTCACTCAAGTTGTAAAATCAAGTACTCTAAATGGTTCTACCATTTAATCGGTACTATTTGACAAATTTTTCTCAAACATTAACTACATGTGTTATATTTAAGGCATATACAAAACCTTCACTAAAATTAAATATCATTAGTTTTTAAAACTTCTCTAAGAATCACAAAATACCTATACAGATCTCATTTCAGGCCACCACCCAGCTATAAAATGGCAGTAGAGAAATGGAGACTGATTCAGAGTCTGCTGTAGGAGTGGTATTTAGTATTTTAATGAGTCTACCTAGTTCAGCGCATCCATTTTTCTTCTATTTTGATTCAGAAAAAATAGGATACATTGATTGCCTATTTTCTTGACTTTAAAAAATATTACAACAATGAAATATAGAGGGATGGGAAATGCTTGTTTCTTTTGCTTCTGCTTTTGAAACTTTATTTTATTTTGAATAATTCAGTGAGCACCTCAAATAGCCAGAATACATCAGAACTATAGTAAATATTTTCTTGTTGAGATTATATTTATAGCAGCCCCAAATGTGGTACAATAGAGTCTCTTAGCCAATCATGAATCCGTAATTAATTAACATAAAAATAACTGAAGCATTGGATGTATTTCTGATATGTATTTCTGAAAGGAAATAAGATATTTGACATACTTTTTTCTACAGTTAAGTATCCAATGTTTAGGAAATACAATTATTTTTAGGAAAGGATTTAAACATTTGTGTTTTACACAGATCTTAAAGCAAATGGTTGGATTTCAAAATTCACTATATTTACATTAAATAGATTTTAATAAATAAAATAGAAAAGAATCTCATTCACATTGTAATTCGTTATTCAGAATGATCAAAATCTTTAAATGATACTTTAAAAGTTGCATTTAATAAAAGCTTAAATATTTGATAAAATAAAAAGTGGTAAACTTAAAAGCTGTTTATCTCAAAATATCCAAATTTCAAACAGTAAGCTTCCTAAATTTTGCTTTCTCAAGAATTACAGTTGAATAGCCAATGTTTTTCCAACCAGACTGTGGATATACAGTATGGGAACGATAAGGGGCAGATGCTGTCTCAACAGCAGATCTTGAATGAGAAAAATTAGCTCAACTTCTTTGTCTTTGTTTTTCAATCAGCACATATTCACATCACAGATGGAAATCATAGTGGTCTACTCATTTCAGGTAGTCCTTCTGCCCTTTTCTGATTTCAACAGAGAAACATATTGACCAGAGAAACCAACATGCTGACAGTCGCTTGCCCTTTAAGAGAAAATGAATGCTTGCGAACATTAGATAAGACGATCATATGATTTCTTTTCTTTCTTTAAAGAAAGCAGCTGGGTTCAGGGAAATGTGGATCTGTATGTCAAGGAGTGTTTAGGGCTCATTTTGGACTTCCAAAGTAAATCATGATATTTTCACATGAGAGATTTTGTACAATAAATAAAGTTGAACATAAATTAGATCTTTTATTTTTCAGAAAAAGAGCTAATAAGTATTGAGTTAGCTATATATTGGAAATCTTTTCCTTTTGTTTTCAATTTAGGAGTAGGAAATCGTTATTGTAATAATAAAGTAAGGAAAATGTAATTGTAAATTATACCTCTCTCTATATAAAAATTGAGTGAATAAGGTGTCATCTGTATTTTTATTTGCTTTTCTAATTTTTAGAAATTGATGAAATATTAATAAAAGCTTTATTTTCAGGATTATAATTAATATTCATATTTTCTATAATTGAAAAATTGTTCATTTATTATATAACTGTTTACTACCAAATAAAACATATAAAATGTAATTCTTCATCAATATCCTTCACTGGTACAGTGAAATAGAGGAAACATGTAACCAGGACTTGCTACTCTTAATTATATGAATATTATGTCTAGAACTATCAATTAAAATGTGATTGAATAAGCCAGAGTAATACAAATTAAAAGAAATACAATGCTTTCAAGTGTGTAAGAAAACTGTCATATATGAAATAACAAAATTTGATTACCAGAATTCATATGTATTTATACACATAAAATTTGGCAGAGTTTTATCAAATAAAAGTTTTATTTTTACTTTTTATTTCAGGATTATGAGTTTTGTGACAGTGATAAATGTTCTAACTTGATGAATAAATGCATTTTATTAACTTTAAATTCAATAATATGAAAACAGACATTTAAAAAGTTGAACTCACCTAGTAAGTCAATGGGCTGCTCTATGGGTTCATTAGAAATATTTATTATACAAGCTGAAATTAAGTGGCTGAATTATGTCTGCATAATATTCTAAAATATTTAAATTTACTTTTACATATCAAAACAAAAGCTACCTTTTTCTTTCTAATACAGTAGCTGTATATTATGTATAGTGATTATTATAAATCATCTCTTCATTTACAGTAAATGTATAGAAATATTTGCCCTCTTTTCCATTTTAGTGGTTATTATTAACTTTAAATACCATAAATTTCACTGAAACCAACAATTTTCATCAAGAATCCAAGACTTTATTCTGGGCAATTCCTCTATATTGAAAAGAACAATATCCCTGCCCTATGGGCACTAATTTCTCTCTCTTATCCTTTTTACTTTCCCTTATTTACTCAAATTTGACTTTAAAATTTATGGGATTAAGAAAAGTAAGACTATTCATTATAGACTGTACCATGAAATTTATTTAATTTCTTATTATCTTTTTCAAAATAAGTGTCTGATGTCATTTCTGTTTTCTTTATATCACTCATGGTGTCCCAGGACACGTACTTCCCCTGCAGTGTTTTCTTTTTTGCTATGAGAATGTCATGTTTCCACTCAAATCTTCATGGAAACAAATTTGATGACATCCTAGAAACTCCTTACACCTACTACATTCAAAAGGTGAATGACTTCTATGCATTTTTACACTAAAAATCCTTTTGTTTTCTCTCTTACTCCTGCACCTACATATAGCATAGCGTCATGTCTTATCTACATAAAATTATAATTAATTTTCCTTTTTACTGGCTGCTTTCAATACTTTCTGTGCTTTCATTTTAGCAGAATGAGCTTGACAATTTTGAAGCATAGACTCATCATTTTACCTGTCTTGTTCATCTTAGTAAATGATGACAGTCTGAATTATTTCAGAGACTTGCAGATTCCTTGAACCTTAATTTGCCCACAACCAAATATACTCAAACTAGAAGCAGTGACTGTGATTTTAACAAATTCTCGTGTTTTAAACTTATGTGATACATATAATTATTACCTGTTATGGTTTGAACATGGTCTATCTTCCAAGGTTCAGGTGGTGGGAGCTTGTTTCCTTGAGTGGCAGTATGAGAGCTGATGGCCTCGTGGGAGATGCATAGTTCACTGGTGGCACTGCCCTCAGAAAAGAATAAAGAGCTCCTGGAGTGGTTCTCCTGAGAGCAAGCTGACCTAAAAGGCTGACAGTGACCCCATTCTTTCTCTGTGACTTCTTGTTTTGCTGTGTAAGCTCTTGCTCCAGGTGGATTCCACTTTCTAGATTCGGCTCTTGAGAGAACTTGCAACAAGCTATCAAACTTTCACCCTCCAAAACTGAAAGCTACATAAACTTCTTTTCTTTATAAATGTCTGTCCATGTATTTCAATATAGAAATGAAAAACAAACTAATAAACCACCTTAGTAGAATCTCTTTTCCTTTGTTATACTCCATTATAAGCCCCTTCTTTATTAAGAGCTAGAACTATGTTCTAATAAATAGGGCTTCGATACATCAAGTTTTTGGTAACATTTTTGGATATAGAGCTATTGGTTTTATAATACTGCACATTCAAAATCTTTAGGTTGGTCCAATATGTCCAAAATTAGCAAGATCCTTGCATAACATTACACCCAGAACCACAGTCGTGCCAGGACCTTTCCTCTTTCACAAATTCTTTTTAATACCACTTACTTTCTGACCTTTTCACATATCTCTGTTTTCCCTGGATTTTTCTTGAGAAACACCATTTTATTTAATGAAAGGCCATTTGATTTTCTTCAGTTTAAATGATGCTACCTAAGGTGAATTTTCTTTGATCCACAGTTCAGTCAATATGTAACAGTGTGGATTTTTTTAAAATGTCATTTCAATTATTTTCTATTTAGAGCATATGGTAGAATGCAGGATGCTTCTTTTTGGAGTATAGACATTTTCACGAGGTTTATTGAGATATAAGGACTTCATTCTTTATTATTTACTTTTATTTTATTCTTAGACAAAAAATTGTTTACCACTAAATTCACCTCAGCAATAACTGAGCATTTTCATAATGATTTTTACTGTTTGAGTAAGTATTGCAGATATTTGTAGAATGCTAGTGTTCCAATATCATCACATACAGTTTTGGTAGAATCCAAAGCTCGTACATGGTAAAATAACTATTTGGAAGTTCAGTATTGATATGATCAAGCTAAATTGCCACCAGATAGAATGTAGCTTCCAAGTATACAGATCTCCGTTTTTACTGACATCCTTTTAAAAGCATAGACCTTTAGAATCTTACTTGTGAAATAATCATTAACATTGGAAAGCCAAAAATTATGAGATAAAATAAGTTAAAAAAGCATCTCTGAGGAAAAGTCAGTGAAGAGAGTAGGAGGAAAACATATATCTCTGCCACTAAGATTATATATTACTGCATTTGGAGGAGGAAAAAATTAAACCACCAGCCCTGACCACTGAAGTTGAGGATGACATTAGGGGAAAAGAAGGAAAGTAAGTGATTTAATCTAATCTCCTTTGTAAATAAAGTAAGCAGATTTTTTAGGAGAGACGTTATTACATACAGAATTCTATTAGAAGTATGTCCCTTGTTTATCAATCAAACCTCAGGTATAAATATCATCTATTATTCTAGTCCAGAATGCACAGACCTGATTCCAAATGGAGTTGCTTGGGAACCAAGACTTCTTGTGTTAACTATGCCTCTTGATCATTTGTGTCCTTGAAATTGTTAGTGAAGCTTGACATCAGGCAAGATTACCAATTTGTATGAGTTGGATTTAGTGATCTGACTTTATTTTTTGATAGCTCTAAGAGCAAGTAAAGTATTATGAAATAAGATCATTTAAATCATTTTAGTGGTAATCTAAAATATGATAACCTAGGAAGAAAATTTGGAATATGAAATGTGTAAAATCCACAAGGAAATAGGAAAATTATTCAAAATATAAAATGAGGCAGAGGTAACAAATATTAAAGTATGAGGATCAATACAGGAATTATAAAATCAATTAGTGGAGGTATATAAAGAGAAACAACAAAAAAATAAATAAGTTATTCTTAAACTTCAGAGAAATAATCAAGCATTACAACATTGCAGGAAACTTTACTTATTTTGACTTACTAACATTCTATTATTAGCATAATATGCGAAAGAAGAGTCTACATATTACCTTATCTTCTCAGAGCTCCTGGTCACAGAGCAATACAATAATCCAGTGCCAAATCCATCAGCACTAACCCAAAGCCATCTCTCCAAGATCATAAAGTGGAAAATTGAGAGGCACTCTGCATCATTCTCCTAACTTGAAGCATCAGGGATCTTTCTGTGCTGCTACATGTTCAGTTTTGCTTAAACATTAGTGTGTAACATTCAAAAGGTCAAAAACTTTGTTAGAATGACTTGAAATGCAAGCCAGATGGATCACTATCTAAATGTTAAAAACATAGCATTTACATTATTATCTTAGAATGCTGGTGTACATTTTTGACCCTTTAAATTACATCAGTCTCACAATGTCACATAAATATTTACTGTGAAAGACTTCTGTATGCCATGAGGCACTGGATTCATGCTTTAAATGGCTGGCTTTCTTCTCTGTTTTCCAAGGGCAAGAAGGTGCGGAAGGCTTGCTTCTGTTATGATTCCCACAGTGCTCAGCTCTCTGATGTCATTTAGCTCTGTGGTTACACAGAATCCAGAACCATACCTGAGCCAGGGATCCAAAGTGAAAGAGGCTGAACTACTTAAATTTCTGTCTTCCTTTGTCTCTATGCAGCCACCACTTGAAAATTTAGACATCCATGTACTTTTCTTGGGTTGCCTATTTTACTTTGTTTTTCAGATTGGTAGTTCCTGGTGGGGATAGCAGTTTCTCACAGTTGTCCTTGTGGGATGATAGTTTCTGGCAAGTGTCCTTCCTTGGTTGAGCCCTAAAAAAGATGTCACTAGTGCAATTTGCCCTGCCATATTGTTTAATGATCTGGATATGTTTAAAGATACCTCAGGCAGTTGCTAGATTTCCACATTATGTAGCTTGAAAGAGAGGCAACCATTTAAAAGATTGTTGAATGTTCTGGAGTCTTAGATTTAAAATTTGTCTTCCAAATAGAAAGTTGGTTCATGTCAGTCTGTATGTATACAACCTGATCTCCTGCTAGATAAGAATAATCAACCTCCTGCTAGATTAGGAATAATCTTGTTGAATTTTTTCAAGATCAAAAAATGATATAAAGGTCACATATTTGCATTTTAAATGGGATGTGTCAGATCCTCATAATATTTTTCCGTTTCTGCTTTATCTTGCCCCAATCCCCCATGGCCATGATGATTTCAGGGGTTTAAAAGAGAACCCTGACATTTGTGCTAGTTGAATTAATATATGGAATCATATATTAATTCTATCAGATTTATACAAATCAGAGCTCTTGTTCAGTACAAATCAAGCTTCTCTAAAAATGTCAATCATAGGAAATCAAGAGGCTGAGGGAAGGCAAAGGGAAATCTGAACACTGAAAGCAAGGTCCTGCATCCCATGTGGGAAGTTGTTTTCCAGGGAGAATCAATAAGATCTTTAATGAAGTCCTCAGAATTCCTCATATAGCCAAGCACGATTAAATGATGAAGTATCTTCCATTTATGATCTCTGAGACTTGTATCACTTATGAGACATTTGCAAAGGGTTGCGGCTCACAGATTCAGGTTCCTACTTACTACAGTATAATTAGTCAGGACCATCCTGAGAAGGTCTTTTCACAGATAAAATTTCTATTGAAGTGATACTATGCTTGAATACTAATAGCCAGAATTTTCTGTGCCAGTATGTTAATTACAAGATATTTTGATATTTTGACCAAATCAAAGAAAGAGAATTATCAATGAGATAGCTAAAGAAACATATACTGGTTGCTTTTGTAGTCTGAGGACCAATCTCTGTGGTGTGTGTGTGTTTTATTTGGCTTCTAGATGAAGACATATGTTTCTGAAAAATTAAATGAAGTAAAAGTTTTTCTGATTTCTCGCTTGAAATATCTCAAATTTTATTCTTTCAAACTCTACTTACAATGCAGTTAAATCTTTGGTGAACACAGGTATTGATTTGTTTGCCTCTTAGATTGTCTTTGACTATCTTTCTTACATGTTTTTTCTTGCATAATGCAAACAGGAATGATAAATCATAATAAGAAAAAATAATTCTCATTCCAACTTTCTAGGTGAATTTGTAGGAATATTTTCAAGTGCTTGCATTTTATTTCCTGTTGCTAATATTTCCTGTTATAAAATATTTTTAAAAACCTTGTAACTTCTTTAAAACTTGTATTTTCCCATTGTCAACAACAGAGAGAATTATCTCTAGGGTCTCTGGAAAGATAATAATTTACATAAAATTTTTATAAGTCTAAAAGTATGAGATCAATTTTCAAAAGAATTAAAACACTAATTCAAATTGCTGAGAATCCTTTTCACCTTACTTACCATGGGGTTTATACCAAAACAAAGTAAACAAAAATATAATATATCTCCTAAGTGATTACTTGTTTCCATTTCATTACTTTAAGCAACTTGAAGTTATAGGAAGTGAAAAAGTAATGTAATCACTAATTGCTCTTTCAAATTTTCTTGCTTTATCATTAACAATTCAAAGAAACTCTCTTAGATAGTTACTGTAAAATTATCTCCAGTCTAACCTCATGTGTGGACCCTGGTGAACAATACATACTACACAAGTGCAAATAGTATACTGGTATATCAACTGTGAGTTATTATTAAACCCTACACTATAACATTGTGCTGTGGTCCTGAAACTTGTATGCATATATTATAGAGTAGTAAATTCCTTTTCTAGCAACAATCAACAAAATAAAATATATCCTTTTGATTATCAAAAATTTATATTTCAACTACAAAACAGTACACATAACACTTTTATATAATACCACAAGTTGAGAATCCGCAATGAACATTAACTTATTTACATCGAGATTTCATCTATCTTGGTTTGTCTTTTACAGAGGCAGAATTTATCTCTGTAGAATTTATCTGGGAAATACTTTTAGGAAACACTTTAAGAAAGGGGAAAAAGGATGATAATAAATTATATATTGTTAAGCAAGTTATTACAGTGTGTCGGGAGTAATGCTACATAATTTTAGGGTAAAATCATTTGGTTAGCCTAGTTCTCTTGCCTATAGCCCAGCTACAGAATAACTCTATTTTGGCCTCCAGTCACAACTGAGACCTCAATGATCCAGTGATGCTGTCTGTGATTCTCCAGGACAAGAAATATCCTGGGAGCTGAAAACATCCTGGGAGGAACAAACATCTACTCACTTCCTCCTTGTTCTTAGATTGTTACATCTTATTTATGCAGGGTGTACTGAACTCTCTGCAAGTCATTTGTTACATTTGTTTCTCCAGATGTGGTGTGGCAAGCTGGGGGGTTTGTCTTTGCTGCCCAGAGCCACACTGATCAGACCCAAAGCTCAGCTTCTCAGTCTCATTTTTCTACCTTTCCTGTAATTCGCCATGTACTGCTGTGGCTCGCCCGAGAGTAGGACTTAACTGCAGAGGTTCTAGTAACGTCCCCTTTTCCTGTTCTCTACATTTGGGGCCCAAAGTGGATGTGAATCGGATCCGGGGTGAACTCGCACGTGAGACAAACTTGGAGTAAGAAAGACAACACACGGATCTCCCAGGATGATTTCCGGACTTGGACGAGGGACACTGGTGGTGTGTCGAGCTAGGGGTAATTTTCTATCTTTGCTGAGTTACAACTGTGGGTCAGTCTCTGTCATTGGAGCAGCATAATAGGGAAAGGGGACGTTACCAGAACCTCTGCAGTTTAGTCCTAGTCTCCTGCGAGCCACAGCAGTACACGGCAAATTACAGGAAAGGTAGAAAAATGAGACTGTGAAGAAGCTGAGCTTTGGGGTCTGATCAGTGCTGCTCTGGGCAGCAAAGACAAAAGCCCGCAGCTTACCGCACCTTTTATTGAGTACTCAGTACATCGGGAGAAACAAATGTAACAAATGACTTGCATAGTTCAGTACATCCTGTGTAAATAAGAGGTTAACAATCCAAGAACAAGGAGGAACTGAGTAGATGTTTGTTCCTCCCAGGATGTTTTCACCTCCCAGGATGTTTCTTGTCCTGGAGAATCACAGACAGCATCACTGATCATTGAGGTCTCAGTTGTGACTGGAGGCCAAACTGGAGTTATTCTGTAGCTGGGCTATAGGCAAGAGAACTAGGCTAACCAAATGACTTTACCCTAAAATTATGTAGCATTGCTCCCTACAACAGTGAGCAACTGGAAATTAACACCATTTGGAAAACCTGAAAGATGGTATAGAATAGAGGAGACAGAGTTTTATGCCCAGCATTGTCAGCTTGCCCTACACACAGGAATGATGAGATCTGGTTGCTAGAATAATACCCCAAGTAAAGAGTTTAGAGTAGCTTTGGGATGCTCTGAAATGATGAGGAGTATGGATGTAGCACAAGGGCTCCTTCTGCACTGCCTCTTCTTGGGAATCTAGGCTTTTAACCATGTACTCTATGTAGAATGGTGCAGGATAGGATTTAAAATGCTGATGTGTTTGTGTTCCAGGACCAAATGAATGCATGGGCCAAAAAGCATATTTACAATTGAGTAAATGACTAATGCCACATCCCCTCCCAATCACAGGACACAAATATTCTGTGTATGACACAGACTGGGCGACAGCCAGTTGATGTGTTGATAGAAATTTTAATACTCTTGATTATATTTACCTGTATTATACTATGCTACCTTACATCGTTATATTTCCAATTTCCTAAATCTAGTTCTTCTGTAGTAAAATCTCCCTCAGTGGCCTTAACCAAGTGGAATTGCCATGACTGTAATAAGCTCTAATTTCCAGATACAATGCCAGGATACTTTTTGGCCAGGAATGAATTTGTCCAAAATAAACATTGCTGTAACTATCATAAGTCCAGGTTTAGTAGTATTGTCAAACAGTTTATATCTGTGGATGTATCAGTATACATTACTTCCTCGAATGTAAGGGAATGTCTAGGCCTCTACTTCATCTGCATAACGCATTTTAAGTCTTAGGCTTTTATATTCTTTAGATAAGTTGTGACACCTTATTTTGGTTTTAATTTATATTTCTATTTTTATTGAAGAAATTGAATATCATTTTATATGTCTTGGTTTTTGCATTTTCCTTTTCATAAAGCAACAAATTTTTAATTTATATTTCTAATTGGATTGTTGTTCACATTTATTATTTATTGACAAAGTCTCTAGATATAAATTTATTTAAATATGTTGAAAGTGACTGCTTCAATCCCCCACATTATTTCCACTCAATTATACCATTTTTATTATGAGTCTTATTTCTTTATTTTAATAGAGTTTAGTTAATTTAATTATTTTTTTATGGTCCATACATCTGTATCCTATTTAATAGATAGTTCCCAACAAATGGCATAAAGTTTCTGACCTACAGAATTGTCTAAACATTTCACTCTTTTATCTTTATATTAGACTCAGATTTTTGCTGTATTGGTGTTGTTGTTGTGTTTTGTTTTTGCCTGTTTGTTTTGTTCTTTTGTCTGGGACTGATTTTGTGTATGTGTAAGGTAAGGAGTAAGATGGGGACTCTAGTGTTCATTTCTTTCAAAACCTATTCCTTATTGCTGTCTTGCTAGCTTGTATCCAGTTTTTCTTCTTTCTTGGTTTAAACCTTGGGCTATATCTCAAGCATCATTGTAAGAAACAATTCATGAGAAATAACCTTAATGAACTGTTGTTTGGGTAAAATACTTGGATGTATCAACTGGATACATAGCCTCTAAAGGATTGAAAAATCTTTTCCTTTAGATTATTAATGGTATTCTACATTCTCTAGACACTTACCTCAATTATGGAAATTCGATGTTAAATTTTGTTCCTGTTTGACAAATTTTCCCCCCTTTCTGGAAGTATGTATTTTGATTACTCATATTCTAAAATTTCATGATTGTGGATTTTATCTTTTAAATTTTCTAGGACTCTTTTAAAACTATGACAAAGAAATCTAAGAATTTATGTCTTCAATCATTTATAATTTCTTATCCATTTTTTCTTTCAATGATCCAAAATTAATAACAAATTTCAAAAATGTCCAATTGTTATCATTACTCATTATATGTCAACTTGATGGGGGTAAGAATGGCCTTGGAAATAGTAAAGCACATTTGTTCATGTGTCTGTGGAGGTATTTCCAGAGATACTTATTATGGGGGCCAGCAAACTGAGGTGAGAGGACCTCCCTTGATTATGCGTGGCACAGTTCAATGAGTTTGTGACCTTGGTGGAATGAAAAGGAAAGAGAGAAGAGTGGGCTTCATTTTGTGGAAGCTCCATTCTATTTGACATGGTGTATGTTTTGCTGCTGCTGTTGCCTTTGGACATCAGACTCTGGTTTCTTTAGCCTTCCAAAGCAGGCTCTGCAGGGAGCTTCCAATCTAGGCCTGACAGGTGACTGGTACTGTATCATTGGTTCCTCTTTCTCTCCTTGAGCTGAGAAGCTACTAGATTCACTGCCTCTCCATCATGCAAATAGCTATTGCAAACTCTTCTACCTCTTAACCTGTATTCCTACCTAATAAATCCCCTGCATATATTTTTATATATTATATTAAAGTAGATAATATATTATATATCATATATGATGTTGTATGTCATGTTTTATATATAAAACATCAATTCTATTTATCTAGAAAACCCTAACCAATACACCATTTTTTTCTCAATCATAGTAATTAAGAGTTTAGACCTTTTTGTCTGAAAAGGGGGCATAGATCATGTACAGTCATGTTTGCCTCAAAATTTAAATAATGCAAATAATAATAATTCAGATGGAATTTATTATATTAAACATAAGAATATTAACACATGCAGTTTTACTGTTTTTTGCTTTTTACCAACAGAGTTTTATAGTTAGTATATATCCAATATTTTGTTACTATATGGCAATTCTTACATATTAAGCTCTAAAATGATATATGTTCTATTATTATTTTAGCAACAGATTAAGAAAACAAACATTTTTTGGCCCGGGATTTAGCTCAGTGGTTTTGCCACCTACCTTGCAAGTGCAAGGTCCTGAGTTCAATCCCCGGTACCAAAAAAAAAAAAATGAAGACAAATATTTTAAATTTGTGAACAAATATTTGTGAATTCTTAATGATATCTTCTCCATAAACTACTGTGTAATATATTATTCATGAATACACCAATCAAAAATATTTATTGAGGGCTTATTATGGTAGGTACTGTGTTAAATGAGAGCATCCAGGCTAAGTGGAAATTATAGAGCCTGTGACTTGGGGATATATAAATGAAAGGTGCCCTCATCCTTCTTCAGGTGACTTTAAAACTCTTCATTAATACTCTCATTTATATCATCACTCCCCACTGAAATGAAGACAAATACTGTATGATCTCTCCTTCTTTAAAGTTATAATTGATAAATTACATAATTAAAGTGATCTATGTAGCATCAGATTATTAGAAAGCATCCATAACACCGAATACTTAAGCCTGTCTTTTCTTCTGCTAGAAACACATAATTTATCACTGTTATTGTAGGATAACATGAGAGATATTGAAATGATGTATCATCCACAAATATTCATTACATCATTCATTTCATTGGTTTAAGATGTTTATCACTTATGTGGTTCATTCCAGACTGTTTAATATTTTCTTTGTAGTGGGCACTGTGCCAGATATTAGGGACTTTATACTGTAACTAGAGACAAAATAATATGTGCTACCATACCTTATGAAGACAGAGTCAAGTGAGATTGCAGACCAAATTGTGACTGCAAATTATGTAGTGTGGAATGTCACAGAGATATAAAATATATGGAGCTGACTATTATACCCAAGACATACAACCCTGACATGGTAAGTAACATAAGATATATTAGGGAAAATTTTCGGTCAAAGAAGTAGTGGGGTGCATATAGTCACATGAACTTTCATTATTCCACTGCACAGAGCAAGCTCAAGGACTCTGTGTGTATCTTTGTCACCAGGCTTTAGTAGAGAAAATCCAGCCTGAATACATAGCTGACCTCACTCTGTGTATGGGAACAAAGCACATTCTCACAATCATATTACATAACATACATATAGACATGTGTATATATGTATATAGACATGTGTATATATGTATATATACATATATACATATGTACACATGTATACATGTATATATGTATATATACATACACACGTATATATATAGTGGGAAAAGTGAGTTTGGCTAATATTTTATTTTATTTTATTTCTTTGTGTATTAAATTCTTTTACTGGTACATTGTACGTATAGAACACAATTACAATTCTCATTGGGAATTGTACCTTTACATAAAGCATCTTCGTTCTTATTTTTTCCCCATTTCTAGCTCTCCCTTCACGCCCTCCACCCTTCCCTATTTACAAAGACTTTATTTCCACTTTTTCCATTTCTCATCATTTTTCCTTTCCCTTCTTTCCTTTCCCCTGCCCCTCCCACTACCCCTACCCCTTTGGACCTTTCCTTCCTATTTTACATTATCGATTATTCATTCTAATAATTGGTACATTTTAGATATACAACATAATGACATTCATCATTGGAAATTTGCACCTTTACATAGTCTCTCTTGGTTCTTGTTTTTCACTCTTGCCCAGCCTTCCCTTCAACACCTCCATTCCTCCCTATTTACAAAGATTTTCTTCCTATTTTTCCATTTTCTCATATTAATCCCATTCCCTTCTATCCTTTCCCCTAGCCCTCCCACTTCCTTCCCCTTTGCCCCTTTTCTTCCTAATTCACATTACCTATTATACATTTAGTCCTTATTTACACTTTCAGTTTCTCACACCAGAGAAACTATTTGGAATTTACACATGTGTGTCCTATTTATTTCACTTAAGAGTATCACCTCAATGTGCATCCACTTAGCTAAAAATGTCTCTAATTTCTCATTATTTATGGCTGAATAGTACTCCATTTTATAAAAAAAAGACACATGTTCTTTATCCGGTCTCCAATTGATGGGCATTTGGGCTGTTTCCAAGTTTTACCTATTAAAAACTGTGCTGCTATGAACATGGGTGCACATATATCACTGTGGTATGATTCTTTTAATTCTTTGGGGAAGATCCCGAGCAGTGGAATAGCGGGGTCAAATGGGACTTCCAGTCCTAGTTCTTTAAGGTATCTCCATAGAGATTTCCATAGTGCTTGCACCAGTCTACACTCCTACCAGCAGTGGAACAGTGTTCCTCTTTCCCCACAGCCCTGCCAGCATTTGTTATTGGAAGATTTCATGATAGCAGCCATTCTTTCTGGAGTGAAGTGGAATCTCAGTCTTGTTTTCATTTGCATCTCTCCAATGACCAGTGATGCTGAACATTTTTTCATGTATTTATTTGCTATTTCTACTTCTTTGTCTGAGAAACATCTGTTCATTTCAGATGCCCATTTTTGGATTGGGTCTTTAAATTTGGGAGGTCTGATCTTTTTAAGTTCCTTATAGATTCGAGATAGTAGACCTTTGTCTGAGGAAGAGCAGGTGAAGATTTTTTCTCACATTGTGGATTGTCTCTTCACACTACTGGTGGTTTCTCTTGCTGTGCAGAAGCCTTTTAATAAGAAGAGATCCCATTTGTTGATTGTTTGTGCTAGTTCACGGGCAACTGAGGGTTTGTTCATAAAATCTTTTCCTACACTGATGTCTTCAAGGGTTCTACCTAACCTCTATTCCAACTGGTTCAGCATTTCTATTTTAATGTTTAGATCTTTAATCCATTTTGATTTTAGTTTAGTGCATGGTGAGAGATACAGGTCTAACTTTAATCTTTGGCAAGTTGAAACCCAATTTTTCCAGCACCATTTATTAAAGAGGCTATCATTCCTCCAGTGAGGGTGTTTGGCTCCTTTATCAAAGATGAGATGGCTGAGTGTGTCTGGCATTGTTTCTGCATCTTCTAATCTGTTCCACTGGTCCTCAAGTCTGTTTCTTTGCCAGTACCATGCTGTTTTTATCACAGTAGCTTTGGAGTATAGTTGCAGGTTGGGGATTGTGATACCCTCAGCCATGTCTCTGTTACCTAGAATTGCTTTTGCTATTCTGGGTCTCTTCTTCTTCCGAATGAATTTTTGGATTGTTTTCTCGAGGTCTATGAAGTATGCTGCTGGGATCTCAATAGAAATTGCATTAAATCTACATAGCAGTTTTGGAAGTATGGCCATTTTCACTATATTAATCCTTCCTACCCAGGAGCAGGGGATGTCTGTCCATTTTCTGATATCATCTTCAATCTCTCTTTTTAGAGTGCCATAGTTTTCAGAGAAGATGTCTTTGATTTCTTTTGTTAGGATGATTTCCATGTATTTCAGTTTTTTGGATGCTATTGTGAAAGGAGTTATTTGCCCTATTTCTCTCTCAGTGAGTCTGTCATTGGTGTAGAGGAAAGCTACTGATTTTTGTGTGTTGACCTTGTATCCAGCTACTTGACTGAATTTGGTTATTAAGTCTAGAAGACTTTTGGTGGAGTTCTTGGGGTCTTCTATATAGAGTATCATGTCATCTACAAATAATGACAATATGACTTCTTCATTACCTATCTTTATTGCTTTTATTTCTTTCTCTTGTCTAATTGCCGTGGCTAATGTTTCCAGAACTATATTGAACAAGAGTGGTGATAGTGGACATCCTTGTCTTGTTCCTGATTTTCGTGTGAAGGATTTCAATTTTTGACCATTTAGTATGATATTGGCTGTTGGTTTTTCATAGATGGCTTCTCTCAGTTTGAGGTAGAGACCATCTATTCCAATTTTTTGAAGGGTTTTTATCATAAATGCATGTTGGATTTTGTCAAGCACTTTTGCTGAGTCTATGGAGATAATCATATGGTTTTTGTCCTTGGCTCTATTGATATAGTGTACTATATCAATTGATTTGCTTATATTGAACCATCCCTGCATCCCTGGGATGAATCCCACTTCATCAGGGTGTATGATCTTCTTGAAGATATTGTGCATTCTGTTTGCCATTATCTTATTAAGTATTTTTGCATCTATATTCATTAGTGTGATTGGCCTATAGTTCTCTTTTTTCGTTGGGTCTTTCTCTGCTTTGGGGATCAAGGTGATGTTTACTTCCAGGAATGAATGTGGGACTGTTGCTTCCCTTTCAATTTCATTGAAGAGTATAAACAGTAGTGGCAGCAGTTCCTCTCTAAATGTCTTGTAGAATTCAGCAGTGAAGCCATCAGGGCCTGGGCTTTTCTTAGTTGATAAGTTTTTAATTACATTTTCAATTTCATTGGTTGATATTGGGTTGTTCAGAATTTTTAGGTCTTCTTTGTTCAACTTTGGTAATTCATATGTATGTAGGAATTTGTCCATTCTGTGTTGTCCATCTTATTGGTGTGTAGGTTCTGGAAGTAGGTATTGATGATCCTCTGGATTTCTGCTAGGTCTGTTGTAATTTCACACTTTTCATTCCTAACTGCATGGTTTTGAGCCTTTTCTTTCCTTTTTCTGACAAGGTTGGCTAAAGGTTGGTCAATATTGTTGATTCTTTCGAAGAACCAACTCTTGGCTTCATTGATTTTTTGCATCATTCTCTTAGTCTCCATTGCATTGATTTCTCCTCTGATCTTTATAATTTCCTCCCTTGTATGAGCTTTGGGGTTGTCCTGCTCTTCTTTTTCAAGAAGCTTGAGGTTCAGCATCAGGTTGCTTAATTGGGCTCTTTCTGTTTTCCTAATAGTCATATTCAGTGCTATGAATTTCCCTCGTAAGACTGCTTTCATTGTGTCCCATAGATTCCAATATGTTGTATTGTCATTGTCATTTAATTGAAGGAAATGTCTGATTTCTTTTTTAATTTCCTCTGTGATCCATTGGTTATTCAGAAGTGTGTTGTTCATTTTCCACATGCTTATGAAATTTTTTGAGTTTCTTTTGCTATGGATCTCCAATTTGATCGCACTATGGTCTGATAATATACAGGGGATAACTTCAATTCCTTTGCACTTACTTAAACATGTTCTATGGGTGAGTATGTGGTCTATTTTATAGAATGACCCATGTGCAGCTGAGAAGAATGTGTATTCTGATTTTGTGATGTGGAACACTCAGTAAACATCTATTAAGTTCATTTGTTCAAGAGTTTGAGTTTTAGTATTTCATTACTTATTTTTAGTTTAGTTGATCTATCTATTTGTGACAGTGGGGTGTTGAGGTCCCCCACTACAATTGTATTAGTGCATATATGACTTTTCATGTCTGTTAGTATTTGTTTTATATAGTTGGGTGCACTAGTGTTTGGTGCATAGATATTTGTGAGAGTCATCTCTTCCTCTTGGATTCTTCCCTTTACAAGGATGTAGTGTCCTTCTTCATCTCTCTTAATCAGTGTTGGTTTGAAATCTACTTGATCTGCAAAGAGGATAGCTACTCCTGCTTTTTTTCAGGTTCCTGTTGCATGAAGTAGTTTTCTACCCTTTAACTTTCAGTCTATGAGTTTCCTTTTGAATGAAGTGTGTTTCTTGTACGCAGCATATTGTTGGATTTTACTTCTTGATCCATTCTACCAGTCTATTTCTTTTGATTGGTGAATTGAGACCACTAGCTTTAATGGTTATAACTGAAAGGTATTGACTTGTCATTACCATGACTTTTTCTTTTTGTTGGGTTCTCCCCCTTTCCATTTAATTTCTTGTCATGCCAGATGGGTTCATTCTGCTTTGCTTCCTGGGGTTGTGATCATCAATTTCTATTCCTAGGATATTGTGTAAAATTCTTTGGAGTGCTGGTTTGGTATTCACAAAATTCCTCAGGTGTTCTTTGTCATGAAAGTATCTTATTTCTCCATCCATTTTGACAGATAGTTTTGCAGGGTACATCAATCTGGGTTGGAGGCTGTTTTCTTTTAGGGCTTGGAATATGTCACTCCAAGTTCTTCTTGCCTTGATGGTTTGTGTTGAGAAGTCTGCTGTGATTCTGATGGGCTTTCCTTTGTATGTGATTTGTTTCTTTTTTCGGACTGCTTAAACTTTGTTCTTCTGTTGTGTTTCTGGAATCTTAACAATTATATGCCTATGTGTAGATTTTTTTTTGATCAAGGCTATTTGGAGTCCTATATGCCTCACTTATCTGTATGTCAAGCTCTTTTCCCCTGCTTGGGATGTTTTCTGCCATTATTTCTGTGAAGAGATTTTTTTATGTCATCTCCACTCTTTCCTGTTTCTTCATCGAGCCTAAGCAGTCTTATGTTATTCTTCTTTGCATCATCTAGCAGCTGCTGGATTGATTTCTCATGTTCCCTTATAATTTTTAAGCAATTTTTCTTTTCCTGGTCACCACTTGGAATCTTATTTTCTATATCTGAAATTCTGTCCTCACATTGGCTCATTCTGCTGTGTAGACTTTCAATGGAGTTTTTCGTGTCCTGGAAATCTATTTGCATCTGTCTTATGGATTCCATTTATTTCTTATGTTGGGATTCCATCATGTTCCTGAGCTCCTCTCTAGATTTATTAATCATGTCTTGCACTAGGAGCACAATTTATCCTGTTATCTGAGAAATTATTCCTGATTTCATTTTTTCCAGATCCCCTTTTGTTGCCAGTTCAGTGGATCCAGGTGGTTGAGTATCAGAGTGTTCCATCTCATTTCCCTTTGGGTTTCTATTGGTGATCTGGAAGTCTGGTTTTGAGACTTACATGTTTTCTCATTTCGACTGGGGTGGGGTGATGTTAGTGCCTGCATGGATTACCTCCTATGAGCTGGGTGAGGTGGGACAGGGGCTAGGAGCAGCAGTAGGGATGGTGACCCAAAAGCCATTTCCTGTGGGCTGGGAGCAGCGGGAGGGATGGTGGCCTGGAAGCCCCTTCCTCTGGACCAGGAGCTGTGGGATGGCAGCTCAGTAGCCCCTCCCTCTGGGCCAGGAGCGGTGGGAGGCGTGGTGGCCTGGAAGCCCCTTCCTCTGAGCTAGGAGTGGCAGGACAGAAGGTGGCCCAAAAGCCCTTTCCTCTGGGCTGGGAGCAACGGGAGGGATGGTGACCGGGAAGTCCCTTCCTCTGGACCAGGAGCAGTGGGATGATGGCTCAGAAGCCCCTACCTCTGGGCTGGGAACAGTGGGATTCAGTACCTTGGTCTGGTGGTCTGGTGTCTCCTGCCTCTTTGTAGTGTGTAACCAGGTGGCTGCCTGTCTGCAGCGGGTTGATTTGGTGTCTTCCGCGTGACTCAGCGAGTTTGGCTTTAATACCTAGACATAAAATGTAGATCAAAGACTAGCATCTCAAGCTCCAATATCTTTATCCAGCCTACAGAGTTCCTCATACCAGGAAACATCCTTGGTAGAAGACACACTAACATCACTTTTTCAAAGACTTTCATGTCTCCCTACAGACTGTTCAGGTCAACTAATCCAGCTCTTGTACAGGTATTAAAATAAGAGGAGTAAATGTGTCTCCACAACCATCTAGTATTGTTCCTTCACTGTCCTAGTCAGGGAATTATTGTTAGGTATTGAACTGAGTCTTAATAAAATGAATTACATGAGCAGTAGAGTTTAAGTGATAGGATGAGTGTTGGGATACAGTATAGTTAGACAAACATTGTCTATTTATACACTTGCAAGGGCCGAAGACAGAAGCACACCTCAAAGATTGGCAAGTTGATTGGAGGGTTAAATACAGACAGTAAGGATGTGTGGATATAGAGCTTGCAAACTCATAATCATAGAATTATGTAAGATTTATAAATACTACTAAAATCAATTGTTTATTGTGTTAGTTACTTTTCTCTTTTTTTGCTGAGACAAAATACCCGACACCCAAAGTTAAAGGGGAAAGGGTTTACTTAACTCACAGTTTGTAGGGATTTTGGTCCATAATCTTCTGGCTTCAAGACAGAGGGTGTAACAGAGGAGAAACAGTTCATGGTCCCCACATAGTAGCAAAATCAACAAGGGATCTTTAACACTGTCTTTCTTCCCCTTTTATCTACACTACCAGGATTAGGGCAGTGCCAAACCAGTCAGTGTAGTGGTTTAGTAATCACACTCCCTTAATCCCTGCATCACACACTAGATTCAACTACCTCTGAAAAAGCCACCTAAAACCACATGAGGACTTGGGGTGGACATCTAGACCCAAACCATAAAGTTTATTATGAAGAGTAATGGATAGATTAGATCACATGTGTAGGGTACAGGATACACAGGGTGTATCATATGAGGTTTTATTTTAAAAGTATCTTAATGCAGCTGAGAGGAGAAGCTTGAGGAGGTCCACTGGATGTCCAGATACTAGTAACACATCCTTCTTTCCAGGTGAAGTTATGGTGGCTGAGCAGTGATAATAGTGCATAGATTTCAAAACTATTGTGGGAAAAACACTTTAAAAAATGTTATTTATAATGTAGCTTTTCTCATTAAATATTTCAATGTGATAATTTTTCATGTAAAAAATAACCAAGGCTAAACATGGCTATTAGATGGAGATTTTAAAATGCATGGCTTTTCAATTATACTCATGGACCTAGTTTGGAACCTATACATGTTACTACTGAACAGAGAAAGATGAAGATGCAGCTTATATTGAGACTGTTTTAGAAGATTCTTGCTAGAAAGTAGGATTTTTATGATTGCCAGTTGTTGGGTCAGGGAGGTAGCTCAGAGGCACTGCGACTGCCAGGCAAGCGCAAGGTCCTGAGTTGATCCCTGGCACCAGAAAAAAGCACATAAAAAACAAAACAAATTGCCAGTAGTGAAGGGAATCATTTTTGACATATAATACAACCTTCACATATGTAGATAAAGAGAAACCTACGGTGCCAACATATGCCCATATATTTTATTGACCCTAAACATGACATATTTGGGAAAGAAGGTGGAAGGATGATTAATAGTAATTCAATAAGAATATGGGGGATAGACCAGCAGTGACCCAAAGAAAATAGGGATATATATGGTCATTGTAGGTAGTAAAAGTTTCTATAATTTCAAATAGATAAATTATCATGAATGACAACTACAGAAATATTATTCAAATATGAAATGGTTTTTGCTCAGCTAATCAATCTTCTATCTCAAATATACCAGAAATGTTATTATTATAATTTCCTATTCAGCCAGAATATTAAATGAATAGGCTAATTTTCTACTCACATGGGTCTAGAATTTAAGTGATAATCAGTTCTGTGGAAATATTTAACTAGAGTGTTTTAAAATGACTTAAAGCAGACTTTTCAGATTTATTGTATAAATATCATTTTGAAAACAAATTATTTTAAATGATTAAGTCTCCTAAAATCTTGTAATTTTAGAGTTAAGGCTTTGAAAATATCACACATAATTGATGATTATGTGATAAAATAATTAAATTCAATTATAACAAAATTAGGAAAAACTTTATATGAGTAAATTTATTGTGATGCTTCATCACTTTGCTAGTGTTCAGAAATCAAGATTAGCTTAAAACAAAGCTAATATCCTTACCAGTCATCTTAACTGTTATCTTGTCTGAATGAATATTTTAAAGATAATATATTTCCCCATGAGAGTGTGACAGAAATATGTTAGATGACAGAAATACGTTAGAAATTGTAGATGATTCATGAGCTGATAAAAATTAAAATTGCTTTCAAACTTAAGAACTCAATCATATTCTGAGAGATATAATAAACTACATTTGCTTACTCCCTTTGTTTTATCATCTTGATAAATTCACTGTTTCAAATATGGATCACAAAGGAAAAGAAAGTAGCTGCTCATCAACAATCAATACATATGTCATGGGACATTTTACCAGACAGGAGACTTATTCTGATTTGATTAGAAGACATATTTTTAATAATTAAAAGTTCTCAATAATAAACTACATGACTTTTTCTTTAAGCAAAATATAGTATTAACATTTTTGGAGACTTACAAAATGTCACTTTATAGACTAAAAAAATGAACAAAGAAGGACACAATAACATTACTATTCTAAGGGAGTATAATTTCCATGAAATATTTTTTAAATTTGAAAAAGTATACTTGTCTTCCCAAAACTCATACCCATGTAGAAGCTCAGAATATGAATTTCTGTGGAAATAGGTAGGATCTTTGCAAATATAATTATTTCAGACAGGTTTGCACTATCTAGGGTAAACTAAAAATCCAGTAACTCTTGTCTTTCTACATAGGCCATGTGAAGACATGTACACAAGTAGGAGTGAAGCAACTACAAGTCAGGGATTGCCTAAAACAAAGCTAAGGCAGAAGCATGGGTAAGTTTCTTTTGCAGAGACTGTAAAAAGAAGCAAATCTGCCAATACCATGATTTTAGGTTTCTGTGGTTCTCAGTAGTGAGAATATAAAGTTCTGTTGTTTTAAGCCACCGAGTTTTTGGTAATTTATTACAACAGACTTTTGAACCTGATACACATTGTTTCTTCTTAGGAAGCATTTATTTAATGTAGCTAGTATGCTAGAGTCCAAGTTTTAAGTAAATTCTGATTGATTTGGACAAGATTAAATAAAATTCAAGAAAAGAGAAGAATGAGAAGTCATGGGTATTGTCCTCCAATCATTGAAATTTAGCCAATTATAATGATCCCTTTAGAAGAAGGAAAATAAAGGAAAGAAAAATTGCAATAATTTTTCTACTCCAAATGCTTAGTTCTAAAAAATATTTTCTTAAAAATATAAAATTATTATTATATGGAAGTGAATGAACATATTTTGTCTTAAACACATATTCTTAAATTTCCCTCCAGAAATATTATACTAGAATTACTACTAACACTGTACTTTTTTATTCTTCCTATTACTTTAACTGCCTTACCTTTACCAAATTAAATAAGCTCTAATTTTATTACTGTTTAGGAATAAAACCATATTTCATTCAATTTAACTTAATAAGTATTATTCAACATACTGATTATGATTTTGTGTTTTTCTATAATTTGTACATTTTCCTGTTTCAATTATATTGTATAAAAGTTGGCATTCTTAATAGCACTAACTCATTATAGTTAATGATATATTATTGTAATTTATTTTATTGTGACAATACTTTTAGCATTTGTTAATTTAGATTATAATTCCTGATACCAACACTCATTTCCTCCTAAATAACAATCTGACAACTTGAATCTAACATATTCACAATTAAACTATTATTTCTGATCAAAACAGAATTAGTTGAATTTTTCTCATTCTCAGTTAATAACAATTCTTTCTATTAAGGTGTTCAGGCCAAAATTCCTTGCTTCCTGACACAGAATTATTTGGAATTTACTGAATGGTAAGATCAGCTTTTATTAAGGTGAAGAGTCATTTTCACTATGGTAGCCCCTCCTATCCACAGGGATATCCTGTAAGATTGGTCCTCCATCACTACCCACCCCCACAATATATGCCTGAAACCATAAAGTATAGCAAACCCTATATACTTTACTAATATCCAAACTAGGTACTATGTGACTAACAAATGGCTATCATATACATTATGCACATCCCTGAGAAATAAATGCTTCATTTCCCTGGTGGGATAGAGCAGAATGGCATGCAATTTCCTTATACCACTTAAATGGTGACAACTTAAAACTTACAAATTCTTCTGGAATTTTTCATTTAATATTTTGGATTATAGCTGATTGTGTAAAACTGTGGATGAGAGAGGAATGATATAAATGTGATTTTATGCTAATGAAATTTCTGACTGGACACATTCAAGATGGGGGCTAATTGCCAGAAAAACACAATTAGAGGGTTAAAATCCCAGCTTCAACCTCCAAACTGGGGAAGACTAGTGAGTCTGAAAGTTGTAGCCATGTGTAGTAATGACTTAATCAACCATGTTAATCACACCTCTATAGAAAGCCCTGAACTATGGGGTTGGAAAGCATTTAGTTTGGTGAATACACTAAAGTGCTAGGAGAGAAATGTCTCATCCATTGCCTGGTAGCTAATGTCAGAATTGAACTGAATTGTAATATTTCCTATTGCTCTCAGGGAATTGGTGTTAGAAATGACTCCTATATTTGGTGTCAGAAAAACTTGAGATCTTATTTATTCTTAACTTTATAGTTCTCTCAAATCATATATATAGAGATTGATAGAAAATTCTTTAGCCCCCACACTTAACATCTTCCACAATCTATAATTTCTGCACATCTCATTATTTATTTTCTTGAACATATTAGCCAATAAAATTTAAAAACAATTTTAAAATTATATTTCATAGCTGAAATATGTAAGTCTTCTATTTATGGAATATACATTTTCTCCTGTGTCGTTTCACAATTTACTTGGAAAGAATTATTTATATGCCTAATACTGGGAATGCTAAATTATTAAGGTCATAGGTAACTTCTTCTCTCTCCAGAAAGGTTTCACCTTATTATGGAAAGCAGATAAACTGTGGTGTGTCCCTTTGGTTGGATCTTAAACAGAGGTGATTCAAACCTGGGTAATAGGTTTGTCAGGGGTCTTTTCATCTCTGGTTTGTACCTGATCTCAGATGATGATTCTCTACATTTTCTAATTAAGATTTTAAGAGATGTGAGCCTAATTCCTATTTTCTTAGTATCATGAGAATGCTGATATATTCATTCTATCTTTCAATCGATTCTTGCTTTTTACTTCTTTTGCCTCCTGCAATTCAAAAATTTGGCAAATGCATTGAAGGAAAAGTCAACAGTGTTTGGATCATATTATTGTATGTTCCTTCTCACTGAATCTGTATTTATTTACTATGGCTGGCATAACTAAGTACCACAGACTGCATGACTTGAGACACAAATGTATTTTCTCACAGTTAAAGAGATACGACACCAAGGTGTTGTCATGATTCATTTCTTTTGAGGTTTTTTTATAGATTACCATCTTCCAGTGTCTTCACATAGTCTTCAGTTTTTTGTTTTTCTGCCCTAGTCCTCTTCTTATAAGGACACTATAATGTTAAATTAGGGTTCTTCTATATGGCCCCATTTTACTTTACCTCTTTGAAAACCCCATCTCCAGATAGAGTATACCTTGATGTTCTCAGGTCTAGGACTTCAACAAATTAAATATGCAGGGTGTTGGGGAGAGAGCTCAGACCATAACACTACCTTAACTATGCACCAGGAAATTGGAGGCAGACCAAGTCTAGTTCCTTATCCCATCGAGGGGAATATTCTTGTTTTTCCTGATGATGTGCCTTTTAATCAATGGAGAAGAAATGGCTTCTGTACTTCCAAAGCCTCTTGTCTCCACATCTCTGAATTACAGATTTCCATCTAATTTCTGTTGGATTCACTTCTAACAACACCACTGTCTTTGGGAGTGTGTTTGGATTCTCAACTTCTACATTGCCACTAGGAAGAATAGATAAATTTCTTGATGGGAAAAACATGAGCATAAAATGTAGAACCTCCATGTTTCTTTGACTTGTCAGTCTTCCAATGTGTACTTCCATGTGCATGCACACACACATACACACTCACACACACACACAATCAAATAAACACACTGTCACTAGCACATAGAATAGCTTCCTTTGTTTCTTTTGGTAGTAAAGTTAACACATAATGAGCTAAACCAAATCCATTATATTTAGAAACAAAAAATGCAACCATAAATAAAGCCAACATTAAATATATTAATTGTGAGAAGAGAGGCAGAGGTTAGATGTGGTTGTGTAATTGACTTCATTATTATACCAAAGAGATGATATAATGCAATAATATAAAAGTGATTATTTGGGTGATATATATATATATATACTTAGAATAATATAGGCATACATATGTACAAAAGTGAATATCATACCTAATGCTACATCTATTGATATATAGGAGTTTAAATATATAGAATTTACCCTATATTTGCCTATTCATTAAACATGGCGCTTTTAAACTGCATTTTTTTCACTTTAAATCTTGATTGGTTTTAGAAGTCAAAGTGTTACCGTGGAAAGTCTGAGATTTATTTTCCTTTTGTAGGCAGTTTGTACTCAAGCATTGCTGACATGATAAATTATCTGAATCCAATCCTCTGATCATGAAGGCAAATGAAAGTTGCATTAACTAAATAAACATAGCTAAACTAGATGACAGAGAGAGAGAGAGAGAGAGAGAACACAAAGTAGGAAATGTTTTGAGGAAAAATACTGTAGAATCTTTCTGTCTATTCTGAGTTCCAATATTTGCAGTCCTGTGCAAGCTCAGAATTTTTAGGCTTAGACTATTTTCCCAGTTCTGTGGAGTTTTCCCACCCACAGGCATAGTGCTGGAGTAATTGAGGTATCCTTATTGCTTTGTCTTCTACTGGGAATCCCAGATCTATGAAATGCCTGTATTCTGTTTTTTCTTCAAGTTTTCATGTTTACAGTGAGAAGTTATGTTTAATTCTTGTTACTCTAACATGGATATTACTTAAAATCCGTAATTACATTTTATTAATTTTGAGTTCATTATGATATAAGAAAACAGATATAAATAAATTTCTAGATGAATTTTTGAATGACTATTGCCATTCATGTAAAGCAATGGTTTTCTTTGAGAATTACATTAGTTTTCTATTTTAATTCCTTATATCATAATATATATTCTTAAGTAAATCTACATTTTTAAAAAATTTTATACATATTTTGATTTTTTTCCATCAAATATACATACTCAATATCTTATAGAGACAATGTTAGTTAAGAAATTTGACACTGGATTTCTAAAAAAATGCCTTGTGGTTTTACTTCTTTAGGTATTTCATCTACATTTTTCTTTAACCTGTTGGCATGATACAATACAAAGAGTTTCCTGTTTGAATTGTTTTTTATTACTAGAATGAATCATATTTGTGAGAGAAACATTATGTACTGTATTTTTTATAGTTATGTGATATTACTGCACTATATTCATAAATAATATTGATTTATATTCTGAGTTATTTGATCAAACTCTCAAGTTAATATTTTGATAAAATAATACAATGTTTTCCAGAATGCTTCTTGCTTTACATTCTTCACATTGTTAAAAGATGTTTTTTATGTGATTGTCTGATAAAAATGCAAAAAAACTATATTGTCTTAACTTTTTGTGACAATTATTCTGAGACATACTTTGCAATATACTCTGGTGATAATTGTTTTAATATTTCTTTTTTCTTAAAACTTTTACTACTTGATCTGAATGTATTTTATTTCTAATTATCATTTTGTCTTTCTATGATGTTTTGGCTTGTATTCTTTCCAGTCAATCCATTATCATGTTGGGTTTTTTTTCAAGTTCATATATTTGGGCTTATATCTTGTTCAAATTTTTCCTCCTTGGTCTATTTAATCTACTGAATTATGTCTTATTTTCTGAATTAAAATTATACTTAATGATTTTTAAATATATTTTCATGTTAAAATTTCCCTGAGAATAGCTTTTTTTCTGAATGTATGTATTTGATCTGAGTATGATATACTTAATCATATTGCAAACATCATTTAATTTTGAAAAGTTGTTATTCTTTGATGTTAAGTGAATGTATAAATGTTCATGTTATGTTACTTTTTCTTTTCTTTTTTTTTTTACAATGGTAGAAGTTACTTTTCTTCTAGGACTAAAATTTACTGACTTCATGTCAAAAAATAATACTGATTCCTTAAGTATGGATAATTTGAATTCTTTTTATAGACTCTTTAATAAGCTTATTAATGGGCAAAAATACCTCTAAGAGTTAGCATTTTTCTCTTTTAACAAAAGTTCATTCAGATCAATGAGTAACATAACATGCTCCCATATGTCCAGATATATCACCAAACTTAGTGCAGTGACATATTAACATCAGCATGAACTGACACATCATACTAGCATAACATGTGTTTTTTAAACAATCGCTCTGTCAGAAATTTATTATTCTGCAATAAAGGACAAATTTGAGTCATTTGCATAAAAATAGATGTACCTTAAGTCTATAATGTTAAGTAAATTAAAGCAGACACACAAGCTTAAATGTCACATGGTTTCTCTTACATGAGAAGCCCACAGCGTACATAAATGACAAATTAAAAGATAGATAATAGACAACAAAAGGGTAGATCTTTTGCAAATGGGAAGGGGACCAATAGATGAAGAGAAGCAGAATGAAGAAGAGGGGGTGAAAATGAAAAAAGAATTAAAATGTCATATATTATATACCACTTCCATTTGATGAATGTAATCATTACTGCAAACACACTAATAAAAATAAAAATTAAATGAAATTTTCATAATTTATTAAGTTTCTGTAATCGTGATTTGAACATAGAAAAGCAAAAGAGTAACAGCTTGCCACAATAATTGCATAGTGCCAACATGTTATTAAAATCACCAGAGGAGACTAACATTGATTTAGGCAAAAAATTTTGAAAGGACCCTCTGATCTCATGAAATTTCACAGAGCCAATATCTCATAAACAACACATTTCTCAGTTTAGCAGTCTAGAATGCAAAATAAACAAAGAAAAAAGAAAAAAGGAAAAAAAGATATGTTCCACACTGAAGAATGAAGTATTATTAAAATAATTATTTATGATGTTATATTTCAGTATAGGGAGACCTTCATCATGCATTCAAGTATGCATTTGTTACTTTAATGAAAATTGGAAGCTTTAGAATCTGGTAAAATACCTTGGAGCAGGCATAAAATATTTTTGAAGACATTTTATCCTTTAGAAGGGTTTCAATCTAAAGAAATCTGAGAAGATAATGCACAGAAATTCCATATGTACAAACACCCCGGTTCACTTCTTATTAGCTAGCATCTTAGGTTAGTTAGCATGCCACATTAACTGCAGGTACTGAATAAACATTGATACATTTATTGTTACTATTAGTGATATTCACTAAAGCTTGTGGTCTATTGACATTTCTTCAATTGTCCCCTAATGTCTTTCTGTGCTGTAGGGTCCCATCCAGAATATTACATTTATTTTCTTGCTATGCTTTCTTAGGTAACTTAACATTTTAATAGTTCCCCAGACTTTGCTTATTTTTGATAACTTTGTTGGCTTTGAGAAATACTTGTCAGGGGTTTTACAGGATATCCCTTTTGTCATTTTAGTTCCACACTATTAATAGAATAAGATTGTAAGTCTTATGGAGAAAGACAAGCACTATTTTTGTCACATCATATTAAAAGTACATCCTATCAATGTGACTTATCATTGCAGATTTTGTTCCTAAGCCCCGGATGTGTCTGTCAGGTTTCTTCATTGTGAAGTTACTTTACCCCTGATCTTTTCTATTCTATTCCTTCTCAGCAGTCAAGATCTCCTCTATGCATGCTCCCAGCCCAGAGGCAGGGGCTTCTGGGAAGCCCTTCCACCACTCCCAGCCCAGAGGTAGCTTCCTGGCCACTGTTCCACTGCTCCCAGCCCAGAGGAGGTGAGCCACATGGGTGCCAATAGCAACCCCCCCCCCCCAGGTCGCAATGAGAAGACACATAAACAAGTCTCAAAACCAAACTTCCAGATCACCTACAGCAACCCAAAAGGGAAACGAGATGGAACACTCTGATACTCAACAACATGGATTCCATGAACTGGCAACTAAAGAGGATCTGGAAAAAATGAAATCAGAAATAATTTCTCAGATAACAGCAGAGATTGTACTTGCAGTGAAAGACATGATTAATAAATCTAAAGAGGAGCAGAGGAATATGAAGGGATCCCAGCATAGGAAACAAATGGAATCCAAGAAACAGATGCAAACAGATTTCCAGGAAAGCAAAAACTCCATTGAAAGTCTACACAGCAGAATGAGCCAATGTGAGGACAGAATTTCACACATAGAAGATAAGATTGCAATTAGTGACCAGGAAAAGAAAAATTGCTTCAAAATTGCAAGGGACCATGAGAAATCAATGCAGTAACTGCTAGATGATGCAAAGAAGAATAACATAAGACTGATTTGGAGTCAACCAAGAAACAGGACAGAGTGCAGAGGACATAAAAAAAAATGTTCACAGAAGTAATGGCAGAAAACTTCCCAAGGAGGGGAAAAGAACTTGACATACAGATAAGTGAGGCATAGAGGACTCCAAATAGCCTTGATCAAAAAAAAAAAAAATCTACACATAGGCATATAATTGTTAAGATTCCAGAAACCCAACAAAAGAACAAAGTTCTACAAGCAGTGAGAGAAAAACATATCACATACAAAGAAAAACTCATCAGAATCACAGCAGACTTCTCAACACAAACCCTCAAGGCAAGAAGAGCTTGGAGTGATGTATTACAAGCCCTAAAGGAAAACAGCTTCCAACCCAGACTGATATACCCTGCAAAACTATCTTTAAAAATTAATGGAGAAATAAGATACGTTCTTGACAAGGAGCACCTTAGAAACTTCGTGAATACCAAACCAGCACTCCAAAAAATTTTAAACAATATCCTACAAACAGACAATGAGGATCACAACCCCAGGAAGCACAGAAGGAAGAACCCACAGGGCATGACAAGAAATAAATATGAAGGAGAAAATCCAACAAAAAGGAAAAGTCATGACAATGATAACTAAATTTGTATCAGTTATAACCATCAATGTTAATGGTCTCAGTTCACCAATCAAAACAAATAGACCTGCAGAATGGGTCAAGAAGCAATATACAGCAATGTCCTGCATACCAGAAGCACACTTAATTCAAAAAGAAACTCATAGACTGAAAGTTAAAGGGTGGAAAACAATACTCCATGCAACAGGAACCTGGAAAAATGCAGGAGTAGCTATCCTCTTTGCAGATCAAGTGGATTTCAAACCAACACTGATTAAGAGAGACAAAGAAGGATGCTACATCCTTGTAAAGGGAACAATCCAACAGGAAGAAATGACAATCATAAATAGCTATGCACCAAACATGAGTGCACCCAACTATATAAAACAAATATTAATGGACATGAAAACTCATATATGCACAAATACAATTGTAGTGGGGGACCTCAATACCCCTATGTGACAGATAGATCAACTAGCAAAAGATAATGAAATAGTAGAACTCAATCGAACTTCTGAAGAAATGAACTTAACAGATGTTTACAGTGCTCCACCCCATAAAATCAGAATACACGTTCTTTTCAGCTGCACACAGGTCATTCTCCAAAATATACAACATACTCGCACATAGAACAGGTTTAAGTAAATGCAAAGGAATTGAAATTATCCCCTGTATATCATCAGATCATAGTGCAAGGAAATTGGAGATCCATAGCAAAAGAAACTCAAAAAATTTCATAAACACAAGGAAATTGAACAACACACTTCTGAATAACCAACGGGTCACAGAGGAAATTAAAGAAGAAATCAGACATTTCCTTCAATTAAATGACAATGACAATACAACATATTGGAATCTATGGTATGTAATGAAAGCAGTCTTACATGGGAAATTCATAGCAGTGAATGCAAATATTAGGAAAACAGAGCTAGCCCAAATAAATAACCTGATGCTGAACCTCAAGCTTCTAGAAGAAGAAGAGCAGGACAAACCCAAAGCTCATACAAAGGAGTAAATTATTAAGATCAGGGCAGAAATCAATTCAATGGAGACTAAGAGAAAAATACAAAAAAATCAATGAAGCCAAGAGTTGGTTCTTCAAAAGAATAAACAAAATTGACAAACCCTTAGCCAACCTTATCAGAAAAAGAAAAGAAAAGGCCCAAATGCTTGCCATTAAGAAGGAAAAGGGTGAAATTACAACAGACCCAGTAGAAATCCAGAGGATCATCAATACCTACTTCCAGAACCTATATGCCAATAAGTTGGAAAACCCAGAAGAAATGGACAGATTCCTAGATACATATGAATTACCAAAGTTGAACAAAGAAGACCTAAAAATTCTGAACAACCCAATATCAACCAATGAAATTGAAAATGTAATTAAAAACTTACCAACTAAGAAAAGCTCTGGTCCTGATGGCTTCACTGCTGAATTCTACAAGACATTTAAAGAGGAAATACTGCCACCACTATTTAAACTCTTCAATGAAATTGAAAGGGAAGCAATAGTCCCAAATTCATTCCTAGAAGCAAGCATCACTTTGATCACCAAAGCAGAGAAAGATCCAACAGCCAAAGAGAATTATTGGCCAATCTCACTAATGAAGATAGATGCAAAAATCCTTAATAAGATACTGGCAAAAAGAATGCAGAAGATCATCAAGAAGTTCACACACTTTGATCACTTGGGATTCATTGCAGGGATGCAGGGATGGATCAACATACATGAATCAATCAATGTAATACACTATATCAATAGAGCCAAGGACAAAAACCATATGATCATTTCCATAGAGGTGGAAAAAGCATTTGACAAAATCCAACATGCATTTATGTTAAAAAACCTACAAAAAATTGGAATAGATGGTCTCTTCCTCAATCTGATCAAAGCCATCAATGAAAAAACCACAGCCAGTATCATTCTAAATGCCCAAAAACTGAATCCTTCACACTAAAATCAGGAAGAAGACAAGGATGTCCACTATCACTACTCCTCTTCAATATAGTTTTGGAAACATTAGCCATGACAATTAGACAAGAGAAAGAAATAAATGGAATAAAAATAGGAAATGAAGAAGTCACATTGTTGTTATTTGAAGATGACATGATATTCTATATTGAATACCCCAAGAACTCCACCAAAAGTCTTCTAGACTTAATAACTAAATTCAGTCAAGTAGCAGGATATAAGGTCAACACATAAAAATCAATAGCTTTCCTCTACATGAAAAACAGACACACATAGAGAAATAGGGCAAATAATTCCTTTCAAAATAGCATCCAAAAACCTGAAATACCTAAGAATCAGCCTAACAAAAGAAATCAAAGACCTCTTCTCTGAAAACTATGGCACTCTGAAAAGAGAGATTGAGGATGATATCAGAAAATGGAAAGATATCCCCTGGTCCTGGATAGGAAGGATCAACATAATGAAAATGGCCATACTTCCAAAACTGCTATATAGATTCAATGCAATCCCAATTGAAATCCTCACAGCATACTTCATGGGCCTTGAGAAAACAATCCAAAATTTCAATTAAAACTAGAAGAGACCCAGAATAGCAAAAGCAATTCTAGGTAACAGAGGCATGGCAGAGGGTATCACAATCCCCAACCTGCAACCATACAACAAAGCTACTGTGATAAAAAAAAGCATGGTACTGCGAAAGAAACAGACCTGAGGACCAGGGGAACAGATTAGAAGATGCAGAAACAATGCCAGACACACTCAGCCATCTCATCTTTGATGAAAAAGCCAAACACCCTCACTGGAGGAAAGATAGCCTCTTTAATAAATGGTGCTGGAAAAATTGGGCTTCAACTTGTCAAAGATTAAAAGTAGACCTATATCTCTTGCCATGCACTAAACTAAAATTGAAATTGATTAAAAATCTAAATATTAAAGTAGCAACACTGAACCGACTGGAACAGAGGTTAGGTAGAACTTTTGAAGTCATCAGTGTAGGAAAAGATTTTATGAACAAAACCTCAGTTGCCCATGAACTAGCACAACAATCAATAAGTGGGATCTCTTCTTATTAAAAAGCTTTGGCACAGCAAGAGGAAACCACCAGCAGTTTGCAGAAACAACTCACAATGTGGGAAAAAATCTTCACCTGCTCTTCTTCAGACAAAAGCCTACAATCTCAAATCTATAAAGAACTTAAAAAGATCAAACCTCTAAAATTTAAAGACTCAATCTGAAAACGGGTATCTGAAATGAGCAGACATTTCTCAGACAAAGAATTAGAAATAGCAAATAAATATATGAAAAAATGTTTAACATCACTGGTCATTCGAGAGATGCAAATGAAAACAACGCTGAGATTCCACTTCACTCCAGAAAGAATGGCTGCTGTCATGAAATCAACCAATAACAAATGCTGACTTGTCTGTGGGGAAAGAGCATCCCTGGCCCACTGCTGGTTGGAGTGTAGACTGGTGCAACCACTGTGGAAATCAGTATGGAAATATCTCAAAGAACGAGGACTGGAAGTCCCATTTGACCCAGCTATTCCTCTGCTGGGTATCTTCCCCAAAGAATTAAAAGAATCCTACTCTAGTGATATATGTGCACCCATGTTCATAGCAGCACAATTTGTAATAGCTAAAACTTGGGAACAGCCCAAATGCCCATCAAGTGGAGTCTGGATAAAGAAAATGTGTTTTTTTAATAAATAGAGTACTACTCAGCCATCAAAAATGAGAAATTAGAGACATTTATAGCTAAATGGATGTACATTGCAGCAATCCTCTTAAGTGAAATAAATAGGACACACATTTTTAATTACTGATTCGTTTCTCTAGTGTAAGAAACTGAAAGTGTAAATAAGGACCAAATGATATAATAGACAATGTGAAATAGGAAGGAAAGGGGCAAAGGGGAAGGGGAAGTAGGAGGGGCAGGGGTAACAAAGAAAGGAATTAAATTAATATGAGAAAATGGAAAAATGGGCACAAAGTCTTTGTAAATAGGGTGGGATGAAGGGGTTGAAGGGAGGGCACGGGAAGGGGGAAAAATAATAACCAAGACAGATTATGTAAAGGTGCAAATTTCCAATGATGAATATCATTATATTTTATACCTAAAATGTACCTATGATTAAACGAATAATTGATAATATGAAATAGGAAGAAAAGGTCCAAAGGGGTAGGGGAAGTAGGAGGGGTAGAGGAAAGGAAAGAAGAGAAAGGAAAACTTTTGAGAAATGGAGAAAATGGAAACAAAGTCTTTGTAAATAGGGAATGGTGGAGGGGTGAAAGGAGGGCTGGGAATTGGGAAAAATAAGAACCAAGATACATCATGTAAAGGTACAAGTTCCCAATGAGAAATGTAAATGTACTGTATACCTAAAGTGTACCAATAAAGGAATTAGAAAAAAGAAAAAGAAATTACTTTACCCCCAACCACTTCCAACTCTCTGCTCTTTTTCAAAGTGATTAATCAGCATCTATTTCTCCATCACCTTAACTAAAGTTGTTCCATACATTGTAATAAGAATAAATCTAATTTTTACAATTCACATCTCTCCCCTCCTGGAATTCTTCAATTTCCAACATGAGTACTCTTAATTTGGATGTATTAAGGTAACTTCTTTGTGCTTTAGATTTCTATGGATTATTACACATGCCAAATATCACATATTGGTGATTTCAGTATCATAAAGAATGGTTGCATCATTCTGAGAACTCTGTGCCTCCCCTATTTTGACTTGGCCCTAGCTCAGTCCCCTGGAATCCACTGATGTTTTTACTATGTCTACTGTTTTGCCTTTTGCAAAATGTCATATGTTGAAAATCATATATTATGATGTAATGTCAGACCAGGTTCTTTCACTTTGCAATATTCGTTTAAGGTTCATTCATATAATTTTTTAACTTGGTAGCTCATTTTTAAAATTTATTGATTAATATCCCCTTGTATGTATTTACTAAAGCCTCTATACATTTCTTGAAAGACAGTATAATTAATTTTAGATTTTGATGATTATGAATACTAACATGAATTCATATGTACGTAGGTTGTTATATAGACATACATTTTGAACTCAGTCAGGTAAATAGCTAAGAACACAATTTTTGGATTGTATACTAAGTATGTTTTGCTTTGTAAGTAATTGTTAAATGTCTTTCCAAAGTATCTTATACTATTTTTGTTTTCAAGACCATGAATGAGTCTATTGCTCAGCATTTTGGCCAGCATTTGATCTGATCTTGTTTGTCTTTTCTTAAATCATCTTTTTTTTTTTTTTCTTAAAGTCACGTATACAGTGTGTACGGTTTGTTAAATTAGGTAATATTATCATGTTTTTGTTTAATTTGATAAATTATATTTAGCATCTTTTCATGTGCTTATTTTCCTCTGCAATTCTTTGCTGAGGTATCTAGATCTGATTTATCATTTCAAAATGTTTTATACTTCTTCTTCCTCCTCCTCCTCCCCTTCTTCTTCTTCTTCTTCTTCTTCTTCTTCTTCTTCTTCTTCTTCTTCTTCTTCTTCCTCTTCTTCTTCTTTTTTTTTTTGGTGGTACTGGGGATAGAACTCCAGACCTTGTACTTGTGAAGCAGGAGGCGGAACCACTGGGCTAAATCCCTGGCCCACATATATTTTCTTCTTAATGTTTATAGCTATGTTTCTTATATGTGGCTCTGTAATATGTTTTTAGTTTTATGAAAGCTACGAAGACTTTGAGTAAATTTATTTTTGAAACATATGAATATCTAATTTTTCAACACTTAATAAATGAGAATGCTATCCTTCCTGTATTGATTTACTTTTGTCCCTTATTAAAGATCAGTTTAAACAATACTTGCATGGATATTTATTCATTTGCTATGCACACTGCCATAATTATTTTGCTTTTGACATAAAGCTTTTGGATAATGTTAGTTTTCCAAATTTGTTCTTTTTTTTAGTATCATATTGGGTGTTCTTGATATTTGCTTTCTTATGTTTTAAAAATATTTTATAAGTAACATGTTTATAACTGTATGTCTGTCTTTATGTATATAAACATATATAAGTATATAAATGGGATTTGGGGGGAAATGAGGCAGAGTCTCACTGCATATATATTTTATAATGAGTTTATCCTAGCAAAAATGAGGCTTTGATTAGAATTATTTTGTATATATAGATTTAAAATGGGAAAGAATCAACATCAGTAATTTTATTGTGGTAATCAAACATGGGTTTCCCTCTATTCAAATGTTCTTTATTTCTTTTATCAGAGCTTTGTATTTCCATAGGTACTTCCCATGTTTATTATGTTAGTCTCACAAAAAAATATTAAATTGAAAATTGCCTTTTTTTAAAAGCAGTCAAATCATTCTCTCTTAGCATATGAGAAAATAATTTAATTTTATATAATTTTATATCCTTCAGTTATAGAAATCTGTTGATTTTGGGGTGCTTTCTACATAGATGTTCATGTTATTGATGAACAAAAATTTATTTATTTGCATTTTATACTTGAATTATTTCCTTTTTATTTCTTATTACACTACTGAAAAATTCTAACATGTTGTTTAATGGAGATGGTGTGGGATACTCTTACATTATTTCTAAAGCCTGAAAGTGTCTACTTTCTAGCCATTAATTACAATGTCGACTGACTGTAAATATATTTCCATTAAATTTGAAGATCTTTTCTACTTTTGCTTACCTGAGATTATTATCTTTTTAAAGTTATAAATGGTTTTGTGATTTTTTGTGAAATAGTTAATCTGAATTAGTTGATATGATCAAATATGTTTTTTTCTTTTGCCAATTAATATTTTGGATTACATTAATTTTCAAAATTTAAATCAGTCTTGCATATGTGAAATGAATTCCGCTTGATTGCTGTGTGTAGTTCTTTTATTATATTGTTGAATACTACTTGGTAATATTCTATTGAGAATTTTTTTTTAATGTATGTTATTTTTATGGGAAGGATAAACTACAATTTTCCATTTTCCAGTGTCTCATTAAAGGGAAGTGACAGCTTCCTAGTTCTTTCCTTGCTGGAGCTTAAATTGTAAGTCCCAAATATTGGTTCCACTTTCAGATTTTCTTGAGGGAGAAAAGTTGGTCAGAACTTTATAGTAGTGGATATATAGTATACATAGAAAACTTCTAAATGCATATCTCCAACTTTCTCAAGTTCTCACAAAACGTATTTTTTTCAATTTCTGTACATAAAAGCTATACTCTCTTTTAATTCAGTAACATACTTTCCCCTAAGTTTTGAAAATTCACTTCAAATACACAGACAGGTACAAGAAGCCTAAAGATGAAATGACCTTGGATATGAAATCAATTATATATAAATGTCTAGCAGATGAAGCATGACAGACCATTAATATACCCAGGGTTGCGTTACTGCCCAGAGGTTTGTAGTAGTAACTTTAAATACCTACCTAGTGTGATGATAACTCTGCTTCTCATTACCTGGCACTCTCAATTTAAATAGTAACTTCAGCAGTTTATCTGTGCTCTCCTTCCTTTTTGTCATCATTATTGATCTGGGGTAAATAATTTTCATAGTTTAGCTATCATAGTTTTCTAATTTTGATTATAATACTTCACCAGTTTTTAATCTTTAGCTGAAATGAAGAAATTATTTTTCATACATAAACAACAATTTCCAATTATTGAATGAGTGTAACTGAGCATGATTCTTTCTCAAACTGTTCTAATTTGTCTGTTATTTGGTACTTATATCATTTTGTCATTAAATCCTCATGTTTAGTCTCTTACTCAATGCATCATACTACAGAACTCAATAATTATACTGTAATGAATTGGGATGAGATGAAAACAAGCAAAATGGTTTCTTCATATTGAAATATTGATTTAAAGATTCTTTTTTAAATTTGGAAAAGTAGCAACTTAGGTCTGAATTTCTATATAGTTAATATTGGCTAGATTGGACTATATGTTACTATCTTTATTATGTTTCCTTTATTCTCTGTATTGAGTGTGCATGGGTTCATTTTATTGAAAAGTAAGCCCATGGGCTGTATAATTAAATATAATATGTATACTTTCATGATATTCTTTCCTTCAAAGTGAATTACTTTTGAATATATTAAACCATTTTGTTTTTATTGCAGAAATATGTGATGACATTGACATGAAAAATAAACCGTATTCTGGATAAGATGTCCAGACTATGCTACACAAATTACATTTAAAGATTCTTTTACCTTATCTCAATGCTTCAGACAATTTTAGGCTTAAAAAAACATGTTACAATGACATACATTTATATAGTTTAAAGGATCGGGTATTTTACTTACATATCTCTGAGACTGACAAGGCCATTCTTTGAATGAAAGCTAACAGAAAACAATGTGATTCTTCTCAAAGGTAATCCCATCCTCACTCATGTTCAATTCTTCAATTTCAGACATTATCTCCACTTTGCCCTTTCATAGCAATTTAAGTGCATGAGCTCTTCATTGAGAACTTGTGTCATGAACTCGTCAAATAGTCACTTACATAGAATAACTCACACTATCTTGCTCTTAAACTTCTATGGGCTCACCTGAAAACAACTGGAACAAGAGACATTATTATGACAAATTTTCAAATATAATTAATTACTAATAGTTTTTATTAAATTCTTTTATTTGTACATTGTAGGTATACAACACAATTATATTTCTCACTGGGAATTGTACCTTTACATAATGCATCTTGGTTCTTATTTTTTCCCCATTCCTAGCCCTCCCTTCATGCTCTCCACTCTTCCCTATTTACAAAGACTTTATTACCATTTTTTCCATTTCTCATCATTTTTCCTTTCCCTTCTTTCCTTTCCCCTGCCCCTCCCACTACTCTTACCCTTTTGGACCTTTTCTTCCTATTTTACATTATCGATTATTCATTCTAATCATTGGTACATTTTAGGTATACAATATAATGACATTCATCATTGGAAATTTGCACCTTTACATAATCTCTCTTGGTTCTTATTTTTCACCCTTGCCCAGCCTGCCCTTCAACCCCTGCATTCCTCCCTATTTACAAAGATTTTGTTCCTATTTTTCCATTTTCTCATATTAATCCCATTCCCTTCTATCCTTTCCACTAGCCCTCCCACTTCCTTCCCCTTTGCCCCTTTTCTTCCTATTTCACATTACTTATTATACATTTAGTCCTTATTTCCACTTTCAGTTTGTCACACCAGAGAAACTATTCTGGATTTACACGTGTGTCCTATTTATTTCATGTAAAAGTATTGCCTCAATGTGCATCCACTTAGCTATAAATGTCTCTAATTTCTCATTTTTTATGGCTGAGTAGTACTCCATTTTATAAAAAAACACATTTTCTTTATCCAGTCTCCAGTTGATGGGTATTTGGGCTGTTTCCAAGTTTTAGCTATTACAAACTGTGCTGCTATGAACATGGGCACACATATATCACTGTGGTATGATTCTTTTAATTCTTTGGGGAAGATCCCCAGCAGTGGAATAGCAGGGTCAAATGGGACTTCCAGTCCTAGTTCTTTGAGATATCTCCATAAGAATTTCCACAGTGCTTGCACCAGTCTACACTCCCACCAGCAGTGGAGCAGGGTTCCTCTTTCCCCAGAGTCCCACCAGCATTTGTTATTGGTTGATTTCAGGATAGCAGCCATTCTTTCTGGAGTGAAGTGGAATCTCAGCATTGTTTTCATTTGTATCTCAAATGACCAGTGATGTTGAACATTTTTTCATGTATTTATTTGCTATTTCTACTTCTTTATCTGAGAAAGGTCTGTTCATTTCAGATGCCCTTTTTGAATTGGGTCTTTAAATTTGGGTGGTCTGATCTTTTTAAGTTCTTTATAGATTTGAGATAGTAGGCCTTTGTCTGAGGAAGAGCAGGTGAAGATTTTTTCCCACATTGTGGGTTGTCTCTTCACACTGCTGGTGGTTTCTCTTGCTGTGCAGAAGCCTTTTAATAAGAAGAGATCCTACTTGTTGATTGTTTGTGCTAGTTCATGGACAACTGACATTTTGTTCATAAAGTCTTTTCCTACACCGATGTCTTCAAGGGTACTACCTAACCTCTGTTCCAACTGATTCAATATTTCTATTTTAATATTTAGATTTTTAATCCATTTCAATTTTAGTTTAGTGCATTGTGAGAGATACAGGTCTAGCTTTAATCTTTGGCAAGTTGAAACCCAATTTTTCCAGCACCATTTACTAAAGAGGCTATCTTTCCTGCAGTGAGGGTGTTTGGCTCCTTTACCAAAGATGAGATGGCTGAGTGTGTCTGGCATTGTTTCTGCATCTTCTAATCTGTTCCACTGGTCCTCAAGTCTGTTTCTTTGCCAGTACCATGCTGTTTTTATCACAGTAGCTTTGTAGTAGAGTTGCAGGTTGGGGATTGTGATACCCCCTGCCATGTCTCTGTTACCTAGAATTGCTTTTGCTATTCTGGGTCTCTCCTTCTTCCAAATGAATTTTTGGATTGTTTTCTCAAGGTCCATGAAGTATGCTGCTGGGATCTCAATAGAAATTGTATTAAATCTATATAGCAGTTTTGGAAGTATGGCCATTTTCACTATATAAATCCATCCTGCCCAGGAGCAGGAGATGTCTGTCCATTTTCTGATATCATCTTCAATCTCTCTTTTCAGAGTGCCATAGTTTTCAGAGAAGATGTCTTTGATTTCTTTTGTTAGGATGATTTCCACATATTTCAGTTTTTTGGATGCTATTGTGAAAGGAATTATTTGCCCTATTTCTGTCTCAGTGAGTCTGTCATTGGTGTAGAGGAAAGCTACTGATTTTTGTGTGTTGACCTTGTATCCAGCTACTTGACTGAATTTGGTTATTAAGTCTAGAAGACTTTTGGTGGACTTCTTGGGGTCTTCTATATAGAGTATCCTGTCATCTGCAAATAATGACAATTTGACTTCTTCATTTCCTATCTTTATTCCTTTTATTTCTTTCTCTTGTCTAATTGCCATGGCTAATGTTTCCAGAACTATATTGAACAAGAGTGGTGATAGTGGACATCCTTGTCTTGTTCCTGATTTGAGTGTGAAGGATTTCAGTTTTTGACCATTTAGTATGATATTGGCTGTTGGTTTTTCATAGATGGCTTCTATCAGTTTGAGGTAGAGACCATCTATTCCAATTTTTTGTGGGTTTTTATCATAAATGCATGTTGGATTTTGTCAAATGCTTTTTCTGCATCTATGGAGATAATCATATGGTTTTTGTCCTTGGCTCTATTGATATATGTATTACATTGATTGATTTGTGTGTATTGAACCATCCCTGCATCCCTGGGATGAATCCCACTTGATCAGGGTGTATGATATTCTTGATGATCTTCTTGATGATCTTCTGCATTCTATTTGCCAGTATCTTATTAAGGATTTTTGCATCTATCTTCATTAGTGAGATTGGCCTATAGTTCTCTTTTTCAGCTGGGTCTTTCTCTGCTTTGGGGATCAAGGTGATGCTTGCTTCCAGGAATGAATTTGGGAGTATTGCTTCCCTTTCAATTTCATTGAAGAGTATCAACAGTAGTGGCAGCAGTTCCTCTCTAAATGTCTTGTAGAATTCAGCAGTGAAGCCATCAGGGCCTGGGTTTTTCTTAGTTGATAAGTTTTTAATTACATTTTCAATTTCATTGGTTGATATTGGGTTGTTTAGAATTTTTAGGTCTTCTTTGTTCAACTTGGTAATTCATATGTATCTAGGAATTTGTCCATTCTGCGTTGTCCATCTTATTGGCGTATAGGTTCTGGAAGTAAGTATTGATGATCCTCTGGATTTCTGCTGGGTCTGTTGTAATTTCACATTTTTCATTCCTAATTGCATGGATTTGGGCCTTTTCTTTCCTTTTTCCGACAAGGTTGGCTAAAGGTTTGCCAATTTTTTTGATTCTTTCACAGAACCATCTCTTGGCTTCATTGATTTTTTGTATCATTCTCTTAGTCTTTATTGCATTGATTTCTCCTCTAATCTTTATAATTTCCTCCCTTGTATGAGCTTTGGGGTTGTCCTGCTCTTCTTTTTCTAGAAGCTTGAGGTTCAGCATCAGGTTTTTTAATTGGGCTTGTTCTGTTTTCCTAATATGTGTATTCACTGCTGTGAATTTCCCTCATAAGACTACTTTCATTGCATCCCATAGATTCTGATATGTTGTATTGTCATTGTCATTTAATTGAAGGAACTGTCTGATTTCTTCTTTAATTTACTCTGTGACCCGTTGGTTATTCAGAAGTGTGTTGTTCAATTTCCACATGTTTATGAAATTTTTTGAGTTTCTTTTGCTATGGATCTCCAATTTCATTGCAGTATGGTCTGAAAATATACAGGGGATAACTTCAATTCCGTTGCACTTACTTAAACATGTTCTGTGTGTGAGTATGTGGTCTATTTTATAGAATGACCCATGTGCAGCTGAGAAGAATGTGTATTCTGATTTTGTGTGGTGGAAGACTCTGTAAATATCTGTTAAGTTCATTTGTTCATGAGTTCGATTGAGTTCTAGTATTTCATTACTTATTTTTTGTCTAGTTGATCTATCTATTTGTGACAGCGGGGTGTTGAGGTCCCCCACTACAATTGTATTAATGCGTATATGACATTTCATGTCTCTTAATATTTGTTTTATATAGTTGGGTGCACTAGTGTTTGTTGCATATATATTTATGATTGTCATCTCTTCCTCTTGGATTCTTCCCTTTACAAGGATGTAGTGTCCTTCTTCATCTCTCTTAATCAGTGTTGGTTTGAAGTCTACTTTATCTGCCAAGAGGATAGCTACTCCTGCTTTTTTGGGGGTTCCTGTCACATGGAGTATTGTTTTCCACCCTTTAACTTTCAGTCTATGAATTTCCTTTTGAATGAAGTGTGTTTCTTGTATGAAGCATATTGTTGGATTTTGCTTCTTGACCCATTCTGCCATTCTGTTTCTTTTGATTGGTGAACTGAGACCATTAACATTGATGGTTATAACTGAAAGGTATTGACTTGTCATTGCCATGACTTTTTCTTTTTGTTGGGTTCTCCCCGTTTACATTTAATTTCTTGTCATGCCAGATGGGTTCATTCTGCTTTGCTTCCTGGGGTTGTGATCCTCAATGTCTGTTCCTAGGATATTGTGTAAAATTCTTTGGAGTGCTGGTTTGGTATTCACGATGTTCCTAAGGTGCTCTTTGTCACCAAAGTATCTTATTTCTCTGTGGAGAGTGGTGTTAGCCATAGAGGCCCCATGTTAAATCTTATCCTCCACAGTATAGAGTAAGAAGACTATGTTATGAGGAACCGTGTCCTTGCCAAATTAGATGTTTACCTCCAGAAATTGCCCTGGAACATGATGAATGTTTTGTAACCCCAAGAAACAAGAAAGCCTATAAGGGTGGGGAATTTCCAAAGCACTAGAGAACAAGGAAGCAGGTGTCTTTGGATAAGGGTCATGATTAATGACCAAGCTCACCTGTGATATAAAGGAAAGGTGAAAAATAAACGGGCACTCTCAATCTCCCTGGGAGCCCTCCCAACTCTATTTCTGTGGCTTTCTTTTTCTTCATCCTCACTCCCCCATTCAGGTGCTGTTCTACAAGTGATAGCGGTCTCCATCATGGGTGGTGCCCGAACAGGGACCTGAATAAGGGGGACCATAGTGAAGGACACCGCGGATCATGAGCTCGGATAAGTAAATTAAGGGTGTTGAATAGACTCGGGAGTAACAAGATGGGTATTGGTAATAGCTGAATGCTTTTTGTACATATGCTTAAAAACATGCTTCGCTCTCATGGAGCAAAGGTATGGCATCAACAATTGTGTAATTTTCTGGAATTTGTAGAGAAAGTCTGTCCTTGGTTCCCTGAAGAAGGCACAGTAGATTTAGAAATCTGGAATAAGGTGGAAAAGCGACTTCAGGATTATTATGACGGTCATGGACCTACTAAGGTCCCTGTGGAAACTTTCAGTTTATGGGCTTTAATTAGAGATAGTTTGGATCCTCAGCATGAGAGAAAGAAGGTCCTTTGTTAACGGCTTATGCGTCGCTAAAACAGGCTTTAGAAAATCAAGGGCTAGTAATTGCATTAGAAAAAGTTCAGTTAGAGCCACTGTATTCCTATTTAGGACATAAACTATATCCTAAATCTATAATTCCTCAAAAGATCCAAATTAAGAAAGATAATTTATGTACTTTAGATGATTTTCAAAAGTTGTTGGGAGATATTAATTGGCTTAGACAATATTTAAAAATTTCCACCAGAAAATTGAAACCTTTATTTGATATCCTTTGAGGGGATGCTGGTCCTACCTCTGAGAGAACAATTACAAAGGAAGGGTGAACAGCCTTGAGCAAGGTAGAACAGGCGATAGAGCAGCAACAAATTCAATATATAGATTATGCTCGAGGATGGGCTGCTTATGTTCTGGCGACAGCACATCCTCCCATTGCCATTCTGTGGCAAGATGGTCCTTTGCTTTGGTTGCATTTGCCTGTTTCTCCAGCCAGAGTGTTAACTCCCTATTATGAATCTGTGGCATGCCTTTTTCAAATGGCATGGGAAGAGTCTCGAAAATATTTTGGAGCAGAACCTTCCTTGATTGGAGTTCCATTTACCAAACAACAGATAGATTGGCTATTCCAAAATGTGGACATGTGGACCATTGCTTTTGCACATTACCCTGGATGCATAAATAACTGTGTCCCCAGTGATAAATTATTGCAATTTGTTAATATTCATGCTTTGATGTTTCCCAAGGTTATGAAACAGGAACTCATAAAAAATGCTCAAGTGGTTTTCACTGATGGGTCTTCCAATGGTATTGTGGCATACGTTATTCAGGGAAAGCCACAGATTGTTCATACAGCCCCCACCTCCACTCAGATTATTGAGCTTCATGCCATTGCTATGGTGTTTGAACTTTTGGCCCATTATTCTTTCAATTTGTATACAGACAGTCATTATATTGCTAAAATTTTACAGGTGTTAGAAACAGTTGCTTATATTGATGCTGCCAATAATCAAATACAGGAACTCTTTGCTCAGATACGGCGGTGCATACATGCCTGAACCTGTCCTTGCTATGTAGGTCACATTAGGGCTCATTCTGGGCTTCCCTGACCCCTGGCAAAGGGAAATGATCTTGCGGATCAGACTACATGGCTAGTAGCTTTCAGTCAATTGGAATTAGCTCAGCAGCCTCACGCTCTGCATCATCAAAATAGCCACAGTTTAAGAAAACAGTTCCATATATCTCGAGAAGCCACTCGACAAATAGTTAAGCAATGTTCTGCTTGTCCTACACATCATTCTGCTCCTCATTATGGGGTAAATCCCCACGGCCTTAAACCTAATCAGTTATGGCAAATGGATGTTACCCATATTGCCAAATTTGGAAAGTTAAAATATATACATGTAAGTATTGATACCTTTTTGGGATTTATTATGGCCACCACACAAACTGGAGAAGCTATGAAGCATGTAATAACCCATTGCTTAACATGCTTTGCCACAATTGGGGTCCCTATCATTCTTAAAACTGATAATGGCATGGGATATACTAGTAAAGTTTTTCAAATTTTTTGTAAACAGATGGGTATTGCCCATAAGACAGATATTCCTTATAACCCACAAGGCCAAGGGATTGTGAAAAGAGCCCATGGTGCTCTAAAAAATCAATTACAAAAAATAAAAAAGGGAGAGTTATACCCTTTATCCCCACAGAATTATTTACATCATGCTCTCTTCATCTTGAACTTTCTGATTGTGGATGCTCATGGAATGACTGCAGCAGAATGGCTATGGCATCCTAAAACTAAATCATCATATGCTCAAGTGAGGTGGAAAGATCCCCTCATGGGTGTATGGAGTGGCCCCGACCCGGTATTAATATGGGGATGAGGGCATGTTTGTGTTTTCCTGCAGGACGCTGAAAGCACCAGGTGGCTGCCTGAAAGATTGGTCGGTTTTGCAGGAAATTCTCCTGCCCCTCAGAATGATCCCGACAACTGTCCTGCTAATAAATCTAATGATGACACTTAATGGCAAAGTTTATTGGACTTATGTACCTGATCCACCTGCTGTACATCCAATGAGCTGGGAAAGTGGAGAAGTAAGGTATGGGTGAACAATACCAGGCTGTTGGATGAGCCGGCAGCACCTGACAAGAACGAGGTCTGATTGTTCAACTATATGGGATCAGAAACTGGAACTCCCATGTGTTCCTCCAAAATCAACAGAACTGATTGTATAAGACTGAGTGCTCGGGAGACCATTGGTGTAGTGCTTCAGACTTTTCCACCTTGTGGGAGGAGAGAATGCTCCAATAAGACTATTCCATGGAAGAGATGTGTGGCAGATGCCCCTGTGAGATATAATATTACTGGATTTGATACTTATGTTTTGGACTGGTCTGGAAACTCTTGTCATCCCAAAAGAAATGTCATTGCATATGTCATGTGCTCTTAGGTATTGCTTGTAGGAAATATTAGTGTTCAGAAAGATTATGATTATTATAATGTAATTTACTTCAATTGTTAAATAAGCAATTGTGTCACCTGAACAGAAAATCAGATAATGATTTTGCGAATGTGTTCTTAGATTTGGATATTACAGTGCAGAACCCCTAAAATTCGATGCAGCCCAGGCTGCACAGGATTTTATTGAACAAATTAGAAAAGTTCTGCCATCTACATCTGCATTTATGCGGTAACTCATTGCCATAGTAATTATTGGAGGAGGGCTGCCTCTTAGATACATGATCCTTCTGGCACCACTACAGGTGTTTATACATTCTTTAATGAGGATGGCTGGAAGTATTCATGGTCTACAATTACATGCTACACTGCCTACACCCATGGTGTAATCCCCTGCAGAGGCTGGTGGTCAATGACGGGTAAGAGGAGTACAGAAAATCACCAACCTAAGACAGAGCAAGAGTACTGTGACGCTCTTGACTCCATGATGGGTAAGGGATGTCTTTGTATTCCTCACCTAAGACAGGCACAATCTATCTGCATGATCATGGGACCTTGATCATAATATGTAAAACAGGGGGAGATGTGGAGAGCGGTGTTAGCCATAGAGGCCCCATGTTAAATCTTATCCTCCACAGTATAGAGTAAGAAGACTATGTTATGAGGAACCGTGTCCTTGCCAAATTAGATGTTTACCTCCAGAAATTGCCCTGGAACATGATGAATGTTTTGTAACCCCAAGAAACAAGAAAGCCCATAAGGGTGAGGAATTTCCAAAGCACTAGAGAACAAGGAAGCAGGTGTCTTTGGATAAGGGTCATGATTAATGACCAAGCTCACCTGTGATATAAAGGAAAGGTGAAAAATAAACAGGCGCTCTCAATCTCCCTGGGAGCCCTCCTGACTCTATTTCTGTGTCTTTCTTTTTCTTCATCTTCACTCCCCCATTCAGGTGCTGTTCGACAAGTGACGGCAGACTCCGTCATTTCTCCATCAGTTTTGAAAGATAGTTTTGCAGGGTACATCAATCTGGGTTGGAGGCTGTTTTCTTTTAGGGCTTGGAATATGTCACTCCAAGCTCTTCTTGCCTTGATGGTTTGTGTTGAGAAGTCGGCTGTGATTCTGATAGGCTTTCCTGTGTATGTGATTTGTTTCTTTTCTCTGACTGGTTGGAGAACTTTGTTCTTCTGTTGTGTTTCTGGAATCTTAACAATTCTATGCCTATGTGTAGATTTTTTTTGATCAAGGCTATTTGGAGTCCTATATGCCTCACTTATTTGTATGTCAAGCTCTCTTCCCCTGCTTGGGAAGTTTTCTGCCATTATTTCTGTGAAGAGATTTTTTATGTCATCTCCACTCTCTCCTGTTTCTTCATTGAGCCCAATGAGTCTTATGTTATTCTTCTTTGCATCATCTAGCAGCTGCTGGATTGATTTCTCATGTTCCCTTATAATTTTGAAGCAATTTTTCTTTTCCTGGTCACTAATTGCAATCTTATCTTCTATATCTGAAATTCTGTCCTCACATTGGCTCATTCTGCTGTGTAGACTTTCAATGGAGTTTTCATGTCCTGGAAATCTATTTGCATCTGTCTTATGGATTCCATTTATTTCTTATGTTGGGATTCCATCATGTTCCTGAGCTCCTCTCTAGATTTATTAATCATGTCTTGCACTAGGAGCACAATTTGTCCTGTTATCTGAGAAATTATTTCTGATTTGATTTTTTCCAGATCCCCTTTTGTTGCCAGTTCAGTGGGTCCAGGTGTTTGAGTATCAGAGTGTTCCATCTCATTTCCCTTTGGGGTTGCTGTTGGTGATCTGGAAGTCTGGTTTTGGGACTTACTTATGTGTTTTCTCATTTCGACTGGGGCGGGGGGATGTTAGCGCCTGCACAGTTTACCTCCTCTGAGCTGGGTGAGGTGGGACAGGGGCCAGGAGCAGCAGTAGGGATGGTGACCCAAAAGCCCTTTCCTGTGGGCTGGGAGCAGTGGGAGTGACGGTGGCCTGGAAGCCCCTTCCTCTGGACCAGGAGCAGAGGGACGGTGCTCATAAGCCCTTTCTTCTGGGCCATTAGCAGCGGGACAGAAGGTAGCCCAAAAGCCCTTTCCTCTGGCCTGGGATCAGTGGGAGGGAGGGATGTTGACCGCGAAGCCCCTTCCTCTGGACAAGGAGCAGTGGGACAGTGCTCAGAAGCCCCTACCTCCGGGAGCAGTGGGACTCAGTACCTTGGTCTGGTAGTCTGATGTCCTCTGTGTCTTTGTAGTGTGGAATTAGGTGTCTGCCTGTCTGTAGCAGGGTGATTTGGCATCTTCCACAGGACTCGGGACCTCGGTAGGGCATGCACAAACCTGCCTGTCTGCAGCAGGCTGATTCGGCAAGTTCCATGCCACTTGTGACCTCGGTAGGGAGTGGGCAGACCTGCCTGTCTGCAGTAGGGTGATTCGGTGTCTTCCACATGACTCAGCACCTCGGTAGGGCGTGCACAGAGCTGCCTGTCTGCAGGGGGCTCAATTACTAATATTTTGTTTGTACTCTTTGTTATATTTCAGAATACTCCAGAACTTAATGACTCAAAATAAGCTTTATTTCTTAATGTATTCCAACTTCAAAATTTTTAAAAGTTTAATGGAGATAGCTGTCTCTACTCCATAGTAGCTGGGGTATTAATTCAAAGGACTTAAACCTTGGGAGAATTTGGCTACTTGAAGCTGAAATTACTTGAAGGGAGATTCAATCTCTTAAGTCTGTGGGTGATTATTTACATTAGTCTAGCTTTGAGTTGAACTATCATTGTGAATACCTACTTGTGATCTCTCTAAGTGACCTGGGCTTCCTTTTAGTGCAATAAATATAGGGCCTTTAAATTATGATGTAACAATTACAGTGCTTTAGTTTCAGGTCTTCCTTTGAACAAGGCTGATGCTGTATTGCCATTATAACCCAGGCTTTAAAGTCACTGAAACCATTTCTACCCTTCTTTCTCTTGGGCAGAAGCACACACACACACACACACACACACACACACACACACACACACATGGTTTAAGGGTAAATAGAATGAATTATATGTATACTCAGGGTTATGACAATCAAAGTCATCTTCTTGAATGGAGGTATTGTAGTGAGCACTAGAAAATATGATTGACACTCATTGCTTGAAAAATTATATAATTATACATGTATATATATATGGTAAATGAAAGATGATCAAAATATCCAGAGAATATTTAAAATTATAGCAGAGAACACATTGCCATTAGTCCCCCTGAAATTACTTCCCCTCACTTCAAACATATCACATGATTCTTGCCACTGAAACAATTCTGGAAGTCTTCATTAATGAGTCTCTTAGTGGTTCTGTCATGGCTGCTTTGATGACATGAAGCAATTCAAAACCTTTCATGGTCATTTCTACTTTGGGGAAGAGCCAGAGGAGCACGGACTTTTATCTAGTGAATAAGATGGATGAGAACGCAGTGTGATATCCTCCCTGCCTCCCTGTGCTCCCCCACATCCCCTTTCCTATCTTGAACAACTCTACCAGATTCATTTCACTTAACATTATGGTATCAATTTGCATCCATTTTTTATGCAAATAACATAATTTCACTCTCCATTTTTCTATTGATGACCATTATATATAGTGCCTTCTTGACTTTGTTACACATGGTCTATTTTATGTGTGAAAATTCTTGGTACTTTGGATTATTTGATGCCTTTCATATGTTTTCCTGTACAATCCTCTTGCCCGTGCTTTTCTTAAAATGCTATATTATTTATTTCCTACAGGACATTTGGCTGCAGGATTTCCAGATAAGAGAAATTTATCTACTAATACAATGATATCTCAAATATAAGAGAACTTGTATTAAAATGTTAAGATTTAGAAATGTGAACTGTAAAATGGCAATTGTTATTGCTTATCCAAAATAAGCATAGTCCCCTTGGCATATATTTCACAATGAAAGCTATGGTTCATAAAAATTTTTGAAAGTTATGCAAATTATTTTAAAATTTTAATGCATAATGGTTTGGTGATCAAATATTTAATTAGTATCACATAAAAGTATGTATTGGTTTGAAATTCAAACAAGCAATTCTGATTATAGCTAGTTATGTATCCATTCACATTGAAACAATTTAACAATTCAAAATTAGATAATAAGCAAGATTGTATACATTGATTAAAATTTGATTTTCATGATTAGTATAACTCTTAACATTTCCCTTAAAGAAGATGAAATTTAAAAAGAGCATTTTATATGGCATTTTGTATACCAAACTTACATGTGAACCAAAGTATACATGATATTTTCCAGTAATTTGCTTTGTAAGGTCAGATTGTTGTTTAACTTTTGCAGATTTTCAGATATTTGATTTATTATTTCTTCTCCAGCTCTTCTCCCTCTGAAACACCTCTCTTCTTAAATTAATATCAATCTTTTTGTTTTCATAACTGTAATTTTCTTTTTTAAAACAGCCATATATGCTTCATTGTACTTAGAAAAACAATCTTAAAATTGGTTTTACAATAGCCAAATTGGCTTTACATTAATGGTTGTCTATGACACCACTTTAAATATATGTAATACTAAAATACATTAGTAAAAAAGTGAAATTATGCTATCTCAAGTTAGGTAAAAAAATAAAAACATTAGTATCCTTCAATTATATCCCTCTGCCTTCCTGACAAGCACTTCCACCTCCATCACATATGTAACTATGGACAGAGAAGTATAGCTTTATGTCCTTTTACAATTCACATTATTGGGCCAATACAATATCTACTTTCCTATATCTAGCTTCTTTTGAACAATATTGTATGATATGATTTATCTATGTTATTGGTGTTCATTACCATTTATTTATTTTTGGTTTAATAAACCCAAATCAAGAAAACACGCAAATATGAGTGTATAATCCATTTTATTCTTGATATACAGATATCTGTTGTTTATACATATAATTTAAGAGACAGGAGTGAGAAACAGTGAGAATGAGAGAGAGATAAAGAGAGAGGAAAAGAAATAGGTAGGGAGGAGAGCAAAGGGAATTTTGTTGGCTCATAAAGTATCATAAGTTTAATTTCAATATGTAATCAAAAGTCATGTTTCCAAAGTGGTCCTAGAAAAAATATATATATATATTTTCCAAGTATATTTTTTTCTTGATAAAATTTAGCATTGCCAATCATTTCTTTGCAGTCTTTTGGTTAGTAGATCTGTTTCTGATGCTCATTTTCTAACCCTTTACTCCAGCTTTTATCATTGTGAAAATACCATAGAGTTTTAATTGACTTAGCTGTATTACAAGAGTTGAAATTCAGTAATGTAAGTTTTAAAATATTTTTCATGTTCCTCAAGATTGCCTTGTTTATTCTTGAAAATTTTCCTTTTCATAAAAATTTAAAACTAGCTTGTCGATTATGACAGAAAAAAGACACAGCTACTGAGATTGTGAGTAGAATTGAAGTATAAGTTTTAATTAGAGCAATTGGCATACTTTACAGGAAAGAATATTCCAGTATGCAGTTAGAGTGTAGTCCTTTATTTAAGTCTGCTTTAGATTGTCTCTGGTTTATAAATTGTATGTATGGATAATTTATATACTTTGCTAGATTTATTTTTGTTCTTCATGAATTGTTTTGTTATCTTTATAAATTAATATTTTCTTCTTTCTCATTAATATAGTTGTATTTTTATTTTAGATTTTCTATTAATGCAAGTTCTAATACTACCACATCCTCATCACATAGTAAATGAGGAATACATGTCAGATTAAACCTGTTGAGAAGAAAGATTTATTAAGCTTCTAATTTATCTATTTAGTGTCTGATCCAGTTAGTACAATTTTTGGCTTAATCTTCCCTGGCATGATCTGCCTAGTACTTCCTAACTACCACTCAAGATCAATCTCCATGTGCCACAAAATATGTTTCATTTCTTTCATTGTATGATGACTGTTTGTTCGTTATGGTTTGAAGTCCCTATGCTGGAGTATTATCTTCCATGCTATTTTCCTTTATTGAGGTTTTCTTGCAGGAAGAATCATCTATTTACTATTTATCTCTTTCACCTACCTCATAACTCCACATGTGTTAAGAACTCCATGTATTTTGCATTGTTGAGTAGTAAACAGTCTTATAATTCTATGTCTAGTTGATTATCTGTAAAAGCTTGCAAATGAGCATTTCTTATCAAATGTAAAGACACATGGAACAGCACTGATTACTTCTAAGATTTGGACCATTCACAGTGTAATTATAAAATAAAACAAGATATCAAGATTCTTCTGAGAACATGATTTGATTTAAAATTTAATCATCGTTCACTCATGACTGCAATAGGAGTTTAACTTATTAGATACCATCTGCTGCCTGAACATCAAGGGAATATTTTTAAGGAATATCTTTCTAGAGGAATGATAATCTTGTGCCAACTTGTTTATCACTTATCTGCTTACTGGCATTTAAACAATGTAACAACAAAAATTATAGATGAGTGCATAAGGCAATAAATGAAAACTAAATATGATGACAGCACAATGAAAATGTAAATGACTTTTTTCCCACCAGATTCATTACTTCTTGTATCATAATGAGCTACATAAATGAGAGGCTAGCTCACAGGGCAATTTTGGAGCAATTCAGAAGGCAAATTTCATTCAGACAAGTGCCAGTTTGAATACTGGTTATATGCATCTTTAAATATCATTTTGATTTTGGACTATTGGGGAGCAATGGTAACCTTAGTTTTCCTAACAAATTTAGTGAATAGTAGCAACAATCTTAAAAATTGTGGTAGTATATGTATGTGACTTGTATTTACGGTTATTTATGGTTACAAAATTTAGGCAAAATGGCTATTTAGGACTACAGGGGTCCAGAATCTGCCAGTGTTCTGTATATCATTTTGGAACAGATTGTCCAGAGCCAAAGGCAATTGATAACAAAAAAGATGTAGAAAGAATTTTCTGTTTTCTATTTCTCTCCTTAAAAGCAGGATAAAAATTTGCTTTTTGAAGGTGACAAAATTTTTCCTTGCAAATATGCCCCCTCTCACATACCAGGAAGAGGAGAGAAACTTTTCTCACCAGAGACAGAGGATCAAAATCAAGATAAATCTGCATAAACCCACCTTATCTTCTATTATTTTCTCCCTTAAATATCCTACACAATGCATTCCTCACAATGCATTACCATTTGAAGTCCAAATCTTCCTTTGTTTAGAAAATGATACATACATCCCTGAAAGCCACAACTTTGTTTCACTTCTTGTTGTAAACTCTCATGGTGCAAATATTAGTTAAATTTTGTGCCTTTCTCTTGTTAATCTCTGCTAGTTTAAATTACTAGCTCATAGTCATGGCTGTAAGAAAATCGAGGAGAATTTATTCCTCTACTAAAATATTCTTTGATATTCGACATTTTTATTTTAATAGTCACTTTAATGAGCATGTATTCTTAGAAAGAAACATTTTCAAATATAGGAAAACAAGCTAAAAGAAATATTTGAAAAAGCTAATTAATGAAGACTTACCCATTGTACAAATGTTTCTAATTGAGTAGGAGTGATACATATTAGCATTGTGTTAAACTTTTCATCACTGTGACAAATACCTGATATATTCAATTTATAAAGAGGAAAAGTTTATTCTGCCTTACAGTCTAGGAGTTTGTAACCCATGTTCTATTCTTCCTTTTGTGCCTATGACAATGCAGTGTATCATGGTAAGGAGCACATTATAAAGCAAAGCTGTTCAGCTTATGGTTAGGTAACAGAAATAAAAACAAAGAGGCTGGTGTCTTACTAGCCCCTTGAAAGCTATGTCTGCGATGATTCCTTAGATCCCATCTGTCACGGGTTCCACACCTACATAGCTCCAATCTGTGGACCAAATCTTTAACATATGGGCCATTGGGTTACATTATAGACCCAAACTATGACAGCATACTGTACAAATCATAATAATTTTGATGTATCTTAGAATGTTATACTCAATTAATGCTTTAATATTTGTAACACTCATGTATTCTCATTAATTTTTTCTTTTTAATTAACATATAATGTGTAAATACTAATGAACTACAGTGTGAAATTTCAGTACATCATGAAATATGTATTAATCAAAGTAGGAAGGGTAATTAGCATCACTGATAAATGTTTAGAGCCTCCAACCTTGTCTCTTCTAATTCTTCATAAAATAAATACATAACAGATTATGAACTCTCATCTTTTTACATGCTATAGAACTTCAAAGCTTATTTCTCCTATCTGTATTTTTTCCTGTATATCTCTTACCCTTCCTAGTTTCTAGTTGTTCTACATTTTTGTCATTGAAATACTTTTTAAGCTTCTATATAGGAGAAATAACATGAGCTATTTGTCTTTATGTGCCTGGCTTATTTCACTTAAAACAATATCTCATCTCCATCTATTTATCTCAAGAGGATTTTATTCTTCTTTATATTTTTGGTAATTTGCATTCCTTCTTTTAGAAAATTTCTGCTTTGATTGTTTATTTTTTTTTCTTTATGGTGCTGGAGATTGAACTCAGGGCTTCACATATGCTCTGCACCTGGGCTGCAGCCACAGACTATCGACTCAGTTTCATATAGAGTTATTTTCTTGCTTTTGATTATTGAGTTTTTGTTAATCTTTATATACTCTGGATATTAATTCTGTTAGACAAATGGTTTGCAAATATTTTCTGCCATTCTGTAAGTTGTTTTCTGCCTCTTTTGCTTGCTTCCTTGGCTGTGCAAAAGTTTCTGAGCTTTATAGGGTCATATTTCTATTTTTCTTTCAGTTGCTTTTTATTTGGTGGTCTTATTAAAAAATGATTGTCTGTGCCATGCCTTGAAGTGTTTTCCCTGTGTTTTCTTTTAGGAGTTTTAAAATTTTGAGCTTATATTTAGGTTTGCGATCAATTTTGCATTGATTTTTCTATATGGTAAGATATAAAGGTCAAGTTTTATTCTGTATATAGATATAATATCTAGTTTTTCTAACATCTTTTAACTGTCTTTACTTTACTATATATTTTTGTTGTCATTACCAAATATCATTTGGCTTTTTATATATGGTTCATTACTGGACATGCTACTCTATTTCATTTTTCTAGTTGATGATATTTATTCCAAAATCATGCTATCTTGGTTACTATATCCCTTTATCTTGTTTTGAAATTGGATGTTTTTATGCCTTCAGCTTTATTATTTTTACTCTAGATTTCTATCTTTATTTGGAGTCTTATTTAGATATATTTAATTTTCTGTTGTTGTTTTGATGTACTTCAGGTTGGTCTTGAACTCACTATGTAGCTCAGGCAGGAATCCTCCTGCCTCATGCTGGCATTACAGGAGTACATCATACATCACCACACTTGGCTTCTATATAAAGTTTAATTTTTTTTTCCATTTCTGTGAAGACTTCTACTGTTATATTGGTAGGTGTTATACCTTAGATTGAAAATGTCCCCCTCAAAGATCATGCACTCAGAGGCAAGGCTATTGGGAGGTGACAGAATCATCAGAGCACTATACTCAGACAGGGATTAATCCACCCATGAGTTTAGTGTTCATGTCTCATTAGGAGGAAGGGCTGATCAGAAGAGACGGTCACTGGGGGCATGACTTGGAAGAGTATACCACTCTCCCTGGCTCCTCCCTTTGTTCTCTGCTTCCTGACCCATATGATGTGAGCAGCCTTTCCTAGGCCATGCTCCTTTACCTCATTTTGAAGCCTGCCAACTGTGGATTAGAAATGTGAGGCAAAACAGACCTCCTTTCCTTTGGGTTGTGGGTATAAAGTATCGTGCCTTGGCAATGAGGAAAGTGACAGAGGCAATGGATATTGAACTGAATCTATAATTGCATCAGGTAACATTGACATTTAACAGTATTGTTCTTCCAACATATAAACATGGAAGATTTTCCCATTTCTTTATGTATTTCCCAATTTCCTTTAATTGATATTTTGTAACTTCATTAGAGAAGTGATTCACTTTCTTGGTTAAATTTATTTGTAGGTGTATGTTGATTCATTCCTTAATTATTCCTAAGTGAATTCCTAGTTATGCAACCTTTGTTTATTCTCATATATAAAGTAAGTATTTAAAATTAAAGGATTATTACAGGAAAAGTGACATTGTTGTTAATCCCCCTCAAAATATTTGACCTCACTTCAGACACATTTATCCCATCATTCTTTGCCACTTTTGAAAGTTCTTCTAGAAGTTCTCCCTTTTGTATCTTAACAAGGTGTGATTAAAAAAAATACAGGAAATACAGCTGCAGAGTACCACCCAAGGGAAAGGTAGATTCATAAAAGCATTTCTGTGTGTCCACATTCACCTTATTCAGTGAATCTGCCACTGCATAAATTCTATTACTCAAAGTCAAAATGAGCATGAAAAGTAAATATTTTTAATCAATTCAGGACGTTGAGATAGCCATGGCAGCATAATTAAACACATCCATGAAGGAGGACTTCCAGAACTGCTTCATAAATAAATATATATATATATATATATATATATATTTCATGTCTATGTAAAATATATATAATTTGAATAAGATCATTTTTGTAATCTCTTTATTTACTAGTATCTAAAATGCTAGTAATTTCTAAATATGCATTTTGTATTCTGCAACTTACTGAACTAATTTATCAGTTATAGCAGCCTTTTGGATGAGTGATTGAAATCTTTCTATAGGAAAAAAAGGGAAAAGGGATGTGGGAGGGTGGGGAAAGGAATGAAGGGAATGGAATTAATATGAGAAAATGAAAAAATGGAAACAAAGTCTTTGTAAATAGGTAGGGATTAAGGGTTTGAAGGGAGGGTGGCAGAATGGAGAAAAAATAAGAACCAAGAGAGATTATGTAAAGGTGCCAATTTCCAATGACGAATGTCATTATATGGTATACCTAAAATGTACCAATAAAATTAATTTAAAAATAAAAATCATGTTATCTGAAAATAGGTATAATTTGACAACCTCTCTTCCTATTTGTGTGTCTTTAAAAATTTTTATTCTCTTTCCTAATTTCTCTGGCTTAAACTTTGCAGAATATGTTGGATGAAGATGATGAAAGTGAACATCATGAATTTGTTCCAATTCTTGACAGAAATGCTTTTGGTTTTTCTCTATTCAATATAATACTGATGTGTGTTTGTAGCATATAGCCTTTGTTATGTTGAACCATGTGCTTTATACACCTATTTTTCTCAGTTTTCATCATGAAAGGACTCTGAAATTTATCAAATTATTTTTGTACCTCTAATGAGATGATCATTGGATTTTTGTCCTCCATTCTGTTAATTTGCTAAACTACATTTTTGATTTGTGTATGCTGAAGCATTATTACACTCTGTTTAAATGCAATTATATAGTGATGAATGATACTTCTGATGCATGGTTGGATTGGGTGTGATTTGCCAGTATTATGTTCAGAATTTTTTGTTTTATCTAGAATGACATTAGTCTACTTGTGTGCGTGTGTGTGTTTGTGTGTGTGTATGAGTGCATGTGTGTTTGTTTGGTATCAAGTTAATGGTTGCCTCATGGAATTAGTTTGTAAGATGTTCTTTGCTTTCAATTCTTCAGAATAGTTTGAGAAAAATTAGTGTCAGTTGTATAAAAGTTTAATAGAATCAAACAATAAAGTCACTGAGTCCTGGAATTTTCTTTGTTGGGAGATTTTTATTATTGATTCAATCTCATTATTGATTATTGGTTCTCTTTGTCTTCACAGTTTAATTTTAGTAGGTTATATATGTCCATTTATTCTTGTGTTTCCTAGTATGTTGGATTATAGTTCATTATAGTGCTCAGTGATTCTTTATCTGTAGTATCAGTTTTAATAACTTTTTTCACCTCTGATTTTATTCATTTGCCTTTTCTTTTAACCTTAGGTACTGTAGCAGAAGGTTTGTCAATTTTAATTTTCTTTTCAAAAACCAACTATTCTGTTGGTAAATTTGTTTTCCATTTCATTTATTTTTGTTCTGTTCTTTCTTATTTCCTTCTTTCTACTATTTTAAAGTTTGTTTTGTTTTGGTTTTTTATTTCCGTGAGATACATCATTAGATTGTTCTTTTGAAATCCCATTTTTTATATACGTACTTATTGCTATAAACTTTTAGTATTATTTTTGAAGAATCATAAACATTTTGATACATTTTGCTTCCCTTTCATTTGTTTCAATAAATTTTCACATTTCTTTTCGATTTCTTTAACAACTCAATGCACATTCAATATAACATTCAACTTCCAGTAGCTATTGTTGAAACCAAAGCCTGTAATCTATATCGTAAAGAGATGAGTATTCATTGTAAAGATCTCTACTGTACTATTTAGATCTTCTATACTAACATTTGTGATGATTGGGGTAGAATTGGAAATTATTTTCTCAACAGTTTTGATGGTACTATTTTTGAAAGTTATGAAAATGGTGGATGAGGAGGTAAAGAGGAGCTGCTTAATCACCATCAATGGATTCATCTCTCAATACTTTAATTTTGAAAAAAAGTATGACAAAATATTTGAGGTGACTACTGTTAATTTATAAATGAGAAATTTTCATGCATTTTAAAATGTTACAAAGTTCTCTATTTTTTAAATGTGTTTTCAGAGTAGTCATGGACCTAAATATGGAAATCTTTTATTCTGCAAAATTTTCTATTCCTCACCTTGGTCCCTACCCTGATCTCTCTGAAACTCTTAAAAATATGATGTGATGTTTTGATAACTTTCATTTGTAACACTTATTATATCATTATCCTTAGGTAGAATTTATAAAACTTAAGTTTACAAGCTTAAGTATTGCATGGTTTTTCTAATATGAGAAACTGCAAATATAAATAAAGAGAAAAATAAAAGACGATAATAGGAGATAGATTTTTTGCAAAAGGGAAGGGGATCAAGGACTGGAGGGAAGGAGAAGTATGGGAAAGGAGGATAAAAAAGAAGTAAGATGTGTTATCTATGTGTATCAACTTCCCACGAGAAATGCAATCATTATGTGATGCAAACATGTATTAATTTTCAAAAAGTAAAAATACTATGTTTGTTTATATTGAAATCATGTGCTCAGGTTTTTAGTCTTAATTCTGACAGTCACCAGCTGCCAAAATAAGGATATGTTGCTTTTTGTTTCCAATTCCTCTATTTATTTATTTGTTGCTTACATAATGATTTTTACACTTTGAAACCTATCAACCTTGTTTTATCATTGTTCATCTATGTTGACATAAGACAATCCTAGGCCTTAAAAAACACAAAGATACAGTCATTCTTCACTACAAATGATTTAAAAAATGAAAAATTTTACATATTTTTATAAAAGAGTGTTTTATAAAATAGATAACCTATCAAATTGTCCCTTTGTATTTTATGTTACATGAATTGATCTGTCTATACAATTATTCATAGAGATATGATTTATTTATGCAGAATCAACAACAGACTTGAAGATATTTTTTTCTACTACTTGAATTTAAGATTACTATACCAGACACTCCCTGATTTGTATGTTTTGTCATCACTGAATAAACATTATTTATGCTTATGTCTCAAGTAGTTTATATCAAAATGTTCACACACCTGTTTCTTGACATTATTTCCAACGTTTCACTATTTAATGGTAGATGCAATCAGTGACAGGTCTTATTATTACATTAAATACTGCATTTAATTATTGTATTAAATACTACTTTCACTTATGTAACTATAATGGTTTTAAAATCAAAGTTTAAGAGTTACATTTTTCCATACATAATTAAGATTTCAAAATTTTAATAAGTAAAGAATGTGTATTACTATCTCCCTTTGCAAAGTTAACTTTACCAACAAATTATATCTGAATTCTATCTATCTGCCTGTCTTCCTACCTACTTGTCATTACCTTCTACTGAAAATATCTTGAGGCAGCTTTCTTCATATGAATGGCTTTAATCAGAGTAAGTTAAAATAAGTTTTATATCACTGTAGTATGATTCTTTTAATTCTTTGGGGAAGATCCCCAGCAGTGGAATAGCGGGATCAAATGGGACTTCCATTCCTAGTTCTTTGAGCTATCTCCATACTGATTTCCACAGTGCTTGCACCAGTCTACATTCCCACCAGCAGTGGAGCAGGGTTCCTCTTTCCCCACAGCCCCGCCAGCATTTGTTATTGGTTGATTTCATGATAGCAGCCATTCTTTATGGAGTGAAGTGGAATCTCAGCCTTGTTTTCATTTGCATCTCTCCAATGACCAGTGATGTTGAACATTTTTTCATGTATTTATTTGCTATTTCTACTTCTTTGTCTGAGAAATGTCTGTTCATTTCAGATGCCCACTTTTGGATTGGGTCTTTAAATTTGGGAGGTCTGATCTTTTTAAGTTCTTTATAGTTTCGAGATAGTAGACCTTTGTCTGAGGAAGAGCAGGTGAAGATTTTTTCCCACATTGTGGATTGTCTCTTCACACTAGTGGTGGTTTCTCTTGCTGTGCAGAAGCCTTTTAATAAGAAGAGATCCTACGTGTTGATTGTTTGTGCTAGTTCACGGGCAACTGAGGTTTGGTTCATAAAATCTTTTCCTACACTGATGTCTTCAAGGTTTCTACCTAACCTCTGTTCCAACTGGTTCAGCATTTCTATTTTAATATTTAGATCTTTAATCTATTTTGATTTTAGTTTAGTGCATGGTGAGACATACAGGTCTAGTTTTAATCTTTGGCAAGTTAAAACCCAATTTTTCCAGCACCATTTATTAAAGAGGCTATCTTTCCTCCAGTGAGGGTGTTTGGCTCCTTTATCAAAGATGAGATGGTTGAGTGTGTCTGGCATTGTTTCTGCATCTTCTAATCTGTTCCACTGGTCCTCTAGTCTGTTTCTTTGTCAGTATATGTGCACCCATGTCCATAGCAGCACAGTTTGTAATAGCTAAAACTTGGAAACAGCCCAAATGCCCATCAACTGGAGACTGGATAAAGAAAATTTGATTTTTTTAAAATAAAATGGAGTACTACTCAGCCATAAAAAATGAGAAATTAGAGACATTTATAGCTAAGTGGACACAAATTGAGGTGAATTCTCTTAAGTGAAATAAATAGGACACACATGTGTAAATACTGAATAGTTTCTCTGGTGTGAGAAACTAAAAGTGTAAATAAGGACTAAATGTATAATAGGTAATGTGAAATAGGAAGAAAAGGGGCAAAGGGGAAGGAAGTGGGAGGGCTAGGGGAAAGGATAGAAGGGAATGGGATTAATATGAGAAAATGGAAAAATAGGAAGAAGATCTTTGTAAATAGGGAGGAATGGAGGGGTTGAAGGGAGGGCTAGGCAAGGGTGAAAAATAAGAACCAAGAGCGACTATGTAAAGGTACAAATTTCCAATGATGAATGTCATTATATTGTATACCTAAAATGTACCAATTATTAGAATGAATAATAGATAATGTAAAATAGGAAGCAAAGGTCCAAAGGGGTAGGGGTAATGGGAGGGGCAGGGGAAAGGAAAAAAGGGAAAGGAAAAATGATGAGAAGTGGAAAAACTGGAAATAAAGTCTTTGTAAATAGGGAAGGGTGGAGGGGGTGAACCGAGGGCTAGGAATGGGGAAAAAATAAGAACCAAGATGCATTATGTAAAGGTACAATTCCCAATGAGAATTGTAATTGTGTTGTATACCTACAATGTACCAATAAAAGAATTTAATTAAAAAAAGTTTTATAGAATTAAATTGCTTTTGTCTCTATCGTTATTTGAATTTTGGTGTGACATACTCAATTTTACTATTTACTGAAAAAGTCATGATTTCTTAATAACATTACTTTAATCTCTGAATTTTTAAAATAACATTATTTTAAAATGAAGTATCTATTGACTTTTTCTTATTTGCCTCGCATTTTTCTAAACAAAGTAACATATTACCTATTAGACAGCTATTTCATAAGTCACATTTGAGAAAACTGAGGCTTGGAGATATTACATGAATCTGTCAGGGCTGATGATTGAAAGACATGTTCTGGATGTTTCAAACTCATATGCTTGTACACACATGCTACACTGGTTCATAAAGAAAAGAAATTAAGCTACCTTTTAGCTTTCAGATTTAATAAAAAATATGGAGCTAAAGCACATATAAGAATTTATTGTTTAACAGTCTTCAAATTTTTGTAAGTTAGAAACCTTGATTTAATAGCAGAACTTGCAGAACTCAGGCCCACAGCCAAAATCTGATCTGCTGCTTCTTTCTGCATGACTCATACACCAAGAATGGTTTTTACATTTAACCATGGCTTAATAAAGTCAGAAGAATATGACTTACTGTGTCAAAATGTCTGAAATATATATTTTTGTTTATAAATAATACTTTATCAGAAAACAGCCATGTCTATTCTTTTCCTTATTGTCTGTGGCTTTTCTACACTTCAGCAATAAGTTGATTAGTTGCTATGCAGGTATTTGTTATGAAACATTGAAGCTACTTGGTATCTCATCTTTTAAGAAAATGTTCAGTAATTGTTGCTTTGTTACACTCACTGAGAAAGAGTTGTCTTGAGTCAATAATAGGAAATTAGACAACACTTATTTATACATATATAAAAATTACTGTCAAAGAAACATGAAATATAAAAATCATGATATAAAATATATCTAGGCATTCACTTATGCCACAATTTTAGCACATATGAAAAAGCAGAAAAATCAAGAATCAAAAAGGATTATTAATTTTATATGCAATATAATTTCCAAGGAAGGCACAGATTGATGTTGTAATATTTAATGTATACTTCATGCAGAAGTAATGGTTGTGCTTTTGATTCTGGTTGTCTTTTGGATAAGTATAGGAAGGGAGAACTGTTCCTTCAGGTACTGACAGGAAACACATGAGGTGGCAGAGAGATAAATATATAATGGAGACTAGATGGAAAATTGAACAGCCATGAAGATACTATAGATAATGTGTATAGATAGAATTGTTCCCCTTGGTTCTTTCTTCCCAAAATAAAACTTCTTTCAAAATTTTAGAATATTTTATGTTCCTATGAGCCTTAAAATGTTGTCAACCTGATTGTATTGTTGAAGTTAAGAAGTACCTTCTTTAAAAAAAACTGTCTAATTTAATCAATATGTGTTACTGAAGAAATTCTGTAGAAAATCTAGCATCATAGTTATATTTTTTCAGATAAATAGATAGACAGATGAAAGAAAAAAAGAAAAGAAATGAAATGAAGAGAGAAAATAATGACTTTCTCTGATCCTTCAACATTGCTGAGTCATTGTGTAACATATTTCTGGTCCCTATCTGTGGGAAATGGTAGAATTCAGCTATCTAGTTGTAAGAATAGATCACAAGAAGTTTGTTAACTAAGAGAATCAAATCGTTTCTGGGAAATTCCACAAGTCTGTTTGTTAAAAGAATGCCAGAAAACTTTGAGACCTTGTAAAAGTCTCACAGGACAAAAACAGGTTTTCCTAGTTTTCTTATTTACCATTTTCTGGGATCAGAGGACCTGGAACCAATGACTCTATGGGTGGTAAGAGAGATAAGAGATAGGAGTCACTATGCACATCTGTGATGTTTATGGTGGGCCAGTGGGCTTGATTTTGGCTAAAGTCCTCCTGCTCTCTTGATATTATCTGATAAGAAGAGGGCTGCAGTGTGCTCTTTGATGTACGGGATTGGTGAATGGAAACAGGGGACTTGTGAATTCCCCTGTAGCTTTTATGAGTCACTTAAAGTCACTGGTTATCATCAGAGGTTAAAATCAGAAAGACAATAGCCAGAATAACTAAGCTGCTTTCCAACATGTATAAAAGCCTGGCTTCTTCACTTTGTGATTGTCCAATGGTGCCAGAGGAATTAAACTGCTGTTCATCCCCCAGGCTGTCTCCTTTTCTTTCTTTAAAAGTCAGTGCTTTCCGGGGTTCCAGGTCTCCCTCTAGAGAGACCACCAACACCTATCTGGCTAACGTCAGCAATTATTTCAAAATTTCTCTGTTCTTAAAGTTCATAATTTCAGTTTTTTTCACATTTACCAGATTTTTCTGCTTTTCTTTTCATGGAAAAATCAAACTGATAAGGCAGGAAATTATTTAAATTCTATTATCTCCATTCCACCATCACCACCAGTCTATACCATTCCACCATCTATACCAGTACATTAGCATGACTTTCGTTTAAATGTCAAAATAATCTATCCTTGTTTTCCAAATGAAATTCACTTCTCTGACCTAGGATCCCATCCCCTTAACTCTTCCTGGGAATTTGGCTAAATTTCCTAAAACAATTGTCATCTTTCTTCAGCACATAGACACACATCAAAGCAGCCCAAGTTCATTGACATTCCATAAAATGTAATAGGTTTTTCTTTATTCTCTACACTCTTGTTAGTTGTCATTAGTTGTCATCTTATTAGTTGTCATTAGTTGTCTTATTAGAGCTGTTTCAAAAAATAATATCTTTTTTTTGTATTAAATTCTTTTATTGGTACATTGTAGGTATACAACACAATTACATTTCTCATTGGGAACTGGACCTTTACATAATGCATCTTGGTTCTTATTTTTCCCTATTCCTAGCCCTCCCTTCACGCCCTCCACCCTTCCCTATTTACAAAGATTTTATTTCCATTTTTTCCATTTCTCATCATTTTTTCCTTTCCATTCTTTCCTTTCCCCTGCCCCTTTGGACCTTTTCTTTCTATTTTACATTATCGATTATTCATTCTAATAATTGGTACATTTTAGGTATACAACATAATGACATTCATCATTGGAAATTTGCACCTTTACGTAGTCTCTCTTGGTTCTTATTTTTCACCCTTGCCCAGCCCTCCCTTCAACCCCTCCATTCCTCCCTATTTACAAAGATTTTCTTCCTATTTTTCCATTTTCTCACATTAATCCCATTCCCTTCTATCCTTTCCTCTAGCCCTCCCACTTCCTTCCCCTTTGCCCCTTTTCTTCCTATTTCACATTACCTATTATACATTTAGTCCTTATTTACACTTTCAGTTTCTCACACCAGAGAAACTGTTCGGTATTTACACATGTGTGTCCTATTTATTTCACTTATGGAGATACCGGAAAGAACTAGGACTGGAAGTCCCATTTGACCCCGCTATTCCACTGCTGGGGATCTTCCCCCCAAAATTAAAAGAATCCTACCACAGTGATATACGTGTGCCCATGTTCATAGCAGCACAGTTTGTAATAGCTAAAACTTGGAAACAGCCCAAATACCCATCAACTGGAGACTGGATAAAGAAAATGTGGTTTTTTTTTTATAAAATGGAGTACTACTCAGCCATAAAAAATGAGAAATTAGAGACATTTATAGCTAAGTGGATGCACATTGAGGGAATACTCTTAAGTGAAAAAATAATATCTTATTCTTGCATCTCCTCACTTGCATTTCAAATACTTCATAGTCTGTTAGTTTAAAACCAAATCTATCACTTGCCAACATCTTCAAATTTGTAACCCTTTTGCTATGGTGTGAATTTGTCCTCCTACATTTACAGTTGGAAACTTAATCCCTAATCTAGTAATGTATGGAGCTGGATCTAATGGAAGCGTTTAGGTTATGAGGGCTTCTCCCTCATGAATGAATTACTGACGTTACAAAAAGAGCTTGGTGGAGTGGGTTTGCTTCTTTTCTCCTTCAGTCTTGTAAACACACGGTAAGAACCAGTTCATGAGATCCCTGCGCCTTGATTTTAGGCTTCCTTCCTATTATCCAGAACAGTGCAAAATAAATTCCTATTCTTTATAAATTATTTAGTTACACAAAAAAGCAGATTAAGCACACTCTTCTGTTCTCTAACTCAGGGAATGGAGCCACTATTTCTTCTGTTAAAAAAAACAAGAAACTTCATTTTCTCCCTAAGCCATTGGTTCTGAGATTTCACATAAATATTCTCAAATATTTTGCTGCACACTATCCCCCATAACTTCCTTTTATTCTTCTTATTGTAGTTTTTATTTTCCTACACCATATTTTCCTTTTTTCAACTAAATTTCTTCACTTCTTTCATAAACAGTTCCCTGCCATCACAGTCTCATGTAATCTTACATGTTCTATTCTTGACACACTAATTTCTCAAATTTTAGAATACAGTTATCTCATCTCGCTATCTGTTCCCATAATTTTCGTTGGCATACAGAATAAAAATTTAAAATCCTCGAAATGATTGGCAAGCCACTCATGGACTGTTTGCAGTCTTTTCTTCTCCCCTCTTTTTTTTTTTTTGGTACCGGTGATCAAACTGGGGACCTTGCGCTTGCGAGGCAGGTGGTGGAACCACTGAGCTAAATCCCCGACCCTTCCCCTCTTTCTTTGAAATTTATGCTTCATCATTCCTTGTCCCTGGCAATGCAACGTTTTACATAGCTTTCTGGAATTACTTTTATCTTCTTAGGACATAATATATTTTCTGGTTTGTTTGAAAGAGTTCTATTTGTTTGAAGTGTTTTGACTTCAAACCTTGTTATCTCTTCTGAGGCCACCTTGATTTCTTCAGATAATTCTGGATAATCCTGTTTATGTGACATATTGCATATAGCTTCTGTATTAATCTCTGATTTGCTTTTTTCAATTATTTTATTAGTACATGTTTGCGGTACATATATTTTATAACCATGTTAGGAATTCGGTGCATGTACGTAGTACAACTTATTTTTTATTTATTTATTTTTTGTTTGTTTGTTTGTTTTTTTGGGTTTTTTTTTTTTGGTACCAGGGATCGAACTCGGGTCCTTGCGCTTGTAAGGCAGGCGGCAGAACCACTAAGCTAAATCCCCAGCCCACGACTTATTTTTTAAATCCTCTTACCCGTCCCTCCTCTCTTCTTCCCTCCTTCTCTAATTCCCCTTCCTTCCTTTTCATTGTTTTTGATATTACAAAACTTAGTTCACACTGATATTATAAAACTTCATTCACATTTATGGCATAAAATATTTCCATTCATTGAGGTTATTAGGATCCTGTACATGGCTTATCTTTATTCTACTTATTTGCATGTTTATTTTCCACTAGGTATACACTCCTGAAAATAATATATTTCTCCTGTTATAAATTATATGAATTTGAATGCTATTATTCAACTTTTAATGCAGGTAAAATAACTTCAGATGATGATTATAGGATACTTGACTCCATGAAACTTCATTATTATTATATTAATCAAGTTTGCCATTTATTTCAGTACTTACTCTGCAATCACAAAGCAAAAATTTTAAAGAATAATTATATTTTAATATAATTATAGATATATAATTTATGTATAGAGAAAGTGAAGCTAAATCTAAATGTCTATGCATGTTGCTTTAAGGTGTTTTCTTTGTTGTTGTTGTTGGTGGTGATACCAGGGATTGAATTTGGGACCTTCCACTTGCGAGGCAGGTGGCAAAACCACTGAGCTTAATCCCCGGCCCAGGTTTTATATTCTCAATCCTAATCTATAACCTCTGAAGCCAAAGATTATTTCACAAATTAATTTTAATAATGATTAATCTTAATAACAAAACTCTGCTTGAGTTTCTAATGCCATCTACACAGGTTCACAATACAAGAAACAAGGGATTTTGGAAGCATATGTGAAAGACATGTAAGGATTGTATTGGCCACCATTCTTGGACATAATGCAAGCTGAACCTGATCTTTATAAAAAAAATCAAAGATGCATCACAACATTGTTTTTAAAGAAGGTGATTTTCTAGCTCTAATTGCTTTGGTTAGACTCCCTATACAGAACTATTTTTATAAAGGAAACAATAGTTTTTTGGCTTTTGTTTTGATATAGGGTCTTGCTATGTAGTCCAGTGGCTGTGAACTAGCTGTATACCTGAGGGTGACCTTGAACTTGTGTGGTTCCTCCTGCCTCAGCCTCCTGAGTGCTGGGATTACAGGCATATGCCACTATGCCAAAATTACAATAGGTTTAAAGACATCTAGCCTAATTAGTTTATGTTTAAAGCAAAATAAAATTTATTGGAAAGAGTTTCATATACACTTACAGTTTATATCTGTATGCGCCCTCCTGCCCCGAGCCTCATGGTTTCATAGGTGAGGATTTTAGGAGATGATTAGCTTATAGGAACATTATATTCATCAGTAGCTTTATTGAATTAATTCACTGATGTGTTTATAGCTAAATGTGATGTTGGGAGATGAACCCTGGTGGGAAAATGTAGGTCACTGGGGAAGTGGCCCACATGGGTGTATCTCTTCATTGCTGTTCCTTTCACCCTCTGCTTCTTGATTGCCACCACATGGACCATTTCTTCTACCATGCTCCTCTGCAATGCTGCCCTGCCATTGGAGCCAACCAACTGCACTCCAATCTCTACAAACTGTCAGCCAAAATCAACCTTTCCACCTTAGAATTATGGGTGTTGGGTATTGTATCTCAGTGATTAGAAAGTAACTTTGAGACACTGAAATAGCAATTAAAAGAGATGCTAAAATATTTCACTAGAGTAGAAATCCAGACATGTGAAGACTTGTATGTAACAGGAGATTCATTCTGATTTTTGTGGTCGTGTAAGGTTAAAAATATTCTCAGTGGTTGAAACCAATGACTTGAGATGAAATGATTACCTGTAGATTCATATGACCACATAGCTGGAAGTGATTAGGCATATTTCTGATGTCATATTTCTAAATGGAGATAAGGTAGAGTTTAATTTTTAGAACCATGGTTCTACTAGATAAAATTTTAGATCTGTCTCAGTCCTATTTTTCTATGGTACGATATTGCTTTTGGTGTATTAAACTTGCAAATTTCTTGAGTATTTTGTTTATAATTCATTTACAATTATGTACTTTAAAACAAGAGTTGAGGGAGTTTCCTGCTTAAAATGTGAAACACTTCTTTCTTTCAATGAAGAGACTTTGATAAGTGCAATACATTGCCATGACATGCAGTATCACATCGACAATTTATATCAAAACCTGATCTATTGCAAAGCCAAGTGAATTGTTATTTGGAGAAATGGAAAATATGTTTAGAAGTGTGCTCATAAATCTGTTTCCAGATTGTAGTTTACATCACCCTTTAAACATTTAGAATGATTGAAAGTAAATAACTTAAAATGATCAAAAATTATGCTGAATCTATGAGATGAATCCTTCACAGAACAATGTAAAATGAACATCCTTCCACAGCTCTACCAAACTTGTGCAAGATTAAGAACAAAAAATAGTTTTCATTGTCCTGTTATAATGATGAATACTTTTCTCAGAGGAAATAACATTGGAAAATTAAAATATTTTCATAAGATTATTTTCAAAACAGGTGGTAATTTGAAAAAATATAGGCAAGCTATAAGATGAAATGTAAGTAATCACACATGAATACTTCCTTAAAGTAGTTTATTTTTTAAATTACTACCTAGATATAAATTTTAATTAAAACTAATTTTAATTGAAGCTAAATTTGAAACATTAAAATTATTTTAATACATCATAAGGCAGTTTTTAGCAAAACTTAATGGAATTGCACATTATTAATTTTGTTTACCTGATCCAACCTAAAGGAATTTATACTTCAAGAAAATAGTATTTGGGAACTAGAGGACATTTTATATAAGCCAAAGAAAATATTTTAATTGATTAAGAGCAGTAAAGGTAAAAGTATTAAAAACATATTTATCACTTCTTTGAATAAATTAAATCATAACTTCAAATACATATGATTGTATCCTCTGTATCCTGAGAATTCTTATCTATTTTTAAAAGTGTGTATGAGTTAATAATATTTCCCTATACAGTGTTGGGAAGAGATGTGGCTACCCTTGAGAATAGTCATCATTTGCTTTGCCAATAAATTCCCATGAGGTTTCTGGCTTTCAAGTCATCCATACTGTAAGGTTTTTTCTAGGATTTCTCATTTAATACTACTAAAGTAACAATATTTCAGGGGAAAGTATACATTTACAGATTCTAGAGACAGGATATTCAGTTTTTAGATTATAATAATGCACAAACTGAGACACCATTTAACCTGATATGTGTCCATCCTGGTGTAGAGAGTATAAACCAAATAACCAGCTTGAGAGTATCTCTTAAACAAGGTGTCTCCAAATAATTCCAAGCACAGTAGATACATAACAAAAGTATAGACAGGGAAGTGGACTTGCTAAGTAATTTAAAGCCCTTCTAAAAAGGGGGATATTTAATATAAAGAAAATGAATTCAATTTAAGAAACATTTTTAAAACTAGAGTTTAGATTACTTTAGAGGGTGGTTGTGAATTAGTGGGTGTTCTCATGAGTGGGACATCATTCTGGACACACAATTTAAAGGAGGAGAGATTTAATATGGCTCAGAATGTCAGAGGACTCAGCCTACATTCTGCTGGCTCCAGGGCAGAAACTGAGGGTCTGGAGGCTGGGAAGCAGAGCACATGAACAGTGCCAGTGAGGAAGGGGCACAGGACTAAACACAGAGCCTCAAGATCACTCTTCCATGACCCACCCTGACACTTCCTGAAGAGTGCTTTATTTAGGGCAGCTCCCAGCCAAGCAAGGTGACAATCCACCTTAACTGTCAGTTTTAAAATAAACAATATTTTTTTCTTAAAAATTTGCTTGAGTCTAATAGAATTTCTATGATGTCTCATGTGCTTATTAAAGCATCGTTATAATACACATAGGAAAGAAAATCTACTTAGATATATGTTATTAGAAAATTCAAAGTCATTCAAATTATCCATTTTACATCCACTTTTCTCCTTCCCTCTTAAGAGCACTGAATATCTAAATATCTGAATATATGTGGTCTGTGTTTTGGGCCCAAAATATCTAGGAACTTGTAATTGAGAAGCTAACATATTTAGTAATAATGTTTGTCAGAACATCTTGGTAAAATTTAACCTTTAGTAATAAAATACATGAGAGAAATTCTTTTATTTTTAAAATAGGATCATTCAGTTTTAAGTTATGTTATATTATATAGGTGTATGTACTTTGTTATTTTTAAAAATGCAGGTGTTTTTTAAATTGAAAATTATGTGTCTATAAATATTTTTAATAAAATGGTAGAAAGTACTTCTTCAAATAATATATTCAGCTAATTTTCTCTATGAAAATAAAAACCATGAATTTTCATGTTATGTCCAGCTTACAGAAATGGCCAATTACAATGTCTTCTTGGCTTAATAAATTTAATTCATTAGATGAAAATTCTAACATAAAAGATTCTATAGTGCCCCATAGACCCTATAAAGATGTCCCTTATTCACTGCTAAAATATCACTGACTGCCTTTAGAGAAAGAACACGAGGACCTCTTTTGAGTGGCCCTGACTACAGTGTGTTGACAATTTAAAAAATTCTATGTAGTCAGTGAATCTTCTGAATATTTCATACAAGAAGTTTATTTGTCTATAGAAAATATGTATTTTATCATAGATAACAAATACTTTTACAGTTCATGTTTTATTCAAGAACATATGGAAGCACCTTAATTACTAAGTGAAACATCTAGGTATAATTCATTACTAGACTTTTTATTGCCTTTAATGAGAAGCAATCAATATATGAAACTTTAAAGTATTTAAAGTTTCTATCTAAAGCTATTGAGGGCTGAAAGAGGAAGGGAAAGAGGCTGAACAAAATAATTAAGATGTGTTATATACATATACTCACTCCCTATGATGAATGTAATCATTATGTATTGCAAACATGTACTAATAAAATGAAAAATTAGGAAGAAAGATAATAGTATCTTTATAATGAGTAAGTCATACACATCAACTACAAGAGTGTCTTTGTGCTGCTAAATAATCCTTCATTCTTCTATTCTTTCCCCTCTGCCCTTGACCTTTGCTTCTCATTTGTGTCTATCACTATAGATTACTTTGGATTGCCCAGAATTTTTCATAAATGGAGTCAGCACTTAATTTTTTTTCTGTCTGACTTCCTTCACTTAGTAGATTTGAGATCCATACATACTGGAGTTTGTTATAGTAGTTTATTTTTCTTGATGTGTCAGTAACATTTCTTTGTTCAAATATATCACACAGTCTAGAGTTTGGATGGGAATCTAGGGAGGGGAGAGATGGCCAGGTGGGGAGGAGAAAGGGAATAAAAATGATTGAAAAGCTGTATATTTATATACCAATTCCTCAAGATGAGGAATATTATGTATTGCAAACATTCACTAATAGAAAAGAAGCTAAGAAAAGAAGCTAAAAAAATAAGAATTAAGTAGAAAAGAAAAAAAAGGTAAATATTCTCCCAGAAAAGATATATCAACATTCCTGCATATTCTATTACTGAAAGGATGCAGAGAAAACCATTACCACTTGCACACAGTGGGGATGAGAACCAAGGAGTGGGAGGCAAAGACGATAAGAATCAAAGAGTGGAGACAGAAGTGGGTATTTACCTTTTTGCACTCTATTGTACATAATTTACTTTTTGACATAAATAAATGAATAGGTTGATATATAGTTCCACATACTGCTCAGTGACATTATATGATTCTGAATAAAATGATAAGATTGAATTCTATTTGTTGCTGTTCTGCTCTATGGATTATGGGATATGGAAACAAGCAAGTAGATAACCAACAACACATGGCAGATTTTTGTGGGACAGGAACATGCAATTTTCATTAAATACTGTACTGTTGATTATTTAACATGGGAAACAGCAAAAATATAATAGTAATAGATTTACAAACAGTAGTTATTTAAGAAAATTCTTTATACAGATTTGAAATATATATTTGTGTGTAACCTAGTATAAAATTGAAATTATCTCATTTATAATAAGGATGGAAAAAATAAATGATACTTGCTTATAAAAAGGAACTCAAGTAAGAAAAAATGTTTTTATCTGATAGTCTCATTATTTTCATTCCTACTCAGGAAATCCTGTAATCATAGAAAACTTATTAGATATTTATGATCTTATTATTCTGATGATATAGCAATGAATACTTTGTCTTTTATAACAGGCATTTTCTAAAGTGCACTGGACATTTATTAGTACAAATGTGTGATATTTATTTGTTCATTTCATGCAAAATAGGATTCCTGGATCATATTAAATTTCAAATCATCTTAGAATGATCTTAACATGCTCCATAGATTAACACAGGTCCAATATAATCACTCTACAGGAACACTTGTTTCTCCATTCCCATTCTAGTGTTCAGTATTCTTTTGATATCCTTATACCTGTTCAGGTTTGAATGAGACAAATCACTGAGTTGGCTAGTAGCATATATAGGGCTATTATGCTTGCAAAATAACTGATTGTTATGGCTTGTGTGTGGATGTTCCTCAAAGCCTCATGCTATCATAGGGGGCCTTTTTCAGACGTGGCTGAATCTATAGTGTGTGATTGATTCATGGTGCAATACTAGGATTAAGGGTGGGTGATTACTATATCAGTCTGGTTGATTTAGCAATGTCCTAATCCTAGTAGCCAATATGGAGTATAAAAGGGGCAGAAAGAAGCTCCTAAGGTCTCTTGCTTACTTTGCTACCTTCTGCCTGCCATGGACTGTTTCTCCACTGCAATTCCTGTCTGGAATGCTACCCGGCCTTGGAGCCAGCCAATTATGGACTGAAAGCTCTGTAAACTGTGAGTTAAATAAACCTTTCCCCCTTTAACTTTTGCTGTCATGTATTTTGTCTCAGCAATGAGAGAAAAACAACTAACATACTGATGTACATTTTGAATAACTATTTTTGGATCCATAAGAGCAGAGAAAATGGCATTCTGAGAATGTATGTTTGGGCTAGACTGAAAATGTGATAAACCATTAATACAATGCTCACCATGTTTAACCCAGAATAGTTGTGGCGGGTACTTAGATGCTGGGGCAGAAATGCATAAGTTTGTTCTTGATTCCAGAAGAAAATGGCAATATTCAGATTGGATGACTTAAAAATATTCTTTTAGGATGATATTTGAAAAATTTTTAATTCTGCAATGGCAGATATGTGAACATGGTGCCCATAAATTTGAAAGAGTTCATTACTAAGAGAAAATATTAAAATGGGAAATAAAAAATAAAAAAGCAGTGCTGCAATTATTGCAGTTTGGCCTATGGAAATAATTCCACAATATGTATGTATAGTCCTTTCAATCTTTCAAAGACTAAAAAGAACAATTTGTAGCATCATTAAGTAATATGCTGCAGTGAATATTTTCCTTGTATAATGTTCACCTTTCCATTGCTATGACAAAATACCCGAGATAACAACTCTCCAGGGATAAAAATTTATTTTAGATCATGGCCTCAGAGCTTTTAGTCCATGGTCAGTTATTTCTACTGCTTTCAGGAATGTATCAAAATAGAGCACTATGGTGGTGAGCGGGTGGGGAAATGAAGACTTATTTCATGGCAGACAGGAAGTCCAAGAGAGAGAGGAAGGGACTGGGGTCCCAGTGAACTACCTTTCTTCCACTGGGCTCCATCTTGTAGTTTCCACCACTTGTCAATGGCACCACAGGCTGGGGATCCAAGCCTTAAGAGTCTGCAACATCAGATATTTCTTAATATTTTTACTATGTTCTTTTTTTTTTTTTTTTGGTACCAGGGATCGAACCCAGGTCCTTGACCTAGTGAAGCAGGCGGTGGAACCACTGAGCTAAATTCCTGGCCCATTTACCATGTTCTTCCATCAGGCAAAAATTATCTGTAGCAACAATTCCAGAAATGAATTTTCACATGAAATGGGCAAATATCAAGAAGGCAGGGTAATTTTGGTAGTGCGACATACAGAGGAATGCCTTGAGTCTCTGGTGCTCTAATTTCACCTGTCTACTGTAGCACACCACACCTTGGATTGTTTTCTCCTTTCACAGGAGGACATTTTCCATCCTTAGATCAGTGTTTTAAACTATTATATGTTCTTCCATTTGGCAACTTAGAAAATATGTGATTTGTGATGGCTACACATAACAGAAATGTATTTCCAGAATCTATTTTAAACAGCAATAGTCATTAGGTATTAAATGTTAACTAATATTTTGGAAAGAACAACATGAATAAACATCGGTAATATATATTTCCCTCCAGAGTGACTGACAGGATGAAATGTCCTAAAACAAAGCCAAACTGAAAGTATAAACGGTAACTAGAGGTCGCAGATACAAGAAGAGAATTGGACACAAGATAATAAAAATCTACAGAAAGTTCTGCTTTCCACTCAAGGCAGCTTTTGCTAGAACAGCCTCTTGCACTTTGACTCAAGTGTATATGAAGAGCACAAAGCATACTTTGGTGCCCTAAACCTTTTTTTCTAAACATATATGACTGTCTAATTTTTAAAAATGAATATTTACATTACTTAATATAGGTTATTTTATGTAAAATAATGCAAAGCTCTTTAAATTGCAACTGTTGTTTTATTCAGTGTTATTATTCCCAAGTGTGTTGTATTCCAAATGAACTTTTTTTTTCTTCCTGTTGATAAATGTACTGGCTTTTAGTTTGACCACTAAAATAATGGGAAAGGTAGTCAATCAAAATACATTTCTGTGCATTCCAATGAACCTTTTAGAAAAATGAACAAGATTAAATCTTTAAAAGGCCCTAGTATGTTCACTAAGTGCAGAAGTGATTAATCTTTTTACACTTACTTTGACAGCAGCCATAAAATGCATGCAATTAAAGTCTGTAGTGACTTATTTTGAATGGCATATACTGTGAAGTTGTCCAAGAGACAATAGAATAGGAAAAATACTATAAGTGTACAATACTCTTCAAATAAGACTTCCTAGTAAATGTGCTCAGCACAGTGAATTTTGGAAACATTCAATTGTCAAATATTATTACAAATAGTCTGTAATAAGTCTTCCTTCCCTGGAACTGCATTAATTTCTATAATAACAACAAGTAGCAGTACTTTTTGCAACAGGCTTTCTGCTTTCTAATTTAAGTAAATAAATATCTTGATCAGGGTTTTAAATTTTGAAAAAAAGTATTAATAAAACCAGTATCAGGAGACAACAACATTTTTTGTTGTTTTGAGAAAAGGAAAAGCTATTTATTACAGGTGATTATTGTTCTGAAAATTTGAATAATATAAAGATTACTTTGATAAGTTACAGATATTTTTTCTTTCTTCATATCTTTTCAGTAACTTTTACGAAGTGAGTAATAAACTCACCCTCCAAAGTCCATTCTAGTTTAGTAAAGTTAAATTTGTATAAGTGTCTTCCCTGAGTCGATATCATTTTTTTTAGTCTTTAAATTTAAAAAATTATTTTTCCTAGTACATGTTTGCAGTACAAAATGATTACCTTCATCGTGAGAAGTTAATGCATGTACACAGCACATCTTTCTTGGTTTCTCTCAAATATGATGGCAAGCCTATAATTTCTGCCCAGTGGGATACACACATATGCGCGCGCACGTGCACGCACACACACATACACACACACACACACACACACACACACGGAGATGTTGTACAAGCAACTTCTGGGATGAAGTAACATTCCCTTCTCATTTCTTCCTTCTTGAAAGCTGCAATGCTATTGTAATGAGTATTAGAACAGTCACTTTGGACCACAAGGTGGAAGCTAGATTGAGCAAGACTACATTAAAAACTAAAATACTCTTGAAAAATTGAAGAATATAAATAAATTGAGACACATTCCAAGTTCTTAGAAGACTAGATTTTGTGAAAATGTCAATATGTTCTAATTTTTCTTTAGAATTGATACAATCCCCAAACTAAACCATTGTGGGATTTTTTTTGGGGGGGTAGAAATTAGTTATCTTACTTATAAATGAAAAAAGTACAGTTAGAAAAATCAGCCTAACCAAGAGAAATCAGTATGGTGTGTTAATGGCATGAAGATTGACAAGTTAATGAAATATGTGGAAGGTTCTATTCTCTTTTCTTCCTGATCTAATTATCTGCCAGTGGGACATCTATTTAACCTAATGATTTTTCCAGAGAGACCTTGTCTCCATAATGTTTTAGAAGGCTGTGGTCTTTAACTTTAATTGTGTCAATTTCATTGCTTCCAAACAGAGAGGAGATTAGTAAAGAACATTTCTGGGTGTGGCTGAGTGAGTCATGGAAGATTTGGGTACTCTATTTTGTCCCTTCCCTCTTCCTTTCTGGTGCTGTTCCCCTTCTGTCATGATGTTGCTGCCCTGGAACCAGGCAACCACGGACTGCAATTATGAGCCAGATGTAATCTTTCCTCCTTTAAATAGTGCATATTGGGTAATTTATCCCAGCTATAGGGAATCTGACTAATGCACAAGCTACTTTTGTATAAAAGTGTGTAAACAAATAAAAATTATTTAAGGATTTATAAGACATTACTCTTTAGAAAATGACTTCTAAACTATACAACTCTTGTAGGGTAAAATAGAGCTGATTCACAGCTTAAAGGCCTGTTGTTGTGTAGACAGACATAGTCCTTATTCAGAGATTTCATAAATTTTTCTGACCAAGAAATGTACATCTAGTGCAGAAATAGAAGAATGGAAAAGCCTCTATTTAGATCCTGTTCATCTGAATAGCTCAATTGCCACTTATCTTAGAGTTGTTAGTAAAACTTGATTCAGGTTTTATGAGTCTGATTTGATATTACTTCCTTTATGTTAGTACAAAGAAGCTGTTGCTACAACTGTAGTCCCAGGATAGGAAGTTACATGCAATAGGCACACAAGTTGACTTACAGCCTGAAGGACAGCAATTCTTATGTATCATTGTTGGGAGCAATGCTACATAATTCTAGGGAAAAATCATTTGAGTAGGCCTAGTTCTCCTGCCTACAGGCCAGCTACGACATTCCAGACATAATTGCCTTTTGTCCTCGGGTCACAACTGAGACCTCAGTGATCCCCTGATGCTGTAATGCTCCAGGACAAGACCATACCTGTGGGAGACAGTCAGGGAGGAACCAAATCTTCCTCTGCATAGTTCCTCATTGTTCTTAGATTTCCACTGCCAACTAGTCTTTGGATACACCTTGTTTATCCCAATGCAAAGTAGTGAACTCTGTATTTTCACTTGTTACATCTGTTTCCCCATGTACTGAATAAAAAGTGCTGTAAGCTAGGGGGTTTTTGTCTTTGCTCCCCAGAGCAGCACTGATCAGACCCAAAGCTCAGCTTCTTCTCAGTCTCATTTTTCTACCTTTCCTGTAATTCGCCATGTGCTGCCATGGCTCGCAGGAGACTAGGACTTACTGCAGAGGTTCTGGTAATGTCCCCTTCCCCTATTCCCTTGATATCATTATGAAAAAATTATATTTATTATATAGCATAAAAATTTGGGAATTTATTTGTTACTTCAGTGAGGTTGAGTAGCATAGCAGCATATGCTTGCAAATAGAGACACTGAGCAATCTACATAGATGCTTACATTTATAATTTAATAGCTACAAGGCACCATTTTGTCTGGAAAAGTAGACACTGAGAAGATAATAAGAATATATAAGTTCACAAACGATATGTAAAAATAGTTTACGCTAAAGCATGTCACGGTTATTTTTCTTTCTATAAAATTTTTGAGTAATTTAATGAGAAAATTGACTTATTGAAAGTCTCGATGACAATTGACATATGGTTTTGAAAAGAATTTATCTTTTCCGTATAGTTTTTCTGCTTTTATAAATAGTATTTCATTTGGACATAGTATTTCCTACAATCTTAAGAGATTCTGAAACACAGCAGAGGTGTTATAAAGAATGACAGAATAAAAACAATGCATACATGCACATATTACAGTATTTATGAGAAAATATTACTGTTTAACATTGGCACTTAAGCTTATTTTTAAATCTATATTCGTCTGTAAGTTTTCTTTAATAATACAAATATATTCAAAAGTGAATCACAAAACTTCATTTTCATGAAAATCTTGCTTTTCTCTTCATGAACTGTTTTTTATGCATAAATTGCAGTATTAAAGATTTATTAACATGAAATGTCATATAATTCATTACACTGGTAATTTTCTAGTCTTTCTTGCATCAGTTCAGATATAGCTGTTAGAAGTCATGTTCCTAACCTACACTGTCTCTAAAGAAGTTATAAAGACTAAGATCATGATAAATAACATCAGACATACCACTGAAAAATGACTTTGAAATAGTTCAATCAATGTCCATTTATGGAGGCACACAAAATCATAACAGGATTTAAGAACATACTGTAAATGATTTACAAGAAAGCAATTTCATTACTGGAAAGCTTCTAAAAGAAAATTATATAATTTTGATTTAAAAAAATTTTACTTTATAATAAGAGACACTAATATGTTATAATGTTTACCCACTTTGCTTTGAAAAACTCAGGAGGTAAATCACAGAGATTACAATGAGAATATATCCAGAGACATTAAAACTGAAAGGATTTGTGTAAGCTAACATTCCTTCCCCTGGTATTCAGGAAAAATATAGACTTCTAAATGTTCTTTATTAAGAATATGTAAGGATACTTTTTCTGCAGCCAAATTTTACCAGGTAATTTCTCTGATATTGAAATATATTTTTTCTTTATTTTTTGTACCAAAGTTATTTAAGTGGCAATAGTTCAGGGGTACTTGGCAGACATACTTCATAAATCAGATAATGTAGAGACAAGTGGTAATTGAATGAAATTCTCAATGTGTATGTTCTCTCTTGCCAAACACTTCATTTATCACTACTGATGTCTTCAATAAACTGATTTGCATATCTGTAGCTTTTCTGTCATCTCTTTCTGGGTATTTGTCATTGTAACCTTATTAAACCATTGCAGTAGCCCCCGATTGAGTATGCATGAGTTCTGTGGTATGTGCTACCATCTCAACACATTTCTTGCTTTCTTTTGTCTGCTTCACTTCTAAATATCCTTCAAAATCTAGCTAATGTGTCACAATTTTGAGGAAGCCTTTCTTGTGTGATTATTATGATATAAAATTGCTCTTTTATATTCACATAACTTGAATTTAACATACAACAAAACTATGTGACAATCAGTATTCGTTTTATAGATCTTCATTAAGATTTAATTTATTCAGAATAATAATTGCTATTTATTTCACTTATCATTTTTAGGGAAAATAAATTCTGATATTCTAAAAAAGTTACACAAGTGAGCATTACAATAATAAAGTAAATAAAGTAAAAAAATGACATTATATTGAGATAGTGGCACATTTTCTTGAGACAAAGGAAACAAATCCTAGGGTTCTACTCAAAACCCTCCACTATTCTGTTACTTCCTTAATAGAGATACTGTGTATATGAGGGAATTAATTGAATGTAGATTTTTTTTAAGTTTAGGATTTAAAGATGGTGAGGAAGATTATAGCGCTTAGAATCAGTAGAGGTAAATGAAAGAGAGGAAAAGAGAGGAGTAGAAAGAAAAGGGGAGTGAGTGGAGGGGAGGGAGAAAGAGAGGGAAGGAGTAAGAGAATCATTCTGCATTGTTATTCAGAAGAGTGCTGACCATGAGAAAGTTATTCATGATCCAGAACATGGAGAGCGGAGAAATATCTGAAATAATTGCAGAAAATTGTCTCCAGAACACTGCACAGTGCGTAGAATATTGAGTATAGTATTAGGTAGGTGTGGGTATGCTGATATTTGACTAAAATCTGAGATTTCATTAATGTTCTTGCATAAATAGTAATTTTTAGTTTCGATAAATTATTCAGTAGGATGTTCATGTTGGGGAAATTTGAGGGATGGGTATGTGAAAACTTTTATACAGTGAGTGTTCAAAATTCTTTTGTGATGTTAAAATCATTTCAAAATAAATTTTAGAATAAGTAGTTTCAAGGGAAAATGGACACTTTTTTCAGAGGCTGAACAGTTATTTTAAATGGCTAATCAATGTGCACATATATTCAATTTTATTAGTAATTATGCAAATTTAGTGTAACTTCACTACAGCTCAAGTCAGATAGTAAAATAAAAGTAAATAACAATAAAAGTAGTGATAGGAATAAAGAAAATAACTATCACTTGGATGTCAGTATGGAATTCTTGAACACTTAATGTCAGCTGGCTCAACTGCTTTGGAAAGCCTGCCCATAATTATTTACTAAAGTTGAATATTTGCTCAGACCACAAGTTATTAAATCAAGCTTAGTTATGCATAGAACATGAACTAATAACACATACGTTTCTTTGCAATAATTTTTATTTGCACACAAAAATTACACCTCTAAGTACATATGTGTAAGAGTGTTTGTTGCCTTCATATGTAAACAAAACCACAATGCTGCATTCACATTTGATGAAGCTCAAACAAGTAAAACAACTTTGTGATGTTTGAAGCTGGCATTATGGTCACCATAGGTGAAAGTGGAGGAATAAACTGGAAAGGGACAGGAAGACGGCTTCTAGAGGTGGCAGTGGTCCAATTTCTGAATTTCATGTTAGTTAAATGGAGATGTTAACTTATTGACAAGTTAACAACCTATGACAGTTCTGAATTCTGCAAATGTCTTTATGTACTATAATGAAAAAAGTTTAAAAGCATTTAATAAAAACAAGTTTCTAAGTCATTTAACCTTATCTTTAGCTCTGTCTTAGCTTATTTGGTTTAAATCCAAGAACATCAAAGTACTGCTTCAATAAGAATTAATATTTTTGAATGTTTATGGAAATGAATATCAGTAACTCCTAGAAAATCATTTCTAAACTTACTAAGCTGTACAATTCTATTTCACTTCATGTAGATATTTCCTTTTATTCCCTCCTATTGCTTAAAAATGCTAATCTCTATCAGATTTTAATACATTTGCCCATCAAACTGTATCCACAAAATGATTGTAATAAAAGCCAAGTAAGAAAGGAACCAGAGTGTATCTATCCAAGATCCATTAGAATTTCACTTTCCTATACAAATCAAATGATTGACTTCTATGAGACTGTATTTCTTTTGTAGCAAGATATGATATGTTCTTCACAATGATATATCTATCTTTTTTCCAGATTTTTTCATGAACACATCATGTCATTAGTTTGTTAAATTTAGCAAGGATAGTCACCTGGGGGATTAAAATCAAACACAAAAATGCTCCCTTAGAAACTTAAACTCCATTTTCTGGTAATGATCTTTATAACGTCAACACACACCACACACACACAGAGAAGAATATGCAAAAAAAATTGTTCAGAAACATAGGATGATACAAGGATGATCTAATCAGATTGTTAAGGGTCCTTATTGGGAACTCAAACAAGTAAAATGAAGCTCTTGTTTCCTTTTATTCTTCATAGACAAACTGCTTCCTCATCATAGTACACGTAGAATTGCCACATGATCACTTCCAGCAGATGTCAAGGGAAGGAGATGCCTATAGGAGAAAAACAAGCGGTGAAAAGAAATTATATGACTATATGCAGAAGTAAAATAAAAGAAAAAAACAGTTGTGACAGGTAATTACAAATGGCCATGTGTAGTCAATTGTTCCCGAAGAGATAAGAGCTAGAGATGATGTAACTCTGATGAATTTCAGTAAGTCCAATACACATAAAGGTATATAGAATACTGGTGACTAATCCCTGCCTTGAGTGGTCAGTTGGTGCTGAAAGTTTCACTTTGCATAATTTAAATTGGGAAATAGCCAGAAAGTAAAATTAAAGGGTCTGATGTGAACTTTGATATCTTAGATTTAAATAGTTCTTATAAGATGAAGAATACTAAGTAGGTTGCAATGAAAATTCAGGTCCCTATGTTGATTTAAGCTCTCTTCATCTCTACTACTTTCCTAGGAATGAATCCAAAGGTATTAAATGAGTAGGAATGCCATTCTCTTTTTCAGAATATTATATGAAATAACCAGGAATACCTGCAGAGACTAAATGTGCTAGCACCATGTCCCCAGTTAACTAGGTCAAGCTGTAATTTTTTTTTCCTGAACCAAGCATTAATCCCAGGGTCTTGCATGTGCTGGACAAGTGCTCCCCGCACTGAACTACACCCTAGCCTTTGACTTTACAAGATTTATGCAGAGAAAGTGGAGCCTCGACTGTGTTTACAACATGCTTCCCAGGTGATGTTTACTCACGGGAAAAAATAGGGTAAGTGTAGGCAAATGGATTCCAAAAAAATCAAAAGCTTGTTTAGATGCAAATGTTCCATTGGAAGAAGAAACATTTTATGAAGAAATGATATATAAATAAATTTCCTCTCAGCAGAATGTTTACTTGTTCAGCTTTACAAGAGGCAACCTCAGGTGTCTTAATGGAGATATATTGAAGAACTAAAAGAGGGTATCTTACGAAAGGAGTTTTAGTGCCTCTAAAAGCCCGCTGTCTGAGGCACTTTATTTAGCTATGGAACCGAAGCTGCAATCAAATTACAATCTTTCTTCTCTTTGAATTTTCTGTAGCAATCTTGACTTCAAGATGAGTTGACACTTCAAAGCATGAAAGTGTAATTTAGTCTCTCTCTTAATTCCCACTTAGCTTCTGTAATAACAAGCAACTGCTTAACAAAGTAATTAATAGGAAGTTATGTTTTTTTATTGACAATTTGGGATGTACATTCTATGAACAAGAGAGTAATCATTGAATTATAATATGAAACAAATTATTTTCTATCTCAGCTACTTGGTTGCAGCACTAATATCAGTCAGTAATCTTAAGGGTGGGAAAGAAAATGCATCCTGACCTATCAAGAGTTCTTTTCTACTTTCAGTTTTTCTTTTTCTCTCCCTTCCTCCTTCCTTCCTTTCTTCTCTTCCTTTCATCTTTCTTCCTTTCTTTTTCTTTTCTCTTTCCTTCTTTTCCTCTCCTTTTTTTGAGGGCAAAAAATTGAAATACTATCTACTTTTGAAGAAACATAATAAAAATAAATCTCTTTTTACTTGTGCATATGGTGTCATTATTGCCCATAATATACATTTGTTAGATTACTTAGTCCTACAGAGTGCAATGTGAAAATTGCTTAATGAAAAGAAAAGCTATCTTCATACCTCACACTTTTCTTCAAAGGATAAAATGAATATTTAGCAAAGCAAGCTAGCAGTTTGCAAATGTGCAATTAAAATCCTGTCTCTTCTCTAATTATGTAACACTTAAGTTAAATGGTCTTAATAGACATATAATGATCGCTTTATAAACCTACAATTACTTATAATCAAATGTAATTTCTGTTTCTTTTTTAAAGCACCTATTAAATGTCTATTATAATTTTTAAGTAATTTGACAGACATTTAATGAATACTTTACAAACCTAAATAGTAATTATTTCAAGAGATAACTGTTAATACATAAGAGTAACACAGCTATTCATTTGAACACACAGTTTGAAGTTAATTAGTAAGCTATTTATACAGCATCTAATGGATTTACTATAAGTGAAAAATCACAATTTTAAAGTATAGTCATATACTCCTTAAGGAAGTGGGGACACATTTTGATTTGGACACATTTAGTTGATTTGGTCATTGTGTGAATGCCTCGGAGTATATTTGTTCAATCCATGATGGCTTGATATCACGAGACAGTAGAAACTCCTGGGACCAATATCACATATCCATTATATCACTAGTCAAAACCTCCTTTTTGCTGTGTGATGGTAATATCATCCTTTTAAAACGAAACCTTTTTTTTGTCTAATTTTGTTCTGGGTCTGGTGACGGAACCTGTCATGTATATAAAACTGTAACACTGGAAAACCAAATCCTCTCAGAATTCAATAGGTGCTATAGAAAATTAGGTTTTTACAGAGCAGAGAAAAAATGAATTTTACACATTAATTCACTGTTACATTTTGGATATGTTGCTAGGAAACAAAAAAATGTTTGCTGTAGACCTTCTCTCATTTGAAATTGGAGGTGATGATTTAGTTTCCAGTATTTCAGGGTAATGTGTTTATTTTATCTGGGGACTACTATTTCTCACTAGGTGAGAAAGAAGTATAGTTGCCTAAATATTTTCAAAAGTATGTTTCTTAAAATGTTTATGATGAAAAACTGTGTGTGTCATAATAGAGACACTAAAAGTTTCTCAGGAACAGAAATAATTATTTTGGGCCCGTGAAGCTTCGTGATTGAACATAGTGAAAGGATTCTAAAACATAGCTCCAGGGTGATGCGCTTTAGCTTACAAATTAAGAATGCTTTATTGTTTCTCTGAAATAAGTATTTCCATAGTTCAGGTGTCAAAATCTGGATGATATAATTACATAAGTATAGGTAATTATTGAAAGTTAGATACAAGTTTTGGTGTCAGTTTATCAATAAGTTAGATTTATTTATGAATATAACATTCTGAGTTAATTTTATTTATTGATTGTATTCATACACATATTAGTTCAGCATTGTGGTCACTTTTGACTTTTTCTTACTCTAGTCTTTGTTTTTTGAGCAGAAAAATAATACAATTACCTTTCCTTTCTGTTGGGCACTTGTTCCACAAAAGGACACTACTGCCAATATAAAATACATTTATATAATATATATATATTTTATATTTATGATGTGTGTATTTCTTATATGGTATATATTAAATACATAAAGTTGTAAGTCTGCATATAAATGAAATATGTCTTACAGATCTCTCAGTATGTAAATATGCATCTTTTGTGCTGACACCATCAACAGCAGAGCAGGCAATCTGCTTTCCTGAGCCCATTCCTGAGTGTAGCTCTTTGTTTTCATATCCATAGTGACCTCCCAAGCTCTCTCTCTAAGGAGAACAGTTTTATGTAATGTAACTGTTTCCTTCAAGACTCATTCAAGACATAGTCATATTTAAGACAGAGCCTTCCAATTTCTTAGTCTTAGGTCAAATTATAGACTCTAATAAAAGGAAATATTTCAATAACACTTACTTCTTATTATTCTTTGAAATCTATTAGAAAATAGAAAAACAAAATAAATAAAAACAGAAGTCCCAACATTTGTATAGCACAATCTCTATTTATAAGCTCAGTGAAATTGCTAAAATGTATCCTGAATTTTATATCAAATATAATTTAGTGATGCATAATTTTGTTTTAATCCTTATGCAGATAATACTATGAATTAGTACACCCTGGCACGGGGATAAACATTAAAGGACTATTTTGCATTGCCTAAGCACTATAATGCTGCACAATAACCAGCATCAAATTTATAAAATGAAAAGAAGCTTTTTGCATGCAGCAGTTCAGCAGACAGGTCTGCACCAGGTATATCAATTTTCCAGGCATTGGTATATACATTGTGATTGAAATGATATAAATATGTGAAATAAAAAAGCAGTTGTATAGCTAGACAAAAACAGAACATCAAAGACTGAGTTTTATGAAAAGATACCAAAGGAGTAGGAAAGAATCCGGACAAAGATAAATAACTGGAGCCAAAAAGGCATTCTTCTAAGTGGCAAGCAATATTTAAATGTGTCACTTGCCATTAAGAGGTGTGTTAAGGATTAAGTATTAATAATTAGATTTAATAGTGCAATATTAATTGGTAAACTGATGAAAAGAGTATTAGGGAGTAGGGATGAAAGATTGCTGAATTGGGCTGAAGATATAAAGAGAGGCTATGATATTTCACTACCAACCACTATTTAGAGACATGTTCTTACAAAAGGAAGTGAAAAAATAGGGCACGAGGTAAAGGTAGAATTGGAATTAAGAGAGCTTTTTTAAAAGGTTGTAAAGACAATGATACAATTATGTACTAATGGTAAGATCTAGGAACCAGGAAAAATTAGAGGGTCTATTAAAAAGTGATGTGAAATATCAGGCTAAGTTTTGCACAGGTAAAATGAATATAGTAAATAAATGAAAGTGTAGACTTATGCTAGTTAACATAGTTAATTCACATGACCCAGAGAGCAAAAATTTAGACATGGTTGCAAGCAACTGAACAAATGCTGTAGTAGATCATGATACAATTCATTTTGATCAATTTAATTTTTTAATGAAATAGATTGAGGTTACTAGGAGAGAGTAAGGTAGTTCTTGATATTTGGGGGAAAAGGAAGAATTCCTGTATGAAACAGCTTTGTACAAGGGAGGAATGAAAAATGATTTGAAAAATGCAGTTTGAATTATAAGAAACAATAACCATCAACTACTTTGAGTTTAGCAATTACATACCTAAATTTAAATCAATTAACATGATATCTGATTTTCTCCTGTATTACTGAGCTGAATACAGTCATGAAAAAGAGAGTTGAATATTCAGTTGATAACATTTACAAATGTATAATATAATGTTAAAATTTTTCTATTTGTGAGGGCATATCCTCTGGGTTTTGGACTGGGTTATATGCTCTATAATATTTTCTGTGGTCATTTTTAAACATATTTTATAATAGATGTTGCAATATAAAGTTGATGATAGTTACTTTTGAATTTCCCTGGCTATCCTCTAAAATGTATAGAGGGATATAATATATTGTTAGCAAATTACCACAACATAGGTGATTTAAACATCAACAGTGCATCATCTCACTGTTCTGAAGGCTTGAAGTCTAAGTTTCTCAGCAGTATTAGTTCCTCATGACTGGTGTTAAGGAAGGGTCTGTCCCAGACTTTAGCCCTTGGCTAGCAAATGTCCATCTCACCAGTGATTTTGGCTGATGGCCCATCCTATGGTATAATTTTAAGTACATTATCTCTGTAAGACCAATTAGGTCACATTCTGAGATAATGGGGGTTAAAATGTCAACATATAAATTTGTATGGGGGCACACATTTCAAACCTTAGTAGGAATGGAATGATGCTTTATTATAATACAGGGAGATAATCAGGGCAGAAAATTTGGAATTTACCAAATGAAATTATCCTCAATAAAACATGCCATTATATAGAGTGGGATCTTCTATGGTCAAAGCTGAGGTAAAGCAATGGATCTGGAAAAGGGAGTAGAAAAAGGAACAAGAGCTCAGGATGTGGGAGATGAAGGGGTAGAGTCAGGGCTGGGGAAGAAGTAAAATATACGAGAAGAGTAGGTGGACTGATAGTAAAAATTTTACCTATGGAAATTTTTATATAAAATTTTTATAATAACTGGGAATTGACTTTTCTTTTGCCATAAACAAGTAGGAGACTGGGTGAAATCATAGAATGATGAGTTGTCTGAAACTGCAATGAACAGTACAGAACTGCAATCCTTAGTGGAAGGGAGAGAACTGACACAAGAGTTCTGATGACTTTGGCTTAGTGTCTGGCAGGATTTTCTTGAACTTGACACACAGAGGTACCCAAAGAACAGCGTGATGATCTTACCAACAACACAGATAGTGGTATGTTCAAAAACATATACTAGGGTGAAAAAATGCAGAGCTGATAGTGATAACCTCCTTGCATCTACTTCAATCTGTTGTACAATACAACTCACACATGCCTAGAATAAAATCTAGTAGTGTAAGAAGATTAAGATAACTAAGTTCACATATTTCTCATTAGAAACTATGCGAGGCAGGAGACAACATCCTCAAAGTGTAAAAAAAAGATTCACAGTCAACCTAGAATTTTATATCCAGGAATTTATACCACAAATCAAAGTATTACCAGTACCTTTCCAGAAAATAAAAGTTGAAGGGGTTTACCTCCCCAGAAATTCAGCTCTATGAAATAATAAAATACTCTAAGTAAGGAAATTAATTAGACAAAACTAAAATATATACAAAAGAATGGTAATTACCAATATGGAAGTTTAATTCTTTTGTTAAAACTGTTTTTAGTACTGTATATGACAGACTATTTACATGATACAATAGTGAACTACTTACATAAAGATTCATAGTGTGAACATTAAAATAACCAAAGAAAAATAGTTATAAGTAATTGAAAACCAAATAAAATGAAATGCAAAATAATAAATCAGAAAGAATGGGAGAGGCAAACAACAAAAATAGGTGCAATAAGTACTAATGAAGAGTAGAATAAAAAGGAAATATGGGTTATCTTTTCTTTACCTCAATTTCTACATCATTATTTTCAGTGTATGTATTCAATATAGGAACATGATGGGAAGATATGTACATAAAAATGTTCCTTGGTTGTTTTTGTTTATTGGAAAGCCATTGCCTTCTTGTAGTCAGAGCACTCTCTGGTTTGAAATGAAAGCACAACCTCTTGGGGTTGTCAACTCCTGCTCACTCATTTATAGATCTAAGATATTTATACACCCTTGGAGTCTTGATGAATCCTCATGCTTTAAGGGTGCACCAGAATTTCGTGCTCAAGGGCCACCACAGACACCTTATCTGAACAGAATAGTAAGGAACTGCAAATGCACCATACCTCTCTCTGTTCTTGCTCATGCTCAAGTGTCCAGAAGACTACACTTATACAAATGATACAAATACAAAAGTGAAATTACTACAAATTTCAAGGCAGTGACTGGAGATTACTAAAATCTGGAGATCCAAAAATAAGGATTTTCTAAATATGAGATTTTGTGTGGCTGCATAAGTTACAGCACATGAAGGTGGACCTGAAGGCATAAGAGTTATTACCAAGTTCTACAAAGCAAGGTATTTCTAATAATTCATGTATTAATGTTCATTCCAAAAGTGATCTACAGATTCAGTGTAAGCTAAATCAAAATTCTCTTAAAGTACTTGATAGAAATTGCTAAGTTAATTTCAATTTCATATAGAAATTCAAAGAACCTCTTATACATAAAGTCATCATTAAGACAAAGAACAAAGTCAGATAAATGACACCACTTTTTATTAACATTCACTTTATAGTCCTTTCAGGTACCAATGACAAAGGACATCTGGCTAGGGGTACAATTGGATAAATGGATGATGAAACAGAAGCGGAATTCCATAAATAGGCCCTGACTTATAAGCTTAACCTATTCATTTTACAGAGATGTCATAGTAATTCAATAAGAGATCTTATAGTTTTTTAAATAATTTTTTCCTGAAGTACATGAAAATATATTGGGGATAAATGGAACCTTTACCTTACAGAATACATTTATGTACTCATACAGAGGTTCACAAGAATAAATGGAAAATAAGTAAAATAGAAATATTAACTAAATCCTAAAGGTCAGGGTCTATATATCCTGCCACTAATCCTTTATTTATCAATCTACTTTCCTTCTGGAAAGTGTAATTAGCCACAGTTTGAAGACAAGCGACTGTCAGTAAGTGTCCTAGAGTGAAGCTGTAATGAGCTACAAAGCTAAAATTTTAAGCTACAATTTTATCCTATTGGATTCTTTTAACATTTTATTGGCATAAAGTCCCCCACCTTGAGAGAATATATATATATGTGTGTATATGTATGTATATATGTATATATATACGTGTATGTATATATATATACACATATATATATATATAAATATATATATATTTCCATTCCAGTAGTAAGCACCTTCATCACCATGAGATATCTTCTATACATACCTGGCCTCCTGAACTACATCTGTCTGCACAAGTAAGTAACAATTTTCTTGGAATTCTTGGCTCTTGTTAACTTGTCTTCCTGCAATTTTGTCTTAAGCAATGAGAGATGTGACTTCAGGAATGAATACTCCAGGTTTCTTTTTTCTCTAAGATTTTTGACTAAACTCTACAGTTTTCCTCTGAAGCATTTAGTTAGAGTTGTTTTCCTTGCATCTTTTCAAATAACTCTTCTTCATTTATCTCATTTCTTGACACATTTTTACAAGTACAATCTCATTTTACAGGGACTACCCAATGAAAAATCATACTGGTCTCAGGACAAAACACTTACCTTAGCTTGTGCAATACAGTTAGATATTATGCCCATGATTCATGCATAATTAAAATTCCATTATATTATCCTATATTAATTTCAAAGCTGTTCCACTGTATTTTAACTCTTATGGTCTTCATTCAGAGAACAGGTCTTTGATTTCTCTTGTTAAGCTGATTCCTAGGTATTTCAGGGTTTTTTGATGCTATTGTGAAAGGAATTTTTTGCCCTATTTCTGTCTCAGTGAGTCTGTCGTTTGTGTAGAGGAAAGCTATTGGTTTTTGTGTGTTGACCTTGTAACCAGCTACTTGACTGAATTTGGTTATTAAGTCTAGAAGACTTTTGGTGGAGTTCTTGAGGTCTTCTATATAGAGTATCATGTCATCTGCAAATAATGACAATTTGACTCCTTCATTACCTATCTTTATTCCTTTTATTTCTTTCTCTTGTCTAATTGCTGTGGCTACTATTTCCAAAACTATATTGAACAAGAGTGGTCATAGTGCACATCCTTGTCTTGTTCCTGATTTTAGTGTGAAGGACTTCAGGTTTTGACCATTTTGTATGATATTGGCTATTGGTTTTTCATAGATGGCTTTTAAGAGAATGAGGTAAAGACCTTCTATTCCAATTTTTTTTTTTTTTGTACCAGGGATCGAACTCTGGACCTTGCACTTGTGAGGCAGGTCCCAGAACCACTGAGCTAAATCTCTGGCTATTCCAAATTTTTGTAGGATTTTTCATCATAAATGCATGCTAGGTTTTGTCAAATGCTTTTTCTGCATCTATGGAAGCAATCATATGGTTTTTGTCCTTGGCTCTATTGATACAGTGTATTACATTTATTGATTTGCACTTGTTGAACCATTCCTGCATCGCTGGGATGAATCCCATTGATCCGGGTGTCTGATCTTGATGATCTTCTGCATTCTGTTTGCTGGTGTCCTGAGGAATTTTTGCATCAATGATCATAAGGGAGCTTGGCCTATATTTCTCTTTTTTGGCTGGATCTTTCTCTGCTTTTAGGATGGATGTGATGCTTCCTTCCAGGAATGAATTCAGGAGTATTGCTTCCCTTTCAATTTCATTGAAGAGTTTAAACAGTAGTGGCAGTAGTTCCTCTTTAAATGTCTTGTTGAATTCAGCAGTGAAGCCATCAGGACCTGGGCTTTTCTTTGTTGGTAAATTTTTAGTTATGTTTCCAATTTCATTGATTGATATTGGGTTGTTCAGAATGTTTAGGTCATCTTCGTTCAGCTTTGATAATTCATATGTATCTAGGAATCTGTCCATTTCTTCTGGGTTTTCCTTCTTATTGGCATATAGTTTCTCCAAGTAGGTATTGATGATCCTCTGGATTTCTTCTGGGTCCATTGTAATTTCCCCCTTTTCATTCCTATTTGCATGGATTTGGGCCTTTTCTTTCCTTTTTCTGATAAGGTTACCTAAGGGTTTGTCAATTTTGTTTATTCCTTTGAAGAACAAACTCTTGGCTTCAGTGATTGTTTTTATCATTCCCTTAGTCTCCATTGCATTGATTTCTGCTCTGATCTTTAAAATTTCCTCCCTTGTATGAGTTTTGGGTTTGTCCTGCTCGTCTTTTTCTAGAAGCTTGAGGTTCAACATCAGGTTGTTTAATTGGGCTTACTCTGTTTTCCTAATATGAGTATTCACTGCTATGAATTTCCCTCATAAGACTGCTTTCACTGTGTCCCATACATTCCTATATGTTCTATTGTCATTGTCATTTAATTGAAGGAACTGTCTGATTTCTTCTTTAATTTCCTCTATGACCCATTGGTTATTCAGAAGTGCATTGTTCAATTTCCATGTGTTTATGAAATTTTTGTGGTTTCTTTTGCTATTGATCTCCAATTTCATTGCACTACGGTCTACAATATACAGGGGATAACTTCAATTCCTTTGCACTTACTGAAACATGTTTTATGAGTGAGTATGTGGTCTATTTTGGAGAATGACCTGTGTGCAGCAGAAAATAATATTTATTTTGATTTGGTGGCATGGAACACTCTGTAAACAAATGTGAAGTTCATTTGTTAAAGAGTTTGACTGAGTCTTAGTATTTCATCACTTATTTTTTGTATAGTTGATCTATCTATTTGTGACAGTGGGGTATTGAGGTCCCCCACTTCTATTGTATTAGGGCTTATTTAATTTTTCATGTCCATTAATATTTGTTTTATATAATTGGGCACACTAGTGTTTGCTGCATATATGTTTATGATTGTCATCTCTGCCTCTTTTATTGTTCTCTTTACAAGGATGTAGTGTCCTTCTTTGTCTCTCTTAATCAGTGTTGGTTTGAATTCTACTTGATCTTCAAAGAGGATAGCTACTCCTGCTTTTTATCAGGTTCTGGTTGCATGGAGTATTGTTTTCCACCCTTTAACTTTCAGTCTATGAGTTTCCTTTGGAATTAAGAGTGTTTCTTGTATGCAGCATACTGTTGGATTTTCCTTCTTGACACATTCTTCCAGTCTATTTCTTTTAATTGGTGAATTGAGACCATTAACATTGATGGTTATAACTGATACATATTGACTTATCTTTGTCATGACTTTTTCTTTTTGTTTTATTCTACCCCTTTGCTTTTAATTTCTTGTCATGCTTGATGGATTCATTCTGTTGGTCTTCCTGGGGTTGTGATCCTCATTTTCTTTTCCTATGATATTGTCTAAAATTTTTTGGAGTGCTGGTTTGGTATTCATGAAGTTCCCAAGGTGCTGTTTGTCATGAAAATATCTTATTTCTCCATCAATTTTGAAAGATAGTTTTGCAGGGTACATCAATCTGGGTTGCAGTCTGTTTTCCTTTAGGGCTTTCAATATGTCACTCCAAGCTCTTCTTGCCTTGATGGTTTGTGTTGAGAAGTCTGCTTTGATTCTGATGGACTTTCCTTTGTATGTGATTTGCTTCTTTCTCTAATTGCTTGTAGAATTTTGTTCTTCCATTGGGATTCTGGAATCTTAACTATTATATGTCTATGTGTATCTTTTTTTAATCACAGCTACTTGGAGACCTATATTTCTCACCCATCTGTATGTCAAGTTCTTTTCCCCTGCTTGGGAAGTTTTCTGCCATCACTTCTGTGAACAGTCTTTTTTGTCATCTGCACTCTGTCCTGGTTCTTCATTGACTCTGATTGGTCTTATGTTATTCTTCTTTGCATTATCTAGTAGCTGCTGGATTGATTTCTCATGGTCTCTTACTATTTTTAATAAATTTGGCTTTTACTGGTCACTAATTGCAATCTTATCTTCTGTATGTGAAATTCTTTTTTTTTCTTTTTCTTTTTTTGCTTAAAGTATTTTATTTGTACATTTTAGGTATACAATATGTTTACATTTATCATTGGGTACTTGTACCTGTACATGGTGTATCTTGGTTCTTATTTTTTCCCATTCCCTGTCCTCCCTTCACTCCCTCCACCCTTCCCTATTTACAAAGACTTGGTTTCCATTTTTTTCCTTTCCTCATAATTTTTCCTTTCCCTTCTTTCCTTCCCCCTTCCCCTCCCATTTCCCCTACCACTTTGGACCTTTTCTTCTATTTCAAATTATCAATTGTTTTTTTAAATCATTTTAATCCTTATTAAAATGTATCTGTAATCTGTATCTCAAATTCTGTCCTCACATTGGCTCATTCTGCTGTGTAAACTTTCAGTGGAGTTTTTAATCTCCTGGGAATCTGTTTGCATCTGTTTTATGGTTTCCATTTGTTTCCTATGTTGGGATTCCATCATGTTCCTCAGCTCCTCTATTTTTTTGATCTGTGTCCTCTCTTGATATATAAATGTTTTCTTGCACTATGGGCACAATCTCTGCTTTTATCTGAGAAATTATTTCTGATTTCATTTTTTCCAGATCTTCTTTCTTTGCCAGTTCGAGGAGTCCAGGTGGTTGAGTGTCAGATTGTTTCATCTCATTTCCCTTTAGAATTGCTTCAGGTGATCTGGAAATCTGGTTTTGAGAATTGTGTATGTGACTTCTCATTTCAATGTGGGGTGGAGGGATGTGTGCTGCTGGCGTCCATGCAGCTCACGTCCTTGGCTCTGGAGGTGGTGGTACAGTGGCCCGGGATGTTCACCTCCTCTCTGCTAGGGGCAGCTCTGCTCCTCGGCACTCAAGGCAGTGGTACAGAGGCCCGAATGTTCACCTCCTCTTGCCTCTTGTGTGTCTTGTTTCAAACTTTAATATAGATCTTACTGTCTGAAGAGATCAACATTTGCTTAGTAGACTATAACTAAAGCAAGTTATTATCCAGAATATGGGTGGGCCATATTCTATCTGTTGAAGCCCTTAAAATGAACATTTCAGGAAGGAATGGAGTCCTGAAAGTCAAAGGCATCATCTGGAAAGATTTTGATGAAGAAAGGGATGTTTAACTCTTAAATTCTACTGAATTTCTTTGCCAGGATCAACATCCTTTTCATCTCTATCTGAGAAGATAAATCTGCAGTGCTTGAGGAAATTGCTATGGCTTCCCTGAGGTAGTTTCCTTGTGAGACACTATTGACACTCAGGAATTCTCTTGCATTCAAGATGTGTAACTACAAATTGTTCTTTACTTGGATGGAAGTATGCCCCAATAAATTTACCCCCAACTGATGTTCTAATTCAAACACTCATTAAATATCTAACCTACTGAACACCATAGCTTAATCTCATCTGCTTAAATGTACTTAGAACATTTACATTAGTTCCGAACTGAACAAATAATCTAACAGAAAACTTATTTTACAGTGAATTGTTAGGTGGCTCATGTAGCTCATAGCTGACTAGCAGTGGTGCTCACTACCCATGTCAACATTAGGAAAGTGTATCACAATGCAAATTCAAGATCAAAATTCAAAGTACACTTTCTACTGAATGTGCATTGCTTTTGTATCATCATAAAGTTCAAAAATCATAAGTCAAATCATTTTGTGTCAGGGATCATTTGTAGACTCAAGTAGTAGCCCAAAAGATGAAGTCAAAGTGTGATTCAAGAGAAGATATGTTGCACTCCAACTACATCATTTTCCTAATCCACATGCACAGAAATCCTGGAAATATATATAGAATGAATATTATGGGTGAAGGGTACTGGTGGAAGGAACTTAAAGTTGGATCAGGACAAATTTATTGGCATATGTCTTGTAAGCAAAAATGCTTCATTAAATATTACTGCCCCAGGGGTGAGAAATGGATCTAATAGTTTAGTTTGATTAGCTGAAATATGCACCAAAACATAGCTTACATTAATAAATGATGTTGATAAGCTAGAAGTGCCTTGAAATACTTCCAAGAAAGTGACCTAAAGACATACGGAGGTTGGAATATCAGAGTGGATTTATCATGTAAAATCTGCTCACCCACTATACAAAGTCCAGGATACACCCTTTTCTGACTGACGAGTACAAAAAGTAAGTGCCTTTATTCCTGAAGAGCTTTATGATTATTTTTTTTTTCTAAAAGTCAGAAAGTACAGTACAGACTGATGCTACTGAATTGGGAATCCAAAGTGTGTTAGGAATAATTTGTTACAGGGGACAAGTGATGGTGACATTTAATCATTAAAGTCGAGGTGGGAAATATTATTACAATAGCAGTATGCAAGCAATAATAATTGTTCTACTCACAGAGACCCAAGAATTTGACTGTGATCTTGGTGTTCTTAAATTTGGAATAGGTAGGCACTATACTAACTTTATTCCTGACCTTTATTAGTAGAAAAATTCTAGGTTCATAATCCAAAGTCTATCTTGGGTCGTAAAGCAGAGTATACCTCTGACAACAATTCCGGTGCCCTCTGAGTTTCAAGGGGTCGAATAGTGTGAGTCATCATTTCTAAGGTACAGGATTAATTGTTGTATTTGGTCCTCTCAACAACAAGAATTAAAGGACTAAAAGAAGGGAGGAAGGAAGGGGGAAGGAGGGAGCAAGGGAGGGAGGGGTTACCTACCAGACAGATTGATTTTTCAGAAAGCTCTTTGTTTATTGGTGTGTGCTACACTGCACCATGTGTCAAGTAACAAAAAGGGGGAGTTTTGAGCTAGAATCAAAATAAGTGTAAGTTCTGAAATATGTTGATGCTGCCAAAATTTTTTTTAAAGATAACCCGTATTTTTAAATTGACTTTATTGGTACATTTTAGATATACATTATGATCACATCCATAATTGGGAATTTGTACCTGTATATGATATATCTTAGTTCTTGTTTTTCCCATTCCCTTTCCCTCCCAAGCACCCCTCCACCCCTCCCTATGTACAAAACCTTTGTTTCCATTTTTTCCTTCTTTTCTCATATTTTTATTTCTCTTCTTTTCCCTGCCTCACTTCCCCTGCCCCTTTGAACCTTTTCTTCCTATTTCACATTATCTATTATACATTTTGGTCCTTATTTACACTTGCATTTCTCATACTGGAGAGATAATTCAGTCTTTACACATATGTGTCCTACTTATTTCACTTAAGAGTATGGCCATCCATTGAGCTATAAATGTCTCTAGTTTCTCATTCTTTATGGCTTAGTAGAACTCCATTTTATATGACCCCCCCACACACACACATCTTTTTATCCAGTCACCAGTTGATGGGGCATTTGGCCTGTTTGAAAGATTTGGCTATTACAAACTGGGCCGCTATAAACATGGGTGCACATATATCACTGTGGTATGATCCTTTTAATTCTTTTGGGAAGATACCCAGCAGGGGAATAGCTGGGTCAAATGAGACTTCTAATCCTAATTTTTTGAGGAATCTTCACACTGATTTCCATAATAGTTGCACCAATCTACACTCCCACCAACAGTGGTGAAGGGTACCTTTTTCCACCTCAGCCCCGCCTGCATTTGCTATTGGTTGATTTGATTAAGAGCTGTTCTTTCTGGTGTGAGGTGCAATCTCAATGTTGTTTTTATTTGGATCTCTCAAATGACCAGTGATGTTGAACATTTTTTCATATGTTTATTTGCTTTTTCTACTTCCTTGTCTGAGAAATGTCTGTTCATCTCTTTCTGTATTCTGCTGGATCATGCACTAGTGCACTAATTTCTCTTCTGCCATGGTAGATCGTATATGTTTCTAAATTGCTCAATGTTATAAGAAATAGAAAACCATTAAATATAATTGTGAAATGACTATTTTGTTCTGTCTTTTAACAATGTGTGCTTTAAAAATTTAATCATTTATCTAATCTAGAATATTAAAGGTTTATTTGTGGTGCTGGGGATTGAAACTAAGGCTTTTGCAATAAACTAAATTCCCAGATTTTTTTATTTTATTACATTTTTAAATTTTGAGACAGATTCTCGCTAAATCTTCCAGACTGGGCTTAAATTTAAGAACTTTCTGCCTCAGCTTCTCAGAGTATGGGGATTACAGTCATATGCTCCTGTCCTCAGCTAAGGTATATGTGTTTTAATCATTATATTATTGACGGATTTTCCATAACAAAGACATATTCAATCTGGCCCTATGTTTAAGATAAGAATACTTGAAAAGCTAATTAGCTTTTAATAAGAATGTGTTTGGTTTTTATGCACTGAAGATGAAGATGAAAGCAATTTAACCATTAAAATAAGCATTGCAATGGATATGAAATTGAAGATTTAGTTCACTTTAAGTGCTTTCTATAGTGTTATAAAATTGTACTTATTCATCAAGAGTTTTTATTTTATTGCAAATAATTAGGGTTAGGATTAATATTTTTGCTGGTTAGGTTTTAAAAATATAAGTGCAATTTTCACATAACTCATTCAATGATGAAACAAAATACATAAGCTCCTCATCTCAATTTTTATAAAGAAAGTCCCCATTCATTGCTCTTTGAATATGTCAGTAATGTAGCTATTCAAATAATATATTAACTAGAGGTTTCTCTCAAGTTAGAAATAGGAAAGTCTGGTGGATTCTTTATAAGAAATGTTCTTTATATGACCTTTGAGAACTATTAAGAAGACTAAAATAATTTTTTTAATGCCTAACAAATGGGGCATGGTGGCATATGCCTGCAATCCTAGACTTTAGATTTTGAGGAAGGAGGATTGCCAAGAGTTTGAAGTCAGCCTAGGCTTCATAGTGAGTTCAATGCCAGCCTGATCTACACAGCAAGACCTTGTCTCAATCGCTGCATACATACATACATACATACATACATACATGAATACCTAATAAGAATACTTATTACAGAACCTGGCTTAGGTAAATATTTCTTTATTTCTCCTCCTCCCCCAAACTGACTCAGTGAAATGAATATTTAGCATTATTTACTTGGCATTTAGAACTATATCTACCATAGCACATATCAATAAATTCATATATACTGTAAGAAAATCAAATAGAAATTGTGACCAGTAAAGAAAAATTTAATCATTAGTCTAGTTATCAGAATCATTTGGGAGAGGTTTACAGGCTCTTGAAAGAAGGCAGTTAGGAATTCAAGTTAGTGGTGGACTACTGAAATGATTTTGTAATACTCCTTTATTTGGTAAATTTCCTTTCTATTGCTAATTTTTATATTATGATTAGCTTTTCTAATTAAATAATGAAGAACTTTAGTGGTTACTGTAAGATTCACAGAGACGAAAATGCAGGAGTGAATATGCATTATTTGATAATCAACTTTTTTTGAAAAATTTCAAATAAGATCAACTGGAAATAAATATTGTGAAAACTAAAACAACCTGAAATGCTAGGATATAAAAAATAAAATAGAGAAATCTTATAGCAGGACTGCCAGAGATTGAGAAATGGTTTGAAAAGTAGGTGACCTAGTTTTCAAAGAGTAAAGAAGAGATTTAAAAAATCACCTGCATCTTGAGGAAACTAGAAAGTCCTCACTGGTATTCAAAGTTATGGAATGCAACATTTGCAACAATTTCCTGTTTAGTGCATGTATATACCAAAGTTTTTGTTCAGCACTGTTGTGGCTTGTGTTTAGATGTCCCTCAATGCCTCATGCAGTCAGAGGTGGAGCTTTTTCAGAGGTGGCTGGATCTAGAGTGTGTGATGCTGGGATTGATTCATGGTGCAATGCTAGGTTCAAGGGCACTAAGATTCAGGGTGTGAGTGCTACTTACCCTAAGTAGTCTGTATAAGATTAAAAACATTGTGACCATATTTGTTAAGAGTAAATATGCCAAGGATTTATCTCAGTGCCACCATGCCTTCCTTGCAAGCACAAGGTCCTGAATTCTATCCCCAGTACCAAAAAAGAAAAAACAGAGTAAATATGCCAGGAGGAAATCCTATAACACCATACACACATAGAGATTTAAAAATTTATGTGTAGTTCAGAATTCTAAGTGATATGCAATGACAATTAAGCACTAATGATGATGACTGACGTTATGGCTTGTAACTAGATGTTCCCCCAAAGCCTCCCATGCTCGTAAGGTGGGGCTTTTGGGAGTGACTGGAGCATGAGTCTGTGATACTGCATTAGTCCATTGACAGGGTTAGCATAGTTCTTGGTGTGGGTGATGGATTTACTAAAGAGGGAAGACCTGTTGTGGATGTGGGTGGCACCAGGCAATAGGTTCACAGTCGGGATGGAACAAAAAGGAAAAGAGGGAAGGTTCACTGCCCCTTTCCATGCTATGCCAAGGCCTCTCCCATGCCATTTGCCATGTTGACTTGCCTTGGAATCAGCTGAATTTGGACTGAAACCTATGTAAACTGAGCAAAATAAACCCTTGCTTCTTTAAATTGTAGTAGGTATTTTGTCTCAGCAGTGAGAAAGTAATTAATAAAATCAGTTTACCCTGATACACCATTTATCCAGTTACAGGTAATCAATTATTTTTATTTTAATATTTTCTTTAAAATACTAATTATTTTTAGTTTTTCTACAAAGTCTATTCATTATACTGCTTGAATTTATTATTTATTTCCCATCTACCTTAAATATTTTCTAGCATTATTTCTGTTATGACAGATTTGAAAATTAGTTTTTTGAAGAATAGGAGTACAACATAGATACTGCCTTTTATAGAATATCACATGAATATTGTTATTTAGCATTAATAGAAGCTTGTAAAAATTAATGCCAAAAGAGTTTTTAAAATTTTAGTCCATTCATTTTCATTTAAAATTAAATTAAAAGCTAGCTTTTTTATTGAATGAGCGGTCTATCCAAATTTTATGATGCATACTATATCATAAATTATCAAAAACTTTCATTTTTACCAAAGTTTCCCCACAAAAGTTCACATTTTTAGGTTATTTTGACTTACTCATTTAACATGAAATAATAAAAGAAAGCATATTTGAAAATACCAGGTGGTCTAGGAAGTAAGGATAAAACCCAGCTCATTCATTCATTCATTCATGAATTTACAAAGTTCATCCATGAACCTTGCATTCTAGAGATAAAAACAAATGATACATAAAATCTCATAATTAAAGATATTTTACAATATTTCAGAAGATATATTGTCATAATCTTTTCCTATTGTTATAGAAAAACATTGTAAACAGGGTAACTTATGCACAACAGAAATGTATTTCTCAAAGTTCTAGATCTTTTAATATATCCATAATATTCTATTAGGCACATGGTCAAAATATATAGTTAATATGGCAATGATATTCTAGCTTACAGAACTGAGTGGAAAATATCTGATTTTGGGCGGTGAAGAAGAAAAGATATAGGCACCTTACATGTAAATTAACTTCTTTAAATGTATATATGATTACTTTATCGTTTTTAAACAAAAATAAAAACCCAAAGTTTAATGATGATTTAAAGTATTTCTGACATTAATATTCTGGCCAAAGGATCTGAAATGGCAAATTAATCATTGCTCCCAATGACAGTGTATTCAATCAAAGAAAAAAAAATCCCTTCCCGTAACTCTGATGAAATAATAGCTTGGCTCCCTCAGACATTTCCATCTTACTTTATTTAGGAATTTTGGTGCTCTTACCAAAAAAAGGTACAGTTTAAATCATTAAAAGGATGATTTAATAAAAGTTAAAGTATCTTCTATAAATCAAGTGAAGTATTTGCAGAATTGTAAGTCATATGAGCAGAGGCAGATATATAACATCAATATTTTGGGTGTCAGCTGAAAAATATTGGACAGATTTGTTAATGTTACTATTAGAAAAAATCATTCATGGAGCTGTTTAAAGTAAATGCTCTCATTTAGAAAATTGTGTAGATGAATGTGTTAAAATTAAGAGTTGAGTAGTAAAATTTTAGTTAATGTAAAAGTATATATGAAAATTACACTGGGCATTAATTTTGAGAAGTTTATATATTAATTTTATAAAAATTAGTTGCATGGGGAATAATTTCTAAAATATTTAACATTTAATAAATAACCATTTCAGCTAATATCTCACTGTCCAAAAGTGATATTTGTTAGAATACAACTCATAAATAATAACAATCTTCCAGAATTATTCTGGGACTTAGTTTTCAGCTTTGTAAGAAAGATGATATAAAACTAAGGACAAATATTTTCAGGGCTGGGATCTTTGGATAAAATCTGCATTTTTCAAATGTTATCCATTTTGTAAAAATAATTGTGGCAATTTTTGATTAAAAATTGTTTTCTGAATCTAAAAAGGAAAGCATTATAAGTAAACTCTATTATTAGTGGCATACTGATAATATATTTATTTTAAAAGATCATATCTTACTTTTCTGCATTTAATTAATTATACTGACAAGCACATACATACAGATGCATATGTATGTGTGTATATACACACAAAAGCTAAATGATTAAATTGAAAATAAGGACATATACACATATATGTGTATTTTATGATGAGTAAACCATTCCTGATATACACATTCCTGAATATAAATTGACTTAGCTTGCACATTCATTTAGCTTGTATTTTCATGTACAGTATATACAAATGTGACCTGCTTAAGAATGTAGAACTCAAAATAAGTTTTAAGCAGTCATCAACTGTAAGGGAATTGTGAAAGAGCTTTTTTACACCCTTGAGGTTATATTAAGCTTCTTTTACAGGTTTAGAATCCATTTCAATATTTTACAATATGTTTCATTGAGAATCTATAAATGTAACAACCAGGGAAGTCAATTATGTATGTTGTTCTGGGTATACTTGGACTTTGGGTTTATTTAGCACTCTGAATGCAAATACACTATATTTGCCCTTATTGTACCTGTTTCTACATGCGTAACTATTCAGTTCTAGTCTATATGTAAGAACTTTATCACTGTAAAGTTTCTTCGACTCTAAAAAAGTTGTTTTCACTTCAAGCTTGGGCAACTTCTGGAAATGGTAATGATATATTGTAATCTTTACAGAAAAGTATGAAATAAGTACAATAATTGCATTTCTGGATATAAAACTTGATAATGTTCAAGAAATATTTTCATGAAAAGAGACTTAATTTATATACCCATCATGTTTTGTTTTGTTTTATTATGCTTTTTAAGCAGTACTTAATGCAATCTTACCATTATACAGATATAAACTTCAAAATCATAAGTTAACTTGTACAACCTCCCAACCCTCCTAAGTGGCAGCATTATTCAGGATTCAGAAATCTTGCCAATGTTCCCATATATCCTCAGTCTCAGAGCCTTTGTGAGGAAAGGCATCTTTCTTTCCGGTTAAGGATGCTGCCATTCAAGATATTTCAATATAAAACTGAGGTCCAATCTCTCTTTTTCTATGCTTAAGCATTGGTCCTAATTCATTTTATATCATTAAGTACATTATAATGTTATATAAAATAATATCAACATCATACATAATAAAATCATATAATTACATCTATTATATACCAATATGGCATCTTCTTATACATTCTTCCTATCATTATATATATATCAAAAAAACAGAAAAATACCTTATTTCCCTGAGCTAGTCATTTCAAATTTATGGCAGACTTATTCTTAATTTATTCTTAATTCTCCAATATATCATTCCCTTATAACTGTATTCAAAAATCCTTAAATGGCACATTTTCTAAACTAACATCATGCTCTGGGTCACAAACATAAATATAGATATGTCTCCTCATCTGATAAATGTTCATTTTCTTGGTGGTGATAGATAACAAACAAGGAAACAAAATAAATATAGGGATTGAAGATTATTTTTGAAGCATGTAATCAGAATTTTAGGTTGAGAATAATGGAGCTAAAGCAGAGTGGAAGCTACTTTAGTTCACAAAGCAAAATGACAAATAAAAGGTAGGTAGAAGCATGGGAATATTGCAGCTAAAATATTCCAGGTAGAATCATTAGAAAATAAAAGTAAAATATTCTTTCAAATATATCCTAGTCACTTGGCTTTGAACACTTTGCTTGTCAGTATTTGGGTACTAGAAATGAAGACAAGATTCTAGGAAGGAACTGGCCAGCATGACTTAGGAGTATATTTTTTACCTCCTTCTACGATATTTTTATCAGTGCAATTCATAATAGTCAGATCTCATATATATATAGCAAAATATAGGTGCTTATATTAACAAAAGAGGGCTAAAAATTATTAGGATCAGGAATTCAATTCCCAAATGGGTAGAAGAGACCCAGAGGATTGATTTATACAAATACAATGTATTTAACTAAAAGCTTTGTAAATATAAGCTCATATTTTAAAATTTAATTCAGTGTAAATAATATATTAATTTTAATGAACATCTTACATTTAATCTAAGATTTCATTTCATTTAAATGTGTGAAACTATGTATTTTGCAACTCATTATTTTTGGTTAGTTTTATTTTAAAATTTTTTGCAATTCTTTATTCTAGTTTTCATTACCAGTTAACTCCAGGTATAGGTTGGGCAAAGGAGAAAACAGATACAAAATTACAATCACTGAGAGACAATGAAGGGACATAACTCCTCTTAGGAACAACTAAGAACACTTTAGTCAATGGTAGAAAAGAAGCTAGTGAGATATGAGGCCAGAGGTTCTTAGAGCTCGAACTTAGAGAAGGTGAAAAGCAAATCCAGAAGCCTAAGCACATGGCATATTGATGTAATGTCTGTGGGTGCCAAAACAGAGACGGTAGCTTGGAGTCAGGTTGCTAATACTAGCGGGGTGTCGGCAAATTTATGTCCAATTGGCTGTGCTTCCTAACGTTTCTATTTTGGCCCTCAGAAACCCATAGTATAAATGACACATGAAACTTTGAAGAAAATTTTTAAAGCTACATATTCTTGTACCTGTGTCTCATTGTCATATCACATGCTTTTGAAATCAGGATAATAATTTACCAATTTTCTATAAAGATTTAATATCATAGTCACAGAACTTTGTTATTCAATTAATGCTTTGTTTTGTTTTTGGAGGTACTGGAGATTCAAATTAGGACCTTCACACTGAACTATGTTGCCATCCCCTTTTCAGCTTTTTTTCCTTGTTTATGTTTTTGTTTTGTTTCATTTTAAACAGTCTCACTATGTAGTTCAGGCTTGTCTTGAACTCACTGTGTAGCTCAGGCTGGCCTTGAACTCAAGGCAATCCTCCTGCCTCAGCCTCCTGAGTGCTGGGATTACAGGCATGCACCACCACACCAGGATTTCCCATATTTTATTCTTTATTTTGAGACAAGATCTTGCTACATCTGTGTGTTACTCAGGCTGGACTCAAATTTGATACGCCACGGCCTCACCTCCCAGAGTGCTGAGATTATAGTTGTGCACCACCATACCTGGCTCAGTTATTTACTATATAGACAGCCCCTTTGGGTTTCTCCTTGTTATGTTTACTGCTTTTATATAATATATATTTTATTTGTGAATTTTCTGTTGTAAAGATATAAGAAATTTTAAAAATAGAACTAAACCAGCTACATTTATCTCCTAGTTCATCAGGCTTCTTTTTAACATTAACGGACAGTTTCTTAACTTTCACATGTATCTTCCTAAATTGCTTTATATATAAATAAAAAGAAAACTGCTTTTGTATTTTTAACCATCTCCCTTTGCTTTCTTAGTTATTGAATAAATTTAAAGATTGGCACCCCATATTTTAAATAATTATATAGCATTTTATAGATAATGGATATCTATCAATGTGTAACTATATTTTAGCTAATTTTATTACAGCAAATTTTATTATCTTTCCACTTTTAGTATTATAAAGGATTCAAGACTAACAGATTCAGTATTTTTAATCACCTCCTCCCAAATCTAATTTATTTTATTGCATCAAACCACTACAAGTTAGCCAGCAGGAGTTTTTTGTAGTTACTCTGTATCACATATTCTTGAGAAAACTCTGCTTTTCTATAAAAAAAAGAAGTGTTTTAAACTGACATTGGTTTTCTTGTGACATGTTTCCCAATTATTCTCTATTCTTCCTTTAATTTCTCTGCCTTCTTGGAAATTGTGCGGAGAACATCTGATTAGCTCTTGACAGTAGACTGTGAGTAGAAGTGATAGATGCCTATGCAGTAATAGATCAAAAGAGGCTCGCACCACAAGGCAGATGAATACATCCTGGATTCGAAAGCCACCACATCCAGGTAAACTCAGTGCAACCTTGCAGAAGTAAAAAATGATTTTTGAACACATCACATTTCAAGTTATATATTCAATTGAAGTTGTTGAATTATTGCAGTAGACTAGATTGAGACAACAATGAGTACAGGGCAAAACATGAAACTATTAAATAAATAAAATCAGATATGTTTATCATAGAAAGTTTATACATAGAATAATTGACATTCAACTAATAGCACTTGAGAAGAGGAGAATACAACAAATGGAAGATAATACAAAAACATGTAGTAGTTGTCCTTAAGAAAAAGATAAAGAGGGCCATGGATTTAGCTCAGTGGTTCTGTCTTCTGCTCCGCAAGCGCAAGGTCCCAAGTTTAATCCCCAGTACCAAAAGAAAAAATAAATAAATAAAAAGATAAAGATCTTTTGGGTCCTTAAATGGAATAGAATCATATAACAGTGACTGAAACCATGAGCCTGCTGGTGTAGCTAGAAAGCAGGCACAGAACCCCACAAGTGTGGCCACCTGCACAGTGCAATGGAGTGTAGTATGTAGCATACTGTATTGGAGACTAGAAATGCCCCAGTTTAACTGCACACAGGGCCAGTTTCATGCATTAAAAATGCACATGAGACTGGATTTTTCTCTGATGACTGCTCAAAGTTCATTTTACACCTTGGCATATCTACTTTTATGGGAGAATATTAGCAAATGTCCGGTTGAGAACACTTGGAGAACACAGCAATACTTGTGCCTGACAAGAGAGTTAAATTATGGATATTAGTTCCAGTTCTCTTCCAGGATACTAATGGTATAAATGAACACACTCACCAAAAGGAATAATAAAACTCAGTAGGATAAGAAAAATGAAGGATGAAATAAATCTATGAATTAGAAGTGTCGAGTTATGAAATCAAAATAATAAATGAATGGGTAGTGGTATGGTTTATATTTAGGTGCACCCTCCCAAGCCTCATGCATTTAGAGGTGGGGCTTTTGCAAGGTGGTTGGATCATTGGGTATGATACATGTCAATGCATTAGTCTACTGAAAAGTTTATAGCTGAATGTGAAATAGGGAGGAAGACCCTGGTGGGAGGAGGTGGGTCACTAGGTGCTTGGCCTGCAAGGGTTTATCTCGTCCTCCTTCTTTCCTTCATCTGCTTTCTTCTTCTTGCTTCCATGCCATGAGCTATTTCTCCTCCCCATGTACCATCTGCCATGTTGCCCTGCCTTGGAGCCAGCTGGCTACAGATAGAAATCTCTAACAAAACTTTATTCATTATAGTTGTGGGTGTTGAATATTGCGTCTCTGTGATGAGAAAGTAAGTACAATGAGACAAATAAATTCAGGATAGCAACAACAAAAAAAGACATTTTAAGGAAGTAGGTTTAAGAATCTCAAAATGTAAATTAAACTGTATGATCCATAATAACCATGTCAAAATTGCCAACTTGGGCTGGAATAGGAAAACATCACAGAAGAAGTGGCTTAAGCAACAGAAAGCCATTGCTTTTCATTTCCAATGCTGGGAAATCCAAGATGAACACATTGGCTGGTTAAGTCTCTGGGGAGGGCTTTCTTGCTGGCTTCCAGATGGTTGTTCTCTTCCTGTATCCTCATGCAAAAAACAAAGAGATATCTAGTATCATTTTATATAAGGGAATTTTTCCAGATCAGAACGCCATTCCTATAATATTATTTAGCTTTAATCCTTTACTTAGGGGCCCTATTTTCAAACAGGATGACATGAATAATTAGGGCTTCAACATATAAATATGAGGAAAACACAAATATTATTTTATCCAAACCTGATAATTTTTAATTTGGATTTTGAGCTAACTAAATATATATACCAAGTTGGAAAATTAAGACAGGGAGGTCCTGTAATCCTCAAATTATGAATTCATTGCATCACCTAGTCTGACTCAATGGTGATAATTTACACAATGATAATGCATTATCAAAACCAAGGAATTGTCAATGATACTGTAAAATTACCTAGCCTGCAGGACTTTGTCAAATTTCCCTAGGTTTTCAAGATATATATATATATAGATAGATAGATATAGATATAGATATAGATATATATAGATATATATGTATATGTATTTATTTTGGAACCATCACCAAATTCAATGCAAAAGTGTTTGCTCACCACAAAACAGCTTATTTTTTATGATATTCTCTCAACTCACACTCTCCTCAATATTCTCTAAGTTTTGAAAATTAACTGATATGATTTCTGCCTCCATAATTCTGTTAGTTTGAAAATATTATATAAATAGAATTATACATGTTTGATATCATCTTGTTTTCTATTCCTCATGATGCCTTTGACATCCATCCAAGTTGTTGCTTGTATGAACTTTTTCTTCTTCATGGCAAGTGGAATTAAGTGTTATAGATGTACTAGAGTTTATTGCAACATTGACCTATTGGAGAACTTTTGAGTTCATTCCATTTTGAGCCATTAAAATAAAGCTATTGTGAGCATTTGTGTATGGGGATTTGTGTGAATATAAGTTTATATCTTTCTAGGATTAATGTTCAGGACTGTAACTGTTAGCAAGTGTAATTTTGTATTTTGTGAATGTGTGAGACTGATTTTCAGAATATTTCTATCATTTTACACTCTGATTTAGCAGTATGTAAAGCCCTCAGCTTTTCTCTATCCTCATTAGTATTTGCTAGTATCGATACTTTTCATTTTAATCATTCTAACCAATAGGTTATGGCCTGACATTATGGCTGTAATTTAAATATGCTAATGGTGAGTCATCTTGAGCATTTTGTATGTATTTATTTGACGTGTATTTTTTTAGTACTTATTTGATATACATAATGTTCACATTCATCATAGGGAATTTGTACCAGTACATGATACATTTTCATTTTCTTTTTTTTTCTGTTCCCTCCCCCTCCCTTCAACCTCTCTTCCCCTCCTTATTTATAAAAGCTTCGTTTCCATTTTATCATCCTCTTCTTGTTTTTTTCTTTTCTCTTCCTTTCTTCCTCTCTCTCTCTCCCCTCCCTAGTTTCTCTTTTTATTTGAATATTTTCTTCCTATTTCACAATATCTATTATATATTTTGGTCCTTATTTATGCTTTTAGTTTCTTACACCACAGAAACAATACGATATTTACAACTGCGTCTGATTTATCTCACTTAATAGTATGTTCTCAAGGTGCATCCATTTACCTAGAAATGCCTCAAGTTTTTTCTTCTTTATGACTGAGTTGTACTCCCTTGTATAAAAAAATGACATTGTTTTATCCATTCATTTGTTGATGGGCATTTGGGCTGTTTCCAAGATTTAGCTATGACAAACTGTGCTGCTATAAACATGGGTGTGCATATATTGCTTTGGTATGATGCTTTTAATTCTTTCAGGAAGATAACAAGAAGGGGAATAACTGGGTCAAATGGAACCTCTACTTTTGTTTTTTTGATGAATCTCCACACTGATTTGCCTAGTGATTACACCAGTCTACACTCTGGGATTTTATCTTATTAAAAAGCTTTTGCACAACCAAAGAAATCACCAATGAAGTGATGAGACAACTCATAGAATGGGAAAGATTTTTTTGCCAGCTGTTCCTCAGACAAAGGACTAATATCTGGAAGATATAAAGAACTCAAAAAAATCATACCCCGGAAATTTAAGGACTCAGTCCAAAAATGTACATCTGAGATGAATAGACACTTACCAGATGAAGATGTACAAATGGCAAATAAATATATGGAAAAATGTTCAACATCTTTGGTTATTTGAGAGAAACAAATTAAAACAACACTGACATTCCACCTCACTCCAAAAAGAATGGCTATTATCAAGAAATCAACCAATAACAAATGCTGGTGGGTCAAGGAACTCTTGTCGTTTTTCTAATTCAGCTGCTTTTAGGAATGCTCATTATTCAAAGGAGCAAAGCAAGCTAATGTCACTGCTATGTTGTTTAATCTATAAAATTTTCTCTCTGCAATTCCTGGGTGTAGAACAGAGAACTATGTAGTCCAATAGTCCATACAGTCACCACTCCACACTCCAAGTATTCTCTAGAAATTTTCTGCCTTGTCCACTGCCACCTGCACACCAGCACTGGATATTCTTAATACTTTCTGGAGGATCTCCGATCTGGCATGCTGCCATTGGACTCTTATTTTTTCAGTTAGTAAGTCTCAATTAACCCTACCCTTTCCTGTTAGTACCTTAATAAACCTTAACTCTCACAAGCCATCTCTAGATATGTACAACCTGCTTCACTGCCCTGGGACAACTATGCTGTATATGCAACAGGATATGTTTTACACTACTGAAGAGAATCAATATAAGTTTAGATATTAAGAAAAAAGAGAAGTATACGTTTTCTGTGTGAACATGTATATTTGGTCAATATATGTAGCACTATCAAATGCTGCTGAAAATAATCATTATGTTATTTTGGGATAATCAATATATTTTTAGGATCATGGAATATTGACTATATTATAATATTGGCAAAATCATTGGCTATAATATATTTATATCTTAATTATTTTATTTACTGATATAAGTATCCTTTATGATTTCTACAATTGAAGTCATGATGTTAAAATATTTAAGCCCTTCATGTTACATATATTAATATCATTTTTTGAAAGGAATTAAATGAGGATATGATTCAAATTATAATGATAATTTGGCATTAATATGTTCCTGGCAAGAAAAAGATAAGAGTGGGTTATAGAACAAACTGATATCAAAATAAAGCTAAAAATAATTGACTGCAATGCAAACACATTTCATACACTGTCAGAAATATTTTCACCTTCACATCTCCATTCTTCAACCACTTCTGAAAACTCTAATAGTTTATTTCACAAGAATATAGAAACTTATTTAATGCATTCTCTTTCAGGAATAGAAGTTATTTGGAAGGTTAATTTTTGAAAGAGGAAGAAAATTATTACATAACTATTGTAATGTTCAATGTCAAGGGCTTAAGAAAAATAAGTATAACCTATGACAGTTCTATTTGAAGAAATGATGATCATCGAATTTTCCACTCTTTATCCTTTAATTGTTAAGAATTATAGGATTAATGCAAGTGGTTCTGGAGTGCATGGCCCTTCTATTTCTGCATCAGTTAGGACATCACTTTTCAGGGAGGCAATAAAAGTCAACAGATGAGAGTACAGGCCCTAGACTCCAACCATTTGAACTCTTATTAAAATCTTAGAATAACTGCAGTGTCATTAAGTTATCTAACTTTTAAATGTGCATTTAATAGGGTTGCAATGAAAATGATATAAAAAAATAGGCAGGGCTTACATTTATATTTTCCAAAAGACAGTTAATAAATGTTAACTATAATAATGAAACAGAAACCTAAACAGTCACACTTTGTGCCTTGTAGAAAAGACTCTTAAAATTCATTTATGTGTAACACACAATGAACCATTAAATATTCTGAATCTGAAAATATAGATTTAATTCCAAGTGTTAATTTACATAGGTACAGTTTAGTAGAACTGTAGTAAAGATAAACAAAAATCAAGAAATAAATTTAGACAGGGGCTGGGGATTTAGCTCAGTCGTTCCGCTGCCTACCTCAAAAGTACAAGGTCCTGAGTTCGATCCCTGGTACCAAAAAAAAAAAAAAATTTAGACAAAATTACATTGTGAATATGTTTGTATTTGTCTTGCTTGAAGTTATGTAATTAATAATGGGAGAAAGCTTCAATAGCAATAAAATCATTTACTTTCTGTTCTTTAGGGTCTACTATTGCGCAAGTAGGAGAATATTGAGAGAAAAAAAACATAGTAACTTACTTGCAGTTTCATCTAAACTCTAGAACATCTTTAGACCTGTATATTCATCATTATGGTGATTATATTGCATTATTATTATTATTATTATTATAGTAACAGTGTTATCAAAGATAAAGTAGATTTCTAATTGACTATATATAATCATTTAATTATATTAGGAATTATTGAACTTAATATTCAAAATTTTATATCACTATTCCAATTGGCAGGTTGAGCCAACAGAAAACAATTTGTCTTCATTAAAGTCTCAATATACTACTAAGTGACAGAATTAAGATACTAAGATCTATGTTTTATAGCCTAAAGCTCATACATAGGAGAATAACTTTGACATGAACGATTCAAGACAATATGGTGCTGAGAGATACCCACTCATTTTATATTTTAAAAAATAAACTTACATGAATGCAGAAATGACAGATTGTAAGAACATTAAAAGTATGTCACTATTATAGCCAATACACACAAAAATAAAAGGAATTTGAGTTATTTAAAAGGAAACACAAGGGCCGGGGATTTAGCTCAGTGGCACCAGGCCTGCCTCGCAAGCGCAAGGTCCTGAGTTCCATCTCAGGTACGCAAATAAAAGCAAACACAAAAAGAGATACCTTTCGTGATACGGTTCCTCAATCTCTAGGAATGACATGGAAGTTAAGAATCTACAGTATTCTTATTCACACTTCAGTGAGTTAACAATCTGAATTTTCTCCATTTAAGTCAAGTACAGGTTCATTTTATGGCATTATCAGTTATCATTTGTTGATTGACAGATGTAATAAGTATATTTTGATCTTTACCTCTCTGAATTACTTTTTCATTGCTGGGATACAGTCCCTGACGCCTACAGGTTAAAGGAGGAAAGATTGATTTTAGCTCAAAATTTATAGAGGTTTCAGGATATAGTCAGCTGACTCAAAGGCAGGGCAGCATGGCAGAGGGACATGGCAAAGAAGAAACAACCCATGACAGAACAGGCAGGAAACTGGAAGCAGTAGCAGTGAGCCTGAGTTTCCCTCTTTATTGCATTCAGGCTACAAGGCAATTGATTGGTGTCACTCACACCCAAGGTGGGTCTTCTGTAGAACCATGCTAATCCAATCAGTGGCTGACACAATTACTGTGCATCCATAATCCATGTTGCACACCCTAGATCCAGCCAATTCCACAGGGCTCCACATATGAGTGCATGACGCATGAGGGGGACATCTAAATACAAGCCTCAGCACTATCATAATAGATATCTTGTATGTACAATTTCAGTCTTTTCCTTCCTTCTTTTCTCTCAATTGAGTTACATGATACTTCTTGCCTATTTTAAGATGTAACTTAGGATTTCATGATGTAAAAACAAAAAAATGGATTATAAAAACTAAACATTTATTTCTCTTTCTTATGTAAATCTTGGAGTAGTCAAGGTTTTCGGTAACTAAATAACTTTGCTCCATGAGATTGTCCAAAGATGTAGATTTCTTCATATTATTCCATTTTCCAGCTATTGTCCTTAGATAGACTGGTAAATCTGGACCAGTGCTCTATGTACATGTCCCAGCCTTTGAGAAATTAAACATAGTGGGAGGGCACATTTTCTTCCCTTCCCTTTGAACAAAATATAGTCACATATGATATTTTCCCTTAGGATAACCTAGAAAACATTATATCTAAAAAAGATGGTGGTGGGGCCATCTAAAACTAGCCAAAAGGGCTATAATACCTCAAATACATTTTTAGGTTATATTTTCAGTGAAAGGACACTGTCTATAGGTTCGGTTGGTAGAGGGCAAGAAAACAAACAATTTTTAATAATCTAAATAAAATACATGTGGTTTCAAGATATGGTTAACAACGGAGAGCTTAAGAATTGCTATATAAATTACCATTTTTTATTATATATTTTATACACACATAATTTTCCTCTGTAATTTATCTGAAGAAGATTGGCAGTATATTATCTAACTTAATATCCCAATTCTTTTCAGGAGTGTAGTGAGACTGAGAAAGGGAGGAAATAAACATCAAATGGTTTCAATAGCTATCATCCCATTGTGAGAGAGAAATAAGCACTGTTTTAGTGTACATTTTATTTTTTACATCATCTTAGGTTGAAGAGTATAGCTATTGTTTTATTACAGTTTGGAATTTTAACTAGAAATGAATTGTGTTTGGGACCTCCCGGTGGTGGTCAGTGATTATAGAAGACTGTGATGATATAGAAAATTATGTTACTTAACTCTCTTCCAAATTTCTTCAGTATACTCTGATGCAAAATTATTAAGCAGGCTACGTATCATATTTTCCAGCATCCCTTAAAGGTTTTCTAATGAGCACATATTAATTCTTGAGTAATGAAAACTGAAACGAACACAAGATGAAGGGTGCTTCTGCTTTTTCTGCCGCAGTGAACAGAGCAGGGGATGTTTGGGCTTGTCAGAGTTACATTTAAAGTTGGTTCTATTATATTTTATTTTCCAAGCTCAATTTCATCTTCAGAGATGTTGAGTAACAGGTGCTGGCACCTATTTTGCAAACGTGAATTTTAATAAAGATCTGAGCGCTCACTGCTGTGGTAGCAGGTATCTGTGATCACAGCTTCCTGGGCCTGTCACAGGCAGGATATTCCTCTGTAGATTTTGGTCTAAAGATTCCAAAAGCTCACTTCGGGGTCTGCGGTTGTAGCTCAGTAGTGCCACACCTGCCTGGCAAGTTCATGGTCATGAGTTTGATCCCCAGTACCAGACAGAAAAAAAAAAAGCTCACTTCGAGCTTTTCGCTTTTATCATTATATAATTGTGTGCTTTACTTCTTCTTCTTTTTTTTTTTTTTTTTTTTTTTTATTAAGCTTTTTGGCACACTTTAGATATAAAATGTAATGACATTCATCATTGGGAATTTGTACCTTTACATAATATATCTTGGTTCTTATTTTTTCCCCGTTCCTCTACCCTCCCTTCAACCCCTCCACACCTCCGTATTTACAGAGATTTTGTTTCCATTTTTTTCTTTTTATCATTTTTTTCCTCCTTCTGATTGGCTTAAATCCATTTCTGTATTAACTACCTAAAGCTCTTATGCAACCACTTTCCAGTTGTCACTAATAAGTTTTAAAGATGTGACCCACAGAATATTCTTGTTTCTTTCCAATACTTTAATGAGCATTTGCTTTGTGTATCAACCACGCATGACTCAAGCATTACATAGATATTCTTAGTTTTTTTTTTTTTTTTTTTGGTACCGGGGATCGAGCTTGAGCCCTTGTGCCTGCGCAGCAGGCGGTGAGACCACTGAACTAAATCCCGACCCTTATCTTTTAAATATATTTATTGAGATAGGGAAAAATGGAAACAAAATCTTTGTAAGTAGGGAGGGATGGAGAGCTTGAAGAAAGGAGAGGGGAAGGGGAAAAAAACCCCACCAAGATATATTATGTAAAGGTACAGATTCCCAGTGATGAATGTCATCATACTGTATACCTAAAATGTACCAATACTTAATGAAAAAAATATATTTCTTGAAACAAATTAGAATATTATCAACCAGAGTTTTTATGAAGTTCAGTGTAAAAACAACAATCCTGTTGCTCAGATCTACTCATCTGCAAAGTCGTTAAATGTTGGTAAATGGCAGAAAAATAAGAAGTCACAATCTGTCAGATATCCTGTGTTGAGTAAAATATTTCTAAAACAAAAAATAAATCCACCCAAACCTGTCATTTAAAAATAATTAAACATTTAAAATGAGAAACATTAAATTGTGAATGACAAAGTATTTAAGTTAAAAAGTTGTTTAATAAATGACTCAGGACTGAATTATGAACTCATGCATCATTTTCTTCTTTTTTTTTTTTTTCTTTTTTGTACCAGGGATCAAACTTAGGACCTTATGCTTACCCAGGCAGGCATGGCACCACTGAGCTACATGCCTGGCCCCATTACATCTTGTTAAAAGAGTGGCTGCTTGAGGTTGTAATCCCATAGTGAGACGTTCTATTTTATAGACATTGTTTTTAATTAATTTTCATCAACTATTATTTTTAGCCTCCATTCTTAAGTAACACATTGAACACAAGCTTGGAAATATTGTCAGAAAACTGATTTTAGCCCATCCAGAAGAGAGTTTCCATGTTAATATTCATTTTGAAATTAAGAAACTAATATATTTGAATATATTTTTATTGCTTTTTGACAAATGAAAAATTATTTTGAGTTTTCGCAGAATATTATCTGAATATTTGGTTATATAGAAAAACAATTAATATTTTACATATAATTGTCCTCCAGTGTTAATTTTTAAATATTGATTAGATGTCAATAATTGCATAATAAAGTAGTAGAATGTATGCTTATATAGACATTGATAAAATATCACTGCAATTTCCTTACTAAACCTACTAAATTCTAATCTTAAAATCTATTTTTATTTCATGTGCTGAGTCTTATTCATATGTTCCTAGTTATCCATTTAATTACTAATATCTTTCTGAATATGTCCTACTTGCTATATAGAAATATAAATATACAATGATCATCAAAAGATGTGTAATATATTCATAATTATATTTAAATTAAATAAAGTCTAGTATCAAAAAACTTAGCACATAACTCTAAAATCAAGACACCAAAATATTCATTAGAAAATAGAAGGATCAATAATAAAGTTAGGACTAGAAAGAACGGTAATAGGAAATGATAATTTAAAAATGGATACTAATCAACTACTGGTTTTCTAATACCCTCCTCCATCCCACAATTTATTTAAAAAACCCCACAAATACCTGAAAGAAAACTATTTCACAACAGATGAAGAAAAAGAAAAAAATTAACAATATAAAGAAAAAATAGGAAAACAATTGCAGGAAATCATGATTTAGAAAATAAATAATGTTTTGTTCAAACATATAACAGTAAGAAATATGAAATTAATTTATTCTTAAATGTAATCTGAATGGATTCAAAATTGTAACAAACAGTACTGGATACTTTAGAAAAGGAAGAGCATTGCCTATGTCACTAAGGGAAATGCAAACAACTAAACAAAATAGCAAACAGTATTTACTATTTTCAATACTCATGCAAAATTAAAACAAACAAGTTCAGTTTCACGAAGAACATTGTTAATATTTTTATTTCACAATTAGAACCCTACATTTCCTTAATTATTGTTTCTTTCAATAAAATTTTATTCTTTTTGTTATTTCAAAGAATGTAAATTTTTATTCAATATTTTTTACAAATTGTAGTTATTTTCTTTATATTATAATGGGGTTATTTTCACCACCTTTAACATAGTTCTGTTATTAAATAGTGCAAAACTATAGATCTTTGCACACACAATAATGAAAATTTAGGAGTTAGTCACATTCTTGTACTTTTGAACATATTTACTTGAACCTCTTAATTATTTGTTTCCTAAATTTCTTATATACATAGTTGTACCTTTACAAATAAAAGATTTTGTATTCAACTTTTGTCTTATGCTATTCACTAGTTCATGTCAATTTTGCATAATAATGTTTGTAATGAACCTATATTTCTTAAATATTTTCAAATTATCAGGTGATATTTACTGTGGTTTTTAGAAAATTATGCTCAGTGTAGGTAAATACATTTAAGTTTTTCAACTTTTATAATTTTTATTAGTATTAATTGTTGTATTACATAGATTCCATTATCAGTGATATAACGCTATTTCATGTAATTTCATGATATAATAATCATAGCAAAATATTTTCTCAATTTTAACCATATCTACAACATTATAATAATCACTTGCATTTATTTCTGTATTGTTATTGTATTTTGTTTATTGTTTTTAAAATTGTGTTTAACAATTTAGTGTTTAATTATACAAATTGGCATGACTTCAAAATTTTTTCGTGGAGTATTATTAGGAATAGATATATATCCACAAGTGAATATGAATATAAAATCAAAACTATTTATATAAATGCAATGTCTCTGAGTTTACTGTAAGATTCATTTTTAAAGATGAATCTTGCTTTGTAAGAAGAAATTGTAGTGGAATTCTCAAGTTATTTGTACAAAATTCAGGCAAGAAGGGAATTAAATGTCTCTTTAGAATCACCTTTCTTCATGTCATTCCTGGAAGTCTCCTCCACTTGCATAAAAAGAGAATATAGAATTTTCCAACTATGTCTAAAACTCATGATGATAAGAATTTAGTTTCCAGGTAGAAATTTTTCTGCAGAAGTGTTTAGAAAGGCCTATAATGCTGAGAGAGAGAGAGAGAGAGAGAGAGAGAGAGAGAGAGAGAGAGAGAGACAAAAAAACCAAAATAACTTAAAACTGAAGCATAAGTGAAAATAAAAGTAAGAGAGAATTTAGCAAAAGTGGCAAAATTTAATTCCCCATGGGAAATATGGCTCATAATCAATTCCATTCTCTTACTCTCTTTGCCTGGTCTAGAAACAAAGAAATACAATAACTTCATTCCACCAAAGGGGCATTTTTATTCCTTCACTGTAGTTGTTCTGTAACCGAGAATGGCCCCTACTTGGTAAAAAAGTAGCTTTATAAACAGGTAATTTCCTCCTAGGGAAAAATTTGAGTACTTGAAATAAATTGCCAATTATTTTTTTCCTTTCAGGATTTTGTGTGAAATTCACTAAGTTTACAACCTTTCTGATAAAGCTTTAAAAAGTCTTTGTTATCGCCGTTACCTGAATTAACTCAGTGTAAATAAACTTTTATAATCTGATATATCTAAGTGTTTTTCTTACCTATTTCTAATAATCCAAAAATACAAATGTCTATTAATATTCAAATAATAATATACAACTAATTTTAAAATAATTTGTACCTTATTACATATACTTTGAAATTTATACAACTGTTTATTACATGGGACTCTGAAGAAGAGAAGACAGTAAAGAAATTATAAAGGAGGGTATCATGACAAACAAAATTAATAGTTCTAGTGAAAACATCAGACAGTGTTAGTTTCATCTACATGTTGCATTTAGATCATAAGTAATTGTCAATAAGTGTGGGACATTTCTTCAAGTAACTTAAGAGTATACAAATGGTGCAAATGAGTTTATTTTGCAGTGCTGAAATTAGTAACTGTAGAAATGTGTCTATTGCTATTTTATTTAGATTCTTTGAAATATTACTAAAATAAATGAAAATTTAATCTAATTAATACACATGTATTTTGATACATTTACATACTGTGAGATGATTACCACAATAAAGATACTTGTTACATCTTTCAATGCACATAGTTACAGTGTGTGTGTGTGTGTGTGTGTGTGCGCGCGCATATGTGGTGAGAGAATTAAAGATCTACTTTGTTTTAGAAAATTTCAATGTCCAATAGAATATTGCTAATTACATTCAAATTTATGTATGTCTACAGGCAAAATTGGAATATTAATGGAATTACTAAGATCTTTTTAAAAAATATTGTCTAAAATAATTTATTTTAAAACATTCAATATAGTACGGCGAGGCCTTACTATATTCTCTGGGCATCCTTTGCTGTCTAACATTTTGGTGTACTTAGACTTCATCTTCTTAATGCAACAGTTCAAAATTAATGTAAGTGTAGTGACTGCTACTACAAGGCTGCGATGAAAGAAACAGGAAAAGCAAAGTCAAACGTGTATAATTTGTCCTTAACTTTATAAAGAGCTCTTTAAATTGTTTTATCTGTGTACTGTACACCCCTAAAAATGTTCTGTGAAAATATACTTTTCTTCACAACTTGGACATTCTCACATATTGTAGCACTCAGTAATATTTCAGAAAGCATCTAGTTTATAGAAACTTTTCTCTATGAAAATGCCCAGTTCACGCATTCCTTGGTTCATTATTGAATGCTTCATAAATAGAATAAGGTCATAAATGGTAACAAGCCTTTCTCTTTTTCCTCCCTTCACTCTTTCCTGCACTTCTTTTTCTTTTCTTTCCAGCAGAAACCATGGCCACCACGAGGGGAAGAAACTGAAGATGCACCTTCATATTCAGATAGTAGGAATGGAAATGGTTTAGTCAAAGTGATTTTTAGGAAAGCTACAACAAGTGAATATTAAAATGATAAACATGCAGACACGTCCAGTTAACGGAAGAAATTCCAAGTTCAAGTTGATGAGATAAAATTGTCCTTTTCAAGAAGTAGATAATTATTGAAAGTATCTGTCAATGATGCTGCAAAGACATTAGAATGGAATCATATACTATGTTGGAAAGATTCCTTTACAAAGAAAAGTCATCATTGAAAAACAGTGTAAACAATTAAGAAATAATGTGGTATCAACTTATTATTTTGTCAATTAAAGTTACCATCTTTGACATCAGTAAAATGTCAAGTTACAACTTTATAGGAAAGGAAACATGGAGAGTTAAGAATCCTAGGTTTTAGCAGAGCAAAGGGAGAAAAAAGAGAGAGATGGAAGAACTTTTAGATGGAAATATACTTTCCAACCTGATTACTTTAGGTGAGCAATAAAATGAGTCAAAAAATATAAAATATTTCACCAGTATTCTTGGTAAAATTACTGGATCATTACTGAAAAAGAGAAATCCAAACATAAGCTTTTTTAGAGCACAATACAATGAGTGTACTTTGCAATGTTAGAAAATTAACGTCAAAAATGAAAAGGCTTAAAATGATATAATGATTCTAAATAAGAATAGGATAAAATATTAAAATATACAGTAACCAAAAAAAGACATGGAACAGACAAAGGGCAGTAATAGATGTTCAAAAATAAAATTTGTGTAAGCAGAAATAAACATAGGGTATAATCACAGTATATTAAAATAAGCAAATTTGAGATATGAAGGTATTAAAACCTCACCTAATACATGAAGGGAGAAAATAATCACCTCTCCATAAACATTTATTTCAAAAACCATAATATCACTTTTTCATATATTATGTGGATTATTAATGGGTGGATGATGCATAACTAGAACTTATATGAACTATTTATGCTATTTATTACCTCATTGTGTAGAAGCAGTGAGCTTTTATTTCCCTACTGGATATAAACGAAGAGATGCATCCATCCAAATATAGCAGAACTAGAATGCAATGTATCCCTAGTGAACTAAGTTCTGTAATACATATTCAGTGTGAGAGCTCGCATACATTTTTTCCATGCTGCACAAATGTGTGCTATTTTTAGCTTAGCAGACTCTTCCAAATCATAGTTATGCAAAGCAACTGAAAAGTATAGTCTGCTGAACAGTTTTATCAGTTTTATAAATTAACTTTATAAAATAATAGACTAGAAATACTACTGAATATGATGGGAAATTTTTGGTCCTTAGTAATTTACATCACAAAATAAATTCCCCTAAGTAATTGTAGCAAGCAATAATCATGAAGGTACATTTTTGAAGACCATAGTATAATAAGCATTTTTCAAAGACGAAATTTCTAGAAATAGTGCTATTTTAAAATAAAACATTCTTTACTTGTATACCTGAAAATATATCCATTGAAACAATGAATTAGAGTGTTATTGGTTAATGATATTGCTATTATTTATATATGCTATTATTGAATTGTATGATAAACTTATTCTCATTATTCTTTCCATTTTTCTGACGAATACAATGTGTGCAGACCTGCATTGTATTTTGTAATTTGACCAAAACATCCATTTATTAAAGAACAAAGATATTAGGAAAACATTTTGGATAATAAGAACAGGGGAGGGGAAGAATAGTAGGATTTAAAATGAAGTAAATATAACTTGAAGTATTTTTAAAATTCATACAGAAAGTACTATGATGACAAATAAAGAAAGGTAATGCAACCAAGAAATTAGCAGCTGTAAGGAGTTTCTATGCACTGGATCTTCAAGAACACTGAGAACGAAGGGCAATATAGGATCACCCGGCACAGACGAGAGTCAGGTAAGTTTTCTGGGTCTGGGAAATGTCTCCTTGGGTAAATGGGAGGGAAAGAAACCACCTGGCTTCTCAGGCTTCTCCTGCCAACCAGTCCTTAATCTATGCCTGCCATAAGCAAATCTCAGAGAAGAGCAAGTCCTTGTGGAAGATGAGGAAAGAAAACTTTGAGTTCAGGGCCCTGAGACATCAGCAGAGAAGAGGAAGGGCAAGTGTTTTAATCCCTTCTCTGTGACTATACTTGAATCCCTGGGGCATATTAATTTAAGAAAGTTAAGAAATGTATTCAGCTCTCAGAGCTGGAGGTTTAATGATCAATACTGAGATGGTTCCATTGGTTCAACTCAGATAAGGCCTATTGGGAGCTACTATGACAGTGACAGAAGAGATAGTAGAAGAGATCATGTGTCAAAAAAGGAAACTGGAGAGTGGGTCAGGCTTGCTCTTACAATAATTACTCTCTTAAGAATGAAGGTCCCAGGTGATATCCTTTAATCTCTTCCAAGGGCAGTGACCACAATATAAGAATCCATCATTAGCACCCACCTCTTAAAAGTCCACAGAACTAACCAACATTCTACCACTAAGGACCAAATCTCTAACATGTAAATCTGGAATAAACATGCATACCAAATCCAAACTATAGCAGAAAAAAATAAAATAAACACAGGGCCAAACAGTCCCTCTCATTAAATATAATTACAGAAATATCTACCCAACTTCTCTCTGAGAAACACGCTATTTATATTACTATGCATTTTAAAAATAAAACTTTGACCAGTAACTAGAAGTCCTACCCTTAACTAGAAGTAAAGCAAAATAATGAAAATGCTTAATTCTAAATTGACATGGAAGGGCTCCCACTCTGTTGATGTACTTATTCATTGAGGTATGAGAGTAATAGAGAAATGTTAATGTGTGGAAAATAGTAAAATATCAAAATAGTAAGTTATTTTATGGACCTTATTTTAACTTTTCAAGAAAAATCTTGCAAGCAAGGAAAGATTATTTGTCCTAGACTATAGCCTTAAGAACAGAATTAGGTTACTGATTATGTCATTTGTTAGTTCTGTGACTTTTGGCAGATCACTTACGTTTTGGAGATTTAGTTTCCCTATAGTAGTAGCTACTGCTTTGTCTATTTTACAAAAGTGTTGAATGCTCACTTTAGGCACTATGGAGTTTATATCCATTATGAAAAAAAAATTAACATTTTAATTCTCTTCAGACCACATGTAAAAACTCTTCTACATACTGTATTTTAGAGCTTCATAACAATTTGGGTGGACCTATCGTTTCTGGTTGTTATTGTGAGATATTTTGCCATCACGTGAAGTAAAACTGGACTCAAGTTAAAACTACCTAAAAAGAAAAATAAAATATGTAAGAAATAAGGAGTGTGACTATGTCTTTGAAGAGGACTCATCTAGTTTAGGTTACTGAGGTTATGTATGGAAATTGGACTGTGTGTTTTGTTTCTATGTGTGAGAGAAATTTGGTTTAGCTTGAACCAAGATACAGGACACTTTAAATTCATCCAGTGCTATTAAAGAAGTGTACTTTAAATCAGTTTGATTTTATCAAGGCAATTTATTTTGCCCTCATACAAATAGAGGAATGATTTACAATGAGTCTTTATCTCATAAAATAACTAAATGAGTTTTCTGCTTCAAAACTACTTAAATCATCTCAGTTCCCCCATTTATGCAACAATTTATGCTTTCAGTAATACAAGCGTAATATCAAAATCTGTTATTTTTGCAATCTTTTTTATATGCTCATTGTTTATAACTCAGTTTAATCTAATTACTCCTTGTTGTATTTTCTAAATTCAGTTGTGTATTTATCACCAAAGGTCTTATCTATATCACTATTATCATTAATCACTTGTGAATTACTTGGCTTCTTATGCAGTTTTATAGCCTCCATTATAGCTGCTGTCTGGCTTTTCCTCAAAAGTAGCTAAAGCAAGTTTTTAATTTAGTGTAGATTTTTCAGCAAATGACTTCAGAGCTATATCTGTCCTGCTGAGAAAAGAATCTTGTAAATTTTTCACTGTTATAATCATAAAACAATTTTGTTGACTAAACAGTGAAAATTACAAAATGTCCTATGGAAGCAGTAGAATTTGGATGTCTTTCTATAACTACTGGAAACATTTCTATTGATCACAATTACTTGTGGCTCACAGGCATATTGGCATTAGCACTGTCACATTTTTCTGATTATTTTTAGCTTCTGAGAGTGCTCTGTCTCAGAAAATGTGAATAGATCTCATGTGTCACAGTGTAAACACAGTTACATCAGTGAGCTATGAGAAGTTGCTGACAGTTGTTAGGAAACTATAGTAGCTGTTCTGTTGAATTTAAATAGGATATTTTTGGAAAATGATATGGCAGCAATGTAACGGGCATATTGCTGCACTCTTTGTAACTTAGCTATTTCTGTGAAGTCAGATCTTTCATAGCAATAAAGTTCAAAATGGCAAAGTTATAGATGCTTTGGACTATAAGGCAGATTTTTACAGAAAATAGTGTCCATATCCCGTGAGGTAGTGATACAAAATATAGAGATTTTGCTTCTGAAGTTAATGAGCTGTGTGTTGAAGTTGACCGGCCCAGGCTCCCAGCAGACATCAACAAAGACCATGATGGACGTTGGCCAGCATCTTCTGCCTGTCCTTTGAGAGCAATCCTCTTTGTCTTTGTGCAACTGGTTATTGAGGGTCATCAGATCAATTTTCTTCCAGGTTTCTGGAAAGCCAGTAGAGAGCTGTATAACCACACCTCTCTCAATTCTTCTATTAGTTGTATTAAACAAAGTCCCTATAATAATTCATTTTCTTAGCAATTCAAGCAGTTTCTTTTTGCTGAAATAAATATCACATATGATGAACTAAATATATCTGTATTTGAATATATGTTCCACAATTTATTGAGATGAAAAAATTGATTTAGATACACTGGATTTGTAATTAGAACATTGTAAGTGTACAATATATATTGAGATGGTTTGAAGCTCCCGCTCAAAATATATATAGAAAGGGAATCTCTATATAATAAAAATACAAATATCAATACTCTATAGTGTAGCTAATAGTTCCAGGACTATGTAAAAACTTATAATATACCATTGAAATTTTCTACATGTGTACACACACAATTTTATTAGTTAACACAAACCATTACAATTATAAAATACACTTATAAAAATCATTTAATTATCAAAACTGTCCTACTTTGCATGTAAATCAATTGAAGTACAGACAGACTAGGTGATTTCTCTAAATTAGAAAAGCACTTAATGGAGCAGTAGCAGAAATTAATATGTCTTTGGGGAAAATGCTATTATCCACTACCTCTCATAATGATTCATTATTGAAGAATTTACTTCCAAATCTAAAAATTTAGGAATAGAGTTTATATTAGATATTTATATTATCTCATATGCAAAAGACAATAGTAGGATAGAATATATATACTTGCTGGTTTATTTTGTTTATGGGAAATTAAAATAGGTATTTTTTGGCCAGTAATAGAACAAGAAAAAATAGAATAAGTCAAAAAAGAAAATTGTTCAACAATAATAACAAAAAGTACAAATAGAATTCTGATTGAAACAATTCTGTTTAAGAAACTGAGTGAAATTTTATTTTGGTAAAGAGGTAATATTAAACGTATTCCTCTTCAGAGAAGGTTTGGCCTTTTTCTATTATGTATTTTTTAAGGAAGAAGATTGATTGTAAACTAGTTGGGCATTAGAATGTATTAACTGGCAGATAAGTAGAAAGCCATAACAAATTTTACCAATTCCATTCCTCTTCTCTATGCCATTTATAAGTGTAAACCAAGAAACGCTGAGGTAGAGCACAGCCACACACACAAAAAAAGACTTTTGAAAAAGATCTTGTGCTGCCTTTGATGGGTCATTGCTGTACTACTACTCTAGGCAGAGCAGAACTGAAGAGACGCAGAAGGTTATAGCCATCTTATGTCTGCTACTTAGGGGATTTCTGTTTTTGTAAATATTACATAGTATTTTATTTATAAGCTTCCACAATACTTTGAATAATGAGACAATTCTAGACACCTGCTCCTTGCAATGGTAAATCCAAGTCCCACAATATATGTGGGGCAATGTATGGGGGAAAATGTTCAGATGGATTCAGATGGTCTGACATTTTTCCTTATGAATAGTGTTATGATGCATTGTTCAATGCAATATTTCCATAAAACTTTAGATCATATAAGATAGATCAAAATAGTATTTCTTTATTTCGTTTTCTCATCATCTTAGAAGACAGATGAATGCTGTTTTCACTTGTAGCCCTCCTATGGATCACTTGAAATCAGGCACAGGTTAGTTCTAGTCTACTCTAGAGCGCATGGTTAAGTGAAAATGATATTATTTGGATCACACGCCTTTGGTCTAAGTTCTCTTTATATCAAGAAAGAGAGAGACAGAGACAGAGACAGACATAGAGAGAGGGAGTTTTTATTCAAAGAAGAATAAATATGAATCTGTCACTTATATATGTATTTATATAAAATATATGGCATTGTTCACATAGGTACACATTATTTGCTATACACTTCATAACTAGAATAATTCTTCTTTCTCATTTTCAAAGGTAAGAATCTTTAAAATAAGAATTAAAAATTAGTAAATTTTGTGTTTTGAGAGGTGACATTCAATGGAAGTAAGAAAATATTGCTGTATGTTAAAGCATTATGTTTTAAACATTAAAAACTGTGTTCAGATTTAGGGATTTTGAAAGATCATTGGAGCATGGTGGGACTATATTCATTAGTGGACTAATCTAATGATGAGTTCATAGGTAACTATGCTGTTTAGAGATGGGGTCCGGGGTGGAAAACATTCACTGGGGTTGTATCATGAAATGGTGTATTCTTGTCCTTAAAACCTCCCTTCTCTTCCTTTCTCTGCTTTTTGTCTGAAATGAAAGGACAGATTTTGTGACACCATGCCATTCTACCACTGATGTTCTTGCCTTGGAGCAAACTGGCCATAGACTGAATCCTCTGCAACCATGAACAAAATAAAGGTCTCCTTAAGTTGTGTATGTCAGGCACTTCATCCCAGTTATGGAAAAATGAGTAATATACTCCAGGCCACACACACACAAAAGACATATGGACTTATTTTCACCTAAAAATAAAATAAAAGAGCCAGGACATGGTCATTTATAATATTTAGAAGACCAGTCATTCATTTTTAAAATTTGTTATTTTTATGAATATATAGGAAATGCTATTCATGTAGGGAATTAGTACGTAAATAACACATCTTAATTCTTTTCTTCAATCCCTTCTCCTCTCCTCCCTAGCTCCTCCCTCCATCTCTTGGAGCATGTTTTGCCTAAAGTCTGTCTCCCTGTTTCCTATTATCTATCTTTTATTTTACTCTTTAATTTAGGTGTATTTTGGCTTTCTCATATAAGAGAAATCATGTAATATTTAAGCTTATGTGTGTCTGATTTAATTCACTTAACATCATGATTGTCATTTACTTTTTATAAGCAACTTAAATTTTTCGCCCACATGTGTATGAATATTGTAACTATATATTAATTATTTTACTTATACATATATTTATACATACATATCTTTTTTAGATACAAGTATATATATATATATATACAAATACACAAAACTGTATGGATATTTATTCATCTGGTTATTTTAATACGTGCAATCTTTGAATAGAAACATCTGAAAGAAGTAATTGTCATCCCATATTTCAATTGCAGTATCATTTGAGTTACATTGTTTCAATCTCAGAGAAAAAAAGAATTATAACTTCATTAAAGATTTATTGTTAAAGATACAGGAAAACCAACAAATCTTATCCCAGTTACACTTGTACTATCTTGAGGCTGAATTTGTCAATTTTTATGAGTCTTAATTTCAGAAGAGTGAATAATAGTATCATTCATCCAGAAAAGAAAGTTAAGACCCGTTCTATGTTTAACCAATAAGCTATGAACTCAGTTGCTATATTATTCAGAAAACATACAATCAACAAATCAAGAGGGTGACAGAATATAAATATAGCATAAAAAATTCCTGACCTCCTACTCAGTACACAAGTACTGAGATTGCCAGTTTCTGCTATTAAGAAATGAAAATATTTTCCCAATTCTTTGCAGCATGGCCATGTGACTTATCTAGGACAGTTAAAACATAGTTAGAACAGGAATGTAATCTCCGCACTCTGGGAGCCTGAGCCAGGTGGATCACAAGTTCAAGCCCAGCCTGGGTAATTTAGCAAATTAGTGAGACTCTATTTCAAAAATAAAAAAGAATTTGGATAAGGCTTAGTGTGAAGGACCTGAGTTTAATCCCCAGTATGACAAAAAATAGTGTAAACAAATAATAAGTAGCTGGAAATAATGATCATGCTGATTTGATCAGTACACATTGTGTACATATATTAGAATATCACACAGTCTTTTATAAATATGCACAATCATTATGTGTTTGTAAAAAAGAAAAATAAAATTATTAATTAAGTAGCTAATGTAGAACAAGTAGCAACTTGAGAAGTACCTGCAATTTAATGTGTAATCCTGTAACGTGAATAGTTGCACACTAGCCTGCTGGACAACAAACAAATACATAACCAGCCCCAAGTAACCCATTTTCAGCCAAGTTTTTCATAAACTAACCCAGCCAGCAATCATACAGCTTATCATAGGCACAGGAGCCAAAAAAATGACCCTACTGAGCCCAACTCTTAATCCAAGTATATAGAATTATTGGGCTGAATAAATTTTTGTTAGCAGCTACAATTTTCTTACTGTTATTTAGCAACTTACAGTAAGGAGTAGTTCAAGACAAATCACATTCCAGCTACCAGGGTAATACCTTGTACTGGATACTCACAAGAACTTTCATAGAAAATAAAGTCATATAATAGCACCTATAGGCTTATGTTTTCTTTTTCTAGATTTTCAAACCTATGTTTCGATTTACTTTTACAACAGTGAATTTTCTAGGTAAAACTGGATGAAAGATACATGAAAAGTGTGAAAAATATGTATAATCTTATGAATTTCAATACATTAAACAATTATGTGTGGATTTACATTGCTCAAGGAAATCCATAATTAAAATGATGTATGTCCATGCAGTAAGATCTTAAATAATTCAGAAGATATTATATACTATATTCTTGTACTTATATGCAGTGTCTAAGTAGGTAAATTTATAAAGCGAGGAGATTACTGCTTATGAGGTTTCTTTATGAGCACTAAAATTATTCTAAACTTAGATTGGGATGATGTCGTACCACTATAGGAACACATTAAAAACACTAAATTATGCAGTTTAAATATATGAATTACATGCTACATGAATTATACCTCAATAGAGACATTACAAAAATTTTAGTGTTACTGTTTTCCTAAAGATAGTTGCTTTAGACATTTTAAGTGTGTTAAGAAGCAATATGTGCTATTTTTCCATTTTAGTGAATTCCTTCCTTTCATCAACACAACTTCTAAGGTAAAATATACTCAGTCTAACATCTCTCATATCAGTTTATCTTTGCACTAAAATATTTTTAGAGATATAGAAATAAATGAAAGCTTGAAGTGCAAAGGTAACAAAGAAACAATCAAAAATAGAGGGACAAACACAGAGCTGGCAAAAACTCCAAGGAAACTCCATTTGTCTTCCAACATCCAGGTTAGAATCGAAACAAAATGTTATATAGAAATTGCCTCAGAAAACATAGTCTAACTGAAGGAAAAACAAAGAAAATACAATATATCTTTCCCTTCAAGGTAACAGGTCCCACATAACTATCATCAAAAAGACAGTGTTTGGTTTGGTCCAAGATGAGGATGCAAGTATCATAAGCTGAAAAGATTGGCTGCAATACCATTTTGTTGGATATTGTATCCATAAAAGGAATTCTCCTTATGAAAGTGAGAAAGCAAGAGACACCTCCTTGCCGTTTCATTGTAAGAGACAGAGTTTATTTTGTTTTGGTTTGGTTTTTTCATTTTTATTTTTTATCTTTTGACTTGTTTGTGTGCTTTCTGGTGCTGGAGATTGAATGCAGGACTTCCTACACAATAAACATGTTCTCTTCCCCTGAGCTTCACCTCCAGCCCAGCAAACAGAGTTTAATAAAAACTCAGATAATTTAGCATATTAGATAAAAAAGCTGTGGTGGAGCTGGTGGAGTGAGTTAAATCCAAGAAGACTCATAAAGTAATGCAAGCCTGCTATAATACTGGCAATTAGGAGGTTTTTGTATTAATTTGTTTGTTTGCTGCATATCAGAACTGTGAAGTCAGCATTATGTGGCTAGATATAGGGCCAGTAACAAACACACGTTGTTGTTGTAAGAAACTATTTTATGACATGCACAAAAAGAACCAAAGGAGGTAAAAATGGGACAGCCAAGGTAAAAACATTTCAGAAATGTTGAAAAAAGTAGTACCAGATGGCTTAACAAAACAGTAAAAGGAATAGTTTGGTAAAATATTTAATAAATGCTAAAATATGACCTTTACTCTGTTTCTGTTTTTCTTTCTGTCTTTATTGTCCAATCACCACTGGGCACTTTTGTAATTAAAGAACACATTTAAAAATAGTCCTAAACTGCAGATGTTTCTTTCCACTTTCTGTTTACAGGCTCACACCAACAGCTCTCCAGTGCTGCACTATCCCATTCACTCTCCTTCCTATATACAATCTTGACACTCGCCTTTCTCACATCAAAGGCAGAGATCCTCATAAAACTATAATCTAACAAGATTACATACCTTCATAAAACTCATGAAATTCCACCTAGAAAACTGTCCTACTAGAAAGCACTTGTGATTACCTTATCCTAATAATTTAAATAAAAGTGGTGTTAAATCCTGTGTCACCTAGTGTGGAAAAGCAACTTTTTTTTGGATATACAGAGATTTTGGAGGCTTTGTTCCTAGTCATCTCTGGCTTTTAATTCATATTTGATAGCAGATTTCTATCTCTTGGCTTCATACTTTCCTCTAGATATGATGTCCTTTGAAGCTTTGCACTATCTTTCATTAATGTATCCAAATTTATTAATTTTTCCGTGTAGCATCATCTTGGTGATTTGTTTTTTTGATTTATCATTACTTATAGCTCAAAAGTAACAGTGTATCAGGAAACAACTTAAAATTAATGCTACTTATTCATATCTGAAAAGTTATTCTTATTGTTGTCATTAAGTAATGTAGAAGGCCATGGAGATTACTGAAGGCATATTAATTAGCCTCCTGAGACTCTTACACCCCTAAACTTTCTATAGTACTTCTATTATATAGAATCAAGGTAGTGATGAACTGAAGTTTTTGAATGTCTGGATTTCTCCCTACAATAGTCAATAGAATATATATATATATATATATATATATATATATATATATATATATATACAACACAACTTCTAATGTAAAATATACTGTCTAACATCTCTCATATTAGTTTCTTAACTATATGTATATATATATATATATATCCTTTAAAATATAACTAGTAAGGTTGAGGGCAGTATTAATTTTATTTCATTTAATTATTGTATGCAGCCACTTTGGCTTGCACCTGCAACATTCAGAGGGCACAAATCTAGAAGCTGATTGCAAAAGCTGTTTCCTAATGATTCCTTTTACTTTTCTATAAAGTTGAATGATTCTGTGCATGATTTGTAGCGGAGAATTATATAGTCCTCCATTTCCATAATGTTCTATTAAAAAAAGGAAAAATTTGTCTTCCACCAAAGAAATTTCATTTTTATTAGAAGTAGTATTATTTTCTATATTTTTAATAGATTGTCATCTTCTAGGATGAAAGTTTTTCACACATTTATCTCTGGCCGCAGCTTCCACAAGTGCTCTCCATGATTCAGGCTTAATGAATTTATTTCCATTCTCTGAACCCCAACATTTGAGACCTCAGCCTTTTTGAACATTTATTTATTATTTATTAAAACACATACCACTACAACCACAATTATCTTGAACAGTGATTATTCAAATCAAATTGGCATAATCTTACAAAAAGTTTTAGCTTATATTTTTCAAAAGCAGGGTAACATCTCATTCATTCTGGTTCATTTTTATTCTCTACCATATATTCTTTCTTTTTACAAATATAATATCTTATATTTATTATTCATTCAAGTAGTGCTTATTAAGTAAAAATAATATACTCAATCTGTAGAAACAGGAAGAAAACAATATGAAGTATTAAAGATATAATGGACTTTCAAAGAGCTTATGGTCTAGTGGGGCAGCGTAAAAGATCTGATTACAATAAATCAGTCCAGAGGCCCTCAAAGTACAAACATAGGACATACGGCCAGAAACTCCGCTGGCTGCCACAGCTCAATAACGCTGTAGGAATGGGAGACCCTGATATTCTAAGGTTAATTGCCTGTATAAATAGTTGTAAAGCTCTGGTTTTATTAAACTAGAGCCTTCTGCTATATTTATATATCTGATGTGTCTTTTTTTGGAGAGAAAGAAATTTCAAAAGGAAATTGTCAGGCTGGGGATTTAGATCATTGGCACTGTGCCTGCCTGGCAAGCACAAGGTCTTGAGTTCTATCCCCTGTACCAAAAAATTTAAAAACAGGAAATAATCAATGCCTAAGCTGAATTAAAGACAACAGAAAGACTGAAGATATAAAGTAAGAAAAGAGGTTATCAAAACCAGGGTTAATTAGAAGAAATAATTATTTCCAAAGATATAAAATACCTTGGATGAAGCTTTGAATTTTCTTCCATAGGATGAAGAATGTGTTTAAGCTTTTATTTTTTAAAATTTAGCAGATAAGATTATTCCTAATTAAAACCTACTAAGAAAGAAGAAATTAAGGAAGGAATAAAAATAAAAGGAAAAGTGTGAATATGATGATGATAGATAAAAAATGCAGTAAATATAAAATTAATGACAAAAATAGTATTATTGAACAAAAAAATGAAGAAAATGTAAATAATAGAATTATTTTTATCACAGTGGAAGAAAGACCAATGTGCTTGCTAAAATGGGTTGATATAAAATGATATAAAGTGATATAAAATGTTCTAGGTTTCAAGAGCTCAAAAAAAAACAACAAAAAATGCTGGTGAAGTTGTGGAAAGAAGGAAGTCTTTCACATTGCTGGTAGCAATTTACAGTAGTACAACTGCTATGAAAATCAGTATGGACATTTCTCAAAATAGTAAAAATAAAACTTCCATTTGACTCAGCTATGCCTTTTCTGTATATCTTACCCAAAGAACTAATGATATTATGTTATAGGTATGGACATGTATCCATTTTTTTTAATTTTTAAAAAATTTTTTGTATCCATGTTTATAGCAGCACAATTCATAATCAATTATGGAAATGGCTAATGTCATAAAAATTCAAACTGGGTGGATGTTGAGACCATAATGCTAAGTGAAATAAATCCTATGTAGTAGGTTAAATATTGGAAGGTTTCTTACATGAGGAATGCAAACTATAAATAATTTAAAGACAAAAATAATACAGATTCTAGGAAACAGGGAAGTAGACTGGATATGAGAAGGGGATCTGAGGGAGAAGGCAGAGGGGAGGGCTGAGAAAGAGGTGAAGAAACGGGTAAGATCCAATATGTATATGTATCACTTTCCCAAGATTAATGCACTTAGTGTATCACAAAAATATGTCAATACAAAATTTAAAAAGAAAAACACACCAGGATTGCACTACTCTTCTGCCAGTTTCTAGAATTGTAAAGGTGCAGGTTTCATAGTTTTTCTAAGCTTCAATTCACTCATTTGTAAAATGATAATAACAAATATCTTTTCATAGACATATTGGGAGGATTATCATAGTGTATGGCAAATGGATAAGAATTTGTATGATGCAGAAAATCCATTTAAAATTTTTCTTGACATTCTAACAATTCAAATAAGATTAATTTTGAAAAATACGTTCTAGTTCTCCAAGAACTAAAAAAGAAAATGAAGTAAAAAATTAGAAAAAATGGTTTGGGCTTATGTTTCTGCTATCCTTAAACCCAAATATAATGCAAAAAAGAAGACATGTAGTATAAAAGCATTTGTGAGACAGCACTTCAATTTGTTGAGTTACCAATGTTTTACAAGCTGAAAGTGTTAGTATAAATTATTTAAATACAGAAGCTGAGGGGGTGTAAGAGCATTCTGTATGGTAACAATTAAAATGTTATTTAAATAATTAAATGTAAATAGTAATATTACAGTAAGGAAATAGGGTATAGTACTTTTAAATTATTATGAAGATAAATTTCTATAATTCAAACACAAAAGCAGCAATAAACAATAGAAAAAGAAAAACTCAAAACTATAAGATGACAAGAACAAGATAAATACATTGAATAATAAATCACAGTATTTTAATCTTCCTAATAAAGGTCTAATTTTCTATTAGGTTAAAAACAGAAATATTAAGGTCCATATTTTGAACATGTTACATGGACAAACCCAAATAAAATTACTATTAGAAATTCAGGTAAATAAATATTGATCACTCTGATAATAAAGATGAAATAAGCTTTTGTTTTAGTTTGGAAAAAAATGCAAACCAAAAATTTCTTACAAAACATGATTTGAATTATTTAGTATTTGAGAAGTACTTGAAGAATAGCTCCAGTGTTATGATTTTCTTTTTTGAAATAGAAGTAAAATATGGTAAGTTCTCAAATTTTCAAAATAAGAAATGGAGCTGGAAGTACAGATCTAGAAAAATCTCCAGTAACAGCAAATCTAGATGGAGCACAGAAAATAATAAAGCATGAACTGTAGGATATTAATATTTTATTAATATAAATATTTTATTAATACTGCATGATATTGATATTTCATGCTAATATTTATACATTTACCAATTTCTACTCATTAAATTAATTGCAGTAACTACTTCATGACTAGCTCCCCCATTTATTTCTCTGTCTCTGTCTCTCTATTTGTCCCTCTTTGTATCTCTGTTTCTTTCTCTATCTCTCTCTCTCCCATACACACTCACACACACACACACACACACACACACACACACAGAGGAATAGATATTTTTAAACATTTGCTATTAAATGAAATGAAAGCAAAAAAAAAATACTAATCACAAGAAGGGAAGCAAAAAATCCCATGGGCAGTTCATCCATTTGATGCTCAGTGAGAGAAAGCATTTTGTCATAGAGAAAGGTTCAGGAAAAGTAGTAGGACGGGAGCTGTGAAAAAGAAGGGGAAACAGAGTTTTCAAAGTACTTTAATGATTTTCACAAGATAGTTTGTAGACTATATGTTTTGGAGGGTGAAATTGCATTTCAGGAGGCTAGAATTTTATTCTTGTAATATTTTGTGAAGTTATTCAAGTTCCATAATCATATGTACCTAGGGTTGAAATCATATTTGCTTCTGCTGAGATCTCATCTAAGAGCACATTTTTACCAGAACTCATTGGCCATTACAGTGAAGGGATACAGAGGAACAGGCATCTCTATACAGAAGGATGGAATGAAACTCTCATAGGTTACAGAAACATGGTACTGATAGAGCAAAGACTGGAACTGTATTTTCTGAAAAATGAACTTGTCAGGATTGGATGATGCATTTACATGGAAAAAAAACATAAAGTGAAGAAATCAGTGTGATTTCAGTGAAGATTTTGAGACAGCCCCAAATACACCTCATGGATAAATTTAACTGAATTTAACTAAAAATTTATCACTCATTTCATCACAGAGGTCTTGCTATTTCTTGCAGAAATTGAAACATTGGAGATTGTAGCTGAAGCTGGTGACAAATATGAGATTTGTTTCAAGTGAATTTTCCAAAATATTTTATTGGGGCAATGAGTTCTTCATTAGCTATCAAAAAATTATTAAAGATTAGATAAATTTTTAAATGAAAATTAATGCATTTCATTGTTTTATAAATCTATTATTGAAAAGATAATTGTCTTGGGCTGGGGATTTAGATCAGTGGTTTCACTGCCTGCTGCACAAGCACAAGGACCCCAGTATAAAAAAAAAAATACACATATAATTGTCTTAAAATATAGAGTAACAGAACACTTTGTAAATAATGACAATAATGACAGAACAATAGTAAATGAAGAAAAAAATATAAATTTAATAAGTTCATTGAAAACAAAATTTTAATAAAATTAACTATTGATAAAAGTGGTGAAAGTACATAATTATAGGTAAATATTTAGATTACATATAAAAATAGTTAAAGAAACAGATACAAATATTTTTCTGTAAATTTGCCAAATGTAAATTAAACATATTTAATTATATTCATATATATATAAATATATATACTGAAGACCACAATGAGATTGGTCATATAGAAAGTGCTTAGAAAATATTTAAGGAGAAATTTATGAATGAGCAATGTAGTCCTTAAATATGAATAAACTGAATAATTATTTTAATAAATTACCCATTGCTATGCCTAACTAGATAATAATAATAATATGGCACTCAGAGCTCAATAAATTATTCAATTTCTTCTTTAATTTCAAAGGAACAAAAATATAAAATTCAGAATATTACTAATGGTAATCTCAGAATATTGCTAATGGTAAAATGTTCAGGATGTATTAATCTATGGAATGGCGTTGGCAATTAAAGTCTACTGCTTGCACCAAGGAACCCCAGTTGCCAATGAGTCATCCTTTCTGCCCAGGCTGCATGGCTTACTCAGCTACAGTGACCATGTTATGATGATGATTTGTGGTAGGTGAGGATTCCTGGTGGATTAAGTCCATTCTGATATCAGAATATTATCACCTCTGTGAAGATAAACCTACTTCTCTATCCTTCCCTTATCATATGTACTCTCTTGTCTACAAGGTTAATTACCATTTATGAGGGAGGTTTTCACATTGTCCTGTTCTTTGATATAGAAATATTATTTGAATCGACTAAGTTTTGCACTCACTGCTAATATATATACCATTTATTAAGAGGCCTGTATCTATTGGAAGAGGGTCAATTGAATTCAGCACACAGGTACAAATTATAAAGGATAAAAATTGTAGAAATAAGGTAGACATTTTTAAGTAAACAAGATCAAGATCTTTTGTTGTGTTTCTCCACTTTCTTATATACTGCTTCATGACACAAGATGGTACCTTCCAAGCCTTCCATCATGATGCATAATTATGGCATTCAAAGAGAAAATGACACAGAAATTCACTCCTGTCATTTTTTTAAAGTACAACCCATGGACCACCTATAAATAATGCACATATTTTTTTTTAAATTTAATAATATAAACCAATCTTACTTGAAATTAAACTTAAGAAATATAAGCTTTTTTAAATTAAAAGGTTTATTCAAATTTTATTACTAAATAAAAATCTGTGTTATGAAAGAAGATGAGGGAAAGGCCTAGTAAGAGAAAAATACTTATACCTGATCAGAATGCTCTACTATTTATATTGAACCCACATAAAAGATTAAACCCAGCTCTAAATTTATTTTGGTGGGGAGTAAGAGGACTCAAAGAAAAGTGACACAAACATGGTGTATAAGTACAGAATTTAGCAAATTGAATTACTTAGGTTGTCTTGGGTTGAATAAATTATAAATTCTGTAATTGTATACATAGATGTTATATTTATTTTTTAAGTTTCTGGAATAAGCCTTGCTGTTTTACTTTATAACTGAGTCAAAATCTCATTAGCTACAATTTTATTTTGTGAATTTTTCTACATTGCATATGTATAGTATGTATGTAGAGTATGTAGAATAATGTTCCCCCAAAGATGTGCCCATTTTAATCTCCACTGCCTGTGAAGGCATTAAATTATATGGGAAAAAAGGATTTTGCAGATGTGAATCAATTAAAGATCTTTCAAATATGAAAATTATTCAAGATTAATCCAGCAGGGTTAATGTAATAAGAAGATTCCTTTTAAGAAGGAAGCATGAATGTAAGATCAACTTTAGAAAGAGGGAGGGAAGGAGGAAGAGAGAGAGGGGCTATTTTTGCAAATGAAGTTAGTTTTACAGATGCAGTAAGGTGTCATGAGACAAGGAATGTAGGCAGCTTTTGAAGGTGGAAAAGATTCAAAACCTTCCCTAGAAATTTTAGAAGGAATAAAGCCATAATATTTTCTTTTTTGAACGCAATAAGACATCCTCTCATCTATAGAACTGCAAGATATAAATTTATGATATTTAATGATTAACTTTGTGGCAATTTGTTACAACAGAAATAAGAAGTAATATATAGTACATAGCACAACTAAAATGTGCAAAGCAAAATTTTTATTTATTTTCTAAAAGAGTAAATGATTTCCAGGTTAACCATTCTAGTTTGATAAAGAGGGGAAATGAACTTGTCATTAAGTATATCTAAGTTACTTCCTGATCGGTTTTCTCCTTCTGATTATTACACATTTTCACATCCATCCTACTTATCTCCAAGGTAGGTTCAGGATTTATATGAACCATGAAAAATCTGCTCAAGTGAAATAGAGGGACCATAGTTCTACTGATGTGCTGTGGTTTGTCTAATTTATTCCCTGAACTTAAGTCAATGAATGTGGCTGGCCTTCCCTTTCCTTTCATTCTTAATGCTGCCTGTGAAATCTATTTATACAGAGATTGTCAACTCTAATTGTTGCCTTGATTTTACTGTTTATGGCCCCTCTCAGCTCATATGTGACCCTTTCTCAAATCTGAGTGTTAAATTCAATAATCAACTTGTCTCACTTGGGAACCACCTAGAGAATTGTTAAAGGATTATTAAAGCATTCATCTTGGTGCTTTGTTATAAAATAATGTCCAGATATATTTTAAGGATAGCTAGTGAGCCTCAAAAGCTCACATTTTATTATATACAGACCTTTAGGCTCTTCTTAGGAAAACTAGCTATCAGCTCACATCCCGTACCCTTCCTTAAAACATATCTGGACTTTTCTTTATATTTCTATTAGGGGCTCATCTAGAGAAGTACAAAATGAAGGACACTGGCCTCTTTGAAGAAATCACTTTCTCTCTTTTTTTCCCTCTGTATCTGTTGGACAATAATGACTAGATTTTTCCTCTGATAGTCTAGACAGATGGAATTCCTGTTATGTAGTACTCATATTTTCTCTTTTCCATGTGAAATTTTCCAAGTTATGTTTCTCATATGGAACTGTTCCTTAATGAAATTAGACCTCTGTGTTCTCCCTGGCACACAGCTATTTAATAAGATGGATTCTCACTTTGTTGTGAAAAATAACTTCAACTTCAGGGGCTGGGGATTTAGCTCTGTGGTTCCCCCACCTGCCTCACAAATGCAAGTCCCAAGCTCAATCCCCGGTACCAAATAATAATAATAAAAAAATAACATCAACTTCAATGATCCTTTTATTATCCACAGTTTGTACTCAGGTCTTGAATGGGATACATGCCATTATTTAATAGTTTGAATCCACTAATCTACTGAAAATAAAGATGCATTTCAAAATATAGGAAAAATACCATTCTTATACCCATGGTTTGGAAAAAATAGCCCTTTATTAACACCTCCCAAGTTATTCTTTAGTGTAAATAAAAGCAATTCTGGGTATAAAACATATTTGCAAATATAAATCTGTTTTTAAGATAATTTCATTTCATTTTGGACTTTATAACAAACTCAGAATAACTGCAGATTTTTGAAATGAGAAATGGCAGTTTAAATATATTATTTTAACAAGGTTAATCCACTGTCCACCAGGAAACAAAAGGAGGGAGATTCAAAACATTTTTAATTTTCATAACTAAATAAATGTTTTGAGAGATAAAAAGTAAAACATATAAGTTGAATAGTATTTGAATACGAAAATTACATTGCAGCCTTGTAAATATTTATGTTTATATTATAATTTATGAAATTTATAATTGAAACATTTAAATTTGATTTCATCCGTGTAATGATAAACTGACAACAAATATTCTAATCCAAATGGTATTTATAATGTTTAGAAGCAAATTTCAATGTTTTTACATATTCTGTTTTAAAATTCAGAGCTCTCTGATGAGCAAAATAATTTAATTGTGCAGCTACTACTGGAAGAGTTGTGAATAATATATTAAGACTACTTGAATCTAGAATTAGTGGAGACACTTCTACGTGTATATTTATTTGTGTGTTTATGTGTGTGTGAGTGTGTGTGTATGTGTGTGCAGAATTACTTATTTAACCAATGAAATAAAATAACCTATTCATCAAAGAATTTTTAAGCTTCTAGCCTTGAATATGAATTAATTTGTAACTTTCATCTAAGCAATTTTTAGTAGGAAGATAGATGAGTAGCAGAAATTGTACTACTATTAACAATAATCATTTCTTCATTTTATTTTTATTATTTCCATGTGCAGAGTTTGAAAAAAGTTCACTTTAGCATGTTTTACTTTGGTCTAAAACAGATGTCAATACAATAATATCAGCCAGATTTGTAATTGAACATGAAGAAAATATAATAACCCAAGGAAGAATTACATATGAAAGCAAATCCTTTAAGATATCCATTTCAGTTTCAAAGTAATTATTTATGTCATGGACTCTTTTACACTTTTCCAATTTCATACAATCTAATTCTCCGTGTAATTATTGGCTGTCCTAAGCAGATTCCTTGGCAACACAGTCCAATATTTTCTGCCTCATTTCTACAATGCTTATAAATCAATCATGAATTTAAGTCATCAACCCTTCCCGCAATATGATGCAAAAGAGTGATAAAGCGATGTAAATTTGCTGTAAAATGTGAATTTTTCATGGATATCTTCTACTAATAAGTTAGTATTACTGTAGAGTAAAATGAATAGTGCATACCCTGTAGTAATTTTTAAAATATCAATCTATATTTTCCTCTTTTTAAACTTCAATTCTGCTACATGGAGCATGAAAGTTACATAAATTTTTTATTTTCTGTCACACTTGACTATTTTGGAGCAGCAAAAAAATTTAAGTCATGCTCTTTTCTGTTTGTACAAACTTGTTTTTGCATAAACATTTCATACTTAGAGTAAATAAAATGGGTAGTCTTTTGCCACATGAGAAAAACAAGATGATGTTTGCTTTCAGTGCACATCTCTTATAAAAGGAATTTTAAACTAATAATAGTGATGATGAAAATATATTGTAATGAGGGCAATCTGAAAGGACTTGCTGTTTACATGCATAGATGAATGGATGTATAAATGATATTCACCCTTTATACATGAATGATATATAGAATCCATATATATGTATATATGTATGAATATGATATGTAATTGTTTAGCAAATGCTCACACATGTAAATATACACGTCTGTATTTCTCCTTTCAGAACTACCATTTCTAATTTTTAAAGTAGTCGTCATGATTAACAAGGCAACAATTGTAAGTTATATGGGAAATCAAGAAATATTTTCAACTTGTAGTCACACCACATTAAAACTTATTTTAATGTTTTCTTTATATTAGGTCAGTTTTAGTTATAATAGTTTTATTTAGTTATATTAGGAATATAGCTTAAATAGTTGTATTAAAATTATATAGAAGAATATTCTTTGTGTTTATCATCACATTTTTGACACTTGTAGCGACTGCATTAAACTAAATATTTAAAGTGTTGAAAGTCACTAAGCACTATTTCAGTTTAAAAGCACTAACACTACCAAGTGGCCTGATCTCAAAGTAATACAAACCTGGACAGGTGAGGAGACCTGACTTACAACTGCACGTGTAACAACTCTTGGCACTAACCAACAAAAACAACAATAACAAAAAACATTAAACTCAGTATTCTTATTTGTATGAAACGATGGCAGCAGGGCAAGTTGCCTAAATATATTTAGCACAAATATATTTAACTAAAGCACATATTGCTTTGAGGTCCAGAATATAATCATATAAATGGACTCTACAAAATAAATATCTTGATGCATTCACCTTGTATAATCTAGTTTTCTATTTACTGCTTTACAAATGTTCTATCATTTAACTTCCATGCAGGTTTAAGCTCATAATTAAGAATGAGATCAATGATTGGATGATACATTCTGTATGAGAATTATAATGACAAAGCTGGATATTCAGATAAATTTTTTCAGGGGTGAAGGGCAAAAAGAGGTCAAAGAAACAAATTAAACATAACCAAAAAAACAGCAATAACAACATTCAAGAATCAGATGTTGGATTTGGAGAGAATTTATTGAAAAGAATATATGTAGAATAGGATGGTAAGTTGTGAGCTATTCAAGAAAAAGTGTATTGTATTATTGTTCTTACTACTTAAAAATTCAAACATCAGGAATAATTTTAGGAATATTTCAATAAAAAGTCTTGGTGTGCATGTGGTTCAGAGTCTTCACGTGATAAATATTAATGATAAACAAGGTTTAATTGTGAATTATTTTCGGGGTTAAAGTATCTATTTATCAGAAGTAAGTGTTTTCTACTATTTCAGCTGGAAATGTAACTTTTCTATCAATAGCAGAAAGAAAATCAGATCTCTTCCAAGACCAGCTTCTCCTTCTGAAGAAATATTATTAATCTGCAAAACCTGATTGTAAGGTTCCCTTTGTTTGGAGCTTACATCTATCATCACATATGGAGATGAATCCAAGTGCTGTCAGTTATCATCACTGGGAAGTTAGTTATGGCAAATGAAATTCAAATGCAGTAGAATAATTTTCCAAGGAATTAGGATGTACGTGTTAGTCAGGAAAACACATTTTTGAGTTTCCATAGCTATAAAAGATGTGAAATGGTTAAGCTTTGCGTGCTATCATAGAAAAATTTTTCAAAAAGACCTGATGTTTTGTCAATATTGATTCAAGCTTCTCAGTGTCACTAGAGTAAAAATAATAAAGTTCTATTGCTGCAGGGACAAGAAGAAAAAGAAAGTTTGATTGATTCTTCCATTACACAATGGCAGCTATTATAAAGTAGAAAATAAAAATGGCAATTAGATGCTTGGTCCAAAGAGGAAATGTATGACTGAGTAATGACTCAGTAAGTGTAGATAACAGCCTGTATATGAAATAATGAAAGAAAATACTCATATCCAAACCTATATCACTTTAAAGATTGGAACATTATATTCATTTTCTTAAATAATAAAAATGATATGTAATTTTTTTCATATGCTTCAGAGCTACATTTGAGTTTAATATAAGACGTGGAATAATTTTGCCAATTTAACTTCAAATAATAACAGGATAAGTTTGAATCATATTTTTAAATTATGAAGGACTATTCCACACTGTTTCATGTTAGAATCATGCAGTGATTGTTCTATTTTCTATTTTCTTTTTTCATGGATAGATATCAGAGGGCAACATAGTTAAATGAATTCTTAATGACATTTACCTCCAGATAATGCTAGAATACAGGTTTTCAAAAAATGATATAACAGTTCATGTAATTTTACATGCACACATACATACTATATATAGATAGATTTACTTATGAAAAAAATTATGGTGTGAATATATCAGCTAGAATAAAAAATATATCAACTAGAATATTTAAGTAAAATTGTTTCAATTTAGCTTTAAATATTATACAAGAATAAATATTTTGTATTCTTTATTATATATACACATATATCTTATATATTTTTGTAGTATATGTATTTAATATACATATGCACATATAAACATATGAAGCAAACTAAAGTTAAATTTTATATGATTCATGATTTACATCATAATATCAGTAGGATCTTTTAAATAAATTAGACACATTAGAATTATGTAAACATAGATCAAATATATAGTTTATTTATGGTTTTAAATAAAGCAAAAATGAAAATAAAATTAAAAGCACTCTATGGTCACCTCAACCCAAATTTGGAAGCATTCACTTTTAAAATATATATTCCACTCATCATGTGGACTTCACTCTAAGGGACTAAAGATTGAAATACAGCTATGGCTGCCCTTGTGAAGATTGCAGTATAATAAAGAAAATAGATTTAGAATAAAAATCGAAAATAGATATTGAATCATATCATGAGGATGCATCTTGGAATACAGAACATCAACTACTCTTGAAAATGGGGCCAGTGTCGGGTAAATATTCCTAGAAAAAGGACTAGCAGAGCTGAGCCAAAAAGAATAGAAACAGTATATTAACAAAAGTCAATGACAAGGTGCTGTTGCTGAAATAGGAAACAGAAAAGTCCAATGAAGAACTAAAGGAAGACTGGCAGTGGATAGATCTTGACGATGAGAAAAAGGAACAAATGAGTCTAAAGATATAAATGAGAATCAGATAACATGAGGAAATGATGTTCAGACTTTTGACATATATTAAAAAATACATTCAGAGGCCCATATATATTAAGAAAAGTGAGGTGAAAATAGAATTTTATGGAAGAAGAGAGTACTGATTTGTGGCTAATATTCAAAAATTATTTGTGAGAAAGAATTCATGTAAGCAAACAATCACATTTGACTCTATATAATGCCTGACTATAATTGTTTGAAATTGTAATTTGCATATTCACATTTAAGAATGTCTGGTTATATAAAGAAAGAAAAAGATTAGATAATATGAAAAGGGTATAAAATGTTCAGGAAATTTATTCTTGATTCATTTTATAATTTTTCTTTTTAGATGAGAGAAAATAATAAGTGTTTAAATAATTATGAGATCAAACCAGTCAGAGGATGAAATTGAAGGAGGAGAATTATATGTATTTTGAGAAAGGTGAAAAGGCTGGGACTCAGAGAACAAATGAATGAGTTGTACTTGGCCAGAGGAAGAAAACACAATCTATTACAAGAAAATAAATGAAGATTAGTGATTTAATAAATAGACTAGTAGATTATTTTGCAATTATTACCATCAATTGAGTGAAATCCCTTGAGTTTATCTTCTTTCACTAAGGCTTTTACACAGAAATACTGTCATACTTTATTGTAAGCATGCATAAATTATGTTCCTTTTCTATGAAAAAATTTATTATACTGATGAATAATCTCTTAAAATCTAGTAAAGATTTTAAAATTTAAACTCATTGTTAATAATGCAACTATAAAGTTATCTAATATATCAAGACAAAACATGTTTTTTGGCTGCAAACTTCCTATTTCTTGAGTGATTTCAATTAGCAGTTAATAGCATTTCCTGCTTATGTGGAAGAAATATCAAAGTTTTGTACTTTAGGGTAAATATCACTAAATAAATTAATGATAAGATATTAACCATTATCAGCTATTCTTCTCTACCTGGAGCTGGAAAAAATAATTTTCTGACTGAAACAGGCATGAAAAATTTATAGGTAACTATTCATGGAATTGAAAATTGGGTTCTCTTCTGAATAAATTAGTTAAATGGTGCATTATTTTGGAATATAAACTCCTTTTTTCTCTATGATTTTTTTACAGAAACATTTCAATATACTATATTATGTAGCATTGCATAAAGTTTTTAACTAACTATAAGAACCACTGAAATAATGTCACCTAATACAACCCTTGAATCAGATTGGCTTTGTAATATCAGTGCCTCTGATCTTCACACTTTATTATATTACATTATTGCCATATTGTATAGTAATAATATAAATATATATTATTGCTATATTGTATAGTAATAATACAAATACATATTATAAAATGTAAATTTATAAAATATGTTATTACTAATATAGTAACTTGATAAATTTGATAAAAGACTTTCATTCTTGACAGCAACATTCTCATATTTGTTATAATAACATTGCCCAGATTCTTTGTCTTATCATCCTAATAAAGTGGCAGCAGGAGTTGTAAATATACCTTCAGGTAAGGCAGAAGCTGACCATCTCCACAGAACCTGCTACAAGGCTGCATGGTTAAAAATAAAGAAAAAAATGTTTTAATTTTCCACAACAAACTTTCTCTCACTTTGCATTATGCACCGCAGAGTCACTTGTTGACTACATGAACCAATGGTAGTTATTGAAGAATAAAGATTCTCCAAAAGAAGACTATGCTGTGTTACACTGGTTGTGCATACCTTGTATAGGTGAAGGTATTTAGACAGGGAGTTACCTTGATAAAAATGAAAAAACCAATATAATAAAATGAAAGAAAGGAAAAGAAAAAATATGAGAAAAGGAAAAAATGGAAACAGTCTTTGTATATAGGGAAGAGTGGAGGGGTTGAAGGGCGGGCAGGGGAATGGGGAAAAAATAAGAACCAAGATACATCATGTAAAGCTACAAGATTCCAATGATGAATGTAACTGTATTGTATACCTAAAATGTACCAATAAACTTAATGAAAAAAGAATATAATTAATTATATAAAATTATATGATAAATTGTATACAGTAAAAATGATTAAAATATAAATGCTAACAATGCCCCTTTTTTCCATTTTTTAAATTTTGAAGTGCATTCTTTCCTCTTTAAATTTTCTCTTTACTAGCAGTTTTTTTCTGCATTTTTCGATTATTAAACCAACTGTTTTCAAATCCTAGGATTTCTTTTTTTATTTGGAACTTGTGTTGAGTCTAAGGATAACTTAAAATCAGATGTCTTAGAAAAGAGTATTGAATCCTGATGGGAAAGAGAGAAAAGTGAAAGCATTTTTTTGCTAAGGATTGGAGGCCAATTCTGAGTTTGAGATATTAATTTTGCCATCTCTTTTTTTTTATAACTCAGTTCTGAGCTCCTATTTCTCTGAAAGTTAATATTTATAAAAATAATATGAATGATTTACAACAGTCTCCAGAACATAGTTTTCTGTAAATTTGTATTTGTTTGGAAATTTGAGTTGTTTCTGTCTGTCTGAATGTTCAGCTTTAATTCCTAAATACAAAGAAACAGGAATGCATCAGTTATAATCACCACACAAGATGGAAGTATATACTCTAAAAAAATCAGAGTTGTAGAGGAGGGTTTTACTATTTGTTGACATCTAAGACATTTTGACTTATTACCTCATTTCACTGCAAAGATTGCACATGAATTTTCCAATGACCAGGTATGAATTTCCTATCAAGATAATGCTGCAGCTAATGAACCCGTCCTCTCTGTAATTTTAAACCCATCATTTTCTGGCTTCTTAATAACTTTTAAAGTTTCTGTGCAAAGGAAGAAATGTCAAACCATATTAATGTTGTAACAGAAAGTGATGGAAAACAAAGCTAAGACAAAATCAGTACTTCCATTAGTTGTTTTTTCTGTTACCAAAACTTTTTAAAGAAGTGTGAATTAATGTTTACAAAACTCAAAATATTAACTACATGAAATATTGTTCTATATTGTTCAGCTACTTATGCATCAAACCAACAAAAACAATTTGTGATTTTCTAGCTATATTATATCTTAGTAAAAGCCAGCAAATGTTTGAGCTACACTGAAAGTGGCTATTGGAGCCATAATTTTTGTCACAGCCAATGCCACAACGATTGATAGGTAAAATTGGATTTGTTCTCTGAAAGTTTCAATCTGTTTAGATCCAGTGAATGAAATGAATATATCCACAAATTGGGGTTTGAGTAACTATGGTGTTATATTGAAGCTCTGTAATGATTCTTTGTAGTGTTAATCTGGACTCAGAGGGAACATTTTCTTTCCTAAGTAATTCTATTTTCTATGCTTCTTTGAATGTAGAATATCTTGGTAGAATCTCCAGTGGAAAGAAGTGTCTCGGGCAATACCAAGGGATACATTTTCCAGATGACATCATGTTAGTAAAAGGTAGATTTTCCTAAACTATGACTGTAAGTGATTCATTGTCTCAATAAATATGTTAAAATTAATTTAAACTAAAATTACTCTTACTCCATTGAATTGTATCTTCACACATTCAATTATTTTACTTTGAAACATTGTCATTGTTTTTACATTTTTTTGTTTTGCTGTTTTATTTAAAATATTTCAAGGGCTCATAGGACTCTAATACACTGTCATTATTGCATCCATATCTTTTCTTTTATTTAGACTATATATTTGTTGAGTGAGAAAGGAAAGTGAATTTAGCCAAGAGTAGAAAGACAACTACTACATATTCTCACTCATACATTGTAACTAAAAAAATTGGTCTCATGGAGGAAAAGTTAGCATGTGGCCACTAGAGATTATGAATGTATGGAGGAGAGGGATACTGGGTAATAGGTGTCAAAATACATTAAGAAAAATATATTTAGAATTGTGAATGATGTGTGAAGATAGTACTTATGAGCATGCCAGAAACTTCAGAAATAAAAAGTAGAGGTATACAAGACAAATTGTGTATGGTTCATGTTAAATGTGAAGAAGACAACTTAATTTTTGTTGAGCAAATAATATTTAAAGAACTTGATTAATTTCCAAAGTCATATAGGATAAACACATTATCACTATAAGTGTGTGTCTGCATTTAAATCAAATCGTCTATTATTTTGTGTGCTTCATCTACACATGTATCTATTCATTCAGTTATCCATACATTAAACAAATTTCAGGCACCTTAATTACGTTAAATGTAAAATCCAATGTGTTACTAATATAAAATGCAGTAGTTAATGCCAAATCAACTACATTCTGTTCATGTTAGGAATATTTTCATACATTATTTTACTAACAAAATATTTTCAATTCAGAGTGAGTTACTACTGGAAGGACAATGTCCCTTTAAAACATCAAACAGTTGTCTATCTTTAAAAATCTATGAGGAAAGCAGTAATGCTTATACTTTTCTGGGGACATTATTCATATGATTTAAAACAACAATATTTTACATGCTTATCTATGAAATGGAAATGCTTCTTGACTTGGAAATATATACTAAAGTGAGACGGTATTGAAAGTAACATACAACACATTGGACCAATGTTAGCAATGACAATGGGGAAGCCTATTGAGAGGCCACAATGTTGTCTCTGTTTAAATAACACCCCTGGCCTGCTATTTTGAAAGAGAAATGCTTGTTATCTATTGTCAAAATAAAAGTGGCTATTTTCATATGTCAGAAATTGCTACTTTTCTTTTTCGCTATTAAAAGCCATCTACTGTGACATGGAGCAAAATTTTTAAACTTTCTAACTCTCCTCTGGAAGCCCTCCATAAACCAATTTATATAAGCTGGCAAGGTCATTATGGAGACTGGTCAAATGCAGGTGGGAAGTGCAACCCTGTTGTGCAGAGTCTTAATGTATCCATTTATCAAGGATGCAAGGTCTTCTCATTGGTGTTGAGTGTAAAACTTTAATTTTCCAAGAATCTCATGGCAATTGCTAATTTGAGGTTATCTAAAATGTTAGAAACATCTCAGAGGATATATTTCTTAAAAGTGTGTGTGTATTTAATGATTTACTTAAAGTAATGTGAAGCAAAACATTTTTCTGCAAGATAAAACTGCACCACATTTTATACTCATGGCAAGGCTTTTGTCTATTTACTGATTTCTAATATTTTAGTCTCCCCTTGGGAAGTTACTAAAAACACCAGTACCTAATTTTTCTATCTTTAGAGTAATAGCCTGATAGCATGATAAAATGTGCCCTGTATAGCCTGGCAGAGTAGAAACTAAATACACACATGCAGACACATACACACACAAACACACGTGTGAATTACATATACTATGTATGTTTAAAAAATCTAGATATTAAGGTCATAACATTGGTCTTCTTTCTTTTCCCTCAGATGTCCTTTCTAGAATGCCTACAGGAAGGAGTGTTCCTGGCCTTCTGAGGCAATATGCTCAGGAAGATCAGTACTGGCTAGAAATAACATTCTTTCCTGTTGAATGGATAATCCTCTACAAATCAACTTTCTAAAAGTAGTGTCAGACCTAAATAAAATAGGCAATTTCAAACATGTTTACATTTCTAAGTATGTATCACTAAGAAAAACAGATTTTATACATAAATTTTGAAGTTCATATATTTTGGCAAAAGGTAAGGGAATATTTTGCTGAATTACATCACAAAGCAGTAATCAATATAATTTTTTTTAATTTTAAAAAATGAAAACAGGGGCCCGAACAAAAGAAATCACATTTAATAAGACAAGAGGCATTTGGTTGAATGGAAAAGTCAGAGACAGAGGGGAGTTTGGAAGGAAGCTCTGAGGCATGCTCTATCAATTTGAATTGATGACTGAGGATTGAAGATTGAATTAGATGTGTATGAGACTGATCCCAGCAAGTATTTATGAAGGCTAAAAGAATTAGGGAAGAGGGACAGGTAAGGTGGGCTTACTCCTCTAAGAGGAGAGAAGAAAAGGAAGGTTGAGTGTTTCTAGAGATTACCTGCAAAAGAGCCTGCAACAGACAAGAAGGATCTGGATCCTATGCTTCTTATTGTTTGTCCCAGGATAGAGCAGGAGAAGCCTGATTTTAGCATAAGCACAGCAGAAGTGGCCTGTGATGCTGAGATAAGTGCGACCATGCAGCAGTTTCTCTGGAGGGTGATCTGAGCTGGTCATTCATGGTTCTCACACAGGACTGGGTGTTTCTTTCAACAACCAATTGTGAGATTGTAGCATTGAATAATAAAATGCAATGCTGAGACTAGTAAACTGTTGAATAATTTTGTGCTGCTAAATTAATATATAAGCTTATTTGATGTAAGCTTTATACAAATTTAAATTTTTCCCAAATGTAGACATAATGTCTTTAACCCTAAATTTATGTCATGAAAACAGCAACAAAGAAGAGAAGTCAAGGGCTGGGGATTTGGCTCAGTGGTTCTGCTGCCTGCCTCACAAGCACAAGGTCCTGAGTTGGATCTCCAGTACCAAAAAAGAGAACAGAATTCAAAAAGTCCTTCTACAGTTTTTTCCCCCTACAGAGAGATTTAAAATTCTCTGTACACAGAGATCAACATGTATTTCTGATCTGATGTCCCAACACCAATATGAAGGAAGCACATGGTCGCATTATAATTTATATTTATTATTCTTTGAGCATTTTTGCCTTTATGTTTCTGCTCATAATAGTTTGGATAGCTGGAATGCTTCTTCAGTTGAAGAAACCATGCAATTTTACATCTTTTGTAAAATATTCCTGTGTTTCTGTGGAATTATCAGAAATAAACACACATTTCTCTGCATCCAAATTCTACTTTTCTTAAAACTCTTAGAGACAGATTTATACCTTTGTGGCATTTTCACTAAAACTTAGCATTATTTCTTGAAGTTGCCTCTAACACTGAAAAATTGTGACAGTGAATGTCTGTTGGATATGTAAGCTATTTTCATAAACTAAATAAAAATCTCCATTTCAATGTAAACCTATAGTCAAATAATACTGACTTGAGGCTCTGATTGACTAAGTATGTTATCTAAATACATTTCTATAGTTGGCTTGCTAGGGCAGAGTAACTGATTGTTAGGAAGGGTAATTCATGAAAGATAATTTCTTTGACAATTCTTCCAGTGAGATTATTTCTGAGAAAAAAATTTGGAGTGAACAATGAATGTGGCAGTACTTTGACATTCTCTTTTCAAAGAAGTCTCAGAACTGAAGACCAACTGATGAACACCAAGTCCAAAGATCTCCATCACTGAAAATGACCCTAAACTAGAAAGGACCCAGAAATTGAGAAACTGAAAGTTAAAAAAGGTGTGGAAAAGCAAATTATGAATTGTGAAGGAAATAATAATTTATTTTTTAGAATTAGCTGATGAAATCTGATATATTTTGTTAAAATTAAATATTTTGACAAAGAGTTAAAGAAAGCAATTTTATCTACAGTTCAGTAGAAATATATATATGAAGTTTCTGTGGTGATTCAATATAATTTTCTAATGGATGCCACAAATTATGCATGGATAATGCGTATGACTATTGGCAAGTGGTGCTTATTGCTTACTGAGAAACAGATTAGTTGACACAAACAGCTTTGGTGGACCCTCCAGAATATAATATATTACTACAGAAGATCTTGCACACAAAAGCCAACATTTTATTTTCACTTTCACACTACTGACTGGTTTGTCTTTCCTGTGTAGGACACATTGATTTTTGATTTTTTTTTGTTTTTTAATAAATGGAAGAAAACTAATGTGTACATACAATTCATTATTAAAATATGGGTGAAATATGTTTGTAAAACTTGTAATTCAATTTCACTAACTAAATCAAGAAATGTGATACTTAATCTCCTAAAATAACCAAACATGTAACATGTAACATTAGAATATGCTGAGCCTAATGTTCTTAGAGTTACAAGGAGAAGCAAAGAGGCGATATATACATCACAATATAACCCAGACCATCCTCAGGCCACAAATAAAAAAAAGGAGGCATTTTGTGTTTGAGGTGCTCATACCAAAGGACGCGTTTTGATTACTTTTCATGGAATTACTGAGATATAATTTGCATATACAAAACTTTCAATTATAAAATTCCGTGTCTCCTATTACATATATAAAGTTGTACAATCAACACTATGAACTTATATTTGAATATTTTCCATCGTATCAAAAAATAGAGCTTGCTTGCATTCAGTAGCAGTCATCTGCATTACACTTCCCATTTCCTTATGCCAATCTTCAATCTTGCTTCTTCACAACTACTAATCTATTTCATAGTTTTATCGAGTTCAATTCAAAGATTTTAACTAAATTGAATTGTATTTATATGTTTTAGCAAATGTCTTAACTTGATGGGAATGTATATTTGGGCTCATGTTGCTTATAATTGATATTTTTACATAAGAAATTGCTTCCATTTGACATATGTGATATTTCTTTCAATTTCTTTAAAATAATTATAATTCCTATTCTTTGCAGAATGCAAAATATATAATATATAAGTTATATTTCAGTTAGTTTTCTACTGTGAAACTTTAGGCTTAAACCATCTCGGTAAGTATAAAGAAATACTTCATGTTAAAAAAGAAAATCACTCATTGTTTTTAGACTAAAGTATTAAATACACATACAAATATCTCCTTAGACCCAACTTTACTTTCTAGTTATTCTTTTGGTGTAAGGACAGGCACTGCCAATGAATTTGCTGTATAGACAGTCCCCTGTATAGATAAAGTTTGATAACAATTTTCTGAGAAAGTAGAATAAAAGGGACCTAGGGTAATGGGTCTACATCAGGTGGATCATATATTCACTCGCCATTGAATATTTACTGGATTTGCAATATGAAAAGCTCAATGAAAAGGGGCACACATACAATGGCAATTAGCTAGCACTTACCCACATTCAACCAATGCTATTTAAATAGGCCCTTTGGACTATGTTGGAAACTATGAATAAACTTATTATTATTGGCCTCCTTAATATTGACCTCTTAGTACATTAAGGATGGTATAATTACTACCATTGCTTAAAGTCTGACATATCAGCACCAGTGACTGATGCTGAACACTCAGCATGACATCATTTCTTGAGGAGATAACTCAACTTGATGTCTAGTTGATTAGAAAATATTTATATCAATCTAGAATAAGCAGTTATTCACCCTTTTGAAACTCCTGCATGTATTACATTTAGTTTGGCTCTTCTGACAATACTTCTGATAGAGCTTTCTGAGTGGCTGATACTCTAAAATTTCACCATTTATGACTACAAATTTTGACAACTAATATATATATATTTTATATATATATATATATATATATATCTAATACCATATTAATCCATATTGTCCATACCTTTTCTGCTTTGATATTCAGCTAGGATGTGAGCCCTGTGCACACCCTGAATGCAGGAAAGAAATAGTGAAAGTAAGATTGACTCTACTCCGTGATCCTTTGGAGGTTTCAACTTTCTGACCCTGAAATGTTAGTGTTTGAAGGGTATAGGTCATGGTTCCATGATAGATGAAGTGTGTGTGTGAGTGCACATCAGTGTCAACAGACTTTCCCTTACCGTAATACTGTAAATTCCACCTAGGAATTTGGGGCCTTGGGCTGATCAACTTTTTAAAAAGAGTTACTAGACTATGACACTCAGTAGTGATTATCATGTAAAGCTAAAGTTGCTGCGAGGCAGTGGGGAACCAGAAGTAAAAGGTCTGGACTTGAAACATTCATGGCAGTGCTTCATAATGTGTCCCTGCCTGTAATAATAGCAAACAGTAACTTAGTTACAGGCATTTTAACAGGGCTCTGGTGTAGGAAAACCTTCTAGATGTATAGAAATGCTGGCCAAGGTTGTGGGAAATATAGAATGATTGTTAGAAAAGGAAACTAATTTATATTCTTCATGGCTTCAAAACCAGCTGCAACAATACAGACTGTGGCTTGTTTCATTAACCTTTCATTTTATGGCTTTGTAGAGATTGTTGCCACCATTCTGAAATAACATGAACAGGAGTGAGCTGCAGTGTTGTTCACCCAATACCAGGCCAGAACACCTCTACACTTACTTTCAACTTTTGCAGTTTCTGGGATTCCGACTTACCTCAATCACTGGTACATTTTTCTGTTGCTTTGCCTGAAGCCTTTTTCTAGCCCCACAAAGATGTGTACTATATGTAATCATGGTTCTATTCATCTTCCTGTGGTTAATAGTGAAACAGTAGGAGGCAGGAGGCAGTAGAAAACATTTTGTAAGGAAAAGCTCTGATATGGATTATATTTTTATGTTTGGCAAAAGCTTCATGATTGGAATGAGTCCAAGCCATTCTTTCTAATTATATTTTAAATTTTTATTTTATTAGTACATGTGTGTAGTATATAATGTATACATTTCATGTGAGAAATTGATACATGTACATAACATATCTTAATTCCTTTTTTTTTTTTATACCAGGGATAGAATTCAGAACCTTAGGCAGGTGCAGTGTCACAGCTAAATCCCTGGCCTTCTTAATTGCTTTTTGCATCCCCTTCCTTTCTCTCGCTCCCCCATCCACCTATTTATTGATTTTTCTGCTTTTGTTTTTCTTTCTTTTTGGGGGGGGTACACATTTGCAGTACATAATATCTTACTGGATCCCAAGACTTCAGATAATGGGAAGAAGCTACTCACTCAATAACACAGGGATTTTTTTATCTTAATTTTTTTTTTGATTTTTCTATTTTGTATTATTTTTATTTTTCCATATCACTCTTAATGTTGCTATTATTTTATTTGTTCTTTATAAATTTTCCTCTTTTTCACATATCACAATCCCATTGACTCATCTACTCTTCCTTGGATCATCTACCATACAAATAGCTTGAACTCAAATCTTACTCCAGCATCTGTTTTGTGGTGGGAATTCAAACACAAGCAGTGTACCTGTTTGTAATTATTTATGAGATTTGAGCCATCATTTTGATGAGATTAAATTTTAAGATGACCTGTTTTTGAGAACAGATTTTCATGAGGCTCAGGTTATTACTGTTTTGATTTCAAGCCTCAAGAAATATTGTTTAGAGTATGGTGGACTGGATGGCCCTGAATCTCAATGAAAATCTGATTTTCAATCTTTCAGTTAGTAAGTACAATAGTCTGAATAATGGCTTTCCCAAAGATGTCAATTTCTTAATCCCAGACACCTATAATGATGTGACATTGCCTGATAAAGGATAATAGAAGTAGAAGATAGAATTAAGGTTGATAAATAGCTGTTGTTAAATAAAGAGACTATTCTGAGTTATGCAGATGAGCTCACTGTAATCACAAAAGTCCTTGAGTTTGCAAGAAGGAGGCAGGCACAACAGTGCCAGAATGATTCTGTGTGGGAAGACATGAACTGTCAGTGCTAATTTTGAAGAAGGAAAAGGCCATAAGTCAAGAATGCAAGAAGCCTTTCAAAACAGAAAAGGCATAAAAATGGACTCTGTCCTGGAACCTCTATGGAAGAATAAAGCCCTTCCACCAGTGAGTAATTTTAGCCTGTTAAAGCCCATGTTACAGTCATGTGACCTTACATTGTTATAATCCAGTAAATTTATTCCAGTGAGTTACAGCAGATGTAGAAAACTAATTCATTACATTCACATCAATACTTAACAAAAACATCCATCTAGAAATAGTTTATTCCTTTAGGAAGACTGGAATCAATGCAGATTAAAATTTTTTCCTTTATTTCATAGAGATATGAATAAAAATAAATATTAGGTGGGTAACAGTGAAGGGAATAAGAAACCAAATTTGATGTGGCCATTAAAAGCAATGCTGTAACAGTAAGGAGATTCAAGCTATACAATGTCACAGAGCACACAACTTTTCTTCTGGGTCCATGTTATAGGGTGAATTTTATTCCTCCCAAAATTTATATCTTCACTTTTAAAGCCAGTATGTTAGGATATGTATTTAAAGAGAGTCTTAAAACAGCTAATTAACTTAAAATGAGGTAATTAGAGGTGAACTTTCTTCCAAAATGACTACTGTCCTTATACAAAACAAGAAGTTCAAGAAGTGTACACATAATGATGGCCACCTACAAGCCAAACTCTGGGAAGAAACCAGCTCTGCTGACACATAGATATCAGACTTCCAGTCTACAGAACTATGGGAAAATAATAATTTCTGTTCGTTAAGTCATGTACCGTAGTTATTGTGTTATGATAGTCAATCTACGGAATATTTTGTTATATTCCAAACACAGTAACATCCTGGTGGTTTTTCTAGCTTTAAATAACTTATTACAGCATAATTATTTTTTTAAAAATTACATCAGAATCAGGAACATAAAGATTGATTTCTACTCTAGTTTATAAATTATGGATAGTTCTTTATATAATGAATGTTTCTGTGATGATTTGGATAATGTTGAATTTCACTCAAGAATCAGTTGTTTTCCAAGTTTGAAATTCATTGATTACTGCAGACATTTGTTCTTGATTTATATTTTTCACTGTTTGGAAGGCAATGTTAATATAAAGATTTTATTAATAAAAGTTTATTTTAATTTATTAGTACATGCTCACAATATTCAATATAGTAATTGTGTTAATTGTAGGGACTTGGTACATGGAACATAACACATCTCAATTCTTTTTTTTTTTTTTGGCACTAGGGATTGAACTCAGGACCTTGTGCTTGCAAGGCAGGTGTGGTGCCACTGAGCTAAAGCCCTGGCCCACATCTAAATTCTTTTTACCTGCTTTTTCCCACTCCTCCCTCTTCATTTCCCATATGTATTGGTACCATTCCAATTTGCAAAGATTTATCTCCTTGTTTCCTATTACTTATATTTTATTTTGGTCTTTATATTATTTGGATTTCTCATATAAACAAAACATATGATATTTAAGCTTCAGTGTCTGATTCATTTCAATTAATATTATTGTCTCAAGATGCATTCATTTTCCTGCAAATGGCTCAGTTGTATACTTCTTTATGACAGAGTAGTATTCCACCCGTAAAAATAGCACATTCATTTGTTAATGGATGTATAGACTGCTTCCAAGATTTAACTATTATGAGTAGTGTTGCTGTAAACATTGTTATACATGTGTTGTTATGATATGACATCTTTAACTGTTTTGGGAAGATACAAGATACTTAGAAAGGAAAGCTCTGAGTTGAATGAAATTTCTAGTTTTATAGTTTTGAGGAATTTTCATATTTCATATTTTTATAATGCTGTACTAGTTGACACTCCCCACCAATGTAGAAGGGTTCCATTTTTCCTTGGCACCTCGCTAGTATTTGTTATTATTTGAATTCTCTATGATATTCTCTCTTACTCTTCTGGAGTAAGAAGGAAGCTCAGTGGTGTTTTAATTTCCATTTCTGTAATGGCCAGAGATGTTGAACATTTTTCATTTATTTTATTTGTCATTTGCACTTTGAGTAAAAGAGAAGCAGAAAAGGACATCGTAACTGATTTAGAGTAAAGAGTGGTCCCCTCCACCTCTGAACAGCTCTTTAAAATGGTGCGTGTTTTGAAATGAACAGACACTTCTCAGATGGAGAAATACAAATGGCCAATGAACATATTAAAAAATCTTCAATATCGTTGGTCACTTGAGAAATGCAAATTAAAACAACACTGAGATTCCGTCTCACACCAGAAAGAATGACTATCATAAAGAAACCAACCAATAACAAATGCTGGCATGGCTATGTGGAGAAAGGAACGCTTCTTCATTGTTGGTAGTACGGTTAACTGATGGTACCACTGTGGAACTCAGTACCGAGAGTTCTCAGAAAACTAAAACTAAAAATTCCATTTTACCAGCCATTTCCCTTCTAGGTATCTTCCCAAAAGATTTAAAGGTATCATATTACAGTGAAGTAGGTATATCCATGTTTATAGCTATATTTTATCATTATTAGAAGCCTGGAGATTAATGCTCAGAAAAAGCACAGAACAAAATTATTTGTACTTTCATATTCAGACAAGTAATTGGCATTATGATACACAGACGGGGGCGGGGAGGAGATAGAGACAGAGACGGAGAGAGAGAGAAGCTTTTATGGAGGCAAAGTCTTTATAATGTACATACCTTTATTAGTTGTGAAATTAACTTTACCTCCCATACAAATATTTTGTTTCTGACAAATAATTATTTCCCAAAGGAAAAGTGTTCTGTTGATACTTCTAATAATATGTGGACTTTATTTTCTTTTTCTCCTGTATCTGCCAATTGTCCAAAACCTCAGACACAACTGAGAGCCCTATATTTTAATTAATTTCTGACATGAACTGTTAGACTTTACAGATTAAAAGGCTTCATCCCACAAGATAGCCCTCACTGCAGGTGCCAGACATAAATAATGAGTTCTCAGAGAACTACATTTTTTTCAGAGTTGGATATCAAGGAGTTCCCATAACTTTCCCTTCAGATGTGATAATTTGCTGGAACATCTTACAGACCTCAAGGAATCGAGTCCTTATATTTATTAATTTACTATAAAGAATAATATAAAAGATAAAGATGAATAGACAGATTAATAAGTACCTAAGGTGGGATTCAGTAGCTCAAGCACCTCTGTTCTCATATAGTGGAGATGCACCACCATCCTGGTATGTGAAACCATTGACCGATTAGTAAGTCCTCTGAACCTCAAATCTTATGGGCTTTTGTGGAGGCTTCCCCACATAGGCAGGGTTTATTATCACAATCTGATCCCTGTTTATTCCCTGGAGTATAAGGCCATGATTGTTTTAAGTATTAAATTTTTAATCATGATTTAGTGTTTCTGGTGACCACTTCCCATTCTGAAGTTATTGAGTAGCCCATCAAATCTCACTAAATTAGAAAAAGAAAGATGTTCCTTCACCCAGGTATCTCAGAGAAATTTAGGAGCCCTGTGTAAAATGCTATCAGGAACATCACTTAGGAAATTGAAAGAGTTTTAGAAATTCTGCTAGAAACCAGAAACAGGAACCATGTTTCTGATTTATCTTTATGTCATATCTGCTCATCAGATAAAATACAACAAATACACATAACTAAAATAGCTTATATATTTTTATTATTTCATCAAAGAAATGATCTTTTAGGGATTTTTTTCCATTTTACTAGATATATTTCTGTAAAAATGTCTATAAAAAGCAATATTCAGGGACATGCACAGAGACTGGCATGTGTCAGTTGCAAGAAAATTATGAACATGATAGTGTATGTTTTTCCTCTACTGATTTATGAAAAGCTCAATGATACAATATCACCATTAACAAGTTAAGATATTCAAATTATTTAATTAGAATCTGGTACATACTTTTGAATAAAGTAGATTTCTGTGCAATTTAACCAATAACTTACTACTGGGTAAGAAAACTACATATTTTATAAAACATACTTTAATCCACATTAGTTTAAACATCTGTTGCCTGACAGCCTAAAAATTCAATAGTAGTAGAAAATATTACGTATTTGCCTTGATTTTCACCATACAAGCACAGCATATATATTCATATGTATTTCAGCATCTGCCTGCTGAATAAAGGAAGAGGATATATAATTTTTGAAGGGATAAAATATTGAATTAATTAATGAACTATCTTATATCTCATTACCCACATTCTTTCTCTTCTCATCCTCCTACTTTCTCATCATGGGAAAATTGGGAAGAAATCCAAAATTTTTGGTTATTACATATTCATATCCACTAATTTCAAATTGATTTTTTTATATCCTTGATATTTTGATTAGCTTTTTCTTGTCCCTTTTAAATCCTCATTTCATATTCATGCCATAATCATCACCCTCATTATACTGAGGTCATTTCTTAGTTTATTGAGAAAAGATTGAGATAAAGTCCCTAAATTGGTTTCCGAGTCTTATTGTTTCTTTTTCTCAAATATCATTCTTTTCCAATTATCTTGTTTTTAGGATGATAGCCATGATTCAAAAAGTAATAGACTCACCGCAATGTGAAATTCTAGAAAGTGAGTCACAGCAGACCAGAGAGCTTGCAGAAATTCTTAAGACATGTAGAAATAAGAAGGAAAAACAGGTTTAGAGGAAAAATTGCCATTTAAAACAAACATGGTAGAAGCTACTTTGCACATTTAGATGTTTCTGACTGGTATTATTGGAGAATTAACTCTTTTGAAGAACATACATGTTTACACTCTTTTAACGGTGTGTTTAGAAGACAATACATTTCATCTGTGTTAGGCTATATCCCACCTCCCTATTTTATGTTTTTTTATTTTTTTATTTTTTGGTACAGGGGACTGAACTTGGGTCCTTGCGCTTGCAAGGCAGGTGGTGGAACCACTGAGCTAAATCCCTCGCCCCTACCTCCCTATTTTAAGGAAAGAGTAACTAGTGCCTCCATGCATTTAGTAACCTACTTCTAAATTTGAGATTTAAAGTGAGTTCATGTTTAGAAGGTATGTGCTGTTCTAATAATGAAGCCTTGAAAAATATGTACAACTGGAACTGCCTCATGAAAGGATTGGGAATGGTAAGAAATAAATATCTAATATTTTATTAAATTATTTTTATATTGTAGTGAAATACATGTAGAATGAAACAAACATTTTGAAGGGCAGACTTCAAGATATTAAATATATTCACAAAGTGAAACCATTTTCTATTTCCAGATCTCTTTACACTTTACAAAACTAGAACTCTTTATCCATTAAACAATAATTCCTTAACCCTACTGCCCATAAGCCAGCACCTAATAATTACATTGTACTTTCTACATCTATGATTATGATTATCCTAAGTACCTCACAATAGACTAATATAATATTTGTCCTCTGTAATTGATTTACTTATGTTAGCATATTGTCCTCAACATCTATACATGTTGAGGCTGATTTGTATTCCATTTTTATGGCTACAAGGTTTAAGCAAATAGTTAGGATGTGTTGCATGACTGGGTAGCCTCCCCAGTAAAACAAACTTGAGAATCTAGGAATTATTCTTACAAAATGGTTCTGCAATTTAGGAATATATGTCAGCATACAACAAAACCTCCAAAAACACTGGCTTTAACATAAGAAGAGAACATAAGAATGTGAAATCTCCATAAGCAGATTTGGCCTTCAGTCGGCAGCTAGCAATGTTAGGAACAGATTTTCTTTGAAAATGTTTATAGCTTCAAGAGAGCTTTTGAATCTCCAGCTAGAAAAATAGAGATGGAGAAAAAAAAGATAGTAGAATTTAAGTTGGCAAATACTGCAGTTCATTATAGGGATTACTATGAAAGACAATAAAATCTGGAGTCAAGGAGAGTATTAGATAAATGTGGCAGATAGAACTAAGAAACATTATCTAAACTTGATATCCCAGTACATATTGATAATCAGTGTGTATAAGACAGCTTTTGTAACAATACATGTTCCGCTTATATTTCTATCTTAAAACAGGAAAAACTTTGACTCCAAATGGATTAAATTCTTAAATGGAAAGATGAATTATCAGAAAGTTTGAGTTCAGTAGAGGAGAATATCTTCACAATTTGCAGAAGATTTCTCAAAAGAGAGAAAATGTATAAAATATATCGAAATTTTGATTGGTAAATCTTACATTAGAACTACAAATTTTCTTTTAGTACAAACTACAGGGAAAGTAAAAATATAAGTCAAAAGGTACTATATTAATCACTTAACTGATCAATTAGGAATATCTTTATTACATAAATATGAAGAATTCATATAAGAGTGAGAGACAGCTAAAGAAGAAAAGAGGCAAGCATCATGAAGTGATATGCTGCAGAAGATATAGGAATAGTTAATAAATTTTTGACACTAGTAAAACTCAGAAAAATGTAATCAGAAATTTAAACTAGATGTTCATGGTGGGTCATGCTATTATCCCATAGATTCTGGAGTCTGGTATAGTAAGATTGTGAGTTCAAGAAAAATATAGCAAGAGCCTTAAAAAAGAATTAAAAATAATTGCAATTCCCAATGAGAAATGTAATTGTGTTGTATTCCTACAATGTACCAATAAAAGAATTTAATAAAGTGCAAAAAAAAAATAAATGCCATTTTACTACTTTGATATTGGCAACAAAAGGAAGTCAGACTAGGGATAATTGAATGAGGAAATAGTGAGCAGGTTTCTTGATGATTTTGTTATAGAATTTACATCTTGATTTCTGAGGGAGGTTGACACACATTGTGGGGGACCACCTTATTCATTATTCACAAAGCAGGCTGTAAAGAGTTAACCCTACAATTGGCTTGTTTTGAGGAGCAAGTCCTACAGAAGCCCACATGATGAGGTCAGAGTGACTTGCATCCAAATTCCATTCCCTCGACTAAAACCCTTCTCAACCAGAAAGACAAGGTTACAACTACAACCTATATTTTGTGTGTTCTGTTCCTAATTTGAGAATTTTTTGTCTTTTCCTTTACAAGCCTTGTCTACATTAGTATCCATAGCAATTGCACTTCTGCACATCCTTGCACATAGTTCCTCTTTGCCCCAATTTAATTACCAATAAAAATCAGTGCCTTGGACTGACCAAGGCCTTTGCTGGTTACTCATACTGGCCCTCCTGGCTCTCCATTTCTCTGTCTTTGAGTCTTTCTTCAACCCTATGTCATACATCGGGCAGAAGATTGGAACTTATTTTAGAGGTCTCCAGTGTACTTAATGTTCAAAAGAATCAAAGAAAGAGAGGAAAGAGGGAGTAAAAGGACAGCAAGCATATAGTTTCAGACAAACTCCCAAGAAATATAACTGTTCACTTCATCAACTAGATTTTCTCTAGAAATGCTTTATGAAACCATTGTTCAGAATACGAAAAACAAAAGGTGAAAATTTACTATTTTATTCCAGTTTTATGTCATACTTTTGTCAAAATGCATCACATTTTGTACAAAATCAAAGTTACTTTACCATGTTGGGCAGCCTTTCAGACTTTGTGTGATCTGATTAAATTGGGGATAGAACCTGAAACCGAGGCCACTGCTGCCAAGCTGGTAACAGCAGAGATCCTAGAGATGGGATGATGGCACCTTCTCCATCGCATTATTAACCAAGATCCCAGTATCAATCTGGGGAGGCAGATTTAGTTCTGTTTACCTAATAGTGAAATATTTAAAGCTCAGGAATTTTAGTCTTAGAAAAGTTTTTGCTCATATAATCCAAAAATTATTTAAAAATGAGCCTTAGTCATAATTCATAGAACTGGGGGTAAAAAAAGCAAATAGAAACAAATATCAATTGAGTTTCAAGAGGAGATGGAATAGGAAATATGTAAAAAGCCAAAAAATGACAAACTACAGTTGCAGATATTAACGTAGAGGAATATCACAAAATTAATATTAAAGGAGAGCCAAGCTACTTAAGAGTACATACAAAATTATTTTACTTACTTATTTCAAAATTTGTAACAATAAAATTTATCTTTCATAAACAAAAACAATCAGAATTTAGACAGGATTTAGTTTTTGAAGTGAGAGAGATATACAACGGCCAATGGTACTAGGCATTTCTGTGGTACTAAAAATATATTAATTAAAACAGATACTGGATGTTTGAGTAGGTATTTTATTATTTGCATTAATTATATATATTTTAAAACTGAATATATTATATAATTATCTACATGAATAATCAATCAGATGATTTAAATTATTAATTTTCAAAAACTTTTTAGGCTTTTAACTTTTAATTATATTAGACAACAATGATTTAATCTAAAACTGGACTATTACAACTTTCTTCTTAATTTTTTTTATTAGGCTGAATGTTTTGGAGAAACATTGAAAATTTACAGCAAAAAGAAGACCATGATTACCTTTCATTTGGACTTTTGGAAATAGTTTATCCCCCCCAATATATTTAAGATATAATGCTTTGTTTTACCAAAAGTTCTACAGATATTCTCTTCAGAAAAAGTTATACTGCTACAGTCTCTTTCCTAGTAAAATAAATATAATCGTGCACTGCAAATTGAATCATTGGAAAATGGACAAGAGTAATTTAAATTAGCTCATTAGAGAGTAAAATAGAGTGGTGTGCCCTGTCTTACTCATTAAATCACTGAGATTATACATTTCACCTTATCATTGGGCATATTGGCAATAATTCAGATGACAAGTAGGATGATTTTAGACAGACTGATTTTGACAAACCACTAAAAGTGTGACAGCTCTATTAAAATTGTTATTTTAAATAAAGTTATTGAGAAAAATATTTGAGAGACTTTATCAGTTGTGTGGAAATATCTTAAAAGAAAATAAGAAATAAAATAGTAAGATAAGAAAACCAAGAGGGTGACATCATTTACACTACAGGTCAAAAATTTCATACATATGCAGAGAATGATTGTTGGATTCACAGTGTATAGGCAAATCATAAGATATTTTTGCAACTTCTCCAATTTATCTTATGTGGAAAATTATGTTTATCTTTCAAGATTAAATAATAAATACACGCTAACTCTAATGTATAGTTCATGCTTAATAAGCACCATATTCCTAAAATCAAGTAAAATATTATGACAATAATTATAATCATTAGCATAGTAATTTAAATAAAAGCTATCTATTTCTTTTCCTATCTCTAAAATATTAGAATTTGTTTACTATTCAAATCTAAATAAAGAAAAAATAATTAAGGAAACAATAATAATCTAGTGTAATGTGAAGTCATATTTTTCAAAATTAATTAAATATATTAAACTAATAAATCTTTTTAAACAAACACGATAAAAAACTTGCCAGAAAAGCTGACAAGTCAATTCTGATTGATTTTACATTTTTTATCTCCGTTTCTGTCATTCAGTACATTTGTGTTGATGGAACTCATATATCTTCATTTAACAAAATGAAATAAAATGTTAAAATAAGAAATAAAAAACAAAATTTATTTTCTACACTGGTAATTTCTAGCTATGTATAATTAAAGAAATTTATGTATAGGCATACACAAATTTAATACACTAAGTAAATACTTAAAGATTGTTAAATTTCATATACTGTATTTACAATATTTCAATCATCATGAATGTATTCTTTCATTAATTTATCAAAGAACTTACACTGAGTAACTAGAAAGTATGCTCAAAATATACAGTGAATATTTAAATTTAAAAAGTGTGTATCAACAAGACACTTTGCCATTAATTTCCTCAAAATACTTCCACTCACCTACAGCACACTTACTCCATTGTACTGCAACGTTTTTAAACAGTTCTGCAGGTCCTCCTTCAAATCTTTTGGAGGCATTATAGTTTGGATCCAGAATGTCCTATCAAGGCCTCATTTGCTTTAGTGGCTTTTGGTTGATAATTTAACCATGGACACAATGCAGCTGACTTCTTGTTAGGAATTGGAGCCTGTTAAGAAGAGGCAGGTCACTTGGGGCATGTCTTAAAAAAATATATCTCCCTCCATAGCTCCTTCCTCCTCTCTGCTTATTGGCTACCAAGATGTAAGCAGCTATTCTGTTGTTCCTTTCTACCATGCATTACTGCCCTGGACTCTGCAGGTCATGTACAATTATCATCGATTACCATGAACCAAAACAACCTTCTCCTCCCTTAAATTGGAAGTGCCAACTGCACTGTACCAGTGACTGGAAAGTGACTGAGGCAGTAGCAGCTCTCTTTACAAAAAGTAATGGTAAAAATAACATATGCTCTAGTTTCATCAGCTCCAAATCCAAGTGGTAATAGTGGGTATTCAAGGTAGGATACAGTATATGGGGCAAATATTATGAGCAATTAGCTAGAACTAGAACACTGTATTTAAAATTGCAATGTGTTTGTTGGAAGGATGCAAGATAAATTTCATTGATATGTGGAGTGAGTAGGTTTTGTTGTTGAGAAGTTGGTAGGAGGGGATAATTTTTCTGAGCTTCCTCAAACCCTGTCCTACTGAGAAAGCTTGAATTTCTTTTTTTCCTACCTGGTGCTATTTCTTTAAACACAACTTTTATATGATTTCTCATTCTAGCTAGAAAATTTCTTGTCATATTATTTCGTTGTTTATGTGTGACTGTTTTGGCACTTTAATAATGTGACAGGGATTAAGTTATACAACACTGCACAGTATGAATTTTGCAATACAGATTAATAAAAACTCAGCCTTTCATTCACAATTGGTTATTCCTGTGCTAATGGATTTTCCTGTTATAAGCAGCTATATGTGAAATTTTCTGTGAAAAAGTCCAAAAAGCACTTTATATGCAAAAGTTTCAAGACTTAATTTCTAAGCAAAGATCTCAATTATATTTCAGCTCAGTTTTAATTTAATTTTTCTATTAATACATAGTTATGTAATTAAAATTAAAAACATACAGTGGAAATCAGCCACTCATTTCTGTGCACAAAAGCCCATTTTTATAACACTGACAACTCTCCCAGTATATTCTCAGGAATTGTATTTTGGGATTTATTCTTTCTTTACATATTCCTTTCAAGGTTTATGTAATAGACTATAATTAAATATTTTCAGTTTTTATCCATCATCTTTTCATCTTGTAAAATAAACATTCTGTGTACTATTTGCTTATTTCACTCAATAAAATATTTTGATTTCCTTTATCAGAACTGAAATTTTTTCTCTAATATATTTTAAAGGTGCATGGTATTTTGGTATTGTGAATTAATTTGTAAAAACATTCAACTACTGATTACAGAGTTATTTCTTATCTTTTGTTAATATAAGCCATGTGCACAATAAATATTATATAGTATCATTTCTGTTACTACTTTTAAGTGAGTCCTCAGATATAAAATGGCATGCACATTTCTAAATGTCTATAGATATTTTCACTTCTAATAATTACACTGATTGCATACTGACCAGTGTTATACTAAAGTATCTGTTTCCCTGGGGCTTTCTTAAATAAATGGGACTAAGATTTATTTTTTGTCATATGGAACATCAGTCTCACTCCTATTAGACCTAATACTTCAGATAGATAGATAATAGGTAGATTGATAGTTAATGCTTATATATGTTGTGCTTCCCCACACTCTGCTGCCTTGAAATATAATGTCTTTATATATCTATAAAATTCTCATATAAGAGAAAAAATTATAAAAGCTGTGTGTTGTTTCATTATGTAAATACATAGATGTACCTATAGAAGTTATCATTAGGTAGTCAAATATGCCTGCTATGAGGAAATAAGGTCCTGACAGAGATGGGTTGTGTTGGTAGGTCAGAATCTTTTAGTAGAGTTGGCATGGTAAATGGGATATGGCAAATTGTGTACACCTCTTGATAAAGTTGCAGAAACAAATTATACACAACTATTTATTTAGAAGGTAGTTACATTCCTGGAAGTTTAAATATAATTTGAATATCATTCTCTAAGTATTTTTTTACAAATATGTAGAACTTATATAAGTTCTAGACTCAGATAATTATAAGCAGCTCTTTTCCCTGGAAAAATATTCAGAAGTGTGTGAAGTATCAGTCTTTTTTTCTTTCATTTTATGTATCTGTCCATTAATTTCAGAGAATATATTTCAGTGTTCCCTATCTGCTAAATAAATTTGTCCCCCAAAAATACTTCCCCCAAGAATATTTACTAATATTCTTCATTATTAAATAAAGCTTATATGAGAGAAGACTATAGGTCTTGGTATAACAAGTCTTATATTTTTCTTTATTTTACTGTGAACAAACTAGTTATATTTTCCACAGATTTGAAAGCCATTTATGTTTATTTTTTAGCTTGTCATTTAACCTATTTTTTAATATTTATTGAGTAGATAATATTTTTCTAATCAATTAGAATTTGAATTTGCTATGTAGCTCAATAAGTTTGTGGTTTGAATGTTACCAAGCTAAGTGCCTGCAGATCAAAGCTCTGAAAGGGGTTTCTTCGTTCAAAGAAATGTAGCAGAATGTAAGATCTCTATGTTCAAGCTAAAACTTAGAACTAATCAACATATAAATACAAAAATGAGGAAAAATAATCTTATGAAGAAACAGAATCAATGATCTTTCTGTTGCCGTTTGCCAGAAGATTAGAACACTTAATATTGCTATCCTCAATAATACAGGAAAAATGCACTCATACTGAACAAATTGATAAAATATCCCATCACAAAATACAAAAATGAACTAGAGAAATATGTAATATCTAAGAAACATAATATTTGCAAAATAAGTAATCTCCAGGTGAGTTTAAGAGCAGAAGGGTTATGACAAATGAAGGAGTTATAACACTAGCAGACAGATGAGTATAAACCATTTTCTATAGAAAAGAAGTGAAAAAAAGAAGTAGAAAAGAAATAGAAAGAAGAGGAAAATAAAAATATATTTGAAAATTAATAATGCAGGTTTTTTTCCTATTTGGTAAATGGCAAGTATTTTGAGATTCAATAAACCCAGTGAACTTCAAGTAAGGTAAACAAAAAGGAAAACACTTATCATAGTGAAATTACTGGAAACATATCCATCCCAAATATTTTGAGATTCAATAAACTCGGTGAACTCTAAGGAGGATAAACAAATAGAAAACCAAGTATTATAGTCAGGTTACTGGAAGCATATCTAAGGCTTATCACAGTCAAATTACTGGAAGCATATATTTTAAAAAGCCTTGGTAGAAATCAAGTTTCTTAGAAAAAAAGAGAGCAGAAGATCATGGAACAATATTTCTAAAATGTTACAGAAAATAAACCTCAGCCTAGAAATTTATAGAAGCATTCCTTAAGAATGAAGGCAAATATAAAGATAATTTTAAAGAAGATTTTAAAAAAGTTTCCCAAAGAATTTTATTTAAAAAAAAATATAATGACAACTATTTGAGCTGAAAAGAATTGAATACCTTATAAAAACTTGAATTTTCAGGAAATAAGAGTATCAAAAGTGAGAAATATACATATAAATATAAAAACACTTTCTTAATGCATTTAAAATTTTGTGTCATTTTATCAGCAAAACATATTAATATCTTATAGGATGTTTATTATATAAAATATAATCTGTTGGCAATCCAAAGTATAGAGGATGAGGAAGGTGGTAATGGACTTAAATTATTGTAATGTTCTATGCTTTACATTTGGGAAAGTAATCTTCACTCTAAGTGGCTTAAATTTAATATGGTAATTCATAGAGAAGCCATCTTTCATGGTGTTCCCCAAATTTAATTTCTTGCACACTGAGAATTTTTGGTTTATTTTGTTTGGAAATGTATTATGGCTTATATCTAGATGTCCCTGCAAAGCCTCATGAGCTCACAGCTGGGGCTTCTCTGAGATGGCTGGATCCAGGGTGTGTGATGCTGGGATTAAGGGTGCCTCACCCTGGGTGAGTGCTACCCACACTAATGGTAGGTAACCTGGATGGAATACAAGGGACTGAAATAGACCTGCTGCCATCGCTTGCCGCTGCTACTTTTGTTGCTGTTGCTTATTTTCTGCTGCCTCCTGCTTGCTCTGGAATGCCCCTGTACCATGCAGCCCAGCCTTGGTGCCATCCCATTATGGACTGAAACCTCTCACAAACTGTGAGCCACAAGACACCTTTCCTCCTTTAACTGTGGGGGTCAGGTATTTTTTCTCAGCAGCAAGAAAAATAACTAAGACAAAATAGGATCGAGTAATCACTGTAAATAGAAGCAACTCTAAATTCGTTTAAAATTAGTTCGCGTTTTCACAACTACTTTTACCTTTCCTTGTATGTAAATTTCAATCTTCTTTGATTTCCAATTTCTATACCAACATATAATGATAATTTAGGTACCTAGATTTTCTGTTTTTTATTGATTTCTTTGTGAATATGTAGATGTGATGAATATTGCGAATTTCCTGTGGATCTTACATATCACCTCTAAAACAGGTACTTTCAATTACCCTTCCTCCCACATCTCTCTAAAATTGTTCATCCCTGCATCTCCCCAAAAGTGTGATTTCTAGCTTTTTTCTCCTGTGGAGTTACAGCTGATTTTCCTTCTGGGTATCAAAGTGTCTTCTATCTTGATACCAATCATAAAACGCTCCCAAGTACTTTTAACAAAGTACAATTATTTTCTTCCAGGTATTTATTGCTAACAAACAATATAGATTCAGGTGTACTGGCTAACAGGAGAAATATTCATGGACATTGCCTTCTTCCTTCCCTCTATCCCTTCTTTCATTTTTCCTTCCTTTTCTTCCTTCCTGTCTTCCTTTCTTTCAGTCTTTTTTCTTCTCTTCCCCTCCCTCCTTTCTTCCTTCACTCTCCCTCTCTTTACATTCCCTTCCCTTTTGATTCATTCCTTCTCTTGTAAGTGAGGTACGAGTACAAATTTACATTTTTAACCTATTTATTGCCATTTTAACGTTCACCATCCTTTCTGTGTTTTTCCTCCAAAGAATCATTTTGTTTCAATATTTGTCCTTATATTGCTTTCTCTTCTATCCTAATGACTTATGGGTCATGTATTTTTCCCCCTTATTTTATCTCTATATACTTTTTATGGAGGTAAAAACTCTACTTAGTTTTAAAATTTATTGCAAGACATTTCATCATGATTTCACTTTCTCTGGGTCAATATTTATAATTTTTTCTGTTACTTTTCAACATCTGTAAGTTTTGATTATGTTTTTATAATGTTCTATATTAAAAATAGCTTTGTACCTTAAGGTTGGAAAGATGTGATACCTTTCCTTGACCATTTTAAGGGTTGTGACAAACACTCCTATAATAAAAGACAGCTTAAGAAGACAAAAGCATAATATATTATTTTTAAAACTTTTTCATATGTAACTTTAGAGTCCCAAACCAAAGGACAATCATTGTGTTTTGTACGTAGATTTGATGAAGAATACAGAGCTTTTTAGAGGTATGATTGGACGAAAAGGGCTTGACCTAATAATAGTAGGCACGAAGACAAACCCAGAAAGACCAGTGAATTGAGATTCAATTTGGACTCACTTTGTAGAATTCCTTTCTCCTAGGATAGAGAAGGCCTCTTCTGGAATAAGAATTTATGATTTCCAATCAGACAAAGTAGGTCTAAGAATTTATCTTCAGGTCTTAGACAGAAAGGAAAGACACAATTAGAAAATTATGTTTAAATTTCTATGACCTGCTTTGGTGAAGAGGAATTCTAATACCTGTAGCCTGACATTGAGGATCAGGAAAAAGAATAGAAAAATTCATTTCCTCAGGAAAAAGAATAGCAGAATTGCTCCTGAGTTCCTTCCTTCATTCAAAGTATCATCATCTCAATAGATGCAGAAAAAACATTCCACAAAATCGAACACACATTCATGATAAAAACCCTACAGAAAATTGTAATAGACAGTGGCTATCCTGACATGATAAAAGCCATATATGAAAAGCCAACAGCTAATATCAAACCAAATGGTCAAAAACTGAAATTCTTCACACTAAAATCAGGAACAAGACAAAGATGTCCACTATCATCACTCCTGCTCTATCTAGTTTTGGAAACATTAGGCACAGAAATTAGACAAGAGAAATAAATAAAAGGAATAAAGATAGGAAACAAAGAAGTTAAATTATCATTATTTGCAGATGACATGATTCTCTATATAGAGGAGCCCAAGAACTCCACCAAAAGTCTTATGAACTTAATAACCAAATTCAGTAAAATAACTGCATACTAGGTCAACACACAAAAATCAAGAGCTTTCTTGTACATGAACAACAAATTCACTGAGAGAGGAATTGGAGAAACAACTTCTTTCACAATACCATCCAAAAAAGTGAAATACCTAAGAATCAACCTAACAAAAGAAATCAAAGACCTCTACTCTAAAGACTATAGCACTCTGAAAAAAGAGATGGAAGAAGATATCAGAAAATGGAAAGACACCTTTTGTTCCTGGGTAAGAAGAGCCAATATAGTGAAAATGGCTATATTTCCAAAACTGCTACATAGATTCAATGCAATCTCAATTGAAATTCCAGTGACACACTTCACAGAACTTGAGAAAACAATCCAAAAATTCATTTGGAACAAGAAGAGACCTAGAATAGCAAAAGCAATTCTAGGCAATATAGACAAGGTAGGGGGGTTTGCAATCCCCAACTTAAAATTATACTACAAAGGTACTGTGATAAAAACAGCACAGTACTGGAAAAGAAACTGATCTGAGGACCAGTATGACAGATTAGAAGATGCAGAAACAACTCAAAACCCACTCAGTGACCTCATCTTCAACAAAGGAGTCAAATACTCTCACTGAAGGAAATATAGCCTCTTTAATAAATGGTACTGGAGAAATTGGGTTTCAACTTGCCAAAGATTAAAACTAGACCTGTATTTCTCATCATGCACTAAACTGAAATTGAAATACATTAAAGAACTAAATATTAAAAACAGAAACATTAAACTGTCTGGAATTGAGGTTAGGTAGAACTCCTGAAGACATTGGTGTAGGAAAATATTTCATGAACAAAAGCTCAGTTGAATGGGAACTAGCACAATCAACAAGTGGGATATCTTCTTATTAAAAAGCTTCTGCACAGCAAGAGAAACCACCAACAGAGTGAAGAGACAACCTACAATGTGGGAAAAATATTTTACCAACTCTTCCCCAGACAAAGATCTACTATCTAGAATATATAAAGAACTTTAAAAAATTAGAATTCCCATATTTAAAGACCCAATTAAAAAATGGGCATCTGAAATGAACAGTCAATTCTCAGACAAGAAGTAAAAATAGCAAATAAACCTAAAAAATGTTCAGTATCACTGGTCATTTGAGAGATGGAAACGAAAACAATGCTGAGATTCCACCTTACCCCAGAAGGAATGGCTGCTATCATGAAATCAACCAATAACACATGCCAATGAGGCTGTGGGGAAAAAGAAAGACTCCTCCACTGTTGAAGGGAGTGTAGACTGGTGGAACCACTGTGGAAATCAGTATGGAGATACCTCAAAGAAACTAGGATTAGATGTCCCATTTGATCCAGCTATTCCCCTACTGGGTATATTGCCAAACAGAGTTAAAGGAATCAGGGCCAGGGATTTAGTTCAGTGGTTCCACCACCTGCCTCACAAGCACAAAGTCCCAAGTTTGATCCCCATTACCAAACAAACAAACAAACAAAAAGCAGAATTAAAGGAATCATGCCCCAGTGATAGATGTGCACCCATGTTCATAGCAGCACAGTTTTGTAATAGCTAAAACTTGGAAACAACCCAATTTCCCAGCAACTGGAGACTAAAGAAAATGTGGGGATTGAAAAAAAATAAAATGGAGTTCTAATCACCCATAAAGAATGACAAATGAAAGACATTTATAGCTAAATGTTTGCACATTGAGGCAGTACTCTTAAGTGCAATAAATAGTGCAGACATATGTAAATACCAAATAGTTTCTCTGGTATGAGAAACTGAAAGTGTAAATAAAGTTCAAAAGGAATAATAGATATGTGAAATAGTAAGAAAAGTTCCAAAGGGGAAGGGGAAGTGTAAGTGGTTGCAGAAAGGAAAGAAGGGAATGGAATTAATATGAGAAAAGGAAAAACTGGAAACAAAGTCTTTGTAAATAGGAAGGGGTCCAGGGTTTGAAGGGAGATGAGGGGAATAGGGAAAAAATAAGAGCCAAGATATATTATGTAAAGGTGCAAATTCCTAATGATGAATGTCATTATATTGTATACCTAAAATGAACCAATAAAATTAATTTTAAAAAAAGTATTTGATTTGGCAGGGCATCACATTTTCTGAGGCCAATGGTGTTCATGACTTGTGGTTTCCCTGCATTATTCATAACAGTGAATTTGAATATTTTGGCTTGACTCCTTGCAGAAGTTCTTTATGGATGATTTGAGGATGTATCTAGAAGACCTCCCTGCCCTGATTGTCACACAGACCATATGGATAATTCTTAATGCAAATTGCCCATATTTCTCTTAATCCAAATGGAACAAGGGGAGGAACATGTTGTTTGGTTTTCTGCTTCAAATAAGATGCTCAGTTGCTGGACATAAAATTTTTAGGATATCTGAATTTGTCTGCTGTCTTGGTCTTTTCATTTTCTGCCACATAGCTTGTGATCAAAATCAAAGTTGAAGAGAGTACATTCTTCTAGGAATACAAAAGTTATTCCTTTTTCCAAGTTTCACTAAAACTGTTCATGAACATAACTTTTCTTGTTATTGTTGTTCCAAATATATTTATTCCTGGTTTTAATTGTTCTCTAAAAGAACAAGAGGAAAATATTGATCTACAGAGTTCATGTTTACATGGGAATTTGATAATATTTTGCATTCTTAAAAGTGCATTATTTTGTATTCCTCTAACAATGACATTAGTGTGGTCTTTTCCTTTAAAAAAAATGGGATTAACATTTCTGTGATTTGCAATCTAGGCCACTTCAAAAGAAAACTACCTCTTTTAGGAATAAAGATTTATGTCATCACTTAAAATAGATTATTGGACTAAATTGGTATTTGCTTTAGAAATATATATGAATTATAAAATAATAGCACTCAAAATTAAAATTCTGTGGATGTATATCTACAATTTGGTACAAGATCTAGTTATAGTTTTATACTTATATTGCAGGAGAAAAGAGATTTGAGTGATTAATAGGAGTCTAATGTATTTATTTTTCACCTTGTATGCTAAATTTTTTTCTGATAGTGTATTAAGGATCAAAATAATTCCTAATTCAAGGCCCATAGGCCATCAGTTTGGCCTTGCAGTCAGACACAGATGGCTGTGCCCCGCTCCATCCTGATTACCCCACCCACTTGCATCCAGGAGACCTTGAGGACCCCTCCCACTGGCAGGACCACTGGCTGCCAGTTTGGCCTTGTGGTCAGATGAGGGTGGCTGAGCCCTGCTCCTTCTGGCCTGCCCCACCCACTTGCATCCAGGAGAGCCTGAGGGCAGCAGCCGTCTTGTACCCAGGTGCCTGCAACAACAGCCAACTACCCCTCCTCCACCTCTGGCCTCTAGGCTGTGGAGCTACCTGGTTCCATGCTACAGAGGGACAGGGGGACATAAAGGTCATTGTCCTAAGCTGGAGAAGTGAACAACAGAGAGAGGGCCTCTCTCAAGTTCCCTGATGAAAGCTGAAGCCCACTAGAAAACTGAAGAGAATCTCTGCAATATAGGTACATCAGACCACTGTATTCGGTAAGTTATAGGGATCATCACCTCTCATTTGAACCTGGACTAGTTTCAGGGGAAAGACCGAACTGGAACTTGTAATAGAGCCTTGCAAAGTTCAACCCTGCAGGAGGACAGGGAGCTCAATTTGGGACTTGCAACCAGAAATCTACCTGATTCTCATGGGTCTGTAACATGCTTACTGAGACTCATTGACTTAAAACTGACAGTACCAAAAACAAAAATGAGAAGACATTTAAGCAAGTCACAAACTCAGACTTCCACCTCACAAAAGGCAATTTCTAGGGTAAATGAGGTGGAAAAGTCTGATAATCAACCAACCGGACACCCTGAACTGATAGCACAGGAAGTAACAAAACAGATGAATGAGGCTCTAGAAAAATTCAAAGCAGAAATAATCTCCTATGTAACTACAGAGATGGTGAGCAGAGTGAAAGACATAATTAGAGGCTCTAGAACAGAAACATAAAAAAATTGATGAGCTCAGAAACATGCTGGAAGCTATGAATGCCCAGCATAAGAAAGAAATGGAAGCCATGATTGCTCAACATAAGAAAGAAATGGAATCCATGAAACAGATTCAAACAGATATTCAGGAGATTAAAAACGCCATTGAAAGCATGCAGAGCAGATTAAGGGAATCTGAAGATAGAATATCAGATATAGAAGACAAGATTGTGGTTAGAGACCATGAAAACAGAGATTTCTTAAAAATAGTAAGGGACCACAAGAAATCAATCCAGCAGCTGCTAGATGATACAAGGAAGAATAAAATAAGACTGATAGAAGTCCACAAAAAAACAGGAGAAAGTACAACTGACATAAAAAACTGTTCACAGAAATAATAGTAGAAAACTTCCCAGACAGAGGTGGAGAATTGGACATACAGACAAGTGAGGCATACAGAACTCAACTAGCCATGATAAAAAAAAAAAAAAAAATCTATGCCTAGACATATAATAATCAAGATCCAGAAACTCAACAGAAGAACAAAATCCTACAGGCAGTTAGAGAAAAGAAACAAATCACCTATAAAGGAAACCCCATCAGAATCACGGCAGATTTCTCAACACAAATCCTCAAATCAAGGAGAGCCTGGAGTCAAGTATTTCAAGCCCTAAAAGGAAATAGCTTCCAACCTAGACTGTTGTGTGGGAAATTGTAGAATTCAGCTATCTAGTTGTAAGAATAGATCACAAGAAGGTTGTTAACTGAGAAAATTAAGTCGTTTCTGGGAAATTCCACAAGTCTGTTTGTTAAAAGAATGCCAGAAAACTTTAAGAGACCTTGTAAAAGCCTCACAGGAGAAAAACAGGTTTTCCTAGTTTTCTTATTTGCCATTTTCTGGTATCAGAGGACCACGACCCAGTGACTCTAGACTCTACGGGTGGTAAGAGAGATACGAGTCACTATGCACATCTGTGATGTTTATGGTGGGCCGGGGGGCTTGATTTTGGCTAAAGTCCTCCTGCTCTCTTGATACTATCTGATAAGAAGAGGGCTGCGGTGTGCTCTTTGATGTATGGGATTGGTGAATGGAAACAAGGGACTTGTGAATTCGCCTGTAGCTTTTATGAGTGGCTTAAAGTCACTTGTTATCATCAGAAGTTAAAATCAGAAAGACAATAGCCAGAATAACTAAGCTGCTTTCCTACATGTATAAAAGCCTTGCTTCTTCCCTTGGTGATTGTCGAATAGTGCCAGAGGAATTAAACTGCTGTTCATCCCCGAGGCTGTCTCATTTTCTTTCTTTAAAAGTTGTTGCTTTCCGAGGTTCCAGGTCTCCCTCTAGAGAGACAACCAACACTATTGTATCCTGCAAAATTATCTTTCAAAATCAATGGAGAAATTAGATACTTTCACAATAAAGTACAGCTGAGAAATTTCATGAACACCAAACCAGCCTTCCAAACAATCCTAAGCAATATCCTAGAAAAAGACAATGAAGATCACAACTCCATGAGTCCCAACAGAGGGAAGCCAGCAGGCAAGGAAAGAAACTAAAGGGAAATGGGAAAAGAAAAGAAATAAAAGAGCCAACAATATTAAAGCATCATGAAAAGGATTAGTCAATATTTATCAATTATAACTATCAATGTTAATGGCCTCAATTCACCAATCAAAAGAAATAGACTGACAGAATGGATTAAGAAGCAAACTCCAACAATATGTTGTATACAAGGAACACACCTAACTCAAAAAGAAATACATAGACTGAAAGTAAAAGGATGGAAAACAATTCTCCATGCCATAGGAACCCAGAAAAAACCAAGCATAGCAGTTTTATTTGCAGGCAAAGTAGATTTCAAGGCAAAACTACTTAAGAGAGACAAAGATGGTCACTACATCCTTGTGAAGGGAACAATCCAAGAGGAAGGGATGACAATCCTAAATATATATGCACCACATACAAATTCCCCCAACCATACAAAACAAATATTAATGGACATCAAAAAACAAATAAGATCTAATACACTTGTATTGGGGGCTGACAATACCCCATTATCACAATTAGACAGAACATCTAGACAAAAAATTAACAACAAAATTCTAGAACTGAACCAACCTATTGCACAAATGGATTTAATAGATGTTTACTGAGTGTTCCACCCCACAAAACCAGAATAAACATTCTTTTCAGCTGCACACAAGTCATTCTCCAAAATAGACCATATGCTACCTCATAGGACATGTCTAAGTATATGTAAAAGAATTGAAGTTACCCCTGTATGTTAGACCATAGTGCAATAATATTGGAGATCAATGAAATAAGTAACAGTAAAACTCCCACAAACACATGGAAACTGAATAACACATTCCTGAACAACCAATGGGTCACTGAGGAAATTAAAGAAAAAATTAGACAGTTTACACAAGTAAATGAAAATGCCAGTACAACATATAGGAATCTATGGGACACGATGAAATCATTTCTATGTGGGAAATTCACAGCAGTGAATGCCCATATAAGGAAAACAGAGAGAACTCAACTAAATAACCTAATGCAGAACCTCAAGCTCCTAGAACAAGAAGAGCATAAAAAACCCAAAGTTACTACAAAAGAGGAAATTATAAAGATCAGAGCAGAAATCAATGCAATGGAAACTAAGAAAACAATGGAAAAAATTATGAATAAAAGAGTTGGTTTTTTTAAAGAATAAATAAAATCAATAAAAGCTTAGCCAAAAATTATCAAAGCAAGGAAAGAAATGGCTCAAATCCATGCAATCAAGAATGAAAAAGGTGAAGTCACAACAGATACAGCAGAAATCCAAAGCATCATCAATACCTACTTTGAGAACCTGTACTCTAATATAATGGGAAACACAGAAGAAATGGACAGATTCGTAGATACATACAAATTGCCAAAGTTAAATGAAGATTTAAAAATTCTAAACACCCCAATTACAATGAGTGAAATTGAAAATGTAATAAAAAATTTACCAAAAAAGAAAAGCCCAGGTTCTGATGGGCTCATTGCTGAATTCTACAAGACATTTAAAGAACTATTGCCCAGACAGGCAGGGCTTCCCATGCCCTACCGAGGTCCTGAGTTGCACAGAACATACTGAATCAGCCCGCTGCAGACAGCCAGGTCTGCCCACGCAGACCAAGGTCCCCAGTCACACGGAATATGCTGAATCAGCACAATGAACACTGAAAGGTCTGTGCACACCCTACTGAGGTCCTGAGTCCTGCAGAAGACACTGAATCAACCTGCTGCAGACAGGCAGCCAGCTGGTTCCACACTGCAAATACGCAGAGGACACCAGACCACCAGACCAAGGTACTGAGTCCCACTGTTTCCGGCCCAGAGGTAGGGGCTTCTGAGCCATTGTCCCACTGTTCCTGGTCCAGAAGAAGGGGCTTTGGGGTCACCATCCCTACCGCTGCTCCCGGCACCTGTCCCACCTCTCCCAGCTCAGAGGAGGTAATCCCTGCAGGCGCTAACAGCCCCCGACCCCAGTAGAAATGAGAAAGTATGTAAATAAGTCTCAAAACCAGACTTCCAGATCACCTACAGAAACCCCAAAGGGAAAGGAGATGGAACACTCTGATACTCAACCACCTGGACCCACTGAACTGGCAACAAATTGGATCCGGAAAAAATCAAATCACAAATAATTTCTCAGATAACAGGAGAAATTGTGCCCTTAGTGCAAGACATGATTAATAAATCTAGAGAGGAGCTCAGGAACATGATGGAATCCCAACAAAAGAAACAAATGGAATCCATAAAACAGATCCAAATAGATTTCCAGGACATGAAAGACTCCATTGAAAGTCTACACAGCAGAATGAGCCAATGTGAGGGCAGAAGTGCAAGTATAGAAGATAAGATTGCAATTAGTGACCAGGGAAAAGAAAAATTGCTTCAAAATTATAAGGGAACATGAGAAATCAAAACAGCAGCTGCTAGGTGATGCAAAGAAGAATAACATAAGACTGCTTGGGATCAATGAAGAAACAGGAGAGAGTGGAGATGACATAAAAAATCTCTTCACAGAAATAATGGCAGAAAACTTCCTAAGCAGGGGAAAAGAACTTGACATACAGATAAGTGAGGCATATAGGACTCCAAATAGCCCTGATCAAAAAAAATCTACACATAGGCATAGAATTGTTAAGATTCCAGAAACACAACAGAAGAACAAAGTTCTCCAAGCAGTCAGAGAAAAGAAACAAATCACATACAAAGGAAAGCCCATCAGAATCACAGAAGACTTCTCAACACAAACCATCAAGGCAAGAAGAGGTTGGAGTGACATATTCCAAGCACTAAAAGGAAACAGACTCCAACCCAGATTGATGTACCCTGCAAAACTATCTTTCAAAGTTGGTGGAGAAATAAGATACTTTCATGACAAAGAGCACCTTAGGAACTTGGTGAATACTAAACCAGCACTCCAAAGAATTTTACACAATACCCTAGGAATAGACATTGATGATCACAACCCCAGGAAGCAAAGCAGAATGAACCCATCTGGCATGACAAGAAATTAAATGTAAATGGGGAGAAAGCAACAAAAAGAAAAAGTCATGGCAATGACAAGTCAATACCTTTCAGTTATAACCATCAATGTTAATGGTCTCAATTCACCAATCAAAAGAAATAGACTGGCAGAATGGGTCAAGAAGCAAAATCTAACAATATGCTGTGTACAAGAAACACACTTAATTCAAAAGGAAACTCATAGACTGAAAGTTAAAGGTTGGAAAACAATACTCCATGTGACAGGAACCAAAAAAAAAAAGCTGGAGTAGCTATCCTCTTTGCAGATCAAGTAGATTTCAAACCAACACTGATTAAGAGAAAAGAAGAAGGACACTACATCCTTGTAAAGGGAAGAATCCAAGAGGAAGAGATGACAATCATAAATATCTATGCACCAAACACTAGTGCACCCAACTATACAAAACAAATACTAACAGACCTGAAAAGTCACATATGCACTAATACAATTGTAGTGGGGGACCTCAACACCCCAAAGTCACAAATAGATAGATCAACTAGACTAAAAATAAGTAATGAAATACTAGAACTCAATCAAACTCTTGAACAAATGAACTTAACAGATGTTTACAGCATCTTCCACCCCACAAAATCAGAATACACATTCTTCTCAGCTGCACATGGGTCATTCTCCAAAATAGACCACATACTCACACATAGAACATGTTTAAGTAAGTGCAAAGGAACTGAAGTTATCCCCAGTATATTATCAGACCATAGTGTAATGAAATTGGAGATCCACAGCAAAAGAAACTCAAAAAATTTCATAAACATGTGGAAATTGAACAACACACTTCTGAATAACCAATGGGTCACAGAAGAAATTAAAGAAGAAGTCAGACAGATCCTTCAATTAAATGACAATGACAATACAACATATCGGAATCTATGGGACACAATGAAAGCAGTCTTATGAGGGAAATTCATAGCACTGAATAAACATATTAGGAAAACAGAATGAGCACAATTAATCTGATGCTGAACCTCAAGTTTCTAGAAAAAGAAGAACAGGACAACCCCAAAGCTCATACAAGGGAGGAAATTATAAAGATCAGAGGAGAAATCAATGCAATGGAGACTAAGAGAATGATACAAAAAATCAATGAAGCCAAGAGTTGGTTCTTTGAAAGAATCAACAAAATTGACAAACCTTTAGCTAACCTTGTCAGAAAAAGGAAAGAAAAGGTCCAAATCCATGAAATTAGGAACGAAAAGGGTGAAATGACAACAGACTCAGCAGAAATCCAGAGAATCATCAATACCTACTTCCAGAACCTATACGCCAATAAGATGCAAAACACAGAAGAAATGGACAGATTCCTAGATACATATGAATTACCAAAGTTGAATGAAGAAGACCTAAAAATTCTGAACAACCCAATATCAACCAATGAAATTGAAAATGTAATTAAAAACTTATCAATTAAGAAAAGCCCAGGCCCTGATGGCTTCACTGCTGAATTCTACAAGACATTTAGAGAGGAACTGCTGCCGCTACTGTTGAAACTCTTCAATGAAATTGAAAGGGAAGCAATAGTCCCAAATTCATTGCTGGAAGCAAGCATCACCTTGATCCCCAAAGCAGAGAAAGAGCCAAGAGAAAAAGAGAACTATAGGCCAATCTCACTAATGAACATGAATGCAAAAATCCTTAATAAGATAATGGCAAACAGAATGCAGAAGATCATCAAGAAGATCATACACCTGATCAAGTGGGATTCATCCCAGGGATGCAGGGATGGTTAAATATATGAAAATCAATCAATGTAATACACTATATCAATAGAACCAAGGACAAAAACCATATGATTATCTCCATAGATGCAGAAAAAGCATTTGACAAAATCTAACATCCATTCTTGATAAAAACCCTACAAAAAATTGGAATAGATGATCTCTACCTCAAACTGATAGAAGCCATCTATGAAAAACCAACAGCCAATATCATACTAAATGGTCAAATGCTGAAATCCTTCACACTAAAATCAGGAACAAGACAAGGATGTCCACTATCACCACTCTTGTTCAATATAGTTCTGGAAACATTAGCTATGACAATTAGACAAGAGAAAGAAATAAAAGGAATAAAGATAGGTAATGAAGAAGCCAAATTGTCATTATTTGCAGATGACATGATACTCTATATAGAAGACCCCAAGACTCCACCAAAAGTCTTCTAGACTTAATAACCAAATTCAGTCAAGTAGCTGGTTACAAGGTCAACACACAAAAATCAATACCTTTCCTCTACACCAATGACAGACTCACTGAGAGAGAAATAGGACAAATAATTGCTTTCACAATAGCATCCAAAAAACTGAAATACCTAGGAATCATCCTAATGAAAGAAATCAAAGACCTCTTCTCTGAAAACTATAGCACTCTGAAAACAGAGATTGAAGATGATATCAGAAAATGGACATACATCCCCTCCTCCTGGGTAGGAAGGATTACTATAGTGAAAATGGCCATACTTCCAAAACTGCTATATAGATTTAATGCAATTCCAATTGAGATCCCAGCAGCATACTTCATAGACCTTGAGAAAACAATCCAAAAATTCATTTGGAAGAAGAAGAGACCCAGAATAGCAAAAGCAATTCTAGGTAACAGAGACATGGCTGGGGGTATCAAAATCCCCAACCTGCAACTATACTACAAAGCTACTGTGGCAAAAGCAGCATGGTCCTGGCAAAGAAACAGATTTGAGGACCAGTGGGGTAGATTAGAAGATGCAGAAACAAGGCCAGACACACTCAGCCATCTCATCTTCAATAAAGGAGACAAACACCCTCACTGAAGGAAAGATAGCCTCTTTAATAAATGGTGCTGGAAAAATTGGGCTTCAGCTTGCCAAAGATTAAAACTAGGCCTGTATCTCTCACCATACACTAAACTAAAATCAAAATGGATTAATGATCTAAATATTAAAATAGAAAGTCTGAACTAGTTGGAACAGATGTTAGGTAGAATCCTTGAAGACATCGGTGTAGGAAAAGATTTTATGAATCAAACCTCAGTTGCCCGTGAAGTAGCACAGACAATCAAAAAATGGGATCTCTTCTTATTAAAAGGCTTCTGCACAGCAAGAGAAACCACCAGCGGTGTGAAGAAACAACCCACAATGTGGGAAAAAATCTTCACCTGCTCTTCCTCAGACAAAGGTCTACTATCTCAAATCTATAAAGAACTTAAAAAGATCAGACATCCCAAATTTAAAGACCCAATCGAAAAATGGGCATCTGAAATAAACAGACATTTCTCAGACAAAGAAGTAGAAATAGCTTATAAATACATGAAAAAATGTTCAACATCATTGGTCATTCAAGAGATGCAAATGAAAACAAGGCTGAGATTCCACTTCACTCCAGAAAGAATGGCTGCTATCATGAAATCAACCAATAACAAATGCTGGTGGGGCTGTGTGGAAAGAGGAACCCTGTTCCACTGCTGGTGGGAGTGTAGACTGGTGCAAGCACTGGGGAAATCTGTATGGAGATACCTCAAAGAACTAGGACTGGAAGTTCCATTTGACCCCACTATTCCACTGCTGGGTATCTTCCCCAAAGAATTAAAAGAATCATACCACAGTGATATATGTGCACCCATGTTCATAGCAGCACAGTTTGTAATAGCTAAAACTTGGAAACAGCCCAAATGCCCATCAACTGGAGACTGGATAAAGAAAATGTGTTTTTTTATAAAATGGAGTACTACTCAGCCATAAAAAATGAGAAATTAGAGACATTTATAGCTAAGTGGATGCACATTGAGGTGATACTCTTAAGTGAAATAAATAGGACAAACATGTGTAAATTCCAAATAGTTTCTCTGGTGTGACAAACTGAAAGTGGAAATGAGGATGAAATGTATAATAGGTAATGTGAAATAGGAAGAAAAGGGGCAAAGGGGAAGGAAGTGGGAGTTCTAGGGGAAAGGATAGAAGGGAGTGGGATTAATATGAGAAAATGGAAAAATAGGTACAAAACCTTTGTAAATAGGGAGGACTGGAGGTGTTGAAGGGAGGACTGGACAAGGTGAAAAATAAGAACCAAGAGTGACTATGTAAAGTTGTAAATTTCCAATGATGAATGTCATTATATTGTATACCTAAAATGTACCAATGATTAGAATGAATAATTGAAAATGTAAAATAGGAAGAAAAGGTCCAAAGGGGTAGGTGTAGTGGGAGGGGCAGGGGAAAGGAAAGAAGGGAAAGGAAAAATGATGAGAAATGGAAAAAATGGAAACAAAGTCTTTGTAAATAGGGAAGGGTGGAGGGCATGAAGGGAGGGCTAGGAATGGGGAAAAAATAAGAACCAAGATGCATTATATAAAGGTCCAATTCCCAATGAGAAATGTAATTTTGTTGTATACCTACAATGTACCAACAAAAGAATTTAATACAAAAAAAAAAAAAAAGAACTATTGCCATTACTTTTTAAGTTCATCAAGAAATTGAAAGGGAAGCAAAACTTCCAAATTCATTCCTGGAAGCAATTATCAGTTTGATTCCAAACCAAGGAAAGACACAACCCAAAAAGAGAACTACAGACCAATCTCACTAATGAATATTGATGCAAAAATCCTCAAAAATCTACTAGCAAACAGAATACAAAAGGCCATTGAGAATATCATACACCCTGACCAAGTCGGATTTATCCCAGGGATGCAAGGATGGTTTAACATTCATAAATCAAAAAACATAATACACTATATTAACAGAGTGAAGAACAAAAGCCATATGATCATCTCAATAGATGCAGAAAAGGCATTAGGCAAAATCCAACACCCATTTATGATAAAAACCCTACAGAAAATTTGAATAGAAGGTCTCTATCTCAACCTGATTAAGGCTGTGAAAAATAAACAACCAACATTATACTAAATGGTCAAAAGCTGAAAACTTTCACGCTAAAATCAGGAACAAGACAAGGATGCCCACTATCACCACTCCTCTTCTATATAGTTCTGGAAACATTAGCTACAGAAATTATAACAGAGATAGAAATAAAAGGAATAAAGATAGGAAAGGAAGAAGTTTAACTCTCATTATTTGCTGATGATATGATACTTTACATAGAAGACCCAAAAAACTCTACCAAAAGACTTCTGGATTTAATTGACAGATTCAGTAGAGTGGCTGGATATAAGGTCAATACCCCCCCCAATAGCCTTTTTATATACAAATAATAGACTCCCTGAGAGAGAAATCAGGGAAACAATTCCTTTTACAATATCATCCAAAAAAATGAAATATCTAGAAGTCAATCTAACAAAAGAAGCAAAAGACCTCTGTGCTGAAAACTATAGTACTCTGAAAAAGGAGACTGAGCAGAATATATGAAAATGGAAAGACATCCCTTATTCCTGGATGGGAAGAACCAATATAGTGAAAATGGCCATACTTCCAAAATTATTATATAGTTTTAATGCAATGCTGATTGAAATACTAACAATATAATTCACAGAACTAGAGAAAACAATCCAAAAATTAATTTGCAATCAGAAGAGACCTAGAATAGCAAAAGAAATTTGAGGCAACAGAGATATGGCTGGGGGTATTACAAGCCCCAACTTGAAACTATACTACAAAGCTACTGTGATAAAAGCAATGTGGTACTGGCAAAGAAACAGACCCAAGGATCAGTGAAATAGATTGGAAGATCCAGAAACAACTACAGATATGCTCAACCTCCTCATCTTTGACAAAGGAGTCAACCATCCTCATTGGAGGAAAGATAGCCTCTTTAATAAATGGTGTTGGAAAAACTGGATTTCAACCTGTCAAAGATTAAATCTAGACCCATACCTATCACCATGCACTAAACTGAGATCGAAGTGGATTAAAGATTTAAAAATCAAGACAAAAACACTAAATTTGCTGGAACATAAACTATGTAGAACTCTTGAAGACATTGGTATAGGAAAAGACTATATGAACAAAACCTCAGTAGCACAGGAACTAGCACAAAGAATCAACAACTGGGATCTCATGTTATTAAAAAGCTTCTGCACTCCAAGAGAAACCACCAACAGAGCTAAGAGACAACCTACAATGTGGGAAATAATTTTCAGCGACTGTTCCTCAGAGAAAGGTCTACTATCTAGAATATATAAAGAACTGAAAAAAATCAGACCCCCTAAATTCAAGGACCCAATTCAACAACTTGCATCTGAAATGAACAGACATTTCTCAGACAAAGAAGTAAAAGCAGCAAATAAATATTTGAAAAAATGTTCAACATCACTGGTTATTCGAGAAATGCAGATGAAAACACTAAAATTCCACCTCACCCCAGAAAGAATGGCTGTTATAAAGAAATCATCCAATAACAAATGCTGGCGGGGGTGTGGGGAGAAAGGAGCCCTTCTCCATTGTTGGTGGAAGTGTAGACTGGTGCAATCACTCAGGAAATCAGTATGAAGATACCTCAAAGAACTAGGCTTAGAGGTCTCATTTGACCCAGCTATCCCCCTGCTGGGTATTATCCCAAAAGAATTAAGAGAATCATACCACAGTGATATATGTTCACCTATGTTTATAGTGACACAGTTTGTAATAGCTAAAGCTTGGAAACAACCCAAGTGCCCATCAACTGGAGACTGGGTAAAGAAGATGTGGTTTTTTAATAAAATGGAATACTACTCAGCCATAAAGAACCAGAAATTGGAAACATTTATAGCTAAATGGATGCATATTGAGGCCATACTGTTAAGTGAAATAAATAGGACACACATGTGTAAATACCGAATAGTTTCTCTAGTGTGAGAAATGGAAAGTGTAATTAAGGAATACTCACAGATGAAATTGCCTAATAACAGATTTCTCGGATTGTGTTTCCATCGCATGTCATGACTGTATCAAAATTTAAATTAGGGAGAAGTTTGGCTTATGTGGAGTCTGCTAGCTAACTGGAGGTTTTTTTTTTTTCCAGACCACTATTTGTTCAATGTTGTTTTTGGAGATCTTTCTGAAACAAATCACATCCTCTGGTGTCTAATTGGTACTTGATATGTTTTTTTTAAGTTATAAGGAAAAATGTTTAAGTGCTTTTCAGTTTTGTTTTGGTTGAGTTCTACTGTATTTGAATATTATTGTAGTTTTTTTTCCCTTGCATTGTTCTTCTTTGAATGGTTTTAATTTCTGTATGTGTGTGTGTTTGATAATAAAGTTATTTTTAAATTTAAAGAAATTTGTAATTCTGAAACAGTAATCTAAATGTGATGTTTTGGTCAGTTCATTCACACTCAACTTACAAAATAAACTACATCTTATTTTAAAGAGCATATATGTATTGGAAGTACATTTCCATAACACAGTCATAATATTTCAAATACAAAATGCTTGTTCACATTCACAGCTATCCATGTAAAAGAGAGATCAATAACCATCTTACTGAGAATTTAAAATAGAAGATAAAGAGAAAAACCCAGGAAATCTCATACTAACACATAATTGAAAAGAGAATTTGAATGTTTTTTAAGGAGATGCTTGTAACTTCTCTCACGTAGAATAGACATTTTCATTAAATATGTTCCTCTGTAATAAATTGTATATTTAGTAAGGTTTTGTTGGCAGAGTCCCTGTGAGATGATCTATCAAGTTCAAACGCATCAATAAAAGTGACTTTAATATCTAGAAAAATACCGATGCAGCTGTTTGTTTTCCATGACTGCCAGTGACTCATAAATAAGAAGGTGAGGCCATCGTCCCTTGGGTAAAGTGGTTGTATTATCCTTTCTGTGACTCTCACACCAGTAAATCAGTTACTGACCCAATTTCTTACAAAATTGTGGCCTCTTTCGGACAACATTCCAATCTAAAACTATAATGCAACAAAGCTATTTACCAAGTAGGCAATATTTCTACATTGAAAGTTTAATTTTGAGGGTTTTATAATAAATGCTGGTTAATTAAAGTTTTGAGATTGCATCATTTTCCTCACTATGTATTGGGAAAGGATTTTTTTTTTTCCTGTGGAAGAGGCAACCAAAATGAAAATTAAGCCAAGGAAATCATGTCTGGAAATTGAATTTAATCAGCACTTTTCAAAGTCAATATTTTTATGTATTTGCTTTTACAAAACCTAGGTTATATTTATAGAGGTATGCATTATTCCCCAGAGAAGGTAGGTACATTTTTTGTAGTCCTAGAATCATGAGTAGAGTTGAAACTAAAATATGTCAACTTCCTCCCTTTAGAACTATGATACAACATACTTTATTATAATTTTATACAAGTTGACTGTGTCATGGAACTATTGCTCATATTGCTTCCAGGAGCAATGCTCCTCGGTGATTAGTTTTGCATGAATTCTCCTCCACCTAATTGAGTGCTGATACTGATGCCCTACAATCAAGATATGTATTTCTCATCTTTATTCTTTAGTTTGTATTATCTTTGTAATTTCCCCCTTTCAATGAAACTTTTTTCTTTGACTCTGAGACATCAGATAAAAAGTTTCTTATTACTCATAATTTTACAGAAAAAAATGAAGAAACTACCAAAATATATGCATCCCTAAATGTAAACAAATAAGTTCAAAGGACTAGCTTTTTTAACACTGTAACAAGCATAACATATACAAGGAGAAACTGGTTTTTCAAGCTCTGAAATATTATTTTCTGTGCTTTACTTTGTCAGCTTTCTGTCACTGTGAAAAAATCAATTTATTTAAAAAGAACAGAGACTTATTTTGACTCACAATTTTAGAATTTTCAGTGGATGTCCAGTTGGGCCTGTTCCTTTGGTCCTGTAAAGCCACCGTGCATCAGGGTAGGAGTGGCTGAGGACTACTCACCTCAGGGCACTCAGAACAGAGAGGAAGAGCCTGGGTGGGCCAATATCCCCCTTGGTCATACACTCCCAGTGACCTAATTTTCTTCCTCTACATTTCACTTTCTAATGTTTCTACCACCTAATAACTCCACAGGAGAGGACTAAGCCTTTAAGTGGGACTTGGAGAGAACATTCAGAACCATACCGTGTCACCAGTCTTTTGTCTTTTATTTCACTGTCTATAGTGAAAAGTACTTTTCTACTTTCATATCTAACCTTAGTATTTCTTTCTGTAAGGAATAAAAGGTTAAATATTAATTTATGCTTTAATAAGACAATTATTTCCACATGCCTCACCTTCAAAAGATATGTAATTAAAAGATTTAATGCATGTTAATGGAGTTAAAGATATTTGCAGCACTTGAGAGAAAGAATTTGGGGAGCCTTAATCCTCTCTTGTAATCCTGAAAAAAAAAATCTGCAAAAGCTTCATTATGTGTCTGCCTAGTATGACTCTTTTCCTACTCGTAATACATATTTTCTAACAAAGGTCTTGAAAGTCATCACAAAGAAAACCATTACAATGGTGAATATCATTCACTTTATAAGTATACTGGCATCAAATAATTTTAAATCTGTTTAAATAAATCTTGAAAGATAGTACTTTATATTTAATGATATATTTTTTAAAATTTATAACACACATAGTATGCTACAAGGAGAAAGGTGTGTGTTTCTTTAAGGAGATTCAGATCTTGTGTGATTATTGGATGAATGAGGAAAAAGCTTCTTAATTATAAATTCTGTCATTTTAACTGTGTGTATTTATTTGTTCGAGTACAATGCAGGGACATTGAAGATTTTAATTCACCCTCTGGATCTGAGTGTTCCATACCATGTTATTGACAAGCTTTTTAATGTTCCAAAACACTGCATCTCAAAGAGCAGTGCATTTAAATGAAAAAAGAAACAAAGAAAAAAGCAGTGAATCTTTATCTGTTTCTGTTCAAAAAATTTCTATCATCAAAACACTTTTTCTGATAAGTTTAACACAAAGACATCAGTATGCACAGCTGTTAACTTGGAACTTTCATATTTTGTGTGCAGAATCAAAGTGATTTATCTGTGAACTCATTTTAGAAATAGTTATAGAAGATAAACCCACTCATGTAAAATTTTTTAAAAAGCACCAAACTTCCATTGTTGTCTTCAACAAAGAAACAAATTGTAAGTCAGCCATTTGATACATTTTTTTTCATTTTTCAGATATCAGATTTACAACCATATGATATTTTATAATGACAAGTGTTTAGCACATAACTTATACACTTAATACATATATTTGGACCTTCTCTATTTCAAACTATATAATTTAATTACGTACCATGAATATTTATCTCCACCCACACCTTAATATCTGATTAATTTTCTAATATAGGACACTCCTAAAACTTTAATATCAAGCAAAGAAGTTGTATCCTAATATGTATGTGTCACATGTATTTTTTTATTTGATCTTCAATTCTGTGTAAACTAAATGTAGGTATTATTATTTCCACTCATGGAAATTGAGACTCAGAAAAGCAATGTAAAATGTCAATATCACACCACTGAGATTGCCAAAATTGTGTTTTTATTCAGATATTTTTGAGAGCTTGTTTGGAGGTTGTAGCAGGGGAGCGCAGCTACTCATACACCCTTGACCAAGGAAATGGTCCTCCTCTATCGGGGGTGGTCGTCCTCTTCGACCCAGCGTGCAGCTTCGGGAGGGGCGCACATGGAGCGGTGAGGGAGGAAGGGGACCCCCGCCTAGCCAGACAGATCAGCCAAATCAACCCTGGCGATCAAGAGGGTGACAGATGTCGCAGCCAGGTCGCCCTCACATCCAAAATATTTTTCACATATAATATCTTACTTTCCTCCAGTAATAGCAAAAATACATGTTTGTTAATATTAAAGTGTCTTAATAATGTCAAGGAGATTAATTATTCATTTATTACTTATATAATACTTGAGATAAAATTTTTTTAATGTTACTGTATTCTATAAAATACTACATTATCCTAGCCTCTGTCTTCTTCATAGCTATCTGTCTTCACTCCTTTTACTCTTTACACTTACAACACACAATGATCTTTATGGTTCCTTCCACCTTTTTCTGTCACAGCCTAATCCCTGGGAGTAGAATACTTTCTCCTTTCTCATTCCTTTCAAATTATTTCTAATTCATTATTCAGTTCTTCAGTCAACATCTCTATTCCTGAGACATCTCTGCCTCAAATTTCATTCTCTGATATATAATCACTAGGAAAACTTTTTCATTGTGATTTGCATAGATTGCAATTATTAAGATTTTAGTGTAATTATTCTTCTGAATTTTATTTTCCCCTAGACTATCATTTCCTTGTAGGCATAGAGTGAGTCTATGTTGTTTCATCATGTGTCTTAATTGCATTTATTTCTCACACAGAGTAGATAATCAATTATTGAGTAGAGTGAATTCATGAATAAATAAATTCTTCAAATTTCAATAGTTTGGAAACATACTCCTCCAATTGAATTAAGAGGAATAAGTCTGGTCTTTTCAAGGAGCTTACTTTCAAAATACTGTTGAAAATTCCCAAAGGGCACAAATATGCTCTCAAATATTGGAAGATAATTTGTAAGTCTGAAATCTTACATGTCTGTTTTCAGCAGTGCTTGAAAGAAGCCTATGTTAATGTCACATATTTGTTTAAAGTTGCACTAGGCATCAATCCATTTTCAGTTCTACCTGTAGAGATGAGTATGTACCACTAATCCTTTCTCATCTTGCATGTCAAACAAGTACCTGTCTCTCCTTAAGGGAAGGACTGCTCACAGCACTCATTGTGAAAATATTTACTTTTCTGTAAAAATTTGGCAGTGTGCTTCAAAAGAAATTTAAAAAGAAAGAATTCTTTTATCTGTGTTATTCTCTAGAAGAAACTCAGGAGAATTAAAACAAACTTGCAACAAAATTAAAATTTCTAAAATTATGCACTCTGAAGGATGTGAAAATATTATACCATGATATGAGGATGATATTATTTAAAAAGAACACTCAAATAATAAAAAGGCACCTTGCAAATTTAAAGTATGATAGAAAAGAATTAAAAGATAATATAGAGGAAATTGTGCAGAAAATAGAATAAAATAACGAAGAGATGAAAATGAACTAGAATACAAATTTGTGTTTTAATAATTTGTGAATAAAAATGGTACATGTATAAATATACAGGTAGGAATAAATTATGGGAAAAACAGAAAGAATAAAATTATCAGTTACTAGGGCTGGGGATTTAGCTCAGTGGTTCCGCCACCTGCCTCACAAGCAGAAGGACCCGAGTTCAATCCCCGGTACCAAAAAACAAAAACAAAGTAAATAAATAACAAAAAAAATTATCAATTACCCAAAACTTTTCTCTAAACCTGAGAACAATGGTCCCCATTTTGAAGAACTCATGAACAGTACTAATTAAAAATATGTTTCATAAAAATTATTCACATCCATAATAAAGAGATGCCAAAAACTCCAAATATAGCAAAAGGAAACAAATAAATGAAACAAGAAATTGTCCACACATAAATAATTAAGAATAACAATAGAATCTTACTTTATAGTAAGACTAAAAGGCAGATTCAAGGGAACATAAGCTTCACAATTTTGAATGAAATGATTGCCAGCATAAAATTTAAATCTAGCCAAACAAAAAAGTGTGAAGGTACAAAAACATTTTCAGATATTCAAATTCTGAAAATAAAAAAAGAATTCTTATACTACTGGAAAAGGAAACATGCTTTATCGAAATTAGGAGGATTGGGCTGGAGATTTAGCTCAGTGGTGCCTCCGCCTGCCTAGCAAGCATAAGGTCTTGAATTCAATCCCTGTTCCAAAAAAAAAAAAAAAACTATTAGGATTAAAGAAACATGAGCACATAAAATTCTCAAAACACAGTGCTCAACACAACATGGGGCAAGGAGAGATTCCAGAATAACAGTAAGAACAAAAAATAACTCAAAATGACAGTAGGATATCTGACCACAATGTAAATTATTCAGATTACAGCAGGAGGAGGGGCAGTTACAAGGAGTATTCTTACATTAATCAATGAATTTATGCTTTGTTTTGAAGATAAAACAAGTTTACAAGTGATGTGGAGTTTTGGTTGAGAGTTTGGAAAAATTTTGTGATTAAAAAATAGAGTAATGAAAAAAGAATATTGTTATCAAATTCATATGATTGAAAAACAAGAAAATTATATTGCATTGGAGAATTTAGCTGTGGAAATTACTGACTAGTAACATAACAGAAATCCTGAATACTGATATAAATGAAAAGTAAGAAGATTGTACTGAGAGGATGAGAGATGGAGTGAGAATAGAAAGACAGAATATTATACAATATAAGACCTCCTCTGAGAAAAATCAATTTATCTAAAGCAGAGTTAAATAAATGGTGAACACTATGACAGCTGTGGCAATGAGTAGTGACAAACTAGAAAATCACAGGTCAAGGGGGAGCTCTGTCCTTAAGAACTTTTTGAATTTATTTAGTGTGTCAACCTATGATCTTAAGGACAGCAATGAAAATATAAATTAATCAAAAGATATTTTAAAAGGTAAACTATCAGCTCACATGTAAGGTTGTTTCTCCTTCCCTTCTTCTTGAAGTATGCAGTGGCCATCTTCATATAATAATGCAAAAATATAAATTTTCCATATAATGGAGAAAGGGAAAAAAAATGGAACTGAGATTATTTTCCTGGATTTTCTTCTAGGGGTTGGGAGGAATGTTTTAACAAAGTACTTACTAATGTATATATTTTAAATTTCTTTTATGCTGTGGATCAAAGGATCAAATAAGGGCCTTGCACATTCCAGACCTGCCTTGTATTGTTAGTTAGTAGATTTAACCCTTGAGAACACTTTTACATTTACAGAAAATTTGAGGAGATAGGAGAATAGAAATAGATCCCATATAGCTGAATAAAACATTTTATCACTGATATCCTCTAAAACATTTGTTATAATGAAGAAATTTAATGTTGATCAATTAACTAAATTCCATAGTTTACAGAAGATTCACTCTTTGTGGTGTGCATCTGCTTTTCATTAAATATTTATTGCAATTTATATTAATTGATACATAAAAGCATCAAAATTATACATTTAATGGGATGCTATGAGTTTTGACCAAATATAATGGAATATATTCATAATTGCAGTCTCATAAAAAAGAGTTTCATCAACTTAAAACTTCATCATTCCCTTTTCTCCACCTATATAGACTCCTGGGAGGCATATGGTTAGAATGATAAAGTATCTTTTGTGATTTTTTTTCATTAGCAAGATTCTTCCATGCCTTCTAGTACATTTTTCTCTATATAATATTCTTTAAATGGATATCCAAGTTCATTTTTTTATTCTCTCATTGAAGGGAATTATTGATTGCTTCCTTTCTTTTCGGTTATATCAGTAAAGTTACCGCCACAAAGATTTATGTTCAGTTATTTTAGCTTTTTAAAATTAACACATAATAGTGTTTATCAAGCACAAAAATATGTTTTGAACTGTACTTACATTATGGATTTGTTAAATCTGGCTGGTTAATTAATGCACTGCCATATATTGCTATCATTTTTGTTTGAGACCACATAGCATTTCTTTTCTTTTCATATTTTTGAGAATATAATTTACCATCATTACTATAGTCAGCTTGCTATATAATAAATTACTTGAAATTTATTTCTTCCATACAACTATTATGTATCTTTTCATTAACATATTCCTTTCCCTCATTACGACTCCTGCCTTTGGTAACCAACATTCTTCATTCAACCCAACATTCTTCATTCAACTTCTGTCCCACAAACATTCTATTATTCCATACATATGTGACGTCATACTTGGTACTTGGCTTGCTTTTGACTTAGAAGTACTGCATTTAAATTGACCTTTTATTTGTGTCTTTGTTTTGGGTCCACATTTTTAGCTTCCCCTTTGTTGGAAAATATGAGGGACTCATCTTTATTTTCTGTTATTTTTTATTTTAATGTGATACAGGTAGATATTAATAAAAATATACAAAAAGCATTCTTCTATGAAAAATAAAACAAAATAATTAGAGAATAACAACAGTTAGTATACAGTGTATAATAATCTTAAAAGAATGGCTAAAATGTAACTCAGAGTACAAATCATATACTAAAAAAGATGTACTTCTCTTTCTATGCCAGCGTTATTTCACTTGACATTAAATCCTCCAGATTTATCCTTATTGTCACAAATGATAGGATATCTTTCTTTTTTATGGCCACATAGTATTCCATTGTGAACATATACCACATTTTCTTTCCATTAATACTTTGGTGAACATTTAGAGTGATGCTATAAATTGACCACTGTGAACAGTCCTGGAAACATATGGGAGTGCATATGGCTCTTCAACTACTAATTTCATTTTATACAATTAGATGCCCATACTTAGATTGCTGTATGTATGGCAGTTTTTAATTTTTTGAGGCATTTCCATACTGTTTTACATTATGACTACACAAATTTACATTCTTACCCACACTGTTTAAAGGTTTAGATGAGATCATAGGAGTACAGCACCCACAGTAGGATTAGAGACCTTATAAGAAAAGATACAACGGAACCCATTCTGTTCACGATGTAAAGATCATTGAGCTAGAGAGATCAGAAACTGACCTTGCTGGTACCTGTATCTCACTTCCTGGGTGTGAGAAATAAATGTTATTAAATCACCCAGTTTATGATATTTTTTTCATAGCTCCCCAAATTAAAATAAGGAGAAAGGATGCTTTTTTTTATATCTTCTAATATCTGTAAGATGTTTCATGAAATTATTATCAATTCACCTTTAATATTTTGTATAATTTACTCCATACATAGTTTAAACCTGGTGATCTCCTATTTTAATATTTAGAACAGATATAATCCAATTTAGAAGATCAAGTTCTACTTGTGTTAACTTTGCTAGTTTATTTTTTCCAAATAATTCATCCATTTCATCTAATTTAATAAATGTGGGAGTATGCATTTATTCATAATATTCTTTTGTTATCCTTTTAAAGTCCATAGGATGAATGGTAATGAACTTTTATCTCATATGTCAGCAATTTGTATCTTCTCCCTGTTTTCCTTGGTTAGCTAGATAAGACTCTTTGCAATTTCATTGATATTTTTGAATAACCGGTGTTTGCTTTCACTGACTTTTCTATTAATTTATTGTTTATAATTTTGTTAATTTATGCAAAGTTTAAATTTATTTTCCTTTGTTTCCTTCAGGTTTTTATTATTCTTTCTCTCTTTTCCTTTAGTTAGAAGTTTAGATATTTATGATTTTAGAATTGCTTTCTAATATACAATCCCAATGGTATGGAGTTCTGCGTAAATGTTTTTATCAGCATCCTTTAAATTTTAAGAAATCATTTTTATTTTCATTTACTTCAAAGTATATTTTTCATTTTCTCTTGAGATTTCTTCTTTGATGTACTATTGCTTAAAAATTGGTTTAATCTAAATATTTTGAAATTTTTTAACTTAAACTTTCTGTAATTGACTTCCGGTGGAATACCATTGTCTTCTGAGAACATATTTTATATGATTTTAATTTTACTAAATTTGTTAAGGTGTGTTTTATGACACAGCATTTGAAATGTCATTGTTAATGTCCCATTTGAACATAAACGTAAGTTAGATTCCTTTGATCTGTCTTGGTTTTCAGTTTAACTATATTTCTCCTGATTTTCTGCATTCTTATCTATCAATTAGCAATAGAAGGGGTTTCTAACTGTTCAACAATAATAATAGTGGATTTGTTTATTGGTTCTTGCATTGTTATCACATTTCAAGTCACATGTTTTCATATTCTTCTAATAAGTTATACAAGTTAAGATGTATAATGTCCTTACAGGGGATTGACCCCTTTATTATTACATAATGCTTTTTTTGTCCTGATAATTGTCTTTGTTCTGGAATCTGCTTGGTGTAAAATAATTATAGCTATCCTAACTTTCTTTTGTGTCATGTTATCCAAGATGTATATTTCTCCATCCTTTTACATTGAAACTTCTCTGAGCCTTTTTCTTGAAATTAGGCTTTGTGTAGAAAATGCCTAATGAAAATGTCTTTTATTCAACTGAAAAGCTCAACTCTTAATTGGTATTTTTAGGCCATTCATATTCAAAATCATTTCTGGTAGAACTGGATTTACATCTAGCATATTTGAAAATGTTTTATCCTCTACACTGCTTGTTTTTTAATCTTCCCTTTCCTTCTTCCTTCTCTAGTTAAAAACCTTTTTTTCTAATTTTATTGTAGTTTCTTTTTTTGTTTATCTTACATTCTTTTTTTTTATCATTACATGTTTTCACTAATCTATGTTCACTAAAATACCACTTCACAAGTAATATAGGTACCTTAAAAAGTCTTCTTGATTCCTCTCTCCAGTTTCTCATATAAGCTCTCATTCATTTAACATATCTATAAAACATAAATGTTTGTTATTATTTGAAATAGAATTTTCTATTGGACAACTTAAGGATATGAAAAAGAATATTTTACTTTTCCTACATTTATTCATTTGATCTTTGTAGAGTTTCTGACCAACTTTACAGACTTTTTTTTTTTTTTTTTTTGGCAAGGTAAGTCTTCAGAAAACAAATTCCCTTGGCTTTTATTTTTCAACATTTGTTTTCTCCTTCACCTTCAAGAATTATTTTGCTGAATAAATACTTCTAGATCAATGGGGCTTTACTTTTAACATTTTAGATATTTACCTTATGTAATATATCCACAATCTGTCATATCTAAGGCTAGTTCTGATCTTTAATTGTTCTTTTCAGACTATGTCTTTTCTTGTCTTTCAGCATGCATTACAGTATTTTAGAAGCCATGCATGATGAATCAGGTAATTGAAACCATGGCAGACAGATTGTGAGGTTTTATTTGTATTTCACCAGGAATTAGGCGCTGTTGAATGTTTTGTATTGCTATTCATGCCAGAGGCTACAGTTTCTTCTAGTTTCCTCAGTTTTACTTTTCCCCCATCACTTTTGCCTTTGGTTTTGATTTACCTAAAAATTTCTACTTAAGCAAAACTTTTCTGCTCTATTAGAAGTAATCTTCACTCTTATTGTATTAGGATCTTATTGTTATGGAGTTAAAATCTTGGACAAGGAAGGTATTCTATATGTTTTAATTAAAGCTCTATTTTTTCATTGAACCCGAACAATAGACTATGACTTAAAAGTGTTTCTTAGTCTTTATGTATTTCCTCCTATGTGAGATAAGAAAGCTGGAGACAACTGGACTTGTCTAATAACCTCTCTTTGTCAATCAAATAAGACTCTAGTAAAATAGGTTCACTTAGAGTAGAAGCCTCTGTTTTAGATAATATTGCAAAGATATTTAAAAATTGTTACACTTTTCCCTGACCTTTTACCAAAATGTTAAGTTTCCTTTTATCCTGTCTTAAATGTCAGATTTGTCTCTAGTTTTCACCATGAGAACCTGGAGGGGCTACGGTGGTAAGATCATCTGTCTTTCCCTACCCTTGCACTTCAGCAGTGCTTACTCAAGTGACCCACCTTCATCTTTCACCAATTGTCAAGAGTTTTCCTCATGTCTGCATTCCCATGAGTGGCACCTGTTCACAGGAAGCTGATCTTGGCTGTGGCTTCTCTATTTATCTGTCTTTCTAGAGTTCAGGGTGGCAGCATATACTGGGACCTCTTTTTTTTTTTTAAGATTTAAGAGAAATCATTCATTTTAGTTCTTCAATTTTTTTTTCTCGTTGTGAGGAGAGAAGGCATGACTTGGAAGTTCTTTTTCTGTTATAGCTAAAACAGGAAGTCTGGTCTAGCACTTTTATTAAATATTGTAGCTGACTGTCAACTTGTGGAGTTTGGAGATTGTGGACTATCTAGGACAGAGTCTTGCAATAATACACCCACAAAACAAAGCAGTTAATAAATATAATGTACTTTTCTAAACTTGGGAATTAGGGTTTTTTTGTTTGATCTTGATTTGTTGATATATACTTCCAAAAAAGTAAGATTGGCTTTTTTTCTTATTTGATACCATTGCAACAACTACAATTGTGTAAATAAATGGAAATTGATGTAAAACAAATTGAAATTTGTTTCAATAGAATTCAAATTATTTTTTAATTCATTAAGTTTATTGGTACATTTTAGATATAAAATATGACATTCCATCATTTGGAATTTGTACCTTTACAAGATATATATTGGTTCTTATTTTTTCCCTATTCCACTGCCTTCCCTTCTACCCCTCCAGCTCTCCCTATCTACAAAGACTTTACACTTTTTATTTTTCTCATAATTATTCCTTTTTACCTGTACCCTTTGCTGTAATTATTATTTTGTCTCACAGATATCAATACAACAAATGAGTCTTTGCTTATTTCCAAATACAAAAAAGTGATGTGATATTTCTATTTTTTACGAAAAAAATTATTATAAACCAAACAAGATAATCTAATTATATTTATCTTATATATTATTGTGTGCAATCATCCAATAATTTTATATTATCAGAAAATCTCCAAGTTATTTATGATATTAACCATAACTGCATTATCAAGTAGCTCTTACATTTACTTTTTGACATTTTATGAGATTAAAAATATTTACTTTTCTTCTCTAAGAAATGGGCACCAGGCTAACCTCAAGTTCCATGTTGAAATACAATTTATAGAAAACCAAAGCAAAGAACTCTCCATATTTTCTTTATATTTGTTAGAATATACCATTTCTTAGCATCCTGAGAAATAAAATTCAATAAAAGAAATTTTTACATATAGGAAAATAAGGATTTTGCAGCAAAATGGAGGATGTGTGTTTTTCTTTCTCTTTTTAAGAAATATATCTAACTGCTCCTGTATATTTATATATAGATATGTTCCAGTCACTGTGACTACATAATAATTCACACACATGCTCACATTAAGAATAATATATTAACTTTTGCTGTAATATACCTGTGTTTGATAACTATTTCTCTATAAATATAAGAAATATATCAGTTTCAACAATCCTAATCCCAAATCACTTTTAACCACACAACCTATATTTCATTCTTGCTGATAAGTATCATAGAAGTGAAGGAAATATATTATAGAAGTAACCTGACTCAATAAGTTATTTTTTCTAAATGTCAGAAGGAGGAGGTCACACTTTGTGCATTCAATTTTTTTTTGCAAGTAGAGACTGTCATATACACATCTATTTTAGTTCATTTCTAAGCAGGACAAAAATAGTATTTTCATCCTTTTGAAAAAAGATTTAAAGCAGAATTAATTGCAGATAGACACTTTCTGAACATTACAAAACAGGGAAATTTGCATGTGGCTAATTGTGACAGGTGTGTTTACACAAATCTGAACCAAACTCAGCTTTATGAAATCATTTCTTTCTATTAAAGTGGGATGCATCAGAGAAGAAAATGAAATATTTAAATCCATCTCTTTCCTCTTGATTAGTGAACCCAGCCCAGTCTCTCATGAAGCACCATCTGTTCTCTCAAACACAATCATAGATAAACTTTATCAAGACTGGAAGGAATCATGTGAAACCAAAAAGAAACAACAATAAGAGTAGCTTAGTGAAATTGTATGACAAACTAGAAAGAAAGACCACATCATCTTTCAAAATAAAATCTCTGAGCTACTGTATGCAAAGCCAGAAGCTTGTGAAAAAAATTCTTATTTCTAAAATATACAGCAATCTCAGAGTTGCTTAATGTAAACTTTGTCAGATAGTAATATTTATGAGAAAATTGGAAAATGATTTATATAATACCTAATTTTATATAAAAATTAAGCTACTGACAAACTGGAAATTTAAGTAATATTATTAAAACATTTTATACTGATCTATTGGTAGGTTACAATTTTCAGTACGCTATCTTTTCTGGTAGATAAACTCAAAATTGTTTCTTATGATTTGACTTTGGGTTTCTTTACAATCTTTCTTTAAATTAAGACCATCTTGGTTAGCACAAATATGTGCAACCTGTAGCACCTGTTTAACTTCTGAACATGACCATAAGACTACTACTACTTAACTTATGCACAACTGCTCTAAGAGACAAACAAAAAAATGTCATCTCAAGTGACTGAAAGAAGCTTCACCACTCTGTGTAGGATTTCTCATTTTCCAATAAAGCCTGGGCAGCTTGGATTCCTAAGTGATGAGCATAAGCAATGCTCTGTGCTAACCTGTAATGAGCATTAATGTTCAAGAAATAAACTGTGCTATTTGAATTACCAAAATTATTAGCTTTTTCTTTTTTAAATTTTCATGTTATTAATATAATTTTGCAGTATATACTGATTACATTCCTTGTGGGGTGTTGGTACATGTGCATAACATAGTTTAATTCTTTTCTCATCTGCTTCTTTTCCCTTCCCCCATCCCTCCAGCCATTGGTATTCTAGGTATTCCTAGTATATAAAAGAATTGACTATGTAAATTTTTGTATTATAATAAACAATACCTCTAGGATACTCATTTTCATTTTTTTAATTTTTGAAATAAATATGTAAGATAAACATTTGTTATGGAAGATAAGTAAACCCTAAAGCAGAAATGAAAATTCATAGCTAGAGGCTATGAAAATTCATAGAAGGGGCTGTGAATTATTTGAGCTATTCTGTGTAACATTTTGTCAGAAAAACAGAGTTTTTATTTAGTGTAATTATGATATCCACTCTATAGGCTATATTTCATAGAAGTAATAGTAAAAAATGTGATTGTGAAAGACATAGGATAACAATAAATATATTTATTTTCATATAGCCAGGACCAGAGAAAATATCTAGAAATTAAATAAATTCCAGAAATCTGTTCATCTATTCATGAGCTCGTTATTAACTGATCCACCAAGAGACAAGATGAGATACTCATTTGCTGCAATGCAAACTTTATTTTATTTTTCATAACTTAGTAATTTGCTGGATATAAAAAAATCGGTGAATTTTATATATTAATGGACATTATAAAGTAAGACAAAACAGTATCCAAGAGAAACATATTAATTAAATTTTTCTACTAATATAACTATCCTAAAATATTCATCTTGTCCAGAAAAAATAACAATTCACCATGGATTTTAAATAAAATTGTACAATTCATTTTAGGTGGAGAAACATAAAATGATATGTAACATTTGACAAAATTAAAAGTATGTTTAGGTTAACCCATATTTGGTAATAATAATATTTATAGTTACTTATCTTTGTTCTTTCAATTTAACATACAAATTCTTGGCTTACATAGACACTTTCTGAACATTGTGTTTGCCTTTGAAAGTCAAAGGTAGAATCCTTCTTAGATTGTTCAGAATTTTTACTATAAAGTGATGTTGAATTTTATCAACTTCCTTTTCTGCATCTAATGGTGTGATTATATTTTTGTCCTTATTTCTATTGATATGGTACATCATGTTCATTGATTTATGTCTGTTGAACCATCCCTATATCTCTGTTATGAAACCTAGTTACTCATGGTGAAAAATCTTTTAAATATATGTCTGTATTAGTTTGTTAGTATTTTCTTTAGAATTCTTGCATCTGTGTTCCTGAGGGATCTTGATCTGTTGCTTTCATACTGCAATTGTCTTTGGTTCTGACTTCTTATAAGGGTAGTGATAAAATTGTAAAGTAAGCACTGAAGAATTTCCTACTCTTCAATTATTTTTGAATAATTAAAAAAGAATAGATACTTGTTATTTTTTTTAAATGTTTGGTAGAACATTTAGTAAATTTCTCTGGTCACAGGCTTTTCTTTTTTTGGGAGATTTTACTACTGATTCAATCTTACTGCCTTATAGTGATCTTTCAGATTTTCAATTTGTTCATGATTTAATCTTCTAAGATATAGATATTCAGGAATTTATCCATTTCTTCTAGGTTACCCAATTTATTGGTATATTATTGTCCATAGTAATCTCTAATGATCCTTTGTTTTAGATTTTGAGAGGTTTTTGTTTTGGATATGCGATTATATCAAGATTATTAAGGAATAAAGTGATAGTGACATGAATTACTCATGTCTTAGTCTAAAAAATATTAACTTCTTCCTCCTTAGTCTAATCTCTACCTCATCATTGATTCGACTCCTCATTCCTTGAAATAAAACTTTTTTTCAGACTATTTTCAAAAAATATTATTCCTTCTAGTGATCTTGAAAGTTTTATCAGGCCATTATATAACTGTAAACTTTATCAAGAGTGAGTGACAATAAACATTTCTCAATTGTGTATCGGAGTCTTTACTGAATCACTTATATTCTTATAATTTTCAGAATAATAACTGGATAGAATAATACTTCTGATGGCTAACAAAATGGAAGCCGAGTCTCAGAGATACAGTGTCTGTCTTAATATCATACTACAAATAGACACAAAAATTTTCAAATTAGTGGTTTTCAAAGTGTTTCCTCTATGCTAAAGTGTCAGTTTCACCTGATGTTATGGTTTATTTGTAGATGCCTGCTTAAGGCTCATGCCATCATAGGCAGGCCCTTTGCAAAGTGATTGGATTATAGGGACATTGGCACTGACTTGTTACATAGGAGGTGGGTCCTCATTTGATGAGGCAAATCATTCTGGGGGTGGCCTGAAAGGTTATATCTCCCTTGAGGGATTTTTCCTTGACTCTGTCTCTCTTCTTCCTGTCTGTCATAGCCCTCTGCTTTGGGGTCAGCTCACTGTGAACTGGAAACCTGAGCCAAAATAATCTCTTCTCCTTTAAGGTACCAGTGTCTGGTACATTTTTGCTGCAACATATAAAGCAACAGACTCCTGAGCACTTTCTAGTCGTGCAAAGTCTTGAGAATCACCCTCACCTACTAAATCAGAAACTTTATGCTTGAGGCCCAGCAACCAGATAGTGCTACTGCACATTAAAGATAGAGAACCAGTTTAAAGCAAAAATCCTAACATTTACAATTAAACCTAACTAGAAAATTGAGACTATAAAGCTACAATGAATTATAAATATTGTGAAGTTTTCTATATTATTTTTCCATAATAGGGATATATGAATTTACGACAAGACTCTGGCTTCTGGTTTAATGGGCTCTGGTTTCCAAAGTAAGCCGATATCAACTCAGTGAATTCAAAAAACAACATATTTAAATAGAAATCTATATTTTTAAGAGTTTGTGGTTAGAAACGTGATGTGAGCTAAAGACCTGAGAGCTAGAAAAGTTATAGTACTGGAACTAATTTGCCATCAAGATGCAGCATTAAAAGCCAGTGGGGATTGTTGAAGAGCTTGGTGCATTAAAGAGCTTCTACATTAGACCAACTGAGAAAATGCTAGTCTCTAGCTTACAGCTTGGTTGCATGTTGGAAAGAAAGAGCTTAATTGAACTTTTAAAATCCCAGAACAGGTAATAAATTAATTTGAATTTGTCAAACAAAGTACCATTTAGATTATATTTTTCACTTTAACTGTAAACAAAAAAACTGGGTATTTTCACTAGACACACAATTTAATTTTCAGTTTTTAATAAAGTAAACTTCCAGAATAAGATCTATGAAAATATATTTTTTCTCCATAGTAATTTGAGAGCTTTTACTTTATTTCCACAATATAAAGACATTTTTTCTAGGCCCTTTTGAAGTAACCTCCAGGCAGTCCCCCACTAGCTGTCATTTATGACTGCCATATAGGAACTCTTTTGTAGACAAAATTTGGCTCTTTACCATTTATAAAGCTTTCAGAGCCAGAAACATCTGTTTACACAATTTTTAACCTTCTCTCCTCTTGACAAATTGTAACTTTGACAAAGGCCTAACAAACACCACTGTTCAGTCATCACTTCACCTTGAATTTTAAAAGTACTTTCCATGAGGAGATAGTTATTATTACCATATAATGTGTTAAAATTTTTTAGCTTTTCATAGATTCTAATAGCTCTTAATTCTTAAATTATTTCCTGTGCATAATATTTTTACCACAGGTATAAGAACTTTGCTGACAGGTGTTTACATGTTTAAATTTAAATGCTGCATTCTATGTGGGGAAAATAATGGATTATAATTATACAGCGGTGCCTCAGTTCACAAACTTAATTCATTCCACGATTCTGGAAAACGGCCATGAACGAATGATAGCCACAGTTGTATTTGTCCCTCAATGCAGAATTTGTAAACAAAACCAAAATTTTGCCTAATGCTTCTGTTTGCAAAAAATTGTTCCCAAACAAAAGCATTCATGAACGAAGGTACCACTGTACATGAATGATAACCTTTGATTCTTTCCCAAAAATAATTTTATGTGATATTTAATAATTTTTCTGGAGTTGTGCATTGTCTACTAGATTACACACTGTTATCTTCAAAACCTGTGAGATCTGCTTACTTCCTAAAAATAAAAAGCAATTAATGTGACTAAGTCCCAATTTTCTCTTAGAATATTAACTTTAATGGGATATGGCTAAGTATAATACATGACTATGTCAATCAATATTTATTATAATTACTTTGACCATTTTTCTAGTTCCATTTTCATGCATGAAAAGAGGAAGTAAATGCACATAAATGCAAAAAATGCACATACTTCAGAAATTAGAGAAAAATCAAAAATAACCTAGGCTTAATACTAAATGTGATTTTACTGTTGCTTCTACTGCAACTAGTTTTCTTTTGTTATTATTTTTCTCTAAGAAAATCATGGCAAACCATATAATGGTATACATTAAGAAAGATTTAGATGAATTTTATGTTTTTAGAAACATTTCTTTAGCCTTCTTTCTTCGCATACTGTTTTCCTTTTTATTGCATGTGAAAAGAACTAAGGAAAACTGCATTTGAGGTATGATTACTCTTTTTAAAAAGCAGGTACTGGGGCTGGGGATTTAGCTCAGTGGTTTTGCCACCTGCTGCACAAGCGCAAGGACCTGAGTTCGATCTCTGGTACCAAAAAAAAAAAAGAAAAAAAAAAGGAGATACTGAATTTTATATATATATATATATATATATATATTATATGTATATATACACAAATATATAATATGACATTTATTATATTTTATATAATGAGCTATCATAACTGCTAATTCCTTTTCTATTAGTTAAATTACTCTGGCCAATCCCATGAATTACAAAGAACCAATTTTATATTTTTTAATATCCACATAAGAAAACTGTGTCACATGATGTAATTTTGTTTGCTTTAGAGCTAGAAAACTGATGTACAATCTAAGATCTTTTGACGGCAGATATACTACATCCTCACTCCAGAGCAGTGCTCCCAAACCATTTTGGCATCAGGGATCAGTTTTATAAAAGATAATTATTTACAAAAGAGGACAAGGCAAGTCATGGTATTTTAAGCAAATTACATTTACAGTATACTTTGTTTCTATTAGTATTATTACATCATCCTATATAATTACATAATTATATAGCCCAGCAACATACAGAATCACTTGCCACTCACTAATAAGCTTTTTCTTTCGTTTTTTTTTTTTTTTTGGTACAGGGGATCAAACTCAGGACCTTGCAATTGCCAGGCAGGTGAGGCACCACTGAGCTACATCCCCAGCTCACTCTCCAAACAGTTGATGTACTATGGTCTCTGTGAAGTCAAACCCCTGTGCCAATGTGAATCTGTGTCTGCAGCTGCTTCCCAGCACTAACATCAGGCTTTAGATTCTCAGATTAAAGGGTGCACATGAGCAGTTCTGACAGTGAGGTAGGTACTCCTATGAGAATCCAATACCACAGAACCTAACAATGGGAGAAGTGGTTGGGCTCAGGCTGCAATGCCAGGTTTGTGGAATGACTGTCAAGGCAGATGAAGCCCCACTTGGAGATTGCTCGCCTCCTGCTGTGTGGTCCATCTCCTAACAGGCTACAGACTCACACTGGCCTGTGGCCCAGGAGTTGGGGACCCGGACTCTAGAGCACACTGTTTATCTTATCACTGGTTTATGCCTGAAGAATGAATTGGAGTTCAGAGGGATAAAGCAAAAGCATGAAAAGTGAATCTTGTTTTTTTGAAATGTGTTTTCTTTTTCATCTATTAAAATTCAATCATATATATCATAAACACCTAAATATTTTCATACTTGGGTTCCTTTTAATACAGAATATTACTTCCTTATGGCGGCTTATGTGTAATTTATAAAATATATGTTGAAGTTCGTCTGCTCATATTTGGCATGATATCTGAGATATATATTTTCCATGAATAAATCAAATTATAAAACTTTTAATGTCTTTGTCTCCTACACTTGACCTTAGCCAAAAGGCTGAGAAGCAGTGTGTGTCTTTGCCTTCTAACTTTACCAAGGAAAGGTAAAATCAGAATGTCATATAGATTTGGAACAAATGACTGACTGGTGAAACACATGACTTCAGTTCTAATTGGTAAATATTTTTTTAAGTGATCATTTAAAGTAATGACAATACTAAAGTAATATTGAAAATTATACTTTATTTTCTATTTATCACTCTATATAATAAAAAGGAATGCTCTACATTCTGTGATGCTTCTGATCTTTGAAAAATGTAGGACAATGGTTAAACTCTCAGAATCTGACTGAATAATCTATTTAATTCATCTGTGAATAAAAGAAACATTTATGGTGCATAAAATATTTAAGGATCTCAGTCAGACTTCCATTTTGTTTCAGTGAACTTTCATCTTAGCACGATGGCTGAATATACATTTATTGTTTTTATTTTCAGGTTTAAAGACTCATTTTTCTTTTTTATTTTTTTAAAGACTCATTTTTCAATATTGTTGAGAAAAGACTGGAATTGACGATGAAGAAAGACATCTTTGAAAGGTTTTGCAATCATCTGGTAATTCACGATGCTATGGTTGGATGTTTTGTCCTGTGATGATTTACATTTTAGAAGCTCAGCAGTGTGGCAGTATAGAAGTGGACAGACTGTGAGCACTGAATCCTAGTGAGAAGGCACAAGACTGGCTCCTCTCTGCTGGCTTCTTGCCTGGTGATGTGGTCTTTTTCTTTTGTATGCATTTCAACCATGATAACAGCTGACATGAGATACTTACCAAAACTGAGTTGATGCTTTTCCAACCCCTCACACTTCCAGGGTTTTGAGCTAAATAACTCTCTTTTCTTTATAAAGTAACTAGTCTCAGGTGATTTGTGATAATATCAGGAGCACACTTATATGGATGATTACCTGGATGAGGTAAAGCTTGGTCGGGTTTTGAAGATATTATGAAAAAAGGACCAGGGTAATTGCTGAGGATTGTGATGTAAGAAGAGAAGAATAAGGGAAAATTCCTAATTTTTGTCATAAGCACTGAAATTTTTAATTGGTAAAGCAGATTCTCAGAGGGACAGAAGATCATGAGTAGAGTTTTCATTTGTTAACTTTGAGATGCTTACTAATCATCAATAAAAGGGTATCACACTGGCAGATGGGCTGAAATTTGTAAAAGAGATAAAGAGTAGAAATGTATTGCATGCACATGTGTGAACTGTTGGCAGAAATAGTATGTAAAGCTATGAAATTAAATAGTGGTGAGAGGTAAGAGAAGAGATAGCCCAGTGGCTGAACCCTAACCCTAACCTTAACCCTTACCTTACCTGTACCCTAACTATTCAAATGTTTAGAGGTTGGAAAAAGAAGTAAAAGAGAGGTAAAAGAAGGAACAGTGAGGAGGTGGTAGGGAAGCTGAGGAAAGGCATAGAGTCGTCCAAACCAAGAGAAGGAAACACAGTCATGGATGAAGTGAGTGCTGTCCACTGCATAAGAACTGAGGACTGAGGAGCAAAGGGAAGAGCTGACTTGGTAACATGAAGGGATAGATATTTTCACATAAAATAAGAGAAAAACTGAAGACAATGGACATTGAACATTTTTAACAGAGGTTGTGCTGCAAAGCTGTGCAAATATGGAATGCTTGTTAGGAAAAGCAAGTGAGATACAAAATCAGCACATTGCATGCTATTAGGAATAAGGGCAAAAATGTTTTGATGGAGAAGAAAGAAGAATTTCTGAAATGCCAAAAATAGTAATGAATTTTTAATAATTTTTCAGATATGAAAGTATTTTTCTTTGTTATTATTTTAAGTTCTTTGTCTTGGATTTATAGAGTTCTAAAAGACCATTTTTCTCCACAATAAATAATAATACTTCACATTTTTCCAACAATGTCTTTCACAAGCTATTGTTTCCTTTTTTATTTGTTTAGTTTGTTCCTTTATAAGCACAGCTATTTAGAGTATTTTCAGTCCTTTCATTTTCCTTATCAAAGTGTCTCTTTTGACTCTCCCATACAAAAACTCTGTAGCAGTGCTATTACTGTGATATAAACTTTAATTATCTCTATGGACATATTTGAGTCCATTAAAATGGAAAAATACACAAAATATGTTGTGAAAGCATATTTTCAGTTGGAATAAAAGTGCTTTAACATAATTCCCCAATCCTGTCACATGTTTTAAACCCTGAATTTAAATTATAGCTTGAATTAGAAAGTGTCCACTAACTTTTAAATAAATTGAAGCTAAGACTATGTTCTGTTTTTACCAAAAGGACAGGAAACAAAAGCAAAAATAGACAAATGGAATTACTTCAGACTAAAAAACTCCTGCAAATAAAGGAAACAATAAACAGAGTGCAAAGAAAACCAACAGAATTGGAGGAAATATTTGCAAACTATGTGTCTGATGAGGTTTTTAATATACAGAATAATTTAGCAACTCTAAAAACAGAATTGTAAAAAATAATCTAAATAAATAATTGGAAAAGACTGAGATATCTCATGACTGAAAACATATGAATGACCAACAGATGTATTAAAAAAATGCTCACAATCGTTGATCATTAGAGGAATGCATATTAAAAACACAATGAGATACCTTATTATCCTACTAAGAATGTTTATTACCAAAAAGATATTAATTGCTAGCAAGGATGTGAAGAAAATGAAACTTTTTCGCATTTGTGGCAGTATTTAGTTAGTAAAACAGTTAGAAAAAAATATAGAAATTTCTCACAAGAATTAAAAATTGGAAGCTCAGCCGGTCCCAGCACCCAGAAGGAAGCTCCCCACCTCCATCCCAGGCTCCTATGGCAGAGAAGCTCAGCCATTCCCAGAACCCAGAAGGAAGATCCCCACCTCCATCCCAGGCTCCTAGGGCAGAGAAGCTCAGCCAGTCCCAGAACCCAGAAGGAAGCTCCCTCACTGCCATCCCAAGCTTCTAGGCCAGAGAAGGCGAGCCACATGGGTGCCAGAAGCACCCCCCTCCCCGGGGAAATGAGAAGACACATAAACAAGTCTCAAAAACAGACTTCCAGATCACCTACAGCAACCCCAAAGGGAAATGAGATGGAACACTCTGATACTCAACCACCTGGACTCTCTGAACTGGCAACAAAAGAGGATCTGGGAAAAATGAAATCAGAAATAATTACTCAGATAACAGCAAAGATTTTGTTCATGGTGCAACACATGATTAATAAATCTAGAGAGGACACAGATAAAAAAATAGAGGCTCTGAAGAACATCATGGAATCGCAACATAGGAAACAAATGGAATCCATAAAACAGATGCAAACAGATTTCCAAGAGATTAAAAACTCCACTGAAAGTCTGCACAGCAGAATGAACCAATGTGAGGATAGAATTTCACATATAGAAGATAAGATTGCAATTAGTGAGGAGGAAAAGAAAAATTGCTTTAAAATTGTAAGGGAACACAAAAAGTCAATCCAGCAGCTGCTAGACGATGCAAAGAAGAATAACATAAGACTGATTGGAGTCAATGAAGAAAGAGGAGAGAGTGCAGATGACATAAAAAAACTGTTCACAGAAGTGATGCCAGAAAACTTCCCAAGGAGGGGAAAAGAATTGACATACAGATAAGTAAGGCATATTGGACTCCAGCTAGCCTTGATAAAAAAAAATCTACACATAGGCATATAATAGTTAGGATTCCAGAAACACAACAGAAGAACAAAATTCTACAATCAATGAGAGAAAAGAAACAAATCCCATACAAAGGAAAGCCCATAAGTATCACAGCAGACTTCTCAATGCAAACCCTCAAGGCAAGAAGAGCTTGGAGTGATGTATTTCAAGCCCTAAAGGAAAACAGCCTCCAACCCAGATTGATGTACCCTGCAAAATTATCTTTCAAAATTGATGGAGAAATAAGATACTTTCATGACAAAGAGAAACTGAGGAACTTCATGAATACCAAACTGGCATTCCAAAAAATTTTAGACAATACCCTAGGAAAAGACAATGAGGATCACAACCCCAGGAAACCCAGTAGAATGAACCCATTGGGTGTGACAAATTAAAAGCAAAGGGGGAGAATCCAACAAAAAGAAAAAGTCATGCCAAGGCTTTTAAAACTTTTAACTTCATCTCCCTAATGAGGGTATAATTCAATCTTATTATTGTACTGATTAGTATTTTTCTGATTCCAGAGTTGCACACCATTCCTTGTGCTATACTGGCTATTTATCATCTTCTTATGTCTACATTTTAATTGGGTTGTCTATTAATGAGCTCTAAGAATTCTTTATATATTCTGGTCATAGGTTATATGTATTGTAAATATGGTCTGTTTAAGGACTACTTTTCATTTTAATGATGTCATTTAAAGTTCTAAATTTTGATGGAATCTCATATATCAATTTTTTTCTTTTATACATCATGTTTTTTGTATCCTAGGTAGTTCTTGCCTACCCTGAATTCATAAATATTTCCCTTATAATTTCTTCTTAAAGTTTTATACTTTTAGACTTTCTTATTTAGGTTCATAGATCCTTCAAGTTATTTTCATGTATGGAAAAAAAAGGGTTGAGGTTAATTTTTTATATACGGATACCAGGTGTTCTAGTGCTGTTTGCTGAAAACACTATCTTTTCCTCGGCTCTTGAATTGAGTTTATATTCTATAAAATGCTAATGTTAAATAATCTTTCAAAACTCAGTGGACCATATATGTGTGGTTCTATTTCTAGATTCTCTGTTTTATTCAAATGATGTATGTCTTTCCTTACACCAACACTGCCTTGATTACTGTAGCTTTAGAAGAAGTCTTAAAATTAGGTACTAAATGTCTTCCAACACTGTTTTTGTTTTTGTTTTTGTTTTTAACTTTTCTAGGTCCTTTGTACTCCTACATAACTTTTAAATTTCAATATCCAATTCTTCATTTATAGCAAGTATACACAGACCTGAATTTTTATATATATACTTTGTGTTTTCTAATCCTGCTAAATTCAAGAATAAGTTCTAGGGGCTCCTAGAGATTTCTTAGTATTTTCTCTGTAGATGATCATTTCAGCTACATATAAAGATTTTGCTTCTGCCCTGCCAATCCTATCCAAGTTGTGTCATTTTATTGCCAGACTATTTTGGTGGGGCCTAGGTTTCAAAGTTTAATGGACAGATAAAGAGTAAGCATATCTGCCCTTGTTCCCCACCTTAAGGAGAAAGCATTGTATCTTCTCCATTTATATAAGGCTTTCTTGCTGAAAGTATGGAGTACATGTCTTTAATCTGTTGAGAAGTTTCTGTTCTACTTCAAGTCTCCTGATAGCTTTTACCATGAACAGCTGTAGAATTTAGTCCAATACTTTTTCTCCAACTAGTGACAGGATCATATGGCTTTTTCCTTTCCTGTGTTTAAATGACGACTTTTGGGGTGGATCTTACAATGCTGAACCATCCCTATAACAAAACCATTTTCCACATTCTGCCAGACCTGACTTCCAATAGTTTGTTTTGTTAAACGAATTTCTATCTATGTTCATACTTTTTTCTTCTATTATCTTTATCCAGTTTTAGGATTAGCACAATGTTGAGTTCCTAAAATGAGGGGAGAAGTGTTTCTTCTTTTTTCTGCTTTAATTGTTTGATATAATTTATCAGTTAAAATGTTTATGAGCCTGCTGTTGTCATATAGGTAGGTTTTCAAGCTAGGAATATACTTTCTTTAATAGGTGCTATTCAAATTTTATATTTCCTCCAGAGTTAGTTTCACTAATTTGTCTTCCAAGGTACTTCTTAGAAGTTGTCAAATTTATTTCAAAAAAGATTTTTGTAATATGCTTTCTATATCCCTTTAAATTCTGTAAAATCTGTGGTAATGTCTCCTAGATCTTAATATTGTAATTTTAAAAATGTATAACTGATACTGTGTAACAGGAAGAAAAGATCTAAAAGAGCAGAAGAATTGTGGGGAGTAGGGGAATGGAAAAAAGGGAAAGGAAAAAAAATATGAGAAGAGGAAAAAAATGGAAACAAGGTCTTTGCAAATAGGGAAGGGTGGAGGGAGTGAAGGGAGGGCAAGGGAAGGGGAAAAAAAATAAGAACCAAGATACTCATGTAAAGGTACAAGATCCCAGTGATGAATGTAACTGTATTTTATACCTAAAATGTACCAATAAACTTAATGGGAAAAAAAAGAATTAAAAATTGAACTGTTACCAAAAGTTGGGGGTCACCCTGGGTTGCATGCTATTCTGCACTCTGTGGTGGTCTTGATTCTTGGATCCTTCCCAAGCATACTTGTGAAGGGGAACACAAACATGACTCAGAGACAGAAAGCAGTAGTTTTAGCAAGCATGTCTATTGAGGAACAAGAGCAGTACACTTTAAACAAAGCTAACTTTTTTTTTTTTTGGTAAAGGGATTGAACTCAGATCCTTGCACTTGTGAGGCAGGCAGCAGAACCACTGAACTAAATCCCTGGCCCCAAAGCTAACTTTTATAAGAAATGATAGAAGCTGTTTCTTGTCATCTCTTTTACTTTTAATTAAGTTTATTGGTAAAATGTAGATATACATACAGTCCATCTTCCGAAATTGTATCTTCCCACATTAATAATCACCCCTAAACTAGTATGTTTAACTCATATAATTTCACCAAGTGATCATTCTTGTTCATGAACTCAAAGGTGAATGGCATAATTTACCACTAATACAAAAATTATCCTAATAGACACTAATGCAATAACATTGTATCAAAACATGTTTTTTTTTTTGAAAGGTACTTTATTCAAAAGTCTTAGAAGTAAGTTTAACCAGAAGCTAGAACATTTTCAATAAAATAACCAACTAAATATGAGAAAGAAAGAAAGAAAGAAAGAAAGAAAGAAAGAAAGAGAGAGAAAGAAAGAAAGAAAAGAAAGAAAAGAAAGGAGTGGAGAAGTTCCAAACTGGCAGAGGCAGAGATGGCAGCTGTCAGTATGAAAGGAAACCCTCAAGAAACAAGGATGAGCAGTGCTGGAGAAGGCAACTGGATCATATTCCTGTTACGGAGCAGACTTATTTAGTTTTCCTAAAATTTGGGGAGTGGATCAAGGTGGTCGCTAATGGCATTTCTTTCCAATCAACAGGAAGTCATCACTCTCCTGTTGGTAGGGAAATTTTTTGAATTTATATAGACATAATCAAAACTAGCATGGTGACCAAGTTCCATCAAAATCACAGTGTAAACCTATGTAAATGAGGGATCATTGCTTCTATTTGGTCATCAGAGTTTAACTGGGGGTTTATGACCCAATGCATGACTGTGTGGGATTAAAAGTATAAGACTGATAGATAGGAAATTGCAAGGGAGGTGTGAATGCTTTTCTCAGAAACCCTTGAGACTATGAACTTCAGAAATCAGAGCTATGGCTTTTTTTGGAATTTTTCTCTCAGGGCACTGCTGTTGGTTTCCCAGATCCAGTTAATTTCTGGCTAACTGCCTACTTTACCAGAGTTATCATATGATCTAGCAACCCCACTAGTGAGAAGATATCCAAAGGAAATGAATCTGTTTGACATAAAAGACATCTGCACATCCATGTTTATTAAAGCATGATTTATAATAGCCAAAAAATGGAAACAAGGAAAGTGCCAATCATCTGAAGAATGGATGAGGAAAATGGATTATATATACAATGTGGAATATTATGCAGCCATTAAAAGAATGAAATCATCATTTATAACAACGAAGATGGAACTGGTGATCATTAAGTAAAATAAGGCAGACACAGAAAGACAAATACTGCAGATATAACTCAAATGAAAAATCTTAAAAAGTTGATTTCATAAAGCTAGTATAATGGTAGTTAGTTACCAGGGGCTGGATAGAGTAGAGTGTGAAGGAAAGATGTGTGGTCGGTGATCAGTAAATACCAAGTTATAGTTAAATGAGAGCTAGAAGATAGGTAGGCTGTAGATAATGATATCAATAATGAAGATAGATAACGATAATGCACTTTGTATTTCAGAAAGGTAGAGGAAAGAATTTCGATCATTTTCACTTTGAAAAAAATTTAAATGTTTAAGATGACAGATACATTTATTTGACTTAAACATTGCATACTGTACACATGTATTGAAACATTGTATAGAATCCCAGAAAAATGTACATTTCTTTTTTTTTTTTTGGTACCGGGGATCGAACTTGGGTCCTTGCACTTGCACAGCAGGCGGCGAGACCACTGAGCTAAATCCCCGGCCCCTACATTTCTATGTTATTATGCTTCAGTTAAAATAAATTTAATTTCATAAGAAGGGAATAACTGTTGGTCAGTAGTAGACTATTTGCATAGCATTTGCATGGACTGAGGTTCAGTCTCTCTCACTGAAAGAAATAAAATAGAAAAAGAATAAAAAGAGAAAAAAAAAGAAAGGAAAAGAAATGAAAGTGTCCTGTCCAATAATGTTCTTCAAAAAAGGTGATAAAATTTTTCATACATAAAAGCATTCAACATTTATTTTAAATGAATTTTAATATTTTTACATTTTTATTCTCTGATATAATAACCAATTTCTTTAGTAGACTTAGAATGTCGACCTCCTCTGTGAAAGCAAACTGAGTTATTTATTTTTTTTAGTATTATGTAAATTTAATCCATACAAAATGTATTCATTTGCTTCTAGTTACATGCAAGCATTGGAACTATGTGCCTTATATACCAGCTAATTGTTTAAACAGAGGGTCACTGTGCCACACTGCACTCAGAAATATGGTTCTTTGTAAAGTGTTATGTGATAAGAATGTGGAAAATTGCTATATACATAGAATATAATTTTCAATTCTTAATTTAAATGTTCTGTTTTATTTCTTTGTAATATGTTAGGAAAAACTAATGCTAAATTTGTCCTAATGAAGAAGATAGATGAAGAGAAGGAAAAAATGTGCCACAAAAGAATAAAATCCTCAAAATGTTTGCAAAGAATGTTTCCTATATGGAGCTGCAGAGTCTTCTAGAAATTAAGTGAACATGAATTTTTGCAAACTGTTGCTAACCATTATCTGCTTTTTGAGAAACTAGGGAAGTACTTGGCATGTATTTATGAAAAATTTTTTTGTATTAAACAATGGCATTTACCACTAAATTAACATGATGTAGCTATGACAACTGTGAATAAAGGCAAAATTTAATTGTTAGAAACCAGGGCAAGAGATAAATGGAATAATGTTTCTTCATTCAATGTCCTGAATCAAACTGGAGAATGGATTCTAAGTAAACTAACAAATACATTAACTAATAAATGATGAAAATCATGTAAAGACATAAAGAAGTGGCAGTATCCAGTTTTGGTAAAACTGGAATATTTCAAAAAGTAAATGCTTTAAAAATGATTTCATATGGAGGACGGACTGATACCCAAAGTGCTGTATCTTTTTTTTTTTTTTTTTTTTTGGTACCGGGGATCAAACTCGGGTCCTTGCGCTTGCACAGCAGGCAGCGAAACCACTGAGCTAAATCCCTGGCTCCAATATGCTGTACCTTTTAAATACACATCTTTTGCAATAATGAACAGATTGAACTACAAAATGTGGTAAGTCATACAATGAAATCAGAGCATAAATTAAAAATTATCATGTTGTTTATCAAAGTTTAATGCTGAAGCATGAGGAGTAACTTAAATTTAATTAAAATAAATGTAATTTAAAAAATTAATTATGAAGCATTTTGTGTCAGTGAAAGAAATCATCTTATTTTTCTGATGAATTTTTCACGCTCTTGTATGATTGGCAATTCTCGAAACAATGTTAAGTACACAAAATATTAAATAGCTTCTCATAAATTTTTTTGAGTATGAAACACTGCTCATTCTTTGTTGTCAAGAGGAAAATATTAATTATATTGTGCAAATTATTGCAACAGAATATATATCAAAATGTGCTCCTACTTATAAATGATAGTTGATGGGTGAGTTTCGTGACTGATTTCTATCTTTGAGCATTTTTTATACAACCTCTTTGTCATTAAATGCTAATTATAAGAATTCTTTCAAAAATACTGAAACATCAAAAATTTGACCTACTTGGTCTTTAGAAGTGGAAGCAATAGAAAATTAATTATGTTTGAAATAATTGAAATAGAGCATTTTAAAATAATTTATTTAAAAAAACAGTAAAATCTGAGCTTTCCTTTCTAGGCTTAAACTAACAATGGAAAATATTTAGGCAATGTGATTGGTGCATATCTGTTTCTTGATAAGAAGAAACTATGTATTTCAATATTGATATAATATTTCTAGGTTAAAATTCATATTCTTATATTTAAAAATTAGCAAAATGAAGCAAAGTTCTCAATTATTATACAAATGAAATTAACCACATAATGAAGAAACAGACATATGTGTAAGCAAACTGTGAATATGTTTTGTTAGAGGGGATTTTCCAGACACACAACACTAATAGGATGTGTGTGTGATGGGTTATTTTATGGAATTAGCTCATGCAGTAATACAGGCTGACAGTTCAAACTCTGCAGTGTGGCTGGTATGCTGGAGACCCAGGGAAGAGCCAGTGTTGCAGTTCAAGTCTGAAAGCTGTCATCTGGCAAAAATCCCTTCTTGCTCAGAGGAGGTTAATTACTTGTTCTATTAGATGCTTCAATTAATTGAATGAGGCCCCACTTTCATTCTGCTTTATTCTAGACCAACTATTTAAACTAATCTCATCAAAAACATTGTCATAAAAATATCCAGAATAGTTGAACCAAATATCTAGCCACAGCATCCCATCCAAATTGGCACAAAAGATTTACCATCCTTATATGTGGTGTAAAACTGATCCTAAAAATTAGACCTGACTAGAATTATGTTCAGGTTAGCTTCATATGTGATCACTAACTATTACTTTTAGAGTCCTCATGCAGGGAATCACAGAGGATTCTGAGATTAACACAGAAATTTATTCCTCAATTTTATTCTTTTACTATTATTTATATACAGGCTGTGGCCATATGCTGGAGAAAACCTGATGGAAGATCTTGGCCAAGACAAATCTCTTCAATTGCAGGTCCTCAAAATAACCCAAATCCTCCTCTTAATCCACTTGGTACTCTGTCTCAGCAACATTTCAAACTAATTCCTCCTCCAGACACTAATCCTTCCAGCACATTTTCAGTCTTTCCTTCTATTCATAGAGAAAGTGCTTCTAATCAGATGAAAACCCTTTTATCTTCCTTACCCTGATAAGACTGGTTTGGATATCCACCTACCTGATAGTCCTTCCTTTTTCTTATAGTACTGAAAGGATTTTTTTTTTGTACTTGTGCTAAAAGCCAAGTTACACATCTACATACTGGATTGCATCACCTCCTGCCTTTGCAAAAACTTCATTATACTATGGAATTTCTTTGCTTGCCCCCTTTGTACTGTTTTCTTTACATCTCTCTTGATATTTTTAGTTTTCTGTGAACTAAAAGATAAGCCTCCTTTGAACACACATCTTATAGCCATGGGTTCATCATTTTTTTGCACAATTTCACATCAAAAGTAATTGTGAAAAACTAGAATTGGTTCCTCCACCTTCCCCCCTCCATCTCATTTCCATATAGTCCACTGTCCAGTGTCCCACTCTACATCCATTTGTATGTCCTGCAAACACCTAAAACTCAACTTTGCTAAATGAAGAAAGTTAAATTACATTTTTAGAGAAGGTATTTATATTTCTCCTGTTTTCTCTCAAAAAAATCCTCACCATTTACTAGAATTTTTATCCCGGTGTAGCGTGAACTCCGATCTATTTGAACAACATATCTTATTAATACTGTAAGTTAAATGTCTGATTCAATTCCCACTGTCATTAATTAATGCATTTCCTGTTGTCTGAACCACTGAATAATTTCTTAAAAGATGCTACCATCTAATGGAAACTTGTTATTGGAAACAGAGAATTATTCCCTTCTAATTTGTTCTTCTGAATATTTTTCCGAGACTCTTTTGATGTAGAGGAAAGCTGATGTGATGAAGTGAGTGACTAAATCATCACACCATCCTCATACCTCCATGCTTATTACAGGAACTATTAACACTGTATCTCATCTGGTGTCCTTTAATATATCAAAAGATATCCAACAGTCTTTCTAGACATTTGTGGCTTTGTGAATCCAATTAGCTGTTCCTCAATATCAGGAATGGATTCAGTTAAAAAAAAAAGCTCAAATCTTTGCCAACACTAGTTCCAGACCAAGCAGTTCCAAGACTAACTGGTTTTTTCATACTAAGCAGATGGTGAAACTTCTGGTTCTTTAAACTTTCAATTTATTATTTTATGTTTGCTTATAAAATTACCTCATTACTGATGACTGTTGATTGCTTGCTTTTTTAAATTTTTCCTTTGTACATGTTTGTGATACATAATGACCACATTCATATTGGGAAGTTGGTACATGAACATATCAAACTTTAATCCTCTTTATTTCTAGTTCTCCTCCTCTTCCTTCTTCCTCTCTGTCTCTAGATCCACTTCCCATTTCCAGGTCTGCCTCTGTTTTGTAGTATGCATCTTTTAATTAGTTCTTTACTTTATTTATACTTGGGTTGTTTTATATAAAAGAAACTATGTAACATTTAAGCTTCTGTGATTGACTTATTTTGCTAAATATTATGATCTGAAGATGCATCCATTTTTGTACACATGACTAAAATTTATCCTTCCTATGGCTGAGTTGTACTTCATTGTGTATATATACCACATTTTCTTTATCCACTGATCTGTTGATGGACTTATAGTCTGCTTCCAAGATTTTGTTATTATTAGTTGTGTTCCTGTAAACATGGGTATGCACTGTAACGTAATGTCTTTAACTCTTTGGGAAAGATACTTATAAAGGGAATAGCTGGGTGGAATGATGTATCTATTTTTACTTTTGGAGGAATTTTCATGGTGATTTCCACAGCGGTTGTACTAGTTTATAATCCAATCAACAAAATCTAGCCAGAATTTGTCGTTTTTTGAGGTCTTGATGGTAATTATTCTGAAGGGAGAAAGATGGAATTCCACGATTGTTTTAATTTGCATCTCTCTAATGGCCAAGGATATTGAACATTTTTACTGTACTTACTGGTCATCAGTATTTGTTTTTCTCAGAAGTGTCTATTCATTCACTGGACATTTTTTGATGGGGTTTTTATTTAGGGGCATTTTTTTTTAGTTCTTTATATATTCTAGATATTAGTCCTATCTCTGGGTAGTAGCTAGTTAAAAAAAATCCATTCTGTAGATTTTCTCTTCACTCTGATGGTGTTTGCTTTGCTGTGCAGGCGTTTTTAAATTTGATATAATCCTATTTTCATAGACTACTGATAAATAGTAACATTTTTTCATCTTTCATATATGCTTGACACAAAGGGTCAAATTTGCAATATTTACTTCATATGTTGCCTACATTACTCCAATTTTTTAACCCATGTTTTAATAAGTAGTATCAAGTGTCACTTAAGGTTAAATATATTACATTAATTGAGCCACAGCTCTAAAGTAAGTAATGTGCATGCATGTGTATTTGCCATTGTATAGCTTTAGCCTTTTATTACCATCTGTATCCTAATTATTTTGGCTTTCTCGTTCACTATGAAAGTTTTTCCACAACATAGGTCTACTTTCATTTTTACAAGAATTCACAAATCTGTCACATTATACTATCTTTTTTACCATCGGCATTTTCTTACCTCACATAGTTATACATTCTTCAAGTCTCATACTAAATATAATTTATCTTAGGCTATAGAGGTTAAATGTATTTTTTTTTGGTTCCTGTAGTACCCTGCATAATACCTATTACTGTGCTAATTACGCCTGATTTTCATTTTGTATTTAATTGCAGTCTCAATTTATATCTAATGCCGTTAGAATGGCATCTTTGTCTTTTTCTATCAGCAGTACCTAGTGCAGTTCCTGACATTGAGTAGCTATTTAATGCATGCCTTGAATAACTTCATAATGATTTTAGAGGGTGAAATATGAAAACAAAAATGTTAGTGGCAAGGTAGCCAAGAAACATGAATTGCTTTTTATGTCAATGTATATATATTTCCTTTATCTTAAAAATAATATACTTGATTATATTTGATGTTTGCATGATAAATCTGGTATAATGACATGTTTCCATTCTTACTGGTACTTTCTTTTTCCCTGCTGTCAAAGATCCTATAAAGGACAGTTCATTCAAAATTTAATTCATGAAATACTTAATTTCCATAGGTTCATTGAAATATGATTTATTGGTTATGCATGGACATCTGGATAAATTTATCTTCTTAAAAATCCAAAATAAAAAACCAGAGTGTAGAAAGTAAGACAACCTAATTTTAAATAAGAAAATATATAGTGTACATTCTGTGAATGTAATCTAAATGCTTGCTACAAAATTTATATCTTCATATATCAATATTTAATTCAAGCACTGGCCTAGGTTTTCTGATGTTTAAGTTCATTTTAAAATTGAAAAAAAAATGTGAAGAAGGCTTATTTCTGTAAATGCTAACAGGTCATTTAAAACATTAACACTCAAACAGCAATAATAAGATAATATCCAAAACAACTCCATAAGATTATACTGAAGTACAAAGTGGGAATGAAAACTTGTCTGTAAGTTTACAAATGATTGATAAATCATTTAATTCCAGAAATGTTTACTGCTCATCTTCCTTGTGTAATTTGTTGAACTTGAGCTCAAAAAGTACAAGTTTAGGAGAAAGCCCAACACAAAGAGCTGCCTGTACCTACAGAATAAATATTTTTATTTGCTTCCTAAGCAACTGCATAATTATATGTTTCTCCTAGAAGTACAAATGCAACATTTAAAACAAAAACACTGATAAATATGCACTTTCAAAATAGCACGTATTTGTCCACTTTTCACTCCAGTATCACTCACTACATTTTTATCGTACATAATTTTGAACAATGTCATTCTGATGGCCAATATTATAAACTTTGTGTAGAATATTTGCACTCGATACAAACTCTAGGAAAGTTACACACTTGAAATATTGCCTCACCTGACAGACTGCATTCCATCTGCTCTTCAAAGTAGGAGCTGTGGAAAAATGCCAGTGCACACTGATTCTGTTCAAGCAATTCATTGCTTTCTTTCATCTTCAGCTAGTTTTGGTAACTTGATTGAGGTCCCATGGTAATGGGTCATCCTTCCAATTTCCCAAGTGATTCCAGTGGAGAAGAAAGTTGTTTCTCCCATATGGCAAGCCTAATTAATTAATTAAGGCAATAAGTGTCATGCCATCTGCACCTTATGTGTGGAAGACATTAATCAGGGTGGACTTCCCTGTTGGGTGCATCTTTAGTGTAGCCACCTGTAACACAAACAGGGTCGTGGATCAATGGAGAGTCTCAACAATCAGCACAGATATACACATGCTAGCCATTCTGCATGATGCTGTTCTGGAGGGACTCATGTTCTTCACTGGATTCTAGGTTTATTCTCCCAAATAAAATTTGTTCATATTTGAATGTACAATATAAGATTTTTTTTCCAATTTTGAAATAAAATAAGTAAGGATAGAAATATATGGAGGAAAATTATTTTCACATTGGAAAAGAAAAACATTACATAAAAGTTAATTTCTGAAAAGCTACTTGTTATGACATTTTAAGATGCTGGCTAGATATTCTGAGCAATCCTCAGGACAAGTACAGCTGAAATCTCCAAGGGAAGCACTTATACTATAAATTTCCATCTTAGTGTTGCTTTGGCTGCATCCCATAAATTTCTTAATGTACATGCATTTTCAATTTTATTTAGTTCAATGTATTTTCTTTTATTTCCCTTCAGGCATTCTTCTCTGACCAAAGGGTTATTTAAAAGTGTATTTTTCACTTCCCAGGTCTTTAGAGATTTTCTAATTATGCTTCTTATCATTTTAACTTATTTCTCAACTGATTCCATTTTTATCAAAAAGAACATTCTATGATATCAATTCTTTTAAAGTTGTTGAGAATATTCTTATTGTTCAATATATTCAACTCGGTATATGTCTATGAGCATTTAAATAATTTACATCCTTTTGTTTTCTGGTGGAAAATTTAATACATGTCTATCAAATTTTTCTCATTGATAGTATTTTGATCTTTTCTGTAAAGCCTTCCAGATTTTACTCCTCTGTGGTCTCAATTCATGAGGAATGTATATTGTTTTTCAGCTATAGTTAAGTGTATTTTTCTATTTTCATATCTTCTATTTGTTTGAATATCTTTTGTATATTTTTATTGCTTCAATCTTACATCTAATTGCACTTGAGTTATTTTTTGACTACTACTTTAAAATGTTCGTCAAATGATTCTAACACTTCTGTTATCTTTTTGTTCTTTCTTATTTGGGTAGAGATTTTGTATTTTTTATAATTAATTTTTTAAAATGAAACCTGGATATTTTGAGTACTCTGGATAGCATTCAAATATCTGTTTTAGCTGAAACCCTCTAGTAGCTCTGTGACATAAGCAGAGTATATTCTGCCTCTTCCTGCCAGGTATGGTGGAAATCCAGGCTTCCCACATGGTCCCTAACATTGTTACAGTGTTTATATAATATAAACAATTGTCATGCTGAAAAAAATTGAGAAATTAATGAAAAAGGGACCAATTGACATATTTCTGAATTGAAAAAGTCTTTGAAAATGAGAAAGTATAGCTTAAAATATAATCAATATCCAGATATTCCACATTCATAATGAAGATCAATGATTTAGAATGAGTAGAAAGAATGAACAGAAGGGAGAAATAGAAGAAGTTGCCTTCATAGTTTTAAGTGGAAACAAACCTTGAATGTTTTAATATTTCAAGTCTATATTAGCAAATGTTATAACACATCATTTTTCACAAAAAAGTCATTTATATTGCCAGTTATATTCCCATATATTTGGGCATTTAAATTTCTCTCAAGATATAGAACCAAGGTGAAAAATATCAGTATTTATAGAAAATACCAACATTTTGTAATAAGAATATTTTCATTCATTTATAAGATACTTTTAACATGAAGGAAGAGTAAGGATGGTTTATTTAGCAATGGATTTCACACACTTCTACTTGAGAATATTTGAAATAAAACCATATTATTATGTCTATAAAAAGTACCAGTGATCTTAAGTCACCTGTACAACATGTAAATCCCATGTCCTTTTCAACTTATTTCTCCACATAATAAAAATATTAAGCACTAAATCAGAGACTAGTTAAAACTTAATTCTATATCAAATTATACTATAAAAAGTGTTTTAAAAAATCCATATATCTGTTAAACTGAAACATTTATGGTGTCTTACTTTTCTCATTGCTAGAATACAATGCTCAACACCCACAATTCTAAAAAGAAAAGGGATTTTTGGTACCTGCGATTGAACTCAGGATCTTGTGCTTATGAGGCAGACTGCAGAACCACCAAGCTAAATCCACAGCCCTGAAAAGGGTTTTTTTTTGGCTCACAGTTTGTAGAGGTTTCAGGCCATAGTCAACTGGCCCTAAAGCAGAACAACATGGCAGAGGAGCATGGCAGAAGAGAAAGAGTTTATGGTATGTTGCTGGGACGCAGAGAGAAAGGGAGGAGGGAGGGAAACATATCCTTCTTGGCCATACCCCAGTAACCCACATTCTTCAAACAGGGTTCACCTCTCAATGTCACATTTAGCTATTAATTGGTCAGTAGATCATGCCCCCACGATCCAGTCACTTCTCAAAAGATCCACGTATGTACAAATTATAAAATAATTTACATTCCACTACTATACACTGTAGACTATAATATGTGGTTAAAATAGCAATTATAATAAATTATATTATTTTTCAGAAATATTCACCCTCCGTCACTTCTACATGAAAGAGAATAACTTACCTCCTCTGCTGTTAAGATTAGCCACAAATTTGCTTTGGTAACAGATTGGCTAATGTATCTTACTTGCTTTTTGAATTTGGGTTCTGCCATATTATTTATTTTGAACACTACACATAAAACAGTATGTTATTGAGATATGTTTGGAGTTTTACTCATGGATATTTTTCCACTGTCATCATAATGTAATGAAAACTATATGTCTAAAAATGTTTTCTATGCCTAGAAAAAATTATATATATACACATATATATACACATATATATACATATATGTGTATATATATATATGATATGGACTTGCAAAGTAAGCTTACAATGGCTTCCCATGGAGTCAGGAGTGGAAGAATGGCCATCTGTGCCCTGGAGAACTGGAAGATCCAATTGAGAGTCAAAAGTCTAGAAATCTACACATGTCCATGTGAGTCCCTGTAGGACTGAAGGATCTAAACATTGTTCAACCATAATGATGAAGACTGGAGCTCCTCTAAAAAAAGTGAAAACGAAGACCTTTTTCTTCTTTCCCTATTCCATCCAGGCCTCAAGCTAGTTGGTTGGTGTCATCTCCATCCAAAGTGGGTTTCCCTCCTCAGTTTGTGACTTACATGTCTATCATCCAGACACAACCAGGACTGTGCTCTACTAATTCACTAGGTCTTTCTTTCTTTCTTTCTTTCTTTCTTTCTTTCTTTCTTTCTTTCTTTTCACTAAGGTTATCAGTACATTTTAGGTATACAATATGATGACATTCATCATTGAGAATTTGTATTATCCATTCAAGTTGGCAGGACAATTAATGATCACAGTAGTTTAATAAATATGTGAATTTTTAAGCATTAATGCCACATTTACCATGCTATAATCTGAAAATAATAACATTTAAGCTTAATTATGTAACTTTGTAAAAAATACTCAAATCAGTAAAATCTTTGTTTAGTAAAATATATATAGTTTAATATTATTTCTATAATTTTTTATAGTTATTATATATATCTATTTCATGATTCTAAGAGTTGTAAAATAGCTGAAGTTTTGTATCAGGCAAGGAGTGGGATTAACATACTACTTAAGAATATGTCAGCTGACGATATGATACTCTACATAGAAAACTCAAAAAACTCTGCTGAAAGACTTCTAAACTTAATTGACAGATTCAGTAGAGTAGCTGGATACAAGGTAAACACTAAAAGATCAATAGCCTTCTTGTACACAAATAACAGACTCACTGAGAGAGAAATTAGGGAAACAATCCCTTTCACAATAGCATCCAAAACAATGAAATATCTAGAAGTCAATCTAACAAAGGAAACAAAAGACCTCTGCATTGAGAACTACAACACTTGGAAAAAGAGATTGAAGAGGATATAAAAAAATAGAAAGATATTCCTTGTTCCTGGGTAGAAAGAACCAATATGGTAAAAATGGCCATACTTCCAAAACTGCTATACAGATTCAATGCAATCCCGATTGGAATCCCAACAGTATATTTCACAAAACTAGAGAAAACAATCCAAAAATTCATTTGGAACCAGAAGAGCCCTAGAATAGCAAAAGCAATTTTAGGCAACAGAGACATGGCTGGGTGGTATCACAATCCCCAACTTGAAACCATACTACAAGGCCACTGTGATAAAAATGGTATGATATTGGCAAAGAAACAGACCTGACAATCAGTGGAATAGATTAGAAGATGCAGAAACAACTCCAGACATACTCAGCTACCTCATCTTTGACAAAGTAGCTAACCATCCTCACTGGAGCAAAGATAGCTTCTTTAATAAATGGTATTGGAAAAACTGGATTTCAACTTGCCAAAGATTAAAACTAGACCTATATCTCTCACCATGCACTAAACTAAAATCAAAGTGTATTAAAAATCTAAATATTAAAACAGAAACACTAAACTTGCTGGAAGATAAGTTAGGTAGAACTCTCGAAGATATTGGAATAGGAAAAAACTTTATGACCAAAACCTCAGTAGCACGGGTACTAGTGCAAAGAATCAACAACAGGTATCTCATTGTATTAAAAAGCTTCTGCACTGCAAGAGAAACCACCAACAGAGTTAACAGACAACCTACAATGTGGGAAAAAATTTTAGCAGGTTTTCCTCAGACAAAGGACTACTATTTAGAATATATAAAGAATTCAAAAAAATCAAACTTTCCAAATATGAAGACCCAATTCAAAAATGGGCATCTGAAATGAACAGACATTTCTCAAACAAATAAGTGAAAGCAGCATATAAACATATGAAAAAATATTCAATATCACTGGTCATTTGAGAGTTTCAGATGAAAACAATGCTGAGATTCCACCTCACCCCAGAAAGAATGGCTGCTATTAAAAAATCAACCAATAACAAGTGCTGGTGGGGTTGTAGGGAGAAAGGAGCCCTTCTTCATTGTTGGTGGGAGTGCAGACTGGCACAACCACTGTGGAAATCAATATGGAGATACCTCAAACAACTAGGATTAGAAGTACCATTTGACCCAGCCAATCTTCTCAAATGAATTAAAAGAATCATACCACAGTGATATATGCTCACCCATGTTTATAGAGGCATAGTTTGTAATAGCTAAAACTTGTAAACAGCCCAATTGCCCATCAACTGGAGGCTGGATAAAGATGATGTGTTTTTTTTTTTTTTAATAAAATGGAGTACTACTCAGCCATAAACAATGAGAAACTGGAGACATTTATAGCCAAGTGGATGCACATTGAGGCCATACTCTTAAGTGAAATAAAGAGGACACACATGTGAATACTCAATAGTTTCTCTGGTGTGAAAAACTAAAAGTGTAAATAAGGATCAAAATGTATAATTGATGTTGTGAAATAAGAAGAAAAGTTCTAAAGGAGTAGGGGAAGTGGGAGGGATAAGGGAAGTGAAAGAAGGGAAAAGAAAAAATATGAGAAATGTAAAGAAATGGAAACAAAGTCTTTTTAAATAGGGAAGGGTGGAGGGTGTGAAGGGAAGGCAGGGGAATGGGGAAAAAAATAAGAACCAAGATACATCATGTAAAGGTGCAAGATCCCAGTGATGAGTGTAACTGTATTGTGTACTTAAAATGCACCAATAAACTTAATGAAAAAAAAAAAAGAATATGTCAGCTGGGAATGGTGGCACACATCTGGATCCCAGCTGTCCAGGAGCCTGAATGAACAGGAACACAAGTTTGAACCCAGCTGGGTTAATTTAGTGACTTAGCAAAACCCTAAATAAATAAATAAATAAATAAATAAATAAATAAATAAATACCAGACTAGAGATTTAGCTCAGTGTGAATTTTTTTTAGTTTTAATTGCCAGTACAACAAAAAAGTATTTTAAAATTCTAGAGATGTTGCTCTGTGCAAAGTCACTAGGTTCAATCCTCAACCACACATATAGAAAAAAAAATCAAGAAACATATTAAGTTCATTTTAAAACTAACATTTTTTAAAAAAATCTGAACTTATAAATATTAATATAGGTGTTTGAAATCTCTTTTATCAATAGCTCTGAGGTATCTGAAACAAGGTTATTATGACTATTATTTATTCAAGGTATAATAAAAACATGCATCATCAAATAGTTATTTGGATATTGAGACCTGTTCATTATACTAAAACTATTTTTCTTTTAAGATTTGAATACTTGTGAAACACTGTCAGCAAAAACAACTGCAAGAGAATATATGTAACTGGAATTTTTAAATATCAAGAGAAAGTGTGAGATTTGTGTGAAAATGATGCTGAAATATTGATCTGTGAATTCTATCAACCAGGATAATAACATAGGAGCTTCATTTTAGAAGACTGAAATACAGAATGAAAGATGATAAGATATAATGTTCAAGACAAACATTCTTCTTCATATTTATTTTATACCCGTGTAGATGACATAAATAACATTCCTAGTTGAAATTTTTCTCAAATGTAACAGTTGGGCCTTGTCTCATATTTCTGGGTTTGATATATTGTTGTTCACTTTATCATCAACCCAACTGAGGAACTACCATGTGTGAGAAGAGAGAGAGGAAGCAGAAGTTATAGAATTTATTGCTTTATGATATCACACTACTAATATGCTTCTTACTAGCGTTCATCAGGAAACAAAAAGTCCAGGAAAAAAAATAGTCCAGGAAAGCAAATCAAAGACATTTAGTATTTTTATGGCTGATTTATGCCAGCAAGTTAACTTGTTAATTTTCATAATAATTTTGTAGAGTTGCATATATGATTCTAAAAAATAATCATTTACTTATCTAGACAAAGAGTTAAATCAGTATGACTGATGCAAATTAGAATTCAGTTAAGCAGTGAACTTTTTGTATGGAGTCACTTTATCTAGTTGGATGCTAAAAGGTAAGTATTATATTAAGAAGCACAAATTTACATGGTTGAGTTTTAATCATAAATATATTAATCTTAATTCATTGAGTGTTACAATTAATCATCACAATTTGAGAAGAATTATCTAAAATAAATCTATTTTTCTAAGGGATGAATCTAGAAATACATGTCAGATTTTTCTGTTAAAGTTGATCACAGAAGACTGGGCATTATTCATGAATCAAAAATGGGGCTGTGTTGTCCCTATTGCCATTCTTGATCCCATCCTATACTCTTCTCCATTGCAAGATAGCGGAAGAGAATGTTTCAGTCAGGTAAATACAGCAAGCTCATTTAACACCTACTGCCTTAGTGAATACTAAAATATCATTACATGAAATAGCTATAAAATGTCATTAAAATAATACATAAATATATGATTCAGACTATCCCCCAAGTTTTCAGAATTTAAAGTATTTCAGTTTAATACACACCATTTGTATCTTCATGTTGGCATTTTGGCTAGCAAAAGCAAACTGACTTTGTGTTATCTCAGCTTCTTGGAGTTGTTCCTTTGATACACTTTTATCCAGCACACCCACTGGGAAAAAAAAGGATATAAAAAGAAAGAAAAGACAAATCCTTATTTCAGTAAATCTATGAAACCTGTTTGAATGAACTCATTATCATATATCATAACTCTTTGAATACTATTTTATTTTCCCTTCCAGACTCCAAGCACCTTATACTCAGGTAGCAAATCTTTATCTGGTATGTCTGATATGTAGAGCTAGAACATTTTCCAAGAAATACTACATGCTATATGGTTGGACCTGTTGAAAACAAAAGGAGTTGAAAATTAGGAATTAGAAATTTTCACTTTATTATAAATAAATTGGGTAAATTTACTATTTTCCCTTGAAGATTGCCTCAATTTCACTTTCATTTCTTGTTGCCTTTTTCAACTTTTACATTCTAACTTCTATTGGGCAAAAGAAGAAAGAGAGAGAGAAAGGGAAAGAATGGGAAAGAGAGAATCTCAACTTAAAAGCAATGACTAAAAAGCTCTTGAAAGTAATACTTTTTATCTTAAATGACTGGACCAATGCTGACTATCCAAACAGCCAACTAACGAATATACGTAGACACTCAATATTTAGGAAGATGCTGCTCACTTGTAATTTCTAAATATGTGCCTTTAAAGTAATGTGGTGAGAATGAGTATTGCACATGGTGTCAAGGCTTCAAGCAAGATTAGAAAGGAAAGCAGGAGCCTATTTAGTGTTCTTCAGAGAAGCAGAACTGATAAGAAATTGGCTCACATGATTACAGAGACTGACAAGTCCAAATTCCCCAGTGTGTTCCAGCTGGCTAGAGACCCAGAGAACACCTGATGCTGCATCCAGTTCAAATCCAGAGTAATCACTGTAGCTCTCCTATTCACAAGTGGTCAAATTTTTGTTTCAGGTCTTCAACTTAATCAGGTGAGGCCAACCCACATTATGGAAGGTAATCTGCTTTAGTCAAATGCTATTGATTTAAATGTTAATCAATCCAAAATACTTTCCAGAAAAAATATCAAGAAGAATGTTTGTCCACATATCTGAGAAACATGGTCAGCCAAGCTAATACATACAATTAACCACCACACTGAGTAAATTAATATAAACACTGACAGTAATTATCTGCCTTTGACAAAGACACAGATACCTAGATTGGTATTTTAGAAAAGTATTGTAGGTAGCAAAAATAAAGGAAAATGCCCAACAGGGAGTCTTGAAGTTGGTTAAACACATGCCTTTAATCCAAGGGAAAAATAATAAAAGATTGGAAATAGGTTGGAGGGAAAAATAAAGAGGTTGCAACAGGGAGAGCTATTTATCATACTAAATAAAAAGGTGAATATTTAGATAAGGAAGGTAAGTAATTGGGAAGGATTTATTATTCTATATTGCATAACGAAGTAAAGTTGTTTTCATAAATATAAGTAAGACAAGCAGGTTTTAACGACATATTCTGAGCTCAGAGTTATTTATGTTTAAACTTCAGCAATTTCTTTTGCATGACCTAATTTAAGCAAATGATGAAAAGTAAATATGATCAGGGACAAGCCAGGTGGTTGTGTAAAATGCCTCAAATAAAAAACTAATCACTAAAAAATTGGCCACTTATAATATGTAGACAACTTATATTCCACATGAAGATTAAAATTAACAAATTAGAGCAATTTTTCATCTATTCTTCTTGAGCTGAAAGGGTCTTTGTTCTGATCTTTCAAAAGATAATACAGTCTAGCCATTTTAGCTGTCTAAAATATATTAGAGAGTTATTTTTAGTCAACACATTAGACACATTGCTGTAGTCTGCATTTCTCATCAAAGAATATGAATAGGCTTTAAATGCAAAGTACAAAAACTGCCATGAAAAAGAAGATTAATAAAGAAAGATTGTCATTTACTTTCAAATCCACATGGCTCATTTTAAATGAAGCTCAAAAGTATTAGCTACTCAGTATTTGAATTAGTCAATGAAATGCATATTCGTAATGCTACTCTTTAAAAAAACTTTTCCATTTGGTCATTTATTTTCCTTTATTCTTATGTCTTTACTTAATAAAATTTCTATATACAACCCATAGTAAGCATTCACAATGAATTCATTCTGAAATTTATATTTTATAAGAAACTTACAACTACTTTAAAAACATCTACTTGTGGAAAATTAACAGCTATCACATCAGGATTTTGTGATTCTTTAAAAATATATTTTGAAAATTTCTCGACTTTATTTCTTGACCAGACTAATTGTAGACAAGAGTGACTTGAAGAGTTATTAGGAAGTCTGGAGTGGTTATATGACTGACTTGGTTAGTCCTGTTTCTATCGTCTTGCTGGTTATAACCCACATGGCCTCTTTTCAGGCAAACTGTGCTCAGGGCCGACAGCTTTCCTCAAAAGACATTCCATGTGCCTGGAATCTTCAACTTCTTGGGGTCTCTATTGCATCTTTGGCTTCATTTCTGCATATTCAGAAAGCCACCTCTCAGAGGCTCTCTGTCTGACCTACTAGGTCTTACTTTAAAATCACCTTCTGACACCACAGCTGCTACCTTTTGCTTGGCTCTGAAACCAACATCATAAAGATGATATAAAAGTCTGCTGCAGCTAGGTTCCTTTGGAACATGGAAGCAACAACCTTTTAGTTACTGGATAGTTGAGGAGAGTAAAGTGAATCCTGGTGAATGAATTTGAATCCTTGATCCTTGCTGAATTCTGAAATGCCTTCAAGGTATCTTTCTAATTGAAAGGGCTTAAAGAACTTCTTTCTTTTCTTTTCTTTTTTTCTTTTCTATCCTTTTCTTTTCTTTTCAATATTGCTAATCTCTTCAGCAATCAGATTTACTTTGGCCCCAACTTTACATGTGCTTCTTTTCTGATCAGAGTGTAAATATTTAGCACTTTCTAGCTCTGCAATATGCTCCAATATTTTTACTATAAATCTGGCTAAAATCAGTCACCAGTACCTATGCCAAAACCTGAACTTTGGGTTGTTTTAAAATTTCCTAGGCCCGATCAATTAGTATGTATGTATCATACAAGCTCAACATCTCAGAGTCTCAAGACATGGGCAAAATGAAGACAATTTTTTGCCAGAATGTAATAGACATGGTCTCTAATTCAATTTGCAATATATGCTTTTGCTGATCTAAAACTTTCTGAGCCTGATCTTTATTGTCTGCATTCCTATGAGCATTCTGGTCTTATGAAAGATGACCAGAATCACTCCTCAAACTCTGCTTATAGCCTTCTAAGTTTTCTCCAGCCCTATTCCAAACTCCTTCCACAAAAAACTTTCAAAAGATTCTGAACTAAATGATCAAATACAGTCACTATGACAATTCCACACTTGTGATTAATTTTCTGTATTGGTGAAATTTCTCATTTGCTGTGACAAATATCTGATATCCTAATGGAGGAGAGGTTTATTTTTGCTCACATTTTCAGAAGTTTTTATCATGGTCAGCAGTTTCCAAGGGGAAAAAAAGAAACATGTGTCAAAAGAGCACAGTGGATGAAAGCACCTCACTTCATGGTGGAAGTATAGCACATGGGAAGAGCATCAAAGAGAGATATAGACTCCAAAATCATGTCTCTTTCTGAGTTACCTACCTCCATCTATGCCAAACCTCTTAATAATAGCACATTCAGGTAAGAACATCAGTGAATTAATGGTGACAATATTGATCTCTTGTTCCAATTATCTTGTGAGAAATCTCTTAATCTAGTCAAGATGAGAATTAAGCTTAGTTGTTACAGTTTTTAAAGTGCAAGGGTCAATAAGGACATTCTTGGGACACACTTGGTGGCTACCACCATTAAAACTGGGGGAAAAAAGTAATCAATCTCTGTTTTGCACCACATATCTTTTTCCCTTACTTGTTTTTTGGACAGAACAGCCTTATCATAGTTTGTATCATCTTTATGATGATTGAGCCAATTTATTATTTCTATTGCTGTCACAGGTTTTTACCTCCGAAATGGCATTGACTGACAATGAATCTGTTTGCTGTTCTGGATTCTAAATGGCTCTGGAGAGGCTACATGATGTGGCTTAAACTGCAGTTAGGTGAAATACTCTAAGTGAGGCTGAGAGTTAGAAGGGGGATTCTTCCTTATTCACCAGAGATTGATTGCTGTAAAATACAGTAGTTCAGATGTCCCAGGAAGAACAAGTAGTTACACTTGCTGTAAATCTTCACTAAGAACGCAACAGTCCCAGCCGTATTTTACTTCCTTACTTGTTTCACTCCTGTCCTGGGAATGTTTGATGTTTTAACACATGAACTTTCTTTCAGGATCCATTTTCTAGGGAATCCTGATAAGTTCAAAGTGGTTGAGAATTCAAGTATCCCGGGGTGTGGTATTTGCTTCTAATGTTACATATATTTGTGTTTAAATGTGTGTTTAACTTCTGAGTTGAAAACAAGAAAATTTGATGAGTGCACTCCCATACTCCAAGGCTGAAAAGATTGAAAAGTAAAGACACATCTTTTAGAATGACAGATTTCAGCATTAGCTGAATTCACAGCTTTCTTAAGTCTCGTGTGTAATGTAGGCTGTCAATTCAGCTGAAAGAGGGAAACAGAATGTGTTTGCAGAAAAAACTGGAAAATTCACAAACATTGAACTGACTGCCCACAGCCAGCTTTCCTTGCCAATTGAAGCAGCCTGTCTCCTTGGTCTAAGGAAGCTATCCCTCCTTGTTTTTAACAATCTTAAGTGACTTCACAAATGTCAGTTGGCAGAACTATTTGCAAGGTCAAACTAGAGTTATGATTCTGTGATGCAAGTGAATGCTCATCAAAATTCTCACTGCTTTGTTCTCAAAATTGTTATTTCTTCTAAATTGGAGTAAAACCATACTGCAAATGAGGACCTCAGTGAAGGCAACATAAATGAAACCTGAGTCATGGAAAGGACAGTGAGATAATTTATCATTCAAAGTGACACAAGTTTAGGACTGTGATGAGAAGGCAGAAATAATTCAAATTACATTTTCAAAATATTTTTTACTTGGATTTTTTTATTTTAGTGAGCCTATAAAAGCTCTTTCACAAAATCCTATGACAAGAAGACAAAGTCAACTATAGAAATTCAAAATAAATCATTTAAACAGTGTAAACTTTCATTTTGTAATTTACTCAGAGCTTGTTCCTATGCTAATTTAAGGAATAATTTTTGCATGCCTTTATGGAGGTCTTTGTCTGCACCCTGGACCTTTCCTCTTCGGCACTTTTCCTCTTCTCTGCTTCTTATATGTCATGAAATGAGCAGCTTTACTTCACCAAGTAATTCTTCCATGTTGCTTCTGCCATGAACCCTGCCAACCATGATTGAAACCCCACACTATGAGCAAAATTAAACTTCTCTTCAAGTTGTGGGTGTCTGTTAATGTGTCTCAGAAATTGGAACTCTGAATATGTCATCAAACTTAGTAGTAGAGAATTGGGAATTGGGGCCATTGTGTAAGGAGTTTGGGAAAGTTTGAAGATGGGCCTTTGTATGCTGTGAAAAAAAAAAAAAAAGCCTGATGAGTACTTTTGTTTGGTGCACAGCAGACCAGAATGCTAACAGGAATGCAAATAGTAAACATCAAGCTCAGAAAGTTTCAGTTGGGAAAGATACTTCCATTGGCACTTGGACTAGAGGTCATGTGTGCTATCTGCTGGTAGCCATTTTTTCTACACTTTGCCTATGTCCTTTGAAGGAAACTGAGATTAAACTATGATTAACTGAGATTACATATGAATAGATTTGGTAGAGGATTTGTCGCAGCAACCCAGGCTGTGGCATGGGTACTACTTCCTATAAATCTCTTCCAGATCTATAGGAAGATAAATGGCAAAGCAGAAAAATCTGGAAACCTAAGTTTGGCCCAAAAGGAATTAAAGTTAATTAAATCAAACATAAATTTCAGGCCAAAGGTGTGGTTGCTAGAGATTAGTGCCATTAGAAAGAAACCAAGCACTTTGTACAGGAACAAGAAGGAAATGTCTTGAGAGCATTTGAGGAAGTGGCAAGACCCAACCCATCACAGACTAAAATGCACAAAATTGTAAACTTTCCCCTTGAGAATAGAGCCTGTGAGCCCCATGCTTGTGGATTATCTAGGGAACTGGTTCCCCCAGTTTGATTTCACAGTGCTTGGTCAATCAGGCACTTAGAATCCACTATGATAATGGTCCAGCAGAGCCTGGCCACTTCCTGTGCTCTTGTCATATCTTGATGTCATTCATGACAGCATGCCAAACACAATAATTGTGGAGTCTGAAAGGTTTCCAACCAGATTTCAAAGGAAAGCCTGGGAGGCCAGGCAATATGCCTTGAGAGATGGCTGCATAAAACTGGGAATGAAGTAAAAGTTGCAGTGGATACCCAAGGAAGTTGGAGGTTCCAGGATTATGGAAAACGTGCTCAGAATAGCTGTAGATTGTAAGTGGATTTAGCCCAAGAGAGAGGTCATGTGGGCTGCATTCAGCAAGGCCCTAAAAGTGGGGCTGGCCAAGTCTTCTAGAATTCATATGTTCCACAGATGCCCAATATGGAGGTACAGGATTCAATATTTAGTCTACTGGGTTTGGGTCTTGTTTTATTCTGATTCTTTTCTAGCCTCCTATTCCTCTCTTTTGGAAGGGAAAAGTTTATCTTGTAGTTTTGTACCTTGGAAATTTTTATTATATTTTTTCAGTTTTTCACAGCTGAGAGTTTCCCTCAAATCTCAAAAGAAATTTTGAATTAAGCTTTTGAAAAATGTTGGAATTGTTGAGATCTGGGGGAAGGGATTGTCATATTTCAGTTTTGTAGGCAACATAGTTGTATTCTGCTAGGCAGAATTATGGACATGATATTGTCATTATTTTGCAATCAATTATAGTTTAAGGAGATATGTTTGGTTAGAATGTTGAAAAAGGACAGAATGTGGTGGTTAGAGCGGAGTGCCAGCTTGATTGGCTTTGGGATTCTTTAAGTGACTGGTAGAGTACACGTTGACAGTATCTGGATGCGCCATGGAGGAAAGGCCTTAGAATCTATGTATGATCCCTAACCCCTTTCTCTCTGGCACTATTTCCTCATATTGCTTCTTTCCTGCTATGAACTAAACAGCTTTGCTCTGCCAAGATTTTCTGTCGAGATATTTCTGCTTTGGAGCCAGTGCACGATGGAAAGACTCCCCTGCCTAGTGAGCCAAATTAAACAAACTTTGTTCTGATATTTGACATTTCCTTATTTGATTACAGAGTTCTCAATTATGTTTTTAAATGATGATCAATATGGAGAGATTTGTCCAGAAAAAGCTCTATAATATTATAGGATCTTAGGCTGATACGCAGAGTAACTTTCATATTCTGAAGCATATCTAAAATCAGAGAAATTTTAGCCTAGTGTCATGACATATGCCTGTAATCCCAGCATTCTGGAAGGCTGAGACAGAGGATCCCAATTTTGAGCCCAGCCTTGGCAAGTCAGCAAGACCTTGACTCAGAAATGGGTGGAGATGAAGCACAGTGTGTAGGACTTGAATTCAATGCACAGTAATCAATCAATCAATGAATCAATCAATAAAATGAAATGAATAAAATAAAACTGTGTAAGTTTTTTGATGAAGATTTCTTATATAATAAGTAGTATCTAGAATATATAAAGATCACAAAAAATTAGACCCCGCAAAATAAAAGACCCAGTCAACAATGAGAAACTGAAGTTAACAGACTTTTCTCTGAAAAAAAGATGACTAATGTGAAATAAATACATGAAGAAATGTTTGATATTTCTGTCCACTAGAGAAATGCAAATGAACAAAACACCAAGATTCCATCTTGCTCCAGAAAGAATGGCCATCATCAGGAAATCAAAAATAACAAATGCTGAGAAGACTGAGGAGAAAAAGGAACACTTTTACACTGTTGCAGGGGATGTAAATAGCAGAGCACTATAAAAATCAATATAGAGATTCCTCATAAAACTAAAAATAGGAATTCTCTTTTACCACCACAATCCCCTTCTAAGTATCTTACCCAAATAATGAAAGACATCGTATTACACTGATAAATGCATACCCATTTGTACAGCAACACAACTCATAATATATGAATCTTGAAACCATCTTATATGCCCATCAACAGATGAAATGTAGGACCCATACACAATGGAGCACTACTCTGCTTTAAAGAAGGAAAATTTAAGTCATTTGTAGGAAAATGGACCCACCATAACAGTAAGTGAAAGAAATCAGATACAGAAGCTTAAATATCATATGGTTTATCTTACATGAGAAACCCAATGTATAAATAAATTAAAGAGTAAAATGAAAAATGGATAATAGAAAACAGAAATGGATCTTTTGCAAATGAGAAAGGTACCACTAGATGGAAGATGGGAGGGAGGCAAACAGGGGGAAGGAAAATAGAGAAAGTGGGAGGGAGGTGAAGGGAAGGGTATGTAAAAATAATTAAGATGAGTTATGTACATGCACCAATTCTCCATGATGAGTGTAATCACTACTCCAAACATATTCACATAAAAAATAGAAATTTAAAAAGACAAAACAAAACCATAACAGAGTATGGATGCAATTGAATGTCAATAAATTAGAATTGTTTTTAATGTTCTAAAATATGCACTTTAAGCTGATTAATGAAGTGATTTTGATATCAATTTAATTTAAGTAATATAATAATGAAAATATTTTAAAATTTGGAATAAATCTTTTGTCAGAAGGAGACCAGCATGATAAATGAGAACAATGACTGATTATCCCGAGAAACCTAGAATAAGTAGTCATTCTGAAGATGAAAGAAATACTACTTCTACAACTTTCCTTGTCTTATAACAAGACACATAAGTAATATCTCCACATTCTTAATGTATTTTTTGTGTGCTGTCTCATTAACCAATTTATTGCACATATATTTTTATAATTCATTTTGTCTTTTCCCCATGTTTTTCATTCAATATGTTATACCAGAAGTCTTGGTAAAGGCTTTCTCTAAGTCATTGATTAAAGGATATTAAAATTAGAATGAATGTCTCTCTATTTCTCTAGAATCACAGATAGTCCCTAAAGATAGTGCTGAGAATTTTAGTTGTACACTGTTTGAAATAAGAAAGTTTTTTTTTATTTAAATGAGAGTAACATATATCTCCTTGTACAAAGAATTTATGTGGCAGTGAATGGTCAAACAGATAGACTGCAGCACATTTGTTCATTTTGTCCCTGAAATTTCTGATACTTTGTCTTCTGTTGGTATTATTGCCAATTTACAAGATTTTAGAGGATGAAGAGTCAGTACACCATCTACCATCTTTACCAGGCTTCCTTGGTGCCAGAATGCCTGTACCTAACCTAGGTGTCATTAGCCAGATATATCTGTCTAGATTTTTGAAAGACTAGTCAATGGCTTAAATAAATTGGAGAAGTAAAGAATCACACACACCATCTGTGTTTGCCACAAAATGCTGGATTTCTTGATGAATAGTGGCCAGAAGCAGCTCTATTAGAAAAGCAATTTGAATGTTTATCATTCAGTGTTAGCAGTAGGTAACTGAATTTTTTGCACTGAATTTTTGGCACTGAATTTTTGGCTACAGTTCCCAGGTCTACATTCTCTTTGTCTGATTCTCAGAACTAAATCACTAAAAGCGAGACACTTAATACTATATTGACAAGTTTATTTCCCTTGTGAATAACACAGAATTGATTCCTGTTGCATCCAAATATGAATCCTTATATTTTATATCATGCTAATGATTCCTATGGTTAAAACTAGTGAAATTCTGAAATGTTTTCTACAATAAAAAAAATATGATTTTATTCTTACACAACTGGTTTTTAACATTTTATCTCATTATGCAGGCTTAAAAAGAATATCAGTATCTCTTTCTCATTAGGTTTATTCTTTAAATACCCTCCTATTATTTTGGAATAGACCAATCTCTACACTTTGCATCAGCACAAAAAATGCAGTAGAATAGGTTTTCTCTTTACCATAAGTCATCTTTAACTGTCATGATTTAAATTTTCTCATAGCGTATTACAAATAATTTCCCCAGGATTCTCCCCTAGATATTGTTTCATCTCCCCAGGAAGCTTCAAACTGAACTACTTTTTTTTGAAAGGCACATTATGGTGGGTATATAATGCCCACTTTTATGTCTATCGATTATTAATTTTAATTTTATGAGTTTTATTGTATTAAAATGTGTAGTTAATAAACTATCAATAAAATAAAATATTAAATTTTTAATATGTGATGAGTTTTTAGAACAAACATCAACCTTTTCATCATTAACTGTTTGCTGGCTTACAAGATCTAAAAAATAGCAAAAGAAATTCATTCCTACATGAACTACAATGAAAATACAAAAGGCTACCACAGAAATAATCTTTGCTTCAATTATATATATCTAAGACAGTCCTAACACATGACAACAGTGTGTTCCATACACAAATCTCACAGTGACTAAACATGTGCTTAGCTTCCCTTTCCTGTTTGCTAGGCCATACTTGTCACCTCTCTTGTCTTCCTCTTTTGTCAGGAGCTTCCTATTATATTATACAGTGTGCACTTAGCATCAAAAAGAAATATCAAAAAATAAAATATTAAATATATCCTGAGTACTTAAAATAAACATCAACATTTTCTACATCAGCTGTCTGCTTACTAAATCTAAAAAAATAACACCAGAAATAAATTCCATTGTGAACTATAATGAAAATACAAATAAAACTCTACCACAAAAAAATCTTTACTTCAAGTATCACACCTAACACAGTTTTCTCACATGAGAACAGCATGCTCCATACACAAGTATCTTTACACTGATAGCACATGTGTTTTGTTTCCTTGTCTTCTTTGGTAGGATATACTTGACATCTTACTGGTTTTCCTGTACTCTTAAGAAGTTCTTGTGATTTTTCACCTGTCGGTTCATAAATCTACTTCAACATTCCTTTGAGGAGTTCTTTGGGCAAATACAAACTGTTCTTCCTCTGTTGTAATTGATCATTTATCAATTCCAGTCCCAATCTTCTAAGAAAATTTCTCCATATTTTGTGGTTGTTATTTTCTTTGTAAACTATGAAAGTATTTGTGCCTGACATTTTTAGGATCTAGTAAAACAGAACCATTGGCCAGTGTTTTGTGTTTTTAGTGACATCATAGTTTCCACATAACTCATCAACAATATCTATTCTGCCTTTCATTTTGTTGTAAAATGTGACAATTTCTGGCTTCTTTTCTGTTGAAGATTCAATATCAATCTTGGCTTGCTTGTTTATTTGTTTGTTTTGAGTCAGGGTTCATTATGTAGTCCAGGCTAGCCTTGAACTATGTAGCACAAGCTGACCTTGAATTCACAGAATCCTCCTGCCTCAGCTACCTGAGTGCTGGGATTGCAGGCATGTGCCACCATTTCCAGACTCACTATCAATCTTACCATCAAGGTGTAATATTGACAGCATCAATGCTACTTTGCTTCTCTTCTCCATCTAGGAGGCCAATATTGTCTTTCTGAAATCTAAAGATTGTACAATACATTTCTCTATTATGAACTTGCAATATTTTTTCAGGAATGGCAGCTTTGTTCTTATAAATAGTTCCTGAGCTGGCCAGCTGATTCTCTTTTAACAAATGTAATATCAATGAATAATTAGTAAACCAATTGTCAAATGTGGTATTTGGGTTATGTTATGAAATAGGTACAATAAGTCTGGTCACAAAATCATATATTTTATTACTGTACAAATAAAGACCCAGTGGCTGAGTTCCATGATAAATTTCTAAATTAAAGGTGTAAAATGTCTTCCCAACTACCAGTTCATATATTTTTATACCATATTTAGAAAGTTTACATGCAATGATGCAAATTGTTTGTCAAATTTCATGTATTTGGATGGTGTATAAATTGTTTGACAGCTTGAAACAAAGCTTTCAAAACAAAAGTGAATAGCAGCCAAATTAAAAGATTTTTTTTTTTGGCAGGTCTTTCTTCTTCAAAATGTAGGTAATCTTGAATGAAACCAAGTCTCTTGAATGGCATTATTGGTCTAAAATTTTCAACACCACATCTGTCATTTTTTGACAAATCTTTTAGACTCTGAGGGTTAGAATAATAATATTCTGCTGTGAAGGTTTTTAGTTTAGATAATGAGATATCATGATAAATATATTTTTGAATATTACTATTGATCTATAAGAATTTTTTACTTGCATTTTATTATTAGTGTATTTCAAAACATCTTTTATTTTATTAAATTCTTTTATTGGTGCATTGTAGGTATACAACACAATTACATTTCTCATTGGGAATTGTACCTTTACATAATGCATCTTGGTTCTTATTTTGTCCCCATTCCCAGCCCTCCCTTCACGCTCTCCACCCTTCCTTATTTACAAAGACTTTATTTCCATTTTTTCCATTTCTCAGCATTTTTCCTTTCCCTTCTTTCCTTTCCCCTGCCCCTCCCACTACTCCTACCCCTTTGGACATTTTCTTCCTATTTTACATTATCAATTATTCATTCTAGTCATTGGTACATTTTAGGTATACAATATAATGACATTCATCATTGGAAATTTGCAACTTTACATAGTCTCACTTGGTTCTTATTTTTCACCCTTGCGCAGCCCTCCCTTCAACCCCTCCATTCCTCCCTATTTACAAAGATTTTCTTCCTATTTTTCCATTTTCTCATATTGATCCGACTCCCTTCTATCCTTTCCCCTAGCCCTCCCACTTCCTTCCCCTTTGCCCCTTTTCTTCCTATTTCACATTACCTACTATACATTTAGTCCTTATTTCCACTTTCAGTTTCTCAAACCAGAGAAACTATTTGGTATTCATACATGTGTGTCCTGTTTATTTCACTTAAGAGTATTGCTTCAATATGCATCCACTTAGCTATAAATGTCTCTAATTTCTCATTTTTTATGGCTGAGTAGTACTCCATTTTATAAAAAAAAACACATTTTCTTTATCCAGTCTCCAGTTAATGGGAATTTGGGCTGTTTCCAAGTTTTAGCTATTACAAACTGTGCTGCTATGAACATGGGTGCACATATATCACTGTGGTATGGTTCTTTTAATTCTTTGGGGAAGATCCGCAACAGTGGAATGGCGGGGTCAAATGGGACTTCCAGTTCTAGTTCTTTGAGGTATCTCCATACAGATTTCCCCAGTGCTTGCACCAGTCTACACTCCCACCAGCAGTGGAGCAGGGTTCCTCTTTCCCCACAGCCCCGCCAGTATTTGTTATTGGTTGATTTCATGATAGCAGCCATTCTTTCTGGAGTGAAGTGGAATCTCAGCATTGTTTTCATTTGTATCTTGAATGACCAGTGATGTTGAGCATTTTTTGATGTATTTATTTGCTATTTCTACTTCTTCATCTGGGAAATGTCTGTTCATTTCAGATGCCCATTTTTGGATTGGATCTTTAAATTTGGGAGGTCTGATCTTTTTAAGTTCTTTATAGATTCGAGATAGTAGACCTTTGTCTGAGGAAGAGCAGGTGAAGATTTTTTCCCACATTGTGGGTTGTTTCTTCACACTCCTGGTGGTTTCTCTTGCTGTGCAGAAGCCTTTTAATTAGAAGAGATCCCACTTGTTGATTTTTTGTGCTAGCTCACGGGCAACTGAGGTTTTTTTATAAAGTCTTTTCCTACACTGATGTCTTCAAGGGTTCTACCTAACCTCTGTTCCAACTGGTTCAGACTTTCTATTTTAATATTTAGATTTTTAATCCATTTTGATTTTAGTTTAGTGCATGGTGAGAGATACAGGTCTAGTTTTAATCTTTGTCAAGTTGAAGCCCAATTTTTCCAGCAGCATTTATTAAAGAGGCTATCCTTCCAGTGAGGGTGTTTGGCTCCTTTGTCGAAGATGAGATGGGTGAGTGTGTCTGGCATTGCGTCTGCATCTTCTAATCTGTTCCACTGGTCTTCAGTACCATGTACCAGTACCATGCTGTTTTTATCACAGTAGCTTTGTAGTATAGTTGCAGGCTGGGGATTGTGATACCCCCTGCTATGTCTCTATTACCTAGAATTGCTTTTGCTATTCTGGGTCTCTTCTTGTTCCAAATGAATTTTTGGATTGTTTTCTCAAGGTCTATGAAGTATGCTGCTGGGATCTCAATTGGAATTGCATTAAATATATAGCAGTTTTGGAAGTATGGCCATTTTCACTATATTCATCCTTCCTACCCAGGGGCAGGGGATGTCTATCCATTTTCTGATATCATCTTCAATCTCTCTTTTCAGAGTGCCATAGTTTTCAGAGAAGAGGTCTTTGATTTCTTTAGTTAGGATGATTCCTAAGTATTTCAGTTTTTTGGATGCTATTGTGAAAGCAATTATTTGCCCTATTTCTCTCTCAGTGAGTCTGTCATTAGTATAGAGGAAAGCTATTGAGTTTTGTGTGTTGACCTTGTAACCACCTACTTGACTGAATTTGGTTATTAAGTCTAGAAGACTTTTGGTGCAGTTATTGGGCTCTTCTATATAGAGTATCATGTCATCTACAAATAATGACAATTTGACTTCTTCATTACCTAACTTTATTCCTTTTATTTCTTTCTCTTGTCTAATTTCTGTGGCTAATGTTTCCAGAACTATATTGAACAAGAATGGTGATAGTGAACATCCTTGTCTTGTTCCTCATTTTAGTATGAAGGATTTCAGTTTTTGACCATTTAGTATGATATTGGCTGTTGGTTTTTCATAGATGGCTTCTCTCAGTTTGAGGTAGAGACCATCTATTCCAATTTTTTGTAGGGTTTTTATCATAAATGCATGTTGGATTTTGTCAAATGCTTTTTCTGCGTCTATGGAGATAATCATATGGTTTTTGTCCTTGGATCTATTGATATAGTGTATTACATTGATTGATTTTCATATATTGAACCATCCCTGCATCCCTGGGATGAATCCCACTTGATCAGGTGTATGATCTTCTTGATGATCTTCTGCATTGTGTTTGCCATCATCTTATTAAGGATTTTTGCATCTATGTTCATTAGTGAGATTGACCTATAGTTCTCTTTTTTTGTTGGGTCTTTCTCTGCTTTGGGGATCAAGGTGACGCTTGCTTACAGCAATGAATTTGGGAGTATTGCTTCCCTTTTAATTTCTTTGAAGAGTTTAAACAGTAGTGGCAACAGTTCCTCTCTAAATGTCTTGTAGAATTCAGCAGTGAAGCTATCAGGGCCCAGGCTTTTCTTAGCTGATAAGGTTTAATTACATTTTCAATTTCATTGGTTGATATTGGGTTGTTCAGAATTTTTAGGTCTTCTTCATTCAACTTTGGTAATTCATATGTATCTAGGAATCTGTCCATTTCTTCTGTGTTTTCCATCTTATTGGCGTATAGGTTCTGGAAGTAGGTATTGATGATTCTCTGGATTTCTGCTGGGTCTGTTGTCATTTCACCCTTTTCGTTCCTAATTTCATGGTTTTGGGCCTTTTATTTCCTTTTTCTGACAAGGTTAGCTAAAGGTTTGTCAATTTTGTTGATTCTTTCGAAGAACCAACTCTTGGCTTCATTGATTTTTTGTATCATTCTCTTAGTCTCCATTGCATTGATTTCTCCTCTTATCTTTATAATTTCTTCCGTTGTATGAGCTTTGGTGTTGTCCTGCTCTTCTTTTTCTAGAAGCTTGAGGTTCAGCATCAGATTAATTGTGCTCATTCTGTTTTCCTAATATGTGTATTCACTACTATGAATTTCCCTCATAAGGCTGCTTTCATTGTGTCCCATAGATTCCAATATGTTGTATTGTCATTGTCATTTAATTGAAGGAACTGTCTGATTTCTTCTTTAATTTTTTCTGTGACCCATTCATTATTCAGAAGTGTGTTGTTCAATTTCCATGTGTTTATGAAATTTTTTGAGTTTCTTTTGCTATGGATCTCCAATATCATCGCACTATGGTCTGATAATATACAGGGCATAACTTTGATTCCTTTGCACTTACTTAAACATGTTCTATGTGTGAGTATGTGGTGTATTTTGAATGACCCATGTGCAGCTGAGAAGAATGTGTATTCTGATTTTGTGGGATGGAAGACTCTGTAAACATCTGTTAAGTTCATTTGTTCAAGAGTTCGATTGAGTTCTAGCATTGCATTACTTATTTTTAGTCTAGTTGATCTACCTATTTGTAACAGTGGGGTGTTGAGTTCCCCCACTACATTTGTATTTGTGCATATATGACTTTTCATGTCTGTTAGTATTTGTTTTATATAGTTGGGTGCACTAGTGTTTGCATGTGATTTGTTTCTTTTCTCTAATTGCTTGTAGAACTTTGTTTTCTCTTGAGTTTCTGGAATCTTAACAATTATATGCCTATGTGGAGATTTTTTTTGATCCAGGCTATTTGGAGTCCTATATGCCTCACTTATCTGAATTCTAAGTTGTTTTCCCCTGCTTGGGAAGTTTTCTGCCATTAGTTCTGCGAAGAGATTTTTTATGTCATCTGCACCCTCTCCTGTATCTTCATTGACTCCGATCAGCCTTATGTTATTCTTCTTTGCATCGTCTAGCAGCTGCTGGATTGGTTTGTCATGTTCCCTTATAATTTTTAAACAATTTTTCTTTTCCTGGTCATTAATTTAAATCTTATCTTTGATATCTGAAATTCTGTCCTCACAATGGCCAATTCTGCTGTGTAGACTTTCAATGGAGTTTTTCATCTCCTGGAAATCTATTTGCATCTGTTTTATGGATTCCATTTGTTTCCTATGTTGAGATTCCATTATGTTCTTCAGCTCCTCTCTAGATTTCTTAATCATGTCTTGCACTAGGAGCACACTTTCTCCTGTTATCTGAGAATTATTTCTGATTTCATTTTTTCTAGATCCTCTTTTGTTGCCAGTTCAGTGAGTCCAGGTGGTTGAATATCAAAGTGTTCCATCTCATTTCCCTTTGGGGTTGCTGTAGGGAATCTGGAAGTCTGGTTTTGAGACTTATTTACGTGTTTTCTCATTTCACCTGGGGGGGCAGTTGGGGTGCTGTTGGCATCCATGCGACTCACCTCCTCTGAGCTGTGAGAGGTGGGCCAGGGGCTAGGAGCAGTGGTAGGGATGGTGGCCCAAAAGCCCCTTCCTCTGGACCAGGACCAGTGGGATAGCACCTCAGAAGCCCCTACCTCTGGCCAGGAATTCTTTAAATGCTGAGAACTTGATTAGCTCCAGTACAGTGGTCTAGTGGTTTGGTGTCCTCTGTGGCTTTGTAGTGTGGAACCAAGTTACTGCACAGGGAAGAAGAAGCCAAAGGATCAGGGGTGGGTCCAGTGGACTGCTTGCAGGGTGAGGGCTGATTTGTTGTTTTCAATGCGACTGGCAACCTCGGGACTGCATCCACAGACCTGCCTGTCTGCAGCAGGATGATTTTGTGTTTTCTGTGTGACTCTGTGGTTTCTCTTGATCCTCAACTTGATTGGGTTATGATGTGCTGAGAGAATTGACTGGACTGTGAGGATGCCGACTCCTCAATGAACTGACACATTTTTTAATTCCTATGTGAATGGCTATTAGGAGATAGAGTCTAGCTGATGGAAGTAGTTTACTGGTGCCATGCCTTTGAAGGGTTTATGGTTTATTGTGCTCTTTCTCCTCTCTTCTTCCTGAATGTTACAAGGTAAGCGGCTTTCTTCCGCCATGCCTCTCTGTCTCAACATCTTTTCCTTGGATCCAGTTGACCTTGGATTGAAACATTTGAAGCCATCAGGAAAAATAAACCTCTCCTACTCTTTTGTTTTTCTCAGGTATTTGATCAAAATGACAAAAAACTGACTGGTAAAACCATTGCGTCAGATGGAAGTCCTCCTCTGAAGAGACCCTCCATTTCCCTGATTCCTCTCTCCACCCTGGTAGGGCTGTAGGAGGTGGAGCAAGGCTGACTCAGAACTAAAAGTTTCCTGGAAGGGAATGAGAAATTCAGATAATGAAAGTGAAATCAAGCAGAAGTTTTAGTAATAATATTACAAAAGGCAACGGGGGTGAGGGGTAAGATGTCCGCCTGCCACAAGGTCCTATAAAAGGCAGCCCCTTCCAGTACATCACATCATGCAGTTATCTCTATTATACAAGCCACCCAGGTCACACCTCATGCTCCCCATTTCTCCCTATCTCTACAAAGCCATACAAATTATATAATAATAGGAAAGGTTTTCCATCGAGATATGGTCAAGATTTGGGAGAGTTAAAATGAAATCAGCAAGGGATTCTTAGAAAGATGAACTCTCTAGAAAGATGGAAAAAAAAAGAAAAGAAAAAGAAAAAGACATTATGCTAAGGCAAATGAAAAGAATGTATCAAGAAAAAGGGAGCAGAAAATGTTATTTGATTTTAATATATCTGGTAAATTGGCTCCCAAGTGGAGTGGTTTAAAGATAGGTCACAAACAGAAAATCAGAGACAAATAAATATATATTCCAGAGACTTATTATTATGAATGTATGAAGTAAGGCAAAACCTAGGAGGAGAAAGGAAATCAACAGAAATGTTGTTACGGTTGATATTTTTAAAATTTTAAATGGAATAAATTAGAGCTTATTTGGGCCTTTCTGGATATAATTCAGGAGGGAACAAAGACTGCTAAATTTAAAAAAAAATAAGAAAGAAGTGTTGCTAGAGAAATGTTCCTAAACAAATCATCACAAATTGTAACATAGAAACATTAATGTTAGGTTGAACAGGAAATTTAATTTTCTGTAGGAGAAAATGAGAATAAAATGTATGTGAGAGGAAATGTTGATTGATTTTATTTTTCCACAAAATTAGAAAGCAAGATCATCTGGTACGGGAATGGTGGAGAAAGCATCAGATGTGATTGGGAGTGAGTATAGACACAAAATAGACACATATTTCCAAAGTATTACTGAGAGACCTTCAAAAGCCTATGTGATCTAACATTTGCTCTTACCTTTACTTGGTATAGGTTTGGCTGTCTTGATTTCTTAACCATTTTTACAAAATGCCAAGCACAATCCTGTCTTAAAGATTCACGACTTGTGCTCTTTATACTAGAATATATTCTCCCAGTATCCATATAGTCCCTTTATTATTTCATTGGGCCTCTGTTCAACTGTGATGTCATTCCTAACCAAACACCTTATTCTCTCATCCTACTATATTCTACTTGTTAGCTCATGCTACTATTTGACATATTAATTAGGTTATTTATCACCTGTCTTTTCCTGATAGGTTTATATTTCCATGACATATTCCCAGATCTTACAGAAGTGACTGGCAGATAACAGGTGATCAATAAATGTTTTGAATCAATGAACAAATATATATGAATTAGTGAATGAATGAATTATATCTAGTGGAAGAAGAGAGACGAAGGTGATATTCAGCAGAGCTAAATATTAGTGTACTATAGTAGGAAGTGCAAAACAGGTAGTATCTGAATCAATTGTTCAAGAGACATAAATGTGCTTGGAATATTGCAATAATTGAAGTTAAATTAGGAGCAGATAAAATTATCAAAGGATTCGCCTTTCAGAGGGTGTTAGCATGACAGAGGACAGAGAGGACTTGTCTTTATTATAGTCTTTTACCATAGTTTATTTTTCAAATATTTACATTATAATACAGATAAATGCTAAAATCAGATTTTTGTAAAAGGCCAGTTTGAGGGAAGCTGTAACACTTGGTGTCATTTCTCACACTGAGAAGTACATATTTCAGGGTTCTCTGCTGCTTCTGCAGAAGGAATCCTCTGATAGAACTGAAGCTCCAATCCTCATAGTGCATTGGAATGGATGGCAGATGCCATTCATCTTGGGGAAGGTCATGCTCTCTTTCTCCATATTGCAATTTCCTTGCCTGTTTAACAGGCTGCAAATAGGCATAGAAAGTAGATATTCTACTGTATTTCACAAGTCTGAATTTACTACATCTGTTACACTTTTAAATATGACTGAATCCATTCTTTTATGGACAGAAAAGATGACAGCATAGGGTCTGAAACCAAAACATTGTCCTAAAATACACACATTCCTGTGATCTGAAGTCAAGAAAGGCATTTCACATCGCTGCCTTTTAATCATTAAAATGGGAAAACCTACACTTAAGTAAAATGCATTAGTATATATTTAGTAAATGACCTGAAAGAGAATAAAATAAATTATCACTGCATCACACAATTATTAACACTATTATAAATATTATTTCAAGCAGCTTCCAAATGGGTATATGGGTTTGCATTCCCCTCTTTGTCTATGTAAGCAGATGCAAGCAGATTAGAATTTAATTGAGTTTATCTTCAATGCCAGATAGTCTTCATAGAGCAGGTTTAGTGAACTTTGGGGAGTTCACTATATAATGCCCAAGGTAATCTGTGGATTCTTGTACAAATAAAAAGTACATGTTAAATTCTCTGTAAGCTGTGTTTGATATGGTAAGTAGGAAATGCCAAGAAATCATAATGACTTTTAAGACTTTGGTGCCTTAGGTGTCATTCTCAGAACAGTTCATATTTTGAGAAAATCTTTTCAAAAATCTTTCCTAGCCCTATCGTTCAGTGTGATAATAGGAGTAATTATCTTTGGCTTCCAGTGTCTAGTTTCTGTTTCATGGTTCAAATTGTTTGGACTTCTTTAGTTTTTTTTTTTTTTCTTTTCTTTTTTTTTTAATTATTATTTTTTATTTGTTTTGGTACCAGGGATCGAACTCGGGACCTTGTGCTTGCAAGGTAGGCTCCGGAACTACTGAGCTAAATCCCCAGCCCTATTTTTTTCTTTTCAATCTTCACTTGGGTAAACAGATGTGTGTGCATATGTGTGCATTCACATATAGCTGGAGCCAGGGAGAGGCATATGTACATCATATCTGCCTTTCAAATCATTTTAAATTTATAATTTTCATTGGATATTAATCATATATTAGAAAAATCTGTCTCTGAGTAAAATATACCTAGCATAAGGATGTGGCCTAGCAGATAGCTCATCTGAAGGCCATGAAATATCTGAAGTAGAATCTTCCTAGACTCTCAGATCCAGCCAATATCTTCTCCATTTTACATAGATGAGAGTGATGTCTGAGGATTGGACAGAGCCTAATCAGATCGAAATCTCTGGATGCAGAACTATTTCAACTGTCTCACTCTATTCATCAGCATTCCTATTCCTGGGGCAAATACATAACACTCACAATTTAAAAGAGAAGAGGTTTATTTGGCTCATGGCTTCAGAAGTTTCAGTAGCGGTTGGTTGGCTTCAAAGGAGAAACATCATGGAAGAAGGGCCAGATGGAGCAAAGCTGCTTAGTTCATGGCAGAGGAGAAGCAGAGCATAGGACAAGAGCTCATATAGAAAGAGGTCAGGGAAAGACCCTGAGTTACCACAGTAGTGACCAGCACAGACACACCTAGAAGCATATTGTTCTAATCCAACAAATGGCTTCCAACTAATCACATTCACAATTAAGCTTCACTTTCATACTCATATAGCTTCAAATAACCTAAGGGGAAAATACAACTGATATTCAAGAATTGATTGTATGTTATCTCCATGATTTTAGTGTGAACATTTTAATGATGTCTGGATTGCAGTGCTCTTAAATAGAAATTTGCTTGGAAAAAATCTTTTTTTTTAACCTAATCCTTTAGAAAGAAATAGAAAAAAATACCACTTTTATAGGAAGATAAAGCAAGTGGACATTTTATGAAGGCATACTTTTAAATTAGATGAAGACATAAATCTGTGGCTGAAATTACCTGCAATATACAGATAATACTATAGCTCAAGACAATACAATACAAATCAGGTGGAAAACTATTTGCCTATAAATCTTAATCTACTACCATTTTATTTTCTCTCATCTATTTGCTATGTGGCACTCCTGAATTTTAGGTGCTAGCTCTATTACTTGGAAATGGGTTTGCCCTAATAAAACTGACATTTCTAAAGGGCTGTTTTTTGTAGAATCATGCTCTTGGTTCTGAGATCCCTAATTCAACACCCTTGACAGAGCCTCAGTTCTTTGTAAGGTACAACAGCAGGAACAAAGGAGAAATAAAAATAAAAGCAGCAAAGAGATGAAACCAGGGATAAACTCTTAAAGCTTTTTTATTCCTCATAATTCAAAAAGTTACAAAGTTCTGATATTTTGAAACTCAATTTCTCAATTTCTGCTCTCTCTCTGGTTCTCTACCAATGACAGGAAAAACCCAGACTGTTAAATTATTTTTGGATAAATTCTCCTCTTTAATAAAAAACTTTATAATTTTTTTCACTACAGCTTTTATCTCAAATAATTGATTAAATGTTATATATGCTCATATTTTCATAAAGATAGTGAAAATCTACCAAATTTTTAAGCTAATAATGACTAATCTGAAAGTAAGGTGAGATATTTTACTTAATTCTTAGGAAACTAATGCTAGACAAAGGATTATTTTGCATCCAATCATAACTTTTCAGCATTCCCTGTGAAATGCAGTATTTTAGTCTAACTAGAATGAAAGCTGTCTTCTTCATAAAACACTTAATCTTTTGAAAGGTTGTTTGTATGTCATGTTTCTAAAGTTTTTATGCATCCAATACATCAGACTTCAGGTATACCATCAAATCACTTTAAAATAGTTCTATTTATTAGTTTTCAAAAGAAGCTCATTTATTTGCTTAAGGAAAGATACATTTCCTTATTCTAGCTTTAATTACAGATGCCAGAAGCTAACTTTTACTCTCATCATAATAGGAGTGTGATTTAGCTGTTTCATAAAAAAGGATAAACATGAGCAAAATATATATCAGAATTTGTAAACAAGCATTTCAGAAAGTGGTTTATGTAATGTCAATGAATACTTAAAATGTTTTATTTCTAATAAAATTTGATATTATTGAGTTAAGCATGAATTGTCTTTAGTTTTTAGTTTACCATCACCTTCAAATTCCAAACATGCTCAGTGACAATTCATTAAGAAATAAATGATATAACTCACCCTTATTTGAACATTTAATCCATACTTCTTGAAGTGTTTTGTCAGAATATTGTACCTAGGAAGAAAATTTTGAATGTCCAAATCTTTTAGTGAAAATAGGCAGTTGAAAATAAACTAATAGCATCTGAATACAAAAACGATACTTGAAGGAGCAAGTGCAGCCTTCTTTGCTGTTTTATTATCAGTATGTACTGAACTGGTATTAATATTTAACTTTTAACTACCTACTTGATTATCAATCTAAGATAGGTTTAAAATGCTCAACAAATTATTTCGTGCTACTATCCTGATAAAAATTTTAGTGTGGCACTTTGTTTTTCTCTTGCCTTCAAACATGGTGGACTATTTGAAATATATCTTGTCACTACTAATGAGATAATTTGTATTACATTAGGGTGTATAGAATCTTTTATGAAATTGCTTATGTATGCAGACCTAAGGCTTCACTGTATTTCTCCCATGCCAAACACATTTCCACAAGAAGAGATTTGGATGGAAGTGAGATTCAGAATTTAATGTAGGTAGCTCCTGAATTTTGTGCAGAAAAACTCTAAATACAAGGCATTATTTGTTTTGAAGTAAATAAATTTGTCTCTCAAGAACATAAGAAACAACCTTGCCTCTATTTTGTTCATTGGAAGTCATCTGTTTGAAATCCCCAGATCATTCCTAAATGCTTATGTTACAAATTGTCCTTTCTGGAAATGGACTGGAGTTGCATATTCAAATGCATGTACTTTTGGGGGCTTGTGCTGCTGGGACCTGCTCTTCTAGAATAGAGAAAAAGGAAGCAGGACTGAGTGGAGGAGAATGGTGTGATTCAAACAGTCAGTGTCCCAAAGGCTCTGGAACTGGGATGTCCACAGGAGGGGTGTCCACATCATAGTTGGTGGTCTGGGGATTACCGGTCTCATAGCATTGTATCATAAAATGTAGGCTGTCCTGAATTCAGAGATCTAACCTTGATCCAGGCAAGCTAAAACAGGCCAAGTTCTGTAGTTGACTAACAGTTGCGCAGTTGGGGTTCTCTGATGTCTACATTCCTACTAACTTAAGAATCTTTCAGTCTGTAGGTAGATAAGAGCAAGATCATAGCCCCAACTACCTACATACTGCTTTTTAATTTTTTAAATTTTACTTATTTCCAAATCCTATCTCTTCTTCAAATCTTTTTTCAAAAATTTTGCTTCTATTTATTTCATTCTTTACACATACTTTATAAATGCTCATTTGAGATCTTTCAGTGACTCTCCTTTTGTGATTTAAACACACATAGAGATAGAGGAATGTAGAATTATTTTATATATGAATATACATATATTTGGTCTTAGATAAACAACTTGCTCTGGAGGATAATAGTATCAAATAGCTATTTAAATACTAACCTAGTTTACACTAAGTTAATGATTATTAAAAATTATTGCATTTTTCACACACAAGAAAAATCATAACATTCAGATAATTTATTTCTTAAATTGTAAATATTCCTTAAATATATATTTGATGCAAGAAAACAGCAAGATGTTAGTGGCTGATGTAAATGAAAGGTGACTATCTGGAGTCATTTTACAATTTTACCTACTTTGTTTAATTTTGAAAATAACCTTAATGAAAAGTTTTTAATATTTAATTAAAAGATAAGACATGACACAATTAGCTTATTTTCATTGTCATGATGTAATAAAAAAGATGATACAGGATGGCAATTCAGGTCATACTAAAATATTTTAAAATAATATGAGTGAGAAAAATGAATAAAGTTCTGAATGAAGTAAAACACTTCAGTATTTAATCCAAAGATTTAATGAGTAAGTAAAATATTCTAAAGTGAATTTATAGGAAAGGAAAACATATATTACCATGAAAATATGAAGAATTCATTTACAATTGCAATAAAACAATAAATGCTTGTTAAATCAAAATTTAACCTCTTCTTATCCAGATACATCAGTATTGCAAAGGCCCAGGGTTCAAGACCCAATTAAAAAAAAAGCACATACATCTAAAGTCACATTTAACCAAAATTTAAATTATTTTAATCCTTCTAACTCTTCACTTTAGCTCCTTCATTTTTGCTTAATCTGCACTAATTTTGTAGGTGAAATACCTAGAAATTTTCTTTTCTATTTTGTTTTGGCATCAAAATCTGTACACACCAAAACCCACATAATATAACATTCTTAGTGTTGTAGAAACAGTAAATACTAAATAGTTATAAACAGAGGCATTGCATCATGAAATTTAACCCCATTTGATTTTAATCCATTTTATTAATTCTCATGAAACTCACCTAAATACAACTTTTCTAGTTCTTAATAAATCTACTGTTGCATTTCATATTTTAAAAGCTTGTTGCAAGTGGCTCAACAAAGTAAACTAGACTGGAATTTTAATGACAGATTATCATTGAAAATGTTGCAGGAATTGATGCAACAGACTAGCTGTGGTCCAATGATAATATATTTCAAAAGATACTAGTATTCTAATTAATTCTTATAAAAAAAATGAAAATGACATGCAAACATCATGCAGAGTAGAAAAACCATCATGGAAGGAATAGAGCAGAGGGAGGAAAAACTCACATCCCTATGGTCAATATAATCAAGGAAAAAGAGCACACACAAACATATTTACATACCTGTGTGTACTCATATGATTCTTGCCAGTTATTTTAACCAATCTTATATATGGGGAGTAAAGAAATAAAACTCAAATTTTCCTCATCTTGGAGATAGAGCTTACTCTTTTTAAAAAAGGTGGATTCTTAGCTAACAGTTATTTTTCCTATGAACAAGACACAGATTGTATAATAATCTCATAAACTAAAGTAAGAAGTTAAAAAAGCTGAAAAAAGCCCATTAACAATAGGTACAATTGAGTCACGCTGAAAACACCAAATCAGCCCGCTGAAGACAGGCAGGTCTGCAGACGTGGTTACAAGGTCACCAATCATGCTGAAAACACTGAACCATCCTGCGCCTTGGCAGCAAAATACTGGAAGCCCCCCCCCCCCCGCTCCTTTGGCATCTTCTCTGGGCAGCCAACTGGTTCCATACTACAAAGATGCAGAGGAAACCGGACCACCAGACCACTGTATTTAAAGAATTTATGCCCAGAGGTAGGGGATTCTGAGCCACCGTCCCACTGCTCCTGGTCCAGAGGAAGGGGCTGCCCAGGTACCATACCTACTGCTGCTCCCAGCCCAGAGGAAAGGGTTTTTGGGCTGCCATGATTCCCACCACTCCCAGCCCAGAGGTAGGGGCTTCTGGGTCTCCATCCCACTGCTCCTGGTCCAGAGAAAGGGGCTTCTGGGCTGCCAAACATCCCACCACTCCTGGCCTAGAGGAAGGGGCTTTCAGGTCATCATCCATACCACGGCTCCTGGCCCCTGGCCCACCTCTCCCAGCTCAGAGGAGGTGAGCTGCGTGGATGCCAAGAGCACACCACCTGCCCCCCCAGTAGAAATGAGAAAACACAAAAGTCTCACAACCAGACTTCCAGATCACCTACAGCAACCCCAATGAGAAATGAGATGGAACACTCTAATACTCAACCACCAGGACCCACTGGACTGGCAAAAAAAGGGGATCTGGAAAAAATCAAATCAAAAATAATTTCTCAGATAACAGGAGAAATTGTGCCCCTAATGCAAGACATGATTAATAAATCTAGAGAAGAGCTCAGAAACATGATGGAATCCCAACAAAAGAAACAAATGGAATCCATAAAACAGATCCAAAAAGATTTCCAGGACATGAAAAACTCCATTGAAAGTCTACATAGCAGAATGAGCTAATGTGAGGACAGAATTGCAGATATAGAAGATAAGATTCCAAGTGGTGACCAGGAAAAGAAAAATTGCTGCAAAATTATAAAGGAACATGAGAAATCAATCCAGGAGCTGCTAGATGATGCAAAGAAGAATAACATAAGACTGATTGGAGTCAATAAAGAAACAGAAGAGAGTGGAGATGACATAAAAAATCGCTTCACAGAAATAATGGCAGAAAACTTCCCAAGCAGGGGAAAAGACCTTGACATACAGATAAGTGAGGCATATAGGACTCCAAATAACCTTGATCAAAACAAATCTACACATAGGCCTATGCTATTGTTAAGATTGTTAAGTATTGTTAAGATTCCAGAAACACAACAGAAGAACAAAGTTCTCCAACCAGTCAGAGAAAAGAAACAAATCACATACAAAGGAAAGCCTATCAGAATCACAGCAGACTTCTCAACACAAACCATCAATGCAAGAATAGCTTGGAGTGACATATTTCAAGCCATAAAAGAAAACAGCCACCAACCCAGATTGACGGACCCTGCAAAATTATCTTTCAAAATGGATGGAGAAATAAGATACTTTCATGACAAAGAACACCTTAGGAACTTTGTGAATGCCAAACCATCACTCCAAAGTATTTTACACAATATTCTAAGAACAGACATTGAGGATCACAACCCCAGGAAGCAAAGCAGAATGAACCCATCTGGCATGACAAGAAATTAAATGGAAAGGGAGAGAACCTAACAAAAAGAAAAAGTCATGGCAATGACAAGTCAATGCACATCAGTTATAACCATCAACATTAATGGTCTCAATTCACCAATCAAAAGAAATAGACTAAGAGAATGGGTCAAGAAGCAAAATCCAACAATATGCTGCATACAAGAAACACATTTAACTCAAAAGGAAACTCATAGACTGAAAGTTAAAGGGTGGAAAACAATACTGCATGAGACAGGAACCTGAAAAAAAGCAGGAGAAGCTATCCTCTTGGCAGATCAAGTAGATTTCAAACCAACACTGATTAAGAGAGACGAAGAAGGACACTACATCCTTGTAAAGGGAAGAATCCGACAGGAAGAGATGACAATCATAAGTATCTACACACCAAACACTAGTGCACCCAACTATAAAAAACAAATAGTAACGGACATGAAAAGTCATATATACACTAATACAATTGTAGTGGGGGACCTCAACACCACACTGTCACAAATAGATCAACTAGACAAAAAATAAGTAATGAAATACTAGAACTCAATCAAACTCTTGAACAAATGAACTTAACCGATGTTTACAGAGTATTCCACCCCACAAAATCAGAATACACATTCTTCTCAGCTGCACATGGGTTATTCTCCAAAATAGACCACATACTCACACATAGAACATGTTTAAGTAAGTGCAAAGGAATTGAAGTTATCCCCAGTATATTATCAGACCATAGTGTAATGAAATTGGAGATCCATAGCAAAAGAAACTCAAAAAATTTCATAAGCACGTGGAAATTGAACAACACACTTCTGAATAACCAATGGGTCACAGAAAAAATTAAAGAAGAAATCAGACAGTTCCTTCAATTAAATGACAATGACAATGCAACATATCAGAATCTATGGGAAACAATGAAAGCAGTCTTATGAGGGAAATTCATACCAGTGAATACCCATATTAGGAAAACAGAATGAGCCCAATTAAACAACCTGATGCTGAACCTCAAGCTACTCGAAAAAGAAGAGCAGGACAACCCCAAAGCTCATACAACGGAAGAAATTATAAAGGTCAGAGGAGAAATCAATGCAATGGAGACTAAGAGAATGATACAAAATATCAATGAACCCAAGAGATGGTTCTTTGAAAGAATCAACAAAATTGACAAACCTTTAGTCAACCTTGTCAGAAAAAGGAAAGAAAAGGCCCAAATCCATGCAATTAGGAATGAAAAGGGTGAAATGACAACAGACCCAGCAGAAATCCAGAGGATCATCAATACTTACTTCCAGAAACTATACGCCAATAAGAGGGACAACACAGAAGAAATGGACAGATTCCTAGATACATATGAATTACCAAAGTTGCATGAAGAAGACCTAAAATTTCTGAACAACCCAATATCAACCAATGAAATTGAAAATGTAACTAAAAACTTATCAACTAAGAAAAGCCCAAGCCCTGATGGCTTCACTGCTGAATTTCACAAGACATTTAGAGAGGAACAGCTGCCAGTACTGTGTAAACTCTTCAATGAAATTGAAAGGGAAGCAATACTCCCAAATTCATTCCTGGAAGCAAGCATCACCTTGATCCCCAAAGCAGACAAAGATCCAACTGAAAAGGATAACTATAGGCCAATCTCACTAATGAACATGGATGCAAAAATCCTTAATAGGATAATGGCAAACAGAATGCAGAAGATCATCAAGAAGATCATACACCCTGATCAAGTGGGATTCATCCCAGGGATGCAAGGATGGTTCAACATCTGCAAATCAATCAATGTAATACACTATATCAATAGATCCAAGGACAAAAACCATATGATTATCTCCACAGACACAGAAAAAGCATTTGACAAAATCCAACATGCATTTATGATAAAAACCCTACAAAAAATTGGAATAGATGGTCTCTACCTCAAACTGAGAGAAGCCATCTATGAAAAACCAACAGCCAATATCATACTAAATGGTCAAAAACTGAAATCCTTCACACTAAATTCAGGAACAAGACAAGGATGTCCACTATCACCACTCTTGTTCAATATAGTTCTGGAAACTTTAGCCATGGCAATTAGACAAGAGAAAGAAAGAAAAGGAATACAGATATGAAATGAAGAAGTCAAATTGTCATTATTTGTAGATGACATGATACTCTATATAGAAGACCCCAAGAACTCCACCAAAAGTCTTCTAGACTTAATAACCAAATTCAGTCAAGTAGGTGGTTACAAGGTCAATGCACAAAAATCAATAGCTTTCCTTTACACAAATGACAGACTCACTGAGAGAGAAATAGGGCAAATAATTCCTTTCCCAATAGCATCCAAAAAACTGAAATACCTAGGAATCAACCTAAAGAAAGGAATCAAAGACCTCTTCTCTGAAAACTATGGCACTCTGAAAAGAAAGATTGAAGATGATATCAGAAAATGGACAGACATCCCCTGCTCCTGGGTAGGAAGGATGAATATAGTGAAAATGGCCATACCTCCAAAACTGCTATATAAATTTAATGCAATTCCAATTGAGATCCCAGCAGTATACCTCAAGAGCCTTGAGAAAACGATCCAAAAATTCATTTGGAGCAAGAAGAGACCCAGAATAGCAAAAGCAATTCTAGGTAACAGAGATATGGCAGGGGTATCACAATCCCCAACCTGCAACTATACTACAAAGCTACTGTGATAAAAACAGCATGGTACTGGAAAATAAACAGACTTGAGGACCAGTGGAACAGATTAGAAGATTCAGAAACAACACCAGACACACTCAGCCATCTCATCTTCAATAAAGGAGCCAAACACCCTCACTGGAGGAAAGAGAGCCTCTTTACTAAATGGTGCTGGAAAAATTGGGCTTCAACTTGCCAAAGATTAAAACTAGACCTGTATCTCTCACCATGCACTAAACTAAAATCAAAATGGATTAAAGATCTAAATATTAAAATAGAAAGTCTGAACCAGTTGGAACAGAGGTTAGGTAGAACCCTTGAAGACATCAGTGTAGGAAAAGACTTTATGAACAAAACCTCAGTTGCCTGTGAACTAGCACAATCAACAAATGGGATCTCTTCTTATTAATAAGTTTCTGCACAGCAAGAGAAACCACCAGCAGTGTGAAGAGACAACCCACAATGTGGGAAAAATCTTCACCTGCTCTTCCTCAGACAAAGGTCTACTGTCTTGAATCTATAAAGAACTTAAAAAAGATCAGACCTCCCAAATTTAAAGACCCAATCCAAAAATGGGCATCTGAAATGAACAGACATTTCTCAAAGAAGTAGAAATAGCAAATAAATACATGAAAAAATGTTCAACATCACTTCTCATTGGAGAGATGCAAATGAAAACAAGGCTGAGATATCACTTCACTCCAGAAAGAATGGCTGCTATCATGAAATCAACCAATAACAAATGCTGGCGGGGCTGTGGGGAAAGAGGAACCCTATTCCACTGTTGGTGAGAGTGTAGACTGGTACAAGCACTGTGGAAATCAGTATGGAGATTCCTCAAAGAACTAGGACTGGAAGTCCCATTTGACCCTGCTATTGCACTGTTGGGGATCTTCCCCAAAGAATTAAAAGAATCATACCACAGTGATATATGTGCACCCATGTTCATAGCAGCACAGTTTGTAATAGCTAAAACTTGGAAACAGCCCAAGTGCCCATCAATTGGAGACTGGATAAAGAAAATGCGATTTTTTTATAAAATGGAGTACTACTCAGCCATAATAAGTGAGAAATTAGAGACATTTATAGCTAAGTGGATGCACATTGAGGTGATACTCTTAAGTGAAATAAATAGGGCACACATGTGTAAATACCGAATAGTTTCTCTGGTGTGAGAAACTGAAAGTGTAAATAAGGACTAAATGTATAATAGGTAATGTGAAATAGGAGGAAAAGGGGCAAAGGGGAAGGAAGTGGGAGGGCTAGGGGAAAGGATAGAAGGGAATGGGATTAATATGAGAAAATGGAAAAATAGGAACAAAAGCCTTGTAAATAGGGAGGACTGGAGGGGTTGAAGGGAGGGCTGGGCAAGGGTGAAAAATAAGAACCAAGAGAGACTATGTAAAGGTGCAAATTTCCAATGATGAATGTCATTATATTGTATACCTAAAATGTACCAATGATTAGAATGAATAATCAATAATGTAAAATAGGAAGAAAAGGTCCAAAGTGGTAGGGATAGTGGCGGGGGAGAAGGAGAAAAGAAAGAAGGGAAAGGAAAAAATGATGAGAAATGGAAAAAATGGAAATAAAGTCTTTGTAAATAGGGAAGGGTGGAGGGCATGAAGGGATGGCTAGGAATGGGGAAAAAATAAGAACCAAGATGCATTGTATAAAGGTACAATTCCCAATGAGAAATGTAATTGTGTTGTATACCTACAATGTACCAATAAAAGAATTAAATACAACAGCAAAAAAACCCAAAAAATACATATAATCACTGACATAAAAAGGGGCGAAACCTTCATTTTTAAGTTTAAACAAACTGTGTGAATCTATTTTGCCTAATAATTTCCACTATACTCAAGTGCTAATAATCCTTCCTATTTTTAAATTGTATTTTTAAACCAGATGCTCTAATCTTTTCATTTTAGTTTTGTTTGTTTGTTTGTTTTCTTGTGACAGGGTCTCACTGTGTTGTTTAGGCTGGTGTTTATGTCACTGTACAGCCCAGGCTGGCCTCAAAATTGCAGTGATCCTCTCGCCTCAGCCTCCCAAGTGGTGGGATTATAGGTGTGCCGTGTGCTCTGATTATATACTGTGATCATTGGCATATCCAAACAAAATGATATTTAAGAAGGAAACATCTGTAGAGGAAAAAGGCAGTGATCCAGCTGGGCCTGGTGGCACATGCCTGTAATTCCAGCACTCTGGGCAGTGGAAGAGGCCAAACACAATCACTGGAAGAATAGTCTCTTTAATAAGTGGTGCTGGAAAAACTGGCTTTCTACATGCAAAAGATTAAAACTAGACCCGTGTCTCTCACCAAGGACTAAACTAAAATCAAAATGTATTAAAGATATAAATATTAAAACAGAACACTAAAACTGATGGAAGAGAGAATAGGTAGAACTCTTGAGGACATAGGGGTAGGAAAATTGATTATCTTATACGCTGATTCTAAACACATAGTAAATCACGTACCTGAAAATTGCTTATGACGTACATTACCTTTGTAATATGTTTTTGATTACAGACATTCATTTTCCAATCCCATCCACTGTACAGTGACAGTGGACAGTGAAATTGTCATTGACCGTTGCATTGACCTGTCCTTCAGACTGTACTTATTCAATGGGATCATGGGAAATGAACAGAGGCGTGGCAACTGTAAAGTTCCTAATCACCACCAAAACTGCCTGGCTGAGAGAGTGAAACTACTTTCTATCTAAATATGCTAAAACTAAGGAATGTGGTGTAGAACTGAACCTGATTCATAACCTGGAGCCGAACAGAACCAAATTGCAAAACTGTGAGGCAGCAATGATTTTTTCTGGTAAGCTAATTGAACATGTGGAACATGTTCATGTATTATAAAAATCTAACGAATTAACATTCTTATAATCTAAAATCTTGCTTTCTATGAAATCGCATGTTGATACATTATGGTAACATCTGGACCAGAAATCTCTCAGACAAACCTCCTAGGAAAGCAATTATGAATTTTAGAATATGTGTGCACACATTCACAGAATCAAGAAACTTAAAGAGCAGTAGCCCAGCAGACACAGAATATTACATAAGTATATTAAACTTGAAGTTTAATTTACATAAACCTAAATGTACTCATAATTGCTCAATTTGATTAGTTTTGGTGTTTACACCAAAGAGGAACATGCCCTTCATCAAAAAGTATATGAATTACTTCATATTTTCCCCAAGCCAGTTTATTTTCTGTCACTACTGATAAGATAAGCAATTGCTAAAAATCCTATATATTGCACTGCAAGGTATATGAATTCCAATGCAATTTGTAGCTTTTGGCCTGGATTCATTCATTCTGTTATTCATGAACTCAGCTATTATTGAGTACAACCATGTTGATACATCAGGAGCATTTCTTCTTTGTTTCTTCACATTATTGTCATCAAATGGATATACATCAATCTATTTCTACATTGGCATTTGGATGAATACTAAAGGTTTCTGGTTATTATGACTAAAACTATTGCAAACATCTGTGTAGGCATCTTTGTGAATTAAATATTTTCTTTGGTAAACACCAGAGGATACAATTGCCGGGTCATATGGCAGATGTGTGTTTAAAATAAAACAAAAATAACACACTTTTCCAAAGTATGTTAGTATTTCACATTTCCACCAACAATGAATGAAGTTTCTAATCAGTACATGATTTTGTGAGCATTTGATGTTAGTGTTGATATTTTGACTTTGTTTTATTGCTGTTTCCTTTTTTCTGATAAACATGAAAGTATCACATTTTAATTGCTCATTTTTGTAGAATGCTTATTCAAATACATTGCACATTTTATTTTTTTCTTATTATTAAGTTTTTGAGATTCATTTACATGTCATAGGCACTATTTCTTTTCAGATACATTTTTTTCAAATACATTCTTCCAGGTTGCGAGTGCTTATTTTGTTTTCTTAATGCAGTCAAAAAATTTTTCAATTTTTTAAAGCTCAGTTCCATTTGTTAAAAATTTTATGAGTCGTACTGCTTGCATGTTGTTTACTACTGCATTGATCATTTCAAGATCGTAAGATATTCATCTGCTAATGTGTTTCTAATCTTTTAAATAGATTTATCTTTCAAGTCAATGACAGATTTATTTTTATATGTCAATTTAAATAAAGCTAATTTTGTACATGGAGTAAAAAGAGGTTTGAGGTTAGTTAAAAAAAATACATGAGTAGTTGTTTAACCACATTTTAAAAGGGTATTCTGGAAAAATATACTAATAAAAAATAAAAATTTAAAAAACTTTAAAGGCAACTTATTTTCTGATTAATCACTTTGTCATATTTAAGGAAATATGTGTGTATGTGTATGTGCTGCTGTGTGTGTGTGTGTCCATCTCCTTGCCATTGTCCTTCTTTTTGTAATGTATCATCCTCCCCATAACTTATTGTCATCATGAATATGTTTTCAGACTAAGTCTTGGAATCAGATTTTCTGTTCTTCCAAACATGTCCTGTAGCTAATCAAGATGCTTTACATTTCTTGTGAACTTGAAAATTCTCTTATTTATGTCTTCAAAATGTTTTTAGCTTTTGGAGGAATGCTGTGGAATTTAGGCAAAGAGCTATTGAGAACCAATTTTCCAAATACATTTAGTAACTCAAAGAATTGACAGAGTTGATTTCTTAATTTATTCAAGTCTATCTTATTTTTTGTCATCAAAATTTTTAGGTTTTAGTGAACAGATTTATGCATATATTGTAGAAAAAAACTAAAGATATTATATTTTGCTGACATTATAAGTGGTAGTTTTTTATTTAAAAAATCCCTCCCTTTTTTAGTGTTCATGTCTAGAATTTAAAAACAAAATCAAGTAAATAAGTAACTTTTGTATTTTGATCTTGTATCTCATGAATTTAGTATTTATTTCAGTAGCTTTTTGAGTATATAAAGATACTTTTAGTTCTTTCTTTCCAATCTGTACATAATTTCTCTTTACCTGTCCTATTGCACAGAATAAAAATTCCAGTATAATGTGAAACTAAAGTGGTGAGGATGAAAATATTTTCCTTTGTTGCAAGGATAGATGTTAATGTTTAGTATTAAACATATTATTTAAGAGTGTATGTATTCTTGGACATGCAATCAATGCTCATAGTCCTATTGTTTATATATCTAAGAAACTAAAAACATTCAAATATCCATCAAGACTAGTATGAAAAGTAATTTGTGCTATATTGATAGAGTTGATTAAAATTCAGAACTAAAAATTGAAGTACAGTTATACAGATTAATAAATCTGAAAATGATAAATAATAGAAGGATATATACAGTATGTATTAATCAACCAAGTAATACCTAACAATCTATGTGACAGAAAAGATAATAAGTGAAAAATTACCAAAAAGTAGAATGATTAAAAGAAAAATACACATAATATATAATTTGTTGGAAAAGGAGGTTCAATTATGATGAAAGAGACACTGGGATAAGGGTGCTTCAATATAATATTGTTTATTACAATGTTGTATACACGGTATATCATAATTGAGATGGGGAGCCCTTTGATGTACATTTTATTATTGTTAACTGTTGTTATTTGTACAGCTGCATATGTGCGTGCATGTGTGTGTGAGTGTGTGTGTGTGTTTACCATCATTGAAAAACTGGTCAAGTTAATATGACCAATTTTCAATAGTTAGAATCAGTTAATGCTCAATTTTAGCAGCGTTTACAGATTTTCATTTTAAAATATGTGCTTCAGAATTAAATTATATTCTGTATCCCTTAATGAAGATGCAGTAAGAAGCTCAATTTTATATTGATTTCTTCTCGGTGTTTCATTGATCTTTTTATCAGCAAGACTTGGAACTAATAGCTTTAGGGATGACTGAATGCAATTTGGCAAATGTAGAACCTACTCAAATATCATAGATTTGGAGTTTGAAATTGAACTCACACATTACAAGTTTCAAATTCCATTTGTTACTAGAAAGAAATCAATTTCTTATTCAAGTAAAAAAGGCTCATTTTTTGCTAAAGCTCTGGAAAAATTCCACACATTCAAGGTAAAAAATATTTGACTAATGAATTTTAGTGTGATTCTAAAACCAAAGACATTTATTTCAAAACTAACATACTGTATTTCATTTTAAATAGTTATAATTTTAAATAAATCTATTGCTTAATTATTTAAGTACCTAATACAACTCTTATGCTAATGGTAAGATTGAGGTCAAGAAATTGACTGTATCTTGACTAACACCTCAGACAATGGAAAATAAATGACTAATTTAGAAAGCCATTTATATTTTAAACTCTGTCTTCCAAATCATTAAGGAACAATACAATATAATATAATGTCATATTTCTGAAACATATCATTATTTTTTCTAAAAGAAAATAATTTTTAATTTAACATTTCACAGAAATTACCAATTTGTTGGAATATCCAGTTGGGCAGAGAACTTAATTAAAATTAATAAATTGGGATAAAAACTAAAAATATCAAGCCAATCTAAAGAATGAATAACAACTAAAATTCGAATTTTCCTCTCAATTCTAAAGAGAAATGATGTAGTTCTAGTAGTTACATTACTTTTTCCAATATATTCAACCAGTTTTACAATATTTTTATATGCATATTTTTCACAGGACTTGATTCTTTTTGGTTTTTTGTTTTTGTTTTTGGTATATGCATATTTTTAACATAACTCTTAAAAAAAGCTTTTAACACTGACTTCCAGGCTATTGCTGGAGCACTGTATTACAGAACACCGTGGCCGGGCCTAACTCACCTCCTCCCTCGGATGAGGCAGGGACCCGCAGGAGGAGAACAGGCGACAAGAGGGCCTGGCGGAGCAAGACCTGGCCAAGAAGAGCATTGTCTTCCTCCCTGCCCATTTGCCAGAAAAACAAGCATGCTATCCTTCAGACCTTAGCTCCCATTACAGACCAGCCCCTTTTACCTCCCCCTGCACTTCCCCTATCTCTACCAGTATAAGAAACTGGGGCTAATTGCTTGGTGGTCTTTTTGTCTCATCAGGAGTTAGAGCCCCACCTGGCTCCACCTATATCCTTTTATATCTCTTTGTCTGTCTTAATTTCTCACTCCATGAACCCTTCAGCCACAGGGGGCGTGGCAGGCTATCAGGTTCTTGTTAATGCCATTTAAATGTACCTGTAGAGGACTTACTGGAAGAAGTCACTCTTAGCTATATTTCAAGAGCTAAAGTAAAATTATAAGAGAAAAAAAAGTTGGTAATGATTAGTGAAGGTGGTAAATTAAACAGCAGATCCAAGCTGAAAATTGAATTTCTAAAACAGCAAGTTGGAAAATTGATCTATGGAAAATATTCTAAAGCATACAATCTTATTAAGTTGAAACTGTAAGGAAATTACTTTTATCTAATGCTAGGTACATGATACAGAAATGACAGAAACACAAAGTGGGGACTGATAAATGTATTATTAATGTAAACTAGAGTGAGTCCTTCAATCAGCACTCACTGAGTGACTCCTTCCTATTTGGATGGATCATGCTATTTTCCAGTGATATTGAAATCAAACTTAGCTCTCTCCAGTCAAAGGAGCATTGGTTGTTCAGCAAATAATTTCTCATTTGCAATATAGGAACTAATAAGGATTAATATGCAGAGCATTTTAAAAATATAAATCAAAGTTCGAACTCATTTTTGTCTGGATGGTTAAAGATAAAGAAATGAGCAAGCCATGCAGTACAAGAATGATAATATAGTACCCATATGTAATCCTGAGGACAATAATCACTACTACAAACATTATGTAAAATGATAGGAAGAAAAAATACAGTAGCCAGCAATGGGGCACAAAGAGAGGATAACATATAGGAACACAGAAGACGACAAATCTATAAAGACAGAACCAAAATACCAATGTTGTGTATGAAATATTACAGGTTTTAAAAGTTACTTTGAAAGCAATGTTTTAAATGGCAGCTTTCACATTCTAGCACACAATACCTGAAACCTCAATTTAAAGTAGGAGAGAGACAATCTGACTCACACTTCAGGGGACTCAGTCTATGGTCAGAGGGCTCCAAGCCAGAAATGTAGTGTAGAAGGGCATTGAGAAGGAACAAAGCTCAATTCATGGCAGCTAGGAAATAGAGAAGGGAGGAGGCAGTGAAAATAACATACCCTTCTAGATCCATGTGTGGCAGCACGTGCCTTTAATTTCAGCCCTGGGGAGGCTGAAGCAGGAGGATTGCTGCAAGTTAGAGGCCAGCCTGGACCACATAATCAGTTCAAGGTCAGCCTGAACTACAAAGCAAGACCCTCAAAAATGTATGTATTTCTAGGTGATGCCCTTAGTAACCCACCGTTTTTGCCCAGGCCACAACACCCAACAGCACAGTCAACCATAACATTTTCAATGGATTAATACACCAATGAATATAGCTCCACTATCATCTATCATCTATGACATTCTCAGAGGCCTGGCCTCTGAGTACATGAGACTCTTGACGTATATGTTAGATCTAAATCATAACAAATGCAGGAGTCCTGAATAAACTTTTGCAAAGAAATAAAATAATTAGATTGTGTTAATGAGAACACATTGTAGGCAATATGGGTAATAGACTGGTATTGAGGAAATCTCTATATGTAGAAAATATTTACATGTGTCCCCAACAAGAAATACCATCTTCTTCAAAAAAACCATAGAAATAGTTACATATATTGTAAATAAAATTTGAAGGCAAAATCAACAGGTTGTACTAACAATTTAGATATGGAAAAAAGAGAAGACAAAGTATGATTTCAAGTTTCTGCCTTACTTTATAAAAAAGTTAAATAAATTTCTCCCTACTCTTCCCACTAGCTCTCCTACCTTCACTTAAGATCCAGTTCCATACAAGAGTTCACTTAGTAAAGTGTACAAGTTGAAAGACTAAAGAAATGACAGTTTTCAGTCAAATGCATTTAGCATGTTTTATTATCCACAGAATAATGTTAATAAAGTCATAAGCAAGTTGCTATACTTGAAAAGGTTGAGACTAATTTGTTATTCATGAGCACAGAGTCAAAAACCCAGGTTTCCATTCTGTGAGATAGAGATGAAAATTACTAGTACCTATTATCCCCTTCATGTGTGTGATACATTTTTGAAAACTTTTTATATCCATTAACATGTAATCCACTATACACTGCTAATAGATAATTATTTTTTTATGTCCACTTGATATGGGAGGTAGCTAATACCTGATGTTGTGACTAAACTCTTCCAAGTATATTGCTGCTACTGGGATTCAAATTCAGCTATTTCGAGTCTAGTGCTATTTTCCTACTTTTATATTTGGACCTTATGTTTAATTTGAGTGTTTTCTTATAAAAGTGAATTTTGATCTGCATAAATGATAGGTTTATGTATATAAAGGGAGTAGGAAATTTCATGACATAAACTATAAGAGTAAAAACTTTAAATTGTTTGCAATTCTAATTTATTGATGGAATTGTTGCTCAGTAAAAAAACCAGTAGTTTAAATATAATCAAATAATCAAACTAATACTGAATTATCTCACTGATATGAAAGTAGAATCAAGAAGCAAGCAGTAGAACCATGTTAGCAAAGACAAAGGAGGTAGTAGGTATGGAATTACTAGAATTACTGTAAAATATTGATCACATGATGCAAAAATAAATTAAGGAAATTTGTAGCATAACCTGGACACTATAGTTAATAACATTATATTAAATAGTTGAAAATTGCTAAAAGAATAGACTTTAAATGTTATCACCACAGAAGTATGAGCAGTGATGCATAAATGAATTAGTTTGATTTATCTATTTCATGATATGTACCTACATGGAACTATTATATTTTATTTTAGTAATACATGCAGTTTTATTTGTTAATTAAAAATAAATTTCTAGAAAATATAATCAAGCAATTTGAAGCTGACCATATTTTTCAGACTGAAAAGGAATGGCAAAACAAGATGGAAAAGGTGGCTTATTTTTATTTTTTTTTTAGGTGGCTTATTTTTAAAGAAATAAGTTTGCACAAATTGAAAAAGTCAGTAATTGTTAGATGTTACAGTAGTATCCATACGTAAGTGAATTTTACATCATGGAAAGTCGATTTCCAGTAGGTAGCAAAGTGGTTCTGCTCTGGTTCTATTTGTATGGAATCAAAATCCAGTAGCATTTGACAACCTTAGGGAGACTTGAATATATCTTTTTGTTTTTGCAACAGGAACATCATAAATTGCACATACTTCATCTAAATTGAAGTGAATTCCTGCACACTTAATGCAGCAATCTTAGAATGTTTGCAGATTTATTCCAATTACCTTTCTAACATGTAGTATAAAGATGTCACAGAAAAAGGAAGGGAGCCCCTGACGGGAAACCTGACATTGGTTTGAAGTGATTTTAGAAATGTGCCTTTTTTTTAACCTTATATTTTTAGGAATATGCCTCAAAGAGCTGTCTAAATTTTCTGTTTTCAGCAGTATTTTCACAGAAAGTGTTAATAAATTACTGGGAACTACTTACAGATTATACTCACCATCACTTAGCATGTTCTTGAGATGATTGGAATAATAAATGCAATGCACATGTTTAGTTTATTAATAACTTCTAGCCCTGTATTTGAGACCTGTGATTTTGCATCTCTATATAGAGGCTGTGTAGACTTTCTTAGCAGACACCAAATGTTTTTAATGAACTATTGAGGTTTCTATAGAGTGTGGGAGTTACTAGCCACAGATATTATTACATCTTCCTTTCCTAGCAGTTATATAGCATTTTCATATCAATAGTAACACTTGAATAAAAACATTAAAAAGAGTTTATGTATTCCCTTTTCTTAGAATACTTCCGTGCCTCATAAACTACAGTAAATATCTCCCTTTTACATTTCATTGAATCAAAAACAATATTTACATTTGACCATTCTGTTTCTTTGTCCAGGTCTACAGTGAGGTGTATTTGGTTGCCAAGATCCTTGTCCCACAGGGTGATGGCACTTTGAAACAAAATAAAGAATAATAGAGTGATCAATGTTATAATATAGTTGTAGAGTCACTGTAGGCTAAGCTATACTCCAGATATGACCTTTTAGGTAATATAATATCTCACAGAAATACAAATCAATGGACTTACCCAGTCACTCTATTTGTAAGAGGGTTCCATTTTTTTGTTTGTTTGTTTGTTTTTTTTACAAAATAAACAATGTAGTCTGCCTTTAATTAAAATAAAAAGTCATTTCATTCAATGGAGACTTAATATATAACTTTTATTCATCATGGAAGAAATTACTAAATACAAAACAATAAAATAAAAACTTGTCTACAATAATGATGAAATACAAATATATTAAATCTATAAAATAATAAAGTACAAAGTAGTCCATGGCATTAGAGAATTACTAAATCTTCTAAGATTGTCTTAGCAAAGAATATTTTGCTCTTCAGCCTTTCTAAAAGTAATAGCTTCATTGCCCCTCAAGATTCTTGGAGGAGGTAGACCAAGTTAACAAGTCAAAACAGAAATATAAGTACCAGTAAAGGAAAGACATAGGGGAGCTTTAACTTCTGCCCATTTATTACATATGTTATGAGTTTTTCCATATAAAAATGTGAAGGAACATTTATTGTCAGACTGTTAATAATAATACAAAGAACTTGAATTTGAAAAGGATTGAAAGCTACTATGTATATGCATATATTTATGCAGTTAAATGATGTTTGGTAAAATTTATAAATTAAGAAGATTAATTTTCTAAATATGCATATTACATTATAAAAGGAATAGGCAGGAATATATTGAAACAATTATATGATACTGGTTTTAATAATGATACTTGAATGAGAAAAAACAGGAGAGACAAGGGACATATGGAAGAAGAAGAAATAATATTTGATCAAAAAAGAATGGTCAAATATTACTCAGATTATTTTTCAATTCTGCAGTCAGTCTTAAATCACATTTTTTACAATTATAAAGCTCTTAAACATATGATCATAGGTGTATATAAAGAATTCCACATAGGTGTATATATGTGTTGGAGCTAAGAATAATAGTGTCTACAAGATTGTTATTAATCATATTTTTCTCCATTATTAACATTAATTATGGTTTTGACTAAATCTTTATAGGTTGTACATACACATTATTCTACTTGAGTAAAATAGAAAAATCTTCCCTTATGAATTAGTCACATCTATTGTTTCCACTTTAAAACTGATCAAAAGTAAAATTATAAGGAAATGGCCAACCTTCCCCAAGTCAGTAATATTTGAAGCGGGAAATTGACATCACCTGATTTATAGAGCCAAGGGCTGCTATACTAGCAAATTTAATACATATATTCAAGTACTAGATGTCAATGGTATAAAAAACTCATTGACCCAGCTGTCCTCCTTTACAAATGAGATACTGGGTAGTATTTTTTTAAATTACTGTTCTTTGGTGGCCCTATTTGACAAAGTCAGTGTTCTCAGTTGTGACCTTACATTTCAGACACATTGGAGGAATGAAAGGAGGGGCTCAAATATATACAAGTCCCAGAAATACAATTCACTTTCACCTTGAATTAATAAGAGATAGAAGGTATTAACCACTGGGTGACCCTGAGTTAATGATTTGGTATCATCTATCCTGTACTTTATGAAAATATATTAGGGGAGAGCCCTAATGTCTCAACAACCTCTGAGCAAATGAGGAGAAGGTTCTTGGAGAAGAGTATCTCAAGTTAGTTTTGAGAAGCAATTTGAGGTTAATTGCCCGATCTTGAGGCAGAGTTGCTAGTTCTCCAGTCTCCAGGGCAGAAGTTGAAACTGAGTAGAGAAGAGACATTACTCCAGGAAGAAGTATAATGACTATTTGGTGAGTGTATGATTGCAGGAGCAATGATCTGTTAAATGACGCATAATCCTCCAGAGAGGAACTCCCTGATCCAGAACTTAGTAATGAAAGTTAGACCAGGGACAGAACCACCTAATTGCCCTCCCATGCTAACATTTGGAAAATTCAGGGAAGATACAGAAACAGGTCTCTTCAAGCCGAAAAGCTTTCAATAAAAAGCAAACCACACTCACCACAAAGCACATAATATAAAGGGCTTAGTGAAAGAATCTTATATCCATAGAAGGCTTTCTATAAATAATAAGGTTAAAATTATATTCATATTTATACATGTAAAATATATATTATATGTGCTTCATGTAATGAAAATGCAAACCAGGCCAGGAGAAAGTACTGTATATTTACATGCCAAATCATGTTAATGAATTTGAAGAAATGTACTATTTCTAATGCAGACCTGTATAACTAATACCTGAATTTATTTTGATGTATCCAAGGAGAAATTTCCTCAGACTCTCTGGGCCAATGAATTGTGATACCTCAGTGTTTTTTGAGCCTGAGATTATCACTGTTGCTAATGGAAAAGAAAATTAAAATACATTCACTACACAGCTTCACATTTTACTATTTATAAACATCCAAATGATAGCTTAAAATGATGACCCACAGCATTAGTATGACAACATCAGTTCTTTAATTCTCTCACAGCTAAAACTTTGGAAATTACTATTTGATAAAAAAGTTACTGAAGGAATCTTCCTTTAGATAATAAATTTTCTCGTGTCCAGGAAGCTATTTAATATAATTTCCCTTTTAAATGAACTATTTTATGACCCCTGTGTTATGACCCCTTAAAATATTACCAAGTGATAATTATACACTATATTTATAAGAAAATTATACTTTTCAATATAAACTACTTTATTCTTTTAATATAATTCAAATTTTATATTACATAGTCTTTAAAATAAATATCCCAAAAATTTGACTTAATTTTTATTTACATGAAGAATTAGATTTTTATACTAAAATTCCATATTTATAATTTCTTTTATACCTTTAGCTTTCTTTCCACTATTCAAATAGCTGTAATTTTTTTCCACAATGCTGGGAACTGAACTCAGGGACTTACACATGCTAGGCAAGCATTGTACCACTGAATAAAGCCTTTGACTTACATCTCCAGGTCCCTGATACCTGGAATTATTCCTGTCCACTAGCACTTACATTGCTTTTAGATATTTAACTAAACAATCTATCTTAGTTAACTGCAATCATTTTTATTCTTGGTATCTTAGTATCATGTTTTATTTTTGATCTATTTAAACCTACCTATAATTATTGAACATGCGCTTTACTTTTCATTCTAAACAATGTTCTTCTAAATTTACCAACTTATACTACAATGCTATTCTCAGCATTTCTCATCTGAGTGGTAAACATTAGAAAGGAAATAAAAATGTGATACATAGGGAAAATTTTGTAGTCTAATAAGGCAAGTTTTAGTTGGACAGTTAAGAGTTTTAGTTGGACAGTTATGAGTTTTATTTGGTTTAACATTTAAAAATTTAAATATGTCTATATGTACATTAAAAAGAGCAGGTAGATTATGAATCATTTCATGAAGAATTATACTGAAGATTTATTTTTACAAAGATTCTTGAAGAATGATTAGTCACAAAAAAAGTCATAAAATAATGCATGACTTCGTTATTAGTTTTTAAAAGTTGAAGGTAATAAACTTATGGCCTATTTCTACTTATGCATACTTTGCACTTACTGGTTATGGTAACAACTTTGTTTTTACATTGCTTATTCATTATTTAACTCTTTTCTGAGTACCAGAGATAGAGAAATGTAAAAAAAATTTACTGGGGAAAAAAAAACCCTGACATCTACATCTTACAGAAGGTAAGGTATATTTAGTTCATGGTTTTAGAGCTTTTGGTCTTTAGTCAGCTGATTTTAAAGCAAAAACATCATGGTGGAAGAGCTTAGAGGAAGAATGCTGCTCATTTTATGAAAGCAAAGCAGGAGAGTAGGACTCAGGAGCTCAGGGCCAGAGACCAGATATAGTGCACAGGACCCATCTAGGCTTACCTAGAAGTGTGCTTTACTAATCACCTCGGCACCTCTAAAGCCTGTCCAATTGATGATCCAGCTTACCTGACACAATTTTATTGCTTGTGATTCTTTAAAAGACTATTTTAGAGCAATTCTTAGTTGCCAGCAAAATAATTAAGAAGAAATCACAGATTTCTCATATACTCCCACCACATGCAAGCTTCATGCATTAAAACAGTATGGTATATTTGCTATAACTGACAAACATACATGGATATATCATTATTACCCAGAGTTGAAAGTTACATTAGGATTAACTGTTGGTGTTACACAATCTTTGGGTTTAGAAAAATGTATGACACATAGCCTTCATTACTGTGGCATCATACAAAGTACTGTCACTGCCTTGGAAATGATCTATGTTCTATCTATACACCCACACAAGTCCTGGAAACCAATATTTTTATTGTTTTATTGTTTTTCATTTTCCAATGGCATTATATTGGAACCATATAATATCTTTTCAGATTGACTTTTCCCTTAGTAACATACATTCAAGTTTTCTACATGTCTTTTCATGGTTTTATGTCTCCTTTATGTTTTAGCTTTGAATAATATTCCGATATCTGGGTGAATCACACTCAATTTATGTAGGTATTCACCTACTTAAGGATGTCTTGCTTGCTTCCAACTTGTTATGAATAAAGCTGCAAACACTCATGTGTAAGTTTTCGTGTATGCATACATAGTTGACTCTGTTGAGTAAATTCCAAGGCCATAATTGCATAATCATATGATAAAAAAATGTTTTTTTTTTCCTAAGAAACTGGTAAACTGTGTTAGAAAACAATTATAGCATTTTCTATTCCTATCTTCAATGGATGAGAATTCCTTTTGATCCATATCCTTGCTGTCAGATGATATTGTCAGTGTTTAAAATTCTGGTCAGGCTGATTAATATGTAGTGGTGTATTTTTGTTATTCTGATGTGGCATATATTGTAGAACATATTTTCACATATGATTTTTTTCCCATCTCTAACACTTCATTAAGTGTTTGTTAGATTTTTAAATCAGCTTGTGTTCTTATTGTTGTGTTTTAATTTATATTTTGGGTAATAGTCCTTTATTACATGTGTCCTTGCAAATTTTTTCTCTCTCAATCTAAGGCTTCTTTTATTCTCCTGACATTGTATTTTGGAAAGCAGAAGGTTTAAATTTAGTGAACTCCTTATCATATTTTTTACAGACCATGCCCATGATATTGTAACTGAAAATTGACAACCAACCTCAAGCTCATTGATAATTTCTTCCATGTTATTTCTAGGAGCTCTATGAGTTTAATTTTATATTTAGATTTATAACCCATCTGAAGTAAGGTTTGAAAGGTGTAAGGTCTTTGTCTACACTGATTGATTGATTGGTATATGGATATCTAATTGCCCTAACACTATCTGTTAAAAGACTGTTTTCTACATACTACTGGCTTTTTTCATTTGTCAGTGATCACTTAACTATATTGATGTGGATTTGTTTCTGCAATTTTATGTTCTATTAATCTGTTTCTTTCTCTTTTTTTACCAATACAGCACTGTCATAGTTACTATAGCTTTGTTATTACTTACAATTCTTCAATATATGTTTGAGGACTTATTATGACCTAGGACTTACTATGAGCTAGATTTTATAGGAGTTAACAATACTAAAGGCAAAATCAGACATGAATTACACAAAAACTCAGTAGGGAAGTTGGCCATTCACAACTATAAACTTTTTACTTAGAAATGCTTTCATTGTGTACCACAGGTTGTGGTGGATTATATTGGTATTATTATTTTATTCTAAGAAGTAATTTATCTCCTGATTTCTTTTGTAACCCACTGATTTTTCAATAGTATATTGTTTCATTTGCATCCATTTGCACTAGGGCTGTTTCCTAGTTTCCATTTCCCTCTGACCTCTTCAAGTCATGAGTTTCTCCATGTGGATTTATGGCCTGTGAGTTTAAATTTGCCCCCACACCCTACTCCAGCGGTCCTTTTATCCATATGCTCCAGGCTGTGGCAGTTGTCCAAGGCAAGGTTTATCTCTGATTATATTGGCAGATAGGGAAATCAAATAGACCACTGAACTCTGTGTAGGATGTGGGCAATGTGGTGGTGGTGGCAGGCAGTCCAGTAGACATAATGCTAGCAGCTTCAAACCCAGCTACCTTTGAAAGCCACACATGTGCCACCTAACCTTTTACCATGGTGGGCAGAACTCCATGTCATTACTGGCCTGAGGTTCAACTTTTCAGTGGATTTATGTCTAGCCTGTGCCCTCTTTATGACTTGTGGCCATCTATCACTTGTGGCCATCTCCCACCCAGTCACTGTGGTAGGTGAACCCTAGAAACCCTGAAATGTAGTTGTTCTGTAGTGGTTCTGTAGATCAATCTTAAAAATTTAACACCTTTCCAAAAATGAGTCCTGATTAGACATTGTTAAATACACTGGAGGCTAGACTGAGTTTCTTCTCCAACTCTAGTTTGCCATGCAGAAAGAGTTACTTTCAGAATAAAACATCATCCTAATTTTCAGTTTATAATAACTCTGGACATTTCTTGGGGTAGTGCTGCCTGCATGGTCCACTTTTTCTCACCAGAGCTGCTGACTGTGTCCAGCATGGCTTACCTTGTGTGAGCAGAGACAGGTGCTCCTCCCTGGAAAACATAGTTAGCTTTCCAGAGTACTTTGCTCTGTTCTCTGCATTGTACTTAGTTTCTCCAGTTTCTCTATACTTTCTAGATTTCCTGTCAGTTCTCTTGATTTCTAGAGATCTAATTAATTGTTTCATTACTAACATTGTTTTCCAGGTATCTTGATTCCAAGTTCCATAAAGACTGTAGTTTGGTGTTAGTCTCTACTTGAAATTTTTAATCTCTCATTTTTTTAAGATTTCAATAAAAAGCCTTCACATAATTCCTGAAAGACTGGAGTCAAGCCAGGCCTGTTGTCACACACCTATAATCCCAGCATTAAGGAGGCTGAGGCAGGGGGATTGCTTAAGATCAGCCTGCAGTACGTATCAAGACCCTGCCTAAAAAAACCCAACAACAAAAAAAACCAGTCTGCCCAGAGAGGAGCTGCAAGGTCATGTAGGCTCTCACTGGAGGTCCACTATTCCATCCCTAAGTGCAGGCAGAGCCCAGGGAGCAGCTGTGTGGCCCAGACCAGCTTGGCTGCAGACAGATCCCAGTGGGGGCTCTTTCCAGACACCAGAGACTCCAGAACACCCACCTAAGCCAAAGACCCACCCAGAAAGGGGCTGCATTGGCATGGGGCTTCAGCCAGAGGCTCTCCATACCATTGGCCACAGCCAGGGACACATCTGGAGAGGAGCTATACAGGCACATAATACCCAGAGGCTTGCCCTATACCACTGATAAGTGCCAAAACCTGTGCACACAACAGAAACGGGGCTGCACAGCCCCCAACCAAAGGCCCTCCCAGACAATAGCTACATAGGAACCCCAGGAAGAGGCATGCCCAGATACCATCCGAAGTGTGCTCAGCCCCCAGCCAGAAGCCTGCTGAGACAACAAGTCAGCTCAGGGATCTAGAAGGCCACCACTCTGAAACCAGGAATTGGTATACTGGTGAGCAGCAGGGTAGACTGCTAAGTGGCTTGCTGAGAATTCAAGACAACTGGGTGAGCAAAATGTCACCTCAACAAAGACACAGAAGGCTGCATCTGTTGAAATGAGAAGACGTGGAAATAAATACCAAAACCAGATTCCCAGATCACCTAAGGGAACCCCAAAGGGCAATGAGAAGGAGTAATCTAATATTCAACAACCTGTACTCTCTGAACTGACAAACAAAGGGAAACTGGAAAAAATGAAATCAGAAATAATTTCTCAGATAACAGCAGAGATTGTACCCATAGTACAAGACATGATTAATAAATATAAAGTGGACACAGATAAAAAAAATAGGGGAGCTGAAGAACATGATGGAATTCCAACACAGAAAATAAATGGAATCCATAAAACATATGCAAACAGATTTCCAGGAGATTAAAAACTCCATTGAAAGTTTACACAGCAGAATGAGACAATGTGAGGATAGAATTTCAGATAAAAAAGATAGGATTACAATTAGTGACCAGGAAAACAAAAATTTCTTAAAACAGTAAGAGACCATGAGAATTCAATCCAGCAGCTGCTAGATGATGCAAAGACAAATAACATCAAAGTGATCAGAGTCAAGAAAGAAATAGGAGAGAGTCCACACAACATAAAAAAAACTGGTCACAGAAGTAATGGCAGAAAACTTCCCAAATAGGGGAAAAGAACTTGTCATAGAGATAAGGAAGGCATATAAGACTCCAAATAGCCATGATCAAAAAGATCTACACATAGGCATATAATAGTTAAGATTCCAGAAACCCAACAGCAGTTAGAGAAAAGAAACAAATTACATACAAAAGAAAGCCCATCAAAATCACAGTGGACTTCTCAATGGAAACCCACAAGGCAAGAAGAGCATGGAGTGACATATTTAAAGCCCTAAAGGAAAACAGCCTGCAAACCAATTTGATGTACCCTGCAAAACTACTTTCAGAATTGATGGAGAAATAAGATACTTTCATGACAAAGAGCACCTTAGGAACTTCACTAATATCAAACCAGCTCTCCAAGAAATTTTAAACAATATCCCAGGAAAAGACAATGAGGACCACAACCTCAAGAAGCCCTGCAGAATGAATCCATCAGGCATGATAAGAAATTAAATGCAAAGAGGGAGAATCCAACAAAAAGAAAAAATCATGACAATGATAAGTCAGTACATACTAGTTATAGCCATCGATATTAATGGTCTCAATTCACCAATCAAAAGAAATAGACTAGCAGAATAGGTCAAGAAGCAAGATCCAACAATATGATGCATGCAAGAAACATACTTAATTCAAAAAGAAACTCATAGACTGAAAGTTAAAGGGTGGAAAACAATATTCCATGCTACAGTAATGCAAAAAAAAAGCAGGAGTAGCTATCCTCTTTGCAGATCAAGTGGATTTCAAACCAACACTGATGAAGAGAGACAATGAAGGACCCTATATCCCCCTAAAGGGAATAATCCAAGAGGAAGAGATGACAATCATTAATATATATGCACCAAACACTAATGTGCCCAACTATATAAAACAAATACTAACGGACATGAAAAATCAAATAAGCACTAATACAATAGTAGTGGGGGACCTTAATACCCCACTCTCACAAGTAGATAGATCAACTAGACAAAAAATAAACAACAAAATACTGGAACTCAATCAAACACATGAACAAGTGAATTTAACAGATGTTTACAGAGTCTTCCACACCACAAAATCAGAATACACATTCTTTTCAGCTGCACATGGGTGATTCTCTAAAATAGACCACATTCTCACTCACAGAACATGTTTAAGTAAGTGCAAAGGAATTGAAGTTATCCCCTGCATATTATCAAACCATAGTGCAATTAAATTGGAGATCCAATAGAAAAAGAAACTACAAGGATTTCATAAACACGTGGAACTTGAACAACAACCTTCTGAATCACCAATGGATCACAGACTAAATTAAAGAAGAAATCAGATATTTCCTACAATTAAATGACAATGACAATACAGCATATCTGAATCTACAGGGCACAATGAAATCAGCTTTACGAGGGAAATTCATAGCAGCCAATACTCACATTAGGAAAAGAGAGTGAGCTCAATTATACAATCTGATGCTGAACCTCAAGCTTCTAGAAAAAGAAGAGCAAGACAAACCCAAAGCCCATAGAAGGGAGGAAAATATAAAGATCAGGGAAGAAATCAATGCAATGGAGATGAAGAGAACAATACAAAAAAAATCAACGAAGCCAAGAGTTGGTTCTTTGGAAGAATGAACAAAATTGACAAACCCTTAACCAACTTTATCAAAAAATAAGAAAGAAAAGGCCCAAATCCATGCAATTAGGAATGAAAAGGGTGAAATTACAATGGACTCAGCAGAAATCCACAGGATTATCAATACCTACTTTGACAACCTGTATGCCAATAAGATGGAAAACACAGAAGAAATAGACAGATTCCTAGATACATGTGAATTACCAAAGTTGAACCAAGATGAACTAAAAATTCTAAATAATCCAATATTAATTAATGAAATTGAAAATGTAATTAAAACTTACCAACTAAGAAAAGCCCAGGTCCTGATGGCTTCACTGCTGAATTCTACATGACATTTAGTAGTACTGGCACTACTGTTTAAACTTTTCAATGAAATTGAAAATGAAGCTATACTCCCGAATTCTTTTCTGGAAGCAAGCATAACCTTGATCCCCAAAGCAGAGAAAAGCCCAAAAGAAATAGAGAACAATAGGCCAATCTCATTAATGAGCATAGATGCAAAAATCCTTAATAGGATACTGGCAGAAGATCAAGAAGATCATGCACCCATATCAAGGGGGATTTATGAAAGGATGCCTGCCACATGCACAAATCTATAAACATAATACACTTTATTAACAGAACCAAGGACAAAAACCATATGATCATTTCAATAGATGCAGAAAAATCATTTGACAAAACCAAGTTCATTTATGATAAAAACTCTACAAAAAATTGGAATAGATGGATTCTACCTCAATCTGATAAAAGCCATCTATGAAAAACCAACAGCCAATATCATACTAAATGGTCAAAAACTGAAATCCTTCACAATAAAGTCAGGAACAAGACAAGGATGTCCACTGTCACCACTCCTGTTCAATATAGTTTTGGGAACATTAGCCAGAGCAATTAGAAAAGAGAAAGAAATAAAAGAAATAAAGATAGGAAATGAAGAAGTCAAATTGTCATTATTTGCAGATGACATGATACTCTATATAGAAGACCCTAAGAACTCCACCAAGTCTTCTAGACTTAATAACAAAATTCAGTCAAGTAGCTGGATAAAATGTCAACACGTAAAAAGGCCAATAGGTTTTTTGTACACAAAAAACAGACACTTTGAGAAAGAAATGGGGCAATCAATTCTCTTCGCAATAGCATCCAAAAAATTGAAATACCTAGGAATCAACCTAACAAATGAAATGAAAGACCTCTACTCTGAAAATTATAGCACTCTGAAAAGAGAGACTGTAAAATGATATCAGAAAATGGAAAGACATCCCTTGCTTCTGGGTAGGAAGAATCAACATACTGAAAATTGCCATACTTCCAAAACTGCTATATAGATTCAATGCAATCCCAGTTGAAATTCCAGCAGCATACTTCGCAAACCTTGAGAAAACAATCAAAAAATTCATTTGGAATAAGAAGAGACCTATAATAGCAAAAGGAATACTGAGCAGTAAAGACAAGGTAGGGGTATCACAATCCCCACCTTGAAACTATACCACAGTGCTACTATGATAAAAACAGCATGGTGCTGACAATGAAACAGACCTGAGGACCAGTGGAACAGATTAGAAGATGAAGAAACAACTCCAGACACACACAGCCACCTCATCATTGACAAAGGAGCCAAACACCCTCACTGGAGGAAAGATAGCCTCTTTAATAAATGGTGCTGGAGAAATTGGGTTTCAACTTGCCAAAGACTAAAACTAGACCTATATCTCTCACCATGCACTAAACTAAAATCAAAATGGATTAAAGATCTAAATATTAAAACAGAAACACCAAACTGGCTGGAAGAGAGATTAGGAAGAACTCTTGAAGACATTGATGTGGGAAAAGATTTTATGAACAAAACCTTAGTTGCCCATGAACTAGCACAAACAATCAACAAGTGGGATATCTTCTTATTAAAAAGCTTCTGCACAGCAAGCAAAACCACCAACAATGTGAAGAGACAACCCACAATGTGGGAAAAATTTTTCACCAGCTGTTCCTCAGACAAAGATCTACTATCTAGAATCTATAAAGAACTTTAAAAAGTCAGACCTCCCAAATTTAAAGACCCAATCAAAAAATGGGAATCTGAAATGAACAGACATTTCTCAGAAAAAGAAGTAGAAATAGCAAATAAACTTATGAAAAAATGTTCAACATCACTGGTCATTTGAGAGATGCAAATGAAAACAATACTGAGATTCCACCTCACTCCAGAAAGAATGGCTGCTATCATGAAATCAACCAATAACAAATGCTGGCAGGGCTGTGGGGAAAGAGGCACACTGCTCCACTGCTGGTGGGAGTGTAGACTGGTGCAACCACTGTGGAAATCAGTATGGAGATACCTCAAAGAACTAGGACTGGAAGTCCCATTTGACCCAGCTATTTCTCTGCTGGGTATCTTTCCCAAGGAATTAAAAGAATCATACCACAGTGATATATGTGCACCCATGTTCATAGCAGCACAATTTATAATAGCTAAATCTTGGAAGCAGCCCAAATGCCCATCAACTGGAGACTGGATGAAGGAAATGTGGTTTTTTTAATAAAATGGAGTACTACTCAGCCATAAAGAATGAGAAACTAGAGACATTTTTAGCTAAATGCATGTACGTCTTAAGTGAAATAAATAGGACACATGTGTAAATACCGAATAGTTTCTCTAGTATGAAAAACTGAAAGTGTAAATAAGGTCAAAAAGGTATAATAGATTATGTGAAATAGGAAGAATAGGTGCAAAGGAGAAGGGGAAGTGGAAGAGATAAGGGAAGAGAAAGAAGGTAATGGAATTAATATGAGAAAAAAATGGAAACAAAGTCTTTGTAGATAGCGAGGTGTGGAGGGGTTGAATGGAGGGCAGGGGAAGGGCGAAAAAATAAGAACGAAGATGTATTATGTAAAGGTACAATTTTCGAATGATGAATGTCATTATATTGTATACCTTAAATAGACCAATATAATTAATTAAAAATCCAGAAAAACCCAAACAAATTCCAATCATTTACTATAATAATCAAACAAAAATCATACAGTATACTTTATATATCTATAATATCACTCATTATGAGCCTCCTAGTCATGTCAAAATAGCCGATGGAAGAGTAGTGATTTCTAGTATAAAAATAAGTGTCATGATTTGAAATCTATAATTAGATTTTATAATGGAACCCAAAAGTGAGTTTTCTATATGTACATTGACATACAAATGAAATACATTAAATTTCCCAAATTTAGTGACATTTTTATGAATGTTTGCCAGGATAAGTCTTTTCCCCCCTGAGCAGAATTAAACTATTCATTTGTTTCCAAATTATTCTTTTCCACAGTTTACCTACTCTCTAATAAAGAATCAACATTTTGTTTTATGAAAGTGTTAAAAAGTGGCCATTTTCTACAATTTTAGAAACGTGAATCCTTGTGTATTTGTAATGTTTTTCTCACGTATTCCCTCCAGCATATGTGCTATGGTGTTCTGTGGTGTGGTTGGCATACTTTATTCCCATTTATCTCTGAGGAGCTTTGCTTGTGCATATTAACATTTTTGTAGAATTTAATATTGATGGATTTTTTTCTAAATGTGGACAAATGTATGCAAAACTGAACATGTATGTATATTTTTTGGTAAAGAATAATAATGCCACATATTGTGGATACATAATTATGATTAGAATACTGACATTAAGTCATTGAATAATTTTTCATTCCCATCTACCATATGTGAGAAAAGCTTGCTGTACATTCTTGCCAAATGGAGAGTCATTTTCATTGTTATTGTTTCAGTAAGTATATATGGGTGGTTTATTGCATGTTTACTTTAATTTTCTGAATAAAGCTAATGTGAAATATTTTTAAAAAGGACTAAAGTCATAATATTCGTTAAGCAATACAGTGAAAAATATGAAGTTAGCATTCAATAAAGAGAGAATATCACTTCTTAAATTGTAGTCTATAAATCTGTGGGCATCTCCAGGACACTTCAAGAAGAAAGCAAGGTCAAAATTAATCAAAGATATTATTTGCCCTTTTTACTGTATTAAAATCTGTTGCAAAAGCAGTGATAAGTAAAATTTATTTTGTCTTAGCATAAATTGAAGCATTGGCAAAAATTATATAAATATTCACTATACTCTTCATCACTTAAACTGTTTAGTAAGAGAATTAAAAATAAAAAATTGCTATTTTATTTAAGAAGGTTGTAGAAGAAGCTTAATGACTGTCAATTTCATTTAATCTCAGTATTTGAGTGAAAATATTTTGATATATGTCATATAATGTGAAATATGCATAAGGCACATGCACTATAGACTTCAATATCATGGTTGCTTTGAGAAAACGCATTAGATATACCTGTTTAGTTGTGAGCTAAACTGTTAGGAAAGAACACTGACAAAGCTGATTTCTCTGTACATCCTTAGAAAGGCCTTGAAATGTGAGATTTAGGGAGTTTTCTTCTCATTCCCTAAATCATTGCACAAACAATAAAGCTTGCACTCAATTCTTGCTTTGATTGTGGAAATATGAAATTTTAGTGTATGCAGAATAGAAGGTACCCACATTACTGGCTTCCAGTAAAAATAATGAGTGCTTTGTAGCTCTTGCAATAAATTTTAGCTATGAATATCACTATGAAGGGGCATGTGCTTCATCATTTACTGAGATCCAGTGCTTTTTTCTAGCTCCTTTGTCAAGGACAAATGGATAAAGGTGCATGGAGCTGTTTGTTTTCTATTTCACTTCTATTGATCTACATATGTATTTTTGTACCAGTACTAGCACTGCATTACTGTAGCTTTGTAGTATAACTTGAAATTTGGGATCGTAATGCCTCCTGTTTTAATCTTTTTTCTCAATATTGTTTTAACTATCCTCTTCTCTGTTTCCATATAAATTTTAGGATATTTTTTTCTAGTTTTGTGAAGGATGCTGTTGGGATTTTTTATTGAATTTACATTAAGTCCACATATCATCTTTGGTAATATGGCCATTTTGATTTATTGATTCTATTTATCCAGGAACAGGTGAGATATTTCCATTTTCAAATGTCCTCTGCAATCTCTTTTTGCAGAGTACTATAGTTTCCACTCTACAGGTCTTTAATCTTCTTTATTATATTGATTTTTATGTTTTTAACTTTTTTTTGGAGCAATGTGAATGGGACTATTTTTCTGATTTCTTTCTCAGTGTATTCCTTACCAGCATACAGGGAATGCTATTGATTTTTTTTTTCTATTTTGATTTCGTAACCTGCTGCTTCACTGAATTTGTTTGTTAGCTCTAGGAACCTTGTCATGGGGTTTTCTCAGTCTTCTATGTAAGCGATCATATCATCTGCAAATAAAGATAGTTTGACTAACTTCCTTTCTATTCCTATCCTTTTTATTTGCTCCTCTTGCCTTATTGCTCTGGATAAAGTCTTGAAAACTGTATTGAGGAGGAGTGTGAGGAGTGTACATCTTTATTTTGTCTCCCGATTTTGAGGAAAATCCTGGATTATAGTACACTCTTCTGAAAATTTATGTTCCAGTAAGTCAGAGAATCTAGAAGATATGGATAAATCCCTAGACATGTATGACTTATCAAAATTTAAACAAAAAGATATAAAAGCCCTGAATATCTCAATAACAGGTAATGAAATTGAATCAATAATAAAAACCTACCAAGTAAGAAAAATCCCAGGACCCAGTAGATTCAGTACTAAATGTTACCAGAACTTAAGGAAAAACACCAATACTTCTTCAACACTTACATGAGATTGAAAAGGAAGGAAAACTCCCAAACTCATTACTTAAAGCCAGCATTAACATGATACCAAAACTTGACAAAGACTTAACAAAACAACAACAAAAAAAGTAAAAGAGACAAAACTACAGGTCAGTCTCCTTAATGCACATAGACATAAAAATCCTCAACAAGATACTTGTAAACAGAATGCAACAGTTAAAAAGATCATATATCATGATCAAATTGGCTTCACCCCAGTGATGAAGATGTTACCACATTTATAAATTAATAAATATGATATACCATGTAATAGAAGAAAAAATTCACAAGATCATTTTAATAGATACCGAAAAATACTCTGATTAACTCTAACATCCATTCGTGATAAAAACCCTGATAAAAATAGGAAAATCCTTTTTTTTTTTTTTTTTGGTATGAGGAATCAAACTCAGGGACATGTGCTTACTAGGCAGACACTGCACGGCTGAGCTACCATGAAAATAGGCATAGAAGGACCTTACCTAAAATGATAAATGACATTTATGACATTTATGACATTATGGCTATTTTAAAGAGCATTGTCTCAAAAATTAATAAAATAATCTTGTCACTTTGAAAAAGTAACTCAGTATTTTTTGCAAATAACAAAACTTCAACTTTTAAATAAGAACCAAATTCTGGAAAATTTGTATATAACACCAATAATTTGACACTTATTTTTCTTTTGGTCCAACAATTTAATCAAGTTAGCAGTAAAGAGTAAAAGTAACATTCCGTGAAAGGGCCATGTTTTACAAATTGCTTCTGGTTTTTATTGTCTTTACTTGTAAGGTGTGGAAGGTAGAACCTATCCCTGAATCATCTTTCTAGTGGTGGAATAAGATACATAATTTTGGACTGGGGATTTAGCTCCGCTGCCTGCCTCGGAAGCACAAGGTCCCAAGTTCAATCCCCAGTACCAAAAAACCCCCCAAAAAACACCAAACCAATATACATAGTGTTCTGGAGTGCCATTGAATTTATAGTTTTTTTCTGAATCAATTTACCATCGGTTGGAGGTTAAGTTGTTGGAGGGTCCTCGGTCATACTGTAACACCGACGATGTCACTCGGGAGGTAACATGCTTCCATGCCCATCCCAGAAAGTGTTCCGCCATTCATTTTGGTGTCATTCGTGAGGGTCAATATATTGTTTGCTGTTCTCATACTATTTGTTGCCATATTTGTCTTCCTGTACTAATGCGCCAAACCTCACCTAATTTGACCTGAAAAAAATTCACAGATGAGCCAGGGAGGACCCCCAGGTATGCCTACCTGCTGCCCACGGAGCCCCAGGGGGCCTGCAACAACAGAGCCCACCCCTGCCTCTGGGCTCTTGGCTGTGCAGCTACCTGGTGACCCACTACAGAGGCACAGGCGGACATAAAGGCCATTGTCCTGAGCTGCACACGTGAACAAGAGAGAGAGGGCCTCTCTCGGGCTCCCTGATGAAAACTGAAGCCCACTGGAAAAGTGAAGGGAATCTCTGCAATAAAGCCACACCAGACCACCATACTTGGTAAGTTGAAGGATCATCACCTCACATTGGAACCATGGACTATCTTCAGGGGAAGGGCAGTTGGAACCTGCAATAGAAACTTGCACAATTCAACCCTGCAGGAGGACAGAGGGCTCAGCTTGGAACTTGCAGCCAGAAATCTGCCTGAATCTCACAGGTCTGTGACTGACTTACTGAGACTCATTGACTTACAACTGCACACTGCTGCCCATGTTGTCTATTGTGACAGCAGAGACATACACCAAAGAAGTCACTTTACTTTTATCTTTTATTTGTTATTTTCAAAATTATCACTATTTTTTGCTCTTATTTTAAATTTTTTTCTTCTTTTTCTATTCTTTTAAAATTTTTATTTTGCTCTTTTATTTTCTTTTCTCTTTGCTTTCTCTCTCTCGCCCTTACTCCCTTGCTGTCCCACATTGATCTTCATCTCCCTTTGTGTTCCTGCTGTGTCCCTAATTAGAATTTCTTCGTTTTTCTTTTCTTCTCTTTAATTTTCTCACCTGTGTCCTCTGGCCTAACTACTAACTTTCCCCTATCCTTCTACCTACCTATTCCTCCCTCCCCAACTCCTTCTAACTTCCCATCCTGAAGGGTAAAGTTGCTATATTGAAGAGTTTATTCATTATAAACATATGCTGGGTTGGTCCTTGATTTTGATCTAATTCACACAGTTAAAAGTGATAGATTAATAACTACCACAAATTGTCATTTTCTAAGAGGTACATGATGCTATTGTGTTGCTGATTGCATCACTTGAGCTAATGTGCTGTGATTGATCTAATCAGTTGTCCTTCCTGGTATAATGAAAATGAGACAACCTCAGAGCCATTAGAAACCCAAAACCTAAACAACAGCTATATCTGGAAGACACCTCTGAGAAACAGTCATTTTATAAGGGTTCTAAACACAAGCAACAAAGATACTTACAATAAACAACTTCAAAGTATCAACCCAGGAACTAAACCATGGACAGTACCAAAAACAAAAATAAGAAGATAATTAAGGAAGGCAAAAACTCAGATTTCCGCCCCACAAAAGGCAAATTCTGGGGGAAATGAGGTGGAAAAGACCGATCATCAAACACCTGGACACCGTGAACTGATAGCACAGGAACAAAACAAATGAAAGAGGTTCTAGAAAAATTCAAAACAGAAATAATCTCCCAGATAACTATAAAGATGGTGAGCAGCGTGAAGGACAAGATTAGAGGTTCCAGAACAGAAACAGATAAAAAAATAGATGAGCTCAGAAATATGCTGGAAGCCATGAATGCCTAGCATAAGAAAGAAATGGAAACCATGAAACAGATTCAAACAGATATTCGGGAGATTCAAAACTACATTGAAAGCATGCATACCAGATTAAGGGAATCTGAAGATAGAATATCAGATACAGAAGACAGGATTGTGGTTAAGGACCATGAAAACAGAGATTTCTTAAAAATAGTAAGGGACCATGAGAAATCATTCCAGCAGCTGCTAGATGATGCAAAGAAGAATAACATAAGACTGCTAGGAGTCCACAAAAAAAACAGGAGAAAGTACAATTGACATAAAAATCTGTTCACAGAAGTAAAGTAGAAAACTTCCCAGACAGAGGTGGAGAATTAGACATACAGATAAGTGAGGCATATAGAACTCCAACTAGCCATGATCAAAAAAAAAATCTACACCTAGACATATAATAGTCAAGATCCCAGAAGCCCAAGAACAAAATCCTACAGGCACTTAGAGAAAAGAAACAAATCACCTACAAAGGAAAGCCCATCAGAATCACGGCAGACTATTCAACACAAACCCTCAAATCAAGGAAAGCCTGGAGTGAAGTATTTCAAGCTCTAAAGGAAAATAACTTCCAACCTAGACTGTCATATCCTGAAAAATTATCTTTCAAAATCTATGGGGAAATTAGATACTTCCACAACAAAGAACATCTGAGAAATTTCATGAATACCAAAGCAGCACTCCAAACAATTCTAAGCAATATCCTAGAAAAAGACAATGAAGGTCAAAACTCCATGAGGCCCAACAGAGGGAAGCCACTAGGCAAGACACTAAAGGGAAAGGCAGAAAAAAATAAGCAATAAAAGAGCCAACAACAGTAAAACATCATGACAAGAATGAGTCAATGTCTATCAATTATAAGTATCAATGTTAATGGTCTCAATTTACCAATCAAAAGAAATAGACGGACAGAATGGATTAAGAAGCAAAATCCAGCAATATGTTGTATACAAGAAACACACTTAATTCAAAAGGAAATTCATAGACTGAAAGTAAAAGGATGGAAAACAGTTATCCACCTGACAGGAACCCAGAAAAAAGCAGGCATAGTAATCTTATGACAAAGTAGATTTCAAACCAAAACTAATTAAGAGAGACAAAGATGGTCACTGCATCCTTGTGAAGAGAACAATCCAAGAGGAAGAGATGACAGTCTTAAATATATAGCACCAAATACAAATGCCCCCAACTATACAAAACAAATATTAATGGGCATGAAAAACCAAATAAGCACTAATAAAATTGCAGTGGGGTACTTCAATACACCACTATCACAAATAGACAGATCATCTAGACAAAAACTTAACAACAAAATTCTAGAACTCAACCAACTTTTTGAACAAATAAGACTTAATAGACGTTTACAGAGTGTCCCATCCCAGAAAATCAAAATACACATTCTTTTCTGTTGCACATGGGTCATGCTCCAAAAGAGACCATATGTTAGCTCATAGGACATATCTAAGTAAATGTAAAAGAATTAAAGTTATCAACTGTATATTATCTGACCATAGTTCAATAGAATTGGAGATCAATAACATAAGAAACCACAAAACTCCCACAGACACATGGAAATTGTGTAAAACCCTCCTGAACAACCAATGGGTCTCAGAGGAAATTAAAGAAGAAATTAGACAGTTTCTAAAACTAAATGATAATGTCAGTACAACATACAGGAATCTATGGAACACAATGAAAACAGCTCTATGCGGGAAATTCATAGCAGTCAATGCCCATATTAAGAAAGCAGAGAGAATTCAGATAAATAACCTAATGCAGAACCTCAAGCACCTAGAAAAAGAAGAGCATAACAAACCCAATGCTCATATAGGAGAGGAAATTATAAAGATCAGAGCACAAATCAATGCCTTGAAGACTAAGGGAATGATACAGAAAATTAATGAATCAAAGAGTTAGTTTTTCAAGAGAATACATAAAATCGATAAACCTTTAGCCAACCTTATCAAAAAAAGGAAAGAAAAGGATCAAATTCATGCAATTAAGAACAAAAAAAGTGAAGTCAAAACAGACCCAGCAGAAATCGAGATAATCAATACTTACTTTGAGAACTTGTACTCTAATATAATGGAAAACACAGAAGAAATGGACAGATTCCTAGATATATATGAATTGCCAAAGTTAAATGAAGAAGATATAGAAATTCTATGAGTGACAATGAGTGAAATTGAAAATGTAATAAAAAATTTACCAACAAAGAAAAGCCCAGGTCCTGATGGCTTCACTGCTGAATTCTATAAGACATTTAAAGAAGAACTATCACCGTTATGCTTTAAACTCATCAAGGAAATTGAAAAGGAAGCAAGGCTTCCAAATTCATTCCTGCAAGCAAGTGTTACTTTGATTCCAAAACCATGGAAAGACAAAATCCAAAAAGAGAACTACAGACCAATCTTCCTAATGAACATAGATGCAAAAATCCTCAACAAGATACTGGCAAACAGAATACAGAGAGTCATCAAGAAGATCATACACCCTGACCAAGTTGGATTTATCCCAGGCATGCAAGGATGGTTCAACATTCATAAATCAATAATCATAATACACTTTATTAACAGAGTCAAGCACAAAAGCCATATGATCATCTCAGTAGATGCAGAAAAGCTATTCAACAAATCCAACACCCATTCATGATAAAAACCCTACACAAAATTGTAATAAAAGGTCTTTGTCTCAACCTGATTAAGGCTATCTATGAAAAACCAACAGCCAACATCATACTAAATCGTCAAAAACTGAAAAATTTCACTCTAAAATCAGAAACAAGACAAGGATGCCCACTATCACCACTCCTGTTCAATGTAGTTCTAGAAACATTAGCCACAGCAATTAGAAAATAGAAAGAAATAAAAGGAATAAAGATAGGAAAGGAAGAAATTAAAGTGCCGTTATTGGCTGATGGTATGTTACTTTATATAGAAGACTCAAAATCAGCCAAAAGACTACTAGACTTAATTGAAAGATTCAGTAGAGTAACTTGATATAAGTTCAACACTCAACAAACAATAGCCTCCTTATGCACAAATAGCAGACTCACTGAAAGAGAAATTAGGGAAACAGTTCCTTTTAAAATAAGATCCAAAAAACTGCAATATCTAGGAATCAATCTAACAAAAGAAGCAAAAGACCTCTATACTGAAAACTACAGCACTCTGAAAAAGGAGATTGAGGAGAATATAAGAAAATAGAAAGATATCCCTTGTTCCTGAGTAGGAAGAAGCAATATAGTGAAAATGGTCATATTTCCAAAACTACTTTATAGATATAAGGCAATGCTGATTGAAATTCCAACAATATACTTCAGAGAACTAGAGAAAACAATACAAAAATTCATTAGGAATCAGAAGAGACCTAGAATAGCAAAAGTAATTCTAGGCAACAGAGACATGGCTAGGGGGTATCCCAATACCCAACTTCAAACTATACTACAAAGCTACTATGATACAAACAGCATGATACTGGCAAAGGAACAGACTCAATAATCAATGGAATAGATTAGAAGATGCAGAAACAACTCCACACATACTCAGCCACCTCATCTTTGACAAAGGAGCCAACCACCCTCATTGGAGGAAAGATAGCCTATTTAATAAATGGTGTTGGAAAAACTGGATTTCAACTTGTCAAATGTTAAAACTAGACCCATACCTATCACCATGCACTAAACTAAGATTGAAGTGTATTAAAGATCTAAATATTAAGACTGAAACACTAAACTTGCTTGAAGATAAGTTAGGTAGAACTCTTGAAGACATTGGCATAGGAAAAGACTTTATGAATAAAACCTCAGTAGCATGGGAACTAGCACAAAAAATCAACAACTGCGATCTCATCTTATTAAAAAGCTTTGGCATTGCAAGAGAAACCACCAACAGAGGTAAGAGACAACCTACAATGTGGGACAAAATTTTAGCAGCTCTACCTTAGACAAAGGACTACTATCTAGAATATATAAAGAACTTTAAAACATCAGACCCCCCAATTCAAAAAACCAATTCAAAAATGGGCATCTGAAATGAACAGACATTTCTCACACAAATAATTAAAAGCAGCAAATAAATATATGAAAAAATGTTCAACATCACTTGTCATTTGAGAAATCCAGATGAAAGCAACACTGAGATTCCTTCCATGTCACCCTAGAAAGAATGGCTCTTATCAAGAAATCAACCAATAACAAATGCTGGCAGGGCTGTGGGGAGAAAGGAACCCTTCTCCATTGGTGGGAGTGCAGATTGGTGCAACCACTGTGGAAATCGGTATGGAGATACCTCAAAGAACTAGGGCTAGAGGTCCTATTTGACACAGCTATTCCCCTGCTGGGGATCTTCCCAAAAGAATTAAAGTAATCATACCACAGAGATATATGTGCACCCACTTTTATCTCAGTGCAGTTCATTATAAGTAAAGCTTGGAAGCAGCCCAAGTGCCCATCAAGTGGAAACTGGATAAAGAAGATGTGGCTTTTTTTTTTTTTTAATAAAATGGAGTACTACTCAGTCACAAAGAATGAGAAACTAGAGACATTTATAGCTAAATGGATGCATATTGAGCCCATACTCATAAGCGTAATAAATAGGACACAAGGACACACATGTGTAAATACCGAATAGTTTCTGTAGTGTGTGTGAGAAACTGAAAGTGCAAATAAGAATTAAAATGATTGAAATGAATAATTGATAATTTGAAATAGGAAGAAAAGGTTCAAAGAGGTAGGGGTGGTGGGAGGGGAAGGGGAAAGGAAAGGAGGGAAAAATATTATGAAAAAAGAGAAAAATGGAAACAAATTCTATGTAAATAGGGAAGGGTGCAGGGGGTGAAGGGCGCACAAGTAATTGGGAAAAAAATAAGAACCAAGATACATCATGTGCAGGTACAAACATGCAATGATAAATGTAAATGTATTTTTTACCTAAAATGTACCAATAAAAGAATTTAAGGAAAAAAACAAAGAAAATTCACAGATACCATGGAGGCTGCTGTGACCAGTGACCTGCAGCAGCCCACACTTAACGACCTTGACAGTTTCTTATACTTACTTTTCTGATTTATTGCTATAGATATTAACTAATATGAATATGTATTTGATATTGGGTAATACAATGGACTAACATTTTGTTGATCTGCACAACTCAGGGAATCAATATTTTTAAATACTGATGGATAATGTTGCAAATTCACTAACAAATAAAATACTTAATGTGCGAGATGCACCAAATAGATCCTAAGGCAAGAGAACAAATGCTTATTAGTATGGTTTCTAAATTCACATTGCAAATAACTCTTAGCACATTAGCATTGCTAAGATTTGGAGTGGTATCATAGAAGAATATATACAATTATCTCAAAGGGATATTGAAAAAAATAAACTTTTCAGACTAAGTACTTATGTGAAGACCTAAAATGATATCATGATAAATTTAATACTACATAGGTAAGTATAGGAATTCATCCATATTACATATATATATATATATATATATATAATGGAAAAACTACTTTTCTTTTGATTAAGGTCTTTGTATTTGAAAATATATTTTTCATAAAAGTATTTCACCATTTAGTATGTACTAATATTTTAATTTTATTTTTAAATTAATTAATAAATATTGTATGAATTTCTTAGTCATCCTTTGTAATGAAGCATATGTTAATACAGATAATCTGTATTAACAAACCATTTTGGGGATCTTTAATAATTTTGGGAAATGTAAATAATTCCTGAGTCCAAAAAACTTTGAGAATCGAGTGCAGAAGAATGGGAAAAATGGTGTGTGAGAGGCAAGTTAAGGGATTATAATAATGTTTACAATAATAATGCAGAGCAATTTTAAATAGGCATTCATGATAATGATGGAAAGAAAAAAATATTTAGGACATTTCATAACTAAAAATAACCAACCTGAATATCTCTAGGTAGGAGAAAAGGGAAATGTTGGGCAAGGTCAATTTTGTGAGGATATGATAAAATATATTCATTAACCTAAGTAGCCTATTAAGGGAAAAAAAGACCTGTTTAAAAACATAGTAGAGGGGTGTTAATGATTAACATTATTTATAAAAGTCACTGAATTATTCTCTTAAATAGCTACAGACACTAAACTATGATGATTTTGTCATTGTTTTCTAATTCAAATATATGATTTTTAAAAACATCAGTCATCAATCTGTAGAACATTATATTGATTATTGCAAAGACATGCAGAAATAACTAGTAAATCAGTTATATCTGACTCTGCTATGTATTTCTCTGAAGCCCACACTTTCAATTCTGTCATAATCATTACAGTTTCTTTTTGGTAAATATTTCTTCCATCTCCATTTATTGGCTTTGGTTGTTGTAATTGTTAGAAACATTATTGCTACATTGTTACTACAAAATGTGATTATGCATAACACTTGTAGCCAAAGACTTTTCTTAATATAGGGATATTTTTCCCTCTATAAAATTATAAGGTTTTCTCACAGCACAGTTTTATGTTTTAAGTTGAAGTAGCTGAGAATTATCTGAGTATAGAATTGCATTAATTAAAGTTTATGTTTTTAGACAATCTTTGGATATCAATGATCAGAAATAATCCTTTTTTATAAATGGCATATATCAGAGAATTTCTTAAGGTTCATATACTTTGAGATTATATATGAAGCTATACAAAATTAAGAAAAATTTGCTTTTCTTAATACATTAAGAATACATTACTTTCAAGAACTTTTACAAAAGTTACAGATATTTTCCTTAAAATTGTCAATCTTGTCACCTTCACTGATGTTGAAAATTTAAAGAAATGGAAGGAGTACATTGCTAGATATATGAAATATCAATAAATTAAACTGACAATATTCTCATTATTGAATACAATGAGCTTTGGTATTACCATTCAATAGAAATGTCATCTTAAATATCTTTAGAATAATAATTTAAAATATATGTAGTAATCAATTCAATATGATTTATTTCAATATAATGTGATTTAGTTTATCATGTACATTATTACAGATTATCATTATAATTTACAATAATTAAATCATTACGTTTGTTTACTGTGAAGCACATTAACATATTTCTTTGTCCTAAATGCCATTTTTTGTGCTTACATTCAATAGATAAAATTCAGTCATTAAAAATCATATACATACCTTAAAGAACTAGTAATAACAGTTATTTGAGCTGTGTAGCTAAGCATTCATATCACACTTAATAACAGTATAAAATACAAAACAAAACTAATTTAGAAACATTTCAAACTCCATGTATGAAAAAAATCCATAAAATTAAGGTGGAGGTGAATTTCTTCTTAAGAAAACAACCTCTGATATGTTAATTCTGATATCAGAAATGCCTACTGCTAAATAATTTAGAACACTGAACAAAAAGTTACATTCCTGGAAGAAGTATATTAGTGTTTCATTCAAAATGAACTTGAATTACTATGGCAAAACTTGTCACCTTTATTCTGAGAATATTAAATAATTCAAAGAATCATTAGTGGGTACAAACTGACATTCAACTTTTAAAAATTATTTAAGATTCTTCTATACCAGCTAACATAAACTTCAACAAACTCAGGGGGAAGAAAACATTTCTTCAGAGAATCCAGTCAATGAGTCAATAACAAAATGCAGATGACAGAGTCCAAATGGGCCTCTTAACAACTAGACCAGACACTGCAGTGTATCCTGGATCTCTTATAACTAATTTATTTTTGTTCATATCCTGGCTTCATCTTCTTTTACTCTATTAAAATAGTTTTATAACTAGAAGGAAATATAAACAGTGAACATACTAAATTTTTATGACTTACAATTTTCATCAACATAAAAAAATTGCCTTCATTCTAGAATAATAGTTTTTAAAAATCACATCAAGAATACTGATTGCAGTAATTTGGCCAGTTGTTTGCTTTGAAATTATTCAACTACAATGTGACATTCTTTTATTAACCTAACTTAGATTATGAATGAAGGGACTCATTTTCTTATGTATCAAAGAACTTTCCCCAGATGCAGAAGCTTTTGGGGTCCATTTGTTTAATTTACAAGCCATTATAGAGAAGAGAAAAAACTCATTTAGCATCAAGCTGAGAGAATAAGATTCTACTATTCTTTCTTGAGGTTCCAGAGCATTAAGATAAAATTGTATTGGTATTAAATGTCACACATCAAATATCTCCCTGGATTCATTATAATCTGCTCTTTAGAAATTCTTATTATGCTAAAAAAAAAACCTTACTAGTTCTTTGAAATACTAAAATCCAAGCCATGTGCACAATCTACTTTATTCAACCAACATTCAAATAAGATCTACAACATTTTTCCTGCCGGACCAACTTCCCTATGATAATATGGCCTCTTCTGACAATGTCAAAAGCAATATGAATAGTTGCTTACCAAAAGCTTCCCTGCTTACCAGAGGAGAGAATTTAGCTCTGAAGTCCTTTAACATTGCCACTGAAACTTCACATGTTCTGTGGAGAAGGTGCAGTGTTGATGTCATGGGTCACATTTCCCAATTTAGACAAAGCTGCTTGTACCAGAGCTGATGATGTCAATCATCATCAGCCTTTAATACAGCAGGAGTGAGTATTACTTCTTGCAGAAGATCACTAGAACAGAATATCTGGCCTTGGTAAGTTGAGAAAGTGAATGTGGAAAATACAGCAGGTAACAAGGAGAGAAAACTATGGAGCAGCACAGCTAGTCAGTCTAGGTCCTTACTTCACCATGCCAGAGCCTTTATCAAAAAGTAAAAGGAAAGCATACTTATTACTAAAGAAACTGTAAACACTGCACTTGTTAAGGGAGGAGGTTGTATCCCCGAGCTCAAGAGTGAAATCTTCAAACTTTTGGCATTTGTGCGGGTAGAGAGGGGTGTCACTGTGGGCTGCCAATGTCATTCACTAATATAGCAGCGAATACCTGAATACACTTGATTCCTAGCTGACAGGATAAATCTCTAGGGAAAAATAAGACAAAACAAAAGAAAAAAACCTACAATATCTAAAAAACTATTTAGAGTATATGAAAACTTTACAACTACTCTATGATAGAACAAAAAATGAGCAGTGAAATGTAAATAAATAACAGCACAAAAAGTGAGACCAAGATCATTAAACACATAATTAATCAAGGAGAAGTTGTGTGAGCAATATATTTAGAGAATAGGAGAAACCTTAAATTAATAAGAAAAAACCCCAAAAAGAACAAATAATGCAAAATTAGGGCTCGATGAAATCTTTCATAATTTAGGGCAAATATTGAAAGGTAATATATAAGTAAAATTTTATGAGAGAGACTAATTCAAGGAATTAATCATGAATTTCTCTTTATAAAGAAAAACAGTGCTGAGTAAAAATGAAAGTAAATAGAGAGTTGTGAGTGACAAAAACATTTCTGAGATCAAAAAGAGATTAGTTTTCACATTGGAAGCTCCCACAGAGTAATAGCATTTAAAAACAATTTAACACTTAGAAATAAACATTATTATAAAAGTTTGAAACAATGATATTTGTAAGGCTAACACTACTATTAAAGGATATTCTAAAATAGAAATAATAATAATAAAGCAGTTATAAATAAAAGAAAATCTGATTGAGATCATATTTGAATGAAAATAAGATGTTAGTAAAATATTCATTGACATCACTTTTATAGATTGATTTTAACTTTATAGTTTTATATCCATCGAAAACATTAAAGGGTAAAATTAAAATTAATAGATTTTCTGAAATAACTGCTTAAGAAATCTTTAAATTCAAGAAAATCCCAATCAGAATATAAGCAGACTTCTTTTTTTGTTGTTGTTAAATTCTTCTATTGGTACATTTTAGGTATACAACCCAATTACATTTCTCATTGGGAATGTACCTTTACATAATGCATTTTGGTTCTTATTTTTTCCCCATTCCTAGCCCTCCCTTCACCACCTCCACCCTTCCCTATTTACAAAGACTTTATTTCCATTTTTTCCATTTCCTTTCCCTTCTTTCTTTTCCCCTCCCCCTCCCACTACCCCTACCCCTTTGGACCTTTTCTTCCTATTTTGCATTATCGATTATTCATTCTAATCATTGGTACATTTTAGGTATACAATATAATGACATTCATCATTGGAAATTTGCACCTTTACATAATCTCTCTTGGTTCTTATTTTTCACCCTTGCACAGCCCTCCCTTCAACCCCTCCATTCCTCCTTATTTACAAAGAAGCAGACTTCTAATCGACATCATAAGGTGAATTCTAAAATCCACATGGAAATGCCAAGTTGAAGAGCATATGCTACGTCATTTCATCATTTATTATAAAGCCACAGCCATCCAAAGAACATGATATTAGCCTATTTATTGGCAAAGTAGATCAATTAACATATATGCTTAACTGATTTTTGAAAAGTAAGCTAGTTGAAATGTAAAATGAAATAACAACTTTGGAGCACAAAAAAGTTCTTTTTTAAAAATTAAACATAAAATGACCATAGGGCCTAGAAATTCCCTACTAAGTGGGCACACAAAAGAAATGAAAATGCTTATACCTAGAATCACTTGTATGTGAATGTTCACTGTAGATTCATTCATAGGACTCAAAAACTGGAAGCAAACAAGTGTATAGTAGGAAAGGAGATTAAAAAACAGTTATACTCATATAAAATTATGTTGATTGAAATAAGATGGACTAAAAATTCATACAGTATTTTATTTATAAAAAAGCCTGGAAAATACAACCTAACACATATTGACAATCATAGGAAGTTGGAGGTGGTGGTTGTGGAAGGAATGAAGGGCAAGGTAGAGTTATGAAAGGAAAGGGTACAAAGACTCTTTTGTGGATGAGTGCTACACTCATCTTAATTGCAGTGATGATTTCACAGGTGAATTCATATGCAAAACCTTATTAAATTTACATTTTAAATAGTTACAGTTATAAAAATCTACATTGAATAAGACCTGAGAATTGTAAGCCTAGTGAGGATGCAGAAACAAATACAAGAAATGTATTATCAATAGGAAGATAAAATACACTAGAAAATTAGTGTGCCTTCTTTATACAATTAAGTATACACCTACCCCATGGAGAAATAAAAAGGTTTATCTATTATGTTTTCTTTCTTGAAAAGATTTATATGTACATACACTTAATGTAAATGGAAAAATAATAATAGAACATAAAAGACATGAGGTCCAAGCAACAATATTAATTAATCCTATCTAAAAAAAGAAAATGCAGAAATTTGGAAATATAGTAGCAGAAACAAAACTTAATTAGTCTTCATAAGAACAAGTAGAAAAAATGAATCACTTCAAGAACTGTTTTAATTAAAAACTGCATCATCTCAATAAAGTAGGGTCTTATTATTCTATACTAATAAGAGAATGAAACAGATTGTTGGTAAAACAACATATTCAAGAAATGACAAATATAAAGCAAACTAAGCGTGATATTTTTGAACTATTGAGGTATAAAATCATAAATTAGAAAGTACTTTCCAGGTTCTACTCAGAAGGGAATTGTATTTTCCTAATCCTAATAAGTTAAATGATCAATAATTTTTTATCATATACTCAAACACTAGCTCACAAATCCCAAACGTTAAATTTAAAGTTAACATGGAAAGTAGATATTAGTTGCTTTGAAATGCAAAATAATTATGTAACATAGAAAATAGAAAGTAGATGGTGGGGAGAATAGGATAATAGGTATTACAATTTGCTCATTTGATTAAATGTAAAATTAAATGAAGTTATCCAGGAAACAATAAAAATGATTTACATATAGTTTGTTTAAAAATATAGAGAAGAGATACAGTGTAATATTTAGTATCAGATATTTCTCAATAAGCAGGTAGATATTATTTACAGAAAATGGACATAGAAAAACTGAATGTTAAGCAACTGTATCAAAAGCACTGAGATGACATAAAAAGCTCAATGTGATGTTTATCGGCAGGAGGACCAGTGGGTGCTGGAACATATTTCTGTGTGTGTGTATGTGTGTGTGTGTGTGTGTACGTATGTGTGTGTGTGTGTGTGTTAGAGAGAGAGAGAGAGAGTGTACAATCTTTTTACTGCATGTTCTAGTCATGTGTTGTAAAATAAAATTTAAAACTTCTGATGCATTAGTTGTTTTTTAGCATTAAATAAATATGGCAGCCAGATAATGCATTACCTGTTCAGATGTTCATGAACTTGTCTGAACCCCAGCTGATCCATATTCATGTTCATTCAAGAACCTCTGTTACAAATACATGGACACAGAGAGGTGAGATTTCTTCTCAACCCTCCCACTCTTTCAACATGACTTGAGCATTGATATTGCTAATTGAACTGTCACTTTTTCCAATTATTTGCAACCTTTTCCTATTCATTTATTTTAAACTAACATATTTCCAATTATAACTTTTATAATTTATATGATTCCCCAGAACATAACTCTAGACACCACTAGGACACCTATCAAGTCTATATTTATTTATTTCTCTAACATAAATTGTATTTTCTTGCTAATAAAAGACAACAGATATATATGATATAGGATGGTGAAACAAATGCAACCAGGGAAAAAAGATTCAAAAATAATTTGCATTTCTAGCATATTTTGAAACTGAGACAGTGAAGCATAATTTTCATACGGCCAAAGACTAGGAAGCTTTCAACATTCATGCAATCCATTCTTTGTTCATAAGAGATCATTACAGTGAAAGAAGAAGCTAAAATGCAGAATGAGAAAATGATAGGGAAGAAAGGAGGAAGGCAAGAGATTAAGAGAAAAGATGCAAAGCAGGGAGAGTAGAAAAGAAAGAAGAGAGCAGGCATGAATACTGTCAAGGGATTAGGGGAAATGGATTACTTGTAATTATATAGATGCCCACTAACACTGATCTCTCCCTCCACAAACATTGTTATGACATCTTAACCAGCTCAGTGAAGTTACATCAGTCCCTGGCATGATTCTTTCTGCACTATTCCTACATAGTTTATTTTAAAAAATGATAACCTTTGTTTAGAGGTGGTGTTCAGAATTGCAGGGCAGAAACATCATGCAATAGTCTCTGGGATGATATCACAATGAGGCCAACTTCAGCCTACTTTGTAGAGATGAGGTGGTTTGATATATCACCGGGAAATCAAAGATCACAGGGAAAAAAACAGCAGTGGGCTGAAGAGTCAGCTAGGGAACAGTGTAGTCATGAGCGAAATCAAGTTTGGAGCCCATTTTTTCTTTCATCTCCTCCTCTCCAATTTCTGACAGCAGAAACTTGTACATATGGCCATTTACACTGCCTGTGGAGCTCTAATGACTGTTCTGCTAAAGCATCCTAGTGAGCTGGAGGAAGAAAATAATGACTGTTGGGAAGGAGATGTCATCCAGAAGGTCAAAGAGCAAAGCTTTGCAAGCCTCCAGCAGAGGAATGAAGTACCATCCTATGCAGCTGCTGGGGTAGATTCAGTCTGGCACCAAAGTAATTTTTCTCTAGGCAGCTTCAGCTGAAGTAAAGAAAAACACATTGCAACACTCATGACTGAGATGGGTTCAAAGGTCAGTGATCAAATTGCAGTTACAAACTTCCCAGGAATTTATACCTCTTGAAGTCAAAACTCTAGAGCATGAATGACAGGTCCATTCTATTCATTTTGCTTTTAACAAATGGACAAATAACCATGAAATATTTTGATGTTTTACTTTTTAATTATATATATCACATTACTAAATTGGCAATACTTACAACACTTATTAACTTCTCAGGGACAAAACAGAGGGTCCACCACCATATTACTTGGGCTAGGGGTTTGACATTGTGGTACAGTATTTGCCTAGCAGGCATAAAGCCCTGATTCAATCCCCTGAAGAACCCACACATGCACACACACAAAGACACCAGAAAACAAAACGTAAACACAAATATTTCTACTTAAGTCACAAAAACAATTTTCCTATTTTAATAATTTTTAGGTGTTGTTTCATTTTTATTTCAGCCTATTACAAATAGAACAAAGATAAAGAGTAAGGAAAAATAGAATTGGCTCTTCATGTATCTGAGCATGAATAATGCTCTTCAATAACATCTTTTCTAAATTAGTAAAGGAGATAGAAAATTGTGACTTCCTAAGGCGGTGATTCATTTTTCAGCCACAGTGTACATGTATGTATTATTTGGATAGTAAAAAAAAATTTTAAAACTACATTTCTCCTTTATAATTGAAGAGAAATTGTTCAGAAATCTAATAATAACAAAGAGGAAATAATGTGTGAAGTATACCAGAAAATATTTAAGTGCAAAGATTATCTTAAGCAGCACGTGAAAACTCATGCCCCAGGAAGGGCTGCACGTCGATGTCCTAGAGAAGGCTGCTGTTGAATCCATGGGACGGTTGTTCAACCTGCAGAGCCATATTTTCTTTTTTCATGAGGAACAGTGCCCAGTTGTATGTGAACACGCTGGCTGCTGATAAACATCTGCCATAAAACAAAGTCTCACTAAGCATGCTGTTGTGCATGATTCTGACAAGAAGAAAATGAAGATCGGAGTAAAACTATGTCATGGAAAATGGAGTTTTGCCTCCCTCCTCAGTGGATATATCCCTGCCAAAAAGAAGCAAGAGCAAGACTCATCTTTGCCTACAAAAGGAGACTTGTAGAGCTGCGAGGAAGATCGCGTGCTCTCCACAGTTACAAAACTCGCCCTCCTCTAGGCATCACTTGGCCTTGGTGAAGGACTACAGACCATTGAGCTTATTGTAGCTCAGAAACAAGTTTTTCTTTATTAAAATCATGGATGCACCACATCTGAAAAAGTTTTTATATATTATTCAGTGCACAGTGTGCTACAGTTTGCTAACATTTTACATGAATTAAAGTTTAATTCTACCACTGATTCTCTGCAGTAAGTGTATTAGACCCATGTATATTTGAGAAAAGTTATGATTATAAAACTTAAAATTCAAATACCTGGCTGAGACCCCTCACCTGTTACTATTGATTTTGTCAAGTTAAAAAAAAATAGTAAAATATAGAAAATGGTGCATTTTCATTTCATTACATACAATCAATGCTCATCACTTTATGGACTGCTTATAAAAACTTTCAATAATATAAAACTTGTGTAATAATTCAGTTAAGCAAATTCCCATTGAACAGTTTTGGGTGTTTTGGATCTTTTATTTTACTCCTTACACATGGTGATTTTAATGAATATACATGTATGCCTGTCAATGTACTTGTGAATTGCTTTACAAATTAAATCTCTTGTGCAATTGAAACTTCAACATTCATTTTTTCTTCGAACGTTTCAAAATGATGTATTTTCTGTAAACCAGCTGCTATTCCTCAGGAATATTACTTATGGATGCTACTATATGATATCTCATGCTCTTATAGCTCAAATAATCTCCTTTTTTCCCCACTGTTATGGAGTAAATTGTTCCCCTGCACACTCAATGTGACTATATTTGGAGATGGTACCTTAAGCACTTTGTAAAGGTTAAATAAGGTCATGTAGCTGGAGTAAGAATTTAGTAAGAATTGTGTCATTATAAGAAGAAAGAGATATCAGAAGTGCATATGTAGAGAAAACATCCTTTGAAAGAAAGGGTTATCTGCAAGTAAAGGAGGCAGCCCTCACATGCACCCTATCATGCCATTGTCTTGACTTCTATTGTTAACCTCCAGTACCTAGACAACCCATCTCTGTTGCTTACGCTACTCAATCTGTGGTATTGTATTTGCCTTACCAGACTAATACAAGCAACCTAGTTTTTGGGATTTTTTAGTAAATGGTGCATTTTTAATGTCTCCGTTTCCTTTCCAAAAGTTATCTGATATATAGAGGATGGATAATGGGTGTTTATATGATTCTCTCTTATAGAGAAACAATGGGGCTTCATGGCCTAATACTCCTCTTGTTCTGCTTGGGATGGAAGAATACAGCCTTTGCCCTGTGACTGCTGCATTTCAGTGGCTAAATTTCTTGATTCAAGGATGCATCTAAGTGCTTAGCTTTCCACTGGCTCCAGTGACTTGGTGACTTTTCCAGTTCTGGTTACGTCTCTGGGTCTTCTGACCATACCAAGTGGTAACTTCTAGGTCTTTGTCTTAGATGTTGCCCTAAGAGGCTATATTATGTTTCATGTTCCTCTAGTGCTTCTTTGTTGCTTCTGGGCAATTTTCTTTGTTGTTTGGCCCATTCCTAGGGAGGAAGGTGACCAATTCTGATTTTCTCGTGTTTCTTCTTGTCAATGTAGCTATTTTAGTGGTCTTGTATGTTTGAGTTTCTATTTATTGGTGCACTAGAATGAAATTTGTGTATGTGTCTTCCCTTCTTTTCTTTTTCTCTCATTTTTGTTTTTAATATCCCAGGCAGGAAAAGAAAGATTTCATAATTCCTTCTACTTACCTGAAACAAGTCTATTTCATTTTCTGTGCCCAATTTTACCTTATGACTATAATAAAATTTTATGATTATGTCTTTCAGCACTTGGCCTGATGAGAACTAAAATCATTTATTTTTAAAAGAATCTTTCTGTCTTTAACAACCTGGGTTGTAGGATCATTTCTTTATTGCTGACACAGGAAAAAATGTGGATATTAAAGACTTAATATTTGAAAATCAAACCTTCCCTTTTTTTTTTGCACTCTTGTGGTAATAATCTTAAACTGCTCTAAGGCCAATGAACTAGTATAGAAGGATGAGTTACAGAGAGGGTAAAGAATCATAAACTATTATACAGGTAATTTAGAAACACATTTTGAAAATATCTAAAATTCTGTCACTTTAACACAAAATTTTATTGCTGAGCCTTGAAATTATAGCAGTGAATGAAACAGGCATACTGAAGGTTTTTAGGAAGCCTCCTAGTGACAAGACTGAGAAGAATTTTTTAAAAATTTTATCCCAAACTATTTAATAAAAATTTTTTTGTATGTGCCACAAAGAAGAGGTGAAGAGTGGACCAGAGAGCCACCTGGGAAGTTTTCCCTGCAGAACTAATACTTTAAAGTGATGATCAAGGATTGAACTGCGATTGTAAAGGCCTTAAGAAGAGTGAGAATTCTGTGAGAATAGACACAGTGCATGGCTCGAGGAAGCATAGTGTGCCTGCAGAAAGGAATTGAACTTAATGAAATTGACAAAGGCAAATCATTCAAGGCATATAATTGGGAATTTGTACCTAGTTTTTACTGAATAATGGGGACGTAATTTCAGAGGTCATGCTGAGGGATTTTTGCTTTTTGTTTTTTCTGCAAATAGTTTCTCTGCAACTTGGGGATGGCAAAACCTGCTCAGGAGACTCTTGCCTGTACTCTAAAGACATGATGTAGATATGGAGCAGTATGAGTGTTGTAAGGTTGGAGAGAAACAGGGTTTGAAACATGTTTAAAAGGGGAAGTAACAGAACTTTGTAACTGACAAATGATGGATAAGAATACCACTCGGAGCTCTCTAAGCTATGGCCAACCGCCTGGTCTGCAGCCATCCCGGGCCATGCTCACGGCACGGTGAGGTCCGCTTAGCCGCGCGGGCACCTCCAACACTCAGTCCCGTCCCCCCTTCACGGTCCCCCCACCCCGTGCACCGCCTACCTTCTGGCTTTTCTGCTACCTGGTCCCACACTACAGAGGCACAGGAGATTATAAAGACCCTTGTCCTGGGTGCCACAAGATAGAGCAGAAGTTAGTAACAGAAAGAGGGCTTCTCAGGCTCCTGGAAGAAAACTGAAGCTCAGCAGAAAAGTAAAGAGAACCTCTACAATAAAGGCACATCAGACCACTGTACTTGGTCTGCTGCTGGCTTGCTGAGACTCATTGACTTGTATATGCACAGGGATTCCTACGTTGCCTTCTGTGACAGCAGAGACATACCCTGAAGGAGGCCCATAATTTCTTTTGCTATTTGCAAAAAAGAAAAAAAAAATTTTTTCTTATTTTTAATTCTTAATTTTTACTTTTTTTTCTACCCTTTGAAGTTTTACTTTTCTTTCTTTTGCTTTTCTTTCTCTCTCTCTCTCACTCACTCATTCTCTCACTGTCCCACATTGCTCCTCCTCTCCCCATTTGTTTCTTTCTGCACTGAATTCGGATTTCTCCCTTACTGTTTTTTTCTTCTCTTTTTCCATCTCTTGATTATCATTAGGTTTAAAGGAAAGTAAATTCGGTATCTAGCCTCCCTGTTGCTGTTAGGTGATTCTATTCACATCTGTGTTCTTTCATTCTGCCATTTTCTCTTGCCTTTAACAACTTTTTAGAGCTTGTGTGATCTTTCTGTGTCTTCTGGCCTCACTGCTAATCTTACCTGTTCTTTCTACCTGTCCCTCCCTCCCCAACTCCTTTTAACTCCCCACCCCAAAGGGGAAAGATGCTATATTGAAGAGTTTATTCATTATAAACGTATGTTGGGTTGGTCTTCGGTTTTAATTTAACTCACATAGTTAAAAGTGATAGATTAATAACTACCACAAATTGTCATTTTCTAAGCTGTGCTTGATGCTACGGTATTGCTGACTATGTCATGTGGGGCAGCATGTTGTGAGTGATCTACTTAGTTTTCCTTCCTGGTATAAAAAAATATAATAGCTTCAGAGTCCTTAGAGTCTCAAAACCCAAACACAAGCTATATCTGGAAGACACCTCTGAAAAGCAATCATTCCACAAGGGTTTTAAACACAAGCAACAAAGATACCTACATTAAACAATCTTAAAATATCAACCCAGGAATTAAATCAAGGACAGTACCAAAAACAAAAATGAGAAGACACTTAAACAAGGCACAAACACGGGCTTCCATGCCACAAAAAGGAAATTCTGGGGGAAATGAAGAGGAAAAGTATGATAAGCAACCACTTGGACACCCTGAACAGATAGCACAGGAAGTAACAAAGCAGATGAATGAGGCTCTAGAAAATTTCAAAACAGAAATAATCACCCAGATAAATACAGACATGGTGAGCAGAGTGAAAGACATGATTAGAAGCTCTAGAGCAGAAACAGAAAAGAAAATAGATGAGATCAGAAACATGCTGGAAGCCATGAATGCCCAGAATAAGAAAGAAATGGAAGCCATGATCACCCAACATAAGAAAGAAATGGAATCCATGAAATAGATTCAAATAGATATTCAGGAGATTAAAAACTCCATTGAAATCATGCAGAGCAGACTAAGAGAATCTGAAGACAGAACATCAGGTATAGAAGATAGGATTGCAGTTAAGGACCATGAAAACAGAGATTTCTTAAAGACAGTAAGGGACCATGAGAAATCAATCCAACAGCTGCTAGATAATGCAAAGAAGAATGACATAAAACTCATAGGAGTCCATGAAAAATCAGGAGAAAGTGCAGTGGACATAAAAAAACTGTTCACAGAAGTAATAGTAGATAACTTCCCAGACAGAGGTAGAGAATTGGATGTACAGATAAGTGAGGCATATAGAACTCCATCCAGCCATGACCAAAAAAAAAATGTACACCTAGACATATAACAGTCAAGATCCCAGAAACCCAACAGAAGAACAAAATTCTACAGGCAGTTAGAGAAAAGAAACAAATCACCTACAAAGGAAAGGCCATCAGAATCATGGCAGAACACAAACACTCAAATCAAGGAGAGCCTGGAGTAAAGTATTTCAAGCCCTAAAAGAAAATAACTTCCAGCCTAGACTGTTGTATCATGCAAAATGATCTTTCAAAATCGATGGGGAAATTAGATACTTCCATGACAAAGAACACCTGAGAAATTTCGTGAACACCAAACCAGAACTCCAAACAATTTTAAGCAATATCCTAGAAAAAGACAATGAAGATCACAACTGCATGAGGCCCAGCAGAGAGAAGGCACCATGCATGGTAAGATACTAAAGAGAAAGGGGGGGGGAATAACAAATAGAAGAGCCAACAAGAGTAAAACTTCATGACAAGGATGAGTCAATATCTGCCAATTATAACTATCAATGTTAATGGCCTCAATTCACCAATCAAAAGAAATAGACTGGCAGAATGTATTAAGAAGCAAAACCCAAGGGCCAGGGATTTAGGTCAGTGGTTTCGCCACCTACAGCACAAGCGCAAGGACCAGAGTTTGATCCCTGGTTCTATTAAAAAAAAAAAAAAAAGAAGAAGCAAACCCCAGCAATATTCTGTATACAAGAAACACACCTAATTCAAAAGGAAATCCATAGACTGAAAGAAAAGGATGGAAAACAATTCTCCACATGACAGGAACCCAGAAAAAAGCAGGCTTAGCAATCTTATTTGGAGACAAAGTAGATTTCAAACCAAAACTAATTAAGGGAGACAAAGATGGTCACTACACAAAGATGGTTCCTTTCACAAGGAACAATCCATGAGGAAGAGATGACAATCCTAAATATATATGCACCAAATATGAATTCCCCCAACTATACAAAACAAATATTAATGGACATGAAAAACCAAATAAGCACTAATACAATTTTAGTGGGGGACCTCAACACCCCTCTATCACAAATAGATCAACTAGAAAAAAAATTAACAATGAAATTCTAGAACTAAATGAAGCTATTGAACAAATAGACTTAATAGATGTTTACAGAGAGTTCCACCCCACAAAATCAGAATACACATTCTTTTCAGCTGCACAAGGGTCATTCTCCAAAATAGATCACATGCTAGCTCATAGGACATATCTAAGTAAATGTAAAAGAATCAAAGTTATCCCCTGTATATTATCAGGCCATGGTGCAATAAAATTGGAGATCAATAACATAAGAAACTGCAAAACTCCCACAAACACATGGAAATTGAACAGCACCCTCCTGAACAACCAATGGGTCACAGAGGAAATTAAAGAAGAAATTAGACAGTTTCTCCAAGTAAATGATAATGCCAGCACAACATACAGGAATCTGTGGGACACAATGAAAGCACTTGTATGCGGGAAATTCATAGCAGTGAATGCCCATATTAGGACAACAGAGAGAACTCAGTCAAATAACTTAATGCAGAACTTCAAGCTCCTAGAAAAAGAAGAGCATAACAAACCCAAAGCTCATACAAGAAAGGAAATTATAAAGATTCGAGCAGAAATCAATGCAATGGAGACTAAGAGAATGATACAAAAAAACAATGGATGGAAGAGTTGGTTTTTGGAAAGAATAAATAAAATTGATAAACCTTTAGCCAACCTTAACAAAAAAAGGAAAGAAAAGGCTCAAATCCATGTAATTAAGAATAAAAAAAGTGAAGCCACAACAAATCCAGCAGAAATCCTGAGAATCATCAATACCTACTTTGAGAACCTGTATTCTAATAAAATGGAAAACACAGAAGAAATGGACAGATTCCTAGATACATACAAATTGCCAAAATTAAATGAAGAAAATATAGAAATTCTAAACACCCCAAAGACAATGAGTGAAATTGAAAATGTAATAAAAAATATACCAACAAAGAAAAGCCCAGGTCCTGATGGCTTCACTGCTGAATTCTACAAGACATTTAAAGAAGAATTAATGCCATTACTCTTTAAACTCATCAAGGAAATTGAAAGGGAAGCAAGGCTTCCAAATTCATTCCTGCAAGCAAGTGTTACTTTGATTCCAAAAGCAGGGAAAGACCCAACCAAAAAAGAGAACTACAGGCCAATCTCCCTAATGAACATAGATGCAAAAATCCTCAACAAGATACTGGAAAACAGAATATAGAGTGTCATCAAGAAGATCATACACCCTGACCAAGTTGGATTTTGACCAGGGATGCAAGAATGGTTCAACATCCATGAATCAATAAATGTAATACACTATATTAATAGAGTCAAAGACAAAAACCACATGACCATCTCAATAGATCCAGAAAAAGCATTTGATATAATCCAAAACCATTCATGATAAAAACGCTACAGAAAACTGGAATATGAGGTCTTTATCTCAACCTGATTAAGGCTATCTATGAAAAACCAACAGCCAACATCATACTAAATAGTCAAAAACTGAAAACTTTCATGCTAAAATCAGGAACAAGACAAGGATGCCCACTATCACCACTCCTGTTCAATACTGTTCTTGAAACATTAGCTATAGCAATTAGACAAGAGAAAGAAATAAAAGGAATAAAGATAGGAAAGGAAGAAGTGAAACTGTCATTATTTGCTGATGATATGATACTTTACATAGAAGACCCAAAAAACCCAGTCAAAAGTCTTCTAGACCTAATTGGCTGATTCAGTAGAGTAGCTGGATATAAGGTCAACACTCAAAAAACAATAGCCTTCTTATACGCAAATAGCAGACCCATTGAGAGAGAAATTCAGGAAATAATTCCTTTTACATTAGCATCCAAAAAAATGAAATATCTAGGAATCAAACTAATAAAGGAGGCAAAAGACCTCTACACTGAAAACTACAGCACTCTGAAGAAGGAGACTGAAGAGGATGTAAGAAAATGGAAAGATATCCTTTGTTCCTAGGTAGGAAAAACCAATACAGTGAAAATGGCCATACTTCCAAAACTACTATATAGATTCAATGCAATGCTAATTGAAATTCCAACAATATACTTCACAGAACTAGAGAAAACAATCCAAAAATTCATTTGGAAACAGAAGAAACCTAGAATAGCAAAAGCAATTCTAAGCAACAGAGACATGTCTGGGGGCATCACAATCCCCAACTTGAAACTATACTACAAAGCTACTGTGATAAAAAACAGTATGGTTTTCACAAAGAAACAGACCCGAGGATCAGTGGAATAGATTAGAAGATGCAGAAACAACTCCAGACATACTCAAACATCTTATCTTTGACAAAGGAGCCAACCACCCTCATGGGAGGAAAGATAGCTTATTTAATCAATGGTGTTGGAAAAACTGGATTTTAACCTGTCAGAAATTAAAAGTAGACCCATACCTATCACCGCATACTAAACTAAGATCGAAGTGGATTAAAGATTTAAATATTAAGTCAGAAACACTAAACTTGCTGGAAGATAAGTTAAGTAGAACTCTCAATGACATTATCATAGGAAAAGACCTTATGAATAAATCTTCAGTAGCACAGGAGCTAGCACAAAGAATCAACAATTGGGATGTCATCATATTAAAAAGCTTCTGCACTGCAAGAGAAACTACCAACAGAGCTAAGAGACAACCTACAAAGTTGGAAGAAATATTTAGCAGCTGTACCTCAGACAATGGTCTACTATCAAGAATATATTAAAAAACTGAAAAAAATCAGACTTTCCAAATTCAAAGAACCAATTTAAATTGGGCATGCAAAATGAACAGACATTTCTCAGACAAAGAAGTAAAAACAGCAAATAAAGATATGAAAAAATGTTCAACATCACTGGTCATTCGAGAGATGCAGATGAAAACAACACTGAGATTCCACCTCACCCCACAAAGAATGGCTGCTATCAAGAAATCAACCAATAACAAATGCTGGTGGGGATGTGGGGAGAAAGGAACCCTGCTCCATCGTTGGTGGGAATGTAGATTGGTGCAACCACTGTGGAAATCAGTATGGAGATACCTCAAAGAACTAGGACTACAGGTCCCATTTGACCCAGCTATTGCCCTACTGGGAATCTTCCCCAAAGAATTAAATGAATCATACCACAGCGATATATGTGCACCTATGTTTATAGCAGCTCAGTTTGTAATAGGTAAAGCTTGGAAACAGCCCAAGTGCCCATCGACTGGAAACTGGATAAAGAAGATGTGGGGTTTTTTTATAAAATGGAGTACTACTCCACCATAAAGAATGAGAAACTAGAGACATGTATAACTAAATGGATGCATATTGAGGCCATCCTCTTAAGTGAAATAAATAGGACACATGTGTAAATGCCGAATAGTTTCTCTAGTGTGAGAAATTGAAAGCGGAAATAAGGATGAAAATGATTAAAATGAATAATTGATAATTTGAAATAAGAAAAGGCCCAAGGGTTTGGGGATAGTGGAAGAGAAAGGGGAAAGGGAAGAAGGGAAATAAAAAATTATGAGAAAAAAATGTAATCAAACTTTGTGTAAATAGGGAAGGGTGGAGGGGGTGAAAGGTGCACACGTAATTGGGGAAAAATAAAAACTAAGATACATCATGTTCTGGTACAACCACCCAATGATAAATGTAAATGTATTTTATACCTAAAATGTACCAGTAAATATATGTATATTTTTTTTAAAAAAGGAATATCACTCAGATAAAGAAGAAGAACTCAAGTTTTCCAAAAGGAACAAATAAGGACATACTTGTATTATTGACTAGAAAAACATAGATTGATGAGGGAGCAGATCTAAATGGGAAAGGAAATGGGAGATCCTTAATAAAAACTACATGTAAGCAGCAGAACTAGACATAATATAGAATTTTCTTAAAGCTCCTTATATGATATATATATATATATATATATGTTTTTTTCCCTTAAATTCTTTCATTGGTACATTTTAGGTATACAATACATTTACATTTATCATTGAGTGCTTGTATCTGTACATGATGTATCTTGGTTCTTATATTTTCCCCATTACCTGTGCACCCTTCAGTCGCTACGCACTTCCCTATTCATATAGACATCGTTTCCATTTTTTTCTTTTCTCATAATTTTTCCTTTCCTTTCTTTCCTTTCCCTTTCCCCTCCCAACACCCTTACCCCTTTGGACCTTTTCTTATTTCAAATTATCAGTTATTCATTTTAATCATTTTAATCCTTATGTACACTTTCAGTTTCTCATACTAGAGAGGATCCTTAATCCATTTTGATCTTATTTTAGTGCATGGTGATAGGTATGGGTCTAGTGTTAATCTTTGGCAGTTTGAAATCCAGTTTTTCCAGCACCATTTATTAAATAGGCTATCTTTCCTCCAATGAGGGTAGTTGAAACCTTTGTCAAAGGTGAGGTAGCTGAGGATGTCTGAAGTTGTTTCTGCTTCTTCTAATCTATTCCACTGATTGTCAGGTCTGTTTCTTTGCCAGTACTATGTTGTTTTTAACACAGTAGTTTTGTACTAGAGTTTCAATTTGGGGATTGTGATACTCCCGGCCATGTCTCTGTTGCCCAGAATTGCTTTTGCTAGTGTAGGTCTCTTCTGGTTCCCAATGAATTTTTGGATTATTTTCTCTAGTTCTGGGAAGTATATTGTTGGAATTTCAATCGTCATTGCATTAAATCTATATAGTAGTTTTGGAAATATGAAAACTTTCACTATATTGGTTCTTCCTATGCAGGAACAAGGGATGTCTTTCCATTTTCTTATATCCTCCTCTATCTCCTTTTTCAGAGTGCAGTAGTTTTCAGTGTAGAGGTCTTTGCTTACTTTGTTAAGTTGATTCCTTGATATTTCATTTTTTTGGATGCTATTGTAAAAGGAATTGTTTCCTGAACTTCTCTCTCAGAGAGTCTGCTATTTGTGTATAAGAAGGCTATTGATTTTTGAGTGTTGACTTTATACCCAGCTACTCTACTGAATCTGTCAATTAAGTCTAGAAGACTTTTGATCAAGCTTTTTTGGGTCTTCTATGTAAAGTATCATATCATCAGCAAATAATGACAGTTTAGCTTTTTCCTTTCCTATCTTTATTCCTTTTATTTCTTTCTCTTTTCTAATTGTTATGGTTAATGTTTCCAGAACTATATTGAATAGGAGTGGTGACAGTGGGCATCTTCATCTTGTTCCTGATTTTACGTGAAAGTTTTCATTTTTTGAACATTTAGTATGATGTTGGCTATTGGATTTTCACAGGTAGCCTTAATCAGGTTGAGATAAAGACAGTCTATTCCAATTTTGTGTAGCGTTTTTGTCATGAATGGGTGTTGGATTTTGTCAAATGCTTTTTCTGCATCTACTGAGATGATCATATGCTTTTTGTCCCTGACTCTGTTAATATAGTGTATTACATTTATTGATTTACAAATGTTGAACCATTCTTGAATCCCCAGGATAAATCCAACTTGCTCAAGGTGTATGATCTTCTTGATGACCCTCTGTATGCTGTTTGCCTGTATCTTATTGGAGATTTTTGCACCTACATTTATTAAGGAGGTTGGCCTGTAATTCTTTTTGGGTTGGGTCTTTCCCTGGTTTTGGAATCAAAGAAACACTTGGTCTCAGGAATGAATTTGGAAATATTGTTTCCCTTTCAACTTCCTTGATGAGTTTAAAGAGTAATGGTGACAGTTCTTCTTTAAATGTCTTGTAGAATTCAGCAGTGAAGCCATCAGCACCTGGGCTTCTCTTTGTTGGTATATTTTTTATTACATTTTCAATTTCGCTCATTGTCTTTGGGGTGTTTAGAATTTCTATGTCTTCATTTAATTTCACCAATTCATATGTATCTGGGAATCTGTTCATTTCTTCTGTATTTTCCATTTTATTAGAATACAGGTTCTCAAAGTAGGTATTGATGATCCTCAGGCTTTCCTCTGGTTCTGTTGTGACTTCACCTTTTTTGTCTTAATTGCATGGATTTGAGCCTTTTCTTTGCTCTTTTTGATAAGGTTGGCTAAAGGTTTATTGATTTTATTTATTCTTTCAAAAAAACAGCTCTTTGATTCATTAATTTTCTGTATCATTCACTTAGTCTCCATGGCATTTATTTCTGCTCGTTTCTTTATATTTTCCTCTCTTTCATGAGCTGTGGGTTTGTGATGCTCTTCTTTTTCTAGGAGCTTTTGGTTCTGCATTAGGTTATTTATCTGAGTTCTCTCTGCTTTCTTAATATGGGCATTGACTACTATGAAATTCCCGCATAGAGCTGCCTTCATTGTGACCCATAAATTCCTGTATGTAGTTTTGGCATTGTCATTTACTTGTAGAAACTGTCTAATTTCTTCTTTAATTTCCTCTGTTACCCATTGGTTATTCAGGAGGGTGATATTCAATTTCCATGTGTTTGTGGGAGTTTTGCAGTTTCTTATGTTATTGATCTCCAATTTTATTGCACTATGATCTGATAATATACAGGGGGAATTTCAGTTCTTTTACATTTACTTAGATATGTCCTATGAGCTAGCATGTGGTCTATTTTGGAGAATGACCCGTGTGCAGCTGAAAAGAATGTGTATTCTGATTTTGTGGGGTGGAACATTTTGTAAACATCTGTTAAGTCCATTTGTTCAATAGTTTGGGTCAGTTCTAGAATTTCATTTTTAATTTTTTGTCTAGATGATCTGTCTATTTGTAATAGTGGGATATTGTGGTCCCCTACTACAACTTTATTAATGCTTATTTGATTTTTCATGTCCATTAATATTTGTTTTGTATAGTTGGGGACATTCGTATTTGGTGCATATATATTTAGGACTGTCATCTCTTCCTCTTGGATAGTTCCCTTCACAAGGATGCAGTGACCATCTTTGTCTCTCTTAATTAGCTTTGGTTTGAAATCTACTTTGTCTGCAAATAAGACAACAATGCCTGTTTTTTTCCTGTGTTCCTGTCACATGGAGAACTTTTTTCTATCTTTTTACTTTCAATCTATGAATTTCTGTTTGAGTTAAGTGTGTTTCTTATATACAGCATATTTATGGATTTTGCTTCTTAATCCATTCTGTCAGTCTATTTCTTTTCATTGGTGAATTGAGGCCATTAACATTGATAGTTATAATTGATAGACATTGACTCATTCTTGTCATGATGTTTTACTTTTGTTGGCTCTTTTATTTCTTTTTTTTCCCTTTCCCTTTATCTTCTTACCTTGCCTGGTGGCTTCCCTCTGTTGGGCCTCATGGAGTTTTGACCTTCATTGTCTTTTTCTAGGATATTGCTTACAATTGTTTGGAGAGCTGCTTCAGTGTTCATGAAATTTCTCAGGTGTTCTTTGTCATGGAAATATCTAATTTCCCCATCGATTTTGAAAGATAATTTTTCATGATACAACAATCTAGGTTGGAAGTTATTTTCTTTCAGAGCTTGAAATACTTCACTCCAGGCTCTCCTTGACTTGAAGGTTTGTGTTGAGAAGAAGATTCTGATGGGCTTTCCTTTGTAGGTGATTTGTTTCTTTTCTCTAAGTGCCTGTAGGATTTTGTTCTTCTGTTGGGCTTCTGGGATCTTGACTACTATATGTCTAGGTGTAGATGTTTTTTGATCATGGCTGGTTGAGATTCTATGTGCGTCACTTATCTGTATGTCCAATTCTCTACCTCTGTCTGGGAAGTTTTCAACTATTACTTCTGTGAACAATTGTTTTTTCTGTCAATTTTACTTTCTCCTGGGTTTTTTTGGACTCCTATCAATCTTATGTTATTCTTCTTTGCATCATCTATCAGCTGCTGGATTGATTTCTCATGGTCCCTTACTAATTTCAAGAAATCTCTGTTTTCATGGTCCTTAACCACAATCCTGTCTTCTGTATCTGTTAATCTGTTATCCCTTAATCTGTTATGCATGCTTTCAAAGGAGTTTTTAATCTCATGAATATCTCTTTGAATCTGTTTCATGGATTCCATTTCTTTCTTATACTGGGCATTCATGGCTTCTAGCATGTTTCTGAACTCATCTTTTTTATCTGTTTCTGTTCTAGAGCCTCTAATCTTGTCTTTCACTCTGCTCGCCATCTCTATAGTTTTCTAGGAGATTATTTCTGTTTTGAATTTTTCTAGAGCCTCATTCATCTGTTTTGTTACTTCCTATGCTATCAGTTCAGAGTGTCCATGTCATTGATTATCACACTTTTTCACCTTGTTTCCCCCAGAATTTGCCTTTTTTGGGGTGGACGTCTGAGTCTGTACCTTGCTTAAATATCTTCTCATTTTTGTTTTTGGTACTGTCCTTGGTTTAGTTTCTGGGTTGATACTTTGAAGTTGCTTATTGTAAGTATCTTTGTTGATGTATGTAGAACACTTATGGAATTATTTCTTCTCAAAGGTATCTTCCAGATATAGCTGGTCTTTAGGTTTTGAGTCTCTAATGGCTCTGAGGCTGTTTCATTTTCATTATACCAGGAAAGACAGCTGATTAGATCAATCACAACACCTTAGCCCAAGTGATAAAATAAGCAGCACAATTGCATTAAGTACCTCTTAGAAAATGACAGTTTGTGGTAGTTATTAATCTATCACCTTTAACTGTATGAATTAAATCAAAATCAAGGACCAACCCAACATATGTTTATAGTGAATTAACTCTTCAATATAGCAACTTTACCCTTCAGGATGGGGAGTTAGAAGGAGTTGGTGAGGGAAGAATAGGTAGGTTGAAGGGTGCAGGAAGGTTAGCAATGAGGCCAGGGGACACAGTTAAGAGAAGGATAGAGAAGAAAAGAAAAATAAAGAAGAAATATGAATTAGGAACAGAACAGGAACACAAAGGGAGGTTAAGAACAATGTGGGACAGGAAGGGAGCAAGGGAGAGAGAAAGAGAAAGAAAAGAGAAAAGAAAGAAAATAAATAAAAATAAAAATTTTAGAAGAGGAGAAAAAGAAGAAAAAATTTAAAAAATAAGAGCAAAAAAATAGTGGTAATTTTGAAAATAACAAATAAAAGATAAAAATAAAGGGCTTCCTTCAGGGTATTTCTCTCCTGTCACAATAGACAATGTGGACAGCAGTTGCAGTTATAAGTCAATGAGTAAGCCAGTCACAGACTCATGAGATTCAGGCAGATTTCTGGCTGGAAGTCCCAAGTTGAGTTCCCTGTCCTCCTGGAGGGTTGAACTGTGCAAAGTTCTTTTGCAGGTTCCAGCTGACCTTCCCCTGAAGATATTGCAGGTTCTGATGTGAGGTGATGATCCCTCCAACTTACCAAGTATGGTGGTCTGGTGTTCCTTTATTGCAGAGATTCTCTTCACTTTTCCAGTGGGCTTCAGTTTTCATCAGGGAGCCTGAGAGAGGCCCTCTCTCTGTTGTTCACTTCTCCAGCTCAGGACAATGGCCTTTATGTCACCCTGTGGGTCTGTAGTGTGGAACCAGGTAGCTGCACAGCCAAGGGGCCAGAGGCCAGGGTGGGGAGGGGGGACTGGTGGCTGGTGGGAGTGCCTGGGGTGTTCTCCCAGGCTCCTGGAAAGACCATTTTTTAAAAACACTGTTTCTATTAAAACAGCTGCAGTATATAGGCTATCCTCTTCCTCATACCTTCAATGCTATTGCCTTGTAATTCTCTAAAGTTATGCCTATCTGATAGATTAAAATGTATGTCCTATTTTATTTGTTCACAGTTTTCTATTGGTAAATATGAAGCTTTTCATGCTCATTGATGATTCATGTATATTTGTAATGAAGTTTTAAAATAGAAATAATATTAGTCCCAAGTACATTGTGAAGATTAATATAATGAATACAATACCTAAAACAGATCCTAGTAAGTTATTTAAAAATAAGTTCTAATTTTATCACTTTAAGGTATCTTTTATTTATTCACAAAATACTAATTTTTTAGCTTTTAAATGACAGATAGTAATTGCACATTTTTTTCCAATGTGTGATATTTTTATACATTTCTTGATGGTTTCATGATTGCCATAAGATATTTAGTATATCCATCATTCTAATCATTTGTCATTTCTTTAAGAACATCCAAAATTCTCTTTTAGCTACATGGAATATAATACTGTGCAGTTTACAATATTGTACTGTGTACAATCCTGTATGGTTTAATGATAAATGTCCCCCCAAAGTCTCATGCATTTACAGGCAATAATTTTGGAAGGTACTTAACTTGTGGGAATCTATACTCATCAGTAGATCCATCCATTGATAGATTCATACTTGAATGTGCAAGGAATTGGAGTTGGGTAACAAGGGGTATGGCCTGGAAGGGTGTATTCTTATTCTAGTTTCCTTACTTCTCCCTTTTCTCTATGCTTCCTGGCTGCCATGAGGGGAGCAGCTTTCCTCTGTAATGCCCTTCCATCATACATTTTCTGGATTAGATCCAAGCCAGCCAGGGGTTGAACCCTCTGAAACCATAAACTAAATAATCCTTTCCTCCTTTAAGTAACAGATCTTGGGTATTGTGTCTCAATAACAGGGAAGCTGAAAAATACAAATACTGTTGTCTATAATCATCCCATAGTACAATAAAACACCAGAGGTTATTCTTTCTGTCTGGCTTTAACAACTCCTAATTTAGATTCAATCTTTATTAAGATTTTACATTGCTCCTAAACTTTTGGCATGATGCAAGCTAGACTAAGTTATGGCTAAGTGTCACTTCTCTATTTTTATACAAGACAGTAATATTTCCCATTATACTGCTTGTCAAATTGTTTTGGGACTGCTTAACAAATTCTCAGTGTCAGCCATGCAAATTGAGGCAAGTAGAAGATTATAATATAGTAAACACCTGTTATGGCTTGTGTCTAGTTGCCCCCTAAAGTCTCATGTGGTCATAGTTGGGGCTTTTTCAGAGGTGGCTGGATCTAGAGTGTGATTGATTCATGTTGTAGTTCTAGGATTAAGGGCACTCGGAGTAAGGGTGTGAATGCTATCTGCTTTAGGAGTGGGTGGCATGGATAAGACATAAGGGACAGAAAGAGTTTTTTTTTTTTTTTTTCTATTGCTTTCCTATCTTCTACCAGCCATGAGTTGTTTCTCCTCTGCAATGCTTGTCTGCCATGCTACCCTGCCTTGAAGCCAGCTGGTTGTGGACTGAAACCTCTACAAACTGTGAGCTACATAAACCTTTCCTCCTGTAAATTTGGATGTCAGGTATTTTGTCTCAGCAATGAGAAAAGTAAACAAGACACCACCCAATAACAATGTGTAAAATTAATGAGCAAACGATATACATTTAATTCTCATTTTTCTTTCAGCAGTTCTCTTTATGAATTTTGTGAACACACTCCATCCTTGGCATTAGTAAACACATAAATTCACTTAATACCATTTCTATTATGAGGCCCGAAGTTCTTTAAAGTTATTATTTGTCTGACTTTTAATGAAAAAGTAGTTTTTAAACATCTTGGTAGGTGGTAGATTTCCTTGATAAACCAAAGCTGTTATGTGAAAAGATATTCTCCACCACAGAGAAACACAAATGCATGTTTAATATGCAGTTTAGAGTAGTTAATAAGGAATCTCTATCATATATTTGTAAAAGGCAATTTAATTTTGCAATCCTATACAACACCATATCCTTACTCACACATCATTAATCATAAAACAATAAAATTTTTAAGCTTTCAATATAACTTTTTCACATTTATAAATTCTATTTTCGTATTTCTTAAAAAAACTTTTTGTAGTCACATATTAACTAGATTAAAGTTAACTGTAGTAGAGTATTCTTTCTTTACTCACATACTACTTTGGCACTTTTAAGGACTATTTTTAAATAACAAGTTCCTCTGTTTGAAGGTCTAATTTGAGCTGCTTCTTTTTGGAGCAAAATGATCTGATGCCCACTAGTATTGAATCCTATGCTTTCAATCATTGATTGAACAAATGCATATATCTATTATCTATATTCTCTATATTATCTATGTTTCTAAAATAAGAAATACTTTTATGTTCTCTGCTTACATAAAATTTGGCTTTGTGCTGATATTATTGTTATCTCTATGAAGCTTCATGAAGGTAACTGGAGTCATGCTTCACATTTTAATATGAAGCTGGTATTACTACTAAATTGTATTTAAAAGATGAAAAGATGTAAGCTAGTTTCCCAATCTCATTTCAAGTGTTTTTAAAACACCATTCATAATAGCTTATCTTTAAGTTTGAAATTAGTTTACTTAAACCATTTTTTCCATTCTACTTGATTTTTTCTTTTAAAGACTATAATCATTCTCTTCTTTTTACTTTTTACTATAGATATATATCTATTGTAAATATATGTGCATATATATATATAATGAACAAGTTATATTTTTGTTTTAATTTTCATTTACTTTTAGTCAGCTCTGAGCAAACTCTGACTCTGAGGTTCTGGTAAACTCATATACATGCAGACCTGAGTATAACAATAATGCATAAAGAAGGAAATAGTACCCGAGTTAAGTTTTAAAAAGTAAAATTTCTAAGAGAATTAATAGAGGAAATAAAAGTATAGTGTGAGGACAGGGACGTTGTGGGTAAAGATTTTGCAAATCATCAAGTGCATGCCAAGGTGTGGTCATGGTTGGGGTCAGATAGAAGAGGGGCATAGAAAACATCACAAATTATAATCATAAGCTCTGCACTGATGTACTCTAAGCCAAAGAATTTCACTGAATAATTTTAGCCAATGAATTAGTAAGGTTACAATACATTAGACAAACATTTCTGATTATAGTATTTGCTCTGGTTTTAATATTTCTTGGTCGAAAATTAATTTTGAAATTTAATTGTCATTTTAACATTATTAAGAAATAGTCTCTAAAGCAATGGTTAGGCCATGAAGTCACCAGTCACCTGGATGTATAGATTAGTAATTTTGTAAACAGTCATGTTTGGCACTTTCTTGGCCCTTCTGCCCTCCTTGTTCTGCAAGGAGATGTTGCAGCAGGAAGGCTTGTGGAAGAAGACATCCTAACATTGAATTTCCCAGCCTCAGGAACTGTGAACTAATGTGTTCTTGTTTTATTGTAAAATACCCAGTCACAGGTATCCTTCTCACCAACACAAAACAGACTAAGGTAATATGAAAAAATATAAGTAAAGATTTGAAAATGAGGTTAAAGAAATTAGTCACAAAAAAATTAGAACAGGAGACCAAGTTTTCAGAGAAATTTAATTGAGGTGGTATTTATACAAAAAATAAAAGAGAAAAAAATGCAGGATGTTTTAAGATTTTACATATGCTGAATTTTATAACTGGTTTGTAGTTTGAAATAAGAAAAAATTCCAATGACATATATCCTTGACTGGAATTTCTGATTAGATGCCATAATTATTAAGAGAGTAAAAATACAAAAAGAGCCACAAGTTTTAGAAGGGAGACAATGTTGAAGAGTTCTTTTGGGGAATTTCCAGTAGGTATATATAGTGTCTAATTAGATATAAGATTATAAAGGATAAAGGTCCAAGTATTGATGAAAAGTAAACAGTTTTCACTGGGAATTTATCAGCTTTCCATTATTGGGACAAAATACCTTAAAGGAATAAAGGTTTATTTTGGCTTATAATTTCAGAGGTTTCCTTACAAAATCAGCTACCTCAAAGGCAGAAAATTCATGACAGAAGATGCTTAACACATGATCCAGAAGCAGACAGCAGAGCAAGGCCTGAGAGGAATGGGTCAGGGACTACATAGAGTCCCCAAGGTCATGGCCCCAAGAACCATGCAGCCTCACTGGGAAGTGTGTTTTAATGATCTAAGGAGCTCTAAATCTAACCAAGTTGACAATGAATATTAATCATCACATTCCATCTGTTGTCAAGCTGACAGCCAAGTATATTGCCTTAAACTATATTTATTCTCTAACAAAAAGAAAATTGCAAAGTCATAATTCCAACTACTATGTTGTAACTATCTTATGTACAAATGAAAATTCATTAATTTCTTCCTTGAAGTTTTAACAGTTTCAGTAATGCTCAGAAGTCCAAGACTAAAGTCTTTGAATGAAACTCAATGTAAACTCTTAGAAATTAATCCTTATAAAATTCTGAAAACAAGTTACCTGCATCTATCATACAATGGCACAGAAAAAACATTCCTATCCCTAAATAGAAATACAGAGAATTTGAACTAAGGCAGGACTGAAACTCAGAGGGCAAATATTAAGGCTTGTAGCTCCATGTCCTGCATCTGGAGATCTGCTGTACAAGGTGGTGAATGTTAGCTCGAAAGAGCATGATCAGCCCTGCCTGAGTTGAAGCCTCTATCTTGGGCTGAATCCATTCACTGCCTGGAGCTTATGGCAGATACTCCATGTTCCCTGTGTTTCTAATTTTCTGGGGTCTCTATTGGAATTTGGAATCCATTCTCATAGCTTCATGCACTACCCTCTTAGGGGTTCTTGGCAGGAACTTTACTCCTATGACAAACTGCCTGACCTCCCATGAGTGCCTTTGACATATGGATGGAAGCCTCTGTGATCCCACAATTCTTGTATTCTGCATATCTGTAAAAAAAGCATTATATGGATGGCACCAATTTCTACTGCTAGCAAAAGTGGTAGCCATGGCCCCTTGGACTGTGGGTCCAGTGGCCTCTGAGTGGCTGTTGGCTCAATGGAAAACACTGGAAGTTCTTTAAAGTTATTATTTGCCTGACTTTTAAAGAATACTTTTTAATGAAAAAAAAAGTAGTTTTAAACATCTTGGTAGGTGGTAGATTTCCTTGATAAACCAAAGCTGTTATGTGAAAAGATATTCTCCACCACAGAGAAACACAAATGCATGTTTAATATGCAGTTTAGAGTAGTTAATAAGGAATCTCTATCATATATTTGTAAAAGGCAATTTAATTTTGCAATCCTATACAACACCATATCCTTACTCACACATCATTAATCATAAAACAATAAAATTTTTAAGCTTTCAATATAACTTTTTCACATTTATAAATTCTATTTTCATATTTCTTAAAAAAACTTTTTGTAGTCACATATTAACACACACACACATACTATACACACATATTTCAGGAACACAAAGGTAAAAGTTCACTTATTCAATTAAATTACCGTTTTCAATCTATAGATTATCATTTTATATATAGCATAACCAAAAGAATTTTGTTAACTGGATGAAGCACCTTACTTGCAAATTGTATCTTTTAAAACATGATAATTTTGGAAATCTTTTGAATTTATCAGTGAATGTCCTTATTCACTTATGTTGTAACAGGATTCAAACTTGAAATGCAAACTCTTTAGAAATTTCTTATTTGTTCTACAAAAAAATGGATAATTAACTGCTGAGTAATTATATAGGTGGGCAACAGCCCACATTAGCAATTTTTTAAAATCTGTCAATTTAGTTTCTAATTTAATGATTTTCAACATAATGATGTTTATAGTAAGATATTATTTTCTGGGACTCATAAAATTACAGAAAGTTGATATTTAACAAATTTATTAGAAAAATGGCAATCATTAAGAAAGCAAATAACAAAAGGTGCTGAGGAGGCCATGTGAGAAAAAGGAATGCTTCTATGTTGCTGATGAGAAAGTAAACTAGTACAGCCAATGTGGAAATCAGTGTGCAGATTCTTCATACTTCAAAACTAGAAATTCCATTTGACCCAGCTACTCCACTTCTAGCTTTGTTCCCCAAAACTTAAAGACATTATATTATAGATATTACAGATATATAAGCATACCCATGCTTATAGTAGGACAATTCTCAAAAGTTAAATATTGGAAGCCACTTTTATGTCCATCAACAGATGAATGGATGAAGAAAACATGGTTTTTATGCACAATGGAGTACTACTCTGACATAAAGAAAGATAAACTTGAGACATCTGTAGGAAAATAAATGCATCTTGACACCATAATGCTCAGTGCAATAAACCAAAAACAGAAATTTAAATATTGCATGGTTTCTTTTACTTGAGAAACCTAAATTATAAATAAAAACAAAATGAAAGATAGATAATAGGGAGTATGGAGATAGATCTTTCTCAAATGGGGAAAAGATTAAAAAAAATTGCGGCACAAACAGAAAAGTGATGCAAGGATGACAGGAAAGTAAAAAATGCACAGTGCACAGATAAATCAAGCTTTCAGAGTTTTAAGAATGTGCACTCCAGCCTGAGTGCCTCTCCCTGGGTCTCTGAAGATTGACAGGAATAACTGACAGGGTACCCACTCATCTCAGAGGCTTTTAACATGTATGCCTGTACCAGAATTCACTTGATTTTAATTATTTGTATGAGAATGTAGTGCATATTTATAAACCTTTAAAAATGTTCAAGTAGGGAAAAAATAAATGAAAGTTAGGCAAGGAGATCCAATGTGCGTATGCTCTCACTTGCAGCTTCAAGGATCTCCTAAGTCTTCGTTATTTTATTTTCTACCTCTCTTAGGACAGTGGGTGGAGGAATAGTTCTAGGGTATTACTCAAACTTAAGTAGATGTGTTTCAGATAGCTCCTTCTAGAAATAGCTGGCCAAATAAATGTTATCCAGTTGTAAGTTTCTCACTTCTCTGGAGTTAGTTTCCAGGTTCTTCTCATCTCCATCAAAGAGCTGAATGAAATAGTGGAAAAAAATGAGATGAGAGACAAACTGGCTATGCAGAACTAAAATGGGCCAAATAAAAGATGAGAAAAAATATACCCTGGAGAACTCAGGGCGGCCTTCCATGAGGAAAGCCACAATAGTGAGCTCTTCATGGCATCTATATCCTTTTATTCATCCACAATTCACTGGAACCCTTAAAAATATCTACATATATGGTCCTGAGAGGCAGTGGAATCCTAGGGTTACATCAAGCCTGTCTTCCAAGTCAGTGTAGGCTATTCCTTATCTCCTATCTTGGGTGGAGGGAGTGATTTCCTCAGCCCCCATGGGTCTACCTTCAGTAGTAGTATATATTTTATAGGTATTGTATAATATTACATATTTTATTGTGGATATATAATATATAATATATACTTGTAGCATTTATTACATATACTACTTGATATATATGTAATGAAAGTATAGCCATTTATTTCATAATAATAGATACTCTTCCTAAATGCATTTGGAAAAATGTGATTATATTTTCTTATTTTGCAGATTATAAAATAGTAACAGATTATATATATATATAATAGGGCCAGTCAAGTTGGAATTATAGAGATGTGCCACACTCTGAATTAAATGCAATCCTTTATTCTCATAGCCGGTATTCCAGACTGGGCTCATGCCTCCAAAAACTCGGGACAAAGGAAAGGCAGTTTGCAGGGTCCTCTTAAGAGCTCTTCTATTTGGGGAGGGCTCAATGAGTGGGGAGCACAAGTGGAGTTTCACAGGGGCAGAACTTTGCTAAACTAGTGAGGGTCGGTGAAATTTCACAGTTTAGTTAAAAAAAAGTATCACACAAGTCCGGGTCTTCTGTTTGCAAGGTACTAAAGATAACATAGTTGGAGATTGCTCCACCAAAAAGTTACAAAGATAAAATACAGTTACAAACTGACACAGCATGAAGTGGTCTGTTGTGCAGTAACTGAAGAGACTCCCAAGGGGGAAGGGGAAGTCGACCACTGGAATTACTTGACTTTACACAAATGGAGTTAGGTAAACAAATGGAGTCAGGTTAGCTCTCACATATATATAGTATGTATTATATATAATTTGATATATATATATATAAAATGAAAGCATAGCCATTTATTTCATAATAACACCAGATATTCTATCTACTTACATTTAGAAAAATATAATTATATTTTGTTAGTTTGTAAATTATAAAGTACATTTAACCTAAGATATAAGAATGCTAATATCAAGAACACCATCTATTTCAATGCAGGAATATTTTGCATCTTACCCTTCATTTTCAAACCTTTTCCTAGTCTTACATTTCTAATATAACTAAAATTTTATTTCTGCTGTTTTTCAGTTTTTCTTGTTTTATTGTACATGGGATAACTAAAGCAAGACCCTAAATATGAACAAAATAAGACCAAATAAGCACAAACTGAATTATTATTTGGCTTTCTGAAAGAATGAGATCATGGAAGATATAAAAAAAAATTGAGAGTTAATTTTATTTATAAACTTACAGTAGAGCAAATTATAAATCTTTCAAAATACTTTCAACATTTAAAATATTTAAATGCTAAGAAGGTAAATTTTAAAAGAAATATTAAAATAATAGATGACCTAAAAGGATACCTGGAAAATCACTATGCCAGCCTGAGACAAAGGGTTACTCCAGAGATTAAAAAAGTATTGAAACTAGAGGTTTCCCTGAGGGTATGTGCATTACCAAGAGATAGGAAGTCTTGTTTCAGTGGTCCTGTGGGGACAGGAGACAAAGCCTCAAGCCATTTCATCAAGGCAAGGACACTGACTGCTACAACTTCAGGATAAAATGTCAGTCTTAGGAATTGGTAAATAAACTTGTCTGTTTTGGATAGAGATATGGATAGTAAAAGAAAAACGCCCATCTCCTTTCAGAACTCAAATTCAAATTTGTGATTTTGCCCAAAAGCTAATTAACTTTGAGCAGTCAGCAGTTTCATGAATTATCCAACCAAAGGATAGCTTAATAAAACTGGCATTATTTAGATAATTAATGGTAGACAGCTAAATTAGGTAGAAATATTATAGGCAGTCAGGTAGGACTGGATTCTCGACAGAGTTAGTGCAAAAGATGAAAACATTACAACCCTGGCAATGCATCTGTTGGAGAGGAGGCTTCAAAATAAGGACAAATGACCAGGCCTGCATACCTCCCTAAAGGACAGGATAAGCAGTAATAATACAGAAATTTGAAACTTTTAGGCCTTCAAGCCTTAAAAATTCTCATAGGTGCTCATTTTGTTCCTATTTACCCAGAAACAGGCAGACTTGCAAACCTTCTCAATAGGTGATGCTTTATATAATCACAATATATATATATATATAAATATATATATATAAATATATATATATAATCTATCTATCTATCTATCTATCTATCTATCTATCTATCTATCTATCTATCTATCTATCTATCTATTCTCCTGCTGGCTCTAGCATTCACAATATGTATCCTGTTATGTGCTCTCTGTTAGCGTTAAATATATATCCTGTTAGTCTCAAAGTTCACAATGTATATTTTGTTATGTTCCCTCTGTTAGCTCTAAACATATATCTGGCTAGCCGGTTATCCACAGCATTCACAATATGTATCCTGTTCTGTTCTCTCTGTTTGGCCTAAATGCCCTGTTTTTCTATGTGAATATCCTGTTCCTGAAAAAAAGCCCCCAACCTCAAGACAATTACGTTATCTGCTTCTCTTAAACTTTGTTTTGCCCATCCCAAGCCCACTCAAAACTTAAACTGCTATATAAAACTCCCCATTATTTTACCTTTGGGGGTCTATGTCTTTATGGAGTGCTTAGCACTTACAGAAAGAGTAGCCCAGTGGAGTTAAACACTCCATAAAGACCTAGAAAGAAAACCTCTTGCTAAAATGTTGCTGGAAAACCTGGGCTTCAACTTGTCAAAGATTAAAACTAGATCACACATGTGTAAATACAGAATAGTTTCTCTGGTGTGAGAAACTGAAAGTGTAAATAAGGACCAAATGTATAATAGGTAATGTGAAATAGGAAGAAAAGGGGCAAAGGGGAAGGAAGTGGGAGGGCTAGGGGAAAGGACAGAAGGGAATGGGATTAATATGAGAAAATGGAAAAATAGGAATAAAATCTTTGTAAATAGAGAGGAATGGAGGGTTTGAAGGGAGGGCTGGGCAAGGGTGAAAAACAAGAACCAAGAGAGACTATGTAAAGGTGCAAATTTCCAATGATGAATATCATTATATTGTATACCTAAAATGTACCAATTATTAGAATGAATAATCGATAATGTAAAATAGGAAGAAAAGGCCCAAAGGGGTAGGGGTAGTGGGAGGGGCAGGGGAAAGGAAAGAAGGGAAAGGAAAAAATGATGAGAAATGGAAAAAATGGAAATAAAGTCTTTGTAAATAGGGAAGGGTGGAGGGCATGAAGGGAGGGCTAGGAATTGGGAAAAAATAAGAACCAAGATGCATTATGTAAAGGTATAATTCCCAATGAGAAATGTAATTGTGTTGTATACCTACAATGTACCAATAAAAGAATTTAATACAAAAAATAACTAGATCTACCTCTTTGGCCATGAACTAAACTAAAATTAAAATGAATCAAAAATCTAAATAATAAAACAGAAACACTAAACCTGCTTGAAAATAGGTTAGGTAGAACCCTTGAAGACATTGGTGTAGGAAAAGATGGGAACTAGAACGGGAACTAGCACAAAGTATCAACAATGGGAATCTCATCTTATTAAAAAGCTTTTGCACAGCAAGAGAAATCACCAACAGAGTGAGGAGACAACTCACAATATGGGGAAAAACTTTTACCAGCTCCTTCTCAGACAAAGGACTACTATCTAGAATATATAAAGAACATTAAAAAATCAGAACCCCCAAATTTAAAAACCCCAAAATTGGGCATCTGAAATGAATAGACAATTCTCAGATGAAGAAGCAGAAGCAGCAAATAAACATATGAAAAATGTTCAATATCACTGGCCATTCAAGAGATGCAAATGAAAACAACATTGAGATTCCATCTCACTCCAGAAAGAATGGCTGCTTTCAAGAAATCAACCAATAACAAATGCTGGTGAGGCTGTGGGGTAAATGAACCCTTCTCCACTGTTGGTTTGAGTGTAGAATGGTTCAACCACTGTGGAGATCAGAGTGGAGAGTCTTCAAAAAACTAGGATTAGAGGTACTATTTAACCCAGCTATCCACCTTCTTGGTATGTTCTCAAGAGAATTAAAAGCATCACATGGCAGTGATATATGCGCATCTATGTTTATGGTGGCAAAGTTTGTAATAGCTAAATCTTGGAAACAACCCATATGTCCATCAATTGGTGATTGGATAAAGATGTGGGTTTTTTTTTTTTAATAAAATGGAGTACCATTCAGCCATAAAGAAAGGTAAACTAGAGACATTTATAGGTAAATTGATATACATTGAAGCCATATGCCCTGTGGTTTCCCAAGCCTCATCCCTGGGCTACCATTACCCCTTGTGCTCTCTCAAGACTTGTTCTTGGCAGGTTGCCACAAATCTCTTTCACTGACCCCTCTACCCACCAATGACCCTACAAAAGCCCCCATCACCTGTAGGAAGGGGTCTTATCTGGTTGAAGTACCAGAGCAGGACCTCTCAGGTTTGTTCTGAAATAAACCTGTACTGTTGAGCTTGTACATTTGTTTTCTTTTTCTCCTTTATTCCTAATAGTTTGGATAACACAAACACCCCAAAAATGAGGACTTGTAGTTTACCATAATCTACTATATAACTTTATGAATAACTACAAGAAACTCAAAGCTCTAAATGCTATTGTACAGTTGGTGTTAGCCTCTCGGGATATTCATTTTCTTTGTATCCTGAACAAAAACTTGAGCAAGACACACAGAAGTATTAAGAAAGAAATAGAATTATTAAAGAAAGCAAACTCCACAAAGAGGGACCATGCCAGTAAGAAAACTTAACCCTTCTGTTTTATGTTTGAGGTTAAATTATACTTAGGAATTGCCTAATGTGCAGAGCCCAGAGGTAGCACTGCTAATAATGAAAGTATACCTTCAAGAATGGAAACAGGCAAAGCCAGAAATAGCAGTTGCAGTGAGTTCTAGGGCTGGTCTTTCTTTTGTTCTCATAGAATGTGAGGAGTGGTCATGGTGGTAACTTTACTGCACCCTGTCCAATTAATTGAGTCTTCACCCTCATATCCAGAGGGGTAATTTTGGAACTTTCTGCACTAGTTGGAAATAGCATGGCTCCAAAGACAATGAGGCATGGGAGGGGGTGATCAAAATATCAGTGTTAGTAATATCACAATAACCAGGGGTTCCTGGTTAACTCTAAAGCGGTTAGAGTACATGTTTCTCAAACTCATTTCAAAGTTCAAAGAAGCCTGATGAAGGACAGGAGTATGTTTTTTAGGCTCAAGGCAAGATGTTAAGGAAAGATGATGAGAACAGGATGTTTTCAGGTCTACAAAAGCAAGAAGGCAGCCTGTCTATTGTGAGTCTAAGATCAAGATGTCTCCAAGGTTGTATATATCCTGTCTTACCAACACAAGGTAATATTAAGAACTAATTTCTCAGATTTAATGGCGCTCTCTCTCTCTGTGTGTGTATATATATATATATATATATATATATGTACCATGTCATTGAACTGTATCCCATAAATTAAATACTTTTTAATTAAAAATAATTTAAGCTGAAAATATGTACAAGATAAGCAAATACATGCAAGTTTTGTTCAAAATGATTTACTTCAAAGGAAAAGGAAATTTTTACCAACTTTGCATTCATTTGCAATGAAAGTTTGAAAACTTTTATCCAGAGGCTAGAATAATAACAAAAGATTTTTCCAATCCTGACATAGTCATGAAACTTTGGATGAGAACAAGGAAGATGATTTGTAATGAATATAAAGTAGACCAGTATTTCTATAACAATCATCCTTATTTTTCATCTTATTTAAGCATATACAGTTGGTTTGGAGGAAATAAGAATATTCTAGCTCTATTTATTATCATAGTGAAAGGTGAAAATACTGAAATATAATAATTACAAAAACACCTATGCATATGAATATTGCATTTGCTGAGTATTTGCAATTGTAATATGTTTAGCTGTTGTACAATAATAATTTTAATTATGTTTCAGGCTTTATGTATGCTTGCTTTATCTCTTTGCAAAGCATTTTTAGTAAAACAATTTTAAATAAATTTATTTCACAAAATTGATTTGGATGAACTTTTATATCCTTGTTTTGCCATGAGTCATTCATCACAGTAAAAGTGACTTCATTTAAAACTGCATACTCTTTCACAGTTTAAGAGAGAGTGCCCTATTAGGCATACTGGGTGATTTTCAATAGATAAACATAGTGAAGATTTTGAGTGGTGATGGTGAAGTTCAAGTTATTTTCCACATTTTTTGCCCTGAGAACTCATTTAAACTACGGGAATTTCTCCATGATAAAAGATTAATTTCTGAGCACAGAGGCTTAAGGAAAATATTTTCTTGAGCAAATCTACTTCTTTTGAAAAATGAGAGATTCATCCCCAGGTATATTTTAGCTCAGTGTGTATGTATATGCCAATAAATAGCTGAAATCATCAGTTATTACAGAGAATACCCTAGGGAAAATGTTAAACATATTCACTTAAAGATATAAATAACAATACCAAACAAAGTACGATTGACCTCGTCTCAGTCAAGAAGTGACTTATATGTATCATACTGAGAAACAAATCATTGCTTTCCATGCTATTTCATCATTCAGCTAGTTTTACATTTTAGCTTTTCTAAGCACATACATCTAAATAAGGTCTATGTATATTTGAGCCTCTGGCAAATCATATGAATAATAAAAGGTAAAAAAAGATTTTTTATAGTGTAACTATTTTTAAAATGTTTCTTATTCACCAAATTATATTTATTACTGATTACTCAGTAAATATTGCCCAATAGGAAAGAAAATCAAAGTTATCTATGGTCTCTTACAAAATAAAAGTGACATTTAATTATAGTCAATTATTTCAAGATTTATTTCTATTTCAAAATTTATAGGTGTGACATATATTTCTATATAAGATGTAAGCATATCTTAAAGATATCATAATGAATGTATAATTATATAATCTGATAGTAATATATTTAGCTTTTCAAGGAAAATATTTAAATACTTATTACAACTAAACAATTAAGTTACTATTAGTTTTTATTTTCTCTAGACTTAATGATCCTGTACTTATAGGCAATGAAATACCATTGTATTAGGTAGCAAACACCAGATAATTTTTAAAAATTCTTTTATTGGTACATTTTAGGTATACAATAAGTTTACATTAATCATCGGGTGCTTGTACCTGTACAAGATGCATCTTGGTTCTTATTTTTTTCCCCATTACCTGTGCACCCTTCACCCCCTCCACCCTTCCCTATTTACATAGATTTTATTTCTATGTTTTTCTTTTCTCATAATTTTTCCTTTCACTTCTTTCCTTTCCCCTTCCTCTCCCACCACCCCTACACTTTTGGAACTTTTCTTATTTCAAATTATCAATTATTCATTTTAATCATTTTCACCCTTATTTACACTTTCAGTTTCTCACACTAGAGAAACTATTTGGTATTTACACATGTGTGTCCTATTTATTTCACTTAAGAGGATGGCCTCAATTTGGATCCATTTAGCTATAAATGTCTCTAGTTTCTCATTCTTTAAGGCTGAGTAGTACTCCATTAAAAAAAAATCACATCTTCTTCATCCAATCTTGATGGGCACTTGGGCTGTTTCCAAACTTTAGCTATTACAAACTGTGCCACTGTATACATGGGTGCACATATATCACTGTGGTATGATTCTTTTAATTCTTTGGGGAAGATACCCAGCAGAGGAATAACTGGGTCAAATGGGACCTCTAGCTCTAGTTCTTTGAGTTATTTCCATTCTGATTACCACAGTGGTTGCACCAGTCTGCACGCCCACCAACAATGGAGAAGGGTTCCTTTCTCCCCACAACCCCACTAACATTTGTTATTGGTTGATTTCTTGATAGCAGCCATTCTTTGTGGGGTGAGGTGGAATCTCAGTATTGTTTCCATATGGATTTCTCAAATGACCAGTGATGTTGAATATTTTTTCACGTATTTATTTGCTGCTTTTATTTCTTTGTCAGAAAATGTCTGTTCATTTCAGATGCCCATTTTTGAACTGGGCCTTTGAATTTGATTTTTTTCAATTCTTTATATATTCTAGATAATAGACCTTTATCTGAGGTACAGCTGCTAAAATTTTTTTCCCACATTATAGGTTGTCTCTTAGCTCTGTTGGTGGTTTCTCTTGACGTGCAGAAGCTTTTGTTCTGGATTTTCCAGTCTTTTGTTTTCTTTGCTTTTATTTTTGAAAGTTTCTGTTGTACTGTCTTCAAATTTAGAGATTATTTCCTCACCCCTGTCCAGTCTATTAATCAGCCCATCAAAAGCATCTTGGATTCTGTTACAGTTATTTTGATCTCTGGCATTTATTTCTGGTTCTTTCTTAGAATTTCTATCTCTCTTCCTCTATTGCCCATCTGTTCTTGCATGCTGTTTACTTTATCCTTTAAAGCTGTCAGCATATTAATCATAGTAATTTTTAAATTCTCTGATAGTTTCTACTTCCCACCATGTCTGGTTCTGTGTTTTCAAACTGTGCTTTAGCCTTTTAGTTTATCTTGTAAATGTTTAATGATACACAATGTACTGAATAAAAAGAACTGCTGTCAAGAGGCCTTTAGCAATGTGGGTGGTAAGGGTGTGGGGGGAGGGGAAGCATTCTATGGTCTTATAACTATATCTCAGCCTTCCAGAGAGCCTATGACCCTGAACTTTCCAGGTTTTCTCTCCCACTTTATAAGAGACAAAATGACAAAAGTGAGGTGTAATTAAGTACATCCCTGTCCCAGGTAGAAGGCTAAAGATGCCTCAAATTTGAAATCCACCCCTCCAACTCAGCTAGCTTCTGATACAACTCCAACACACTAGGCTCTGGTTAACTAGCTTCTCCTGAGAGCAGGCTGCTAAGAAAACAGAATTCTCTAGCACATTTCACAATGGCTTCTTTTCCCATCATTCCTGGAAAAATATTAGAGGATTCCCCACCCCACCCCCCAATATTTACAGTAAGAATTTGATTAAATTCTTAGAGGTAAAATTCACAAAAATGTAGGAGATTTCCTGTGACTGGGTCCCTCTAGAGTTCATAATTCTCAGATTTGTCCACAATGAGCCCCCAACAGTTCACAAGTTACAGCTCCTATTTTTCTGCTTCACCAGTGCCTCCCATGGAACTTCCTGCTCCAGTGTGAGGATGTTCTTTGTGTCTTCCTATGATGTGTCTCCAACATGGAGGGAAGGAGATGGATCCTCCTACAACCTCCCCTCTCTGATGATATAAGATGCATTGTTGATTTGTCATTGTGCTCTGCTCTTCATTTGTTAAGTCGCAGTGATGACTTTTAAGCTCCTTACATATAAAACTGAATTTCCCCACAATAAAATGCCTTATTTTCTTCAAAGAGATTTTTTTGATGAGCAAATATGCTGCTAGATTTAAAAGATCACTTAGAAAATGTATTATCCTAATTATGTTGTATATTTATATATTCATATGTAGACACATCCATATCAAATTTACCAAAGAAAATAATACATATTTCCAAAGACAACTGCATTTAAATTACTTTCCCTCTGATCATAAAGTAACTATCCTAATAATGATTATGGAATCAGGATAATCAGTATAAATTGCTAGTTGCACAGACAAACTCAATGCTATCATAACAAATTCTCTTTGAACCTGTTGCACCAGGCACTGTGGTAGAGTTGAAGATACTGATGGTGAGTGATTGATGTGCAGTCCTTGCACCTGTAAAGATGGAAACTCAGAAAGTAGATGTTATGGTTTGGACCAGAAATATCCCCTAAAAGGCTCATGTTTTCAGAGGTGGAGCTTTTAAAAGATGATTACATAATGAGAGCTCTAATTTCATCTGTAGATTAGTCCACTGATGAGACTATAATTTGATGGGATTCCTGGAAGGCAATGGTAACAGGAGGAGAGGCCTAGTTGAAGGGAATAAATCATGAGGCCATGATCTTGGTATATTTCTCTGACCCTCAACCCCTATCATTCATGCTCTGTCCTTTCCCTTGCCCTCTCTGCTTCCTGGCTATCATGAGCCAAGCACTCAAGACCTTTTACATTAATAAAATGGAAAACACAGAAGAAATGGACAGATTCATAGATACATATGAATTGCCAAAGTTAAATGAAGAAGATATAAAAATTCTAAACACTCCAATTGCAATCAGTGAAATTGAAAACATAGTTAAAAATTTACCAACAAAAAGCCCAGGTCCTGATGGCTTCACTGCTGAATTCTACAAGACATTTAGAGAAGAACTATCACCATTACACTTTAAACTTTTCAATGAAATTGAAAGGGAAGAAATACTTCCAAATTCATTCCTGGAAGCAAGTGTTACTTTGATTCCAAAACCTGGGAAAGACCCAACACACAAAGAGAACTATAAGCCAATCTCCCTAATGAACATAGATGCATTTTTCCCGCACCAGTTATTAAAGAGGCTATCTTTCCTCCAGTGAGGGTGTTTGGCTCCTTTGTTGAAGAGGAGATGGCTGAGTGTGTCTCGAGTTGTTTTTATATTTTCTAATCTGTTCCACTGATCCTTAGGTCTGTTTCTTTGCTAGTATCATGCTGGTTTTGTCACAGTAGCTTTATAGTATAGTTTCAAGCTGCAGTTTGTGATACCCCCTGCCATGTCACTGTTGCCTAGAATTGCTTTGGCTATTTGGGGTCTCTTCTAGTTCCAGTTGAATTTTTGGATTGTTTTCTCAAGGTCCATGAAGTAAGCTGCTGGAATTTCAACTGGGATTGCATTGAATCTATATAGCAGTATTAGAAGTATGGCCATTTTCACTATGTTGATTCTTCCTACTCAGGAGCAAGGGATATCTTTCCGTTTTCTGATATCATCTTCAATCTCTCTTTTCAGAGTGCCATTGTTTTCAGAGAAGAGGTCTTTGATTTCTTTTGTTAGGTTGATTCCTAGGTATTTCAGTATTTTGGATGCTAATGTGAAAGGAATTCTTTGGCCTATTTCTCTCTCAGTGAGTCTGTTGTTCATGTAGAGGAAAGCTATTGATTTTTGTGTGTTAACCTTGTATCCAGCTACATTACAGAATTTGGTTATCAAGTCTAGAAGACTTTTGGTGTGGTTATTGGTGTCTTCTATATAGAGTATCATGTCATCTCTAAAGAATGACAATTTGATTTCTTCATTTCCTATCTTTATTCCTTTTATTTCTTTCTCTTGTCTAATCACCATGGTTAATGATTCCAAACCTATATTGAACAGAAATGGTGATAGTGGGCATCCTTGTCTTGTTCCTGATTTTAGTGTGAAGGATTTCAGTTTTTGACCATTTAGTATGATATTGGCTGCTGTTTTTTCATAGATGGCTTTTATCAAATTGAGTTAGATTCCATCTATTCCAATTTTTTGTAGCGCTTTTATCATAAATATGTGTTTGATTTTGTCGAATGCATTTTCGGCATCTATTAAGATGATCATATATTTTTTGTCCTTGGCTTTATTGATATAGTGTAATACATTTATTGATTTGCACATGTTGAACCATCCGTGCATCCCTCGGATGAATGCCACTTGGTCAGGGTGTATGATCTTCTTGATGATCTTATGCATTCTATTTGCCAATATCTTATTAAGGATTTTTGCATCTATGTTCATTAGTGAGATTGGCCTGTGGTTCTTTTTCAGTCGGGTCTTTCTCTGCTTTGGGGTTCAAGGTGATGCTTGTTTCCCGGAATGAATTTGGGAGTATTGTGTCCCTTTCAATTTCATTGAAGAGTTTAAACAGTAGTGGCAGTAGTTCCTCTCTAAATGTCTTGTAGAATTCAGTAGTAAAGCCATCAGGGCACAGGCTTTTCTTAGTTGGTAAGTTTTTATTCAGTTTTGAATTTCATTGATTGATATTGGGTTGTTTAGAACTTTTAGGTCTTCTTCGTTCAACTTTGGTAATTCATATGTATCTAGAAATCTGTCCATTTCTTCTGTGTTTTCCATCTAATTGGCATATAGGTTCTCAAAGTAAGTATTGATGATCCTCTGGATTTCTGCTGGGTCTGTTTTAATTTCATCCTTTTCATTCTTAATTGCATGGATTTGGGCCTTTTCTTTCCTTTTTCTGACAAGGTTGGCTAAAGGTTTGTCAATTTTGTTGATTCTTTCGAAGAACCAACTCTTGGCTTCATTGATTTTTTGTATTGTTCAATTAATGTCCATTGCATTGATTTCTGCCTTGATCTTTATAATTTCCTCCTTTCTATGTGCTTTGGGTTTCTCCTACTCTTCTTTTTCTAGAAGCTTGAGGTTCAGCATCAGGTTGTTTCATTGTGATCTCTCTGATTTCCTAATATGAGTATTCACTGCTATGAATTTCCCTTGTAAGCCTGTTTTCATTGTGTCCCATAGATTCTGATATGTTCTATTGTCATTGTCATTTAATTGAAGGAACTGTCTGATTTCTTCTTTAATTTTCTCTGTGACCCATTGGTTACTCAGAAGTGTGTTGTTCAATTTCCATGTATTTATTAAATTTTTGTAGTTTCTTTTGCTATTGATTTCCAATTTCATTGCACTATGGTCTGATAATATATAGGGGATAATTTCAATTCAATTGCACTTACATAAATATCTTCTGTGATTGAGTATGTCATCTTTTTTGGAGAACGACCCATGTGCAGCTGAAAAGAATGTATATTCTGATTTTGTGGGCTGGAATACTCTGTAAAAGTCTGTTAACCTTATTTGTTCAAGAAGTTGATAGAGTTCTAGTATTTCATTGTTTGTTTTTTGTGTAGTTGATCTATCTATTTGTGACAATGGGATGTTAATGTCCCCCACTACTATTATATTATGCTTATATGATTGTTCATGTCTGTTAGTATTTGTTTTATATAGTTGGGCACACTAGTGTTTGGGGAATAGATATTTATGATTGTTATCTCTTCCTCATGGATTGTTCACTTTACAAGGATTTAGTGTCCTTCTTTGTCTCTCTTAATTAATTTGGGTCTGAAATCCAGTTGGTCTGCAGAAAGGATAGCTACTCCTGCTTTTATTTGGGTTCCTGTCACATGGAGTTATTGTTTTCCACCCTTTAACTTTCATTCTATGAGTTTCACTCGAATTAAGTGTGTTTCTTGTATGCAGCATATTGTTGGATTGTACTTCTTAACCCATTCTGCCAGTCTATTTCTTTTTATTGGTGAGCTGAGACCATTAACATTGATGATTATGACTGATACATATTGTCTTATCATTGTCATGACTATATCTTTTTGTTCAATTCTCCCCCTTTGCTTTTAATTTCTTGTTGTGCCCAGTGTATTCATTTGGCTGGGCCTCCTGGGGTTGTGATACTCATTGTCTTTTCCTAGGATTTTGTGTAAAATTTTTTGGAATGCCGGTTTGGTATTCATGAAGTTCCTAAGGTGCTCTTTGTCATGAAAGTATCTTATTTCACCATCAATTTTGAAAGACAGTTTTGCAGGGTACATCAATCTGGGTTGGAGGTTGTTTTCCTTTAGGGCTTGATATACATCATTCCAACCTCTTCTTGCCTTGAGGATTTGCACTGAGAAGTCTTCTGTGATTCTGAAGGGGTTTCTTTGTATGTGATTTGTTTCTTTTCTCTAACTGCTTGTAGAACTTTGTTCTTCTGTTGGGTTTCTGGAATCTTAATAATTATATGGCTATGTGCACATTTTTTTTTTTATCAAGGCTAGTTGGAGTCCTATATGCCTCCCTTATCTCTATGACAAGTTCTCCCCCCCTATTTGGGAAGTTTTCTGCCATCACTTCTATGAACAGATTTTTTATGTCATCTGCACTGTCTTCTGTTTCTTCATTGACTCTGATCACTCTGTTATTCTTCTTTGCATCATCTAGCAGCTGCTGGATTGATTTCTCATGGTCCCTGTCAATTTTTAAGAAATTTTTCTTTTCCTGGTCACTATTTGCAATCTTATCTTCTATATCTGAAATTCTGTCCTCACATTGGCTCATTCTGTTGCTTAGACTTTCAATGGAGTTTTTAATCTCCTGGAAATCTGTTTGCATATGTTTTATGGATTCCATTTGTTTCCTATGTTGGGATTCCAACACGTTCCTCAGCTCCTCTATGTTTTTTATCTTTGTCTTCTCCAGATTTATTAAACATGTCTTCCACTATGGGCTCAATCTCTGCTGTTATGTGAAAGATTATTTCTGATTTCATTTTTTCCAGATCCTCTTTTTTTGCTAGTTCACGGAGTCCAGATTGTTGAGTATCAGAGTGGTCCATCTCATTTCCCTTTGTGGTTGCTGTCAGTGATCTGGAAGTCTGGTTCTGTAACTTGTTTACATGTGTGTGTGTTCTCATTTCAACAGGAGGAGTGCTTCTGGCACCTATGCAGCTCACCTCCTCTGTGCTGGGAGGAGGGGTTGGTTGTCCTGGAAGCCTCCTTCTCTGCACTAGGAGCTATGGCACACCAACTCAGAAGCTGCCTCTGCACTGGGAGCTGTGGCACATTGACCCAGAAGCCTCCTCTGTGCTGGGAACTGTGGCACACCAACCCGGAAGCCCCCTCTATGATGGGAGCTGTGGAACACTGATGTGGAAGCCTCCTCTGTGCTGGGAGCTGTGGCATGTTGACCCAGAAGCCTCCTCTGCTCTGGGAGCTGTGGCATGCCGACCTAGAAGCCTCCTCTGCCCCAACAATATACTTCCCACAAATAGAGAAAACAATTTAAAAATTAATTTGGAACCAGAAGAGATCTAGAATAGCAAAAGTAATTCTAGGCAACAGAGACATGGCTGGGGGTATCACAATATCCAACTTGAAGCTGTACTACAAAGCTACTGTGATAAAAATAGCATGGTACTGGCAAAGAAACAGACAAAAAATCAGTGGAAAAGATGAGAAGATGCAGAAACAACTCCACACATACTCAGCCACCTCATTTTTGACAAAGGAGCTAACCATCTTCACGGGAGGAAAGATAGCCTCTTTAATAAATAGTGTTGGAAAAACTGGATTTCAACCTGCCAGAGATTAAAACTAGACCCATATCTATCACCATACACTAAACTAACACAGAATTGGATTAAAGTTGTAAATATTCAAACAGAAATACTAAACTTGCTGGAAGATAAGTTAGGTAGAACTCTGAAAACATTGGCATAGGAAAAGACTTTAGGAACAAAACCTCAGTAGCATGGGAGCTAGCACAAAAATCAACAACTTGGATCTCATCTTATTAAAAAGCTTTGGCACTGCAAGAGAAACCACCAACAGAGCTAAGAGAAAACCTAAATGTGGGAAAAAAAATTTAGCACCTGTACCTTAAAGGACTACTATCTAGAATATATAAATAACTTTAAAAAATCAGACCCTCCAAATTTAAAGACCCCATTCAAAAATGGGCATTGAAATGAACAGATATTTCTCAGACAAAGAAGTAAAAGCAGCAAATAAAAAATATGAAAAAATGTTCAATATCACTGGTCATTTGAGAGATGCAGATGAAAACAATACTTAGATTCCACCTCACCCCAGAAAGAATGGCTATCAAGAAATTAACCAATTACAAATGTTGTCAGGGTTGTGGGGAGAAATGAACCCTTCTCCATTTTTGATGAGGGTGCAAACTGGTGCAACCACTGTGGAAATCAGTATGGAGACACCTCAAAGAACTATTACTAGAGGTCCCATTTGACCCAGCTATTCCCCTGCTGGATATCCTCCCAAAAGAATTAAAAGAATCATACCACAACAATATATGTGCACTCATGTTTATAGCAGCACAGTTTGTAATAATAAAAGTTTGGAAACAGCCCAAGTGGCCATCAACTGGAAACTGGATAAAGAAGATATTGCTTTTTATAAACTGGAGTATTACTCAGCCCTAAAGAATGAGAAACTAGAGACATTTAAAGCTAAATGGATGTATATTGAGGCCATACTCTTAAGTGAAATAAATGGGACACACATATGCAAATACTGAATAGTTTCTCTGGTGTGAGAAACTGAAAGTGTAAATAATGATTAAAATGAATAATTGATAATGTGAAATAGGAAGAAAAGGTCCAAAGGGGTAAGGGAAAGGAAAGAAAGGAAAGGAAAAATTATGAGAAAAGGAAAAAATGGAAATAAAGTCTATGTAAATAGGAAGGGTGGAGGGGTGAACTTTAGTATCAGTATGCTGTCCAATGCTGGGAAACTATATAAAAATTTACAGAGCCTAAAATTGTGTTGAGTTGCAAATTTCCAAGTGGTTCTGGCCCAAGAAATAAGAAACAGAATAGTTAGCCATGTTGAAAATATTACTGTAATATATTTGTTCTCCTTTAAAATGGTTTCTACTTTCTCCAAAATTTTGAGGACTTCTGTCCCTCAAAGACATACAAAGTTTTTCATAGATTTAAAGAAAAATACAATGAAGATTTCTGTGTACTTTTATACTGCATAAATTGCATTGCTCTCAGCAGCTTTCAGCCAATAGGAATGTTTTCCATTCCTTGGTGATAAATTTCTAGTCTTCTCCCTTCAGCTAACATTAGGGATGCTCTTTCTCAATTGGATACAGGGCACAGCTATCTGAATCCCCAGATGTAAAAGCTCCTTGAAAAAATTACAAAAATTTAAAGAGAGGTATCAGGACATGACTTTTTAACTGGTTAGTCACTCTGCCTTCTAAATACCTACATACCAATTCTTACATATAGCTTATTTAACTTTTTTTCACCAGTCATCTGCCACCAAGAATAGGCCTATTTTAAATTATTTGTTCATGTTTGTCTTTTATAGAATTATAAGTAGTGTTTGTAATAATCATTCAAATGACTAAATCAAAACATGAGAAAATGAACCAAATAGACACTTCTTCAAAAAAGAAAGTACAAATATGCGATAAGTACAAGTGAAAAAAATGTTCTTCATCTTTGGGCATTAGGGAAACATAAAGCAAAACAACTATGAGATTCCATCTTATCCATCAGAATGATTTTCATCAAGAACAAAAATAACAACAAATGCTGCTGAGGATGGTAGGGAAAAAAGAAAACTACATTGATGGTGGAAATATAAACTTGTACAACTATGAAGGGAATCAGTATGTCAATTCTGCAGATTCCTCAGAAAACCAAAACTGGAGATTCTAAATAACACCACCATACGTCTCCTTGGTATTTTTCCAAAAGAATTAAAGATATCATGTTATCGCACCATATTCATTTCCGTCTTACATTTACATCTTAGGCTTAAAAGAGTCAATGAGACCATAAAAGCCAAGAATAATATTTAGAAAATTTACTACAACCCATGTCTGTTGGTAGTATGACCATGTTAAATATTTTTGTTTCCTTTAATGTGCACAAAAGTTCATTTTTGAGAATATATCAACAAAAAATGTGTCCAATGTTTCTATGCTTTTAAGTATGATTAAGTACAAACAAAGCCAATCTTAGGTATGCTATGATATGAATACAGTGTGACTTTTCAAATGTCTCTATTTTATAATTTCTTTCCCTGTTGATATCCGTTGTTTATTTCTTAAAACAAAAAATACTGCATTAATAATTATTTAAGTAAATTAAACAAAAAAATAAACACCATTTTTCTTTTTGGTAAATATATGTTTACTTTTGTTCTTATCCAGTATGAAATTTCATAATTTTAACTTTTGCTAGTGTTCATGATTTTGACTACCTATTTATTTTCTTGCTAGGCCATTCTGTTTCATCTCCTTAATTTGTCTCCTTCACTCTCAAATATTACATGAATGTAGAAAATACTTTCTTGACTTTTGCAACATTATACTTTTCTGTCTCTGCCTATATCCTAACATCAATCAGGATCTAAGGAAGGATGCCTCAACAGTTAATTTCCTTACTTCTTTCCTCCCTCCATCAAATCTCCATTGGCTGCAACCAGTGAGAAGCCAGAGGGCAAGGGAACCCTGGTTATGATATCCATATAATTTATAGTCTAAACAAGGTGATTTTTGAAAGTGAGATGTGTCCTATTCATACTTATATTGGGAGAGCACACACAAACTGTTTATTGAATATTGGGCCTGGGTCAGTGTAGAGTTAGATGGAATGCTGAGCAAAAGATCTGTCTAAAGCTCTTCATTCAATTTCTCCATTTATCTCCTCTTTCTCCACAAGTTTATTTTGATGGAAGTCTTCCTAGCACTGTCCTAGAGATCTATTCCCAGACAATTGCCAACACATTGTATTTATCTTCTAGGATTATATAGTCATTTAACAGAGTAATGTTTTATAATGATATTAAGACCCATATCCTACTGGTTAACTATGATTAGCCACAATGATCTCTAAGTTAGCTTCACAAGTACTTCATCCCTTCCTTGAAAATCTTCTTGTTGTCTAATAAAGTAGAATTCTGTTGCTGGTTATCACTTACCACCCAAGTCTCAAGAGAACAGGTAGAGTATTCCTCCCTTCACTATCTAATATCAGATCAGCAGTCAAGGCCTTTCATCCTGTAACCAATAAATTATGCCTTAGAACTCAAAACATTTGTGAAATAGGTGTTCTCCTTTTACTGTGGTTACTAAATACCATGTTTCCAAAGATTTATATGGCTAATCCATATAAATTATATATAGTGGATAAAAATTATGAGAATTTGTAGAAGCATTGCATTTAATGTCATGGAGGCCTCTGTGGATATTTGACACACAGGTGTGAGGAGGGCCAGGTCCAGTTCCTTCAATTTTATTAACATGTAGATGGTAAAGATGGCTGTAAGGTGATGGAAATAGGATGAAGTGTAGTTTGCTGCAGTAGACAGAAAGGAAATTTTATTTGTCTATCTATCTATCTATCTGGAAAAATGCGAACTATAAATAATTTTTTGTATTAAATTCTTTTATTGGTAAATTGTAGGTATACAACACAATTACATTTCTCATTGGGAATTGTACCTTTATATAATGCATCTTGGTTCTTATTTTTCCCCATTCCCAGCCCTCCCTTCACGCCCTCCACCCTTCCCTATTTACAAAGACTTTATTTCCATTTTTTCCATTTCTCATCATTTTTTTCTTTCCCTTCTTTCCTTTCCCCTGTGTCTCCCACTACCCCTACCCCTTTGGACCTTTTCTTCCTATTTTACATTATCGGTTATTCATTCTAATAATTGGTACATTTTAGGTATACAATATAATGACATTCATCATTGGAAATTAGCACCTTTACATAGTCTCTCTTGGTTCTTATTTTTCACCCTTGCCCAGCCCTCCCTTCAACCCCTCCATTCCTCCCTATTTACAAAGGTTTTGTTCCTATTTTTCCATTTTCTCATATTAATCCCATTCCCTTCTATCCTTTCCACTAGCCCTCCCACTTCCTTCCCCTTTGCCCCTTTTCTTCCTATTTCACATTACTTATTATACATTTAGTCCTTATTTCCACTTTCAGTTTGTCACACCAGAGAAACTATTCGGTATTTACACATGTGTGTCCTATTTATTTCATGTAAAAGTATTGCCTCAATGTGCATCCACTTAGCTATAAATGTCTCTACTTTCTCATTTTTTATGGCTGAGTAGTACTCCATTTTATAAAAAAACCACATTTTCTTTATCCAGTCTCCAGTTGATGGGCATTTGGGCTGTTTCCAAGTTTTAGCTATTACAAACTGTGCTGCTATGAACATGGGCACACATATATCACTGTGGTATGATTCTTTTAATTCTTTGGGGAAGATCCCCAGCAGGGGAATAGCAGGGTCAAATGGGACTTCCAGTCCTAGTTCTTTGAGATATCTCCATAAGGATTTCCACAGTGCTTGCAGCAGTCCACACTCCCACCAGCAGTGGAGCAGGGTTCCTCTTTCCCCACAGCCCTGCCAGCATTTGTTATTGGTTGATTTCAGGATAGCAGCCATTCTTTCTGGAGTGAAGTGGAATCTCAGCATTGTTTTCATTTGTATCTTGAATGACCAGTGATGTTGAACATTTTTTCATGTATTTATTTGCTATTTCTACTTCTTTGTCTGAGAAATGTCTGTTCATTTCAGATGCCCATTTTTGAATTGGGTCTTTAAATTTTAGAGGTCTGATCTTTTTAAGTTCTTTATAGATTCGAGATAGTAGACCTTTGTCTGAGGAAGAGCAGGTGAAGATTTTTTCCCACATTGTGGGTTGTCTCTTCACACTGCTGGTGGTTTCTCTTGCTGTGCAGAAGCCTTTTAATAAGAAGAGATCCCATTTGTTGATTGTTTGTGCTAGTTCACAGGCAACTGAGGTTTTGTTCATAAAATCTTTTCCTACACCAATGTCTTCAAGGGTTCTACCTAACCTCTGTTCCAACTGGTTCAGAGTTACTATTTTAATATTTAGATCTTTAATCCATTTTGATTTTAGTTTAGTGCATGGTGAGAAATACAGGTCTAGTTTTAATCTTTGCCAAGTTGAAGCCCAATTTTTCCAGCAGCATTTATTAAAGAGGCTATCCTTCTTCCAGTGAGGGTGTTTGGCTCCTTTGTCGAAGATGAGATGGGTGAGTGTGTCTGGCATTGCGTCTGCATCTTCTAATCTGTTCCACTGGTCCTCAAGTCTGTTTCTTTGCCAGTACTATGCTGTTTTTATCACAGTAGCTTTGTAGTATTTTTGCATGTTGGGGATTGTGATATCCCCTGCCATGTCTCTTTTACCTAGAATTGCTTTTGCTATTCTGGGTCTCTTCTTGCTCCAAATGAATTTTTGGATTGTTTTCTCAAGGTCTATGAAGTATGCTGGTGGGATATCAATTGGAATTGCATTAAATCTATATAGCAGTTTTGGAAGTATGGCCATTTTCACAATATTAATCCTCCCTACCCAGGAACAGGGGATGTCTGTCCATTTTCTGATATCATCTTCAATCTCTCTTTTCAGAGTGCCATAGTTTTCAGAGAAGAGGTCTTTGATTTCTTTCCTTAGAATGATTCCTAGGTATTTCAGTTTTTTGGATACTATTGTGAAATCAATTGCTTGCCCTATTTCTCTCTCAGTGAGTCTGTCATTGGTGTAGAGGAAATCTATTGTTTTTTGGGTTTTGACCTTGTAACCAGCTACTTGACTGAATTTGGTTATTAAGTCTAGAAGGCTTTTGGTGGAGTCCTTGGGTCTTCTATATAGAGTACCATGTCATCTGCAAATAATAACAATTTGACTTCTTCATTACCTATCTTTATTCCTTTTATTTCTTTCTCTGGTCTAATTGCTGTGGCTAATCTTTCCAGAACTATATAGAACAAGAGTGGTGATAGTGGACATCCTTGTCTTGTTCCTGATTTTAGTGTGAAGGATTTCAGTTTTTGACCATTTAGTATGATATTGGCTGTTGATTTTTCATAGATGGCTTCTCTCAGTTTGAAGTAGAGACCATCTATTCCAATTTTTTGAAGGGTTTTTATCATAAATGCATGTTGGATTTTGTCAAGCACTTTTGCTGAGTCTATGGAGATAATCATATGGTTTTTGTCCTTGGCTCTATTGATATAGTGTACTATATCAATTGATTTGCTTTTATTGAACCATCCCTGCATCCCTGGGATGAATCCCACTTGATCAAGGTGTATGATCTTCTTGATGATCTTCTGCATTCTGTTTGGCATTACCTTATTAAGGATATTTGCATCTATATTCATTAGTGAGATTGGCCTATAGTTCTCTTTTTCAGTTGGGTCTTTCTCTGCTTTGGGGATCAAGGTGATGCTTGCTTCCAGGAATGAATTTGGGAGTATTGCTTCCCTTTCAATTTCATTGAAGAGTTTAAACAGTAGTGGCAGCAGTTCCTCTCTAAATGTCTTGTAGAATTCAGTGGTGAAGCCATCAGGGCCCGGACTTTTCTTAGTTGATAAGTTTTTAATTACATTTTCAATTTCATTGGTTGATATTGGGTTGTTCAGAATTTTTAGGTCTTCTTTGTTCAACTTTGGTAATTCATATGTATCTAGGAATCTGTCCATTTCTTCTGTGTTGTCCATCTTATTGGCGTATAGGTTCTGGAAGTAGGTATTGATGATCCTCTGGATGTCTGCTGGGTCTGTTGTCATTTCACCCTTTTCATTCCTAATTGCATGGATTTGGGCCTTTTCTTTCCTTTTTCTGACAAGGTTGACTAAAGGTTTGTCAATTTTGTTGATTCTTTCGAAGAACCAACTCTTTACTTCATTGATTTTTTGTATTATTCTCTTAGTCTCCATTGCATTGATTTCTCCTCTAATCTTCACAATTTCCTCCCTTGTATGAGCTTTGGGGTTGTCCTGCTCATCTTTTTCTAGAAGCTTGAGGTTCAGCCTCAAGTTGTTTAATTGGGCTCATTCTGTTTTCCTAATAAGCATATTCACTGCTATGAATTTCCCTTGTAAGACTGCTTTCATTGTGTCCCATAGACTCTGATATGTTGTACTGTCATTGTCATTTAATTGAAGGAACTGTCTGATTTCTTTAATTTCCTCTGTGACCCATTGGTTATTCAGAAGTGTGTTATTCTATTTCCACAAGTTTATGAAATTGTTTGATTTTCTTTTGCTATGGATCTCCAATTTCATGGCACTATGGTCTGATAATATACAGGGGATAACTTCAATTCCTTTGTACATACTTAAACATGTTCTATGTGTGAGTATGTGGTCTATTTTGGAGAATGACCCATGTGCTGCTGAGAAGAATGTGTATTCTGATTTTGTAGGGTGGAAGACTCTGTAAACATCTGTGAAGTTCATTTGTTCAAGAGTTCAATTGAGTTCTAGTATTTCATTACTTATTTTTTGTCTAGTTGATCTATCTATTTGTGACAGTGGGGTGTTGAGGTCCCCCACTACAATTGTATTAATGCATATATGACTTTTCATGTCTGTTAGTATTTGTTTTATTTAGTTGGGTGCACTAGTGACTGGTGCATAGATATTTATGATTGTCATTTCTTCCTCTTGGATTCTTCCCTTTACAAGGATGTAGAGTCCTTCTTCATCTCTCTTAATCAGTGTTGGTTTGAAACCTACTTGAGCTACTCCAGCTTTTTTTTTTGGTTCCTGTCACATGGAGTATTGTTTTCCACCCTTTAACTTTCAGTCTATGAGTTTCCTTTTGAATTAAGTGTGTTTCTTGTATGCAGCATATTGTTGGATTTTGCTTCTTGACCCATTCTGCCAGTGCTATTTCCTTTGATTTTTGAATTGAGACCATTAATGTTGATGGTTATAACTGAAATATATTGACTTGTCATTGCCATGACTTTTTCTTTTTGTTGCGTTCTCCCCCTTTACATTTAACTTCTTGTCATGCCAGATGGGTTCATTCTGATTTGCTTCCTGGGGTTGTGATCCTCAATATCTGTTCCTAGTCTATTGCGTAAAATTCTTTGGAGTGTTGGTTTGGTATTCACAAAGTTCCTAAGGTGCTCTTTGTCATGAAAGTATCTTATTTCTCCATCCATTTTGAAAGATAGTTTTTCAGGGTACATCAATCTGGGTTGGAGGCTGTTTTCTTTTAGGGCTTGGAATATGTCACTCCAAGCTCTTCTTGCCTTGATGGTTTGTGTTGAGAATTCTGCTGTGATTCTGATGGGCTTTCCTTTGTATGTGATTTGTTTCTTTTCTCTGACTGCTTGGAGAACTTTGTTCTTCTGTTGTGTTTCTGGAATCTTAACAATTCTATGCCTATGAGTAGATTTTTTTTGATCAAGGCTATTTGGAGTCCTATATGCCTCACTTATCTGTATGTCAAGCTCTTTTCCCCTGCTTGGGAAGTTTTCTGCCATTATTTCTGTGAAGAGATTTTTTTATGCCATCTCCGCTCTCTCCTGTTTCTTCATTGAGCCCAATCAGTCTTATGTTATTCTTCTTTGCATCATCTAGCAGCTGCTGGATTGATTTCTCATGTTCCCTTATAATTTTGAAGCAATTTTTCTTTTCCTGGTCACTAATTGCAATCTTATCTTCTATATCTGAAATTCTGTCCTCACACTGGATCATTCTGCTCTGTAGACTTTCATTGGAGTTTTTCATGTCCTGGAAATCTATTTGCATCTGTTTTATGGATTCCATTTGTTTCTTATGTTGGGATTGCATCATGTTCCTCAGCTCCTCTCTAGATTTATTAATCATTTCTTTCACTAGGAGCACAATTTCTCCTGTTATCTGAGAAATTATTTGTGATTTGATTTTTTCCAGATTCCCCTTTGTTGCCAGTTCAGTGTGTCCAGGTGTTTGTGTATCAGAGTGTTCCATCTCATTTCCCTTTGTGGTTGCTGTAGGTGATCTGGAAGTCTGGTTTTGAGACTTATTTACGTGTTTTCTCATTTTGACTGGGACGGGGGGCTGTTAGTGCCTGCAAGGATTATGTCCTCTGAGGTGGGTAAGGTGGGACAGTGGCCAGGAGCAGCAGTAGGGATGGTGACCCAAAAGCCCCTTCCTGTGGGCTGGCAGCAGCCAGAGGGGTGGTGGCCGGTAAACCCCTTCCTCTGGACCAGGAGCAGTGGGATGGTAGCTCAGAAGCCCCTCCCTCTGGGCTGGGAGTGGTGGGAGGGATGGTGGCCCAGAAGCCCCTTCCTCTGGGCCAGGAGCAGTGGGACGACGGCTCAGAAGCCCCTACCTCTGGGCCGGGAACAGTGGGACTCAGTACCTTGGTCTGGTGGTCTGGAGTCCTCTGTGCCTTTGTAATGTGCAATCAGGTGGCTGCCTGTCTGCAGTGGGGTGATTCGGTGTCTTCCGCATGACTCAGGACCTCGGTAGGGCGTGCACAGACCTGCCTGTCTGCAGCAGGCTGATTCGGAGTGTGTTCTGCGTGACTGGGGACCTCAGCAGGGTGTGGGCAGACCTGCCTGTTTGCAGCGGGGTGATTCAGCATCTTCCACATGACTCAGGACCTCGGTAGGGTGTGCACAGACCTGCCTGTCTGCAGCAGGCTGATTCGGAGTGTTCCGTGGGACTGGGGACCTCGGTAGGGCGTGCACAGACCTGCCTGTCTGCAGCATGGTGATTCGGCATCTTCTGCGTGACTCAGGACCTCGGTAGCGAACTATAAATAATTATTAGGTCTAGAATAAGTAACCCTGGTGGAAAAGTATGGTTGGCAGAAAGAAAAGCAACAAATGATCCCAACAATGAAGCAGTGTTTGGGAGTATGATGCTAAGTAGGTCTAAGAAAATTAAAGTTTTATTTGAAGATAAAAATAACAGGAAATTAACAAAATATTAAGTACAAGAAATCTAATGACTCATTAATTACATAATTATTTGTAATTCTATATACAGATGAAAAGTAATTTATTTCTTGATATTTTATATTTGGAAATATTTTCCAAGTTTTATTTTTTATTACTACATGTTTGCAGTACTCGTCATAGGGATTTGGTACATGCACATAACACATCTTAGTTCTTTTTTTATCCCTTTCCTTTCCACTTCCCTCATCTTCTGGTCTCCTTCCCTTTTCCTATTTCCTCTTATCTATCTTTTATTTTGCTCTTTATTTATATTTGAGGTTTTTCAAATAAGAGAAACTAAGAGATATGTAAGACTGTGTGTCTAATTTATTTCCCTCAACAATGTGGTCTTAATGAAATTAGTATGGAGATTCCTCAAAACACTAAAACTAGAAATACAATTTGACCCAGTTATTTTCCTTCTAGGTATCTTCTTGAAAGTTAAAGATGTCATGTTACAGTGATATATTTACTCCCATGTTAATAGTAGCACAGTTTCTAATAGCTAAATCTTGGATATAGCTTGTAAATCTACTAGCAGATGAATAGATAAAGAAAATGTGGTATTTACATATAATGGAGTATTACTCTGTCATAAAGAAAGATAAACTTGAATTATTTTTAGGAAAATGGTGCACCTTGAGACCACAATGTTAGTGAAAAAAAATAAAGCACACAAACTTAAATATCATAAATTTTATTTTATATGAGAAACAAATTAAAATTTAAAGCAAAGTAAAAGATAGATAATACAAAGTGTGGAAACAGATCTTTCTCAAATTTGCAAGGGAATTCAGAGATAAAGAAAGGGTAGTGAAATGAGATGAAAAAGGTGTTAAGATATGTTCTGTACTTGTGTCAACTTCACACAAGTAATATAAACATTATGTATCGCAAGTATGTAGTTATATAATTTAAATGACATATTTTATATTTGCATTTGTTTCTATTTATTTTTCATTTTAGAAAATGCAGCAACACATTTTACATGTAATGTCTCCTAAAAAACAAACAAATTTATTCCCCCAAAATAAAATCATTTATTATAATTGCTAAGTTAAAAGTTTTATCTGCATTTCTAATTCTAATATATGTTTCTAAATGCTTTTCAAAAGTTCAGAAACATTCACATTTTCACCAGTGTTGGAACTCGAAGTCATACAGAACATATTTTTTACCATTTCAACTCTCACTTTATTCCATGCCTAAACAGTAAAATTAACCACCCTTTTTTATACATTTAAATATTATTTTATGCATAAATTAATGCAATAATAAATAATAAATAATGCAATAAATAAAGTATTGTATTTACTTGGGTCATTTCTGAATTATCTAGGTTACAAACTGATTTAGCCACTTTATTTTGTTTATTTTGTTAATATAATATAGATTTTAATATTGTAAGATTAGAAATAGGTACATATAGATAGATCGATAGATACATGGATAAACAGATAATTAGTAAGGCAATCCTCACTGTATTGCTCTAGCATCTTATTACTTCACTTTTCTAAAATTACCTCAAAATCACTATGTAAATATTCCACCCATAAACATAAGATTTAGAATTTTAGAAATAATGCATTGATTTTGAAAAAATAGGTAAGAGTACATCTTCCTTCCCAATTTTATGAAATATCTTTTTATTGTTCATATCTTCTATTATGAGAATTCATAACTTTAATAAGATTTTATAACTTTTATATTTAGAATAAACTTTTTATTTAATTTATACCTAAGTGCATAACTTTATGCCTCTTGTAAAACCCATATCTCATCATCTGCATATCTGAATTCTTGATAATGTTGAAATAAATATTTTAATATTAATATTTATGTATTTATTTCTCCTACTTTTAATTCTTTTATTTCTGAGGAAGAATTTTTCTAAATCACTACATTGCCTGGGGTGTGCTCAGACTTGTGATCCTCCTGCCTTAGCTTCCCAGAGTGCTGGGATGATAGATGCAGACCACAACATCTGTTTTATCTTGTGTTAAACCTTCTTATTAGAGTTATTAATGCTAATAATTTTTTAAATTGTACTTACTTTAATATTCTGAATTGCATATGAAAAGTATATTTCAGAGGGAATGAATAAGCCAAATTAACACACTTTGCTTGATCCAATAATTATGCTCTTGTGTTGCTGTTATTAGATTTTTAGTTGACATTATCTACTAATATCATTCTTTACTTTTCCCAATCTCCATAATACATGCAAAATTGAATTTTTTCTTAATATAGTTTTTGCTTCCAAACATAACTAGTATGCTTTAAAAGTACAATCATTTAAAAATTACTTTAGTAGTTAAATCTGTTTCATACATTAAAAATCAAAACATTTGCCAAATGTAAATATGCTAATTTTTCAAATAATGCAAGAAGTTTAAAGGATTTTAAATATTTGTTCAGGGTTGTTCACTTAATCTATGTTAGGATTTGGTTTTCTAATCAAATTTTCTAATAAAATCCTATATTTTCAAGTGTATATTACATTTTGTATCTCTACTCAATATATATTGGCTCAAAACAAAAATAAATTTTTTATAATGTCATTTGTTATCAGTAAAGTCACATTTTATTTCAGAAACAATAGTTTATATGACTTGAAAGTAAAACTCATTATTTTTAACGTATTTATCTTTCATTGACACAAATAATTTTTGGTAGGGCATTACCCATAGATTTTCATTTTAATAGCTTTTATTTTTTAACATATGACCATATTTTCAAAGAGGGGAGAAAAAACTGCTATGTCTTAAAAAAGAATCTGGTGTATCTTGAACTAAATGTTACCATAGATCAGAAAATTGTTTTGCTGACAGCTAATGAAAATAACTGTAAAACAGTTAGAAAAATCTCTTCCATTTTAAAATAGCCCCAGAAGTTTCCAACTCAGTGAATAGATCTTAAAGGACAAACTTATAAATGAGCACTAAGATCTGTTTTTATTAATTCTTCTATTTAAAAGTTTACTTTATATATCATTTTCCCTTCAATTTTACTTGAAGGAATATAAAACAATAATGGTACACAATGGACACACTAATGAAAACACTGGATTGAGTAATTGGACATCCTGAAGGAAGTACTGTATCATACAAATTACCAGGATTTTAGAGTCAAAGTAATTTAGATTATAAACATAGATTTTATCAATTACTATCTTGGTCATGATACATATGTTACTTAAACTTCCTAGGCCACCATGCCTTCATGAGGCATAAAATTAGCTACATGTTATAGGTAAACCACCAAAATAAACAAATAAAGGTGTTTTTAAAAAACACAGGTTAATTTTCCTTGAAATGTATAAAAGCATATTTTCCAGGGCCTTCCCTTAAGCTCTGTGGTTGAGGTCCCATCAGGAAGAAGGGCTGGAAGAAAGACCCATTACACAGATAAGGATTCTGAAAGAGACTGCCACAGATCTCTACTCATACCTGAAAGCCAGGAAACAAGACTCACAATGCAGAAGATTAGATTTTATATCTTTTACTTGGGACTTTGCTGTTCTGCCCAGATGAGGCTGTAGTCCAACAGGAAAAGGAGAATGACTCTTAGGTTATAAATATACAGGAGTGCTTATGCATTATCTACCACATCCTGGCTCATTAAAATAAAATGAAGATTATTTATTGCTTATCTACATAATTTTAAAATAATGACTCAAAGTTTTAAGCCTGTATTTACTTCTTATAGATTGTATATCAAATATTACCAAATGGAAAAAGTCAGATTTTCATAAAAAGCCTACAATACTGTCATTACTAAACAATTTATTTGGGTTTTATTTATCTAATAATCATTGACTGAGAATTTATATATGCTAACACAGTTTATAGGTACTGAAATGTAATGTTTGAAAAAGGAGAAAAATGCAAGCTCTGTTCTTACGCACTGTATAGCCTTGTAGTATTTATTAAGTAACTGATTATCCATGAGATTATGTAAGATTCAAAATAAATTCATAAATATACCTGGGTCTGCTCCTGTGCACTATTAAGACAATGATTTTAGACAGATGTTATTGAAATATGGTTAGTGAAAAGTGATTACATTATCTGTATGAGATTTCTATTGCCATTATCACAAATTACCAAAACTTTATGGTTTAAAATAGAAGAAATTCCTTCCTTTTAGAAAAGAAGAAAAAAATGGAAATGGGTTTTTGTAAATAAGGAAGGGGAAGAAGGATTGAAGGGAGAGAAGGGGAATGGGGGAAAAAAGAATCAAGATACATCACACAAAGGTACAAATTCCCTCTGATAAATGTGATCAATTTGTAAATCTAAATTATAGCAATAAAATTAAAATTAATAAATAAAAATAAATAAAGTACTAGAAATTATTCTATCACAGATCTAGAAAAGCATCTTCTGGAATCAGTATTACTGGGCTAAAATCAGGTTTTCATCAGGTATGCATTCTCTTGAAGCTATCAGGAGGCTGTTTCTTGCCTCTTCCCATTTCTAGCCTCTGTCAGCATTCCTTGGCTTATAGTACTATCATGTGTGTAGTAAAATCTCCCTTTAACTTTCTTATAAATGTACTTGAACCTACCTGGATAAACCAGGATAATTTTCACATTTTAAAATATTTATTTTGATCACATCTGTAAAGTCATACAGTATGTATGATATAGTTTGTCATGCAAAGTACACTGGCTAGTTCTAAGAATAAAAACATAGATGACTTCAGGGAAAGCTATTCAATTTAATATGTCATCATTTAAATCTTAATTTACTTTTTGATGCTACATAGCTCTTATTTTCTACATTCTCTCCTTTCTCATGTGTTACATGCATTTAAATGGCCTATGTTTGTCTTTTTCTTCATATATTAAGGATTTTAATACTGATGTAAAGCAAAAACCTTTTCCCAGTTGATCTTTCAATCATTTATGGAAAGTTACTTAAAAATGTACACATTTTAAACCCTGACTGCCTTAGATCAATTTTTTTCATCCATCTTACTACCCTTATGACCTTAGGAAAGTTATTTAAGTTTGATATTTTCAATGACTTAATCTAAGATAAAATATTTTATTGTTATATTTCCAAATAACATAGATAAGAAAATTCATGTTTTTGTTTAACTCTAAGATAGGAGTTAATTATAGGGCTATTGATAAGTGTGCCAACTTTAAAAAATAAGTAGTATATCATAGAATTCATTTCTTAGGCTTATGGATGTATTTTCTGTTAGGGAAAATTAGAATATTTCAAAATCACTTTGATTCAGATTAGGTGGAAAGTACTCACTGTGTCTCAGTGAAGTTTGAAGTAAGAAATGCTAAAGGAAAATGGCAAATCATAAACCTAAACTTTATGTGAAAAATCAAAATAATTTGTAAGAGTTGACAATAACTATACAGAAAATTTTTGTAAATATTATGTAAGATCAAATTTTTATTTTTATGATTAAGTCAAATCCGTCTTGAAATTTTCCAATTCTTCTTCATTATACAGAGTCTACAAAAAATGTATACACTCTTCAGGAGAAGAAAAATAGTATGATTATTTTTTAATAGGTGGTGTTATCCTCATATGTGGGACCCTAGGGGATGCCATATATCACAGAAAGCTCATTATACTGCCCACCCTTAGAGAAAAAATTGAAAATGCATGTGCAGCAATCTCAATGACGAAGGTCTAACCAGCAGTTCACTGTACTAATAAATGTCTGGAAGTTAATGGGCATCTCTTGCAATTGTAGAGACCAAAGGTAACTTGTTAATCTCATGATATTTCAGTAATTTAGTATTAAAATATTTATAGAAGTTTTTCTTTTCCTGAAGTGTGTGTACATTTTCAGCAGACTCTGTGTGTATTAGTACCTATTAGGTATTATTTTACTCTAATACAATAACAGAGATCTTTTTTGTAACTGTAGCAATGGTCAAAGTAGCTTGATTTAAGAATTGATTACTTAATTCACATTGTAAAATTTTCATGAGTAATATCAGAAATAAAGTCACTAAAAAAGGACATGACAAACTATTTGGGATATGTTGGTTTAAATGGTAATTTATTATCTTTATAAAGTAGAAAATTTGAATCTTCACAAAACATATGTACAAATAAATTGGATAGAAAAAAAAAACAGTGACTGTATCATAACATGAAAAAAGATAAAAGGGCAAATATTGGAGATGTGATCAAAATTGATTCCTTTAATCCCAGTACTCAGGAGGCTGAGCCAGGAGAATGGCTGAAAGCTCAAGGCCAGCCTGGGTTACCTAGTGAGATTAAGGCCAATCTGAACTACACAGTGAGACTTTGTCTCAAAAAACCAAAAAGAGAGGGACAGAGACAGAGACAGGGACAGAGTTTAAATAGGAAATTTAAAAAAAAATGTCATTAATTCCCCTCAAAACACTTGAAAACACCATTATTTTTGTCTCTTTTGAATTACTTTTTGAAGTCCACTTTCATGAGTGTCATTATGTGATCTTGTCTGAGATCCAATCAAACATGTAGAAAATGCTGTTGCCTTGAGCCATCCAATGAAATGACAGGCTCAAAAATAATTATGGTATTTCCTCATCCATATTATTCACCAGATCTGGCACCTTGAGTCTTCTGGATCTTCCCTAAAGTCAAAATGACCAGGAAAAGCAAATATTTTGAATGTATTTGAAACATCCAGGTGGCTACTCCACAGCAATTGAACACATTCACAAAGCAAGAGTTCCAGAGCTGCTTCAGAAAGTGGCAAGAAAGATGGTATAAGTGTGTCAAAAGCAAGGGTGAGTTATTTGAGGAGAGTTAATAGCATTGTGTCGTTCACTGTAAGAGATATTTAAAATTTACACATTTACTATATTTTGATCATATATAACTCACAAATTAATATTTATTAATTCTGACAAGTGTAGAATAACTAACGAATATACCTTATGAATCACTTCAGTTTTAATTTTGCATAAATATCTACCCAATAAGTAAAAAGATGAAAATGCAAATTAGTGATCATCTTGAATTACAAAGAAAATTTGTATATCAAGTAACATTTATCTAGAACAGGACCCCTCAACACCAGCACAATTGCATAATTGACATGTTTAGTGAACTCCTTGCTTTGGTGACTTCCATGTGAATTTTGGTTTGTCTAGCAACATCTATGACCTCTGTCCCCTCCCTCCTTATCACAGCCAAACTTCTCCAGACATCATCAAATGTTACCTGGAAGATTTTCTTGGGGAGAAACTATCCCATTTGAGAATCAGTGATAAAGAAACAGTGTTTTATCATACTAAACAAAGATGATAAAATGGTAAACAGGATATAATTTAGTTAAATCAGAAATTAAGTATATAACACATGCTAATGATTTAAGGTTACTGAATATGAAAGAAAATATGTCTTATTTCCTGGTATTATTTTAAAAATATTGTCAAGGTTTAAAGGAATTACAGAACCTTGCTCTCTTTAGTTTACATCTCTGATGCCTTGGCTAATTATGAAAAGATATATTTACTGAAAACTAATATTCTGAAAATTTGAGGGACTATTATATATATTATTACAATGTTTAACTTGAAATACCTATTGAAAGAAAGAATTAATTATTTATAATACCACAAAATAAACTAAGAAACCTAAAAAATGTGATTCTCATTTTAATAAAACTATTTAATTTTGTTCCATAAATTGATTTTCCTTTTATATGTGCAATTTTTCTCTGCTTCATAGTCTCTGCCCAGAAACCTGAAAGAAGTCATTTCTCTGCCCATTTTCTGTTTCCCTTCAGAAGTATGACTTCTTGATTGGTAAGGAGGAATGGCTTCTCAGCAGAATGGCTCTTTCTTCTCCATTCTTCTGATGGTCTTCCTACCAGCAGGACTGGACTTTGGTCCTTACAGTAGGAAATCCAGACTTGCATGCAACAGCTGTAATAATTCCAGAACAAAGAGGGATTTTGTTTGTGCTGGTGACAGGCTTGACATGTACCTAACTCTGAAGTTATGTATTTGTATGCAGATACATATATCCAAAAATAAAAGCCAAACTTTAATACCAAATGTGTCTTTCAGTTGTTTTCAAAGACAGGTTATAGAAAACAAAGGGCCCTTTTTTGAATTTTAAAATTTTCATACTAATAGGACCTACTATATAGCAAAATAAAGAATTAAAAAATTTTAATGATAGAAATCAGTACAGTTTATTGGATATAAATTAAAATACAATTTTTACATTAAGGAGTTAGAAGCTGTAATAATATATTTCATATTAGAACACAGCAATATGCACAATAATTTTATGTGGATTATTACATTAAATCAAACCTCTTGTATATCATCAATCGTAAGCCAGATTGGCTTATTTTAATTATAAATTTTCCATACAAATAACTATTAATTACAAGAAAAAATGGAAAATTCATATTTATTATCTTATTATATTGACTAATGTATTCAAATACAAGTTTATATGTTTTATTATAACGTAATTTTCAGCAGTTTACATTTAAGTTTATTGTTTTTTTAGTATCTCCTTTTCAAAAACGATGATTAGCTAGGTTATTTTCTAAATGGATTAATAATAAAAATGATATTCATAATAAGAGAAACTACAGCACCTTATTATATGCTTGCAACAGTTTCATTAACTGGTCTTTGATTTGTACATTTAACATTCACATCAGCTTTACACTAGTGAGATACAGAAGAGTAAAATGACTGGGCAAACTTTGATATTCTAAATTTAGACTTATTAGAGAATGTGTTTCTTACACCTTGTTTAAGTATGTGTTATCCAAAAAACATGACAATGTGCTTAGCTGTCTGATGCTTTAAGAGGACAAATAGATAAAATTCTATACTGTAATTAAAGTAAAGTGTTACTACACCGGGGAGAGGACACCATAGTCCTATCAGTCGGAGGAACAAGCTGCAAGATAAGTGAAGATTCACAGTGGATTGTACTCTTTTTTGTTTGTTTGCATTGTTTTTATTTTTTATAAGTTAAATTTATCTATAATTGGTAAAAGAAAATAAAATTTGCATGCTAAATGGTAACAATGTTTCAATACATGTAAAAAATGAATGTGTAAATTACATTAATTTATAATGTTTAAATTAGCTCAGTCACCTCTCTCACTTACATGTCAAGTGAAAGTGTTAAGCACAGTGAGTGTTGCCTTCAGATACACCTCAAGTTTACTACTTTTCACCTACATCTTTACACCTTAATTTGGAAAACAATGGCATGAAGATTTTAATCTTTTAGTTATAAAGACCTCAATTCTTATATATATTTACACACATCATCTGTAAATAAAACACTTTTAAAGTTTACATTAGTAAATTTTTATTTTCATTGCAAAGAAAAATTTACAATTATAAAGAGCTGTAATTTTATATAGAATATATGTGACAGCTTTATTTCTCTATGTGATGTGAATATGACTATTTTGACCACTGCTCTCTCATATGAAAAATTATAAAAATTTTCACTTTAATAGCAACTAGCATTGAGCTAAAAATAAATTGAGAATTGAATGGAAACTATGATCTAAAAGTAACATATTACAATATTTATCCATATATACCATCAAACCAATGCAGATGTGTTTTTATACCATATCGACATTGAGATAGTTAAATTGTCTTAAATTATTTCAAATAAAGATCAATTTGCTTCATTTTTACTATTTGTTTCATAATTGCTAATATGAAGAAAAGCAAAACATGCCAAATAAGCAAGAAAGTTTGTCTGAAGAAATGTGACTAAATCAAATTTATCGAAAACCATCAAAATTGTTGAGTATATTAATCAGTGGCCATTTTTTTCAGTAAATATAAATTTTTTTATTGACTTTTATTAGTACATGGTTGCAGTACATAATGACTATATTCACTGTGGGGAATTGGGCTATGTACATACACATTTCAATTTTTTTCCCCTTCCCTTAACTCTTTTATTTTTCTAGCATCCGATGTACAGTCCTTAAAACTTTTTTTAACAAAAAGAGGATGTGGTTTAATAATAGAATTTGTAAGCTATCTTTGTATTAATGAAGCCAGAAATGTGCAGTTGAAAATAATAAAACATAAGCAAGTGTCAGGCAATGTTCAGAGTAGTTTACATGGTGTATACATGTGTGTTTCTGTGTGTGTATGTTTAAATAAAATGATACCTGTCAGAGAGGCTGTTTTTTTTTTCTCTATTATTCTTCAAAAATAAGGCATGTTAAATTGTCCCCTGAGCTAAAATGACTGGAAAATGACTGATATCTAAACTCTAATCTGTCAAGCTCCATAGCACATCATCTTTAAAATCATTCACTGAACTTCATGGACATTTGACAAGTAAATTATATAACAATGAACCTGTGAACACAGCCTGTGCACAAAGGCTTTTTCAATTTTGATTTTAAAATAACACTTGGATATACACAGATGGTATGGAGTCTCTTTCTTACTTCTGCTCTGTTCCCTCTGAATTCAAGAATCCTGATTCAGGGCCAAGGATTTAACTCAGTGGTTCCACCACCTGCCTTGCAAGCACAAGGACCTGAGTTCAATCCTGGAAACCAAAAAAAAGAATCCTGATGCATTGATCAGAGCTAAATCATAAATGAGGGATGGTCAGCCATGTACAGAATTCTGCTGACATTCTGAAAATTTGTATGTAACACTCTGTGCAAAACATGTTATGCACTTTGTTTTATTAAGTAGTGTTGGAATGAAGTATTAAATAATTCAAAAAGGTTTTGAACTTTTTCTAAAATTTGGCCATGCCCTAGGCTTTCATGTACATGGAGACTAATTGGCCTTTCTTAAGGAGCTAGAATGGATTGAACCCTACAGAGCTGCAAAGGAAAGACCCAGCATACCAAAGAAAAATGATGGAATACTTCCTTGTTGTTCTATAATTCAATTTAATTCTGAAGCTATTATACAGTTAACATAAAACCCTACAAATTTGAAGGCTCAGTCTCTCAGTTCCACAGGATTGCCCTCACTTCAGACACCAGGAACAAATATGAAGTCCCAGGGAAACCTATAATTTGGTATCCTTTGAATGACTGATAGATATCAGGAGACCACATTATGTATTATCCTCCACAACTAAGGAACAGCCAAATGAAAGAGTTGCAGAAGACAAGGAAGTGAAGGTCAGAATAAGGGATGTGGAGTGTCCACGACCTTTTAAGCAATGCCAATGTCCCACCACCCTGATGGATTCACCCACGTGGAATTTCTCCAATTTTCATTATTTAGGGATTTTGAAAATTATGTTCTAATGTACAGACTGATTACATAGTTAGTCACTGCTGTTTAAACTCAATCTCCAGCCTGTTTTGTTCCCCAGTGTGATGACAGTATATCTCTGAAAGTCCCAGTTCTGCTGAAGGCTGGTTCATTTGGGTGATGATCCATCCCCCATTCTGAAGCTGTCATAAATCCCCATCTCCACATTATCTATAGAATCACCAATAGTCTCTTCATCAAATCAGTGAAGTTGCTGACACAGTTACTGCTCAAGGAATCCCAAGAGATTTTGGAGTGCTGTGCCAAGCATCAGGATATAGAACAAATATATTTCTGACACACATGATTATAAAAAACTCATTTATTTGGTTCTTTTATTTTTTAACGTGGTTACCAAACTTAAAATTACTGTACATATGTGAATTGTATTACGTTACTTCTGGATAGCATTTCCTTAGAGTTTCAAAGTTTTTTTCCATGACTTAACTTCCTATTGAATTCTGGGGTTTCATTCATTAGAAGTGATCATACATGTGTTATTTATAAAAGAAAAAAAATTTTCATTTCACTTAAAATCTGAAAATAATTTCTGAAATTTCTTTTAAAACTTTGATATAATTTTATTTTCATTCTGGTAAAAATCATGAGTCATACTAGTCATATTTGATAAAATGAAAAGAAAATGTATTCATAAATGTAAGGATTAAAACACAAATGCTAGTAGTGATAGATTTCCCTCCAATTTAGGGTGGCTACTGTATATAATAGCTACCTTCTTCTTCCCAACATGCCCCTACTCTCACCAAGAGTAGAGTAACCTAATACTTGCTCGCCTCCTAACAGCTAGTGACATCACAGTTTCCTCCAGTTCCAAGCCAGTACCTCACTCAACCCCACCTCAGCACCTACAAGGCCCACCCCAGCTCCTATAAGAAGCACTCCCTGTTCTGGCCATATTGTTTTTGTCTTTCCTTTGTTCAGAGACAGCCCAGTAGATTGTCCCTACAACAAAGGCTTGTTGTGGCCTGGTCTGTTCTTGGTTTTTGGCTTTTTTTACCTGACATATCTGGTTTCAGAAACCCAGGAGGCAGGCAGTCTATTAAGTGATGATCCCCCATGGGTTGAGGTCAATTGTCCTTTTGACCACCTCCTCCACACCACATCTGCTGAGCCAGGACCTTCTCAGGGCTTTCTGCCTTTGCCATTGCTGATGCTACACATCTACACCAGTCAACAATCTCTGGGTGAGTAGGCAGTTCAGCCTTCCTCTCATTGGGTCCTCTGTCTCATTCTCATTCTTTCCCTCTGGGGACTTCTCAGAAATCCAAGCACTTGGTCAGAGAGACCCCTCAGCCACTGGCCCAGGACCATGGCCTTGGGGGATGCCCCATCAACCTGGCTTCTCTCATTCTCTCCCTCTGGGAGACTCATTCAGAGATGAGGATGCTCCTCTCTTTTGTCCTTCTCCCAGGGAGCTGCCTACTCCTCACCCACTCTAACATGGGAGTCCAACAATCCACCCCCCAATGCCTCTAGGCTGCCTCCTGACACAACTCAGGCCCCTTGGACTGTTGGGACCAGACTTTAAGCCAAAAAGACTTGATTTCTATTGTAATCAGGTTTAGCCTCAGTGCAAATTAGACAATAGGTCTCAATGGCCAAAAAATGGCACTTTCAATTTTCACATGTTGACTGATTTACATAATTTCTGTCAATGCAATGACAGATGGTCAGAAATCCCCTACCTACAAGCCTTCTTCTACTTATGCTCTGGACTCTCTTTATGTCAAACTCATTCACCTTCTCAGGTACTTGGAGCCCAAATTCCTTTGCCCACTCCTCCTGGCTCGACCCTTCCTGATCCCAATGCATTTGATCCAGCTGATCACTCACTGCCCACACCTCCCATTTCCCCTCCTCACCCTGGCACCCAATACCCCACCCTTCCAGCTTCCCTGGGGCTGCCATCATGCCCCTCCAGGAGGTGGCAGGAATGGAAGTTATTATCAGAGTCCAAGTCCCCTTCTCACTATGATCTTTCTCAAATTAAAAAGCATCTTGGCTTATTTTCATCTGACCCTGACTCCTACATCAAAAAATTTTGTGCACAAGTGCAAGGACCTGAGTTCAATCCCCAGTACCAAAAAAAAAAAAAAAAAAAAAAAAATTTGTTACTTGACTCTGTCCTATGATCTAACTTGACAATATCTATATGATATTGACTTCTACCCTTCACCCCAGGACAAGAAAGAGTTTAGATGGCAACCAAACCACAGCAGATACATTTTACGCTGCTGATAACACCAAACACCAAGCCAGTGGGAACAAAGGCTGTCCCCCAAGAGGACCCACAAAGGGACTCTCAGCTAGTCCAGGCAGATAGAGGCCTCAGAGACTGCATGACTCTCTGCCTCATAAAATGTTTTAAAAAAACAGCTCACAAGTCTTAACTTTGATAAGACTAAAAAGTAACTCAGACCCATAAAAAAAATCTAGCACAGTTTTGGTAATGGCTCACTGAGGCCCCTCAAAAATATACCAAAATTGATCCTACCTCCCAGGCTGACATGATCATCATTAACACTCACTTTATCTTTCAGTCAGCCCCTGATATTAAGAGAAAGCTAAAAAAGATTAAAGAGGGTTGAGCAGGGCTTGCACTCAGATTAAAAAAAATGTAAGTGATGGACTAAAAACATCTAGAAAAGCTCTGAAGAGCATAAAACAAACTAGTGAGAAAAAAGCCACTCCTGACTTTAAAAGCCAAGGTGAGTGCTATGTTATCCCAAAACAAAGCCAGAAAAACTACAACTGTGCTCTGCCAGACATCAAGAGATTTTACAAGAAAAATCAAGTCACAAATTTTAGCTAATTAATAAATGTATTTGTTCCAATTTGAGCTGATGTTTAATTGGTGTGCTTAAAACACTTCTTGTGCATTTTAAATTCTTGAATTGTAATTATAGGGTTAACTTGCTCTTTTCTGTACTTTTCTGTACTTTGTTGATAAAAAACTCAAGGTTGACAAGGTTGTTGACAACCAGTCAAACTTTAACATGTAACAATCTGAGAAGAGAAAAAAAAAAAGAGACACTTTAAAATTTTAAAATTTTAACAGCTAAGGACAAGTTTGTTATAGAAGGTTTATAGTAAGTTGGAGAAAAAATACTTAAAAAGCTATAAGTAAAAGAGATATATTTTTGATACAAAAGGATTTTATATGTTTGTCTTGTTAAAAGGACAAGATCAAAAGGCCTAGGTATGTCAAGAATGTGTGCGGAAGTGATTTATGAAGAAAATATGTATGTTTACTTGTTGGTTTCAAGTTTGTTATAAAAGGTTTACAGGAATAGAGTTTTCATTCCTTCTGATTCTAATTCTAATTCTGTTAATTGACTTATAAAAAGTTTTACATAGTCTTATTTATAATTATAAACTTAAAAATTATAAAAAGATATTATAATTCCATTGGGCTAAATATATTTGAGTGCACTCTAGTTTTATAAATTGTCTTATATGTTTGTTTTTTGTCCAGTCATACAGCTGCTTTGTTTATAGATAAAGGTTATTAAGTTCAAGGCATGCTCCTCTTGGTGAACAAAGGAGCAGCTGCATGGAAATATTTTCCAGTCTTTGTTCATTAGGGGGACCTCAACAGTTTTCGTCTTACAACAGACTGAGCTGATAGTTTTCATAGCCTTATAAAAGACTTACATCAATAAATATTACTTAAATATATTATTGTACTATGTTTACATCAGTTGTCATCAAAGGGATAGATTCTAAATATATTATTATGGTATGTTTATACTGATCATTTTCAAAGGACTAAATTTCCTATAAAAAACAACAATTACAAGGTTTTATTTTTTCTGGTGTACTAAATGTATTTATACTTTCTGACTGTACAGGTTTTCTAATGTGTTGTTTATGATAATAACCTCTTTTTGATTCAGGTATTTGCCTTTTTCATACACTCAAGGTATTTATGACAACAGGTACATTTATGAGCTAAAATATTTTCTTTAGATGGTATCCTATCAAAAGATAATAATGTAGATAAAAACTTTAGGTGTTTTTTAAAAATGAGTATGTTTAACAATGGCTATTTTATATCAAGATGGACATTTAAATATGTTACAAAGGTAAGGTCATCATGATTGTCATGTTAAAATATTATTTGTGACATTTTCTGTTAATATTCTACAGGAATTCAATGACTAGAACAACCATGGCTGATAACAATAACAGTTCTCCATATTTTAAATTCCAAAATGCTTGTTATTCAGGTAAAATTATAATAGTTAAGTTCATTACTCTTGTTACAATGCTAATGCTATTGACCTTCTCTTCTGGGTGTTCAACAACTAAAGTTTGGAGACCAAAACTAGAAAGGTAACTGGTCTATGAGGACAGCTGATATTTTGACTCAGGCCCCTCAAGGTCAACAAAGATCCAAGACATGAGAAAACCTTCTCTACAGGATCCTACATCTTTGGTGAGTCACTCAACCTCCTGAAGACAGAGATTGTTGGTCACCAGAGGACAATGTATCTTGTGCCAAAAGAGGGTCACCAAAAAAAAAAATCTCCCATGCTTTCACTGAAAACAACTTGATCAAGCAAGGCCATGATCCATCCTGATGGCTGATGCTGATGGAGGAGCAGAGAGGCTCTATGCATGGTTCCAAAGTAATGGCCTGGGGAGACTTAACTGACCCTGACAGATAACACGAGGTTCATATTGATTGACACAGGTCTCACTTTCACTTGGTCTTAAACACCCCACAGAAAAAAATAACCAAAAGATGTATAAAATAATGATGTAATAAAGCTTAACTTCAAAGAAATTAAGACAGCCCATCCATAAAAATCTTTTGGTTCACTCATGACATAGCCATTTAAAACAAAACAAAACAAAACAAAATTTTGGGGACTACATAGAAGGGGAAAATCATTAATTAGCTACAAGTGTGTATAAATTCTTTTCAGAAAAATTAAAATAAGCTCTTTGCAGGTGTCCAATCCTAGAAATCATTGGTCTCCAGATCTCTCCTTTTAGATAAGTGTTTTTTTGATTTTGTGAAAACTAATTAACTATCATGTAGTGATCAAAATAAAACATAAAGTAAGATTATTGGGGAGAAGAACGCTTGCTTGTCAGCCACAGTCAGGATAAGTTCTGCCCTGAGCAGCTACAAGATTTATTTCTTTTAAAATAATGTACATCCTTGTTCTCTGTTTATGATGCCTCTTCTCTCATTGTACTCATATTTCCTGGATACCTACCTGTGTCTGAAAAGATCAAGCCTTTTATGTTACACTTGATCTCCTTAAATTGGTCAGTGTCCTTATTGAAGTTATCAGTTATCTTTATTTTGAAATATATCTAGGAGGCCTCCAAAAACTGAGAGATACAGGAACAAAACTGTCCTTTACACAATAAATTCCATGGCTTTTCTGGAACTATCAACCTAACATATGTGTTTTCATGGCCTTGAATTTAAAAGACAAGTCAGGTTCATATAACACTGTACTCGTTGGTATGTTGGCCTCCCAAAGACATTTACTCAGTTACATCCACCTTTTATATCCCAAAGAAAAAGTATAGAGTTATAAAGATTATATAAATTGTGTTTATCACTTTTCCACTCATTCTCACAGAGCAAGGGCATGACACATGGACCCTTAGATCATGAGCTATGATCTCTTACTTCTATAACAGTCTCTCACTTCTGTAACAGATGAGGCCCTAAACATCCAGCTGTCTCTGTAAGGCCTATGTAAATAATGAGAGAAATTGCACATCAAATGAGGGAAAGACTTAAGACTCAGTGGGCCAGATATGGCCCCCCTCAAGGTGCTAATCAATGGTGGGATACGTTTGGCTCCTGGAGCTCATGGCTCCCTTGGCTATTACTGCTCTTGTGACCCCTCAGTATTATCTGTCTGATGCTCTGCTTTGGACTGTGCTTGTTTCGGTGTTCTCAAAATTTCATGCAGGAACTCATGAGGGCATTTACCCATCAGACTGTCATGGAGCTCATCCTGGCAGGGTACCAGCCATTGCAGCAGAGTAAAAAAGCCCCCACCTACCACTCCCCAATCAGATACAGGTTTAGCCCTAACCTTCACCCCTTTGTCAGATTGAAGCAGCTCCAGAAGAGATCTTCACCCAACAACCATAAAACAAGAGCATGGAATGATAGATTTCCCTCCAGTTTAGGGTGGCTGCTTTATATAATAGCTACCTTCTTCTTCCCAACATGCCCTTACTCCCACCAAGAGTAGAGTAACCTAATACTTGCTCTCCTCCTAACAGCTAGTGACATCACAAGCTCTTCCAGTTCCTAGCCAGAACTTCACTCAACCCCACCTCAGCTCCTACAAGGCCCACCCCAGCTCCTATAAGAAGCACTCCCTGTCCTGGCCATATTGCTTTTGTCTTTCCTTTGTTCAGAGACAGCCCAGGAGATCGTTCCTACAATAAAGGCTTGTTGTGGCCTGGTCTGGTCTTGGTTTTCAGTTTTTCTTACCTGAAAAGTAGTACATGTGAATTCTAAAACTTCATGAAGGACTAAACAAATTACATAAATTAGTGGTGTTAATTAAAATTCAAAGGGCAATGTCAAAATAACAGATGGGTAATACTGATTATTGAATGTTCTCTGTCAAGCATAGAAGAATGAATTAAATCAATATAGCTGGAGTGATTTTTGATGTGCCTAATGTTTTCATCAATATTTTCCTTTGGGCACTTCCTTCTCTCCTAGTTTATTTCTTAAGATAATCATTCAAACAGATTACCACATCTGCTGATTGTTAGAACAATTTTGGAATAATTGTTATCAAAAGTAGTATCATTAATTAGGATCTTATTTATTCTTCAATCATTATCTACAGTCTTGCTTTCCATTCAATTCACCTTTGTCTTTTAAGCATAGAAAAATATAAGTAAAATATTGAACATATCAAGTATGGCTTAACCATTGTTTCTCATATACTTATCAATGAATATTTTCTATCAATATTTCCTGAACACTGCTCGACTTTTTGTGGAAGTCAAATTATGATCTTTCACTTTTGAACAAAATGGCAATACCAATTAATTTAAAATATGTAAAATATTGCTTTACCAGTTTCCCATCTGACTAGTAAGGGTTGTGGTGTCATAAATAACTGCAAAAGAAGCACAAATTGACTCGTATTACTCAGGACTATAGCCTAAACCCAAATATATTAAACTCACAAATATAGTCTGTAAGGCAAATCCAACAAATGACATGTTTAAAAGGCAATAAATCAATGTAGATTTTACAAATAACTAATATAAAAGATCTATTTAGATAAAGAAACAATTCAAAATAATCCATCAAAACATCGGCAAGAAGGAAGACTGACACTATTCATAAAATATCTTGGAAATAGTAATTGGCTTGAAGAATACTCATTGTACTATGAGGCTTTATTTGATGGTGGTTTCAGTCATGAGAGTTGAGATTTCGTGATAACTTCCCTGGATGGTTAAAGAAACGTGAGTAAAATACACAGGGTTTTATTAATACTATGTCAAAGATATAAAATAACAAAAGCAAAGAAAAAAGGGGTTCAGGGAGGACAGGATGGAGAGTACAAGGGACTTGGTGTTTATGTGTGCTTCAACTTCACAAGACAAAATCCTACTCCTGGAGGAAATGGTGTTATAAAATGGGCCCTTTGTGTGTGATTAGGTCCTGAGAGTGTAGACTTCATGGATGGGGTTAGTGTCTTTATTAAACAGTTCCCAGAGCACTGTTTTGCCCCTTCTGTCACTTGAGGACACAATAACAGTTTGGCATCTGCAACTCAGAAGGATCTCACTAGAACCCAACAGTGTTAACATCCTCAACCAGGAATGCTCGCTTCCAGAACCGTGAGAAATAAATTTTTGTCACATGGAAGATGCTCAGGGTATGATAATTTGTTATAGCAACCTAAATAGATTAAGACATGAAAGAAACTGTAATAGAGCTAACAAACTTTTTATCATACATTAGGGAGTACACAAGAGAAAGGAATATATACAAATATAAATACTTAAAAGAATAGGAGAAAATTTTCTCTATTTTAGTTTTTACATTGTTGTTATTTTTGAATGCCATTTTATTCAGATCATTTCTACGAGCCATCTTTGGTTTAGATTTATTTTCTGAAAATTGTGAAGAATTGTTTAGCATGACTGTGACATGAACATGTGGGAAGATACTTTGCTATAGTTTGGATCTGGAATGTTTCTCAAAGGTCCATTTATAAAAGGTTTAGTCCCCAGCCTGGATGCTACTGAGAGACAGTGGACACCTTCAAGAGTTGGGGAGAGTGGGAGGTCTTAGTTCACTGTTACGTATGTGCTCAAAAGGGAAAATGGGATATCTGCCACTTCTTCCTGTGTTACATTGGGATTACGAGGTAAATGGACCTCATATGCTACACACTGCCACTAAATAGATGCTCTGTGTCACCAAAGACCCAAGTCAATGGCACCAACAGGTCGTGGACTACAGTTTCCAACACTATGAACTAAAATAAAACTTTCCTTTTTTGAGTTGATTTGTCTCAGTTTTTTGTTTTTGTAATAGAATGTTGACTAATTCATACTTGCTGCTTTTTTTCCAGTTAAGTCCATCCTTCTTTCATTTTTTATTTCCTTTCTTTTCTTCTTTTTAATTTTAAGGCTTTTTCCCATTCAGTTGATATGAAAATTAATGGTTTTTAATAATAGAAAATATAGACATAGCCTAATTTAATAAGAAGCATATATAGTTTCTTTCTATGGATAGACATAATTTTCTCTTGTTGCTGATACAAAATACCCACACTCAAATTTAAAAGGGGAAAGGTTTATTTGGCTTGCAGTTCATTGAGGTTTCAGTCACTAATTGGCTGGCTCCATGGGAGAGGGGCATTGCAGAGAAGAAACAGTTCATGATGCCCACAAGGTAGCAAAAGTAACAATTTTAACAGCCTCTTCCTGCCCTTTGCATCTTATTCAGACTACTTAGGGCAGATAGCACTCACACCCTTAATCTTAGTGCCCTCAGGCCTAGCATTGCACTTTGAATCAATCTCACGCTGTAGATTCAGCCACCTTTGAAAAAGCCCCACCTGAGACCATGTGAGGCTTTGGGAGGACATCTAAACACAAGCCATAACACATAGTTTATTTAGATAATGTCAAATGTATTTCCAATTCAGAATGATATTTCACTTTTACTCCTGAAATCAAATGACAATGTTACCTTGAACTTCAGATATACAGTACTCTGCTGAGAATCTTTTCTTCCCTCTCTTTTTGTCTCTGCTGCTGCCTCTGCCTGTCTCTGTTGGTTTGTCTGTCTCTTTCTCTCTCCCGCACACACAGACACAGTACACACATACACATGCAGGAACTCAGAATGCCTTCAGGAAATCATATTCCATTCACTGAGTGCTGAAAACCTAAATGATTTATGAACTCACTTTCTTGTAGAATTTACTTTTCCTTTGGGCACCTACTGTGATGGAAAACATTTTCAAGATGATTTTTTTAAGATTAAAGTCTAAGATTGCTAACAAAATGTAAGAGATTTTAAAGTCATTTTTACAAATATTAATCTAAACTCTTTTTCTATGAAATTACAGTATAAATGAATCCATTTGGCCATTTGAAAGAATATTTCCCCTAAACATTGCATGCTGCTTTAGAGAAGTAGAAACATTCTTTTGCCCTATTTGATCTTTTGGAGAAGATTCCCTGTGGTCCAATTGATTTTTGGAGATCCTTTCTTTTTTAGAAGAATAAGTCAACTCTCGAGTGTCCAGTAGTTCTTTTTATCTGATGTGGCCACTTTAAAACCCACAAGCATGTCTGGGTTATCAGATCTACTTTAAAATGCTGCCATTCATCTATTGAATTTAATGCTTGCTCAGAAGGGAGTTGCTGTATTGACGAAGGGGTATGGCACACTGCATCTTGGAAAATGAGAAAAGAAAGAAAAGTGGGCCTAAACTAAGTATACTATTAACTGTGCATGCAACCATTGATACATCAGTAGTGCATTGGACTTAACCATGTTTTATATAATCAGCCACAGAAAAGAATAATCAGTGATATTTATTCAGAAAGGAACATTGTTTAGTCTTTTAAGCATCTGCTACTCTTTTCTCCCTTTAAAATGATATTTAGTGATTAGTTTTTGTCAGAATAGGCATTTTTCTTCTCTTAAAAATTATTACATGCCATCTTGTGTAGAGTAAAATTTGAGAAGATATAGCTTTGTACCTGTACAATGCCAACTCCATGCTTATTAAAACTCAAAATAGACTAAGGCCATTCTTGTTGGCAGACAATATTTTTGTGTTACGTATATTGATTGAAGAGGAAAGAAACTGTGGTCTCTTTTCAATCCTCTATTAAATGGATTTACTTTGTACTCATTAATACCTAGTCTTATTGCAGTAAAGCTTGGTTTTAATTTACAGTCAGTTTAGTAAACTGCTAATGCTATTCTGTTTGGGTTAAAAAGTTACCCAACCTCCTTTAAAGGACAATTATCCAAAAGCAGAATTTAAAATAAAAAGGAAAGAGAAAGAAAGGGAAAAGAGAAAGAAAGCAAAAAGGAAGGGAAGGGAAGGGAAGGGAAGGGAAAAACAGAGGTCTGAAGTATGGGTTTGTCAGGAAACTAGTTTAGTAGAAAGATCATGGTATCTTTTTCCCCAGTTCTGAGTGATTACTTTGCTGTTTTTAGGGAGGAGTATCCAGGATAACCCATTTTCTTTTGTTTGTCATTCAGTTATTGTAGAAAGTTAAAGAAATACTATTTACATCAACAAATTTTTGTAAAGAATAAGCAACTATATATATATATATATATATACACACACTGCATGTATACTGTTGCTTATTGTTTACAATGTATATATATGTACTATATATACAATATATACTATATATACAATATATACAATATATATGTGTATATTATATATATATTTGTGCAGCAATTTTCAACTCTTGCTTTCATTCAACTCAGAGGTTGAAGAAGTTGAAACACATTTTACATTTTTACAAATTAGAATTTTAAGTGTAAGGAGTTTCCCTAGCTTCTTCATGCTGAGAGTAAAAATTGCTTCCTCCAGCTCCTGGGGCCAAAGACATTTCAACAGGACAAAGATTTTTAACATTTTTCTGAGCCCTTCTGCCCTAAAGCCTGGATGAATCTACATATGTATATTCCCTAGCTTTTATTCTGTCCCTCCTATAAACTGGAGTGCTTCTGTGACTTTAAGAAAGGAGGACTAGGTGCTTTCTCAATTAGGTTAACTTGTGAATAAACAAAATTTACCATTTTATAGGCTTTTCTGTGTCAAATAGAAATGATATAATAATATAGGAAATTGTTGAATGCATAGTTACTCATTATATACTTGAAAAATTTTCATGTATATAAAATCTCAAACTTGTAACTAACCAAGGAAGCACACAAAAGGAAGAATCAACGAATGAATTCCAAATCATAAACCTAGACAAAAGCTGAGCTCCCAAGACTGGTAAAGAAGCAGAGATGGTTAAAACCTGGAATACACAGATTAAAGCCTGTGGAGAAATACTTGCCTTTTAGTGCTGAGAAAAATAGAACTGAGATGTACACAAGTACAAAGGAACTAGGAAAAACCTCTTCAGATTACTTTAGAGAAACAATAAACATATTTGTGATAAATTTCTCCAAAATTTGGAAATGTGGAAAAAATATATCTGCAAGAGTTAAAAACAATATCTTCATGCATTTTCCATAGATGTGAGGCCTGAAGTGGTGCTACTAAAATGTTCAGGAACTGTAACACGTGTAGAATTTATACATAATTATAGTACCAGGTTCTGGGGTCCTACAGACTCTTTTCAGGGATTATTTCTAGGTTCTTGGCATCCTGAACAAAGAAGTAAGAAAGATACATTAAAAAAAAAAAAGAATGACACATGGAAAAGGTAGTGAGGTTATACATTTACTGAAGTTAGGGAAAGAAGTGTGGTCTGCAGAATAAGAATGAGTCACTGAGACAGCTCAGAGTGGCCACAAGATTAATGATGAATGACTGTTTTACACTCCATTCTTCAGGCTGACATCAGATCTGGTATCAAAAACCTGCTTGATTATGCAGCAAAAGAACTGAAGATAGGACTTTCTGGTTTGTCCCATGTGCAGGCCTTGGGAAATGTTTTCTGTGCCTGTGTTCTTGATTTCCACTGATGGATAGGTCACTTCCACTTGCTCAGCCAGCTGGCTATGCCCTAATCTCCAGCCTCAATTACATTGCAACTTTTACATATTTAGTCAGTCATGCCCCTCAATTGAATACATGAACAATCTTTTGTAAACAGATAGAAATATTTATATAATAATATATGGAATTCCTTATTTTACTATTTTTCTTTTTATTATGTTTTTATAAATTCTCAACTTTCTTACAATTACTTATTTGTCTAATTCTATTCCTTTAGCACACTGTACCAATTGCAGTAACTTTATAATGTAGTCTAATATTTGAAAATGGTTTCTCAGTTTTTACTTCTGTAAAACTCCCTTAACTGTTGAATATTTTTTTCTTTACACCTAATTTTAGGCCATATTATTCAATTAAAAATGCATACTTTTTTTTTTTTTTTTTTTTTGGTTTTTTGAGACAGGGTCACATGAACTCACTATGTAGTCCAAGCTGGCCTCTAACTTGTGGCAATCCTCCTGCCTCTGTCTTTGAGTGCTGGGATTACAGGCATGCATCACCTCTCCTGGCTCAGATTCTAATTTGAATTGCATTTAAATTATATATTTGTTTGTTGGAGAATTGATATTTTTATTACATGAATTCTTCACATCCAAGAACATGCAGTATATTTCTATTTGTTTAAGTCATGCAAGGAGGTCCTCTATCTTTCAAAACATTTCCTATTTTCTATAATTTTGTGAATGCTATACTTTGCCATTTTTGATATAAAGTGTTTCTGTTGGGATGAAGATAAATATTAATTTTTCTAAATCTATTACAAAGGCACCTTAGGAAATGTTAACATTTATTCCACTAGGCATATATTTGAATTTCTTAGATGTTGTAGGCACATAATTATATGAAAAATAGGAGACACATTTCATTTTGTATATTTCAAAATACACAAGAAAATTAAAAATATTCATTTTTTCTACATTCCTTGACTTGGAGAATAATATTGAATTAATAAGCCAACCTCAGAAAAACCTCTTTAGGACTTTATGATAATAATTTTTGAGGTTTGCCACTTAGACTAAATATTATTACTGACTTTAGTAAAAAAATATGTATAATAGTTTAAAATTTTCTTCTTAATTTTTAATAAAAGTGGCTACTAAATTTTATGAAATATTTTATGGCATTAATTTTTATAGTCTTTTGATTTCCCACTTTATTTTTATATTAATAAACATTCAAAATGAGGCTTATATTTCAAGAAAATCCCTGTTTGTTCAAGTGGATGCATTGGAGGTGCTGAGTAACGATTAGACTTTACCTCTCAAATTGTTTTTTAAAATGTTTTAAATAAGTTCTCATAAATAAAATTGGTCTTTTTTTTGTACTAGGGTTTAAGAGACTTCACACTGAATTACATCTCCAACCATTTTTCATTTTTAAAATTTTGAGACAGGGTCTTATAAAGTCACTATACTGCCAAGACTCAGCTTTAATTTTGTTCCTCCTACCTCAACCTCCAAGAATTCTGGGATTACAGGTGGATTCCACCATGTCTGGTGGCATAGAAGCAGTTTTGAGGAGAAAGATAAAGTGTGTGGTTTACAATTGTTTTTAGTCTAAAATATCTAATAGTCATTAAGGTTATCTGTCTTAGAGTTTGTCAATACATAGAGGTCTTACTAGCACTTGAGATCAGACTGTGCGGAAATGTGCATTGGACTTGACACTTGGATTTATAAGACTGAATTTCAGGGAAAAGGTCAGGAGTGCCCATAGAAATATAAGAGTTACAATTTCACAGATGACACTCAAGACAACTTGAGCAATCAATTGATAGTTGAGTTAAAAACAAAAGTGGTACGGGATTAAGCTCTGATGGACTTCATCTTTTGAGTTAGGTAATTCTTGAGCCAAAAGAAACAGAAATCTAAGATGAAAAAACTAAGGCAAAAAATTTTTTATTTCACTTACTGTACTCACCATGATCGAATTAGCTGTAAAATTCTATTTGTTTTGGCAGAAAACATCCAAACTTCTAAAATCTCTGATATGCATATGTCGTGGTTTGTGTCTAGATGTCCCCCCAAAGCCTCATGTGGTCAGAGGTGGGGCATTTCACAGGTGGTTAAAGGTGTGTGATTACTAAATTAGTTCAGTGATTGGTTTAGTATAGTTCTGGATCTGGATAATGGGAAAGCCCACCCTGGATATGGATGGCACCACCAAAAAGAAGGGTAGCTTGGATAAATATAAAGGAACCAAAAGAAGGCAGCACTGCTGCTGCATCACTAATTTTCTGCCTTCTGCACACTATGAATTATTTCTCCTTTGCGATGCCCTCCTGCCATGCCACTCTACCTTATACACTGAAACTTCTACAAACAGTGAGCTACATAAACTTTTCCTCCTTTAAATTTGAGTGTTGGGTATTTAGTCTCAGCAACAAGAAAAAGTAATGAAGATGGCATATATTTGAGAAAAAATTAAATTAGCATCATTAGATAGGTTTAAATATATATTATATATAATTTCTTGATTAATGGCACATACTTATTTACACTCAGTATAAGTGTGTATAATTATATGTACAAGTACTCATTTTCAGTGAGAATGCATTAGTACAATTTCATAAGTTTATTGCTTAAAGTTAACAATATACTAAACCTATGCACAGGTTCATAAACTCATTTGACAATGAAGCACTTATTTTTATTGTTTCATATTTCTTTATTTGAATCAATGCATAGGTGCTAACACAATGGATCAGTAAATATTAACAAGGATTATTTGCATTTGAATAATAATTCTTACCTGAGGCTATATATTCCAAGGGGTTGAATATTTCTGGCTGCCACTCATCAAATGTCAATAACCTCTTCCAAGCACTGTGACAATCACAAAGGTCCCCATATACCATAGTACCTTGGTTCATGAACTTAATCCCTTCCATGATTCTGGAAAAGATGCCCATTTTCGTGTATATGGGGGAAAGATGTCTGCGGTTGTGTTCATCATCTGATACAGAGTTCTTATACAAAAGTAAAATTTTGCCAAATGCTTCTGTTTATGACCCAAATTGTTCCCCCCAAAAAGCATTGGTGAAGTAAGGCACCACTATATTGGCAAAACTCATGTTGTAACTATATTGTTCATAACTGAGAACCTCTTAAGTAGACACATAATTTTTAAGATAGTAACATTTTTGGTATCCATTATATTTTATTAAGTATATTTATGTGTAACATATTTAATAGTATAATTTATAAAGCATAAAAATAAAATACTAAATTGGATTCAGCCTATATATTTGTAAACATATATTTAATTTTAATGACAATAAAATAATTTAAAATTATTGTAGATACCTAGGAAGAGATTCATAGTATAACACTTTTACAACTAATTGTACCACATAGAGAACTCCAGAACACTGCTAGGATTCTGACCACCCTCTTTGGGAATTTCTTACCATGTCAAACTGAAGGGCTCTGTTGTCCTCTCTTAGTTTCTTAGTGAATTTCTCCCTCACTCTGCTTTGCCTGCTAAACTGAATACCAGCTATATATCTATGATTAATATGCCCTTCACTTGGCAGGGCTTTGTCAGACCAAGAATGGCTTTCCCAATCTTTGAGAGTTCTTTTCATCTTGCTTTGTCTCTGACATCCCATGGCAGATTTCTGCCATCATTTGATGACTTCATCTTATTGGGACTCTGAAACCCTACACAGGCAAATTTTACTTGTAAATGTTCTCTTTGCCATGCTTTGATTCTAACACCCTATACTAAGATGCCATTCCTTGGGATACCTGCCATACTGTGCTCTACCAAGATGCCACACCTAGTACTGAATTGTTCAGGGCATAAGAGGAAAAAACACCAAAAAAAAAAAAAAAAAGAAAAACCTTGTTGTACTTTCATAAAATACAAAAGGAACTGTTTTTAGTACAATAGGTTGTTTACATCTATTTAAATTAGAAATAAATTTTGGGTTATTTCTATCATATTTTTAACTTTCTGATTTTTCCTTGTTATTTTCAATTAATTTCCTTCTTAATATCCATGCATTCAGAGTTTGAAAGTTTATACATAAACTTTCGTTTTATTTGAGAAAAATCATTTATAAAATATGCATTTTTTAATCTTTTGATACTGGAGATTGAACCTAGTCCTTTTTTATTGTTCCATACCCCTACATCTTGTATTTTTTCTTTAATTTTATGATTGGGTCTTGATAAATTGCTAAATTGCAAAAGCTAGGCTCAAATTTGTTATCTTCCTGATTCAGAGATTTTAATATTACAATCTAATGAAGTCTGATAAAGAAATATAGCTGGGATGTGGTGACATATAAGACATATAATTCCAGCATTCTGAGAGGGTGAGGCTTGAGGATTGCAAGTTCAAGCCCAGCCTGAGCAATTTGACAACTTGGAGACCTTGTCTCCAAATGAAAATTGAAATGGGTTGGGGATATAATCCTGAGTGCAATCTCCAGTATAAACACACACACACACACACACACACACACACACACACATACACGCACACACACACAACAAAAAAGCCAAATCAAAACAAAACAGAAAAAATCCAATTAAGATTTAAGAAACTTTAATCACAGCAAGAATTACATTATGCCTAGTCAATCCCTGTGAATTGTAGGTAACCATTATTCAGATTGGTAAGGCCATGAGAGAACTTTGCTTTCTCTTGGCATTTATTTCAACCAGAAAGAAACACTAGGGATAGTTTTAGAGAGAAAGGAAAGATGCTACTGCTAGCTGCTTTGCCTGGGGCAGTTGTGCTCATCTTCCTTGTTATCAGTGGCAATCTGCAAATTGGGTCATGTAATCTTGTCTTTGCTATAGCAATTCAACTAGGCTGATTGTACATTAAAATCTATTATCCTTTTCTGAAACCATTGATACACTCTTTCTCATATACTTCTCACATGAAAGGCAGGTGAAGACAAAAAGAGAAACCATAAACACCATGGTATAATTGTGAATAAAAGCTAGCACACTCTTTCTGATTTGTTTATTGGCCAAAAGAGACCAAAGTTGAGGACCTGGATTCAAAGACTGGAAAATATATGACACATCTTCCCTAGGAAGAACTGTAATTACATAACAGGAAGATATGGACAAGATGAAATATTGGGACCGACCATAGAATCTACTCATCTCCCCTTTGGACACTGTTCTCCCAAAATACAATCAACTAAATTCCAGAATTCAGTTGATATTGGACCAAAGTTTGGTTTCATTACATCTGGCTCTTGGTCCAATATATATATGCTCTCACTTCCCACTATACAATGGGCAACACGGACAAAAGAATGGCAGTAAGTAATCCTGTTTGGAAAAGGAAAAGTGAATACATGTAACAATTTCTGGTCTTTAGCTTTTCTGAAACATTTCTTGGAAAATACTACTCAATTTCTTTCTTCCACTGATTCTCAGCTGTAATGACTCTGCTCCCAAGGGGATTTTTGTCAATTAACAGAAACATTTATTGTCAAAATAGGAATGTGGGGTACAAGCATAAAATGTCCAGAAAACAGGTACACTGTTAAATATCCTAAAATACACAGAAGATATTCTCTTAACAATGTTGTCTATTCAAAATATTACTACTGCTAAGGTTGAAAAATATTGCCCTATTCTTAGGACAGATAATGATTTTATTACACCTGTGTTCCCTTTCTTAAGAGTGGCTCCACTTAACTTTTTTTCAGTCTTGGTTCCATTTTCTGGAATCCTCTTCTCTTCTCTTCTCTTCTCTTCTCTTCTCTTCTCTTCTCTTCTCTTCTCTTCTCTTTTCTTCTCTTCCTGTTGGGGAAGTGCATCTTATATCTTACCTCTTAAAATGGAGAGTACTGGGTCTGGTAATCTTTGTGTTTTGAATAGTCTGGCTTTTTTTTTTTAGACCGAGCTGACAATACTTTTGACAATACAGCAATACGTGTGTGTGTGTGTGTGTGTGTGTGTGTGTGTGTGTGTGCGGGCACATGCATTTAGAGAGAGGGGGTGGGAAAGAATCAGAGAGAGGTGAGAGAGAGAAGTGGGAGTAAAGTGGAGGGAAAGTAGTTAATACCATGGTACCAGCTTGGAAATATATTGAAAGTTTCCCCAAAACACCCTATTTTTAAACCAAAAAATTCTCATTAGAAAATAATTGTAAGCTTAGTTATCTATTTGTGTTAAAACGGACCACAGAATGTTCAATGCATGTGTTATTTTGTGTCTCCTGATAGTGGAACTAATACTTCTTACATAGACCAATTACATGTCTTCTGACAGGAAAGATAGTAGAGGGTATTGATTAGAAGAAGAGCTTAGGGAGTGACATTTACAATACAATGGGTTAAGTTTAATGAGAAGGTTTAATACTTGTCAATAGAAAGCTTAACCTATTTCCACATTAGTTAGGCTTTATTGTTCAAAATAATTTAAAGTAGATTAAATGATTTATTGACTACACATAAATGTCTGGAAGAAGGTAAATATTAGTTTCTTCTTCATGCAGAATTGTTTTCAGGATTCTTCACACATTTCTTCATGTTTTTAGCTTTCATACAAAATAAGGAATAAATTAAAAGTAAAAATGAATTTTAATATTAGGATAAAATATGGCACAAAATATATATTAATTTATTAAATTTAATTTTAAAATTTCTCCCACAAGGAATCTTCAGGTTTTCTTGTAATACTTGACATTTGATTAAAAACCCATTTAATAAAAGTATTTTGAAAACTGAGATATAAAAAACAATAGGGTACTAAATAAAGTTACTGTTTTTCTACAACCACATTACATTTTAAGAACAGACTACCTAATATTTATAAAATCTCAGAACTAGACAATAGGTTGATCAAGTATATAAACTGTCTTAGTCACAGTCTCACTTCTGGGACAAAATACCCAGCACACACAATTTAGGGGTGGAAAGGACTATTTTAGGGGCTCATGATTTCAGCAGATTCATGGTTGGCAGATTCAGATGCAGAAACAATATGGTGGAAGGGCCTGCTGGCCAGGAAGCAGAGACAGAAGAGAGGAACCAAGAAGGGAGATATGTAATCTGCCAGGTTTTTCCCCCAGTGACTAGCCTCTGACTACATCCCACATCCTAAAACAAACTCATCTGGTGGACTCATCAGTGTAAGACTGCACTGAAGAATGTAGTGCCTACACGATTCAATCAACTTCCACACACATGAGTATTTTCGGGGACATTCTACATCCAAATTGTAACATGAACATATTGTTTATAAAGTCTATATGTTTTTCCTCCAAACACTATGAAATTCATTTAGTGATGGAAGAGATGTAGATAAAAGTGGAATACAAATGGAACAAATGCATTTAAATTAATGTAATATAAAATATTATAAACAGTCCTACATATAACTATATGTTATTTCTTACTGACCATTAAAATTTACATTAATTTAGATTATATATTTCAATATCAATGCTTTATTTCTTATTCGAGAATTCTTGACTTTTCCTATGGTTTTCAGATGAGAATATTATAAGCCTTAGTTCTCAGCTTTGCAAAGTAAGGGGACACAGACTTAAATTTGTAAAATAAAGCAAATCCTTGCTTTCTCCACTTTGTTTTCTCAAAAGCTCATTTTCTCTTATAAAAAACTGTTCTTTTTTATTTTAAATTTTATGAAATGAATTTTTAATAAAAAATACACATATACATTTCTTGCAAAATATGATGATTTGGGCAAACGTATCTATCATTGTAACGAATACCTTAATTGAAGTATAAATTTTATCACCCTAGAGATATTCCCTGTGACTTTTTAGTTTATATTCAACCTCTGGCTCTGATTTCTGTCACAGGATATTTTAATCTACTTTTGAATCTCATAAAATTGGATCATACAGTATGTACTTTTGGGGGCTGATTTATTTTATCAAACATTTTTTTTTATACTTATGATGTCCCCCCAAAGCCTCATGTTGGTCATAGGTGTGGGACTTTTTCAGAGGTAGCTGAATCTGAAATGTGCAACGATGCTGGGATTAAGGGCATGTGACTACTAAACCACTACATGTGAGTGATTGGTTTGGCACTCCCCTAATCCCAGTATTGCCTGGATGGGATAAAAGGGACAGAAAGATGTCTCTTGTTGCCTGTGCTGTTGTATTCCATCACTATGAACTGTTGTCGCTCCATCAGCTTTCCTTGGAGGCAGACAACTATGGGCTTAAACATCTATGAACTGTAAGCCAAATAAATCTTTCCCCTTTAACTTTGAGTGTCAGGTATTTTGTTTCAGCAAGGAGAGAAAAGTAAGCCACTCATCTATACTATTGATGGAAAAATTGTATTTTTTATTACTGAATTTTGAATTCTAGAGAGATACAAAATTTACTCAGCATATCGGCTCATGGACAATTGAATTTATCCAGTTTTATACTATAATAAGTAAAGACGTTATTAATATGTTTATACAATCATTCATGAACATATGATTTGAGTGATTTTATGGCTACTGGTTAAGGTAACTATAAGCTCTTTCATGAAAAAATAACAATTTTTTTTCTTTCCAATGTAGCTGCAATATTTAATACTTCTATAAGCAGGGCAGGGATTTAGCTCAGTGGTTCTGCCACCTGCCTTGCAAGCACAATGTCCCAAATTCCATCCCCAGCACCCACACACAAAAATTTTCCATAAGCAATATATGAGATAATTGTTCCACATCTGCAATAACATTTGATACTGTTGATTTCTAAATTTTAGCCACTCTAATAAATACATATCTCATCATGGTTTTAATGTCCATTTCTGTAATGACTAATGATGCTGTGAATTTTCCATGTGTATAGTTTGTGTTGCTATTTTACATTATTCATCTTTCTTTTTGAAATATTTAACTTACCTACATATTATTGACCTTTTCATATTTTTAATGAGTCATAAAAATCTTTACGGAGTCTACATTTATGCTTTTCAGGTAGATATTTCATGGATATTTTCTTCAAGTTATGACTTGACAATTCATTTCTTTAAAGATTAAAATGTTTAAAGTGGGAAAAGTATAATTTAGCAACTGGCCTCTTATGTATATTGCTTGCAATTCATTCCATAAGAAGACTGTACAACATCAAGAAATTGAAGTGATCCTGCTAAATTTTCTTCAAGAAATCTTACAGACATAACTGTTTAATTTAATTGTATAATTTAATTTGTTTTGTCATATGAAGTGGAGTAGAATCATTATGTGGGATATATATATATGTAACTTATATTACATTATATGGAAAAGACATTAACGTACATAGATACATATATGGATACACATGGATATATAGCTATATATGGAATTTTAACATATATTTTCAATTATTTTGTTAACATTTGTGCATGTCTTTTTGTTCCCTATTATAATGGGCCCCCAAAATTCATGGGGATTACATTCCTAGAACAACTGCAAGTTGTGAAAAACCACAGATTTCAGATGTGGTCAGAAAAATACCTATAAATGCATATTTTTATCATTTAAACCCTAAATATTCTATGTCTTCCAAAGTTATATAATTTAATTTAATAAAATACTGCATTAATAAAGCTTTAGAAGGTGCATGGCATTTTGGTGACACTGTAGGTATCTTAGGATGTTTGCAGTTTCCCCAAAATTGTGGGGTTTCTGTGAACAATTGTTAGATCCTAAGGAAAAAATCCACAAATGACTGAGGCCATGAACTCTGCACTATGACTTTGTGGGGGTATATTGTACATTGAATTTGTTAAAGAGTAATTTAACCATAAGTATTAATATCTCCTCTTAGCAATTTTTCCATTTACATTTTCCCTAAGTATAGATTTTAATTTCCCCTAAATATATCATAATTTTCATTACATAGATTTGCCTTAATATTTTGTTGTTTTTCTAATATTCCACATTTTTGATGGACGTTTTTATAATTTTACTTACTGGTTGCCAATATCTACTAAAATACTGATTTTTGATAGTATTATATTTGCTTTGTACCTGGATATAGCAATTCATTTATTAGTTCTACATGTTTGTTTCTGTAGAATTTATCTAGTAACTCTATTACCCACCACGTGTCAGTTACAACATTCTCTTGCTTCACATTTTACATATTTCAATCCCATTTATTTCTAACTTCACTACTCCCATTTCCCTCTATACTCTAGAATTTCGCCAGATCTACTGATGTATAGTTTGATGATTAAAAACTGTATATATTAAAAAAGTACAAGGTGATATTTTTACATATACTCTGAACTGATTAACATAATCAAACTAATTAATATGAATCATCTCACATTTTTACCGTTGTGTGTATGCAGTAAGACATGGTTACTTATTCTATTAGCAAATTTCAGATGCACAATCTTTCATTATTAACTGTAGTCACTGTACTGTTCACTGCATGTCCAGAATTCATTGATCCAAAATAACTGAAACTTTGAACAATTTGACCAACACCTCCCCATTTCCCTCAACTCCAAGCCTCTGGCAATCACATTTCTGCTATGCCTCTATGAGTTTAACTTTTTTAGATTCCAAATATTGTTCTTTCTGTATTTAGTTTATTTTACTTAATATGAAATATACTAGATTCATGCATGCATGTCCTTCTCTATGTGTGTGCATCTATCTGTCTGCATGTGTTACATTTTATCTATTCATCCATCAGAACTTAAAGACGTCCCTTATTTTTGCTATTGTTAATAATTGTACAGTAAACCTGGGATTCCAAATAATTTTATTTAGTTTGGATATATGTCCAGAAGGAGATGATTTGGTGTTAATACATTTAATCATTTTAGAAACTCTCTTAGTGTTTTTCATAATTGCTTTACTAATTTACATTTCTAAGGTAGTGTAGTTTTTAGGGCTGAGGGGTGAACGAAATGACCAAAATTTTCTCTGATATTGGAAATATTTGCTATAATTAAGACGATTAACTTCTCCCAAAGACATTTTTATTAAAGCCTTGTTCCTCAGCATGGTAATATTTGGTAGTATGTGAATCTTCAAGGTGGGACATGTTGAGAGGTCCTTATGCCACTGGGGACATAAACTCAAAAGGATTTTGGGACACCAGTGTCTCCATCCTACTCTTTTATGACCATCTCAAGATGTGGGTAATTGATGTGTTATTTGCTCCTGCCATGATGTACCTACTTTATCAGACACAGAAACCAGTGGAACCAGTGAGCATGGACTTGAAACTCCAGAATCAGGAGCTAGTGTAAATGTTGCTTTGCATTCTAAGTAGCCTATGTCAAGTATTTCATTATAATATTGAAAACTGACTAATAAAATGTGCAATAAGTTGATTTAGGTGTTGGTTAAATAAACATACATCCCTACACATAAACATTAAAAAAAAAGCATTCATGATTTCTGGGTTGACTCTAAATATATTATCTTCAATAAAGTTCTTTAAAAAATGAAGTGCATTAAAATGATTACTGAGAGTGATGGGATACCAAGGATTTTGATTAGTAGGAGTTTTGTAATATTGCTGAGAAAATGAAAATTGAAAGAAGTATTCTGAAGAATAACCTCACAAAATCTGGGAAAGTAAAGGATTATACACTTTTACTTCTCAGCAACTTCAGATTAATCCAGAGTAACATGTATTAACTCATTAACATTCACATATAACTTTGTCTCAACCTGCACTGTTTATGAAAGCTAAACACTAGAAATAATGCAAAATTTCATCAACTGAAAATGTCTGCATGAATTATGACATTTGCATATACTATAATATCAAGCTGATGTGAAAATAAGTGAACTAGGTTCTAAGTATAAATATGAAAAGAAAAGTTATGAAGGAAATAAAGCAGTCAACAAATTCATATAATAAACTATTTGCACAGCTAATAAAACAAAGTCAGCACAGATACCATCAGAAAGTTTGTGGAGGCCCCACCTGGAGTTCTACCTGGACATCAGTGGCTTGGGTACACAGACTCCAGCCAGAGGCCCACTGGGAGAGAAGCACAGTGCAGGGATGCAGAAGTCAATCATTCTGAGCCCAGGAATTGCAATTGGACAACTAAAACTGGAAGAAAATCCTAGAAGTAGCCATTCTCAAAGGGCTCTAAATAATAGCAATAAAGATAATCCCAATAAGCATTTTACAAGCAGCCACATAGAAATTACACCAGAAACATCAATAAAAACAACACAAAATAGGACACACGTGTAAATACTGAATAGTTTCTCTAGTGTGAGAAACTGAAAGTGTAAATAAGGATGAAAATGATTAAATTGAATAATTGATAATTTGAAATAGGAAAATTTCCAAGGGTTTAGGGGTGGTGGGAGGGGAAGGGGAAAGAGAAGAAGGAAAAGGAAAAATTATGAGAGAAAAAAATATGGAATCAAAGTCTGTGTAAATAGGGAATGGTGGAAAGGATGAAGGGTGTACAGGTAATGAGAGAAAAATAAGAGCTAAGATACATCATGTTCAGGTACAAACACCCAATGATAAATGTAAATGTATTGTATACCTAAAATATACCAATAAATATTAAAAAAAAAAAAAACACCTCAAAATAGAAATGGGATATCTAAACAAGACTCAAAACCAGAATTCCAGATCATCAAAGGTGCAATGAGATGGAAAAATCTGAAACTCAACCACTTGGACTCTAACCTGGCAACAAAAGATCAGGAAAAAATAAAATCAGAAATAATTTCTCAGATAACAAGAGAGATGGTGTCCATGGTGAAAGACAAGATTAATAACTCTAGAGCAGGCACAGATAAAAAAAATTAGAGCAGCTCAAGAACATGATGCAATCCCAGCATAGGGAAGAAATGGAAGTCATAAAAGAGATTCAAACAGATATCTGGGAGATTAAAAACTCCATTGAAAGTTTGCTCAGCAGGATGAGCCAATGTGAGGACAGAATAGCAGCTACAAAAGACAGGATTGCAATTAGGGACAGGGAAAAGAAAGATTTCTTAAAAATAGCAAAAGATCATGAGAAATCAATCCAGCAGGTGCTAGATGATTCAAAGAAGAATAACATAAGACTGATGGGAGTCAATGAAGAAATAGGAGATGGTAAAAAAGACATAAAAAAATGTTCACAGAAGTAATGGCAGAAAACTCCCCAAGTAAGGGTAAACAACATGAAATATAGATAAGTGAGGCATATAGGACTCCAAATAGCCATGAAAAAAAAAAAAAAAACTACACCTAGGCATATAATAGTCAGGATTCCAGAAACCCAACAGAAGAACAAAGTTCTACAAGCAGTTAGAGAAAAGAAACAAATCAGGTACAAATGAAAGTCCATCAGAATCACAGCAGACTTCTCAACAGAAATCCTCAAGTCAAAAAGAGCCTGAAGTGAAGTATTTCAAGCCCAAAAAGAAAACAACCTCCAATCCAGATTGGTGTACCCTGCAAAACTAACATTCAAAATAATGGTGAAATGAGATACTTTCATGACAAAGGACACCTGAAGAACTTCGTGAATATCAAACTAGCAATCTGAAAAATTTTAAACAATATCCTAGGAAAAGACAATGAAGGTCATGACACCATAAATCCCAAAAGAATCAATCTCTCAGGCAAGACAAGAAATTAAATGAAAAGTGAGAGAATCCAACAACAGGAAAAGGTCATGACAATGATAAGTCAATACATATCAGTTATAACCATCAATGTAAATGGTCTCAATCCACCAATCAAAAGAAATAGACTAGCAGAATAGATCAAGAAGCAAGATCCAACAATATGCCACATACAAGAAACACATTTAATTCAGAAAGAAACTCATAGACTGAAAGTTAAAGGGTGGAAAGCAATACTCTATGTGACAGGAACCTGAAAAAAAAAAAAAAAGAATAGCTATAATATTTCCAGATAAAATGGATTTTAAACCAAGACTAATTAAGAGAGACAGAGAAGGCTACTATATTCTTGTAAAGAGAAAAATCCAAGAGGAAGAGATGACAGTCATATATATATATGCACCAAATACTAATGCACAAAATATATAAATCAAATATTAATGAACATCAAATAAAAACTAATAAAATAGTAGTGGGGACCTCAATACCCCATTATCACAAATAGAACAACTAGATAAACAAGGAAAATACTAGAACTCAACCAAACTCTTGAACAAATGTGCTTAACATATTTACAGAGTGTTCCACCCTACAAAATCAGAATACACATTCTTTTCAGCTGCACATGGGTCATTCTCCAAAATAGGCCACATACTTGCTCGTAGAACATGTTTAAGTAAATGAAAAGGCATTGAAGTTACTCCTTGTATATTATCAGATCATGGTGTGATGAAATTGGAGATCAATAGCAAAAGGAACCACAAAAACTTCAGAAACACATGGAAATTGAACAACACACACTTGAGCATACAATGGGTCACAAGAAAACTAAAGAAGAAATTAGACAGTTTCTATAATTAAATGCCAATGCCAATAGAACATATAGGAATGTATAGGAAACAATGAAGGCAGTCTTATGAGGGAAATTCATAGCAGGGAATACTCAGGAAAACAGAGTGAGCTTAAATAAACAACCTATTGCTGAACCTCAAGCTTCTAGGAAAAGAGGAGCAAGACAAACCCAAAGCTCAAACAAGGGAGGAAATTATAAAGATTAGAGCAGAAATCAATGCAACGTAGACTAAGAAAATTATACAAAAAAAAAAATCAATGAAGCAACAAGTTGGTTCTTCTAAAGAATAAACAAAATTGACTAACCTTTAGCCAACCCCATCAAAAAAGGAAAGAAAAGGCCCCAGTCCAAATGCAATTAGGAATGAAAAGGGTGAAATTACAACAGACCCATCACAAATTCAGAGGATCATCAACACCTGCTTTGAGAACCTATACGCCACTAGGATGGAAAACACAGAAGAAATGGACAGATTTCTAGATCCATATGAATTACCAAAGTTTAATGAAGAAGATCTAAAAATTCTAAACAATTCAATATCAATCAATGAAAGTGAAAACATAATTAAAAACTTACCAACTAAGAAAAGCCCAGGTCCTAATGCCTTCACTGCTGAATTCTACAAGGCATTTAGAGAACTATTGCCACTGCTGTTTAAACTCTTCAATGAAATTGAAAGGGAAGCAAAAATCCTGAATTCATTCTTGGAAGCAAGAATCACCTCCATCCCCCAAACAGAGAAAGATCTAACTGAAAAAGAGAGCTATAGGCCAAGCTCCATAATGAACACAGATGCAAAAAATCCTCAGGATACCAGCAAACAGAATGCAGAAGATCATCAAGAATATCATACACCTTGACCAGGTGGGATTCATCCCGAGGATCAAGGGAGGTTCAACATACACAAATCAATAAATGTAGTACACTATATTAATAAAGCCACAGAAAAAAAACATATGATCATCTCAATAGATGCAGAAAAATCATTTGACAAAATCCAACATGCATTTATGATAAAAACCCTACAGAAAATTGGAATAGATGGTCTTTATGTAAAACTGATAAAATCCATCTATGAAAAACCAACACCCAACATCATACTAAATGGTCAAAAACTGAAACCTTCAAGCTATAATGAGGAACAAAACAAGGATGTCCACTATCACCCCTCCTGTTCAATATAATTCTGGAAACATTAGCCACAGCAATTAAACAATAAAAAGAAATAAAAAGAATAAAGATAGGAAATGAAGATGTTAAATTTTCATTATTTTCAGACATAATACTCTATATAGGAGAAGCCAAGAACTCCACCAAAAATCTTCTAGACTTAATAACCAAATTCAGAAGAGTAGCTGAATATAAGATCAACACAGAAAAACCAATAGAGTTCCTGTATAGGAACAACAGACTCATTCAGAGAGGAAGTGGAGAAACAACTCCTTTTACAATAGCATTTCCCCAAAATGAAATACCTAGGAATCAATCTAATGAAAGAAATCAAAGATCTGTACTCTGTAAACAATAGCATTCTGAAAAAAGAGATGGAAGACGATATCAGAAAATGGAAAGACATCTCTTTCTCCTAGGTAGGAAGAACCAATATAATGAAAAAGGCCATACTTCCAAAACTGTTATATACATCCTTGAAATTCCAATTGAAATTTCAACAGAGCATTTCACAAAACTTGAGAAAACAATCCAAAAATTGATATGGAACAAGAAGAGACCTAGAATAGGCAATGCGATTCTAGGCAACAAAGACAAGGTAGTGAGTATCAGAATCGGCAGCTTGAAACTATACTACAAAGATACTGTGATAAAAACAGCATGGTATTGGCAAAGAAACAAACCTGAGGATCAGTGGAACAGATTAGAAGATGCAGAAACAACTCCAGACACTCTTAGCCACCTCATATTCATCAAAGGAGCCAAACATCCTCATTGGAGGAAAGATGGCCTCTTTAATAGATGGTGATGGAAAAATTGGGTTTCAACTTGCCAAAGATTAAAACTAGACCTATATCTCTCATCATGAAATAAACTAAAATTGAAATGGATTAAAGATCTACATATTAAAATAGAAACACTAAACCAGCTGGAAAAGAGGTTAGGAAGAACTCTTGAAGACTTTGGTGTAGGAAAACATTTCACAAAAAACCCTCAATTCAGCATGAACTAGCACAAACAATCAACAAGTGGGATCTCTTCTTATTAAAAACGTGCACAACAAGAGAAACCACCAACAGAATGAAGACACAACTCACAATGTGGGAAAAGGTTTTACCAGCTATTCCTCAGACAAAGGTCTACTATGTAGAATATATAAATAACTTAAAACAATCAGACCTCCCAAATTTATAGACTTAATTCAAAAATGGGCATCTGAAATGAATAGACATTTCTCAGACAAAGAAGTAGAAACAGCAAATAAACCTATTAAAAAATGTTCCTCATCATTGGTCATTTGAGAGATGCAGATGAAAACAAGGTTGAGATTCCACCTCACTCCAGAAAAACAGCTCCTATCAAGAAATCAACCAATAACAAATGCTGGTAGGGCTGTTGGCAAAAAGGAAAACTTCTCAATTGTTGGTGGGAATGTAGACTGGTGCATACATCAGTATGGAAATAATTCAAAAAACTAGGATTAGAAGTCCCTTTTCACCCAGCTATTCCCCTCTGGGTATCTCCCCAAAAGAATGAAGAGAATCATACCACAGCAATATATGTGCACCCATGATCATAGTGTCCCAGTTTGTGACAGCTTAAACTTGGAAACAGCACAATTTCCATCAACTGGAGACTGGATAAAGAAAAAGTGATGTTTTTTTAAAAAATATAAAATGGAGTACTACTCATCCATAAAGAATGAGAAACTAGTAACATTATAGCTAAATGGATGCACATTGAAGCTATGTTCACACACGTGTAAATATCTAATAGTTTCTCTGGTGTGAGAAACTGAAAGTGTAAATGAGGATTAAAATGTATAATAGACAATGTGAAATAGGAAGAAAAGTTCCAAAGAGAAAGGGGAAGGGGAAGGGGAAGTTGGAGAGATAGGGGAAAGGAAAGAAGGGAATGGAATAAATATGAGAAAAGGAAAAAACAGAAACAGTCTTTGTAAATAGGAAGTGGTGGAGGGTTTGAAGCAAGGGCAGGGCAATGGGGGAAAATAAGAACCAATATATATCATGCAAAGGTACAAATTCCCAATGTCATCATATTATATACCTAAAATGTAACAATAAACTTAATGAATTAAAAATAAAATAAAATAAAACAAAGTCATATTATATAGTTTAATGACAAGTATTAAATGTATGCATAGAATAAAAAATTTAAAAATTTTCCAGTTGGGAGAAGTAATCAGGGATCTTCAATGGCATTGCTTATGTTTTACCTATTTAAAAGTGGGATAAATCCACAACAAAACATTTCTGATTATATGCATGTATCTTAATGCACAGAGAAATATTTAAGAGTGAATGCTATAAAGTATGCATGATCACTAGCTAAATTTGAAATGTTCAAAAATAGAATTTTTATACATTTTGTTTACAAAACTAAATTTCATAACTTTGAAATAATTCTAGTTAAGTTTCTATAAGCTCTAAATGGTTACCTGAATGTTTATAAGGATGGTTAAAATAGATGGTGTCCTGAAATTTTAAAAAAAGATATATTATGTAAAGGTACAAATTCCCAATGATGAATATAACTGTATGGTATTCCTAAAATGTACCAATAAACTGAATGAAAAAAATCTATTACAGTAAAAACACATTGCCATTATTCCCTCTTCAAAATACCTCTCACTTTGAACACTTTATGCCATCATTCTTGCCACTTTCTGAAGCAGTTCTGTAAGTTCTCTTTCACCAGTGACTTTATGAGGTATGATGAAAATCATGGTAAATACTGTTAAGTTTCATGCAGTGGAAAAAAGTAGGCTTTTTAAATATTGCGGTGTGTCTTCATTCACCTAATTCACCTGATTGGGTACCAGGCAAATTCAGGTTCTGCCTCAAATTAAATATGATCATAAAAGATATATGTTTTGAATCAATTCAGGACGTTAAGGCAGCCTTGATAGCACAACTAAAGGCATTCATGAATGAGTACTTCTAGAACAGCTTCAGAAAATGGTAAGAAGAAAGACAGGTGTGGTGGTGCATGCCTGTGATTACAACAGTCGGAGGCTGAGGAAGGAAGATCACTGAAAGTTTGATGCCAGCCTGAGCTGTATAATGAGTTCAAGGCTCTCATGAATTACATAACATGGTCTCAAAAACCAAACAAAAAATAAGTGGGAAAAACAATTAATAACTATGTGTGTTGGAAGTAAGGATAGGTATTTTGAGGGAAATTAATGGCAATGTGTCTTTTACAGTAATAAGTTTTAAAAATTTAAACATTCACAGTATGTTTCCAACATACCTTGCATAATTTCATAGACCTGCTTTCCTCATTAAATTTTTTCTTAGCATGACAGGATCAAAAGGTAAAGTCAAAGCTTACCTACAATTTTAAACTCATCATGACAGCAAATGTTCTTTCTCCTACAAGGCAACATCATGCCTCTAGGAAAGAAAATACACTACATGTAAAAATTTACAATGCTTCATTTTGGGATTTTGGAATGTAGTACATCAGAAAAGAAAATTAGTGCAATTGTTCCTCTACTTATGCTTGAAGAAAACAATATATAAATAGATTAAGTGAATAACTGAGAACTCAATTAGTGAAATAACCAGTGTCAGACATCTGCTGACTTATGTTCCTTCTATATCACACAATTTTGAATGGCAAAGATCTTCGTAATACTCTCTGTAGCTATATGCATTCAATTTAAAGTGTTATTTTCCTTTCTGTACATATAATACCTTCATAAAGGTCAGGGATTTAGCTCAGTCATTCTGCCATCTGCCTTGCAAGCACAAGGACCTGAGTTTGATCCTTGGTACCAAGAAAAAACAACAACAACAACAAAAAAACCCACAAACAAATAACTTCATGAATTTTATGATCACACTCTCTTATATGACAAAATCTGTCATGAATTGAATATAATATAACAAACATAATTGAATATTTAAAGAATATTTTCCTCAAAATTATATAAATACTTATAAAATTAGACATTTTATGTGTGGTTATTTTAAGCATCACTTGATATCTATGCCATGTTCTTCTTAAGCTTTTAGAAAGAATTTTCTTCAAAAGAATTTAATAACATTATTTACTAATGATATTTAAGATGTATGTATTTCTAGTTCATTTGTTAAAAAGTTTTGTTTTGTAAAGACACAGAAAGAGAAAAAATGTAGAATGCAAAACAAATGAAAAATGTAAAAATCTATGCAATGACTCTACCATTTAGCTGCATCTGCAACCCATGAATAAATTAAAAATCTGAACATCATAATATATATTCCTGGTTAAAGGGAAAGTAAACTTTAATTTTTTGAACATATACCCTATGATTGTTAAGTTGAAGAATTCACTGGATGCAATATTAGTAGCAGATTGAAGTCAACTTTGGGTTTTATGGAAATCAAAAATGTCACAGATTATGCAGAGAGTTAAAGAGACAGGAATGCTTTCACTGTAACTAAAACCAAACATAAAAATCTGTATTTACTGTCATTATTTGCTGACTATATGATACTTTACATAGAAGACCCAAAAAAGACTCGGCCAAAAGACTTCTAGACTTAATTGACAGATTCAGGGGAATAGCTGGATACAAGGTCAACACTCAAAAAATGATAGCCTTCTTATACACAAATAACAGACTCACTGAGAGAGAAATTAGGGAAACAATTCCTTTTACAATAGCATCCAAAAAAATGAAATATCTAGGAATCAACCTAATAAAGGAAGCAAAAGACCTCTACGCTGAAAACTACAGCACTCTGAAAAAGGAGATTGAAGAGGATATATGAAAATGAGATTGAAGAGGATATATGAAAATGGAAAGACATCCCACTTTCCTGGGTAGGAAAAACCAATATAGTGAAAATGGTCATATTTCCAAAACTACTATATAGATTTAAGAAACAGACCTGAGGATCAGTGGAATAGATTAGGAGATGCAGAAACAACTCCAGACACACTCACCCACCTCATCTTTGACAAAGGAGCCAACCACCCTCATTTGAGGAAAGATAGCCTATTTAATAAATGTTATTGGAAAAACTGGATTTCAACCTGCCAAAGATTAACACTAGACCCGTACCTATCACCATGCACTAAACTAAGATCAAAGTGGATTAAAGATCTAAATATTAAGACAGAAACACTAAACTTGCTGGAAGATAAGTTAGGTAGAACTCTTGAAGACATTGGCATAGGTGGAGAATGGAGAAAGAAAATGTGGTTTTTCTTTTAATAAAATGGAGTACTACTCAGCCATAAAAAATAGAAATTAGAGACATAGCTAAATGGATGCACATAGAGGTGATATTCTTGAGTGAAATAAATAGGACACATGTGTAAATACCAAATAGTATCTCTAGTGTGAGAATCTGAAAAGTGTAAATAAGGATTAAAATGATTAAAATGAATAATTGATAATTTGAAATAGAAAGAAAAGGGCCAAAGGGGTATGGGAAGGGGAAGAAAAGAAGGGAAAGGAAAAATTATGAGAAAAGAAAAAAATGGAAACAAAGTCTATGTAAATAGGGAAGGGAGGAGGGGATGAAGGCCACACATGTAATGGGGAAAAAAAAGAACCAAGATACATCAGGTACAGGTAGGAGCACCCAATGATAAATGCAAATGTATTGTATACCTAAAATGTACCAATAAAAGAATTTAAACAAAAAAATCTGTCTTTACCAAAAAGGCTATTATAAAATATATTATTTCCTTATTACAAGTGATCTTTTCACTTTTTAAAACATCAAACTCTCTTTTCATTAAATCAAAAGGAAAGTATATTTAAAACAAGGATGTTTTGTATTAATATATAAAACTCCTCTACTAATAGAATTAGCATTATTTTATTTTCTTGGGTTTATTATTAAAAATTTAAAGTTCAATTATAATAAAATTAATAAATATAATAATTTTTAAAGAAGGGCTTGATAAAGTAGTGTATATTCCTTTATATTTGTTAGTACAAAATTGATGTAATTATATAGGGAAACAAAAATTATGTTATTTGCAGATAAGAATATGGACCTTTTGATGCAAGCATTTTCAGTGAAAATGCATCTTCCTAATTTTTAGTGGAGAATTTTACTTTAGACATCCTCCATCTGAACTGCTCCCAACTACTGAGATGAACTAATACTGAGATTGCTTTAAAGATTCCCACTTCCTGGTACATAAACCAGGTATAATATCTAGAGTTTGTGAATACATGATTGGTAGGTGATATTATATTGATAGGTGATATTATATGGCAATATGAATTCAAGAAAATAAAATTACCCTGGCTGTGTTTACCAAATAACGTGAGCATTTAAAAAGGATTGCAAAAGCCAGAGATTTAGCTCAGTGGTGCTGCTGCATGCCTTTCAAGTGTAAGGTCCTGAGTTTGATTGCCAGTACCAAATAAATAAATAAATAAATAAATAAATAAATAAATAATAAAAGGATTCCAAAAGAGAAAAACCTCAAAGCACAATGGATGTTCTACATGAAGGAGATTCTTGGTATGGATAGGCCATATAGATGGATAGTCCATATGACAAGAAATCTATGTTACCTAGAAACCAATAATTACAGCTATCATTGGACAAGTTAATCATATCACTTCTAGGAAACAAATTTGGACAAAAATCTGAATGACACAGGTGGAGAATGATTCTTCTCAGACTTTCAAATGAAATTAACCTTGCAGCCTGTTGCAGACAGGCAGGTCTGTGCACTCCCTACCGAGGTCCTGAGTCATGCGGAAGATGCCAAATCACCCCGCTGCAGACAGGCAGGTCTGCCCACGCCCTACCCAAGTCCCCAGTCATGCGGAACATGCCTAATCAGCCCACTGCAGACAGGCAGGTCTATGCACGCCTTACCGAGGTCCTGAGTCATGCTGAAGATGCCGAATCATCCCTCTGCAGACAGGCAGCCACCTGCTTCCACACTACAAAGACGCAGAGGACACCAGACCACCAGACCAAGGTACTGAGTCCTGATGCTCCCAGCCTAGAGGTAGGGGCTTCTGAGCCACCTTTGCACTGATTCTGGTCCAGAGGAAGGGGCTTCTTGGTCACCATCCCTCCTGCTGCTCCCAGCCCAGAGGAAAGGGCTTTTGGGCCACCTTCTGTCCCACTGATCCTGGCCCAGAGGAAGGAGCTTCTGGGCCACCATCCCTCCCAACTCTCCCGGCCCAGAGATAGGGGCTTCTGAGCTGCCATCCCATTGCTCCTGGTCCAGAGGAAGGGGCTTCCCGGCCACCATCCCTCCCGCTGCTTCCAGCAAACAAGAAAGGGCCTTTGGGTCACCATCCCTACTGCTGCTCCCGGGCCCTGTCCCATATCTCCCACCTCAGAGGAGGTAACCTGTGCAGGTGCTAACAGCCCCCTGTCCCAGTCAAAATGAGAAAACACGTAAATAAGTCTCAAAACCAGACTTCCAGATCACCTACAGCAACCACAAAGGGAAATGAGATGGAACACTCTGATACTCAAACACCTGGACTCTCTGAACTGGCAACAAAAGAGGATCTGGGAAAAATGAAATCAGAAATAATTACTCAGAAAACAGGAGAAATTGTGCCCCTAGTGCAAGACATGATTAATAAATCTAGACAGGAGCTCAGGAACATGATGGAATCCCAACATAAGAAACAAATGGAATCCATAAAACAGATGCAAATAGATTTCCAGGACATGAAAAACTCCAATGAAAGTCTACACAGTAGAATGAGCCAATGTGAGGACAGAATTTCAGATGTAGAAGATAAGATTGCAATTAGTGACCAGGAAAAGAAAAACTGCTTCAAAATTATAAGGGAACATGAGAAATCAATCCAGCAGCTGCTAGATGATGCAAAGAAGAATAACATAAGACTGATTGGGCTCAATGAAGAAACAGGAGAGAGTGCAGATGACAAAAAATCTCTTCACAGGAATAATGGCAGAAAACTTCCCAAGCAGGGGAAAAGAGCTTGACATACAGATAAGTGAGGCATATAGGACTCCAAATAGCCTTGATCAAAAAAATCTACACATAGGCATAGAATTGTTAAGATTCCAGAAACACAACAGAAGAATAAAATTCTCCAAGCAGTCAGAGAAAAGAAACAAATCACATACAAACTAAAACCCATCAGAATCACAGAAGACTTCTCAACACAAACCATCAAGGCAAGAAGAGGTTGGAGTGACATCTTCCAAGCCCTAAAAGAAAACAGCCTCCAACCCAGATTGATGTACCCTGAAAAACTATCTTTCAAAATGGATGGAGAAATAAGATACTTTCATGACAAAAGGCACCTTAGGAACTTCGTGAATACCAAACCAGCACTCCAAAGAATTTTACACAATAGCCTAGGAACAGACATTGAGGATCACAACCCCAGAAAGCAAAGCAGAATGAACACATCTGGCATGACAAGAAATTAAATGGAAAGGGGGAGAACCCAACAAAAAGAAAAAGTCATGGCAATGACAAGTCAATACCTTTCAGTTATAACCATCAATGTTAATGGTCTCAATTCACCAATCAAAAGATATAGAATGGCAGAATGGGTCAAGAAGCAAATTCCAACAATATGCTGTGTACAAGAAACACACTTAATTCAAAAGGAAACTCATAGACTGAAAGTTAAAGGGTGGAAAACAATACTCCATGCGACAGGAACATGAGAAAAAGCAGGAGTAGCTGTTCTCTTTGCAGATAAAGTAGAATTCAAACCAACACTGATTAAGAGAGATGAAGAAGGACACTACATCCTTGTAAAGGGAAGACTTCAAGAGGAAGAGATGACAATCATAAATATCTATGCAACAAACACTAGTGCACCCAACTATATAAAACAAATACTAACTGACATGAAAAGTCATATATGCACTAATACAATTGCAGTGGGGGACCTCAACACCCCACTGTCACAAATAGATAGATCAACTAGACAAAAAATAAGTAATGAAATACTAGAACTCAATCGAACTCTTGAACAAATGAGCTTAACCGATGTTTACAGAGTCTTCCACCCTACAAAATCAGAATACACATTCTTCTCAGCTGCACGTGGGTCATTCTCAAAAATAGACCACATACTCACACATAGGACATGTTAAGTAAGTGCAAAGGAATTGAAGTTATCCCCTGTATATTATCAGACCATAGTGCCATGAAATTGGAGATCCATAGCAAAAGAAACTCAAAAAATTTCATAAACATGTGGAAATTGAACAACACATTTCTGAATAACCAATGGGTCACAGAGGAAATTAAAGAAGAAATCAGACAGTTCCTTCAATTAAATGACAATAACAATACAACATATTGGAATCTATGGGACACAATGAAAGCAGCCTTACGAGGGAAATTCATACCAGTGAATACCCATATTAGGAAAACAGAACGAGCCCAAGCTTCTAGAAAAAGAAGAACAGGACAACCCCAAAGCTCATACAAGGGAGGAAATTATAAAGATCAGAGGAGAAATCAATGCAATGGAGACTAAGAGAATGATACAAAAAATCAATGAATCCAAGAGTTGGTTCTTCGAAAGAATCAACAAAATTGACAAACCTTTAGCCAACCTTGTCAGAAAAAGGAAGGAAAAGGCCCAAATCCATGCAATTAGGAATGAAAAGGTTGAAATGACAACAGACCCAGCAGAAATCCAGAGGATCATCAATACCTACTTCCAGAACCTATACGCCAATAAGATGGACAACACAGAAGAAATGGACAGAATCCTAGATACATATGAATTACCAAAGTTGAATGAAGAAGACCTAAAAATTCTGAACAACCCAATATCAACCAATGAAATTGAAAATGTATTTAAAAACTTATCAACTAAGAAAAGCCCGGGCCCTGATGGCTTCACTGCTGAATTCTACAAGACATTTAAAGAGGAACTGGTGCCACTACTGTTTAAAGTCTTCAATGAAATTGAAAGGGAAGTAATACTCCTGAATTCATTCTTGGAAGCAAGCATCACTTTGTTCCCCAAAGCAGAGAAAGACCCAACTGAAAAAGAGAACTATAGGCCAATCTCACTAATGAATATAGATGCAAATATCCTTAATAAGGTAATGGCAAACAGAATGCAGAAGATCATCAAGAAAATCATACACCCTGATCAAGTGGGATTCATCCCAGGGATGCAGGGATGGTTCAATATAAGCAAATCAATCGATATAGTACACTATATCAATAGAGCCAAGGACAAAAACCATATGATTATCTCCATAGACACAGAAAAAGCATTTGACAAAATCCAACATGCATTTATGATAAAAACCCTACAAAAAATTGGAATAGATGGTCTCTCCCTCAAACTGAGAGAAGCCATCTATGAAAAACCAACAGCCAATATCATACTAAATGGTCAAAAACTGAAATCCTTCACACTAAAATCAGGAACAAGACAAGGTTGTCCACTATCACCACTCTTGTTCAATACAGTTTGGGAAACATTAGCCATGGCAATTAGACCAGAGAAAGAAATAAAAGGAATAAAGATAGGTAATGAAGAAGTCAAATTGTCATTATTTGCAGATGACATGATACTCTATATAGAAGACCCCAAGAACTCTCCTAAAAGTCTTCTAAACTTAATAACCAAATTCAGTCAAGTAGCTGGTTACAAGGTCAACACACAAAAAACAATAGCTTTCCTCTACACCAATGACAGACTCACTGAGAGAGAAATAGGGCAAATAATTGCTTTCACAATAGCATCCAAAAAACTGAAATACCTAGGAATCATCCTAATGAAAGTAATCAAAGACCTCTTCTCTGAAAACTATGGCACTCTGAAAACAGAGATTGAAGATGATATCAGAAAATGGACAGACATCCCCTCCTCCTGGGTAGGAAGGATTTATATAGTGAAAATGGCCATACTTCCAAAACTGCTATATCGATTTAGTGCAATTCCAATTGAGATCCCAGCAGCATACTTCATAGACCTTGAGAAAACAATCTGAAAATTCATTCGGAACAAGAAGAGACCCAGAATAGCAAAAGCAATTCTAGGTAACAGAGTCATGGCAGGGGGTATCACAATCCCCAACCTGCAACTATATTACAAAACTACTGTGATAAAAACAGCATGATACTGGCAAAGAAACATACTTGAGGACCAATGGAACAGATTAGAAGATGCAGAAACAATGTCAGACACACTCAGCCATCTCATCTTTGATAAAGGAGCCAAACACCCTCACTGCAGGAAAGATAGCCTCTTTAATAAATGGTGCTGGAAAAATTGGGCTTCAACTTGCCAAAGATTAAAACTAGACCTGTATCTCTCACCATGCACTAAACTAAAATCAAAATGGATTAAAGGTCTAAATGTTAAAATAGAAACTCTGAACCAGATGGAACAGAGGTTAGGTAGAACCCTTGAAGATATCGGTGTCTTCTAAGGAAGTAACAATGTGGCAGAAGCTACACAGCCCATGGACTACAGGAAGCAAACTATTTGAGAAGAGGTCAAGAAGAAGAGGTCAGGGACCAGCAATAGTCCTCAAGATCATTCCACATGATCTAATTCCTTCAATTTGTCCCCTCAACTGATAGCCCATTCAGTCATGAACTCATCAATGAGTTAGTGTCGTGACAGTCCAATCATGTCTTAATCCAGGAAAGTTGACAATCAAGATTAAGTGACACAATCAATAAAGTGATCTAGCTAAAAGCTTGATGTTAGCCTTGTAAGACTTTCAGCAAAAACCCAATAGTGCTCTGCTTCACATTTCTAACCAGCAAGTATATATTCTAATAAATGAATGGTATTTTGAGTCACTACATTTGCAGAAATGGTTGCACAGTAATAGAAAATTATAAATGAGTGTTTTCCAGTCCACCAAAGATTTCATTATTTTATCCCATGGAAGAAATGAAGGAAAAAATGAAGATAATAGTACATACTAATGAAATACAAAGCATACATGCACTGGAGAAAAATAATAAAAGAAAAAAGTTAATTCTTTAACAAGATTCATAAAATTGGTGAATTCCTGAATAAAAGTATAATTCAATGATGTTAAATCTGAATTTTGAGGGTGTTCCAATTGCTGCCCAATCTAGTTTTACCAACTGTCTAACAAAAAGTTTATTTCTTGTAGGCCAGTTTTAAATTTACCTTTGCCAACTCATACTATTTGTTGCTTTAATTTTGAACTTTTTTTTTACTAATAAAGAGTTTAAATATACCAAAATGTAATTCTTATTTGTTGAAATGCCTATGTGTGCATTGTATAATTTTATGCAGTATGCATTATTTTTGCTAAAGATATTTCAATAAAAAGATAAATGCCAATGTTGAATATATTTTAATAATTTAAGAATATGATTTTGGCTTTGATTATCTTTATTTCTATTTTATTCATTTTTCTTGAGATTACTTTGTTGCTACTTTTTGATTTCATGAGAGTACTTGACTCTTTTTTCCTTCATTTCCAGCATCTGTAAAAGTAGCTTTTAATTACCCTAAAATTTGTCATTTAGCAGACTGTATCAAATTATATGTTATCATTCATTTAAAATAATTTTCTAATTTCTATTACAATTTATTTGTTCAACAATCACCTGGCTACAGATGTGTCTTAATTATCAATATGTAGGAAATTGCTAATAATCTTCATGTGCTTGATATCGACTTAGTAGCATCTTAAGGAGAATGTATTCCGAATCATTTCATTTGTAAATCTATTTTGAATTGTTTTAGTACATTGTTTACTTTTTAAATATTACATGTGAATTGCTTAAAAAACACAATATGGAACTGTTGATTATGACTTTATCATTCAAATTTGCATATAAGTATCAGTAGCTATAGTGTTCCAAATAAGCATGAGCAAAAGACTATTTGATACAAGTATATGGAGCTCATGAGCAACTCAACATCTTCTAGGTAATAATATAGTAAAACAATTATATCCTCACAGATACAACCAAATGTCCTCTGTAAGAAGAGAGAACTATCATATCAAAGGAATAGAGATAGAAAATGGAACCTACAAAGCAATCTTAGTAAAATGTATATTTTTACACATTTATTTAAACTTATTTATTAAATTTCACCTAGGAGAATACTATAGCATCTCTCCTTATAAAAAATATATTTGTTAAATTAATTCTGAAATGTTTAATATGTTTTATTGTTATTTTGTGTTAGCTTTTAAAATTTTATTTTGAATTTGATTATTTAAAATACATAGGCAATATAATATCTACTTTACCATACTTGCTTATGATAGTTGTATTTTGGTATTTTGGGTTAAATTTTAGAGGGTTTAAATACATAAGGAAATAATTTCATTTTTAAGTAGAATATCATAGTTGAAAAATAATTTATTTAAAATCTCTTTCATAATTAAATGTAAATAGGTATTGTGGGCATCATGATTCTATGGCTGGATGTATATAAAGGCTCTCGTATTTTAAATTTTTTTTCTATGTGGAAGTTTAATTGTTATTTAGAGCTGGATAGGAAGTACTGATTTCAAGTTTTATCATATGCATATGTCAAGATGATCATGTAAATATATATATATTTGCATATAATGGATAAAATGAATATAAGTATCAATCATTTTGTATTGGACGAGTTTGATATGACAACCTCAGTGCCTTGGTGAAAATAAAAGGAAAACATTTGTATAATTATTTTAAGATATTATTATATTTTAATTTTTGTCTATCATGCAGCTTTTGTTACCTCTAATTAATGTTTTCTTTTTTAAAAATTTCATCTATAATTTAAACAGTTATGAGTTTTCAAGTTTATGATCTCTTTACAGAAAAATAGCTTGGTAGGCATTTGTTTAAGTAAACAGTCATTTTAAACAGTAGCTTTGCAATCATTTTGGAAAATTTAATTTTTAAAACAGCAAACAAGGAATACCAATTTTGAAAATTCCATCTAAACAAAATAATTTATTTGCTGACATGTCTTTAAAAGCAAAATGTTTCGGGCCTTTTTTTTTGCCTTTTAATTTGTGAAAAGCAAAGGCAATACAAAATTTGGTTAATAACAACTATAATTGTCTCTGTGTAGATAACAGCCTATAAATCATGTTACTTGTGAGTATCTTTGAGTAAATTATAATCATGTGTGCAATTGCAAAAGAAAAGAGAATAAACATGTAAGCATTTACTCAAATTGTATTTTTACTTTTTATTATTGAAGTATTTAGGTCATTTTAATCACTTTACTTATATGATAAATATTTAGAAATAATTTTATATCCATACTGAAACATGGTATCATATTTTCTCATTTTTATTTTAATTCATTAACATTATTGGAATTCAGTTCCCAAAACAGAGCCATTCTATACCTATTCTTTAAAATAAAGACATAAGTAGATATCATACTGATCAGTGCTCTTAATCCCTTAGCGTTTAATTTTTAAAAATGTTTTAATGACATATATTTCTTCCACAGCATGAAAGGAAAATTAACTAATGTTTATAAATTATAGCAATTTAACATTTTTAGAATGTTAGCAACTAAAGTGTAATTCTTTCCACTGCAGGGGAAGCAATGGTTTTCCATGAAACACTGAAGAAAAGGATATCCCTAGGTTATGAATAAACAAAATAACAGAAATCATAATGATTTAGCTTAATGCTTCATACAGCTAACTTCATGGGAAAAAAAAGAATAAGTTTGTATTATAAAACAAATAAATGGGCATTTAAAAGTTATTGGAATCTTAAATTCTCATTTTCCAGTCTAGTACATAAAGAGCTTAGAAATTTTCTCTGTTTCCTAATAGGTAAAAAGCTGACAAATCTGAAAAAAATCAACTCTTCCTTCGTTTCTCAAAAAAGTGAGATAATATAGCAAATTTCTACCTCCAAAATTGGAGAAACCAACAGATAATTACAACTTACCACAACTGCAAATTACCAAAGCAGAAACTTATGAGCAAAAGCCTCTCAGAAAGTAGTGCCAGGGTGTGAAAGCATAAACTGTAATCTACACATTGCAGGGGGCTTGATGAGGAAAAGCTTGAGAATTTAAAAATCCAGGCAGCTTTATTTATATAGGTCTGCACAATTGTGAGTTTTGCAGCTAGTAGCTGTACCATGTTCTCACTGTGATTGTGATAGAACAGCTCCTCCTTCATCCTGCAGGGAATGAGAAAAATAAAAACATTCTGAAACATGCCAGACATTTTGTTCTGCCTAATATTGTCTATTTCCAGAGAAAATATTTTATCTGAGTCTAAGCTATTAGGTTTTATTCAGAGCCTAACTATCCTGAAGTAAAGAAAATATTCATCTCTAGTCATCTTGTCCTTTATGTATGGAAAGCAGGATGAGCTGAGAGGCACTTCCGAATGCCACTCTTTCAGCACAGGTTCACAAAATGATTGAGAAATGTAAAGTTCTTCCTTGCTCCCACCACTTACTGTCATATTCCAAAAACGTATTTATTGAATTTCCTTTTATCTAATACATCTGACTATAAAATATACCTATAAGGCATACTACATGACAAAGACAAAGTTTGAACAGACAGAAAAGTGTCAGAACAAAATTGAGGTAAACAGGAATGTTGGCATTATCAAAATGGGAATTTATTGCAAGTATGGTTAATATCCTAAGGACTTTAAAGGATAAAGTAGAACAATATGCAAGAACAGATGAACAATGTAAACAAATAGATAAGTATTGCTAAATAATAAATGCTGGAGAATGTCTTTAACTAGATAATAATCTAGTTAAATAATCTAGTTAAATATCTAGTTAAATGTCTTTAACTAGATAATAATAAATTGGAATCTCTGAAATTGAAATATCTAAAAAAATTCTAAAATAAAAAACCAAGAGAAAAAAATACTAAAAAAGAGCATTTCAAGGCTGTGGGATAACTAAATAGTATAGCTTGTATAGTGAGAATATTGAAAGGGTGAAAAAATAAGAACCAAGAGAGAATATGTAAAGGTGCAAATTTCCAATGATGAATGTCATTATATTGTATACCTAAAATGTACCAATGATTAGAATGAATAATTGATGATGTAAAATAGGAAGAAAAGGTCCAAAGGGGTAGGGGTAGTGGGAGGGGCAGGGGAAAGGAAAGAAGGGAAAGGAAAAATGCTGAGAAATGGGAAAAATGGAAATAAAGTCTTTGTAAATAGAGAAGGGTGGAGGGCGTGAAGGGAGGGCTAGGAATGGGGAAAAAATAAGAACCAAGATGCATTATGTAAAGGTACAATTCCCAATGAGAAATGTAATTGTGTTGTATACTTACAATGTACTAATAAAAGAATTTAATACAAAAAAAAAAGAAAGGAGAACAAAGGAAAAGGCAAAGAAACAAATTAAAGCAATAATGACTGATAATTTCTCCATTTTTAACTTCGCACAACAAATGATAGTTCTAGGAAGCTCAGAGAATATCAAGCAGAATAAACTTTTAAAAAATTAAATAAATCTAAATACATTTCATTCAATCTTCAGAAAATCAATGATAAAGGAACAATGCTTTATCTATAGAAGAACAAAGAATTACTTCTGATTTCTCAGAGACCAAACAAAAAGAAAGTGGAGAAAATAATTTACACTGTTGAGTATAATACACCAATATTTAATTTTGTTCCCTACAAAATTATCCTTCAAAAGAGAAGGAAAAACAAAACTTTCTCAGACAGAACTTGAAGGAATTTGTTAACAGTACATTTGCTTACAATACATTTTTAAAGAAATTCTTCACAGAGAAGGAAATTATATTAGTAATTTAGATATACATAAAAGCAAGAGAATTAAAAAATGAATGAGTGAATATAAAATTTGTTTTATTCTTAGTTGATCTCATAGTTTACAGTTTGTTTGAATAGAAAATTAATGTTGAAAATAATAATAGCAACAATATGTCAGTTATATATCATTAGATGTAACTGAAATGAACAATAGCAAAGGGATGATTGTGATTACCAAATACTACCTGTGATTAGGCAGAGTGGTTTTTAAAAGTGGATTTTGTATAAATCAAGTTAGGAAAAACTAACACCTTGACAATATAGACTCTTATCCATGAATAGGAAGTCTCTCTATTGATTTAGCTCTTTGTATTTTTATCAGAGTTTGTAGTTTTCCTCATTCAGATATTTTATATATTTTGTTGATTTGTGTCTAAGTATACACTTACAAGTAATTCAAGTTGATTTTCAAATAGCATTATACCTCTTTACAGGTAGAGTGAGTATTTCATGATAATGAAATATTCTTGATCCCTCCTTCCCTTGGAGGAAACTTAAATACCTACTACTCAATGAAAAAAAAGTCAGTCTGAGAAAGCAAGATCCCAGATACATAACATTCTAGAAAAAATAAAATTATTCATATAGTAAATAGATCTACTTTCCCCAGGGATTAGGTAAAATGTAGGAGTGAATAAATAGAGCACAGACAGTTTTAAGACATTGAAACTACTCTGTATTAATCCAAATTGGTAGATACATGTTATTTCACATTATCTGAACCTATAAAATATACAACATTGAGAGTGAACTCTAATGTATTTCATGAACATTGGGAAATAATGTTGTGTCAGTGTAGTTTTCTTGATTGTAACAATTATGGCATGGTGGTAGGAAATGTTGGTGGAAAAACTATGGGAATGTGGGTATGGGAGATGTAAGAAAAACCTTTTTCCCTAAAGTTTAATTTTGTTGGAAATCTAACATGTTTTAAAAATAAAATTTATGGAAAAATGTATGCAATATATTATGTCTTTTTTCATGCTGTGGATCAGAAATTATCAGCATAGGGCAATTTTTCTCCTTACTCTGAATGGGCATTTGCCAATACCTGGGGGCATGTTGATTGTCACACTTGTAGAAGGTTCTGGAAATGTTTCTACTGGCATTCAGAGACTAGAGTCAGGGAGATTGCTGAGCAACCATAATGGGTAGGATAGACTTGTATTACAAGTATTATCCATCCTGAAATGTCCAGTATGCCAAGGTGAGAAATATTGCCCTGGACCATCCTAACTGAATACCCAAATACAAATAAACAATGTTTCAACTACCTTTAAAAATATCTTTTAAAAACTGTGTTCGTTATTAATAGGAGCATGTGTTAATGTTGCTCTCCAAAATGGTATGTGAAATATGTTATTATAAATACTAAATTGTACATAGTATATCATAACTTGAATTTACATAAAAGTTAATAAAAATTCATTTGCCAAGCTCATCCTGACTATACAAGTCCTCAACAACCAAAAAGTAACTCACCCAAAAATAATTTAACAGACATAAAAGCAACTTGACTTAAGCTTCTCAGGTCTAATTCCTATGCTCACCTGTTCCACTGCAGAGGATACTGGGTGCCCACCCTCCTGCTCAGTGTCCATCTCTGTTGTTGTTGTATATGGCCACTGTCTTCCGAGTGGTACAAATGAGGAAATCGAGGCTTCCGGGTAAGAGATCTAAAAGCCAGAGATAAGCACATAGAGTGCAGTACTAGAAATCTGTATAAGAATTGAATCGTATTTAGACGTGCCACAAAAAGTTGTAAGAGTTGTGTCAGAAGTAAAAAAAAATAAGGCTAATAAAATATCCTCAGGGTTTGGCTTTATAAATCATATTTAGTCTCAAATTTATAACTTTGCCATGTAATTGCTGTTAACATTCAACTGAGAATATAATGATATGAAAAGTTCCTAAAAATTGCATGTAAAACTTCTATTTCTCAACCATGAAAAGAAATAGCTTCCTTTCTCTCATTCTTTTTCTCCTTTTTAGCTCCCTAGAAGAGAAAACAGTATTATAAAATGTTTGCCCCAAATGTCACAAACAATACTGTACATTGATTTGTCACATATCACTTAAGGAAAGAATTTATGTATCAAATTTAGGAAAGCATTCTCTTCATGGGGAATAATTATACACAGTTTTATTTTTAAAATGTCTGTAATTACTGACGGAAATTTGTGGACAGGAGAATAGACCAGTCTAATTTTAAAAAAATACTGTAATAATGATGCCTGGCAGCATCTGCTGAAAGGCAATTCAATACCCATGATGGACTGGTTGGCTGAAGTTCAAACAGTAGGAACCGGCCAGGATTTTGGATCTATTGTGAAATCACACATACTCACTTAAGTTCAAAAAATTTATGATAGCCATTATTCAAACAAATCTTCTTTGTTTATAAAACAAAACAAAACAATGTGATGAGGAGCTAGATTGTTTGAAGATCTGAAGCATCAACAAACAAAAAAATGTTCTAGAATTTTTGGAGAATGCTTGGAGATTTTTTTTATGCTCCAAGGTTATAAAATTGGGATACTTTATTTTGCTATCATCAGAAAATTCAGACTATGCAGGCAACACATAGATCTTATCACTGAAATATGAAATTAATATTCTACAAGTCTATTGGCTCAATCTCTTGCAATTTAGATGGTATAAACCCATTACTTTTAGAGAACTGAACATTTGAAGATTGAAATGGAAAGCAACCAGGGAAACCTGATCCTACAAGTCTATATAAACAAACTTTCAGTTTACCCATGTAGAATTGTGAGATTTAGCAAATAAAAATACAGGATATTCAGTAAAATTTGAATGTCAGGAATTGAAACAAAACATCTACAATATGAGAAGTTAGTATAAATATGTCCTATACAATGAATGAACCAAAGAAACATGTTTGATGTTACTTTTACTTAATTGATTATCCCATATCTTGTCTGGCACTATTACCTTCTCCTACATCTTTGCATCCATTCTTGGAAACATATCAGTCTATTCTCCCATGCAACAGAAAACTGAAAAAAATATAAATAAACAAGCATGCATTTTATCATATTTCTACTTTTCAATAAATTTTGAAGATTTGGGAAAGGAACAGACAGAAAATTCATAGAAGAACAGTATTAAGTAGAACTTTTAAGTAAAGCAAGTAATAAAGAATAGAAATATATACTCCCCATGCTTAAAGATTTATTTGAAAATACCAATTGCTATGATTTCTCAAAATTCTTTTTTTTTACATTTCTTTGGGGTATTTTATAATTTGCCTCTAGACAGTCTCCAGTCTCATGTGTTGAATGAAGTCTTGGTCTGCAGTGCAGCAATGTTCAAAGGTGGGACTTTTGGAAGGTAATTGGATCATAATGGATCTAACTTCATCAACTGATCATTTGATAGTATTGTTGTGATGTGAAGAAAACTTGGGTGGTGTGGTCTAGATGAAGGGTGTGGCTCCTGGGGCCACTTTAGGGCAATATCTTGTGCCCTGCTCTTTCCAATCTGCTCTTAATCTCCTGTGGTTTAGCTTGTCATAGCTAAGCCCTGTCATTAGCTCCTTGTCATAGTTATGGGAAGTGATCTTAAAGTAATTTTCTTTTTTTTTAAGCATAAATGAATGTCAAACTTAAAAGAACAATTAAAATACTTGTGAAGTATTTAATTGAAAAAACACACCTGAAGTAAACAAAATTAATTTTAAAGTTAGTTCATTTTTAATATTAATTCCATCTTTTGGAGAGAAGAGTAAAAAATCTCTATTATTCATTTGCTATTAAAAGTGTTTCTAAAAATATATATGTACCCACTAGCTCCTAAGCCACTTGATTTAACGATTCAATTTGAGTTTAGACTCATGACAACAATTGCAAAATCATATTAAATTTATTTAAATAACTGCCAGTTGGTTTCCATAAACGTTATAATGGTGCTAATTACTCACCCTTCCATTGGGTTCTAATCAATTCACAATAGCTCCACTGGGATAAAGTTATTAGGTTTATAAATTATCTATGTTCTCTCTCTTTTTTTTCCCCCAATGAAGTGTTTCTGTTAACTGAATCGAAAGATATTATACAGGCCTAAGGTCAAATGAGCTTTTCATTTTCCCCTCCGATGAACTGAAGGCAGTTGTACCCACATAGCTGTCTTACCACCCCACCACAGGCTGAGATGACAGTTTCCTCTGGAGGCACTCAAGCAGTAGTTGTGAATAACTGCACAAAGGCTGGTACCTTTTAAAATTCCCTGATAAGGTGAGGGTGCTGGCAGGAATTATTCTATTGCAGATGAATAATAAAAGGCCAGACTGACATGTATAGCCCTTATGTTTTATCTTTTCAGGAACTCAACCGACATTTTTTTTTGTTTCTTATGATACTCACTCCATTTTTCCAAACATTGTTCAGTGTGATGACTAAACTAACACACAAGGACACATCTGTTAAAGTGAGGTTGCAAATGAAATAGCAGAACCCTTTTAATAATGTATTTACGAATACAAACTTAAAGAGCACATGTTTACTCTTACAGGAGAAACCTAAAGTATAAATAATTTAAGAGGCAAAACAAAAATTAGATAATTGAAACTGGGGGGATAGATATTTTTGCAAATGGTAGGGGGATCTAGAAATAGAGGGAGGGAGAGAGAGGAGTGGAGAAAGGGAAGTAAAAATAATGAGGATGTGTTATGTACAAATAGCAACTCCCCATGATGAATGTGATCATAATATGTAGCAAATACATACTAATACAAATGTCTAAAAATACAAAAAGGAAAAACTTTAAAAATATAACAATAAAATTATTGATTCCCCTACTGCAGAGAGGCAAACGGAAATGTAGAGGTTTGAAAAGTTTAGACATTGGCCAGCTTCCTTATTCTTGCCCTGTACTGGACCATGCTAATGGGATCTATCTGCTGATGAATTGCTTCATTTTATATTTTCTGTACTTGGCCCACTATATTAAGGCTGAAGTCAAAGGTTTGTTTAAGCATCAGCTGAGATCAAATGGTAGGCAATCATTTCTTGGTGTTACAAACTTTGGGAAACATTTTCACTTGTGTTTCACTTTGGTTCTACTTCCATACTAGTACAGCTTTCCTATTTTCTAGTTGTAGAATGAGAATAAATTCTTAATTGTTTTGTGTTCTTCACCTTTTAATATATTACCATCCTTTTTTCAGTTTTAGATTACACAAATATATAATACCATTAAGTTTCTTTTATAATCAAAAGAATTGATTTTATTGATTTTTCTTGTGGCATTTTGCAATTAACAAGATCTTAGACCTCAATAAATATGGTAGCCTATGTGAGGCAGCTCTCATTATCGATAGATATGTTTCTTTTTTTAATATATCCTTTTATTGGTACATTTTAGGTGTACAATATAATGACATTCATCACTGGAGATATGCACCTTTACATACTCTCTTGTGATTCTTATTTTTTCCCCATTCCCCTGCCCTCCTTCAACCCCTCCATCCCTCCCTATTTACAAAGACTTTGTTTCCATTTTTTTCATTTTCTCATATTAATTCCATTCCCTTTTTTCCTTTCCCCTACCCCTCCCACTTCCCCTTCCCCTTTGCCTCTTTTCTTCCTATTTCACATTATCTATTATACCTTTTAGTCCTTATTTACACTTTCAGTTTCTCACACTAGAAAAACTTCAGTATTTACACATGTGTGTCCTATTTATTTCACTTCAGAGTATCACCTGAATGTGCATCCATTTAACAATAAATGTCTCTAATTTCTCATTTTTGATGGCTGAATAGTACTCCATTTTATAAAAAAGAAAAAACAGACTTTCTTTATCCAGTCTCCAGTTGTTGGGCATTTGGGCTGCTTCCAAGTTTTAGCTATTACAAACTTTGCTGCTATGAACATGAATGCGCATATATCACTGTGGTATGATTCTTTTAATTCTTTGGGGAAGATCCCCAGCAGTGGAATAGCGGGGTCAAATGGGACTTCCAGTCCTAGTTCTTTGAGGTATCTCCATACTGATTTCCACAGTGCTTGCACCATTCTACACTCCTACCAGCAGTGGAGCAGTGTTCTTTCCCCACAGCCCCGCCAGCATTTGTTATTGGTTGATTTCATGACAGCAGCCATTCTTTTTGGAGTGAGGTGGAATCTCAGCGTTGTTTTCGTTTGGAGTGAGGTGGAATCTCAGCCTTGTTTTCATTTGTTTTCATCCCTGGTCATCTCGAATGACAAGGGATGTTGAACATTTTTTCTTTTTTTTTTTTTTTTTTTTTTTCGGTACCGGGCATCGAACTCGGGTCCTTGTGCTTGCGCAGCAGGCGGTGAAATTTTTTCATGTTTATTTTCTATTTCTACTTCTTTTTGTGAGACATGTCTGTTCATTTCAGATGCCCATTTTTGGATTGCGTCTTTAAATTTGAGAGGTCTGATTTTTTTATATTCTTTATAGATTCGAGATAGTAGACATTTGTCTGAGGGACCGCTGGTGAAAATTTTTTGTGGGTTGTCTCTTCACAGTGCTGGTGGTTTCTCTTGCTGTGCAGAAGCTTTTTAGTAAGAATAGATCCCACTTGTTGATTATTTGTGCTAGCTCACAGGTAACTGAGGTTTTGTTCATAAAGTCTTTTCCTACACCAATGTCTTCAAGATCTAAATATTAAAACAGAAATGCTGAACCGGCTAAAACAGAGGTTGGATAAATATGTTTCTTTTACTACTCTTATTGGTATCCTGATGTTTTACAAGTCCTTCAAAATTTTATGATTCTCTCAATTAATACTTAGCTTCTGGTGCCATTTTGTGGGCTTGTGTATATTTTCTGGTTTTTAGGGACTTTAATTGTATTAGTTTTCTCCTTTTTAGGACAAAATAACATAACACCTGTGTCTTAAAAGAACAGATTTTTTTTTTTTTTTTTTTTTGCTGGCAGCTTCAGAAGTTTCAGTCTATGACATGGGTTGAATTCAAGGCAAAAACCTTGTGGTAAAAGGGCCTGGTGGAGAAAAGCTGTTTATTCCTGGCATCCAGGAATCAGAGAGTAGGGAAACAGCACTAGAAAGGAAAGGAGCAAGGATCAAGGTTTTAACTCTCTAGATCCATTGCTCTAAATAGGTGCCATCTTATAACAGCCCATTCAGCTGTGAATTCATCAATGAGTTTAGTGTCCTAACAATCCAGCCACCTCTCCAGGAGATTCTAAATGCAGTCAATTTGACAATTGAGCTTAATAAGCACATTAAAGAACATCTGGGGAGGGAATCTTCAGTGGTTTAATTATTCTTCCAAATTTATCCAGTTAATGAAAAAAATTTTTAGTTCATATCCTTCCCTATTTAATAGTACATGAATACAAAATGGCACAGAATGCTGTTGAGCTTCAGTGCTACAGAAGAGCCAGAGAGAAAGCGAGAGAATATGATTAGTAGAAGGAATGTTAAAATACCTTTAAAAGATTAAGAAATCTTAAAACCTCAGAGAGTATCTTACACTTTTAAAGTGAATTACTGGATCTAATCTTTTAAAGATTGTCTAAATGTTGGCATAAATGATATAAAACTATAAATATGGGGCAGGGGACTTAGCACAGTGGTTTCGCTGCCTTCTGCGCAAGCGCAAGGATCCAAGTTCCATCCCCAGTACCAAAAATCAACCCCCCCCCAAAAAAAACTATAAATATGGATATCAGTGAAGCTATTGTGTCAGTTTTTCATTTTTTTCTGCAGTACATAGGAACATACAACTAAGTAATAATAAACTCTAACAAAATTTTACTATGTGTGTTATAATAATGTTTTTTAAAATTCACAAATCTATAAGAAAAATACAATTTTGTCTAAAATCCAAAGGAAAAAAAGATTCCAGAATCATTTTATCTAAGCCCGTTTATAGCATATTTGTAATACGCTTGTTATACATTGAAAATTTAGCTGAAGAATTTGTTTTTTCAATGAATTTTACTACTATTGCTTTTACTTAATTATGCATGAACTATTAATGTTACAAAAATAATTTAAAGTGGCTAATAAGAAAGTACACTTTGTGCTGATGTATTTGTTATGAAGGTAAATTAAGTATAGAAGATTAAATAAAAGAAAACATTTCATGGAAACTATATTATGTTCATTTTCTAACCTTGAAATTTGAAAACACTGTAGATGTACTAAGTTTGATTGTACAAATAGAGATGGGTAACAGAAATAAAGAATGAGATAGGTTATATTTTCACATTTAGGAACTGAAACACTAATAATTTTTATTTACTAAGCAGTAACAGTTAATATGAATTATATTGTCTTGTACAAAATATCTTCAAATTGACGTGCTATAGTTTATGCATGAATGGACAAAAATAAATATATTCATTTAAAATTTAAGTGAATTTTAAAATCTTTTAAATAAAATGATATTAATATACTATTAGTAATCTTAGCTTTCCTAGTCGTTAATATTGATAGCTAATAGAAAATATAGGCGAAAATATATAGGTCAATATTTGAACATATATTTAATTAGAATATATGTTAAAGTGCTTTTTCTCAATGTAAGTCCTGTCTTCAAAGGAAAATACAATTTTAACAGGATTAGAATAAATTAGGTTATGTCTAAAAAAATAGCCATGAAGCGGGGCGAGAAATGGGGGAAGCTCTGCATGTAGGCTATTAGAATCTCAGTATGTTGTCCATTATTCTAATATGTATATCATTCAGAAACCTAAATAAAGAAGAAAATTCTTTTCTGTAAATTGAACACTGTAAACACACACAGAGCATGTAATTAATGTGAAAATGGAAGGATGCATTCATTAAGCATTTTGGTAGTATAATAAAAATATTATTCTTGCTCACAGAAATATTAATGCAAAAGTAAGTTCCATGTAACTTCTGTAGGGAAATGGAATATTAGCATTTAGAATTAATTAAACACTTATTTTTGTTGTTGCATCAATTAAAATATATACAGAAACAACTTTAATGTGGAGAGCGGTGTTAGCTGTGGAGAGCAGTGTTAGCTATAGAGGATCCATGTTTAATCTTACCCTCCATAATATAGAGCAAGGAGACTATGTTATAAGGAACCACATACTTGCCGAATTAGATTGCCCTGGAACGTGATGAACGTTCTGTAAGCCCGAGAAACAAGGAAGCCCATGAGGGTGGGGAATTCCCAAAGAACTGGTAAACAACGAAGCAGGTGTTTTGGATAAAGGTCATGGTTAATGACCTAACTCACTGAGTGTATAAAAGAGAGGTGAAAATAAACTTGCTTGCTCGGTCTTGGGAGCCCTCCCGACTCTATCTCTGCGTCTTTCTTTAAGGCTTGGTCTTTGTGGGCCCTCCCGTCTCTCTGTTTCTTCTTTCTCAATCCTCACGTCCCCACTCAGATCTTGTTCGACAGGTTGCGGCCGGACCGCGACACTTTAAGCTAAATCTTTACTTTTGCCAACAAAATTTTCAAGCTAATATAAGAGAAATAAAATATTTTTAAAGATGTAGTTAGGTCTTCATCAATAATTACCTTTTATTCCTAAAGATTAGCTTGTGGCCACATTAATTTGACATCTGACCTCACCTAGCTGTTAAACTGGTGGAAAAATCACACAGCCTTATGGTCACCCACCTATGGATCATCATCCTGGTTTATACCCATCTATGAATAAACTTTCATCTGTCACCTAGCCATTCAAGCTAAATGCTGGAGCTGGTAGTAGGCATTACTATTCTATCTCTTTTTCTTGGCAAACAACATATACTTGTGCTCACATTTCATTGGTTAAAACAAATTACCTGTCCAGGCCTCACTTTAAAGCATGCACCTGGATTGGTGTTTGACTCTCCATATTCCCTAATCTTGGCTCAGTACATTTCCTTAAATTATTTTTTAAAAGGGCTAATCCTGTCTCTCTCACTATAATACCCTGGAGATTGTTTAAAATGATATTAAATCAGATGACGATCAATTTGGAGACAAGTGATAATTGTACTAGACTTCCAAAAGTAGTACATGTCATATTTGTTTATACAGGTTTTTTACACTGTGTCTCAATCATGATTTATACATTTCTTATAGTTTGCACATGGTTTATTAGATTTATTATTAATATTTGTTACTATTGACCTTTTAAAACTAACATTTGCTGAATTTCTGCTCCTAAAATATAGAAATAAAATATTTATTGACTGAACCTGTATTCGACATCTTTGTAAATTCACTTAGTAATTCTAATAGAACTGCAGCTTTTAGATTTGCTGCACATTCAATCATGAGAACCTTATATACGCCCTTTCAGTGTTCTTAATTTATTTTTAATTGCTTTATTTTGCCCTCAGATAATGGGAAATAGTGTAACCCCTATGAATTAGAAAACTTACACAGGATGTAATAACACATAGTGAGAAGAGTTCTTTCCTGGAACTTATGGTTCAGCTGTAGCTCCTGGCACCTGCACAAAACTGAAAGTTGATTTTAGCCTTATACGTCTCACTGTCTTATCTTTAAAATAATGTTAGGTTAGTTTAAAAGACTTCTCTTTATTCTCAAATATAAAATTTTATTCTTTTAATCTGTGCCTTGTTTTCATGGGATTTAATATTTTATTTTTATAAAATATCTTAATATCTCTTACAATCTAACTTTAAAAGAGATGTATTTACTGAAGTCATGAGGAGTAAAACCAAAAGAAGTATATTAATTTAAATCATCTCAACATTTTTATTTCCTTGTTGAACTTACCCTTTTAGGTCACACAAAATATTTTTATACTAAAATCTTTCAATGGATAATATTATTTTCTATTCTTAGTTTCATTAATATTTCTCATGAATATTTTTACACAAGTATATATAATGGTGTTTCAAATCCATGGAGACAGTCTGTAGAGTCAAATTCAGTTTCCTTAAAATATTGAAACCTAAATGGATAGCACTTACTGAAAATAAGCCTGACATCACCACCCCATTCCACACACCAAATGTCACTGAATACCCTCCACTCCCTGCCAAGATGTAATTTAAATCAGTGACCTAGAAATAAAAGACTACATCTACCATTACCAATCAATCCCCTGAGCCATTCAGTCTCCACTCAGTAATATTTTAATAAATCATTTCCGTTTTTATTGATGAGCTATTAATGCAAATTGTAGGTAAAAGGACAGCTGAATTTTATTAGCAAAGACATGAATATATAATATGCTACACCAAAAATTTCTTGCTCTATGCTCAATATGTTACTGTGTAACTCATTCAACAGGAGAAATGAAAATCAGTAATTTTATAGAACTTTACAGATTAATGTTTTTAAATCTTTTTTGATGTCTTGCATTGTTTCTAAACAACTATGTCATACCATTTTTAGAATATTTTTTCCATTCTGAGAGTATTTATTTATTTTAATTTGTATTACTATATGTTTGGAGTACATAATGATTATATTCATCATGGGGATTTGATATATATACACAACACATTGTAAGTTTTTTTAAAAATTAATTAACAAGAGGTAGTTCAAATGATATATAGAGTTTTAACTTTTTTAATGTTTTCGAAATGCTAGTTCATTGAAATTTGTGGGGTTGAAGTTTACAGTTCTGTTGTTTTAAATCCATATCAACAGATTAATTCTGTCTGCTCCCTTTCTTTAATCTTTATCAATTCTCCTGTATTAGTAGTATCATTTATATTATTAAAACAGTGAAAACAATTAACAACCACTGATTTAGAGGTTTGGAAATAGTTGCTATCATATTAAATATCTCTTTAAATCATGTTATAACCTTGTCATTTGTAACACATAAACACACAACTTTAATCATTCACTCTATGTAATTTTAGCTATTTAATGAATTATAAAATGCTGAAAATAAAAAAAAGGCAAAATCAAAGGTCTAATGAATATATTAAGAAGTGTTCTTTTCCTCTCAAATGTTATATTAGCAATCTTCATTTTCTCAATGCTATCAAAATCAAACACTAATCATCCTATTTAAGTATACAGAAAAGAAAATACAAATGTTACTTTCTTCTTAGTTGCAGAAAGCTATTCTAATTCAATTAATTCAATTTTTACTCTAATTCAATTTTTAGAGTCTGGAGCAACATTAATAGGAGTTATGTTCAAAACATTTCCTTGATGAAAAAGATTTAGAAATGTTCATAATTAATTTACTTACAAGTGTTTCCAGTACAGCTATGTGCCACTTAACTAGTGGGATATATTTTTGAGAAATACACTTATGTTCTTGTATGAAAAATACACTTACATCATATCGTGCACTTACACAAACTAAGATAACGAAGACCTCATAGGTACCAGTGATGCATACACTGTGTGATTGATAGCAATATCTTAATGTAGTACATGACTGCATAAAACATCTGAGAAACACTACAATATATAACCTAACTTGATTTTTTTTTTTTTTTTGGTACTGGGGATCGAACTCGGGTCCTTGCACTTGCGCAGCAGGCGGTGAAACCACTGAGCTAAATCATGAGCCCCTTGATTTTATAATTTCTAGGCTTTCTGAAACATAAAGTCATTTTCTTTCTTCAAAACTGACAGTAATATGTGGGTACTGTTCTATCGAACAACAGACGCCCTGAACTACACATTTTGGAGATGGTTTCTAGAACTTTTTCTTTCCATTGTTTTTTAATATTTTATCTCACTTAATGTCTTTATCAAAAATAGAATATTAACATACATAGAATCTGTTTTATTCTATTGAATTTGTTAAAATTCAAAATAAGAGATCTTATTCCAGATTTACTGGTTGAAAATTTTAGATCTACTGAGTCATGAGTTCTAGAAATGAGACCTAGTGATTGATGCTTATAGACTTCCAGATTATTCTGATATAAGCTAAACTTTGAGAATCATTGTTTAACGGTTAGTTTGCATTTCATTTGGAAGTAATAATTTTAACGTACACTTCTCATATTCAAGCCAAGAAAATGAGAATTTGGAGCACTGAAAAAGTATTGGTTACAAGTAAGACTTACAAACTTCCAAAGCAATCATCTTTCACTGTAACAATGAGAATCACCAGCAGTCATGATACTTACATTGGGTGTGAAGATGCCAATGTCTTACAGACTAAAGACTCATTAAATGATGGAGGAGATGGGATCTGGACACACAGACAAGCCACAGAAGTAGGAAATTCACAGTGCATCCAGCAAATAAATCAAACAGATGTGTTCTGAAAGAATGTCTTAGAATTAGCTAAATCTCACTGGTATATTAGGGTGATAGGAACTGGGTTATCACTCCTGCAAACTGTACTCAGTACTCCTTTCAACCCTGCAGCCTAACCTTGTTCTTTTCTTTTCCTTTTCCTCCTCCTCCTCCTTCTCCTCTTTTTCCTTTCTCTTCTTTTATTCTTCCTACTCCTCCCTCTCAATTTGCTTTTCTAAAGCTTCATGGCTAGTGCTGGTGAATTTTTACCATTACAAAAGCTAAATAACAAGAGCTGTCTCTTAAACTGTCTAAAACTCATCATTTTCACAGTTCCTCTACCTCCAAGAAAACAGTGGTGAATCTGCTGTATGTGTGTCATACATAAAATTTAGGACCGTTTTACTTTCACAAAAGGCAAACTCCTATCATGGAGAGAATTAGCCTCATAAAAATTTTACTTAAAATAGGAAAATTAGTAATTAAGTGTGGTGAGGGCAGATAAAGTTGGAGGGATATAGCATGGCAACACAAATATCTTCGAAATAGATCTGAGAAGATTTTGGTTGCCAATATTTACCTGGCCAACAAGATACTATGAATTTGCAGACCCACTCAAGATACCTTCTCACTTTAGATTTTGTTTAAATCTTAAGGAAAATTACACTTGGCATGGATTTCTTTATTAAGCAACTATGTCTCCTTTCCAAGGACAGCATACAGATGTCTGATAGAAAGCACTGCACTAAGAATCTGTCAGAGATGCTCACTCCTTCCTGTAGCCAGTGATGGCAAGAAAAGTATGCAATGCTGGTGCTTCTGCCAGCCACTTGATGTATCAAATACTGTAGCCAACAGGAGACACAGAAGCAGAACATCACAGATCATCAGCCTAGGTGGGGTTCAGTGAAAAAAGTGAGCAATTATGGATGAGATAACAAAACAAAAATATCAGCTAGAAAACAGAGACCGAGGTGTCAAATATGCTTGAATGAATTTGCTACAGTAACATTGTCATATTGTGTGGATGGATCTATATTTAATATATTTAATATATTTCACTTTTCAGCAGTAGTTATTCATGGTAAGTACTGTTTCCTGATGTTCAGTGCATAATATCAACAGAGACAAAAGGAAGGTATTTCAATTATTAAAAATAAGCTATAAGTGAATGTACTCTCAATATAAATTCATTACTTCTAGTTTTTTGGCAATTATAAATAAAGCTGCTATAAAGGTTTGCATGCATATTTTTCTGTGCATCTATGTCTATGAAAATCAATTGAGCAAATATTTAGAACCATAGTTGCGGAATATTATAGTGAGACTATCTTTGCAAGAAGCTAAGGAATTGTCTTCCAAAATATACCACTGTGACAAGAGATTCTTACCATGCATTAATTTAAGAGTGGGAATCATCACCAGGAACTCATGTAGATCTCAATGTAGATAGTTATAATTATATTTGTGGATATGGGGAAATACACAGCTTGGAATAGACACATATATTGTTTGCTGAAAGGAACATGGAGCAATAACACACTGGTAGCCACAAACATATCTCGTGCCCACATCTTGGTTTCTACTGTCACTCTTCTCTCAAAGGACTCAGAACTCCTTGAGAAATGGTTAATTCGAAGGCTATTAATTGACTTTAACTTTTTTATCACAGTGAATTAGGTTCTAAAAATTTAAATGTGTCAGATTTAAACCATAAATTAAATCCTGCTGGTGATTTGTCATGTCTAAACTTATGTCATTCAAATTAAAATAAATCAACAATAGTCCATAGTCTTGACCTCTGACCATGCAACTCTTTTGAATCATTGTTGAAAGACAGTTACCATCAGCTTCTTCGTACTCCAACCTGTTTTCTCTTCAAGTAACACTTGCAGAAGCTGCTGTCAACTTAGAGCAGTAATCTATTTGAGAAGTTTGAACAATATGCAAACCTGGTAAGCAGAATATAAGCCAAGTAGCAAATGGTCTGTGTTTAACTCAATGACGTACAAAAACCAATTAATTTCTGGATTTAATAAATTCTCACAGAGTGAATGGAGGGTAAAATCTAAAACATTAACTGAAAACTAAGGAAGAATTATCCTAAATAATAAGGATGTTAGTGTGTTTAAAGATGTAATATGATTCCAAAGCAAATATATTTTATTTTCATCTAAATTTTACTTTGATATTATAGTATTTTATGGGGTTATCTAATATGACATTTATTACCTAATTTTATTAATGTTTACTTGGCTTAATCTCTTAACACTTTCTTGATTAACAAATCTTAAAATGTAGCATTTATAGTTATCTTTGAAAGCGCACTTCTTTTTTACATTTCATTTTTAGTCAGCTCTTAATGTGCACTATAAAAATACTCATATTTCAAGTATTTCTAATGGAGTTATCCTAAGTAGAGTTATTCCTCTCTTGAGGATTATAACACTATTTAATTTAATTAAACTCATCAAGTTAAAGGGAATAGTGGTATAAGCCCTAGAGTAATGTATATTGCAGTTATGGAACTGGTTCTGAAGTGCTTACATATTACATTTGATGTATTTTCAGATCTTACATGGTAATAGAATATTCAATTATAGGAGAGGAAAAGAATGCTGGAAGTTTGAGAAATTTTAGATAATTGAAAAAGTACTTTGAGCTAAAAACAAATTATTTTCAGTCATTGTTTTAGTGCCCTAAATTATGACTACATTATACAGATAAATACACGGAAAAATGAATTTATAATATTGAAAAAATAATTTCAAATTGTTGAGTTAGGTATATTTTCTTTAGTTTAAGATATAGTATAAAGGCACATTGTCTTCTGCTTAAGAGCTAAAAAAACAAAATGGTGTGGAAGAAAATGTGTAGATCTTGTTGTATGTTATATTAAGTAAGAATAAAATAACATATCTGCTTGAACAATGCTAAACATACCAAAGACATTGCAGCTCTTACATTATTCTCTCTACAAATTTTGGAAATCTAAATTAGTTTAAATGCTGTTACCTTGCTTGTGTTTAGGGCATAATTTTGTTTTTCCTTGAATATGAATGTCTGCAGAAACTATCTGTGAAATTATTCTATCCCCTAAGATAGGTACTCTAAACTGTCACTTTAATTTATGGATAAATATAAAAGCATATGTTCCAGTGCAACTCCATTTTATACATTCTTCTCCCAATAATGTAACCATTCTTGAGTATAAAAAAATTATAAGTTGTATAAATATCAGTTCTAATAAACATACAATCTTCAGGGAAATTGTACTAGATTATAAATATGAAGACCAGTTTTTCTAGCCTGATTTCAACCATAACTACCTATAGATTTTAGGAAAAGGTATTAAATTTTCAGCTTCAATTTCTTCAAATGTTGAATGATCAGGGGAAAAATAATTTGAAGATAAAAAAATGGCAAAGGTGAGAAAAATGATTACCAAGCATTCTAAGAAATGAAAAAGAAGAGAATAAAATTAAACTTAATTTCTTCATTATGACATAGTAATAGAATATATACTAATTTGATGTAACCTTAAAGATTTTAGGTCATTTGCAAAATGTTTAGATTCATTTTTTGTTATGTTGTCATGATGCCTGTGACATAACCAAAGGAGAAATGTATTATATTCATTCTAGAAAAAAGGTTTATATATCTTTGAAAAAGTTAAGCTATAAATTAAATTCTAGAGACTGGAGATCTCTAGATCTTATAGGACAAAGGTTTTTGATTTGCTCTTTCCCACCATCTAATTAAGCTACTGTAATTGAAGATCTGTGTGGTTTACCCACACAGGCAGAGAACAGTCTTTCTCTATTTCCATGGCTAAAGTACTTAAACCTGCCTATTGCAGACAGTACAGATGAATCTTTTTACACTGTAACAATGAATGTAGCCTGCCTATTGCAAAGGTAAGAATAGATTTCTGAGGCAGCCATGTATCTGTCACCCTAGCACCTTAAAAACAGGATCCCCCTTTGAAATGACGGGCCCTGCAATAGCCTAGATAGAAAATAAATTGGTGGAATTGGTATCAAGCAGTAGCACATAGATCAAAAGTTAAAGGAGGGTTAGAAAGCTTGGCAATCCCAATGAGATTATAAAGCCGTTACAATAAAAATGAAAGAGCACATGGAAAGACACATGGTTACTGGCAAATAATGGGATATTGATCTTTGAGACTCAGAAATGATTACTGTATCAGTCTGGACACACCCATATCACAGAGCACAGTGGTTTCTGTGCCTCAGGCCATGAAAAGAAGTGAAACTGGGATTTCCTTTCTTTTTTTTTTTTATTGTGTTTGTGTGTATATATCTGTTTTTCTATTGTAGGTGATGAGTTTTAATTATTTGTAAATGCTATGTTTAATTAGCCTTTACATGAAATTGGTAGGTGCACATAATATGAGAATGAAATTGATAACTTCTGTGTCCAGTTACCCAGGATTGGAATTTTCATTTCTATTTAATCAACTGCCAAGTCCTCTGGATTATGATTCCAAAATGTCCCTGGAATCTCTTTACTTTTCCTCAATTTCAAAGCCAATTTCAGTCATATCTGACTTAGATAAGTATCTTCCTAACTGCCTTACCTGTATTTGATCTTGCACTCATTTACTTACTTGTTCTATATGGAGTAAGTACCTTAAAAAAATGAAAGAAAGACTTTAACCTCTTTACTGCTTTAAAATCTTTCTTAGTATAACTACACACTCATCTGCAGGAATTCACAAGGTCTTTTCTTCCAGCCTGTCTGATCTTCCTTTTCCCAGTCACTGTCCTTGGATTCTCTAGGTTCTAAACACCTGGTTTTTCCTGAGCATGGAAATTTTTTCCTTTTTCTTTTTTTAATGTGATGCATCCTATCAACCTTTACTGGAGATCCCTGCAGTTAGGTTCCAGTATCCTGCCCAGTATAGGATGCAGGCCTGAGAAAAAAATACACTAAAAGACAAAACTAAGAGAGAGAAAGCCGGATGCCACAACAACTAATGTGGGTAAAACCAACAAAGATCCTGGGCAGTCCCAGGAACTGACTTTTATTGCCAATCAATTGGGATAAAGGGAAGTTACAGGCAAGGGTACCTGGTTTCTGTGGAAATTAATGTAAACAAGGCTCATAAAGGACAAGACAAAGCATTCTCAAATTAGGAACACAATAGACAAAATATATGGTTTTATTACAACATTGTCCTTCTAGTCAGAAGGTTTTAGTTGTGGGAACAGAATTTGAGTTTGAGTTACTCTGACCTTGGCATATAGGCTTCAGCCAGATTCACTTTTATAAACAAGTCAATTGTGGGGTTAACTCTTCACAGCCTGTTTGGGCATAATCAATATTACAGTCCCCTGTGACTTTAAAATATCCAACCATCCTCGTGGAACACCCCGGGAACTGGACTGATTAGCTAAACTTCTTCCTCCTACCCCCAAAAGGAACCTGTCTGTTCCCTTTCATAAAAATACCTATGAGATATTTTGGAGAATAAGCACTGTTTACTATCAGTGTTGTTTCTCCCTCTATATAATTTACTCTTTGGATAAGTGAAATTTTTTACATGAGATTATATTGTTTTTATTTCTCAATATAGCTTTGTAACAGAATTATCACTGATCTCACTTCTGCCTATTATTTTTAAATAAATATACTTTTGCATTTTAAATCCTCAAGAAGAGTTCTGAATGTTTTAAAATTCCAATAAAAATTCTATTTGATTATTATGCTAATCAAGATAATTTTAAATGTACCTAATTATAACTTGGTGAAAATCTTTATAATGTCATGTATTTTTCACATTCCAAGCCATGGAGTATTTTTTATTTATTCATTTTCTTTTATATTTTATGTAAAGATTTTCCTTATTCTATAGATTTGGTCATTTCTCATTAAAGGAAATTCTGAAATAGTTAATATATTTTCTTACTAATATAAGATAGCCATTGATTTATACTTATAAATATGGAAAACTTTGTCATTCCTGTGTATTTTTTTACATTTCTATGCAGTCAGTCTACAAATCTCATTAATTTTAATAAACATCAGTTTTATATAATTTATACGTATTAAAAGCATAGATATTTTCTAAAATGTTAACATTGTTTAATTTTTCTATATAATTCATATATAAAGATAAAGATCATGATTATATTCTTTTCAGTTTAATGATTGAATGAAGCATTGCTTAAATGATCTTAAAATCCATCCTTGATTTAATTCTTTTTTTTTTGTATTGGAGATTGAACTCGGGACCTTGTGTTTGCGAGGCAGGCAGTAGCACCACTGAGCTAAATCCTTGTCCCCTTGACTTAATTCTTACTGGCTTTTTGTTTCTTTAACCAGTAAAATTATCTTTGCTTGATTTTGGTTTTGGTTTTGTGTGACAGGGTCTCACTATACAGCTCAAGCTAGTCATGTACTTACTGTGTAGTCCTGACTGGCCTCGAACTTGGGGCTTCTCCTATCTCAGCCTCCCAAGAACTAAGATTACAGGCTTTAGCCACCATACCTAAGTAAAATTATTTTTTATTTGTTGAGAATAGATATTTGGTCTGTTAATTAAATAATCCATTTAGCATATAATTTTGTCTCATCTATTGAAGTAATAATGTATGTATACATTTTTTCCTCATATTACATATCAGAGTAAAAGTATAATAGAATTTTAATATCTTTTACATAGTCTAGTTAAATTAATCTTTCACAACTGAATTTTCAAATGTTATAGAAAAATTGTACTATTTTTATAAATTTATTGTTTTAAGCTCCAGAAGTATAAAATAATAAATGCATATTCTCCTTAGCTCTTGAATCTTTAGTAGACCATATAGCTGAGATCATGTTAATATTAATGTGTCTTTGTAATCAATGGTTTTTCCATAACAGCATATTGTTTTCTAACTCATAACATTTAAAGAGAAAAAGGGAAAAATAAATAGGACACCTTATCAACATAGAAGTTCCTAGGGGATAATTAAAGTTAAATCTTATAGTTACAGGCTTTGCTTCTGCAGTTCTTGTATGGAATGTAACTACGTTTTGAAGAAATATGAAATCATATATATTCTCTCCTAGGATTTGTCATCTTTTATGCTCACTTTTTTTTCTTTTCTGATGTGTCCTCAGGATGCTTAAATAAAAGACACTTCTCTGAAAAGTCTTGAAGGACAATGTAATTAGTGAAATCTTAAATGAGTTGAGCTTTCAGAAGTTTGCATTCCTGCGACACCCTGTTTAAACAGCCAATTAAAAGCTAATTAGGATAAATCATAGTTAGAAAAGAGATAACCTCACATTTCCAAGAACAGACCATCTTGCTTCACATAAAACTCTCAAGGTGACTTCCAGCATTTTCAGAATAGCAGGAAATAAGTACAGAGAAGAGGCCCATTTTAGCATTAATACACTTAAAGTATGCCACTTAAAGTTGATATGTTCAGAAACACATTTTACAAGAACTTATACTAAGAAAGTTTTCCAAAGATAAAATTGAAAGTGTTTTTCAGTTGTTCTCCCAGTATCTGTGTAAACAATTCCTTGTCATGTTATGATGTTCATGGCTCACTCATTCATTCCTTTGTAACTGTATTTTTCTCTTAGTGTCAATTGTAGGAACAAGGTCTGAGACATCTGTGCGCGATAAAGACTGGATTTGGTTTGCAATTTTTTTCTATTGTTTATTGGTACATTTTAGACATGCATTAACAGTTACAATTTTTAATAAATGTTTCTTAAGATTTTTTTCTCTTCCCATTTCTAAAATGTTATGAACAAAGTTTCACTGCAGGAACAAATTATCTAAAAATAACTGCTTTGAGAAACAAATTATTTGGAATTGTATTTTTTTTAACTTTAAAAATTCTTAATTGATTGACCTAAATAAAACTCTAATATCCATTTCACGTGTAGAAATTATTATGAACATATTTTTGTATCATTAAAAAGGAGGAAAGAAATGTTTCTTGAAATTACATATAATAGTTCCTATAAATTTAAGATACATTGTTATGGTTTGAATTTTAAAGATTTCCCAAAGGCCCCTACATTGAAAGCTAGGTCTCTGCTGATGGGGGTACTGGGAGGTCAGGGAAACTATAAGAGGTAGGATCTAATGTAGTAGAGGAAGTATACCATTAGGGCTGTGTCATGGGTGCTATACCTTCTTTCTGGTTGGTGTCTCTGTTTCTGTCTCTGTCTCTCTCTCCATCTCTCTCTCTCTTTCTCCCTCTTTTGCTCCTTCCTTTGGTCCATTCTCCTAACTCTTTTTCAGATATGTGAAGCAACCAGACTTCCGTCTTCCTCTACCATGCCCTTACACCATGATGCACACCTCAACACAGGCTCAGACACAATGAAGACAGGCAATCATGGATTAGCACCCGGTGAAACTGTGAGCAAAAATAAATCTTTCCATTATGAAATAGTTCATATCAGATGTTTTGTCACTAAGACAGAAATATGTTCATTGATAAATAAATTATAGGGCAAATCACAGAAAATAAATGTTTCACATCATAATGGAACCAGAACATTTAGCTTCAAGTCCTGGTTTGTTCTCTTGCAATTTTTGTGATTTTTGTAAAAAGTCACTTCCATCCTTTGGACTCACTTCTCTTATATTAAAATACGCTTACCTTAAAGATTTGTGACAATTAAATCAATATATATACATAATATATAAAATTAATTAGAACAATGTCTATTACACAGTGAGCACTCAATAAATATTGAGTAATACATTTTTGCTCATTTTGGTATGGTACAGATGTTCACATCTGAAAGTGTCAAGGAGACAGTGATGTATCACATTCACATATATGTGGAATTCTGAAGTATTTATTTAGAATAGCAAGAGAAAAAAAAGTATTCCAATGCACCCTTCAGAAGTTCTGCCTTGTTTTTGAATAAAACTCATTTTCCTAAATCATTTTATGTTCAGACTCAATCATCACCCCAATAAGAAAACTCAAGAGATGTTTTAGAAAACAAATTAATGTCTGTTCATATAGGAGATGGTTGGTATAGTATATCAACCACAACTACTTGCAAATTTCTCCCAATTTTCCTGTTGCTTTTTGAGGCTGTTGAGTTACTTTCTTAGACAAAATCACTTTTACATTGTTCTAATATTCAAGAAATTAATCCTTCAAAGAAATTCTTTTTAAATTAAAAAAAATTATTTTAATGTAATACAAGTAGATATCAATAAAGAAAATATATAAAGGCTATGACTTCTATTTACTAATAGCTATGCTTGTCTCTTTTCATTTTTACAGAATTTTTGGGTAGGCGTATGGACATCAAAATAAATATTATTTTTCAAAATCATTTTTACATATAGGAATAAGCTTATAACTGAGTTCAGGCCAATGATATGTAAATGGCCACCTGGCATCTGGCCAGCAGAAGCATTTGAAAGCTGCTCTAATGAGTGAGATGAAATGTAATCATCAAAGACCTTTTCATCTCCTCCTCTTTTTTGCTTCCCCAAAAATAAATATGAGACTTGTCAATGTGGACTATAAGGCTGAAAGTCACAGAGTAATTAACTGTGTGATATGTCTTATTGATGGCAAAGGGTTAGACAAAATGAAAAACATATATAGTAAAGATCATTTTTACCTCATATATAATCTTACTGATCTCTTAGCCAAATAATTTGTTTTAAATAAAAACATCACTCTTGGTGTTTGCTTTTTTTAGTATCTCTGCTGAAATATGTTTCATCCAGATATTCTCTTGGGTAGCTCCTTTATTTATTTGTAATTAAAATTTAAGATTCTAAACTCTACTATCCCTAACTCCCTTAAAGTATCTGACCACCCTTCCATTGTATGTTACCTTCCAATACATTACAGGAGTATTGTACCTATAATGACTAAGATAACAGTATTTTTTAAGGTAAGAGATCTTTATTTATATTTTCCACTGATGTCCACATGACAACCACTGGATGTATGTTGTATCGATATTTTGGAAGAAAGAAGAAAATGAGGCTAATCCAAATAGGAAGAGAAAAATGCATGCAAAAAATATGGGTTGAAAATATTCTACAAGGACATGTATGTTTAATGCCACAATAGGTACAATATAAAAAGAAAATAGAATATTTTCTAAGCAAAATGAGTTGAAACTTGATATATTGAGAGAAGTCAAATATATAAATTTCAAAGTTTTGTAAAACACCAAGAAATTTTAATTATAAGTGGAAGGTAATGAAAGAAGTATGAAGTTTAGAATATTGACAAGAGGATACTGAATTGCTAAACTATGGAAATGACTTCATAAGAAGTACAGACAAAGGATAAATATGTACAGTGAGGAAGAAGAGTTCACCAATGGACTGGCCAAAAATATTGTGTCAAACCATAGGTGTTGACTCTATAAGGTATTTACAAGTCCAGAATGGAGATTATTATTTGTGAATAGAATGTCTGAACCAATAATTTCAGTAATTTCTAATTTCAGTTGATTTCAATTGAGTCAAGGATTCGACTCTGGATTATTGAAATGGATAATGTAGAATGGAGATATTTGAGAGAGAAAAACATCAGTGTCATTGGGAACATTCCAAGGTCACATCATGGAATGGAGAGATACTTGTGTAGGCTGAATCTTGGGCATTAAAATAACCCACAAACTTTTTAAAGGGAAATGAGTGATATAGAAAACTACTCAGCCATAAAGAATGAGAAACTAGAGACATTTATAGCTAAATGGATGTACACTGAGGCCATACTCTTAAGTGAAATAAATAGGACCACGTGTAAATACCGAATAGTTTCTGTGGTGTGAGAAACTGAAAGTGTAAATAAGGATCAAAATGTATAATTGATAAAGTGAAATAGGAAGAAAAGGTCTAAAGGGGAAGGGGAAGTTGGAGGGGTAGGGGAAAGGAAAAAATATGAGAAAAGGAAAAAATGGAAACAAAGTATTTGTAAATAGGGAGAGGTGGAGGTGTTGAAGGGAGGGCAGGGGAATGGGGAAAAAATAAGAACTAAGATACACCATGTAAAGGTACAAATTCCCAGTGATGAATGCCATTGTATTGTATTGCTTACCTAAAATGTACCAATAAACTAATAAAAAAAGACCCATTAAATGAGTAAGTGGGAGAAAAGAGTGGTCTTTATTCAAATTCTTGAGTATAATATGAAAACCCATGGATAAGTACTGTTTGAACAGAGAAATTTAAGAAAACAGTAACTATAATGAAAGTCTGATAAATATTTCATATTCTCAAAGAAGTTACAAATCACTGAAGTTTATGAAAAAATATATCAATAAGTTAGTAAAACAACAAAGTCAAAAAACTAAACTCTCAGATACTACAATGACACATTTAGGACAAAAATGCCATCTGAGAAAGAGGAGAAGAAAAACAGGAAGAATTACATAAAAAGTAGTCAGTGATATGAAGATTAATTTTTATAGCAGTAGATGACATTTCCACTTTACAGAGAAAGAAACTGTCTGAATAAAGAAATGCAGTGTCCTCTGCATTGAATAGCAGATAAACGCCATTCCACACCCGCTAAGTTTAATTCAATTTAAGTGGCTCTAAGCTTTACTGTTGGAGCACATGATTCCTGATCATACATTAATGATTTGCTCCAGGGATTAAAGTTAGAATAAAATTTACTAAAATATGTCAAGCACTTAGTGGCTCATATAGCATTTACTGATGAACAAATTATTGCTGTTAGGAGTTTTCTTTGTCTCTGTGAAGATCATCTCATTTGTCTCAAACCCATCAATAAAATAAAATACCATTTTTTGGGGAAATAAGGGAATAACTTTCACATTGAGAAATTATAATAAAGACTAGACATGACAATTGATAGGAACATTCTTAAAAAGCACTTTGAATATGTTAAAAATACTTAGTAAATTAAAAAAAAAAATCAGAACTCCCAAATTTAAAGACCCAATCCAAAAATGGGCATCTGAAATGAACAGATATTCTCAGACAAAGAAGTAGAAATAGCAAATAAACATATGAAAAAATGTTCAACATCCTTGGTCATTGGAGAGATGCAAATGAAAACAACACTGAGATTCCACCTCACCCCAGAAAGAATGGCTGCTATCATGAAATCAACCAATAACAAATACTGGCGGGGCTGTGGGGAAAGAGGAACCCTGCTCCACTGCTGGTGGGAGTGTAGACTGGTGCAAGCACTGTGGAAATCAGTATGGAGATACCTCAAAGAACTAGGACTGGAAGTCCCATTTGACCCACTATTCCACTGCTGGGGATCTTCCCGGAAGAATTAAAAGAATCATACCACAGTGATATATGTGCACCCATGTTCATAGCAGCACAGTTTGTGATAGCTAAAACTTGCAAACAGCCCAATTGCCCATCAACTGGAGACTGGATAAAGAAAATGTGTTTTTTTTATAAAATGGAGTACTACTCAGAAAAAAGAATGGGAAATTAGAGACATTTATAGCTAAATCGGATGCACATTGAGGCGATAGTCATAAATGAAATAAATAGGACACACATGTGTAAATACCGAATAGTTTCTCTGGTGTGACAAACTGAAAGTGGAAATAAGGACTAAATGTATAATAAGTAATGTGAAATAGGAAGAAAAGGGGCAAAGGTGAAGGGGAAGTGGGAGTGGTAGGGGAAAGCAAAGAAGGGAATGGAAGGGAATAATATGAGAAAATGGAAAAATGGAAACAAAGTCTTTGTAAATAGGGAGGGATGGAGGGGTTGAAGGGAGGGCAGAAGAATGGGGAAAAAATAAGAACCAAGAGAGATTATGTAAAGGTCCAAATTTCCAGTCATGAATGTCATTATATTGTATAGCTAAAATATATCAATAAAATTAATATTAAAATATTGAGCAGTTAATACATGCTTTTTTTCCAGAAGAATTATTTTGGATCTTTCACTTACATAGTTCACAGTTTTGTTTGGTTATAAAATATAATTTCAAGGATTGAATACAGAATACAATATAAGAATAGTAATAGTATTTCTTACTTAGGGTTCTTGGGGTGGGTAACTGATACAAAACATCCAAAATTTTGACAAGTGCTTGATAAGTCCCAAGTAAATGAAATAATATTACATACTTGTGGAGGATATGAGAAGTTCTTGGGCCCTTGGCAGCCTTGGGAAGACAGATTGTCCTGATGTCTGTGGCAGGCCCAGATAGAGAAGTTAAAGATAACTTCAGAAGGCTGTTTGTCATTCCCACAGTGTTGGTTGCTGTGGTCCCTTGAGACTCTCAGAAATTTGCTTGGTATAAGAGTAGATAAGAGTAGCTAATCTTTTAGAAGCTTTAAGTAGCCAAGAAGATTTAGATAAGATGCACTAAGATTAAAGGAGCATAGACTGTTCTTTAGATGCTTTATGTACTCACAGATATAACTGGTGGTTAGTTGACTAGCATTGTACATTGTTAATGATTGATGTATTCTGCTGAAAAATGTATAAAAGAGTAATATCAACAATAAACCTGGACTTAACTCCTAACAGAGCTCTGGTCCCCCATGCTCCTCATTTTATAAGTTTCGTTGGATGCTGTCTTCAGGTTCCAGGCTCCCACCGAGGAGACCCCAACACATACTATTTATAATTATTTTATATCTAAATTGGTGTACATTTTATTTTTGTACAACTTCCAAATATTCATTCATATTCTTTTCTTCTTAATAAAAATGTAACTTAAAACTGAAGAGAAATTTCAGGATTATCTTTTGGACAATTTTTAAAACTATGTCATTTTGAATGGTTTGTAAAGTAACTGAAAGTAGCATTGCATACTGTAAGGGATATTTGTAATTTCTTTTTTTTTTCATTAAAAGAGCTTTAAATATTTTTAAAAGAACCATGATGTAATCTGATTGAAAAGCATCTTCTAACATTTCACTTTCTACAAATCTATATTTATCTTGATGTTGAATGGCTTGCTTAATATGATAACTATTCTGGATTTCAATTGGGGAAAATGTATGCTAACTCCACTAAAAGTATCTGTTGCATGTTCTCTAGTTATCTTCCCTAATTTCTATGTTCATTTTAAAATGAATGATATTTTCTGACCAGAAACTTAACATTGCCAGTCCAGGAAAGGTTTCATCCTCTACGAAATAAGAGGTTTGTTTTGTGGGGCTGACTTCTGCAATGCCTTTGATGATTTAATCTGAGAACACACTGGGCAAGTGGCAGGCGAATTTAAATGTCAATTTCTTAGAAAATTCCCATGAATTCTTGTTATTTTTAGGTTTGAAATCCATTTCTACAGAATATTATCTTCAGGAACAGCAAAATATTATCTTCAGTAAAATTTTTCACCTTTCTCAATTGTACTAGGCAATAAGTAGAATAATTAAAATGAAAGATTTCTGAATATAGTAGACTGATTATATCAATGCATTGGAATTTGTAATCATACTAATGGATTCCTTTGTATTTAGTGACAATCCTAGAAATTTTATCTTTTTCCATTCCTTTTCTTTTAAATAAGATAACAAGTCTTACTGCCTTTTCTGTTGATTTCCTGGTTTGCTTAAAAGTTACTGAACAAGTAAGTATAATTGTATAGTGTCTACAATGGATATAAATAATATTTATATAGCTCAGGTCTGGAGTCTAATTACCATTGTTCCTGTCCAATGAAATGGATTCTTATCACAATATGCACATGCATTTATGACTAAACCTAAAACATATAACACTTATGCTAACTGCTAAGTATAATGAATGTTTTTAGTGTTTTGTTTTGCTAGCACCTTCCAGTGCTGGGAGTTGGCTGACAACTCAGAGCTACTCCTTCTCAGAGGAACTGCCTTTGGCTAAGTAGATGGCACTTGCCCAGGGATGTACAACCTTCCACCCTTCCTCCTCCCTATTATTCTACAGATTTATCTTGCACTGGGATACAAAAGGCTGGTCCCCAGCTTGCAGGAGGTGCTACCTCTGAGGCCTGTGGGGCTGCTAACCCTATATCGTGGCTTTGTATTCTTTCCTTCTCCAAAGTTATAACCCTTGAAGCCCTTATGCTCAGAGCTCTCCATGAGCAAGACACTTGAACAAAATTCCTCCTCTTCCAGTTGACTTCTAGGAAACTCACCCTGAGATAGTAGGAAACAAAACAGGAACATTCTTTGATCTCTAATCACTGAAATAAATCTTGTTCAAGGTCATCGTAAGACTGCTTCTTTTTTTCTGACTCCAACTCATTACTCCTGGGATTTCTTTTTCTTTATTATTATTATTCATTAAGTTTATTGGTACATTTTAGGTATACAATACAATGACATTCATCATTGGGAATTTGTACCTTTACATGATATATCTTGGTTCTTATTTTTTCCCCATTCCCGTGCTCCATTTTTATATTTTATTTTTATTCAAAAAAATCCCAATTATGTATTCACAAAGATTGCTATAATAAAGTAATATTTATCCTGACTGTTAAAATCACTTAATATTTTAAAAGGATATTTCAAGACTTCTTTACACACATAATTCATTTTCTTTGTCTATGGCCACCATTCCTGCAGGCTAAAAGAACAATGAAATCAAACAGTACAATGCAAAATTAACTTTTAAGCAATAACACAAAAGACTTACATATAATTCAAAATCAAATTTGCTAAAAATCAGGATTTTTTTCTGTTTTGGGTTTTTGAGTCAGGATCTAACTCTATAATTCAGACTGGCCTTGAACTCACTGTGTAGCCCAGGCTGGCCTTGAACTTGTTGAAGCAATCCTCCTGCATCAGCTTCCTAAGTGCTGGGTTTACAACCATTAGCCACCATGCCTGGTAAGATGTTTTTCTTAAGGATGGAAAGCGGAGACAAAAATTATCGGGAACATAGAGACAAAATATTCATCCATCAGGAAAGCAGTAAGTTTAAAACAAAGTCACCATTCATGGCAGTTTTCACTTGAAATTCTGCTAAAACTCTGAATCTGAAATTAAAGTTGTTTTCAGGAAAGTCATGATTGTCATGATTTCCAGAATGGGCCTTGGGTATCTCTGAATCAGGGGAAATTAAGAGAGAAACAATCATAAGCATTAACAAAGGGCCTGGTGGTTTTAGTCTGATTTTAGAGTTCTGTGTTTGTATATATGTCACTGTTGCACTGTCCAACATCTCTAGGATGTATAACTTAGAAAGAATGGAATATGCAACTTAGCAGAGCTCTTTAAGGTAATAGTGATCATACTCAGGAATTTTCATGCCCAAGGGTTCTGTTAAAGAAGTAGGCAGAGAGTATGTTTCGGCCATATCACTCTTGCACTGTCAGTTGTAAATGTTTACAGAGTTAAAGTAAATAAATAATTTCTATAGTTGAAAGCATACAAAATAAATAAAACTAAAATCTGAATCCTCAGCCCAAATTCTTGGCACAGGTCAATTTTATTTTTAATACTTAATTGTCTCATTATAAGATGAAGTAATTATAAACATGCAGGGCACATGCACTTAACTAAATTCCCTCTCCAATCTCCACTAAAATATCACCCAAGAAAATTACCCCTCACCCACATGCCCAACAAAAATGAGATCCCATAAAGCCAAAGAGAATAAAAAAAGTCATAATAGTCTGTAAGAAATGTAAATGTCATTAGACTAAGGAGCAGAGCTGAGCCAGCGCTCAGGAGGAGCCTTCCAAGCCACCATACAACCACCGCCAGTGCCTAAGAGCAGAGCCACCCTCAGTGCCAAGGAGGTGAGCCATGAGGGTGCCAGCAGCACATACCCCTCCCTCAATCCTTCCCCCTCCCCCGTGGAAATGAGAAGATATGCAAAAAAGTTTCAAAACCAGACTTCCAGCTCACCTAAAGCAATCCCAAAGGGAAACAAGATGTAACAATCTGATACTCAACTACCTGGACTCCCTAAACAGGCAAAAAAAGACAATCTGGAAAAAAACGAAAGCAGAACGAATTTCTCAGATCACAGGAGATATTGTGCCCATAGTCTAAGACATGATTAATAAATCTAGAGAGGACACATTTAAAAAAATAGAGAAGCTGAGGAACATGATGGAATCCCAACATAAGAAACAAATGGAATCCATAAAACAGATGCAAACAGATATCCAGGAGATTAAAAACTCCATTGAAAGTTTGCGCTGCAGAATGAGCCAATGTGAGGACAGAATTTCAGATATAGAAGATAAGATTGCAATGAGTGATGAGGAAAAGAAAAATTTATTTAAAATAGTAAAGGACCATGAGAAATGAATCCAGCAGTTGCTAGACAATGCAAAGAAAAATAACATAAGACTGCTTGGAGTCAACAAAGAAACAGGAGAGAGTGCAGATGACATTAAAAAAACTGTTCACAGAAGTGATGGCAGAAAACTTCCCAAGCAGGGGAAAAGAACTTGACATAAACATAAATAAGGCATATAGGACTCCAACTAGCCTTGAGGGGAAAAAAAAAAAACAACTCTACACATAGTAATATAATAGTTAAGACTGCAGAATCCAACAGAAGAAAAAATTCTACAAGCAGTTAGAGAATAGAAACAAATTGCATACAAAGGAAAGGCCATCTGAATCACAGCAGAATTCTCAACACAAACCCTTAAGGGAGGAAGAGCTTAGAGTGATGTATTTCAAGCTCTAAAGGAAAACAGCCTCCACACTGATGTACCCTGCAAAACTATCTTTCAAAATTGATGGACAAATGAGATACTTTCATGACAAAGAGCACCTTAGAAAGTTCATGAATAGCAAACCAGCACTCCAAAAATATTTAGACAATATTCCAGGAAAAGGGAATGAGTATCACAACCCCAGGAAGCCTAGCAGAATGAATACATCAGGCATGACAAGAAATTAAATGCAAAGGGGGAGAATCCAACAAAAAGAAAAACTCATGCCGATGATAAGTCAATATGTATCAGATTTAACCATGAATATGAATGGTCTCAATTCACCAATCAAAACAAATAGACTGGCAGAATGGATCAAGAAGCAAGATCCAACAATATGCTGCATACAAGAAACACACTCAAATAAAAAAAAAAAAATCTCATAGACAGATAGTTACAACGTGGAAAACAATATTTTATACAAGAGGAACCCGAAAAACAGCAGGAGTAGCTTTTCTCTCTGCAGATCAAGTGGATTTCAAACTAACACTGATTAAGAGAGACAAAAAAGGACACTACATCCTCATAAAGGGAACAATCCAAGAGGAAGAGATGAAAAGAAGAAATAAATACATATGTACCACACAAGTGTGCCCAACTATATAAAACAAACACTAATGGACATTAAAAATCAAATAACCACTATTACAATAGTAGTATGGGACCTCAATACCCCACTGTCACAAATAGGTAGATCAACTAGACAAAAAATAAGCAATGAAATACTAGAACTCAATCAAACTCTTGAACAAATGAACTTAATAGATGTTTACAGAGTGTTCCAACTCACAAAATCAGAGTACACATTCTTTTCAGCTGCACACAGGTGGTCCTCAAAAATAGACCACACACTCACTCATAGAGAATGTGTAGGTAAGTTCAAAGGAATTGAAATTGTCCCCTGTATATTATCAGATCATAGTGCAATGAAATTGGAGATCCATAGCAAAAGAAACTGCAAATATTTCATAAACATATGGAAACTGAATAACACACTTCTGAATAACCAATGGGCCACAGAAGAAATTAAAGAAATCGGACAGTTCCTTCAATTAAATGACATTGACAATACAACATATCTTAATCTATGCGACACAATGAAAGCAGTCTCACAAGGGAAATTCATAGCAGTGAATACTTATATAGGAAAACAGAGCAAGCCCAATTAAACAACGTGATGCTGAACTTCAAACTTCTAGAAAAAGAAGATCAGGACAAACCTAAAGATCACACAAGGAAGGAAGTTATAAAGATCAGAGGAGAGATCAATGCAATAGAGACTAAGAGAAGAATACAAAAAATCAGTGAAGCCAAGAGTTGGTTCTTCGAAAGAATAAAAAAATTGACAAACCCTTACCCCGCCTTATCAGAAAAAGGAAAGAAAAGGCCCAAATCCATGCAATTGGGAATGAAAAGGGTGAAATTACAACAGACCCAGCAAGAATCCAGAGGATCAGCAGTGCCTACTTCTAGAACCTATACACCAATAAAATGGAAAACACAGAAGCAATGGACAGATTCCTAGATATGTATGAATTACCAAAGTGGAACGGAGAAGACCTAAAAATTCCAAACAACCCAGTATCAGTCAATGAAATTGAAAACATAATTAAATCTTTACCAACTAAGAAAGGCCTGTGCCCTGATGGCTTCACTGCTGAATTCTACAAGACATTTAGAGAGGAACTACTGCCACTACTGTTTAAACACTTCAAAGAATTTGAAAGGGAAGCAATACTCCTGAATTCATTCCTGGAAGCAAGCATCACCTTGATCCCCAAAGCAGAGAAAGAGCCAACTGAAAAAGAGAACTATAGGCCAATCTCACTAATGAACATGGATGCAAAAATCCTTAATAAGATACTAGCAAATAGAATGCAGAAGATCATCAAGAAGATCATACACATTGACCAAGTGGGATTTATCCCAGGGATGCAGAGATGGTTCAACATATGCAAATCAATCAATGTAATACACTATATCAATAGAGCCAAGGACAAAAAACATATGATCATCTCAACAGATGCAGAAAATGCATTTGACAAAATCCAACACACACTTATGATAAAAACCATACAAAAAATTGGAGGAGATTGTCTCTACCTCAATTTGATAAAAGCTATCTATGAAAAACCAATAGCAAATATCATACTAAATGGCCAAAAACTGAAATTCTTCACACTAAAATCAGGGACAAGATAAGAGTGTCCACTATCACCCTCCTGATCAGTACAGTTTTGGAAACAATAGCCACAGCAAGTAGACAAGAGAAAGAAATAAAAGGAATAAAGATAGGTAATGAAGAAGTCAAATTGTCATTATTTGCAGGTGACATGATAATCTATATAGAAGACCCCAGAAACTCCACCAAAAGTCTCCTAGACTTAATATCCATATTCAGTAAAGTAGCTGGATACAAGATCAACACATGAAAATCAATAGCTTTCCTGTACACCGACCACAGACTCACTGAGAGAGAAATAGGGCAAATCATTTCTTTCACAATAGCATCCAAAAAACTGAAATACCTAGGAATCAACCTAATGAAAGAAATCAAAAACCTCTTCTCTGAAAACTGTAGCACTCTGAAAAGAGAGACTGAAGATGATATCAGAAAATGGAAAGATATCCCTTGCTCCTGGGTAGGAAGAATCAACATAGTGAAAATGGCCATACTTGCAAAACTGCTATATAATTTCACTGCAATCACAATTGAAATTCCAGAAGCATACTTCACGAACCTTGAGAAAACAAACCATAAGTTCATTTGGAGCAAGAAGAGAACTAGAATAGCAAAAGCAATTCTAGGCAACACAGACATGACAGGAAGTATCACAACCCCCATCTTGAAACTATATTACAAAGCTACTGTGATAAGAACAGCATGGTACTGACAAAGAAACAGATCTGAGGACCAGTGGAACAGATTAGTAGATGCACAAACAACTCCACATATTCAGCTACCTCATCTTCACCAAAGGAGTCAAACATCCATACAGGAGAAAAGATAGCCTCTTTAATACCTGCTGCTGGAAAAATTGGCTTTTAACTTGCCAAAGATTAAAACCAGACCTATATCTCTCACCATGCACTAAACTAAAATCAAAATGGATTAAAGATCTGAACATGATGAAACATATATGCTAATTAAGTTTGAGATCAGCATAGATGTAAATAAATAAATTGTAGCAAGCACTTTTAAAATAAAAGATGATGTTTAATCATGTCTCCTCCAGTGAAGCTAGCAGAACAAGTTTTATTTTATTAATGAGTACCTAACTAGTAAAGCTACCAAACACCAAAACATGTGCTTGATACAAAATTTAATGAAGACTTCCAGGGACTAGGTCAGGTTTCTGGACTGAGGGTTAGGATTTGTGCTGGACTATGTAACAGACCAGTGTGGCTTTCAGAACGAGCTGATGAAAATGAGTAATGGTCACACACAGGAGAAATAAAATGACAGTCATAAGACTGAGGGCTCTCATCTGTGGGTTCAGAAATCTTCAGGGAGATGTCATCAAATATCTTAGAATGCTCTCAAGAAAAGCCAGCATATTAGTGTTTGAAGTGAAAAGAATCTTTGGCTTGGATCTACTCCCTTAGACAAAAATTTTCAAGGTAAAATGTAGTTTAAAATCAGATAATGAACCTCTTTCCCACTCACTCCCACTTGACGAACTGTAGTGTCACTTGGCTGATAGATAAGACTTCCATTCCCCAAGAGCTATTTTTAGTGACTCACAACTTTCTCATACCTGGAAGGCTGATCTGTGGCATCTCATATAAAAGAAAGGATTTCAACAATAAGGGAATTCTAGTCAGAGAAAACAGAAAATTCTATGCTCAAGTGATAATCTTTTATATATCCTACATTTACAAAAAAATCAAGAAATATCTATCAGGTATGGATGATTTCAGAAAATTTTAATTATAATTGCTTAGATGTATTTTATAATTTGTTTTTAAATATGTCTCAACAACACATTTTAGATAAAAACAAGAACCAAGACTCAATTTCACTAATACACTGGGCACCAAATGGGATATTCTCTGATCATTTTCCCAACCTTCAGGCCTCTCTTGAGCGTATCTGATATGGCATGTCCCAGGGAACTCTGAGAGTGGCGTGTGGAGTGTGGTCCCTTCAGTATGTGGCCAAGCTGGTTCCAGAGGGTGGCTTGAAGAATGGTTCATTCCTCCTGAGCATTTATTCTTATGTTATTTGTTTCCTACGGGATCAAATGAGATTGGATTACTGGGATGGTGCTGACACTTTGATTTACTTTTGTTTATGTCAGAACCAGAAAAAGTTTATGATTCTGGACTGTCAATTGTTGGACAACTCTGACGCTTAAACTTGAAACATATGTATGAACTTTGAGTCAGCTCAAGCCCATCAGTGTTCTATTTGGAACTGGTCTATAGCACCAGATGGCTCCAGAGACAGCAGAAGAAATCTTTTGCCCTGTACCTCTCTTTACTCACTATTGCCCTCCACCCAGTCAGACATTTCAACCTGTGATGCAGGTGCCTTGTCAGTGTCAGTATTCCTTCCTCATTCTGAAGATTTAGAGAAACTGTAGTGCTCTGTATGCTAATCAGCTAACTGATGTACTTTCATGATTCCCATCTATGTTTGATGGAATGACATCATGAATAATAATATAGCCAGCTCTAAATAAAAAATATTAAGGAAAGAAAATCTACATTATTAGAGGGGCTTATTTTGAATTAAATTAATAAAGCAAAACCAACAAAGATGCGAAGAAACATTAAAGAAGGTAGAAGAAATTAATTTCAACAGGTAAGAAATGGAATTAAATTTATATAGGATAAAGAGTAAGTAGCTTCCTCATTTGCAATATAAGAAAAAGCAATGAATATCACCAAATATTCATATAATTGTATGTCATGAGAGGAAGTAACAGAATGTCTTCTTTCATGACCTTTAGTTTTTTCTGTGAAGTCAAGATAAAAGCATCTACTTTAGGTTGTAGAAAGCGTTCAGAGATATATTTTTGCCAAGGAAAATTTCAGATGTAAAATTTGCTTTATGACTTGAGTGTTATTTAACACATAAATAATATATTTATGGAGTATATTTTCTAGGAACATTGCCTGAGAGGGAATCTGAATAAATAAAAATTTGAGTCTTTCAAGACTTACATAACATGTGAGAGGCATATGGCTGTACATGAAAGTGCCATTTAGTTATTTCTTTATAAGAAACTGTCAAAGTTATTTAATTCAGACATCAACAGTTTACAGAGCTTTCAGTTCTTTTCAGTGGCAATTTCCATTTGACAGTTTGGACTCGGCTTACCTTACTGTTGTTCTGTTCTTAATCGACGCATACATTTACCCAGTTCTGGCATCTCTGCTTCTGCCTACTTGCCAGGGGATTGAAGTCAAATGTTGCTAAATATTAGACAAATATGCCAAGCTTGTTCACATGGACACTGGCAAAGATGTAAGAGGGATAATGGAATCAAAGCCTATTAGAGTCTACACTCATCATTGTTGTGATGCTACTTTCACTTATTCTATTGATTAGGATATTGGCCACAGCAAATCATAACGCCAGCCTAGGTTCAGGGTTAAACAAATAGACCTAACTCTTTGAAAATCTCTTTATTTTTATTTCAAATAACTCTATTTTTACTTCAAAATGGAAAAAGGAAAGTTACTTTTGAAGTAAAGCAAAACTTTGTCATGAATTGTATTGAGAAATGAGACAGATTTGAATTTTGAATGAAAATCAAGCTTCCAGTGTGAAATATTAGTTTTATCAGCAAAATAAGAATCTAGAATACCATGATTATCTTTTGTCCACTCCACAGCTATCTGATCCATCTTGCAGATTCAATATAAAACACACAGTGTGATTTATATTCATACAAACTGGAACTAACATTGAAATTAGAAATAAAAACTAATCAAGTATTTTTTTTCTCTTGATGTAGGATTAAAGGTGGCATAGGTAGTGTGAGGAAAATAATTTCTTAAAATCATTTAGGCTCTTTCATACCTAAATATTAATATGAAAAATTATTAAATGAAAGGATATAGCTGTCCATGTTGGAACAGGCCTGTAATTCTAACATTATTGGAGGCTGGGGATGGCAATGGATTGCAAGTTCAAGACCAACCTGGACAATTTAGCCACTCAGTGTGACCATATCTCAAAATAAAAAATTTAAAAAGATCTGGGTATATAGCTCAGTGCTACAGCCGAGGTTTCAATCTCCACTACTGAAAAATAAAGAAAAAGAAAACAGAAAGTTTAAAAAAAAGGAGAATAGTAAAATAAGATTTTTTATTTTATATTTTATTCCATTTTAAATTTGTTTAATTTGATTGTAGTTCAGTTTGGGTTACATTGAAATCAATACATAAGCAATAATTAACTAGAAGAAAGTTTATTTATTCCTAGAAACTATTTTAAACATCACCAGATCGAGATAGGAATCTATAGTCATATCAACCTCTGTAAGGTGTACTTTTGGATAGATTTAACCATGCCTAACAAAGAAGGGAAGAAATACTAGACAAGAGCATGTGAATGAGCCATTGTACATGCTGAAACTTGAAAGAAAAACTTGAGAAGAAAAAAATAAGTCTTTCCAAATTGTTCATCAAATCTGCATTTCCTGAAGTCTGAACAACTTATATTTCTAAGATTAAATATAATATTTTCTAATGAATACAAATGATTTGCTATACATTAATTTACATAATGTTTATGGAAAAATGAAGCACAGGCTAACCCATGGAAGTTTTCTTTGAATGTGTTCAGGTAATATTGACCTTACAGATGGTTTTGTTGTTTTATATTATGCCAGTGCAATTCTTTCTAAAAGTGTCTATTCTTAGAAATAATGTTATGGTATAAGTGTAAAATTTCTCATGTGTAGAAGGTAATTGGATCACGGGGATGCTGTACTCCCTGGGTGAATTTACTGATGAATCCATAGGTAAATGTGCTGTTAGGAGGTTAGGCTTGTTCAGAAGTGGCAGGTCACTGAGAGGTGATCTGTAGATTGTATTTCCGGCCCCAGCTCCTCCTTTCTCCCAGCCTCCTTGTCCTGAGCAGCTTTGCTTTGTGGGCCCTTACACCATGATCTTTCTGTCATGGATCCAGCCAACTATGGGCTGAATTCTCTCAAAACAGAGCGAAAATAAACCTTTCCTCCTTTATGTTGTGAGTGTTGAATGTTTTTTCCCTAGCAATGAGAAAGTGACTGAGATATGCACATTATTTCACCCACTATACGCATAACTGTCTAAGTCCACATATAGACAAGCACTAATTAGATCCAAAAAACACAAATTACTTCTCACAGGCACACATTCTTATATCATATCTTTTAAAAAACAATTTACAAGTATGATTTTGAGGTTGAATAAAATCCAGAGTTATCCTTTTCACACAACTGGATAACAAAAGGTTTTCAAATTTATTTAATATGTCCGTGAAAGTAATTCTGAGACTCCAGGGATAAAGCAAATAAAACTCAGTGTGAAAGCAAAACATGGTAGATTATTAGTTTCAAAGTTACAAAAAAAGTCAGAAGATATTCCTCTACATTAAAAAGCTGAAAATCGGTTACTTCAATGTCTAATCATGAGGAAAAGACATTGCTGGTTTCCATAGCAACCAAGTCCTGCATATTCTTCATTCATCTCTTTTCTACAAGAATCTGCTCATTATGGTGAAAAGAAATTCAGTGTCACGTCAATGAAAACTCTAATATTTATAGATCCAAATACATTTTCTGTCCAGGGTGACTAAGTAAAGATGCTGAAATCTAGCATTGGCTTGAACAAGAAAACTTAATTTAAATGTGAGAAAAGCTGAGGCTTCTCTTGAATTTTACTTATGTATTCAGCATCTATTATTTGACCATCTGAGATGATCTTTTCACAGACTTTGACAGGCTCGGCTCTTTGTAGAGTTTATTTTATCTCCACTAGTCAGAAGCTGATTTCAGTGGCACTTCTGGCTCAAACTTAAAAGTCAAAATACAAAAGAGCTAGCATATTTATTCTTGTCTGGCAAAGGTAAGATTTATTCTATGTGGTTTAAAAACACCTGACAAACTATCTACTTGATATTGAACTTTCAAAATACTTTCATACTATATTTTATAGCATAAAAATTATGTTAACATAGTTGACTATGAATTGTGCTTCCTATGATTTTATATACATATATAAATAAAAAATTCTGTTATAGCTATTATATGTAAATTTATGCAAATGCTATTTTGGTTAACCAGTTGATTGACTTCTTGAACACAAGTTACAAAGCAATTATTTTTGAAGCATAACTTAATTTTTCTAGCTTTAATATGTACCAATCACACAGTTGAAATATATGCTTTTGAAAAACTTGTTCAGTGCCTCACGTTCTATGTGTATTTTATGTCACTAATATTTTTCTGTATGATTATCTGCAGTTTTCTGTATTACATAAGTATTTTATATCTGATTATTTATCTAATATCGATAATTTTTGGAAAATCCTGGTTTTCATATAGGAAACAATTCCTTCCTTTGTGCTCTATCTCAGTACCTCAAATAAAGTCTAATTCAGAGGAGGACATTCAATACATATTTAGTGAATGGAGAAATGAATACTGAGACAACAAACCTTTATTTTTCCTCTTTCTAGCTCACTATATAACCAAATTCCAATGATTATCTTTACATATTACCTGTAGTTTTCAAGTATATGCATTGTAGTTTGTATACACGGAAAAGGAAATGGGTAAACATAGATACACGCCAGTATTTCACTTATGGCTTGTTATTATTTGTAAGTATGACATAATACAAAGCATATTACAGAAATGGCTGACTGGAAGAAAAGATTTACCTTACTCTAGAATTGACAAATTTTAGGGAAAGAGAGCTAGACAGAAAAAATAACCAATATAAGAAGTAATAAAACCATAGCGATAAAAAATAATCAATATCTTTTTTTAAATTTTCTTTCATGAAATTTAGAAATTTTAAGTAATCACATAATAATATTTAGGATGAAGTGATTAGCTAAACTGTTATCATAGGTATATATATTTTTTGATATACGGAGGCTAGTTATTCATTATAAAGTACTAATTTTTTAACCAGTATTATTTTTCCAGTTACTTTAGTTATTCTTCATCCTTAAGGTTATATTATAGTCTGATTACAGAAAGTAAATCTTAAAATATATGTAAAGAAAAACACCAAAGGACAATGCTCATAGAGAATAACTAAGATATTATTTTATACAGGGTCATTTAAAATTTAACAATCATGGGATGTCATTTAAGAGGATTGTTTAGGAGGCAACTTGAATCAGGCAGAAATGCAAAGAAAGTTTTCTAGGAGAAATAACAAAATTCTCATGACAGATGTATGTTTTGCGTGTTCAAGTTTTTTTATTTGTTGATGCTTGCTACTCTTTCTGGTGTAGGATGGAATATTAGTGTTATTTTAATTCACATTTCTCTTATGGCCTCAGATATTGAACATGTTTTCATGTACTTATTGGCCATTTGTACATCTTCTGAGAAGTATCTGTTCATTTACCTTTTCCATTTCTTGATTGGGTTTTTTTTTATTTTAGGTTATCTAAAGTTTTGAGTTCTTTATGTATTTTAGCTATTAGTCCTCTGAGAACAAATGGCAATTTTTTCCCATTCTGTAGGTTGTCTCTTAACTTTACTAATTTATTCTATTGGTGTGAAGAAACATTTTAATTTGATATAATCTCATTTGTTCATTCTTGGTATTATTTCTTGTGAAATTGGGCTCTGTTTGTAAAAGCCTTTCCTATACTTATGACTGCAAGTGTCTTCCAGTAGGTTCAATATTTCTGTTTTAATGTTTAGATCCTTCATTCATTTTGATTTTAGTTTAGTACATGGTGAGTGATGTGGGTCTTGCTTCAATCTTCTGCAAGCAGATATCCAGTTTTCCCAGAATTGTTGAATAGGCTATCTTTCTTCCTTATATACTTTTAGCCCCTTTGTCAAATATCAAATATCTAGATATATCTGGGGATGTTTTTGTATCTTCTGTTCTGTTCCATTGATACACATCTGTTTTTGTGCCAGCAGCGTCTGTTTTTATCACTGTTGCTTTATAGTACAGCTTGGAGTCTGGTATTGTGATATCTCCTGCTTAGTTATTTTCTCCCAAGACTGTTTTTGCTATTCTGTATCTCTTCTGATTCCATATGAATTTTAGGGTTGTTTTTTCTACATCTGTGCAGTATGGAATTTGTGTTTTCATTGGGACTGCACGGAATCTGTATAATAGTCTTGAAAGTATGGCCGTTTTGACAATACTGGTTCTGCCTAACCAGGAGCAGGGGACATCTTTCTATTTTCTGATACCCTCTTCAATGCCCTTGTTCAGAATACTATAGTTTTCATCATAGAGGTGTTTCGACTCTTTAGTTAGAATAATTCCTAGGTATTTAATTTTTCTTGATGCTACCATAAATGGTATTGTTTTCATGATTTCTTTTTCATTGAGTTCATTATTGGTGTACACAAATGCTATTGATTTTTATGTGTTGATTTTGCATCCAGGTACATTGCTGAACTTAGTTATTAATTCTAAGAGGTTTGGTGGGGTTCTTTGGGTCTTCTATGTAAATATCATGTCATCTGCAAATAAGGATACTTTGATTTATTTCTTTCCTACATGTACACATTTTATGTCTTTCTCTTGCCTGATTGCTTGGCTAATATTTCAAGTACTATATGGAAAAAAAGTTGGAATAGTGGGCATCCTTCTCTTGTTCCTGATTTTAGGGGAAATGCTTTCATTTTTTCACCATTTAATATAATATTAGGCCTTGGTTTGTCATAAATAGCTTTTATCAAATTCAGGTATTGTCCTTCTTTGCCAGTTTTCTTTAGGGTTTTACTATGAAGGGCTAATGGGTTTTGTCAAAGCGTTTGCAAAGAAAAATTATTGAAAATTTATAAATATTTTCTTTTGAATTCATACCTTATTTTAAATTCAATAGAGGCAATATGTATGTGTAATATTTAAGATTCCTTTTGTCACTCTTGACTTAATGCCAAAAAATTATGTGCTTCTCTGTACCAGAATACAAATATGAAGAAAAGAATAATTTTGTGCACAGAGTACAAAATATGTACATGTGTATATATATATATATATATATATATATCACAAAAAGTATAAAATGAAAAGAATTAAGTTATAGTAGGTGAGAATAATGAATAGGCCTGTTGTAACTAGAGAAGATGATGACATATAAGTTTAAAAAAGGACATATGGAATTTTAAAGAAGAGGTAGGAGTAAGATTGAGGACAGAAAATCTTCCATGAATCATTACTACAACTGACACTTTTTGAAGTTTGAATTTTTTAATGTTTATTAATGTTTGTGTACTGTACATAGTGATTACATTCACTGAAAGAAATTGATACATTTACATTACACATCATAATTCTTCTTACATTCTCTTGCCTTCCCCTGCCTCCAAAGTCTTTATATCTCCAGAGCCCCTTCCCACTTGCAAAGGATTTATCTCCCTGTTTTGTGTTTTCTCTCTTATTTTTCCCTTTAAATTTTTTCTACTTTAGGTTTCTCATATAAGAGAAAGCATGCAATATTTATGCTTATGTGTCTGATTTATCTCACTTAAAATTATTGCATTAAACTTCTTAGTGGTTAATGGAGCAGAGAGTGACTTTGTAAAGGAGCTCATTAAATACCAGTCCAAAACACGCCACTTTTATATGCTGATTCCTTTCAACTAGCGGTACTTTGGGAACAGCAAACATAGGAAAGGGCTTTCTCTGAACTTATCTGCCTAAAGATAGTTCTTCTAAAAGGAGCTCGGCTGCTTCAAATTTCCTTCCCAGGAATCACATCAACTAGAGAAGAAGAGTTCTTGGCTTACAACCCAGGAGAGAAGACTGGAGGTGGACATCATGCTCAAATGACATTTGTGAGAAGCTCTGAACTGTTTTCATGAAGGCCTACTCGTTCTTCCCCCAAATCATTCAATCTCCCTTAAGTTGCCTCTATTCTCACTCAGTACTCTCCTAGGAACTAGGACTAAAAAGTATTCACCTTTCTTTCCTATGATGGCCCCATGCACATAATAGATAAAGACATCTTTTTTATGTCAACCGTGTTTTTTGTTTGTCCTCTGTGGGTTTATTTCAGACTCAATTATCAAACATTGAGAAGACGCAAGGCAAGTTTTTCTTTCCGTGCAGTGGTATTAGAGAAGAAGGCAATAGAAGGCCATGTTTTTAAACCCAAAATATAAATAAATCAGAAAAATAAAAAAGAGATGATAGGAAACAGAGAAGTAGACTTTGTGGAGATGGGAAGGAAACTGAGGAAGGGGAAGCTGATGGGGATGGGGGTACATGGGAAGTAAAAATGATCAGGAACCCATATATATGTATCAGTTCCCTAAGATTATTATAAATGTATGTGTCACAAACATATACCAATAAAATATTTTTAAAACAAAATTACCTTAATAACTAAATTAAACAAATATATCTTTTTAGTAGTCAAAAAGGTTTGTACTTATGTCTTCAAATTTCAACCTAGTATTTTTTTTTTTTGGTACCGGGGATTGAACTCGGGTCCTTGTGCTTGTGGGGCAGGCGGCGGAACCACTGAGCTAAATCCCCAGCCCTTAACCTAGTATTTGATGGAATAATATTGAGGCATTCTAAGAAATGGCAAATGTTGATCACATAAATATATTTTTTTATATTTTTAGTAGCTATAGTGTGAAGAGTAAACTGAGAGTTAAGAAAGTGAGGAAACTGAAGACAACAGTAACCTCAATATAAAATCTGTGTTCTCCTAGCAACTAATGAAGTGAAAATTAGTAAAAGAATGTGATAGGATTTTAGAAATATTTAAAAAGTACAATGAAATACGGGTTCCTAAAAAATAAATAGATAAATAATGGGCAATAAAGTAGGAAAAAAGAAAAACACATGACATTCAATGACATAGTCATGTAACCAAATTTCCCACTTATGCCTAATATTGGTGGGATTTGAATGTGTCCTTTTCTTGCAATAGGTTTCTCCTTTCTTCATCTAGCCAATTTCTATTAAAATTTTAGATATTAGTTCAAATGTTACACCTCATCAGAAACCTTTTTTAAAGTAAATAAACAATGTTTCATATATATTGGCCTGTTTCCTTGTCACCTTTCCTCAATCAAGCATAATTAAAGATTATAATTTCTTTTGAATATTTTTCTCTTCTTCACTGGAACATAAGATTCATGAATAATGTGCTTTCATTTATATTATTCAACTGAGATACTCAAGTAGCTAACATGGCAATTTGAGCAGCTGAGTCATGATAAATATTTGTAAATGAACTAACAGATACAATAAGAAAATAGGAATAACCGGATCTCATAAATGTATGAATTTTATGAATTATACTTTTTTAATTTAAGAAGTTAAATCTACATTGAGTTAAATCTCAAGAATAAAATCCTGCAATATGAAATTTTGGGACAACCCTAAAAGGACATTTTGGCAGACTATCCTCATGATATATGTGATTTCTTTAATCTTGTCTCCCCTGTGAGTTTTCTTACTTTCTCTCAAGAGTGTGTGGGCAGCCATTTTGCTTCTCTGAGCAGCATGAGTGATCGTTTTGATATGTGGCTTAGTCCTTAGCCATCTTGAAGATCATTTTTCTTCACACATGTAGCTGTAACTTCTGAGAATTTCTAGTGTTTCTAATCTAATATTCTTTGAATTAGAAAGCTGAGAGCTGAATGAGAAGTAGTCAAGGAGAAAGATGCTTACCATAATATGATTCTTAGCTCAAAAATTCATTCATCCATTACTTTAAAAAGACCCAAGACAACCAACCTTTGGGTCAGAAGAGGAAGTCACATTTTATAGAGAAGGATGATTTGAAGCTATAAAAAATTTCCTGTGGCTTATCATTTCACTTTAAAGAAATAATAGCTTTAAAACTTAGTAAGTGTGGGCCCAGAGGACACATTTTTGGATGGTTTCACTATAACATTTCTTAAAAGTCCCAGAGAGTAATGGAAAATAGATAATTCTCCCTCCACAATATCTGTCTATCAAATACATAGTTGGGGAAACTTACCTTACATCTTTCTCTAGCAAATGGTTAGAGTCTGAGGAGCTTTCACTAGCATCAGTGCTAGGAAAGAATATTTCCTTATCTGTAGCTTTAACAAAACAAATTAATTTATATTTTGATCAATTTTAGCTGTAGAGAAAGTAAGCAAATTCAAAAAATTATAATTTTATTTTCTTTAAGGTGCTAAGTAAGATATCAACTTATTTAAATATGTAACATTACTCAAATTGAAAAAAAATAAAGTATGGTGTTTTCATGGGACTTGCATTTGAACCTCATGGGCTGTAATCCTGATCTTGTTCCTATATAGCTCTGAAGCTTAGAAAGTAAAATCTAGCTCTGTATGTTGCTTATTTTGGTAGGTGAAATAAGAGAAATTTATTAGATGACCCAAACTCTGTCTACTCAATTAGGTTCTCAGTTATAAGAAACTAAACATATTCTAATTAGTTAATAGAAAACATTTTTTTTTAATATTGAAAGATATTATGTAATGGACTGTATCTCCATGAAAATATAAAATTAGTCACAGAGCTTCCTCAGCTCAAAAAATTAATCTAATGTGAACACAGAATCATCAATAAACCAAATAGTAGAGCTTCTGGCCCTGTCTCTAACACGACTAAAAGAGGGATTTCTCTGGATTAATCCTTGGCAGAATGAGCTCTCCTCTTACATCTGATTCAGAACATCCACCTACTTGCCAAATTAGAGGAGAGGATCCATACGTCTGTGAACTAGATTCAAAGGAGTGCTAGAAAGTAATTTTCTGTCATTTAGTTGGGGAAGGTAAGGAGTCAGGTGGGTAATTCTCCCAAAAGGGTAATCAAAAGTATTTGTTAGATACAAAACATAAAAATATAAACTAAAACTTCACTGTAAATCCTCAATCTTAAAATTATGCATATCCATACAGGGGAAAACTAATTTACATGAGAGTAATTAAATTATCCAATTTGTATAAAACTATTTTGACATCCTGGATACATAGTTTTGATCAACTGCACTAACAGCAACAAATGAGTACTAAGTCTTTTATATGCAGAGTCTTTGTTTAGAAATTGGAAGGATTAGGTTCTTTTTGTTTTTCATTATAATTTACTACCTCGAATCATGACAGTGCCTACATAATGAATTGCATAGAGATCGGTCAGCCCACAAGTTATTTTGTCAAATGTTTCATCCATGCAATTTGAGTAATACAAAAAGGTAGATGACTGCTTTTCGTCTATAAAGATAGAAATTTTAACTGTACTTAAAGCTAGGAGTCAAAATTTTTCTAAACATCCAGAATCTCAGAAGTTCATGAAGGATCAGAAGGTAAAATTTCTTTTGAGATTTTGATAAAATATTTCAAAGTTTTGTGCATTTTTGTTTGGTTAAGAGTTTTGATGTTTTACCTCTGATACTTCCATTCCATTAGTAGTATGAGTAATTGTAAAAGTGATAAAATAAATTTAAAAATTGTATTAAAGAAATTTGGATTTTTTTTCCATTCCTTAGGAATTTTGACAATATCCTGAAAGTACAAAGTGAGTTTTAATCGGGATTTCCTTGATATATCACCTTCATATTTGCTAGAGATGTCTGTTGTTTGTTAGTTATCAATTCCTGGCCTTAGGAGTGAGCAGCTGTTCTCTTGTTGCATATTATGCTGTGCCTATCTGAGCTTGGAACTTCTTTGAATCTAACATGAGTCTCATGTGAGGACCAATTCAAAGGTGTATGCATTCCTTTGTCTCTTCTCTACATCACACTACTTTTGTGCCTATTCCTTTATTCTATATGAAAGTGAAGAAATATGCCTAGCACAAAAATAAAGCAAAGCCTATAAAGCCTATGTAGCTTTCATTGACTATTAGGAAACACCAGTGCTTTATATTTACCATTTAATTTTATTTTACATACTGATCAAATCTGTCTACAAATTATCTTTATGTTTATTTTTGTATGTATATAGTGTATAAGTAAACAATTTCATCAGTGGCTATGTTAATGTTACATCTTGAATAATCATTATATTAACGCTCATGATGGATTTGTTTGTCATTAAAAGTGAATTCCAGATCACAATCCTGACATCCAAGACCATAAGGATAAGAAACGGTACCTAAGAAATGATTGACCGCAAATAAGAACAGAAATTTACTGTCTGACTTATTTAGATATCCTTTCATTTTTTCTTATTTTTATTAACAGGTACTGATTATACATGCTAATATACAAATAAACAGGTCTTTGGAAAGTTATGTAGGAAAATGAAGGGTAAACTGATGAAAACAAGTCATGTAAGTAGTGGTAAGGGATTGAAAGCTAGATAATAAGTGGAAAGAAGAAGGATTTACTGTTTCTTTTTCACCTTTGAAATAATTTTTATGATCTCGACAATAGAAACAACAAACACTGATATATTTATTCCATCATCTTTAAAAAGAAAATGCAGCAAAAATTTTGCATTTTTAAGAGAATTAAAATGTTCAATATACACATTTATCTTATCCATAAAAACCTTTCCCCTGCCTTATCATATAACCACTACTTTGAGCTCCATGGATTTATGTATTTTATTAACTCTAAAACATATACATGTGTCAAGAACAAGTTAGAACATAGATTTTTGGTTTCAAATGAAGGGATGATATTATATGAAGAGCTTTTTTTGTAATTTGCTTTCTATACAGATGGAAAAAAACTGTTTGCTTTGTCCCCCCTTGCTATTTTGTTGTTGTTTATAAATGTGTTTCTGATAGATGTTGGACAGGACAAAAGGACCAGGCCAGGAAAGTAACAAAACTACAAAAAACTTCCAAGAATTGAGATGAAAAGGGAAAAAAATAGACAAATTTAGGGAAGCTCCCAATGAGTATCACTTCCAGAAGAGCATAGAACTTCAAATAAAAATGAATTTGTATTTCAACATGAAAATAGGAGGCAATAGTAAATGTCAAATATCACCTACCTATCTAGGGGATTATTTTTGTCCTCTTTATATAAAAATTTCATATTTGATTATGATAGACTAATTATGATAGACTAGCAGATTATGATAGACTAGCACACAATTATAAGAAATAATATTAAGAGAACACATGACCCTTTTACTCAGTTTCCCTTGATGGTAAAACCTGAAGAAATATAATATTCCACAACTAGTATACAATAATTATATAAAAGGTATTGACCATGGTAGATACAAGATACATATAAACGTAAATTATACTTCCTTTGAAAGTACTGTTATTTTTTCTGGTATTTGTTATAGGAATTTTGAGACATTTTACCTTTTCTAAATTATGCATAGATTTTCATCTTCAATTTCATCAATAAGTGTTCACAAATTGTATTTTTTATTTTATTTTATTCAACATAATTCCTTTTTAAGTTTTTCATTGTAATATAGTCTTTGACTCATGGATTATGTAGAAATGTGATGTTCAATTTTCAATTGTTTAGTAACTTCCCTGTTATCTTTGTGAGATTACTCTGTAGTCAGATATTATTGTGATTGGAGAAAATATACTTTTTTCTGAGATTTTTTTTGTAGTCCAATTAGAGGCTCTTTTTGTATAAATCTTAGAGACACTTTGAAAGAATGTGTATTGTGATGTCTTTGGGTGGAGTAACCTATAAACTTTGATTAAATCCTGTTGATGACTGATGATGTTATGTTCTTCTTTATACTTGCTGATCATACTGATTTTCTATATACTTAATAATAAAGTGCTCAACTATGCAGATTTGTCAATTTCTTCTAGCAGATCTTTTTTTTCCTGATATATTTTAAGCTCTGTGTTTTGGTTTACATATAAGGGACTGCTATATATTCTTTATGGACTGAAAGTTTATTGTTATATAACTCCCCTTTTAGGGTAATTTTCTTTCCTCTGATATCTATATTGTCTAATTTTTTTTGCTTAAATTCTTTTACTGGTACATTTTAGGTATTCAATACATTAACATTTATCATTGGGTGCTTGTACCTGTACATGATGTACCTTGGTTCTTATTTTTTCCCCATTACCTGTGCACCCTTCACCCCCTCCACCCTTCCCTATTAACATAGACTTTGTTTCCATTTTTTTCTTTTCTCATAATATTTCCTTTCCCTTCTTTCCTTTCCCCTTCCCCTCCCACTTTCGTTACCCCTTTATCTAATAATAACATGGCTATTTTTTTCTTTTCAATTATATTTATTAGATATATGTTTTCATTATTTTAAAATGCTTACATCATTGCATTCAAAGTAAGTTTTTAGTAAATAGTATGTAGTTGTGTCATGTTTTCAAGTCCCTTCTGCCAATATTAATCTTTTAAATATATTGAGACCATTTTCATTAACTGAAAATCTTGATAGAGCTTAACTATGTCCTGTCATCCTAATTTGGTTTTCATTTTTTTTTATTAAATTTTTTATTGGTACATTGTAGATATACAACACAATTACATTTCTCATTGGGAATTGTACCTTTACAGAATGCATCTTGGTTCTTATTTTTTTCCTATTCCTAGCCCTCCCTTCACCTCCTCCACCCTTCCCTATTTACAAAGACTTTATTTCCATTTTTTCCATTTCTTATCATTTTTTCCTTTCCCTTCTTTCCTTTCCCCTGTCCCTCCCACTATCCCTACCCCTTTAGACCTTTTCTTCCTATTTTACATTATCGATTATTCATTCTAATCATTGGTACATTTAAGGTATACAATATAATGACACTCATCATTGGAAATTTGCACCTTTACATAATCTCTCTTGGTTCTTATTTTTCACCCTTGCCCAGCCCTCCCTTCAATCCCTCCATTCCTCCCTATTTACAAAGGTTTTGTTCCTATTTTTCCATTTTCTCATATTAATCCCATTCCCTTCTATCCTTTCCTCTAGCCCTCCCACTTCCTTCCCCTTTGCCCCTTTTCTTCCTATTTCACATTACCTATTATACATTTAGTCCTTATTTACACTTTCAGTTTCTCAAACCAGAGAAACTATTCGGTATTTATACATGTGTGTCCTATTTATTTCACTTAAGAGTATTGCTTCAATGTGCATCCACTTAGCTATAAATGTCTCTAATTTCTCATTTTTTATGGCTGAGTAGTACTTCGTTTTATTTAAAAAAAACACATTTTCTTTATCCAGTCTCCAGTTGATGGGCATTTGGGCTGTTTCCAAGTTTTAGCTATTATAAACTGTGCTGCTATGAACATGGGCACACATATATCACTGTGGTATGATTCTTTTAATTCTTTGGGGAAGATCCCCAGCAGTGGAATAGTGAGGTCAAATGGGACTTCCAGTCCTAGTTCTTTGAGCTATCTCCATACTGATTTCCACAGTGCTTGCACCAGTATACACTCCCACCAGCAGTGGAGCAGTCTTCCTCTTTCCCCACAGCCCTGCCAGCATTTGTTATTGGTTGATTTCATGATAGCAGCCATTCTTTCTGGAGTGAAGTGGAATCTCAGCATTGTTTTCATTTGCAACTCTCGAATGACCAGTGATGTTGAACATTTTTTCATGTATTTATTTTCTATTTCTACTTCTTTGTCTGAGAAATGTCTGTTCATTCCAGATGCCCACTTTCAGATTGGGTCTTTAAATTTGGGAGGTCTGATCTTTTAAAATTCTTTATAGATTTGAGATAGTAGACCTTTGTCTGAAGAAGAGCAGGTGAAGATTATTTTCCCACATTGTAGGTTATCTCTTCACACTGCTGGTGGTTTCTCTTGCTGTGCAGAAGCCTTTTAATAAGAAGATATCCCACTTGTTGATTGTTTGTGCTAGTTCACAGGCAACTGAGGTTTTGTTCATAAAATCTTTTCCTACACCAATGTCTTCAAGGGTTCTACCTAACCTCTGTTCCAACTGGTTCAGAATTTCTATTTTAATATTTAGATCTTTAATCCATTTTGATTTTAGTTTAGTGCATGGTGAGAGATATAGGTCTAGTTTTAATCTTTGGCAAGTTGAAGCCCAATTTTTCCAGCAGCATTTATTAAAGAGGCTATCTTTCCTCCAGTGAGGGTGTTTGGCTCCTTTATCAAAGATGAGATGTTTGAGTGTGTCTGGCATTGTTTCTGCATCTTCTAATCTGTTCCACTGGTCCTTGGGTCTGTTTCTTTGCCAGTACCATGGTGTTTTTATCACAGTAGCTTTGTAATACAGTTGCAGTTTGGGGATTGTGATACCCCCTGCCATGTCTCTGTTACCTAGAATTGTTTTTGCTATTCTGGGTCTCTTCTTGCTCTGAATGAATTTTTGGATTATTGTCTCAAGGTCCATGAAGTATGCTGCTGGAATCGCAATTGGAATTGCATTAAATCTATATAGCAGTTTTGGAAGTATGGCTGTTTTCACTATATTAATCCTTCCTACCCAGGAGCAGGGGATGTCTGTCCATTTTCTGATATCACCTTCAATCTCTCTTTTCAGAGTGCCATAGTTTTCAGAGAAGAGGTCTTTGATTTCTTTTGTTAGGTTGATTCCTAGGTATTTCAGTTTTTTGGATGCTATTGTGAAAGCAATTATTTGGCCTATTGCTCTCTCAGTGAGGCTCTCCTTTGTGTAGAGGAAAGCTAATGATTTTTGTGTGTTGACCTTGGAATCAGCTACTTGACTGAATTTGGTTATTAAGTCTAGAAGACTTTTGGTAAAGTTCTTGGGGTCTTCTATATAGAGTATCATGTCATGTGCAAATAATGACAATTTGACTTCTTCATTACCTATCTTTATTCCTTTTATTTCTTTCTCTTGTCTAATTGTCATGGCTAATGTTTCCAGAACTATTTTGAACAAGAGTGGTGATAGTGGACATCCTTGTCTTGTTCCTGATTTTAGTGTGAAGGATTTCAGTTTTTGACCATTTAGTATGATATTGGCTGTTGGTTTTTCATAGATGGCTTCTATTGGTTTGAGGTAGAGACCATCTATTGCAATTTTTTGTAGGGTTTTTTTCAAAAATGCATGTTGGATTTTGTCAAATGCTTTTTCTGTGTCTATGGAGATAATCATATGATTTTTTCCCTTGGCTCTATTGATGTAGTGTATTACATTGACTGACTTGTGTATGTTGAAGCATCCCTGCATCCCTGGGATTAATAATTGGTAGTGCAACACATAGTAAGCGTATGACCTAAATTATGAGTTATGAAAGATGCAAAGGTTGGAAAATATATAGACTGATAATTCACCACTCATGAGTTGAAGTTTAAAAAAGGCTTTCTTAAGGCATCTAGCAGCAGCATATCTCAGTGCTTAAACATAGACACTGAAAAAAGATGTGTTAGAATTTTAGGTTTTTATTTGAGATTTAGAGAAAGTTATTAATTTCCCCAATTCCTCAGTTTCTGCTTCTGAAAAAAGGAAATAATAGTTCTTAATAGGAGTAAATAGAAAAATATCTGTAAAGACTTTATTAGTGTACCTGGAACACAGAAAATGTCTTTTAAGTTCTTTATTAAAAAACAAAGTAATTCTTGAAGTAGAATGGTTTTAAGTAAATAGAATTTCTAGGGGAAAGGGTAAAGAGAATTCTGGGCACAGAATAAATCAAGAAGGGATTTAGGAAATACAGTTGATCCACTGACACCACAGTTCAGAGGGCAAGGATGAAAGCAAAAATTAAAACAAATATAAACACTTACACTGTGCTTTTCTATAATTAAGAAGAAAAAGGTTCAAAGGGACATAAGAAACAGGAAGAGATGAGAAACGTGTATGACCATGTCCTGATTCTAAGAGTAAGGAGAAGCCATTCAATCATTGCTGCAGTCCCCTTGTATTCATGGTTTCAGTGTCTATGGTTTCAGTTACCTATGGTAAAGCACATTCTGAAAATATTAATGAAAAAATTCCAGAAATAATTGCTATGTTGAACTTGTGTACCACGCTTAGCATGATGAAGTATTAAACCATCCTACTCTCTCCTGCTCAGGTCTTGAATCACCCCTTTGTCCACATATCCAGGCTACATAGGTCTCTTAGTCACCTCACTGCCATTTTGCTTATCAGACTGACTGTCGGTCTCTCAGTGCTTGTGTTCAGTTAACCTTCCAGAATATTCTAAATTAAACATCACAGTGGTTACATAGTTTACCTCAGCTTGTCTCATAGATCAGGAATTGTGTCATCTCCTACCACTCAAGAAGAGAGAACAGAGTGAGTACAATATAATAAAGTATTTTGAGAGGGACAATATTCACATAATTTTTATTACATGTTTTAGAAGTTGTCTATGTCTTTATTCATTATTACTGAATCTCATACTGTGCCTATTGTATTAGTTAAACTTTATGATAGGTGTGTATGTGTCGGAAAAATTATAATATATCCAAAAATTGATTATATCTGTGGTTCCAGGCAGACATTAGGCTTCTTCAAATGGATCTATGTCAGAAAAAGGGGGCTACCAAATAGATGCAGAAAATAAAGAAATGGTACTGCTCAGTAAAAGGGAAATTTCCTCTCTGTTCTCTGAAAGTTTGGTGAAATAAACTAATTTTAGATTAAATAAAAGAAAGCACACACATTTTTAGAAAGAAAGCATACACATACAAACACAAAAAAATCACAGAAATATGATTACATACTTGTTCAATGTGATGCAGGAATTTGTATACTTCTTTTTACATACATGGAAGGGAAAAAATGTGTGATGTTAGGGAAATATTAAGTGATTTTTAGGGGAATTTAAGGAGCTTGAACAAAAATATTTGAATCCATGGAAAAAAATCATTGGATTGTAAATTATTGTAAGTGGATTGTAAATAAATTAGAGGTATGAGACTGAAATAGAGAACAATGATGTGAGGGAAGAGTCTGTCCAGGTGTGTTGACGGAATCCAATATTTCTTTGTGCAATATGAACATACCTCATGAAAGCTTAGATTAGGCCTGTACTTAAGGCAGATAAGAAAACTTTGTAGAATTCCTGTCCCTGTGCTTGGAACAAAGAGAGAATGCACAAGGTGAAAGGGATTTGAGTCTACTTCTAAAGCCTTTTACTTTCCTTTAGATGAAAGTGTTCAATATGCCAAACAAATGCCATATTTTGGGGAGTATCATTATCTGAGCCTCAACAGTAGTAAGAAGACAGACTTTGGGCTCATTGTGATGGATTGGTTTCATGATAATTCTGTGGTAAGTTACCAAGATAAAGAGAATACAAATGACAATATTTTCCCAGTGACTGACAATCTATTTTCAAATGTCATCTTCAAAATAAAAAATTTGAGATTACCTTATACATAGGATCAGATGTTCTTTGCATTCATTCACAACATCATATAGATCATTTCAATTACTCAGGGAGCAAAAGTCTGTTTAAAATAGAAGTGTAACAAATATATTTGGAGATAGACCAAAGCCATTTTTTCTCATGGAAAAAAATACGGTATTGTCAAAGTCATCATGTTATGCATTACCTATACAAACACTAATGATATGGAATGCTAAACATGATGAAGAAAGTATAAGAATAAATAGAAATTAAAAATACACTTTACTAACCTCATCTATTTGCTTGTAAGATGTCTCTGTATTACTTTTGCTGTAGTTTCTTCTCAGAGAATATTTGAAAAGCATCTTTATAAAATTTTTAATAATTTACATTATTACTTTCATGTATGGTGGCATGTTGTCTAATAATGTTGTAAATAAATTGTTTACATATGATTGATATTAGAAGATGAATGATATCCAAAACTGTATCCTATTTTTACTTCAACATGTGATTGTAAAAAATGCAATGAAAACAAAATTCCATAAAGTCCTATTGAATGATTTTCTTTCTACTACAAAAAAGCATATGCTCCTATCTATTGAAGAAAAACATCATTGTGAAAGCTCTATAATTTTTTAGAAGAAGAAATAAATCTCTGTGCTAAATTGCCTTTTACAAGTCTTATTATGAATTAAACTGCATTTCTCATACATTTTACTTTCAATATATGGGACATGTAAAAAGGTAAATAGCAATCATATATTCATTTTATAATATTTTATAACAATATTTATTTCATCAGCTAGCTTTTTCTTTACAGTCATCTACCATAAACTCCATGGTTTCCATTTAATTTACCTTCAGATTGTCTAAGCCAACTGGGTGATGATCTGGGCTATATGTCCCTTGGGTCCTCTCACATGGCAGTGGTCAGAAAGTTTTTCGACTGCTACCTGCATAGTCTGAATGATTCGTCCACTGTGTCTTCTAGATTACAAGCAGGCTGGTAGGAACCCAGCAAACGTGACTCATTTTGCTACAATCTGGTTTTTTACCAGAGAGTAGCATTTTTTTGTTCACATTGTGTGCTAATGAGACCAAAGAACAGAAAATGAGGATAGGTTCCAATGTTCAAGTTTTTTCTAAGGCCAGTTTTCTATAGCATGTATTCTTGTCCTGATAGCCGAAACAGATAATGTGGCCTTGTACCAGAGCACTGTGAGGCTAGGGCAGTATCTAATACCATGGATGTTGGGAAGAGGATTAGTGCAGGTAGTCTTATAAACAACATCCTCCATCATAATTGACCTTCTTCCAAAATACCCCACAGAGTAATACCTCAGTTCTCAGACCCTTCTTTTTGCAAACAATCTGATTCACAAACAAAAGTGTTAGGCAAAATTTTACTTCCATTCACAAACTCCACATCAGGTGACAAACAGGATGACATCCATATTCCCCACACAAACACAAACACAGCCATTTTCCTCAAAATCATAAAGCAAATTAAGTCCATAAACCAAGGCACTACCCTATAAGACAATAGATAATATTTAAAGGCTGTCTCAGCTTGTTAAACACCCTTAGGTGAAATTTAGAGATGTTGGCATATGTGAAGTAGAGTGGAAAAAAAACACAATAGGAATTATATATTTTTTAAAATCTCCTTTATTATAGGAGCCATGGGTATTTCTGACCTGGTTACTATAAACATTTGCATTGCCATTATCTGTACACTTCTCTGTATGAAATCACCAGAGATACCTTAAATGATGTTAGAGTAAAGGTATTAAAGAGAAGTGTCTCTACCAGAAGAATACTAAAATGTGTCAAATAAGTATGATAACAGCCTGAAATATAGGCCTAATTTCAGCTTCAAATGCAAATAATAAACCTTCTCAGGACATATTATTAAACATTCTTACCCCCAAACAAGGTACAGAGATGTGGAGATCATTTTGTTAGAAAAAAATACAACTAGCCATTTGTGTAACCTGCTTAAAATGAGGCCACTTTGTTATTTGTAATAATGGCTCAGATAAAGATGTACTTATGAAGAACTGAGTGGCACATCTTCCAGTTCTCATGATCATCAACTACTATGGAAAATAAGGCAGTTTCCAGAATTTAGAGAATATGATATTTGGGGAAATGGAATACTTGTACTAATCTATCAGTTTATCCTTACAGGCTACAGTAAATTCTTTGTTGTTTTAGGAACTTCCCTATGGAAGAATATTTCAGAATTAAATCAAACAGTGTTTACATCTCAGTAGTATTCTGCTTCAACATGAGTAATTTCTGCTGTTACATATTTGCTCCTATATTGTCCTTCTCTTGCTGAATACACTCACTACTTCTGTATTCTTTCCCCAAACCAGAAAATTGCTCAGTGAACTTAGATTCATCTCAAAAAATATTTCCTTCGCTCTGAATTTAGACCTGATAATTATCTACAAATATAATTTCCCTGCTATATTATTGCTAAAGGCTGCATTTCACATTTAGCTGAAAGACATCATGGTTCTGAGCCATTTTAGTTTCCTAGTATAAAGTGTCCACAATACTCTCATAATTTTAAGGAAAAAAATGTACATTTCAAGATTCATACATCCAGCTCCATGACAATTTACCCTCAATTCACTTTACTTTTTACCTATGTGATCACCAAAGTCTCTCAATTATTTCTTATTTAATCTCCTAACCTACAGTCTCTGATATTACTCATGCAAGCCTTCTAGATAATTTCGATATGTAATATAATCACTCTCTCAATGCCTTGGTTATCACTAACTGACCTACTTCTACTTCATAAATCTACCATTTTAATCCCCAATTTTCTCCAACCTCCGCTTCCTTTCACTATTTCTCCCTCTATCTAAAAAGAGGTTTATTTTTTTTTCAGTCTGAAGATTTTGAAGTCATTTTAGACTCTGCTGTGAGTTTATTCCATTAGAGGAATTAATGGGATACTAGAGGCTAAAAAAAAAAGGAAATGTAAATTTTTTTCTTATTCCTCACCAACATTGGTTCTCTTTGGCAGACATTGCCTCTTCTGTGTGGCTTTTAGACCCAAGCAGGAAATCAACTTTCACTGGGTATAAGCTCTTGATGATCCCTTATAATAACCTGGAAATTATGAATGTTAACTTATATGGCAAAAGTGCACATAAAATCAATTTAAAAATCATGAATGATGGGAAGTTTAGGTGACTTGTGTTCTATAGTTACATGGAAAGCAAAATGTGTAAGCAATGAAGTTGTAGTTATTCAAGGATGTTTCCCACTACAGTGTTTAATGTGTATTCTGGATAGTTTTTGATACTTAGAGTAAAACACAAATGAGATACATTGTAAGAAGGATTTAAGCAAAATAATTGATGACTAGTGAAACTCTAATCCTATCCAAAATTCAAATATGATAAAACTAGGAGATTTGCAGTCATAAAATGATGCCCCAAAATAAACTGAAAGAATTCAATGAACAATTGTAGATAGTCTAAACAATATTAAAAATCATAACATTAATTCTTTTTGAGTGTCTTTTGAAGATATTAAAAATACAATCCATATATTTCAATCACCCCATGAGGAACTGGGACTAGAGATGAGATTATTCAACAAACATATATTGAGGATACTTCTGTCCAAGAGAATGAATGCCCACAGCTTGCAGAGAGGTCTACTAGATTTTGAAAATCATACGAATTCACTTTCAGTGAAAGGACAGAGAAAGGGAGAAAAAAGAAGGATGCCAGATTCAGACCATTCTATAAGCATAAAAGAGATGATGTTTATTAAGAAAATGGAGGAATGACTCAAGGGCAGATCCTCAAGACCAGCAGCCAGGCTACAGTCCTAGAAAATGTATCCGAGTTCCACGAAGGATCATTCCCTGGCTTTGAAATCTAATAGATCCTGCTAATATTTCAAAACTAGTAAAAGTTGATGACTCCTTTCTTCCTTTAATTTTCTATCTTTTTAAATGGGAATATCTATAATTGTCTGTTTAAACTTTTTATTCTGGGAGAGGAGAACACATTTCCTACTTCCACAAGTGAACAGATAGTAAGTATGGATAATACTCAGAATCTCCCCCATAACTGCTTTAGAGTACTTAGGTAATGAGATTTAGGAATTTTGAATGGAAAATATGTAAATAAGATATTTCAGTTGAATGATACTCAACTGAGTAGGGATGATGTGAATCCTTGAGTGCTGTAGGGCAGAATGTAGCAGGATGAAAAAGGATTGCTCAGAATATCTAGGCTTTAATCCCTGGACCATGTGTAGGTCGTCTGTGTAATATGACTCTGCATGTGAGATTAAATTAAGAATCTTTGAGACTTGGAATACTATCCTGATTTGTTTGTTGGATTTAGTGGGGATGAAATTTTTTAAAAAATCCTTATAAGAGAAGAGATTACCAGGGAAGAAGAAAATATGATAATTGAAGCAAGATACTAGCTGTTTCAAAGATAGAGGAATTGCCTGAGAAATATTGCTGCTCCATAAACTGAAAAAAGGCAAGTTAATGAATTTTGTCCTAATGCCTCTAGAATGAGTGAGGCAGTACAATAACCTTGATTTAGGCCTAATGAAACAGATTTTAGACTTCTTATTCCAGAACTGTGAAGGAGTAAATATTTATTGTTTTAGTTATTTAGTTTTCGGTAATTCGTTACAGCCTCAATAGGAAACAAATACATTGAGTAAACAAAGCCCTTGGGCTATGATAATTCTACTTGCTCCTTCTATTACTATGGCCTTGCTACTACAAAAAGTCTGAGATGCTTCATTGTCCTGTAGGTTTTTATCCCTTTCACTAAGTTACCAAATCCCTACATTAAATTCTATTATATTTTTCAGTTATTACATTTTTTTCTTCTACTTTATATCCAGAATAATATACTAATTTCCATACTTTATTATTTTTTATGGTACTTATTATTATCTAAAGCATTACAAGGTTGAGTGTGCTAGGTTTCTATTTATGTAACATAGGATAATCATCAGATTGAAAATACATAAAAAGATTCTACAGTGGTCCCATAATTTGAGGTCACCAATGGGGATCCAGTATTAGATGTAAGTAGAAAAGGTATAGATTGTCTGGCACTATGAATCATATGTTAAATAATTTTAATACGGGTGGTAGAAGTAAAAGTCATAGTAGTGAAGATAAGAATATTTAACCTTAGCTACTGACACCTCCATAGTACGAAGGAAGAGTGCAATGCAGGAATCCCCAAACCCTGGGACCATGGCCCAGTACTGATGTCTAGCCCATTAGGAAGCAGGCTTCACAGCAAAAGATGACCTATGTGCCAGCCAGCCAAACTTCCTCTGTATTTACAGATGTTCTTCCCAGCTGGCATTCACCCAATCTCCACCTCATGTCACATTATCAGCAGTGCTAGATGCTCACAAAGGGAGAACCCTGCTGTGAGCTGCACATACAAGGGATCTAGGTTGGTGCACCTCTGAATCATAACAGCAACCCCTTCAGTGGAAAAATGTTCTTCCACCAAAAACCTATTCCGGGTCCAAAAAGAGATGGGAATCTAGGGAATGAATGGGAAAGGCTCTAAGACAGAAAATGTATATATAATAAATAGATTTCATTTATCTGTCTAGAATTCACAAAATTTCAACTCCCAGCACTGTGTGTGTGTTGGTCAAACATAGCTGTGACATGGTCAAATGTAGTTGTGGGAGCTGGAGGCTCTGCCTTATAATATGATGGGACCTTACCACGCACTGTGGATATGACTGCAAGAACTACAGTGGGAAGACATGTTTGAAGAAAATAATTTAAAGATGATTGGGAAATACTAGCAGAAACATGATTTTTGTAAATGTTGACATTTAGAAGGTAAAATATGAATGTGTTGTTATAGGAGTGTTTCATGTCCATCACCTCAATTATTTCATCAATATACCTTAAGAAATACATAGTAGTTTTAGATCCATATGGCAGTGTGGAAACTAAGCTAACATGCCAAAATTGACAATGAGTAAAAGCCTTAAACTTATCAGTGAAATCAGATGTTTAATGCTTTGTGTTTTCCTAAGAGACAACCTAGACAACCACTAGGATGCCTCCCTACTTATTACAAAAGCTCTTTTCTATATCTGCAGTAAGAGTTAATGCCATTCTAAGGACATTGGAAATGATTTAAGAAATGATCATTGCTTATGAATGTTCCTCTGATGAAGAAACCACATAAATACATGAAAGTTATTAACAGCAAAGTATTGATGTAAACATTATAATACCATCAGAGGCATTCACAAGGAGCAAACATAATTATGAGACTTCCTTGGTGTTTATATAGAGGGCTACTGATTCCTTCTGTTTTATTATGGTTATGTTTATTTTACTATTATTTGATTTAAAATGCAATGATACTGCTACTGTAATGGCTCTGTCCAGCCATGCTTTTAGAAACTTTCCCCACACATTGCATCTATTTTACTTGTCAGGAATAAGCAGTTCATGAAATGCATGGAAGCCTTCAAGATGATTAACATTTACTCCCTAGATGACAAATTCAGGCTCAGTAATTAAAAAAGCAACAAGGTCAAAAGAAAATCCATTTATCATTTGCTTATTTGCATTTTGTGAAATGCTTCAAGCTCTGAAAAAAGTACATGGCAATACATATATAAGCACAGGTATATTTAGTGGTTCATTTTTGTAAGTTATATCTGAAAATAAACATGTATTAAGTAAAATAATGATCTTTAATCTGTGAAATGAGAGACCATAGTTAGAGAATAATTTCTTTTGTTTCCAGTTTTAATTTTTATTAGCACGTTTGCATTAGATAATGATTACCTTCCTAGTCAACTAGCTTAATTCTAAACTAAAATTTTTATAACTTAGGTACATCCAAAAATATTATTCTAATTTACAGAATATATATAAAAACTAATTAGAAATATGCTTGTAAAATTTGTTTTATTTAAACTCACTTTTCATGAAACTTCAGGTTTTCATGTATTTACTTCATAGCCAGAATAATTGAAATAGCACAGGACTAACTTAAATGTTAAAGAAAGTTACAGCAAATTTATTGGGAACATTAAGAAAATAAAAGAAAAATGCACCATAGTTCTGAGGCTTTATTTGGCTTAAATTTTAAGTAAATTAAACTAATAATACATATTATTATATTGTTGTAAAATAACATGATGTTTAAAATAAGTTTGATTTGAGACACAGTAATGAATATATTCTATATAATTTGCTTTAATTTTTTAATATTTTCATTTCAACAAAGGTATGTGAAAATGTGTGCTTCTCAACAATTTAATCAAGTATAGAATAATTTACAACAAAGTTTTAATACGTACATTCAGAAAGACATAAAGTGTACGTTTTGTGAAGTGGTTAGTTATATGCATCATGTTTTCTAGACTCTAGGACATAGCGGTTTAATTAAACATTTCTCAATGTGTTGCCATGAAGTTGTTTTTTAAATGCAATTAACATGTACAATAAAGTGACAGTACAAAACCAAGAGAAAGAGGGAGGGAAAGGAGGAGTAAAAAGAGCTAAGATGTGTTATGTACATGTCCAAGTCCCTTCATTAAATATAATTATTATGTACTGAAAATATGCAATAGTATATTTTTTTTAAAAATTGAAAAAGAGTTAAACCTTGCAAATGTTGATAGAGTTCACATAATTAGTTGAGGGGTTACTAGAGAAACTGTTGCTTAAGTCAGTTGCTTAATAATCATCTATATATGTCTTTAAATCTAAATAGATATATCTATAATAACCACTTATTGATTGTTTCTCTGAAGTACCTTGATTAATATAGATTTTGATACCTAAAAATGGATGGTACTACAATAAATACCTTAAAATATGCAAATAGTTTGGAATTTATCAATGGCTAAAGGCTGGGAGAATATTTTGATGTGTGTGTGTGAGAGGCTACTTTGTCTTCAAAATTCTTTTGGTAGAAATAAGGACATGAAAGCTGATCCTGTAAGGACACTGAAAAAAAAGGGAGCAAAGTTGCAGAGAATGTGTCTACCATTATGAACACATGATAGTAGAAATTCACAATTAAAACTGTTCTTGGTGTGGTCTCACCTGGATATGAGAATGTTAATTGGTACTGGAGGAAAATGTCCTAGTACTTTTTTTTTGAGTTAAACTAAAATTGGCTAAATTGTATCCTACAATGGGATAGGAAGAGGTGAGCTTCTTCATTGGTGTTTAGCTGAAGAGATTTCTAAGCAAAATTTAGGTGACGTAGTTTGGTTTCTTCATGGTTCTTATAGTTAAATGCAAGAAAAGAGATACATTTAGGAAAAGAACTTTTAAATAAAAAGGAACCAGAAATTGATGATTTGGAAAATTCTGTGCCTGAACTGAAGGAGATACTACAATGTGTTCTGAAGGGAACAGAAGGGTAGCTGAACAACTTTCTGCTAAAGAGATTAAATTTATAACCCATGAAGCCAATCAGTCATCTCCATAGACATTAGAGAAAGATAGAGTTTGGGTCATTCAGGAAGGTAAAGTTGGAGTGACTCAGGAGGCAGGGAAGAACAAAAGTTGCTGGAAACTGTCAGCAGCTAGAAAAGAGCCGTAGAACAGTGTTTGCAAAAGAATCCTTGTGTCTAAAACCATAGATAGCCTTGACACACACAGATGATCCATAACGATTTTGAGGTTGTACCAACTAAAAAGTAAGAGTTCAAATTAAAGGAGGAGCGATCCAATGAAATGAATGAACACTGTCAGACTTCTCAGGTTCTCTAGAGAGAAAATTACCTGACAGAGCTACTGGGCTGCAAACGTATACTAAGATTTGGAGGATATTGGGAGAAGGTGGAAGTGTTTTGTGCGTGAGACAGAAATACATTTTGGAAAGAGGATAAAGGGTCAACTCTACTGGGTTGAACAGTACACCCTAAATTTATTTAGAGTCCTCCAAAATTCATGTCCACACAAAAGCTAGGCATTTACATAAATTAGATTTAAAGACTGCAGGTATGATTAATTAAGATGAGGTCATATGGATTATGTGGCCCCTACTTCCTATTTTTTGGTGATCTTATAAAGAGGGAAAGCTTTAGAAAGAGATACACAGGAGAGAAAAGGCCACGAGAAGGTGGAGGTAGAGTTTCGAGTGACCTAGAAGCCAAGGTATTCCAAAGGTTGCTGGAAACTATGAGCAGCTAGAAAAGAGGCATAGAACCGCATCTCCCTAAGGCCATCTGGGGAACTACCTCTAATGACACCTTGCTCCTGTGTTTCAGTCCTGCTGAACCAGGAGACAGTCCAAATGTTGTTTAAGTTTGTAGCATTTTATCATAGCAGGACTGGGAAACTAATAGATCACATGAGAATTTAGTGTCATTTAAACCTATGCATTAGTAAATTTACTATCTGGTGTGTTTTTAAGTAAAAAGAAGGTAAACATAAACTTCTTGTACCTGGTTAGACATATGCCTTAAAAAGAAGAGAAAATATGAGAAACAAAAATGAATATTACATGTTTTCACATTCAGCAAAAAAATGAAATATTTTAAAATAAGGAAGTGGTAAATATTCACATCAATTTACTGCATGTTTGTGGAAAGATGTTTATTTTGAAAAGATATTTTGACATGATGCTTTTAAATATTGCTTTTACTTAAACTATTCTGTATCTCTAATTTATCTTTAAAATCTCATTTTTATTTAACCTGTGCAATCTAAATATGTTTACTCAACTAAAGTGCAATCTGTGTTCAAGGCACAAGATACCAGAATGGAATATTTTTAAATGAAGGATCATGAGGAATTAGCCTACATTTTTTAGAAAACATAAATTGACCTTGGCAATAAACTAGTTCCTAACTAGAATAGTTATTTTAATAGTATTAAAAATAATTACTGATATTGAAATGTAATATATTCAATAGAAATTTCATCTTATTAGTATTTTGTTAACTAAACCACTGAGGCCATATTTTCCATTAAATTAAGAAAACATATTAAAATATGATTTTTAACATTTTGCATTTGTCTCTGGGTAAGAAAAAGGGGCACATTTCATTATCTAAAATCCTTTTATCTTTTCCAATTACTCTGCAGCATTAAAAAAACACATTTTCCAATATTTAATTAAAGTTACACATGATCAGCTTCAACTGGTAAGCACAAATAAACCTTTATAACTTTCACACTATTTGGTGCATCTACAAATATTCAATGTCACTAGACTATCTTGCTCCTGATAAAAAGTTGTTAAAATTAAAAATTAAATGTATCCGTTGATCTTTACTAATATTTTGATATATATATTGAATTCAATTTGCTATAATTACACCAAATATTAGTGCAGTTTTACTTTTTGATGCAGTTTTCTAAAATAAAAGGGACATTTTTATCTTAACATACACTTATAATGTTGTAGAATTTCATATGAAATTTATAAAATTATACAAAATATTTAGAGTTAGAAAAGCACCAAGTTGTTTACTTAATGTATCGTGGACACTGTTATATTCTGATAACCTAAAACAAATAATGCTAACTCTTCATGAAATAAATATAAAAGATAGTCAGATCTATGTTACATTCTAAATAAGATAAATAAAGGTATGCCAGAATGTTTCCTTTGAAAACTGGAAGGAGTCACAAATGTACCAGTGACTTAGAAATTATTACAGAGGGGACACTTTCAATTCAAATTTTTTAATTAAAAATTACAGGCATCAGGTAATGTCCATTGTCACAATATTTGCAAGATAAGATGATGTGGATCACTGGAGGTTTTGAGAATCAAGAATGTGCCTTTTTTTCCCTTTTAAAAATGTATACCCTTTTAATGAAGTTAGGAATATAATGTTTTGGGGTGGATGTGGCTAGAGGGAACTGTGAAATCATAAGTTTGGAAATCTTATTAGTCATCTAAGTTGAGAAAGAGAGTAGGCGGTGACTGATGAGTCACTATCTAAAGGAGACTTAAATTTGAGTGCAATCAGCCTTTAAACAGTCTTTAAAATTTTGATATTGACTGAAATCATTAAAAGAGGTCTTTTAGATTAGTATTTTTCAACACTGGCAATGTTGGTGTCATAGACTGGATAATCTTTTGTTTGGAAAAGCTATATGGTACATTTTAGGATGTTTAGAAGCCTGCCTGTTATCTATTCACAATATACCAGCAGCAACTCCTAATTCTAGTAACCCAAGATGTCATTAGATTTTGATGAATGTCCCATGAGAGCACAATCACACCCGACTGAAAACCATTGCACAAGGTAGAAAAAAGAGATGCTCTCGAAGCAATTTTTAGGCTATCCGATATTGAGAAATTAGTGAAAACTGGAGAAACCAGCAAAGTATTTGCAGAGAGACCAAGGAGGGGAAAGAAATATTAAGCAAGAACAGTGCTCTAAAAACTAAGAAGATACTTCTTCACCAGAAGAAAGAAGAAATAAGCCAAGCAAAAAAGGCATGGTTTGGTCAAATAAGAACTAATTGTTGACCGTTGTTTTAGTAACATCAAAGTGAGTGGAAACATAATGAAGAACACTTTTGGTGGACTACTGTGGGAACCTGGATCCTTACATTATGCCAACTTCTCTCCTAAAGAATACATGGAATTTGTAGAATAAATCAATTGAAATGGACACAGCAGGTTGTCACCATTTGAATTATTAATCATTTTAGAATCTCTTAAACCATAGCAAGCAGATAGAACATTTTTCATAACTTGATGAAATGTGAAATACACAGCTTCATATTTAAAGTGTTATATAATAATAGACCTATGAAGTTGAACTAACTTTAGTAATGCTCCTATATATAACTTACAGTTTATAGAAATATTAGAATTAAAGGAAATATGTGAATTATTACTACAAAATAAGTAGAAAAATTTAGAAAATAAGGAATTTTACAACATCTGACAGCAATAATTCTACGACATGAATTTAAAAGATGTAAGGATATGCAAGAATATGCATGGGCTGAAGAGAGATAAAAATGTGACTTGTAGGTCTTGTTGACTTTTAATCAATGGATCTATGTAAAATGAGACAATTAGAGAAATTTGGGTTTAGAATGAGTGTGAAATGATGAATTTAAAGAGTTAATACTATTTCTGCTGTTAGATGTGAAAATAGACTAGTTGTGATACTGATCATATGACATATTGAAGAGATCTAATAATGAATTTGAGGCAACTATTTAGCCACCTATATCTTATACAACTCACAGCTTTCATTCCCTGCTGTGTCTCACTCCTGGGAAAATTGATAAGGAAATCTGAGTGTTGGTAAGAGATTCAAAACATGCAAGCCCATGAGTGCATTCAGGGACTCTCATTCAGCTCCAGGCCTTAGCTGTATGCTAATGTCTGTTCTTTCCTCCTTCAAGCTGTTTTTCAGACCTGAGTGGGAAAGTGTCTTCTCCCTGGGTGCTTTGTATGTGAATTGTTTCATACAAATCAGTGTGCCATCATTGTGTTGACATGCGGGTCAGTTTGGATGAAGTCCCTCCTATTTCTGATTGTCTACCACATGATTCATCACTATTTATACTTTGCTAAAAGGACAGAAAATGAAAATAAATCAATATAAAAGAATAGACAAAATCTTGTGTGGCATCTTGTTACTTATGTATGCCATTTTCATGATTTTCTTTTTTCTTCTCTTTGGGCCGAGTGTGAAGAAGTAATTTAAGTAATATTCTAATGTTGATCAAGCAGAATATCATCTGGTCTTTTCCAGTTTCTTTATGACCTTACTGTTATGATATTACCTGCTTTTCCCTGAGGGTTAGTTTAATACTAGCACATCTATTGGACTTGTTCAAGCTACCTTTTTAGTTGCATTATCCTTGTATCCTACTTGTGTTTAAAATAAAACACTCTAAGCTCTGCTAATGCCTTATAAACACACCCATGATATTCCTAAGTGATACCTTTATTTCCCACAGGTCTTAAGCAAGGTCTAGTCCCAAACTGCACAAACACACAATATTTTCATCTCTAGCTCAGGTACTTCGAGTTACTGTAAAGAGCTCTACAAGATAGCTCCTTCCGAGATTTCTAATCAAGAGTGGAATAATCCTTTTCTATACTCCAATATTAATATTTGCCCAAAAGTCTGTGTGTTCCTGCTAAAGGCTTGGTGGATAAAGAGGGGAAGAGGGGTTTGGCGTCCTGGAATGTGGTAAGGACAAATGGAAAGAGTGAACCCTGAAGAGGAACCTACTTTGTCTTATTAAGTATGAGTTTGTAGAGTATTTTAGGCATATAAAATCTTGTTGGCATTTTTATTCTTAAATCTAAAGGAATTAGAACATACAGATAAAACAGAATGAGATCAAAAATTACACTGAGGATATAAATCAGCCCTAGACAACAAGTAATATTTATTTTCTAAGACTAAAGGAAAGAAAATATATGTATTGAAATATCATTGAAAATTTTTTGTTGTAGTACATATTTAAGGATCTTACTTTTCTCTATCAGGAAATGATCAAAGTATTTAGAGAATGGTAAATTTCTGGATTGTAGTCTTGATGAGAACAAGAGATTATAATTGACAGATGAATCTAAAAAATGTTTCAATATCCTAAGAGTCTGGCTATAACTGTAATGTATATCTTTAAACTTCCACAAGTTTGAATAAGTGCATAATTTCCCACCATAGTGTTTAATCCTCTAGGCTAGGAGCAAAAATTAGTAACATTGATTGAGAGGCTTGAATAAACAAAAGAAATTGTGCAAGACACAGAGGATTGGAACTTCTGTGATGTTAAAGGGCAAGTACGACAGGAGTGAAATCGTAAAACGATGCTGGAAGAATAGGAATACAAGATATTCAAGAATATATATATATATGTTTTAAATTTAAACTCAGATGCAAGGCATGACTGGCATTACAATTCAAATATTTTGGGAATTTTGAGATTAGATTTATGATAGGCTTGCCAAAAAAGGATATTAAGCTGCTCCTAAATTACTATTGGCATTTGTAGTGAAAATAGGAAAATATGTTTAATTCTTATCTGATATCATGAAATGAAGAAACTAAGACTAGCAAAGACAAAAAGCCTTAAACAAAAGCAATTAAAATTGTCACAATTGCATGCATGTAACAGAGAATAAGAAAAAATGATAAGGGGGATATCAAAATGTCTTTCTGGGTCTCTCGGTCATGTCTGGTCCCAAAATCTCCACTACAGAGGATCACAGAGGGATAAATTTACAGGGGAGAACCAAGTTTTACTCAAAGCAGGTTGGTAACAGAAAGTTGTGGAAATATGAATGTAGTGATTGAGTAAGTTACTTTACAATGCATAAGGGCTTCATGCAAAGTGAAAAGACTTGAGAGTAATCAATTTGGAGAATCTCCTAGGGATGGAAATTTCCATGTTCTAAAGATATAAAGATGTAAAACATAAGTTAGTTTAGATAGATCGGTAATTAGATGAATATTTTATATATACTATATACATATATGTATAAACGTGTATATATATGTTATATATCTATATATGCATGCACATGTATATGTATATATACATGTGTGTGTGTAGGAGAAGAATTTAATTGTTTAAGGAGTTGGCTCATTTGCCAGCTAACCTTGTCAACATGACTACATTAAGAGACTACCGGACTATTGGAGAGGTGCTTGGATTTTGAGAGCAGTAACTTCATCAATGGGTTAATCACTGGTGTTTTTTGTAGCTATTAGGTAGGTGAGGCTTCCCTGTAGGAAGCGAGTCATGAGGAATGACATTAGGGACTATTCTGGTTCCTAGCTCTTTATTCTCTGTCTCTTTTCCTTCTCTCTCTTTCCCAGATGCCATAATCTGAGTAGCTTTCTTCTGACACACCCTTCCACCATGTTTCTGCCTCTGAGCCAGCTAATCATGGATTGTAACCTTGCACATTGTGAACTAACATCAACCTCTCTGGTACATTGCAGATGTCAAGTGTTTTCTCCCAGCCACAGGAAAACCGACCACTACAGCTCACAAGGTAATGGAAGGTGACAAATTTAAAATCTGGAGAATGGGATGGGAGGCTCAACTTCAGGGAGGAACTGATATTAAAGTTCAACTATAGAAGGAATCAGGCAGAAGATCCAGGATGTAGATGTTGTAGTGGCCCAAGTTTGATTATGCTGAAGAATTCACTCTTGCTGAGGCATGGGGAATTGGTATGGCAGGGTGGTAGTGGTGGTGGTTATTCTTCTGTACTATTCTGGCTTCTAGCTGATTAGTTGAGCCCCACACACATTATAGAGGGCAATCTTCATTACTCAATTTACACTGATTTAAATATGAATCTCAACCAAAACATATTTGAACACATATCCAGATATAATGGCCCAATTAAGTTGATACACAAAATTAACCATCTCACAGTAAAATCAGCCTATAATTATTGATTACCCCCAGATTTTATACTTTATAACACCACAAAAATTCAATTTTTAAAACATTTGCATAGCGCTATATACCTCACCAATTGCTATGACATAGATAATTTCAGTTCATTCTCAAAACTATCCCCTCAAGTGAAAGGGCACTGAAAATATGTAGAGTCAATGAAGGAACAGGTGGTAGAAATACTGTGCTTACAAGATTTATAGATGGTAAAACCCTCATGATGAAAACAAATATACAAAATAAAACTGCCACTAAATCAGCAGAACAAGATTTGAATGTCAGCTTTCTGATTATAAGCCTTAGATTTTAAAAGTCATTATAGCTATTCATTTAAAAAATGTCTATTATTAGAATCAACTTACAAGGTCATAGCACCGAGTCCCCTTAAATTTAGGTAAAGCACCATTCTTCATTAGAGAGCCAGCATGTGGTAGGGAACTGATTAAGTTACAGCTACTTTGAGGGTACCCACAGGTATTTGTGTCAGCAATGTGCTATTTACCAGTCACTAATCTAGCAGTGATCTTAATATGGAAATTCTTAATTTGAAAAAAAGGATGATTTTATATTACATTCCAAAGAATGTAATTGTCTTTAAATTGCCTTCTTTTCTCAGAAGATCTGATCTCTGAAGCCTGAAATGAAACTTTAACATTTTCAATTAAATTCAAGCCTTCAAGGTTTGGTTGAACCTAAGAAAATGATTTGTGAAGCTCTTTCTAAACTTCCTCTGAAATAAGCTTCAAGCTAGTGAAGTTCCTATCCTTAGCATTTCACCAGTCATAAAAGAGAAGTTCTTTAATACTAAACTTCTTTCATAATTCTCAAGCAATGAAAATGTAAATATACATATATATATGTATGTATTTAGTCATTATGTTTTTAACATCTGATATTTAAGAAGAATACATGGCTTTTTTGTTAAATTCATTTTTAGTACAGGTAATGAAAACAAACATAAAACAAATAAATAAAACTGTTTTTGTATTGTTATTTGACAGTTTTGTCCATTTTGGGAATGTGAAAAATTATATTTATAATTTCTGTTATGTGCTATATTGGAATAGAAAATCAGCCACTAATACTGATTAGGGAAACCCATGTTATGTTACCTCCAGTCTGCCTACTGTAACACATTTGTCTCATTCTAATTTCCCCTCTTTGACCCTTTATATTATTTGTTATAATTTCTACAAACCCATTTTCCCAAGATTTTATAAGAATACTACTGAAATGAAATAGTCTGAAAATTCTTTGGTCTTTTTTTTTTTTTTTTTTTTTTGCTTACTACTTTATTTGGGTTTTTGAACTATCCTTGTTCTGAAAAGTTTTCAATCATTCCAGAAATTTACATATTAGAGTGTGATTGCTTAAGTACAAATTTATGAATTAAATGTAAGTTATTAAAGGACAAAGCCAGTAAATTTTATTTGACTATTGTATTTGTCAAAGTTTGTTGCTCTGACAAAATAGCTGACATAAAGAACTTGAAGGAGGAAAGATTCATTTTGCTTACATTTTCAGAAGTTTCAGTCCTGATTTAGCTGGTTCTATTGCTGTGGGTCTGAGATGAAGCAGATCATCATGGCAGAGGGCAAAATGCTTCTCACCTCATGACAGCCACAAAGTAGAAATTGAAAAGAACCAGAGAGGGAAGGGCCCAGGGGCCAGATACATTCCCCAAGGTCACATCTCCATGACATACTTCCTCTAGATAGACCTCACCTTCTAAGTTTCCATTTCAACCCAATAATGCCACTGAATTATGATCTCATCAATGGATTAATCAACTGATGAGGTTACAGCCTTCATGGTTCAATCACCCCCTGAAAGACTCACTTCTGAACACATGAGACATCTGAAGGTCATTTTAGATATAAACTGTCTTAGTTACTTTTCTCTTGTTGCTGAGATGAAATAGTCGACATCCAAAGTTAGAGTGGAAGGAGTTTATTTGGCTTATAGTTCATAGAGGTTTCAGTGCATATTTGGCTGGCACCAAGGCAGTACATGCAGAGGGGCAACAGTTTGTGGTGGCAGAAGACAACAAAAGCAATAATAATTTAACAGAATCTTTCTGCTCCTTTTATCTTATTCAGATTACCAGGATTAGGGGAGTGCCAAACCAATCAGTGTACAGGTTTAGTGATCACACATACTTAATCGTAGAATCACACATTATAGATTTAGTCACCACATGAGACTTTGGGGGGATATCTAGATCCAAATTATAAAATAAAACAGAAAATTTTACCCCTGGACCTCAAAATGTTTATGCCCATTACATTATGGAAAATGCATTTAGTCTATCTCCAAGTGTCACCAGCATCTAACAGTTAGGGATGATTTTTCCACTTTCTATTTTTCTAAAAGCAAGAAGAAATTATTTTCAAAAGCTGCCTACAGGTAAGAGAAGGCACTAATTATAAGAGAAGAGGAGGAATAGTACAATGCAATATATCATTGATTCACTCCTTGGGGCAAAACAGGAGCTGCAATATTACCATTCTCCACTGATTTTGATCTATAGCTGGATTTTAAGCCTTAAATAACTTGTAGCACAAGAGGTCTCATAATTTTGTGCTTTGGCAATGGGTAGCTAATTTTCTATTGTCCATTACATGAGAAATAAACCATTTTGTTCTCTTCAGCACACCCTCAAGTGGAGACACATTTTCTAGCTCACTTGTGTTTATCAGTTTTCATGACACTTAGAATTTAAATATCCTTTCTATGGTTTCCTTTTTTCTTATACCCATCAGTTTATATGACATCTCCTATACTAGAATTAAAACTCATGGGTAGGTGGAGACAGTTTTATTCTTTTTTATGTCTCACAGAATTTGGGAGTGATTTGAATACAAAAGAACTAGACACTGATAAGTTAAATTCAATGAAATTGTATTTGAGTTTGCTTGAGCAAATATTCTCACAACAATACATAATAGTATGTATTTTGTGCATATGACACATTAGAAAATAATATGGCAAGATCCATTACTCAAAGATTTGTTGGTATAATCTTGATGATGCTAATCAAAATGTTGCATCATTATGAAGACAACTTCTGTTTGAAAAATACCCCTTTATACTTAACTTATTAAATATAATTTGAACTATTTTCCACATGAGTTCAAAACCCTTGTCAGATTTTAATATTCAGGTATATAAGAGAAATAAAAAGAAAAAGAAATAAAATTTTAAATTATTATTAAAGTAAAAATCTGCATACCACACAATGAAATTGTTCTTTTAAAATTTTTCTGTAAATTACAACTCTGAGGGAAGTAAATTTCTTTTGAAATTATTTTCTTAAATTTAAGGAAAAGATTCTAAATATATTTATTTATTAGATATAATAAATTTAATCAAGTCTCATGAATATAAATGCTTTATAAAATTTGGGGGCAAGTTTTAAAATAATATTGCTTTCATATTATTTAAATTAGGATAAAGGCATATAAAACAATACAATGGAATGAACACTGTTGCTTTTAAATTACACATAATTTATTTTGATTTCTGCTAGCAAATTAAAATACATTCTCTGGTTGATATTTTTGTTTGTCTCTGCAATCAATTTAATCTTCAGTTTATAGAGATTATTTGTGAAAAGAAACAGAGCAGGTGAAAATGATTTTCATGCTGCAATGTTAATATAGCAAAATATGATTATTAATGTCAGGTATTATTATGCCTTGGGAAGGTAGGTAGAAATTTAGTCATTTGTGATGTTTAATTGTCTTTAGTCATTTTATTCATGTACTATTTTATTTCAGCATTTTAAAGCAATTTTTGTGATAAAATACACATAATTTGTCATCTCACCATTTTTAAGCCTACAGTTCAATGATATTAAATGTAGTCATAATACTGGGTAATTTGTCACCAATATCAATCTCCAGAACACTTTACATTTTTGTAAGACTGAAACTGTACCCAGTGAGCAACAGTTTTTCCTTACCTCTAGCCACCAACAACTGCTGTCCCACTTCCTGTCTATGCTTGTGACAGATATAAACATCCCATGTAAATGGAATCATATCATAAGTAAAATTATGAGCTGCATAACAGTTCAGTCTTAAGTGGATCTCATATACGATCTTAATTCCAAAGATGATCTCACCTAGTAACTTTGTAGCCATGATATTTTATGTAACTACATTGTATGAAGTTCACATAATGACAAAATCAGTGAATGACCCATTTCTTAGAATGCACGCCTGTTGCTAAATGATGTATGAGTCTTTATACTTTTGGTAATTAAAGTATTTCACTAAGCACGATGTTCTCAGTGTTGTTCCATGTTGCAACATACAGAATTTCTTTCCTTCTTAAGGATATATAAAATGTAATGATATAATTATAGCATACTCTGCCTATCCATTGGTGGTCACTTGGAATACTTCCACAGTTCAGCTATTGTGACTAATGCTGCTGTGAACTTGGGTGGATAAATATCTGTCTGAAAGAAACTCTGCTTTCAATACTTTGGGGCCTTCCCAAAAGTGAATCTGCTGGATCATAAGAAAATTCTGCTTTTTTCCTAAGGAAATTCTATTTTTAGTATTTGAAGAATAATCATTGTGTTACACAGAGAAGCTGTGCCATTTTATAATCCTAGCAACAGTGTACAAATATTCACTACTCTCTTCAAAATATTAACCTTCTGTTGTTATTAAAAAATAGACATTTTAATGAGCATAGGCTATTATCTTATTTGTAGCTTTGATTAGCAATGCCCAAATGCTTAGTAATGTTGAGCCTATTTTCATGTGCACACTGGCCATTTGTATATTTTGCCCAGGACAAATATCTATTCAAGTCTTTTTTTCCATTTTTGTAACCAATATATGTATTTGTTGTTCTTTGGTGAGATGTGAGGTTTTTTTTTTTTACATATTGTAGCATGGTAATCATTTATTTGATATGATATGCAAATACTTTCTCAAAAATTGTGGGTTATCATTTTACTCTGTTGATTGCATTGTTTGAAGGATATTTTAAAAATTTTTTCACTTAGCCCATGGGAGAGAGAGGTTCCGGGTCACCAGGAGCATTGCTGCATCCAGCCCACACCAAGCACACCGGAGGGGACCAGCCAGAAGGTGAGGACCCCTGGCCTCCTGGCTGTACTGCTACATGGTTCCACATTACAAAGACATGGGACACCAGACCACCATACTTAGTAAGTTGGAGAGATCATCACCTCCCATTGGAACCTGGACTATCTTCAGGGGAAAGGCAGCTGGAAGGAACCTGCAGACAAATTTGCAGAGTTCAAACCTAAAGGAGGACAGGGAGCTCAACTTGGGACTTGCCACCAGAAATCTGCCTGAATCCCACAGGTCTTTGACTAGCTTGCTGAGATTCACTGACTTATATCTGCACACTGTTCCCCACATTGTCTATTGTGACACCAGAGACATATACGCTGAAGGAGGCCCTTCATTTTCGTTTTTTTTCCAAAATTATTATTATTGGGTTTTTTTTCTCTTATTTTTAATTTTTTCCCTACTCTTTTCAAATTTTTATTTTTCTCTTTTTTTCTTTGTTTCCTCTTTCCTTTCTCTCTCACGCTCACTCTCTTACTGTCCCACATTATTTTTCATCTCCCTTTTTATTTCTGTTCTGGCCCTAATTCAGATTTCTTCTTCATTTTTCTTTTCTTCTCTTTTTCTGTCTCTTGTCTGTGTCCTCTGGCCTCACTGCTAACCTTCCCCTATCCTTCTACCTATCTATCCCTCCCTGCCCAACTCCTTCTAACTCCCCATCCTGAAGGGTAAAGTTGCTATATTGAAGAGTTTATTCACTATAAACATATATTGGTTTGGCCCTTGATTTTGATTTAATTCCAGTTAAAGGTGATAAATTAATAACTTTCACAAATTGTCATTTTCAAAGATGTACTTGATGCTATGGTGTTGCTGATTGTATCACTTGGGCTAAAGTGTTGTGATTGATCTAATCAGTTGTCCTTCCTGGTATAACGAAAATGAGACAGCATCAGAGCCATTAGAGATGCAAAACATAAAGACCAGCTATATCTGGAAGACACCTCAGAGAAGCAATCATTCCATAAGAATTATAATTACAAGCAACAAAGATACTTACAATAAACAATTTCAAAGTATCCACCCAGCACCAAGGACAGTACCAAAAAAACAAAAATGAGAAGACCTTCAAGCAAGGCACAAACTCAGACTTCCACCCCACCAAGGGTAAATTCTGGGTGAAATAAGAGGGAAAAGTCTGATAATCAACCACCTGGACACCCTGAACTGATAGCACAGGAAATAACAATACAGAAGAATGAGGCTGTAGAAAAATTCAAAGCAGAAATAATCTCCCAGATAACTTCAGAGATGATGAGCAGAGTGAAAGACATGATTGGGGGCTCTAGAACAGAAACAGACAAAGAAATAGATGAGCTCAGAAACATGCTAGAAGCCACAAATGCCCAACATAAGAAAAAAATGGAATCCATGAAACAGATTCAAAGAGATATTCAGGAGATTAAAGGCTCCATTGAAAGTATCCACAGCAGATTAAGGGAATCTGAAGATAGAGTATCAGATATAGAAGACAGGACTGCAGTTAAGGACCATGAAAACAGAGATTTCTTAAAAATAGTAAGGGACCAAGAGAAATCAGTCCTGCAGCTACTAGATGATGCAAAAAAGAATGACATAAGACTTACAGGAGTCCACGAAAAAACAGGAGAAAGAACAATTGACATAAAAAAAAAATTGTCACAAAAGGAATGGTTGAATACTTCCCAGACAGAGATAGAGACTTGGACATACAGATAAGTGAGGCATCTAGAACATCTAGACATGATAAAAAAAATCTACACCTAGACATATAATATTCAAGATCCCAGAAACCCAACAGAAGAACAAAATCCTACAAGCAGTTAGTGAAAAGAAACAAATCACCTACAAAGGAAAGCCCATCAGAATCACAGCAGACATCTCAATACAAACCCTCAAGTCAAGGAGGTCCTGGAGTGAAGTATTTCAAGTCCTAAAAGAAAATAACTTCCAACCTAGGCTGTTGTATCCTGCAAAATTAACTTTCAAAATTGATGGGGAAATTAGATACTTCCATGACAAAGAACACCTGAGAAATTTCATGAACACCAAACCAGCACTCCAAACAATTCTAAGAAATATCCTAGAAAAAACAATGAAGGTCAAAACTCCATGAGGCCTAACAGAGGGAAGCCACCAGGCAAGGTAAGAAAGTAAAGGGAAAGGGAGAAAAATAAGAAATAAAAGAGCCAACAACTGTAAGACATCATGACAAGGATGAGTCAATATCTATCAGTTATAACCATCAATGTTAATGGCCTCAGTTCACCAATCAAAAGAAATAGACTGATGGAATGGATTAAGAAGCAAAATCCAACAATATGCTGTATACAAGAAACACACCTAACTCAAAAGGAAATTCATAGACTGAAAGTAAAAGGATGGAAAACAGTTCTCCACGTGACAGGAACACAGAAAAAAAAGCAGATGTAGCAATCTTATTTGAAGACTAAGTAGATTTCAAGTCAAAACTAATTAAGAGAGACAAAGATAGTCACTAAATACTTGTGAAGGGAACAATCCAAAAGCAAGAGATGACAATCATAAATATATATGCACCAAATATGGATGCTCCCAAGTATACAAAACAAATATTAATGGAATTGAAAAACCAAATAAGCATTAATACAGTTGTAGTGGGGGACCTCAATACCCCACTATCACAAATAGACAGATCATCTAGACAAAAAATTAACAATGAAATTCTAGAACTGAACCAAGCTATTGAACAAATGGATTTAATAGATGTTTATAGAGTGTTCCACCCCACAAAATCAGAATACACATTCTTTTTGGCTGCATGTTGGTCATTCTCCAAAATAGACCACATGCTAGCTCATAGGACATGTCTAAGTAAATGTAAAAGAATTGAAGTTATCCCATGTATATTATCAGACTATAGTTCAATAAAATTGGATATCAATAACATAAGAAACTGTCTTATTTTTACTAGTTAATAACTAGAATCTGTTATCTTTATTGAGCATTTTAGATAATTGAATTACTGTAGGTATTGGAGGAGGACCTTATTATGTTGCATCCCTATTATATATTTCACTCATATGTATTCAGAGATAACAAAGGGGATTACAAAGGGCCATAAATGTAGATTGTTGTACATTAAAAGTGCATAATAAAAATACATCCCCTGAAAGTTACTATTGCATATTTTGGAGCAAATATTAATATAAGATCTAGTCTTATTTTGGGGTAAATATAATGGTTTCAATTCTTCTTTAAATATGTGGTAGAGCTCATCTGTGAAGTCATCTGTGTCAGGGCTATTTTGAGCGTAGTTTATTGATTATATACTCTTTTAGCAACTCAGATATTTTTTGATTATTTACTTCTCTTTCAGCAAGTTATAATATTTTTCTATCTGTTAAGAAGTTAATCAATTCATATAAAGTAATAAATTTGCAGGTACATAGTTGTTCGTTCTCTTCCTTTATTATCCACTCAATGTCCATGGAATGAGAAGGGATGATTTTTGCTTGATAATTGTCATTTATGTCATCTCTTTCCTTTTCTTGATTAGCCTGGCTAGAAAGTGATTATTTATATTTTCCAATAAATAAATTTTTCCTTCTTTTTCTGTATTGATTCCCCATTTTCAATTTCAATAATTTCCGATCTGCTTATTATTTTATTTACTTTGGATTATGATGATATTTTTGTATTTTTAGGTGGAACTTAAGCTCACTGATTTCACATATTTCCCATTTCTAATATGTGCATTTGATATTATAAATTGTCGTCTAAGAACTGCTTTGACTGAATCAAAAAATGTTGCTGTGTTGTATTTCATTTTAATTCATTTCAATGTATTATATATTTCTTACTGATTTTCTCACTCCTTGATTTATCAACTATAAAAGACTATTGCTAAACACAACAATGGATTTTATTTCTTTCTCTGCATATACATTAGTTTTTGCTTCACTTGCTTTCATATTCTGTTATTAGATGAATATTTTGAAAGACTATATTATTGGAAAGTTAACCAGCCTCTCATTATATGATGTCACATCATGTTATTGCTCATGATATTCATTATTGTGAATTTTTCTTTCTCTAAGACTTGCATAACAGTACAGCTCTTTTGTGATTCATATTAACTTAGCATATCTTTTTCCAGGCTAGTCATGTGTTTGTTTGGGAATTTTGTTTTTTATTTGTTTTTTTTATGTTGTTTGTTTGTTACTTTTTGTACCAGGGATTGAACTCGAGACCTTGTGGTTTCAAGGCAGGTGCTGGAACCACTGAACTAAATCCCCGGCCCCCATTTGGGAGTTTTTGTGCTGGTGGATATTGAACCTGAGAGTTTATTTTATCCTAGGCAAGTCCTCTAACTCTGAGCCTAATCACTAGCACTCAACTCCTCTGCTTTTAATTTATCTTTACCTTTATTTTTAAAGTATGCTTCTCATAAATATCATGTCACCTTTTTACAAAATTTATTCTATCTCTGCTTCTAAATTAGTGTATTAGGTTATGTACATGCAAAATGATTACTGATATATTTAGAATAAAATCTATCAAATTTGCAATGATTTTTATCTCATATTTATTTTTCTGTTTTTTTTCTTCTTTTGCTTTTCCTCTATTTTTTAATGTTTCCTTTAATTTTAATTGAACATTCAATATGATATCATTTTCTTTCCAGACTTAAGGATATGACTTAATTTTAAAACAAATAATGGTTACACTACAGTTGACAAGGTTTATAATGTATATTTTTGACTACATTCAGTCCATCCTCAGATAAACTGCATTATTTCATATGTGGTATAGATGATTTATATAACAAAAGCATTTCAATTCTTCCCTCCTGTGCCTTGCATCATGGCTGTATTAACTCAGGTATACATATGCTGTAATCATGAAATTCATGATTACTATTAAGTACTTTAATGAATAATTGCACTTTATATCAATTAAGAATAATAAATTTTTTAAAATTTCATTTTATATTTATCTCTGGTGCTCTTTCTTATTTTATGCAGATTTAACTCTTTGAAGTCATTTTCCTTCCAAGTAAGAAACTTATTACTTTTTTGTGTGTGGAGGGGTACACCTGCTGCCCAGAAAATTCTCTTGGTTTGTGTTTAAGTTTTCATTTTTCTTTCACTTTTCAAGGATAAATTCACTTTACACAGTATTCAAGCTCTGAGTCTACTCTTTTCTTGTCTGTGTACTTTATCTTTATACATCTGCTCTATTCCTTATTTATGTAACTCCATGGCTAAGTTTCTTTTGTACCTTTTCCCTTTGATTTCTGCTTAATGCAGTTAAAATGTGATTTTCTTCAATGTATATTTTTCTACATTTGTCTCTTCTGGATATTCTCTGAGCTTCCTAGATCTTAAAAATTTCATGGCTATCATTATTTCAAATACTTTTACTTCACTCTGTTTTTGCTTCTTATAATCCAATTATACATATGTTGCATCTTCAAAAACTTTTGGATGCTACAATATGGTTCTTTTTAATTTTTTTCGTTGTTTGTTTTTCAGTTTGGAAAGTTTCTGTAAACCTATCTTCATGCTCACTGATTCTTTCCTTGTTTATCCAATCTACTGATGAGAATATCCAGAGATTTCTCCCTTTCTGCAATTACTTATTTCTAATATTTGTTATTTATTCATTCCTAGAGTTTCCATTCTTCTGTTCATGCTGTCCAACTATTGAATATGTTTTCTCTTTTTCATTAGTACCTTTAATATATTAGTTATTTTCTTTCCTTGCATGATGATTACAAAATATATGTTACATTTCAGTTTGCTCTAAAATTTTTTACTTCTGTTCATATTATGTTCTTTTTAGCATGACTCATTTATTGAAGGCATCTCACAATACATTGGCTATCACAAACTGAAGTATATGAGTATTAATGGGAGATTTTACATTTGTCAGGCTAAGAGCTTGGCTGGATTTGAGGTTAGACTTATTCTGATGCTCAAACTACAAATTGTTCTTGTGATCTTATATTTTTTCTCTCTGCCCTAAGACCCTATTCTTAGCATCTGTGTCTTACAGCTATTTTAACAGTAATACACTAATTCTATATTAGTATCTGAGGAAGTTGTGGGATAAAAGAAGCACTCTTTAGTCCCATGAGAAAATCTCATCCTATTTGTGGGTTTATTGCTCCATGTTGTGACTTTCATGGGTGTTTCTTTTGTTCTCTACTTGGTTAAAACAGAAAGTCTAGCGGACCCTATAGTAAAGGAAACGGCCTCCTCCGTACTGGAATAGGTTCTGTTTAAATGTATCTGGAGTGCATTTCAGCACTATTTTGGAACTTTTTCACTTATCTTCCTCCTACCAGAATCATTTGATCTTTTCCTGATTTTCACTCTGAGTTTCTGAAGAAGAATCCGGTAAAAAAATTTCCCCATTCATAAAACCGAAACTCTCATTAGGTTTTAAGCTCAAATTAATCCAAAGCCAGCTTCTAGCAATGTCTTATAGTCATTATCTATAATTGTCTCTATCAAGTTATGGATCCACTGGGCTCTTCTCCTGATTAAGCAGCTCTCAAGCTTGATTCTCTTTATGGGATGTTATCTCCAGATTCCAGGGTAGCCATTTACCCTACAACTTCAGTTTCTGTTAAGTCCAAAAACTCCTGTAGTTTTCAGTTTGTATAACTATCCTTATAAGGATAGGAATGATGACTTTAAGGCTCTGTAGATATTGGAGCTGAAAGTGGAAGCTCAGTAGCACTGAATAAATGATACCTTTACTCTTGGAATTTCTCATAGCTCTCTGTACTTATTTTTTATTCTTCATGTGACATTTATTTTTCTGCAGCCAGTTTTTGGTTATTTTTGGTTATTTCAAAACCTGTTTGTATCCATTTGTTGACACTTGAAATTTCACCCAACCCTCTTCCCTTTGGATAAGTGAGAGTCCACTCAGGTTACATGTGGCAGGAGGCTTCCATTTCCGTATCTGTGTTTCTGCTGTTTCACATCAGTGTGCTGGTGTCTTTCTGCTGTTTCCATCATTCCATATTTAGCAATCCCATTTAGAGTGGCTAATAAGCCTGCAGTTTCTGCAATTGTGCCTGGCCTATACTGTACTAATAGGGTTGATGATCAAAAAATATTCACTAACTGCATAAAAAAGTTTAATATGAATTTATTTAAATATCAATATCTTCCAAAATTTTTGAGAATGCTGATGACATGGATAGATACATTTTTACTTAAAACTGTGACATTTAAAATGTCTATTTTTTCTGATGCCAAAAAGTTCACATTGTCCCTATGAACTACAAAACTAGAATAAAGTAAAAGAAATATTTTATTAATTCTTTGAATATTTAATGCACTCACTTCAGAGACAGTAAAGTGAACCCCAAAGAACCAAAGTGAGTAGCAAAGATTGTAAAATTTTCCAATTTACAGACCAGTGCTCTTTCATTATATTATTCTGTCTCTGACACCTCTGAATAATATGCTAGTTGTAGGTAGATAAATGGAAGGTATGGACTGCTACAATTCTCAGTCAAGGCAGAGACAACCCACAATGTTACCAACAATATCCTGTATAGACATATTTATTACAACTATTCCCTGTTTTGTTCTGCATCACCAGGTCCATCTGGCAGTAAAGAATTGACCAGGTGTTCTGGGGGAAAAGTTGGCATACAAATGCATTGAATATTGTGATAATAGCGGGAGGAAAAGACTTTAAAACTGAAAGGAAATTACATTATTCTTTGTACATATGAGGTTACAAGACAGTTTTAGGTGGTAACAATTATAGAACATCTTTGTGCTTTATTTGTAGATGTTTTTTGGCTTGGCTTGAGCAATGATAAGTCTGAAAGCTCATAGAAAAATATGGTGTGTATTCATTACAGTACTGAATAAACAGTAATTTAGGTAAACGTCCTTGGAAATTTGCAGCAAAATAGAAAAAGATGCAACTGATCAAAACCATTTGTTACTCTAAAGAAAATCATAATAAAACTTCTCTCTTGATTAGTTTTTATCAGTTGGTACCTGACTTGTGTTTTTTAATCAGATGCTCAAAATATAGTTCACAAATGACCTTTCTCTTACTAAATTGAATTTTATGGCCTGAATTAGTTAATCCTTTTCCCAAAGTGAGCAATTTCCCATATATTTTAGTTTTTCAAAGATAATGAATGCATTAAGAGAGCAGATCTCATTCTAATAATGCAGAACTTTGATTGAATAACAAATGTAATACATGTCCACTGAGGCATCCAACACTCCTTAAGAACCTTTCATTAGGCAAAGAAATATTGCTTTGTGTAGAAACTGTGCACATGAATGAAAGAACTTCTCTCCCATTACTAGAAAATCCATAGGCTTTCATCATGTAAGAATTAACATGTGACAAATGGCTTTATAGTAATAGTGAATGTGTGTTTGCTCTATTATAAAGCACTCAACTATACAACATTTCCATGGACTTTCAAATCTAGAAATGACTAATTTTCTAGAATTTTATATGTACATTTAAAAACTTTTCATCATAATATTTTACACATTGTTTAACTTGTTTACATGTTATTTAATGTTGCTTTACTTTAAAGCATTATTTACTGACTGTAGGAAAATAGCATTTGTCGTAAGTATTTAATTTTTCTCAATGTTATTGTGAAAAATCTAAACCTTAATTTCTTTCAAAGTGAGTTTGTTATTCGTGTACAGAAATGTTATTGATTTTTGAATGTTGACTCTGTATCCTGTTTTGCTACTGAATTTAGTTATTAATTATAAGAGTCTTTTTGTGGAGTTTCTGAAATCTATGTTGTGTATCATGTCATCAGCAAATAATGATAATTTAACTTCTTCATTTCCTATCTATATTCCTTTTATTTCTTTCTCTTCTCTAATTTCTCTGGCTAATGTTTCCAGAACTATACTAAACAGAAGTGGAAATAGCAGGCATCATTATCTTGTTCCTGATTTTAGAGGGAAAGCTTTCAATTTTTGACCATTTAGTCTGATATTGGCTGTTGGTTTGTCATAGATGGCTTTTATCAGCTTGAGATAAAGACTTTCTATACCAATTTTCTTTAGGGTTTCTATCATGAATGGATGTTGAACTTTGTCAAATGCTTTGTCTGAATCTATTGAGATAATCATGTGGTTTCTGTCCTTGTTCTTGTTAATATGGTGCATTACATTTATTAATTCATATATGATGAGCCATTCCTGCATCAATGGAATGAAACCTACTTGGTCACAATGTCTAGTCTTTCTGATGATTTGCTGCATTCGGTTTGTGAGTATCTTATAGAAGATTTTTATATCTATATTCATTAAAGAGATTGACCTGTAGTTCTCTTTTTTGGTTGGGTCCTTCTTTGGATTTGGTGTCAGGGTAATGCCTGCTTTTTTTCTTACACTTGAACATATATAGCTAATTCTGATATATGTTAAATTCAAATTATATATTTTGTTTATTTTTAAAAAAATAATTCAGTAAAAATGTTCATTCAAAAAAAGCAAAACACATAGCAATGATTTTTAAGCAAGTTTAGAAAACAATGTTATAATAAACCCCACAGAATACCTGAAATTATGAAAATATGAAAAAATTTATATATTGACATATAAAATTCAGTTATGTATTTAAATGTTAGTTCTAAATTGGAGATTCATAGCCCGTGAAGTAGCACAAACAATCAACAAGTGGGATCTCTTCTTACTAAAAAGCTTCTGCACAGCAAGAAAAACCACCAGCAGCGTGAAAAGGCAACCCACAATTTGGGAAAAAATTTTCACCTGCAGTCACTCAGACAAAGGTCTACTATCTCGAATCTATAAAGAATTTTAAAAAATCAGACCTCCCGAATTTAAAGACTCAATTCAAAAATGGGCATATGAAATGAACAAACATTTCTCACATGAAAAAGTACAAATGGCAAATAAACATATGAAAAAATGCTCAATATCACTGGTCATTGGAGAGATGCAAATGAAACAATGTTGAGATTCCACCTCACCCCGGAAAGGATGGCTACTATCATGAAATCAACCAATAGCGAATGCTAGCAGGGCTGTGGGGAAAGAGGCACACTGCTCCACTGCTGGTGGGAATGTAGACTGGTGCAAGCACTGTGGAAATCAGTATGGAGATACCTCAAAAAACTAGGGCAGGGAGTCCCATTTGACCCAGCTATTCCCCTGCTGGGTATATTCCCCAAAGAATTAAAAGAATCATACCACAGTGATATATGTGCACCCATGTTCATAGCAGCACAATTTATAATAGCTAAAACTTGTAAAACAGCCCAAATGCCCATCAACTGGAGACTGGATCAAGAAAATGTGGGGTTTTTAAAATAAAATGGAGTACTACTCAACCATCAAAAATGAGAAATTAGAGACATTTATTGCTAAATGTATGCCCATTAAGGCGATACTCTGAAGTGAAATAAATAGACCACACATGTAAATACCAAATAGTTTCTCTAGTGTGAGAAACTGAAAGTGTAAATGAGGACTAAAAGGTATAATAGATAATGTGAAATAGGAAGAAAAGGGGCAAAGGGGAATGGGAATTGGGAGGGGTAGGGGAAAGGAAAGAAGGGAATGGAATTAATATGAGAAAATGAAGAAAAGGAAACAAAGTCTTTGTAAGGGGGAGGGATGGAGGGGTTGAAGGGAGTGCAGAGGAAGGGAGAAAAAATAAGAACCAAAAGAGTATTTAGGGGTGCATATCTTCAATGATGAATGTCATTATGTTGTACACCTAAAATGTACCAATAAAAGGATATACCTAAATAAATAAATAAATGAATAAATAAATAAATTGGAGATTCATAAATTTTGTTTTCTACAGTCAGTAAATAATAATTTAAGGTAAAACAAGTTATATAAAGTGTAAAAGATTATGATGAAAAGTTTACAAATGTACATATAAAATACTAGAAAATTAAACCTAGTTATAGAAAATTGACCATTTCTAGATTTAAAAACCATGGAAGTGTTACATAGTTAAGTGCACTACAATACAGCATACACACATTCAATATTACTAAAAAGCCGTTTGTCAGGTCAAAAGAAGCAAAAACAAAAAACCCACAAACTTGAGGATCGGTTTAGAAGATCCAAAAATGCAGAAACAAACCCAGGCACATTTAACTACCTTTCTTTGACAAAGGGGCCAAACACCTTCACTGGAAAAAAGATAGACTTGTCAATAACTGGTAACAGGAAGACTGGATTTCCACATGCCAAACATTAAACCTAGACCCATATCTCATCATGCACTAATCTAAAATTGAAATGTATATAAATATTAAAACAGAAACACTAAATCTGCTAGAAGATTGAACAGGTAAAATTCTTGTAGACATAAATGTAGCCAAAGACTTTATGAACAAAACTCCAATTGCACATGAAATATCACAAAGAATAAACAACATCAATTAAAAAGTTTTTACACAGCAAAATAAACCACCAATAGAGTGAAGAGACAACTCACAGCTTGGAAAAAAACTTTTTACTAGCTATTCCTCAAAGGACTGTTACCTAGAATATATAAAAAACTCAAAAATAATCAGACTCTCAGAATTTAAAGACCTAATCTTAAAATAGGCATCTGAAATGAATAGACATTTCTCAGATGAAGAATAAACAGCAAATACATATATGAAAAATATTCAACATCTTGGGTCATTTGAGAAATAAAAATTGAAACAATATTGAGTTCCATCTCACTCCAGAAAGAAAGGCTATCATCAAGAAGTCAACCAATAACAAGTGCTATTGTGAGACTATGGGGAAAAGGAACCTTTTTTCATTGGTGCTGGGAGTGTAAATTTGTACAATTGCTGTGGAAATCAGTATGAAGACTCCTCAAAGAACTAAAATTAATGGTTCAATTTGACCAAGCTATTCCCTTTAGAAATATCTTCCCCAGAGTTAAAAGCATGATACCACAGTAATAAATGCACACCCATGTTTAAAATAAAGACTCCCTTGAATGAAGGATGTCAAGAACTTAGCATATGTGGTTCCTAAGCATCTTCCCTATTGATCACTAATTTTGTTGCTTGTAGTATTTTTAATTTGTTAGTAATCATAATATTATATTATCCAGTCACATTCTCTCCAGAGTTTTCCCTGGTTCTATATTGAGTGGATTTCTTGGTCATTACAAATAAATCTCCAATGTTTCTGCATCCTCATATCTTTATGTTATCTTTTAGATGGTTAAATTTAAACACCAATGATTTTTCTTGAGAAGTACTCATTTTATTAATATTCCTAGAGTCTTTTATGACACAATGTGTTAGCCAGTTGTAATTCTTTTTGACTACTGAGATAGGTGTTATATTCATGGATCATGCTACCTATCTTTCAAGATTTAATAGTCACTGTTTTACTAATTTTCTGCCAAAGAATGTGTCTATAAAGAAATATAAAGCTAGTTGATTTTTCTCTCAGATGTGGCTTTTTTAGCTTCAGTAGCCCATTACTTCAGGAAGAAGAAAAGACAAACATTAAAAGAAGTGTAAGTATTGACCAAAATAACAAGCTGTAACTAGCTCCTTTTGATGATAATTTTTAAATACAATTCTGAATTAATAACTACCAGCTCCTACTACTAATTCTGCTGTTGAAAACATATGTATATTATCATTGGTATTTTCCTCAGACTAGAAAAGGTCATTCTAAAAGAATAATTTCTTTGTAGTGTTTTCTTCTATCACTTCTCTGATATGAGAGACTGGAGAAATTAGGTATGTTGTATAGACACAGTAATCCCAATCTACATTTTACATGCAGCTGTTGGAGAATGAAGTCTATCTTCAGAGCAGAAAGGATGATTACATTATTGCCACAATTATTTTTAATAATTAATTAATTATAATTAATTATTAATTAATTAATTATAAACAATTAAAGGTAAATTATGGAAATTTAAAAAATGGAGAATTGTGAAACTACTGTCCAATTATAGAGATATGAAAGAAAGGTTTATGAAATGGCATATGTGATTAATGCATCTCAAAATTTACATTTACCATGTACATATAAATGATCTAATAGAATATATGTACAAAACAAAAATCGGGAAACTCAAGTAGGGTAAGTAAATGACTAGAAGTGTAAAAAAGTGACTCACATAAACTATTATGAATGATGATGTATTTTTCAAATTATAAAAGTAATGCCTGCAAGTTGACTGAAAAGAAACTCAAAATTGAAAAGTTAAAATATATAGAAATTCTACCATTAAACAAATAAAACTATATATATGGTTATTCCATATTATTTCCTATCATTGCTTTCACCCCTATGTTAGTGATTTAAATATCAATCATGAAATATTTATAATACAGATTTCAAGATAATACTTTTATACCTCAATTATCACATAAGCTGAAGAAATAAAAAGGTACAGAAATGATTTAAACACCTCTCCTTTTTTTCTCCCAAATCATTCTTTCTCCTATGTATTTAAACTTTAGCCAGAGTTTGACATTTATTTTTCCTATACTTGATTTTTGTATGTTTACCACATACCATTGTGTGATTATGTTGCCTGTATTCCCCTGTAATTTATTTCTTATACATAATGTTATATAGCTAAGATTTATCCAAATTGATACGTGTCAATCTAGTCATATATGTATTTTATGACATTGTGTTGTATAAATATACTACAGTTTATCCATGTGTTGTGGCTTGTGTCTAGATATTCCCTCAAAGCCTAATGCAGTCTTTTCAAAGGCAGCTAAATCTAGAATTTTTTGATGATAGGATTAAGGACCTGTGGTTACTAAACCACTACACGTGAGTCATTGGTTTGGCACCACCCTAATCCCAGTAGTCTGAATAAGATAAAAGGAGCAGAAAGACACTGGTATGGTCCCTTGCTACCTTTGCTACCTTGTGCACACCATTTTGTTTCTCCTCTGTGATGTCTATTTGCCATCCCTGCTTTGGAGCCAGCCAATTATGGACTGAAACCTCTAGGAACTGTAAACCAAATAAACTCCTTCCCTTCTAACTTTGGGTTTTGAGTATTTTGTCTCAGCAATGAGAGAAAAGTAATTAAACACCATGTTTCTTTGAATTTCAATCCCCTTTATTTAAAATAATTTATTGACAATGTTATCAGAAATTCTTTAAATAGCATAATAATTGTTTAACATTTAGTAATAGGAATACATCATAGTACACCAAATGAGTCTTGTTTGTATTGTTATGTATTCAAGTTAAAGTATTCTTTCTAGTTCCACATATAATATAGAATATTGTCTATTCCATAATAGATGCTTAATGAAAATATTATTAAAAGTAATACCTTTCCAGTTTTTTATTATTAATAGAATTGTATGTGAATAGTTGGTATCTAATGTTTTATGTTTTATTTTGTATCAGGTATGAAGTTGTTTTAGGAATGAGGACTTATGCAATTAAGCCATTTTCTTTCCTATTCTTTTCTTCTAAATGTAGGAACTGGGCATTAAATGAGCTATGACTGACTGCACAAAGCTTTGAGAAGAAATTGTCCACTTACTGATAGCCTACTCTGCCTTTAGGTCAGATCACACTAGCAACTCTTGGTTCAAAAGTATTACTTTGATCAATTTTATTGATTAAGATATGATATATATTATATAAATTTCCTAAAATAGATTATTATGTATCAGAAACATATACTAATAAAAATCAATACAGTAATTCATCTCAAAAATATTGTCACCCTGCTGTTCTGAACATGAGGCATAAAATTCATGTTCAGGCTAAAAAAGTTGAAAGTTCTTTTTTACTTTTACATTTGTTCACATCTTTCTATTTTAACAGGGAAGAACAAGTGCCAAACTATGTGGGCTTTGAAAACATTAGATAATGTTGAAAATCTAATTTAGAAGAACACTTTGTTCCCTGATGGAGCTTAGTAAAACATTTTTATTTGCACTTAGAGTTACAGGAAGGGAGTGCTACAAGTGAATAATTTTATTTGTCCTGAGTTGTTTCTTACAGGAAAAAACATGTCACTTCTAAAGGAAAGGGTTAAAATGCATTATAGTCAAGTTGAAATCAATATTTTAGGGGGAAAGGAGAGAAATTTTCACAGAAAAATTCAGGCAAAAATTAAGCAATGTGAATTTACCTGAAGCAGACTGCATCTGGGCCCAAAATCCTACCATTTTGTTTTTTACAAGTGACAGATGACTGAGTACAGAAGTTTTCTAATTGAGGTAAGAGGACCTTAATCTACACCAGCCTTGGTATTGTGTATAGTCAGTGTTCTGTTAAAATTGTGCTCTTTTTCTGCAGGAGTTTTGAAGAAGAAAGCAATATTGTGAGAGAACTTACATTGAGAGCCATGTGTTAAGGTGGCCGCTGAATGATGAGGGCAAGCCTTAGCTACCATGCACTAAGGAAATGAGGACGCCACTGCAAAAGTCATCGAGATTAACTGTGACAAGAGCATGATGATCCTGGGAATAGATTCTTCTCTAGCGTAGTCTCTGAGGAAATCACAGCAACAGCTAATACCTGAGACCATAAAGGACAGAACCTAGTTGGACTGTAACCAGACTTTTACTCTATAGAAATTATGAGATGATAAATGTGTTGTTTTAAGATGCTAAAACACTGCAAATTATTATGAAGGTAGTATAATAATAGTATAGAAAACTCATACAATTGTCCCTTGGTATGTGAGAGAGATTGGTTCCATGATCCTCCAGTGGATACCAAAATCCACAAGGGCCAATGTTCTTTATATAAATAGCATATCAATCATATGTCACATATACACAGCTTCCTCTATTTTTAAATTATCTCTAAATCACTTTTAATACCTACAAAGTAACAAAATATAAATACAATGAAAATACAATATACAAAGTCATGATGTATTGTTTAGGGAATGATGAGAAAAATAATTACCTATTCAATATCAATAAAAATATTTTTAAAATATTTTCAGTTTGTAGTTGGTTGAATCTTTTGATGCAGAGACCGTAGATAGAAGATTCATTTTATTCTATCAATCTGTTTTCCACAATATTTATCTGCATTAATCAAATATATATTTTGACTCAACATATTTTTGGAGCTTTTAAGCCAAGTCTTCTTAGGAGTTTATCTCAAAAATCACATAAGTCACTAAATATCAGAGACCAAAAGAGAGCCCAATCCTTTTAATTCCTGGATCAGTGATTGTTCCCTTATAATAAGCAGCTAAAAAAAATAAAGAACTAACTAAAATTTCAAATGTTTGGCTTTCACAACTATTTGAGTTAAGTCATGTTTGAATTGTTATATTTATATGTATGCCAAAGTTGAGTCTAGACTGGTAATTATGGAGTGCTGTCATAGAAAAAAGAGATTAAGTAAAGAAGCCTTTTTGTATGTGGTAATCAATTTTTATAGATTCTCAATTTTTGCTCTTCTTAAGGTCAAATGATAAATAATTATTATTGCCATTTTTAGTAACATACATTCAATGATCTCCATTCATAAAATTAATCTACAGGGCTTCTAGTTTAAAATATTTCTGAATATCATCATTTAAACATCCATATAAATTTTCTATGTCATTTTTGCGGGCTTTCTGAGATTTGGTTATTTCAAGTTTTGATGGAAGTTTGGATAAGTTATTTTTTCAGTCAAAATTATTATATTACTTTTATCCAGAAAATAATTTGAACTATATTAATGGAGCTGTAATAAAATTAATTGAAAATTTTATGGATAATAAAAGCATATATGGAAATTTAAAACTAGATTTGGTGTTAATATAATAGCTTCTTCAGAAATCCATAATGCTATAATAAAATGCTATAAAATGAATGATTTCAATTCAATTTCCTATTTGATAGGAACTAATAATTGTGTGGAGTTGAATAAAAGTACATTATAGATTTCTCTTACTTTAATTGCACTGTGATCTACATTTTATACTAAAGTGAACCAAAGGTCAGATTCATAGAATAATTACATCTTACTAGTAGTGGCAGCAAAAATATTAACCAAGATTTACTACAGTTTTATGAGTTTTATTTAATGCCAATGGTGGCATTAGAGAAACAATGATACTAACTGAATTATTTACTTTTGCCAATTTGAAGTTTTGGAATAGATCAGATTAGTTCTGGAGTTTAAGTGTATTTTGGGGGGACTGAGGATATTAAAATCTATTTTATTAATTAATGAGTCTATCCATATGTTGTTATTAATGAAGTTGGTAGCTGAAATATTTTAATAATGGATAAATCTTTATAATGACAGCTGTAAAACAAAGTAAACACATCCCTTATGTTTTGTTTTCACCACTTTGTAGACTGTATTGTCACTTAATATCAGCATAGCTATTTAATCATTCAATTAGTCAGAAGATCAGAAAGTCAACTGGGAAAATAAAGGTCTTTAGACCATGTCCTTGAGACTTTTCAAATGACGTCATGGCAAGCAAACGCTGAAGTTGAATTTTCAATCAGTTGATTTTATTTTATTTTAATACATGACTACTGAACTTTATAAGTTAGATGAGTGTGCTTGCAATAACCTTTATTTCTCTAAGAGCATGTAATTTTATATCTTTACCATTTTATAATTGATGGTTTGTGATGGAATGTTTCTATATTTTTAGAATAATATCTTGTATCTTAAAAATTATTTTGAGATAAGGAGAAAAAAATTGGCAAGTTTCTATCACTAAAAGCAGCAGACAAACCTAGGGAGTTTCTGGAAGAAAGGTAAATTTCCCATGTAAAAAAAAATCATTTTTATGCTTTCCTGTAGTTTTCTATTCTTCCCTATCTCATAAGCCTTTTGAGATTAGAAGTATATTTTATTCCCACTTTTTTGTTGTTCTAATTTTATGAGCACATTTTTCTTGTACATAATGACCACATTCCTCATGAGGAGTTCATACATGTCCATAGCTCATTCAGTTCTTTTTTATTCTTTTACTGCCCCGGCCTCCCCTTCCCATCTCTTGGTCCCTTTCCCTTCTGCAAAAGATCTACTTCTCTGCTTTCTATTTTTTCTAATTTTCACTTTATCCCAAATTTTCAAATTATCTTCAGATATTGGGATGATCCCTGATATTGGATAAAATTTCTGCTGGTCTCCTTCAAGTCTCAGCTATCTTATTCTTGCCCAGTATCACAAGCACATAGTTAGTGAGACACATGAAATTATCTTGTATACACAAGCAGTGACTTTCAAAACTAAGAGGCAGGAGTGTGGAAACAATTGTCAACATTCCTTAGTATTAGGAATATTGATTTTGAAATCATTGGTGTAGGTTTTTACTTCTTTGGAAATGAGTGGATTGTGAAATATAGAAGTTACCAATTTGAATTCAGTACACATAAATATACTTGTCATAATAAGATAAATTCTTACTTTTCAAACAATTAAGAAGATGAATCTTTTGATGATGTTAAGAAAAAACCATTTAATTGTACTTGCTAAAGCACAGTAGACTTTACTGAGGACCATCTTAACAGACATAGGCAAGACTGCACTAGGATTTCGCACTGTGGGAGAGAGATCAGGCTCAACTCTGCATGAGCAGAATGAATGAATGAATGAGTGAGAAAATTGGGGTTTATATCCAGGGAAAGGACAAGAAGCAAGGAATGAAAAAACATTACTGAGGAAACATTGAAAGCAAGAGGCATACATCTAATATGACAACACAATTCTTCCTGTAAACAGGCCATCACCTAAAGTATCGAAGACAAAGCTGATGAAGAAGCTGACTGAGGTGATCAGATACCAAGTATGATGGTATTGGTAATGGTTATTCTTTGTTAGCTGTTGTACGAGATTTCCTAAAGCTAGATACTACAAGGAAGTGCACAAAAGGGCCTACGGTAAGGTACAGGGGCTAAAATTAGCTCAAAAACATGTTTAGCAGTGGAAAACATGAATAGGAACATGTTTAATACTAATCTTACTTGAAAGGGATGACTGCTAAAGGTCTTGTTGGGAGGGGTAGTATTGGATGGTCCCTGAGTAACCCTGGTTTTTCTTGCTGATTATGTTACACTGAAAGGTTCCTTTGTCGGCTGATGCAGGGCAGTTTTTTAAGTTATTGCTGTGATTAAGGCAGCAAAGTAGTTCAAAGTGTCCACTGTGTCACAGCCTTGTATCTGGTCTTTTCTTGGGAATGGAGCTGGCTTGCTTCTTGTTTGCTCCATTGCTTGGTCCTTGGTACAATGTTTGCTATTTGCTGAAAAGGTGCCCAATCTTACACCTTCATCACTAGCAGCCCAGGACTGTGTGGATGCCACCCACCTGGGTCCATCACATCTCCCTGTGGACAGGGAAGTGAGCGCATAAACACAACTACATTTGATGTTTCTGAGGCCTTGTGCTTGCTGTCCTTTGAGGTTTCAGCTATTCCTGAAAACATTTTTCCTTTCTGTGTAAAATACTGATTATTATTTTTCTAACTTTTAAATGTTTTTACTCTTTAGTAAAATACATTTGCATCAAATATGACCCATTATAAAGTTAATTCTTTAAAATATATGCATCAAAATTTGACAAGAGATCTATTAAAATTGATTTTAATACTTATAATAACATTGGCCAAAAAGCAACAGTTCTTTTGAAACAAAAAAAAGATATAATTCTTCTGTAAATCATTGCATAAATGTGTTCAGCCAACAACTAGCCCTGGGATTCATGAACACCTTGGAATTGAAATACTCTGGGTCTTAATTTCCTCATGAAGAAGTTTATAGCCTAATGAAGCATTTATAACTTTTTAATGAGCAGCTATTGTAATCAGATTCTCCATTTGCTGCACTGTGGTCATCAAAATCAATAGGGCTAAATGTAGAGCTCAACGTTTTATAGTCTACAGTATTTTTCAGTAACAAATTAGTAATTTCAGAAATCTAGAAATAGCACCATTGTTTTTAAAAATACTCTAAGCTATTTCTTATTCTACCAATACTAGTTGATCCCAGGTTACATATCGGGCACTATGCTAGATATTTAGGATCTAATCTTCAGCCCTATCAAATCATGGTTCATCTTCTGGTGTTTCCCGTCGCATGAAAAGAGGGTTCAAAGACTAACACAAAGCAAAACATTTCAAGAAACAATAGAATAACAAGGTGTGGTAGGGATGTACAATAGGATAGTCAAATACTTGGATTCTTTTTTTTTCACATAATCTCATTTATATATGAAGTTAAAAATTTTGAACTCATAGAAATAGAATAGTTGTTACCAGGGAGTGGGAAAATAGGGGAGATATTGGCCAAAGGATACAAAATTTCAAAATTTCAGTTAGGCAAGAGGAATATGTTTAGGAGATCTATTGTGCAACATGGTAAATATATATATATATATATATATATATATATATATGAATGAAATGAATTTTATTGGTACATTTTAGGTATACAATATAATGACATTCATCATTGGAAATTTGCACCTTTACATAATCTGTCTTGGTTCTTATTTTTTCTCCATTCCCCTGATCTCCCTTCAACCCCTCCATTCCTCCCTATTTACAAAGACTTCGTTTCCATTTTTTCATTTTCTCATATTAATTCCATTCCCCCCTTTCATTTCCCCTATCCTTCCAACTTCATATTCCCCTTTGTCCCTTTTCTTCCTATTTCACATTATCTGTTATACCTTTAGTCCTTATTTACACTTTCAGTTTCTGACACTAGAGAAACTATTTAGTATTTACACATGTGGGTCCTAGTTATTTCACTTAAGATGTTGCCTCAATGTGCATCCATTTAGCTATAAATGTCTTAAATTTCTCATTCTTTATGGCTGAGTAGCATTCCATTTTATTTAAAAAAAAACACACATTTTCTTTCTGTCTCCAGTTGATGGGCAATTGGACCGCTTACAAGTTTTAGCTATTGCAAATTGTGCTGCTATGAACATGGTTGCACATATACCACTGTGGTATGATTCTTTTAATTCTTTGGGGAATACACCCAGCAGGGGAATAGCTGGGTCAAATGGGACTTTCAATCCTAGTTCTTTGAGGTATCTCCATACTGATTTCCACAGTGCTTGCACCAGTCTACACTCCCACCAGCAGTGGAGCAGGGTTTCTCTTTCCCCACAGCCCTGCCAGCATTTATTATTGGTTGATTTCATGATGGCAGCCATTCTTTCTGGGTGAGGTGGAATCTTAATGTTATTTTCATTTGCATCTCTCCAATGACCCATGACTTTGAACATTGTTTTATATGTTTATTTGCTGTTTCTACTTCTTTGTCTGAGAAATGTCTGCTCATTTCAGATGACCATTTTTGAATTGGGTATTTAAATTTGGGAGGTAAGATTTTTTTGTTCTTTATAGATTCTAGATAGTAGAACTTTGTCTGAGAAACAGCAAATGCAAATTTTCCCACATTGTAGGTGGGCTCTTCATACTGTTGGTGGTTTCTCTTGATGTGCAGAAGCTTTTTAGTAAGAAGAGATCCCACTTGTTGATTGTTTGTGGTAGTTCATGGGCAACTGAGGTTTTGTTCATAAAAGCTTTTCTTACACCAATGTTCAAGAGTTCTACCTAACCTCTGTTCCAGCCGGTTCAGTATTTCTGTTTTAATATTTAGATCTTTAATCTATTTTGATTTTAGTTTAGTGCATGTTGAGAGATACAGGTCTAGTTTTAATCTTTGGCAAGTTGAAACTGAATTTTTCCAGGGCCATTTATTAAAAAGGCTATCTTTTTTCTAGTTTGGGTGTTTGGCTCCTTTGTTGAAGATGAGGTGGGTGAGTGTGTGGAGTTGTTTGTGGAACTTCTAATCTGTTCCACTGGTCCTCAGGTCTGTTTCTTTGCCAGTACCATGCTTTTTTTTTTTTTAATCACATTAGCTTTGTAGTATAGTTTCAACTTGTGGGTGGTGGTACCCCTTGCCATGTCTCTGTTGCCTAGGATTGCTTTTGCTTTTTCAGACCTGTTCTTCTTCCAATGAATTTTTGGTTTGGTTTCTCAAGGTCTGTGAAGTATGTAGCTGGAAGTTTAATTGAGACTGCATTGAATCTATATAGTAATTTTGGACGTATGGCCATTTTCACTATGTTGATTCTTCCTACCCAGGAGCAAGGGATGTCTTTCCACTTTCTGATACTCTCTTCAATCTCTCTTTTCATATTGCTATAATTTTCAGAGTAGTGGTCTTTGATTTCTTTTGTTAGGTTGATTCCTATGTATTTCAGTTTTTTGGATCCTATTGTGAAAGGAATTGTTTGCCCTACTTCTCTCTGAGTGAGTCTGTTGTTAGTGTAGAAGAGAGCTATTGATTTTTGTGTGTTGATCTTGTATCCAGCTACTCTACTGAATTTGGTTAATAAGTCTAGAAGACTTTTGGTGGAGTTCTTCGGGTCTTCTATATAGAGTATCATGCCATCTGCAGATAATAACAATTTGACTTCATTACCTATCTTTATTCCTTTTATTTCTTTCTCTTGTCTAATTGCTGTGACTAATCTTTCCAAAACTATATTGAACAGAAATGGTGATTGTGGCCATCCTTGTCTTCTTCCTGATTTTACTGTGCAGGATTTCAGTTTTTGACCATTTAGTATGATATTGGCTGTTGGTTTTTCATAGATGGCTTCTATCAGTATGAGGTAGAGACCATCTATTCCAATTTTTTATAGGATTTTTAACATAAATGCATGTTGGATTTTGTCATATGTATTTTCTGCATCTATTGAGATGATCATATGGTTTTTGTTCTTGGCTCTATTGATATAGTGTATTCTATTTATTGATTTGCATATGTTGAACCATCTCTACATCCCTGGGATTAATCCCACTTGGCCAGGGTATATGACCTTCTTGATGATCTTCTGCATTCTATTTGCCAGTATCTTATTAAGGATTTGCATGTATGTTCATTGGTGAGATTGGCCTATAGTTCTCTTTTTTGGTTGAGTCTTTCTCTGCTTTGGGGATCAAGGTGATGCTTACTTCCAGGAGTGAATTCGGGAGTATTTCTTCCCTTTCAACTTCATTGAAGTGTTTAAACTGTAGTTGCAGTAGTTCTCTAAATGTCTTGTAAAATTCAACAGTGAATCCATGAGGGCCAGGGCTCTTCTTAGTTGGTAAGTTTTTAATTATATTTTCAATTTCATTGGTTGATATTGGGTTGCTTAGAATTTTTAGATCTTCTCCATTTCACTTTGTTAATTCATATGTATCTAGGAATCTGTCCATTACCTCTCGGTTTTCCATCTTATTGGCATATAGGTTCTGGAAGTAGGCATTGATGATCCTCTAGATTTCTGCTGGGTCCATTTAATTTCATCTTTTCCTTCCTAATTACATGAGTTTGGGCCTTTTTCTTTCCTTTTTCTGATAAGGTTGGCTAAGGGTTTTTTGAATTTTGTTTATTCTTTCAGAGAAGCAATTCTTGGCTTCATTGTTTTTTTTGTATCATTCTCTTGATCTCCATTATATTGATTTCTGCTCTGATCTTTATAATTTCCGCCCTTGTGTGAGCTCTGGGTTTCTCCTACTCTTCTTTTTCTAGAAGCTTGAGGTTAAGCATCAGGTTGTTTAATTGGGTTTGCTCTGTTTTCCTATATGAGTATTCGCTGCTGTGAATTTCCCTCAACAGACTGCTTTCATTGTGTCCCATAGATTCCAGTATGTTGTATTGTCATTGTCATTTAATTGTAGGAACTGTCTGATTTCTTCTTTAATTTCCTCTGTGACCCATTGGTTATTCAGAAGTGTGTTATTCAGTTTCCATGTGTTTATGAAATTCTTGTGGTTTCTTTTGCTATTGATCTCCAATTTCATCACACTATGGTCTGATAATATACAGGAGGGGATAACTTCAATTCTATTGCACTTACTTAAACATGCTTTATGTGTGAATATGTTGTCTATTTTTGAGAATGACCTGTGTGCAGCTGAAAAAAAATGTGTATTCTGATTTTTTGGGGTGGAAGACTCTGTAAACATCTGTTAAGCTCATTTGTTCAAGAGTTTGATTGAGTTCTAGTATTTTGTTGTTTGTTTTTTGTCTAGTTGATCTCTCTATTTGTGAGAGTGGGGTATTGAGTTACCCCACTACTATTGTATTAGTGCTTATTTGATTTTTCATGTCTGTTAGTATTTGTTTTATATAGTTGGGTGCACTAGTGTTTGATGCATAGATATTTATGATTGTCATCTCTTCCTCTTAGATTCTTCCCTTTACAAGGATGTAGTGTCCTTCTTCATCTCTCTTAATCAGTTTTGGTTTGAAATCTACTTGATCTGCAAAGAGAATAGCTACTCCTGCTTTTTTTCAGGTTCCCATCACATGGAGTATTGTTTTCCACCCTTTAACTTTCAGTCTATGAGTTTCCTTTTGAATTAAGTGTGTTTCTTGTATGCAGCATATTGTTGGATTTTGCTTCTTCCCCCATTCTGCCAGTCTTTTTCTTTTGCTAGTAAGTTGAGACTTTTAACATTGATTGTTATAACTGATACATATTGACTTATCCTTGTCATGACTCTTTCTTTTTCTTGGATCCTCCCCATTTGCTTTAATTTCTTGTTGTGCCTGATGAATTTATTCTGCTGGGCTTCCTGGGATTGTGATCTTCGTTTTCTTTTCCTAGGATATTGTCTAAAATTTTTGGAGTGTTGATTTGGTATTCATGAAGCTCCTCAGGGGCTCTTTGTCATGAAAGTGTCTTATTTCTCCATCAATTTTGAAAGATAGTTTTGCAGCATACATTAATGTGGGTTTGTGGCTGTTTTCCTTTAGGGCTTAAAATACATCTCTCCAAGCTCATTTTGTCTTGAGGTTTTGCGTTGAGAAGTCTGCTATGATACTGATAGGCTTTCCGTTGTATATGATTTGTTTCTTTTCTCTAACTGATTGTATAATTTTGTTCTTCTGTTGAATTTCTGGAATCTTAATTATTATATGCCTATGTGTAGAATTTTTTTGATCATGGCTAGTTGGAGGAGTTCTATATGCCTCATTTATCTGTATGTCATGTTCTTTTTCCCTGCTTGGGAAGTTTTTTGCCATCATTTCTGTGAACAGTTTTTTTTTTTTTTTTAATGACATCTGTACTCTCTCCTGTTTCTTCATTGACTCCAATCAGTCTTGCTAGTCTTCTTTGCATGGTCTAGCAGCTGCTGGATTGATTTCTCATGGTCCCTTAGTATTTTCAATAAATTTTTCTTTTCCTGGTCAGTAATTGGAATCTTATCTTATATCTGAAATTCTGTCCTCATATTGGTTCATTCTGCTGCATAAACTTTCAATGGACTTTTTATTCTCCTGATAATCTATTTTATGGATTCCATTTTTTTCCTATGTTGGGATTCTAATGTGTTCCTCAGCTCCTCTATTTTTTATCTGTGTCTTCTCTAGATTTATTAATCATGTCTTGCATTATGGGCACAATCTCTGCTGTTTTCTGAGAAATTATTTCTGACTTCATTTTTTTCAAATCCTCTTTCTTTGCCATTTCAGGGAGTCCAGGTGGTTGAGTATCAGATTGTTCCATCTTGTTTTCCTTTGAGGTTGCTTTAGGTGATCTGGAAGTCTGGTTTTGAGACTTATTTGTGTCTTTACATTTCAATGGGGGGATGGCAGGGGTGTGTGCTACTGGTGCCCATGCTGGTCACCTCCTTTGCACTGGTGGTGGTGGCACAGATTTTTAATATATTAGATGTGCTTGTGAACCTGTACACTATATCTCTTTTGGGTTTACCTTCTGTCAAGAAAAGATGTTTCTATGCACTAGGTTTTTGCAATCAGTTGATACGTAGTGTCTTTTTATGTGAAAAAAAGATAATTCTCATTATTTTGCTCCTTTCCTTTTTCTCTCCCTTCATGGTATTCTCAGAGGGGTATAGCAGATTATGACACTTTTGATAGGAGACAATTATCCATAGGTCTCTTGTATTTTTATATGCCTTTTTATATTTGTTTGTTTGGTTCTCAGGACTGGTGATCAAACCCAGGAGATCTCTACCACAAAATTACCTCTCTACCTCTTTTAACTAATTTTTAATTTTATTTTGAGACAGAGTCTTGTTACATTGTCCAAATGAGATATAAAATTTTGATGTTTTTTCCTCCATCTTTTTGTTGCTGGGATTAAAAGCTCCCATATCTTATAAGCAGTGGCAGTATATGTTTTCTTTTTCTTTCTTTCTTTCTTTTTTTTTTGCTGCTGGGGATTGAACTCAGGTCTTTGTGCTTGCAAGGCAAGTGGCAGAACCAATGAGCTAAATCCCCAGGCCGACACTGTATGTTTTCAAAAGTATTGTATAGTAAACAGTCTTGATCACAGGTGATTAGTTTTGCAGTGCATAAGACCCTATTCTTTGTTTCCAAGCCAGGAATTTAAAACCTTCTACTATGTGCTCTGAAACTTTGGCAGGCTGATATGTTACTATGCAAATACGTAAACATTCAGATACTTCATAGTTCTTAGCAGTCATATGAGAACCCCAGATATGGAGGTGAGCAAATCTTTGAAGTTTGTACAAACTGTGTTGTTAATTATGTGTATTATAGAAATAAAACAATGAGTAAAAGTGTTAAGAATTGCCTGCCTAGAAGTTTGAAATATAAGTCACAATATATATATATATATATATATATATATATATATATATATATATACACACATATATATATATTTTTTTTTTCCTCCAACTGCAAGGGCAAGTTATCTATGTATGATATCCAACTCAAGATTCTCAAAAGATTGCTCCCAATTGATTTTTTCATTTCTGTAATCATCTTGTCCTTCCTTCTTTTGCTTCACAAAGATAAGGACATTCATGAAATTTGACCTCATTTGAAGAATGTGTGAATGTATATTTTATGTATGTATGTTTTTCTGGTCAGAAGCACAAATCTGCATCTTCATATATTGTTTGACTAACATTTTTCACTGATAATGTAAACATTCACAAATACTTTGAGATTTGATACTTCTCTACCAAGTCATTAAGATTTCTTGTATCTCTTTAATTCCCCACTGGGGGTGGAGACCAATAGATTACAGGACTTTCACACAAACTTCAATCCAAAATACCTTTCCTTTCATCACATACTGTATTTTGCAAAACACACACACAGAAACTATTCAGATAAAGAAATTCACAGAGTACATTATCCTCAAAATTTAAAAACTCACTGAGTGAAGCAAGTATGTTTATGAAGTGGTAATTACTAATACTCTTTTGAAACTAGTGACTGCATCTATATGAATTTATTAAATTAAAAAATATCCTGACGAAATTCTGAAAATAACAGAATCAACTACTATTTTTTAATTTAATTTTTTTGTTTTGGTACTAGGCATTGAACTCGGGACCTTACACTTAAGCAGCAAGTGGCAGAACCACTAAGCTAAATCCGCCCCCCCCCCCCGCCTGGAATCACTACTATTTAAAATGCCGTGATTCTAAATTACATTAGACATCTTTGGCGGCATGTAAACTGCAAGAAAGAGGAAAAATGTGTTCATTCTACACTTTTAAACACAGTATTCATAGCTTTACATCTTACAATTTCATTAATAGGAAGTATTTTGCTGGAGAAGTAATTCTTAAAAATTAATAGTTCCACTGGGGCTAGTATATGAAGCAAAGGACACATGAACAGGATGATTGCCTCACCTGCCAATAGGGATGTTCTGCTTTTGAAAGTTTATTGGCATTTTCTGGGTGTTTTGAAAGTTATTCATAATTAAAATCCAATAATCTATAATTTATAAAATGATCATCAGTTGCATTTGATTGTTTTAGCGCTAACCTTTTCCAGCTTTATTATGAATATATTCCTCTAATATATTGTATTTTAGTTTGATAGTTTATCCTATGAATGTAGAGGTTACACACCAATATTAATTTCTAAGATTTGACGCATGTTAGCTTTATTCTCATTTTGGAATGTTCAGCAGCTGTTTCTTTGGCCATCATAAATATTCAACCATGATGTTACTTTCATGCTAAAAATAGAAGAATGCTATAGGATTTTAATCAAGCATAAACGAGTTAACTTATTATTCTCAAGAGCCCTCTATCATATTGTGGTTTATTCATTTTCAATCATTAATCCTTTTAAAGCTAATTTAAAATATTTAAAAATTTTTCCAAAGCATGAAATTTGATCAAAATGACTAAGAATGTCTATTATTATTGACCATTATAAAGAGGAAATATATTTGAATAAAAAAGAAAACACATTAAAATTATTTAATTGTAATCCATTATGTGAAACATTGCTTATATCATAAAAGACAGGCAGATAAAATCACTTATACTGATCTAATACCAACTATTAACTATAAAAATAACTAACATTTGCAAAAATTTTTTCACATGTTTAAATAATGGTCATTCTATTTAAAAAATAAATATATTTTTAAAAAAGCTTTTACCTTTTTTCCAGCAAGTCTTTGTGTAACATTGTGACTATTTCTAAAATTTCTAGACACATGTATTTCAATCTATTTTTAAAAATATGAAAATGTATACTGATTTCTCTGCTATAACCTAATATATACCAAGTCAAGATCAGAATATAAAAATTTTACATGTATTATAAATATTTTTGTATTTTTTCTGATACAGTCACCTTAGCATGATAAATTGTAGTCTAGCCATTATTATAGTCGAGTCTTCCTGCCCCTCCTCTCTTTGGTGTGTTTTGTACTATGGATTAAACTTAGGCTTTCCTCATGTTAGGTAATTGCTCCACCCCTGAACTATATCCACAGCCATTTTTATTTTTACTTTTTAAATTTTTGAGACAAAATATCTCCACATTTCTTATGCTGCGCTGGAATTCAATTCTGCCTCAGGCTCCACAGTAGCAGCTGGGATTAAAGGTGTTCATAGCCAAGCCCAGGTATCCCAATGCCTTTTCAGTCTAATTGCTTCTAGTGATGAAATTCACAGTAACACCAATGAATTGCATGATACTAAGCAAATTCCTTTCTTTTTTTGGTTATAAAATGGTTCTTACATCAGGAGCAGTGATATGTGAATACCATGGTGTCAAACTACTGAATATGACCAATTCTGGGTAGGTAAAAACATCTATAATTGGAATCAGTATTTAAATGACAATAAATTATTATCTTAATTTTTCCCTACAGCTGGTTAAAGGGAGTCAATATAGTAGAATGCCATCAAATAGATATTCAGCTGGTATTCAGCTGGTATTCAGTGAGTATTGAGAAATAGTAACCTGTGAAGAGTTTGGTATTGGTAATTGGAAATTGGTAACTCAGCTAGACAGACATTAGTTTAGGGAAATATTTGTTGATCTCTTAACATTCATCTCTTCCAAAATTTCATGGTGTTTATCTCCCACTACTTTCCAAATATATCTTAGAAGTACATCTAAAGCATATTTGTTACACCTTGCTCACCAGAAACAATTTTCATGTTATCAATATTGTGAGATAATATGTTTTGAGGGATGGTGAAAGAATTAAAGTTCCTGTGTACTATCTTTTGACATGGAATGCAAGGTATATATTATTGAGGTAATATGGTGAAGATGTGTTTCTTTCCCATAGCATTGAAACAAACTTTCTGGTATCCTTCTTGATTGATATATAGATGAGATGATTGCAGATGATCAGGTTTATGCCAGCTACTGATTTTCCTTTTATCTTTCCCAGTACATAGACCACCTCTGAATCAATTGAAAGTAATCTCTAATTAATTTTACAAACATTTCTTTTTATTCTATTGAATTTCATCAACCCAAGTGGTATTTTAAGTGTGAGTGAGATGGAATGTCTTCTTGTATATGTCAAGTCTTTGGTGGTGGCCTAAATGTTGGGATTGCCATATAGATATTTTTTTTCTCTCTTTTCTGTATAAAATGGGCTTACAGTCCTTTACTTTTTTTCTTGTTCTATAACAGCCTTTACTCCATGGGCCAGGGAAACAATGTAGAGATTCTGCCAGTTGTGGAGTATGGATATTTCAACTATGTACTAAGTATCTGTGGAGATAATATCCAAGTTGCTTTGCAGTTTTACCACAAGTACTTTTAAATGAATTCAGGCTAGCATCTGTTTCCCAACTGATCTCTATAAGACCATCACTTTGAGAAGTGGCCTTCATTTTGGATTATGTAAAAGTCATATCAGAGCCATTATACTGAGTAAAATTTTAAAAGTCTGAATATTTCTTTTTCTCCAAAGCAAATTAATTTAGAAAATGTTTAAAATTCCCTTTGAGGAAAGCTGGAAAGACTTTTCTAGTATGTAACTATTTACAATTTCTATTACATATTTGTTTATAACACACAGAATTTCTAGAAATTTCTTTCAAGGAAACACATTTTGTCCTTAATATCTGAGGCTCTAGAGAGTATGTATTAGTTCACAACTGGGAATTAAATTAGAGACCCATGATTATCCAACTTTGTCTTTTCCTTTAGTGTCTACTCTACATTTGGATATATTATTTTTTTCTTTTGTAATATACAGTATGATAATATTACTTGAGTTCTCATTGTTTCTATCAAGACAGTCAAAAGAGCAGATCCAGTGGTATACTTTTTGGGGAAAAATGGTTCTGAAATTGTGAAGATTGAGTAAGCAGTCTTTGCAAGGCTCTTTCTGTGTCTAATGCTGGCCATGTCCACAGGAAGATACAAAGAAAATAAAAACAACTAAAAGGTTGAAACTTCAACTAAAAGTTTGAAGAACAGCTTGACATGATTTTTTTTCTTGTTGTTTCTAAACTTTATGAAGAAGGCATCCCATAGAAAATAGAGTCCTTTGTCATGAAGTTGAATACATACTTTCTACATATAACTGATGATTCAAAGATGAATGAAGATTCAGGAAGAAAGTAAAGCAAATGAGGACTCAACTGACAATTTTTGCCAGTGAAGTAAGTCAACAGACTATGAATGTATGGTCTGTAAGATTACTCCTTGCTCTTGTCCTCTTGTCCTACCTATAAACATAAAAAAAGGGAACTCTGGGAAATATAATTCTGTTAAGGGAAGTATAGAACTGTGTAGCATAGTTGTCACATAACAAAGTTATCAAATCCATCTTTCTCATTCCTGAGAACACCAGGAACATTTAACAAATCAAGTCTGTATTGTCCAAACTATTGTGATTACTGCTGTAGTATTACAGTGGGCCATGCTAAAAGTACTCATTTTACAGATGCCAATTTAATGCTGTCAATTGATCTATTATGCCACTTTACAGTATCATCACCAATACTGAAATAAAGGAGATAATGTGTTCAATGACGGGCCTGACAAAAACAGTATTTAGAAGACATTCTTTTCTAAATATAGTGACGTTCTTTTCACCATTGTACATTTCTCCATTTATGATGGTGAATGGGCAATCCTCGTGTACAATCTCAATTCACTGATAAAGGGCAGTATGCTCTGGGCCTTTCTTGAAAACACAATTAGCTTGGATGAATGAATGCAGGCAACTTATCTCACTAAGCATTTTAATTTTATTCCTGCAATATTCTACAATTAAGATCTAGTTTCTCAGTATTATTTTATATAGGGACACACTAAGTTGACGGTTTATTATCCACCAAGTACACTATTGGATTTACGCATCATTGCTTCAACTATCACCCATATTCATAATTTAACCCCATTTACTATTATGATTTATTTTCTCTTTTGAATAACACATGTACAGTTCTTCATCATAGACATTATCAGGATTACCTGATATAAATGGGCAAAAATCTAGCAAATATTTTGGTTTTTATTCTATCTCCTTTTGGGTCATGATTCAATTTCTTTCATTTTAAATTTTATTTTATTGGTACATTTTAGGTATACAATATAATGACATTCATCATTGGAAATTTGCACCTTTACATAATCTCTCTTGGTTCTTATTTTTCACCCTTCCTCAGCCCTCCCTTCAACCTCTCCATTCCTCCCTATTTTCAAAGACTTTGTTTCCATTTTTTCATTTTCTCATATTAATTCCATTCCCTTCTTTCCTTTCCCCTACCCCTCCCACTTCCCCTTACTCTTTGCCCCTTTGCTTCCTATTTCACATTATCTATTATACCTTTTTGTCCTTATTTACACTTTCAGTTTCTCACACTAGAGAAACTATTCAGTATTTACATGTGTGTCCTATTTATTTCACTTAAGAATATCGCCTCAGTGTGCATCTATTTAGCTATAAATGCCTCTAATTTCTCATTTTTTATGGCTGAGTAGTACTCCATTTTATAAAATCAATTTCTTTCTTTTAAGAGTAATCTGGGTTATTTAATTTTGGGTCAGGGAGGTATGAGAGGTGACACAAATTAGTCTGAAAATAATCAATGTCTATTTGGAAGTCATCTACCTAAAACAAAGTTATTTGAATCTTAAAGCAAAGGGATGCTAACACTTTCAGGGGAAGAATTTTTCTTCCTAAAACAAAAATCTTTTGCATAAATTTTAAGGAATACGAGTAATGATTTAAGTAATCATACACTAAAATCTATGCAAGTTCCCCCATTTCAATTTTAGTGTTGATATTTTTAAAATTCACATTCTCACTTTTAGTTAAGAATACCAGATAGGTACTGGTTTTTTGCATTGTAAATTTTTTGCTTATATAATCAAAATTTTGTCTGACGTTTCTTGGTTGCAAGAGATCAGACATTCTTCTAGGCCAGTCATAGGAACACACAAGATTATAGATTTCCTTTATTTAAAAAAAAACCCTCATTTTTAACCCATAAATGCCTTTATATTTTATACCCTTTCTTCCATACCAATTTTCAAAATAACTCTTAAAGTGAAAAATGTACTTAATTCATTGTAGCAGAATATCTGAAGTAAAAATTGTCAGATAGTTATACTGGAAAATACAATGAGATGGAGATCACACTATCATACATTGATACCTTCTCATTTATGCTCAATAATTCCCATATTAAGTATATTAACAATCTTTATATCATAAATATAATTCTAGGGTGGACTTAAAAGATTTCCAATGTTTGTTTTGCATGACTCATACATTCATTTTTTTCAGTGTACTTCGAAACCTGAGGACTTTAAGGGGTATTACTATCTTGATTAAATGTCACTGCTAACAGATACGATTTTACAAATACAGTGGGACCTTGGTTCAAGAACACTTTTTTGGCAAATAGTTTGGTTCACAAACAGAATTGTTTGGTAAAATTTTGTTTTCATTTGCAAACTCTGCCTCAGGTGAAAAACATGATGGCAGGCATCTTTCTCACACAAACACAAATATGGCCATCTTTTTCAAAATCACAGAACAAATTAAGATCGTGAACTAAGGTACTGCTGTATATTGTTAATTGGTTAATAACCAAAGTTATGTTAATTGGCTAACTTCAAATGTGTAAAGGGGGGTTTATAAAAGGGGCTCTGAGCTGCATGAATTCTTTAAATCTAGGAGGAAGAAGAAGCCAAAGTGGTAGAAACTGTCTTTCAAAAGTGAAAGGAACAATTTCCATGACTTGGAGAGGAAAGTGAACAGCAGAAAGTCTCTCAAAGCTGAGAAAAGCCACCTCTGACTAACAGAAAACAAGAAAGCTGATATCTCAGCTCTATCCTCCAACAGAAGGGAATTCAACAGCTTGCATCAATTTGGAAAAGAAATTTAAGCTTCAGATGAGACCGCAGCATTAGGCAGCACCCGATTTCAGACCATGAGTGAAGAACAGAGCCATGCTGTATTCATTTCCTAACCAATAAAAAACTGGGAGATGATTTTTTTTAAGTATCACTGTGCAACAATGTGGTACATAGCAATAGTGAAGTAATATAATTAGTTAGGCTATGAACTAGGTTATTAAAAAATTAGCTCAAAAATAAGCTAAATGGAGTTATTTCTTTAGTTCATTCTAAAACTGTATTTTCCAAATATTTTGTACTTCAATAATAATCACACTAATAACAAATGCCCAATGTTTTCTTTAGCATAGAAGACTCTTAACCTAAATTAGATCCCAATTCTCATCTATTTTACATTTTTTTGTCTAGTTATTTGAAGGTTATCTGTTACTGGTTAAAGCCTTTGGGTATTCTTGGATTATCCTTCCTTGTCTCTTATGGAAAATAGCTTCATTGGTCACTCCTCTTTCATATGTTTTCTAACACACCTGGTTGCTTTCCTTCAGCAAAGACATCCATGATGACAATTTATTGTAGTAAATGGTAACATTCATTCAACTATAAATAACAGTGTATTATTTGGATAGAACAAGAGACACAAAGTATTTGACATTGCATTGTAACAAACATTTATGTGGTTATGGTATGAATGCTGGAGGGTGGGATTTAGGTAATCATTGGCTTTCACTTGGAAGTAACATCTTTATTAAGCACTTTTCACTGATCAAAACAAATCTGTTAAGCATAACTGACTCCCAGACAACTGGGAATATACAGTAAACCTCTCTTGTGATCAGAAGAATAAAGAATTCAATTTAAGTAAACATCAGTAATATCCTTAACAATTTTCAGCATTATTAAAAAATCTATATGCATATTAGCAGTATTTTCTTTATGATAATGAGAAATAAAAAATCAAACAATAATCTATTTTTAGTCTATTTTATGTGTTTTATTTATTTCTGATAGGATTACATACCTTCAAAATTTCTAGCTCAGATTAGTATCATTTCACCTTGTATACTTTCCTTGATATCCTATTAAATCCCAAACTAGACTATGGTAGTGCTAAGAATACAAGTAAAGTAATAATGAAAACATTTTGGTGGTGAGGAGGCAGGTTTCTTCCAACATAATTTGTAGCAAAATTTCATAAGCATTAATGTGCATTTGAATCACCAAGGAATATTGTCAAACTGCAAGTTATGATTTGGAAGCTCTGTGGATTGCTTGAGATTCAGCAATTTAATATGCTCCTAGGAAATGCTGATGCTAGTGAAACCAGACCACACTTCAAGTTGTGCGAACATATTTACAAAATATATTTGTTAAGGATCTTATGCAATTATACACACATATTTTATTATAATATACCACTTATCAATTATAAAATTAATGTGTATCATTGTGACCTGAGATTAGAAATTTTATAAATTTTATAAATAACAGAATTTTACTTTTCACAGCTCTGGAGGCTGAGAAGTCCAAGATTAAGGTACTGACAAATTAGGTCTTTGTTATGGCTAATATCTAGATGGCCCCCAAAGCCTCATGCAGTCATAGGTAGGGTTTTTCAGGAGTGGCTGTATCTAGGCTATGTAATGCTGAGATTAAGGGTGTGATGCTGGGATTGATTTGTGGTGTGATGCTAGGATTAAGGCTCTGTTAACCTGGGTGTTAGTGCTACCCACCCAAATGGTGAGTATTCTTGATAAGCTATAAGGAACAGAAGAGGCTCACTGCTTCTCACTTTCTGCTTTGCTGCCTTCTACCTGCCATGAACTATGTTTCCTCTGCCATGCCACCCTGCCTTGGACCCAGCCAACTTTGAACTGAAACCTCTACAAACTGTCAACCAAAATAAACCTTTTCTTCTTTAACTTTTGGGTGTTGGGCATTTGTCTCAGCAATGTGAAAAGTAACTAACACAGCTGCTTCCACAAAGGAACCATTCCTTATACAATTTGTTACCATGTTGGAAAGGTTTAAAATACCTTCCAATATCCTGAAGGCTGTATTTCAGTTATCTATTTGTCTTTCATGGAACCAGTTGTAGTATTGACTGTTTTATTGACTACATAACTGATATTTGTGGTCACAATGTACATCTGAAAGTATTTTATGGTACTGACCAATGAAAGAATGTGAAGAACTATGACTTTAACATTGATCTACAGACTCCCTATCCAGGGGTTTTTACATTATATAGTCCAACTCTAATTAAAAAAAAAAAAACTATTGAATCCTGAAAACTGCCATTTGATAACTCAAGAAACAGCTTGTTAAAAAATCATTCAGAGATACAGAGAATTTGGGAATCAATTCTAAGAACTCATCAAAAATTTAAAATTGATCAGATATTTTTATCTTATTATTTCTACCATTGACAAAAAGTCAGAATCAATCAAATACAATCTTTTAAAATTTGTTCACATTTTTCAACTAAATGTAAAATAGTAAATAATGCCTCTTTTCAGTATTTACTGAACCATACTTAACTGTTTATGAGAGACATGTCTCTATAGTTATATAAAATATTTTGATTCAACAACAAGATTAGACATACCCATACATATATAAATGAAGTTCAAAACCACTATTACCACCTTTTAAAAAAAGGTGATGTGGCATATAACATTAAGAAATATAATAAAATGCATTAAATGTCTCCTCTTCCTAGACTGAAAAGCATAATTTTGAGCATTTATTAGACTCAGTTTCTTAAGTACTTAAATATATCATCCTTTTTCTACATCTTGATTTTTCCAACAAATTTCATCATACCTATTACTGTCAGTAGTTTCTTCTTGAAGATTATTATTCTGTAGATTTTTGTATGAGCCAAAATCTTAATAGATACACAAAATGTTATTATATTTATAAAACAATAATCACTATTTAATGTCCTTAGTACTTTACAAATTAACCTTTCAAATCTTTAATCTTCTCCCTAAAGTAGTCATTACATAATCAAAGTTGTTCTCCTTTTCATACAAAAAAAGGCCAAATGAAGGAGAAGGTAAGAAGTAAGGAAGAAAGGGAGGAAGAGAGAAAGGAAAGAAGAAAAGAAAGAAGGGAAGGAAAATTGGGTCAATCATTCAAAATTCACTTATTCTTTCTTATTTTTATTTAAATATTTGCCCAGTTTATAAATACTTTGTAAAGAAAATATGTACAATTAACTTAATTAATGAATAGTTAAATAAAGATGATTTCTCTCCAGTAATTTTTTTTTTTTTAAGGGTACTGGAGATCGAGCTTGGGACCTTGCACTTGCGAGTCAGTCACCAACCAGTACCACTGAGCTAAATCCCTGGCTCTCCAGTAAATAATTTTTAAAAGTTAATAGGTTAGTATGCTTACATCATTTGAAAAATATATTTATGAACTTATTCATTTATTTATTTTGTATAGTACTAGGAATTGAAGCCAGGGCTTTCTGCATGTTAGGCAAGTACTCCCCCACTGAGCTATATTCCCTACCCTGAACCTCTTTAACATTTTTTATCATATTACCAGAGTGGACATACATTACCTTTTACTCAAAAAAAAAAAAAAAAGAGATTTCTTAGCACACCCATCTCAGTTTATTATTCTTAATTCAATATCACTTGATGGGCTGTGTGTGAGTTTATGTGTAAACACTAAGGCAGTGAATGGCTCTTGGGATATGCATTACTATGATTATCTGCATATATCTATTTTTCAGGAAAGAGAGTTTCAGTTTAATTAGAATAGGACATTGTGTTACCTTTTATCTTGGCATACTTTTTCTTAGCATCCCCTTTCACTTTCATAACAGTCCTGAGTTAGAATATGAGTTGTGAAATTACCTTGCACAGAGGTAACAAAATAAATCTTAAGACCATTGATAGAATGACTAGGGTAGAATCCATAGAGATCCATACTGTGTAACAACTGTCATATTTTTAAGGTTAGAATTCATCATTGAAATATTGTTATATTTCACGCCATTAAGAACTACAAAATTTGTCAAACGAGTTCAGATGCTTCAGCAATTTTAATAGATAACCCAATTTTAGAGTCATTCAACAGTGAAAAGAATGTGCAACTTTGAATCAGTAATTTCTAAGAGTTAATTTAGAATGAATTGTAATGATGTTATAGCTTATAATATATTTTGAAATAATTCAAATTTTATATCTTAAGAGAAATATATTTCAAAGGTACTTTTATTTTTTTCAAGGGTACTTTTAAATAGGTATTATTGGACTCTCTTTACAAATGAAGTATGGAACTATACTGAAGTAAGTTATTAAATTTACAATTTGTAAATATACAAATTAACCCTATTCATTATTTTCAAGTTAATCTTAATGTATTGGAGCATTACACAAATGTTCATTGTTGTTTATTCTCCAAATAACTGTCTCTATACTGGATTCAATAAATGCAAAATTAACAATGAGATTTTCTTAGATAATTAAAGAGGAGTACGTCTGATACATTGGCTTGTGACTCTCATGGAGTCATGCCCTCTGAATGGAACATTTGATTCTGTCCCTCCTGTACTTGTCGTGAGGTCAAAAGACTGTTCTTTAGTGCACTAAGTGCAGTCAAATAGCTTTACAAGTAAACATTTTTTACAAGTAGAACCTCCAGGGTAGACCATAATTTTTCTACCTTGTTGAACTTACCTGACAGAGTAAGAAATACCGCTCTTAAGAGCTGTAGCCAACAGCACTACATTCGCAGCTAGACATTCACTTTGCTTCCTAGAAGCAATCAAATTCCTTCAGTAAGACCTCTTCATCTCTAGGTTCTTTTTTGCTCTGTAAGGCAAAATAAATGTAAACTGAATAAGCTGTTAACACTAATATGTATAGATAAGAAATAGATTACCAATGACATTAGGACATACTGTATAGTAAGTAATGGTACCGTAAATGATGCTTTAGCTGATCTTAAAGAAAATATAAGCTTAAATAAGAAAAACATAAATGTGGTTAGACTGAATTTTCCTTTAAAATGTTATTTAAATTCTAGAACCATGAAATAAGCCTTTCTTTTTGCGCAGGGTGGGGGGGATGTCCTTCTTTTGAATTTTGTTCTGTCAAATTATCTTTTTCCAAATACAAAGATATGTCCTTTGAGTAAAAATAGAATAAACACATATCAAAGATTTTATTCAACTAATACTATGAGGGGAGGGTACCAATAAAATGGGAAAGCTAATTCCAAGAACTTTTGAGTAACAAGTGTTTTGACAGTCTATTAAGAAAGGCACTTACAATAGAGCATTAGAAAAAAAAATCTTTAGATTGAATACAATCCAAGTTCAAATTCTAAAAGCAATCAAACCATAATACATAGTTACATCTTTTCTACTGTACAGAATTCTACAAATTTATATATAACTTCATTGTGTCCAAGCATTATTCAATTACCAAATATAGAAAAGATTCATTCTTCTTGAAAATTAAATAATCTTTGGGCAGCCCTTACTATAAGATGCCACTGAATGGACATACAGATATCCTCTTGATTTCTTAGGGTTTCATCATATTTTTTCTAACATTTCTTTTTATTTATAGATCACCTAAATATCACTGAAAATTTTCCCGACTCAATGTTGAAAGTTGTTAAGATATCTGAAAGATGGTTTATTGAAGTCTCACATGTTGGTGTATCTAACAAGATATAAAAAAAGTTACATTAGATCTTTCAATTTTTTGGACACTTCTGAAATGCTGAGACATATGTTTCTGATGATAAAATTAATATCTTAACTAGATAAAAACTATCAATTACTTATAAAATCATATCAACTTGTAAAAATATTGAAAATGCCATAATTATACTGATGAAAGGGAAAAATATTCATGGATTAGGACTCATTTTTCATGTTAGTGAAGTAAGAATCTCTGGGAACTTGTAATTTAAACTTCATGTTTTAAGTTTCAACAGTATAATAATCAATAAATGTTTTCTGACAAGATGAAATATTTATTTTTTTCACATATTTCTCAGAGTAGTTCTGTTTTCATATTTAACAATTTACTTTTCTTTGTGCTATATTTTATTAATGAATATGTATCATTAATACATAAAGCAATAAAATCATAGTAACTGGCTTCTTTCTGCTCCTCCAGAAATTATATTCTAATTATATTTTCTCTGTTACAGTATGATGATAAAAATATTGTGATAATAATGTCATGCTTATTCACATCATACAGTAGTACTTTGTAAGTTTAAAGCAGGATATAAGTTTAGTCTATTATTAATTTATTAAAATAATGTCCCCAAATGAATATATTTTTAAGATAAAATGTGTTTTCCAGCATTATTTTTGGAATACTAGAATAAGTCATGGCAACTTCAAGAAATATTTTTTTAAATCCAATTACAGTTCATTTATTTACATATTTTTGCTTTTTATGTTTGCATGCTAAAGTGCAAACAACGCAGAAAATAAGATTTTTAAATATATTAATGAATAAGGATATTCTATATAACTTCCTTTGTTTTTTCAGTTTCTTTCTCTTTTTCTTTTTTCTTTTTGCTTTTATGTACTCTCAAGTAGAGAACAAAAGGAACAAGTAATTGAGTTAAGGCATTTCACACTTTGGAAACTGTTAGAGTGAACATTTGATCATGTCTTCCTCAGCTGACTGGAAGGATCAAGCTAATGATCATTAAAAAAAAGCTTAATTTCATTCAAGCCTTCAACATACATTGAACTCTATTTTCTCTTCATGCCCTTCCACTAGCTAATGTCACTTGCATTAGCTAAGGTCGCTGTACAGTTAATATACACTAAAAAATTTTGTCACTTGCATTAATGTTGCTGTACAGTTAATATACACTAAAAAATTTTGCTTACCTGGGCAAACTCAGTTTGGAAAATCGAAACTATAACTATGGGTTTTATTAAATTATTGCAATTAAGAGTACAGCTTATATATCTCGTTGAGAGAGATATGAACAGTTCATTCCCTCTTAGCTGCAGTTTTGCTTTCCACAGTTCACTACTCTACCTCTTCACACATGTGAAATTCTGAAAATATTGAAAGAAAAATTCCACAAATAAATACTGCATAACTTTTAATAACTCCTATTATAGTATATTTTATAGTTGTTCTGCTTTATCATCAGCTTTTGTTAACCTGTTACTATGCTTAATTTATTAACCAAATATTATTATAGGTATGTATGTATAGGAAAAGATACACTATATATAGGTTTTGAGATCTTCTGGGAGAGTTTGAATGTTCTCTAGAGGGTAATTCGAGTGACCGTGATCCATCTTTTCTTCCAAGGCTTTTCAACAGAGAATGTGAGATGTTTTGGCACCATCTCCAGAGTTTCAGTCATTTACATGAGTTTTCAGTTATCTTTCATTCTTTAACTCTAAAAGTAGCCTCACTCTGAAAGGTTTATTTATAGATATATAATATAAAGTAATAAAACATATAAATATTAGATGTATAATAAGAAAAACTACAGAAATAAACACGAATTTGCTTTTTCTCATGTAGCATGAGGTTTTAAAAAATTCTGCTTCATACATGCAAAATAAGGGCATGATGCTTTTATTTCTTATTCTTAGAAAAGTGGAACATAAACCAAAGTGACTTTTCAATAAAGTATTATGTTGAAAAAAGTGGAAAATGTAAACCCAAATGGATGTTCATTGTATATATATTTCCAGTATTTACAGTTTCTACTTGTAAGTTCAGGGGCAAGTTGCTCTGAGGATAAGAAAATTATTTGAAGTTCTTCCTATCAAAATGTGGCTGAGTCAGTGTTTTGAACCATGATTTACAGTGGAGATGTAAGGTGACCCTGTGGTATATATTTCATGCTCTAATTACTCCTGCCTCTGCCTTGTCAGTTAATATGACTGCTGAACTTACAAGAGCCTGTTCAAATGTACCTACAATGGAGAACAAAGTGATGGGAGTAAGATTTGTAATATAACTTCAAAATATTTGACAGAAAAATGAATGTGACATCTTTTTAAAAGAGAGAAGTGAACCAGATGTGAGCTCAAATGAAATAGAGAAGGAAAACACAAATGGGAAAATGGATTGAAATTGAAATCTAAAGCACCTCATAGGATGACTGATATTTATGGTACTTATTGAATGTTTGAGTAATGAATGAATAAATTCTACACAATAATTAATAAGACTGATCTACTCTCTAAGGGAACTTATTCACTGTAGTCAGAGGGATAATCAGGCAGACAATTACCACATTCCAGAATTCTTCTATGAGAACGCTCTTGGGAATACTGTTACTTTTATCTTCCCTTTGAAGATATTCTTGAAAAAGATTTCAGAATAAGCTGAATGAAGATATAAAAATTTCAAATAGCACAGTATATGTGCTTTATGATCATAACTACAGTGCAGGCTGGCTGTCATTTGCTTTCTCCATTGAGTGTCAGCAACAGTGGAAAATCAGTTCTAATACATGGAGAGGCCTTTTGCTCTTCCCCTTCCTCTTCTTTGTGATCCACTGAAATGACATCTAGGTGACAAGGTTGGAGAGACAGGATACAGCAAATGGGGCAGAGTGGAGCCATTGAAAAGCAGCTGCAGCCTTCAATCCACATCATGTGAGAGGGTGCAGCTGCAACCAGCAGAGGCAACTTACTAGCCCACAGGTAACCACATCTATATTTTGTGGACAACTAAAACCCCAAAACCACTTGACTGAAGTCTACACTCAAGAACAATAAGAAATGATATTGCTTTTCTATGTTTAGGCTTTCAAGAAGAAAAGCCATAGAGAGACATGGATACGTGGTGAAATGATTCTTAGAGGAATGGTATGTGTCAAAGTGATCAAGCCAAGAAGGATGGAGTTAGGAAATAAACTCAGTGGGGATGTCAGAAGGGAACTATATGCACTGTGATCCAAAAGGAAAGCACGAAACTCAAACACTATCCGAGGTAAGCCTGCAGTGAAGAAAAGGAGTGTCATATCTTGTCCTGGTAAAATCAGTTATTCACACAGGGTTTATGCTCAAAGGAAAATGTTGTAACTGGAAATAGTAAGTGGAAGAAAGCCTTCACTACCAGAAGCTTCCTGTTCTGCTGAGGGGAATGGATGATCAGCCAAAATGAGAAGTAGCTGGGGCCTGCAATGGTAGGGAATGATGTTGAGCATCAGCAGTATCTGCTCTGTTATGGTAAACAATGAAGTTAAACAGAGATAACTAATATAATACTCATATTATTTTCATCATTTTTTAGTCACTGCTGAAACTGAAATTTACAGTTTTTAAAAATAAATGTGTCTATTTAATTTCATCATTTATCTGAATATTTCCTTACAATAAAAGCCAGCAAACAAAATTGTAATACAAAGGCTCAACACTTTTTAAAAACCCTCTGTTATGCAATGTCAAATTATGCTATCAAGAGAGATTGCACAGATTTTCTAGTGCTTCATACATTATCAATGATTTCTTCAAAATGATCTCAACAGAGGGGTACAGAATTCATATCAAAACAGGTTTGGTGTAACTGATAGTCTGAGTGAACACTGTAAGTCTAGCTTTATATGTAAATCATGTTGGTGAGAAGAATGATAACAAATATTAGTATAATGTGAGGAACTGGGCCAGGAATATAGCTCAGTGGTACTGCTCCTGCCTGGCAAGCAAGGTCCTGAGTTCAGTTGTCAGTACTCGAAAAAAATAAAATAAAGTTAGGAACCAGTCAAAATTATATTGTATTTTTTCCACTTAACCTGCAAAAACGTATGAAGTAATTATTGTTATGCTGTTTTACAGATCTATTTATTGAAAAACAGTGAAAATAAGTAACTTGCTTAAGTTCACAGCTAGCAATTGTTAGAGCCAGGGTTCAAACCTGAGAATTATTTTATGCAGTGCTAACTTATTTAACCTCTATATTGATTTGCAAAAGAAATATGGTAACAAAAGGTTGAGAAAATTGTTTAGGGACTCAAAAATGCTTGAACAAATAGGTTGGCTAAGGTGAAAGGAACAAAGAGTAGAGACTGAATATATAGACAAGGAAAACTTTGGAAAATGTCCCCTGAAGACACAAAAGAACTAGAAATAGTGGACCAAAAAGATGATGGAAGAATTAGTTTTAAAAGATGGAGAAACAAAAAATCTGAAAAGAAAAATAACAGCTTTGAAAATATAGTGAAAAAGAGATGAAATGTATATATTCATAGATAAATATTTTCAGTGGTATTTGACCTTTTTAGAACGTGACAATTAGGAATTATTTTGATCTGAAACTATCAAGGAAATTAATCATTCATTAGCCAGGATGCTTTCACTTTCAATACTGGTCAAGGTCTCTAAGTTAGTTGAACTAATTCAAAATTAATGAAATATGCACAATTTAAACAGTGCATTAGATAGATATTGATTTTAGGCCATTAATTTATCGGGTGGCATTAAGTGGCTCTTAGAAAGCATACAACCATTGTAACTACTCATACACTTAACCTTAAGATTAGTACAATAAATCAGAAATTTTCAAGTTAAAGACCTTTTACTACTCTTCAAATAAGTACATTAACAAAGAATTCCATGAAGATGTTTTGAAATATTAAAAGAATAATAAAGGTCCCTCATAAAAAAATGTGAAAATACATAGTGTTTTAAATCAAAAATATAAAAGTGTATTCCCTGCAAAGTAGTCTTTCCTAGGTACAGTTTTTTCTATTTTAAATTCATGATTTTGTTTAAAACTATTGTCGTTATCATACTTAGAATTTAGTAATTAAGATAGAATTAAGCTAGCATTAAACCAACAAAATATCATTATTTTTTTTGTCATGTTTATCTAATGTATTTATTATTTTGTATTTTAATTTAACAGCAGTTTTTTCACTTTTTATTTATAATTTAAAGAAAACAATATGTGCCTTTGTTGTATTAAATCTGGATGAAAAACTCCCATGCTTGCCATAAACATGGCTTAACCTGTATTGCATTAAGTCTGTAATATCATAAGACATAAAGAAGGAATGCATTTTTGTACTCCATTTTGTCTGTCTTTTCAATTACAGATATTCTTAAATATCTTTCCCCGCCACAAGGTCTTCATAAGAACTTGAGTTACATTATGTGTAGTTGGGCATTTCTTCAATTTTAAAAGAATTTTAAAAGAATAAAATGATATATTGTGTAATTTTAAGTGATTTTTTTTTCACTTTGGAAGTTCCTTTAAATGTGCCAAACAAGAAATATTTAAACTCTGGATTCCAGCTTACCAGAGAAAACAATTTCCTATTTGAAGTAAGATGCCAGGAAACTCTCTGACATGAAAGAATAATACCTGAATAAGTCTCCTTTTGTTGACAGACAGGCAGGGATAATGCTTTATTGATGTCCACTTCTTTAAACTGATACCCACATTCATCTTAAATAAAAAAAAAGATAAATTTTCATTTGAATGTAATGGCAGATTTGAAAGAAAGTAAATGCTAAATTTGACATTCTATCTCTAAATATATATTCGACTTTCACTTCTGTATATTTTACCTCTTGAATTTCTGCAATGATCTTCACTGAAGGCCCTTTAATCTCAAAAAATACATACTCAATGAAAAACATTGCCAGGCTTCCATTTCCTTCCGAATCACTGATCATCAAACTTGGATAAAAATCTCTTTTATTTAAATTAATGTTATGCGTTTATATCCTTCACACTTTTATTTATTTCACCTATACTTTTAGGCCACATTCTCATATTATCAAGTACTTAGGAATCAGTTCCAGTATTGACTTGTCTATTCAACTATAAGGTTCAGAGATTCATGTGGCTATTCTGTTTTTTTTTCTGAAGTCTCACAATACTTCCAATATGTTATGTGCTATATACTTATTGAGATTTTGGTATAAATTGATTCCTTTGTGAAAAATGTGCAGAGCAGAATTGGATCAAATAGAATGCTGTGCCTATGTATTAGGAAGATAGGCAAAAATGAATTAAACCACGTCTTATTTGTCAAAGAACAGACACAAGTACATGATGAAGGGAATGAATGGACTAGTCAAAGCTATAAGGCCTCTCAGAAAAGGGATATTAATCAAATGATTTAGACTATTTACTTCTCATGTGTCTATGGATATAATTGCATTTAATTTTTTCATTTGAGGGGTAGGGTGAGGACACCAGTGTGGCTTGGAGCCCCTGCTCTGTCCCCGTGCTCCTCTTAGCTGCTCGGGTGCCTTCAGGGCCGGTCATCCCCCCGCTGCCTCTGGCCTCCTGGCTGTGCTGCTACCTGGTTCCACACTACAGAGGCACAGGGGATCATAAAGACCCTTGTCCTGAGCTCCAGAAGATAGAGCAGAAGTGAGCAACAGAAAGAGGGCCTCTCTCAGCCTCCTTGATGAATACTGAAGCTTAGTGGAAAAGTGAAGAGAATCTCTGCAATAAAGGCACACGAGACCACCTTACGTGGTAAGTTGGAGGGATCATCACCTCCCATCGCCACCTGCACTATCTTCAGGGAAGGGCAACTGGAATCTGCAATAGAACCTTGCAGAGTTCAACACTGCAGGAAGACAGGGAGCTCAACTTGGGATGTGCAGCCAGAAATCTGCCTGAATCTCACAGGTCTGCTACTGGCTTGCTGAGACTCATTGACTTGTATCTGCACATGGCTGCCCACGTTGTCAACAGTGACAGCAGAGACATACCTTGAAAGAGGCCCTTCATTTTTATTTTTTGTTATTTATAAAAAAGAAAAAAAAATTCTCTTATAATTCTTAATTTTTATTTCTTTGTACTCTTTTCAAATTTTTATTTTTCTCTTTTTTCTTTCTTTCTCTTTCCTCTCTCTCTCTGTCTCTCTCTCTCTGTCTCTCTCTCTCTATCTCTCTCTCTCTTCTCTCACTGTCCTACATTGCTCTTCATCTCCATTTTTGTTCCTTTTTTGACCAAATTCAGATTTCTCCTTTATTTTTCTTTTCTTTTTTCTTCTCTCGATTATCATTAGTCTTAAAGGAAAGTAAATACGGTATCTAGCCTCCCTATTGGTGTTAAGTGGTTCTGTTCACATCTTTGTTCTTTCCTTCTGCCTTTTCATCTTGCCTTCAACAGTTTCTTACAGTTTGTGTGATTTTCCTGTGTCTTCTGGCTTCACCACTAATCTTTCCTGATCCTTCTAAATATCTGTCCCTCCCTCCCCAACTCCTCCTAAATCCCCATCCTGAAGGGTAAAGTTACTATATTGAAGAGTTTATTCACTATAAACATATGTTGGGTTGGTCCTCGATTTTGATTTAATTAACACAGTTAAATGAGATAGATTAATAATTACCATGAATTGTCATTTTATAAGCTGTGCTTGATGCTATGGTGTTGCTGATTGTATCTAAGATGTTGTGATTGCCTTCCTGGCAAAATGAAAATGAGATAGTCTCAGAGTCATTAGAGTCTCAAAACCTAAAGACCAGCTATATCTGGAAGACACCTCTGAAAAGCAATCATTCCACAAGGGTACTAAACACAAACAACAAAAATACTTACATAAAGCAATTTTGAAATATCAACCCAGGAATTAAACCAAGGACAGTACCAAAAACAAAAATGAGAAGATATTTAAGCAAGGCACAAACTCAGACTTTCACCCCACACAAAGCAAATCCTAGGGGAAACGAGGTGGAAAAATCTGATAATCCAGTACCTGGACATCCTGAACTGACAGCACAGGAAGCAACAAAACAGACCAATGAGGCTCTAGAAAAATTCACAGAAAGAAAGACTCTCCCAGATAACTACAGAGATGGTGAGCAGAGTGAAAGACATGATTAGAGGCTCTAGAACAGAAACAGATAAAAAAAATTAGATGAGATCAAAACATGCTGGAAGCCATGAATGCCCAGCATAAGAAAGAAATGGAAACCATGAAACAGATTCAAACAGATATTCAGGATATTAAAAACTCCATTGAAAGCATACATAGCAGATTAAGAGAATATTTGAAGATAGAATATCAGATATAGAAGACAGGATTGCGGCTAATGACCATGAAAACAGAGATTTCTTAAAAAGAGTAAAGGATCATGAAAAATCAATGGAGCAGCTGCTAGATGATGCAAAGAAGAATAACATAAGACTAATAGGAGTTCACAAAAAAACAGGAGAAAGTACAATTGACATAAAAAAAACTGTTCTCAGAAGTAATATTAGAAAACTTCCCAGACAGAGGTAGAGAATTGGGCATTCAGATAAGTGAAGCATATAGAATTCCAACTAGCCATGATAAAAAAAATATACACCTAGACATATAATAGTCAAGATTCCAGAAACCCAACAGAAGAATAACATCCTACAAGCAGTTAGAGAAAAGAAACAAATCACCTACAAATAAAACCCATCAGAATTACGGCAGATTTCTCAGCACAAACCCTCAAATCAAGGAGAGCCTGGAGTGAAGTATTTCAAGCCCTAAAAGAAAATAACTTCCAACCTAGACTGTTATACCCTGCAAACTTATCTTTCAAAATCAATGGGGAAATTAGATACTTCCACAAAAAAGAACACCTGAGAAATTTCATAAACACCAAACCAGCACTCCAAGCAATTCTAACCAATATCCTAGAAAAAGACAACGAAGGTCAGAACTCCATGAGGCCTGACAGTGGGAAGCCACCAGGCAAGGTAAGAAATTAAAGGGAAAGGGGGAAAAATAAGAAATAGAAGAGCCAACAAAAGTAAAACATCATGACAAGGATGAGTCAATATCTATCAATCATAACTATCGATTTTAATGGCCTTAATTCACCAATCAAAAGAAACAGACTGACAGAATGGATTAAAAAGCAAAATCCAGCAATATGCTGTATACAAGAAACACACCTAACTCAAAAAGAAATTCATAGACTGTAAAAGGATGGAAAACATTTCTCCACTTGACAGGAACACAGAAAAAAGTGGGGGTAGCAATCCTATTTGCAGACCAAGTAGATTTCAAACCAAAATTAATTAAGAGAGACAAAGATGGTCATTACATCCTTGTGAAGGGAACAATCCAAGAGGAAGAGATGACAATCCTAAATATATATGCACCAAATACAAATGTCCCCAACTATACAAAACAAATCTTAATGCACATGAAAAACTAGATAACCACTAATAAAATTGTAGTGGGGGACCTCAATACCCCTCTATCACAAATAGACAGATCATCTAGACAAAAAAATTAACAATGAAATTCTAGAACTGAACCAACCTATTGAACAAATGGACTTAATAGATGTTTACAGAGTGTTCCACCCCACAAAATCAGAATTCACACAGGTCATTTTTTTCAGCTGCACACAGGTCATTCTCCAAAATAGACCACATGCTAGCTCATAGGACATGTCTAAGTAAATGTAAAAGAAATGAAATTACCTCCTGTATATTATCAGACCATAGTGCAATAAAATTGGAGATCAATAACACAAGAAAGGGCAAAACTCCCACAAACACATGGAAATTGAGTAACAGCCTCCTGAGCAACCAATGGGCCTCAGAGGAAATTAAAGAAGAAATTAGACAGTGTCTACAAGTAAATGATAGCACCAGTACAACATACAGGAATCTATGGGAAGCAATGAAAGCAGGTCTATGAGGGAAATTCATAACAGTGAATGCCCATATTAGGAAAACAGAGAGAACTCAGATAAATAACCTAATTCAGAACCTCAAGCTCCTAGAAGAAGAGGATAACAAACCCAAAGCTCATACAAGAGAGGAAATTATAAAGATCAGAGCAGAAATCAATGCAGTGGAGTCTAAGAGAACAATATAAAAAAATCAATCAAAGACTTGGTTTTTCAAAAGAATAAATAAAATCCATAAACCTTTGGTCAACCTTATCAAAAAAAAGGAAAGAAAAGACTCAAATCCATGCAATTAAGAAAGAAAAAGGTGAAGTCACAACAGACCCAGCAGAAATCCAGAGGATCATCAATACGTACTTTGAGAACCTGTACTCTTATAAAATAGAAAACACAGAAGAAATGGACAGACTCCTAGATACATACAAATTGCCAAAGTTAAATGAAGATATAGAAATTCTAAACACCCCAATTACAATGAGTGAAACTGAAAATGCAATAAAAAATTAACCAACAAAGAAAAGTGCAGGTCCTGATGACTTCACTGCTAAATTGTACAAGACATTTAAAGAAGAACTATCATCATTACTTTTTAAACTTATCAAGGAAATTGAAAGTGAAGCAAGGCTCCCAAATTCATTCCTGGAAGCAAGTGTTACTTTGATTACAAAACCAGAGAAAGACCCAACCTAAAAAGAGAACTACAGGCCAATCTCTCTAATGAACATAGATGCAAAAATCCTCAACAAGATACTGGCAAACAGAATACAGTGGATCATCAAGATCATACACCCTGACCAAGTGCTATTTATTCCAGGGATGCAAGGTTGGTTCAACATTCAAAAATCAATAAATGTAATACACTATATTAACAGAGTCATGGACATAAATCATACGATCACCTCAATAGATGCAGAAAAGGCATTTGACAAAATCCAACACCTATTCATGATAAAAATGGTACAAAAATTTAAGATAGAAGGTCTTTATCTCAACTGGATTAAGGCTATTTATGAAAAATCAATGGCCAAAATTATACTAAATGGTCAAAAACAGAAAACTTTCATGCTAAAACCAGGAACAAGACAAGGATGCCTGCTATCACCACTCCTGTTCAATATTGTTCTGGAAACATTAGCCACAGCAATTAGAAAAGAGAAAGAAATAAAAGGAATAAAGATAGGAAAGGAAGAAGTTAAACTGTCATTATTTGCTGACGATATGATACTTTACATAGACGACCCAAAAAACTCACTCAAAAGTCTTCTAGGCCTAATTGACAGATTAAGCAGAGTACCTGGATATAAGGTCAACACTCAAAAAACAATAGCTTTTTATACACAAATAGCAGACTCATTGAGAAAGAATTAGGGAAAAATTCATTTTATAATGCAATCCAAAAAAATGAAATATCCAGGAATCAACCTAGTAAAGGAAGCAAAAGACCTCTATGCTGAAAACTACAGCACTCTGTAAAAGGAGATCAAGGAAGATGTAAGAAAATGGAAAGACGTCCCTTGTTCCTGGGTAGGAAGAACCAATATAGTGAAAATGACCATACTTCCAAAACTACTATATAGATTTAATGCAATGCTGATTGAAATTCCAACAATATACTTCACAGAACTAGAGAAAACAATCCAAAAATACATTTGGAACCAGAAGATACCTAGAACAGCAAAAGCAATTCTAGGCAACAGAAACATGGCTGGGGGTATCACAATCCCCAACTTGAAAGTATACTACCACGCTACTGTGATAAAAACAACATGATACTGGCAAAGAAACAGACCCGAGGATCAGTGGAATAGATTAGAAGATGCAGAAACAACTCCAGACATACTCAGCCACCTCATTTTTGACAAAGGAGCTAACCACCTTCATTGGAGGAAAGATAGCCTTTTTAATAAATGCTGTTGGAAAAACTGGATTTCAACCTGCCAAAGATTAAAACTAGACCCATACCTATGACCATGCACTAAACTAAGATTGAAGTGGATTAAACATCTAAATATTAAGACAGAAACACTAAACTTGCTAGAAGATAAGTTAGGTAGAACTCTTGAAGATATTGGTATCGGCAAAGTCTTTTTGAACAAAACCTCAGTAGCACGGAAAATAGCACAAAAAATCAACAACTTAGATCTCACCTTATTAAAAAGCTTCTTCACTGCAAGGGAAACCATGAACAGAGCTAACAGACAACCTACAATGTGGGAAAAAACTTTTAGCAGCTGTACCTCAGACAAAGGTCTACTACCTAGAATATATAAAGAATTGAAAAAAAATCTGAGCCCACAAATTCAAAGACCCAATTCAAAAATGGACATCTGAAATGAACAGACATTTCTCAGACAAAGAAGTAAAAGCAGCAAATAAATATATGAAAAAATGTTCAATATCACTCGTTATTCGAGAGATGCAGATGAAAGCAACACTGAGATTCCACCTCAACCCACAAAGAATAGCAGCTATCAAGAAATCAACCAATAGCAAATGCTTACTGGGGTGTGGAGAGGAAGGAACCCTTCTCCATTGCTGGTGGGAGTGCAGGCTGGTGCAACCACTGTGGAAATCAGTATGGAGATACCTCAAAGAACTAGGGCTAGAGGTCCCATCTGACCCAGCTATTCCCCTGCTGGGTATCTTCCCCAAAGAATTAAAAGAATCATACCACAGCGATATATGTGCACCCATGTTTATAGCGACACAGTTTGCAACAACTAAAGCTTGGAAACAGCCCAAGTGCCCATCAACTGGAAACTGGATAAAGAAGATGTGGTTTTTCTATAAAATGAAGTACTACTCAGTCATAAAGAACAAGAAACTAGAGTCATTTACAGCTAAATGGATGCATATTGAGGCTATACTCTTAAGTGAAATCAATAGGACACACGTGTAAACACCAAATAGTTTCTCTAGTGTGTGAAACTGAAAGTCTAAATAAGGATTAAAATCATTAAAATGAATAATTGATAATTTGAAATAGGAAAAGGTCCAAAGGTGTATGGGTGGTGGGAAGGGAAGGGGAAAGGGAAGAAAGGAAAGGAAAAATTATGAGAAAAGAAAAAAAATGGAAACGAAATCTATGTAAATACGGAAGGATGGAGGGGGTGAAGGGCGCACAGGTAATAGGGAAAAAAAGATGAAGTAAGAAACATCATGTACAGGTACAAGCACCCAATGATAAATGTAAATGTATTGTATACCAAAAATGTACCAATGAAAGAATTAAAATAATTTTTTATTTGATATTAGTTCTATATTTTTATTATCTGCTCTTTGTTTCCTTCCCTCTTTCTGTCTTTTCTTTTTGATTGATTGGATATTTTATGTAATTCATTTTGATCTCCACTGTTGGCTTATTAGCTATAGCACTTCTTTTTTCATTATTTTTTCAGTATGTGTAGTAAACATTATTAAGTTCATAAAGTAACCTTGCCTGTGGCTATTTCTATGCTTTCATTCTTCTTTAGTAAATGTATAAGCTAAGTTAGGATGTAAACAAACTGCAACCTAGTTCAAGGACAAATTTGAACAAATAGCTGAGTCTTAATCTATTATAGCAGCTGAGCTTCAGCCAATCCTATCAATTAATCAGACCATGTCCATAGAAGGAAAATGCCTCATCACTTCATGCTCTAATGAGCCAAATATTAACTGACAACCAATCAAATGGTTAACCTATGCCACTTCCTTTCTGCGCCTATAAATGTAATGTGTCCTTGTTGATATGAGGTCTCTGTATCTCTCCTGGTTCTAAATGCTGGCTGATTCATGAAGAAACATTTACCAAAATGAACTCCAGTAAATTTAAGCTATCTGAAATGTCTTTTAAAATCCTATCACAGTTTACTTTCCAGTCACATTATACTACTTCATATCTAATATAAAATCCTTACAAACATGTATTTCTAGTTCACCCTTCATGATACTAATGCTATTGCTGTTATGTTTTCTCCCTATCTTACAAACTTGCTATTCATTTATGCTTTAATCTGTCAACTATCTTTCAGAAAGTCATAAGTAAAAGTACTATTTTATATTTATTTTTGACTTTATGTTCTCACTCCTTTCAATAGTTACAGCTTTCTATATGGAGTACTTGCATTTCTAGCTTTAACATATTTTTAAGAGTTTTGGTCATAAATTCATTCACACTTTATGTTTCAAAAATATTTTGGTATGGTTTGTGTCTAGATGCCCTGTCAAAGCTTCCTGTGGTCATGGGGTAGGAATTTTTTAGAGGTCACTAAATCTAGAGTTTGTGATGCTGAGATTAAGGATCAGTCCACTAACTGGTTTGACATCACCCTAATCCTGGTAGCTTAGATAAAATATAAAAAGAGACAAAAAGAAGCTGCTAAGGTCACTTGTTGGTGGATCCTTGTTGCTTTTCTATGTCCTGCCCGCTATGAACCGTTTCTCCTCTGTACTGCCTGTCTGCTGTCCCACCCTGCCTTGGAGCAAGCCAGATATAGATTAAAACCTCTACAAACTGGGAGCTAAATAAACCTTTCCTCCTTTAACTTTGGGTGTCAGGTATTTTGTCTCAGCAATGAAAAAAAGAACTAAGATAACAATCTTCTAAGATTTCTACCTGAAAGCCCATGAAGTATATGATTTTTCTACCTGTGTAGATTTGGGTACAATTCTCTGCATTCTTTGGACTTAGGTAGTTTCCTAACATGTACTCATTAATCACTTATCACATGAAACCTGTCAGGGGCACTCTGCAGACATCTAGAACTGTCTTTCCAGTTAGTTGTCTCTTGCAGTATTCTGTCTTGTACATTATAGTGTCTTTGTCCATTCCAGAGTCTCAGTTCTGGTTCTTCTATTCAGTGAGACTGCCAGGCTTTCCACATGGGCTACACTCTTTCCCACTATGGCCTAGAAACTCTCCCAGACATTAAATTGGGCTAATTGCAAGACTCACTTCATTTGTTTCCTTTCTCTTGGGGATCATTAAACTTTACTACGTGATGTTCAACATCTTGAAAACCATTATTTTGTATATTCTGACTGATTTTATATGTGTTTTATGTATAAAGATGAATCCAATGCCTGTTACATAACTTGACCTGAAAAGGAAATAAAAATTTTATTTTTTTAATGTTTTGTTTTGTTTTATTGGAAAAGTCAACACGAATAAAATAATAAATTTTATTTTTAAAATATCTCTTTATTAGTGTATCTTGTACAGAATGATGCTCTGTGTCAACTAGTCAATGGTATTTTGATTTCCAGAAAATGAATGAGTAGAGTGTGCTTTTGAAGCTAACATACATGACTTCAATTGTGTTTTGAAACAAAACACTTTTATTGTAAAATTGTTGAAATCTTTGTTAAATGACTGAAGTTTTAATACAGTTGCAATAATAACTGTCATTAGTAATGTGATTATGATCTTCTCATGTATTGCAACCTACTTTTCCTGCTGGGTGATGGTACTTTGGGCTTAGTGTGAAATGAATCTGGTTTAATAATCTGGACTGCTAAATATTAACCTCCAGATCATACAGCTTCATTGTTTCCTGTTTCCAGTAAACACATTCACACATTTACATTTTCAATAAACCTTCCTTAGCCTAGAGAATGGTTAAGAGTTTGTATCTTAAGCCTCTTAAAACCATGGATGCCTTCAGAAGATGTTGTCAGTGGGTTTTCATCTCCACAAATATTTGTTTACATTAAGAGGTAGCTCCTCCACATGAACACACGTTTCTAGCAATCTGGGGTTTTCCAGGGACAGACCAAACATCTAGGTCATTGGGAAAGGAACACAAATCTAGGGCCAGGGATTTAGCCCAGTGGTTCCGTCCCCTGCTTCGCAAGCGCAAGGACCTGAGTTCAATCCCCGGTACCCAAAAGAAAAAAAAAAAAAAAGTCAGATTCTTGCCTTCTGAACAGACCATGCTTATTGACCTTTCATTCTTCAGAGCAAGAATTGAGTTTGAGCAATTGCGAACTGGTAAGCTCCTGATTTCTGATTTGTAAGCAATCCAGGCATTTAAGGAAACTTTAAAGACCCATCCAACCCAGTCATTGACCAGCTATGCTTCAGTATAAAAAAAGAACCCATGCAACTCTAAAAGATGGTACATGATTTTTGAACAAGATACTGCTGCTTGGGTAAGACAGGTTTCTTGCTGAATAAACAGAAGTATATTTCAATCTCAGGAGGTTTTACACCCTACGAGATGTAGACTCTCAGTAGACTCACCATAAATTAAAGTATTAGTTCAGAAAGTTGCAGGTCCACTATGAGTGAGATATTAATTTCCAACAAGGGCATAGCAGCTTTTTCTTTTTCTTTTTTCTTTTGGTACTGGGGATTGAACTCTGGTCCTTGCACTTGCGAGGCAGGTGGTGGAACCACTGAGCTAAATCCCTGGCCCTGCAGCTTTTTCTTAAAGGAGGTGTGCCTAGCAGCTTGTGAGGAAAGTGTCAAGTACATGAAGCCAAAGAGCATCTTTTGGTTGAGGCTGCGTTCCTTTGCCTGAGGCTCTAGTCAACAAAATTTTCAAGCGTATCTGTTTATTCTGTCTCTATTCCTCAAGTGGTGAACAATGTGCTGGGCCTCATTTGGTGGTGGCAGACTGAGGAGGTAGCAATTTTTTTCTTGAATGCTGAATAGACAATTATGATTCTTCAGACACAATCACCTAAAACTACTTGGCTCATAAATTTTGGTAGGTTTTATGAGCCACACCTGCTGACAGCAGTATGACAACATTGTAGGTAGGATAGCTGGGATTGTGGCTTCTCATTTGCCAAATTCATAACAGCATGTATGCAGTGATAGCATTGGTTATGAGTTGGAGGCAGCCCTCATGTCAAATCATGACCTAACTACTGGTGACAAAGCACAAAGAATTTTTTCGCACTAGTCTCTCTCTTTCTACTTGCAGCTATTTTCTAATCTGGTGTATTTTTATGACACATTGAAGAAAGTTCAAACATATATTCAAACATATAGTCCATTAACCCCTACTGCACTATCCACATTCACTATGCACTACACTATGCACATTCATGCATAGAAGCCAAAAGATAGTACATTGAATTGTCCACAAAAGTAAAACACACAAGACCATGTTTTCTTTCTTTTTGACTGTGAGCTTTCAAGAATCTATTGGTTGAATCCAGATGTCCCTTGTCTTCACTTTATTCTCAATACTGGGACCCAAAACCCACAAATTAAAGGAGGAAAAGTTTATTTTAGGTCACATTTTGTAGACGTTTCCATCCATCATATGCTAGTTTCAAGGTCTGGGAGTGTGGCAGAGAGGCATGACAGAGGAGAAACAGCTCATGGTATGACAAGCAGGAGGCAATGAGCTTTCTTTCGTTCCCTTTTTTATTCCATTCAGCTACAATTTTATTGGTCAGTGCCACCCACACCCAGAGTGGGTCTTCCCTCTTTCAGTAAATCAAACACACATCTCAGAACCATGCCAAACCAGTGAATAAATCCAGTATCACACACTCATGATGCAGTCATTCCAAAGGCCCCACCTATGAACACATGAGGTTTGAGGGAACATCAAAATACAAGCCATAACAACTCTTTGGCATACAAGTCTGGGTAGGATTATGACATAGGCATCTTGTCAGGGATAGGCCTCCCTGGGGATGGCTAAAAAGGTGTATTTGTGAGTGAGGTCCCCAGGGTAAAGAAAGTACATGAAGCTGAGATCAACAAAAGCAGCAGAAGGCTGGGGGTTTAGCTCAGTGGTTCCCCTGCCTGCCTCACGAGCGCAAGGACCCGAGTTTGATCCCTGGTACCCGGTACCAAAAAAAAAAAAAAAAGCAGCAGAAGAGTAGCATCCCTTTATTTCTTGGCCCTTATATAGGCTGTTATTAAGTATTGCATCATGTCCTGGCATCACCATGTTGCACAGGTGGGATTGTCTATTCTAAGTCAAGCTTACATAACTGTGTTCCATTGTGCACATGTGCTAGATGGTGGGGTCATGTTATTATAGGCTCCTCAGGTGCCCTGGGCTTTGAATCAACCCAAAGTGCTTTCCCACACATCTATATTCACAGAATCAAAAACATACACCCTACTGTCCCCCAAATTCTGCACAACATTCACCACTGTTCTTCCAATGGAAGCAAAGTTGAGGGCAGACAGAACAGATCAAAGGTCATGGATCACGAAAGTTTTCTTCTCACCAGTAAGTCAATCAGGTTTACTTGTAATTTTTAGGAGACAAACAATTAAATTTATACTGTTTTCAGTTTAGCCTCATATAAGCTTAACTATCCACCTTCTGTCTAGAGGAGTAAACAAGCAAAGAGCAAAGAAAAGCAAAGCAGTCCCCTAGGAGGTTTCATTGACTCTTATTTACTAACCCTCAATATCATTAAAAGGCAAAACAGAGGGGTTGGTTCTATCTACACTGTATTTCCCTTGCATGAAGAAACTTGAAAACATTTGCTACAGAACCCCCAACTGTATCTACATATTCCCTATCCTGGCTCATATAGGTTTCTCGAACTTTCCCTTTTACAGAAAGCTGTGTCTGTGTCAATATTCTAACTTATCATCATCTCTGGAATTGTCAAGAACCTTCTGTTTGAGACTTTAACCTACTTGCCAACTAACAAGATTGGATGTCACCATACCATGGATAATGTCAGAGAAGAAGATACTCCTGAACCAGAGTAAAATAACTGTGTTAATATTAGCACTGAAGTAGCCTGACCTCCAAGTTTGCTTTGGTAGCCCCCAAAAGTCTCAATGGGAAGATGTAGATGTGGGTATAAGCGAATGTTATACACTGTGGGTCTGTATCATAGTGAAAGAAAACCCCAATTGTGCAAATTGATGACAGCAATCCTACCTAACGTTTGGCCTAGAGGGATACATTATTGTCTGGATCAGGAAATAATTCTGCCTTGTATCTTCCAAGATGTTTTATACAAAAAGGAAAATACTTTCTTGAATAAGAGCTCTCAGTGGCCATGGAAAAACCCACAAAAAATACTTTCCATCACTTTTTAAAAAGTAAGTACCTCCAGGAAAAATTAGGTAAAATGGGAAAGAACTCTGGGCAGATTTTTAGAGTCTCCTTTCACAACTTCAAAGGAAGAAGCCATATTTTTGTGTATAATGCAACTTTAAGAGATAATTATTGGTTGGATAAAATGTTTTGATAGTAGAAATAACACTAAAATCAGTCATTTTAGGGAAAAATAACACTAAATTTGGTAAGTCCATAGAACACAGTATTTATGAAGATTTGTGTTTTGATTTGATTTATTTCCATTTAAGGCAGGTGTGTTCTAGTACAAGTATGTCACCTTATACTGACAAAAATAATGTAAGATGAAAGATGCTAAAAAGTTTAGTGAAAACCTGATAATGATAAAATTATAGATAAATATTAAAATGTAATGGGAAAATGAAATATAGATGTCTGATTATTTAAATAATATGAAAACTGTGTTAGTTTCTGTCACTATAACAAACAAATGAGATAATCAAATTATAAAGAGGAAAGGTTCATTTTGGCCTACAGTATTGGAGGTTTAATTACAAGATCAATTTTCCCTGTTGCTTTGGGCCTGTGGCAAGGCAGCACATCATCATGGAAGTGTATGATGGTTATGATGCTAGGGGCAGGGCAGGAAGACAAACATCCCAAGGTCCTAAAGTCTTAATCAAGGGCATGCTCCCAGTTCTGTGAAGACCACTCACTAAGACCCACTTAAAATTCTGTCATTTCCCATTAACACCATGGGCTAAGAATCAAACCTTTGACACAGGGCCTTTGGGGGCATTCCGGATCCACGTTTTGGCAAAAATAGTATGGAAAGTTTATATAAATGAGAGAGAAAGAGAAAGAAAGAGAGAGGGAGAAAGGGAGAAAGGGAGAGATTTAACATGACATAAGAAAGTCTAGGATCCATCACATCTTTACTTAACTTCCTAGAATTTAGGAGAGTACCAAAGAAAATTTGATAAGGTATGCATGGAGAACATATTATTCTACCCATGCATTCATTCTGTTTGCTTACTATATGTAATGAGTAATAGTAATTACAGTAATCATAATAAGGATGCTAACACTATCCTGTCATACAAAAGGAAAAAGAGTAAAAGAAAAACTAGTATTGAAGAATCACTACTAGAGCAATGAAAAATAAAATAAGCCATTTACAAATATTCCTTGACTTTTTCCTCATCAGACCTTAATTCACTGGTGCCCTTGCATCATGCATACAGAAGATACAGGCACTAAGGAAAACTGTACCACTTTTGATGCTGAGATGTGTGGAACACAAGTCTTTTAACTTTTGACAACTCTAGTGCTTGCTTTTATTTTTTTTAATCTCAAAAGCTGATAAAAAAGAAACCAGAAGTATACATGAACACTGGTTGACAAACCCTTGATAGAAAAAATATGCTTTGTATTTTGCCTACAATTGCCTGATAGACTAACATGGTGAAGTTAATCCCCCTTCATGTTCATTCCCAGCATCAAGCTGAACTGAGAGCACATTTTACCTGAGTGCCAAGAAGATGTCAGGAAATGAAGGATTTCTCACCTCTTCTTTTTCCCACTAATAATCTTGACTTTGTTTTTATATTTTCCCTTCTTTCTGTATGCTAGTAGAATGTGAAAGAGAGAAGGGCCAGAAACAGATGCCAGTAATTTTCCCTTTTATTTAGTAGGGAAGTGGGAGTGGAGATTAGTCTGTAGGTTTTGTCTTATAAATCTGAATATGAATAACAATCCTTGTATCTAATCTAATGGCGTGATTTAAATATTACTTAATTATAATGAGACATATATGTTTTAACAATAACCACTGAAGATTCTTAAGCTAATTTTTATAAAAAATTTATAAAACTGAAATATGTTTGAAAAATCAAAGAATAGACAACCATTCCACCAGCTGCTGTAGAAGCATAATAATGCTTCTTCATATGACATGAAGTTGTCATTTAGTAAACATTCTGTTAACATATACATTTAAATCATTATTGTAGTACTGTTCTATGTGTTGACAATATGATGGTTGACTAATGCAAAATTTTATATTAAAGAGTCAATATTTTGTTAAATTAAGAAAATGCATATGATAATAATTTGTATATAGTAAGTATCGAGCACAGGCTATGCCATTTTCCTGATATTTTGCAAAAAATAAGTTTAGTAACCATAATATTGAATAAAGCGAATAAAATTATTTCACAGAACCAATTTTAATTTTAGATACTTTAAGTGAAGTTAAGATAAATTGACTTATTCATATTTAAAAACAAATGGAGGTTTAGAAGTAACAAGTGCATAGTTGATAGTGTAATACATCGTGGAATTCATTTCAATTAGTGATACAAAATCAATATATAACAGAACAGCAAACCACAAAATATTGTAGCAATTATTCTTCACTTTAAGGGAAACATAAATGCCTGGCAATAAAACTAGAAATTCAGTCATAGTTCACTATTTTTTTAAAAAACTTCATTCAGATATGTTACATACCCTAAATTGTACTTGTTTATAGTATAAAATTCAGTGACTTTTATTCTATTCAGAAATTTGAGCAACTGTCACCACAATATAATTTTTAAACATTTTCATTTCCTCAAAGAGAAGCTCAACTCATTACCAGTCACTTCCTATTTCTTCTCTTTTGACGTAGGCAACCATCAGTCTGTTTTGTGTCTCAATTTATTTGTTTACTCAGGATGTTTTATGTAAATGGAGTCATATATGGAGTTTTGTTTCTAGTTTCTTCCAATTCTAATTCATTTCTAAAATATCTAGTGTCAAATTAACTGAAAGCTTGCTGATAGCTAAATTTGAAATGGAAAAAAAGTAATGCATATTTTAAAAAACCTATAATAAGTTAAAATTGTGAAAGTGTATCTTTTAGGGCAGTGAAATTCAAGAGATTTTAGGTCAGTGAAATTCAAGAATTACCAAGTTCCTATAGAATATAGAAATGTGATTATATATCGTGCTAAAACAATGTTAAAATATAATATTTTAGGAATTCATTTTTTTGCTGTAATCTATATGCATGACAGCAAAATGCCTTTGTCAGAAGAGTTACTTGAGGTTTGTCAGATCTTTTTCATTATAGGTTCAAAGCTCAGTCTTTGCAAAAGTCTCAGGTGAACAAAGCACATAGCAGAGGGCAAAAAACAAAGTATCAATGCAGTTCAGATACTTTAATTTATCTGAACTTCCTATAGGTGAACTTTCTTAATTTGTCTTTGCCATGAATTCTCCAAGAAATGTCAGTTGAAGTAGCATAACTTGATTCACTTAACATCTACTTTATAAACAGTTATAAAAAATTATTGAAAAGTTAACCTTTTCAAATATGTTTAAAGTTCAGTAGCATTTTAAAAGTATTATTCAATATGCTTAATGAATCACTGTATGGATGGAAATGATGCAGTCTGCTCAACAATTATTATGTACTATGAACAAGGTTACTCAGTCTGGACATTTGAGATTGTGTTTGTGTACAAGACAGGAGTATTATACTATTGGAAATGTACAATCAAGAAAAATTTAAGATTGAATAAGAGCTAGCAATAATTTAAGATATTTATCATAATACCATAAACAAAGAGTGCTATGTAAGTGGATAAATTAGTTTGGTAGGAAGGTTAAAGATTTTCCAAAATCTGTGTTGAGAACTATTTATCATAAAAGACTTTCCTTTTAGGAAAAATTTTCTGGAAATACATTTACTTTCCCACCTGGGAGATGGTAGTAATGGTTGAGTATTTCTTAATATTCTGCTGCTTATGGAATTTCTCTGATATAGGAATAAGAGAAATGTACTTATTTCTTTTGCTAATAATTGATTTTAGAAGTATTAATTAATAACTAAAAGAAGTTTGAGTTAAGATTGAACAAGTGTCTTTAAAAATAGACATTTAAAAACTTTAAAGTTATCTGCCACAAAAAAAGACTGAGAGAGACTTCAACAGACTCTCAAGTATTTTTTCAGAATATAGAAAGAGGTCAGTTGTCTGACAATTCACTTGGCAGAACAGAGAAAAGCAGAACTTAATTTCCTGAGTGAGGGAAGCCAATAAGAAACAAACAAGCTGTTACTCCAGGACTTAAAGATTCAAGAATTGGCAGAATAATTCAGCAGGGAATGCTGAAAACAAGTGGAGCAAGATGGTGTTGAAAGCGATAAGGCAGAAGCGATTGAATGTGTGAGTAAAGAAAAGTTCATTTCTTCCCTCCATCCCGTTAACCATGCTGTTGTACATTTCCTACACGGAAAGACGATTGGAGTAAACACTACTCATGTCCCAAAGAACTGATCCTAGGGGTTCTGTAAATGGGAGTAATAGCTCTGCCAAGGGCAACGGTTCTTACTAAGGAGATGAAGTCCTCTCAGTAGTTCCCCTTTCTCACAAGGAACACATTCAAAGAGCCCTAGAGAACAAGTGAAACTATGATAGTACTGAAACCTATGTATACTGTGGGTTTTTTCCTATTTGAAACAATCTGTGATTGTTTTATTTTCCAATTAGGCATAATTAGAGATTAACAATAACAAATTACTTTAGATTTTACCACTGTTAATATAAAATTGTATTTCTTATTGTGAATTTTCATCTTTTCACTTAAAATAAGCATTTTATATCTGACTGCTCTTTGGGATATTAGAATGCTTTGTGTCACTACTCTTTCACTTTGGGGCCATTATTAAGGGGAAAAAGAGTTATTTGACCACAAGCACTGTGATACCACATGGCAGTTGATCAAATATGCATCAGGCTAGTAAGTGATTAAAGAGTGAGAATCATATACAGTATGAATAAATTGTTAAAAAAGATGATTTGTATTCCAGGTAGAATAGAGTAGAATAGCACCAGAGTTTATCATATTCCTCCTAACTGTACCTAGTTTGAAACTTATGCATTATTTCTGAAACTATATATATACATGTATATACATATATTTTTAATTTTGACCTGGAAACCCACAGACAATAAAACTGAGAATAAGGTGTCTACTGTACATCAGATGCTAAAACATATTTTATTCCATTTAGACTCCCAGAAGCTGGCATTCGGGTTTATAAACCCAAAGAAAACATTCATTTTATTGGTATTTATAGAGAATGACTAACTCAAGAGAAAAGATTTACAGTAGAGGTATTTTAGGCTCTCAATCGAGATGCCATTACCTACCCAATCACTACAAAGTGAAGTTTTTAAATATAAAAAATACCCACTTATCATTCCATTTTCCATTACCTTGGTCAAAAATATTATTGAAGAACTAAGAATTATCATGCATCTCTAGAAAACCTCTATTATAAGGCTGCAGGTAAAACAAACAGAATAGAAAAAAATTAAATGAGAATAAAAATCCTTGAAGATTAAGAAAGCCTTCTAAAAAGGTACATTAATATATTTAAATAAAAGAAGATATTAGAGTGTATTATATCAATAAAATCAACCATGGAAGGCTATAATTGAAAATAATACTAAAAACCAGACTATTAGAAAAATTTTAAAAATAAAACAATGTATTATTTTAATGATTCAAAGTCTTTGGAAGTTGGAGCAGGCCCCATAGGCATTCCAAACCAATTAAACAGTGAATGCAAAAGAGATGAACACATACAAAAATTATTACCTTCATGTAATGCCTACATAGGAGAATGTAACTCATATAAATCTGTAATACAAAACACTGAGAGAAATATTCACCTCATCACTGGTAACACTGGAAAAGGTAGGCTTCAGTGCTCAAGAGGAGCGGAACCTTATCTAGCACATTTCTGGTATGAAAGAACAGCAAATTCTGTGCTCCCTCAAAGAAACTTACTGACAAAAGGAAGAAGAGGAGAGAAACTGCTGAGCTCCCCAGGTTACTTTCCAAATCTGATTGAGTGACTTTTGCTGCCTGGATTAGAGGACACACAGGGCCTAAAATACCCAGGAATGGGATGCTTGCGGGCATCTCCACATGGAGGAAATCTCCAACTGCTTTATCTATCCACCTGAAACCATGGGCAGACTATATATCTGACATTCAACAGAGAAATGAAACTGTTATGTGAATATTAAGCTAGAAGTTTACTCCAGGCTGCATTTCCCCACTACAAACTATGTCTAGACACATTTGATAACATGTCCTTTAAAAAGCTCTGTGGAAATAGTCTGATGACATTTTAAAAACTACAATAATATAATGCTGTCAACATAGCAATGTCACAATTTTGAATAGAAACCTCCTCCCATTTCAAGTTTTCATAAAAAATTAAGTCCAAAGGTTAAATTCCTTGGCAAGTTAATGGTCAAAGTTATGTAAAATTTGTTATCAATGATGAAAACGTAATTTTTGCTCTCATGTAAAAAATGAAATTGAAGGCATAGAGTAATCTTCCTGATATTTTTCTCTACATTCCCAGCTAGAACAGGATTAATATTTGCTGGTTCCTCCAACAAGTGTGGGAGCGCTTCTTTTAAAATCTCAGGATTTAAAATATCACACTTGTTCAATGTTTAGAAGCCAAATGGTCAACTAAATGAACAAGATTATAGTAGTACTTTATTAGATTACACAGTCTAGATTTAGAAAACAAGACAGCATTGAGACCTTAGTTATTAGGAGGTGTATGTTTTCTGAAACAGAAACTCAATTTCATCTGAACAAAGGTAGTTTAAAAATGAAATGTTTAGCTGGCCAGTCTTTGTCAGATGATCACGGTCCACTTAAACTGAAACTCAATTGTAGATCAAGAAGTCAAATTTTTCACTACGTAATTGCTATCACAGTTGTGCTACAGTTATCTTTTCATACTCTGTCTTATCCTAAAGTGACATTTATAACACTGTTCCTTTTGTAAAATTTTAAAATTTACAGTAAATGTTGCTTAAATATGAGATTTTATTGTAGGAACTTTTGTCCTCCATCCAGCATGCTTAAATCTTTTCATTTTATTTTCCTTTTAACCCACATTTTTGGACATCTCATTAATGTTTTAACAGTGGGCTGTGTCTCGTAATGTGTATTTGCTTATACATTTTGGTGTAAAGCTTTCAGTTATGGGACACAGTAACTGCTTCTTTGTTCAGAGCAGGTTAGAATCTATAAAAACTGCTTCTGTATGAAGTTTTTTTCCCCCAATACTTGCTACAGCTGCATAATAAGACACAGAAAGTTGTTGAACTGAAGCTTCCTCTGATTGAAATGCCAACAACTTAGAACAATTCCCTTGCTATTTGCTCTCTGAGAAGTCATCTTTAGTCAGTGTCTCGATAAACAAACATTCTAAATAAAATATCTGCTGTCTCTCTCCTCCACTAGTAGGGTGTTCCTTTAAAGTCTTATGTTCTTCGCCTTCTGTTTTTATTTTGGTACCAGGGTTCGAACTTGGGTCATTGTGCTTGTGCAGCAGGCGGCTAAACCACTGAGCTAAATCCCCAGCCCTCCTTATATTCTTCTTTGAGGAAAGTTCAACTAAGTTTATGTCAGATGAAACTGACTCTTGGTCAATTTTCTCTTTTTCTTTTCAAGCAATCACTTAACTTCTATAAAATTACTATTAAATCAGAATTCCTTCCTTTCCTCATGATCTCACTTTTTGCATTCTAATGATTTTTAAAAACATTTTTCAATATTTCTTTCTTCAACTGCCATAGAACTCAGTATTCAAATATTCTCCATCAGACCCTTGCTGAGTTGTGAAATTTATGCCACCAGGTATCCTCCAATCCACATCCAATACAAACTACACTTTTAATATTTCTTCTTTTCATGACCACTTTACATGCCTCTCATATGCCTGAGACAAGAAGTTCCATGGTTTAGAATTTCCAAGAAATTCTCAAGTGTTAACTCTAAATTTCAAAACTTTCCCAACCATGTATCATACCATGGAGGTTCTGACTTTCCTTGTGTTTCTTCCACAGTAGGTCCATAACTTTAAAAATTGCCATTACCTAAATATTTTCCAGTTCTTGAACATGAAGTTCAGTTTTCTGATCATTTGTGTTTTGCAAGGGATAATAAACCTGACAGTTGATAAAACTGAACTTATTAGGAGTTTTAATTTTTGGTATAAATTTGTGTTAACATAAGGATATTGAAAATAAAAGAAATGAAAAATAAAACAATTCTTAAATTTGGTAGCTTCTACATTTACTAGATAAATGTTCAGTAGGTAGCTCAGATACATAAAATAATTACATATAAAAATTCATCTATTTCACTTTGTTCATTCTTACTCTTCATCAAACCTTATCATTTCTGAGATCAATTTTGCCTCTAAAATCTTAAATTCAAATACTATACTTCTAAACCATAAATTCTTTTATTCTTTTTCATGTTTAATTTCACTTTACCTGATTTCTGACTTCATTAGGACTCATCTATTGACTTCTTCATTTTCAATCCATTAATTAACGCTTTCATTTTTTTATCTGTTTCACACTTATAATTCATAATTTCAATAATTTTTATCCATTTATGAGCAGAAATTGTTGTCTCTCTCCTATATCATCTTAAAACAATTCCAACCACAAAGATTCTAACTGTATATTGTTTCTCTTTCTACCCTGTGCTCAAGGACACTATTGAGAAATATGCTAACAAAAAAGTAACTGTAAAAAAAGCTACCAATAAAAAATCTATGCCTTTCAGCCAATTATGTTAAAGTAACCTAGTATTTAGAATTCCCAGTAACTTCCTTATCAATTTTCTCTATTGACTATTTCAATTTTTCCATACTGTTATAAACCATCTCCATTTGACATTATCAAGAACAAATGAAGTCCACTATTTACTGCAATGCTTCCCTCTCTGTGGAATCACTGCACTGATTTCCAGATTTAGTCATCCATGTATTGTCTCTGAGAAAGACTCAAACTTTCTTTCATCTGCCATTTGTCAAACTTGCTTCCAATTATCTCTCCTTTTCTGTGACAAAAATGTTTTCTTGACCAAAGTCTTCTTTGGTCAGTAGATATTTGTTCCCTTTGTTTTTTCATTTAGCTTGTTTAATTGAGCATATTTGTAATACAATATTTTGTTAAATGTTTTTTTTTCCATTAAGTTTATTGGTACATTTTAGGTATACAATACAGTTACATTACATTCATCTTTAGGATCTTCTACCTTTACATGATGCATCTTGATTCTTAATTTTTCCCCATTCCCCTGCCCTCCCCTCACCCCCTCCATCCTTCCCTATTTACAAAGACTTTGTTTCCAATTTTTCCCTTTTCTCATATTTTTTCTTTTCCCTTCTTTCCTTTCCCCTACCCCTCCTACTTCCCCTACTCCTTTAGACCCTTTCTCCCTATTTCACAATATTGTTAAAGTGTTTTACATACTACATTAGTCACTATTTTAAAGTTTACAAGCCAGTGTTTTCTAGTGTATGCACTCAGTGATATGACCATCATTGCTATTTAATTTCAGAACATTTATCACTCCAAAAAGAAAGTTCACATCCATCAGCAGCCGCCTCTCATTCTCCTCATCCTGTTCCCTAGCAACTACAGATCTATTTTTGGCCTCAATTATTTTGTCAAATTCTACACATTTCATATAACCCTAATTATACAACATGTAGCTCAATTGTCTAACTTTCTTCATTTTGTACATTACTCCCAATGTTTATCCATGTTGCAGCTTTTCTAGTTCTTCATTTTTATGACAATATTATTTCATTAGATATCACATTTTATTTATCCATTCTTTAGTTGATATATAGTTATTTCCATTTTTAACTATTATGGAATTGTGTTACTGTGAACATCCTTGTACAACTTTATGTATGAACATATATTGCAGTTCTCTTAGATACACAAAAGTAAAATTGCTAGGTTGCATTGTGACCCTGTGTTTAATTTTTTAAGCAGTTACTGAACAATTTTTCACTGTAGATGTAGCATTTTCCATTCCAACCAGCAGTGTATAAGGGTTCCAATCTTTTAATATCTGTTATTTTCCATTTTCCATTATAATTTAACTTTAAAAGTTTAAGTCAGTCTTCAACATTTGTCACTACTTAATAGTCTTTTCACAATGTTAAACTCTCCAGGAGGCTTCCATTCTAGTAAAGACCATGTCCGTTATTTGTGATTTTGATTTTGTCTGTGTTAGTCAGGTTTCCATCACTATAGAAACAAAAAATTCAAAATTAGCATCTTAAAGGAGAAAAAGTTTATTTTGGCTCACAGTTTCAGTCCGTGTTTACTTGGTCCTATCACTGTGGGCCTATGGTAAGGCAGAGCATTATAGTGGATAAAATATTTTGAAATATAAATTTTAATACATCTACAGATGAAATTTCCTGTGAAACAATTTTTCCTTAAGGAATTAATTCTTTGCACATACCAGGTTCATGTATGCATAAATTTGAATATAATTATCACTAAAATCATATATTGTCAATTCTTGTTACCTGTGGATGTTGTACAAAAACACAAAGTGACTTATTGACTTGTGTCTAACTCAAAATGTCAGTTAATTCACTTTATCACTGTATCATTAATCACAAAGGAAGCCAATTTTAAATCTTTCCTCTTCCTTAGTTATTTGTTCACTTAAAGAACCATACAAAAATAGTGTTCTTTTCTGTTTAACTTGATGATATTTAAATTTAGTTTTTATCTCACGCATGTAGACATTTGATTTGTAATGTTGGGAGTATTTCCCAGACCTTCTAAATTTATTGGAAAAATCTAACAACTATCTGTAATTGTCTACCTATAATTGCCATGTAGCAAGTGAAATACTTACTGCTTGAGGATGGTAGTGTTTGTCTTTACATTCAGGCAGAGTTAATATTTGTGTAGTTTCTGAGCAGATGGGTTCCAGCAACATGGGGCTCTATGTGCCTGTACACCATGCTCCAGACAATTTCTCTTTCCTCCCTTCCTGTTGGCTGCCATCCTGAGCTAGTCTACATATACACTGCCTGCAGTACTTCTCCACTATGGACACATATTCTCTAGTTTCACATCACATTTTACATTATGCTCTAAATCATGTTCTTATAAAATTCATACTTTAAAATTCAAACTTCAATCCTCAAAATATGATTGTAATACTCCTTTGTGTATAAATAACACACTTTCTTTATCTGTTTATCTGTTGCTGGACATATAGATTACTGTCAAGATTTAACTGTTATGAATTGTACTGCTAATATTTGTAGGAAAATGGATTCACCTTAATAACATAAAGTTAAGTAAAATAAATCAGACACAGAAGTTTAAGTATCACACAGTTTCTCTTATAAGAGATACTCAAAATATAAATAAATAGCAAAATAAAATATAGATAATAGGAATAGGGAGATGCAAAAGTGAAAGCATCCAAGAGATGGAAGGAGGGGGAAGGAAGAGAAAGAGAAAAGGATGAAAAAAAGTGATGTTTTATTTATAGGTACCAACTTCCCAAATGTAATCATTAAAGATTTTACTGCAATTATGTACTAATAAAGAGTAAAAATTGAAAAAAATGGACATATCTGAAAATAGAATCTTTAGAGTTCATTAAAGTAAAATGATGTTGTATAGGTGGGTCATATCCAAAAGTGACTGGTGTCCATCTCAAAAGACAATATTTGGACACAAAAAGAAAAATTGACTGCAGGCAAGAACACTAAGGGAATACTATTTGAGGACACATCTAGAAGGTTACAAACTTCTGACAACAAGGAGAAGTCACAAGAGAAATCATAACCTTGTTCTTGGATTAATTGTCTCTAGAACTGTGAAAAAATATATTTCTTTTATTGAAGCCACCTAGACTACGGTATTTGGTAATGAAAGCCTTAGATAAACTAATCCATTCCACTTATAAAACATATGTTCATAGATAAAATCATTAAGAATTTCAAGACTGGCACAGCATATCAACAAATAAGTGAGCATGAAACCAAACTTCTCTGAGCAGAGCTCTGTGTGGCTGAATAAGTTCCCTGTCCATGAAGCTGGTCCAAGCTGCACCAATCTATTCTAATCACCAATTCTAATGGAAATTTTGTCCTTCCCTATACTTTACATAATTAGACTGATTATATACATGATTACATTTAATCCTCACAGGAACATTGTAAGGAAAGTACTATTAATATCCCCATTTTCAAGATCATGAAACTGTAGGTTAGTCAGATTGGAAACTAATCCAGATCACGCAGCTAATAAGAACCTGAATCCTGATCCCAGAGGTAATATGAATTTAGTACTTATGTTATAGCTTTGCTTTTTCACAAATACTGAACAGTCACACCATGTGCCCAACTGCCAAGCCAAAATTACAACAACACCAGCAGTGGCATCAGCAGTAGCAGCAGTAGCAAAACTAAGACACTGTGCTGGTTCCATTCTTCTCACTGAACCAGGTATAACATTCCATTTTTTCACCTCAATAAAATGTTAAAAACAATTTTTATCATTTTCATTTCTATTATTTACTGTTCCAAATCTTTTCTTCTCTCAATTACTACAAAAAAAAAAACTGTCCTTACCAATTATAAACAGTTTCACAATTCATGCAGATCATGTCTTAGCTATTTTTCTCATTGCTGAGACAAATACCCAACATCCAGAAGTTAAGGCAGGAAAGGTTTATTTGGCACACAGTTTCTAGAGGTTTCAGTCCATAGTCAGCTGGCTCCAAGACAGAGTGGCGTGGAAAGCTGGCATAGCAGAGGAGAAACAGTTCATGGCAGGCAGAAGGTAGCAAAGCAAGCAAGGTAGCTTAGCAGCTAATTTTTTTACCCTTTTATATTCTATCTAGAATCCTGAGATTAGGGCTGTCCCAAAGGAATCAGTGGACTGATTTAGTAATTACCCACCCTTAATCTTAGCACATTTAATCTTATCATTGCACCAAGAATCAAGCACACTCTAGATCTGGTCACCTCCGAAAAAGAACCATCTATGATTGCATGAGGCTTGGGGGTCAGGCATCTAGACACAAGCCATAACAGATCAGATCCAAATATCAAGGAATAGTGTGGAAGGTCTGCTGTTATTCAGTTTATGTGAACGTGACCACCTTTATCTTTGGCATCAGATCTTTATACCTAAACCTCACTTCATGCTCCTTGGTGTTCCTATGTCTTTTTTTAACCTCTCCAGAAGCTTAATGTTTCCTCAGTTGGGCCTCAGCCATCCACACCTCTCCATCCCTGGTTTGCTCTATATGCCATCTCCTCCAGGTAACTTTTCTTAATTCTCTTCCCTTTCAAGTCTGAATTGTTGCCAATTTCTTATTGTCAATAATTTTTAGGGAGAATATGATAATTGGAATTGTTTTAATACCCGTGTTTTGACACAGCACGAGTAATTTCAATGCATGTGTACACATCACAGGTTATTGTGGAGACTAATTTATCATCTATGAGACCCTTTACAAGAGTGTCTTGAATAATTTTAGCTTGCTATGTCTCCAATAAATACTGTGCATAATGCACTGTAAAGAAGGAACTAGATGACTTATAAACACTTATTGATTGAGGGAACATCAGAAAGCACTGAAAGAAAATGACTTGTTTGTTTATCATAATATTCCCTTTAGGTATGACACCACAAAATGAGTTGTTGGCATTGTTAGATTGCTGGCAAAATACTCAAGAGTTAAACAGATATAGCAAGACCATTAGGATTATTCATTTGACTCTGGGCAGTAGAAAACAAAATGTGGAGATATTGATGCTTAATGACAGGAAAATATCATTAGCAAACAAAAGAAAGCATTCTCCCAGGGGAGGTGACTGTGGAATAAAACATTGTGAATTCTTGTTTACCACATATGCTTTTCTCTCTCCTAGATTACTTATTCCCTTGCCATGTTTTTATTTGCAAAATGGGAAGCCACAAGTAAATTCAGTTTTTAATTTCAAAAACTAATATGACAGATGCAAAATTACAAATTCATCATCATTATATTCAAAATATATATTTTGTCACTAATAGCATCAGTGTATGTTTTTGTACTTCCATGTTAGAAAACTCCAGAGATCCTGGACCAGTAAGAGATAAAGACAGAGACAGGGATATAGACAAAGCCCAAAAATTTTATCTTGCAAATTGCTTCACAAGATTAAGGAGATTAATATAAGAAGTCTAACAATCTACCTTCTGTAGAACCATGAAGGTCAATGATGAAACTCAGTTTCATTTCAAATGCCTGAAAACCATAGAAGCCAATGATGCAAGTCTCTAAGTCCAAGGCTGCAAATACCACATGATGCAATGACTAAGAGCAGAGAAAGATAGATGCCCTAACAGGAGAAAGAAGGAAAACAGAGAATTTGCCATTCTTCTTCACTTCAGACCCACAGGTGATAAAATATTGTTCAGTCACATTGGTGTGTGGGAGTGAATCCTCTTTACTCAGTCAACTGATTTAAAATTTAACCTCTTCTAGAAACTCCTCATTGATACATCCAAAATGATTTTAACAGCTATATGGACATCTTTCAATTAACCATCACACTTTTTATAATCACAATAATAGCAAATGTGGGATTGATATCAGCTATCATTACCAAAGTAATGCTAAAATATTAGTACCACAATAATACTCAAAATTCAATGGCCTCAAAATTTAGTATTATAAAATAATGAAACAAAAGTATTGCTTTTAGTTGAAAAAACTTGTCAGCACCCAAATGGTCTTCAAATCCTGCAAGGAGGCAAATTTGAATTTGTTCACCTGGAAATTGAGTTGCTTTATAAGAGACCAAGTGAAAGAGGCTTCTCCACACACCAAGGCTCAATATTGGTACATTATCCTTCTTGTTGAATTCTATTGGCCAAAACTAGTGCAGATCTAAGAGATGGAAGACATCTCCATCTTTTAATAAGAGTTGATACAAAGATACTGTATATTTTACAATAAGTTGGTGCACAGTTCTGAAAAATTAAGGACATTCCCATAATGAATTTCTCTTATCACACAATATTAAAATACTGTGCAAAGATAGGTATAGATACAAATTCGGTTACCTGTTGGGAGCTAAATAAAACAGTAAGGCAAACCAAATGCCTTATGATGCTTCACTTACTCAGGAGTTCTTTAAATTATTTTCTTTATCATATTAAAAAAATCACTCAGATGATGTCTACGGTTGTTTAAGTTAGAATGAAGATTTTTTGAGCAAAAAAGTATTTAAATTTCAATATATATGCAAAAGCAAGTAAAAGTATAAAAGTGAAATATTTTAAATTCATTTATTTACATTTATCCCAGAGTTATTGGTTTTATTTTGTTACAGAACAACTAATTTTGTTGTTCCTTTTCAAGAGAACATTAGATGTTCTTATGTACATTAAAAAATCACCTCTCCTTTTAATCACTAAGTAGAAATTTAACAATCATGATTTTTTTTCCTGGAGTCACATTGCGAGTGACATTTCTGTACTGTAGGTAACATTTCTTATATGCCTTTCACATAAACATAGTTGCTTATCTTTTATTTAAATACTTACTTTTATTTATTTAAGTGAGAATTTATGCTGTTAATGGAACAACTCTTTAAAATAGTATTCCTCTAAACAGAAAACAGAGTTTCTGCACAGCAAATGTATTGACTGTACATTAATATATGAGAACACATACTATTATAAAATGTGTACATTATAGTATTGTTAGGAGTTTTACTTATTACCTTTTTGTCTAATGCTTAATAATTTCCCTTAAAATGGCCCGGTTTATTAATAAATATGTGAAATACATGAAAAAATCCACTATGTCTTTTGCTGTGCCTAGTTGTTAACAGTTGAGTGGGCCAAAAAAGTCCAGGTTCTAGCGTATGACAAGGAAAGAACTGCCAAGCATACCCCTTGTAGTAAGTAGTTACACTTACTAAAGATCACAAGATGGTTGCAGGAACAGGGAGAAGGAAGAAAAACCCAGGAAGAGGAATCTCAAAGAACCTCAGCACAATTTAGGGTTCCTGTATGTAAAGGATCAGACAGCTCTGACTCCAGGTGCCTCCCATTCAGTCTCTCACTGGTGTGATCTCCCATGACCTCCTAAGATTAAATATGGATGATCACCAGATCAGTGCTTGTTCACAGCTGAACGAAGGAAAAGGAGTGGCTCCCTCAGCTCCTCTGTTCCTAACTGTATCACAGTCAGTAACACAGGGTTGTATTTGTGATAGGAACTGAGAAGATGCATGTAATTTACATTGGGAAGAATGCTGGCAAACTCATTCATGTTCACTCACTCCTACACAAAAAGAACCAACACAGAGTAGAAAATTAAGCAAATCAAAAAAGAAATGAAAATTTTCACTTCACTAGCAGTGTGGTAGTATCCTCTTCCTTCACTTTTTCCATATTCAGTATAGTCCCAGAACACTGCCCATTTCCAGCTCTGGATCTCTGCTCCCAACTGCACAGATCCTGGGTCACATACTCTGTGTGTTTTCCAGTTGTGTGTTGTCAAACTGAAGACTGCTGATGGGTGAGAGGACGGCTCAAATTTAGGCACTTTAAAATTAGAGTATGCTATCACTTTGTTCTAAAGACTGTGCTTTATTTCAGTTCTTCTAAAATCATGAGCACATGAGGCCAAGAAAAATGTTTCAGTATTTTCTCAGTACTGATGCACATGTCTCATGACATACATCAGCTTAGTGCTCAGCCACCATTTGGTGAATAAGCAAGTATATATGTGAAAAACGTTTTCCTTGAAACTTCAGATAAGTATGCTTTTCTGTATAAAATTGTTCACTTCACTGGAAATGTTTTAACAAATGTTAAAAGGTATAGGATTATAACCTCTCTGGAATTTTCTTTTTACCCTCTCCCATGTAGAAATAATCTCTTAAAGTAAGGGAGATTCTGTTATACTCAGTATATATCAGCCAACAAGTAATATTTTACTGCACTTTTTTGTGTAAAAGTCCTTCCTACTTTTTAACACTGAGCTTTTTTTTTTTTTTTTTGAACCGGTGGGGATCGGACTTGGGTCCTTGCGCTTGTGCAGCAAGTGGCAAAACCATTGAGCTAAATCCCCGGCCCCAACATTGAGCTTTTTGAGAAGAGGAATCTTTTTTACTTCTGCTGTATCTGCGGAGCTCCTGGACACAGAATAGATGTTTAATGAACCTGGACAGATAAGAAGTAGAAATTTTTAAGATTTTTTTTTTTTTTAATTCTTAAGGTTTTTAAACTGCTGTTGCCTACACTCTTTTCTATGTACCCAAACCTCGATGAAATTACTAACTTCCAAATTTTTTGGTCTGTATTTGAATTATGTACTAGATTTTGCAAACCTAGACTTTGTAAATATTTTTCTAAGCTAGTTTAGAAAACAAAGTTAAAATTCAAATAGGTGTGCCACATGGCGTAAGCTCATGTCAGTTTTGTAGAGGACTACTCAAATTGCGGTGCTTTAATATTAGGATATGCTATCACGTTGCTCTAAACACTGCATTATATTTCATTTCTTCTAAAATTATAAGCATTAGATATCACAGGAAAATGTTTCTATAGTTTCCCTGTTCCCTAAACTAAGACATGGGCACTGATTCTTGATTATTTTACTTCTAGACACTAATCAAATATGATCAGAGGATAACATATCTGAAGAATGTAGATTTTGTGTATCCTTGAATTTTGCAAAATTATACAGTTCTTCTGGCCACCATGAATAAGAGAGTATATTATAATCTAACACCATAAACTATTCATCTCCAGGATATGATAATATTTGTACAATATTATTAAAAATCACTTGCTTTTAGCATTTTCATTGGACTTTCTCCTTCGAGGTACCACAATCTTCCTTTTTTTGCTCAAAACTTTCCACATTTTCAAAGATTCCTCTATTTTCTACTTCTAACTTTAACTTTTGCCTTCCAGGTTAAAATCTGAGGATGTGCCATTGTCTGGTTCTTGAGAATGCAATTCCCAGCAGATTATACTCTACTTTGTGCTCTGCTGCATGAGGGGTTTGATGTTTGGTGAGTGAGCCAGAGGTTGCAATGTGTCATGCTTCACAAGTATGCAGTCCTATTTTAAATGAAATCAAAGTCTGCTCTGGAGTTCCTGACAGTCAAGCCAACAGATTCATGCTCAGTTAAGTCAGTTACCATTCGCTCTTGTACAGTATTTCTGTCACTTAGACAGAACTTTTCAGAACAGGATAATTTTAGGTTACTTCTATATTAGTATATTGCATAAAATAAATAGGGAAGAATTAAAATAATCACAAATGAAGGAAAATATTAACGTAAGTGTTGAAAACTTCAGGAAAGGATACTAATAAACTAATTAGTGGATGATATCAACAAAAAAATGCAATCAGGGCTGGGGATTTAACTCAGTGGTGCCTCCCCCTGCCTCATAGGTGCAAAGTCCCAAGTTCGATCCCTGGTACAAAAAAAAAATATATATATATGTATATATATGTGTATATATATATGTATATGTATGTATATATGTATATGTATGTATATATGTATATACATATATGTATATGTACATATATGTATATACATATATATATATTCAACACACACAGAAACAGAGAAATAAAGGTTATAAAAATGTATCCTCCTTGGTGAAATTGATAAGCAATTGAACATAAAAGGAGAAATATGAAAAGATATTTTGGGTACATTAAGAAAAGTATCATTCTTTTTTTACTATCATAGAACATTTATTCTTTTCAACTTATAAAAGTATCATCTTGAATACTGTTACTTCTTGTATTAGGTTTGATACAACCTTTAAGATTTCTTTGGAGATTCATTATTATCTAGAAAGGAGGAAGTGAATATGGTTCCAACATGTTCATACCAAGTTGCTTTATGAATGATGAAATATAATTTTAAGCCACTGTCAATGTATTACCTGAAGTACAATGAATTGGTATGAAGTCATTTGAAAAGTAGTTGCTATCTAATAACCTGTCAAAAACTCAAACTGAAATTTGCTTATGGAGAAAGTTTTTTAAACAACAATTTTTAGGATCTTTTTTAAACTTTAAGAAGATTAGTCTATATAATTGATAATATGCATTGTTAATACTTTGATAATACACTTGTCTTTAAGACTTTTGGATAATAAAAAATTTAAGAGTTTATAAAAATTGAGGGAAAGCTTAAAAATGAAATATTTTCATACTATACAATATTGAGTCTAATTATTCAAGGAAATTCTACAGGAAGCATTGAAAAATAAATGTTTAAATATCTACTATTATAAGAAACAAAATATTCTTTCAAAAGTACCATCATAAAAATGATCTAGAAGGAATAGTTACTTTAAAAAACATTACTGAAGGTTAAATGATCAAAATTAGAGATTCATAGGTAAAAAATAAGGAGTTACTTACAAAGGACGAGATGACATTGAAATCACACACACACAAAAAGACCCGAAAGAGGGAGAAACTGAGTATTCAAGATTTTAAATTCTTAATACATTCACCTATATTTAAAACTTAAGGAGAATAAAACATTGATAAGAGTCTGATAAAGATAGTTATGTTTTCCAATACAATAAATTATAAAAAATGTTTTGAGGACTAATTTTCATTATATAACTGTGATAGTTAATTGTGATATCAACTTGAATGGATTAAAAATGCCTGCCTATTGGATTAGCTGAGCACAATTTGGAGTGTGTCTTTGAATGACTGACAAGTAGGGTAAAAAATGAAGCGGAAAGACTGAGTTTGGATGTGGGTGGCACTAACAAAAAGCCTTGTAGCCCAAATAGAGTAAAAAGGGAAAGAGGTAATTCTGCCCTTTGCTTCTTTTTTTCATTATGTTTATTGGTACATTTTAGGTACATAATATAGTTACATTCATCATTGGGATCTTGCACCTTTACATGATGTATCTTGGTTCTTATTTTTTGCCCATTCCCCTGCCATCCCTTCCACCCCTCCACCTTTCCCTATTTACAAAGACTTTGTTTCCATTTTTTTCTTTTCTCATTTTTTCTTTTCCCTTCTTTCTTTTCCTCTACTCTTCTCACTTCCCCTACTCCTTTAGATCTTTTCTTCCTATTTCACAGAATCAATTATACATTTTGATCCTTATTTACACTTTTAGTTTTCACAACAGAGAAACTATTTGGTATTTACACATGTGTGACATTTATTTCACTTAAGAGTATGGCCTCAATGTGCATCCACTTAGCTATAAAGGTCTCTAGTTTCTCTTTCTTTATGGCTGAGTAGTACTCCATTTTATTTAAAAACCACATCTTGTTTATGCAGTCTCCATTTGATGGGCAATCGGGCTGTTTGCAAGTGTTAGCTATTACAAACTGTGCCGCTATAAATATGGGTGAGTATATATCACTGCATGTCAGAAGCAACGGTACATAATTTAGGGGCAAAATCATTTGAATAGGCCCAGTTGTCCTGTCTACAGGCCAGCTATGGCATTTGAAGACATAATTCCATTTTGGTCTCCGGTCACAACTGAGACCTCAATGATGCAGTGATGCTGTGAGTCTCCAGGACAAGATTATACCAGGTGAAGACATCCTGGGAGGAATGAATCTTCATCTGCATAGTTCCTCATTGATCTAAGAATTCCGCTGCTCACCAGTCATCTGTTACATTTGTTTCTTCTTAGGTACAATGTATTGAACTCTCTGTCCTTAGTCATTTGTTACATTTGTTTCTCCTGATGTACTGAATAAAAGGTGCCCCAAACTCGGGGCCTTTCATCTTTACTGCCCAGAGCAGCACTGATCACCCCCAAAGCTAAGCTTCTTCTCAAAGTCTTATTTTTTCTACCTTGCCTGTATAAGAAGTCAATTTGCCTTGTGCTGTCCTGTCTCACAGGAGACTAGGACTTACTGCAGAGGTCCTAATAATGTCCCCTTTCCCTGATCCCCACAACTGTGGTATGATTATTTTAATTCTTTTGGGAAGATATCCAGCAGAGGAATAACTGGGTCAAATGGGACTTCTAATATTAGTTGTTTGTGGTATCTCCATATTGATTTCCACAGTGGTTGCACCAGTCTGCACTCCCACCAACAATGAGAAAGGCTCCTTTCTCCCCACACTGCTGCCAGCATTTGTTATTAGTTGATTTCTTGATAGCAGCCATTCTTTCTGGAGTAAGGTGCAATCTCAGTGTTGTTTTCATCTGCATCATTTGAATGACCAGTGATGTAGAGCATTTTTTCATATGTATATTTGCTGCTTTTACTTCTTTGTGTGAGAAATGTCTGTTCATTTCAGATGCCCATTTTTGAATTGAGTCTTTATATTTGGGGCATCTGATTTATTTGAGTTCTTTATACATTATAGACAGTAGACATTTGTCTGAGGAACAGCTGGTAAAAAATTTTTCCCACATTGTAGGTTGTCTCTTAGCTCTGTTGGTGGTTTCTCTTGCAGTGCAGAAGCTTTTTAAAAAGATGAGATCCCAGTTGTTGATCCTTTGTCCTAGTTCCTGTGTTACTGAGGTTTTGTTCATAAAGTCTTTTCCTATGCCAATTTCTTCAAGAGTTCTACCTAACTTATCTTCCAGCAAGTTTAGTGTTTCTGTTTTAATATTTAGATCATTAATCGACTTCCATCTTAGTTTAGTGCATGGTGATAGATATGGGTCTAGGGGGCTGGGGGTTTAGCTCAGTGGTTCTGGCCACCTGCCTCAAAAGCTCAAAGTCCTGGGTTTGATCCCTGATACCAACAGCAACAACAAAAAGATAGGAGTCTAGTTTTAATATTTGGCAAGTTGAAATCCAGTTTTTCCAACACCATTTATTAAAGAAGCTGTCTTCCCTCCAGTGAGGATGGTTCGGTCCTTTGCCAAAGATGAGGTAGCTGAGTGTGTCTAGAGTTCTTTCTTCATCTAATAATCTATTCCACTGATTCTTGGGTCTGTTTCTTTGCCAGTACCATGCTGTTTTTATGACAGTGGTTTTGTGGCATAGTTTCAACTTGGGGATTGTGATACCCCCAGCCATGTCTCTGTTGCCTAGAATTGCTTTTGCTATTCTAGGTCCCTTCTGGTTCCAAATGAATTTTTTGATTTTTTTCTTTAGTTCTGTGAAATATACTGTTGGGATTTCAAAAGGGATTGCATTGAATCTGTATAGCAGTTTTGGAAGAATGGTCATTTTCACTATATCGGTTCTTTCTACCCAGGAACAAGGGATGTCTTTCCATTTTCTTATATCCTCTTCTATATCTTTTTTTCAGGATGGTGTAGTTCACAATGTAGAAGTCTTTTGCTTCCTTCATTAGACTGATCCTAGATATTTTGTTGTTTTGGATGCTATTGTGAAAGAGATTGTTTCCCTAATTTCTCTCTCAGGGAGTCTGTTATTTGTGTACAAGAAGTCTATTGATTTTTGAGTGTTGACCTTTTGTCCTGCTACTCTACTGAATCTGTCAATTAAGTCTAGAAGTCTTTTGGCAGAGTTTTTTGGGTCTGCTATGTAGGATATCCTGTTCTCAGAAAATAATGATGGTTTAACTTCTTCCTTTCCTATCTTTATTGCTTTTATTTTTTTCTCTTTTCTAATTGCTGTGTCCGATGTTTCCAAAACTATACTGAACAGGAGTGGTGATAGTGGACATCCTTGTCTTGTTCCTGATTTTAGCATGAGGGTTTTCAATTTTTGAAGATTTAGTATGATGTTGGCTGTTGTTTTACTCATAGATAGCCTTTATCAAGTGGAGATAAAGACCATCTATTCCAATATTCTCCAGGGTTATTTTTATCATGAATGGGTGTTGAATTTTGTTGAATGTTTTTTCTGCATTTTTGTCCTTGACTCTATTAATATAGTGTATTACATTTATTGATTATGTATGTTGAATCATCTTTGCATCCCTAGGATAAATCCAACTTGGTCAGGGTGTATGATCTTCTTCGTGACCCTCTGTATTCTGTTTGCAAGTAACTTATTGAGGATTTTTGCATCTGTATTCATTAGGAGGATTGGCCTGTAGTTCACCTTTTTGGTTGGGTCTTTCCCTGCTTTTGGAATCAAAGTAACACTTGCTTCTAAGAATGAACTTGGAAGTATTGCTTCCCTTTCAATTTCATTGAAAAGTTTAAAGAGTAGTGACAATAATTCTTCTCTAAATGTGTTGTAGAATTCAGCCATGAAGCCATCAAGACCTGGGCTTTTCTTTGTTGGTAAATTTTTCATTATGTTTTCAATTTCACTGATTGTAATTGGGGTGCTTAGAATTTTTATATCTTCTTTGTTCAACTTTGGTAATGCATATTTATCTAGAAATCTGTCCATTTCTTCTGTGTTTTCCATTTTTTTAGAGTACAGGTTTTTGAAGTAGATATTGATGATCCTCTGGATTTCTGCTGGATCCGTAGTGACTTCAACTTTTTCATTCCTAATTGCATGGATTGGAGCCTTTTCTTTCCTTTTTTTGAAACAACATTGGCTAAGCGTTTTTTGATTTTATTTATTCTTTCAAAAAACCAACTTTTTGATTTATTGCATTTTTGTATCATTTTCTTATTCTCCATTGCATTGATTTCTGCTCTGATCTTTATAATTTCCTCCCTTCTATGAGGTTTGGGTTTGTCTTGCTCTTCTTTTTCTAGAAGTTTAAGGTTCAACCTTAGGTTGTTTATTTGAGCTCACTCTGTTTTCCTAGTATGGGTATTCACTGCTATGAATTTCCCTCATAGAACTACTTTCATTGTATCCCATAGATTCCTGTATATTGCATTGGCATTATCATTTATTTGTAAAAACTATCTAATTTGTTCTTTAATTTTCTTTGTGATCCATTGGTTGTTCAGGAGAGTGTTATTCAATTTCCATGTGTTTGTGGAGTTCTGACGGTTCTTTTTGCTATTCATCTCCAGTTTAATTGCACTATGGTCTGATAATACACAGGGAATAATTTTAATCCCTTTGCATTTACTTAAATATGTTCTATGAGCCAGGAGGTTGTTTTCTTTTAGGGTTTGAAATACCTCACTCCTTGACTTGAGGGTTTGTGCTGAAAACTCTGCTGTGCTTCTGATCGGCTTTCCTTTGTATGTGAGTTGTTTCTTTTCTCTAACTGTAGTAATTTTTTCTTCTGTTAGGTTTCTGTGATCTTGATTATTACATGTCTAGGTGTAGATTTTTCTTATTCATGTCTAGTTGGTGTCCTATATGCCTCAATTATCTGTATGTCAAATTCTTTCACTCTGTTTGGGAAGTTTTCTATCATTAATTCTGTGAACAGTGTTTTATGTCATTTGTACTTTCTCTTACATTTCGTGGACTCTTATCAGTCTTATATTATTCTTCTTTGCATCATCTAGGAGCTGTTGGATTGATTTCTCATGATCCCTTACTATTTTTAAGAGATCTCTCTTTTCATGGTCACTGACCAGCACCCTGTCTTCTATATCTGATATTCTGTCTTAGATTGGCTCAGTCTGCTGTATATAACTTCAATAGTTTTTAATTTCCTGGATATCTGTTTGAATCAGTTTCATGAATTCCATTTCTTTCCTATGTTGGACATTCATGGTTTCCATTTCTTTCCTATGCTGGCCATTCATGGTCCTGAACTCATGTATTTTTTTTTTTTTATCAGTTTCTGTTGTAGAGTCTCTAATCATGTCTTTTATTCTGCTCACTCTCTCTGTAGTTACCTGGGAAATTATTTCTATTATGAATTTTTCTAGAGCCTCATTCATCTATTTTGTTACTTCCTGTGCTATCAGTTCAGTGTGTCCAGGTGGTTGATTATCAGATTTTTCCACCTTGCTTCTTGCAGAATTTGCCTTTGTTAAGCTGGAAGACTGGGTTTATGCCTTGCTTAAATGTCTTCTCATTTCTATTTTTTGTTGTTGGTACAGTCCTTTGTTTAATTCTTGAGTTGATACTTTGATATTGCTTATTGTAAGTATCTTTGTTGCTTGTATTTAGAACCCTTATGGAGTGATTACTTCTCAGAGTTGTCTTCCAGATATAACTGGTCTTTGGATTTTGAGTCTCTAATAACTCTGAGTCAATCTCATTTTCATTATACCAGGAAGGTGAACTGATTCAATCAATCACAGCACCCTAGCCCAGGTGATACAATTAGCAACAATGATGGTATGAAGCACAGCTTAGAAAATGCCAATTTGTGGTAGTTATTAGTCTATCACCTTTAACCATGTGAACTAAATCAAAACTGAAGACTAGCTCAAAATATGTTTATAGTGAATAAACTCTTCAATATAGCAACTTTACCCTTCAGGATGGTGACTTAGAAGGAGTAAGGCCTTCTTTCTGGTATTCACTTCTGTTCTATCATCTGAAGCTCAGGAACTCCTGTCTTTGCCATCACTTTTAGGTTTATCTTCTATTCTTCAGCCTTCCAATGGAGAACTCCTCAGTTTTCCAGAAAGAATTCAGACTGGACTTTGCATTGAGTGAGCTTCAGTCCTTTGACTTTCTATTCTTCCTCTAGCTGTTCAGTGTGCTAATGCCCACCCCTGACTTTGATGATGTCTATTGTAAGACTATATTGTAAATTCTTTATATATCATTCTGACATATTGTATCAGATATAATAGAGCCATAATGTTAAATCTGTTCTTCTCATGAACCCTAACTGATACTACAATGAAGCTCAAGATGGGCTCTACCCCATCAGTCCCATTTCTTCTACGTAGTCTAGGAGGAAAGTCTTATAGGAAATGTACCTTCTTTGCAGGGAGGTTGGAAATTGATTCATGCCATTTATATAGGGACAGATATTTCTACACTATTTTCAGTTAAATTTATGCCTAATTTCTAAAATGTTCTAAAATTTTTAGGCTTTGTACTTCTCTTCAGTTCTTCTAGACTTGAAGTTCAGATAGTGGCCCAGCCACCCAGTCCAGGTTACTACTTTGAGGAGGTTATACTTTAAGGGAACCTCTCCAGGAGAGATATCTAAAAATGATCAGTTGACTGAATGTCAAACAGGCAAACCATTAAGATTTTAGAGTATTTGTTTCAGGAGCACAGATGTATTACTCCAACATTCAAAACCTAGCGTCGCTTTTAGCAATAGCAACTACATTACATGTGACTTGACACCAAAGGTCAACACATGAGTCTAAATTACAGAAAATGTGGCATGGCTTTCTTATCCTTTCTATCCAGTAATAGTCATCAAGCTATTTTCAATGTTAATTTAATTTCTCCTGAATGTATGACTAGGAAATGATTGATTCTGTGGTCATACTTGTATAATCAGCTTTTAATCACTTTCATTCTCAAGGTGAAAGAGGAAGGTTTCCCACTTTTAACTAAATGATTAGAAAGCACCAATGTCATATTCTCCTGGAAATAACAGAGTCATCAGAATATGCAATGACAGTACATCCATTTCAGTGTCATTTTTCTGTCATGTCAAGCTGTAACTGAAAAGTCATTAGAAAATTCATATTGTGCTTCCAACTCATAATTGTATGAAGTTCATAAAGATTTCATTAAGACAACTTTGTTGCAAGAAGTATTACATTAAGATACATATTCCTCCATGGACCTAAATATGTAAGTAGGTGTTAAATATAAACATTTAAGTCCAATTTGATTATGTGTCCCATAGCAATAATTGGATATATTTGCAATGATTAGTCAGAGGAAGTATTATTCATATGTTACTTAGTTCTGCCTAATCTTTGTAAATAGTGCAACATTATCTAAAATGCCAAGAGAATTTCACTTATAAGAGTATACATGTCTTTATGATTATTTATTTTTCAAAAATGTAGTTGTAGTCTTGTTTATTGCCCAAGAATAAAATAAGGATTTTTTTCCTGATAGTATTAAAATATTCTGTATTAGTCAGCTTTTATTGCTATAACTAACTACTGTACAAATCTAGGAAAGAGTGGCCCTATTAGTTCAAGCCTCTGGTGAAGGTGGCATACTACAGTGAGTCCATCTTACATGAGAGTTCACAGTTCCAGCCAGGAAGGTGAGGGAGAGGAAAAGGAATGACAGCGACCCCCAATCCCCTTTGTGGGCACACTTCCAGTGACCTAAGGGCCACTCACAAGGGCTCATCTCTTACAGCTTCACAGCACTTGCCAGGGGGCTTTCGCCTGTGCTGGGATCAGCACTCCAGGTGCTGAGGCAGGAGGATGACCTCAAATTCAAGGCCCCCCTCAGGTATATAGTGAATTCCAAGACAGTTGAACTACATAGTGAAACTGTGTCTCAAAAAACAAGCAAAAAAAATCACAGCACTTCTGGGTACCACCACCTTGTGGATCAAGTTTTCACAAATAGACTTTTGCGTGACATTTATAAAACCATTACAACATATACACATGCACACACATCCACATGCTTATATATGCACTCAAAATATATCATTTAACCCTGATTATAAACATTCAAGCTAGATAGGATTATGCCCTTTACAAATGAGAAAAGTGAAGTACAAAAGCTAAAGATTTTACACAATTGTCTATCAGAAAAAGTTTTTAACTCAAGATTTCTGAGTTCTTAGACCTTTGACTCTGTGCTAATGTATTTTTATATCCCATAATATGATTATCTGCTTCATTTTTAGGTGTTACTAAATATATGACATCAAATGATATATTTTCTTTCTTGAAGTTATTTTTATCATTTACCAGGGAAATATTATTAATTATTGATAGATCACTCAAATTTTATATGTAATAATACGTTTATTTAAATAACTATGCTAAATATATGTAGAATTTCAATAAAGAAAATTGAATATATTTATTTGTGTAGGGAAAACAGTTTTATCAAAGTGGTCTCTACTTAGCATTCTGGCCATTCATTGTTACTTAGGAGGCCAAATAAACACTAATAGCAAATACTTATATAATATTTTTCATGCACTCGACAGTACCCTGTGTAACAAAGATAGACAATACAAACAATATTTTTTAAGAAAAATGTGATTATCACAAAATATGTCAAATAAAGGCAAAAAACCCCACAATTGTGGCACTAATGGATTTTATACCACACAGAAAGTACAGGTAAGACTGAACCTCCCTAAATTTTCTGATGAAATAAACACAAAGGAATAGAGAATCAGATTTTTTTAAAATCATTGACCAATAAGATTTTTAAAAATCCATAATGGTTTTTCATCATATTTTATTTAATATTTAAAAATGTAGAGTATTTGAAGACTTGTAGATTTAAAAAATAATAGTGATGCGTAGTATCTTTTAATGATAAAATCTTAACTTACAATAAAACAATTGATGCAACAAAGGCATTAGTAAAGCTATAGTAATTAAGTAAAATACTGATTTGGTTTGGATTTCAGTAATATTCCCCCAAGGTTCTCTTACTGTTCCAAGATTCCATTCAGGGTACCATTTCAAACCTTAATTGCATCCAATCTCTTACAGTTCTCCAGTCTGCCATGCCTGACACTGATTACTCAAATAATAGGGGATAAAGTATGATAGATATGCCCTACTCATACAGGGAAGATCTACAGGAAAGGTCATAATGGATCATGCATTATATGTAATTCATAGTGGATAACAATTAGAATAACAGAAGGGCTTAAGAAATGGCTAATATCATATTGTTACTTTAACATGTAAATGTAAACCTTAAACTTGATAGATTTTTATTTTTATTTTTGTCTTTTCTCTATAGTATATGGCTATACATCTATTTTTATTTTAAAAGCCAGCCTGATGTCTTTGGGTCTTCCCATGCTGTTCATTTTCTTCAGTTCCTAATTACTATTGAGGCTATGCCATCTCTTCCTCATTAGACACAGCATTTAATTTCCTAAATTCTAAAATTTTCATTCTTCAGTTGTTTATTTTTGAAGTTAGGAATTTTTCTATGAATTTTCAAGTTCTTTTTATTCTTCTTCCTTTGTGTAATTATATGCTTCTAAGATATTTTTTCATCTTATTTGCTTATTTGTACTTTGTTTTCTTGTGAATATATTCTTCTCTCATCCTTGAGTAAGGTGAAAAAACTCAGGTAAGTGCAATATTTTTAATTGCTCATAATGCCAATTTGACCTACTTAAGTAATGCTTATTTTTCCTTTTCAGACATCCTCTGAACATGAAGAGGAAAGAAGAAAAGTTTTATTGTTATATTTCTCTGTCATTCTGAAATGAGAATTTTTGAGAATAGTTAGCCCTAATTATTCTAACACAATCAGTATACATCTTGATAACAAGATTGTACTTGGCATATTATCAAACTTTTCAAACAAACTGGTTCTAGCTAGCATATCCAGTTTGCTCACAAGGGGTAATATAATTTTCTATAGTCATTATCTGTCATTCTGATTTGACGGGGGGGGGATATGAAGAGAAAAAGACAGACAAGGCAAAGAAGAAGATAAGAAAATGTGGATAAAACCAGAGGCAGGCAAGAAATAGTAAACCAAAGAGAAGAAAAGCAAACTATTCCTTATATGCAATACTGTCTACATTTTTCTTTTTTTTTTTTTCATGCATAGGATCTCTGTAGAAAAGCACATCTTAATATGTAATATATTCTGGAAAGCTTTTGCTTTCTGGAGTTCACTCTGCTGTTTTCTTCCCTGTCATCTTTTCTCCGTGTGGTTAGAGAAGCATAACATTAATTACTGGAATTAGAAGGAAATATTACTGTTTTAAGTCAAGACTAACACTCCTTTGAATGTAAGGAGATTTTCAGTTGGGTGCATTATGTTATTCACATATTGAACATAGGGCTACAAGTAGGAGAAGAATGGCAAAAAGTCTTAAAATTTTCCAGGTAATTGTTTCATGATTTAAGTAAGGAGTAAAGACCAGTAGACACCCTGGTAGGACTATGTGAAACTGTGACAGATATGGGCAGCAGCTCATCAAAGATTTTTGCATTTTGGTCACAGTGTGGAGCTATAGGAAGCATCAAAGGAGTCAAGAATTACATTTCTTATCTCATTTTGTGGTTTTGCATGTCTGTGTGACTTTGTTTTCACTAATAGAATATGGGCAGAAATTTTATACTGTACTTCCACATTAGACTTCTATTTTCTGGGTGATTGCTCACTATACAAGTCTGTTTTATGATGGAGACAAAATACCATAGATACCCAACTTAGAGGAGAAAAGTTTTATTTTGACTTTACTGTTTCAGAGGCTTCAGTCCATAGTTAGTGTCAAGGTGGAAACATTAGGGCAGAAGAGTGTGCTGGAAGAAAGCTGTTCATCTTATGACAGTACTGAAGAAAAGAGAATGGGAAAAGTCTGTGAGGAAAGAGACAAGAACCAGATATAGTACCCAAGATGAAACCCCCAGTACCCATCCAGACACTTTCAGAAGTAGGTTATACTAATCTTCTAAGCATCTCTTAATATATTCAAATTGACAATCCAAATTAACCATCACTCCTTGTCAATTTGTCACATTTACTTAAAATGCACTTAATAGCTAGAGAAAGTAAAATGTTATAATGCCACTTAACACAGGTCAACTATCCTATATACAACCGAAAATGCACTAATTCCTTCTTGAATATCACAACGGTTCCAGCACTACTCAAAAGTCCAACTCCAAAGTCTCTTCTGAGACTCATGGCAAAGTCTCAGTTGTTTGTCTCTACAGGAAATTTAAAAATGAAAAGAAAAAGTTACATAATCCCAAGACACCATTTTATAAGGTATACATTTCCTTTCTAGAAGGGGAGAATAAGTGAATAGAAAGGAATCAGATCAAAGCAAGACCAAAATCCAACAGGACAACTCTAAGTTCTGCAGCTCCATGTCAGCCTCAGGGACATGTGTTGGTGAAATGTGAATTTCAAATGGCTTGGGCAGCCCTGCCTGTAGTCTTGCTGGTTCCAGTCTAAATGGCATCTTTCTTGGGCTTGTTGTACTCATTACCTGTACTTTCCTTTGCAGACATTCCATATTCTTGGCCCCTAAAACTTCCTGCAGTTTTCATTGCAGGTTTGACATTATTTTCACAACTTCACTCTCTCAGGGGCTCTTAGGAGGGACTCTGATTCTGTCAAATATTACCTGGTGTCACATGGCTTCCATTGAAATCTATACAGAAGCCTCCATAAGCCCAACATTTTGCATTCTTTATGACTGCAATACCAGCATCATGGTAACAGTGCAAAACTCTGCTCCCTGTCCAAAGAGTAATTGAGCCTCACTGACCACAGCTGCACCCTGAAAGGCTAAGTGTAGGGAAAGTCTCTTGGCATAACACTTCTCAAGACTTCCCTGTGTGAGCAGGGTGCCTTAGAGCCCTCTTCTCAAAACAAAGTCATTCCAAGGAATTTACACTTTTGTACCATTGAACCTATAATAAGTGGGGTCTGCACTATCATTAGATGCCTTCAGGGCATTTTTTTCTGTTATTCTGGTGAAAATACTTGGCTTCTTTTCAATGGCACCAACAACTTTTAACCATACATTCCTTTGCAGCAAATTCGCACACACTTTTTTTTCTGGCCTGACAGAATTTAAAATCTTTTCTTTTGCCTTTTGCTCATGATTCTCATAGTAAATTTGGCTAAAAGAATTAATAGTACTCATGTCACATTGTTACTATTGTGTTGTATTGAAATTTTTATCTCAGATTAATTAGTTTGACATCTTTAAGCCTCACATAAACTATTAGGATATGGACAAAATGCAGACATTTTCTGCCAGAATGTAACATACATGGCTTCTAAACCTGTTCTTAGTAGAGGCCTTTTTGTATCTGAAACTTCATGAGTACAGTTCTTATTGCACAACATAAACTACAAAATATTTATTTTGACTCACAGTTTTAGTGGTTGTAAAACATGGCAACCTGACTCTAAGGCAAACATCATGGGAGAGGGCATGATGGACAAAAACTGGCTTGACTTTGATCTATGATTCTTCACAAGCTATATTTCCACATTTTGAAAGTGGCAGTAATTCAGCTTAGATGCCTGAATAATTGTGTAATATCCTGCCTTTCTTCTTTTCCATTTGTATTACCATCATGTATCTTTGTGTGAAAGATAGAGGCATTTTATTTATGTACAACCTCAAGTTGTCTTTATACTATCTAGAATTTTTTTAACAAACTCCAACACAATTTCTTTTAATATCAACTAATGTTACTCTTGCTTTAATGTGTTTAATTTGCTGTAACAAACATAGACAGTCTGGCTTACAAACAAAGAAATGTAATTCTCACAGTTCTGAACTGTGACGTTCAATACCAAGGTACTACTAAAAGAAGCACTGTGTGACAAAAGTCCTCTTCCTTGTAAACAGCATTTTGTTGCTGCACCCTCACATGGTCAACGATGTAAACATGCTTATCAAGACCTTTTCTACATCTCACATCTTCTATTTTAATATTGATGACTGGGATATAGTATATAAATATGGAGAACACAACATTTGAACTATAACAGCCCTCATCCTCATTCATTAAGTTTTCTGTGAATTTGAATATATTTGTTTTTATAAATATTCTATTTTTGGACATATAACTACAATAATAAAAGGAATATATTTGTCAGAGACTGAACAAGAATCCAATTTTATTAATAAGACCTACTATAATACCTACAAATTATTGTAATTGAACAATTTACAGAAGGTAACTAAATACTGTTGGAGAAACTTTATCATGCTTTTTGAAGAATGTTTCTGCAAAAGCAATGAACAATAAAAAACTGAGTAGGAGGATATATTTTTTGAAGTAAAGATTGATCTCAGAAAAGAATACTAAAACATCAACCAGTAGGGCTTAAAGCTATGTATATAAATCATTTTTCTGTTAAAGATAAAACAATAAAAAATATGTTAGAGTTCTCATTGCCTTCAGAAAAGATTTGCTTAAATATTTATCTCAGTAAAATAAGGGGTAAATCAAAGTCAAGACTCCAAGAACTAGTGACTCGCTTAGATCAATATTAGGTTGATTATAGTTTGACCCATATTATACCCACATTGTGACTTTGCTATACAAATGACCCCTGACAAAGAATCTCAGTGGTAATCCACTTGGTACCCCTTCTGTCTCACAGGAGGTATTCTTATTCTCTAATAAATCTTTCCTACTCTTAACCTCCTTTGTCCTTCGGAATTCATTCTTTGATTTCGGGGGAAATGAACTCGGCAGATCTGATATCTAGCAGGTTGGGAGTTATATTTCTCCTGTATCACTTATATATGAACTATTTCTTCACTTAGCTTTCTTCTATAGTATTTTTAAATTTCAGTACAAAAAATTACTTTTTAAGGAAAGTGTATGTCTGTTTTTGAAAAGCATTTTCAATGGAACTACAGTTTTAAATTTCAAGTTCATTATCAATATGTAGGAAACCAAAGTTCCTTCTTTAAATCAATATAACTTTTCTGATATAAATATTTTTATGGAATTCACTGTGTTAAAAGGGTAAGTAGATTTCCTAGTCAGAGAGATGTGGTCTGTTAATATTTTATTAATATAAATTTTTGCTCATGTTAAAGTATTTGGGGCATTTATAGTGTTTCTATTACAGTACAAAAAAATCTCTATAGGGCTTGTGTTCTTACTATCTAGGAAGAACTTTATGAAATACCTTGTTCCTTTGATATAGTTAACTAAATTCTATTAAAATAATTTCCTAGTTCTGTTGTGGGAGTATTTTATTGTTTTTATGTATTCATACTTTGAGTATTTATATAATTCCAACTTAGATATGATAAAATCTATAATTTGTAATAAAGTTGATTTGATTAAATATATTAAAATGTCTATAAATTATATAAACATATATGCATGCATTTACAGACACAAAAGCACACATACAAATACATGTATGGATTCTGAATAGTAAACCACTCTGTTAAAAAAAACACAGATGTAAGCAGACAGAAATAAGTGGTGTGTGTGGGGGGGGGCAGTTAGCAAAATTTTCCACCATAAAAACGGAAGAGCTTTTCTCTTTACAGATCCAAGAGGAAGATGTGAAGTACCCAAAGGCAAAAAAGTGTGAAAAAGCTAAGGAGACCCAAATAACTGCCTGTTCATTCATACTTACTCAGAAAGCAGACAAGGATACCCTAAGGATGAGAAGCACAGAAAAATAGGTAAAGAAGCTAGTCAATAGTAGCTAGTCAATTTAGGGTCCTAAGTGGGACTGGCTCTTGCTTTGGGCTATCTTTCCTATTCTGCAACAAATTCCATTTTCTATAAAACTAAATCTTTGTTGCAAGTGGTCTTCCATTATTCAAGCTGGGCAGGCTAAGTGAAATCCTCTTCTTGGGCTACCATGAACCAGAACAGTTCAGGTTACACAGAGACAAGTGTTTATACATGGAACGAGCAAGATAAAGTCTTAATGGCAGTGTCATAAGAAAGGGTAAAATAGACCTAGATCCAATTTACTAGTCAGGAGGGAAGAGAGGCTTTTAAATATAATTGACATTCATACATTGAGTATCTGTAAGGATGTTTAAGCCTTTATAAGATTTTACTTCTATTATTCTTGTTTACATTTATTATTGTATGGGCACAAAGGAACAATTACTGTCACCACCTATCATATGGGTCACAGCAATTCTATGACAAGAAGAAAGTGAACAAAAGAAAGGCATAACAAATTTTTGTATTCATAATTTTGCATAACGTGAGCCTTCAGAAATGACACAGTACACCTAGGGAAAACTATTTTTATGGTTTGATGTAGACAGACAGTTGTGTAGAACTGTGATTGGATAAAAAGGCATGAAATAATGATAACAGCCAGAGTTGAGGGCTGCTCGGTAAGACATGTTTGTTCAGATTTTTCTTGGATTCCTTGAATCACATTTTTCCTCCCAGGCAGAATATTCTGAAGTAAGAGTCTTACAGAGGGAAGGAGGGGGCTGGGGATTTAGCTCGGTGGTTCCATCACTTACCTTGCAAGCACGAGGTCCTGAGTACCAAAAAAAGAAAAGAGAGAGAGGGGGGAGAGAGGGAGAGAGAGAGAGAGAGAGAGAGAGAAGAGGAAAGTATATTCTTTTCAGGATTTATGACTTGATTGGGGAAAGGATTCCTGCTTTCTATGATCAACTTACTTGAGGAGGTGTATTCTGACTTCCATGACTCATTCCATTCAATAAAGAAGGGGAGGGAAGTCAGAAAGACTTGTTTGTATTGTTTCTTTTCAGTTCAATATGGTCTGCATCCAAATCATCCTAACTTATAATATTTCACATTCTAATCTCTTATGAATGATAACAAAATAATAATAAAGAATGAATAATGAAGAAATTTCAAATAGCTTTATTACCCCTTGGCTTAAAAATGTAACAAATTGTATAAATTTCTATCATAGGCCACCATATGTTATTATTTTATTCAGTAATTGGTCATAGATAAATTAGTCATGTTGATTGAAATAAAAAAACAAGGAATCAAAATTTTCTAGTATCTTTTACATTAAGGTGACCACTGAAACCTCTAGATTTAAATAATTATTTTAGAGAACAAAAAAATCAAGATTAAATTAACATCTTAAAACAAATGACATTTCCTAATATTTGCAAGTATAGACACTGTAAACAGAAAAAATTATCACTTTTTCTTATATGCCCCATAATCTGAAATTGACAAAGCTCTGAAATTATTAATTATTTTAGATATACTGTAATCAGTTCCTTTGTTCAGAAAATAATTCTCAGAAAACTCTTGTATTTCATTAACATATTATGTAAAAATTTCACTCAAAAAATTTAACAACACTAGCTTCCTTCAGTGAATTTTTTTTTCTTGTAGAATGAGGTATAAAACAACATTTTGACCTACTTACTACTATAATACCTTTAAGAATCATTATCAAAGAAAATAATCTAGTGCTCCTGTTTTCCCCAGAATTACAGCTTGGTGAGACTCATGCATTTTTACTCATCTTATTGTGCTAAGGATGTAATTAAAGTGCTCATGCCAAATCCATAAATCATGGTGTGGTGAAAACACCATTTTCCTTTGATTTCCTCTTTAACTGAATGCAATCACAAGGGCAGTACACTGCTCTTGGAGATGGTTATTACATATGAACTTTGAAGACTTAGAAGCAATTTGCATTCTCTGATGGGTTTTTGTCTTTGAAATGCCCTTCCCCTTGTGATCCAAATGGAATGTCAATGATGAACTTTTGGTTCACTCACATTGAGCAAAAAGAACCAAAACAAAAATCTATTTTAAAGCTCTAAAGGGATTCATTTCAAAAAGAGTCACTCACACAAACAGATACACACTGCTTTCCATGTTCATGTAGAAACTACATAAATCAGCTTGAGGAATTTTTCTTAATCTCTCTTTTTACTTACTTTTCTATACAATATTAATCACCCATACTGCTAACTTTATTTCCATCCATCCCTCTTATTTATTTTCCCTTTGGTTTCTGTGAATACAATTTTTTAAAATTAATTTACTGGTACATTTTATGTATACAATATAATGACATTCATGATTGGAAATTGGCAACTTTACATTATCTCTCTTGGTTCTTATTTTTCCCCCTTCCCCTGCCCTACCTTCAACCCCTCCATTCCTCCCTATTTGCAAAGACTTTGTTTCCATTTTTTCATTTTCTCATATTAATTCCACTTCCATCTTTCATTTCCCCTATCCCTCCACTTCCCACTTCCCTTTGTCCCTTTTCTTCCTATTTCACTTTATCTATTATACCTTTTAGACCTTATTTACACTTTCAGTTTCTCATACCAGAGAAACTATTCAGTACTTACACATCTGTGTCCTATTTATTTCACTTAAGAATTTCACTTCAGTGTGCATACATTTAGCTATAAATGTCTGCAATTTCTAATTTTTTATGGCTGAGTAGTACTCCATTTTATCAAAAAAAAGAAACATTTTCTTTACACAGTCTCCAATTGATGGGCAATTGGGCTGCTTCCATGTTTTAGCTATTACAAATTGTGCTGCTATGAACATGGGCATACATATATCACTGTGATATGATTCTTTTAATTCTTTGGGGAAGATACCCAGTAGGGAAATAGTTAGGTCAAACGAGACTTCTAGTCCTAGTTCTTTCAGGTATCTCCATACTGATTTCCACAGGGGTTTCACCAGTCTATACTCCCACCAGCAGTGGAGCTCTTTCTCCACAGCCTCACCAGCATTTGTTATTGGTTGATTTCATGATAGCAGCCATTCTTTTGAGGGTGAGGTAGAATCTCAGTGTTGTTTTCATTTGCATCTCTCAAATGACCAGTGACGTTGAACATTTTTTCATATGTTTATTTGCTATTTCTACTTCTTTGTCTGAGAAATGTCTGTTCATTTCAGATTCCCACTCTTGTACTGAGTCGTTAAATTTGAGAGGTCTGATTTTTTAAAGTTACTTATAGATTCTAGATAGTAGACCTTTGTCAGAGAAACAGTAGGTGAAAATTTTCCCCACATTGTGGGTTGTCTCTTCACACTGCTGGTGGTTTCTCTTGGTGTGCAGAGGCTCTTTAATAAGAAGAGATCCCATTTATTGATTGCTTGTTCTAGTTCATGGGCAACTGAGGTTTTGTTCATAAAATCTTTTCCTACACCAATATCTTCAAGAGTTCTACCTAACCACTGTTCCAGCCATTTCAGCACTTCCATTTTAATATTTAGTTCTTTAATCCATTTTGATTTTAGTTTAGTGTATGGTGAGAGATATAGGTCTAGTTTTAATCTTTAGCAAGTTGAAACCCAGTTTTTCTAGCACCATTTATTAAAAAGGGTATCTTTCTTCCAGTGAGGGTGTCTGGCTCCTTTGTGGAAGATGAGGTGGCTGAGTGTGTGGAGTTATTTGTGCATTTTCTAATCTGTTCCACTGGTCCTCAGGTGTGCTTATTTGCAAGTACCATGCTGTTTTTATCACAGTAGCTTTGTAGTATAGTTTCAAGATGGGGGTTATGATACCCCCTGCTATGTCTCTGTTGCTTAGAATTGCTTTTGCTATTCCAGGTCTCTTCTTGTTCCAAATGATGGACTGTTTTCTCAAGGTCCATGAAGTATGCTGCTGGAATTTCCATTGGGATTGCATTGAATCTATATACCAGTTTTGGAAGTATGGACATTTTCACTCTGTTAATTCTTCCTGCCCAGGAGCAGGGGATATCTTTCCATTTTCTGATATCACCTTCAATCTCTCTTTTCAGAGTGCTGTAGTTTTCAGAGAAGAGACCTTTGACTTATTTTATTAGGTTGATTCCTAGGTATTTCATTTTTTTGCATGCTATTGTGAAAGGAATTGCTTGCCCTATTTCACTCTCAGTGAGTCTGTTGTTCATGTAGAGGAAAGCTATTGATTTTTCTGTGTTGAGCTTGTATCCAGCTACTTTACTGAATTTGATTATTAAGTCTAGGAGACTTTTGGTGGCGTTTCTGGGATCTTCTATATAGATTATTATGTGATCTGCAAATAATGACAATTTGACTTCTTCATTTCCTATCTTTATTGTTTTTGTTTTTTCTTGCTCTTGTCTATACGCTCTGTCTAATGTTTCCAAAACTATATCGAACAGGAGTGGTGATAGTGGACATCCTTATCTTTTTCCTCATTTTAGTGTCCAGGATTTCAGTTTTTGGCCATTTAGTATGATATTGGCTAATGGTTTTTCATAGATGGCTTTTATCAGATTGAGGTGGAGACCATCTATTCCAATTTTTTGTATGGTTTTTATCATAGATGCATGTTGGACTTTGTCGAATGTTTTTTCTGCATCTACTGAGATCATCATATGTTTTTTGTCCTTAGCTCTATTGATAACTATATCTTACATTGTTTGACTTGTGTATGTTGAACCATCCTTGCATCCCTGGAATGAATCCCACTTGTTCAGAGTGTATGATCTTGATGATCTTCTGCATTCTATTTGCCAGTATCTTATTAAGAATTTTTGCATCTATGTTCATTAGTGTGATTGGGCTATAGTTTTTTTTTTTTCAGTTGGGTCTTTCTCTGCTTTGGGGATCAAGCTAATGCTTGCTTCTAGGAGTGAATTCTGGAGTATTGCTTCCTTTTCAATTTTACTGAAGAGTTTAAACAGTAGTGGCAGTAATTCCTCCCTAAATGTCTTGTAAAATTCAGAAGTGAAGCCAGTTTTTAATTATGTTTTGAATTTCATTGATTGATGTTGGGTCATTTAGAATTTTTAGGTCATCTTCATTCAAATGTGGTGATTCACATATATCTAGGAATCTGTCGATTTCTTCTGTATTTTCCATCTTATTGGCATATAGGTTCTGGACTTAGGTATTGATGATTCTCTGAATTTCTCCTGGATCCATTGTAATTTCACCCTTTTTATTCCTAATTACATGGATTTGGGTCTTTTCTTTCGTTTTTTGATAAATTTGGCTCTTGCTTCATTGATTTTTTTTTTTGTATGGTTTTCTTAGTCTTCACTGCATTGATTTCTCCTCTGATCTTTATAATTTCCTCCCTTGTATGAGATTTAGGTTTGTCCTGCTCTTCTTTTTCTAGTAGCTTGAGGTTTAGCATCAGGTTGATTATTTGGGCTCTCTCAGTTTTCTAATATGAGTATTCAGTGCTATGAATTTCCTCATAATACTGTCTTCATTGTGTCCCATAGATTCCGATATCTTGTATTGTCATTGTCATTTAATTGAAGGGACTGTCTGATTTCTTCTTTAATTTCCTCTGTGACCCATTGGTTATTCAGAAGTGTGTTGTACAAGTTCCATGTGTTTATGGAATTTTTGTGGTTTCTTTTGTTGTTGATCTCCAATTTCATTGCGTTATGGTCTGATAATATACAGGTGATAACTTCCATTCCTTTGCACTTACTTAAACATGCTCTGTGAATGAATATGTGGTCTATTTTTGAGAATGACTCATGTGCTGCTGAAAAGAATGTGTATTCTGATTTTGTGAGGTGAAATACTCTGTAAACATCTGTTAAGTTCATTTGTTCAAGAGTTTGGTACAGTTCTAGTGTTTTGTTGCCTGTTTTTTGTCTAGTTGATGTATCTATTTGTGAGAGTGGGGTATTGAGTTACCCCACTACTATTGTATTAGTGCTTATTTGATTTTTCATGACCATTGGTATTTGTTTTACATAATTGGGAGCACTAGTGTTTGATGCATATATATTTATGTTTGTCCTGTCTTCTTCTTGCATTGTTCCCTTTACAAGGACATACTTTCTTCTTTGTTTCTCTTAATCAGTGCTGATTTGATATCCACTTGATCTGCAAAGATGATAGCTATTCCTGCTTTTTGGGGGGTTCCTGTGTCATGGAGTATTATTTTCCACCCTTTACCTTTCAGTCTATGAGTTTCTTTTTGAACTAAGTATGTTTCTTGTATGCAGCATATTGTTGGATCTTGCTTCTTGACCCATTTTGCCAGCCTATTACTTTTGATTTGTGAACTGAGACCACTATCACTGATGGTTATAACTGATATGAATTGACTTACCCTTGTCATGACTTTTTGTTTTTGTTGGATTCTCCCTCTTTGCATTTAATTTTTTGTCATGCCTGATGGATTCATTCCTCAGAGCTTTCTTGGGTTGTGATCCTCATTATCTTTTCCTAGGAAATTGTCTGAAATTTTTTAGACCACTGGTTTGGTGTTCATGAATTTCCTAAGGTGCTCTTTGTCATGAAAGTATTTTATTTCACCATCAGTTTTGAAAGACAGCTTTGCAGGGCACATCAATTTAGATTAGAGGCTTTTGTCCTTTAGGGTTTGATATACATCACTCTAAGCTCTTCTTGCTTTAAGGGTTTGTATTGAGAAGTTTTCTGTAATTCTAATGGGCTTTCCTTTGTATGTGATTTGTTTCTTTTCTCTAAGTGCTTGCAGAATTTTGTTCTTCTGTTGGGTTTCTGGAATCTTAACTATTATGTGTCTATGTGTAGATTTTTTTTTTTTTGATCCAGGCTAGTTGCAGTCACATATGCCTCACTTATCTATATGTCAAGTTCTTTTCCCCTGCTTTGGGAGTTTTCTGCCACCTCATCTGTTAACAGATTTTTTATGTCATCTGTACTCTCTCCTGCTTCTTCATTGACTCTGATCAGTCTTATATTTTTCTTCTTTGCATGATCTAGCAGCTACTGGATTGATTTCTCATGGGACCTTAGTATTTTAAAGAAATTTTTCTTTTCCTGTTCACTAATTGCAATCTTATCTTCTATATCTGTAATTCTTCTATATCTGTCTTCACATTGGCTCATTCTGATGCATAAAGTTTCAATGAAGTTTTTAATTTCCTGGAAATCTGTTTGCATCTGTTTGATGGATTCCATTTGTTTCCTATGTTGGGATTCCATCATGTTCCTCAGGTCCTCTTTTGTTTTTTTAATCTGTGTCCTCTCTAGATTTATTAATCATGTGTTGCACTATGGGCACAATCTCTATTGTTATCTGAGAAATTATTTCTGATTTCATTTTTCCCAGATCCTTTTCTGTTGCCAGTTCAGGGAGTTTAGCTTGTTGAGTAACAGATTTTTCCATCTCATTTCCCTTTGGAGTTGCTTTAGGTGATCTGGAAGTCTCGTTTTGAGACTTGTTTATGTGTCTTCTCATTTCATCAGGGGTGTGGAGGGGGAAGGATGTGTTCTGCTGGCACCCAAGTGGCTTACCTCCTTGGTGCTGGGGGCCATGGTACAGTAGCACAGAACATTCACCTCCTCTGTGCTGGGGGGCAGCTCTGCTCCTTGGCACTGGGACCAGAGGTACATTGCCCCAGAAGTTTCCCCTCCTCTGCCATAATAATTCTGAGTCACCAGCAGAACCCTTGGACAGAGCCAGCACGGTTCAGGCCAAGGGTAAGGGTGGTCCTCTGCACTTCCATAGAGAGAGCTACAGCAGCTCCAGCTCTGTGCTGTAGCTGCAGTGTCAACTGAGATTTATATGCTGTGTGAGCTGTTTGTGCAGAGCAAGGTGACCACCGCAGAGCACAGTCAGAGCCAGTGGATCTGGCTCTGCTGTTGGTGGGTGCAGGACGCATGAGCCTTGGCAGCATGACCCATGCCAGCCCAGCAGGAAAGCTGAATACAATTTTTATCAAAGACAAGACAAATAAGAAATAAACATATGAGACACTGTAGTGTAATTAGAGGTTTCAGTAAATAAGAAGAAACAAATAGGCATGAAGTGCAATGTGTATGAAATCCTAAGCATTATCTGATGGACTGGCTTACTATTCTGTCATATTTTATATGCAGAAACATATTGCAAATCTGTGAATGCACTATTAACCATACCAATGGGTCATTTATAATAATTTCACTCATGTTTCTATTTTACAGCAGACACAAACATTAGCCCTCTAAATTAGGTACAATTTTGTAGGATTGCTTTAATATTATTTCTGATTACTAAAAAAGTAATAACTGAAAAAATGCAAAATCATGAAAACACTGAAAATTATAATAGAAAAATATACATAATATCGGAAAAATTCAGACATAGTATAGAAAAAAATTGTCATTTCTATGAAAAAGGCTGGTAAAGTTTATTGAGCTAAGAAGGTAATAAGAATAATTATAAAAATAGAATTACACAACAAGTATTCAAAATTAATTTGCTTATATTTAATATATTTGTGATTAATTGTCCATTAATTCTTTGCAAAGCAATAATTATCTCAAATCAATAAAAGTTCATTCTTCTCCAAGGTGCTTTCTAAATAAGAAGTTACCTAGGTAGAAAAATATCAAATAATTTTTTTTTCTATTCCTCACTGACAAATGTTTAAGTATATTAAGGTGAAAAAGTAGGCAAGCAAATAGAGTAGCCAAATATAGTATCACTTTTTTTCCCACTTTTCTGTCCAAATTAATCTTTTTCCCACTTCATAGAATAACTGATTACATGGAATATATATAAGAAGTTAGTAAAACCACACCTAAAATCTAATACCTTTGAAAGACTGATTAAACCACTTGATTTATTCCTTAAATAAATCATTGTGCACCTACATGGAATACAGTCCAAGAATTTGCATTAAATGTGTGTCAGAAATAAACAGTTTGGGCTGACTGTGCCCTGCTCTGGCTAGCTCACTCAGCTCACTTGCCACCAGGAGACATTGAGGACCCTCTGGCATGCCTAACAGCAGCCAGCTTAGCTGTGGGGGTGCCTGCAACAACAGGCCCCGCCTCCTTGCCCCTCCCACCTCTGGCCTCTTGGGTCTGCAGCTACTTGATTCCACAGTACAGAGGCACAGAGGAACATAAAGGCCATTGTCCTGAGCTGCAGAAGTGAGGGCCTCTCTCAGGTCCATAATGAAAACTGAAGCCCAATGGAAAAGTGAAGAGAATCTCTGCAATAAAGGCACACCAGACCACTGAACTTGCTAAGTTGGACACCTCCCATCTGAAACTGGGCTATCTTCAGGGGAAAGGCAGCTGGAACTTGCAATAGAACCTTGCAGAGTTCAACCCTGCAGGAGGACAGGGAGCTCAACTTGAGACTTGCAACCAGAAATCTAGTTGAATCTCACGGGTCTGTGACTGGCTTACTGAGACTCATTGATTTATAACTGTGCACTGCTGCCCATGTTGTCTATTGTGACAGCAGAGACATACCCTGAAGGAGTCCCTTCACTTTTATCTTTTATCTGTTATTTTCAAAATTACCACTTTTTTTTGGTCTTATTTTCAATTTTTTTCTTCTTTTCTACTCTTTAATTTTTTTTAATTTTTCTTTTTACTTTCTTTTCTCTTCTCTCTCTCTCTCTCTCTCTCTCTCTCTCTCTCTCTCTCTCTCTCTCTCTCTCTCTCTCTCTCTCTGTCTTTCTCCCTTGCTGTCCCACATTGTTCTTCATCTCCCCTTTATGTTCCTGTTCTGGCTCTAATTCATATTTTTTCTTTATTTTTCTTTTCTTCTCTTTCCTTCTCTTGCCTGTGCCATCTGGCCTGACTGCTAATGTTCCCCTATCCTTCTACCTACCTATTCCTCCCTCTCCAACTCCTTTTAACTCCCCATCCCGAAGGGTAAATTTGCTATTATTGAAGAGCTTATTCACTATAAACATTTGTTGAGTTGGTCCTTGATTTTGATTTAATTCACACAATTAAATGTGATAGATTAATAACTACCACAAATTGTCATTTTCTATGACAATTGATGTTATTGTGTTGTTGATTGTATCACTTGGAGTAAGGTGTTATGATTGATCTAATCAGTTGTCCTTCTTGGTATAATGAAAGTGGGATAGCCTCAGTCATTAGAGACTCAAAACCTAAAGACCGGCTATATCTGGAAGACACCTCTGAGAAGCAATCATTTAGAAAGTGTTCTAAATACATCAACAAAGATACTTACAATAAGCAACTTCAAAGTGTCAACACAGGAACTAAACCAAGGACAGTACCAAAAACAAAAAGGAGAAGACATTTAAGCAAGGCACAGACTCAGATTTCCACCCCCCACAAAAGGAAAATTCTCGGGGAAACGAGGGGGAAAGTCTGATAATCAACCACTTGGACACCCTGAACTGATATAAATAAGCATTTTAGTTTGAAGTTTATTTATTCCCAAATGGATATTAAATATTTATGTCTTATAGAAAAAAATGGCAGAATGCATATTCCTAGTTTCCTTATCCCAGAGTTTACAAAAGATAGCTGATTTATAATTTTATATGTATTTTGCAACAATCAGTGTTTAAATTTAACCAAATGGTCTAGTGAAATTGAAGGAATATTCTATAGTGCTTAAGAGCAGAAATGAAAATTACATACACTTCAGTAATATAATTAAGAGGCAGAGCTAAAAAAATGAGTTAAGATATACTCATTACTCTCAACTCTAAAAATACCTATTGTGTCATAGTAAGTAGAAATTACTTGGAAGTATAAATTTATTTTTTAAATTATGGAATATAAAACATAGTTATTATAATTCACAGCTTTTTTGGCTTAGTTCATAGAACTTCTACTTAGCCGATTATGTAAAATGATATATTTATTTAAAAAGCACTTCATAATGTCCTAGTGAATTACAGATTAATAAGACATAAATAGTGTCCTTAAATTATTTTGTAAAAATTCCATCAATATTCAAGAGTTTAATGGAAAAAATTAATAATAAAGAAACAATTACTCTACCGCATACTTAAAGAGTAAGGTCAATGATCACTGAGGTATTTGAGAGAACACAAGAGAGATATTTGAATCTGGCTTCAATTCTACAACTAACAAATGATGCTCAGATATACAGCTTTTGTCTAGATTTTGCTGTTTTCCTTTCTGACTTACAGATGTTTATATTCAACTTTTAATTTTCATTCTTTTGGATTTCTCACAAAAATTCAAATGAACAAGTCTGTAATAAGACATCTATCATCTCGAGAATTATATCCAGTGGTTCCTTCAGTTTTTCTACCACTACAAATAGTATTAATATCCAATCACATACACAAGTTCTTAAGTTTTCCAGCTGCTTTGAAAGCCAATTTTTTTTTTTACTTCCTAAACTCCAAACTTATTTTAGCCCTACAATGTGCTCTTCCTCCTCATATTGTCCAGCTTTTTTCTTTCTTCCTGGATAAAGGCATACTAGATTAGTGTCAGAATGTGAAAAGGTTTAATAAAGACTGTAGAAAACATAAATAAAGGAGAAATTTAAAATACTACTTTAAAAAAAAAAGACCTGTGTTTAGAGAAGTCCTGTGAGATGGAGAGTAGCAATTTCACAGCACTGGCTTCCTTCCAGTCTTTACATTTTGGTGAGTGAAAAAGTTCATAGTCTTTCTCTTTAATGTTCCTGTAGCAGTTCCTTTTACTTTACTCTCAGAACAGCTCTCTTGGTTCAGAATATATATATATATATATATATATATATATATATATATATGTATATATGTTCAGAATATATACATAATATCTATTATATTATATATATTATATATATATGTATATATATACAATTTTTGTTTCTGTAAAATGCTCCAGGCTATTTTTGTGTGTATCATGGCCCAGAATCTGCTGTTTCCATATCTCCACTCACCTTGGTTCATTGGTTAGATAATAACATTAGAAACCATGATCTGATGCACTGGATGTGTTTATTGCTGTTATGGTAAAATTTCTTCTGGACACTCTCAGTTGACAACAAATAAATGGATATATTAATTCACATATATATGTGTATATACATATGTATACACAAAACTGTATGTAAACATCTGTATATGTATAAAGAGACTCAAGAATTAATAACAGTGTATCTGTTATTGATCCATTATAACAAAGACTATTCTAACTTTGTTCTTGTTTATCTGGAATCCTCCATTCCTAAAAAAGAAAAATGGCACCCTCTGCAATCAACAATTTAACTAAGTCTTAAATTTTCCTGTAAATATAGAGAGCTATTTGAATGATTAATTAGTATCTGTTTTAACTGTTTCAGTGAAAAGAATCACGCCACAAAAAAAGTCCAAATTAAAAGACCTTTAATAGCCAGTGACCAAAAGGTGAACTCTCTCTCTTAACTCCCTTTTGGTACTGAGCAAGCAGGGAAGCCCAGTTTTTAAAGGGAAAACCACACAATAGAATGTCACGATCTCATCTTTGAGCAAAGACAGCTGTACAGAACCAGATTGCAAGTTCAATTAAAGTCTAATATTTGGAATCCAGCAGGAAATTCCTATCTTTATGGTTAGAGGCACAGTATAACATATCCTGTCCTTTGTTCTTAACCACAAGACAAGATATGTCCTATCTTTTGTTCTTAACCACAAGGTAAACTATGTGTTGGTTAACTTATCACTTTCAACAAGCAAAGTTTAGGTGCAGGCTATTGGGGAGGTTTCTGGTTAACTCGCTTACTTCAGTAGCCAAATGGAAAAAACTTTATCAATTTTAATAGATTGTCTACATAAAATTTCTTGAACTTTTAGTCTTCCAGATTTCATTCATTTCTAAAGATCAGTGAGTTTGTTTTCTAGATATCATTAGCTACTTTCATATTTTACATGTCATTCTCCCAATCTCTTCAGTGAGTTTTTAATGCTATGTGTATGTTAAGGATCTACTTTGGGCTACAAATGTCTAAGAATTTTGACAAAGGTGCAGTGTCATGTTTCCAGTATTATAGTATTATAAGGAAGATTTTATCTATCCTAAAAATATCCTCTGTGCTTTAACTATTGGAACTTCCCTTTTGAACCCAAAGCCCTTGGTAACTACTGATCTCTAATGTTGCCTTTTACAGAATATTGTGTTGTGTTAGTTAGCTTTATAGCACTGTGTCCAAACACTAAAGAAAATCAGCTTAGAGGTACAAAGATTTATTTTAGTGCATGGTCCTTTAAAATTTTCAGTGTAGGGTCAGTAGATCCCATTGCTTTTATTCCTGTGGTGAAGCAGACATATAAGTAAAGAGCATGGCAGAGATATGCTGCTCATGTTATGCTATATAGGAAGCACAGTCAAAGAAAAGTCCACAGAAAAAGAGATGAGGGCTAAGATATAGTCCCCAAGATCACACCCATATCACCCTCTACCTAAGTATCCATTACCTCCTAGCAATGCTATCAAATTACAATCTCATCAATGGATTCTTCTACTGACGAACTCAGAGACCTCTTACACCAAACACCTTCTGAGCTCTGAACACATGAGACTTTTGGAGGACATTTTAGATCTAAGCTATAGCACATGAAACTGAAATCATAGAGTATGCAGTCTTTCGATTTGGGATTCTTTCCTTTAGCATGTAAGATTTGTAAGATTCTTTCCATGACTTCATATATCATTTACATTTTTCATTGAATAATATTCTATGTATAGAGATGTACCCTAATTCGTTTACTCATTCTCCCTTGCAGCATAAGTTAGTAGCTTTCAGTTCATTTTTTTGTTTTGTTTTGTTTTGTTTTGTTTTGTTGGTAAAGGGATCATACTCAGGAACTTGCACTTGCAAAGCAGGTACAGCGCCACTGAGCTAAATCCTTGACCTGCTTCCAGTTCTTTTTTTTTTTCCATTAATTTTATTTGTACATTTTAGATATAAAATACAGTTAAATTCATCGTTGGGATCTTGTACCTTTACATGAGCATCTTGGTTGTTATTTTTTTTTCCCCTTCCCCTGCCCTACCTTCATCTCCTCCACCCTTCCCTAATTCCAAAGGCTTTGCTTCCATTTTTTTCTTTTCTCATATTTTTCCTTTTCCCTTTTTTCCTTTCCCCTACCCCTCCCACTTCCTCTGCTCCTTTAGATCTTTTCTTCCTACTATACAAAATCAATTATACATTTTAAAAATTACAATATCAAGATCTAGCAGACATTACCACAGATTTTACAGTATTTAAAAGGATATAGAAAGCATATTACAAAAATCTTTTTTGAAATAAATTTCACAACTAAGAAGTATCTTGGAAGCCAAATTAATGAAATTAACTCTGGAAGAAGTATAAAATTTGAATAGCACCTATTAATGAAAATATATTCCTAGCTTGAAAACATACCTATATGAAAACAGCAGGCTCATATACATTTTAACTGATAAATTATATCAAACAATTAAAGCTGAAAAAAGAAGGAACACTTTTCACCTCATTTTAGGAAATCAACATTGTGCTAATATTAAAACTGGATAAAGTTAATAGAAGAAAAAAGTATGATCAGGAACATTCAAAAATACATTTGCTGCATTGTATTAGACTATAAAATTTGTAAGAAATTCCAAATTATCTTATAAAAGAAACTGTACCACTTTTCATGCACAGAAACAATGAAAAAGTGCTCTCCCTGTTCCTCTGTATCATTGACAGGTTTATATTGTTACCCTTTTGTCTTTTGGATTTTCACTGTACTACTATGTGTAGAGTGATATCTCATCTTTGTTTTAATGTACAATACCTTCATAATGAATAATATTCAACTCCATTCCATACACTTATTTTCAATCTGTAAAAATACTTTAATGAGATATCATTTTATAACATTTTTCAATTTTTTTCAGTTTTATTTTCTTATTTCTGAGACTTAAAGATTCTTATATTTTGGATACAAATCTTTTTTTAGCTGTATGTTTTGCAGCCATTTTCCACTAGTGTATGGCTTCTCATTTTATAATATTTATAGTGCACCCTGCTTGTGGGGGGCTTTGCCCCCCCACTAGAACTCTTGAGTGCCTTTTACGGACATATCCGGGCCTGCTGCAAATCTACCCGGCAACAAGGAAGTAGCCCTAGTACCCTCCTCTTGCTCCTCTCCTCTAGCCCTACGGTATATATGTTGAGCAGCTTCCACAATAAACGAGACTTGATCAGAAACCTGTCTTGTCTCCATCTCTTGTGTCCCCTGTCCTTTGTCATTCTCACTCCCCCTCTAGGGTCTCCGTTGACTTACCCGCGGGTCGGGACACCTGCTAAGATTGTAGATTCTTAAGAGTTTCATGTTTTCATGTGAGTACAAACCAAGTTTCTAGAAGCTCATCAAAATTGTCATTTAAATGTTCCTACTAGATTGTCACTCCTGCAGGTTCTGCTTTATGGATGTGGCCTACTATAAAAGAAAGTTACCTGGGTTCATCTTGGTATTACATTTTCTACTTATCTATTTACTTAGAGACTCTGAAATGTACATTTTCCTTGGTTAATTAAATAGTATCTCTTAATGGATCATGCTCAAGTGATTCTCATCTGTTCACTTTAGGCATTATCACAAAATATACTTACATTTAATAAAACTAGTTTAAATAGAATTGAAATGTGAAGCAAACTATGAAATGAATATCAATAATTCTGTACTAATATAAATTTTGATATAAATAATAATTTAAAATATAGGAAAAAGAAACCTTCTATGATACTTCTAAATTATGAAGATATTCTCACTTCAAAGATGTAGAGAATACCAGCATAAACAATGTATCTAAAAGTGTACCTTGATTTATAATAATTGTAGTATGTGTTTTATTTGATTTTTGGCCCTATGAATATGGTTAATTTGTATATATAATAATTAACCTTCTAAAGGAATCTGATGCTAAGAAAAAAGGGGGTGTAGAAATGAAGGGGAAAATTAATTGAGATGTATTATGTAAACGAACCAATTCTCCACAATAAATGTAATCATTATGTATTATTAAGAAAAATTTTTTAGGTGATATAGAGAATACCTAAGTATTCTCCACATAACAAATATGTTCCCAATGGTACAGAATGTATTTCAGCCAACTGTTCAAAATTAATGTCAACATTTATAAATCATGTTGTATAATTAGTATAGGCCCATTATATATTGTGATGCTAATGATTATTTGTTTCTGTGGTCTTCCTCTCAAGGTAACATAACCTCAGTCTAGCCAAGAGAAAATAATCAGATAGATTTTGATTAAGAGTCATTATATGAATTATCTTATGGGTACTCTCAAAGCTGTTGATCTTATAAAAACAAAGGTAATCTGATATACAGTCATAGCTAAGAAAATCCTAAGGACACATGATGATTAAGTATAAAGTATGCTGCACTGAACTGGAATAGAGAAAAACACATTAAGTGAAAATTAAGGTCACCAGAAAAATATATGACTTTAAATAGTGTACTAATTTTGAGATCATTAATTTTGACAAGATCCTACTATTTAGGAGATTTTAGTTCTAGGATCAACTCGGTGTTGAGGACACAAAAATTCTCTATACACTCTGTCATGCTTCAACAAATATAAAACTATTGTGCTTTTAAAATTTCTTTTAAAATAAGTAATACATAAGTTGAAACTAATTGAAAATGGAAAATAAGGACAGGAAAATAAGATTGTGTCAGGTTGTCAAGTATATGTAATTGATGGCTAGAATTAGAAGATATATAGGTACCAGAGATTAGAAACAATTCCTACTCAATTATGTATTGCAATGAGATGTATAAGTGTGATCAAAATATACAATGAATGTTGAAGTAAAAAATTTATTACAGTTAAATCCCATTGCAATTAATCCCCCTCAATATACTCCTTCTCAGTTCAAACCTTCTTTGTTCAGAATTTTTTCTACTTTCTTTCTTCAAATAATATTTTTATTAGTATATGTTTGCAGCACATAATGATTACATTCCTTTGGGGAATTGGTACATGCATTTATCATATCTCAATTTATTTTCATCCCCTTTCCCTCCCCTTGCTCCCCTCTCCCTCCATGCCTTGAAACTTTCCCTTTTACAAAAGATCCCCCCTTTTCCTACTATTTCTATTTTAATTTGGTCTTTATTTATATTTTGAATATTTTATATATTTCACTTAGCATTCTGTTCTCAAGTTGCATCAATTTTCCTACAAATGAATTAAGTTTATCTTTCTTTACGGGGCAGTAATATTCCATTGTGTATAAATATCAAACTTTATCCATTTGTCAGTTGATGGACATGTAGGTTTGCTTTGAAGATTTAGCTATTATTAGTTGTGCTGTTTAAACATGAGCATAAATATATCACAGTGATACAATGTCTTCAACTCTCTCTCGAAGATACTTAGAAAGGGAATAGCTGGTTCAAATTAAATATCTTTTTAATTTTTTGAGAACTCTTCATACTAATATTTATATTGGTTATACTAGTTTAAATTCCCACCAACAAAGTAGAAGAGGTTGTTTTTTCCCTACAATTATTCCAGGATTTGTTAATATTTGATTTCTTTTTGATAATCATTTTTCTAGAGTATATGTAATTTCAGTGTTGCTTTAATTTTCATTGTTCTAATGCAAGATGCTGAACATTTTTTCATTTATTTATTGACCATTTGTATTTCTTCTGAGAAGTGTCTATTCATTTCAGTTGCAAATTTTTGACTGTGTCTTTTATTTTGGTGGGTCTATTTTTTGAGTTCCTTATATATTCTCTATATTAGTTCTCTATTGAAGGAATAGCTGGCAAATATTTTCCCATTTTGTAGGTTCACTCTTCACTCTACTGCTTGTTTCCTTTGCTACCCAGAAGTTTTTTATTTTGATACAATCCCATTTGTTGATTCTTCATGTCATTTTCTTGTGCAATTGGAATCAATTCCTGACAGAATTCAAGAAAACAATCCTAAAATTCCTTCATATCAGAAGAGATCCAGAATAGCAAAAACAATCTTAGGCAACAGGAGAAAGCAAGAGGCAAATTAATGTAAACAGGAAGAAGTTAATATTCAAGTTATATTAAAAAGCTAAAGTGATTAAACACAGCATAGTAGAGTCACAAAAACAGACAGAAATACAACAGAAGATGCAGAAACAACCCCAGTCACTTTCATCTATTTGATGTGCAACAAAAGGCCCTAAAGTACACATACACTATTAAAGAGGCTAACTAGCCTCTTTAATAAATAGTACTCAAAAACTGTGATATCTACATGCAGAAGATTGGCTCTAAACCCATATCTCATACCATGCACTAAATTAAAATCAAGCTAGATCCAAGATCAAAATATTAAAACTGAAACACTTAATCTGTGGTAAGGTAAAATACATAAAAACTCTTGAAGATACAGGCATAGGCAAGGACTTTCTGCATAGAATCCCTTTTGTCACTTTCTGAAGCAATTCTGGAAATTCTCTTTCTTAGGCGTCTTTACAGAGAGTAATCAAAGATAAAGTGAATGGTGCTGCTCAGTGTTATTCATTGGAAAGGCTGGCTTGTGAAAGAATCCTGTGTCCACATCCAGCTGATAATGCACTGCATCTGAGACAGTGTGACTTCTGGCTCTTTCCCAAAGTCAAATGACCATGGAAGGAAAATATTTTAAACCAATTTAGGCTATCCAAACAACAGTGAGAGTGTAACTAAAGCCACACACATAAAGAGGAGTCCCAGAACTGCTTCAGAAATTGCCAAAAACAATGGGATAAATTTGTTCACATTGAGGAGAGTGTTTTAAGAAAGATGAACGGCAATGTGGATGTGCCTTTATAGTAGTAAGTTTTAAAATGTAAAATTCACTTTACTTTTCTATCATACCTTCTCTGTGATCAGTTCCAAGACTTAATTCCCAAAAGAAAACATAAGTACAATTAAATTAAATTCCATCACAATTTTTCTAATATTCTACTATTTTCATCTTACTCATGTAATCATTCAGTTACAGGAGTATAATTAATTGAAATAATCTCCTTAGTGAATATTTAGCTTATTTTTAATATCTCATTTAGTGTACTATTTTAGACTTAATATTTATTAATATACATTTTACACTTTATGAGTATTTCCCTGAAAAATAAATTTCCAAGATCATATTTTTTTTATTTAAAGAGAAAGTGTTATTATATAGACCACAAATTTTCTTCTAAAAAGTACCTTTCTCAACCCTTAATACTACACCATCACAGTTTTAATCTTTTTTATCAATGTTTTCCAGTGCAAATGATGAAACATCATACAAAAATATTATATGTGTTTCCTTTTTTTTAGGTAAACTTAAGATAACTATGTTTCACTACAATCTTTACTAAGAAGATACATAGAAGAATCACTGTCTAAGGATTAGAAATAATTAGAAGATATTAGTTTTATTAAACAAAAGTAAAAATATTTCTATTTTTTAATATTCCTTATTGACTATGCAGAGAAATAAGCTCTGGTGTTAACGTGGAAGCATAGTTTAAAAAGTATTTCTGTAGTATAATTTCATTTTAGATACGAGCAGATCTGAAGAGCTTGAAAGCTCTTATGGATTATAAACATAAGTCACAATCTTGGCCAGGGTAAGTAGTGAAATCTGTAAAAATTGATCCATTGATTCTGTCCATTCAAGTAGAAATCAATTCTTTGTAAATGAGCGTGGGTCTGAATATATATAGGCAAGGGAATCAAAAAATGAGCCAAAGAAGTCACTCTTGTGAAATTCTGTTTGGATATGATGCAAGGCAGCAGACAAGTTTGTAAATATGGGAAAATCATGATACATTTAGTTAATTCACTTGGCCTTCAGATCCTTCTCTTGAAAATACTAATTTTTAAAATTATTTACAAAGTAATAGATTCTCATCCATGTAAAACATACATCAATCTACAGATTATGCATAGGAATAAGAATATAATCATGTATAGTATTCGTGTGTGTGTGAAAGATTTTTAGGAATTATGAAGGCATAGAAAAGGTGAATCAAATAGAAAATTGCACACAAAATGCCAGCTGAAGCTCATATGTTATTTAGCATATAAATAAAAACAAAGCAGACTAAAATTTTAATTTAAGAGAGAAAAACCAACAGCAGAATTATTCTTACTTTATGAGTTTTACCTCATATTTAGACCATTTTTATATACATAATTTATTTTTCACAAAAAGAAACCAGAAAATTCAAAATTAAAATATTCTTTAAAATTACTAAATTTGAGGCTGGGGATTTAGCTCAGTGGTTTCACTCCCTGCTGCGCAAGCGCAGGGACCTGAGTTCAATCCCCGGTACCAAAAGAAAAAAAAAAAAAGATTACTAAATTTAGTTCTTATTATATTTATTTTATTTTATATTAAATCCAATGAATCACTGATATTTCTTATGGATTAAAATGTGAAGACTAAATTATGTCATTGTTTAATATAAACTATTCACTATAGTTGTAAAACTTTTGTTACATCCTTATACTTATTAATATTTTTCTTTTTTTGAGTAATCATCACTGGATATATGAATCATCTCCCAATTTGTTCCTATTAATATTGTTTCTTTCATGTCAAATTAAGTTTATGTGTCCCCCAATTTTCCAAGAAAAGGCAAGAAAATTTTCTCAGCAGGGTCAAAAATTAGCTATTCTGTGCTATGTGCCAAAAGTTGTGGTGAGTATTTGACAGAGAACAGCTCATATGTGGCTATCCCAGAAGGTTGGTAAAAACATCTCAAACCTCTTATCACTTAAAGACAGCAAACACTGATTTTTTTTTTTAACTAAAGCACAATGATACATCATGAATTGGGTCATTCTCTTCCCAAACATATTTTTATAATTTGAATGCAGAGAAGGCAGTGAAGCTAAGACATATGCCTCAATATATCCTAAGAACAGATCAGTTAGCCATGTCATAATACATTAGTAAAATACAAAGAACACACCTCCAATTAAGGAGAAAAGATGTATTTGAATATCAGCAATGCTACTCATGTCAGAAATAAAAGAAGGCCAGAAGAATGAAGAGAAGAAATGTCTAGTTTAGACAACATAGTTATAATGAATCATTCTACACAGTTTTTCTCTCACATCAAATATGATGTGATGAAAATCAAACTTTTTTCCTCTTTGTGGTATGAAAATATGTTTTTAAGGTATTTGAAAGAATTAGGAGCCAGTGATATTAGTATCTAATGGTTAAAGTATGTTTTAAAATATAGGACTAATATATATTTTAATTACAAAATTTTCACTTGTTGCTATATAAAATAATTTTTCCATTAATTTTGCTCTAGACATTAAGATATCTTTCCTAAAAGATAGATATGTATAAATAAAATTATGTAATAACATAATTGAGATGATAAAATAGTGAACCCTTCCAGCACATAACAAAGAGTATTATTGCATTTATACCTCTAAAATATACATTTTACACATTTAGAATTTTGTTTCCCTTACAAATAATTCCTTCATATCAACCTTTTCCCCCCACCTTACCTATTTTAACCTTAGTATTCTTTTATCAGAAAAGTAAGAGATCTGAATGCTAACACAGGATAGATTTAAGAGATATTTTAATGTCTATACAAAAATATGAAATCATTTTATTTAAATCCTAATTGAAACTTTCTATTTAATAGTCATTTCTAATATCATCATAATGTTAAATTAAATGGAGACTGTCTAACTTTATTAACATCAGCATAATTACTGAAATGATAAACTTTCAGAGGTTATCTAACTCTTGTTCATGATCAATTTTTATTGATTGACCAGGAAATGGAGCAATTTGAGGCTTTCCTCTACTTATTTAAAGCCATCTTTACTTATCTCATTAGATATTTATAATGCTTAATTTTAAAGATGATAACTATATCTTCATAAATGTACTCTACAAGATTAAGGTGTTTATAAAGAAAACAATTGCAATTTCTTTAAAAGATTATATAATAGAAAATGGGAAATATAGTGATTCCTTTTAAAAACCTACATTCAAATAGAGGATCATCTGTGAATAATTTCAGTAATAAGAAAAAATAACTACCTAGAATAACTTATTTGCTTAAATTCAGAACTCCATAATCTATGACATTTTCTTGGGTGGGATTGAATTTGTTTATATAAAATGAATATATTTTTATGCAAAATGTAATTTTTAAGCTTTTATTCAAGAAGTTCACAGTTCCTGTAGTTCCAAGTGTGGTTATATAGTTATATTTTTTATTAGGAATTATTAAAGTCATTTTAAAGAAGTGATATTCAATGAATTCTTGTGCAGCTGAATTTCATTGGAATAAAATTTTATGACTAACACAAAATTCAAACACTACAGAAAAAAATAGAGATGTTCTCTTTTTAAGTGAGGGAAGCATGGACCAAATGCCTCTGGTGGCCCCTAAAGGATCTCAAGTTGACCCAAAGGACTCCTTGAAATTAAGGTTTATAAATTGTTTAAATGAAATTGCATATGAAAATATAAGTAAAAGCATTTCATCTCAATGTAAACTATTATAAACTATATGTTATAGAATTGTTAAAATATATCCACTTCTAAACAAGTGAGAACACCATAAAACTCATATATATTGCCTGTTTTTATTTTACTTTTGTTCAATACATTCAGATTTTGCATTTTAAGTAGTCATGTTAAGTTTTGTACTTTAGTTAAGTATTTGAAGATTAATTTTATACCTATTGTTTCAATCGTATTGTTCTTTACCCATATGACTGTAATTAACTGTTTTTGTAAATTGTCGGAAAGAGAAGGCAGTGTGGCTGAAAATCCAACTTCTGTTACTATGAAATGAGTTTTTGTTTTATGACAGTTTTTATTTAATATGATTTCAGCTAATGAAGTATGCATAAAATTATAGGTTTGAGAAGGACTTTGAAAATGCAATTAGTCCATCTCCATTACCAAATACTTTAAGACACTTTGTCATAACGTTTTTCTGTGTAATACATTTGAAATCTTTTAAAGCCGTAAGACAATTTTCTTTCCTCAGAGATCTGCTGCTTTAGAGTATGTTTTTCTTCTTCTGTTAAAAAGGGTTTAAGATATGGTCTGGGGATTTAGTTCAGTGGTTCTGCCAACTGCCTCGCAAGAACAAAGTCCTGAGTTTGATCCCCAGTACCAAGAAAAGGAGTGGGGTGGATTTAAGATAATAATTTGTACCTACAAAATATTATTTTCTCCTTTATCTTTGAACTTACCATTTTCTTTCCTTATTAATGATGGAAATGTGCATTCAAAATGTGGCCTTTCATCTGGAATTTTTTTCTTCTTGCATGCTCGTTCCAATGATGTCATTTCCAAGTCATTTTTGACTATATAAATAATTCTATGATTTTTTTATTTGTGAGACTCTTCTGCAAGGATGTATGCTGGCTTTGACCTGGAATAGAAGTTGGTTCCAATTTCTATATATTCTTTTCAGATAATGAGTTGTTAAATGTAACCACAGGAAAAGTTTAGTGTCCTGAAATTGACCCAGAAGAACAATCTGTTCTGTAGGCTACAGTGTTCAGGGAAACCAGAGTGCAGTCTAATGATTTGTAGTTAATCTGTAATTATTAATACCAGTAGCTCACATTCCAAGGTAAAACCTGACACAGGAAAAACTGAGATTTTATCAATAGAGTTCATGCCAATATTATGGTGAAATTAAAATCCAGAAATGCAGCACTTTTATTTAAGAGGCTCCAAAGCAAACCAAAAATCCATAATTTCTCATATACAAAGGACATATTTCTATTTTTCTTATAATTACTAAAAGTAGAGCTTCTAACATACACTTATATGAATTATCTACAATTCTGATTCCAATGTTTTTGCTACCAGATGCTCATAATTCATCAATCCCTACGGTCTGGCCAACATTTTTTTTTATTTGTCACTTTGACAATGTATACTTCAATTTGTGTTTCAATTTAAAATTTCAATTTAAGTATTAAAATATTTTCTAGTTCATATCATAGTAAAATTGGGGAAAGTAGGCTGTATAATTTTTTAGGCAAGTTACTTTTAACCTGTTTTATGATTAACAGAAAAAGTATAATGAATACCTATTTGATGTTAATCTTGTAGAACAAAATTTTAGAAACTGGATCATAATGTCTCTGTCTTTAACTTTATTTTCTTGATTGACTCATTTTATGAGTCAAAGATTTCTTCAGACTTGATGCTTTACTACCTTATTAATTGAACAAGGTAAGAGTTTTGCACTGCTGAAAGATACATACAGTTATACTTTCTGACCAGTGAAAAAGGATAAAGTTGGAATTATATTTCTACAGGTTGACTGATTCATAATAGCTGAAGACAAGATGACAAAGAAATGAGAACCTTTCAAGTGAAGCTGTTCTCTAAAGAAAGAAAGAAAGAAAGAACAAATCTCTACAAAGGAATTGTGAAAGAAAAGAAAAATTAAAGGAGAAAATTCAAAAGTATTAACTTTTGAATAGCAGAACACCCACAGCAACACATTCCTTTATGAGAATTTTTTCAAGTCTCCACTAATCCTGTAAAACACTCAAGAGTATAAACACGCCATATTATATACAGTATAATAATAAAACACTCAATATTATATACAGTATATTTCTTCTCCTTGGTTATCTAGTGGAAGGATATGGGACTTCCCATACATAATTCTTATCTGACCTAAATAAAGATATTATTTCAGCTGAACTTGTATGATGTCTAAAAACTTTGGCAAGAGAGGAGAGGAAATCATTAGAGACAATGAACAATACTATGAACCACTGATATAAAGAACTGTTTTACCACTGCTCAGTTTTTGTGGAACTATGTATTTCTAAGAGGTCTTGTACAAATATGAAATTCTTGTTAAAAAGGAATTCAAGATAAATGCATGCCTAGGAACACGTACTTGGGTCCACTTGTGCCTGGACCAAATGAACACATCTAATCAACTTTGGATAGCATCAGTTGTGAATAAGAGTACATTTCATATTTCAATAATCAGAGTCATATAATACCCATATCTTGGTAAAAAAAAATAGAAATTAAGTTGAATTATCAAGTCAACAGGCTGATGCTACTTCAAAGCTGAGGGAAAAAGCCATCTATCTGAGAATTGGAGCTGAATTATGAGAAAATATAGTGAAGCATAAGTGATAGTAAATCTAAGTCTGCTGTTCTTTGAGCTGTTCTGTGTGAAATCAAGTAAATTCAACTACTCTAACATAAACCTCAATAGTTCTTAGCAATTATTGTTAGAGAACTTTAAGTATAAAGATATTGAAAATGTATATGTTCATGTTTTTACTTTTAATAATGTTTGTGTTTTCTCTGAGAAGACCATCTTAATATTTAACTATATTTCAAAATCATGTTGATTTTCCACTGAATCAATGTTTTAAGACTTTTTAAATATTCAGATTTGAAATTTCCATAATTATAAATATGAGATCTATGTAAACATTTAAAAATAGTTCATGGATTACTATATAATTTCTTTATCTAGACATTATTTAACTTTGGAGAAATTTAGAAAAATGTACCAATTTCAGATAGTAAAGGCTACAGAAATTGGATTCAGGAAGATAAAGCTCTTAATTTTCACATATTTTAACAGTATTGTGGAATAATAAACTGAATGCTTGTCCTCTAGCTGATATAAGTGGACTGTTTGTTTCTTTTCCTTTTTTTAACCTTTCACTTAAGGTGACCTGAGGAAAAATTCATTGATGGTAAAATATTAGTGAAGAATTTGGCTTTTGTAATAAACAACAATCCCAGGAACACATCCACACCCACTAAAACTAGTTAAATCCTTTGTACTTCTTGAATGGAATATGGCCTCTGCCATGACCCATTCTAAAGGCGAGGCCCTGTGTGTTGTAGGCTCCTGAGAAATTACTGCTGAAATGAATCTGATTAACCAGATATAAAACCAGAAGAAATGTATAACATTGCTGAGGACACAGTGCATTCCTACTGCTCCGGAACACTTGAATATTAAAAATAAAACTGATTAGAATAAAATTAAAATGATAATTTTCAATGCATATGTTAGCTTCTGAATATTACCCTCAAATGATTTACTTTAATCTTTGAAGCAGGCATAGTAGCTGAAACACCTATACACACACATAAACTTTGAATAAATGTAGCTCCTAAATTCAGAAAAAAATAATAAGTGATAATGGTCAATGGATTTTTAATTACGAGACAGAAATTTTTAACTCCTATTATAAGTCATATTTGTTCTGTTTCTTGTCCTATCCTCTTTCTTATTAGCAAAGATATTATCCTATGCAGTTAGAATATTATAGAGACTCAATTTCTCAATCTGGCTTGCTCTCAGGTCAATTCACATGACCTGCTTTTACAAAACCAGAAGATAAATATCTTGGAGACATTTCCTCCTGGAGAGAAGAAAAAGAAAGCCAAGGGAAAATGTACCAGTGTTCTGCCTTTGTTATCAACATGAGATAATTTGTTTTAGTTTCTGCTATCAGCCAATCACAAAGGAATCAGAGTGAAGCCAGCCCAAGACTTGGGCAAATAATCAAGCTGAACCAGTAATACTGAAGTAGCAATACTACATTCATACATTTTATTAGAAAATTCAGATATTCCTTTTCTTGGCATTGATACCAGTTATTTAAAACCTACTGTTTTCTTCTCCACTCTCAATATTTTTATAGCATCATTTAAAAATGCAAGTATATATTCAGTGTTTTATATATCAGGCCTTTACACATATTTGCAGCTGTGTCATGTAACATATCTGTCATAGGCACCTCCCTTGGTTTTCCAGTTAAATCTTTATGCACTCAATAGTTTCATTTATATCTCTAAGGACATTAATATTTTCTTTAAACTGTAATCCTCTGAGTTCTTATTTTTCTGTTTCATTATTTTAAGATTTGCCTGAAATGTGAAGGATTTTCCCCACATTTCTGGGGACAGGAATTTTTATTTCTACTTTTTTTGACATGTGTTCACTATTTAACTGTAGAATCTATAATAGAAAATTTGAAAAATATATGAAAGTAAAAGAAATAACATAATGACTATTTATATAGTACTTTGTCAGTAATGTTTATATAACTTCCTACACATATTTTAGTTTGCTAGATTATTTAATGTAAATCATAGATATCTTACAATATCACCCATAGATAATTTGGAATGAATTAAGCTCATATATTGCATTTTTTTGTTCACATATTTTCAAATATTCACCAAGACAGTCATAATTTGGTTCTGTTATATAAGAAATTATTAGAGGTGATTGAGTCACTAATTTTATATATGAAAGTTTGATTATTATACTTCTTATGAAATCATCTGTTACGGTTGTATATATTGAGAGTTCATTTTATTCTCACACCTTGGTGCATTCATGGATCTGTCAAGCATCATATCACAGTTATAATCTACTATCTGCTTAAACAATTCCCATGATAAATATTTTACCATATCCAAAGCAGTCAATCACACAATTTAAATTTTGAGTCACTAGCCTATTTGTTCTTATATTGAAATGAAATCTTTCCACGCATGTAGTTTTACTCTTCAATGATACATTAGATATACACTACTGATGCTTTGTTAAATATTACCTACTGTCTTATAAATTCATATTTTATTTTAAAGTAATTTTAAGTTTACATAAGATTGAGCAGAATTATAGAGTTCTCATTTATCAGTGTATTCCTCTCCTCCCACATGCACTAGACTGCTATAATTGTTACAATAGATGAACTAGTATAAGTACATTTTTATTAATGCTCATAGTCTATATTTGGGTTCACTCTTTCCGTTGTACATTTTCTGAGTTTTGACAAATTTATAACGGCATCGGTGCAGTACTGTAATATTATTTGAATTGTTATAATACCCTAAAATCCCCACTTTATTGTCTAATTATCTCTTCTTTCCTCCAGTTTATTCAATATTCTGCAATAACTGATTTTTAAATGTTTCTACTTTTGTCTTCAAACACATTGCATAATTCCATATATTGTGTTCCTGATTAGATTAGTTTAATTCACTTAGGTTTGAAGATTATTTCATATTTTTTAATATTGCTTAATATTTCATTTCATTTCTTTTAATAGTATTCTATTAAATGAATTCATCACCGTTGATCAATTTATATACTAAGGAAGATTTTATTTTCCTCAAATTTGATAATAATTATGAATAAAACAGCTATGATCATGTGTTTGAAGGTTTCCAGTGAATACTGAAAGTTAATTGCTGGATCATATGGTAAGAGTATGTTGAGCTTTGCATGACGTCTCCAAAGCAGTACTATGGGGCGGGGATGTAGCTCAATGTTGGCATGCCTGTCTGACAAGTGCGCGGTTCTGAGTTTAATTCCCAGTACCAGGGTGGAGGGGGACAACAGACAACAAAAAACAGTGGTACCATTTTGTATTTCCACCAGGGAATAATGAGTATGTCTTCTATTTATCAAGGGTTAGAGTGCTGGACGATAGCCATTTTAGAAGATGTATAGTGGTATATCGTTGTTTTAGTTTGCATTTTGTTGATGGCATATGATGTAGAACATCTTCTCATGTTCTTTATCTGTATTTTCTTTGAGAAAGAGTATATTTAGATCATCTTATAATTTTCTAAATTGAATTATTGGCATTTTTGTTTTTGCTGTATAGTTTTAAAAGTTCTTTGTATATTTTGGATACTGTTCCATTATCTACATCATAGAAATATTTTTGTTTTGCTCACTTTGTGGTTTGTCTTTTAATCCACTTAAACTTTTTTCACAAAGGAATTTTTTTTCCTTATTTTAATGTATCCCAAATTCTCTCATTTATTTTATGGGTAGTGCTTTTTTGTGATTATGTCTAAAAAGTCACTACCAAATTCTACATCACATAACATTTCTTTTATGTTATCTTCTAGAATTTTATAGTTTTTCCTTTTATATTTAAGCCTATGGAATGTTTTGTGGTAACTTTTTGAAAACTGTAAGACTTGTGTCAATCTTCAGTTATTTGCATTTATAAGTCCACTTGCTCAAGAACTGTTAAAAAGGACTATTATTTCTCCATTAAAATGCATTTCTCTCTGTCAAGATTATTTTCATGTGGGCATATTTCCAGGCTCTCCATTGTATTTCCTTGAAGTATTTGGATATGATTTTATTAAAACTACACTACTTTGATTACTGTTGCTATATGATAAGTCTTAAAGTTGGGCAAAAACAGTCATACATTTTTTTTCTACTTACACTTTTTTGTCCACTGTGGGGCTCTTGCTTTTCAATTGTACATCATTTTTTTTTTACTTTTTAATAAATATTTTTATTTCTTTTTATGGCACAACTTCTATTTTCTAACAAGTATTTTAAGTACTTAAAATTCTTGAATATTTTGATAACATTCACTGAAAACACTTGGAGTAGTCTGATATTTATAGAAATAGGAGATTTATTATATCCTGCTGTACATACATTAATTAGTGTAATATACTATGCACGTTTAAAAAGTTTTTGAAAGCTACATTATACCATTGGCTTATGAATGCATCTGTTATATAAAATTTTTGCTTCACATAGGAACAGTGATGATTATTGTGTATATTGGAGTCTGAATTTTATAAGCTTCTCTCAATATATTATTAGGCGTTGTGACATTTCAACTGTGCTGTCAACTTGATTGGATTAGAAACTGCCAAGAGGATTAGTAAAGCACACTTCTGGGTTTAAATTACAATATGATCATCTGTATGTATATGTGGTCAGCTATAAAATTATAAATAATACATTATACACAATTCATATGTGCTAAGGCCCATGATTATCACGGCTTAAATATCAGCTGTTTATCACAAGTCAGTTCAAGTATAAATATATTTTTCTGTCTTACTAATATTTTATTTTTTATTATAAAATGAAAAATGCATAGCTATGTTTTCTAATGCATTATATTTGTCTATAAGAGTCTTTAATAGTAAATACATTATGTTTACTATAAAAATGTCAGTATCTTACAAAAGGAAGAAAGAAAAGAAAAAAAAAGGGAAAAGAAAGTAAAGGAAAGAAAAATATAACAGAAAAACTATTTTTATATTTTGGTAGAAGGGACAGAAATGAATTGATACCAAATAGTTTATATGCAGTAACACTAAGGGAGATTGGAGTTTGAATCCAAGCAGGCAAATATAATCCATTTCACTGCTCCTGAAAATCAAGAAACAAAGTATTATGTATATATGTCTACTGTCTGCCATATGCTACACTGTTTACACTTGCTTTCAACTATAAGTTAATCTAATGAGAAAAACACAAAAAGGTAAATAATAAAGGCAAGCTAAAGCACTTGGCAACATTTAAACAACATATTATAGGCTCCACATATATCTGCCCTTGTAACAATGAGAGAAGATCAAATAGTAAAAAAGGATTTTGATTTTAATAACTATCTCTATCATACTGCAGGAAAATATTTTGCATGGAAAACAAATAGCTCCATGCTGCCCTAGGGACAACTGTATCTTAAATAGGTAACTGATGCCCTCCTTTGGAATCATGTAGATGTAGATCTGTTAATTCAACTTTATGCATAGTTTGCATATTTCCTGATTAACCTTTAGTAGTTGAGATCCTTTTCATTGTATTTTATTTCTCTCTCTTGATACATCAAGGTTGACTATTAAAATATAGGCAAAATTTGGCTTAAATATGTTAGATTTTATGCTTTAATGCAAGTATTGTTACAGCTGAATTTAAATATCAAATAATGAAGACATATTTTCTATACTTCATAGTTACTTATTTTGCTATTTTGTCTATTCACATAGACTGAAAAATTCATATATACTTTTATGATTCATAATATACTTACTTGTATAATACATTTTCAGCAAATTGTGACACAGTGAAATTAAACTTGTCTTAGTATCACAAAGGCAGGCCTTAAATAGCTTTGAAAAGAAATTTCTACAAGCATTCTAGTTATTGTTATTCCCAATATCATATTAATGTTAAAAATTTAATCATTTTTCAAAGTAACCCATAGACTTAGCTGGTATTTATTTATTTATTTATTTATTTATTTATGTTTTGGTGTGATAGGATCTCACTCTGTAATTCAGGCTGGCCCTGAATTCACTATTTAGTCTTCGGTGGCCTTGAATTCATAGTAATACTCCTGCCTCAGCCTCCCACTTGCTGGTATTATACATGTGTTCAATCATGTCAAGCTGCAGGTAGTTTCTTGACAGTTTTATTTATCCATGAACTTTTAAATTCCGTATACATAACCATACATATGAAGATATACCATATAGTCATACATAATTTAACAATAATGCAATTATGCACATTTTCATGAAGCTAAACCATATTAAAATATATGAGGTCATTGGTAGATACTCCTACAGACTCTCACTTCAATAGCCCAAATATCTTTCTTAACTATTTGAAGTAAGCAATTATATTTAAAATGCAGATGTAAAATAATCATGGTACAAAATAGGAGGAATAATATATAATTTTGGATATATTTTCATTGTGGGAAATTCAGTTATGCGCTATTCTAAACTCGCTGATAGGTACTATAATAAAGTAGGTATATATTTATACAGGTGCATAACTGGTTGTGCTTATATTCTATTTCTATTATTAAACAGTATTTCAAAGTTAGAGAGAAGTAAATAGTTGACATCAATGCTACAAATGCTGAATAAATTATTACATATTAAGAAAATGATATAATAATATTGTTCTCTGGATTTGAACAAATAACAAATATTTGTCATATTAAAGATAAAATTGCATAAAATTTCCAATTTACAATATTTTAATGCAAAGTTTATCTTTTAAGCTATATGTTGGAGGATACTAAAATTTAATTCATAGTACTAAATCAATCATAAACATTTTCAGTATGGGTGAAAAATCAAAGATAATCAAAGATTTAAAACAACTGGAGTTGATTAGTTTCATTAATTCATTTTCAGTAACTTGAAGGTAGATAAAAACTACAGAAACTTTTTATCTGTTAATTGGTAGTTGGACCAGATAATAGCAACTTACTTAAAAATTTATAGGAATAATCTTTAGAAATATATTGATTCTTAACTATTTCTCAATATAAATGGTTTATATTAATATTACAGCTGGCATTTACATGGCACTCGATTTTTTTACATTTATGATGTCATAGAATGTATTATAAACTTCTATGTAAATTGATGTTATATAAGAAATGGTCTTGTAATTAGACTTTTTTTATATTTTCAGACTGGTTCATCATATCTTTTATTTTTTGTTACTTAATCCTTTCTCATTTCAGAAGTGCTTAGCATGTAAAGATGACCAGCTCTTTCCATGAAACCTCCGCTGTCCCTGGCTCTTCTCCAGGGACTCCATGTCTTTCCCTGCCGTGACAATTCAAGTACATTTAAGATGAAGCTGTACCCATTATGCCTACTTGAGATCACATGTTATTACTTCTGATAAGATGGTAGCTAGGTAAATTTATTTGGAATCCTGATGATTCTATCTGCTAAATTTGAACATATGTATATCCATTGCCTCAATAATTCTACTTATAAGTGTACTACATATGTTCATTCCTTTTAAAATTTTTCCTAACCTTTAAAAAATGGATTGCAAGCTCTCTTTTTGGTGGAATTCATTATTATCAGGATTTGAGCACAATATTTATATTAATAACACCAAAATAATGAATACATAATAAAGAAAGAATATGTCTTATTTTATTTTGGCAAACAAGAACAAACTGCAATTGATTTAAAAATTAATTTTATGACTTTGCTCTTATTAATTTCATGGGGGATAGGTTGAAGTTTATCTTCCACTGTGGTTTGACAGATTTTCATATTATCTCATTATTATGATAGTTTGGAACTGAAATGCACCCAAAGGCATGAGATAAAGGCTGGTAGACAGTCTGTGCTGTTAACAGGAGACAGGGCAATTTTCAGAACATGGGGACCTAGTAGAAGCAAGATAGGTCATTGGTGGTATGCTCTTTAATGGGGTAGCGGTCTTGGCCCCTCTTGTCTCTTGTTTTGCATCCCAGCACCATGAGAAACCAGGCCTCTTCCACCATGAGCTTCTGCCATGGTAGTAGTTTAGTTTAGTTACTATGAATAGACAGAGCAGCCTAACAAAAGGGTTGGGTAAAACGACTCATGCAACCAGCAGTGCAATCAAGCAGCTGATTAAGCCTAGAAATGTAAAAGAATACACAAGAATGGAGGATAAAAGTTTGAGATGAGAATTAAGAGATAAGAACTCTTTCCTCCAGGAAGAAGACTGTTATTCAAGGCACACAAAGTTAATGAACAGCTCTAACAGCTACTACTACCTTTGGAGCCAGGATTTCAACCTAATCTGGAGAAACAGACATGCAAGAGAACCATTTTTGTTTTGAACTTTTTGCCCCACTTCATGTTCCCCAAATATCTTTTCTGAAAATTTTATTTATGTAGCTATATCAATTTCTATTAAAATATACTCAGTTAAAGTTTTAACTAAAATATCATCAAATTTGAAGACTAATTGGAAGAAAATGATATCTTGAAATTGAAAATTTGCCTCAGTCTTCTACTTCTGAGCTGGAATAAGAATTAGTCTCTATCGAGGGCACTTGAGAGAAGATGGAGTGGGCACTGAGACCTATGGCCAAGCTCAGAGCAGCCTGTTCTTATGTTACTGCCAGAGGGATATTGACAGGTCTGACAAGAACAAGCACATGGACAAAGACAGAAGGCAGCAGTGTCTGCCGCATCGGTAAAGATTCTGGCTTATTATTTGTCTGCCAGTTGTTAAATTATTTTCTTTCAATTCTAAACACAGTGATCTATACCTTAATGTTGATGCCAGGGATGAGACTTTGCAAACTATACTTTTCTTTGTCAGCTACCTTCTTGTTAAATTATGCTTAATAGGGTACAATAGAGACTGAGTGCAAGGCAAGAGAAGAGATGCGGATCTGCTTCTCCCTATTTTCATGTTCTTCTGATTGGTGGATCAGTGGCTCTGCAGCAGCATTTGTTAGTCCGGCAGTATGAGTTACTCTTAATCTCTAGCTTCTCTTTGTACTTTCAATACCAGCCTCATCACATCTCTTCAGAAGCCTGGACAGCTTCCTCTTGCTCAAAAGTACAAACTCCAGATCCACAGAACAACTTTCTTGCTGTTGTGGGCCAGCAACATCCTGGACAAATGTAGGCATATGTAAATGATATCAGGTTTAGTCTTTGACATTTTTCATCAAGTCTCAGTTTATTATTTATAATAGATCTATATCTAAGTCTATGCCTAACCTATATCTCTACATCTACATATCAACATTCATATCTATATATCTATATCTGCCTTTATCTATCTCTATCTATACTGTTCTGGCTACAGACACAAACTACTTTAGATTGGGAAGCATCTAAAAAAACAAACACATTTATTTCTCAGTGATGAAACCTGTGAACTCTAAGATCAGGTCAACTGCAAATTTGATGCTTGGTGTACCCTGCATTCTCCATAGATGGATTCTTCTCACTGTAAGCTCACATGACAACATGGCCGAAGGAAGGAGTGAGTTCCCTGGGAACGTTTTTGTAGGGATGTGACAGGAAGGGTCCTTCCTAATGACTTAATCTCTAGCAAATACCTTCACTTCCTAATGTCATCACCTTAGGGGTAGGATTTCAACATATACATACATTTTGGGGAGAAGAAATATTCAGTAAATATACACATATATATGTTTACAAATAGTATTTTTATACTTATAAATATCTCTGTGATATATATTTGAGTATCTTTTGCACAATTTGGATTCTATAATGTTTAAGCTAAGGTCAAGAGTAGAGTAAGTATTTTTACTTTTGATTTGTATTTGTACTATTTTGCACACTTAGAATTGTGAACCACAGATGCCTGTAATGTTTTCAGAAACTGTCATGGTATAGGGCAAATAGCATTTCAAAAATGAGGACATGGAACCAATACAGATTCCTTTAAACATTATATCCCAAAACTTGTAAGAACATTTTTAAAGGTAACACAGATGATCCAGAAAGTGATCAGAAAAAAAGGTAAATATGTGGGTAAAATCCATATATGAACTTTCAGTTTTGGAAACTATAATGTTACATAACTCAGTCTCAAGGAATATGCCATTATGTATATTTTATTATGTATGATCATGTGGGTTTTATAATTAAAATAGTTACAATGATTTATAATTTGTAGTCTTTTTCATTGTAAGAAATAATACATTAAGTACAATTAAATTCTTGAAGGAATATAATTATGTTTTGAATATAATTTATATGCATCCTTATAGGAAAATTAAGTCAGTTAGCATCAAACTGAAGGTAACTTTAAGAAAGAATATTTTCCATAGAATTAAAATGTAGAATTCTTGTCTATTTGAAATACATATGAAATATGCTCTATATATGTATGTTTTAAATATACATGAAAATAATGCTTTATTTTATACAAATTAAATATTTTCCCTTGAAGTTACAAAAGAGATTGGGTTATCATCTAAGGTCCTATCTTGATGCATGAAGGAGGGAAAGAAAATAAGAAAATAATTTTAAAAGAGAAGCAGTTGTTTAAGGTGAAAATAAAATTTTATATCAGGGCAAAGAATATAATTCACTCAGGAGAGTGAAATACCAATCATTTCTCCTAGAATAGTGGGCAATAAATTCAGAAAGAAGTAAATCACTGATCAGGTGATGTGCTAGCTGCTCAATGGTTTTTCCCTGTCTAGTTACTATCTTCAGAAGACACACGGCTGTGGCAGAGATAAATATGGATTCATACACACAGCCACTGATCAAACTTCAGAGTCTATTGAACATCATAATTCAATAACACAATCCTGTCACAATTACATCCACAAAAGGCACAGGGATTGTTGTTAAGGCCATCAAGCAATGAAGAGATTGTAAGGAAAAAAATAGAAATTTCCAAACACACACACACACAGACACACACACACACACAGACACACACACACACACACACATACAAACACATACAGCCTAACATCAAAAGCCTTTGAATAGAACTAGGCAACAATTCCCTCATTAATGGGCTGTTTAATGAAAGAGATGCTTGGGCATGACCTTTTTCAATCTATATATCTTGAACACTAGTCATTTAGCTGCCCCACAGAAGTGTTTCCAGGGAAAAACACCTTCAGAATGAAAAATACCCTCTATAAGAGAACTAGATTGTTGTTTTTGCATTTTGGAGAGCTTATAATACTTCATAGAAAATCATATTTTAAATGAATGCTGAAAATGTGCTGCTATTTAAACTTAAATGAAAATAACACGCATGTTGGATGCTCAAAGCTTCAATTAGGAGAAGAAGAAAGCAAAAATACACAATGGAATCTTATCATTGTAGGTTTGTTTGTATTTTGGTAGAAAATATGATTATTTTTTAACTTCCTAAAATCATATAGATATGTGTTGATAGACAAAATAATAGACCATAATCAAAAATATTTAATATTTTAAGAATGACAAGGACTTGAGCAGTAAAACTTTTTCCTAACACTGAAAGTATTTTTACATGTACAGATAATTTCCAAACTCAATCATCATTTATCTGTCTTGTTTTTATTGCAAAGGTCTTCTCACTACTCCTCTACATTACATTCTAGGCACAAGACAGAAGCCTGAGGACAATAAAAAATATATCATCAGGGGAAACTTCTACTCTACTTTAAAGTTTAATTATTTTAATGATTTTACATCAGAGAAAAATACTTTTGTAATAAGCTAGCTGAAGACTTGGACATTTTGTAAAGAAATACAATTTTTATGGATGCTAGAGATATCACATATGAATGTATAGAATAAATAAAAAGTGTGACAACCTATTTTCTGGAGGTGTTTTTTGAGTTGAACTATATCCTTTATAAATTGAAGTATTGAGCATCAAGAACCTTAGAGTATGTCTAGTTCTAAATAGGGCCACTTATAGATGTGATTAGTTAAGTTCAAATGAGGTCATTCATGAAACATAATCCAATATGAGTGTCTATGTAAGAAGATAAACATATGGAGAATGCCACATGAACAAAGAAACAAAGATATTGAAGTGATGGCTTTACCAGCCAAGCAATGCCAAACATGGTAGAAAATCTGCCAGGGTCAAGGAAAGACATTGCTGGAATCTCTCCCTGGTCCTTTTAGGCAGAGCATAGGCCTACTGACTCCTTGATCTCAGACTTCTAGCTCCCAGAACTATGACTCAAACACCTCTGAGATTTAAACCACTATGTTTCTGGCATTTTATTCAGCAGCCACAAAGAACTAATACAAGGTGCATTCTAGAGGAGATCACTACCTAGTCAGATGTAGATAGTGAACTTTCTCTTCTGATAACCTTGAGTCTCACACACTTCTACGCTACTCATATGGCATCAAGTGGAAGAAGAAAATTATTTTGTTTTAAAATACAAAGACTAAATTCAATGTTCTATACACCTTAGATTTCCTAAAAAGCAGGATAAATGTAATTGAGTATAAAAACCAAATACAAAGCACAAACAAACACTTATGTAAGATTAAATACATTGATTTATTTAAAGGAAAAATATAGTACAAAAGTGAAACAGTGTACATTAACATCTAGGACATACATTTTTATTAACTAAAAAGATTTCTTTATTTTTAATTTTAAACATGCAATGTTTAATAATAATAAAATAATATAAATGTTATTCATATTCCAAATCCAGTAAGACAGTTCATATTAAAGTCAAGCAACTCTTTCTTGATAAAATTGTATTTTAGATTTTGGCATCTGAACATATATTTAAAAGTAAACTGAATATTAATTCTAAGTAAGTATAAAGCTTATTTTTAAATCCTCATTAATGTGACAGCTGTATTTAAAAGGAAGAGCAAAAACCCAATAAATATTGGCAAAGCTTTACTCTTTTTAATAAATACCTCAGACTATGCACATTACAAAATTAGAGTGATGAACAACAGGAGGTAATGGAAGTATATTGCAGTTTTAAGAGTAGGCAGTATCTTTAATTTGCCGAGGTGTGGAAAATCCTGCAAGGTATATTTAAGGATTTAAATGTATGCCTATGTCAGTATTGACAATTAATGCTGCCATTTCATGTAATTATTAATAGTGTTTATATGTTCTTTTATTACAGAGAACTACATTAGTTAGAGGTTGTTATGCAATTAGAGAGCGACGAGATCCGACATAGAATCAGACCAGAGATGAGGCAAACCAGGTCTTGGGTTGCAGGCTGAGTTAATAGAGTCCAGGCCCCAAGATGGAGACAGGATGGCCAGTCCCTCAAGCTTCCCCAGAGCTAAATAGCTCAAAGCAGTACTGTAACTAGTGACATTTGGTCCAATAAGCCTAAATAATATAACAAACATGTACAAACAACTTAATGAACACGGAGACAGATGTCCAGAACACTCTGGCCCTCACTCCACCCCTTCTGGAAGTGGCTTTGTTCTTCTCCATGCTAATATGTACCTTTGTTATGTACCTAGCTTTTCTATTAGATCAATATTAGCTAAGGAACTGTACTTGTAATCCTATAGGTTGACTGTAGTTTGAACCAAGGTAACCTGTGATGTGATTTTACTGTGTAAAAGTCCCTAGACAAAGAGCCTCACTGGCCGTCCACTTTCAGGACCTCTCCTGCCCCTCAGGGGCTTTCTGCTAATGAAGCTTTTCCTATTCTTACTCTCCTTTGTCCTGGATTCCATTTTAGGAGTCCCGAGTTGGGAACTTGGCACATCTAATAGGCTGGGAGCTACTTCCTTGTAACACTAGCACTTTTCTCAATATGAATAGAATGAAATGTTACCCAAATTGTTATTTTCTTGTTCTGAGATGGGAAGAACACCATAGACATCCTAATAGATATTTATATAAAGCACAAAAATGGTATTATTCACATTTATTGGCTTAAATAATCCAGATTTCAGAAATGTTAAAATGTGAAAAAAAAAATGCACTTTGAATTAAGGAACTGTGGCAACAAGTAAATTTTCTTCTGATGGAGGTGAAATTTTTATTACGACTTAAGAAAAAGTAATTAAGATACAAATATTATCAAGAAAAATTATTTGGAGAAATATTTCTCTCTTCCTGTTTCCTGTCACAACATATATAGTAATTGTGTTTACTTTTTTCTACAACTTGCTACTATTTGGCAATAAATTATGAAAATATGAAGAAATAAACACCATGGCTTTAAGAAGCCACTATGAAGCATTGAGGTGGTATTCTGTTGTATTTGTTTGTTTTTTGGTGCTGGTGACTGAGCCTGATCCCTCAAGCATGGCAGCCAATGGTTCTAACTCTTAGCCCATCAAGTCCTACTCTGAGTGTGGAGAACAATTTGAAATAAGATGGAATTGTATAACCCTAAGTGTGCTGTAACTCTAAACTGTGCCGTGACTTTAAGAGTGCTGTGAATGATATGTAACCATAAGATATAGAAGTAGAACCTTAAGCGGTATGGAATTGATAAGGATGTACCCGAACTGGACAGGGCATGGCCCAAAATGGACAGTGTGATAAGTCTGAACCAGTACCACAAACGCCCAGTTAGAGTAGTATAAAAGGAGCTGAAGACCTCAAGTAAGTCGACGATCCGTCCCACCGACCAGTCTACTAGTCAGTCTGTTGATCTGACTACCGACCAGGACACCTGCACCTGATCCCGCTGGAAGGAGCATCGCCGCTGACCAGACGAGACCAGAGGACGAGGACAGCGGAGAGACAGACAGCCTAGCACCGACTCGATGCCCTTCGTCTACGGATCGGACCCTCTGACTCAACGGGAGGAAACGTCGCGCTCCCATAAGGACTTGCGCAGTACAGGTACAGGGACGTGGTAATTGTCAGGCTTAACATTGTCTTATTTAATATCGTGTGATAATTGCATAGAAGTGAATTATAATAATATAAGTGTGTGAACTGCCATCCGAGTCTGAGTCCTCTTTACCCGCAGTACTTGCTCGCTACACTGAGCTTTAACAGATATGAAGAAAAGTGCCACTGTGCTTCATTTGGGATGCTGGATCCCTTTCATCATGCAAAGTGGGGAACCTTTAATTTCACCTTGTTTCATCCAGGTTTTACAATCTGAGTTCTTTTCTTTTGTAACTCAGGGCAGATATAAAGAATCCAAAGTCCCTCTGAAAAGCTCAAAATTGAACCATTTTTATTACTAGTTTTCATTCTAATCTTATCAACTTTTTCTCATTCAAACACACCTTTATCCATCTTTTTTGGAAGAGAAGCTAACATTTGTAGCATAAATGTATGCTTATATATTTACAGGGCATCATTCAATCTCAGTTAATTCTATAATTATTTCTATATTAGGGCTACTCTTGATACTATGCATTTTATGAATATTGGCAAATGTATTTAATGCATATATCTGCCACTACAGTATCATAAAACAATATTTGTACTTATCTAAAATGTATAAACAATATTTGTTCTTCTCTACTATTTAACCTGTGATAAACAATATTAGTTCCTGTGGTAAACAATCTTTTTATCCCGGTTTCACCTTTTCTCAAATATCATATGGTTGGAATCATATAATACCCTTTTTAGATTGGCTTCATTCACTACTAATACATATTTAAGTTTTATATGTATTTTCCATGGCTTTATAGCAGATGAATTTTTAGCACTGAATAATATTCCATTACTGGTCTATTGTGTGAGGTGAACATGATAACCACTACACTACGGAAACCACCGCCATTACTGGTCCATTGTAAAACAGTTTTAATATCCATTCACTTAATGAAGGACATCTTGGTTGTTTTCACATTTGGCAACTATAGATAAATCTGTTCTCAATAGCAACATGCAGGTTATTGGATGAGAATACATTTTTCAAGTTCTTTGCATAAATACCAAGAAAGGTAATTACTGGATTATATAGTAAGATTATATTTAATTTTGTAAGAAAGTGCCAAATTGTCTTCCAAATGGGCTATGACATTTTATATTCCCACAAGCAAATGAGTGTTCCTCCTCCTCCTCCTCCAAATGCTCACTACCAGTTAGTCTTGTCAGTGTCTTGGATTTTAGCCATTCTTATAAGTATGCAGTTGTATGTCAGTTTTGTTTTAACATGCATTTCCTCTATAGCATTAAACATGGGACATCTTTTCATATACTGACTTGTCATGTGCATATCTTCTTTGGTGAGGAGTATTCTTTAATGAAGAACTATGGTTGGATTCATTTAATTTAATTCATACTGTAATTTGTTAAAGGATATTGGGTATTTTATAGAATTTCTAGAAGGCACAAAAGCTTACCCTTGCAGAACAGACAGAAGATGTTCTCTGTCTGTGTCCCTATTGACGTTTTTTTCCATTTAAGTTTATTGGTACATTTTAGGTATACAATACAATTACATTCATCATTGGGAACTTGTACCTTTACATGATGTATCTTGGTTCTTCTTTTATCCCCATTCCCCTGCCCTCCGTTCCACCCCTCAACTCCTCCTTATTTACAGAGACTTTGTTTCCATTCTTTCCTTTTCTCATATTTTTTTCCTTTCCCTTCTTTCCTTTCTCCTACCCCTCCCAATTCCCCTACTCATTTAGACCTTTTCTTCCTATTTTACATTATCAATTATTCATTCTGATCTTTATTTACACTTTCAGTGTCTCACACCAGAGAAACTTTGGTATTTACATGTGTGTCCTATTTATTTCACTTAAGAGGATGGCCTCAATGTGCATCCATTTAGCTACGAATGTCTCTAGTGTTTCATTCTTTATGGCTGAGTAGTACTGCATTTTAGTAAAGCAAACAAACAAACAAACAAAAAAACCCACATCTTCCTTACAGTCTCCAGTTGATGGGCACTTGGGCTATTTCTAAACTTTAGCTATTATAAACTGTGCTGTTATAAACATGGGTGGACATATATCGCTGTGATATTATTCTTTTAATTTTTGGGGGAAGATACCCAGCAAAGGAATAGCTGGATCAAATGGGACTTCTAATCCTAGTTCTTTGAGGTATCTCCATATTGAATTCCACAGTGGTTGCACCAGTCTGCACTCCCACCAACAATGGAGAAGGATTCCTTTCTCCCCACAACCCTGCCAGGATTTGTTATTGGTTGATTTCTTGATAGCAGCCATTCTTTCTGGGGTAAGGTGGAATCTCAGTTTTGTTTTCATCTGCATCTCTTGAATGACCAGTGATGTTGAACATTTTTTCATATGTTTATTTGCTGCTTTTACTTCTTTGGCTGAGAAATGTCTATTCATTTCAGATGCCCGTTTTTGATTTGGGTTTTTATATTTTGGGGGTCTGATTTTTTAAAGTTCTTTATATATTCTAGATAGTAGTCATTTGTCTAAAGAGTGCTCTGGATCCTGTGCTTCTCTCTCTTCTAGTCCACACTCTCCACTTTACACTATGCATGGAGTTGATTACAAATAGCAATGGATTTGCAACTTACTTTTTGCTGAACTCCATTGATTGATTGATTTTTTGAGACATGGTTTAACTGTGTAGTTCAGGCTGGCCTGGAACTCAAGGCAATCCTCCAGTCTCAGCCTCCTGAGTGCTGGGATTACAGATGTGTGCCACCATGCATGGCTCTGAACTGGAATGTTTTAGTGGGTAACTTTAAATGAGAGCACATAGATTTTATGGCTTCAATTTAGATTTAAATGTGTTTACAATAGTTAATTCTGCCTTCTACCTTGAGAAGTAAGAATGTAAAGTAGTGGCACTTATTCACATATGATCATGGAATATTAAAAAAATAGGATTCCACAAATATGAGCTATGCATCTCTGTCTTTTTTCCATTGACTCTCCTTTTTAGTTGTTGATTCCATACTGTTTATGTATCTTCTTTTTCAAATGTTCTTCATATTTCATCTGGCTTCTGACTTTACTGCTATAGATATATCTGATGCCTCAACTTTTAGCCTTTGTTATAAATGTTTTGCAAAAGGCCATGCAATGGTTATATGAGCTGTCACTCATGTTTGTATAGGTTTCCCCAGTGACTTTGAAGGAAAAATTGATAGAAAATCACCTAAAAGAAAACATTATCCTGAAAGTAGTAAGGAAATTATCCAACTGTATTTTATGCTATAAGATTACAGAATATGATGTCTGAAATATTCTGACTCTAAAGTAAATAATAGCATACAATTATATCAATAAAAATGAATATAAACTATATAAAACAAGCTTGTTTGCTTCTGTAAAACATTCTTCTGTAGAGTGTAATGAATAGCTTATATCTGATAGTCTTTTAGCTAGTATAACTTGATCATCTGTATTTCGCCCTTCTTGGACATATGGCTTTAACATCACTGAACACTAATCAACACAACCAATACATATGTCTAATAAAGCATTTCTCCCTCATAGTTTCAGTATCTGCAACCAACTACCATCTAAAAATATGAAATGGAAAATTTCAGAAATAAATTTCATAAATTCATAATTCACGTTGCATGCTATATTGGTCAGCTTCATGTTGCTAGGACAAAATACCTGATAGAAACAACTTAGAAGAGGAAGTGGTTCATTTCACTCACAGTTTCAGCTGTCTCAGTACATGCTCTCCTTCATCCAAACTAGGAATATCTGGCCCAGTGCTGTGGTGGAACAAAGCTGCTTACTTCATGGCAACTACAAAAGAAGGCTGTAGTGAGAGATATACCCAGCAAAGGCATGCCTCCAGGACCTACCTCATCCAACTAGACCCACCCCCTAACACTGCACATTCAATTATGTGAATTAATCCTCCAATGAGTTGAGAATAGCATTCCTTGTTCCAATTACCTCCCCAGAAGTCTCTTAATACAGTCAATTTGACAGTTAAGAGGAACTGCCTTTCTGAATGCCATTCAGAATATCATAATCAAATATTGCACCATCCTGCTCCTTCCTACTTAAGATGTATCATATCTTTGCCCCAATCCACATTTTATGCACTACTTCTCTGTCAGTCACTTAGTAGATATCTCAGTTATCAGATCATCTGGGTACTATTCAGCACTTATGCTCAAGTATCCTTATTTAATTAACAATGGTTTCAAAATTCAAGAATAATGATTTAAGGAGGCACCAGGGTATAAAATAAGGAAGGACAGGTTAATTCTCATATTAGGTGGCAATAATACAGAAGATATAGGTAACAACAGCATATGTAAGATTTGTCTCAATCTGTGGTTTCAAGGATCTACTGAAAGTCATGCACATAAGTGAGGCTCACTGTATGTTCCAAATTTCCTTGTAGAATACTGTGGGCATTTTTTGTTTTGTTTTGTGGTTGTACTCTAATGGTCTCTAAGGTTAGTATGCCATTATGTTGCTAACTTCAAATGATTTCTTAGCAGTTCTGCAATAGAAAGAAATCATTTTAAAGAATAAAAGTACCATAACATCTTAAAATATTACGTCTATAACGTTATGTAACTTTTTATACAACTAACTTGTAACTCAAAGTAGGCATGGATGAAATAGCTATCAAAATACTTCATGCTTCCAGTACTTGTTGATCATTTGACTTTAGCATAATAATGTACAAACACTTTTACTGATTTTAGAAAGAACTAATTCTTCATGATCTGTTGTCCATAAATTTAACCATATTAGAAAGCATTAATCTCAGAAATTAAATTAAACTCATTTATGTTTAGATTTGTACAGTTTACAATAGGCTGTTCTAAAAAAAAAAAAATATATATATATATATATATATATATTTCAGATTCATTTTTCCCTGCCCAATACTTGGTTTTGTATTGGGATGTAGTAACTCGAAATCATGTAGTTACTAAGGACTTTACCCTTTCTGTGTGCTTCTTTATTGATTTCTGGCATTAAAGTAACTTAAAACATTTAAGAGACTGGTACTTCAGATAATCCTATAAAGGCTTTATATATTTTAAATTTTAGTGAATTTTGTCCTATAAAATGATCACTGAACATACAGTTTAATGATTTTAATAGGGACTCATCAAATAATGAAATGTTTTCCTTACAATATTTATTAAAATCATAAAACATGATTTAAATTTGAGGACTGGAGACCAGGGAGTAGTAATTTATTGGATATGAAAAGAAGCACTAATAGTCACTGCTTCAGCTACATGTTCTGTATCTTAAAATATATTTGAGTACACTCTCATTAACACTCACTAATACTTCCATCACACCCACATACACAAACAGACCCATACACAACACTCACATCAGATAGCAACTATGTTTAAAATAAAATTAATTTGTCACAATTAAGCATAGTTAAATCATTGTTAGAAGGAGACTGCTACTTGATAAGGTTTTCTGGGTGCTGATACTTCCAAATACCAGATATATGTTTGTCCATGGATAAGTGACATAACATGAGCATATATATGTCTATGGTCTAGTATTTTCATGAAATTCTGCAAACTTTGGCTCACTTGGCATGTATAATAGTGTTCAATTTAAAAGTGAAATGTGCATTTTTGATTCAATATTTCAAAAGTTTATGATACATATTAGCAGACTTATGAAATTAATAGTGCAATTTCTGCCAATTCAATGCTCATATATAATGATTACTCTTTGTAGGTAAGGTACAATTCATATAAGTACTTATGATATTTTGCATATTGGCCAAGTTTATTCCTTTGGCAAACTTAGAAGCATAAACATAATGATACAACAGACAAGAATTCTATTTTAGGATCTATTATACAGGGAAATACTTAACAAAGAAAAAAGTTTAAATTTTGAAATAATTTTTAAAGAACACTATATGTAAATCAGAGCACAGCAGGTGCTATATTTTTAATAGCAACAAAAATTGTACTATTAGGGAAGTAACCTATAAGTTCTATTACTCATAGCAATTCACGCCACTATGAGTAAATTTTCATCATTTAACATACTGATTTAGTAAAACACATTTTTTTGTATTTTGTTCACTCATTACATCACAACAAAATACATCAAATCACTTATCACTATCTTAAATATTGTGCACTTTCAAAAAACTATATCTGCATACTGTTAATGATTAGCCTATTCTATTTCTATTTGGTTCTTTAAGGTGAATTCTATTTTGTATTTATCCTGATGTACTGGGGCAATTGAGTGCATTCTGTCCTATCAATCATGGTACTGCAAGTAGTCATTTTCTTATTTCAATTGTTTCTGGAAATTATTTTTCATAAAAACTCAGAGATACATGTTTCACAAGAAAGTGATGGGAAAATGAGTTTAATAAACCTGTCAGGTAACCCCAGGAGATCTGGTCTCCTGAAAGCAAGCAAGAATTTCAGGAGCAGTGGAAGCAGCCATTGGCTGTCTTACTTGATTGTCATTTTATTTCTCTCTGTCAGTAAATGACTATCACTAGTTAACATTCTCTGTTTCATTACTCAATTTCTTATTGCCTAGTCTTTCCTTCCAGCACTTGGATAACAGAGAAAGCAACGTTGGAACAGCCAGCATTGTTCTTGGTCTAAATATTGTATTGAACAGTGGCTGTTAAGGTATTTTGAAGAAGCACGATTTGTAATAAATCATGGCATCTACCCATGACAGTTTCAAATGAACACATTTATTGGGCCAGACAAGTACATCACTAAGAATGTTATTTACCTCAGGTGCTGACATATAGTGCCAGATGTTGGATTTAAACTCTGACTCAGTGATTGTGGCTGAAAACTGCATTGGCATTTTAAAAAGCATCTGTTATAGACACTGATGCGAGTAAAACACGAACCACAGAGCTTAATGTAAGCAATGCTGAATGAGAATTTAAAGTGACTACTTTGGCAAGTTCAGAAAGCATAAAGGCTGAGGTAAATTCAGAATAGGAACATGTTCCTATGAAACGGAGCTTTTGGGGTGACTTTTAAAAATGTTTTCATACATTTTGATCCCCATTTACAGTTTCAGTTTCTCACACCAGAGAAACTATTCGGTGTTTATACATGTATGTAAACTACATAAATAACTTCTAACATATCTTGCAAATGCTGCATATATTTTATTAAAAATATATCTTTATGAGAGATTCAATTGGACTTTAAAAATACACATTTTAGCACAATAGTCAAAAGATTGCATACTGCTTGCAAGGAACATTTTCAATGTGGTAAAATATGTAATACTCAAAATTGTATAAATAATTCTACAAATAATGCCTAATGCCTGATACTATTTTCTCCTGCAGTAATTAAAAAACAATCAAATGTTAAAAATATTACAATACTTTTTAGAAAAAATGTAACAAATCAATAAAGAAAAATTTTTAAATTGATTTAATATTTTGATACCACTGCATTATAATTGATACTTTGCCTATAATATTTAACTGATAATTCCATATATTTTATAAGGAAATCATATTGGGAAAAGGACTATTGATGCTTCCATTACAGTTTATGGTTTGATAAAACATTCAAATTTTGTATAATGAATAAAAATAGTTGTTTTAATTTTTAGGTTTATTACTCTATTGAAGAAAATTCATATGAAAAATTGTATTAATATTACTTATTATTGCTATTTTCCAAAGACAATAAGAATGTTAACGGATTAAATGTAATATGATTATGTACTTCCTTATTTTATCATTTATTCAGATATTCATATTAAGTGTCATTTATCATATTTATGAAATATTTATTCTAATTTGTATTCATATTTATTAGTTTGGTAATCTAAAATATTTATTTAAATATGTATTTTTCCATTTTAATATAATGTTTTCAAGATAATAGATTTGAATGTGTGTTTAAGTAACTTATTAATCTGTATATCTACATATGCTTTATGAGACTATTAGTCAGATTTACAATCCTACAGTACAATACCCAAAACAGGTGACTGATCACATAAAGAGGTTTGTTTTGTCTCAGGATCCTAAAGGTTCCAATCCAACAATGGACAGCCCCTCAAATTTGTGTACAAGATAGGTGTACATGTTGGGGTGAATGCTCTCATATCAAACCAAAAAAACAGAAAAAGAAGAAGAGAGATCAGAGTCCCACAAACTTCCCGCATGATGTGACTACAGTGACCTAAATACATACAGTACACCACAACCTTCCAATACTCTCACATCTTTATATGTGGACCTTTGGGGAACACTAACCATAGCCAAACCATAGGAGCCTCCATTCTCTGGTCACAGGGCATTAAAATGTTAATGATATCTGATCCTATTCTGACTATTCAACTTATAAAAATGTAACATTTTATTTCATGATGAGAGACACACATGAATTACTTTCTTTCATATTTTGTAAAATTGTACTTCATTCCTTTAGTAACTAAAAAATAAAGATTTGAATGACTGTAATTTACTGTTTCATTTTAAAATGATGTTATCAAAATTTGTTTTGGATACTGCTACTCCCTCTGCAGAGGACAGCTGTGGTAAAGGTTTGTGCTCATGATCCTGTTACTACATTGCACTTCATCCTGCAGAGATTGCTTTAGAGATGCCAAAATGACCCACTCAGATACTTTCAGATGCTATAAAGTTTTGCTGGGACTCTGAGAGAGTGAGAGTCCTCTCTTTTCAACTTTCTCAATCCTTCTGGGAGTAATGAAAGTTGCTACTAGGAGACACCACTGGAAGGCAACAAGAGGAGAAAACACTACAGATATAAGACACAAATACAAATTAAATCCTTTAGTTATTAGCATGAGTCCCCTTTGTCCATAAGGTTGAAGCTAATTCCATTCCAGGATTTGTCAGACATGTTACCCTTTATAATATTTTTGGGTTTTCCATGTCTGTGCTATTTTCCTAACAGTTTCAGCTTAGACAATTTTATAAGACTGAAATACCTAGAGGAGACTTTTACAATGCTCTTCAATCCTCTTATCTGCTCACTCTCTAATCTACGAGTATTAGTGACTTATCCAAGAGGGTATTTGAATAACTTTGACATTTATTCTCAGTAGAATCACTTGGTTCTGACTTCTTTCTGTTCCTCTTCTTTCTCTATTTTCCTGGGTTGACCATTCAGGTTGGTAAATAGGGAAGGGTGGAGGGGGGCAGGGAAGGGCACAAAGGTAATGGGGAAAAAATAAGAACCAAGATACATCATGTACAGGTACAAGCACCCAATGATAAATGTAAACGTATTGTATACCTAAAATGTACCAATAAAAGAATTTAAGCAAAAAAAAAAAAAAAAAAAGGTTGTATTTTTAGAAGTACTAGAATCATTGCCCTATATATTGATCCTTTGGTTTTCCAGCAGCTACATTTGCACATACAAGGAAGTGTTCAAATCACTATAAAATGTGCAGGGACAATGAGAAAATCTTAGTTTAGCATTAGACTCAAACTGCAGTCTCTAACAGATCTTCCTCTTTAATGCTTGGTTAATTCATCCATTCTAAAATGTTTAATAACTATCTTTCATGGTTTACTACTGTGGCACTAGACCTTAAGGTATTGATTTGTGGTGCTTATTCAGTAAGAAAGATGTATAATTAATGAGATAAATATTTTCAGTGAACATTAAGTGCTAAAAAGAATTAGCAAAAGAGTTAAATTGGGATTGAAATTAACTGAAGGATAGTCTATAAAATTAGGGTGGAGAAAAACTTTTGCTTAGTCAAATTAGGCCTTGCACAATCAAAAGCTAAGGAGCTATGGAACAATGAGTGTTAAGAATACTCCAGGTACAGTAAATATGGCCAAAACTCTGAGGACAAGATGACCTTTACATATGTGAAAAGGATAGAATTCTGCATGATTGAAATAGGGGATGAGGCACAAGGGTTGAAGATAATGTGAGGGTATTGAAAAGAGCTCAAGTTTTTAGTTTTGTTTTCCTTTCATTATCACTTTCATGGGGGCCAAACTTATTAGTTAGAAGCATGGAGGAAAGGAAGGATGAGAGGTATTTTGAACTGATTTAACAACGGTGATGCATGTTATCAATGCACATCAAAAGAAAAGCACTACTTGGTATTCAGTGAATGTTGCAAATAATAATTCTATTCATGGTTTCACATCATTACAAAAATGTTACACGAAACAGGCTACTTACATAAGGGAAAGTAAAGTAACTGCCTTCATTCTCTGGGCTGCTATAATAAACATCATAAACTGGGTAAATTATAGGCAGCAGATATTTATTTCTCACAGTTCTGGCCACTTAGAACATCAAGATGAAATAATACCAGATTCAGTAGCTGGTAAAGATTATCTTTAAGGTTTATAGATAATATTTTCTAGCTGTGACTTTACATGATAAAAAGGTCTAGATAGTAGTTGTCTCAGAGTTCTTATATATAGTAAGTAATTCTATTTGTGCATTGTCTTTATGAGCTAATAACTTCTCCAAGTCCTCTTCCCTTAACCATGTTGGATTTTTGGTTAGTTTCAACATAAGAATTTGGGAAAGGATGGAAGAACTATTTAGACCATAGCAGCACCTATGATTCTTCCTGATGAGAAAAATAAAGATTTGGTGCCAAACACTGTGGTCACAAACTTCCTTTTCTGTGCAGACAGGGTAATCTAATATTTTCTAAGCTACAACATGTTAGGCAACAAAGAGGTAAAACAAAAAATTCAAATGACCAGAATAGATGCTATTCATATTTTCTAACTGAACAGATTCCAACTATTCAATAGTGGCCTGCTAAGTACAGATTGTATAAAATCTGAATGAATAGAAGTCTAATTTCTTCTCACATGAAGTAAAATAGGTGCTCCTAATGGACAGGAAGTACCTCCACAGTACTTCCTGTAGTATGTGGGTACGTCTAGCTCCTCTCACATTTGATTCCACAGTATTTCTTTAACTTCTGGTATTTGAGAATCCTGCAGTTACTTGGATGAAGCCAGAAATGGAAATATCAAGGATGGTTGTTGATGGGAGGTTTCCATGGGCCAGGACTTGAGGTAGAAGACATTGTCTAAGTTCATGTTCTCTGTCCATACATAAATGAGACATGCTGTAAATGTGGTTCTATTTCTAGAGGACAAGGAAATAGGTTTGGGAGTGAACACATTGTACTTGACTCTGGTCTATTCTGATAATCAAGAATGATTTATAAAAGAAGCTGAAGGATGGAAAATTTTCTACTGACTTTAGCAATGGCTGCACTTCATTCCCCTTATAAACTGAAATGACCCAATGTCTATAAAACTGTGAACCCAGTCTTGCAGTTACCTATCCTGAGCAACGTCTAATGCAATTTCAGTTCCTGACATTTTCCAAGACTTTGAACAGTGAGAAATTCTTGAAGTAAAATTGACTGTCTCTGACCTTTCCTAATCTAACTGCTCTTTAATGTACTTATTCCCCACTGAACAACCCTCTTGTACTGTCCTCACATTGTAGTTTTAATTAAAGCCTTAAAAAACAAATAAAAATCTAATAAAAGCTTCTTTTTACTCATAAATTTTGTTTTCCTTTTTCCATTTTGATCAGACTAAACCTTCTGTGAGTGTTTGGGGGATTAGGAGTCTTCTCACACTCAAAGAGATAAAGGCATTTATAATTTAAACTTGCGGAATTTTTGGATATGCATGTCCCTTGATTATTGGAAAGATTCTCATTTTTTATTCAAGTATGTTCCATGTGCTAGTATTATACCCACAATATGTCTTAGGTATTATTGTAACACTTGCTTTATTTCTTAAAATGTATGTTATGGTTTCTCATTTTGACAGCAGCCAATAAGGCTGTCTATGATATTAATTAGGAAATAGTCACAGGTACTGTATTTATGTGATCTTGGTAACAGAGCTAAGTTTTCAAAGAACATTCCTTCTCATTATCTCTTTTTTCAGTTTATATCTTCTATTAGTATATGTTTGGAGAACATAATAATCACATTCCTTGTGAGGAGTTGGTACATGCAAGAAACACATCTGTATCAGTCAGCATTTACTAGAGAAACAGATATAACACAAGATATATAAATATATGACCTGGGGCAGGGGATTTAGCTCAGTGGTTTTGCTGCCTGCTGCAAAGGACCCTAGTTCGATCCCCGGTAACAAAAATAAATAAATAAACAACCATTTACAAGATTGCCTTACAATGACCACCAACAGAGTCTGCTGAGGAAGAGTGCAAAGGGTCTGCCTGCACACTGGAGACCGAAGGATTTGGTCAAAGGTCTGGAGCTCACTGTAGTGTCCCCTGCTGTGGAAGCTGAAGAGTCTGCACTGGAAGCCAGGAGATGATGACCAAAGTGAAGGTGATGACTGGAGTTCCTTTGAAGAAATAGAAGCAGATTTGTTCTTCTTCATTTCCCTTCCATATCATCCAGGCAACTAGCCTCCTCAGGGTGGGTCCTCCACACCTTACCATGTGGAATTGCTGAGCTGGTTTAGCTAAGGTTCTCTTAATCAAACTTCTCAAGTTGACACAATCAATCGACCATCACAATATCCCAGTCCCTTCTTTCATTCGCCTTTCCCTTGTCTCTCTTCTCCTTTAACCTTTCAATCTCCCCCCACTTGAACAAAATTTATCTTCCTACTTCCTATGATCTTTCATTTTGTTCTTTATTTATATTTTGGGGGTTTGTTCTATAAAAAGAACCATGTGGGATTTAAGGTTGTGCATTTGACTTATTTTACTTAACATTAGGGTCTCAACCTGCATGCATTTTCCTGCAAATGACTTAAGTTTATCCTTCTTTATGACAGGGTAGTTGTCCATTGTGCATAAACACCACATTATCTTAATCCATTTATCTGTTGATATATATATAGGAAGTCTCCAAGATTCAGCTGTTATGAATTGTGCTGCTATAAACATGAGAATGAATGTATCACTGTGAGATGATATTGTTAACTTTTTCAGGAAGATAAGAAGAAAAACAGTCAAGCCATATCTTACTATTTGGTACCTGGAAGTATTCCTTTTGTCCCAAGATTTCTTTATCAAAAAAATCTACAGATGGTTTTATGTCTTTTAAATTTCTTCTTACAAATTAGTTTTTATTTATTCAATTCATTTCAATCTTTTAATATATTCCTAAGAAGTTACAGGTTAAAATTAAACAAAAATATTTTTTCTACAGTCTTTTCCTTAGAACTAAAGAATGCAGCGCTAGCTTTCACTGTGGCTTAATATTAGACAATATTTCTTTTCAATTATTTTTGGTATTAGAGTTACACTCCTGGAACAAATCTCCATTCTAGGTGTAAAACTCTTGTAGCTGATAAGGGAAATCATAAATTAAAACAAAAGTCAGTGGCTCATTCACAACAAGTCCAAATGGGAATGCTTGCTTAATAGTTCAGCGATTAAGAGGTTGCTATTTTGGGTGAATGCCAGTTTTGTGATATTTGAAGAAATTCAGAATTCATTGAAATTAATAGGAAAAGTATACTCAAGTCAATTATAGGGGAAGCATTTTTTATAAGTCAAACATACTATTTTCTTCTGAAAGTTCTAACTGAAAGAAATAGAACTATCATTACAGTAAGAGCATAAGAAATAATTATATTCTATTACTGTCCACTTAAAATTTCTTGAAGATGGTCTATTTTTATTTGTGAGAACAATACTTATTTTAATTATATTTAATAATATATACACTGTAAATGAATGACAAGTATAGTATTCTCACTTGATGGAGGACTTTGTAAGCAAATGCCTCATGACTTGCTAAAGAATTAACATTTCTTTTCACTATATTCAATTATAAAAGTTCACAAGGTGTGAGGCAAAGAGCACCAAAGAAGCTGCAAGTGGTCAGACTTAACAATAGAACTCAAGTGTTAGAAATAATATTTCATAGGATGTCATGGGAAATTACAATAATGCAAGACTTTTAAGGAATGAAAAAATATTTGAGATAGACTTCAGCTTCATTTTGTTCTCAAATTACATAATCAGGGAAGCTTTACATACTAGCTGTGTCACAAATTCAATAGATACTTTCAGAAGACAAGGCTGTTGATAATTGATCCACTCACATTCCTCTATTGTCTTGATTCAGGAAGATTATAAGTTAGCAAAAGTATAACTCATAAAATGTTCAGAAAAGTAAAAAGAGAAGTCACCCTATAACTACCACAATCTGACAAGGACTGATCTGAGACACAGAGATAGAAATAGATCAATTAAACACAGTCATAGAAACTAAAGGATATCAAATCAGAAACAGGACAAATATTTGCCTCAAGGGAAAGGACTGGTAGTGATAATCAATATTACATTGCAAAAAATCCCTGATTTTATTTCTATTTTGTGTGTCTAACACTTTCATTCTTTGGTTTCTAATTTTCTTATATCAAAAATTATATTTTACTTGAAGAGTAAGAAGAATCATTAATGGGACAGAAATACTGATTATTTTTGTAGCTAAGTTTGGAGGCCAAAGTTAAGAATATTGATCGTTGAATATCTATGTCAATGGAGGCTCAACATTAATGTAGGACTTTCTTATTTTTGCTATTGCTACATATTCCCTTTTCCGTTTCCACTCTCTTCTTGCATAGGTATATATGTATATGTGTGTATAAACAGTCATCTCAGTGTGAGCACTGCAAATAACTTTTTTAAATAAACAAATACATGTGAAATTTAATAATCATATTTCATATAAGAGATAATGAAATACTCTGTTACGTTTTAAATTCATGAAAATTGTTGAATGTTTTAAGTTGTTATGCCAAGTATTATGCCACTTAATTAACATCAATACATAAATTCAATTAAGATAGATAAAATTGTTGGGAACAATGCTACATAATTCTAGGGAAAAATCATTTGAGTAGGCCTAGTTCTCCTGCTTACAGGCCAGCTACGACATTCCAGACATAATTGCATTTTGTCCTCGGGTCACAACTGAGACCTCAGTGATCCCCCTATGCTGTAATGCTCCAGGACAAGACCACACCTGAGGGAGAAGCCAGGGAGGAACCAAATCTTCATCTGCAGAGTTGCTCATTGTTCTTAGATTTTCACTGTCCCCCAGTCTTTTGTTACACCTTGTTTATTCCAATGCAAAGTACTGAACTCTGTATTTTCACTTGTTACATCTGTTTCCCCATGTACTGAATAAAAAGTGCTGCAAGCTAGGGGGCTTTTGTCTTTGCTGCCCAGAGCAGCACTGATCGGACCCAAAGCTCAGCTTCTTCTCAAATGAAGAAATAGACAAACGTCTACCTTTCCTGTAATTCGCCGTGTGCTGCTGTGGGTCGCAGGAGACTAGGACTTACTGCAGAGGTTCTGGTAACGTCCCCTTCCCCTGTTCCCTACATAAAATTATGAAGAAAGAAAATGAGAAATGATTTGAAATACTGGATCTTGAAGAGAAAAGCAACTTTTCAGTAGATATACATATCATTCTGGAGACTTTACTATATTGTATTGCACAAAAATTATAATTTAGCATGTTTTATATTCTTAATAGTAAAATTCATGAATAGGAAATGTAATGAACTTATATTCTTTTCCATGTGGCTCCATCTTATGACAATTTAGCATCATGTAAATATAGTGATCATATTTCTTCTTCCAAGACACAGTTAGCCTCCTTATCTCTATAATTGATTCTCTTAAACTTCTTCAGTTTTCACTGGAAGATTAGAAGATTAAGAGTAAGGTGACATTAAGTGCTTCTTGGCAACTACCACATCACTTTCTCTGACCTTCAAATTACAAATAACATTTGCTTTGGCAGTGCTATACAATAAAGCTCAATGCTGTGAATAGTAAAATTTGTTTGGAATTATCAATACCATCAACAGTAACATAAAAAGTTAACTGAGCTTATATTTTTTATAACCTCAGGAGGTGTTCTGAAATTATGTAAGAAATTTAGGACAGTTTCTGATAGAAAATTTGAACCACAGCATAAAAGATATGGCAAATAAAACATTCTATCAAAATTCTGCAATACTTTCTTTGTACTTTATAATAATTATATATGAAAAGATAAATTGAAAGAAGAAGAAATAGTAAGAAAGCTCAAATCAAAATGTAATCAAAATGTGTTATAAATGAAATACAGATTGATAATTTGAATTTTGCATTAATATTATTTTTTCAACCGTAATATTTTTGAACCAACAGATAACTGGCAAAGTCCCAAATTAGACAGGGATTCATAAAAAAGCCTATGTTCCTCAAAAAATCATTATAAGATTTCAGCATGATGGTGCAACGTCACTTAAATCAAGAGTCAAGAAAGAAACAGTCTTGCTTTAGAAACAAATGAAAACTATAAATTAGTAAGGAGATGAACACTTGGAGCTGTATTTTACTACATGAACAAAGAAAGACATGAGTCTTCAAAAAGATAAAGTACATGAATATACTGAAGACAAAGAAAAAGGCAAGTATTTTCTGAACAGGATCCCAATTCAACAAGAGATAAAATTATAAACTATCAACAATTGGGGCTTAATCATATTAGAAATCCTACATACAGTGAAGGAAACAACAGAATGAGGACATACTCTTCAGAGGACTAATATCTACAATACATAAAGAGGTAAAAAATTAGACAAAAAAGATCAACAGTGGACACTTGAATGGACACTTCTCAGAAGAACAAGTACAAATGGGTAATAGGTTCATAAATATGTGTTCAGCATATTTCACTATTAGAAAAGCACAAAACAAATCAACATTGAGATTCTGTCTTACTCCAGATAGATAGATTATCATCAAGAAATCAAACAACAAGAGATTCTGGAAATGATTTGAGAAAAAAAGGGACTTTTCTACACTTTTGATAGAAATGTATACTAGTGCGATCACTATGTGAATCAAACTAACCATAAAAGTAAACATGGAGATTTCATTTTACCAGATAAAAATAGAAATTTCATTTTCTTCCTACTTACATCTCTTCTATCTTGACAGTGTTAAAGAATTTATATTCCTGTAATACAAGTGTACCATGTGTATAGCAGCACAACTCATAATAGCAACATTATGGAGGTAGCCTATATATGCCCAACAAGTGAATGGATAAAAAAAAGAAGTAAATATACATAATGCAGTGCGACTCCAGCATAAACTTGAATAAATTTGAGTCATTTGTGGGAAAGTGGATGTACCTTGAGTCATAGTTTTAAATGAATAAATCAGACACAAAATACTAAGTATTACATAGCTTCTCTTAGATGAGAAAGCCAAAGTATCAATAAATTAAAGATCAAAACAAAAAATAATTGATAGGAAACTGGGAGATAGACTTTATGAAAATTGGATGGGGTTTTGAGAATGGGAAGCAAAAAAGATCAAAATGTGATACATCTGTGTATCAGTTCCCCACGATGACTGTGTTTGTTATAGTTCATAAACATATGCTAATAACAGAATTATCAATAAAAGAATTTGGAGTCAAATTTATCCCAAATAATATGTGTACATATTTTTACATGAAGGATATGGTTGATTAAAAAGACAGGTAAGCATTCACTTTAGAAATCAATTATGTTTTGAAATTATGGAAGTAGTGTTTCATTTATCAAAGTTAACAGTCTTAGGGGCTGGGGATTTAGCTCAGTGGTTTTGCCGCCTTCTGGGCAAGCGCAAGGACCTGAGTTCGATCCCCAGTACCAAAAAAAAAAAAGTTAACGGTCTTGGATCAGTTTGCAAAATTCACATTTCTGTAAATTAATTTTGAATTCTCCTCATATTTAAATAACTTCTTTAAAAAAATTCTTTTATTGGTACATTTTACGTTTACAATACATTTACATTTATCATTGGGTATTTGTACCTGAACATGATGTATCTTAGTTCTTATTTTTCCCTCATTACCTGTGCGCCCTTCACCCCCTCCATCCTTCCCTATTTACATAGATTTTGTTTCCATTTTTTTTCTTTTCACATAATTTTTCCTTTCCCCTTCCCCTCCTGCCACAGCTACACCTTTGGACCTTTTCTTATTTCAAATTATCAATTATTCATTTTAATCATTTTCATCCTTATTTACACTTTCAGTGAGAGAAACTATTCGGTATTTACACATGTGTGTCCTATTTATGAAATAACTTCTTGATGTATCAATTCTTGGTTCGTTGTTCTTCCCTAAGTTACTTTTTTTTCACCCTCCACCCTTCCCTATTTACAAAGACTTTATTTCCATTTTTTCCATTTCTCAGCATTTTTTCCTTTCCCTTCTTTCCTTTCCCTGGGACCTCCAACTACCCCTACCACTTTGGACCTTTTCTTCCTATTTTACATTATCGATTATTCATTCTAATAATTGGTACATTTTAGGTATACAATATAATGACATTCATCATTGGAAATTTGCACCTTTACATAGTCTCTCTTGGTTCTTATATTTCACCCTTGCCCAACCCTCCCTTCAACTCCTCCAGTCCTCCCTACTTACAAAGATTTTGTTCCTATTTTTCCATTTTCTCATATTAATCCCATTCCCTTCTATCCTTTACCCTAGCCCTCCCACTTCCTTCCTCTTTGCCCCTTTTCTTCCTATTTCACATTACCTGTTATACATTTAGTCCTTATTTACACTTTCAGTTTCTCACACCAGAGAAACTATTCAGGATTTACACATGTGTGTCCTATTTATTTCACTTAAGAGTATCGCCTCAATGTGCATTCACTTAGCTATAAATGTCTCTAATTTCTCATTTTTTATGACTGAGTAGTCCTGCATTTTATACAAAAACCACATTTTCTTTATCCAGTCTCCAGTTGATGGACATTTGGGCTGTTTCCAAGTTTTAGCTATTACAAACTGCGCCGCTATGAACATGGGTGCACATATATCACTGTGGTATGATTCTTTTAATTCTTTGGGGAAGATCCCCAGCAGTGGAATACTGGGGTCAAATGGGACTTCCAGTCCTAGTTCTTTGAGGTATCTCCATACTGATTTCCACAGTGTTTGCACCAATCTACAACCCCACCAGCAGTGGAGCAGGGTTCCTCTTTCCCCACAGCCCCGCCAGCATTTGTTATTGGTTGATTTCATGATAGCAGCCATTCTTTCTGGAGTGAGGTGAAATCTCAGCATTTGCATCTCTCGAATGACCAGTGATATTGAACATTTTTCATGTATTTATTTGCTATTTCTACTTCTTTTTCTGAGAAATGTGTGTTCATTTCAGATGCCCATTTTTGGATTACAGCTTTAAATTTGGGAGGTCTGATTTGTTTAAGTTCTTTATAGATTCGAGATAGTAGACCTTTGTCTGAGGAAAAACAGGTGAAGAAATTTTCCAACATTGTGGGTTGTCTGTTCACACTGCTGGTGGTTTCTCTTGCTGTGCAGAAGCTTTTTAATAAGAAGAGATCCCACTTGTTGATTGTTTGTGCTAGTTCCCGGGCAACTGAGGTTTTGTTCATAAAATCTTTTCCTACACTGATGTCTTCAAGGGTTCTACCTAACCTCTGTTCCAACTGGTTCAGAGTTTCTATTTTAATATTTAGATCTTTAATCCATATTGATTTTAGTTTAGTGCATGGTGAGACATATAGGTCTAGTTTTAATCTTTGGCAAGTTGAAGTCCAATTTTTCCAGCACCATTTATTAAAGAGGCTATCTTTCCTCCAGTGAGGGTGTTTGGCTCCTTTGTTGAAGATGAGATGGCTGAGTGTGTCTGGCATTGTTCCTGCATCTTCTAATCTGTTCCACTGGTCCTCAAGCCTGTTTCTTTGCCAGTACCATGCTGTTTTTATCACAGTAGCCTTGTAGTAGAGTTGCAGGTTGGGGATTGTGATACCCCCTGCCATGTCTCTGTTACCTAGAATTGCTTTGGCTATTCTGGGTCTCTTCTTGCTCCAAATGAATTTTTGGATTGTTTTCTTGAGGTCTATGAAGTATGCTGCTGGGATCTCAATTGGAATTGCATTAAATCTATACAGCAAGTATGGAAGTATGGCCATTTTCACTATATTAACCCTTCTTACCCAGGAGCAGGGTATGTCTGTCCATTTTCTGATATCATCTTCAATCTCTCTTTTCAGAGTACCATAGTTTTCAGAGAAGAGGTCTTTGATTTCTTTCATTTGGTTGATTCCTAGGTATTTCAGTTTTTTGGATGCTATTGTGAAAGGAATTATTTGCCCTATTTCTCTCTCAGTGAGTCTGTCATTGGTGTAGAGGAAAGCTATTGATTTTTGTGTGTTGACCTTGTAACCAGCTACTTGACTGAATTTGATTATTAAGTCTAGAAGACTTTTGGTGGAGTTCTTGGGGTCTTCTGTGTAGAGTATCATGTCATCTGCAAATAATGACAATTTGACTTCTTCATTACCTGTCTGTATTCCTTTTATTTCTTTCTCTTGTCTGATTGCCCTGGATAATGTTTCCAGAACTATATTGAACAAGAGTGGTGATAGTGGACATCCTTGTCTTGTTCCTGATTTTAGTGTGAAGGATGTCAGTTTCTGAACCATTTAGTATGATATTGGCTGTTGGTTTTTCATAGATGGCTTCTATCAGTTTGAGGTAGAGACCATCTATTCCAATTTTTTGTAGGGTTTTTATCATAAATGCATGTTGGATTTTGTCAAATGCTTTTTCTGTGTCTATGGAGATAATCATATGGTTTTTGTCCCTGGCTCTATTGATATAGTGTATTACATTGATTGATTTTTGTATATTGAACCATCCCTGCATCCCTGGGATGAATCCCACTTGATCAGGGTGTATGATCTTCTTGATGATCTTCTGCATTCTGTTTGCCATTATCTTATTAAGGATTTTTGCATCTATGTTCATTAGTGAGATTGGCCTTGTAGTTCTGTTTTTTGGTTGGGTCTTTCTCTGCTTTTGGGATCAAGGTGATGCTTGCTTCCAGGAATGAATTTGGGAGTATTGCTTCCCTTTCAATTTCATTGAAGAGTTTAAACAGTAGTGGCAGCAGTTCCTCTCTAAATGTCCTGTAAAATTCAGCAGTGAAGACATCAGGGCCTGTGTTTTTCTTAGTTGATATGTTTTTAAATACATTTTCAATTTCATTGGTTGATATTGGATTGTTCAGAATTTGTAGGTCTTCTTTGTTCAACTTTGGTAATTCATATGTATCTAGGAATCTGCCCATTTCTTGTTTTGTCCATCTTATTGGTGTACAGGTTCTGGAAGTAGGTATTGATGATCCTCTGGATTTCTGCTGGGTCTGTTGTAATTTCACCCTTTTCATTCCTAATTGCATGGATTTGGGCCTTTTCTTTCCTTTTTCTGACAAGATTGGCTAAGGGTTGGTCAATTTTGTGGATTCTTTCAAAGAACCAACTCTTGGGTTCATTGATTTTTTGTATCATTCTCTTAGTCTCCATTGCATTGATTTCTCCTCTGATCTTTATAATTTCTTCCCTTGTATGAGCTTTTGGGTTGTCCTGCTCTTCTTTTTCTAGAAGCTTGAGGTTCAGCATCACGTTGTTTAATTGGGCTTGTTCTGTTTTCATAATATGCTTATTCACTGCTATGAATTTCCCTCATAAGACTGCTTTCATTGTGTCCCATAGATTCCAATATGTTGTATTGTCATTGTCATTTAATTGAAGGAACTGTCTGATTTCTTCTATAATTTCTTCTGTGACCCATTGGTAATTCAGAAGTGTGTTGTTCAATTTCCACATGTTTATGAAATGTTTTGAGTATATTTTGTTATGGATGTCCAATATCATTGCCCTATGGTCTGATAATATACAGGGGATAACTTCAATTCCTTTCCACTTACTTAAACATGTTCTATGTGTGAGTATGGGGTCTATTTTTGAGAATTACCCATATGCAGCTGAGAAGAATGTGTATTCTGATTTTGTGGGGTGGAAGACTCTGTAAACATATGTTAAGTTCATTTGTTCAAGAGTTCGATTGAGCTCTAGTATTTCATTACTTGTTTTTAGTCTAGTTGATCTATCTATTTGTGACAATGGGGTGTTGAGGTCCCCCACTACAATTGTATTAGTGCATATATGACTTTTCATGTCTGTTAGTATTTGTTTTATATAGTTGGGTGCACTAGTGTTTGGTGCATAGATATTTATGATTGTCATCTCTTCCTCTTGGATTCTTCCCTTTACAAGGATGTAGTGTCCTTCTTCATCTCTCTTAATGAGTGTTGATTTGAAATCTACTTGATCTGCAAAGAAGATAGCTACTCCTGCTTTTTTCTGAGTTCCTGTCACATGGAGTATTGTTTTCCACCCTTTAACTTTCAGTCTATGAGTTTCCTTTTGAATGAAGTGTGTTTCTTGTATACAGCATATTGTTGGATTTTGCTTCTTGACCCATTCTGCCAGTCTATTTCTTTTGATTGGTGAATTGAGACCATTAACGTTGATGGTTATAACTGAAAAGTATTGACTTGTCATTGCTATGACTTTTTATTTTTGTTGCATTCTCCCCCTTTCCATTTAATTTTTTGTTAGGTCAGATGGGTTCATTCTGCTTTGCTTCCTGGGGTTATGATCCTTAATATCTGTTCCTAGGATATTGTGTAAAATTCTTTGGAGTGCTGGTTTGGTATTCACAAAGTTTCTAAGGTGCTCTTTGTCATGAAAGTATCTTATTTCTCCATCCATTTTGAAAGATAATTTTGCAGGGTACATCAGTCTGGGTTGGAGGCTGTTTTCTTTTAGGCCTTGGAATATGTCACTCCAAGCTCTTCTTGCCTTGATGGTTTGTGTTGAGAAGTCTGCTGTGATTCTGATGGGCTTTCCTTTGTATGTGATTTGTTTCTTTTCTCTGACTGCTTTGAGAACTTTGTTCTTCTGTTGTGTTTCTGGAATCTTAAAAATTATATGCCTATGTGTAGATTTTTTTTGATCAAAGCTATTTAGAGTCCTATATGCCTCACTTATCTGTATGTCAAGCTCTTTTCCCCTGCTTGGGAAGTTTTCTGCCATTATTTCTGTGACAATATTTTTTATGTCATCTCCACTCTCTCCTGTCTCTTCATTGAGCCCAATCAGTCTTATATTATTCTTCTTTGCATCCTCTAGCAGCTGCTGTTATTGATTTCTCATGTTCCCTTATAATTTTGAAGCAATTTTTCTTTTCCTGGTCTCTAATTGCAATCTTATCTTCTATATCTGAAATTCTGTCCTCACATTGGCTCATTCTGCTGTGTAGACTTTCAATGGAATTTTTCATGTTCTGCAAATCTATTTGCATCTGTTTTATGGATTCCACTTGTTTCTTATGTTGGGATTCCATCATGTTCCTGAGCTCCTCTCTCGATTTATTAATCATGTCTTGCAGTAGGGGCACAATTTCTCCTCTTATCTGAGAAATTATTTCTGATTTCAGATTTTCCAGATCCCCTTTTGTTGCCAGTTCAGTGGGTCCAGATGGTTGAGTATCAGAGTGTTCTATCTCATTTCCCTTTGGGGTTGCTGTAGGTGATCTGCAAATCTGGTTTTGAGACTTATTTACATGTTTTCTCATTTTGACTCGGGTGGGGGCGCTGTTAGTGCCTGCACAGATTAGCTCCTCTGAGCTGGGTGAGGTGGGACAGGGCCCTTTAGCAGTGGTAGGGATGGTGACCCAAAAGCCCTTGCCTGTGGGCTAGGAGCAGCAGAAGGGATGGTGGCCGGAGAGCCCCTTCCTATGGACCAGGAGCAGTGGGATGGTGGCTCAGCAGCCCCTCCCTCTGGGCCGGGAGTTGTGGAAGTGATGGTGGCCTGGCAGCCCCTTCCTCTGGGCCAGGAGCAGCAGGACAGAAGGTGGCCCAAAGCCCTTTCCTCTGGGCTGGGAGCAATAGGATGGATGTTGATCTGGAAGCCCCTTCCTCTAGACCAGGAGCAGTGGGACGATGGCTCAGAAACCCCTACCACTGGGCCGGGAACAGTGGGACTTAGTACCTTGGTCTGGTGGTCTGGTGCCTTCTGCATCTTTGTAGTGTGGAGCCAGGTGGCTGCCTGTCTGCAGCCAGATGATTTGGTGTCTTCTGTGTGACTCAGGACCTCGGTAGGGCGTGCACAGACCTTCCTGTGTGCAGGGGACTGATTCAGCATATTCCGAGCAACTGGGGACCTCGGTAGGGTGTGGGCAGACCTGCCTGTCTGCAGTGGGGTGATTCAGTAAGTTATTTTAGAATACTTTCAAATAAAATGAGACTAAGAAAAATTATATTTTTTATATTCTAGAAAGCTATGTGATAATAAATTTACCATTTTTTTCCCTTAAAGTAAATTTGCTGTTTTTAAAATCACTTCACCCTAATCCTATGTGCTTTATTTCAAAGATATACTATTTATTTTAAGCTATATCATTAAAATATTTGCAAGCATATTTGTGGGGGCTACAATGTATATAATCATGGAAATGTAATAAGATATTTAGGAATATGGGAATAAAAATCAACATATTAATTAAAATATTTTAATTTTACATTTCTCTATTAAATAGATTTTGATATAACTTTTTTACTTCTTTTGGCAAAAATTTAAATATATTTTTCTGTATAATTTTGACAATATTTTTTCTTACTCAATTAAAAAACATTCCTGTAGAATGGAATTCAAGATTAATTAATTTTACAAATGTGTTTAGAGTAATTTCTTTAAGGAATACATTTCTATAGAATAAAATATGGTTGTAGCTGGTAGGATATTCATGAAAATAAAATATTTAACGACCACCTTCTCTGTGGAAGACATATTAACAAATCATAACTTATTAAGCCATAAAGTAATATGTTAGTTATATGTTAATATGTTGATTTGTTAGAGTAATATGTTAAAGTTATTACTTTTAGTTGTGAAATAATTAATTCCTCTTCTGTAAATTATTGCTCAAATTTCATAAAAAATGAATAGTTGAATTGACACCACACACTTGTGGATAGTGCTCACTTGACATGCACACAAACATTAAAGACAAATTAGTGTGTCCATTCAGATGGTCTGTTAACCTTATTTTCAAAGATGGTTCTGCAATTGCTTCCTGAATATCTTTTTATTGTTTGCACTCTCTCAATAAAATACTTTCTTGCATACATTATATTTTTAATTACCCCTTTCATAATATTATAAAAATGTAATAGGCAAGATTTACAACTTTTGTCCAGACTTTAGTATGCACAGAAAACAAAAAAATACTTCTATATTTTTTATTTAGGCAGCAAGAGCTTATTTGAAAAATAATTTTAAAACTTCCTTACATTGCAGCTCTTCAAAAATATTTTAAGATTTTTTTTTGCTTTTTAAAAATATCATTAAGCTTATTGGTACATTTTAGGTATACAATATGATGATATTCATCATTGAGAATTTGTACCTTTACATGATATATCTTGGTTCTTATTTTAAGATTTTGTACTTCTAGGATGGATGAAATAAAATGTCAGAGAATATATTCTTCTGGTGTTATTCTTTCCAAATTTACTTCCTGCATCAGTCTCACAGATGTTTCCCCTCCCATGGATTTTGATACCGATAAGCACATATGTTGATTTCTGCTGTCATCAAATCTATCAGAATCAACTAAGATTGTATATAAAATATTTCCATATCATTTTCCTAGATGCAATTCAGCATTCCATTTATCCATTAATTTTGTCTCATTAATAAAGGGATGTATATTCATGGTAAAGGCAAATCCATGGTACTGAAAATTTACTGCAAGCAACTATTGAAAAGATCTTTTTAGTTTCTATGAAATATTTACATAACAGAGATCATGTTATACATAATACTGTATCATATTCATGTCACTTTACCTTATTTAATATCCAGAGCTTCCCATACTAATAACTTCAGGTAAATTTGATCCATCAATAACTACTCTGTACTTTTTACAAGAATAAATCAATTTATGTAATCTTTAGTTGGTTTGGACACTTTCTCTTTCCCTATTTTATAGAATAAATATAATGTTATAGTGAATGTATATGAATTTGTATTTATAGAAAGGATTGGTTTCTCAAGAGGGCAATTTACTAAATTAATTTGTTTAAATAATTTAAAAATATTTAATATATGCTACAAAAACACTTTCCAATAGATTGTTATAAATCCACTCCAAAGGCAATGTAAGGAAATATATTAATAACTTTATAAGGACTGGAATTTTTACTAAAAGTAGTAAGCATATGCTCAAACTATTATTTCTGACACAGTGCCAGTGTAGCTAATTAGAAATACATATATATCCATTATATATGTATATTATTTAACCTCCTTATTTGAGGATCAATGTTTGCAAATTCTCTACCTTTCAAATATTTATTTGGAAATTCTTTATTTTTTACTTTAAAATGTAGGTAATTATTTCTTGATAAATAAAGTTTGATTGGGGTTAAATAAGTATACCATTATTCATTAAATGAATATTTACCTAGATTCTAATATTTCCAGACAATCTTTTGGACGCTGGGGTAAGGATGTAAAAAAAACTACATAAGAATCTTCATCCAATTAAAATGTTGTAAAGATTTCTAGTTAAAATTGCCTTGTTGATAACTGTTCGCATAAAATCCAAATTATGTTTGTTATGAAACAGATTATTTTATGTAAGAATACATAAGATGTCCTAAAATTGATGTTAAGTATGTTAAGTTTCAGTTCTTTGGGGAAAACACATGATTAAATACTTAATTTTTAAAATATACCATGTACTTATCAATGTAAGATGTTTCTCCTATTTATGGATAAATGACACTGCCACAATAAAATGAGAAAGATATCTGTTTAAGAATTAGTAATCCAGACAGAAGCAGAATATTAAGAGACTTCTTTAGGCCAAATTAAGGGCACTGGTAAATACTGTGCATATTTTTTGCTGGCTGTTAGAGAATGTAAATGGAAACTTGATTATCATTCCAACTGAGAACATTACATAATTGCTCCATTGACTGTACTTAGTTTCAGGATGCTCATGTTCAATTTAAGACCTGCATTATCCTCACATAAAGTTCTTTGTGGCTTCTATCTTGGCTTTGTAATGGGCTTTCTCTTACAAATGATTAAATTACTCATATTTTTTCCTGTGAGCATTTAAGGTTACAGGAGTACATTTGAGAAATATTCTAATTCAAATATATCAGTAATTCACTTCCAAGAAGGGAGAATTCATTTATTTATGCCTAATAACCTGGTTCCAATGCACTGATATTTTAAAGATCAGTTTTAATGAGTAGTAGATTTCATGTTCATCAACATTTCAATACATTTTTTTAAATATTTCGATACATTCTTAAAAGTGGTTGTAAGTGTGCTTGTGATCAAGATCATTTGTGCATTTATCCCTATCTTATAATATTGAATAATTGGCTTTAATTACTTATTAAAATATAGAGATGATAAATTCAACAGATGAGAGAAAATAACCTAGAAAATGTTGCCTTTTTAAATGAGACTTGGCATTTTCAAGAATTACATTGCTTTTGTAATTAGGAAAAAAGAGGAAGAAATTTCAAAACTTGGTGAACTTCATTGTAAAAAATGAATCATTAACTTGAATAATCTATGTAAGAAGCAATTAATTCACTGTGTCTTTTTAAATGATATCTATGTAAAGGGATATATGCTACCTTCTGTATTTGTTTAAGCTGTCAAAGGTTGATGTAAGAGTTACAGAAAATATGTATAATTATGGATAAAGATAGAAGTTAAAAGCAGAGAAACTATTTTTTGAATTTTGTAATGTCAACGTCAACTGCAGACAATAATCCAAGAGAAACAAGGTTCATTTTTAATATGGGATGATAAAAACACTTTCTAATAACAAAAAGAAAAAACCTGCAAATGCTTGATATACACAGGAAATGTCTTCAGTATAAATTAATGAGATTTCCATAGGAGAGAATATTTTTACATTCATCTTTAGTTTCATATTAGAATTAATAAAACCATATATTTCTATAAATTACTCAGGGATTTTGTGATTTTCTTTAGTATTACTAATAATATTTTCCTTCTCACAGAGGAGGTAAATGATTCAGAGTTTTCTAAAGCAAATGTAATGGCCTCTATCATAGATGTTCACAAACACTATCAGGGAAGTAGGTGAGCAAAGATGAATTGAGACAGTGCGAGCAGAAAGTCACTACTGTATCTTGAAGTAAGTGAATAGCTGAAACATGTCAGGTTTATAGAGACCATGTTTTAGAATACAGTTTAGGCGAAATTTCTTGGGCTTTGTGAGTGAACTTAAAATGAAGCATAAGAACATGGACTTGTGGTATATTTGATCATTCAAACACCATATTCACACAGCAAAGCTGTTCAAGTCGTGCCTAAGAATAAATGAAAAAAAAAAAAAAGGAAGAGGAGGGGACTGGGATCTCATGGTCTTGTTTAGGCATATTCCTTCAGTAGAATCTGGATTCTTATTGCAGTGGTCTTGAATAAAATCTACCTTGAATAATTCATGCAGGCAGCCTAACTTCCACTAGGTTTGACTGCTTAAAGTTTCCATCATTTCCAATAACCAAAGTTGAGGACCAAGCCTTTGACATATAGGTCTTTAGGGGACTTTCTTGATCCAAACCTTAGCAAAAATTATTCACAATTCGGTACTTAAATGATATGAGATACTTTCATTTCCTTGTCACATTAGCCACATTATAAATCTTCAGAATTTACACATAGCTAATGACTGGTGTACTGACCATTCCATTTCTACATGTTTTATATTATAGAATATTTGGTCACAACAGAAAATCTTCCACTGCCTTACAGCTTACTTGATGCTACCGAGCTTTCCAGTTGGGTCTGCATCTCTCTAAAATGTTTTACAGAAACATGTCTACAAATAGCTAACTACTCCTGTTTCTAAAATATCTTTCCCTGCAATTATTTAATTATTATGAAAAGAAAATACCAATTTTTAATAGTGTGCTTGAAAACAACCATATAACTGCCTTCCAGATTTGTATGAGAATATAAATATTATTTCCCATAAGAGTCATATGGGAAATAAGAGTTTGTAAGGAACTGAATGTTTGTGTGAACACCTTACTTGCAATTTATGTGTTTATAGCCTAACACATGGGGTTATAGCATTAGGAGGTGGGGCCCTAGGGAGCTGCTTATGTCTCAAAAGGGAATTAGCGTCCTCATAAAAGAGATACAAAAGTGAACCCCACCTCTTTCACTGAGCAAAAGACATTATCTATGAATCAGAAATTGGACTGTCATTAGGCAGGAAATCTGAGAGTACTTTCGTCTTAAATTCCTAGACTGCACAAGTGTGAGGTATATATTTTTGTTGTTTATAAGATATACAAATTATGGTCTTTTTATAGCAGTCCCTAGAGATTAAGAAAAATTTTATATTATCTCCTTTTCTTTGAGAGAAAACCATTATATTAAAATGAGTGGATGTGCTATTCTGCATTTATTATGTATACATACATACAATATTCATATATATATATAGTATTTAAAAAGTTATTATTACACTTTTCTTTCTTTACTAGTTTGGAAGATATATCTTTATTTCTAATGTAGAAGTTGTTAATATCCATTCTATGTTTAACATATAGAGGCTTATCACTTTAGTCTTTTACAGGAAAAATAGAAGAATGTTAAGACACTTCAATAATCCTTACTCTTCTATTGTATTTGATATTAGTTGTTTCATAAATTTATTCATGATTTTTATCCTGTTACAAAATAGTATCAGTTTTGTTTTCTTAGTATTAGTTTTGCCTTTCTTTTTTTTTTTTTTTTTTTTTTTTGGTGCTGGGGATTGAACTTGGGTCCTTATGCTTGTGAAGCAGGAGGCAGAACCACTGAACTAAATCCCCTGCCCCAATTTTGCCTTTCTTATTTAAATGGATCTAGGTCCTTTCTCAACTCTTTCCTCACTACTATTTTCTCTTGCCTATTTCTTTCTGAGATTATATTCCCTCTTACTGATTTTTGTTGGTAATTTTTTGTGAAGGGTACTTACTAGCTGTTTGTCTCACATATTTTTCATTCCATTCTTAATATTATTTTCTCTGAATTCATAAATATGACATTAATATTCCCCTCATGTGGGATAAATTTTGTACAAGTTACTTCCTGACTATAGGGCCATAACCTCTTTTCTTAGAAGATTTCTTTTAGAGAGTTTGCAATTATAGTTTGTCTGCCCCTTTGAGATGCAAGTCTTTTCCCAGCCTTTTTTGCTATTACAGCGCAGGAGTGTTTTCCCAAAGGCCTGAGAGATATTCCTTTGAAAAATAATCATCCAGAAAGATAGTTTCCCTCCCTCTAACCTGTGAGTCAGACAGAATCCTGACTTCAGTAAGTTACAAATATCACAAATAACCTGGTTGTGTCCACCCACCTAGCTCTTGAATTCTCCAGAAGGTTACTTTGATTGTCAGAGATCTCCTGCCTTTTGTTTCAGTTGAATTCATTCTCTGATGCTATAAACGTGGTTCTTCAATAAAGTGTTTCTTTCTAATTCATGTAGTGTAATTTTTACTTTACAGGATTTGTTACACTGCAGTTTTTGTTCTTGTATTTAATTGTAAGTTGTACTTCTTCAATATAGGAAGTCATATATTTAATAATTCTAAAAAATTATTAGCAATGCTTCCTTCAGTCATAGACTTTCATCTTCTTTTTCTGTTTTTTCACTTTCTTATCTAATATGATTTGCCCTTTCTAATCAAGCTTCTGAGGATTATCATTTATTTTATAAACATGTCATACTTCATTCAATATATTCATCAGATCTTAAAGTAAATACATTCATGTATTAATTGTGAATTATATTGTATATTTTCTGTTCTTTCATTAGGAACATTGTGTGTGTGTATGTGTGTGTGTGTGTGTGTGTGTGTGTGTGGGTATTGGATATTTTTTCATCTTTAAGCACACATCCAGCAAATGATAAGGCTAAATTCATCTCTGTAAGCCTGTGCAATAAACTTCCCATTCCTTGATCCTCAGGGAGTTTGGCAACATTTTTTTCAGCTGCATTTTAAAGTTAGAAAGTCTGGCTTCGAGCTAAGACCCTTTGGTTCTAAATATTTTTTGATTTTCCTTTGCACAATTTTTGCTTTAGGAAATGTAATCTAACACATAAGAAGGTTTCCCTTTCCACAATGCCTACAACTCTGTTTCTATTAAATTTTTAGGACACTAAAAATGCATGTTGTTGAATATTGCTGAACACTATTTAGCTAGTTATTTTCTTTCTATTTACATAGTAGTGTTTTTTCTTTGGAAGAAGGAATGTCTCTTTGTAACATGACAAGAAAATCATAAATTGAGTTTGCATATTTATGGGGTTTTTTTGGTTGAATGTTTGCACTTTTATATTTTCAATGATTCTGAATTTTACACTTAGTGACAACTTCCTTCATTCTAATGTTATATTTTTGTTTGTTTGTTTGTACCGGGGATCTAACTCAGAACCTTGGTCCTGAGCTACATCCCCGACCCCATTCTACTGTTATTTGCAGGGCTAATGAGCATCTAAAAGCTAAAAGTATCCAAGTTAGAAATTTCCCCATCTTTTACAGTGCAGTAACTAAAATGGTAGCCTGTGGATTATTGCCAAACTACTAGCCAAGATATTATTTGAGACTTCCTTGATGTGGATCAATAAAACCATATTTCATACCTAGTTGTAATCTGCCCACATCTTCTCATACTTCTGCTATTTGCATAACTAAATATATAACATCTACTTGTAATTGTATTACCATATTTATTTCAATTGTAGAAGAATTTATCATACTCAATTTTCTTATTAATATATTTGTTTGTGAATCATCATTAACCTATTTATATGTTGGTACTTTAAATCTAGAACATCATCCATTTTCTACATTGTGGCTTTCTCCATGTTCCTAAATCTGCCTGGCTCATTGTATAAACACAGCAAATTTAAGGAAATAGGTTAAAAATATCTATCAGGATCAGACAGTGAGATTGGGCTTTGATATCAAGTTTCATCCTGCAATAGCCCATTTTGGTTCTCAAAAATGTATATGAAAGGGCCAGGGATTTAGCTCAGTGGTTCCGTGCCTGCTATCCAAGTGCAAGGTCCCGAGTTCGATCCCCGGTACCCAAAAAACAAAACAAAACAAAAATGTATATGAAAATGACTAGAGAGAATAATTATTTTATTTCAAACTATTAATATAGTGTTAATTATATTAATAATAAAATTAATAATTGTATTTATATAATTATAAATATACAATTGTATTTATATAATTATAAATATATAATTGTAATTATATAATTATATTATTAATATAATGTTTTATATTTAAATAAAAAATGAACAAAACCTTATTTATTTTTCATATATGAAGATTTTATTTTCATAATACTCTTATTTATTCCTGCAGTATAATTAACAGTGCAGATTTGCACATCATGCATAACTTTTAACATCACAATTTTCAAAGACAATTATGCCTAAATTTTGATGTATATTAGAATTACCTGTAGGGTTCATTAAAATTTTGTATAACTTGGTAACTCCTTCCTAATTACTGAATCAAATTTTCAGAAGGCTTTACTTTGCTGACCACTGCTATTTCTTTTCCTGTAAAATGGGAAAATACTCAGCAGCTGAAATTCTTAAAAGCATAAAATACTTGATAATGCAAGACCTTAGCATAGTACATGCCAAATATGTGCTTCAAAGTCTTTGGGATTCTCAAAAATTTATTTAAGAGTTTATCGTGTATCATTCATGTAATGTCTAACAACTACGAAATGATTCAAGCATGAACAATAAATATGAAACTATAAATTTAAGGTTAGTTATTAATCAGATTTTAAAAAACTCTTTAGAATAGTCATGGGCCTCATTTGGGTAATAGATTATATTTCACTTTTGAACAGGAATGACATAAATCCTTAAAGGTGACTGTAAGTTGTTTACAAAGTTTAATGTAACTTTAAAAAAGACAGTTTTTAATAATAAATAATAATAAATAATAATAACAAAAGTTTATGTGTTTATATATACATGTTTGTTTAATTTTATATCTATCTGTCCACTGCATGAGCAATGAACACGCACACACAACAAGGAGAAAATGATTTTTAGATATTATTTCATTTTAAAATAATTCAAGACTTTTTGCAGGACTCCTCATTCTTATTTTGAAACATGAACATTTCAAGGTGTGTTTGAGACTTTTTGTCATACGTAAAAGAAATTTTCAATTACAAAAATGATCATTATAGAAAGCCACAGGCATCAACTTAAAGAACTACCTAGTTTTCAAATTTGACGAAATTGAGATGTCAACATTTGCGCTGTTTGCAGAAAAAAATACTCTAAAAACTGATAAGAACACAATATTACTCATTATTTAGTGTATCATCAAAATAAACTAAATAATAATAATTCTGAAATTAGTAAATGAAAAATTATTATTCTTTTATTACCAATATAAAAACAAACAGCATTAATTTCTGATATATATCAATTATTTCAAAGAAATGCTCTAAACTTTATTTTATTCATCAATGTACTCATTTAACTAGTATACTTTTCTCTCTTTTCTATAATTTGGTAAATTAAAATTACTATTTAGGAAACATATTTTAAGCAGAAAATTGGTAGTAAACATACATTTTTATATACATACATATATAACCTCTATTATGACTCTCAGCTTTTCTGCTTTTAAATGTCATGAGTAATGAAAATTTACATCTTTTCTTGTATATAACTAAATCAATAATTGCTTAATATTCATCTTCTTTGACATATAAAGTCATAATTTAAATAATATCGAATAGTAATGTATTTCAATTTTCACATTATTTTTTAAATCATATTTTTTCAGAATTTTTATCATGTCTGAAGACAGAAATATCTAGTGGTTTAGTCAAAACATTTTCAGCTTTACTTTGTACATAATCTTGAAATTTTGGCCTGCTAAATTATTTTATTGACATGCAAGACCATTGCTATTTTCAACTGCCAAACACTCTGTGCTGTGATTTATGGCACATTTCATATTGAAAAGTGGAGATCTCTTCAGACAGAGTTTTTTTTTTTTTTTTTTTTATTATGGCTCCTACAGATTTATCCTTTAAATAGCACTCACAATATGCTGGAAGGTAATCCTTGAAAGAGTTTTTGTGTGTAATAAGTATTACCTGCCTAATGCAAATTCTTGGGAGTTGGCATTGGAAAAGATTTTTAAAAATCAAAGAAAAAAATACATTTTCAAGAAATTATAGATTGTTTGGATATTGTGAGTGAAAAGGTTTCTTCTTTTTTGCCTTCTCTGGGGATATTAGAAAGTGTTTGTTTCCACTTGGATCTAATGCAAAAGAAGAGAAGATAACCAATACCTTTCCCTTATTTTCATGACTAGTAAAATGTGAAAAAGCATTAAAGAAGGAAAAATTATGAATAACTCAAACTAAAAAATATAAGTAACTGAAACTACAGCAAAGGTTTACATCTCAGGAAAGTCCATATTTTTATTTAATTGTACTCTACCATAATTTTTAGGCAATCATTTTATTTTCATTTTCATATAAAGGAGAAATATTAAAAGACATTTGGAAGTTGAAAAAATCATGTTTCACATATGCTTCTGAGTACATTTATTCAATTTCATTATCAAATATTGGAAACAAAATGTTAATCAAGTTATATATAAACTAAAGCATATTTTCATATAGAATCAATACTGTATATTTAGTAAATGTTCTAATAGGGAAGCAGTAGGTAAATGGAGATTTCCTTAAAGTAGAATTATTTTCAATATAATATTTTGTATTTAAATGTTTATAAAATACTATATAATAGATTAAAATTTTGCAAATAACTGTGAAGTTTCTTTTGAATTACACACTATTGTCTTTTACCTTGTGTTTTAAAATATTAATAGCCAGAATAAAACTTCAATTAGAGTCTGTGATTCTTGTTCTCTTCAGTTTCCAATAAAAAAAAATTTAAAACATCATTCATCCATTTTAACAGAGACATACAAATTTATTGAATTTCCCTAATACACAGTAGTTTCCTAAGTGTGCTGATACATTAGAGTATGAGTCATTAAATAGGTACACCATGAAGGTTTTAATTAATTTTGTTCTTAAAATGATAAATTGTTGAACGTCAATGGTTACATAATGTACCATGTGCAACTCCTACAAAGGTTATTTTTTTAATTGTGTGAAAATCATTAGTAATTTTTCCAAAGAACTATAACAAATTTAATACTATTAGAGAATGAAAAACAAGAGAATGATGAGAAAAATCATAGGAAATTAGCAAAAAATCAACATTTGTTTGGAAATTTGACTTTTTATGGAAATTATAAAGATATATCAAATGATTAGAACCGGTTGGAAGATAGATTGAATTGGCTGAGAAAGTAATTTTTTTAAATTGGAAAAATAGTTGTATCAGCTGAATTTAAGAGGAATTCCAGGACAGAACTGAGTACCTGAATAGAAATAATAGCTAGGAAAATGTGTATACTGGGCTTCAACTGGATGTGTTTGTGACACTGAGGCAATGTCTACTCAAAACTCCTTTTGTGATGTCAAAGCTGCAGATATACAGTTAGGAAATGTAGCTGGATTGCTTTGGAATCAAAGCTCAGGATGCTAATACCCAGAAGTTAAGCTGAGTGAGCAAATTAAAGGAATGGTTGAGGAAAAGTAAGGTAGGCATGGTGGAGGAATAGGAATCCACAAAGACAGAAAAAGAGCATATGAGAATTAGGTAAATGATTTTGAATCAAACCACTAAATTTAAAGTTCTAAAAGAAGGAACAAATCAGAATCAAATAGCACAGTTTCAAGTCAGGATTGTGAGTAGCACCCAAAATGGTGGAGGTCATTAATAACAGGAGCAGGGATTTTCTTTCTTTCCTTTTTTCTGCATTTGTTACCTTGTATACCCTACTTTTATTTTAATGTTCATTTCTAGTTATTATATGTTTTGTTTGCTCCTTTGTTTTCTTATAGTCACTCATTAGTTGGCCTTTCTTCTCTACTTATTTACATTTTCCTTTTTTTCTAGTTAAAAGAAGTTATGCCAAAATATCTATTATTATAGGAATTAATAGCACTTTGATTCAAAGTTCCGAAAATAAATTGTGTTTAATGTTTAACATTTGTGCACGAAGAAAGAAAAACCTCTAGTCCATTATCTTATTCAATTCTGGATTGGCTTAATTGCTTGTATGTAGAGAATTTATCTGAATAAGATAGGAAATAGTTTTAAAATAATAGTAGTTCTAAAATAATATTAAATTACTGTTTGAAAAGCTATACTGTTAAGAAATAAAATGTAAATTATATTCCCTACCTTAGTCATCAAAAGTAGTATTGCTTCACCAAAGGGATAGAAGAAAGCTGCAAATCTTTCTGAGCAGAATTTATTTGTCTTTGTCCTTGGAGAAAGTCCTGAAATATGTATGTTTAATGAATAATTGCCTCAGCTCTTCTATCATTTAATGTTATTCAGGATACATTTCTGAAGCTAACTAGAAACAAAGGCCGAGCCATGATAATTAAGCTTTATAATCTGCTTGGAAAGAACCCTTCTTTAGGAATTTCTTGTAGAAACCATTGCTGAGAAAAAATAGTTAATAGGAAAAAAAGTTGTTTGTCATTAGCCCCTTTAAAAGGTACACTATTCACATTTTAATTTAAATCAAGATAGAAGTAATCACAAAAGTGCTGCACAGAAGGGTTCCACTATACTTTAGTATTTCCTCATTCTCGCTCCTTGTATCCAAGGCATGTTGCTGACTTTGCACTTAACAAATTCTCATCACACTGTTTTTCTGCCTGGATCTGCTTCCTCAAGGCCAGGATCCATTACATCTGTCTCAGCTCTGCTGGTGTTCCGACCATACCATGATTCGCTTTGCATTGAACATGCTGCCACACTCATTTGCTCTTTTAAACCTGACCTGAACTGAAGGTTAAATAGAAATGTAGAGAGGAAGTAGACATATTTTTTGGCATTTAATTAAAAATGTAAGTAGAAAACACAATAATGGCAAAAAGAAGGTATCATTAAGGAAATTTTAGAATCTATAAATTTCATGTTTATTAGGTTTTACCCAACTATTACCAAAATAATCACCAGGAATTATTACTACTTTTGTTTTTTTGGTACTGGGGATCGAACTTGGGTCCTTGCACTTGTGCAGCAGGTGGTGAAACCACTGAGCTAAATCCCCGGCCCTCATAAGGAATTTTTATGTGTATTTTTTTCTGCCTTAATTCTTTCATTCACAGAACATTTACTTTGTTTTCAGAGAAAGATATTATCTGGCTGACGATTTTGCTTTGGTTAGCAAATTGTTAGTGTTTCCAGTACGAAATTCAAATTAGAAGAAAAGAAAGAATACCTCAGAGGAAAATACAAGACTGGTGCCCAGATGTGCATGCCTTGGAGGCTGAGCCAAGAGGATCACTGAGAGTTTGATGCCAGCCTGGATTACATAATGAGTTCAAGGCTAGCCTGAGCTACATAGAGAGACCCTGCCTCAGAAGAACAAAACCAAACAAAAAAATTACAAGACTGGAACTGGAATTTCTAAAATGGAAACGGAAAGGGTGAAGAAGGCAGGGTTGCCTGTATCATGCCTTGTCTATTAGCTGCCTGGCAGGTGAAGTATTAGACACTTGAACACCCTTGCAGCCACAGAAAGAAACAGACCATGTAGCCTATCTCTGAAAAAGGGAAGACAAGTGTATTTTCAAATTTGAAACTAGCAATTCTAATTCATTTGAACTTAATCCCATTTTTCAGGACAGTCATAAAATCAAAATCTTTCTAAGTAACCACAGGTTTCTGTAAGAAAAACTGTGGGAGAGAGGTTGTAATATCCCACCAACTCCCCGCTGGCTGTTTGTCCCCTATAAAAGTCATGCATCCATTTATTTTTTATTTATCCTTTAGAATGTTATTGAATGTCAGTATTCACTACATGCTACATTTTCTTTCACAAACAACTAGGATGACTCCTAATCTTAGAGGAACTCATAGGTTATGAATTCTCATATTTTATACATAACAAAATCAATGTGTTTTGCATATGCAAACTGTAAAATTTCAGTTGATTTATTTTTTCAATTAATTGTTTTATACTGATGGTTTTACAGGTATATTATTGAGGAAAAATGGAGAACATCTCACTTTTTTACAGTTCAATGGGAAAACAAATTTTAATATTGTGGAAAGTGCATGTGTGTGTGTAAAATTTTATATTTTATATTATTTTTGAATTTTTCTTATACTTAATTTTATAGTGTTTATATTCCCAAGCTATTAAATATGCATTAAATATTTTGCTTTATTTCTACATGGGAACTTATCCAATGAATAAACCATAATTTAAAAAAATATTGTTTTGTATTGTAACTACTAATCAAGCCCATATTTAACAATGCGATGATGACCTCTGTTTAATATTGGTAATAACATTTATTTTATGGTTTGTGATGTTATTTATTCCAATGAGAACAATGATTACTCATTTAATCTAATTTAATTTTGTTCAAAATTTATGGATCAGGTACTATATCATCCTCATTTTTAGATAAGAAAATTTGGATAGATTGATTCCTAATTTTTGTAAGAGCCTTGTGTGTATTTATGAGCTAATTAGATAAATTATATATATACATACAAACATACATACACAAATATTTGAGTATTTTGGTTGTTTTTTTGTTAATTATTCTTTATTATTATGTGCTAGTCTGCATTCTCCACAGAAACATAAATAATAGATGAAAAATATCTTATGTATGTTTTTCAGTATATATTGTAAATATGTATCCATTGTACGTGTACAATATATAATGTATATATTCTATATAAAATATATGTACAAATTTATTGTAAGTAATTGGCTTATACAATAATTGAGACCAAATAATCTCATGAACTCCTGTCTGTAAGCAGAGATCCAGAAAGTCTGTGGTGCCGTTCCTGCCCTATTCCACAGAGGCAAGAATGAGGGGATACTATGTTACAAAGCCCAGTTTGAAGACAAGAGATCAAGGTGTGAGCTCAAGCAATCCAGCAAAGAAAGTAATTTCTCCCTTCCTCTACTTGTTTTTGATTTAAGCCAGAAGCCCATTAAATGATCCTTACCTAAACCAGTGATCACAGTACTTTATCCAGTCTACCGACTCAAATACTAATCTCTCCCATAAATACTCTTAGACACACACCAGAAATTACTTCTTAATGAAATTCTGAAAACTGTTGCACAGTCAAATTAAGACATAAATTTATCATCACCTGTGGCATTCATAAAAGTTATTCGAAAATTCTTCCATGATTTTATAGAAAGAATGGCTGGCTCCTGCAGCCAAGGTTTCAACGTCGTATGTGTGAAGGAAGTCTGTGTCATGCTTTATGAAATTTTGCCTTTTTTAGTGCTTGTGTCTTCTCATTGGAGCTGACATGAGCTTGAATTAAACATAAGATATCTATAATAAATAAAAGAGGAAAATAACAGTAATTAGAACCATGACATAAAGGCAATTTTGATCCAAAGTTTTGGAGAGATTTGACATAACTATTATTTATACATTAATCATACTCCTCAATCATAAAAGTAAAACACAAATTGTTTTTAAAATAAGCTAATTTCTTATTTACTTAAAAAGTAAAAAAATCTGTCTAGAAGCCAAAACTATAGAGAAAACTCTTAGGAGATGTAGAAACTAAACCTATCCACTCCAAAAAATAACTGTGTTAAGTAATTTGTTCCTATGGATTGGAATATTAGTGTGCAGGATATAAATCCAGAGGCATCTTGCACAAAAAAGTATGGAGGTGGATTCCCCACATAATGTTAGGTGCTGGAAAAGGGTAATTACACTTGCAAAACTCTAATGCTGCTCAGAAGACAGTAGAGAAGCAGATACCTGTTTTTACTAAAAGTACAAGGAATGAGATACTCCCACAACCCATAATTGCCAGGATCCAAGTCCATTGTCTGAAAGCAATTGTGTCTAGATAAAATGTATTTTTGTTATTCATAAGGAGAGAATGACTATTGTCTTGATAACTAATTTGATTAATTACTTTTAATTAATTTCTTCTAAAATGGAGAAATCAACACAAAGCATAGAATTTAAGCACTATGCTCTATTGGGTAGACAATAAATAACCTGACATTAATTAACATTTATTTATGGCAATAGCTAATGGATTTGACTGAATTAAATATATAAGGGATAAAACCAAACATTTCATTACAAGAGTGTTTGAGAAAGTGATACATGTATGATTCTTTGTGTGTGAGAACATTTTCTTCTACATAAATCTTCATCAAGTTTCCAACTATGGATTTTAAATAATAAAATGCTCAAGATTACTTGTTATATAGATCTAAATATTCTCCTAATGGTTGGTCAATGGGAAATTAAAAAATGGATGATGTCCATCTTCACGATTTTCTTCCTCATGCATACTATCATTAGTGTAGTAGAAACCAATAAAATGAAGATAAATTATATCTAGTAATAACTTTATTGTATAGATTAGTTTCCCTGTAGAGAACAAAATAAGTTGTTCTCACTGAGTAAACCTAATCTAGAGTTGGACATTATTACAACTGTTTCAGACTTCTTTCTTCACAAGCATGTACAGTGTTGCTTAAAGCTGTTTAGATTTCCACAGTAATCCATAGAATGTTGTCTCTTATCAAGATATATGCACCTACTATTCATCCTCCCACAGAGAACAGTGCTCTTTGATGTAACCACCTTCATATAACTCATTAACCAAAAAGGAGACATAATATGCAAGAGTTGTTGCTGCCTGGGAAAATATTTTCTATGCTCTGATGACGACCCTTTGGTATTTTCCACTTTCATCACCATACCTAGCTCCCACATGCTGGGAAGAACTTCTTCCTTATGATTGTTCTAAATGACTTTCTTGTAAATCTTGGTTTTCCAAATTTAAAGATCTAGGTTCTTTATTTTAAAGTACTGGGCATATGAAAGAGAAATGCTTTTACCAAAGGCTGCAAAATTAGTTTCATTTAAAACTTCCCTTTAAGTCTCTGTGTCCTAATAAAATAACAACATAGGTTACAATATTAGCTGCACCAAATGATCATGACTTACAGGGATAATAAAATTGCTGTTTTTAAAACGAGACAGGCCCACAGGCATGCCTCCTAGTACTAGCACATCCAAAACGGAACATTAAACAGAGGATCTGATATTTCACATTACCTCATTAGATAAAGAATTTTGCCCAATGGTGGAAGGAGAAAGTAACACAGACTCCACAATGTTACAGGGATTTAATAGAGATAAAGGTTTGTAAAGAGTTTCAAAAATGACTACGAACCTGACCTTACTTTTCCCCTGCTAGTTCACAAATATATTTACAAATTTTATCAATTTCCCCAATAAACTCATCTGTATCTTCCTAATGTGAATGCATGTAAATGGTAAGTTATTTTAAATTTTATGTATGTTACAAATGTTGAGTCAGAAAATAAAATATTTTGAATAGTATTGAATGTCAACCATAGATTCTAGATTTATATACTGATGCCTTATTAATAAGATTTATATTTATTCTTTAGAATGAGAAAGTTCATTTTCATTTTCAGTATTTCTAGATATAAATACTTAATGTTCTCCATGTTATCAGAAGTTTGTTTTGTTTCATTTGAAGTTTTAATGGAGAGATTATAGATATGTAGATAAATGGACAGATGTAAGGAAGGATGAATGGATAGATGGCCGGAAAAAAGGACAAGTTAGTGGATAGACCAATGGGTAGACAGACAAATAATTGAAGTTTGATGAACATATAATTGAAGTTTGATGAACATATTTCATTTCAACTTTATGGCTCCCTGGTATCCAAGCCTTTTATTTGGTGGGATTTGTCCTTTTAGCTATCTATCAAGATAGTGTAATAATTTCCCTAACAGTAGTAAAAGTGAAGTGCATGAGACTCAGGTGTATAAATATTTAAGTTCACTTTGTGATTTCAGAACTTTAGAAAAGCAAATTTTTCTCTTTTCTATATCATTAGAAAGACATCACAAACACCTACACATTGTCCTTCATTAATATTAAATAATTTATCTGTATTATTGGAAAGAAACATTTCTCTTGTGTCTTCTTTCTTCTGCAGTCCTTCTATATTTTAATGGTCAAATATGAATGATGATGCTTAAATTGTGTACCTGTTTATACATAATTTATATGTCCATACACATGTAATTGTATATATACATATTATATACACTATGTTTCAAGTATATAAGCTAAAAGTTATTTTTAAAATAACATTCATAAAGTATTGTTTCATCTGAAAGTGAATAAAACAAATATTTTTAATATCTGGCTTTGTTACTTGGTGGGTAATTTGAGCTATCAGTAATGCTTATGAAGAAAATTTGTCTCCTCAAATACATGAAGTACAAAAGGCAGAAGATAATTAGTTCTCTTTGTAGTTTCCTATAGCAAAGACCTTTGTTTACAGAGTTAAGTTGAGAGGTTTACAAAGTAAGTTTTAAAATGCAAAGTGGGTTTGAAAATTATGAGACAAAGTGTAGATATATTACCTGCACATGAATTTGTTTGAATATAAGCATCAGAATTCTACTAACAATTAAGAAAGTACAAGTCCAAAAATTGCTAAAACTGAAATTACCAATACTCTTTGAGTATAGGAAGAACCCCTATAGTCCCAAACACCTGTGGAAGGTGCAGCCAGGTGGAAATCCAATACAAAGGGTAAATTATGAAAAAAAAGAAGCTTTTATTCATTTTTAACACTTTCATTAAAATTACAAAGTGAGAACAGTCCAAGAAGGTTATTCTGCAGAGAGTAATTATCCTAAGGTGTGTACAAATTTGATTGGAAGAGGTTACATAGCGTCAATTTTATTTCAATAATTTTTCACTATTCAGAATGTTGGCAAATGTTAGGAATTTAAATTGCCTTAGATATATCAAAGGATTGAGCAGATGCAAGACTGAAGTCACAATATTTGTAGACATTTGTTGTTTAATTTCCATCTTAACCAGAGGTAGTGGACAGGAGTCATTGCTGGAGTCAATAGAATGCTATGAATCCTTTGTCTTCTTTTATAAAAAATATTTGATTACCAGAAAATAGACTATGGTCAAGTGCAATGTGCTCATCTCCAAACCTACTACCTTGTCTTTTAAAGAATGAGCCATATCAGATTTATAGCTTCTCTCATTTATGTATGGACAGAGGACATACACAAAGATAATTTCTTATACCTCAAGTCCTGGCTCATGGAAATCTTGCATCAGTAACTGTCCTGGTGAAACAAGTAATCAAATCTGTCTTTTATTCAGCTATTTTAAGAAATACTTTTCTTGACATATTTTCTAAATATATTTTAGATTTCTTATGTTTCAAGTGAAATTTTATTAACTTATTTTGCTGTAACAATCCATAAATACATTTCAGAATGCAGATTGCACATATCATAACCAAATGCAAGTGATCCTTTCCCCTCCTTTCTCTGAAATGTTTCAATTGTTTGACTGATGACTACTATTTCCATGTGACGTGTCTTACCACAAAATTCATTCTATGAAAGTATATATGAAACTAATATTCCTGGATTTTGACTGTCTTAATTTCCTAGCTATGTAATTTAATCACATTGAATTTTATAACCTCAACAAATGTATTTAACATGTCCTGGACACAACGGCTAATGTAGGTAGGTACCTCCTGACTTGAATCCACTAAGAATCCATATAAAACTGATTCCTTTTGCATACAAAAGGTTGAATTTCAAATATTTCTAATGAATTACGTATATTCTCTAGGATGACTTAAAGGAAAATCTACTAAATATTCCTGTTATGCATCAGCAAAATTTCACCTTAGACATCTCCATTTTGGTCACAAAGTTCTTCTTTTGACACTTGACTACTGAAATCTATTTAATTTAACATACTGTACCACATTTTATTTCCAAAATAATTAATCTTTTAGGCTTACTTAATACTACTATGCAATGAAACAAGAGATAAACAATTAGCCTCTTAGAAAGTAGTTCACCAATCATGTGTAGACATTCACATATAACTCCTCTGATTCTCACTGGCCATAAGTAAGCACTGGGTAGATTTCTTGCATGATGCAATTTCACTACATTATTGTCAGACGTAATTTTAAAATATGTTCTCTTCTCTTTCCACACTTCTTCCTTAAAAATCATAAACTAATTTTCCTATTGTTGATTGTATACTGGACTTATTCATCTGCTTATTCATGACAAAATACATCAGAAGTAATTATAAGTGACCAAGGGAGATCATAATCCTGTGATAAAGGGTAGGTCATAAAAGACATTGAGGCTTCAGTAATTTTTCACTCTCTGAGCAAATGCACCCTGGATTAAGTCAGGTACCATGTTAGGAAAATACCAAGCAGCCCTATGGAGGGCTACATAGGACGAAACTGAGGCCTTCATTAAAAATCAAAGGGATTGAGTCAGAAGCAGATCCAACACCTTAGTAAAAAACAGATCCTAGATATCCAGCAAAATTTTCAAAGAATGACAGTCATATCTGTTGTTTGAACTGAAAATTCATGAGGCAGTACATAACTTTTATATTATCCATAAAATAAAATATTATTATTATTATTGAATTAAAATAGGTGACAACTCTAAAATACTTATGTTTGCACCTGGGGTGAGATAAAAACACTCTTTCTTTTTTGACATCTTTCAGAGAATTACTATTCATTTGAATTTTTTAAAAAAAATTTCTATTCAAAAATTTCTTTTGTCTTGTATTTATAGATAATGTTATTTGTTTTAAAGCAAGTGCTTTTCTATTCAGTAAAAGACAAGATGTCTACCTTCATCATCCCACTTAGAGTATTATCAATTACAAAATCATTGCAGAAAATTTCTTTATTCAATTTTACTTAACCATTTTATGGATATTTGCTTTCTTGGATGAAGATGAAAAAGAAATAGATTTCTAATCTCATCTAACTGCAATTTTGCACTGCCATCAATTGTCGCTTTTTCTTCAGAACCATCATTTAATTCAGGTTTATGTTATATTGAGAGATGAATCTATAAAATTGTTTATTATCTCTAAACTTTCAGTAAAATAGCTTACAATGCTTATACATTAGTTTCTTCTGTTCTGATTTGTGTTTCTATTTTAGAAAATCCTTACTTTCTTTGCTTTATTACAGTTTGAAATACCTTGTTACAATCGTGTTTCACATTACTGGATTATTTGTAAAATTTACTCTAATGATAATAGTGATATTAAGGCTAGTTATTAAAATGTTAATATTGTAAGAAAGGATATTGTCTTCTAACCATCTATCAAAGTACAAAATTCCACTGCAATATTAAGTCATTCAAATAATTCTGTAAAAAGCAACGTAAAAGGTTAAATATGAAAATATATTGATAAGAACAAAATATGAACAAGCTAATGTTCATTTTTATTAATCAGTTTTTCAAAAACAGTGTACTATTTTTTAAAATGCCACAAAAAGGAAAGAATGAACTTGGAAAGGGTGAACATGAATGTATGATAATAACATCTAGAGATAAATTTTGAGATATTACCAAAAGGTGGTATATGCTATGTACATGAAAAAGTTCTGTTGTGTTTTGATATACATAATGTATTGGTTTTTGGTACACTTGTAACACACATGCTAACACACATTCTTTTTAACACACATATGTATGTATACACTTATATACCCACACATACATAATTATATTACTAAACATTATATCTCATTATTTAAAAAATATAGACTGTCCCCAAGTGCCTAGGATCAGAGCCATGCTGGTGACAGCAGCACAGCTCCCCACCACCCCATGGCCTGGAGGTGCAGGGGGTCATAAATACCATTGTTCTGAAGTCCAGAAGATAGAGCAGAAGTGAACAACAGAAAGAGGGCCTCTCTGAGGCTCCTTCATGAAAATTGAAGCCCATTGGAAAAGTGAAGAGACTCACTACAATAAAGGCACACCAGACCACCGTGCTTGGTAAGTTGGAGGGATCATCACCTCCCATTGGAACCTAGACTATCTCCGGGGGAAGGTCAACTGGAATCTACAGTAGAACCTTGCAGAGTTCAACCCAGCAGGAGGACAGGAAGCTCAACTTGGGCCTTGCAGGCAGCAATCAGCCTGAATCTCTGGGGACTGCTGCTGGCTTGCTGAGGCTAATTGATTTAGATCTGCACACTGCTGCCCGTGTTGTCTATTGTGACAACAGAGACATACCCTGAAGGAGGCCCTTCATTTTTATTTTTTATTTTCAAAGTTATTTTTTTCTTATTTTTATTTTTTTCTCTTTTCAAATTTATTTTTCTCTTTTTTCTTCTTTTTCTCTTTTTTTCTCTCTCTCTCTCTCTCTCTCTCTCTCTCTCTCTCTCTCTCTCTCTCTCTCTCTCTCTCTCTTGCTCTCTCACTCTTTCTCCCACCTTGTTCTTCATGTCTCTCCATTTCTGTACATGTTGCTGTCCTAATTCAGATATTTTTCTTTCTTTTTCTTTTCTTCTCTCTTTTTCCCTCACTTAATTGTCATTGATTTTAAAGTAAAATGAATGCAGTTTCTAGTTTTTGGATTGCTGTATGTTGTTCTGTTCTTATCTTTGTTCTCTCATTCTGTGTTTTCCGCTTGTCTTCAACAGTGTCCTAGAGTTTACATGATCTTCCTGTGTCATCAGGCCTCACTTCTAACCTTTTCCTATCCTTCTACCTATCACTCCCTCCCCAACTCTTTTTAATCCCCCATCCCGGAGGGCAAAACTGCTATCTTAAAGAGTTTATTCACTATAAACATATTTTGGGCTGGTCCTCTATTTTGATTTAATTCACACAGTTAAATGTGATAGATTAATAACTACTACAAATTGTCATCTTCTAAGCTGTGCTTGATGCTATTGCTGCTGATTGTATCACTTGGGCTAAGGTGTTGTGATTGATCTAATCAGTTATCCTTCCTAATACACTGAAAATGAGATTGCCTAAGAGTCATTAAAGACTCAAAACTAACACCAGCTTTATCTGTAAGACACCTCTGAGAAGCAATCATTTAGAAAGGGTTCTAAATACAAGCAACAAAGATACTTATAATAAGCAATATTAATGTATCAACCCAGGAATTAAACCAAAAACAGTACCAACAACAAAAATAGAAATGAGAAGACACCTAAGCATGGTGTAAACCCAGACTTCTAGGTCACCAAAGGCAAATTCTGGGGGAAATGAGATGGAAAAATCTGATAACCACCTGGACACCCTGAACTGATAGCACAGGAAGTAACAAAACAGATGAACAAGGCTCTAGAAAAATTCAAAATAGAAATAATTTCCCAGATAACTACAGAGATGGTGAGCAGAATGAAAGACATGATTAGAGACTCTAGAACAGAAACAGATTAAAAAAAATAGATGAGCTCAGGACCATGATGGAAGCCAAGAATGCCCAGCACAGGAAAAAAATGACAACCAAGAATGCCCAACATAAGAAAGAAATGAAATCTATGAAACAGATTTACACAGATTATTTGGGAGATTACAAACTCTATTGAAAGCATGTGGAGCAGAAAGAGCCAATGTGAAGACAGAATTTCAGATATAGAAGACAGAATTGCAGTCAATGACCATGAAAAGAGAGACCTCTTAAAAATAGTAAGGGACCATGAGAAATTGATCCAGCAGCTCCTAGATGACGCAAAGAAGAATAAGACTGATAGGAATCCAAGAAAAAGCAGGAAAAAGTACAAATTACATTAAAAAAAAAAAAAAAACTGTTCACAGAATTAATGGTAGAAAACTTACCAAATAGAGTGAAAGAATTTGACATAAAGAGAAGTGAGGCATATAGGACAGCAATTGGACATGATCAAAAAAAAAAATCAGAACTTAGACATATAATAACCAAGATCCCAGAAACCCAACAGAACAACAAAATACTACAAAAAGTTTAAAAAAAGAAAAACCTCATATACAATGGAGAGCCCAGCAAAATCACAGCAGACTTTTCAACACAAACTCTCAAGTCAAGGAGTGAGATACTTCAAACCCTAAAAGAAAACAACCTCCTGGCTCATAGAACATATTTAAGTAAATGCAAAGGAATTAAAATCATTCCCTGTGTATTATCAGATCATAGTGCAATTAAACTTGAGATGAATAGCAAAAAGAACCGCCAGAACTCCACAAACACATGGAAATTGAATAACGCTCTCCTGAACAACCAATGGGTCACAAAGGAAATTAAAGAAGAAATTAGACAGTTTTTACAAATAGATGATAATGCCAATACAACATACAGAAATCTATGGGACACAATGAAAGGAGTTCCAAGAGGGAAATTCATAGTAGTGAATGCCCATACTAGGAAAACAGAGCAAGATCAAATAAAAAAACCTAATGCTGAACCTTAAACTCCTAGAAAAGGAAGAGCAAGACATACCCAAAGCTCATACAACAAGGGGGGAAATTATAAAGATCAGAACAGAAATCAATGCAATGGAAATTAAGAGAATGATACAAAAAAAAATCAATAAATCAAAAAGTTGGTTTTTCAGAAGAATAAATGAAATAGATAAACCCTTGGCCAACCTTGTCAAAAAAAAGGAAAGAAAAGGCTCAAATCCATGCCATTAGGACTGAAAAAGTTGAAGTCATTACAGATCCAGCAGAAATCCAGAGGATCATCAATACCTACTTCAAAAACCTGTAATCTAATAAAATGGAAAACACAGAAGAAATGGACAGATTCCTAGATACATATGCATTACCAAAGTTGAACAAAGAAGATATAAAAATTCTAAACACCCCAATTACAATCAGTGAAATTGAAAATGTAATGAAAGATTTACCAACAAAGAAAAACCCAGGTCCTGATGGCTACACTGCTGAATTCTACAACACATTTAGAGAAGAACTATTGTCACTACTCTTTAAACTTTTCAATGAAATTGAAAGAGAAGCAATACTTCCAAATTCATTCCTAGAAACAAGTGTTACTTTGATTCAAAAGCAGAGAAAGACCCAATCACAAAAGAGAACTACAGGCCAATCTTCCTAATGAATATAGATGCAAAAGTCCTCAATAAGGTGCTGGCAAACAGAATACAGAGGGCCATCAAAAAGATCACACACACTGATCAAGTCAGATATATCCCAGGGATGGAAGGATGGTTGAATATATGTAAATCAATAAATGTAATACACTATATTAACAGAGCCAAAGACAAAAACCATATGATCACCTCAATAGATGCAGAAAAAGCTTTCAAGAAAGTTCAAAACCCATTCATGATAAAAATGGTACAGAAAATTTCAATAGACAGTCTTTTTCTCAACCTAATAAAGCTATCTATGAAAAACCAAGAGCCAACATCATACTAAATGGTCAAAAATTGAAAACCTTCACACTAAATTAAGGAAAAGGACAAGGATGTCTACTATCACCACTCCTTTCAATATAGTTCTGGAAACATTAGCCACAGCAACTAGACAAGAGAAAGAAATAAAAGGAATGAAAATAGGAAAGGAAGAAGTTAAACTGTCATTATTTGTTGATGACATAGAAGACCCAAAAAACTCCACCAAAAGACTTCTAGACTTAATTGACAGATTCAGTAGAGTAGCAGGACAAAAAATCAACACTCAAAAATCAATAGACTTCTTGTTCATAAATAACAGACTCACTGAGAGAGAAATTAGGGAAACAATCCTTTTCACAATAGCATCCAAAACAATGAAATATCCAGGAATCAATCTATTGAAGGAAGCAAAAACCCTGTGCTTTGAAAACTATACTACTCTAAAAAAAAGAGATCAAAGAGAATATAAGAAATTGGAAAGCCATCCCTTACTCCTGGGTAGGAAGAACCAATATATTGAAAATGACTATACTGGCAAAACTGCTATACAGATTCAGTGCGATCCTGATTGAAATCACAACAGCATATTTCACAGAGATAGAGAAAACAATACAAAAATTCATTTGGAACCAGAAAAGACCTAGAATACAAAAGCAATTATAGACAACAGAGACATTACAGGGTATATCAACTTGAAAGTACCTCCAAAATGGTATTCCCAACTTAAAACTATACTACAAAGCCACCATGATAAAGACAACATACTATTGGCAAAGAAACAGACACAAGGATCAGTGGAATGGATTAGAATATACAGAAATAACTCCAGACATACTCAGCTACCTCATCTTGGACAAAGGAGCCAACCATCCTCACTGGGGGAAAGATAGCCTCTTTAATAAATGGTGTTGGAAAAACTGGTTTTTAACCTGCCAAAGAGTAAAACTAGACCCCAAATTTCACTATGCACTAAAATAAAATTGAAGTGAATTAAAGATCTAAATATTAAAACAGAAACACTAAGCTTGCTGGAAAATGATTAGGTAGAACTCTCAAAGACCTTGGCATAGGAAAAGATGTTATGAACAAATCCTCAGTAGCATGGCAACTAGCACAAAGAATCAACAAATGGGATCTCATCTTATTAAAAAGCTTCTGCACAGCAAGAGAAACCACCAACAGAGCTAAGAGACAACCTACAATATGGGAAAAAATTTTTACCAGAAGTTCCCCAGACAAAGGTCTACTATCTGAAATATATAAAGAACTCAAAACAATCAGATGCCCCAAATATAAAAACCCAATCCAAAAATGAGCATCTGAAATGAACATTTTTTCAGACAAAGAAATAAAAGCAGCAAATAAACATACGAAAAAATGTTCAACAGCACTGGTCATTTGAGAGATTCAGATAAAAATAACACTGAGATTCCAGCTCACTACAGAAAAAAATGGCTGCTCTCAAGAAATCAACCAATAACAAATCCTGGTGGGGTTGTGTGGAAAAAGGAACTCATCTCCATTGTAGGTGGGAGTGCAGACTGGTGAAACCACTGTGGAAATCAAAATGGAGATACCTCAAACAACTAGGATTAGAAGTCCCATTTGACCCAGCTATTCCTCTGCTGGGTATCATCCCAAAAGAATTAAAAGAATCATACCACAGTGATATATACGCACCCATGTTTTTAGTGGCACAGTTTGTAATAGCTAAAGCTTGGAAACAGCCCAATTCCCCATCAACTGGCGACTGGATAAAGAAGATATGATTTTTTAATATATATAAAATGATGTACTACAGCTATAAAGAATGAGAAACTAGAGACATTTATAGCTAAATGGATGCACGTTGAGGCCATACTCTTAACTGAAATAAATAGGACACACATGTGTAAATACTGAATAATTTCTCTGGTGTGAAAAACTAAAAATGTAAATAAGAATTCAAATGTATAGTTGATAATTGAAAAAGGAAGAAAAGATCTAAATGTGTAGGGGAAGTGGGAGGGGTAGGGGAAAGGAAAGAAGGGAAAAGAAAAAAATATGAGAAAAAGGAAAAATGGAAACAAAGTCTTTGCAAGTAGGGAAGAGTGGAGGGGGTGAAGGAAGGCCAGGGGAAGGGGGAAAAAATAAGAACCAAGATACATCATGTAAAGGTACAATATCCCAATGATGAGTGTAACTGTATTGTATACCTAATAATGTACTGATAAACTTGATGGAAAAAATGTATATATGACATCATTATAGTCTCCCTGTGAGTGATATTTATAATCTGCCTTCTGGAGTATTTTTTTTTACTTTACGAAATAATTACTATTTTAGATATTTGCCTTCTCAAAATGAGATAATAAAAACAGATAACCTCCTTAAGACACTATGCCAAGAAGTATGTTTTTATAGTTATTCAGTCAAGAAATATGTTTTAACCACATCTACATGAATTTTATTATGCTTAGAATGAAATTTTAGATAGTATCATTTGAAAAAAACCTGACTTTCTATAACTAACATACATGAATTAATCATTATTTGATTTTTGTGTTATATATTTGCAATGAATTTGGTTAAGGCATAATTTCAATAGTCATTTTTGGCTGATACTGTACAGTTGATAAAGAAATCAGGAAAAAATTTGGAAAGAAAAATTTAAATGAGGTAAATCTTGAATAAGTGGAAGCTGAGTAGTATAGTTTGGTATAGTGAATATTTGAAAAGGAAAATAAAAGTTACATTGTGAAATTGAGAGTTTTATTGGTTGACTTTCCAAATCATACAGACAAATTATGTATTATGAGAAAAAAATCTGCCTATATATTAAGCAGAAGTGAAATCTTGAAAATGTCCTGTTAAAGGCTCAGTCTTTCAGCTTTCTGGATGGAGAGCAAGAATAGATCTAAAGAAATCAGAAAGGTAACTGCAATAACAATTCTAAAATGAGTCAACATTAGTTTCTTTTATTGTGAGTATGATTTTGATATAATGTGTTTATAGCAGTTGTTTTGCTTTGGGGAAATTGTCCAAAAATAAACTGCCCATAGTTTAGCATTTTTTAGAACATATATATATATATATATATATATATATATATATATATATATATGTGGAACACATAATATGCAATTAATTCTGGATTGAATGAGGTAATCAGAGCTCCATGAGAAACTATGTGCACTTTGATGAAACTAAGTAGTAAATTGTTTTTTAAATTTTACTCCTAACTGAAAGCTAAACAATTTAATGCTCATATTTCCTACTTTGGAAGCAATATTATCTGTGTTTTATTCATCAACACATTAAAAATACAAAAAAATCAATCATTTTCTACCTCAACTTGTAAAACATCTTACAACTTTTAAAATTTTGTCATTTATACTTTCCCCTGGCTTATATTGAAAGTGTGCCTGTAAATGATCATCACCATAAATATGTCCAATTGAAGATTCCTTCCAAAATTTTCTTTCTATTAAACTTAGATTTAGAGCATAAAAATACGGAACATTATTTTTAAAAGTCTCATGTTTTACAAGAGATTGAAAAATTATTTCAAGAATTTATGAAAAAGAATCAAGGAAATCCTACATTTTAAAAATGTTTCAAAAAATCTCAAGGAAAGAAAATTAAACACGAAAATACACTGGTAACATGTCAGAAACTTCCATGAACATAGAAACAAAATCTAAAGCAAAAATTAACAAAATTAAATCCAATAAAATATTTAAAAGATAATAAACACAATATGACCAAGAAGGCCTATTATCCAAGAGGTTCAGTTTGGTTTAATATTCAGAATTTAATTGATTTTTTTCATGATATTAACAGAATAAAGCACAAAAACATTATGGCAATAGATACAGAAAAAGGTTTTGGTGAAATATAACCATCTTTTCTTCATTAGCTTTCAGAAAACTAGGAATAGAAGAAATCTTACTCAGTCTGATAAAGAATATTTACTAGAAGCCTTTGACTGGCAATAGGCTAAATGCTGAAATCTTCAATGGCAGCTCTCCAAAATGAGGTGGACATAAAGTAAAAAGCAGGAATTGACAATTCTCTTTCATGTTGGATTTGAGGTTGTAAGGTAATAAGCAAATGAAAGGAAAAAAAGGCATAGAAACTTTTGTGTAGAAATCATCATTCACAGGTATTCATAATATATATATATATTATATATACATATATATATTCCAAAGTAATATTCAAAACAACAATTAAAACTATTATTGGACCTAGTCAGGATTAATATACAAGTGAAATATATGATTGCATTTGTACATACTAGTCAGACCATAGGCAGAAGGCCAAGTGTCACTGCATAAAGATCATTTTAAAGACATTATTATTCAAGGAGGTAGAAAAAACACACCATAATGAAACATTGTTACACTTCACCACAATAGCTGAAATTAAAACAGAAATTGACTTCACAGAATATGGGCAGAAGGAACTACCATTTATTAAGGTAGTAATAAAAATGGCACAGCCACTTTGCCTGTCAAGAATGGTTGATATTTAAAAACTCATGATAGAAGCACATATCATCTGTATGAGAGAATTGCAACAGCAATTCAATAACATTCCATAACCTTTCAAATCAATAGTCTGATAAGATGGAGCAATTTTTATGATAAGAGAAAACAAAGTCATGCAACTATAAATAGTCACTTTTTGGAGAGAAAATATACAATATGCAAGAAATTTGAAGTTGTTTTCAATCAACTAAAAAACAGTTCAACTTTTAAGTATAGGCCACAGAAAAGGACTTATGTGAATATAGAAGTTTATAGTAAATATTTAAATTTTAAGAAAATGTGACTAAGAACTTTTGGCAACGTTTTTCATTGTTTTTATTATTCTGTTACATACTTGTCTGTTTTCATTGAAATGTTTGCATTTTTTAATATTTCCAGAAGTTATCAATACTATTTGACATGCACTTTAAAAATGTCACCTTCCAGGCAAATTTACCTTTAAATTTTAAAAATAACATTTCTAAATTTATATATTAATATTTTCTTATTCTGTGCTTTGCACTTTTTAAATCTAGTGTGGAATGTCTATGTTTTTATACTTTATTATAGAATAAATTAGTGACTCAATGTTGTTTGTTTTTTTTTCTCATATTGAAAACCAATTGTCTCAAAGTCATTTTTAAATGGTTTACTGTATATGAATAGATTTTAAAGCTATTTGGGTAACATTTAAAATTTTCAAATAGATGATATAGGATTTTCTCCAAAGATTAGTTCTATATATTATTGGGCCAGTTTAGCACTCTGGTGAGTATTAACCATCTTAAAATTCTCAGTAACATTTATTAACAGTCTTAAAACTCTCAGTAACATTTCCCTATAATCAAGTTTTTAGAAATGAATTAATAAAAACCAATGAAGAAAGCATTAAATCTCTATTCTTGTTTGGGATTCTTTATTTGATGGAATGTTTATGTTGAATAGGGATACTTTTGGCTTTTTTTTTTTTTTTTGCTTTTTCTACTTTTTGTTGTTACATGTAGAAATCTTTCACTGTGAAAGTTAAATGCCAAATCTGTAATATTTTCATCAGTAAATGTCAAATAATGGATATTGAAGTGTATCAAACTGAAGATTTATAACCTTTACAATATACTCCTATTCATTTTTTTTCAGTTCTGGAGAAGAGTAATGGTTATAAAAATCATTTTCTTAATATGTGCTTCTATTTATTTGATAAATAAGGGGGTTAATTTACAAAACTGAGAATCACTTAACTTGGCTTTGGAATAATGTTGAAAAAGTAAAACAAAATACCATAGATATAAGTGTGGTAATGCACATGAACACTTATATAATTGTTATGTTACTCTTTAACAATTACACGTCTTCCCAGTATAATATCTATACCTTATATTATAATATTTTCCTTATACTTTCCATAAGACACTCATGTTTGTATCTATGTTTTACAAATTACTTATGTGATAACTCCAAATTTATAGGGCTCTTTTTGCTAAATTCTTTTAAGATGATGAATTAAATTAACAACTGTAATGCTGAACAATATTTTTCCATGATAATCTGTACTTATCCAAAATGTACCTTTTATATAGGTTTGGCTTGTAATGTTTTATTCAGCTGTTGTTTGCTTTTAATTTCTTTTTCTTGGTACTGGGGATCAGATTTCAGCTGCTGTTTGGATTTTTGTCTGAAAGTAAGATTTTCTTAGAGGTTAACTTTCTTAAATTATTCATATATATTTATATTTATAAAATCAAAGTTTCATCAACTTTATATAAAAAGATAGATAACTTCTGTCTTAGCTCATTACATCCAATTTTTGGCAGACTATAATAAATTATTTTTCTTGAACTTTTGACAGAGTTAAAACTATCTGGAATTCTATTTATTTGTGGTTATTCTTATTTATTCAGGTTCTTCAATAGCAGTTTGTATGCTCTTAGCAAATTTTCTATTATCATTGATTCAGTGTCTCTCAAAAAGTGTAAATTTCTTCTAGGTGATGAATTAGCAAACTTCATATGTAAGTTTGCCACAACTAGTCATATTTGCTTTTGTGGCTCAATAACAGCCATAGACAAAAATGTAAACAATGACTGATTTTGATATTATTGTAATTTAACAAACAAAAACCACACAAATGAAGAGCTGGATTGATCCATGGACTCTAGTTTACTAGAGTGTGTTCTAGATTTTTCAAATTCTTATGACATCTCTCTCATCTTTGAGTGTTTTGCTTTGTCACATCTAATCGTGGTTGTGTATGTACCTTTTCTATTTATTGTAATCAAACTTCAAACAGGTTTGCAATGGTTGTTCATATTTTAGCTTATCAGTATTTAGTTTGATAATATTAAAAAGTTTTCAATTTTATATTTTGCATTTTTAAAAGTATTTTATGTAATTATTTTTATATCACTCTATATTTTAAGATTCTGATGTGTATAATTAAAATTAGCTTTTACTTTTTAATACCTCCACAGTTCCATTGTTTAATTTTGATTTGTAAGTTTTTGTATTTCAACAATAATTACAACAGAAAAACTGAACTAAACTTTTCCTTAAGGACAAAAAGGACATAAATTTCTATTTTTATGGTACTATTACTTTTATCCATTTTTATTTTGCATAGTTTTAACATTTCACTAAAGGTTCCTTAACCCTAGAAATTTGTAACTGTGGGCTATATTAAAGCTCTATAGGTTGCTGACTTTATGATTATTTTAAAAAGTGATCAAAATACACTGTCATCCAGGGTCAAGTCTTCTCTAATTAGCTAGAAACATCTGGGGCCCCTCAAGGGGCTATATTAAATGGTTTATTATTAGCTTTATATGTTAATGACTTGGAACCCTTTAATTTTATGAAGCTAGTAGGGTTATTCTTTTTGCCAATGACCCACACTACATGAAAATGTAGCTATGAATTAATTTTTTTGTAATGGAATTTTGATATGATACAAAGGAAGTTGTAGTTGGTTTTCAAAGTTTTAAAATTAATTCAACTATTATTTAAATCAATAGATAACATTAATGATAAGAATGAAATCAGTGAATAAGATAATTTCAATGATCAATACTAGAATACTTTGTTAAAATAACTAGGAGGTTTTATTTAAGATGAAATTTTAAAATGTGTTCTTTAAGCCACACATCAATACATTCAAACTTTTATAAAATATTTTAAACTAGACATATGCTGCATTGGTAAAATTTTCAAAATCAGTTGTTTTAAGAATGGCTATTGGGGCTAGGGATTTAGGTCAGTGGTTCTGGCACCTGCCTTGCAAGTGTAAGGTCTGAGTTCAATCCCTAGTACCAAAACAAAACAAAACAAAAAAAAAGAATGCCTATTAATGATAAATTTTAGTTTGGATATTTATAATTAATAGATATTGCTTTAAAATGTTTCATATCTATCAACACATTTGTGTCTATCAACAAAACTTTCAAGATCAATTTAACAGTATCTCTTGGATAATTATTACTTTTATACATATATGGGTATAACATTTTTTCATGTTAGTAGAACCATAATTAAATTTAGTATGATAATTTCATCAACATTGCCTCCTATAAATCATTTGCACATTCAAAATGTGACTTCCTTCACTTAATTTTTTAGTTTTCTTAAAAATTGATCCTGTTACATTTATTACTTACCCAAACTCCAAATCTCCTTAAATTCAAGAACTCACATATTTCACATGCTCTGTGCTGCCTTGGGCATAGTTTATGTTTTGGGAGTTATCATTTTTCTCTATTTTGACTGTTCACAAATTTGCATGTAGCCAATAGATTTTCATGGTTCAATGTAATTCACTCTTTTATGGCTAAAATAAGTTAAATATATATGAATTTAATATAATTTTGTAGTAAGCCTAAAAATAATTAGAATTAGCTTTGGTGGATTTTCACATGAACTTTTACTTTCTAGAACCATAATTAAGGGATATATTTGTTCCAAAAAGATTGCCTGAAAAGAATAGTTGACAAAACCTGGGTTAAAATCTTTGGGCATGGAATAAAATCCCAATGAAGCTGTAATGAAGAAGGAAAAAAGATATATCAAAAAGGAGAGAGAAAATACTAAGCTGCCACTATAGTCTGAAACAAAGCTGCCACTTCTGTCTTGGTGGTTACTAGAGATAGTTCCTTGTCAAAGGGTCACTTCCTGGAATCTTCCATTTGACTGTGGGAGGAAGATTGGAAAAAATGTGAGCTACCCAGTGATCCTCCTTTCCTTCTTCCTGTCAGTAAAGTAGGCTACAAAATGTTTATCCTTCCTGCAAATGAGACTTGTGATAGCTGTGCACAGCAGGAGTTAATGTGAGGAAGAAGTCAGATCCTCAGTCCATGGGTGTATTAGATATTACCTGTGGTAATAAATTATCCCAGAATTTAGTGGATTAAAACGCAAATATCTATCTTATCTTTTGGATCAGAATGGTCAAACTGTTGGCTAGTGCCATTCTTAAAGCAATGCCTGAGTCTATTCATTTATGCCTGTGAAATACATATGTTGTTCCTCTATATTTTCTATCTCACTCAAGTGATGATACAATTAGGAAATAAGTGAAAAATGTGAGGAAATTCACACCTGAATGTCATTTGTATTACTTAAAATACAGAATGATGCAATGTAGCTTGTATTTATTTATTTATTTACTGTACTTTCTCTAGAACTAGGCAAATTTAATGATCTAGGTATCTGCAGCTCAGGAAGACCATAGACTTATATCTCCTGGTTTACTCAGAACTGAAAGAAATTCTGCTAAAACAGATCCCAGTCAAAAGATAAATATACAAGCACAATTGTTGGTTGGGATGGTATAGAGCAATCAACAATGATACAAACAGCCAATGGTTAGACACAGAGACAAGGAAACACAGATGCAAAAGAGGCAGAAGTAGATTTAATGAAAAGAGAGAAATATATTTAAATGTTGCCATAAATATGGCTCATAAACAATTATGTACTGATAAAAATATGAGGATGTAGCTACTTACTGAGGAAACAATATTATCTCAATATATCATGATTATTTATTAAGATGCACTTTTGGAAAACTCAATGAGAAAAAAATATATATCATTACTGACATGTTCTGTGCATTATTTACTGGGCTTCTTTTATTAACCTGTTGGCATCTATGGATTATTTAAATTCCCTGAACTGAAAAGAAAAAATTTGTACTTAGTAATGAAGAAGGGATTGCATGCAACAAATTCAGTTGACACAGTTTGCCAAGTCTTTATGAAGCTGGTTAATTAATAATAACTCACTATAAAGAAATAGCATTGAGTTAAGGAAAGTTTTACAATACATTAAGTATAACCACTCACATTTAATTATGTTATTTTGTTGTGAAATATAAGGTACAACAACCTTTAAAAGTTAAATCATTTTAACATTTTTATGCATTAATATAACCAGCTGGTGGCACTGTTGATTAAAGTTGGGAAAATTAAAATTTTGATAAGACTTTTCTAAAGGACATTTTCTATGAAAATTTGCAAATTATATATGATTGCCATTGATATTAAATTATTTGTTCTATCAAGAATCGAAAGCTCTAGTTGGAAAAACATTGAAAACTATTTGCAAACATTTTAAAGGCTAAAACCTATTTATGTCTACAGTATTCAATAATTTACAAATGGATGTGATAACATTGAAAAGTGAATTGTATATATTTATAAAAATACAGATTATGCACTTTTGATTTCTATGAATAACAAGAAAAAACATTTCAAATAAGATTTATTTACAAAAACATTCAGACAAGATATTGTATATCATTTTCACTGCTGCTCATTTTCATGACTCAATTTCAGATAATGTGACAAGAATGCAACTACTCAATGAAATAGTAATACCTGTTTCTCAAGAATAATCTTACATATAATTCATTATTTATAAGATTCTTTCACAATTTTTGTGACTTTCTCTCTTTTTTTTGAGAATTTAAAGTATTGTGATGAATGGCAATAGGTATTAATCTTTTGTCTTGTATATTATGGAACTTTGAAAAGATGAAATTATGCACAGAATGCTTTTATAGACATGAGAAAATTTTTAATAAAACTATTACTTGTGAAAGCAGAAAGAAATAACATCCAAGCTTAGTGGACAGGGTGGGGATCATTTGAGACGGAAAGGAATGGTTATCCTGAAACACTGTGAAAAAAACTATAAAGATAGATTTAAAATTAACTGAGTTCTTAGTCAGAGGACAAATATGAATATCTTACATTAATAAAACCCAAATATCTTTTCACTTTGTGTTATCACATATCAGTAGTTTTTGAAATTCTCAAGTGAAATTTTAGTTCTTAATTATTTGTACAGTTGATTTCAGAAATTCTCTTATATTTTTGCTAACAGAATTAACAGACCTCACCAAGTAGTTATCATTTAAGTAGAGTGTTTTTAAACTATGAATTTATAAAATCAATGCTTTTTTCAAAAAGACCTTGTTCATCCACTTACACTTTAACACGTGAACGTTTTTGTAAAATACGATCATTTTGAGTCATACATTTTAATAATAAAATATTTTGTTAATATATAGTATGATTGAAATGACATCAAATATTCTGAAAAGAATTACATCAAATGAAAATAAATTACTAAAAACTACGTTATTTTTTATATGAGTTTATGTAGTGCTATCATAGTCAACTAAAGTCACAATTATGTATTTAAATTGTATTTGTCTGGGCTTTGAATTCTGAAAAAAGATTGCAAAACATGGAAAAAGGAAGAGAAGCTTATGAAACTTTCCTCTACCCAAGTTCTTACACTTATGTGCTACAGTATTATAAATAAATCTAGGAAAATTGTGATGATAGTTAAATTCCTAAGTCATTGCTCTTCCTCACTGTTATGGATTCGATATGGTGTGTCCTTCAAAGGCTCATTGCTCTGAATGATTGACTGTTGTTAGACCTTTTTTTTTTTTGGTACCGGGGATCGAACTCGGGTCCTTGCACTTGCGAGGCAAGCGGCGGAAACACTGAGCTAAATCCCTGGCCAACTGGTGATAGATTTTTAAAAAGTGGTTGATCATGAGGGCTCTTACTTCATCAGTGGAAGAATCCACTGAAGAGATCAGGGTGGATGGTGGTTTTAGGATGTGAAGGAAGCAGGAAGTGGGGCCACAATGAAGGGAGTGAATTATGGCGAGAGACTTTGCCAGTGTATCTGGCCCCAGGTCCCTTTCTCTCTGCCACTTACTCCATCTCTGCTTCTGGTTGCTGTGAAATAGCTAGCTTTCCAACACCACACCATTCTGCTATGATGTTTCTGTCCCACCACAGCTCCAAGAACAACATAATGAACTTCATTATGGACTGAAATCTCTGAAACCATTAACAAAAATGAACTTTTCCTTTTTAAAAGTTGAATGTGTCAGGTATGTTGTCAAAGAGTTGGAAATTTGGCTAACACACCCACATACCTACGGAAGAACTAAAAATGTATAAAATTATTCTGAACAATTTTTACTCTTTCTTAAATTCATAGAGATCCTATATAGGGTTGTTTTCATTATTTTAGGTTTATTTACACTTTCTTCCTTAGGCTATATTCAGAGGCAAATAAACAGTGGTTAGTAATAGTAGTTAGAAAGTTGTAGTCAAAATAAACATGTATATTGGTTTACTGGCTTATGTGATTGTGGAGGCTAAGAAGTTCCACATTTTGTTATTTGTAAAGCAGGAAACCCAGGAAACTGGTGTAGTTCAAAGGCCTGAAAACCGGGCTTGGGAGAAGTGCATGAGAGGGGTGCGTGAGAGGCCTGTGAGGGGAATTACTTCTGTCACTCTTGGCGTTCACTTTGATCATGCAGTTAGGGTGACATGTGCCAGCTTTCTCCACTGCGAAGTGACTCCTTTTTCCCTTTTTAATTAATAAAATTAATCAGTTCAGGACAGAAAAAACTGTACTCTTCCTCCATGTTTTGTTCTACTGAGGTCCTCACAGGTAGTGTGGTGGCCACACATGCGGGGGAGGCTCATCTGCTTTTGCCTGGCTGACCACTTCAAATGCTGATCTCCTCTGGAAACACCCTCACAGACACATTGGGAAATCATCTTTAACTGGGTATCTTGGCATGTTTGGCCTGTTCAACTCGAAATCTAAAATCAACCAGCAAAGTTATTCTCCTCTTCTCAAATTGAGGCAAAAAAAAAAAAAAAAAAATGCTAACAGCTGTTCTCAAATATCCCTTTTGGGCGATGGCTCAGCATTGACTACAGTATTAATAGGACCTGCATAATATTTCAGAAGGGGCACAAAATCCTGCTGATAAGGCAAAATGAATCATATCATATTTAACTAAAATTATCATATTTTCACCTGTGATTTTGTTAGAAGTAATTTTGGTATTTTGTGAACATGAGCAGTGTTTAGTATTTGCTCAAGAAATCTGTAACCAATAGGTTATAAACTGCATTTTGTAGCTTACAAGTTCATTACATGGTTAAAATAGCCTATAATTGTTCTGTTGTCTTGTTCTCTCTACTCTACATTAATAGAGAAGAAACAAATTTAAGCATGACTGTTCACTGCTACATAAATTACAAAAGACTATAGAATTTAAAAAAAAAGACTATGGAATTAAACGTAATCCATTCTACCTACTACCTCGGTATTTATTCTACCTGCCTGACATATCATTCTTTCTTTAGTTACCCTTTATACGGATAACTGCAATCAGTTTTAACTAGCACTTTTTGGCTGCAACCAACCTATATTTTTACCCTTCAAATTTTTTCTCTTTCAGTGGTTTCATACCACAGTGCTCTATTTTTCTTTTCTGTCTATTGAAGTCAGTGATTTTAGGAAATGATAAATAGATTTGAATCTTATGCAATTTTGAGAAGACATGTCTAAACTACATCTGTTGATAATATGATTGCCAACTTTTTTGGAAAAAAAATTGAGTTTTCTAAATGAGTGTTATTATTCAAATTTCTTTGACAAATTTTACCAAAGTAAGCAGTAAAAGAAGGTAATCTTGCAAAAGAAAAAAATTCCAAACAATATAAGCACGACATACTAAGCCTTGTACTTTTTTCACAACTATTCAACCTATGCAGCAAACATTCAAACATATTTTATCATATTTTTAAAAATTTAATGTTTGCTACATTTAATATATATGCAAATAATATATCTCAGTTACATTAGACTAATTGTCAATAAATATATATTAAGTGGACATAAATGAATACAAATATGTGAATTTATTTAAATCACTTCATAATTCTTGTAGTAATTCATCTCATTAATATGATTCATTATTTTATGCTCACTCTGTTCTAGCCACAATTGTTAAGGGAAACAATAGTGGTGCTTACATTAACAGGAGAAAGAGCCAGGGACTTAGCTCAGTGGTTCACAAGCACAAGGACCCGAGTTCGATCCCCGGTGCCAAAAAAAACCCAATAACAAAACAGGAGACAGCATATATGAGTTTTGTATTATATGTTCTAGTAGGTACGGAATCCTCTAAACATTATTATCTCAATAATAATAATGTCTTATTCTTTACAATATTTAAAGCACGAGTGAACGAAATGACCAAACTCGTTCAACTCTTAAATGTTAATTCTAAATCAAACTAATTGCATTCAGTACCTAAATTCAGGAAACCTTTTATTTTTCAAGATACATTAAATTAACATACAGGCAGGAGAATGCTGTGGTTTTATGGATATCAAACCCTTCAAGCAATGCAGACTCAGGAGATTTCCCTATTGGAAAGCACTACAGCTGTGACTTTATTAAATTAAACATGGTTCGTGGCAATTAGCCATGGAAGTTTTCTTTGGGCCACTCTTCTGATCACAGAGAAACCTGACACATATGGGTAAAATTCCACCGATGGAACTCTCTTTTCCCTGAAATCTTTGCCCTCCAGGGTCTACCTGCTATCTGCCGTAGTTCCCAGGGCTATGTTCCCTTTCATGTTTTTATCAGCACCATTTCTTAGCACTTTTTAAATTTTACACAGGCAAATATCTATTTATTGTATTTTGTATACTGATACATTATTTTGTTTCCCATAGCTTAATTTGCAATGGAATTTTTAAAAAAATCATAAGGGAAAACTCTTAAGTAATGATAATGTATTGTACATAATAAAAAGAAAGAATTTCGAATGTTTGAAGAAATAGGTATATGTATTATTATGTAAATATAGCATGATAAATATATGTATCTAGCACATGGTGTCATCAAATAAATACAACTTATTTCGTGTATCCTTTAAAACTAATGTTAATTAAAGAAACTCTAAACTATATGGTATAAATTTTAAGCAAATCTCTACTGCAATATTATTAATATAATTGTTACTTGTTCTTTCCTATTTCTTATTAGTGGAAAACATTTTTATTGTGACTCTTTTTTGTGCTTTTGATCCTAATATCAATAAAATACTTAATTGAGGTTAATAATACTGGCTCACAGTTTTCATAAATACTACCCAAAATGAAAGAAGTATTCTACTTTGCAATCACATTAAGCTTTTCTTTCTTTCCAGTCTCTATTCATTTGCTTTCTACAATTTTCTCTGTTTGGAATAATTTTGCCAAAATAGCCACATATAACACGTTTTACTTTGGGTTTTTTTGGCTCTAATATTACTTCCTTGAAGAGCCACTTCCATGACATGTGTATGTCCTATAACCACTAAAAGTAAATGTAGCCTATTATCTCTGTTAAGTCTTTATTGAACTTATATACAGGAACTGAATTTCATTGATCATCATAAGCTATTTCACATTGAACATAACCTGCATGTGAACAAACACTTATTTGTCATATTACGTAGAAAAATAACTTGTATAAAGTAAATTATACTGAAATATTCACAAAATCACATATGAAATTTTAAAAATGCTAAAATAAAATTACTGAAAATGTCAAGAACATTGTTTCCTTTTTCTTTCCTTCTTTTCTCATTTTTTCCTTTGGCTTCTTTTCTTTCCCCTGCTTCTCCTAGTTCCCCTTCCCTTTTGAACATTTTCTTCCTATTTCACAATATCTGTTACAAATCTTGGTCCTCATTTATGAATGTGATCATATTGTATAAATAAAATGTATCAATAAATTTAATGAATAAAAAAGAAAATATCAAGGCTTGCAAATGACTGATACTATTATACTACATTTCTTTGTTTTTTAACGATTTATAGTTTTTAGGGGTTTTTTGTTACTGTAAACTTAGAAAGCCAAGAAAAATTAGGAGTTATCTGAAGATGTTACAAGAATGGGGACTGGTACTCAAATAGCTATAACCAAAACAGTAAATACTTTTCTGTGGAAAGCCTGCCTTCTTTGTATGTTACAACAGGAAGTGAAATATGCAGAATATTGAAGGAGGAATGGGGCACTCATCTTACCAGTCCTATCAGAAACACATTCTTAATTATTGTGGTGTGATGCTCAGACTATTCCATCTGATATCATCAAATATCTTTGCTTTTGCTGTTGTCCAGTTCTCTGTTCTGTTGTTTTTGCTTGTTTGCTTTCAGATTATAAATTATTTAAGAATAGTTTTAGATTTACATAAATATTTTAATATTTAACAATGAGGCCAACTCTTGCTATATAATCTGTATCCATAAATCTTTATTATTAACATGATAACTTTGCTACAACTAATGAAACATTGTTGTTAAACTATTAAGTAAATTTCAAACTTTATTAGATTTTCTTTTAACCTAATGTCATTGTTTGATTTTTCAGGCTTAAAGAAGTTGTTGAAAATAATATTCTCATTAAAATTCATCAATTATTTTTCTTTCAATCAACAAAAGATGCTACCTACCTCTAGCCATTATTCCTGCAAACAGTAAATAATTTAAAAGATATTTTATTTCCAGTAGCAGGAAAATGAACAAAGAATCACCTACCTGAAGTGTAATTGATAAACGAATATGAATTTGTAGTGTAAAGTAAGAATTTCTTTATTTAAAGAATTGATGCATTTCCTTATTGTATATGTCAAAACCCCATCAGGCTTGCTCAATCATCTGTGCTAAATAAAGAAGAAAAGTGAGAAAACCAGAAATGGGCAGAATGAGAATTCCAGGAACCCACACGGATAGAATTTTATGACAAACTTTTTTATGATATAATTAAAGAATATTATCCTAGAAGACTTACATTGTGAGTTTATGCAGTATATATTTTTTTCCTGCAACAAATTCTGCTCCAAGATAAGGAGAGTGTTGTGTTTGGATTCAAAATTGTCTTCCATGGAGCAGACTATCCGGAAGTTGTTAGAAGTATGTTGGTCGAAGGCTACCCCACCAAGAAGTCAGAAAAGTAATCCCGGACTTGAAATCCAGTGTTAATCCTTTCAAGGAAACTAGAGGCTTAATTATTCATGAAAGTAATTCTGTAGGCAAACAATTTGGAAACTATACACTGCTTCTCCAAGGATTGCAAGAGTTTGGAAAAAGAAATGGTTAAAATACAATGCAGATGCTCTATACTGATATGCATCAAATTAATGTTTTAACTGTGTGTGGTTATTTGCCAAATCTAGAAGAGGCTGGCTGCAGCTATGGCTATACCAAAGAATAAAAGTAGCAGCAAGAAGTAACTAGAAAACCCATAATGTGTATGCATGTTTTAGAGTTATAAAGAAAAAAATCTAACATATTACTCAATTCTGAAGAAACTAAGCTTGTTTGTGTCTGGCCCAATTTGTGAACTTCAAAAACAGTGTGATATAAAGTTTCAGTTATTTTTAAAGGTTACATAAATCATCACTACTTTTAAATTGTTTTGAAGTTTATCTCTTGACTATAATCAGGTACTTTCACACTACAACTAGCTGGGCACATTGGAAATTTCAGCAGGACCAATATCGAATGAGTGATTTATGTCATACATTTGAAGATATCAATGTGATTAATAATATCATACTTTAATAGGTTTATAGATGTAAACATTTTAAATACAGAATATTCATCTTTTATAAACTTTGAAACCCTATTTGACAAAATGTGTTTTAATTTCCATAATAAAGTTAGAAAGTCAACTTTGGTTAATATATCTTTCAAAGGCTGAACACTTCATGCACCATATGGAGCACATATTATCTCCTGGTACTAATTATTGAATCTTTTCTATATCTGATTACTTTTAATTATTTATAATCTTTGTAGCATGTAATATGATACTTTCTGGAATAATTATAAATGGAACAACACCCCCCAAAAAACCATGTTTAGAATCTTAACAGCAATTATGACATTCTATGGGCTTGGATGAATTTTGAAGGAGGATTTTCTAGTTACTTCTGACTGTCATGCAGGAGAGATGAATTTTCCATTTCTGTACAATATTGATTAAAAAGAATTACCATCCAGCACTAAAAAATGTTTGCCTGCCATATAATTAATTATATCACCCCAAATTCATAACATTAAGTGTGTAATGCTATTTCGACTGAATGCAGCTCACCTCTCCTATATACAACACTAAACAATTCTTCAACAACACTGCACTTGCTAATGTGACAGTGTCTTTTGCTCGTCTAACAAATCTTTACTTATAGTACCTGACTCAAAGTGCCCTTTTTGAAAGTGAAAGATGAGCACTATGCTACGAATATGTCACTCCACAAAATAAAAGCCGAGCTTATACTTTTAATGTTATACTACAAACAAACTTACTTTTTTATGGCTTGAAAAAAATTATGATGATTAAGTTTATGGTATTGATTTTTGATCAAGTGTGCTCATAGCATTACATTAACTGTTCATTTTTTGATACTTACATCTTATTAAACCTGTTATAATGCCATAGCTTAGCCTCCGATTTTATTTTACGTTCATTTTTGGTACCGGGGAACTAACTCAGCACCTTGCGCTTGCCAGCCAGGCACTGTGCAGCTGAGCTAAATCCCTGGCTCTTATTTTATATTCTTAACTCAAAATAATTATTTGAACTCCCTTTCATTTGACTTGCCTAAGCTAAACTCTTTCTTTTGATGTTAACTGATTTTCTTGTCTTTAGCTTCCTAATAGAATGCATATGAGCAACAAAGGCTAGCATTTTTAGACCTTTTTTTGTATTAATCTTTATTAAATATTTTTGCATTGTGAAAAGACAAATCAAATCATCCAGACATTAATCCCTTACTTTAGTGAAAAAGCTAATGGATAACATGTAGAACAAAAGAGATGAATATTTTTGTGATTTGCATATTGAAATTTTCATTATATTTTATTTTATTAGTAGGTAGCTTTCTTGTAAGGAAAACACTTCTACTTTGGAATTCTCAATATCCAGAGATGAGAATTAATGGAAGTCAGGTCTTCTCAGTAGAATCCATAATCCATTTACTCTCCCATGTCACTCGTTCAAACAGTGATAAAACTTCCTTGTGGAAAAACATTTTTAATATTAAAATTCCCTTCAAATATGTCATAGAAATGGCCACTTAGCAAATAAGGGCACGGAGGTCTAGGGATTTTAAGTTATGTTTTACAATTGCAAAAAACAGGAAAGCTGCTGTAGGAAAGCTCAGTATTTTCACTTCAAATCTGAAAATTTTTATCAGTTAAATGGTAGTGCTTGGGTTTGTTTGGTTTATTCAGAAAAGTTATTGAAGAGTAAGATTTGTTAAATCACTATTGTTCTACAGGAAAAAAAAAACATATGGGAATATTCTTAGTGAATACAATGCTAGAAAACTGCAGACCTATTCAGATATTTAGAGGCAGGATGTGCTACATCCCATTTTTTTAATTATTAAGGAAAGAATTTTCTTTTTTTTTTGGTATTGGGGTTTGAACTCTGGACCTTGCACTTTCAAGGCAAGAAATGGCACCACTGAGCTAAATATCCAGCCAAGGAAAGAATTTTCTAATCAGGTGGTAATTCTTATACAATGTATGGCAATTATGGGAGCTTGGTGGCTTATGCTCTCATTCTGTTCAATATTAAAATATTCTATCATTATAGATATATAATTCCATTTGGTTGATTTTGGAAAGGAAGTGTCAAGTGTTACATTCCATTAGATTTCTCTCAATTCCCAGTACCAAAAAATAAAAAATAAAATAAATAAATTTTACGCTCAATTGCACATAATATTTATTCTTTTTTAATTTCAAAGATGCTCTTATGGAATCATAGGTACAAAACAAATTGTGTGATTTTTGACTGAAATTAAAGTGGTAATGAAATTTTATGTCAGATTTCATCAGAAAATATTACTCATAAATATTACTAACATAACTATAAAAGTGTGTCCATATACCAGTGAGGAAAACAAGAGAGTAAAACGATGACTTTTTAAACTTCTTTTTCTCCTACAATTATTGTAAATCACATAGGAGAAATATCAATATATTTATGGAGCTTTTAGTACTTTATTTCTTATAAAAATAAAATTCATATTTCAAAAAATTCTATTCTCAACCCTCCTTATGGGGAAAAAATAGAATTTTGGATTAATGTGGCACTTAGCTCATGAATAATACAGAAAAATAAAGAATATTTCTTTTTAGTTTACACAAATTTTCTACATAAAAGTAGTTTTAATCTTAAAATATGTTCCTGTAAATCTATCACAATTGAAAATGAGCTAGACAGGTTAATCCATAAGTGGCAATCTCATAAACTTTTAACTATCTTTGCATTCCTTATTATTGTAATCAAATCAGGCAAACAATTTCAATATCATCTCTGATTAGTACCTAAAAAAGAAAGAAACACTGTCCATATAAATTATAGAATAATTGAAGTTATATTCTTACATTTCAGTCTTTTATATATTTATAGGTATGGATATTTCCACATCCTTTTGTTGAAGTTTAGTACTATTGCAAAAAAGATTGCCCTGATAAGCTACATTCTATTACTCTTTAGTCATGCTTGCATGCCTATAATGCATGCTGAATTTAATGAAATTGAAAATGCCTCCATGTTAAGAAATTTAACTTTTTCACTTAAAATAATTTAATCCCTCAAACTCTAGCAATTGAAGGTTTATTAGTATAATTGAGTTCCAAACCCATACAGCACACTTTATGCACATGTCTGAGCACATGTATGAGGCATGGATCTCTGTGAATGTATCAGGATCAAAATGCATTGCAACAAAAGATCTGTGAAGTAAGTTGAACATCAGTCATATTCAGGTTTCATTTTACCAGTTCTCTCAAGGTAATAACCCAAAATATCAGACACATTTTAGCCTCAATGGTACTGCTTTCAGTATAATAGAAAAAAAAAAGTCTTTTCAGCTCTGCTGCTTCAGTCTGCTCAGTGTTACAGTAGTACTCATGAAGTTATTCTACTAATTTGAACCTGTTGATGAGTTTTCATAATAGATGCTCCATATCTTTTTTTTTTTTTTTTTTGGTACCGGGGATTGAACTCCGGTCCTTGAGCTTGCACAATAGGCGGTGAAACCACTGAGCTAAATCCCCAGCCCTGTGCTCCATATCTTTGTTTCAAGGGTTCCACAGTATATTCTTAGTGAGTTGTTTATTTTTTCAAAGGAAATGCTACTGAGTTTTATTTGGATAGTTTCCTTTTTCTGAATATTTAAAATTTTCTTCAAACACTGGCTTATTTGTTTTTATGTTCCAAAAACATAACACATAGCACCATCCATTATGGGAGGTAAACGTGTTGACATACTTAGATTCTAGTACAAGGTAAGAATGCTTAAAATTGAAAATGCATAATGATACAATGAATAAAGAACAAATGATATTGAATCATTTTGAATAATTGTCAGGAAATTAACTTTAGGTCATGGAAATCTGCTTCTATGACAAGCTAAGTATTCAATGGAATTTTAGAACAGGCATGTAACATCTTGCTCTCAAATAAATCCCCACAATTTGTATTACGAATTTCCTTTATTGATGAAGTTTATTCTTCTTCCATAGATTGATAGGCACTTCAGCTGAAAATAGTAACATGCCTGTGGTAGGGCATCCATCAGTTAAACAGATTCAGCTCATTGCATTCTGTTATTGTATACTATTGAAAAGGTCTGATATAGAACTTCCCAGAGATAACATATTTAAGAGATTTATCTGTACACATTAGTTGAATATTTTTATTGACATTTGGACATATACTTTCTTTGCATTCTTATTCTGGTTGTAGCATTTCACATAATATTGTTTAGGTTAAATAGAGCAGTTTCTAATATTAGCCTCTATGTATCAACTATTCCTTCATGAAATTTCAGTACCAGTATAGAGTTCCACCACTTACTTCACAAAGCACATTTATTTTGGTTAGTTCAACTTAGCTTCAAACCAGTGGATTCTTTATTGGTGGAATTCAATTTTAAATAGTTTGAACATAACCTTGAAGTGAATTCTTTTCTCTCCTTGTACTCAATTACCCTCTTTGGGCTTTTCATAAAGCAAAGAACTGTGCCGAGCCTCACTGTCAGAGCAGCCAGGACCAAAGTGATAGAAGTAAGAAATGCTCTGGGGAAAACTGCAAATGCAATATCTGCTTCTTACTTGGAAGTTTAGAACCAGCAATGGCCTAATAGAAACCTTTTGCTTTCTGGTGATCCATTTGCAGCATGATAAGCACTGCCGTCAAGTTAATATCATTCTCAGAAGCAGACCTTTTCATACAGCTAACTGTGTGTAAAATTGTCTTTCTTTCCTTTCTTATTTGACATGTATCCCAAACTTATAACCAGTCTGCCATGAACTTCTAATAAACAGTCTGATCTTCCTCTTAGTATTTGATTTATGGTCACTTCAAAAAGAGTTATGTATAGCCTATAACTGCTTGATACATTTGTGCTTATTTTTCTAATTCTAATGGTCTTCTTATGTTTAAATTTCCTTCTCTTAACATTTGCACTCTTTCAAAATGTAAATGTTTTTCTTAAATGCCTATCCTTTTTTCAAAATCACTTGTGTTGCCCAGTAGGACCCCATTTACCATAGCCATGGGTAATAATATATTCTTAATAACACTTTCTTACAATGACTCTCCCTTTATATGCAGAATTTGAGTGTTCCTTCTCATATTTATTTGTAGTTGCATTATATCAACTCTGTTATCATTAAATCTACCATGGGGTTTTATGACACTACAGAATATATGATTAACCTCATTATTCACATAGCTGAAAATTGCTATCAAAAGTGTTCCTTTTTATAGCCTACTTTGTAAATAAACCATATGTCCAGACCAAAAGGATAAACACTATATCACTATTAAGTTAAAAGTAGGATGGCTAAAAATTATTGTTATAATTACATTGGTGATTAGGTTTATTTTGAACAATAGCATCATTGTTATACAATAATTGGTTTGGGTTTTCACAAATGTATCAGACATAACCTTTTTAGTTATATCTTACGCTATTATACTTATAAAGATAGGGTAAGGATATTGGAAACAAATTAGAAAGATGCAGATACTAGTGGATGAGGTATTTTAGATACATAAAACAAAGGACTGGAGAGTTGACTAAAATATACACACAGACACATACACAACAACAAACATAACTGTACTGTTTACATAGACTTGTCTTTAAACTAAAGGTTCAAGTAGGTTAAAAATAAAATGATAGGAAAAAAAATACTACCCCAACACCAATAGAAAGAAAGGTGGGGTTGTTATATAAATTTTAGACAAGGAGAACTCTAGGGTGAGAAAAATTATTAGTGATAAAGATATTTACTATATCATGATAAGGAGGTGACTTTTCAATATATAAAAATTTTAAAGTTACATGAATCTAATAGCAAAGTACCAAAATATATGACTCCAAAAATGATATATCTAGAAGGAGAAATTGACATAACCACTACCATTATTTGAAACTTTAGAACATATCTTAGTAATTGACAGTTTGCTCAAGTAGAAAATCAGTAGAATATTATTGATTCAAGTACTACTATTAAGCCAATACATACAACTGCAATTGATAATATTTCAGCTAACAATAATACTACATGCATGTTTATTAACTTCACATGCAACAATCACATTACAGTTAATAAAACATAACAAAACATTTAAAAGAAACTCATGCAAAGCATCTTCTCAGATTAAAGTGAAATTAAATATGAAATCCATTACAGAAATATAACTTGAAATTCTGTGAATATTTGAAGTTTGAATAGTACACCATTAAATAACACAGGGATAAAAGAAGTCTTGAGAGAAAATTATAAATTATTTTGAACTAATCGCAAAAAATCAAAATGTCAAAATTTGGGGAATCTGTGAAGATAATTCTCAGAGGGACATTTTCAGCATTAAATATGTATATTGGGAGAGATTAAGATCTGAAATCCATAAGCCTAGACTTTAAGAAACTAAAGAAAAAAGAGTGATTCTGAAACACATCAAAAAGAAATAATAAAAAATAAATCTGTAAAGTGTGTTTCACCTTCTCTAACCTCAACCAAAACAATGAAGTTTCTCACAATTTTGTACATGGGAGTGAGTCAAACAGTTTTGATTTCCTCTAGGGAAGAGAAGTTAAAGAAAGCTACAGTTCATAGCATGTGGATGGAGAAGTACAGAAACTGTAAAAGTTGAAAAATGATACTGAATTTTGGAATATGATTTAGTGAATCACAGGTCCCATTTTCTGTCTCATAAGTCTTACTACATACTACATAGGCATGTATAAAGTTGTGAAAATTTTACTTAAATCAATTCAACTAGATTAGTACTATGTGTAAACAAGAAATGGAATAACTATGTCCATTGTTAAGCAAAAAAGACACTAAAAAAGTATCCTGAACTTTTACTTCACTTTTTCTCATCTAATCACTTGAGGATACGAATGGGTTTGGGCTACTTGACATCAATATTTTAAACCATATTCTCATATTATCTTTTCCTTTAAAAGTAAGTTTAGTTGCAAAGTAAGAGGTTAGATTTGGGTGCACATGTCATTTTTGTGAGGCTCTTTATTAAGATGCATCAAATTTACCTATGTGAGATTAATTCTGATGTAAACATTAAATTATGCAATGGTATTCCAAAAAAATGTGCTGTAAATTTAGTGGTCTATTTTGAAGATAATATGCCTTAAAAGGCAAATTCCAGGGAGGCATTTCAGCCCTAGCTTCAATCTTTTTGTCACCAAACTTGATTTTTTTTATGAAGCCTTTTTCAATTTGCAGGTATTAATATATAAATAATGACTATGTACATGTTCATATCAAACTTTGGGTTTTTTCACTCTAGATTGTTTTACCTAAAATCCTTTTCACCCTCTGAAATTTATAGTTGAGAACTTTTGAAAAAATTCTTTAGATTTTAGAACTCTGTAACAGCATTATTGTGTGAGGCAAGTACATAGTATAATAGTGGTAAGGACAACCTATATCTTGAAATAACACCTTTGACTAAGTGTACAGAGATCTCAAAATCTTATGATAAAAGTCATTAGTATGGTGCAGATCCTTGATTATTTTTGTTAAAAAAAAGCCTTGGTATTATCCCACTTAATATTTTGGCCAAGACTTTTGATTAGTTTGGAGTTAATCAGTTCTATCTTCATTCTTTTACTAAGGTAAAAAATGTGTTTTGAAGTTCTTGTTCTATAAAGGGCACTGGTATCAATGGCAGTTCATTTTCTCCTGGGATGCTCTTGCAGTTTTGCTGTGCTAAATGTTTCCTCCAAGTACTTAGTGAAGGCTGAGGTCACCTCTCTTGGTAAAGAAGGAGAATTGCAACTACTTAACTCAAAAATTCCCAAAATGCAGTGCAAATTGTAATAAAAGACGACAATAAAATGACATTCAAGTAACATTTTACCTTTATTATTATTTATTCCTTCTGTTTAGGAGGTAAATATTACTCATTTTAAGCAATATATTATGACCCAAAAAGTATTCATTTTATTCTATAGTATATACTTCATAAAACATAATTTTAAGTGGTGACACTAAGAGAAATCAGGTTTCTTTCATGTGTCCTAAGACAATACTGTGTTTCATATAAACATATCTTCTATGAAAGTAATGACAAAGTGATTACAAGTGTTAGAGCTTCTGTAGTGGATATTTTATTAATAAGTGGGAGTGCGCATAAAATTATTATGAGTTTTTACTACTAGTGTTGCTGCTGCAGATGTTTGGAGTGCTCCTTTGGAATTAATATGTAATCTATACCCTGTTTAGTGTTCAACATGCCTAAGTTTCATTAAGGTTCTACATTTCAAAGCTCAGATGTTGATTTGATTATAAGGCATTGTATCCTTTTTGAGAATGGCCTCTGAGTAGCTGAAGTGAAAAAAATGGACCTTCACATATGGTAATGATTAGAAGGGGAGCTGTAGAAACTTGCTATGCAGAAGGTAGTTAGATATTGTATTTGTTATTGTTGTCTTACTTTCAGTGTGTTCACGTAAGAAATAAGTGTAAAAACTCTTTGTCAAAAAATGATTTTCCAACAAGTCGCCGGGAATCCCACCCCATCCAGTCCGTACCAAGCACACTGGTGGGTACCAATCAGAAGGTGAATACCCCTTGCCACTGGCCACAGCTGCAGCAGCAATCTACTTAGTCACGTGGATGACTGCAAGACCCCCCTCCCACATCCTCTGGCCTCTTGGCTGTACCGTTTCCTGGTTTCACACCACAAAGACACAGGGGACACCAGAACACCATACTGGGTAAATTGGAGGGATTATCATCCCCATCAGAACCTGGACTATCTTCAGGGTAAAGGTAGCTGGAACCTGCAGTACAACCTTACCGAGTTCAATTCTACAGGAGGACAGGGAGCTCAACTTGGGACTTGGCAGCCAGAAATCTGCCTGAATCTCACAGGTCTGCTACTGGCTTGCTGAGACTCATTGACTTGTGTATACACACAGCTGCCTATGTTGCCTACTGTGACAGCAGAGACATACCTTGAAGAAGTTCATAATTTTTATTTTTTGATATTTGCAAAAAAGAAAAAAATTTCTCTTATTTATAATTCTTAATTTTTACTTTTTTCTACTCTTTTCAAATTTTGACATTTCTCTTCTTTCTTTCTTGTATCTCTCTCTCTCTCTCTCTCTCTCTCTCTCTCTCTCTCTCTCATTCTCTTGCAATCCCACATTGTTCTTCATCTCCCTATTTGTTCCTTCCTGGATCGAATTCGGATTTCTCCTTTATTTTTTTTTTCTTCTCTTTTCCTTCTCTTCATTATCATTAGTTTTAAAGGAAAGTAAATACAGTATCTAGCCTCCCTATTGCTGTTAGGTGGTTCTGTTCCGGTCTTTGTTCTTTCATTCTGCCTTTTCCTCTTGTTTTTAACAATTTCATAGAGTTTGTGTGATCTTCCTGTGTCTTCTGGCCTCACCACTAATCTTTCCTGATCTTTCTACCTGTCCCTCCCTCCCCAATTCCTTCTAACTCCCCACCCCAAAGGGTAAAGTTGCTATATTGAAGAGTTTATTCACTATAAACATATGTTGGCTTGGTCCTCGGTTTTGATTTAATTCACACTGTTAAATGTGATAGATTAATAACTACTACAAATAGTCATTTTCAAAGCTGCGCTTGATGCTATGGTATTGCTGATTGTATCATTTGGGCTAAGATGTTGTGATTGATCTAATCAGTTTTCCTTCCTAGTATAATGAAAATGAAATAGCCTCAGAATCATTAGAATCTCAAAACCTAAACACCAGCTATATCTGGAAGACACTTCTGAAAAGCAATCATTGCACAAGGGTTTTGAACACAAGCAAAAGAGATACATACCTACATTAAGCAATTTTGAAATATCAACCCAGGAATTAAACCAAGGACAGTACCAAAAAGAAAAATGAGAAGACATTTAAGGAAGGCACAAACTTAGGTTTCCACCACACAAAAGGCAAATTCTGGGGGAAATGAGGTGGAAAAGTCTGATAAGCAACCACCTGGACACCCTGAACTGATAGCACAAGAAGTAACAAAACAGATGCATGAGGCTCTAAAAAAATTCAAAGCAGAAATGATCTCCCAGATAACTACAGAGATGGTGAGCAGAGTGAAAGACATGATTAGAGACTCTAGAATAGAAAGAGGTAAGAAAATGGATAAGATTAGAAACATGCTAGAAGCCATGAATTCCCAGCATAAGAAAGAAATGGAAACCATGATTTCCCAACATAAGAATGAAATGGAATCCATGAAACAGATTCAAACAGTTATATAGGACATTGAAAACTCCACTGAAAGCATGCAGAGCAGATTAAGAGAATCTGAAAACAGGATATCAGATATAGAAATAGGATTGCAGTTAAGGACCATGAAAACAGAGATTTCTTAAAGATAGTAAGGGACCATGAGAAATCAATCCAACATAAGACTGATAGGAGTTCAATGAAAAATCAGGAGAAAGCAAAATTGACATAAAAAAAAATGTTCACAGAAGTAATAGTAGAAAACTTCTCAGACAGAGGTGGAGAATTGGACATACAGATAAGTGAGGCATATAGAACTCCAACCAGCCATGATCAAAAAAAATCTACGCCTAGGCATATAATAGTCAAGATCTCAGAAACCCAACAGAAGAACAAAATCCTACAGGCTGTTAGAGAAAAGAAACAAATCACCTACAAAGGAAAGCCCATCAGAATCATGGAAGATTTATCAACACAAACACTCAAATCAAGAAGAGCCTGAAGTGAAGTATTTCAAGCCCTGAAAGAAAATAAATTCTAAACTAGACTGTTGTATCCTTCAAAATTATCTTTCAAATTTGATGGGGAAATTAGATACTTCCACAACAAAGAAAACCTGAGAAATTTCATGAACACCAAACCAGCACACCAAACAATTTTATGCAATATCCTAGAAAAAGACAATGAAGGTCACAACTCCTTGAGGCCCAATAGAGGGAAGCCACCAGGCATGGCAAGACACTAAAGGGAAAGGGGGAAAATAAGAAATAAAAGAGCCAACAAAAGTAAAATATCAGGACAAAGATGAGTCAATATCTATCAATTATAACCATCAATGTTAATGGCTTCAATTCACCAATCAAAAGAAATAGATTGGTAGAATGTATCAAGAAGCAAAATACAACAATATGCTTTAAGAAAGACACGTAACTCAAAAGGAAATTCATAGACTGAAAGTAAAAGGATGGAAAACAGTTCTTCACAGACCAGGAAACCAGAAAAAAGCAGGGGTAGCAATCTTATTTGCAGACAAAGTAGATTTCAAACCAAAACTAATTAAGAGATACAAAGATGGTCACTACATCCTTGTGAAGGGAACAATCCAAGAGGGAGAGATGATGATGATAAATATATATGCACCAAATACGAATGCCACCAACTATACAAAACAAATATTAATGGACATGAAAAACCAAATCAGCACTAATATAAGTGTAGTGGGAGACCTCAACATTCCTCTATTACAAATAGATAGATAATCTAGAAAAAAATTAACACTGAAATTCCAGAACTGAACCAAGCTATTGAACAAATAAACTTAATAGATGTTTACAGAGTGTTCCACCCCCACAAAATCAGAATACATATTCTTTTCAGCTGCACATGAGTCATTCTCCAAAATAGACCACATGCTAGCTCAGAGGACATGTCTAAGTAAATGTAAAAGAATTGGAGTTATCCCCTGTATATTATAAGACCATAATGCAATAAAATTGGAGATCAATAACATAAGAAATTGCAAAACTCCCACAAACAACTGGAAATTGAATAACACCCTCCTGAAAAACCAAGTAACAGCCTCCTGAGCAACCAATGGGCCTCAGAGGAAATTAAAGAAGAAACTAGACAGTTTCTACAAGTAAATGATAATCCCAGTACAACATACAGGAATCTAAGGGACACAATGAAAGCAGTTCTATGTGAGAAATTCATAGCAGTGAATACCCATATTAGGAAAACAGAGAGAACTCAGATAAATAACCGAATTCAGAACCTCAACCTCCTAGAAATAGAAGAGCATAACAAATCCAAAGGTCACACAAGAGAGGAAATTATAAAGATCACAGCAGAAATCAGTGCAATGGAGACTAAGAGAATGCTACAAAAAAAATCATTGAATCAAAGAGTTGGTTTTTCAAAAGAATAAATAAAATTGATAAACCTTTAGCCACCTTATCAAAAAATGGAAAGTAAAGGCTCAAATTCATGCAATTAAGAATGAAAAAGGTGAAGCCATAACAGATCTAGCAGAAATTCAGAGGATCATCAATACGTACTTTGAGAAACTGTACTCTAATAAAATGGAAAACACAGAAGAAATGAACAGATTCCTAGATACTTATGAATTGCCAAATTTAAATGAAGAAGATATAGAAATTCTAAATGCCTCAATTAAAATGAGTGAAATTTCCCCCCTTCCCCGCTCCTCTGTACAGCCACATGGTTCCACACTACAAAGGCACAAAGGACATCAGATCACCAGACAATGGTACTGGGTTCCGTTGCTCCTGGCCCAGAGGTAGGGGCTTCTGAGCCACTGTCCCACTGCTCCTGGTCCAGAGGGAGGGTTTCCTGGTCACCATCCCTCCAGCTACCACCAGCCCAGAGGAAAGGGCTTTTGGGCCACCTTCTGTCCTGCTTCACCCAGCCCAGAGGAAGGGGCTTCTGGGCCACCATCCCTACTTCCATTCCTTGCCCCTGTCCCACCTCTCCCAGTTCAGAGGAGGTGATCTTTGTGGGCGCCAATAGCAACCCCCAACTCCCCAGTCAAAATGAGAAAACATGTAAATAAGTCTCAAAACCAGACTTCCAGATCACCTACAGCAACCCCAAAGGGAAATGAGATGGAACACTCTGATACTCAACCACCTGGACCCACTGAAATGGCAACAAAAGGGTATCTGGAAAAAATTAAATCAGAAATAATTTCTCAGATAACAGCAGACATTGTTCTCATAGTGCAAGACATGATTAATAAGTCTAGAGAGGAATGGAGGAACATGATGGAATCCCAACATAGGAAACAAATGGAATCCATAAAACAGGTGCAAATAGATTTTCAGGAGATGAAAAACTTCATGGAAACTCTACAGAGCAGAATGAGCCAATGTGAGGACAGAATTTAAGATATAGAAGATAAGATTGCAATTAATGACCAGGAAAAGAAAAATTGCTTCAAAATTATAAGGGAACATGAGAAATCAATCCAGCAGCCACTAGACAATGCAAAGAAGAATAACATAAGACTAATTGGAGTCAATGAAGGAACAGGAGAGAGTGCAGATGATGTAAAAAAGCTTTTCACTGAAGTAATGGCAGAAAACTTCCCAAGCAGGGGAAAAGAACTTGACATACAGATAAGTGAGGTATATAGGACTCCAAAGAGCTTTGATCAAAAAAAAATCTACACATAGGCATATAATTGTTAAGAGTCCAGAAAACTCAACAGAAGAACAAAGTTCTACAAGCAGTTAGAGAAAAGAAACAAATCACATACAAAGGAAAGTCTATCAGAATCACAGCAGAATTCTCAACACAAACCATTAAGGCAAGAAGAGCTTGGAGTGACATATTCCAAGCCCTAAAAGAAAACAGCCTCCAACCCAGTTGGATGTACTCTGCAAAACTATCTTTCAAAATGGATGGAGAAATAAGATACTTTCATGACAAAGAGCACCTTAGGAAATTCATGAATACCAAACCAGCACTCCAAAGAATTTTACACAATAGCCTAGGAACAGACATTGAGGATCACAACCCCAGGAAGCAAAGCAGAATGAACCCATCTGGCATGACAAGAGATTAAATGGAAAGAGGGAGAACCCAACAAAAAGAAAAAGTCATGGCAATGACAAGTCAATACGTTTCAGTTATAACCATCAATATTAATGATCTCAATTCACAAATCGAAAGAAATAAACTGGTGGAATGGGTCAAGAAGCAAAATCCAACAATATGCTGCATACAAGAAACACACTTAATTCAAAAGGAAACTCATAGACTGAAGGTTAAAGGGTAGAAAACAATACTCCATGCGACAGAAACCCAAAAAAAAGCAGGAGTAGCTATCCTCTTGGGAGATCAAGTAGATTTCAACCAACACTGATTAAGAGAGATGAAGAAGGACACTACATCCTTGTAAAAGGAAGAATCCAAGAGGAAGAGATGACAATCATAAATATGTATATACCAAACACTAGTGCACCCAACTATATAAAACAAATACTAACAGACATGAAAAGTCATATATGCACTAATACAATTGTAGTGGGGGACCTCAACACCCCACTGTCACAAATAGATAGATCAACTAGACTAAAAATAAGTAATGAAATACTAGAACTCAATGGAACTCTTGAACAAATGAACTTAACAGATGTTTATAGAGTCTTCCATGTCACAAAATCAGAATACACATTCTTCTCAGCTACACATGGGTCATCTTACAAAATAGACCACATACTCACATAGAATATATTTAAGTAAGTGCAAAGGAATGGAAGTTATCCCCTGTATATTATCAAACCATAGTGCCATGAAATTGGAGATCCATAGCAAAAGAAACTCAAAAAATTTCATAAACATGTGGAAATTGAACAACACAATTCTGAATAACCAATGGGTCACAGAGGAAATTAAAGAAGAAATCAGACAGTTCCTTCAATTAAATGACAATGACAATACAACATATTGGAATCAATGGGACACAATGAAAGCAGTCTTACGAGGGAAATTCCTAGCAGTGAATAAGCATATTAGGAAAACAGAATGATCCCAATTAAACAACCTGATGCTGAACCTCAAGCTTCTAGAAAAAGAAGAGCAGGACAACCCGAAAGCTCATACAAGGGAGGAAATTATAAAGATGAGAGGAGAAATCAATGCAATGGAGACTAAGAGAATGATACAAAAAAATCAATGAAGCTAAGAGTCGGTTCTTCAAAAGAATCAACAAAATTGACAAACCCTTAGCCAACCCTATCAGAAAAAGGAAAGAAAAGGCCCAAATCCATGCAATTAGAAATGAAAAGGGTGAAATTAAAACAGGCCCAGCAGAAATGCAGAGGATCATCAATACCTACTTCCAGAACCTATAGTCCAATAAGGTGGACAACACAGAAGAAATGGACAGATTCCTAGATACATATGAATTACCAAAGTTGAACGAAGAAGACCTAAAAATTCTAAGAAACGCAATATCAACCAATGAAATTGAAAACATAATAAAATCTTATCAACGAAGAAAAGCCCAGGCCCTGATGGCTTCACTGCTGAATTCTACAAGATATTTAGAGAGGAACTGCTGCCACTACTGTTCAAACTCTTCAATGAAATAGAAAGGGAAGCAATACTCCCAAATTCATTCCTGGAAGCAAGCATCACCTTGATTCCCAAAGCAGAGAAAGGCCCAACCGAAAAGAAAAACTACAGGCCAATCTCACTAATGAACATAGATGCAAAAATCCTTAATAAGATAATGGCAAATAGAATGCAGAAGATCATCAAGAAGATCATACACCTTGATCAAGTGAGATTCATCCTAGGGATGCAGGGATGGTTCAACATACGCAAATCAATCAATGTAATACACTACATCAATAGAGCCAAGGACAAAAATCATATGATTATCTCCATAGATGCAGAAAAAGCATTCGACAAAATCCAACATGCATTTATGACAAAAATCCTACAAAAAATTGGAATAGATGGTCTCCACCTCAAACTGATAAAAGCCACCTATGAAAAACCAACAGCCAATATCCTACTAAATGGTCAAAACCTGAAATCCTTCACACTAAAATCAGGAACATGATAAAGATCTCCATTACCACCACTCTTGTTCAATACAGTTCTGGAAATATTAATCATGGCCATTAGACAAGAGAAAGAAATAAAAGGAATAAAGATAGGAAACGAAGAAGCCAAATTGTCATTATTTGCAGATGACATGATACTCTATATAGAAGACCCCAAGAACTCCACCAAAAGTTCCAGACTTAATAACCAAATTCAGTCAAGTAGCTGGTTACAAGGTCAACACACAAAAATCAATAGCTTTCCTCTACACCAATGACAGACTCACTGAGAGAGAAAGAGGGTAAGCAATTGATTTCACAATAGCATCCAAAAAACTGAAATACCTAGGAATCAACCTAACAAAAGAAATCAAAGACCTCTTCTCTGAAAACTATAGCACTCGAAAAAGAGGGATTGAAGATGATATCAGAAAATGGACAGACATCCCCTGCTCCTGGGTAGGAAGGATTAATATAGTGAAAATGGCCATACTTCCAAAACTGCTATATTGATTTAATGTAATTCCAATTGAGATTCCAGCAGCACACTTCATGGACCTTGAGAAAACAATCCATAAATTCATTTTGAACAAGAAGTGACCCAGAATAGCCAAAGCAATTCTAGGTAACAGAAACATGGCAGGTGGTATCACAATTCTCAACCTGCAACCATACTACAAAGCTACTGGAATAAAAACATCATGGTACTGGCAAAGAAACAGACTTGAGAACCAATGGAACAGATTAGAAGATGCAGAAACAACGCCAGACACACTCATCCATCTCATCTTTGATAAAGGAGCCAAACACCCTCACTGGAGGAAAGATAGCCTCTTTAATAAATGGTGCTGGAAAAATTGGACTTTAACTTGCCAAAGATTAAAGCTAGACCTGTATCTCTCACCATGCACTAAACTAAAATCAAAATGGATTAAAGATCTAAATATTAAAATAGTAACTCTGAACCAGTTGGAACAGAGGTTAGGTAGAACCCTTGAAGACATTGGTGTAGGAAAAGATTTTATGAACCAAACCTCCGTTGCCTGTGAACTAGCACAAACAATCAACAAATGGGATCTCTTCTTATAAAAAGGCTTCTGAACAGCAAGAGAAACCACCAGCAGTGTGAAGAGACAACCCACAATATGGGAAAAATCTTCACCTGCTCTTCCTCAGACAAAGGTCTACTATCTCGAATCTATAAAGAACTTAAAAAGATCAGACCTCCCAAATTTAAAGACCCAATCCAAAAATGGGCATATGAAATGAACAGAAGTTTCTCAGATAAAGAAGTAGAAATAGCAAATAAATACATGAAAAAATGTTCAACATCACTGGTCATTCGAGAGATGCAAATGAAAACAAGGCTGAGATTCCACTTCACTCCAGAAAGAATGGCTGCTATCATGAACTCAACCAATAACAAATGTTGGCAGGGATGTGGGGAAAGAGGAACCCTGCTCCACTGCTGTTGGGAGTGTAGAGTGGTCCAAGCACTGTGGAAATCAGTATGGAGATACCTCAAAGATCTAGGACTGAAAGTCCCATTTGACCCTACTATTCCCCTGCTGGAGATCTTCCCCAAAGAATTAAAAGAATCATGCCACTGTGATATATGTGCACCCTTGTTCATTGGAGCACAGTTTGTGATATCTAAAACTTGGAAAGAGCCCAAATGCCCATCAACTGGAGACTGGATAAAGAAAATGTGGTATTTTTTTTATAAAATGGAGTAATACTCAGCCATAAAAAATGACAAATTAGAGACATTTATACCCAAGTGGTTGCACATTGAGGCAATACTCTTAAGTGAAATAAATAGGACACACATGTATAAATACCAAATAGTTTCTCTGGTGTGAGAAACTGAAAGCGTAAATAAGGACTAAAATATATAATAGGTTATGTGAAATAGAAACAAAAGGGGTAAAGGGGAAGGAAGTGGGAGGGTTAGGGGAAAGTATAAAAGGGAATGGGATTAATATGAGAAAATGGAAAAATAGGAAAAAAAATCTTTTTAAATTGGGAGGAATGGAGGGGTTGAAGGAAGGGCTGGGCAAGGGTGAAAAATAAGAACCAAGAGAGACTATGTAAAGATGCAAATTTCCAATGATGAATGTCATTATATTGTATACCTAAAATGTACCAATGATTAGAATGAATAATTGATAATGCAAAATAGCAAGAAAAGGTCCAAAGGGGTAGGGGTATTGGGAGACACAGGGGAAAGGAAAGAAGAGAAAGGAAAAATGCTGAGAAATGGAAAAAATGGAAATAAAGTCTTTGTAAATAGGGAAGGGTGGAGGGGGTGAAGGGAGGGCTAGGAATGGTGAAAAAATAAGAACCAAGATACATTATGTAAAAGTACAATTCCCAATGAGAAATGTAATTGTGTTGTATACCTACAATGTACCAATAAAAGAATTTAACAAAAAAAATAAAAATAAAAAAATAAAATGATGGAAATTGAAAATGTAATAAAGAATTTACCAACAAAGAAAAGCTCAGGTCCTGAGGGCTTCACAGCTGAATTCTACAAGACATCTGAAGAAGAACTATCACCATTACTCTTTAAACTCCTCAAGGAAATTGAAAGCCAAGCAAGGCTTTGAAATTCATTCCTGGAAGCAAGTGTTACTTTGTTTAAAAAACCAGGGAAAGACCCAACCAAAAAAAAGAGAACTACAGACCAATGACCCTACTGAAAATAGGTGCAACAATTCTCAACAAGACACTGGCAAACAGAATACAGATGGTCATCCAGAAGATCACACACCCTGACCAAGCCAGATTTATCCCAGGCATGCAAGGATAGTTCATCCATAAATTAATAAAATTAATACACTATATTAACAGAGTCAAGGACAAAAATCATATGACCATCTCAATAGATGCAGAAAAGGTATTTGACAAAATCCAACAGCCATTCATGATAAAACCATTACAGCAAATTGGAATAGAAGTTCTTTATCTCAACATGATTAAGGCTATCTTTGAAAAACCAACAGCCAACACCATACTAAATGGTCAAAAACTGAAAACTTTCACACTAAAAACAGGAACAAGGCGAGGATGCCCACTATCACCACTCCTGTTCAAAACAGTTCTGGAAATATTAGTCCCAGCAATTAGAAAAGAGAAAGAAATAAAACGAATAAAGATAGAAAAGGAAGAAGTTAAACTGTCATTATTTGCTGATGATATGATACTTTACATAGAAGACCAAAAATACTCTGTCCAAAGTCTTCTAGACCTAATTGACAGATTCAGTAGAGTAGCTGGGTACAAGGTCAACACTCAAAAAACAACAGCCTTCTTATATGCAAATGGACTCATTAAGAGAGAAACTCAGGATTTAATTCCTTTTACAATAGCAACTAAAAAAATGAAATATCTAGGAATCAACCTAACAAAGGAAGCAAAGGACCTCTACACTGAAAACTACAGCACTCTGAAAAAGGAGATTGAAGTGGATATAAGAAAATGGAAAAATATCCCTTGTTCCTGGGTAGGAAGAACCAATATAGTGAAAATGGCCATACATCAAAAACTACTGTATAGATTTAATGCAATGCTGATTGAAATTCCAACAATATACTTCACAGAACCAGAGAAAATATTCAGCAAGTTGATTTGGAGTCTGAAGTAACCTAGAATACCAAAAGCAATTCTAAGCAACAGAAACATGACTAGGGGTATCACAATCCCCAACTTGAAAGTATACTACCACGCTACTGTGATAAAAACAGCATGATACTTGCAAAGAAACAGACCCGAGGATCAGTGGAATAGATTAAAAGATGTAGAAACAACTCCAGACATACTCAGCCACCTCATCTTTGACAAAGGAGCCAACCACCCTCATTGGAGGAAAGATAGCCTCTTTAATCAATGGTGTTCGAAAAACTGGATTTCTACCTGCCAAAGATTAAAACTAGAGCCATACCTATCACCATGTACTAAACTAAGATCAAAGTGGATTAAAGATATAAATATTAAAACAGAAACACTAAATTTGCTGGAAGATAAGTTAGGTAGAACTATTGATGACATTAGTATAGGAAAAGACTTTATGAACAAAACCTTAGTAGCATTGGAACTAGGACAAAGAATCAACAACTGGGATCTCATCTTATTAAAAAGCTTCTGCACTGCAAGAGAAACGACCAACAGAGCTGAGAGACAACCTACAATGTGGGAAGAAATTTTTAGCAGCTGTACCTCAGAAAAAGGTCTACTGTCCAGAATATATAAAGAATTTAAAAAAATCAGACCCCTCAAATTCAAAGACTCAATTCAAAAATGGGCATCTGAAATGAACAGACATTTCTCAGACAAAAAAGGAAAAGCAGCAAATAAATATATGAAAAAATGTTCAACATCACTGGTCATTCAAAAGATGTAGATGAAAATAACACTGAGATTCCACCTCACCCCAGAAAAAATGGCTGCTATTAAGAAATCAACCAATAACAAATGCTTACTGGGGTGTGGGGAGAAAGGAGCCCTTCTCCATTGTTGGTGGGAGTGCAGACTGGTGCAATCACTGTGGAAATCAGTATGGAGAAACCTCAAAAAACTAGGGCTAGAGGTCCCATTTAACTAAGCTATTCCCCTGCTGGGTATCTTCCCAAAAGAATTAAAAGAATCATACCACAGTGATATATGTGCACCCATGTTTATAGCAGCACAGTTTGTAATAGCTAAATCTTGGAAACAGCCCAAGTGCCCATCAACTGGAAATTGAATAAAGAAGATGTTTTTTTTTTTATAAAATGGAGTACTACTCAGCCATTAAGAATGAGAAACTAGAGACATTTTTAGCTAAATGGATCCATATTGAGGCCATACTCTTAAGTGAAATAAATAGGACACATATGTGTAAATACTGAGTAGTTTCTCTATTGTGAGAAACTGAAAGTGTAAATAGGATTAAAATGATTAAAATGAATAATTGATAATTGAAATAGCAAAAGGTCCAAAGGTGTAGGGGTGGTTGGCGGGGAAGGGGAAAGGGAAGAAGGGAAAAGAAAAATTATAGGAAAAGAAAAAAAGTGGAAACTAAATCTATGTAAATAGGGAAGGTTGGAGGGGGTGAAGGGCTCACAGATAATGGGGGAAAAAATAAGAACCAAGATTCATCATGTACAGGTAAAAAGCACCCAATGATGAATGTAAACATATTGTATACCTAAAATGTACCAATGAAAGAATTAAAAAGAAAAAGATTTTTTAAAAAGAAAAGAGATAGAAATAAAAGGAATAAAGATAAGAAAGGAGTAAGTTAAACTGTCATTATTTGCCAGTGATATGCTACTTTTCATAAAAGACCCAAAAAACTTGGCCAATGCACTTCTAGATTTAATTGACAGATTCAGTAGAGTAGCTGGGTACAAGGTCAACACTCAAGAAACAATAGCCTTCTAATACACGAATAACAGGCTCACTGAGAGAGAAATTCAGGAAAAAATTACTTTTACAATAGCATCCATAAAAATGAAATATCTAGGAATCTATGTAACAAAGGAAACAAAAGACCTCTACACTGAAAACTACAGCACTCTGAAAAAAGATATCGAAGAGGATGTAAGAAAATGGAAAGACATCCCTTGGTCCAGGGTAGGAAGAAGCAATATAGATGAAAATGGCCATACATCCAAAACTACTATTTAGATTTAATGCAATGCTGATTGAAATTCCAACAATATACTTCATAGAAATAGAAAAACAATCCAAAAATTCATTTGGAACCAGAAGAGACCTAGAATAGCAAAAGCAATTCTAAGCAAGAGAGACATGGCAGGTGGTATCACAACCCCCAACTTAAAACTATACTACAAAGCTATTGTGATAAAAACAGCATGGTACTGGCAAAAGAACAGACTTGAGGATTAGTGGAATAGATTAGATGATGCAGAAACAACTCCAGACATACTCAGCCACCTCATCTTTGACAAAGGAGCCAACCACCCTCATCGGAGGAAAGATAGCCTCTTTAATCAATGGTGTTCAAAAAACTGGATTTCAACCTGCCAAAGATTAAAACTAGACCCATACCTATCACCATGCACTAAACTAAGGTCGAAGTGGATTAAAGATCTAAATATTAAAGCAGAAACAATAAACTTGCTGGAAGATAAGTAAGGTAGAACTCTTGAAGACATTGGCATAGGAAAAGACTTTGTGAATAAAACCTCAGCAGCACAGGAACTAGAACAAAGAATCACCAACTGGGATCTCATCTTATTGAAAAGCTTCTGCACTCCAAGAAAAACCATCAATAGAGCTAAGAGTCAACCTACAATGTGGGAAAAAATTTTTATCAGCTGTACCTCAGACAAAGGACTACTATCTAGAATATATAAAGAACTGAAAAAAATCAGACCTCCAAATTTTAAGACCCAATTCAAAAATGGGCATCTGAAATGAACAGACATTTCTCAGACAAAGAAGTAAAAACAGTAAATAAACACATGAAAAAATGTTCAACAACATCACTGGTCATTCAAGAGATGCAGATGAAAACAACACTGAGATTCCACCTCACCCCAGAAAGAATGGCTCCTATCAAGAAATTAACCAACAGGGCCAGGGATTTAGCTCAGTGGTTTTGCTGCCTGCTGCAGAAGCACAAGGACCGGCGTTTGATCCCAAGTTAAAAAAAAAAAAAAAAAAAATTCAACCAACAACAAATGCTGGAGGGGGTGTGGGGAGAAAGGAACCCTTCTCCATTGTTGATGGGAGTGCAGACTGGTGCAACCACTGTTGTAATCAGTATGGAGATACCTCAAAGAACTAGGACTAGAGGATGCATCTGACCAAGCTATTTGCCTGCTGGGTATCTTCCCCAAAGAATTAAAAGAATCATACCACAGCGATATATGTGCACCCATGTTTATAGCAGGACAGTTTGTAATAGCTAAAGCTTGGAAACAGCCCAAGTGGCCATCAACTAGAAACTGGATAAAGAAGATGTGTTTTTTTAATAAAATTGAGTACTACTCAGCCATAAAGAACAAGAAACTAGAGGCATTTATAGCTAAATGGATCCATATTGAAGCCATACTGTTAAGTGAAATAAATAGGACACACATGTGTAAATACTGAATAGTTTCTCTAGTGTGAGAAACAGAAAATGTAAATAAGGATTAAAAGGATTACAATGAATAATTGATAATTAGAAATAGGAAGAAATGTTTAAAGGGGTAGGGATGGTAGGAGGGGAAGGGGAAAGGAAAGAAGGGAAGGGAAAAATTTTGAGAAAAGAGAAAATTGGAAACAAAGTCTATGTAAATAGGGAAGGGTGGTGGGGGTGAAGGGCAGACAGGTAATGGGAAAAGAATAAGAACCAAGATACATCATGTACAGGTAGAAGCATTCAATGATAAATGTAAATGTATTGTATACCTAAAATATACCAATAAAATAATTTAAGAAAAAAATGATTTTCATAAAATGTAATCCCTGGGGTTAAAAATAACCAAAATAATGTCTTCTTAGAGTTTAACTTTTAAAAATTAGCATATTTTTGATAGATTATATCTGTATATATTTGCACATGTGTGAGTTTCTATGAGTTTTGAAGTAAAACAACTTCTAGAACACTGTTGGAACAAATTACATGTACCACCGAAAGCTGTCATGTAGACAGGTATTCATTCAATCAAAATTATAAGGAGAAACTTAGGCAAATTCTGTTTATACTCATTTAAAAATAATATTTACCTAGGAAAATTCAATCTGTAGACTTTTGCAAAGTAGTCTCAATATCTACCCAAACTCAGTGAAGGAGAAAAATGCATTTGTATGACTTAGCATCTTAGCATTAAATATTCTAAATCAATTTACTTTTTTTCAAAAAACATATTGCTCCTTTTAGAGAAAGAACCAGTAATAAACACGTGATTTATGCTTTACTTGATTGCTTCCCCTTCTGTTTGTCTTTCTCTCTGTCCAACCAATTTTACATACCAACTACATACCAATTTTACAGAGTTTTGATTTGGGGTGCTATAGAAATGCACTGATGGCAAGAACACAGACTGGCAAATTTGTTAAAATAGTGACAAAACCACAGAGAGCCTTCTTGAGAATTCTGTCACAAATGTAAACACACTTGATCATTTTACAGTCAAATACACCTTGTTTTTCACAGAGACCAACTTAAAATTACTCATATGTACACAGTTGCAAAACCAGAAAAAAATCATTTCAAGAAAAACAGAAAACAAAGGTAGAGTTACTAGAGTGTTGAACAGATATTGTTACCTTACTAGTCCCGATTCATTTGCTGGCCTCCACATATCAAATGTGCTAAGTATTAATGACTTGGTTGGAAGGAGACAAGACATGACCTTTATATAAGCTCAGGCATTCATATCAGCTGTTTTCATAAAACTCATGGTCCTGATATCTACTTACTTGTTCAGAAATTAGACTAGAAAACAAAGTTGAACAGCCAGTAAAGGACAACGATAGGGACAGTGATCATAAAGTTGCCTTCAAAAGCAAATTTGAAAGGATAACCTTAAATTAAAAAATAATTGTCTCTTGAAAAGATACAACATCTTTGCTCAGTAAGCACTATTAAGAACAGAAATTGAAAAACATGTGAATAAATTCAGATGTTGCCTCTTTCAAAGATGAATACTTAATTTTTAACTTAGAGACACTAAAAATAAATCAAAATTAAGGAAATTGATGGACTATAATATACACAGAGAAAGAAGTGTGAATATGAGCCAAACCATGCTTTAACTTTTGAATTTTTCACATTAGTCATAAATTAAATTTTCATTCACTGTTAATAACAGGGGAAAAGAGTACTTCATTTTCAAAATAAAAGAACAGGAAATTAACTTTAAAAGAAAAACAAAGACAAATAAAGCAAAAATAAAGCCAAAAAAAAGAAGCCATGAGAGAAGGAAATGAGAGGATGCATCAGTGATTGTCTCAGGTCATTTCTTCTGAAGCAGATTTTGTGAGTAATTTATTTGTGTGTATGTAATTTTTTCAAAGCAAAGAAACCCACAGGTAATAGAGAAGAACAAGATAGAGGAAATGGGGAAATGAAGACAGGATATAATTTCAAGTAAAATGTTATAAGGACACTTTCAGTTGAATCCTTCATGAGATTTGCAGGGTATGTTACATTTCAGAAATCCCGGGGTATTTCAGACCCTGCACTGACAGTCAGACCCTGCTGCTGGAATAGCCTGAACAAAGTTCCAGACAAACAAGAGGTCCCTCTGGTATACCAAACCCAGTGGTATACAAACAAATGCCAAAAATGATACAAGAGAATCTGAACAAGATGCCACTATCATTAGCTGCAGGAGCATAAGAAGAAAGTATAAAAATAAGAATTTAAATACATTTAATTCTACCACTATCATAAACACAAGTGAATTGATTTATAGTGATAAGCAGAAGTGGAAAATTGTACTAAAATAAACTATATTCTGCATAGAAGAGGTACAACAAAACATAAGTATGAATGAATGTTGAGGTAAAATTTTAAAAATATACTAGACAAATACTAATGAATTAGAAGTTAAAATAATTCTTTGCATTACATAAAGTTTACATAAAACTAAATATTGTGGATAAATTGGATTTTCAGATAAAGATAATTCAAGTCATCAAAAAATATATAGCAAAAGCTTATTTGTCATTAAATGACCACAAAAGTATATACAGCAATCAGAACCATGTGAAAAATTTACAAACTTACCTCTGAGGAAGATTTCTTTCATATAAATTTTTAATGTGAAATATGTATATTAGAAAATATACAAATTTTGTTTACAATCAAATGAATTTACATTAAGTAAACACAGTGATATATATATAACATCAAGGAAAAGAAATAGAACATTGTAAATGTTTCAAAAATGCTCCTTCCCCTCTCAGAAATATCTGCTATAATTTAACTGCTAAAGAGACCTAGCTGGAATCATGAATTCATGTCTCTAATTTCATAATTTTTATGAATAGAATTCACACACTATATTTTTCAACAATGTGTATCATTTATCCACGTATACAATATAAGACTTTTGTGTTCTCTTTGTTTTACAATACTCTATTACATAAATAAGACATTTATCTATTATGAAATTGCTGGGTTTTAGGACATTCACTGGTTTAACTTACTTTATTAGAACATATATGCATACGTAGAGTTTACATTCATTTTAGAAATTAGGTGCATGTACACAATACAAATTGATTTTTTAATCCCATTTAATTTTCTTCCCTACCCACATCCCTCCCTCTGTATCTAAATCCCCTTTTTTAAAATTTCATTATCATTACTATTTTTAGTTTCAGTTCATGTCATAATTCATTGTGGGTGTTTGGTACATATACATGATACAGTTTAAATCTTTTTAATAAACTTTTAATCAATATGGTTAAACAATTTTGTGATAAGATTTTTAAAACCAAATGTTCATCAGCAGTACTTAAGAGTTTCTTTGTTCCATATTTTTTCCAACTTTCAAATCATAAGACATTTTATATTTCAGCATTTTTGTAGGAATGTAGCCATATTTCAATGTAGTTTTATTTTACATTTCCCTAGGAATTAGAAGGTAAGCATTTTTTCTATTTATTATACCTGAATTTTTGTGGGGTAGGGACAATATTTGAGACTTTTGCTTGAGTTCAGGAATTTTTATACATTAGGCTTTTGCATATGCTGCAGATTTCTTTAACCAGTTTAACAGTAGCTTTCTCATCTCCTTAAAAATATGTTTGATTAAAGTACATTCTTAAATTTGCAAAGTTTAGCTCATTAATTCCATTCTTTATAGTAATTATTTGTGTATTTTTTTTATTCAAGAAGATATGCTAAATTGTCCTGTGTAATACTTTCTATTATAAGTTTTGTACTTTAATATTGAATACTATCCAACAAAAAAGCAGGCTGGTAAAAATATTACAATGTATTTTCACCCACCTATTCTCTGGATCTGGCACTATGTAACACCTGGCTCTTCCCCAAAGTCACAATGACCATGAAAGGCAAAAGTTTAAATCAACTCAGGACATTGAGGCAGCTATGATAACACAACTGAAGACCCTCACCAAGAAAGATTCTTGAACTGCTTCATAACATACCAAGGATCAGGGGATAAGTTTGTTTGAAGTGAGAGGAAGGATTTTATGGTGATTAATGGCAATGTGTCCTCTATTGCAATACTTTTTTTTAAAAAAATTAAATACTCATCTTATTTTTTTATCAGGCCTTGTACTCCTTCAGACTAAGTTGGGAATCATATTGATTGACTCAATTATTAAGGTAATTTTGCATTGTTAAAATAAACCCAATATTAACATTAATAAAAATTAGTAACATTAAATTTTATCAGCCAGTCTTTTATACATCATTTTAGACCAATATTCATGAGATTCATGCCGGTAATATGTATTACATAACCTGTAATGTTCTATGGATTAGATTATCTTCATTAAGCATTAGGTTTTACCTCAATTATTTCTATTTTTTATAGTTTAATGAAAATTTTGTGCAATATTTGAATGAGTTCATTCATTTAGGTCTTGGTTTTGACAGAAGTTTTTTAGTTAATGTTTAATTTAGTGGATCATTTTAAATTTATATATATCTTTTGGTATCAGTTATTAAATTTTATTTTTCTAAGAATTGAACATTGTACCAACATTTTTATAATTTTATATATTCAATTCTAAATATTGTTTAGGCTTTATTTTTGGCACAATACTCAAAACCTTTTGATTAATGTGCTACATTGAATGTAATATTCATTATGTATTAACCTAGGTGTACTGTCAATTTTATACTTTATATACCTAAGTACTTTTTGACTTTTGAGTCTTAGTTTTTCAGTTACTGAGAATAAGGGCACCAAAAATATCTACCTTGCCTTGCCAGTTTTTCTATTTCTTCTTTTTGTCAACTTTCCCCATAAATATGAAATCTGTTATTGATGCAAATTAACTTGTGTACCTCTCTGACAGACTGACCTATTCTTTTCTAAGAATATTCATTTGTATATCCATTAATTCCTTTCCTCCTAAAGTCTATTTTACTATTAATATTCAATAATTTATGCTTTCTCATGGTTAGTATTACTAGTTCCATTTTTATGTGGAACTACATTTTAAATCTTTAATGTTGACTTTTTTCTTTCAATTTTTTCTTTATTATTATGGTGTACTAGTTAAGCAGTTACATTTTGTCTGCATATTAATGACATTGTATAACATTATGTGCATTTCTTTCTACATTTCAGTAATCAAGCCTCAGGTTTATTATTCCTTCTTTGAAAATAGTATGACATATTTCATGAATCTCTTAACACTTTCTTTCCTTTTTATTAGTCTTACTACTATACATATTGGTGAGGTTTTATTTGTGTAATTCAGACTGCATTTGAAGACCTCATAAAATAAGTTATTTACTTTCTTCAGTATTTGAAAACTGTTAACATTTACATATTCACTTTGTCAATTTATTTATTGTTTCTTCTCTTTGAACTTCAATTATTTTCATGCCTCTCAATATTTTGGTTAATAGAAGCTCATCTGTTATATTTATTAAATTTGAATCCGAACTTTGCCACATAGTAATTCTGTGATTCTGTAATATTAGACAATTATTCACCTGACAATTTTATTTCTACAGTGAAGATCATAATACATTTATGACACTATATATATATCACTTATATATATATTATATATATATAATATATATATTATATATATAATATATATATTATATATATATATATATATAATATATATATAACACTTAGGGCACACCTTTTGTTTCCTATACATAAATAATGTCATTTACTTTACTTTTTTGTATAGCAGTTGGTCAGAGAGGAAAATAAAATAGTCAATATAGGCATGCTCATTTTCCTTTGTTTTGTAATTATAGTGTTTCTAAATGCAGATCAAAATATGTTAATTGAATTAACTTTCTTCTAAGAGGCAAGCTGATAAGCTGTGATAAACTGTGATTTCCATACTTACTCATAGAAGTAGTAGGTAAAGGAAGAAGAGTAAGGAAATCTTATGTAACTGTGGGAGAGGAGAATGTGAGTGAATTTGACAAGAGTCCATTATGTGTTCTAAGATTCTCATACCTTGCTAATTAATTAATGGTGCATAGAATACATAGGCTTCAGTTGATAAAACAACCATTACTTTGAAAAGCAAAAGGATTTAGTCAAAGCTCTTTGTAGGGCAATATTAGTATATTGGTAACTGCAATAAATCAGACTTCAAATGAAATAATGAACACAAGTGTGTAAAGACATTGTTTATATTCTATTCAATCAAGCAATTAATTTTCACCAATATTTATTATTATTGAAAACTAAAATAAATATTTTCAATTGAAATAAATATAGTTATCTTTAAAAAACTATTATGCAGTTATTCTCTTAATTCTGCGTGCTATTTTAGTCATTAAGTTATTTAGTCATTCATTGTAGAAACCTATCAATAAAGAACAATGGCAAATTGCTATTTCAGGTCTGTAAAGATAATTGAACTTTAATAGAAAGATGAATTTGAAGAAAGTTATCCAGTACTGACTTGTTTTTAAAGTCTTTTTTCTGTTTTCTAAGTACAATGAGAACACAAGAAGGTTGAGATAGAATAATTTACTTAGATTGGATTTGGAAAACATTTCTGTGCAATTTCATTTCTGCTGAGCACCACAAAATTTAAAACCACAAACTATTAAACATAACCAAGTTTTAAGCTTTATGTATCTTACACACATAAAACAAACAATTCTTGGAACAATTTCCCAATGTAGGTAATTCTTAGCACAGTCTGAAAAGAAAAAGTAAATAATTTTAGCCAAATATTTTGCTAGCATCAAAAAGTCTTCATTTGTCTCTTAATTGAAGTCAAGGAACTCACAGACTAAAAGAAAAATTACATCAGTGAATTAGTATGCCAGGTATAATGAAAAGATCTGTGAAAAAAATAAATTATTACATACAATATATCAATAAATTTATATCTGGAATTATAAAGTATTGGTATTTCTACATTGTTATTTCTAATTGATTCAACCTGATTTTACCATCATACTGATTTAACATTACCATCATCCATTTATTCTCATATGCATATACTTACCTAGAATAATTGTAATTATTCATCTTAAAATCTATACTTAATTTGAATTTACAGTTACACACAATTTATAGTTATCTCCAATCACATTCTTTGTCCGTTAGTTCTGATTTAGTACTTAGCAAACTATATATATATATATAGAGAGAGAGAGAGAGAGAGAGAGAGAGAGAGACAGATAGTGTGTGTTTATGTATGTGTGTGCACATATTTTTATTAACATGAAACGTGTGTGTGCACGTTTTAATTAACATGAAACACAGGACAAAAATTTAAATACTAGCTTGGACACAATGTGTGTATTTTAGTTAACAATGAATTTGAACTAATATTTTCACATTTCAATTATATACACTTAGAATTCATAATTCTCTGCTAAAGTGTGTTTAAGAATTAATTTTATTAAATTTAGAAATTAATTTTACCGATTTTCATAGCTATTAACTTATGATTTTCAAAGTTTTCTAAGATCATTTTTATTGAAACTTATTCCAAAATAATAAGAAATTCCAAATAATAAGAAAAAAATATGAACTCTATTGTTTCTTACATGTATAGATTTTGATGAAAAAATTCAAGGCATCACAGACCCAGAAAAAGTATCTAGAACAGCTTGACTTTATATGCTTTTAGATTTTTCTCCTTGAAGTGAACTTACGTTATCTCACAGACATAGAGACACCAATGTGTTCTCTATGGTGGGAAAATTGGAGACAAATATGTTTATTCCCAACAGATACCATTTTCCAAGTATCATAGATGAAGTATTTTTAGCAATGTTTTTTATTTTCTTTCAAAATCATGAAGAATTATGCTTTAACAAAGGTCACCCGCTGTTTTTGTTAATAGTAAAATTGAAGAAGAGACATAGCATCGTGATGTGAAGAAGTTTTGAAGGTAGGTAGAATCTACACAAATCTCTGAGACTCATCCCTGACTTAAAATGGTACATAAGTTATATCTTTAAATTCCTTAAGGACATAAAGGATAGTGTACAATAAGCTGTTTGTATATACTTCATTTTTACTAAATATCGCTGTACTCCCTCTAATCTGGTCATTTGCAGTATACCAATATATTCCATCATTTACTGGATTCATTTATATTCTCATTGATGCCATATCACTACTGAAATTAGATAAAAAGGCCAGGTTTCACATTTTAATTTGATAAGATCTTGACCCTGACCTTATGTTTTCATTTTATTTATAATTTATTTTCTCAAATAAGCATCATTTTAAATGATTAATTTTGTCCAATTTTAGACTTAAAATTGTAGCTTTAGAAATAAGTACTTCATACATTTAAAACTGTTTTTGTCACTGATTTAAATTATTTTGAAAAGAATTTATTCATTCCATATGCCTTATGCACACAATTTAATAGTGTTCAAATTATGTTGCTATTCTTAGATTAGAGCTTGTTCATGTAACTCCTACAGCTACAATTTACATCTACAGTGTGAGGATATAAATTTCCCATCCTACAGGGAGGGGCAGCAAATATGTCGAATAATTATACAATCTACATAAGCTAATAGAATAATGAAATATAGTTCATTGTGTAGAATATGCTTTCGGAGGACTGGTGAGTTGGAAGTGGTATCAGGAGTATTTAATACCTGCAAAAGAAATGGCATTGAGTGGAACAATGAAAGAGACAAAAAGATGAATAGATGGTTGAAAGCAAAATCACTCTCATTTTCTCATCATTATTTAACTTAAGGAAAAACATTATTATCTATTCCACCCTCATAGTCAAAGGTATAACTTTATGTTAAATTTATTCTTACAGATATATTATTTTATGTTAAAATAAAGTATATTTTAAATATCTCATTTCCTTAAAAAGCAATCTAAAATTTACTGCACATAAAAATTGCATATCTAGGGCTGGGGATTTAGCTCTGTGGTTCCACTGCCTGCCTTGCAAGTGCAAGGTCCCGAGTTCGATCCTAGTACGAAAAAAAAAAAAAATTGCATATCTAAAGAAGAGATGGAAAACATCATCAAATAAATAATATATTGCTAAGGTAACCATTATCATTGATAATGGTAATATTTAAGTTTGCTACTATAACAATCACCTCCAGTAGGTACTACACTTATAAGAATTATGGGAGCATAAAATTTTTCTTTCTTGTACTATGTGTTATTTTTCCTCTTAAATTCTTTCATTGGTACATTTTGGGTATACAAAACATCTATATTTGTTTTTGGGTGCTTGTACCTGTACATGATGTATCTTGGTTCTTATTTTTTCCTCATTACCTGTGCGCCCTTCACCCCTAAAGCCTTCCCTATTTACATACTTTGTTTCCATTTTTTTTTCTCATAATTTTTCCTTTCCATTCTTTCCTTTCCCCTTCCCCTCCCACCAACCCTACCCCTTTGGACCTTTTCCTATTTCAAAGTATCAATTATTAGTTATTAATCCTTTTAGTCCTTATTTACACTCTCAGTTTCCCACAGTAGAGAAACTATTCAGTATTTACACATGTGTGTCTTATTTATTTCACTCAAGAGTATGGCCTCAATATGCATCCATTTAGCTATAAATGACTCTATAGTTTCTCGTTCTTTATGGCTGAGTAGTACTCCATTTTATACCTCAAAGAACTAGGGCTGGAGGTCCCATTTGACCCAGCTATTCCCCTGCTGGATATTTTCCCCCCAAAATTAAAAGAATCATACCACAGCGATATATGTGCACCCATGTTCATAGCACCACAGTTTGTGATAGCTAAAGCTTGGAAGCAGCCCAAGTGCCCATCAACTGGAAACAGGATAAAGAAGATGTGTTTTTTTTATGTGTTATTTTTTTGCAAATAACACAGTGACACATTTATTTCGATTAGATTCCTTGAGGGCAATTTTTCACATTCTTTCATATTCTGACTGAGCAGCTCGAATCTAGCAAACATTGCCATTCATGCATGTGTTTCTTTGGCCAAATGAGGACAAAAACGTGAGCTGGCTCACATACATTATGAGCTGAGGTTTCCCTGAAGGGCCCGTTCTAAGCACTACACTGAGGGAACAGGCGCCAGCAAATCTACTTGAATTTTTCTTCAAACTATAATTTTACTTGAACAATACGAAAAGTAATATTTCAGACTTCACAATAATTCAATTGTATTAATCAGTGTTCAGAAAGGGCAAGAAGAGTAGGGGTATTATTTAGTTTAGTCTTGAAAAATTCTAATGCTTATTTTTTCACTGTGATTTGAATTTACCAGTTCTTAAATTGCAAGTGTAACTGAACACCTATTCATGAGTTTAATTTACAGTTTTCTATTTGCTTGTTTTTAAAGAAAAACAACACCTGAAATTTTCTAATAGTATTTGGATTATTAGATTATTAACATTTTTTCTAACCTAAATCATCTTTTTATTACATTAAATAAATTAGCTTTAATTCATTTAATGTATTGAAAATGGTGTACTTTTTTGAATTCATAATATTTTTAAGTATGATCTGGTGCTATTTAAGGGTAAAATTCTGAGTGAAATATTTAGAGAAATTCATCTTTCACTGAGGAAAAATAACATCAGTGATACAATTTTCACTTTTCCTTCTGCACTTTAGATCTAGAAATAATTTATTTAAGTTCATGAACTTGCTGAGCATTTTGCAAATTGGAATCCTCTATCACTACTATTTTGGACTTGAGAACATAAGATACATTTTCCTCATAAAAATTATTTAATGACAATTATAGTTTTTATTAAATTGTTTTACTATCCTTTGTAGAGAAGGGATGTGAAAATGTTGGCAGCCATTCATGAAGTACCTTAATGTACAATCTACTCACGCTTTTTCTTCCATCATTTTTATCACTAAGCTATTCATAATGAGTAACATACTTTCATACACTGAAAGTATAAGCTATTATGAAGTCAAATATATTCGAGAAACTTTTTAAAATTACAATTATTGTGGTTCTCTTAAAATCATTTTATTTATCCAGAAGCAAAACTTTCTGAGTAATCATTATCTAAATTATTTGTAATAATTGTAAATAAATTTGTTTTATTTATGCATATATTAAACTATGCAACATTGAAGAAAGCAAATAAATATATGGCAATAATCTATTTAAAATATCTTATTATGGCATCTTCTCAAGGTTTTAAGGTTTTTTTTTTTTTTTTTTAAAGTACTGGGGATCAAACTCATGTTCTTACACTTGAAAGGAAGGCATGGTGCCACTGAGCTAAATCCCTGGTCCCTAAGGTTGAGTTTCACTCTCTTCCACAAATTTGTTACCTAAAATGCATAGAAAAATTATTATTTACTTCTGGAAAAAAAATTGAAAAATAATCATTTTAACCCCACAACATATCTAAGTAAGGTGGCATGGATAGTCCTACCAAAGCACTTCTTTCTTATATGCCCCTCTCTGAAATTTTTTTTTTTGTATTAAATTCTTTTATTGGTACATTGTAGGTATACAAAACAATTACATTTCTCATTGGGAATTGTACCTTTACGTAATGAATCTTGGTTCTTATTTTTTCCCCATTCCTAGCCCTCTCTTCACACCCTCCACCCTTCTCTATTTACAAAGACTTTCTTTCCATTTTTTTTCATTTCTCATCATTTTTCCTTTCCCTTCTTTCCTTTCCCCTGCACCTCCCACTACCCCTACCCCTTTGGACCATTTCTTTCTATTTTACTTTATCGATTATTCATTCTAATCATTGGTACATTTCAGGTATACAATATAATGACATTCATCATTGGAAATTTGCACCTTTACATAGTCTCTCTTGGTTCTTATTTTTCACCCTTGCCCTGCCCTCCCTTCAACCCCTCCATTCCTCCCTATTCACAAAGATTTTGTTCCTATTTTTCCATTTTCTCATATTAATCCCATTCCCTTCTATCCTTTCCCCTAGCCCTCCCACTTCCTTCCACTTTGCCCCTTTTCTTCTTTCACATTATTTATTATATATTTAGTCCTTATTTACACTTTCAGTTTCTCACTCCAGAGACACTATTCAGTATTTACACATGTGTGTCCTATTTATTTCACTTAAGAGTATTGCCTCAATGTGCAACCACTTAACTATAAATGTCTCTAATTTCTCATTTTTTATGGCTGAGTAGTACTCCATTTTATTAAAAAAAAAAATTTTCTCCATCCAGTATCCAGTTGATGAGCATTTGGGCTGTTTCCAAGTTTTAGCTATTACAAACTATGCTGCTATGAACGTGGGCGTACACATATCACTGTGGTATGATTCTTTTAATTCTTTGGGGAAGATCCCCAGCAGTGGAATAGTGGGGTCAAATAGGACTTCCAGTCCTAGATATTTGAGGTATCTCCATACTGATTTCCACAGTGCTTGCACCAGTCTACACTCCCACCAGCAGTGGAGCAGGGTTCCTCTTTCCCCACAGCCCCGCCGGCATTTGTTATTGGTTGAGTTCATGATAGCAGCCATTCTTTCTGGAGTGAAGTGGAATCTCAGCCTTGTTTTCATTTGCATCTCTCGAATGACCAGTGATGTTGAACATTTTTTCATGTATTTATTTCCTATTTCTACTTCTTTTTCTGAGAAATGTCTGTTCATTTCAGATGCCCATTTTTGGATTGGGTCTTCAAATTTGGGAGGTCTGATCTTTTCAAGTTCTTTATAGATTCGAGATAGTAGACCTTTGTCTGAGGAAGAGCAGGTGAAGATTTTTTCCCACATTGTGGGTTGTCTCTTCACACTGCTGGTGGTTTCTCTTGCTGTGCAGAAGCCTTTTAATAAGAAGAGATCCCATTTGTTGATTGTTTGTGCTAGTACATGGGCAACTGAGGTTTGGTTCATAAAATCTTTTCCTACACTGATGTCTTCAAGGGTTCTACCTAACCTCTGTTCCAACTGGTTCAGAGTTTCTATTTTAATATGTAGATCTTTAATCCATTTTGAGTTTAGTTTAGTGCATGGTGAGAGATACAGGTCTAGTTTTAATCTTTGGCAAGTTGAAGTCCAAATTTTCCAGCACCATATATTAAAGAGGCTATCTTACCTCCAGTGAGGGTGTTTGCCTCCTTTGTCAAAGATGAGATGACTGAGTGTGTCTGGCATTGTTTCTGCATCTTCTAATCTGTTCCACTGGTCCTCAAGCTTGTTTCTTTGCCAGTACCATGCTGTTTTTATCACAGTAGCTTTGTAGTAGAGTTGCAGGTTGGGGATTGTGATACCCCTTGCCATGTCTCTGTTACCTAGAATTGCTTTTGCTATTCTGGGTCTTTTCACATTCCAAATGAATTTTTGGATTGTTTTCTTGAGGTCTATGAAGTATGCTGCTGGGATCTCAATTGGAATTGCATTAAATCTATATAGCAGTTTTGGAAGTATGGCCATTTTCACTATAGTAATCCTTCGTACCCAGGAGCAGGGGATGTCTGTCCATTTTGTGATATCATCTTCAATCTCTCTTTTCAGAGTGCCATAGTTTTCAGAGAAGAGGTCTTTGATTTCTTTTGTTAGGTTGATTCCTCGGTATTTCAGTTTTTTGGATGCTATTGTGAAAGGAATTATTTGCCCTATTTCCCTCTCAGTGAGTCTGTCATTGGTGTAGAGGAGAGGTATTGATTTTTGTGTGTTGACCTTGTAACCAGCTACTTGACTGAATTTGGTTATTAAGTCTAGAAGACTTTTGGTGGAGTACTTGGGGCCTTCTATATAGAGCATCATGTCATCTGCAAATAATGACAATTTGACTTCTTCATTACCTATCTTTTTTCCTTTTATTTCTTTCTCTTGTCTAATTGCCATGGCTAATGTTTCCAGAACTATATTGAACAAGAGTGGTGATAGTGGACATCTTTGTCTTGTTCCTGATTTTAGTGTGAAGGATGTCAGTTTTTGACCATTTAGTATGATATTGGCTGTTGGTTTTTCATAGATGGCTTCTATCAGTTTGAGGTAGAGACCATCTATTCCAATTTTTTGTAGGGTTTTTATCATAAATGCATGTTGGATTTTGTCAAATGCTTTTTCTGTGTCTATGGACATAATCATATGATTTTTGTCCTTGGCTCTATTGATATAGTGTATTACATTGATTGATTTGTGTATATTGAACCAGCCCTGCATTCCTGGGATGAATCCCCCTTGATCAGGGTGTATGATCTTCTTGAAGATCTTGCACATTCTGTTTGCCATTATTTTATTAAGGATTTTTGCATCTATGTTCATTAGTGAGATTGGCCTATAGTTCTCTTTTTTGGTTGGGTCTTTCTCTGCTTTGGGGACCAAGGTGATGTTTGCTTCCAGGAATGAATTTGGGAGTATTGCTTCCCTTTCAATTTCATTGAAGAGTTTAAACAGTAATGGCAGCAGTTCCTCTCTAAATGTCTTGTAGAATTCAGCAGTGAAGGCATCAGGGCCCGGGCTTTTCTTAGTTGATAAGCTTTTAATTACATTTTCAATTTCATTGGTTGATATTGGGTTGTTCAGAATTTTCAGGTCTTCTTCGTTCAACTTTGGTAATTCATATGTATCTAGGAATCTGTCCATTTCTTCTGTGTTGTCCATCTTATTGGCGTGTAGGTTCTGGAAGTAGGTATTGATGATCCTCTGGATTTCTGCTGGGTCTGTTTTAATTTCACCCTTTTCATTCCTAATTGCATGGATTTGGGCCTTTTCTTTCCTTTTTCTGACAAGATTGGCTAAAGGTTTGTCAATTTTGTTGCTTCTTTCAAAGAACCAACTCTTGGCTTCATTGATTTCTTTTGTATCATTCTCTTAGTCTCCATTGCATTGATTTCTCCTCTGATCTTTATAATTTCCTCCCTTGTATGAGCTTTCGGGTTGTACTGCTCTTCTTTTTCTAGAAGCTTGAGGTTCAGCATCAGGTTGTTTAATTGGGCTCTTTCTGTTTTCCTAATATGCGTATTCACGGCTATGAATTTCCCTTGTAAGACAGCTTTCATTGTGTCCCATAGATTCTGATATGTTGTACTGTCATTGTCATTTAATTGAAGGAACTGTCTGATTTCTTCTTTAATTTCCTCTGTGACCCATTGGTTATTCAGAAGTATGTTGTTCAATTTCCACATGTTTATGAAATTTTTTGAGTTTCTTTTGCTATGGATCTCCAATTTCATGGCACTATGGTTTGATAATATACAGGGGATAACTTCAATTCCTTTGCACTTATTTAAACATGTTCTATGTGTGAGTATGGGGTCTATTTTGGAGAATGACCCATGTGCAGCTGAGAAGAATGTGTATTCTGATTTTGTGGGGTGGAAGACTCTGTAAACATGTGTTAAATTCATTTGTTCAAGAGTTAGATTGAGTTCTAATATTTCATGACTTATTTTTAGTCTAGTTGATCTCTCTATTTGTGACAGTGGGGTGTTGAGGTTCCCCACTACAATTGTACTAGTGCATATATGACTTTTCATGTTCATTAGTATTTGTTTTATATAGTTGGGTGCACTAGTGTTTGGTGCATAGATATTTATGATTGTCATCTCTTCCTCTTGGATTCTTCCCTTTCCAAGGATGTAGTGTCCTTCTTCGTCTCTCTTAATCTGTGTTGGTTTGAAATCTACTTGATCTGCAAAGAGGATAGCTACTCCTGCTTTTTTTCGAGTTCCTGTCACATGGAGTATTGTTTTCCACCCTTTAACTTTCAGTCTATGAGTTTCCTTTTGAATTAAGTATGTTTCTTGTATGCAGCATATTGTTGGATTCTGCTTCTTGACCCATTCTGCCAGTCTATTTCTTTTATTGGTGAATTGAGACCATTAAGGTTGATGGTTATGACTGAAACGTATTGACTTGTCATTGCCATGACTTTTTCTTTTTGTTGGGTTCTCCCCCTTTCCATTTAATTTCTTGTCATGCCAGATGGGTTCATTCTGCTTTGCTTTCTGGGGTTGTGATCCTCAATGTCTGTTCCTAACATATTGTATAAAATTCTTTGGAGTGCTGGTTTGGTATTCATGAAGTTCCTAAGGTGCTCTTTGTCATGAAAGTGTATTATATCTCCATCAATATGGAAAGATAGTTTTGCAGGGTATATCAATCTGGGTTGGAGGCTGTTTCCTTTTAGGGCTTGGAATATGTCACTCTTCTTGCCTTGATGGTTTGTGTTGAGAAGTCTGCTGTGATTCTGATGGCCTTTCCTTTGTATGTGATTTGTTTCTTTTCTCTGACTGCTTTGAGAACTTTGTTCTTCTGTTGTGTTTCTGGAATCTTAACAATTATATGCCTATGTGTAGATTTGTTTTGATCAAGGCTATTTGGAGTCCTATATCCCTCACTTATCTGTATGTCAAGATCTTTTCCCCTGCTTGGGAAATTTCCTGCCATTATTTCTGTGAAGAGATTTTTTTATGTCATCTCCACTCTCTCCCGTTTCTTCATTGAGACCAATCAGTCTTATGTTATTCTTCTTTGCATCATCTAGCAGCTGCTGGATTGATTTCTCATGTTCCCTTATAATTTGGAAGCAATTTTTCTTTTCCTGGTCACTAATTGCAATCTTATCTTTTATATCTGAAATTCTGTCCTCACATTGGCTCATTCTGCTGTGTAGACTTTCAATGGAGTTTTTCATGTCCTGGTCATCTATTTGCATCTGTTTTATGGATTCCATTTGTTTCTTATGTTGGTATTCCATCATGTTCCTGAGTTCCTCTCTAGATTTATGAGTCATGTCTTGCACTAGGGGCACAATTTCTCCTGTTATCTGAGAAATTATTTCTGATTTCATTTTTTCCAGATCCCCTTTTGTTGCCAGTTCAGTGGGTCCAGGTGGTTGAGTATCAGAGTGTTCCATCTCATTTCCCTTTGGGGTTGCTGTAGGTGATCTGGAAGTCTGGTTTTGAGACTTATTTATATGTTTTCTCATTTTGACTGGGCCATGGGTCTGTTAGCGCCTGATCGGACTACCTCCTCTGAACTGGGTGAGGTGGGCCAGGGGCCAGGAGCAGTGGTAGTGATGGTGACCCAAAAGCCCTTTCCTGTTGGCTGGGAGCAGCGGGAGGGTTGGTGACCGAGAAGCCCCTTCCTCTGGACCAGGAGCAGTGGGATGATGGCTCAGAACCCCCTCCCTCTGGGCTAGCAGTGGTGTGAGTGATGGTGGCCTGGAAGCCCCTTCCTCTGGGCCAGGAGCAGCGGGACAGAAGGTGGCCCAAAAGCCCTTTCCTCTGGGCTGGGAGCAGCAGGATGGATGGTGACTGGAAATCCCAGTCCTCTGGACCAGGAGAAGTGCAAAGGTGGCTCAGAAGCCCCTACCTCTGGGTCGGGAACACCAGGTGGTCTGGTGTCCTCTTCGTCTTTATAATGTGGAACCAGGCAGATGCCTGTCTGCAGCGGGCTGATTCGGAGTGTTCTCTGTGACTCAGGACCTCAGTAGGGCATGTGCAGACCTGCCTGTCTACAGCAGGCTGATTCGGTGTGTTCTGTACGACCTCTCTGAAACTTTTAAGAGGTGTAGACTCCTACACTTGTTTTAATACATTGAAAATTAGCTGAAAAAGAAAAGAAGAAAAGAAGAAAAAAGGAAAGAAGAAAGGAAGGATCATGTTAGATGTACAGATATAAATAAATGTAATATATCACAATTTCTTTATCCAATCATCTGTCCATGGGTTGTGATATTTATGTACTGTACAATGAAATATTACTTAGTTATAAACAAGGATAAATATATAACATTTGTAGTAAAATGGATGCACCTAGAAAATATAATGTCAAGTCAAATAAATCAGACACACAAACTTACATACCATATAGTATCTCTCATCTCAGTAAGGCAAATTACACACTAGGAGAACAATAAAGGAAGGATAAAAGGAGACAAGGGGATGGATCTCTTTAAATATGAAAGGGTTCAGGGACCCAAAAAAGGGGGAGGGCAAGGGGATGGGAAATAGGTAAAGTGAAGACATGCCTGGTAGAAGGTGCCAATGACTTCAACATACATGGACATTGTATGCCATAAACATGAACTAAGATTAACAAGATCAGCGAGAATTAAAAGAAGGGAAGGAGCACTAGAGGAGGGAGTGGAGAAGAAGGTGGAGGAAAGGAGATCAAAAAGGAAACAAGTTGCAAAATGTACATGCACCAACTTCCTGAGATGATTGTAAAATGCATGTGCTCAAACATGTACTAATAAAACAAAACTTGAAAAATAAATATAAGAATCAAATGCTTTTTTACTCATAAAATGTGTGCTTATATCCATTTGAGCCTAAAATATTGCAGCCCCCATAATAAAGAGTAATTGTGATCCAAAAACAATAATCCTAGTAAATAAGGTCTGTATATATCTGTATCTGGGATAATTTTACTTGACTGTATTTGAACTTAGAAATGAGATTGTACTTGACCATTGCAATAAAAAGTTAAAATAAAACACTTTGTTGGTTCCAACCTGGAAATGAACTGTATTTGTGATTCACTACTCAGCTCAGGTGAGGATAAGAAAGATGAGAAGTCATAGACGGTATTTCTTCTATTTCATTGTCACATCTTCTTGAAGAGAATCCTAACAGAATGTGTACTGTCATATAAAAAAGGAAGAAACTCAGTGATGACAAGGACTACATAAACAAGCAGAAACTTACTAAACAAAATGAAATAAGAAGTCACATTAGATTCTCTTACAGAAGTTAAAGCCAGCAGACTTTCAATTGCATGTGGCAGATCAAAGACATTTTTAAAAAAGAAAAGTTGTTCAAATGATAGTGTTAATGGGCAATGTCTTCTTGATATTAAGCTACTAATTTTACTAAGCACCAGCAAATAATTTATCTCAAAGATCCCTGTTTTCATTCTATATTCTTTCTATATTCTACATTCTTGTCTTGATTCTAATCTACTACCAGCTCATTCTCCTGAGTGACTTATTTATTTGAGTTGGATTTCATTTGTCTGTATAGAGTTGCTACATTTAAAGTGATTTCCAGATATCACATTTGGAAAATAGAAGTTCTTGCATTAACTGTATGCTTTATTGTGGCAAAAATATATTTTGTGAACAATGTTTTAGAACCTGTTCTAAATACTAAGTGAAATTTTAACATAACAGTGAAATTCTAATAATTTCACAAGCAATCATCTGGTTGTAATTGTTTCTGAAGAACAGTCCAGCACTATGAAGAAATTAATGCATTTCTCATCATTGTTTTCAATTTATAAAGATTATATTTCCCCAAATAATAAAGTAGATCAGCATCTTACCAACAGAAGTATCAATATCTTAGTATATTCTACACAAGGAAGAAGTAGATTTCTCAGTCTTTAGTTCTATTTCTGTCAAAATACCTTATAATTAGTAATACAGCTTAATTTATATTAGGAAGTAATATTTTGCAATAAAATGTAAAGAGGGCTGCCAGGCATGGGGATACAACTTTATATTCTCAGTTACTCAGGAGGCTGAGGCAAGAGACTCAAAAATTCAAAGCTAACATGGGCAATGTAGCAAAATCCTTATCAAAATAAAACCTAAAAAGATTGTCGATGTAGTTCAGGCTGAAGAAAGTAGATTCAATCATTGGTACCACAAGGGAAGAAAATAGTAGGTAGAGAATGCAATATCAAGACATATGCATTTACTGTTTAGATATTTTCCTATTTTATTCCTACTCTATATTAAAATTAATTCATTTTTTCAAAATGGGACTTATTTTTATTTTAATAAATTTTGAAATATAAATACGATTCACATTTTAGTTGATACACAAGAACATGTAATTGTAGTTATTAAGGGGGCACTATGTGATGTTTTCATATGTATATACATTCATATATTCTGTAATATCTAAATCAAGTTAAACACATCTATCTCCTTAAACATCTATTAGCTCCTTGTGGTGAAAACTTTCAAAATCTTTCTTCAAGCTCTTTGTAATAATTTACACAGTGTAGTATTGTTTTCTATGATTACCTTCCTATGCAGTAGCATACTAGAACTTCTTCCTAATTATAAGCTAAGCCTCACTGGTCAATATTTCTTTATCCCATAAACCCCTACCCCAGCATCTGGTCTCCTCCACTACAGTTTAAACTTCTCTAAATGTTTGGATTCCATATATAAAGGAGAACATGTGGTATTCATCTTTTTTCTCTGTCCTATTTCACTTAACATAACCACTTCCATTTGCTTGCATGTTGTTGCAAGTGACAGAATTTCATTCTTTTTACAGCTGAATACTCATTCATTGTGTATCATTTTCTTTATCCATGAACAACTTGATGGACACAAATTGTTTCATTTTTTTGGCTTTTGATAATAGTACTATAATGAATGCCAATGTCTCTTTAAATTTAAAAAAAACTCATATGATATTTAATAGCATCTGAAACAATTGTGTTTTGATGGTGCTCATAACTAGGTATAATGGCCTGAAATAGATAAAAGTCCCAAAGCCATATCAATCTAGAGTAGGCTATTTAGTTGATTTTATTTTAATGGTTATGGAATTGATGAGATTTTCAGTAATTTTTTATTCATTCTGTTGACAGCAATGGTATGAAATTGTTAATTTTCTATATAATGTGTATGTAACATAGAAGTGTAGGCAGCTTCTGTATAAATTAAATTATTTTTCTTGTTAAAATTGACAAGGAGATTTTAACGAAGAATTAAATAGGCTGTAAAGATTATAAATCAAAAATAAACGAGAACATTGGAGAGAAATCTTTCTAATTTGAGATTACATCCATCTTTAATATATATCATAAGTCAAAATTCTTAAAAACTGCTTTTAGTATAATTTTGTTACTTGGCTCATCTTCTAAAAAGTACTAATTACCTACTGGAGAACAAGAATTAAAGCTGTTTGCCATAAAAGAGGAACAAAAACAAACTGTATGTGTATTTTCATTAATCCCATAGAGTATTAAAATAGAAATAACTCTAACAAAACAAAATAAAAAGTGCTTGCATGACCAGTTAATTTTAACAGTAAAATATTTTGTTTTTAATTAACATAATCTTTTTTGAGGGGAAATATATTTTTCATCTGGGAGAAATGCCAGAGCTATAGTGTATGTTTTGTGGAAACAAAATTCTTGCCATTATGAATATGTTTGTGATTTTATACTTATAGGTAACCTAAAACCCTAAGTTTTTCCCACATCAAATGGAGAGATGATGGATGGAGGGTGGTTGGATGGATGCATGAATTGGTGAGTAGGTATCAACATGCCTATATAATTTATTAGATTTGAGAAAACATTTTTTTAAAAGTCTCACACTAATCTTGTTTATTCTTTAAATTATAAGATTATGTGAATTTGACAAAAGTACTTGATGAAAACTGGATCTGTTTCTTGAATAGATATCACTTTTCAAAGGCTAGTAAAATTTCTTCCAAAAATATGTGACCTTTCAAACTCTTCTGCTTCATCCCAGTGACAAACAAGGAACATCCATCTGACACCGCTGTCTTTTTGTTCTCCATAATGCTGGTTACAATTTACTTCAGAAAGATATGAAGAACTGTTCCTCACAATAGCTGTAGTGAAAAAAGAGTGTGCCTTTTATCTGTCTTTTTTTCTAAGATAAATGGAGCAGGTGTAGAGGAATTAATGAAGCAACTGCCAAATTGCAGGGGTCATTGGTGTGTTGAAAGCTATAAATTAGCCAGGTCTTGTGGGAAATTACCCTCTAACTCTATTGAGATTCTGCCATTTCTAAATTCGAGTTCAAGACAAGAGAAAAAGCAATTTAAAAGTGGAAAAGTGCTATTTAACTTATTATATTGGATAATTCTAAATGAAAAACACAAACTGGATAATGTTATAAATATTAATTCTATAGTTAAATCTCTCAATATAAATATGTCCAAAATTTAATTTATTCTATAGAAAAAAATAATGTATGTTTTAAAAGCATGTGTGTATATGTTGGTAAAAGTAATTAAAATTGCTTGGGATACATTATAAACTGGCATTAACAAAGATAATGATTTATTAAGCCATACTCTGTCAAATAGTTTTTAGGGAATTGACAGGGTATCAGATTTTGCACTTAAAGAATCTTTGCTTCTAATTTGAAGTCTTTGGATATACTTCTCTCACTTTCTAACTCAGACTCTTATTTTCTCAATGTTAAATGAAACACTAAAGGAAATCTCTTTAATAACATATTTGAGCTAATAAATCTAAAAGGAGATAATCTTAGAAAACCTTTTGAATTAGATGTTAAGTTTTTGTTTACATTAATTTCTTAAAAGTTACAAATAAGTAAAACAATAAGTTCAATGGAGCTATTTTCTAAGAAAAATAATTTACCTGCACATAGGACCAATTTTAAATTATGTCAATTCCAGGGGCTGGAGATTTAGCTCAGTGATTCTGCCGCCTGCCTCACAAGTGCAAGGACCCGAGTTCAATCCCCAGTACCAATAAATAAATAAATAAATAAATAAATAAATGTCAATACTTATAATTTGCTTTTAGAAGACCTAAAATGTTAGGACAGAAAAGAAGAATGCACATAAATTCTTCTTAAATAATTAAACATAGTATATTCTAGAAATTAAGCAATAACAAAATATAGTTTGATCGGGAAAATGAAATAAAATAGTAAGAATAATATATATGTGTGTATATATATACACACATATATATAATTAAAATAGTAAGAATAATATATGTGTATATATATACACACATATACACATATATATACATACATATATGCATATATGCATATATTTATCTATCAGATATGACAAATAAAATTACAACAATAATTTTATGTAGTGCTATTAGTGTCCAGGAAAGAGCTCTCATGATGTTTAATCTTGATTGTGATGGTTAATAGATTGCACTAAGAATCACGCAAAGCATTAGTAAAGAACACTTCTGGGTGTGTCTGGATGCTTCATGGGGTATGACTTTGGGGACTATGTCTGGTCCATGTCCTTTCTTTTATGATGCTCATCCTCTGCTCTGTGCTTCCCAAATGCCATGAGTTAAAGAACTTTCAGCCACCAAGCCTTTTTACCATGATATTTGTACTTTGGAGCTCCTGACACTTGGGATTGAGACCATGAGCCAATATAAACCTCTCTTCCATTAATGTGTATGCATCAGATGTTTCATCCCAACAGCAGGAAACCTGACTAATATACCCCACAAATTTTCTAGTCTTTCTCAGATTTTCTCCTCAAGGCACATTACCATGCTCTTGTTCTGAAAAATACACACCTGCATGGTTTGGATAACAAACCATGTGTAAAATATAACTACATAATTATAAAATATATAGGAAAAGTTTGAGCTGCATGTTTTTATTTTTACTTCTAGGAAACATTTTCCAGTCTTTATCTTTTCCTTTTTTTCCACTTAGTATTATGGGATATAGTGTTAAAGAATTCATCCCATAACATGTACTCCAGCCATATCATATGTGGAGCTTGGTTTTTCTCTCTCGTCTGAGAATATGGTTGTTTGTCAAACAAAAATTATTGTAACCAAAAATATATTTTTATTATTAAAGTATATATTTTTATTATTATATATTCCCTTGGTTTTGTACAAGACATGTCTTCCTATCTTCGCATAAGAAATAAATTCTCTAAAACACGATTAAATTTCTAGTTTTCATATTACACCCATTAACTCATCTGAGGTATATTTTCCATAAGGCATAAAATAAAGATATTACTACTGTTATAAAATCATCTCATAAATACTGTAAAATTCTCAATTTACATAAGGCATCTTTTATGTATAATAATAAAATTTTAAACTACACAAATCCTATCATTTTTTATTATTTTATATAATCTTTCTTTCAATATTCTAGTTCGTCACTTACTAGGATGAATAGTTCATCATTATAAAACCTGTTTACAATCACAAGTACATTGCCATAAACCACTTTTTTCCTAATACAAGCCTGAACTAGCTCACTGTTTCCACTGAGAGATGTAAAATACATGAAAAATCCAACTTGCACCTAATCTCATCAACATTTTATTAGCATAGACTTCTTTGGTAATTTACTTTCATTTCTTTAAAAAGACCCTGAATCATGTCTGTGTGCTATTCTCTGCCCTTCTTCTTTGTAATGCTAACTTTAGGAGGTGATTTTAGCGATCATTTATGCTATAGTTTCTTCTCTGTTTTAAGAGCTGGTAGCTTTCTCCCTTAAAACCCAAATCACATACCTTTCCAATATGTTCACTTGGATAGCTACTGTTTCTCAAGCTTAATATATCCAAAATGGATGCCCTGATTTGTTTCCCACACAAATCGAATTCTCCTCTTCCGTAAATTGTATTTTAATCAATTACTTAAGCTGTCATAGAAATTAGTCAATTGACTAACTAAATCCCTCCTCACTTCAGTAACATGTCCTAGTTTCTATTGTGATATCTAAGACTACATTTTTTCAACTAGCCACTAGAATGTGTGCAGAAGTGTACCTTGAGAGATAAGTGCAGAAACAAAAGTCATGAGGTCGAGGGAGGTGGGATCCTTAATGTCTTGATTTGGTCTTGTGACCAAGAAAACATATTGCAGATTGAAATGTGTGCAGTAAATATAAAAATGGCATGCCGTTGATATTTCAAGGGTTTATTTGTTCCAAATACTATAAGTATTATAATAGGGTCAAATATGTTGAATTATTGGACCTCTTCATATTGTATGGTCATGCATGAATTATAGTCATAATTTGACAATGTTTTACAACTTATTTTTTATAAACTACTACTTCATTCTAAATCCCTCTTATTATTCAATGGGGTTATTATAATAATAAATAGAATATTTTTTGGAAACACATTTTCATCCTTTTCCCAATATTATTCTGTTTTAAAATGATCCTGTTGAAACTGTCAGACAAGGTCATACAACTGCTCAAAACTATTCAGTGGTTACTGATTTCCAAAGAAACCACATAGCTTTGTGTGACTTTTTCTCCGTTACTGTGTCTGTGACTTGATCATCTTCAGTTTTGGCTGTCCCAATCTAGAATAATTTTCTGACCACTTTTTAGGTCCCCTAAAATGCCAAGTACAGTTACGCTTGTGAACACTCATCATGATATGTCCAGTCATTGGAGTAAGCAAGTCCTACTAGTTTGATAAAGCACATTTCTGGGTGTGTCTTGGGGTGCTTCCAGAGATTATTTGGATTTGCATCAGCAAACTGAGGGAGGAGCACCCATCCTATTTGTAAGTGGCACCTTTCATAGGCATGTGGACTAAGAGAATAAAAGGGTAAGTTATCAATTTATTTTTATTCATTTTAATCTTTTTAATCCTTAATTATACTTTCAGTTTTTCACACTAGAGAAACTATTTGGTATTTACACATGTGTGTCCTATTTATTTCACTTAAGAATATCTCCTCAATATGCATTCATTTAGCTACAAATGTCTCTAGTTTCTCATTCTTTATGGCTGAATAGTACTCCATTTCATTAAAAAAAAAAAAAAAACCCACATCATAGGAAGGAAAGGTCCAAAGGGGTAGGGGTGGCAGGAGGGGAAGTGGAAGGGAAAGAAGGGAAAGGAAAAATTATGAGAAAAGAAAAAAGTAGAAACAGTCTATGTAAATAGGGAAGGGTGGAGGGGGTGAAGGGCGCACAGGGAATGGGGAAAAAATAAGAACCAAGATACATCATGTTCAGGTACAAGCACCCAATGATAAATGTAAATGTGTTGTATACCTAAAATGTACCAGTAAAATAATTTAAGCAAAGAAAAAATATTAGTACATGTAAAATCATAAAAAAATGCTTCAGAATTATAATTATTTAACCATATATTTCAAACCATTTACCTCATCTATATTTTTAATATAATTAATAACTTCCATCTCCAGTAAGTTAATCATTCTTCTTCAGAAGCACTTATATTTCATGTTATCCTGTCTCTGTACGCATTTTAAATTATGAATGTATTTATTTTTATTCTTTTTGAATTATTTATGTTCTTAACTCTTAAAATTAGCCAGTATAGTTGTCCTACCATGGAGTTATTGGCTGGTAATATGCAGAACATTTATGATCCTCTCAAACACCAGCTCATACTGTTTGTGTTACCTAGTGATACAAAATGATAATAAGGCTTTCAATTATTTTCTGAAGCCCCTTACCCCTAGTTTTTGGCAGATTTAGAGTAAGTGGGAGAAATCAGTGGCCCATTTTAATCTGTCACGTTCTTACAAATAGCAAAGTCATGTTTGTGGAGAAAATTGTTTGCTACATTTTATGGGAAATAAGGAATGATAAGTCATATGTGATTCCTTGGAGATGTTTCATTTCCAGCTTTTGATAATTCATTAGGTGACTAATAATAATAGATAAGAAGGTTTATTTTAGAAATTTTGATGCTAAATTATGCTTTAAATAAGTAACAATAATCAACTGTGAAAATTCTCAATTCATGAAAAATCTCAACCGTTAGGACTGGGGAGTAGCTCAGTGGTAAAATGTATGCTTAGCCTTTACAAGGCCCTGGTCCCAATCCAAGTGTATAAACAAATAAACAAAGAGAAACAACCAGATATCCACTTAACTTTAGAATGAGACAACTGTAGTCTAAAAAACATGATGTATTTCACTATGTTTTGTCTCTTTTGGGGGGTTGGATGGGGTGGAGATTGAATCCAGGGCCTTCCATCTTATCTGCAGCAGAAAAACATCCTCATCTCTTTCTTTTTGTTCTCTTTCTTAATCTCTTGTTTTTATTAGTGTTCTAGACCTTTTACCTTTTTTTCTTTTTGAGATAGGTTCACAGTAAGTGGCACAGGCTCACCTGGAACTTGTGATCCTCTTGCCACACCTTCTCAAGAAGCTGGAGTGACAGGCCTGTACCATGGTACTGGGCATCATTCCATGATTTCTGTGCTCTTTTTAAGAATGATTAGTAATTATAAAATTATTTGTCCTCAGGTATCATTTTTTATGACACTTTATATGTCTTCATGTTAACTTTCTAAGTACTTTTAAAATAATTACATTATTTATTCAAGAAACATACTGAATCATGTATGGCAAAACTTGACTTGAAAAAAACTGTTATTTTAATTAATACATATTACAAAATGACTTTTTCTATTAGCATGTGAGGTCAGTGAACTAATGCCACTGCAAAATTAAGACAAATATATTTCTCTGTGTTTTCTATATTTTTAAGATAATTTTTCAAGTATGTAGCTTTATGGAAAGCTATTCTAGAGATTTAAATCTGGTCTCAGAAAATGCTAAGGCTTACTGGCTTAACTCTTATAGCAGAGTCCATAATCCATCTCATGGTTTGCATTGTTCCAAATTCAAACATAATTTCTCTATTATTTTTATGTGAAATTGAAAGTATCCAAGCAACAACGCTATAAAGAATTACTCCTGAGAGAATTTTACTGAATGTTTTGTTTTAATAAGGTGAGGTATACTGAGACTTCAGTTTATTATTTTCTTCATGAAGAAAATATTCTTAATCAATGATTCAGAAATTATTTAGTTTTCCCTTGAATTCATAGATTCCTTTTGAGTTATAAGTGAATTTGATCTGGTTCTAGAGGATTAATATTCATGCTTTAATTTTTGCAAGTGACCTCTTTCTTTACTCTCATTCCTTATTTTATTCTCTTTTTTTTTTTAGCACATAATTGAATGAATGGTAGATTGACAGTTTTTTCTTAATGGCATCTACAACTGCCAATGATTGGTATGTTAGGATAGAAAATTCCTGAAAAAATAATCTAAGTATGTGACTTAGACACTAACAAGGGCTTAAATAGTAAGATGATGGTAGATAAAAAGAGAAAATATTTAAAAACTGTGCTAAACTTAAATATATTTCTTTCTGTGAGACAGGTAAAATATTCTAATTTTCTAATTTTAAGTATATACAATTAAAATGCAGCATTTAACTTTTTCTAAATTTATTTGAAGTACCTTATGGTACCAGACACAGTACAAATTTTGAGAAATACTAATGTAACACCAAAGAGTAAAATAGTTGGTCTGCACTGAGAATAAATAAGGAAAATACCAAAGACACATAAATGCACTGATATATGAAAATGAAAGAATACTTATTTTCTGTTATATGATATGGACAGAAAATAGAATTTCCTAATTCCACTTCTATTCCATTATTCCTTATAGAAGGAATTATATCCAGGAATTATACCTAGATGATTTTGGCCTATCAGGAATATGGTATTATAAATGTAATAGGTTAATTTTTTTCAAGGTATGTATGAGTGTCCACACATGTATATATTTGTGGTAAAATAATGTCTATGTAAGTGTTGGTGTTTAAGTACTTCACAGAAAGGATATTCAAAATAAAGACCCAGAAGGTTTACACGTTTCGCTTTGAGAATATCTGAATGGTGTTCAGGCACCTACACTTTTAAGTTTCTAGGTGAGTCTAAGGCCCTGCAAAGTTTGAGAGCCAAAAGTTGAGAGATCAAGGGTAGGAAGTACATAAATTTACTGAAACAAACAGACTTAGTATATATCACACACTGAAAATGGTTTTATATTCTTAAATATTATATTACCCCAGTCTATGAAATTATTCCTTTCTTTAAAAAATTAAAATATTTACTTAATAAAGTAGTTTGGTACATTTTTATTGTATTGAAAATTCACTCTCGTTTCAAAATAACTATTTAAATTTAATGATCTAATTTTATGTGTCATGATAACAAGGGTTAGATTATTATTCTCAAAATAACCTAATGTAGTATTAATAGATTAATTTTAATGAGCAAAGTATATGGTATGATTGAAGATTCAGTAAATTTTTTTGTGAACTAAGGCTGTCAATTTAAATTTTTACATCTGAAAGTGATGGAAATAGCAAAACTACAACTATATTTAACAGAAAGGAGTTCATTCATTTGTACTACTTGCAGCAAGGGTTATAAAAGCTTTCTGTTTGGTTCACTTTCCAATTGCCGAGAAAATACACACTGCAATTAATTTTGATCACTGTGATATCAGTGAATAATATTTATATCAAACCATTTAAGCTATAGAATGAAGCTGATATCAGAATGTGATATAATTTGAGAGATACACAAGATCAAAGGAGAAAGACAGAAACAGAGCCACAACCTAAGTTAAGGGACATGCTTTGAGAATTATTATTTACTTTATCATACATACCACAGCTGCTACAAAGAACATGAAACAATTGAAGTGAAAAGGTCTCTCTGCTATTTGTGTCTAGCCAAATATTTGTTGGATAATTTGCATACCATCCGTGAATTTAAAATTTCTGAAATTCTGAAAAGGGTAGACAGGAAAAACAAAAAATCCATTTACATAAAGAAAAATTAAAATAAATGGATGTATAAACTAAGGGAAATAACAGTTCTCCTTTTTCATCTTATTAAACAGTATCACTCAAAATTATCCTGAAATATTTCAACAGAATGAATATCAATTGATAAAAATGTTCAAATAGCAAAACAAAAATCCTCTATATAATTCTGTTTTTATGCTATTTAATTGCTCTTTTCACAAGTTGCTGTGCAGCATTCAATTAGTTTTCCTTTATAGATTTCTACAGATAGATACTTGTTTATAGGTAACTTAATATTTAGAAATGCCACTATTGAATGTTAGTTACTCTCTATGGTTCTTTTGCTTTATAACTTCTAGGCATACTTTATGACACTTTCTCTTAAGTATATACTTAAAAGAAAAATAACTTAAAAAGAGAAGATTTCGGTATTTTCATTGTCATTAAATAAATTGCCAAATCTGACTCTCATAGGAATTTTTGAATGTGTGAGTGATTTACTGGTGCATCAATATGAAAAGAGCAACACAATTTAAAAAGTATTCTTACCCCCATGATTAATGACACAAAAATGACTTTATTTTTAAAAGTAGAAAAGATATGGTATCGATCCCAAATGTAATAGAGACTGTAATGAATGTGATTTATGTTCTGTTTGTGAATATGAGATATGTGTGTATGGGGGAAAGGGTCGGAGAGAGAGAGAGAGACAGAGAGAGAGAGAGAGAGACAGGGAGAGAGAGTGCCTTAGAGGGGAAAGGCAGGGAGAAGAGAGTAGATGGGAGAAGAGGGGAGGGGAGAGGAGAGGACAAGAGGAGTGGAGGAGAGAAGGGCAGAAGAAAGGATTTTGAAAAAAAAGTGTGCTAATTTTCTGGGTTTTTTTTTTTATTTTGGGGGGGGGGTTTGGTACTAGGGATCAAAATCGGGTCCTTGACTGCTGCACTGAAAAATCACTGAGCTAAATCCCCTGCCCCTGTGCTAATAATTTTTAGCTTAACAACTCATCTACTGTATTCCCAAGCATAATTTAACCCCACCTCCACTGAATCACTGAAGCTAAAGTAACGTTTCCATATGGGCTAGAGCTGTGGGCTGGTTTGGGAAAATTTAGAATGTCTACATTATAGCTAAGATGGCTACATTGTAATATTTCAACAATCTGTTATCTTGGTGAGAATCAATTAAACATGCTCAAAGCAGATGTCCACTTGTGAGAATATGGTCATCTTCCAGAAGTCTTTGCTTGTTTTTTTAATTAATGAAGTTTATTCATACATTTTAAACAAACGTAATGATCACATTCATCATAGGGAATTAGTACCTGTACATGGTGTATTTTGATTTTTTCCCCATTACCCTGTCCTCCCTTAAGGCCCTTTCCCCTCCTTATTTACAAAAGCCTTGTTTCCATTTTTTTTCTTTTCTCATTTTTCCCATTCCATTCCTTCTTTTCCTCCATGCCCCCTTCAAATGAGATAACCCTTCTTTCAGTGATCAGCATAAAGATGGTAGAGAGAAGTCAGTTCGAATTATAGGAAATATTTCTTCAGTATGGACAACAAAACAAAACAATTTTTTTTTGCTTTTTACAATTCTGTGTTTATGTGTTGACTGGAAATTCATACGTACTCTATAACAATAACATGAAAAACATAAGAGGGTAAACTTGGAAAAATGTGCCATTCTTTTCTCCCTTTTAAGTCTGTTTTACAAGTTTTGGTTGCCTAGCTAGCTAAAGATAATCTAATTGTTCACTGAGGTGGTTGGTTATATAGACCTCAGGCTTCATGAATAGCCAAGTTGGATAGAAAAAGTAACTTTAGCATTCTTCATACAAACAGGAATGCAGATATGATGGTTAAGTATTTTGTAGTGTTTTCATTTTTATATGGAGAAGAAACAATATAAATAGATAATGAAAACATGATAAAAGACAAGTTTTGAATACTTTATTTTTTAAAATGGAGAATGGGTGGAAAATTTATCGCAGAAAAATATTTGATAAGAACATTGATTTATTTCTGAGAAATAGTTTTTATTATAAAATAAGAGCTGATTTATTCCTGAAACCATATGAAGCCCTAGTGAAGAGTTTTAAAAAGACATAAAAGCTACACATCATATTTATTTCTTGAAAGATTTGTACTACTTTTGGCTATTATAATTGGAAGAGTTATTAATAAGTCACATATATAGTTGATGAATTTTGAGTACTTATTAAATCAAAGGATGTCAATCTATACTGGAAAGCCATTATGAGGTTATTTTCAATTTTATTATCATCATAAATTTCAAGTGCTGATTACCTTGATTTATAGAGAATATAATACTACATAATAGGCCTTTAAAGACTTGAAAAGTGAAAACAGAAAGTTAAATGTAGTTTGAAAATTTAAGTTTACTGAGAGCACATCAATATTAATAGTGACATGATGTTTATTATATATTTAATAAACATCTATCTTTAAATTTTTTCTTTAAATATATCACAGTGGTACCTTGGTTCATGAGCTTCATTCTTTTCATGATTCTGATGGTAAACCAAGTTGGACAAGAACTGAATCAAATTCAATGGTTAAGGTCAATGTTGACCTCATGGGGAAATTTGATTCAGTTCTTGTTCAGTTTGCTTTGCTACCAGAATCATGAAAAAAATTGAGTTCCTGAGCAGACGTACCACTGCACTTCCCTGAAAGCTAATTAATAAAGATTTTTGGATTCTCTTCAAATGTTTTATTTTTTTGCAAACTAAGTAATAAATTTTTGGAAGTCTCAAATTTCCAATCAAATATATTTATACTGGGCTGAGGATTTAGCTCAGTGGTTCTGGCGCTTGCCTCGCAAGTGCAAGTTCGATCCCTGAGTTCGATCCCTGGTACAAAAAAAAAAATTATACTAATATTAAAATATTTTACACTTTATTTTGATCAAAAGTAAACATTTGTACTTCAAATTATTATGAGAACATTACTCATTGGCTCTTTAAAAAGTATTTGAAGAATAATCCCTATGTATTTTAAAGATATTTACAAATGAAAGGGAAAATAACATTCTTCTCTGCAAGTACTCCTTCTATGGTTTAAACTCCATTTTCCTAGCTTTAATTGGTCATCATTGCTTGAACAACCTTCCCACATCTCTTTAATGGCCTCTTGTGATAGTTTATGGCCTCTGAATCAAAATACTTCATTATTCAAGAGAGAAGTTCATAATATGTCTCTTTATTGCACAGTCTCATTATACTGATGATTTCACCATATATAGTGGTTTCAACTATTTTTTTGGATATGCACTCTCAAATTTACTTCTAATGCCCCCAAATGCATGCCCCTCAGATATCTCATGTCTGACTTAGTATCTCTATTTTAACGTAACATAGCCAAAAGTCAGCTCCTGATCTTTCACACAAATCCTCTATTTCCTATTTTAGGAACTCAGAGCACAGATGTTCCAGTTATTCACACCATTGAATTCTTTCTCTCCAATCCCATGTACCATCTCTCCACAAATCGGGTACATACATTTACAGACTCTCACATTTACTGACTCTTACAGCCCGACCGGAGGCACCATTTTGTTATGCTCTGTTGTTTTATTACCTAACAGGTAGTGCCTCCTCTTTTCCCTCACTGATAATCTTGCCCCAACTTCCATGGAGAGCCTTAAAATGGAAATTATTCTCTTGCTTATAACCCATTGGGACATTCAAACTTAAAATCCAAAGTACTGAAACTGATTTGATCTTCTCTTATTTCTTAGAAGTCATAAACTACTATTCTTCCTATTTCTTATGGTATTTTAGTTACACTCTCCCTGATAGACCTTTGAACATTCCAGCTTTCTTCTCATGTCAGGAATTTTCACTAGTTACTAGTTAGAATACACTTGGGAATCTTAATCCAAGGATGTATACAGTGGGCTTTGCCATAACTGTGCTCTGTACCTGAGCTTCTTGCCCACATTTAACCCCCCCCCCACTTCCCACACTCACTATCATTTCATTGTTTTCTTTTTCAGCACAATACCCTCTTCTGCCTAGGATATTAAATGCTTTACTTATTTGCTTTTTTAGTAGCTTCTATGTTTTCCTCTCACTTGCTAGAATATAAAGTATCATTTATAACAAATTACAAAGAAATTGTTGGATTAAAGCCACAGAAAATTGCTTAACAGTTTCAGATTGACAGAAGGCACATCGGGGTTTCTGCTTAGAGGAACACAGGCTGAGATTCACATGTTAGCAGGGATGAATTCCTTTTTTGGAGACAAATGATGAATTTGCCTTCAAACATTGAGATTGTTGAAAGATTCCAGTTCCATGTTGTTACCAGGAAAAGGCTCTATTTCATTAGGGGTCATTAGCTAAGAATGAGTTTCCACTTACAGAAGCATCTTGAGATCTCTGACATAACCACTTGCATCTTCAGTGTCAACAGCAGCGGGTTGAGTTGTTTATACTTAAATTTTTTCTGACCTCTTCTACCTTACATATTCACCTTTGAGCTGGAGAAAGTTACCTTCTTTCAAGATATCATGTGATTGGGCCGGGGATTTAGCTCAGTGTTTTAGCCAACTGCTGCGCAAGCGCAAGGACCCGAGTTCAATCCCCTTACCAAAAAAAAAAAAAAAAAAAAAAATGATATCATGTGATTAGCTTGGTGATACTCCCAAAAATCCAGGATCCTTATTTATCTGGACCTAACATTTATAAAGAATCCTTAGCCTACAACCTTTGAAAATCATTATCTATAGATGCAAACTAACAAGATTACCAAATCGCTTCTCAACGTCTATGTTTATCATTAATATTAATCATGTTCTCATTGCTAAGACAAAACACTCACAGCTTTGGGAGAGGTTTATTTTGCTCATGGTTTCACAGGGCTTGGTGCACAGTCAGGTGACTTCAAGGCAGAAGCAACATGGTGGAAGGGAACAGTGGAGGAAATCTCTGACTTCGGGGCAACCACGAACATTAAAAAGAGGAAGAAGTCAAAGACAAGAATACATCCTTTCACTTCAAGACCCCAATGACCCACTTCTGTCATCAATAACTTGCCTTCTGTCAGTGCATTCAACGATGAACTCATCAATGGACTAATCCACTGGAGAATATACTGCTCCCATGATCTAATTACCTTACATTATCCTTACCTCTTAACATATGGAAGTTTTGGAAACATATTAGCCCTTAATCATAACATTATTTTTCTTCCTTTGTAAACTTTTCCTTTAATTTTTTATATACATTATGCAGTATTTATTCCAGTAAATGCTATGTATAGTTATTTTTCTGTTTTAATGTTGAGTCATATTGAGTACTGTGTATTTTTTTCTTTATAATATTCTTAATATTAGAGAAATTAATATAATGTCTATATTTGTATTTATTATTTATAATCTCAAGAATTCTCTTCCAAGACCCTGATTCTTGATCAATTTTAAGTCTTATTTAGTAGCAAATCAAATTAGAACAATTCTGCACCATAAGTCTAGCAGCCCAGTAGATAAAATCCTAATCCTTGTTTTATGTTTCAAAAGATGGTAGATTTTGATTTTCCAGGCAGAGATATTTTCTATTTTGTCTGTCAATGCAATGTGCTTAGAGATGGGGTAAAGTTAAAATTGAAATTTTTGAAAATTTTCAATTTGAAAAATTCATTTGGAATTATAAAACATTTAGTAACATAGATAATTTTCTTCTGATTTCTTCAACATGATTTTTTATTAAAAGAGCTCAGAATTTGCTTTTGGAAATGTTTTATCATTTTAAATATCAGAAGTAACATTTTTAACAGAAAGAAGAATAAACATATTTTAAGGTGAAGATTATAATTATAAATGTATTGGAGGAAAGTATCTTAGGAGAGAAAATTTACTATGAAACAATTTCACTTGGTGTTAATATCAAGGCTTTCCCCAATACACTGATTTTTCTTCTGCAGATCAAGTACTTAAACATTTAATTTGATAAACTTTAAGGACTTGAATGACAGGGTTATTAAACATGTATGTCTTCTTATGTTATTTCAGATCAATTTCAGTTAGTTTCTAGAATGTCAACAATTATGCTGGTATAAAATTTAGAGTCAAATTACAGGAAGCTATTAAAAGAAGGCATAGAGCCCACAGCTAATGTGGGTTCCTCTGATAAAATAATTACTTTTAGTTCTGAGCACTCACCATAAAATGTGTTTATAGCTTTCCTATGTTCAGTCTTTTTACGTCTGACTCCAACCTTCAGAGTTATTACCCATCCTCTTCTCCTTACTTATGCCCAAGAATTCCTTGCTTTATCTCCCTGACATCAAAAAGTCTAGCTCCTTTTATATTTTAATTTCAATTCTGTTTTGTCGTGAACTCAATGATTTCCTTAATTTCTTACCTTTTGATTCTCAAGAACTTTTGCAAGTCAAAGAGTTTAACAGTGATTCTTATTTTCCTTTCCAGTTCCAGAATGACATGCTCTAAATCTGTCTCAAAGTTTCATATTTTTCCTCTCAGACCAAGCTCCTTTCTATTTATCTTAACTCTGAATCAGAAAAAAAGTTGCCTACAAGCTACACAACCAGAAAAAAGTTCATTTTTTCAAATGTTCTCTCTTCACAATTAATCATAGTAATTTATATTTATTCATGCATCATTAGTATGTTTTAAAAAATGTCCCACAAAGTCTCATGTATTTAGAGGTAGAACTTTCAGAAGGAGATTGGACCACAGATGTGCTATACTCACTAATGGATCAACCCCCTCATGTTCATAGCTGAATATTTTGTTAGGAGGCAGACCCCAATAGGAGGAGAAACATCAATAGGGATTATGTCTTTAGAGGGCATATTTCTTGCTCTGCCTCTTCTACTCTCTGCTTCCTGGCTGCCATGAATTGAAAGGTTTTCCTCTATCATTTCAGTTCTGCCTTGGAGCTAGACAATGGGCACTGATGCCTCTGAATCTGCTACCCAAAATAAATTCCCTGTCTTTCACCATGTATATATAGAATATTTTGTCCAAGCAAGGGGAAAGCTGACTAATACAATGATACATACATAACTGCAAACTGTTATATAATTTTCCATCTTCCAACAATGATGAAATTTTCATCAGTGCATTATAGGCTGAAATTTTGAAGACAGTCAATGTATGTATTTTACAATAAAGCAAATTTCAAAACTGAAAGAAAAAAATGCTGGTGCATCCTCAGTTATCTCATCATTGTTGTGTAGAACTATACCTACCACTTAGAGAACATCTGTTCTTTAAGATTAGATCAAATGTATCAGCATTTTGCAGATTCAGCATGGAGGTTAGCATATACAGGATTCATCTAACAAGCCACATATAGCCATTTTACATTTTGGAGGATTTCCAATATCCCTACTTACCTAAATGACATTTGAGGTGGTGGCACTTAATAAGGTATACACACTATAGTACTTAACTCATGACATCTCCCAGGCTGAAAATACTTTATTAGCTAATCCTGTACTATGAATATAAATAATATAAATTGATTTTTTCCTATGGTTAGGAAAATTGGCTCTTGAACTATACTTAAAGATAGAGTTAACTGGGCCCATCTAGCAAATTAGAGTAGGTTCCCTTGCATAAATGACAGCACAAATGGGAAAGGGTACTTAAGTATAGTGATCTCTGTCCCTAGGCATCATGTTTATCGATTGCCCTACATTTAGGTCAGAAAGAAAGGTCTTTTACCTTACAGTTTGTAGAGATGGGGGAGTTTAATCACTGTGCTACAAAGCATTAGGTAATTCTTTTTTGTTTGATAAATGAATTCTTTAAATGTCAAGGTTTTAGAACTAATACACTAGGACCTTGAAAATCTATTTTTCTTCTATGTTCCTTTTTTTTGAACCACACTTTCTTTGATCCATAAATGTAAATAGTTATAGGAAACTGACATTGCTGACCATACAGGGTGCCTAGACTGTGTCATTCAAATTGGAGGTCTTAAAAGAAGAATAAAATTGCTCCATTTTGTCAAAAATGTTCCAGTAAAGGAAGAAAGATAGAAATAAAAGGAAGGATATAACAGAGAGGAGTGGGGGAAGGGAAGGAAAAGGGAAAGAAGAGAAAGAAAAGAGAGGGAAAAATATTGAAAGCAAGTAGTTATAATTCTACAATCCAGGTTTAAAAACAATACATCTTCAGCAAAAGGGAATTTTCAGTTAGATTTAAAGAGAAAATATTTACAGAGGAAATTTGACTTGAGTTAATTCAGTGCTTAAGGATATATTGTATTTTCATAACTAAACAGAAAAATAGAATGTTTTAGTTCAATCAAGAGCATAAATAAATTTTCTTAGAATAAAACAATAATGAATGTTTCCTGACTTACCGATGTGGAGGCAGTCTAAGACATGGTACAATTTGTTTTTACTATTTATTAACTATATTATATTTTTAACTTTTCTGAAGCTTTTCTTAGACTAAACTATAGTTTTAGATAGAATAGGAAGGAAAGTCTAGAATAATATTATATAAAAAGCTGGAGACAAAGCAACTCGTGAAAAGACATTTAAAAATTATGTTTACTAATTGTTTAAATGCATTGACCTTTCATTATAATGTTGATGTTTTTCTGGAAAATTAATATTAAAAAAGAAATACAGATGATTTATAGAAAATATAAATGACAATATATGAAATATAAATTGATTAACATTTAAGAGAAAGATTGGATTAATATGAACCATGCAAAATTCAAAAGTGGAAGGACTAGAAAGAATTATAAGTATTTTAGTGAACTAGTAAAAATAATAGTTTCCATAAAATAAAATATTAGAAATAGCATAACAATAATAAAATAATATCCCATTATTGAATGTATTTTTAAATATTGATGATCCCTGGAAAATGATACTGTAAACGAAAACTCTACATTATTTTGGATAACATTTAGGAGTCAATCTCTAACTATGCCATATTGTGTAAGTAGATTTAGTAGGTTAGTTAAGATCAAATTGTAGAAATGTTGGACATAAGTATGGAGGATTTTAATCTTGTTATGACCATAAGAAAAAAGAAATGAAAGTTAAAGAAATATTAGTACAGCATTGATATGAAAAATTAAAAAGAAATAAAACTTCTTTTAAAAATTCTTATTATTTTCTTCTCACAATATATTAATTGTGTAACTGGCTACAGGTCATATTTCTTTAGACCTATTTAGGAAGTAAAGATCATAATAGCAAAATTTAACTTCTGTTATTAGCCACATCTTTTTATTCAATAATCTTGGAGCTATATCAAGTTCAAAAAGTCATGAAACCAAATATATGTGAATTTTTTTAAAAAAAGGAAAATGATATATTTTGCCTGATTGCATATATATATATATATATATATATATATATATATATATATTACTCCTGAATACATTCACTTGTTTAAAAAGTGGAAAGAGTAAAGAATGAATCTGTAAAGAAAAACAGAAGTTATGTGTCAAAATATGTTAATTATATATGCATATACACAGCCATGCTTTGATGTAGTTGAGGTATTTCTTTCAGAGAACATTCATTTGTATGCAGCACAAAAATTCCAGTTAAAGTGTTTTTAAAATGACATCACTCATTCCTGCAAGTAACAAAAGTTCTAAGTATACTTCGGGCCATACTTTTCAAGAAAGATAGATGGCATGGCTGCTGGGTGGCTACTCTGCCTAAGAGCAATAGGAGTTACAGCTATGCTAACAGAAGAAGCTGCACAGTTTACTTTAGGATAGAGACTAGAAGTTCTGACTTCCTATCAGGTCAGAGCTATTCTGGAGACAAAAGTTTACTTGTGGTTAATAGGGGAATGGCCATCCTCTTAGGCACGCAAGTTATAAAAATTAGCACTACACTTAATCCTGCCTCTTTGATCCCTATAGGCCCTAAATTTAGCCACTCTTATAAACAAGTAATCTCCAAGACCTATCCAAGCAGTCAGGACAATAGTGACCTACCCATCCAAGACTCTGAGGAGGTCTGATTCATTGATGAAAATTGCTTTGTCTAAGAAGGACATCAAAAGGCAGCTTATGCAATTGTTTTATAACAGGCCATTGAAGCAAAACTTCCCCTTGAGACCTATGCTCGAAAAGCAGAGCTAATTGCTCTTACTTTAGTATTTATATTAGGAAAAGACAAAAAGCTGAATATCTATACAGACTCCATATATCCCTTTCTGGTGTTGTACATCATGCACCAATTTAAAAGTGGGGCTTACTAATAAGAAATCAACTATAAACACAAGCAGGAAATTCTACAATTCCTAGAGGCAATCAATCTACCCAAGTAGGTCACAGTCATGCATTGTAAGGGACATCAAAAAGACATGTCTGAAGTCTCCTTGGGAAATCAAAAGGCTGATGGGGAAGCAAAAAGGGCAGCCTTACAGCTCCTAAATACTCTATCCTTATTCCCAGTTCCTAGGAAATCATACTACTCAGGATAAATGATCCTTAAGGCAAGGGGAAATAAAAAAGGAACTCTGGGAGTATTTAAAAAACAAACCAGCCCTTCCTCAAAGGACTTGGTAGAAGGCTATAAAAAACCTTCATGATTCTTTCCATGTTGGAAGAGGTGCTACATTGGAAATGGTCACTCGAGCTTTCATTAGATTAGGACTAGTTACAACCACCTGACAGGTCTGCAATCTTGCCCATTCTGTGCCTACAATAACCCAGGTGAGCTCAAGCCACCTCTTTTATTAAAACTTTTACAGAGGAGAGGGACATACTCTGAGATGTACTGACAATTATACTTTACTCACATGCCATCAGGTGGAGGATTTAAACAGATGTTCATCCAAATTGCCATCTTTGTAGGTTAGATTAAAGCCTTTCTTACCTACTAAGAAAAGGGTACAGAGGTAGTCTTCTTAAAGAAACTATCCCCCAATTTGGACTACACTACACCTTTCAGAGTGACAAAATGCCTTCTTTTATCTCGCAAATAATTCGGGAGGTGGCAAAGGCTTTAGGAATAAAATACAATCTCCATTCTACATGGTGGTCTCAGTTGTCTGGAAAGGTAGAAAGAGCCAACCAGATCCTAAAGCAAGCTCAGGCAAAAATTTGCAGAAAGAAGTCTGAGTCCTGCTTCTGATTATTGCCAATAGCACTCATGAGATTCCATAACATGCTCAAAACTGGGATAATTTTGAGCCCACTTGAGATGTTGCACGACAGGCCATTTCTTTCTCTTATATGATAGCAGAACCTGAGACCATGCGACTCTTACAATATCTTATTAATCTGGGCCAAGAACAACAGGCTATAAACACATGTATGGGAACAGAGTCCTCCCAGCTCTGAGCTCAGTTGGACAAAGTACTAATGAAAATTTGTTGGTAAAGGACTCTCACAAACCAATTAAAGACAAAATGGAAGGGCCTCTTTTCAATGATCCTTGCTATATCCTACTACAATAAAGGTAACAGAGACAGATAACTAGATTAGTCTTTCTAGAATAAAGCCAGTCCCATTTAAACTGTCTAAAAATGAAAAGGCCCTCCAGGAGAAAAAAGCTTCTCTTGTGAACCTCCGGGGGACTTAAGATTTCTCTTCAAAAGGCAAGACTCTAATGCTGTTACAGATACGTAAAAGGGATCTTCCTAAGGCCATGGCTCTCAGGCTCTTGATAATTTATCTGACATACCTCTCTAACATACATTCTCCTTCACAGGAAGTGAGCATATCTAACCTCCTCATTTTGGTGCTAATAATGTTTTTTTCTTCCAGTAGACAGGCAGCTCAGTGGTCACTAATTGTTTTCTCATTGTCTCCTAGTGAGTCACAACACGCCAAGATAGTGGAAGAGCACATAATCCTCAATAGATGGGATCTACAGCTCCTTCCAGCCAGAAGAAGGTACAGAAAACAGAGACCTCCATCCCTTAACAACCCATATAGAATTATGAAGATTTGTGTCCAACATGGGGAAATGAGATAGGAAGCTGAGATGTGGTTTAGACTGGCTGGGAAGGGAGGAATGACAAGATCCTTGAAGGCCATAAAGAGTTAGTTCTCCAAACCCTGCATGTGGAGTTCTTCTCTCATGGTGAGATGATCTAATCACAATGTAAGTGTGGGAAATACGAAATGAATGAAAAGGAGATAGACACCATTAAGAGCTCACTATTGTGACTCTCTTCATGCCAGCCTGCTCGTATTACAAGGAATACTTTTATTTTTATTTGTCCTCCTTTTTTTTTACTTGGCGAACTCATTCTGTATTGCACATTTTTCCCCTACCTTATTTTTTAATTTTCCTGCCTCTAACAAAAGTGAAACCTTGCCATTGTTTTTCTTGATTTCAATCAATTCTTGTTCTGGACAGAAAGGACCTAGAAATTACCTCTGAGTAGGCAGTCCAGCTCCCAGAACCAGTAACAGAAGATGCTCTTGTTTTGAGGGTATGAAGCTGAAGGGGATCCTGATGCTCTGGAGTCCATCCTCTCTGTGCTGTCTTTAGAGATATGAATATTTTGCTCCAATGTGTTCCTTTTCATTGTTATCCAGCATCCTTACCAGAGGCCCAAATCACTTGGGCACCCAATTTTGTACTTGAACCACAGAATTTTGAGTCAAATATAACATTTCTCTTTGAGGTTTGTCCAAAGTATTTTGTTGTACTAAAGCAAAGCTAAGTATAGTATAGTTATTTTGAAAATTTATGTTCACAGTGATATACAAATGGTGTTGAAAGTTTTAAAATATTTATTGAATTATAACAGTAATAAATTTTTTTGCTAGTTTGAGTAACTTGACTATTGAAATGCTTCATAATCAAATTATTTCTAAATATACAAAGATACCAGATAAACCAGGGCCAGTCCAGTTAACAGAGATTGAAGCTTACTCACTTTGGAATGGCTTTTTAAAGGATTAAGAATACAAAATTACAAAATTTAAACTTCCAGGACTAGAAATCTATCTAAGTGTAGAATATATGAATAGCACACAAAAGGCCCTGAGTTCTCTCTCCAGCACCAAAACAATAATGTGATTGGAAAAATACTTATTTAAAATCAAACATAAAACTATAACAAATTACTATAATTTTCCAGAAATGCTTGCATAGGAATGCTTTCTGTTTGGACCTACTTCCCTTTTCATCTAGAATATTCTATAACTCTAAGCTAAAACTTATACTCATAGAGGTCTGTTCAAGTAAGAGATTCAACTTAAATTTTGAGTATTGCTACCTCTAAAGGTAAGTCTAAAATAATTATCATGTTTGAGTTAGAAAAGTCAAAAAAATTCTTCTCTATTCTGAATAAATAAGAACTTGTTATATATTCGAATGGATTCATATTACAGGTAAGTATAGAAAGAACTGGAATTCAAATTTTTTAATTTGTTAGTCATATGCTTTCTTCTTATCACCCTTGTTTTCCTTTCATGACTTTTATCTTTTGATTTCTACATTTCCATAATAATAATTTGAATATATAACTAAATACGTCTTCTAATTCTTGTCTCAGTCTATTGTCATATAATTCAACTAAATATTCAGTAAATATTAAATAATAATGCATTAGTCAACAATGATTTAAATTTCAGATTCACTAGAGCTATTATAAAATAAATAAAGAACTGAAAGTGTATATTTAAAAAGTGTATATTTAAAAAGTATCCTATTAAATGTAAAACCCATTAGATTTATTACCCTTAGGGTCAGTGATACCTATACATAAAATATTACAATAGAAGGCTAAATGAAAAGAATTTTACTCTATGGACATTTTAATTTTGAAAGTTATAATATGTAAAAATTCCTGAATCTATGGTATGAATATTGTTGAACACTATTCACCCCACTGAAATTATGTATTAAATGTACTTATTTATGACTAATTATTTATGAAAACAATTTCTAAGAGGTAGCATCTTTTGAGAAATAATTTTACATTGGTGCCATCACATTTTTGAGAAATTGATTTTTCTTTAATTTACTTAACATGTTTTATTACTATATTTTCACTAAACCAACTACACTAGGTTTAATGTGCTAGCAGTGAAAGAGCAGCCAGAGAACATTACAAAATAGTTGAGTATTTAATTTGAAAACATTTTACTTTCTAATTTTCTTTTTTGAAAAATTAGAATTTGGTTAGGATTTCTTTTGTCTATTAGAAGCATAAACTTAAATTTTTAAAAATAAAATTTGAGGGACACAATTGTAGTTTTTAATATTTCCATCTCATGATGTGTTCTATTTAGATGCCATATTGGATTTTAAAAATCAAAGAAATGTAACAAATTCTGTTTAAATATATAATTTATTAAATACTTATATTTGCATAATACCATATAATTGAAATCCTTATAAAGCACAAGTAACCAATATTGTTTTATGAAAATGAACATTGCTTTCTTTGATCATAAAAGCATGTATTTTTAAAAGAGTCTTGAGACAAAGACAAGCCTAGTGTTGTAGTCCTCTAATCCCAGCTACTTGGGAATCTGGGGCAGGATTTATAACTTGAGGTCAGACGAGGTTAACAGTGATAACTTGTCTCAAAATTTAAAAGGGTAAAAGTGGTACAGGAAGCAACTCAGTGGTAGAGGGTAAGCCCATCTTGTGTGAGGCCCTGGGATCACACATGGGAAAAATTACCAGAATATATTCAAGAAGAAAAATATATATATATATATATATATATATATATATATATATATATCTTGCCTGTGTCTTTTTATAGACATAGATAGATCAGGAGGACATGATATTTAAAAGAATACTTATTTCAAAGGAAAAAAAGGATTTTACTCCTCAATTGAGAAAAAAATGATGCTCTTACATAGTCATTTTGTGCCTAAAAGAAGCAACTCTGGTGTCATATTTTCATTTAACCATGTAATTTATGTTCAATTGCTTTTCATCTTCTTGCTGAATAATAAAATAGCATAACTGGATGGATTGGATATACATGCTGTAATTATTAAAAATAGCAACTTCAGTTTCAATATCTGAAAAGTCATAAAGAGATTCCAGATACAACTTTCAGAAAGAAATTAGGTTTTGTATTGTGTTTTTAAGTCTCTGTATTATTTTCCAAGTGTTGCAATTAAAACATTCCACAAAGACTGTGCCTTGCACATCTGAAATGGGTTGTCTCAACATTCTGGAGACTAGAAGTCAGAAATCAAGTGTCAGCAGGGTAGGTTTCTTCAAAGGGTTATGCAGAAAGATGTCTTCCAGATCACTCTGCTTGGCTTGTTCATGACAGTCTCTTCCCTCTGTTTTTCCATGTATTTTTCTTCTTATGATGTATATACATCTGTGTCTAAATTTGACCTCTTTATAAGGGCAATAGCCCAATTGACCTAATTTTAATTTGATTAATGACTTAATTTTAATATCTGGGTTACTAGAATAAAACTCCAACAAATCTTTATTTGAGAGAAGAGGGTGATACAATTCAATGCACTTACCATTTCTTTTGCCTAAATACAATGTATCTAAATATTTATAATCTCTGTGTGTATATGTGTGTAGTAAAACTAAACTCCTCCAGGAAATTTGCTTTAGATATATTAATGAGCTCTTGTGCACACATGAGCACATGTACACACACATACAATGTTTTTAATTTATAGAAGTTACTATGACTAATGAAAGACTTGTCAAAAAAGCATGGTTTGGGCTGGGAATGTAGCTCAGTGGTGCCATACCTGCCTTGCAAGCACAAGATCCTGAATTTGATCCCTGGTGCAAAAAAAAAAAAAAACAAGCATGATTTGTGAAAAAATAAGCTACACCATCTAGTGAAATTAACGCTACTTAGTTCAAAGTAGTACAGAAATGAACATTACATTAGGGTAAGACAGGCTAATAGATTTCAGTGGGAAGCTTCCAGTTTTAGAAATTATATTTAAAATGTATCCTATTAAATGGAAAATCCATTATATTTATTACCCTGAGTGATTTTTAAAGATTTTCTCACAAGGAGCGTGGCACTTCTATAAACAAGAATGATTAGAAATATAAAAGACTATCTGATATATCCGATCTATTCAATTCATTCACATCATATGATATATGATTTTGATAACATATTTCAAAAGTATTTTAGGCAAAGTTAATTTGGAATTAATTCATAATTTTTTGAGTTACACAGGGATAAAATAGTTGGCTCTATTTTTCAGAAGTAAAAATAAATGAATGTCAATATAAATAGAAAACTAGAGTTGTTTTATTTGGATGCAATGTGAAACAACACAATTTTTACTAAAAATGTATTCTAATTGCTCATTTACATGTACACATCTATCTATATTTTTAAGAATTATTCAATTGTTAGCTGGGCTTGGTGATGCATGCCTCTAATCTCAGCAATCAGGAGGCTGAGACAGAAGGATTGGTGCAAATTCGCTGACAGCCTGGGCTCCATAATGAGTTCAAGATTGGCCTGAACTACATAGCAAGACCCTGTCTCAAAAAAAAGTACAATTGGTCTGCCCACGCCCTACCGAGGTTCCCAGTTGTGCAGAACCCTCCGAATCACCTCGCTGCAGACAGGCAGCCACCTGGTTTCACATTACAAAGAGGAGGAGGACACCAGACCACCAGACCAAGGTACTGAGTCCCGCTGCTCCCAGCCCAGAGGTAAGGGCTTCTGAGCAACTGTCCCACTGCTCCTGGTCAAGAGGAAGGGGCTTCCTGGTCACCATCATTCCCGCTGCTCCCAGCCCAGAGGAAAGGGCTTTTGGGTCACCTTCTGTCCCGTTGCTCCTGGCCCAGAACAAGGGGCTTACAAGCCGTGATTCCTCCCACCGCTCCTGGCCAAGAGGTAGGGGCTTCTGAGCTGCCATTCCACTGCTTCTGGTTCAGAGGAAGGGGCTTCTTGGGCCACCATAGATCCCAGTACTCCCAGCCCACAGGAAAGGGCTTTTGGGCCACCATCCCTACCGCTGTTCCCGGACCCTGTAACACCTCACCCAGCTCAGAGGAGGGAATCTGTACAGGGGCTAAGAGCCCCCCGCCCCAGTCAAAATGAGAAAACACATAAATAAGTCTCAAAACCAAACTTCCAGATCACCGACAGCAACCCCAAAAGGAAATGAGATGGAACACTCTGATACTCAACCACCTGGACCCACTGAACTGGCAACAAAAGGGGATCTGGAAAAAATGAAATCAGAAATAATTTCTCAGATAACAGGAGAAATTGTGTCCTTAGTGCAAGACATGATTAATAAATCTAGAGAGGAGCTCAGGATCATGATGAAATCACAATATAGGAAACAAATGGAATCCATAAAACAGATGTAAATAGATGTCCAGGACATGAAAAACTCCATTGAAAGTCTACACAGCAGACTGAGCCAATGTGAGGACAGAATTTCAAATATAAAAGATAAGATTGCAATTAGTGACCAGGAAAAGAAAAATTGCTTCAAAATTATAAGGGAACATGAGAAATCAATCCAGCAGCTGCTAGATGATGCAAAAAAGAATAACATAAGATTGATTGGTCTCAATGAAGAAACAGGAGAGAGTGGAGATGACATAAAAAATCTCTTCACAGAACTAATGGCAGAAAACTTCCCAAGCAGGGGAAAAGAGCTTGACATACAGATAAGTGAGGCACATAGGACTCCAAATAGCCTTGATCAAAAAAAGTCTACACATAGGCATATGATTGTTAAGATTCCAGAAACTCAACAGAAGAACAAAGTTCTACAAGCAGTTAGAGAAAAGAAACAAGTCATATAAAAAGGAAAGGCCATCAGAATCACAGCAGACTTCTCAACACAAACCATCAAGGCAAGAAGACCTTGGAGTGACATATTCCAAGACCTAAAAGAAAACGGCCTCCAACCCAGAATGATGTACCCTGCAAAACTATCTTTCAAAATAGATGGAGAAATAATATACTTTCATGACAAAGAGCACCTTAGGAGCTTCATGAATACCAAACCAGCACTCCAAAGAATTTTATACAATAGCCTAGGAACATACATTGAGGATCACAACCACAGGAAGCAAAGCAGAATGAACCCATCTGGCATGACAAGAAATTAAATGGAAAGGGGGAGAACCCAACAAAAAGAAAAATTCATGGCAATGACAAGTCAATACGTTTCAGTTATAACCATCAATGTTAATAGTCTCAATTCACCAATCAAAAGAAATAGACTGGCAGAATGGGTCAAGAAGCAAAATCCAACAATATGCTGCATACAAGAAACACACTTAATTCAAAAGGAAACTCATAGACTGAAAGTTAAAGGGTGGAAAACAATACTCCATTTGACAGGAACCCGAAAAAAAGCAGGAGTAGCTATCCTCTTTGCAGATCAAGTAGATTTCAAACCAACACTGATGAAGAGAGACAAAGAAGGACACTACATCCTTGTGAAGGGAAGAATCCAAGAGGAAGAGATGACAATCATAAATATCTATGAATCAAACACTAGTGCAACCAACTATATAAAAGAAATACTAATGAACATGAAAAGTCATATATGCACTAATACAATTATAGTGGGGGACCTCAACACCCCACTGTCACAAATAGATAGATCAACTAGACTAAAAATAAGTAATGAAATACAAGAACTCAATCAAACTCTGGAAGAAATGAACTTAACAGATGTTTCCAGATTCTTCCACCTCACAAAATCAGAATACACATTCTTCTCAGCTGCATATGGGTAATTCTCAAAAATAGACCCCATACTCACACATAGAACATGTTTAAGTAAGTGGAAAGGAATTGAAGTTATCCCCTGTATATTATCAGACCATAGGGTGATGAAATTGGACATCCATAACAAAAGATACTCAAAACATTTCATAAACATGTGGAAATTGAACAATACACTTCTGAATTACCAATGGGTCACAGAAGAAATTATAGAAGAAATCAGACAGTTCCTTCAATTAAATGACAATGACAATACAACATATCGGAATCTATGGGACACAATGAAAGCAGTCTTATGAGGGAAATTCATAGCAGTGAATATACATATTATGAAAACAGAACAAGCCCAATTAAACAACGTGATGCTGAACCTCAAGCTTCTAGAAAAAGAAGAGCAGGACAACCCAAAAGCTCATACAAGGGAGGAAATTATAAAGATCAGAGGAGAAATCAATGCAATGGAGACTAAGAGAATGATACAAAAAATCAAAGAACCCATGAGTTGGTTCTTTGAAAGAATCCACAAAATTGACCAACCCTTAGCCAATCTTGTCAGAAAAAGGAAAGAAAAGGCCCAAATCCATGCAATTAGGAATGAAAAGGGTGAAATGACAACAGACCCAGCAGAAATCCAGAGGATCATCTATACTTACTTCCAGAACCTATATGCCAATAAGATGGACAACACAGAAGAAATGGCCAGATTCCTAGATACATATGAATTACCAAAGTTGAACAAAGAAGATCTGAAAATTCTGAACAACCCAATATCAACCAATGAAATTGAAAATGTAATTAAAAACTTATCAACTAAGAAAAACACGGGCCCTGATGCCTTCACTGCTGAATTCTCCAAGTCATTTAGAGAGGAACTGCTGCCACTACTGTTTAAATTCTTCAATGAAATTGAAAGGGAAACAATACTCCCAAATTCATTCCTGTAAGCAAGCATCACCTTGATCCCCAAAGCAGAGAAAGACACAAGTGAAAAAGATAACTATTGGCCAATCTCACTAATGAACATATATGCAGAAATCCTTAATAAGATACTGGCAAACAGAATGCAGAAGATCATCAAAATCATACACCCTGATCAAGTGGGATTCATGCCAGGGATGCAGAGATGGTTGGATATACACAAATCAATCAATGTAATACACTATGTCAATAGAGCCAAGGGCAAAAACCATATGATTATCTCCATAGATGCAGAAAAAGCATTTGACAAAATCCAACATACATTTATGATTAAAAAAACCCTACAAAAAATGGGAATAGATTGTCTCTACCTCAAACTGATAGAAGCCATCTATGAAAAACCCACAGCCAATATCCTACTAAATGGTCAAAACCTGAAACCCTTCACACTAAAATCAGGAACAAGACAAAGATGTCCACTATCACCACTCTTGTTCAATATAGTTCTGGAAACATTAGCCATGGCAATTAGACAAGAGAAAGAAATAAAAGGAATAAAGATAGGTAATGAAGAAGTCAAATTGTCATTATTTGCAGATGACATGATACTCTATATAGAAGACCCCAAGAATTCCACGAAAAGTCTTCTAGACTTAATAACCAAATTCAGTCAAGTAGCTGGTTACAAGGTCAACACACAAAAGTCAATAGCTTTCCTCTACACAAATGACAGATTCACTAAGAGAGAAATAGGGCAAATAATTCCTTTCACAATAGCATCCAAAAAACTGAAATACCTAGGAATCAACCTAACAAAAGTAATCAAAGACCTCTTCTATGAAAACTATGGCACTCTGAAAAGAGAGATTGAAGATGATATCAGAAAATGGACAGACATCCCCTGCTCCTGGGTAGGAAGGATTAATATAGTGAAAATGGTCATACTTCCAAAACTGCTCTATAGATTTAATGCAATTCCAATTGAGATCCCAGCAGCATACTTCATGGACCTTGAGAAAACAATCCAAAACTTCATTTGGAACAAGAAGAGACACAGAATAACAAAAGCAATTCTAGGTAAAAGAGACATGGCAGAGGATATCACAATCCCCAACCTGTAACTATACTACAAAGCTACTGTGATAAAAACAGCATGGTACTGGCAAAGAAACAGACTTGAGAACCAGTGGAACAGATTAGAAGATGCAGAAACAACACCAGACACACTCAGCCATCTCATCTTCAATAAAGGAGCCAAACACCCTCACTGGAGGAAAGATAGTCTCTTTAAAAATGGTGCTGGAAAAATTGAGCTTCAACATACCAAAGATTAAAACTAGATCGGTATCTCTCACCATGCACTAAACTAAACTCAAAATGGATTAAAGATCTAAGTATTAAAATAGAAACTCTGAACCAGTTGGAACAGAGGTTAGGTAGAACCCTTGAAGACATTGGTGTCGGAAAAGATTTTATGAACAAAACCTCAGTTGCCCATGAACTAACACAAACAATCAACAAATGGGATCTCTTCTTATTAAAAATCTTCTGCACAGCATGAGAAAACACCAGTAGTGTGAAGAGACAACCCACAAGGAGGGAAAAATTCTTCACCTGCTCTTCCTCAGACAAAGGTCTACTATCTAGAATCTATAAAGAACTTGAAAAGATCAGACCTCCCAAATTTAAAGACCCAATCCAAAAATGGGTATCTGAAATGAACAGACATTTCTCAGAAAAAGAAATAGAAATAAGAAATAAATACATGAAAAAATGTTCAACATTACTGGCCATTTGAGAGAGGTAAATGAAAACAATGCTGAAATTCCACCTCACTCCAGAAAGAATGGCTGCTATCATGAAATCAACCAATAACAAATGCTGGTGGGGCTGTGGGAAAAGAGTAACCCTGCTCCACTGCTGGTGGGAGTGTTGAGTGGTCCAAGCACTGTGGAAATCAGTATGGAGATACCTCAAAGATCTAGGACTGGAAATCCCATTTGACCCTGCTATTCCACTGCTGGGGATCTTCTCCAAAGAATTAAAAGAATCATACCACAGTGATATATGTGCACCCATGTTCATAGCAGCACAGTTTGTAATAGCTAAAACTTGGAAACAGCCCAAATGCCCATCAACTGGAGACTGGATAAAGAAAATGTGGTTTTTTTATAGAATGGAGTACTACTCAGCCATAAAAAATGAGAAAGTAGAGACATTTATAGTTAAGTGGATGCACATTGAGGCAATACTCTTAAGTGAAATAAATAGGACACACATGTATAAATACCAAATAGTGTCTCTGATGTGAGAAACTGAAAGTGTAAATAAGGACTAAATGTATAATAGGTTATGTGAAATGGGAAGAAAAGGGGCAAAGGGGAAGGAAGTGGGAGGGCTAGGGTAAAGGATAGAAGGGAATGGTATTAATATGAGAAAATGGAAAAATAGGAACAAAATCTTTGTAATTAAGGAAGAATGGAGGGGTTGAAGGGAGAGCTGGGCAAAGGTGAAAAATAAGAACCAAGAGAGATTATGTAAATTTGCAAATTTCCAATGATTGTCATTATATTGTATACCTAAAATGTACCAATGATTAGAATGAATAATCAAAAATGTAGAATAGGAAGAAAAGGTCCAAAGGGGTAGGGGTAGTGTGAGGGCCAGGGGCAAGGAAAGAAGGGAAAGGAAAAAAAATGTTGAGAAATGGAAAAAATGGAAATAAAGTCTTTGTAAATAGGGAAGGATGGAGGGTGTGAAGGGAGGGCTAGGAATGGGAAAAAGATAAGAACCAAGATGCATTATATAAAGGTATAATTCCCAATGAGAAATGTAATTGTGTTGTATACTTACAATGTACCAATAAAAGAATTTAATAAAAAGAAGTACAATTTTATTCCCCTATAAATTTCATATTTGTATTTGAATTCTATGATTTTTAAATTATACGACCTCAAACAATGATGCCATTTATCAAAATAATTGTCAATAATATTAATATTGTACTTTTAATTACATTTTATATACTCAATTTTTCTTCTTTCCCTGAATCAGCAAAAATATTTTTGTTTTCTCTAAATTTCTGAATGCAATCCATTTGTGTGAAGTCCAGGCACAGTTGATCTACAGACATATCCTATACCCTAACTTTACTCTTGAACCATGGAGGCCACCCTTGCACACACTAGCAGCCTTACCCTAAGTGGCACATCAGAGGAACGTGGAAACAAGCAGAGTACAACAGTCCCTGGCTGTGTTCCTCTGTCTTCATGTGCAGTCAAAACTATAGTCTTTTCCTTTAGACTAAAATTCAATGCTGTTTCTTACTGTGCTTTAGTAGTTCTGCACCAGGAAAAAAATCCTTCCCCAATGTTGATTGTATAATGCCACTCTGAACTGGCTTGGCCTGTACCACCCTTGCCTCCTTTTTCCTCCATAGCATCCTTTCTAGCTCTGTCCTGAGACAAACATCCTGTGGAATACAGTGAATGACTACTTACTAGAAATGTGGCCAGGTAGAGACTCCTCTCATGATACTATCTCTAGAAGGAGGCATTTTGGAAAGGAATGTCGCACTCCCACAAACAAGTTTTATCTAATTTAGTTAATGGTGAAATACTAATGATCATGTAAAGTTTGCATTAAACAATTAAATTAAATGTGAAAAAATACATATTTCAGTGTTACAGGAATGAACTATTTCCCTACCAATATGTGAACTCTTAATTGCTCCAGGATTACAATAATAATAGGGCTTGGGCTTAATATTTTATAGATTTAAAGAGAATGAAATGATTTTTCTTTCCTCCTCCAAATTATTCTGTTGTCTCTTTCAATTTGTATTTTCTAATTGTGAGGGGCTATTATGTGCATATTTTATTTAACATGCATGTATATTACTCATTTGTTGGTTTTACATTTCATTTGTTCATCCTATTGGTATTTTTATTGCTGTTAGTTTGAAGAGCATTATTATGTAGATGCTTTGTAATTGCAAATAGGCATATGTTCCCTTAGCCTATGATTTATTCATTAATATGTGTAGTTTTTTGCTTTTGTTTTCCAAAATTATCTTAATTACAATATGATCACATCATTCTTTTCTTTTATCACATACTTTTGTATTTGTCCAAGAACAATAATTTCTAATGATGTAATAGCTTATTTTTCAATCATGAATAAGTGTTTTTTGGTAGAATATTCTCTATTTCTATTCACATGCTCTGATTATTTCCATCTCTACTCAGGCAACATGACATTTTACGTTAATTGATGTTTTTGCATACTATTCATGTATTTCTAGAACACATTCTTCTCGATCGCAATTTTTAAAATATACTGAAAATCTATTTTTAAAATTTGATTTATATTCATTCAATGCTTGCAAAATAAGCTTATAACACATTTTATGTACTATCCTACTCATGTGTCAATACTTAATTGTAATTTATAATATCATTTATCTCAAGAATTAATATCAATAATATTATTTACATATTGTATGTTATTATTGTTGTTGTTGTTGTTTTTATTTTTTTATTTTTTTAAATATTATTATTATAGAATAAAATGTGAGCATCATGTGTTACAATAGACATACCAAATATATCAGTCTGGCTTATGATCTTAATTGGGACTTATTTTAGGGGTAGGACCTATATTAGGAGAATCCTGAAAAATCAGGCTAGGGCTTATTTTCCAGTTAGGCCTTATTTACAGGGAAGTGTGTTATAAATTTGCATAGCTTGGTAGATTGGATAGATAGAAAGGTAGACAGACAGACAGACAGATGATAGATAGATAGATAGATAGATAGAATAACAGTAACTAATACAAAGCCCATAGTGTTGTTATTGGTGGTGGTGTTCTGCGTGTGTGTGTGTGGGGGGGGTATTAGGAATTGAACTCAGGGGGTTTGCACTGAGCTATATCTTCAACACTGTTTTTGTTATTTTTACTTTGAGACAGTGTTTTGTTAAATCACTAAGTGATCCAGGCTTGGCTTTAACTTGAAATCTTCCTGTATCAGCTTCCTAAAATACTGGGAATACATGTGTATGCCATCATGCCTTGCTAAAGTCCATAGAGATTTATATGGAAAAGTAATAGGAGAAAATTTCACAAGCAAAATATTGGAAATGTATTCGTTCTATTGCAGACCACAATGATTTCAATTGTTTGTGAAAAATGCAACTCATTTAGCTGATATAACTTGGTGGGGCACAAGGATGCTTAGCACTAGTCAGCCTTATCCAGAAGCTCCAACTATATTATGAGAGCTCTATTTCCATCTCTGGATTCTGATTATCTACCACCTGGTTACTGTTATTGACTTTGCCATATGCTGAAAGTATAGCTGGTTGGAGTCTTAATTTATGGAGTATCTAATTTATGTTATTGGTCGAAATAAAAACTCTAAGAGAATATTTTAGTGCAGATTCTTAATGGTTTGTTTTTGTTTAGATGATAGTGAGCTAAAGATTTATCCAAAATAATATTGTGATTAATTACTATAAATAGTTAATGGCGGATAATGTGAGTGTCAACATATCCACATTCAAACACGTGGAGTAAGGAATAATTTTCAAAGGAACCAAAATGGATTGTAGGGGAGAAATATTTTGATAAAGTTATTTCATATAGAAACTACGTGAAAAGTATAATGATGTCCTATATGTAGAAGGGGCATGATGCCCACTTATATTTGTGGAGACACTATACAGAAATCTTGAGTCATGAGAGTTTTTCAGTACAATAATTTTTGTAATTTATTTTTTTCAGAGGACTCAATGTATATGTGTGTGTGCTCACATCCTTACTGTGATGGGTATTCAGAGGAAATAGTTCATATAAATGTAAAAATTAAAAGATGTCATGACACATAAAAAACTATAGGTATTATGGAATGGCCATAATATAAAATATAATAGAAAAGAATAGTGGGGAAAGAATTTATAAATGCAGGGAAGCTCAAATCATGGAAGATGATACACTAACTTTAGGCATTTGTAATAATATCACATAAACAAAATTATTAATTTATTGTTTAGTGGCTGATTGTTTTTTATGATTCTGTTATTGACTTTGTTGCTTTATTTTTACACAAGAATAATATGATCACATTCAATGTTAAAAAACAATTTGGCAGCTAATTGGAAAACAAAAGGGCGAGAAGCCTGCTAAAATTTAACTGTAACATGCTAGATTACAACTAATTTATTTTTTTAAAGTAGTCTCAATGAAGATTGAAAAAAGGAGATTGTTCTGAAAATGTTTAAGCAATAAAACTTGTGCACTATTTTGTGTAATTTCTTGTGAGTAAAGGAGGTTAAGGAATAAAGGATTACTGCTAAATTTCTTGTGTAAAAGAATAAATCGATATTCTACAATTAACCTGGACAAACCACAATGACATTGGGGAAGAAAACTTCTGGTCCAGATTTTGCCTTGATTACTTGAGCCAAGAAAAATCTCAAGCCAGTCAATTGAAGATGAGTTGTTGGCAGTGGAATGTCTTTCAATGGAAATCAAATGCAAAGTTTGGTTTAAAAATATAGGTATGACAAGAATTTGCTGGCAGTGAATATTAATAGTAGTCATCACTCTTTCTGAGATGTTATACCAAAAGAATACATTAGAAACAACACTTTTTAAGAACAGGATCTAGAAGATTCCAAAACTGAAGTGTCCTAAGTGCAAGTACTCAAGTGGAGCAGCACCCAAGTTACAATCATGAATATAACCTTGATTTTAAAAAGACCATCAAGAGATTAAAATCAATAGGTAAAATGTTGACAAGGAAGGCAAAGTTCACATTATCTCAAATTAATATTCCATATATTACTCATTAATTACAAAATTGAAAAATATACAATAGAGATATTGTAATTTCCAGTTTAACCAAGTGATTTAATTTAGTATGAAAAGCAGTGGAGAAACATACCATTCCATTTTTTTTTTTTTAAGAATAATAGCATTTTGAATTCCCCTGATACACTGCAATAAGGAGTATATGTCATCTGTGTAGTTCACATGCCTATAAATCTCTGCCTTCAATATAACAAGGACAATATAACCAACAAAACCAGAGGGGTGACATTCTATATATAGGACCCCTGACCAGGACCCTATAGCATTTAAGGCCATGAAAAATACAAACTTAGAACTGATTTAGATTTACAGAAAATGTCACACAAAAAATGTCATTCTAGAACTTTATTTGTATCCTGGAAAGAAAATAAGAAGATAAGACATTTTATGACAATTTGGAGATAGGATTTTCAAAATTTAATGATTTTCTTTAACCTGTGATAAGTATATTACTTAATTATAAATGATAATATAATTTAAAATTAATGTTATAATTAATATCAATAATTATTAATACTCATTAAATGTATTTAGGAATAAAAGATCATAATATCTTTATTAATGGTGCAGAAAAAAGAAAAAAGATATACAGATGAAGAGAGATGAAATAAGTATGACACAATATTAATGATTCACAAATCCAGGTAAAGGGTGTGGTGGAGTACACTGTAGCATTCCTTGGACTCTATGTAATTTTTTCTTTTTTTTTGGTACCGGGGATCCAACTCGGGTCCTTGCGCTTGCGCAGCAGGCAGCGAAACCACTGAGCTAAATCCGCGGCCTTCTATGTAGTTTTAAACATTTGAAAACGCGAGGAAACTTTCTGTTGAACAATGTGTTTTGCACACAAAAATTGGCATAGTTCAGTTTTTACAAGAATCTTTGCAGAAACATTTATATAGTATAACGTCAGACTTGCCAATGCCACATTTCAGGATAATCAAATTATTCTAAAACAGGTAATTGCCTTTCTTATTGTTGATCTGAAAAACAAGGCACCATACTTACTTTCAGAATACTGTGTTCTTGAAAATATGTAATACTGAAATATTTGCTCACTACTTTTTCTACTTTATATGTTATTATTTCTACTCATATGAATGTTAAAATTATTTATTAGTTTCACATGGTCATACATAATAACCAAAGAACAAATAGCTCACCTAATTTATAAACAATATTAGCAAACTTTTTAATTCCAGGCAAAATTAGAAAAATCTTAATATTTACCTAGTCATTGAGTTAAACTGAGACACGTTGCTGATGATTTTATAATTGACATTGTCAGGCACAGTGGTGCAGGCCTATAATCTTCACACTCTGGAAGTGTGAGACAGAAGGATCATATTTAAGCTTGAGCCCAGCCTGGAAAATTTAGCAAGTTGGAGAACTCCTGTCTCAAAATTAATAAAAATGCTGGTATGTAGCTCAGTGTGAATCTCCAATATAATAAGAAGAAAAGTACTGATATCATTTTAACTCTACTTCCCATTATAGTACAAACTAAGCAGTGACAAATGAAAAATATTTCACTGAATATTTACTTACTTTTATCTGAGGAAATTAGTTGGTGCATGTTGCATATTTACGCCAGTGTTTATACCCCATTGACAAAATATTGCAGTGTAAATTGTAAAATTAGAAAAAGATATGGAAAGCATAAAGAATCTTTCAAAAATTCTTTATTTCTTAATTACATTTTCTCCATATGTATTCAAACATCATATTGAGTTGCCTGACAATTTAGCTTTACAATTATGGGTTTTAAAATGACATCCAGTTTGCACTCAAGTTCCAAGTGGTTGAAGAGCAAATGAGAAATAAATGAATGTTCACATTTTGGGGCCATCATGATAATTCTATTTCAATTGCCATACAAATAGAGAAGTTAAACTCCTGCTAAAAATTGAGTAGGGGATGTTAAATACCATTTGGAAAATAAATTACACTTAAACCATTTCTCCTTTACAAGAAACCATCTCTCTCTCTCTCTCTCTCTCTCTCTCTCTCTCTCTCTCTCACACACACACACACACACACACACACGCACACACACAAACACACAGAGAATCTATGTGATTACATCTATATATTGAACATAAAGAAATGCAACATACAGTGAAATTTTGATATTTCAAATATGCAACATAATATACAAATACAGCATCTTTCCAGGACATCTATCTGTTGAATTTATAATTTGATAACTTTCTAACCTAGTTCAGAATGTACGTGTGAGAGAAGCTTAGCACTTTTATGTAATTTAGTATTCCCCATTCTGTCAATTATCAAAAATAGAAATAGCAATTTGATATATTATCCTTGCACCACCCGCTATTTCCTATAGTTGCTCTTTCAGAAAAAAATCTATTTATTATATGTTTCAAGAAGCATTGTTTGGAAATTTTTGTGAAAGTTGTTATTATATGCAGTTATGTTATATTATAATATATTATATTACATCACTATATGCAGTTATTTAAACCACAGCCTAAAAATTTCAAACTCTGGGAGCTGGTATGAATATTGTCACACAGTGACTTCACATGCTTTGCATAAGTTGATTTCTATCTGTGGAGAATTGAATGAACAAGTATAGTTACAGAGAATTCAAAATTTATGTCAATGTCTAGACAAGAAACTCCTTATAAAAACATCAGTAAAGTTTATATTCCCTTCCTTGTTATTGGGCAGATAATATGCCTTTATTACACTGGGAAGAGTAAATTTTCTGAAAATCCAAATTGTGAAGCTCAATTAAAATGAATGATGAAACTGAAAATTGAGTAAATCCTGAGTAAATCCATATGGTAAAAATAGTCACATACTAATTGTGTATCTCATTAAGGAATAACTGCTCAACTATGAATTACTGAGAATGAGTTTAACTAGGACAGAGCACCAAGTATTTGCAAAGTGAAATATGAAAAGGTGTTAAGGAAGGACTAAGAGAATTGTAAATGGAAAACAAAGTGAGTGAACCACACCAAGAAATGAATGAGCAAATTTCAAGGGATAGAAGTGAGCAGGATGAAGACAGGTGATTATATCTCTCCCTGAGCAGATCGTTCTGTTTCATAACAATACATACCTTGGTTCATGAACTTAATTTGTTCTATGATGTTGGGAAAGGTGAATGCATTTGTGTTTGTGCAGGAAAGATGTCCTCAGTCATGTTTTCAAACATTCAGAGTTTTCAAACAAGAACAAAATTTTGCCAAACAGTTCTGTTTGTGAACCAAATTGTTTGCAAACTAAAGAGTCTGTGAATGGTGGTATCTCTATATTGAAAATTAAGTGTTTCTAGGAAGGTGTAGCTAGTCTCTGAGTTTCAATAATATAAAGTTGCCTTTGCATAAAACTGGTCATTATTTACAACTTTTGTCTCTGAACTGGTGTAACTAGCTTAATACACCTAGAAAAAACAGAATGTCTGGGAAAAAAAATCAGCAAACAGCACACAATGAAGGAATGAAGAGGTAAATAAAAAATGAATACGTGAGTAACATAAAGTAGATTAGTTATTCTGGAAACAGTATTGAATCATTTCAAAAAGTGGTTAAATGTGTAGAAATATGCAAATTTAAACTACCCTTGAAAATTAGACCTATAAAACCAATATCTCAAATTTATAAAATCTGTAAGAGATGAACCTTTGTTATTTTTACACTTTTAAGTCTTAGACACTGTATAATAGAGTTCCAATTTTACTTTAGTTTAATTTAACATTTTTCCTTTCAATTGTGGTTGAGTATTCTGTACTTTTTTCTTAAAACTTTTCTTAAAAAACATTTTGGTGTATTTGTAAAATATTTAAAATGCCTATTAATACTTTTTGATATTTGAAAATATTGTAGTATATAAGAAAATAACTAGCATAATATTAAACAAAACAATGAGTACAAAAGCATTGAGAACTACATTAGTACTAAAGAATCATTTGTACTTCCTTTGTCCCTAGGGAAGAAATTAAAACTGCATTCAGCTTGCTTTATTTAAATCAAATTAAAATTCAATTATAGTTTTTAAACATTGGATTTGTTGTTAAAATTATAGAAAAGTAGTAAAAGTAAATAATAGTATCTTCATTGAACACAAAATCTGAAATGAAACCAACATTATGTAAAATTGTGTATTTTCTCCCAAACAAGCAAATTGAGAGAGGCTTCAAATGATGAAGACATAAAAAACAATTGACTCTGTAATTTTCCAACATTGTATTATGTTTAGTGTTTTAGGCTTGTTATACTAATTCATTATAAAGTGTGCTTTGCATACTATCTTGATTGTTTATGTGCAAATACACATATATTAAATTTATCATACCACAATTACATAATTATTCATATTTGTGACTGGGAATGTAGCTCAGTGGTAATTGGTTAATATGCATGAGGGCCTGGGTTCTACTTCCAGCAACTCAGAAAGAAAACTTCACTTTTATACACATATATCAAAAGCAATATTTAAGTAAATGGCTATAAGTATGGAGAAATACATTAGTTATCTCTTCAGTGCTTTCATATAATTTTTATTGTAATAACCATTTTTTACCTTTAACTAAACAAACTTATTTTTCAAACATTTCTGCTAAATAATTAGGGATAAGAATTGATGATATATATGTGAGATTTCAGAACAGCTCTATATCATACATAATAATTATTAACTGAAGGTATCAGTGTAGATTTGTAGATACAGACACACACACACACACACACACACACACAATTTACTGGCTGTTGAGAGAGTCTGAGAACAACAAAATTTTCATATCCCTGAGCCCACTACTTATATTAGCAGAGTCCTCGCTCCATTTTAAAATATGGGTAAGTTTTCTTGGAGAAGTGGCAAATTCGACTCCTGGGCTAGGAACAATATATAATAACAATGACACATCATTTTGTACCAAAGAGCTGGAATGTGCAAAACAGGGGGGTGGCATAGGGGGATATGTTGAAAATCATAGAAGACAGTTTGAAGAGATCACCACTGAACAAATTCCAATTTGAGGACAAATTGAGTTTCAAGATAAATAATTGAGATAACTCTATAATCTGTTTAGGAAAAAATGTTAAAATATGTCTATGAAGATATAAAACGATAATGAATGTTATTGTTCAGAGAAAATTGATACTCGCATAGTCTTAATCCATATGTATATAAAACACTTATTAATTCTAAAGAACAGTGAATAACAGCACTATTTTTTTATTATTTGTATCCAGAGATCAAAGCAAACATTGTCAGTAAAGGAACAAATGGAAACTGTATGTCTCCTGATCAAATGCATTCTGAGGGACATTCAGGCAAAGATGAATAATCTGAAATTTCTCCTGAGGAATTATTACCTAAGGGATAGCTGACCAAAAATTAAAATATTAAATTAATCAATTATGTCTAGAGTATTAAAATTGAGAAAATGTTGAGGATCCCTTTTTTTTACTGAAAGAAGCCAAAAACCATGACAATTGTATAAAATACCATGATTCAAAACAGTACTCACTTGCTATTGACATATTATTGTGACAGTTGTCACACTAAATTCAAGTTCAATTATTTTATCATAGTTGGATATTAATGTTAATTTTTGTCTTTGATGGTTATGCTGTACTAATTTATGTGAATGTCTTTTCACAGACAAAATTCAGAAAGCCGTTTTTTTTTAATGTATGTCTAAATTTACTTCAAGTTCATATTTATTCAATAAATAAAATGTAGCAGAAATCTGTCCTCAAATCTTTTCCCAAATTTTGAAGCTCTGTTATTCAGGATCATGAAATTCTACTCTGAGCAGCTGTGAACAGAAGAAGTCAATTACTCACTGTCCACAGCTGAGGAAATAATACCCACCAAACTCTCAAATGAAGGTCTAGGAGGATTAAATGCAAGGAATATTACGAACTAAAATAGGCTGTAACTATACAAAATGACAATGTAATCCTAAACATGCTCAATCCTCAATTGGATTAAAGGGATGAGTCCCTCATTTCATGGATTTCATTGAATAAAAAGACAACTTTTTTCATGCAGTCATTTACTTACTACGATTTCCAATACATAATAAAAAAAAAATCACTAGATGTAAGACTAGAAATTAATGACTAATAAACGAGAGAAAAAAAGATAAGTAGAAGTACCTGCATAAGTCTTATGATTATTTAATTTAGTGTAACTGAAATAAATATAATTAATATACTATAGAAATCATAGAAGGTGGACGAGAAGGTGGAAGGATCATATATTCAAGCAGTTACGATCTAAGTAAAACAATCCATAGCTTAATGGGTGGTGTAAATAGCAGATTGGGCCTTTCACTGTGTAAGGTGAAAAAACTGCAACAGATCATCAGGATATTTTCAAAGTGAAAAGAGAACAATTAAAACTAACATTTCAGAATTAAAACAACAAGCAAAATGTAGAAATTTCTAAAGAGAAAAGAAAGCTCTGTGAGAATCATGTTAACACTTTTCATATGTAAATATTTCTACTTCTATAACATGTACATTTTCCTTGAAAAAAAGAAACAGTTTTCCTGACAAACACTAAATTTAATTAAAAATTAACCAACAGGGTTCAATTTAAGTGAAAATTTACATGACAGTAAAATTTTAACCAACTTGCTAAGAACAATCAAAAAATTAAGGACAATGTTGTTTCTTCAAAGTGTTTACATGAATGTTTTGCCATAATTTAAATGAAAATAAAGAAAATGGCATTTCATTTAATATATAGTACATTATCTATGACATAATTTTAAAATATTCTTACCCTTTAAAGATTAATAATTATGTTTGAAATAAGAAATATATGATTTTATATTATTATATATTTTCTTGCATTTGAATGTAAAATGTCACATTTTTAGGATAGAAGACTAGTTCTAAAAATGTTTGTATTTATGATTAATCAGATTTTAAAACATATTATTGTTTAAATTATTATAAAAATAACAGAACAAGGTTAATATTTTATTTAATTGAAAACTGATCAAGCAGTTCCACTTTGGTAATATTTGGCACTTATATTATGGAAACTTACATTTTTGATGCAATTTTATACAGAGGTACCAGTACTAAATATTCTTAGCTGCAGTTCTATCCTGTAATGTTTATTCAGGCTGTTAATAAAAAGTTTTGTGGGGAATTTGCTTAAAATCGTAGAACACAATATTTATTTTTCTAACTCAAATTTTTTAGTCTACTGAAATTTGGAAACAGATCATTGTCTGTTGTTAAGGTGTCCCTGGTAGGTAAGGAATCAAACCAGATTTGAGGAACCCTATTCTAAAATATAGAATTTTCTAAAAATAAAAATGATTGTATTTTCTTAATAGATGGTTCTCACATATTCGGGATCTTTTACCACTCATAACTTAGATGACACAATTATCAAGCATTAAGTCGCATTACTGAGAGCTACGCTAATGAGAAACAGACAGTCACGTCCAAACCAATTTCCTAATTTCTTTGACAAAACGTGAATCTATGTGTGAAGTACGGCTGCTGTTATTAAGCCGTGAGCAGCACTGGAGTTAAATAAGATCATATGGGACACGTAGAATTAAATATTGATCTATAAAAAAAGGAGTTTACAAAATGACATTAAAAACTTTTTAATAGTAATGTCATTGGTTTAGATTCTTTTACTACGGTTCTAATCTTGAGATTCTTTTAATTTTTTGACTACAAAATATCAGAAATATGTCACATGATGAACTTTTGTGAAATTAGACTTAATTTTAACTAAATTATTTGATTTAAATTTATTATATTCTAATATTACAGTATTTCCTAGGCATTCAGTATGTATAAATCCATATTTATTTATTCATTTTTTTGGTTTCAGACTCAAATGGAGCATGGAGATTTGCTTTTTTATGAATCTCCTGACAAAAGTGTATCTTCTATCAAAATTAAATGGCAAAATTGCAAAGTGTTACTTTAAAATCTGGATATTAAGAAAAGTATCACTGTAAAATTTAATTAGAAGGTTTTACTTGGTAAACATTTTGGAAGCTATCCACACTCTAATGAGGATAACCAAGAGATTTCATAAAAGTAAGTAAACCAAGTCTGAATTCTTAAGTAAAACTATAAAATTTTAGTAAGTAGTTTTAATGATTTAGAAGATATAACATCCATGCTTCTTTAATTATGATAAAATAAAATAAAATATGGATACATTTAGCAAAGGAGAGAAGATTTGTCTCACTTTCTCTTTATTTTTCTTTAATGTCTTCACATGGTTAGACAAACATTTTATAAATTATGAATATGAAGATCCACATTTCCTAATATTTTTAAAGATGCAAATGCTACCTCAGTAAACAGCAAGAATATTACTACTGTTCAAAGATGAAGATCATTGTTTCCTATTTTTAAAATACAACTCATGAAAATCTTATTCATGGTTACACATTTCATAACACTTTTGTTCATCTCTGGAAATATTAAATACAAATATTGATTTGCTTTTTGCTTTTTCTAATACATGAAACAGCAATTCAAAATACTTCTGTTTTATAGCTGGTCTAAACACAACAGCTTATTGAATATAAACTTTTTATATTAGCAGAGTAAATAAACGGCAGTGCATTTCAAAATGTCAAGAGATGTGGGTAACAAATGGTGGGCTTCATTTCCTGTTTCTCTGCCCCATTCTGATTATTTCCTACTCTCCTTCCTTGGTATCACATATAAGTTCTCTTTTTCTCTTTCTTCCATTTTTATAGCACTGAAAAATATCTATTCTGACAAAGTTTTTGAAACTGATTTAAAGTCCACCCCCCCCCTTTTTGTTTTCTGGATGCCACTAAATTGAACGGTTAACAAATACTAAAGATTAGAATTTATTCACATTCTCAACCCTCTCACCCCAAGCAGAAAAATGAGAGACTGTCAAAACGTTTTTCTATGACATTTATATGTACATTGATTCTATACATTTTCTATCACATGTTCAAATTACTTGAGATTTTTAGAAATATAAATTTTTTGCTAAATTTTTTAGATAGAGAGCTCTGGCTATTGTAAAATTAATGAATAATGAAAGCTTTACACACTTTACACTTTGAATATAGATTTATACATAGCAAGCAATATATATTATATATAATATACATTATATATATAATATACATTATATATATATATATATATAATTTTGCTAGGGCAGTCATAACAGAATACTACAAACCAAGTTGCTTAAAGAATAAAAACTGAGGGCTGGGATTTAACTCAGTGGCACTGCTCCTGCCTCACAAGCACAAGGTCCTGAGTTCGATCCCCAGTACCAAAATAAACAAAAAAACCCAAAGAATAAAAATTGAGTTCTCCCAGTTCTGAGAGCCATAAGTCCAAGATCAGGTGCATGCAGGGTCAGTTTCAGGTGAAGCCTCTCTGTCTCCCTTACAAATGGCACCTTCTCCCTATGTCCACAAGGCCCTATTGGGTTCACATTCCTGCTCTCTCTTCCTCTTCATGGCATTGCAGCAGACCTACTGGGTTAGAGTTCCATCCTCATGATTTCATTTAACCTCAGTTACCATTTTAAGAATGGTATCTCCAAAGTCTATCTCCAATTTGTAGTTAGGGCTTTAACGTATGAATTTTGGGAGCATATAGTTCAGCCCATAGCAAGATGAATATGCTTTTCTATAGACATATTGTATTTCAATAAGAGTTTTTGAAAATTATGATGATGCTAGTTTAAGCCTCCATGAAAATAATGAGATGACACATTTTACCTTAAATATTTTACAGATACTCAAGTTTTGAGATTTTATAAATAATTTGTGTGGGCTAAAGAGTCATGTTTCATCATTTACCACTTATTATTGTGCTGGTGTCAGTTGATAACTGAATTAAATCATTCATAAAACTGAAAATATGCCAAGGACACATAACTGTTTACCATATACAATTAAGTTATTTAACTCAACATTTAGGTTTGAAAAATACTGTTCTGTAGTGTAAATTAAAGGCCTTATTAGTTTGGTTTCTTAGGCCTGAGCCCTTGAGATTGAGTTATTATAAATTTACAAAACCATATAAATAAACGTTACTGTTTGTAGAGACCTCTTACAAAATAGAACTGAAAATGTGAGATTCCTCCCACATAAACTATATATTATAACATATATGTGTGCACAATAAAAATAAATATTACATAATCAAAATTAATATTGCAAAACCATTGTGTCATCTTCACTGCTATGATATTGTCCAAAGGCAACACAATTTAACTTTCTCAATTTATTGGTTCATCTGTTAACAGCCTGTATTGTATTTTATTATGTGTATAAGTCCTTTTCTTAAATGTCAATCTTAGACAGTTTCAATTAAATTTCTGCTACTAAAAACTACAATTATAAACCCCTATTTCCATTTTTAAACATCTCTGCAAGGTGTTTTTGTAACTTCCTCTGTTAATTGCTTTAACCTTTTATATGATATTTTTTATATCTTTTTCTCTTGTTAAGTCATCTGTGGAGCAGTATATCTTTCTTTAATTTAAGTATAATGGGGACATCATGTTCTTAAACTTCTGTAAAACTATTTGCTCTTCTGCTTTTTCAAATTCTTCTCACTATGTTGTGTTTGTTTTTGCTTTTATTATAACAAGATGTATAATTTTCATATTAAAAAATGTTCCCATATTGAGTTTATGGTCAAGTTAGTTGAAAGAAGACAATATAAAATTATAATGCATTATAGAAAAAATAGGTATGATTGGACCTGTAGAAAATTAAACATAATATTGTCCTTTAACCTTCAAATATATTCTTTAATTCAAATAGAAATAACCTATAAATATCAAGGACAGATCCCCTCTCCTGCTGTTGTATTTTATAAATTCCAAATATGTCCCTATTTTTATTTGCTTTAAATTTGCTTCATGCTTCTTGAACATTGTTTTTCCTTGAAATTTCCAATTACTATTTTTCTTGTTAACAGAAGGATTATAATGCTATTATCACTTATTAACATCTAGTTCCTTTAAAATAACACAACATTCATGAAGCAAGTTTCACTCTTGAATCCCTTGTCAAATAAGAGTCTTATTTTTTTAAAGAAAGACCCTCTACCTCTTAAGAGTTAAATGGCTTTAGCAACTTTTTCTATTTTTTTGTCTTAATCTTATTTCATCTTTATCATTGGGCTTCCATCTTGCAGACTAAGGGAATTATTTAAACCATTTATTATAATATTCACATTCTAATTATTTGCACTGAGGTGAGGAGAAAAATACATATGGAGTTTCAAATAAAGCACCAAAAATTGTATATATAATGTAGCTCCAATAATTTCAATGCTAACTTCTGCAACGTGTAAAACTCATTTCATCTCTAAGATTTAAATAATATCACTTACTGTGTATGAAAATTAAATGAGCTACCATTTGTGCTGCAGGTATAGCTCAGTGGTAAGGTGCTTGCTTGGCATACACGAAGCCAAAGTAACTAACTAATTAACTAAGATGATCTAGCACCTGTAAATCATTCATAAAAGCATCTGACATCTAAGAAGCACAGGAACCTCTCTTAATAATACTACCACTATTTTTTCTCTATCATTTACTAAGCAAAAATTAATTATATGATTGTAGTTTGTTGCAAAGAATCTAATATAGCATTAATTGACTTTCATGTGCTCAGATAAAATTTCCACTATTATAGGAGAAAAAAATAATACAGTAGTAAGGACAGTAGCATTCTCTATGACACATTCTATTATTTAAGCACAACAACAAAAACACTCTACCCTTTGTAAGTATTTTTTCTCTCTCATTTCAGGACTTTGCATTATTACATGCAGCATATTTGTCAAAACTGTTTTCCTCGTGTTCCTGTTATATGACCTTTTAGATTCTTTTCTGGGATTTGATTTTAACTTGAAAGTACATTTTCTTTTCTTGCTCTCTGAATACCACTTTGTCTCAGAAAGGACAAATAAGACACCAATTTTGTAAATGATAATTCATGAAAATATCTTTCTTTTGCTCTCAAATTTTGAATAATTGATTAGTAGAGTATTGATTATGGTTTGATATCAATTTCACCAAGATTTTTAAAGAATTGTTTCCATAGTTTTCTGCAGCCTAGTATTGTTGATGAAAAAACAGACATAATATTTGAGCTTTATATTTTGAAAATAAACTATTATTTTGTAAATAAACATTTTTGATTGTCTGAATTATCTGAAGAAATTAAGCAAAATGTTTATCATTCTATATGATTTATGTAGCTAACTCCTCCATAAGATACTTTAATTTAAATTTTTACTGTCTAAAAATGTATTATTTACTGATCATTTCTTACACTTTTCCTTTTCTTTCTTTCTAGATCACCTGTTTACAATATTTGCATACTTCAGGGGTATGCATTTCACCTGAGACTTTAATTTTATAATTTTTTTTAATATTGTTCTCTTTTTTTGCCTTTACTTTGTGGTAATTTTTGTCAGGCTTTCCTTCCAGATTTTCAACTAAGTATCTTATTCTGCCAGTTTTCACTTGTAAAAATGCTTTCATGTTTTCTGTTTATCCCTTTTCAGAGTTTTCTAATACTGTTTAGATTTTAGCATTACATGACTTTTTAAAAAATACTAACTGGGGAGCCCGCTGCAGATAGGCAGGTCTGCGCACCCCCTGCGGAGCTCGTGCGGAACACGCTGAATTAGCCCGCACCTTGGCAACAATCCATTGGACCCCCCCACACACCCACTCCTCTGTACAGCTACCTGGTTCCACACTACAAAGACTCAGAGGACACCAGACCACCAGATCACTGTACAGAGTCCCACCACTCCCAGCCCAGAGGTAGGAGCTTCTGAGCCGCAGTCCCACTGCTCCTGGAACAAAGGAAGGGGCTTCCAGGCCACTGTCCCTGCCTCTGCTCCTAGCCCAGAGGAAAGGGCTTTTGGGTCACCATCCCTACCGCTGCTCCCGGTCCCTGTCCCACCTCTCCCAGCTCAGAGGAGGTAATCTGTGCAGGCGACAACAGCAACCCCCTGCCCCATTCGAAATGAGAAAACACTTAAATAAGTTTCAAAACCAGACTTCCAGATCATCTACAGCAACCCCAAAGGGAAATGAGATAGAACACTCTGATACTTAACCACCTGGACCCATTGAACTGGCAACATGAGGGGATCTGGAAAAAATGAAATCAGAAATAATTTCTCAAATAACAGGAGAAATTGTGCTCCTGGTGCAAGACATGATTAATAAATCTAGAGAGGAGCTGAGAAACATGATGGAATCCCAACATAGGAAACAAATGGAATCCATAAAACAGGTGCAAATAGATTTCCAGGAGACGAAAAACTCCATTGAAAGTCTACACAGCAGAATGAGTCAATGTGAGGACAGAATTTCAGATATAGAAGATGAGATTGCAATTAGTGACCAGGAAAAGAAAAAATGCTTCAAAATTATAAAGGAACATGAGAAAGCAATCCAGCAGCTGCTAGATGATGCAAAGAAGGATAACATTAGACTGATTGGATTCAATGAAGAAGGAGGAGAGAGTGCAGATGACATAAAAAAATCTCTTCACAGAAATAATGGCAGAAAACTTCCCAAGCAGGGGAAAAGAGCTTGACATACAGATAAGTGAGGAATAGAGGATTCCAAATAGCCTTGATCAAAAAAAAATCTACACATAGGCATATAATTGTTAAGAGTCCAGAAAACTCAACAGAAGAATAAATTTCTACAAGTAGTTAGAGAAAAGAAACAAATCACATACAAAGGAAAGCCCATCAGAATCACAGCAGACTTCTCAACACAAACCATCAAGGCAAGAAGAGCTTGGAGAGACATATTCCAAGCCCTAAAAGAAAACAGCCTCCAACCCAGATTGATGTATCCTGCAAAACTATCTTTCAAAATGGATGGAGAAATAAGATACTTTCATGACAAAGAGCACCTTAGGAACTTTGTGAATACCAAACCAGCACTCCAAAGAAATTTACACAATATGCTAGGAACAGATATTGAGGATCACAACCCCAGAAAGCAAAGCAGAATGAACCCATCTGGCATGACAAGAAATTAAATGGAAAGGGGGAGAACCCAACAAAAAGAAAAAGTCATGGCAATGACAAGTCAATATGTTTCAGTTATAACCATCAATGTTAATGATCTCAATTCACCAATCAAAAGAAATAGACTGGCAGAATGGGTCAAGAAGCAAAATCCAACAATATGCTGCATACCAGAAACAAACTTGTTTCAAAAGGAAACTCATGGACTGAAAGTTTAATTGTGAAAAACAATACTCCATTTGACAGGAACCCGAAAAAAACCAGGAGTAGCTATCCTCTTTGCAGATCAAGTAGATTTCAAACCAACACTGATTAAGAGAGATGAAGAAGGACACTACATCCTTGGAAAGGGAAGAATCCAAAAGGAAGATATGACAATCATAAATATCTATGCACCAAACTCTAGTGCACCCAACTATATAAAACAAATACTGATGGACATAAAAAATCATATCTGTACTAATACAATTATAGTGGGGGCCCTCAACACCCCACTGTCACAAATAGATAGATCAACTAGACTAAAAATAAGTAATGAAATACAAGAACTCAATCAAACTCTGGAAGAAATGAACTTAACAGATATTTCCAGAGTCTTCCACCTCACAAAATCAGAATACACATTCTTCTCAGCTGCATATGGGTAATTCTCAAAAATAGACCCCATACTCACACATAGAACATGTTTAAGTAAGTGGAAAGGAATTGAAGTTATCCCCTGTATATTATCAGACCATAGGGTGATGAAATTGGACATCCATAACAAAAGATACTCAAAACATTTCATAAACATGTGGAAATTGAACAATACACTTCTGAATTACCAATGGGTCACAGAAGAAATTATAGAAGAAATCAGACAGTTCCTTCAATTAAATGACAATGACAATACAACATATCAGAATCTATGGGACACAATGAAAGCAGTCTTATGAGGGAAATTCATAGCAGTGAATATACATATTATGAAAACAGAACAAGCCCAATTAAACAACGTGATGCTGAACCTCAAGCTTCTAGAAAAAGAAGAGCAGGACAACCCAAAAGCTCATACAAGGGAGGAAATTATAAAGATCAGAGGAGAAATCAATGCAATGGAGACTAAGAGAATGATACAAAAAATCAAAGAACCCATGAGTTGGTTCTTTGAAAGAATCCACAAAATTGACCAACCCTTAGCCAATCTTGTCAGAAAAAGGAAAGAAAAGGCCCAAATCCATGCAATTAGGAATGAAAAGGGTGAAATTAAAACAGACCCAGCAGAAATCCAGAGGATCATCAATACCTACTTCCAGAACCTATACACCAATAAGATGGACAAAACAAGAAATGGGCAGATTCCTAGATACATATGAATTACGAAAGTTGAACAAAGAAGACCTACAAATTCTGAAAAATCCAATATCAACCAATGAAATTGAAAATGTAATTAAAAACATATCAACTAAGAAAAACACGGACCCTGATGTTTTCACTGCTGAATTTTACAGGACATTTAGAGAGGAACTGCTTCCACTACTGTTTAAACTCTTCAATGAAATTGAAAGGGAAGCAATACTCCCAAATTCATTGCTGGAAGCAAGCATCACCTTGGTCCCCAAAACAGAGAAAGACCCAATCAAAAAAGAGAACTACAAGGCCAATCTCACTAATGAACATAGATGCAAAAATCCTTAATAAGATAATGGCAAACAGAATGCAGAAGATCATCAAGAAGATCATACACCCTGATCAAGTGGGATTCATCCCAGGGATGCAGGGATGGTTCAATATATACAAATCAATCAATGTAATACACTATATCTATAGACCCAAGGACAAAACCCACATGATTATCTCCATAGATGCAGAAAAAGCATTTGACAAAATCCAACATGCATTTATGATAAAAACCCACAAAAAATTGGGATAGATGGTCTCTACCTCAAACTGATAGAAGCCATCTATGAAAAACCCACAGCCAATATCCTACTAAATGGTCAAATCCTGAAACCCTTCACACTAAAATCAGGAACATGACAAAGATGTCCACTACCACCACTCTTGTTCAATACAGTTCTGGAAATATTAGTCATGGAAATTAGACAAGAGAAAGAAATAAAAGGAATAAAGGTAGGAAACGAAGAAGTCAAATTGTCATTATTTGCAGATGACATGATACTCTATATAGAAGACCCCAAGAACTCCACCAAAAGTCTTCCAGACTTAATAACCAAATTCAGTCAAGTAGCTGGTTACAAGGTCAACACAAAAAATCAATAGCTTTCCTCTACACCAATGACAGACTCACTGAGAGAGAAATAGGGCAAATAATTCCTTTCACAATAGCATCCAAAAAACTGAAATACCTAGGAATCATCCTAACAAAAGAAATCAAAGACCTCTTCTCTGAAAACTATGGCACTCTAAAAAGAGAGATTGAAGATGATATCAGAAAATGGACAGACATCCCCTGCTCCTGGGTAGGAAGGATGAATATAGTGAAAATGGCCATACTTCCAAAACTGCTATATAAATTTAATGCAATTCCAATTGAGATCCCAGCAGTATACCTCAAGAGCCTTGAGAAAACGATCCAAAAATTCATTTGGAGCAAGAAGAGACCCAGAATAGCAAAAGCAATTCTAGGTAACAGAGATATGGCAGGTGGTATCACAATTCTCAACCGGCAACCATACTACAAAGCTACTGGAATAAAAACATCATGATACTAGCAAAGAAACAGACTTGAGGACCAATGGAACAGATTAGAAGATGCAGAAACAATGCCAGACACACTCATCCATCTCATCTTTGATAAAGGAACCAAACACCCTCACTGGAGGAAAGATAGCCTCTTTAATAAATGGTGCTGGAAAAATTGGACTTTAACTTGCCAAAGATTAAAGCTAGACCTGTATCTCTCACCATGCACTAAACTAAAATCAAAATGGATTAAAGATCTAAATATTAAAATAGTAACTCTGAACCAGTTGGAACAGAGGTTAGGTAGAACCCTTGAAGACATCAGTGTAGGAAAAGATTTTATGAACCAAACCTCAGTTGCCTGTGAACTAGCACAAACAATCAACAAATGGGATCTCTTCTTATTAAAAGGCTTCTGCACAGCCAGAGAAACCACCAGCAGTGTGAAGAGACAACCCACAATGTGGGAAAAATCTTCACCTGCTCTTCCTCAGACAAAGGTCTACTATTTCGAATCTATAAGGAACTTAAAAAGATCAGACCTCCCAAATTTGAAGACCCAATCCAAAAATGGGCATCTGAAATGAACAGACATTTCTCAGAAAAAGAAGTAGAAATAGGAAATAAATACATGAAAAAATGTTCAACATCACTGGTCATTCGAGAGATGCAAATGAAAACAAGGCTGAGATTCCACTTCACTCCGAAAGAATGGCTGCTATCATGAACTCAACCAATAACAAATGCTGGCAGGGCTGTGGGGAAAGAGGAACCCTGCTCCACTGCTGTTGGGAGTGTAGACTGGTGCAACCCCTGTGGAAATCAGTATGGAGATACCTCAAAGAACTAGGATTGAAAGTCCCTTTTGACCCTACTATTCCCCTGCTGGAGATCTTCCCCAAAGAATTAAAAGAATCATGCCACTGTGATATATGTGCACCCTTGTTCATTGGAGCACAGTTTGTGATATCTAAAACTTGGAAAGACCCCAAATGCCCATCAACTGGAGACTGGGTAAAGAAAATGTGGTTTTTTTTTTTTATAAAATGGAGTACTACTCAGCCATAAAAAATGACAAATTAGAGACATTTATACCCAAGTGGTTGCACATTGAGGCAATACTCTTAAGTGAAATAAATAGGACACACATGTATAAATACCAAATAGTTTCTCTGGTGTGAGAAACTGAAAGTGTAAATAAGGACTAAAATATATAATAGGTTATGTGAAATAGAAACAAAAGAGGTAAAGGGGAAGGAAGTGGGAGGGTTAGGGGAAAGTATAGAAGGGAATGGGATAAATATGAGAAAATGGAAAAATAGGAACAAAATCTTTTTAAATAGGGAGGAATGGAGGGGTTGAAGGAAGGGCTGGGCAAGGGTGAACCAAGAGAGACTATGTAAAGATGCAAATTTCCAATGATGAATGTCATTATATTGTATAACTAAAATGTACCAATGATTAGAATGAATAATCGATAATGCAAAATAGGAAGAGAAGGTCCAAAGGCGTAGGTGTAGTGGGAGGGGCAGGGGATAGGAAAGAAGGGAAAGGAAAAAATGATGAGAAATGGGAAAAATGGAAATAAAGTCTTTGTAAATAGGGAAGGGTGGAAGGGGTGAAGGGAGGGCTAGGAATGGGAAAAAAATAAGAACCAAGATGCATTATGTAAAGGTACAGTTCTCAATGAGAAATGTAATTATGTTGTGTACCTAAAGTGTACCAATAAAAGAATTTAATTTAAAAAAATACTATCTGCTATAATATGAATTTTGTATGTTCCTTGAACTTTTTATGTTCTAATGTTTATTGTTTATTTTTTGTTGTTGTTGCCAAATTTTCTAACATGTAAAAAATTCCTTAAATGAATATGTTTTTTATTGTACTTTATTTTAGTGCACTTTAGATATGGTATCATTTTTACTAGTTGACATCTTATAGCAACTATTAATTGAGCAAGTTTACTGACAACATTTTTCCTACCACATGTGCTTACTTCATGCCTGTGTGTCATTTCAGTTATTCTTACAATACATTAAGCTATTTCATTATTTTTATATCTGTTGTGATTACCTGTGAAAAGTAATATTTAAGTTATGATTTTAATTTATCGAGGTACCTCAAAATATACCCATAAGCAACTTTAAAAATGTGTGTATTCTGTTTTGCTAATCAATATCCTCCCTTTTCCTTTTCCTCTCCTCTGGCATCCCTATTCCCTGAGATACAACAATATTGAAATTAGGATGATTTATAACCCTACAATATCCTCTAAGTGTTTTACTTGAAGGTATTTGAAAGCTAAGCAGTGTATGTTTGAAATAAAGACAGGAAAGTTAAGCATCTTGCACTAATTACATAGCCATGTTTGTGAATAAAAAAAAATCTTGAAGAAAATTGAAAGTGCTATTCCAGTAAACACATGAATGATATGAAAGTAAAGTATATATATTACTTGGAGGCAGAAAGTTTTAGTGGTCTGCATAGATGATCAAACCTATCACAATACTCCCTGAAGCCAAAACCTATTCCAGAGCAAGCCTGAACTTACTTTAATTTTGAGAGAGAGAGCAGTGAGAAAGCTGCCTAAGGACAGTTGGAAGCTAGCAGATGTTGGTTATGAGGTTTAAGCGCTGAAGTCATTTCAGTAACGTGAAAATACAAGGTGAAGAAGCAGTTGCTTATGAAGAAATTGCAGCAAGTTATTCAGAAAATCTAGCTAACAAAATTGAAGAAGGTAGTTACATTGAAGCAAAAAAATATTTTCAATGTAAATGAAACAGTGTGCTACTGAAAGAGTATGCCATCTAGGATCTTCACAGCTAGAGAGAGGAAGTCACGCCTGGCTCCAAGCATTAAAAGACCCAGTGACTCACATTTTTGGGTTATGTAGCTTGTGACAATGTTGAAGCTGATGATAATTTAATATTCTAAAATTTCTGGCATCATTAAAAATGAGACTATCTCTACTGTATCAGTGCTCCATAAATGGGAAAACAAAGACTAGATAGAACACATGTGTTTGTAACGTGGTTTACTGAATATTTTAAGTTCAATTTTAAGATCTATTGTTCAAGGAAAGAAAAGATTCCTGTCAATTTACCATTGTTAATTGACAATGCATCTGGTCACACAAGAGCCCTGATGAAGATTTACAATAAGATTAACATAGTCTTCAAGGCTGCTAACACAAGTAACCCATTGATCAAAGAGTGGTTTTGACCTTCAGTCTAGTTTTATTAAAACAATAAATTTTTAAAAGTTGGTATCTATAGGGAAGGGGAAAGGGGATGTTACCAGAGACCCTTCCAGTGGGTTCTGGTCTCCTGTGAGCCAGTACTACATCTGAGATATAGGAAAGTACAAGATAAAGACACAGAGAAAGAGACTTGAGTGAAGCAAGGTCTTGGGCTGATCCAAGTTTCTGGGGGCAGCAAAAACAAAGAAATCCCAGGACATCTAGTGTTTATTCATTAAAAGCATGGGAAGGGGGATACTGGGCAGGCCTTGGAACACCTTCTGATAACAAGTATCAAGCAGGCAAGACTGTAGAATGAGGGCACAAGCATACCTTTGCTGAAGAGAACAAATAGTTAATTCAGAGGGGAAGAATTTTGTTGGAGTCAGTTGACCTTGACTGGGAGTGAACTTACCCAAGCTCTGCTACTTCCAATGCAACATAGCCATATTATAGAGGGGCAAGAAGTTAGTGCCACTATAGTCTGCTAATACTGGGCAGAGGTGTCTGTTACAGGTATCTGCCATAAATTGTTACTCCTCTGATGGATCTGGGTAAAATAAATTTTAAAAATGTATTGAAGAGAATCATAAATGTAATGCCAATAGGAATATTCATGATTCATTAGAGGAATTCAAAATACAAACATTAAGGAGAGTTTGGAAAAGTAAATTCCTCATGGATGGCTTTAAGAAGCTCAAGATTTTAATGGAAAAAATAATTGCAGATATTGTAGAAATAAGGAGAAAAAGAATTAGAAGTAGAGCCAAAGGATGTGACTGAATACTTTGATTTCATGATAAAACTTTAGTAAATAACGTTACTTCTTATAAAGCAAAGAATGTTTGATTTTTCTCAAATGTAATCTATGCCTAGTGAAGATGATGCAAACACATTGTTGACTTGAAAACTAAAGTATTAAGAAGATTTCACCAACTTAGTTGCCAAATCAGCAGCACAGTTTGAAGAGACTGACTTCAATTTGGAATGAAATTACACTGTTGATAAAATGCTATCTGATGATATTGCATGCATTTTGAAACGAACAAAAAATTGATGAAACAAGCTTCATTCTTGTCTTATTTACACCCATTAGCATTGAAGCAACTCCCTCTACCAGCAAAAAAAAATTATAACTTATTGAAGGCTTAATAAATCATAGCTAATATTTTTAGCAATAAAATATTTTTAAATTTAAGTATATGCATTTTTGGAAAAATGTCATTTCACACTTAGTGCATTGCCATATAATGTAAATGAAACTTTTATATGCACTGGAAAACAAAAAGTTATATGACTCACTTCTTGCAGTGCTCTTGAACTGAATTTACAATATTTTGAAAGTATGGATATATTTGTCTTTTCCTATTTTTTTTTTTTTTTGGTACCGAGTATTGAACTCGGGTCCTTGTGCTTGCAAGTCAGGCAGCGGAACCACTGAGCTAAGTCCCCAGCCCTGTCTTTTCCTATTTAATATGAAACACAATGACTTGCTTACTATTAAAACTTTGTTGACAGTACTATTTTGTTTTGAAACTCTGTTTCAGCATTTGGCCTCTCCTTTGTATATAAATGTTGATTTTTAACCCTGAGGAATGGGCAAACTGAATGGTTTTACTTTATGATGTATGACCTGGGAGCACAGATATATGCCTTCTCTACTTCCTCTCCTTTGTTCCCCAAATATTCATATGGTTTAACTCTAAGGTGTAAATAATCACAGTAGGAGTTCAGTCGTACCCAATGTCGTCAGCCAAGAAATACCTGTTTTAAACTGTAGCCATTGTCACTGTTGCCAATCTTTCTACTACTACTTAGAAATTTTACCAGACTATTTCTACTTACTGGACTTCCTATGTCAGGACAGGAGTGTAGTCCTACCTGATGATGCAGGCCTGTAATCCCAGCATTCTGAAGGGTTGTGGCATAAATTTAAGCCCATCACAGAGCACTGAGCAATTAGTAAGACCCTATCTCTAAATAAAAAATAAAATGGGTTGAGGATGTTGCCCAGTGTAAAGTCCTGGGTACATCACCCTTTCACCCCACACAAGTAAAAAAAATTCCAGAGTTCAAGAGGGAAGAATACTTTCCCTTCCACTGACTTCTTCTATTCCTAATTCCTGTTTGGGATTGTTTGTTTTGTCATGTATCAAGCACTATAAACTCATTTGCTTTAGAAGTCTCAGAAATGAATCTCTAGTGTATAGAAATTCCACTCCTCAAAAAATTTAAGAACTGATTTTTATTATTTTTTACACTTTAAATTTTATGGAGGAAAAGAAGTAAATACATACTTCTAGACCTTCATTGAAAGTAGAAATTATTTTGAATCTATGGAGATCTTTAATAATGACATTGGAATATAAAAATACATTTTTTCCATATTACAGTGAGAATATAATCCATGGCACTGGAAGCAGATGCCCCCAATTATCTTTAAAACACTGGCATAAGATTCTTCTAGGGAAGAAATTATCCAGTGGGAATTCTTTTGAACAGTAGTTAAACCATTTATCTATTTAAGAATAAAGTTTATTAAAGCTTTAGAAATAAATAAAATTAAATGCCCAGGCATTTGTTTGTTTCCAGAGGTTGGATAGTTTACATAAGAGATAGAAGTCTTTTATGTGCTTAAGAGTGTAAAGCATTCAGCTTAATCATATGTATCTAGTGAATGACAGTATACAGTGCTATGAAAAAAACTTCAAATTGCGAATACATAAGAGTACAGCATGCGTTTCTATGAAATGAACAAAGTTAACTATGGTATAGGGTAGAAAAAGTACAGTGTTATACTGATTTTTAAGCTTAAATGACTGAATTTCAGCTGGTCATTTAAACTTGCCTTCTGTTTTTTCATCTGAAGTATTGTTAAAGAGCATGAGAAGAAATGTTAGGTACAGTTTATACACAGTAAGAACTCAGTAACCTTAAAAATCACTTGTAATGTCAAGAAAGTTTAAAAAAATAGTATGTTAAATTATTTAAATTTTATCATTTTCATGAGTTATCACTGATTCCTCCAAAAATAGTTATTTATCTTGGGACTTATGCAATTCATGCTCTATTATACATCATGTAAATTCTGAAACTAGTGCATTTAACAAAATATGTTCAATTTACATAAAATAATTATTCCTTGAAGTACTGCAGAAAATTATTTCAAATGAAGAAAATATATACATTCAGTTCTCTGAATATATGCAGTAATTTTAAAGAAAAGATCAAAGAAATCCTGGAAGAAATCTCATGCACATTTATAATTGAAATAACTAGCAATTTCTCATGGTTGACAGGATCAAATATGTCGTTTTTGTCAACACTATGAATAAAATTTTCTAGGTGAAAAATTAACCAAGTTTATTTAAAAAACTAAAAATTTAGTATCAAGATGGAATGCCAACATGATAATTTATATTAAGAATAATTATTACAGAGTTTAAAAGCTATTGAAATACATTTGGGACTCTGTGTATCTAAAGGTGAATAAATATATAAAGTAAATCACTATGAATTAAATTCTCATTTCTAATGGTAATCTGTCACAATGACTAACTGGTATATCCAAACATTTTAACATTGCTCCCTCCACATTAGGGATAATTTTGTTTTGAATACACAAATACTCATATCATTGAGTTTCTGCTCACCACAGAAGACTACTTGTATGGATATCAGAAAATGTGCCTGCATACTCTCCTTACATTTATATTTTTATTATAATTTGTAAATTTCCATTTGATGAAAATTTTATTTGTTATTCATGTTAATGAGAGATATAGTAAGGAATATTATTGAACAGTTACACATTTTTTAAATTAAATTCTTTTATTGGTATATTTTAAGTATACAACACATTTACAGTTCTCATTGGGACCTTGTACCTTTACATGATGTATTTTATTTCTTATATTTTCCCCATTCCTAGCCTTCCCTTCATCCCCTCTGCCCTTCCCTATTTACAAAGACTTTATTGTCATTTTTTCCATTTCTCATCATTTTTCCTTTCTCCTCTTTCCTTTCCTCTACCTCTCCCATTATCCCTACCCCTTTGGACCTTTTATTTCTATTTTGCATTATCGATTATTCATTCTAATCATTAGTACATTCTGGGTAAAAAATATAATGACATTCATCATTGGAAATTTGCACCTTTACATAATCTCTCTTGCTTCTTATTTTTCACCCTTGCCCAGCTCTCCCTTCACCCCCTCCACCCCTCCCTATTTACAAAGATTTTGTTCCTATTTTTCCATTTTCCTGTATTAATTCCATTCCCTTCTTTCCTATCCCCTATCCCTCCCACTTAATTCCCCTTTGCCCCTTTTCTTCCTATTTCACATTACCTATTATACGTTTCAGTCCTTATTTACATTTTCAGTTTCTCACACCAGAGAAACTATTTGGTATTTACACATGTGTGTTCCATTTATTTCACTTAAGATTAACGGCTCAATGTGCATCCATTTAGCTATAAATGTCTCTAATTTCTCATTTTTTATGGCTGAGTAGTACTCTATTTTATAAAAAAAAAAACCCCACATTTTCTTTATCCAGTCTCCAGTTGATGGGCATTTGGGCTGTTTCCAAGTTTTAGCTATCACAAACTGTTCTTCTATGAACATGGGTGCACATATATCACTGTGGTATGATTCTTTTAATTCTTTGGGGAAGATACCCAGCAGGGGAATAGTTGGGTCATATGGGACTTCAAGTCCTAGTTCTTTGAGGTATCTCCATACTGATTTCCACAGGGGTTGCACCAGTCTACACTCCCACCAGCAGTGGAGCAGGGTTCCTCTTTCCACACAGCCCCACCAGCATTTGTTATTGGTTGATTTCATGATATCCGATATTCTTTCTGGAGTGAGGAGGAATCTCAGCCTTGTTTTCATTTGCATCTCGAATGACCAGTGATGTTGAACTTTTTTTCATGTATTTATTTCTTATTTCTACTTCTTTGTCTGAGAAATGTCTGTTCATTTCAGATGCCCATTTTCGAATTGGGTCTTTAAATTTGGGAGGTCTGATCTTTTTAAGTTCTTTATAGATTTGAGATAGTAGACCTTTGTCTGAGGAAAAGCAGGTGAAGATTTTTTCCCACATTGTAGATTGTCTCTTCACACTACTGGTGGTTTCTCTTGCTGTGCAGAAGCTTTTTAATAAGAAGAGATCCCATTTGTTGATTGTTTGTGTTAGTTCATGGACAACAGAGGTTTTGTTCATGAAATCTTTGCATACAATGATGACTTCAAGAGTTCTACCTAACCTCTGTTCCAACTGGTTCAGAGTTTCTATTTTAATATTTAGATCTTTAATTCATTTTGATTTTAGTTTAGTGCATGGTGAGAGATATAGGTCTAGTTTTAATCTTTGGCAAATTGAAAGCCAGTTTTACCAACAAGATTTATTAAAGAGGCTATCTTTCCTCCAGTGAGGGTGTTTGGTTCCTTTATCAAAGATGAGATGGGTGAGTGTGTCTGGCATTGTTTCTGCATCTTCTAATCTGTTCCACTGGTCCTCAGGTCTGTTTCTTTGCCAGTACCATGCTGTTTTTATCACAGTAGCTTTGTAGTAGAGTTTCAGGTTGGGGATTGTGATACCCCCTGCCATGTCTCTGTTACCTAGAATTACTTTTGCTATTCTGGGTCTCTTCTTATTCCAAATGAATTTTAGGATTGTTTTCTTGAGGTCTGTGAAGGATGCTGCTGGGATCTCAATTGGAATTGCATTAAATCTACAGAGCAGTTTTGGAAGTATGACCATTTTCACTATATTAATCCTTCCTACCCAGGAGCAGGGGATGTCTATCCATTTTCTGATATCATCTTCAATCTCTCTTTTCAGAGTGCCATAGTTTTCAGAGAACTGGTCTTTGATTTCTTTTGTTAGGATGATTCCTAGGTATTTCAGTTTTTTGGATGCTATTGTGAAAGGAATTATTTGCCCTATTTCTCTCTCAGTGAGTCTGTCATTGGTGTAGAGGAAAGCTATTGATTTTTGTGTGTTGACCTTGTAACCAGCTACTTGACTGAATTTGGTTATTAAGTCTGGAAGACTTTTGGTGGAGTTCTTGGGGTCTTCTATATAGAGTATCATGTCATCTGCAAATAATGACAATTTGACTTCTTCATTTCCTACCTGTATTCCTTTTATTTCTTTCTCTTGTCTAATTGCCGTGGCTAATGTTTTCAGAACTATGTTGAACAAGAGTGGTGATAGTGGACATCTTTGTCTTGTTCCTGATTTTAGTGTGAAGGATGTCAGTTTTTGACCATTTAGTAGGATATTGGCTGTTGGTTTTTCATAGATGGCTTCTATCAGTTTGAGGTAGAGACCATCTATTCCAATTTTTTGTAGGTTTTTTTTTTATCATAAATGCATGTTAGATTTTGTCAAATGCTTTTTCTGCATCTATGGAGATAATAATATGGATTTGTCCTTGGCTCTATAGATATAGTGTATTACCTTGATTGATTTGTATATGTTGCACCATCCCTGCATCCTTGGGATGAATCCCACTTGATCAGTGTGTATATTCTTCTTGATGATCTTCTGCATTCTATTTGCGAGTATCTTAGTAAGGATTTTTGCATCTATGTTCATTAGTGAGATTGGTCTATAGTTTTCCTTTTTGGTTGGGTCTTTCTCTGCTTTGGGAATCAAGGTGATGCTTGTTTCCAGGAATGATTTTGGGAGTATTGCTTCTCTTTCAATTTCATTAAAGAGTTTAAACAGTAGTGGCAGTAGTTCCTCTCTAAATGTCTTGTAGAATTCAGCAGTGAAGCCATAAGGACCCAGGTTTTTCTTAGTTGATAAGTTTTTAATTACATTTTCAATTTCATTGGTTGATATTGGGTTGTTCAGAATTTTTATGTCTTCTTCATTCTACTTTGGTAATTCATATGTATCTAGGAATCTGTCCATTTCTTGTTTTGTACATCTTATTGGCGTACAGCTTCTGGAAGTAGGTATTGATGATCCTCTGGATTTCTGCTGGGTCTGTTTTAATTTCACCCTTTTCATTCCTAATGGCTTGGATTTGGGCCTTTCTTTCTTTTCCTTTTTCTGATAAGCTTGGCTAAGGGTTTGCCAATTTTGTTGATTGTTTCAAAGAAACAATTCTTGGGTTCATTGATTTTTTTGTTTCATTTTCTTAGTCTCCATTGCATTGATTTCTCCTCTGATCTTTATAATTTCCTCCCTTGTATGAACTTTGGGTTTGTCCTGCTCTTCTTTTTCTAGAAGCTTGAGGTTCAGCATCAGGTTGCTTAATTGGGCTCATTCTGTTTTCCTAATATGCTTATTCACTGCTAGGAATTTCTCTCATAAGACTGCTTTCATTGTGACCCATAGATTCCATATGTTGTGTTGTCATTGTCATTTAATCAAAGAAACTCTCTGATTTCTTCTTTAATTTCCTCTGTGACCTATTGGTTATTCAGAAGTGTGTTGTTCAATTTCCACATGTTTATGAAATTTTTTGAGTTTCTTTTGCTATGGATCTCCTATTTCATCACACTATGGTCTGATAATACACAGGGGATAACTTCCATTCTTTTGCACTTACTTAAACATGTTCTATGTGTGAGTATGTGGTCTATTTTGGAGAATGACCCATGTGCAGCTGAGAAGAATGTGTATTCTGATTTTGTGGGTTGGAAGACTCTGTAAATATCTGTTAAGTTCATTATTCAAGAGTTCGATTGAGTTCTAGTATTTCATTACTTATCTTTTGTCCAGTTGTTCTATTTGTGACAAGTGGAGTGTGGAGGTCTCCACTACAATTGTATTAGTGCATATATGGCTTTTCATGTCTGTTAGTATTTGTTTTATATAGTTGGGTGCACTAGTGTTGGGTGCATAAATATTTATGATTGTCATCTCTTCCTCTTGGATTCTTCCCTTTATAAGGATGTAGTGTCCTTCTTCATCTCTCTTTATCAGTGTTGGTTTGAAATCTACTTGATCTGCAAAGAGGATAGCTACTCCTGGTTTTTTTGGGGTTCCTGTCAAATGGAGTATTGTTTTTCACCCTTTAACTTTCAGTCTATGAGTTTCCTTTTGAATTAAGTGTGTTTCTTGTATGCAGCATACTGTTGGATTTTGCTTCTTGACCCATTCTGCCTGTCTATTTCTTCTGATTGGTGAATTGAGACCATTAATATTGATGGTTATAACTGAACCATATTGGCTTCTCATTGTCATGTCTTTATCTTTTTGTTGGGTTCACCCCCTTTACATTTAATTTCTTGTCATGCCAGATGGGTTCATTCTACTTTGCTTCCTGGGGTTGTGATCCTCAATATCTCTTCCCCAGATATTTTGTTAAAGTTTTTGGAGTGCTGGTTTGATATTCATGAATTTCCTCAGGTGCTCTTTCTTGTCCCGTCCCACGGGTAAGTCAACGGAGACCCTAGAGGGGGAGTGAGAATGACAAAGGACAGGGGACACGAGAGATGGAGACAAGACAGGTTTCTGATCAAGTCTCGTTTATTGTGGAAGCTGCTACAACATATATACCGTAGGGCTGGAGGGGAGGAGCAAGGGGAGGGTACTGGGGCTACTTCTTTGTTGCCGGGTAGATTTGCAGCAGGCCCAGATATGCCCATAAAAGGCACTTAAGAATTCTAGGGGGGGGCAAGGCCCCCACACTTTTTCATGGAAGTATCTTATTTCTCCATCTATTTTGAAACATAGGTTTACAGGTTACATCAATCTGGGTTGGAGGCTTTTTTTTTTTAGGGCTTGAAATACTTTACTCCAAGATCTTCTTGCCTTGAGGTTTTGTGTTGAGAAGGATGCTGTGATTCTGATGGGCATTCCTTTGTATGTGATTTGTTTCTTTTCTCTAACTGCTTGTAGAAATTTTTTCTTCTGTTGAGTTTCTGGAATCTTAACAATTATGTGCCTATGTGTAGATTTGTTTTGATCAAGGCTATTTGGAGTCCTATATGCCTCACTTATCTGTATGTCAAGTTCTTTTCCCTTGCTTGGGAAGTTTTCTACCATTACTTCTGTGAAGAGATTTTTTTTTTTTATGTCACTTGCACTCTCTTCTGTTTCTTCATTGACTCCAATCAGTATTATGTTATTCTTCTTTGCATCATGTAGCAGCTGCTGGATTGATTTCTCATGTTCCCTTACAATTTCAAAGCAATTTTTCTTTTCCTAGTCATTAATTGCAATCTTATCTTCTATATCTGAAATTCTGTCCTCACATTGGTTCATTCTGCTGTGCTGACTTTCAATGGAGTTTTTCATCTCCTGGAAATCTATTTGCATCTATTTTATGGATTCTATTTGTTTCTTATGTTTTGATTCCATCATGTTCCTGAGCTCCTCTCTAGATTTATTAATCATGTCTTGCACTAGGAGCACAATTTCTCCTGTTATCTGAGAAATTATTTCTGACTTCTTTTTTTCCAGATTCCCTTTTGTTGCCAGTTCAATGGGTCCAGGCAGTTGACTATCAGAGTGTTCCATCACATTTCCCTTTGGGGTTGCTGTAGTTGATCTGGAAGTCTGGTTTTGAGACTTATTCACATGTCTTCTCATTTCAATGGGGGGGGGGTGCTGTTGGTGCCCAGGCAGCTCACCTCCTCTGAACTGGGAGAGGTGGGACAGGAGCTGGGAGTGGCAGGATGAACGGTGGCCCAGAAGCCCCTTCCTCTGGGCCAGGAGCAGCAGATCCTAAACAGTTATAGTTTTGAGGACTGTAAATTCAGTATGTTTTTTGATAATGTTTACATATTTCAATTTTGTACAATTATAGGTGTGAAACAAGACTTTATTGAATTTGTGGTCCTTTATTAAGTAACTATCATAAGTTCCACAAAATATATCAAAGTTTCCAAGACAAGGTGGATATAATGCCTGATTCTATTGCTCTTGAACATGAATAACTGTATATGAAACCAGGGTCATCACTTCTCAATAACATGAAAATATTAATGGAAGGAAAAGTTATGAAGAAATGAACAAAATAATAATAGATATTTTGTCAGTGATGGGCATCAAACCCATGGTCTCACACATGCTAGGAAAGCTTTCTATTTTTTTAACTACACTCCCAGACCCAATACTATGAGGTCTAATGCTGAGATGTTCTTACTATACCATTTCTGACCCTATTCTATAGGATTCTATGTACTTTATGTGATTGAGAACTTTGTCTCCAATCCAGCAGTGTTCAAAGTTAAGACTTTTGGGAAATAATTGGATTAAGAGGATTCTACATTTATCAATGAACTGAGAAGCTCAGAAGTCAGTGGATTTATTGCTTTGAAGCATATATTTTGCCACTGACCACTTCCTCGTTGACCAGTTTTTCTCTCTGTTTCTTCTGCAACTGACTCCTTGCCACCATGATGTTCTGGCTTACCACAAATCTGGAAAAATACAACCAACAAACTATGAATTAAACCCTTTGAAACTGGAAGCCAAAATAAAATCATTATTTTTTTAAGTTGTTATTTGCAGGTTGATTACTTTTCTCCACACAAAGAACAAATTAATTTTATATGTTTCAAAGGAGTATAAGTAGATTCTGATCCTCCTGTCTTAAACAAAATTCTTAAGTTGAAGTAACACAATTTTAGGGACATGAGAACTATTAAAAGAATTCATTATTTTGTGATGGTATTAGAGGTGATTTTTCTTTTTTTTTTATTTTCACCTGACTTTTCTCTATGACCTAGTCTTTTTAAAACACATATTCTTTTGAAATTTCATATTAAATATTAACTAAGTATTTTATTTAATTTTTATTATAATCTATTGTGGGAAATGTATTTGTTAGAGGTTGCAATGGCAAGACTTGTGCAGGATACAGAGATTTATAAAGTCAATCTTTGCAAATACATCTTCCATGATTTACTAAATTAAGTCATAATATGAAGACAATCACTTCTCTTATATTTTTTCTCATTAAGTACTGACTATAAAAATCACCCATTACTATCACAATAAATATTTCCTAGTAGAATTCTAAAATTTTTCACTTGCAGTCTATTTTAATTTTGTTGTTTGAAGGTAGAGACATTAAGTCTTACTGCAAACCCTAAGTGACAAGGAGAATCTGGTCATTGCACTGTTGCTGCTTCCAGTAGTTCTGAAGTATTCAAAGGCTGAGTGGTAATACTGCCATGACAACTGTTTTGTATGAAATTCTGAGATGATTTACCCAATAGTTTCCCATGTTTAAGCCCTACTGATAGTGTGTTTGTAAATAGCATGCTTAAATATTTTGATCTTGACTCAAGGTCAGGACATACTCTCCAGAGATGTCATAAATTAGTCCCAGAACAGGTTTACTCCTTCAGATTCAGGAACTCATTCTGAATCCAGTACAGCCACAACTTTTCAAACTCTTCTAGTAAATATTATCTTGGGGATATTTTACCCAAATTCACTTGAACATATTACCTCTGTAGAGACGTTTTAGTGAAGAGGATTGTTTTACACTTCTCTCCTTTACTCAATGGCACTGAGATGCCTGCTCTGCCAACATACACATAAACAAAATAGAATCATTCACATCCCTATGAAGCAAATAATCTGTTCAAAGTTATTGGATGCTTTGAACAATATCAATGAGACTCACTTTACTTGAGGAAATATCTTTGAATGCACAAGCACTTTAATGTGTACTTCAACATATATTCACTTAAAAAGGGATAGGCAAGGACTAAAGTTAGCTGCTGGGACTGAGTATACATTGATGACTTAGCATTCCATTCTCTATCATTTTTCTTTTATCCTTTACTAAACCTCTTAATTTTATTCTTGGTTGTCTGTGTTCATTTCTATGTTCTACTGTTATTGTCTATTGTTATTTACTTCATAATTAAGACTGCAATTTCCTATTAGTTCCTTCCTCATAAGATAGCAAAAATAATTAACAAAATCATTCCTGAACATTTTCAATTGTTGTTTGTTTAAATAATGTAAGTAAATAGGAACAAAATCTTTGCAAATAGGGAGGACTGGATGGGTTGAAGGGAGGGCTGGGCAAGGGTGAAAAATAAGAACCAAGAGAGATTATGTAAAGGTGCAAATTTCCAATGATGAATGTCATTATATTGTATACCTAAAATGTACCAATGATTAGAATGAATAATCAAAAATACAAAATAGGAAGAAAAGGTCCAAAAGGGGTAGGGGTAGTGGGAGGGGCAGGGGAAAGGAAAGAAGGGAAAGGAAAAAATGATGAGAAATGGAAAAAATGAAAATAAAGTTTTTGTAACTAGGGAAGGGTGGAGGGGGTGAAGGGAGGGCTAGGAATCGGGAAAAAATAAGAACCAAGATGCATCATGTAAAGGTACAAGTTCTCAATGAGAAGTGTAATTGTGTTGTATATGTAAAATGTACCAATAAAGAATTTAAAAAATAAATAAATAAATGAATAAATAAGTACCAATTGATAAAAGATGAGTTAACTTCTACTAGCTAGAGGAAATTACTTCAAAACTATTATATTTCCCCCTTAATTCTACTGCTTTACCTCTGTGTGTCTATTTTTTTGCATATGTTTATACCAGGAAAAATAATTTATTGACCAGTGTTTTTCTTTCTCTTTTTCTTTATCTTAGCAGATTATTTATCAAACAATGTATACAAAAAGTATATCTTTTGAGCAAAAGTCATAAGTTCCAGAGGAAGAACTGGTAACACATTTATTGAACAAATATCTCAGAGAAAAGAGACAAAAAAATAAGACATGTACATACCAACCACAAAGGTAACTCATCCTATGTCTAAGAATCTGCAGGAGAAGGCAGCTAAACTTATGGAGCTTAAACAAAAACAATGCCTAAGTCAGAGAGCCTATGTGCTAACAATTGTTTGACACAGCAGTGCCAAGGAAAGAAGAATGAATGGTTTAATAAGTGTAGTAAGGAAGGACAGAGAGCAAATATAAGTGATGTTCTACCAACGTGGTGGCAGCTCAGCAACAAAACACCACTAGTTGAAGTGACTATTGGAGCCTCTGCCAACACTGCTTAAAACTATCCCATTTCAGAACTGTCTGGTGAAAGGGAGGGAAGGAAGATTAAGCAGTCAATCTGCTGTCCCTTTCTTGTTTTCTCTCTCATTGTATGTATGGGGAATAGCTCTCAAATTTCCAGATTGCATTTTCTATTCTTATTAAGCAGCTCCTTCAGTCAGTAGACCATCATAGGGGAATCCCTGTTGGATTCTCTTTATGAAGATGTAACATAAGTGGAGAGTGCTCCCAGTGGTGGAAGGACAAGCAACAGCCCTTGAGCTTTAAGATAGTGGATTCAGGGTGCACTATCAATACGCCTGGCCAGTAAGGAAGCAAGGAAAATGTTAAGTTCAGAATTATGATGTATTTAAGAAATTATTTAATAAAACTTGGAAACTTTTACACTAGCCTGACATTATAAACTTTGGGGTGGTAAATTTTAACCTGTGTTTATAAGTGTTTGAATTTCCTATCTATCCACTATTGAAAGGGTCTTTTCTGGGATTTGTGAAAAGAATTCATAATCAATGACTGATGATAAAGAGGATAATTTATGCCCAAACATATATATGTTCATAATTTTACTATATAATTTATGTAGAGACATGAAATAGATTCTTAGGAATCACAGCTCAGCAATATCAGAGAACAGTAGTAAGAGTATTAAAGTGCCATAAAGTGATGCTTATAAACTAAGCACAAGAAACAATCTGGAGATATGGCAAAAGAAATAAACTATTTCATGAAAATTCTATTAAGACTTGTTACTTTTATTTTTCTAGGATACCTAGAAAACAAATTATTTGTGCAATATTATAGGAATATGTCTTGAATTCTAAATTGCTGAAGGAAGTGGAAAACAGTCACAATTAAAATTGATATTGTGTAAATGTAATTTTCCCCCAAAGATTCATGTGTCGGAGGTTTGGTCTTCATTGTGACAATGAGACCTTTAAGAGCTGAGTCTAGTGAGAAATCATTAGATCACTGAGCTTCTCAAGTTTGATGGGTTTAAACTGGGTAGAAACTCAGTTCTCTTTAGAGTGAATTGCGATAAAAGTAGCTTTGTCTCTAAATTGCTCTCTGGCTTCCTATCAGACTCTGTAACTTCTTTTGTGTGCTTTAGTGCCTCAGTGCAAGCTACCATTAGACCCTCATCAGAAGTCAAAACGATGAGCCCACTTGATCTGGGAATTTCAGTCTCCAAACTATGTATTAAATCAATTTATTTTCTTCATAAGAATCTATCTTCAATTATTTTATTATAGTAATGAAGAATTGACTAATACATAAACCACAGTTTCATAGTTTAAAATGAGTCATTTTATAGTTTAAAATTTCATAGTTTAAAATGAATGTAATTGATAAAAGACAACCTTGCCTCTTGACCCTTTTCAACATTCATAATCAGAAAAAACAAGTAGTAGAGATTGAATTGGGCTTGAAGAAAATGGAGTCAGAGACCACATCAATTTAGGACATTTGGAGAATTTTCATGGTCTCAACTATACATCATGCCTGTTCCTCTGCCACCCCTACCCTCCTCCTCCTCTGCAGTAGTTGTATGAACCTATAGGAGTACACAATAAGAACTTATGTCAACATTAAGGTCTTGCTATAGATAGAATTTATGGAAATTAATTTTTCTGAATTAAAAATAAAATTATAGTTTTACAACTAATTTCTCTCTAAATTCTCTCTCTCTCTCTCTCTCTCTCTCTCTCTCTCTCTCTCTCTCTCTCTCTCATTGTCTCTCCCCAGAGACAAACTTGGAATATTGAAAAATATGTACAAGTATTAAACTTTAAAACTTTATTTACTAGACATTCACCGATACAATGATATGGAAAGTATATATTAAAAATATGGATGTGCTATTTGTACTTTTGTTACTATATATGTTCGCATACATAAATCTCTGAGTAAACTTCTGATTAGTATCTGGGAAGGCATTTTTAGAACTATTACTTGTGAAAATTTCAAAGACTCTTGGGATATTGCCACATTGTTCTCTAGAAAATATATTTCAAATTTTAATCATCCTATCAATACTATAGCTACAATACTAGGGCTTCTTTTGTTGGAATCCTACACTGAAATTATCAAATGTGTGGCAGAATAACAAAGATATTGTATTGCTAATAATTCTTACTAATTCTATCTTTTTATTATTAATGACAGTGGACATCTCTTAATACGCATACTGAGTTTTTTGTTTCTTTTTTTTTGAAATGCCTGCTCATTCATTGTCAATTTTATTTTAAAATGTTCCTAGCGCATCCCTTTTACTTTCTGATTTTAAAATCATTTTATGACACAAGAGGAAGTTGTTTTGGCCTTGAAATAGCACAGTAAAATGTGCCCAGAATAAGTACAAGCTATCCTGTTGACTCACAAGTTTGTACTTTGTAATTTACTGAAGAATGTTGCAGTAACCTTGGGTAAATTGCTTGTTTTTAGAAATCAGTTTCTTCTTTTATAAAACTAGAAGCAATAAAATGTATTCACTGATAATATTGTGTGGCATAAATGATAGATGTGATGTAAATAGCATGTTACTGGTACATTGTTTATGATTAATAAAGGTTAATTGTTGTAATTAGAACAGTTGACATTTCTACCAAAGAAAAACTGTGATTCAATCTGATAGTCACACACTTTCTTTAAAAAAAAGACTAAAAATGCTACATTAATATTTAAAACATAGCATTGCTACACTAAAGTATCAACAATTTTATGTTAAAATAATCTGGTAAATTGTTCTCAGTGGTGCATATCGGTAGTCCCAGCAGTGAGGGAGCTCAAGGCAGGAGGCTCGCAAATTTGAGCCCTGCCTGAACAGCTTAGTAAGATCCTGTCTCAAAATAAAAAAGAAAAGAAAAAGGGGTTGCAATACAGCTCAGTGGTAGAGCACACCTAGGTTTGATCCTTGATACCCACCCCAAAAGAAAAATAAATTTAAATGATCTGGTAAAATATATAATAATTGTTACTAACTTATTCCTTTTCAGGAAAACCGAGTGGTTTTGAGAGTGCCAACATCTTATATTAAGGAAGAAATATACTACCAATGACATTACAGAATTTTCTCTAATGAACATGTTATTTAATTGTTTATTCCCTTGTATATGTAGACTGTTAACTGAGAAAATGAGTAGGACTTTTAAAACATATTTTATAAACACAGTTGGAAGTTGTTTCCATTGAGTTTCATTTGATGTAACCCAAACCCCAACAAAGAATAAATAAAAAATGTCTCATAGGATGTGTATAACTCACTAAAGATCCTCTCTTCTGGTGTTTAGGTGACTCAACAATGCCAAGAAAGGTTGGAATCTTTCATTTTCTCTCTCTTTCACCTTGGAGATCTGTTCTTCATGATTGCCAGTGGACTGCTGCATTTCCAAGCCTCAAATCCTCATTGAACAATAGACAAAAGAGGAGACAAAGAAATTTTAAAAACTTTCACTTCCTTTAAGATTGTCTTTTACACAAAGAATAATCTTTTTCATATTTCTCTTGTTATCTTTTCTCTTTTACCTCATTGTCAGTACTGGATCACACATCAGTGTTTAGACTAATAAAATAAAATGAACCAAACATAAGGGATTTAAACTAATTGTGGTCCATGGCCAGGAGTTCTCCATTGGGCTGAGTAAACAAAGGTCAGATCCATGAAAAAGAAAACTGGTTGAGACTATTTGGAAAGGGACTAAGTATGTCCAACTAAAAGTGTTGCTAATAACTAAAATCTATCAAAGGTGTATTCTACCCATATATGTATGTTCATTTAAGTCCTACATGACCCATGAAACAAACTTTCTGGTTCACTGTGGCACTCTTGTAAGTTAATACATGCAAAGTCATAGATCTGGTCATTGGGGGATCCAGGGTCTCAGTTCAGCTTGACTCCTGAGTGCAAGTTCTTCATCAGGACTGTTCATTATTTTCCAACAATTCAATTGGAGTTCAAGTGCTGTAAACTAATACAGGAAAAAAAGGTTAAACAAAGAAGGAAAATTTCTCAAAAAAGAAGGAGGAATAGGAGGAGGAGAAGGAAGAGGAGGAGGAAGAGAAGGAGGAGGAGGAAGAGAAGGAGGAGGAGGGGAAGAAGAAGGAGGAGGAGGAGGAAGAAGAAGAAAAGAAAGGAAAGAAGGAAGGAAGGGAAGAAGAAAGGAAGGAAAGAAGGAAGGAAGGAAAGAAGAAGGAAGGAAGACAAAATAACAAAAAAAAAACCCCAGTGTTTTGTTTGGTACTCAAAATATAACTTAGAAGCAAGGTAAAGCAAGTACAATGAAGGTAGTTCAGGGAAGACAGAAAGAAACAAAGTAAAGTAAATAATTATTCCTGTACCCTAATTGGATGTGATGTCAGATTTTAAAATATGAAACAAGATAGAATATCAAATAATAAAATTTTATTAAAGACAATATATGATTTCTGTTGTACACACTGGTGAGAAATTTAGAGATTTCAAAATTATAGGGAAAATAAATCACTGTCACTGGCTAGTAATCTGCGAGATTCTCTCCTGCTCCATTATAGTATAGGATATTCATTGCAACATCTTCATGATTCAATCAGGATGTATAGCAGAAGCCTCAGGTGGCAAGATTTTCTGCTTCTGAACCAAAATATGCATTTTTCCCTAATGATGAAGAAACTGTTTCAGGGCATATGAACTGACTGCCTAGATTTTGTTGTTGTTGCTGTTTATTGGTTTGTTTTAATATTCTCCTTGGGCACTTTCTTTAAAAATTACCTGGAGCCACGAAACCAATGTGTTGCAGTAGAAATATTATAATTCAAGTCACACTGAAATGAATTTGAGAGAGGACTTCCTGCATCTCTCCAAAGAGAGTGGAAAAGAAAATCTCATCTATGAAGAAGTTGCAAGCATTAAAGATTAACATAGATAAATTATTTTGCAAGTATTAGGAATTCATAGAATTTTACCTGCCTACTGGAAATCTTCCTCCTAAGTAAGGAAAACATTTACAAAACAAATACCTAATCTCCTGGTTCATTGTTCTTTGAACTGACAACATATTTCTACTTTTCTCTTCAGCATCTTTCCTTCTCTCCTCATCTTTGTTTTTACTTTGCTCCCCTTTTAACTTATGCATATCATTTTAAGCATTCATTACTCTTGAAAAGTTTTAGAAAAATAAATACAAAGATAAGATCTTCATGATTATTATTTCCTGAAGGAAACCTTTCAATTTGACAGAAGCTTTTAGAGCTTTATTGCTCTAACTCTAGGTGAGCTCACCAACTCTCTCAATTTTTTCTCTAGCTCTGAGCCTCCTTTTCCTTGGCTTCCTCGGTCTTCATTCCTACTTGTGTAATCTCTGGGCACCCTGTCTCCTGGATTAACACTGACCTCAAGGTCTTCATGTCCTTTATGGACAATCTAAATGTTATCTGGGAATATTGTTATCTAGGAAATTGTTTTATTTTCACATTTAAAAATTGCAAGCCAACTCCGGTTAATATATCAAAAATGTTATTCTTACCTTAAATATTAAATTATAACTGGTATAGTCACTTCATGATTTTAGTAATGCAACAAAGTCAATATGTATGTAACTATAAAGTACATGTAGTATACACTCTATAGAGAGAAAAAACATTCCCTCATCAAACATTGTTATATATCTCTCATGATTAATTAAAGCACATTTTAAGACAATTTTTCAGATGAAAGATTTTATTTTTCTTGTCTTTCAGAAGTTAATAATCATGAAAGTCATAGCTTTTAAATAATTCATCATTAAATTATAATCTACACAGAGAAAAGAATATAATCATAAATATATAACTAGATGAATTTTTTAAAACAGCGTATCTGCTTAAAAAAATACTAATCAAGAAACAAACTCAACCAGTGCATCTGAGTGTTCAGACACATATATCACAGAGATTTAATCTTTACAATAATGGGAGCTGATAACCAGTCTCTGTAAAGCTTTTGTTTTTCTGTCTAACCTGGTGGCATAAAGTCCACAGGACAAGAAGTCAGGAAGGGAAGATTCCTCTAAAAGAAAGTGACTGCTATAGCAGGCTGGATTCCACAAATATAAGAGCATGACAAAACTCCGCAGGATGTGTTAATTTTTATTCCCCCCAACCTCCATGCTATGCAATATTGCAAAGGAAGCCAGCACGGCTCCCTTTTGGACTATCAAGCAGATTGCTGTTTCAAAAGGAGAAGCCACCTGTGTGTTACATAGCCAACTCCAGGGGGCTCTAGACCTTGGTTCCCCTCAGCAAAGGTGTTACCCTACCAGAAGGACTCAGTGAGAGAAAGTCACAGGAGACAGACGTGGAGAGTGTGAAGGCTAGACAGAGATCCTCCGAGATCCCCTAAGAAGTTCAGTCTCATGTTAGGAAAGACACAGGGTCTGCATTCCATAGTGGTAGGCTGGGATTGGTGGGTGACTTTCACAGGTGATTGGATCTGAAGGTGATGGCATTGAATCTAGCAGTGCACTGGAATTTCTGCCCCACTGCCTATATCCAGCGGTGAAGTGTGGTCTGTTAACTTCCCTGTGTGCCAACCAGAGTCAGACTGTATCTTAGCTTGATCAGCTGCCATTGTCTGGATTTTACAGACACAGGGGACTGCCTGAGCAAGGAGGTCACCTTAGGAATTTGCAGGCTCTAAAGCGGAGCAGAGAAGACTATGATGTGGAAGACTCCAGGGCTGTAGGTCTTGGAAGGAAAGCCCTACTTGAAATTATATAGGAATTTTTAACATTTTTTTTCTCTTTGATAGTTTTTTCTTCAGAAAAGAAGTACAAATGGCCAATAAATACATAAAGAAATGCTCATTCTCACAGTCCATTAGAGAAATTCAAATTAACACAACACTCAGACTCCATCTCACCCTAGAAAGAATGGCCATCATCATGAAATCAAATATTAACAAATTTGGCCTGGCTGCAAAGAAAAAAGCGAAAAACCTTTTACCTTGCTGATAGGAATGCAAACTAGTAGTACCACTCTGAAAATGAGCACACAGATTCCTCAAAAACTAAAACTAGAAACTCCATTTCACCCAGCTATTAACCTTGTAGGTATCTTCACACAGTTAAAGGGATCACATTACAGATGCATGCATGTCCCTGTTTATGGCAAAACAATTCAGAATAGCTAAATCTTAGAAGTAGTCCATACAGTATGTCCATTAAGAGATAAACAGATAAATAAAGTATGGTATTTACACATAATGGAGTAATGTTGTGTCAACTCTACCATAAAAAGGGATTAAACTTGAGTCATCTGAAGGAAAATGGATGCTCTTTGAGACCATAATGGTAGGTGAAATTATCCAGACACACAAACCTAAACACTTTGTGGTTTCTCTTATATGAAAGACCCAAATTATAAATGAACAGCAAAATAAAAGGTAGATAACAAGAAGCAGTGAGTTTTTTCTATTTGGAGTGGGATCAATAAATGGGGGGAGGGAGGAATAAAGGGAGAGAAATGGGATAAAAAAAGGAATGAAGATGTCTTATGTACATGCACCAGCTCCATACAAGGAACGTAAACTTTATGTACTATAAACATGTACTAACTTCTTTTTTTCTACTGGGGATTGAATTCAGGTCCTTGAGCTTACAAGGCAGGCAGCAGAACCACTGAGCTAAACCCCCGGCCCTACATGTACTAATTTTTAAAAAAGGAGAATTAGGACAAACTCACCCACAGAGAGAGGTGCCTTAAAGCAGCCTCTAAATACCTGCAACATCTTATTCTTGGATGGTCCTTCTCCCAGAACCACTCCATCCTCAGCTAGATGAATTGACTTAGGGAACTAAATATAACTTACTAAGCTTTCTCCCTTAATAAAAGCACTAATAAAAAATGGAAAACCTACTAAAAAATAATGTCTACAGAGGAGTATAAAAACAGGTGGAGAATTTATAGGATAAGGAGCTCCCCCATAGTAATCAGGTGAGCCAAAAGAGAAAGCAATGACATTTGGGAGGTGGTGCCAGACTCAGAGCAAGAACAATACAGTTGTTGCTCCTCTTCTGAGTGCAAATATCACGTAAAAGTATCATTGTTTTTTTTTACTGAAATACAGAATATAGAGAGAAAGGAACTCTGGGAAATTGATATTTTACAAAGCCACCTGAATCTGTATTTCAAGAAGAGTCTTTGACCTAACTTCTATTCTCTGTCTTTCAGAGTAATCACTAGCCAAACTTCTATTTCCACAAATTAATATAACCTATCTTGAGCCTTATGTAAATGAAGTCATAGAGTATAAATTGCTTTATTTCTAGTTTCTTTTACCCAATGTTAAAATTTTTAGATTTTGCCTGAAGTTGTAGACAGTTCTTTATCATTGCTGTACAGATTTTTATGGATATATGAGGATTGATTTATGGTGTCTGTAATGTAGGGGTGTTGAGATAAGCATTTGCTTGGCTATACTTTGAGTAGTGAGTCTATTTTTAAGTAAACACCTGTATGTGTTTTATGAAGTTAATGCTAGTAAATACAATGTTGGTTCATATAATATGCATTTACAGCTTTAGTAGATATTCCCATATTCTCAACTAATTGTATAAATTCACATTCTCAACAGTAATCTGTTAGAGTTAAATTTTTTCATATTATTACAATAGTTTAGTGATATCAATTTTCTTAGTTATTTTTATTGGTATGTTATGAAACAATGTACTGGTTACCAATTTGGAGACAGAGCATAGGTGCACATATATTATGTGAGGTGGACTTATTACAGGTAGGCAGAAAGAAAACAAAGGCCTAGTATTCCTTGCAAATGCATCCTCCAAGTCTCATAAACTGTCTCTCAATTTTCCTGTGCATGTGCTACAAAGGCACTGCAGCTGAGGCATCCCGGAAAGCATGCTTCCAGGGATTTTATACCTCAGGTCACAAAAAATTCTGAGCTAAAATGTTGAAAAATGCTGCATTAGATTCTTTCCCATTGCTGGATACAATTCTTGACATCCACAATTTAAAGGAGAAATAATTAATTTAGCTAACACTTTCATAGATCTCAGTCTATGCATGGTCAGTCCAAGGTACAAACAGCATGGCAGAAGGGTGAAGCAAAGGAAAGCTGCTCACTGCATGGTGGCCAGAAAGCACACAGAGTGAGGGGAGGAACTAGGAATAAGAGTGTACCCTTCCAAGTCATTCCCCCAGTGACACACCCCTCTGACGGGGGCCCTTCTCTAAACACAAGACTTTTGGGGGACATTTTAGGTTTAAACCGTATCAGATACCCTGTTTCCATGAGAACCTCAACTGTTCTGTCTGGGTCCCCCTTATCTCAAGATACTGTAACTGTAACTTTCTACAGCTACTCTACAGAACTCTATGTGGGGAAGGGCGGAGAACTGTCAGTGCAAGGCCACCAGGAGGACAGTCTTGCATGTGTAATAGTAGTGAATCATTTCAATTCTATTTCATAGTCATTCCGTTGGACACACTTTCAGATTTCATTGGCCATCCCAATGTTGTAAGTTTTGGAGGTTCTTGATGTATTTTGCCTTTTCTTGTGTATAGAGGGTCCTTGGTTATTTCTCCTATGAATTTGTAAGTATTCATAGACATAGTGCTACCTTGGTTCATGAATTCTTGTTCACAAACAATTTGGGTTTTTTTGTTTGTTTTTTTTTGGGGGGGGTTGGTGCCGGAAATCAAACTCGGGTCCTTACATTTGCTCACAAACAATTTGGTTTGCAAACAGAACTGCTGGATAAAATTTTGACTCTGTTTATGAACTCTGTGTGGGGTGATAAACAGGAGCACAACCATCTTCCCTGAATGAACAGAAACACAGCCATCTTCTACAGAATTGGGGAGGGAAGTAAGTTTGTGAACACAGGTACCACTGTATTTGGGAATGAGTCATTTATTAAAAAAAAAAAATATATATATATATATATATTTCACATAGCTTCTATCATTCTGCAGGTTCTCTATTCTCTTAGTAAATTAATAAAAACATAGTTTAAAATGTTAATCAGATATGTTGAAAAATCACTTTATATCTAAATTGATGCATCTAAAATCACATGTACTAAATTATTGTGTCTTGCGTAATTATGACCTTTTAAAAACAATCATTTATTTACAGTAGTGTGTCTAATATGATGGACAAATGATTGCTTGAATTTTCAGAGTAAAAGATGAACCTTAAATCAATCAGAAATAAAGATTTAAAGAAATAAAGATCATTTTGCCCTTTTTCCATTTTTTTTTTTTTTTTGGTACCGGAGATTGAACTCAGGACCTTGCACTTGCAAGGCGGGCACTGAAACCACTGAGCTAAATCCCCAGCCTCCCTTTTCCATGTTCACTACTCCTTTTTGCCATGATTACTATGTGGTATTGTATATTAGCATTGTTTAACTTTTTAAATATTTACAGGGGCACAAGGAAAGACAGCCTTAAGTCTCTGAGGAGACTTTGAACATGGGCTTTTCAGCAACAGTGAAACAGTTAGGGCTTTGGCAACTCTTAGAGATGGAATAAATGCATTTTCCATAAAGAGATGTGTGTGGTTTTTTGGGGGTACCAGGGACAGAATGTTTTTTCTTTAGATCCTAAAGTTCCTAAAGTTCCTAAAGTCTCATGTGGGCTTTAAAAAAGTGATTGGATTGTTGGAGTGGTATAGCTGACTTGCTGTTAAGAGATAAAGTCTACTCTGATGAACCTGGTCCTGTGGTTATGACTTGGGAGGATCTGTCACCATTCCCAGGTCTTTTCTTCCCTCTCTGTGTTTTCTGTATGGCATGAGGTGAACAGCTTTTCCTCTGTCCAGAAGGAAAAGCTACACCATGCCATTAATCCTCAGAGCCAGTCAATTATAAACTGAAACTTCCAAAGACTATGAGGCAAAATGGGCATTTCCTCTTTTAGGATTTGGGCCTGGGGAATTTAGTCTGAGCCACAAGAAAGTGACTAAGGCCAAATAAATGTGTAAAATTTCAGAAAAATAAAATATATGCAAATGTTAAGGAAGTATGTAATTACTAGTTATGCCACAGCCATGAAAAATTAAACTACAATTTCTGAAAGAGGAATAAATTTCCCACACTTTGATATCAGACATAAATCATATCTTAATACTTAATTAATGTTAATAAGATAATTTCCTCATTTTTCTTTATTGAAAATATTTTTATAATAAAAGGGATATTTTATCACACAGTTTGCCTTTTCTAAATCTCCTGTATAACTGTTACATATAATTTCAAAAAGATAATTACAAAGATAATTACAAAAAGATAATTTCAAAAAGACTTGTATGAGTTTGGTTTATAAGCAACATCAATTGTAAAGAAAACAAAGACATAGTTTTCACACATCAGCATGTGTATAACATGTCTATATTATCAGATGCTTCTGAAAAATGCCTTTGTTTATAGAAACAGAATAATAAACCTAGAAGATACTTTGAAAATCACATAATTTAATTTCATATTAATTATATGACAACAAAAACTGTGGCATTAGCAAAGATAAGGGACTTTATCCAGGTCAGGAAGATAATCCAGGCAGAGCAAGGAACTGTATGCAGATGTTTAAATAAGCGACTAAATTCTTTTATGTTGAGAAAAGACCTGCGAAAATGTTCTGGTTCATGGATGACTGATTTTCAACCTGGTGACATTGTCAGATAATTCAACAACATTGTCAGCAGCAAGGGATTACAAATTCCACATAGGTTGTTTATCTTAATTCATTAATCAATTCTTTTCACTATAAATTTGAAATATAATTAAACACTGATAGTCACTATCAGGACTAAACACATGGTGTATGCATTTCTGCTGGTAAAGTCAGCATCTGAGCTGTAGTGATGATAAAAGGCAAAAGAACAAACAAAGTGAAGAGTTGGCATCCAAGAACTGCTGAAAATACTACATTATAGAGCTGGCTGGATATCTGAAAGTTACAGACCTAGAATTTAGCTTCTGAGTGAAAGCGGCAGCTGGCTGAAGAATGGTGGACAAAGAATGATGAATGAAATCAAGGTTTGATGTGGAGTGGAATATGAGGAGAAAACATTTTAGTTCTTTTGTAGAAAGATTTATTTCCTTCCAGTTTTTCAAAGAAGGTGAAAACAGCTTCAGATGCCATGCACACTTTTCATTCCTATCCATTAAATTGTCTTCTTTACTCCTCTCTCATTTATGTCTTGTGAGACTTAACCCCATAGTCTAGTCATTTGAGGAGTGGCCAAGCAGGTACATTTATTTTGAATAAGAAGTCTACGAAAAGAGTTATAGGAAATGAGAAAAAGATATTATTTCTTATTTTTTGTCATTTCATCTGCAAAAACCACAAAGAAAATATTTAGGTAAACATTATTTATTTTGGTCAAAATATATATTTTAAAGAATATATATATAATTAATTTGTAATTATTTTGTACATAACTATATTAATTTTTGAAGATTTATAGTAATACAAAATATAGAATTAATATCAATGTTTTAAATTTCATTTATATCTAGGTTATTATTTTATTTAAATGGAGACAGAGAAAAAAGAATTAGAAAATATGAAATACTTTCATATTTGACATGTTATTTAACAATTTCTAGAATATTATTCTGAAAAATGTGCTCATTATAGAACAATGCTCCTCAAATTGGATATATATATATCAATTTTTCTTTACTTCAAAATTTAATTAATTTGCTTCAAATATTTAATTAATAAAGGAGATAAAATAATCTGAAGGTGATATCAAATAATCACTTCTGTTCTAAAATTACTTTAGTCACCCTAAATTAATCTATATTATGTATCATCAGTTCAGTAGTCCAAAAGTTTAATTTTGACCACAATGTTACAAAATACCTTAGCAAAACAGAGATTTCAGGAAAAGTGTAAAAAACATCGAGGGCACGTATTTGTGGACTTCTCAAATGCGTAATCGCCATCAATAGGCCTGAATTTTAATAGCACTAGGCACATCATATTTGAGAGTAAAAATGAATGCAATGTTAAGTTGGTGAAATGTAATTCATGTCTCATTAAAGATTAATATCATCTTATGAAGTGTTGTTTTATTAATTGAATACAGAATAGTAGAAATAATTATCTAGTGCTTTATTTTTTAAAGGTGTTATTTTATTAAAATTTGACCTAATGCCTCCAAATTTATAATCCAATACTGGAATTATTATCTAAAAGTCTCCAGATTGATAGGAAGCTGTGGAGATGTATTACTACTCAATCTAGGAGCCCAGGAGAACTTATAATATTAAAGCAAGCAATGTCTTGTATATCCATCTTAGAAAAGATTGTTTATTTTATTATGTCAAAACGTTATAAACGTTCTAGGCACAGCTATACACAAGAAACATTGCAATGTTACATGTAAATAAAAAGAGAAGAACAGACCACTGCACTACTTTGAATGTATCTATGTATGGATGGAGAACTAGAATGAAGTGATTATGGTCCAACTAAAAATACTGAAATAAGAGAGCCAGGGATTTACCTCAGTGGTTCTGTTGCATGCCTGACAAGTGCAAGGTCGCGAGTTCAATCCCTGTTAGAAAAAAAAAATCTGAAATAAAGATAAGAATACTAAGTATTTCTGGCAGTTCATAATATGGTGTTTATGCAAATATTTTTTTACTACAGGCATATCATTGAAACTCTTTAAAAAGTGGCAGTAAATTCTGGCCTACTAAGTTATCCAACAATTGCCTCATTATTAAATATCTCTACTTTTTAAAAAATGATAAATTTTTTATATATTAGAGGTTCAAAGTAGACTTGGAAAAAGTGATAAAATGGATATTTTCTTCATAGATCTTGCGTCTTCTAGTACAAGTATGTAAAATAAGTTTAATTTTTTAAAATCTATTAATCAGGAAAGACACTTTTATTAATTGCCATCCTCCAATTTTCATAAGTCACGAAATATGCTCAATTTCTTTACATAATAATCATAGTTAAAACATCCTTACCCTGTATTATAAAGAACCACTAATTTTTAGGCCTAAAAAGTGACTGCAGATCAATTCCATCATGACCATGAAGATATAGAATCCTCATACATGAGAAAATGTTTAAGTTAGAATACATATTTCAAATTCTAATCCATATTCAAGCACCTATATACATATTAATATAGATATCATTTATTTCAACTTATGGGTGTATGTTGATCTCCAAATTTTCACCTTTTTTAATTTTAGCATGTTTAAAAACTAATCATAAATTTGTATGTGAAACCCAGCATGGGCATTTTTATTGGAGGGACAACATTTTTTGTTTGTTTAGCTTTTAGCTAAGCATTTAATCAGTAATAAGCAAGTTCACCTTGAATACCAGCATTATGAGTTGCCCAAAATTTAAAGACAGCAGGACTTTCAATATGGGATTACAGACCCTGCTGAGGTCCCCAGTCTCGCGGAACACAGGCCGAATCAGCCCGCTGCAGACAGGCAGGTCTGTGCACGCCCTACCGAGGTCCTAAGTCATGCGGAAGACACCGAATCACCCCACTGCAGACAGGCAACCACCTGATTCCACATTACCAAGGCTCAGGGGACACCAGAACACCAGACCAAGGTACTGATTCCCACTGTTCCCGGCCCAGAGGTAGGGGCTTCTGAAGCATTGTCCCACTGCTCCTGGTCCAGAAGAAGGGGCTTCCTGGTCACCATCCCTCCCACTGGTCCCAGCCCAGAGGAAGGAGTTTCCAGGCCACCATCCCTCCGGCTGCTCCCAGCCCACAGGAAAGGGCTTTTGGGTCACCATCTCTACTGCTGCTCCCAGCCCCTGTCCCACCTCGCCCAGCTCAGAGGAGGTAATCCATGCAGGTGCTAACAGCCCCCCGACCCAGTCGAAATGAGAAAACACATAAATAAGTCTCAAAACCAGACTTCCAGATCACCTACAGCAACCCCAAAGGGAAATGAGATGGAACCCTCTGATACTTAACCACCTGGACCCACTGAACTGGCAACAAAAGGGGATCTGGAAAAAATGAAATCAGAAATAATTTCTCAGATAACAGGAGAAATTGTGCCCTTAGTGCAAGACATGATTAATAAATCTAGAGAGGAGCTCAGGAACATGATGGAATCCCAACATAAGGAACAAATGGAATCCATAAAACAGATGCAAATAGATTTCCAGGACATGAAAAACTCCATTGAAAGTCTACACAGCAGAATGAGCCAATGTGAGGACAGAATTTCAGATATAGAAGATAAGATTGCCATTAGTGACCAGGAAAAGAAAAATTGCTTCAAAATTATAAGGGATCATGAGAAATCAATCCAGCAGCTACTAGATGTTGCAAAAAAGAATAACATAACACTGATTGGGCTCAATGAAGAAACAGGAGAGAGTGGAGATGACATAAAAAATCTCTTCACAGAAATAACGGCAGAAAACTTCCCAAGCAGGGGAAAAGAGCTTGACATACAGATAAGTGAGGCATATAGGACTCCAAATAGCCTTGATCAAAAAAAGTCTACACATAGGCATATAATTGTTAAGATTCCAGAAACACAACAGAAGAACAAAGTTCTACAAGCAGTCAGAGAAAAGAAACAAATCACATACAAAGGAAAGCCCATCAGAATGACAGCCGACTTCTCAACACAAACCATCAAGGCAAGAAGAGCTTGGAGCAACATATTCCAAGCCCTAAAAGAAAACAGCCTCTGACCCAGATTGATGTACCCTGAAAAACTACCTTTCAAAATGGATGGAGAAATAAGATACTTTCAGGACGAAGAGCACCTTAGGAAATTCATGAATACCAAGCCAGCACTCCAAAGAATTTTACACAATAGCCTAGGAACAGACATTGAGGATCACAACCCCAGGAAGCAAAGCAGAATGAACCCATCTGGCATGACAAGAAATTAAATGTAAAAGGCGAGAACGCAACAAAAAGAAAAAGTCATGGCAATGACAAGTCAATACATTTCAGTTATAACCATCAATGTTAATGGTCTCAATTCACCAATCAAAAGAAATAGACTGGTGGAGTGGGTCAAGAAGCAAAATCCAACAATATGCTGCATAAAAGAAACACACTTCATTCCAAAGGAAACTCATAGACTGGAAGTTAAAGGGTGGAAAACAATACTCCATGCAACAGGAACCCGAAAAAAAGCAGGAGTAGCTATCCTCTTTGCAGATCAAGCAGATTTCAAACCAACACTAATTAAGAGAGATGAAGACGGACACTACATCCTTGGAAAGGGAAGAATCCAAGAGGAAGAGATGACAATCATAAATATCTATGCACCAAACACGAGCACACCCAACTATATAAAACAAATACTAACAGACATGAAAAGCCATATATGCACTAATACAATTGTAGTGGGGGACCTCAACAACCCACTGTCACAAATAGATAGATCAACTAGACTAAAAATAAGTACTGAAATACTAGAACTCAATCGAACTCTTGAACAAATGAACTTAACAGATGTTTCCAGAGTCTTCCACCCCACAAAATCAGAATACACATTCTTCTCAGCTGCACATGGGTCATTCTCCAAAATAGACCACATACTCACACATAGAATATGTTTAAGTAAGTGCAAAGGAATTGAAGTTGTCCCCTGTATATTATCAGGCCATAATGCAATGAAATTGGAGATCCATAGCAAAAGAAACTCAAAAAATTTCATAAACATGTGGAAGTTGAACAACACACTTCTGAATAACCATTGGGTCACAGAGGAAATTAAAGAAGAAATCAGAGAGTTTCTTCAATTAAATGACAATGACAATACAACATATCGGAATCTATGGGACACAATGAAAGCAGTCTTATGAGGGAAATTCCTAGCAGTGAATAAGCATATTAGGAAAACAGAATGCGCCCAATTAAACAACCTGATGCTGAACCTCAAGCTTCTACAAAAAGAAGAGCAAGACAACCCAAAAGCTCATACAAGGGAAGAAATTATAAAGATCAGAGAAGAAACCAATGCAATGGAGACTAAGAGAATGATACAAAAAATCAAAGAACCCATGAGTTGGTTCTTTGAAAGAATCAACAAAATTGACAAACCTTTAGCCAGTCTTGTCAGAAAAAGGAAAGAAAAGGCCCAAATCCATGAACTTAGGAATGAAAAGGGTGAAATTACAACAGACCCAGCAGAAATCCAGAGGATCATCAATACCTACTTCCAGAACCTATACGCCAATAAAATGGACAACACAGAAGAAATGGACAGATTCCTAGATACATATGAATTACCAAAGTTGAATGAAGAAGACATAAAAATTCTGAACAACCCAATATCAACCAATGAAATTGAAAACGTAATTAAAAACTTATCACCTAAGAAAAGCCTGGGCCCTGATGGCTTCACTGCTGAATTCTACAAGACATTTAGAGAGGAACTGCTGCCACTACTGTTGAAACTCTTCAATGAAATGGAAAGGGAAGCAATACTCCCAAATTCATTCCTGGAAACAAGCATCACCTTGATCCCCAAAGCAGAGAAAGACCCAACTGAAAAAGACAAATATAGGCCAATCTCACTAATGAACATAGATGCAAAAATCCTTAATAAGATACTGGCAAACAGAATGCAGAAGATCATCAAGAAGATCATACACCCTGATCAAGTGGGATTCATCCCAGGGATGCAGGGATGGTTCAATATACAAAAATCAATTAATGTGATACACTATATCAATAGAGCCAAGGACAAAAACCATATGATTATCTACATAGACCAGGAAAAGCATTTGACAAAATCCAACATGCATTTATGATAAAAACCCTACAAAAAATGGGAATAGATGGTCTCTCCCTCAAACTGATAGAAGCCATCTATGAAAAACCAACAGCCAATATCCTACTCAATGGTCAAAAACTGAAATTCTTCACACTAAAATCAGGAACAAGACAAAGATGTCCACTATCACCACTCTTGTTCAATATAGTTCTGGAAACATTAGCCACGGCAATTAGACAAGAGAAAGAAATAAAAGGAATAAAGATAGGTAATGAAGAAGTCAAATTGTCATTATTTGCAGATGACATGATACTCTATATAGAAGACCCCAAGAACTCCACCAAAGTCTTCTAGACTTAATAACGAAATTCAGTCAAGCAGCTGGTTACAAGGTCAACACACAAAAATCAATAGCTTTCCTCTACACCAGTGACAGACTCACTGAGAGAGAAATAGGGCAAGCAATTGATTTCACAATAGCATCCAAAAAACTGAAATATCTAGGAATCATCCTAACAAAAGAAATCAAAGATCTCTTCTCTGAAAACTATGGCACTCTGAAAAGAGAGATTGAAGATGATATCAGAAAATGGATAGACATCCCCTGCTCCTGGGTAGGAAGGATTAATATAGTGAAAATGGTCATACTTCCAAAACTGCTCTGTAGATTTAATGCAATTCCAATTGAGATCCCAGCAGCATACTTCACAGACCTCAAGAAAACAATCCTAAAATTCATTTGGAATAAGAAGAGACCCAGAATAGCAAAAGCAATTCTAGGTAACAGAGACATGGCAGGGGGTATCACAATCCCCAACCTGCAACTATACTACAAAGCTACTGTGATAAAAACAGCATGGTACTGGCAAAGAAACAGACTTGAGGACCAGTAGAACAGATTAGAAGATGCAGAAACAACATCAGACACACTCAGCCATCTCATCTTCAACAAAGGAGCCAAACACCCTCACTGGAGGAAAGATAGCCTCTTTAATAAATGGTGCTGGAAAAATTGGACTTCAACTTGCCAAAGATTCAAACTAGACCTTTATCTCTCACCATGCACTAAACTAAACTCAAAATGGATTAAAGATCTAAATATTAAAATAGAAACTCTGAACAAGTTGGAACAGAGGTTAGGTAGAACCTTTGAAGACATTGGTGTCGGAAAAGATTTTATGAACCAAACCTCAGTTGCCTGTGAACTAGCACAAACAACCAACAAATGGGATCTCTTCTTATTAAAAAGCTTCTGCACAGCCAGAGAAACCACCAGCAGTGTGAAGAGACAACCCACAATGTGGGAAAATTTCTTCACCTGCTCTTCCTCAGACAAAGGTCTACTATCTCGAATCTATAAAGAATTTTAAAAGATCAGACCTCCCAAATTTAAAGACCCAATCCAAAAATGGGAATCTGAAATGAACAGACATTTCTCAGACAAAGAAGTAGAAATAGCAAATAAATACATGAAAACATGTTTCAACGTCACTGGTCATTCGAGAGATGCAAATGAAAACAAAGCTGAGATTCCACTTCACTCCAGAAAGAATGGCTGCTATCATGAAATCAACCAATAACAAATGCTGGCAGGGCTGTGGGGAAAGAGGAACCCTGTTCCACTGCTGGTGGGAGTGTAGACTGGTGCAAGCACTGTGGAAATTAGTATGGAGATACCTCAAAGAACTAGGACTGGAAATCCCATTTGACCCTGCTATTCCACTGCTGGGGATCTTCCCCAAAGAATTAAAAGAATCATACCACAGTGATATATGTGCACCCATGTTCATAGCAGCACAGTTTGTAATAGCTAAAACTTGGAAACAGTCCAAATGCCCATCAACTGGAGACTGGATAAAGAAAATGTGTTTTTTTTTAATAAAATGGAGTACTACTCAGCCATAAAAAATGAGAAATTAGATTTAATTTATAGCTAAGTGGATGCACATTGAGGCAATACTCTTAAGTGAAATAAATAGGACACAGATGTGTAAATACCGAATAGTTTCTCTGGTGTGAGAAACTGAAAGTGTAAATAAGGACTAAATGTATAATAGGTCATGTGAAATAGGAAGAAAAAGGGCAAAGGGGAAGGAAGTGGGAGAGCTAGGCAAAAGGATAGAAGGGAATGGGATTAATATGAGAAAATGGAAAAATAGGAACAAAATCTTTGTAAATAGTGAGGGCTGGAGGGATTGAAGGGAGGGCTGGGCAAAGGTGAAAAACAAGAACCAAGAGAGACTATGTAAAGGTGCAAATTTCCAATGATGAATGTCATTATATTGTATACCTAAAATGTACCAATGATTAGAATGAATAATCGATAATGTAAAATAGGAAGAAAAGGTCCAAAGGGGCAGAGGTAGTGGGAGGCACAGGGGAAAGGAAAGAAGGGAAAGGAAAAAATGCTGAGAAATGGAAAAAATGGAAATAAAGTTTTTGTAAATAGGGAAGGGTGGAGGGGGTAAAGGGAGGGCTAGGAATGGGGAAAAAATAAGAACCAAGATGCATTATATAAAGGTACAATTCCCAATGAGAAATGTAATTGTGTTGTATACCTACAATGTACCAATAAAAGAATTTAATACAAAAAAAAATGGGATTACATTAGTCTGTTTTGTTGCCATAACAAAATATTTGGGTCATGCTAATTGGATTGAAGAAGAGATTTATTTTGCTCACAGTTCTGGAGATTTGAAGGCATTGGTTTTATTCTGATAAGGATCATATTGCAGATGGGACCACATTGTTGGAAGCATGAGTGGCAGAAAGAGCTCACATTAAGAGATTAAAATGCAGAGAGAGACTGAGTGATCAGGTTCAGGCTTGCACTATTTGATCTTCAAAGAATTTGCTCCAAGACACCAGCATTCCAACAGAGGACAGTGCCCACAGTGACCTAAAAATCACCTCCTAGGCCCCATCTTCCAGCATACAACAAACACCAGGGACCAAGCTTCCAATATATGAAATTTTGGGTGCCAAACTACACCTCAACCATAGCAGACATGGGGTATCAATATATTGTGATTAGGATTGAGATTTGAAAAATAAATTTTACTCATTTTATATACTCATCCCAATCTAACTAGAATAATGATTCTATAACTAGTGTTTAAAATTACACAGAAGAGTAGTAACACATAGACCACCAATATGATGTACATATACATATTAATATGTGTACAATGTGTGATATGTGTACATATTAACTCTACCACAAATTAGGTTTCTTAGTTTTTATAATTTTCAAAAGGTGTCAACTTGAAGAAGTAAACACCATTGTGATGGAGACTAACAAATGAAAAGTAAAAAATGAACACATTCTCAAATAGTAATTCCAAGAAATATAAAATAGCATTGGAAATAAATATAAGATGATTGACAGAAAGACTTTGATAACATACATATTGGGTCTCAATAGATCTGAGTAAGACTTCAGATTCTGAAATGTACTTATGTGTGATTATTTAGCCATTAACTTCTTGAAGCTTCAGTTTTCTCATTTAAAACTCTCAGATTATAAAATCTTTTAGGGGTCTTGACAGTGTATATTACAGATAAGAGATAAATGATCAATAGATATGGGTATTTGTATTCACAGTCCTTAGCAATGAATTCAGAGTTCATCTTCAATATATGGCTGTTAATGTTACTATTGCTCGAATTACTTTATTATTTCATTATTGAGAACTGTCATTAACATATGTTGTGCAGTACAATATTAAAAATTTACTGCTAATGCCAGATATTCAGCCTGTTACTTCATCTACAAAGTCAATAGATCATAGTGCTCACTCTCCTCATTCTCCCTTTTTGTTTCATCTACAGTATTTGACTAGGTATCTATTTTAATTGAATATTCAGATTGAGAAAGAGTATTTGTATTATATTTATAAAATTAATTTAAATAATTGTAATGCAAATATACACTTACAAATACATTTACCAGTGACTATTTTGATGATACTGTGTTCATGACATATTTTTCATCTTGTAATAAAGATAAAAACATACACAGTGGAAATCATACTTTGACCTAGAAACAATTCTTGCAAGTTGCTAGTTGAGTAATTCAAAACTCCTAATAGTTTAGAGTTTTCTTGTCTCTTCCTATTGGATATATGAGCTTTCATAATTAATGGAAAAGGATTTAATTGGAAAATGAGATGATTAATTATAAAACTTGAATTAAAAGGTGTTTAATTTAATTTTAACTTTCTTTTTTTTTGTTCTTTTATTGGTACATTTTAGGTATACAATTCATTTACATTTATCATTGGGTGTTTGTACCTGTACATGATGTATCTTGGTTCTTATTTTGTGAAGTCACAACAGATCCAACAGAAATCCAGATCATCAATACCTACTTTGAGAACCTCTACTCCAATAAAATGGAAAACACAGAAGAAATGGGCAGATTCCTAGATACCTACCAATTGCTAAAATTGAATGAAGAAGATATAGACATTTTAAACACCTCGATTACAATGAGTGAAATTGAAAATGTAATAAAATATTTACCAACAAAGAACAGCCCAGGTCCAGATGGATTCACTGCTGAATTTTACAAGACATTTAAAGAAGAACTAATGCCATTACTCTTTAAACTCATCAAGGAAATTGAAAGGGAAGAAATACTTCCAAATTCATTCCTGGAAGTAAGTGCTACTTTGCTTCCAAAACCAGGGAAAGACCCAACCCAAAAAGAGAACTACAGGCCAATCTCCCTAATGAACATAGATGCAAAAATCCTCAACAAGATACTGGCAAACAGAATACAGAGGGTCATCAAGAAGATCATACACCTTGACCAAGTCTGATTTATCCCAGGGATGCAAGGATGTTTCAACATTCATAAATCAATAAATGTAATACACCATATTAACAGAGTCAAGGACAAAAACCACATGATCATCTCAATAGATGCAGAAAAAGCATTTGACAAAGTCCAGCACCCATTCATGATAAACACCCTACACAAAATTGGAACAGAAGGTCTTTATCTTAACCTGATTAAGGCTATCTATGAAAAACCAACAGCCAACATCATACTAACTTTAATTTTCTTCTATGTTAATTCTGATTTAAGATATTCTTTTCTTCCATACTTTGTTGAAGTAGCCATTTTTGAATACTCATCTAATTATAGTAATCAGTCACCAAATTTAATAAAAAGAATGGTACAGTTATGTTCCAGAATGAGCTTTGTCTGTCAACTTAATTATTTATATATGTATGGATATTTTACCAATAGGAGAAACTAGAAAACTTTAATTTATACACATTGCTTTTAGAGTCCAGGGTTACTAAGAATTTTTCTTGCCATGTAAGTCTAGAATCTATTATGTGGAATGCTCAATAATTTAGATAACAATGCATTTATTTTTACTCATTTTTCAAAAGCTTGTCATTAGGATGAGTAAACTCAAGAATAAAATTTGTAAATCTTCCTACACTGCATTTCTAATAAAAATAAGAGTTTATTTCTATTTATTTTGTAATAAATATTGTGCTTTTTATTATTAATCTCAATTTTGATACATGGATTTCTGAGTAAAGCTATTAAAATTAAACTAGATGAAATTAAAAGAAAAAAATGCCTTAGAAAAAAAACCACAATTAATGTACTTGCAATTAAAAGTCTGGCAAAGAAGACAAAAGAAAAGCATGAAAAAGGTAAATATACTAAATGGATATTACTACAGATAAGTGAGATTACATAAAACAAAGAAAATTTTGCCAAGGATAAGAAATAACATAATGAAAAGGAAATCTGAAGAACAAGAGAAAATATTTGCAATCTATATATCTGACAAGAATTTATAAGGAATTCAAACAACTCAATTACAAAAATAATCTAATTTAAAATGGCCTGAATATTTGAAGAGTTATTTCACAACAGAAGACATATAAATGGTCTAATGATATAGAACCTAATGTTCAAATAATTAACTATGAGACATACGCAGATCAAATTAGGAAAAAGATATCACCTCATCCCAGTTATAATGTTCACTATCAAAAGAACTAAAAGTAACAAAGATTGATGAGAATATGGATAAAATATAAACTTTATACAGTGCCAGAGAGAATGTAAATTAGTTTAGTCATTTTGGAAAACAACATGAAGCTTTATAAAAAAACAAGAAGACAGAAGAGCTATATAATCTAGCAGTCCCAGTACTAGATATAGATTCAAAGGAAATGATATAAATAATTTGAAGATGCTCATGCACTTTCATGTTTATTGCAGCACTATTCATGATAGCCAAGGTACATAATTAATGTAAGTGTATATCTACATGTGAATAAAGTTAAGAATGGTGTATATACACACAGTACTGTTATTTAGGCATAGGAATGACAAAATGTTGTCAGACTGTGGATGGAACTGTGGGATATTATTTTAATGAAATAGACTAGATATAAGAAAAAAATTCCTATATTATCTCACTCATGTGAAATCTAAAATAGTTGATTTCTAGTGTTTTGTTTATTTTTTTATTAGCACCTATTGCTGAAGATAATAATCAGATTTATCTTGGGGAGATGGTACATGTACATGACACATCTTAATTCTTTTTTCATCTCCTTCCCTTTCTCCTTCCTCCTTCAATCTCTTGGTCCCCTTTCCTTTTACAAATGATGTATTTCCCTATGTCCTATTATCTCTATTATTTTGCTCTTTATTTTGCTTATACTTTGGATCTCTCACATTAGAGAAACCATGAATAGGCACACTCATGTGTCTGATTTATTACACAGTATTTTATCTATAGTTTATTTCAAAATAGTTGGAAGAGAGAATTTTGGATCTTTCATGGAGAAATGGGAAATATTTAATATGATATGCTAATTACCCTATTTTGATCATTACATGATTCATGAATCAAAACATCACATTGTACCTTAAAATTTTACAATTGTTGTTCTAAGTGAAAAAGTTAAAATATATTTATATGAAAAATGAGCTTCTAACACAGAGCATTGAATTAGGATCTATTGCTGAGTTGAAAAGATCAAAGGATTCATTACTACCCTCAAATCTGTTGTTAAATTCTGGGAGGATTTTTATACATCATTTTTCTCTTCTGATAATTTGTAGAAAAATTAACTACTGAAAAGTTAGAAGCAGAGCAAAAATATTTGGCATACTCTATGAAGAAAGAAAAGACATTAGACTTCATGCAACTAAAAATCTCTGAAGGCAGAGGAAAGCAATACAGATGTTATCCACTGCCCAGTTATTCAAAACCTTCAGGCTGAAAGTGAATAAAACTATAAGACAGTACAAAGAATCATGTTGCATTAAAATGAAATGAAATAGGCTCCCATTCCCACCTGCCTCCTCAAGACATGTGGCCTCTGCTCCTGTCTTTCCCTGTTTCTCCCCATCTCCCCCAACGGTGGGTGGGCATGGGGGGTCCTGCACCCACCTCAGGGGTGGGTCACCACAGATTCAGGTCCATGCAGCAGAGGGACCTGGGGCCAGAGAGCCATTGCTATTAGATTGGGAAGATGGCACAGTAGTGAGAGTCAGAGAGAGGTTTTCTCCAAGGCTTGTTGTTGAAAATTGAAGTCCACTGGGAAAGCGAAGACAGAGCACACTACAGAAATCAGCGAGTTGCTGGGACCAACACCTCCTACTGAACCTGGACCTGCTAAGGGGGAAGGAAGGCTCAAACCTACAGTAAAACCTTGTAGACTCCTAACCCACAGGAGGTCAGGGAGCTCAATTCTGGTCTTGCAGCTAGAAACCAGCCTGAATATCACTGGACTACAACTGCCTTGCTGAGATTCATGGACTCAAATCTGTACACGGCTGCCCATGTTGTATACCAGCAATAGCAGAGTCATGCCTCGAAGAGGACTTTTTTTTGTTGTTTTTTTCTTCTTTCTCTTTTTTTTCCTCTCTTACTTCTTTTTTCTTCTTTTTCATTTCTTTCCATTCTTGCTCTTATTCTGTTTTCCTACTTTTCTCCTATTCTGTTACTTTCTTAATTGTTCTTATTGTTAAAAGAGTGTGAGTACAGTTTCTAGTTTTCCTGTTGGTGTTAGTTTGTTCTGTTCTTATTTCTGTTCCTTCCTTAACTCTTTTCCTCCTGTCTTCAGTTTCCCAAAGTTTGTGACCCTCCTGTGTCCTCTAGCCTTACTTCTACCTCTCCTTCTATCTCTCTATCCCTCCCCCCAACTTCATCTAAGTCTTCTTCCTGGAGTGTAAAACTGCTGTATCCTACTAACTGTAAACATATTTCTGGTTGGTCCTTGATTTTGCTATATAACCACAAGTTAGTTTATGCAGACAAACATGTCAGAATAATACCTACCACAATTTGTCATTTTCTAAGCTGTGTTCGATCTTAATGTTGTTACTGATTGTACTACTTTGGCCAAGGTGATGTGATTGCATTAGTCAATTGTGTTTACTGGTATACCAAGACTGAGATCACTTAAGGGCCATTACAGATTCAAAACCCAAAGGCCAACTATACCAGGAAGACAATCCAAGAAGCAGCCACTACCTAACAGCTCTAAATACTACCAATAAAGATACTTACAATAAAAAATTATGAGTAACAAAATAACCCAAAACCTTCAAAAATAACATAAAAAAAGAGAAATGACAAGACATTTAAACAAAATGCAAACCTACAGTCCCAGATCACCAAAGGGAAATCCAGGGGGGAAATGGAACAATCCAAAACTCAGCCACCTGGATTCCCTGAATTGGCAACAAAAGAGGATCTGAAAAAAATGAAATCAGAAATAATTTCTCAGATAGCAACATAGATGGTGATCACAGTAAAAGAAATGATCAATAACTCTAAACAAGACACATATTAAAAACAAAACAAAACAAAACAAAAAAAAAACAGAGGAGTGCAGGAACATGATGGAATCCCAGCAAAGGAAAGAAAGGGAATTCATAAAACAGATTCAAGCATATAACCAACAGATTAAAAACTCCATTGAAAGTTTACACAACAGAATGTGTCAATATGAGTGCATAATATCAGATATAGAAGACAGGATGGTGGTTAGTGACCAGGAAAGGAAAGAATTCTTAAAAATAAAAAGGGACCATGAGAAATAAATCCAGCAACTGTTAGATGATGAAAAGAAGAACAACATAATTCTTATTAGAGTCAATAAAGAAAGAAGAGATAGTGCAAATGACTTTAAAAAAAAACTGTTCACAGAAGTAATAGCAGAAAACTTCCTAAATAGGGGAAAAGAATTTGACATACAGATAAGTGAGGCATAGGACTCCAACAAGCCTTGATAAAAAAAATCTACATCTAGACATATAGTACTCAAGATTCCAGAAACCTAAAAGAAGAACAAAATACTATAAGCAGTTAGAGAAAAGAAAAAAGTCACATACAAAGGAAAGCCCATCAGAATCACAGAAAACTTCTCACCACAAGCCCTCAAGTCAGGAAGCGCCTGGAGTGAAGTATTTCAAGCCCTAAAAGAAGATAACCTCCAACCTAGATTGATATACCCTGCAAACTTATCTTTCAAAATGGATGGAGACATAAGATACTTTCATGGTATAGAGCACCTTAGGAACTTCATGAATACCAAACTGGCACTCCAAAAATTTTTAAATAATGTCCTAGGAGTAGAAATTGAAGGTAATAACACCATAAAGTTCAATAGAACAAATCTATCAGGCAAGACAAGAAATTAAATGGAAAGGGGAAGAATCCAACAAAAAGAAAAGATCATGACAAGGATAAGTTAATACATATCAGTTATAACCATCAATGTTAATGATTTCAAGTCACCAATCAAAAGAAATAGATTGGCAAAACAGGTCAAGAAACAAGATCTAACAATATGCTACATATAAGAAACATACTTAATTAAAAAAGAAATTCAGAGACTGAAAATTATTGGGTAGAAAACAATACTCCATGTGACAGGAACTCAAACAAAAGGAAGCAGGAGTAGCTATCCTATGTGCAGACAAAATGGTTTTCAAACCAAGAATAATTAAGAGAGACAAAGAACTTCACTATATCCTTACCAAGGGAACAATCCAAGAGGAAGAGATGATAATCATAAATATATACACACCAAATACTAGTGCACCTAACTGTATAAAACAAATACTAACAGACATGAAAAATCATTTAAGCACTAATATAATAGTAGTGAGGGATCACAATACCCCACTGTCAAAAATAGACAGATCAACTACACAAAAAATGAACAAAATACTAGAACTCAACCAAACTCTTGAATAAATGGACTTAACATTTGCTTATAGAGTGTTCCACCCCCCAAAATCAGAATACACGTTCTTTGCAGCTGCGAACAGGTCTCCAAAAGACAGCATATACTTATTCATAGAACATATTCAAGTAAATGCAAAGGAATTGAAGTTATCCCTGTATATTATCACACCATAGGGAAATGAAATTAGAAACCAATAGTAAAAGAAACTACAAGAATTTCATATACACATGGAAACTGAACAAGACCCTCCTGAACAACAAATGGGTTACAGAGGAAATTTAAGAAATTACAGTTTCTAGAACTAAATGACAATGCCAATACAATATATCGGAACTTATGGGACAAAATAAAAGCAGTATTACAAGGGAAACTCTCAACAGAAAATATCCATATTAGAAAAACAGAGCAAGCTCAAATAAACAACCCGACAGTGAACATCAGGGTTCTAGAAAAAGAAGTGCAAGACAAACCTAAAGATCATACAAGGCAGGAAATTATAAAGATCAGAGCAGAAATTTATTCAATGGAGACTAAGGGAATGATAAAAAAAAAAAAATCAATGAGGCAAAGCGTTGGTTCTTTGAAAGAATAAAAAAAAATGACAAATCCTTAGCCAACCTTATCCAAAAAAAGTAAAGAAAATGCCCAAATCCATCCAGTTAGGAATGAAAAGGGTGAAATTACAATGGACCCAACAGAATCCTGAGGATCATCAATACGTATTTTGAGAACATATATACCAATAAACTACAAAACACAGAAGAAATGGGCAGATTTCTAGATACCTATGAATTACCAAAGTTGAACTAAGAAGACCTAGAAACTCTAAAAAATCCAATAGCAATCAATGAATTTGGAATGGTAATTAAAAACTTGCCAAAAAAGAAAAGCTGCAAATCTTGATGGCTTCACTGCTGAATTCTACAAGGGATTTAGAGAACAACTATTGCCACTACTGTTTAAACACTTCAATGAAACAGAAAGGGAAGCAGTACTTCCAAATTCATTCCTGGAATGAATATCACCTTGATCCCCAAAGCAAAGAAAGATCTAACTGAGTAAGAGAACTATAGACCAATCTCCCTAATAATCATAGACACAACAATCCTTAATAAGATAATGTCAAACAATGCAGAAGATCATCAAGAAGATCATACACCCTGACCTAGTGGGATTCATCCCAGGGATTTAGGTCTGGTTCAACATATACAAATCAGTAACTCTAATACACTATTATTAACAGAGCCAAGGACAAAAACCATACAATCTCAATAGATGCAGAAAAAGCATTCTATAAAATCAAACACCCATTCATAATAAAAACCCTATAGAAAATTGTAATAGATAGATGGCCTTTATCTCAAACTGATAAAAGCCATATATGAAAAACCAACAACCAACATCATACTAAAAGGTCAAAATCTGAAATCATTCATGCTAAAATCAAGAAAAATACAAAGATATGAACTATCACCACTCCTGTTCAATATAGTTCTAAAAAGATTAGCCACAGGAATTAGACAAGAGAAAAAAATAAAAGAAATAAAGAAAGGAAATTAAGAAGTTAAATTTTCATTATTTGCAGATGACACAATACTCTATATAGAAAACCCCAAGAACTCCACCAAAAGTCTTCTAGACTTAATAACCAAATGCAGTAGAGGAGCTGAATACAAGGTCAACACACAAAAATTAGTAGCCTTCTTTTACCTGAACAACAGACTCACTGAGACTCACTGAGAGGCCAACTGGACAGAAAACTCCTTTCACAATTGCATCCAAAAAAAAAAAAAAAAAAAAAAAAAAGAAATACCTAGGAATCAATTTAGGAAAATCAAAAAACATCTCTACTCTGAAAACTATAACACTCTGGGAAAAAAAAGAGATTTAAGAAGATATCAGAAAATGGAAAGCCATGCATCCCTTTCTCCCGGGTAGAAAGAACCAATATAGTGAAAATGGCCATACTTCCAAAATTTCTATATAGATTTAATGCAATCTCAATAGAAATTCCAACAGCATACTTGACAAAACAATCCAAAAATTCATTTGGAACAAGAAGAGACCTAGAATAGCAAAAGCAGTTCTAGGCAACAAAGACAAAGTAGGGGATATCACCATCCCCAAATTGAAATTCTACTACAAAGCTACTGTGATAAAAACAGTATGGTACTGGCATGCTGGTATGCCACTGGAGGATGAGTGAAACAGATGAGAAAATGCAGAAACAACTCCAGACACACTCAGCCATCTAACCTTCAACAAAGTAGCCAAACACCTTTATTGGAAGAAAGATGTGCCAAAGAGTAAAACTAGACCTATATGTCTCACCACACACTAAGCTAAAATAAAAATGGATTAAAGATGTAAATATTAAAACAGAAACATTAAACTGGCTGGAAGAGAGGTTAGGTAGAAACCTTGAAGACATTGGCATAGGAAAAGATTTCATGAACAAAAACCTCATTTGCACATGAATTAGCACAAGTAAATAACAAGTTGTACCTCTTTAAAAAGCTTCTGCACAGCAAGAGAAACCTCCAACAGTGTGAAGAGATAATCCAAAATGTGGGTATATATATATATATTCAAAAAAATCAGACCTCCTAAATTTAAAGACAATCCAAAAATGAGCATCTGAAATGAACAGATATTTCTCAGACGAAGAAGTAGAAATAGCAAATAAACATAAGAAAAAATGTTCTAAATCACTGGTCATCGGAGAGATCCAAACAAAGACAATGCTGTGATTATACCTCACTCCAAAAAGAAAGGCTGCTCTCAAGAAATCAACCAATAATAAATGCTGGCCAGGTTGTGGGGAAAAAAGAACCCTTCTCTATTGTTGGTGGGAGTGTAGACTGGTGCATTCACTGTGGGAATCAATATAGAGTCACCTCAAAGAATTAGAACTAGAGGTCCCATTTGACCCAGCTATTCCCCTGCTGGGTATCTTCCCTAAAGAATTAAAAGCATCATACCACAGCAATATATTTGCACTCATGTTTGTAATGGCACAGTTTGTACTAGCTAAATCTTGGAAACAGCTCAAATGTCCATCAACTGCTGACTGGCTAAAGATGTGTTTGTTTTTTTTAATAAAATGGAGAACTACTCAGCCAAAAAGAATAAGAAACTAGAGACATTTATAGCTAAATAGGTGCCATTAAGGCTATATTCTTTTTTGTGTGTGTGTGATAACAGATGAATTTTAATTCTAGCACCTGAAGCTATACAAGGTCAGCGTTATAAACTTCATGGGACTGTTGTACACATGCAATAAAGTGACAACTATGTGACACCACTTAGTATCTCATCATCAGAAATATACTTTTGAATTGTTTAAACACAATCCACAGAATTAAAAACACAATCAAACCATTCACAATTATACTAAATTGTCAATCAAAGGTTTTACACATAATAATTGACACAGCAGTCAATACCTAGTGGGGGATCCTGACAGCGATGCAGTCTTGTCCTGCCACTCTCTAAGGGGAAGGTTTCTCGAGTAGGGACGCAACAGGCTGAAGGTGGACACAACCAGGACCAGACTGGCAAGTCAAATTTCTACCCCAGTTTCTGCAGTTTCCATTTTTTCTTTGTCAGTTAAAAGTAAACAGTGAGAATTAAATACTTATTTTTACATATACACAGGGTATGCTGTGAAAGCATATTTGCTTATAAACATATAAAAATACTTGTTAACTAGTTTGATAAGAAAATAATGTATAAAAGTATATAGCAAAAACATTAATCTTCTCTGACTCTGGAAAGATCAATTCAACATTTTATATTATATCAAACAAAAAGTTTTACTTTTTTTGAATCCCTTAACCAGAAATACTTGAAAATGAAGACAGACAGAAATTACTCATTCTTACCATTAGCAAGAGTGTGAAAAGGATTAAATTAAGAAACTACAGTTAAATGCCTAAGTCCAGAATGGGTCCAAATACTTGGCTGCATAGAATATTATCATCTTCAAGAGGAGGAGTAATAACAAAGGCTTTAGTAACAGTTTTTAATCCATAAATTCAACAGACATTTTGGTAATTTTGGCCACTGGAAAACAAAAGCTGTAGCATCAAGAAAGGTCTGAGATGTCTCACTTTTGTAGATTCCATTCAGTGTATTTAAGGTTAGATAAAGTTGACATCAAAATTTTTAAGAATAGGCAAAAATTCACATTTTAAAAAAAACCTCCATATGTTTCTATTTAGAGTAACAGTAGGCAATATGATTCCAGAAGTTAAAAAGTATTTCACAACCTATGACTTCAGCTTGGCAAATAACTTCAGTTCCAAAACTGATTCATCCCTAATAAAACGTAAGCGCTTAAAAAAAGAGTGTGTCTATGTATGTAGACAGTATTTTAAAGGAATCAGATAATCTCTGAAGCAGCCTTAGTGTTTCCTTTAAGTTGATCTGGAAAGGACCATTGTATTAGCTTCATGGAAAGAATTAACCAGCTTCTTGGTCTAAGGCTAACATGGTGATCATTTGTCTCAGGCTAGAAAGGTACCAACATGATGTAAACCACAAGGAGAGGAGGAGATGAGGGCTTTCCCTGGCAGGTGCCAGCTAAAACTGAAGGGATTCTTAGAAAATGACACAATGGCAGCCTTTCTTGTCTTTCTCTTTCTGTGTTGGTTCTGGTGAAGGAGGACATTCTTGCTCTTGAAATTTCCTTATAACCCGAACAAGTTCATGGAAAGCTTGATCTGCATTCACCCTAATCTTTGCTGATGCCTCCATGTATGTTACTTTAAGTTGCTGTGCTAACTGTTGTCCTTCCTCCTGTGTCACCTGTTAAGGCCATACTCTTAAGTGAAATAAATAGGTCACACATGTGTAAATACTAGTTTTTCTGGTGTGAAAACTAAAAATGTAAATGAGGGTCAAAATGTGTAATAGATAATGTGAAATAGGAAGAAAAGATTCAAAGGGGAAGAGGAAGGAGAAGTGGGGGGAGTAGTGGAAGGGAAAGTAGGGAAAGGGAAAAATATGAAAAAAGGAAAAAAGGAAACAAAGTCTTTGTAAATAGGGAGGGGCAGAAGGGTTGAAGGGTGGCCAGGGGAATGGGAAAAAAATAAGAACCAAGATATATCATCCACGGATACAAATTCCCAATGATGAATGTCATATTGTATGCATAAAATGTACAAATAAATTTAAGGAATGAAAAAGGAAGTGAAATAGGACTTGAGTAAATTAATTTAATAATAATAGACTTTTCAATGAAAGGTAATAATATTAATCATATTGATAGTTTTCAAAATACATTACAAATATAACTTTTAAAAATTTCCTGGCATATAAATATTTGGAGAGTATTCAGTCTGGGAAGATGGAGATATGGAGTTAATACAGCTTTTCCTAAGAATCCTTTATATCTAGAAATACTTGAAATTAAGCAAAAACTGAATTAAATAAGTTTTATTGACCTAATAATAACCAATCCATTTACAAGAAAGACATACGTGATTTCAAAAAGCAAACTGAGGAACAAAACAGAGTTGAAATTAAGTAAGTGAGAAATACCTTAAAGTCTCACATAAATCAAACTTTTAATGATAAGATAATTCAATAAATTTAAATGATAAGTAAAATAGAAAAACTATCAATTTCAAAACATGAAAAGACTTCTCCAAAGATGAGTAGTTCAAAATAATATTCAAGAGTTACATACTCACATCAACTAAAGAAAAGAAATAAAAATTGACTTAGTAGTTTTAACGATAGTTATCTAGAAGAGTTAAAGAAAGGTTTTTCTAGTAATTCTGATAAAGGAGATTTTCTGTGGTATGATCTTTCACAGAGGCAAAAGTAAGCATGGTCCCAGACTTTATGACAATTTTCAAAGTGACTAACGGAAAAATCTGCACAAAGTTGTGAAGAAGAAAAGGCACAGGCCAATAATACTATTCGCAGCTAATATTTAAATAATTAAGTAATAAAATTATATCCCCAAATGCAGAAGAACTGAGACATAAGGATACAGACTTCTAAAGAGCAAGATTTAGAAAATCAATAAGAGTTTTGCAATTTGAAATTCTTTAAGTGTTCTATCAAAAATCATGGATCAACATATTAATTATCTATTTCTGCATAACAAAGTATGTCTTTATCTTTTAAAAATATATGTTGTATTTTTGGAGTTTCTATGTGTCGAGATCCTTGGGTTTATTGTACCTGGGTTCTCTACTTCCAGACTCTGGTCTTGCTATCTCACTTCCCTACTTCTGCTGGATGAATTTCCAAGGTCACTCACAAGCTTTTAAGAAGTTCCAATCCTCATTCTTTTTTTCTCAAGTCATTTCTTTATTCAAAAGCAAAGCAAAAGATGAGAAAATGAAAAACTGAACAGAGATTTTTCACAGTTCCAGAGCTGGCAAGAAAAGCACTGGATATGAGATACTATATTTTTTTTCTTTCTATTACCATAACAAATACCTGAGATAATCAGCTCAGAAAGAGAAATGATTGATTTTTGAGTCACAGTTTTAGATGTCCCAGTCTGAGATTTATCTGCAGCTTGATTTGGGGCCCTTGGGAAGGCAGTATATCTGGCTGGTAACATGCAGTGAAGCAAAATTGTCCATGTCATTACTGCAATTTGAGAGGAAGAGGAAAAGGAAAGAGCTGCTTTCTCACTAACCCCTCAAGAGCATGCCACCTATGAAAAGAACACCTCCCACTCAGCCCCAAATCTTCAAGATTCTACTTCCTCCAAATAGCACCAAGCTGGAGACCAAGACTTGAACTAACCCTGGGGAAACTACCACAGGTAAAGTAGAGCAGGTACCATCTAGGCAGATGAGCTCTATGATGTACTCCTGTTTTTTAGTTTGAGACTCATGGACCCTCAGATTCAGAGTAAGAGAAAACCAGAAATAGAATGACTCAATGTAAAATATTGTAGGAACAAATAGAAGGGAAAGATAAAGTTTGAAAGAAAAATAAGAATAGATTGGGAGATAAAAATATAATTAAAAAATAGGTAAAAATATTTTGATTGCAGGATAGCTTACATTTAAATTCCTTTTTCCTTACTCACAATCCACAATATTGAATTGCCTTGCTGAAGAACTGAACTTATTCCCCCAAATCTCCTAATAAATACAAATACAAAAATTAAATAGAAAGAAGTAATTTACATAAGAAATTTCTGTTACAGTGAAAACTCCAACAAAATTCTAATAAAAATACACAATGCTGCAACTCATAATAGTTTGCTTATAAAATGTTTCAGTGTAAAGTTCTATCTAAATAATTAGTTTCCTTAATTTCACATCAGTTTGAACACTTTTTAATAAATTGATTGAGTTGTACTGAAATATGCTTATTATAAATGCTATAGACCTGTGTGTAGAGTGTAAATGTGTACACCTTATCTTATATAAATAAAGTGCAAATACCTTATAAAATAGGTAATGTCACAATATCTCTGTAAAAATATTTGTCATTTCCAAAATAGAAGGCAGAGTATAATATTCAGTATGACAGTAAACCCTTCATAAAATTTGTAACTATTTGAAAATTATAAAATTAAAACTATAATTAGGTCATTCATGGGTATTCAATATCAATGCTATCATCTCTCAGGACACAAGAGGAATAAATACTGTTGAATTGAAAACCTTTTTTTAAAAATTTTGTCATGACAGCTAATTTTCAATAAAGTCTCAGAAGTGTTTCTGAATTATCACTTTATATTTCTTCCTTTTATGATGTCACATATATAAAATTTGTGCAGGTGTGGAACAACTGAGTGGCAAACATCCATCCATTTGGACAATAAGACGTCTAGTCTTTTTTCAAATCCCTTCTCTGAGGGTGATTTCTGGGACTCCCCAAAGGAAGCTCCTGTATCCCACATATTCCCTGTACCAATTCCCAACAGCTGCATAGCAGGGCACCCCTTAGGAGGGTCATTGCCATTTTTCTACTGATCATTTCTTGTCACATTTTAAAGTGTGAAAACTATTAACTCTGTGGTGCTTTTCTCCAAATCAAACCACACACCACTATCCTATCCCTTAACTCCTGAAAATGCAGCCAGAACTGTAAAGACAGATAAACAGCCAGTACTGTAGAAACCAACTATGCTAGCCTATCCCTATAATCCCAGCACTCTGGGAGGCTGAGCCAAGAGAACTGCAAATTCCAGCCCAGGCCAGGAAACTGAATGACTTATCAAGACTCTGTTACAGAAATTGAAAAGTAGAAAGAGAGCTGGAGATAGAAATCAGTGAGAAGACCCCGGGTTTAACCATTGCTGTGTAGGGAAAAAAGGAAAAAGAAAAGATGAACAAATATCAAAAGCAAACAAACAAAAGATAAGGAAAAAATGATAAAGTGTCATTTTACCACTTAAAGGAATAGATCCCAGTTTCTATTAGAACACATCAACCCATAACTGACGTCATAGTTCTTCACTGAGCCCCACACGGTGAAGGGCCCTATGATCTCCATCTAGCAATTGGGCATAGCCCACCAGCACTTTATCTTCAAGAACAGAAGAAAATCTTCTTTCAGCCTAAGAAAAATGGCTTTTAAATTTTTAAACCCTGAATCATTGGTGGAGGGAAGTTCTATTTTTTCTGAGGAAAATGTCACATCTATTCTTCTTCAACCTGCAAGAATGAGTCTGATTTTTATGTCTCAAATATGACAACCTCAGTCTTCAGAGGATTTTTAAAAACTGGATACTTCATATTTATATGCTATTTGCTAGAAAACAATGACTGCTATGACATACTTCCTCTATTCTTTTGCAGTTTTTTCTTTAGTACTGTGGGGAGAAAAACACAGGTTTATATTTCTTTCTAACATTATGTGGATTCCCAGTTTCATGTAAGCAACGGCTTATAGAACAATACAAATGCTTCCTGAAAATCTGGGATCTTTAGTAACATAGCCACCTAAATATTCAATTGGGAGGAATTGGTGAAAAAAAACATAACAAACAAACGCCTTTTCATGTAACTCTCATGAAAGTAATTTTTACAATACAGCTTATAAAAAGACCAAAAATACCTTTTAAATCATTCTCTAAGGTTTGATCTATGTTGGTGTATAATAATACTTAATTTTGTATGTTAGGAGATTACTTCACAGAAGATGGGATATAACTAAGCATGTATTCTTATTTTTTCCAGGAAAAGTAATGTTTTTTTTCAGTACAGAATAGTTTTGATCGAAGGGATACCAAAGCACACAAATCATGTACATTGTAAAGTATGTAGCTGCCTGAAAGACATGAAGGAATGTTTGGTTTTGGTAGTAATGGGAAAGATAAATGATATTCTACTTATGAGTCTGAAATCCTGTATAAATCTATATCTACATTCACTAGGATCTTGAATAAAAGAATAGAATCATTATAGGAGCAAATCCAAGCTACAATGTATCATTTATTATAGTCTACATGGTTCCAGGGGAGAGAGCTTATTTGAGACCATTAGAACCTTTATGAGGTTAGCCCAATAATGCTGCAGTGCCAGTAGAACTTCAAACTGCAAGACCCTATAGTTCCTCAAAATAATTATTTTGGCAATGATTTAGGAATGATAGTGCCAGGAAATCAATATCCTAATTATCTACAATCTCATTTTGATTAAGGAATTCTAAGAGTTTCCAGGAATAAGGCATCAGAGGAAATTTAATATGAAAAATTACTCACTTGAATAGCAGCTATGTTGTCACAAAGGAAAAAAATGGGCAAAGATATGAATGATGAGCAGAGAAAGGGAATGTCTGAGCATTTTTACAGATCAGTACCATGAGAATCATTTTTTTCTCCAAGGGAGAATTGATTGGAGTGGGCAGAGATGATATCAATACTGTGGTGGCCACATCAATCAAAATTTCAAGGTGGTACTTTAATATTTAGGGAAAATGCTTTTCATGGATCTAAAGATCAAAGGGAATATCAAATGTTTTTATTTCACTCAGAAAAATTTTGTTTTTATGCTCAATTTTTAAATTAATATTCAATAATTTGGTTAACACAAGATAGCTGGTTTGTTGTCTTTTTGCTTTTCAATATTCTTTCTGTTTACAGTATCTCTAAGTGCCTTTATCAAAAGATTCCCTACTCTATCCTTCAAGGACTGGAATAAAAAGTTTAGTTTTTTATCTATATGGCCATTAGTTTATTTTTTTTCCTTTTGTTCTGAAGCTTTTGCAAAATGTTCAGACAGGGATTGGGATTCTAGTAACATCTATTTTCCATTACTGTATCAGTTTGTCTATCAAATCCCTTATTGATGTATAATAACCCTCCACACATTAAAAAAAATTGTGGAGACTGGGTTGCATTTCCTTCAGTATAAACTTTTGTAGTATGCTATTTATAGCATGTTATACATCTAAAATCTCTAGTGGACCTATATTTTCTTGACTTAGACCAAGGGTTTTCAAGTATAGCATGCTGCTTTCATTTGTGAATAATTTTTTTATCAGAATGCAGCTGTGTCTGTTCATTTTTATATGGTCTGTATATTATGTAAGCATGGAATTTAGCAGTTACAGTAGAGATCATATGGTATACAGAGGGTAAATTATTTACTATCTGACCCTTTACAGAAAGTTTACTGCCTCTTCTGGTTTATAGAAATGAACTATTGGCTAGTTTTTCAAGAAAGACTCCAGGCATAACCTTCTAAGAAAGTTCATCTAATATCTATACCATTCCTAAAATTTTCTGCTTTTTAAACAATGCAGTACAAGACCCTTTGAGACCTGATCAAATTCTTCCCATTTTTGTCATATCTAATCTAATTCTTTACAATTAAGATCTTGAACAATATATAAAATAATTAATAGAAATCTGGAAAATTTAGGACTATATTCCTAATGTTTTGTTTCCATGCATTTATGACACTACCTGCATGGCTGAAGGCTCCACAGAGTGAGAAATGATGAGAGATTAAGAAAAAACAGACAAAGAGATAACAAAAGAGACAAAGCTGGGACCAGGTGGAGGCTTTGTCCTGATGGGGAAAAAGGTCTGGCTGGCAACTGCAGCACCTTTATCTATAGTGTAGAGATAAGGGAAGCTCACAGGGAGGTCAAAGGGGATGCCTGTTATGGAACAGGGAGAGCGGCTAAGGTCTGCAGGACATCATGATTGATGGTTCTCTAGCAAATGGATGGGAAGAAAGACAGTCCTCTTCTCAGCCAGTCCTTGCTTCACCATGCACTCTTGTCACCTGTTCTCCTTCCACCCGTTCTCCTTTGGCCCTGTCTCATCCACGGGAGGAGGTGAGTTAGGCCCTGCCACAGTGATCTACAGCGTAACACTCCCAGCATATTTAGGCTTTGGAAAATTTTTATAATGGCTACTCTCAGAGATCAGGGCTTATGTAAAATATTGTGAGGTTTTTCCTCTTCTATGAGGCTTTGATATTTAATATTTTCAGTTTTGGTACTTTTGGTTTTCTGGCAACCAAGATGTAATGGAACAGATCAAAATGAAGACAAGGGAAAAACAAGAAGAAAAAAGTATGGAAGAGGTATGGTAAAGAGAAGGGTGTTGGGTTCAGTAACTCATATTTGTAATATGTGTCAACCAGTGAAACTCTTAAGAAAATAATTTTGAGATCTGTATTTTCTTAAGAAAATGCTTTATAGCAGGACAAGTAAAGGACAATTAGATGTTTGGTCTCCTTTTTTCTAAAATGATTTTCAATTGGGGAAAAAGGAAAAGGCATATCAAAAAGCCCCAAAGTAGTCACTAGGAATATAAATTACCTATGGTGAAATGTGACAGGTAGAAAGATGCATACACGAATGTAGATGATAATGTAAAGATGGGTTATGAGCACAACTGTTTCTCACATAGCTACCTAGATTAAATTAAGCTTCTACAAACTTAGTTATAGTTGGTTCAGAATTTTATATGTGAATTTCATGTTCTGGGCTCCTAAAGTAGGTCTAATTTTTTCAAGTCTCAAGCAAAACAATGAGTCTCAGGAGACAGAAAATCAGCAGGAAACCTCTCTTAGATCCAAACGCCCAGTGACAAAACAAGAGAAAATTGGAAATCATTATCCTAACTTTTTTAAAATAAAGAATTCAAAGCAAAATATGGCCTACAGTAATGCTGATTTGAGAAGAGCTCCTGAACTCACTGCCTGTGAAACTACATTAATGATGAATATTTTTCTGTATTCATACCATGTTCTGTGAAATTGTTTTCATAGTTCCACAACAAAAATGAGAATGCAGAAGCATAAGAAGTAGGTTTGCCACTATGAGGCAAGATTCTACAAATAAATTTCTTCCAAGATAAGTCATGCCAGGTCTAACAATTGAACAGCATTCATAATAATTTGGATGGTTTTAGTTTTTCATGCTATTTTTCTGTGTGGCTGATATATTATTAAATTCTCATATATCATATATGTATATATGTATATGTATTATATCATATATGTATATCATATATACATCCAAGATTTATGTGAACAAATCCTTACAAAATTCCTTGACAAAAACACATGCAGAAAACAAATGTTGGCTCAGTTAGTGTGGAAATTTTCTTCTTCACAAATAGTGATTACTATATATGTTCTCCTGTTTCATTTTCTCCTTACATTTTTCTTTTAATCCACTTGGGGATCAAAAGTGTTTTATTATATATAACACAGGATTGTTTTTTTAAAACAAATTATTATCTCCCAAAGAGTATTTGCAATTTCTTGGTTCTTTTGATGGTATAATATTTTTCCTCTCTTGTGGCTTTATGTATCAGTAAGGATTAGCAGTAGATTTTGTGAATAGTAGAAGATGGAGTTGGTAAGAGAATCAGGGTTTGTGTTTTAATTTACCCAGATGGTTTGCATATATCATTCTCTTTTCTTTAGTATTCCCATTGCAGTAGGGTAACATCATGAAATTGTCAATATTCAACTGTTTTAAAAAATCAATGTCAAGTAGTTGTATGACTGAGATTAATATCACTGTCATAATTTTGAAAGATTTAAGAATTATTTTTGTCTTTCTGATCAAATATACAGTTTTTGAAACAGTACAGACAGACATATCCCCTTAACAATGATAATTAAAGTTAGGTGTATGACATGTGGTCAAAAATAGGTGAACATTTAAACTTCAAAAATCATTATAGTAAAAGACACATTGTCATTAGTGCACCTCAGACTACTCTCCCACACTTTGAACAAATTTATCCCACTATTTTTTGCAACTTTCTGAAGCAGTTCTGGAAGACCTCATTCCTTGAGTATCTTCAGTTGGGCTATCATTGCTGCCTTGATTTCCTGAATTGATGCAAAACAGATACCTTTTATTACCATTTTGTCTTTGGGGAAGACTCAGAAGACCCACAATGCAAGATCCTACTTCTGCTAAGGTAGAAGAATTCACACCATAATGTTTTTAAGGGATGTGAGGATGATCTGGCTGTGACTTCTGTCACCCCATTGATTGCTAGGGTTGAATCAGCTGATGTGCCTGGCTAGGTGGGTCCTCTTCCTCTTTCACTGCTCCTTGTGTGTGCCCTCCAGAAGCTACAAGTTGTGTCATAGAGGGCAATCATCCCAGATAGAAGAGGACTGTTACCTCTGTGAAGAGTTTAGGAGTTGCTGTGCTCTCCTGCTAGAACCTCCAAACAAGCTCTCATAATTTTCAGGAACCTGCCTTTTCCTCAGATGGTAACTGGCAGCAGCATTCACCATATTTTTTGAATCACACATCATGAAGACAGTAATGAACAAGGATTTCCAGGACTGCTTCAGAAAATGGTAGGAACAGTGGTATAAGTGTTCAAAGTGAGAGGAAGTATTTTGAGGGAGATTTATGGCACTGTGGATGAGTCTTTTATCATAAAAAATTTTAAATTTAAACATTCACTTTATTTTAAAATCATGCGTCCTTTTTGGTCAGTGCTAAGAATGGTAGCCCAAAAGGAAAATTAAGCAGAACAAAATAGAATTCTATAAAATATCATCTAACTTTGTAATATTTTTGTCTTCATTATTTAATTGTGTAATTAATAGAAGTAATAGGAACTTTGCAGCTGTGAGTAAGGTAAGGATTTTGAGATGGGAAGCTTATACTGGATTTTCTGAGTCTCCCACTATAATCACAGGGGTCCTTACAAGACAGATGCAAAAAATGCCTCAATATGAAAGAGTCAGAATAGGAGGAATATACTTCCTAGAAGTGACCATGAGTCAAGGAATGCCAGGAGCCTTTAGAAGTTGTGAAAATTTAACAAGACAGATTCTTCTTTAAGAAAGAAAGAATGTAGCCATTCCCTTGAATTTGGTGCAGTGGCATTCATGTGTTATATTTCTGACCTCTGAAGCAGTAAGAGAATATATTTATTACTTTAATCCACTAAGAGATTTTGAGAAATTGGTACATCAACCATAGTAAATTAATATTAGTAGTATATTTTATTTTTTGCATTCCATCAATACCAGAAATACTGTATCCTTCCCAAAATTGTACTAGTCAAGGTTCTCCAAAGAAATAGAAGAGATGATGATGATGATGAGAGAGAGAGAAAGAAAGAGAGAAAGAGAGAGAGAGAGAATGAGGCAATGGCTCACATGATTATAGAGGCTGAGAAATTTCACAATATGCCACCTGAAATTAGAGGAGTTAGAGAAGCCAGTGATCAAATTCTAATCTGAAACATAAGATAGAAGAACTTGGGAGGGGTCAGAGGCATATAAATCCCAGTATAAGAGCAGAATATGAGATGTCTCAGTTTATGCAGACAAGCAGAAAGCAAAAGTTGTGAATTATTCCTCCTTCTACCCACACTGGGGGAGAGCAGTGGTACTTTATAGAGTCCATGGATTCAAATCCTAATCTCATCTAGAAACACTCTCATAGACACATTAAGAAGCAATGTTTAATTTAGACATGCTTAGTCCACTTAGATTGACATACACAATTAACTACCACAAATATCAAGATGGGAAGCCTTCTAATCTATGGATATTGGGCAGAGTAATTCAGCTTTATACTCTGATCTATTAAACCTAAGCAAAACCTGAAGAGATTAACTTTTCCAAGTAAATTATTTAAGCCCTAGAACAAACATCAAGATTATTTGTGAAGATAAAATTTAATTTGCACACAACTAGGAAAAATTTATAATGTAAAGTATTCAATTAATATATAAAAGGTGTGCAGTGAAGCAGGAAAAAAATTCCAGAATTGATGTAGATATTAAAAATAGAATGAAATAGTTATTTTAACCATATTTCATATTGTAAAACATTAAATATAAGCATAGAAGTTATTATAAAGATCAATCTCAAAAATTAGAAATGAAAACTACAATGTGTTAAATGAGAAATGCTTTAAAGAATATTATGGCTGATGAAGCAAAAGAAAAGGTTACTGAACTTGAAGATACACTAAAGGAAAACATAGAAGTTAGCAACAAAAGAGGGAAAAACATGAAGAAAGAAAAACATCAGTTTTTCAACAGCCTCAAACTTTCTCATTCACCTGTAGTATTAGATTCTAAAACAGAAAGAAATGCTAGCAAAAAAATTCAAAGAAATAATAGTTAAAATACTTTGAATGTTTTAGTATTATAGAACCACGAATCTATGCATAAGAAACCTATTTAAAAATAAATTGTTAAACCAAAGCACGTTATTATCAATTTGCTCAAAATAAGTGATGATTGGTTTTTTATTGAATGAAAATCATAAAAAATATTTAGAGAAAATGTTAGGTACAGGGAAACATAAGAATAACAGGATGAATTCATAGAAATTTGTTACTTGATGCTAAAATATATCTGCAAATGTAAACTACAGCAGACCGCCAAGCTAGGACTGGCCTGACATAAAAACAACAGGTTAATTAGGTTAATGGAAGATTCATCTACCTCTTGTTATCTATAGCATGTACCCAGGAAACATTCAGATCTCAGCTGTATTGATTTACAATGAACTCTTCTTCTTGAACTGATCAAGTTCTTAAGTCGAGGGTCCGCTGTACCTTTAAAAACATAAACCACTTAAAAATTTCTGAGACAAACAGAATTAGATTTCAATTAGTCAAGATAGTGTGATATTATCATAAAATAGGGAAATGGCTCAATGAAACATTAGGCTTAAGAAATAGCGTGTGCTATATATATATATATATATATATATATGCATAGGTGCAACTACAACTCAGTAAATAAATAATTTAATCTTTAAACAAACGGTGCTGGAATAGCAGGATGGTCATAAGGGGAAGAAAAGATGAACTTCACATTCTACACTGGATATTTAAAAAGCTCAAAATAATCATATACCTAAGTTTAAAACCTAAAATGAAACTTCTAGAAAAATAAAAATTGGAAAATGTTGTGATCCTTAAACAAAGATATTTGCAAATTATATCTCAAAAAGAACTTGTATCAGAGTACTTAATGATCTGTCACAACTCACTGAGAAAGCAAATAATCCATTTTTAAATAAAAGTGGTTAAATATTTGAATATACATGTCTCCAAAGATATATTGACAATATATAAAAACAAACCAAAGGCTCAGCATCCTGTAATTAATGAAGTGCAAATTAAAACCACAGTGAAACATTACTGCACATTTATTATACTCACAAGCTTTTTAAAAGATTAGCTGTATCAATTGCTAATGATGATTTAGATGAAATTAAATTTTCATATACTGCTGATAGAAATAGAAGAGGATACTACTCTTTAAAAAGCACTTAAACTTAAAACATGTTAATCATACAAATGATTCATGTGACTGCACTTGATATAGCCATTCATCTTTTCGGCATTTATGTAAAACAAATGAATCTATTTGTCCAGAAGATTTCCACATAAATGTCATGGAAACTTTGCTTATAATTAACAGTCTAATACTTTTGAACAAGTAGGTGGACAAAAACTGTTGTTTACCTATATAATGCAATACTTTGTAGCAATATAAATAAATTATTTTAAGGCAACATGAATCCATTTCTTTCTATTGTTGGTTTTTGTTTTGATTTGGCTTTTTTGACACAGGGTCTTGCTATGTAGTTCAGGCTGGTTTTGAAATTACTGTGTATCCCAGACAGATCTTGAACTCATAGTAATCTTTCTGCTTCAGCCTCCCATGTGCTGGGATTACAGGCATGCACCACCATGCCTGGCAATAAGTACGTTTCAAAATAATTACATTGAATCAAAAAAGACAGACCAAAATAGTTCACACTTTGTCATTTGATTTAGATAACCAACATTTAATGTCAGAAAGCAGAATAATGACTGCGTGATTGGCATGGTAGGGGGAGGGAAAGGGCACTAAAGGACGTAAAGGTACTTCTGGGAATAATTAATAACTGCACTATACTAGTGGTTGTGAGGAATCCAAAGCTGTATGCACATGTTAAAATTTATCAAATTGTACACTTTAAATCTGGGCATAATGGATATATATCCATTACACTCCAATAATTCTGTTTTAGAAGTCCAGAGAGAAGTAAGGGTTGGATAATTCCCCCAACTTCCCTATAAGGCTGAAATGAAAACAGATCAAATTCTGCCACCCATGTCATTTATTGTCAAGGAGGTACAAAAACAGCAGCATACCATCCTTTGTAAGGCTAATCTAGTTCAAGTGTTGTGCCGTTTTTAGTTCTCTGATGACACATTTCAAGAAAATTTAACAATTAACAAACAAAATAAAGCTTCCAACAGCTTTTAGGTAGAGCGCCCATGTTCTTATCATTATCAACAGAAAACTAACTCCTCAGAACCTACTCCTGCAGACAAGAGTACTCAGATATCACATCCCTGAAAGACTCAGTAAGCCAGTGTCAGGGCTTACTAAGTTCTTCTTTTTCTCATGCCAAGGAGAAGAGTAAGTCTGAAATAGTTAATCCAATCGTATCTTGATAACACTAATATCAGCAAATAACCGCTTGTCTCACATCCACTGAAGATGGCAGGCCATTATTTTCTGTCATGGAAAATCATTAACAAATCAACCAATAACAAATGCTGGCAGGGTTGTGGGGAACAAGGAACCCTGCTTCACTGTTGGTGGGAATGTAGACTGGTGCAACCACTGTGAAAATCAGTGTGAATATTCCTCAAAAATATAAAACCAGAGGTTCCATTTGACCTAACTATTCCCCTTCTTGGTATCTTCACAAAAAATTTAAAGCATATACCATAGCAATATATTTACACCCATATTTATAGCAACACAGTTTGTAACAGCTAAATCTTAGAAACAGCCCAAATGGCCATCAACTGATGAATGGATAAAGAAGATGTGGGTTTGTTTTTTTATGTAAAATGGAGTACTACTCAGCCATAAAGAAAGATTAACTTGAGGCATTTATAGCTAAATGGATGCACCTTGAAACCATACTCTTTTTTTAATTTTTAAGTTTTATTTCATCACTCTTATCAAACACAGATCAAAAAGCATATCAACAATGCATCTTATGGTAAGTCATTTTACGACAAAACTGAATGAGGCAATTGTGTTTACAGAAAAAAGTTCTCAGCATAAAGTACACAATACAGTCTATTTAAACACAGTGTTCATATTTTAAAGTATATAGGAAAGTGGAAAATAAAAGTTCTTTGCTACTCAGAAAGAAAAAAAAAAGTTTAATACATTTAAATGGAAATCTGTTTAGAGATCTGAAAGCAATTTCTTGATACTGACATAAATCTACATTTGCAGCACCAGTTAGTTATTTAAAAAAAACCCTCACAAACAATAAGACATCACAAAGAACATAGAACCATAGTGTCAAGAAATGCAACGACCAATTGAAACAACGGGTAGAAATGTTATAGACAACTATTCACTGTGCATTGTGATGTTCTTACAATTCTGAGATGAAGGTAAATCATCAGGAGAAAATACTCCTTATGACTGGCTTTGGTTTAAGTGTTCTTTCACATTTTTTTCTAACCAAACCTGCTTATCAAAAGCACAGCAATTACATGTTAATAAGGGAAAAGAGTAGTAGGCGTTAATATTATAACCCACCACTTCAGTGCTGACACAGGAGGCCATAAACTTAGAATTTATTGATCATAACTGGGTTTCTGAAAGTGATTAAAGTACAGCAAAAATGAAGCTCGTTTGGAGGGAAAAATCCCTTCTACCTTAGATTTGACACTGTTAAGAGGATATTAAGGAATGATAAATTATTTAATATTTTTCAAAAAAGAGTTAAGAGGGCCGAGGTTTTAGCACAGTGGTACCATGCCTGCCTCACAAGCACAAGGTCCTGAGTTCAATCCCCGGTATCACAAAAAGAAAAAAAAAAGAGTTAAGAATGAAAGAGTAAATCCTGCAGGAAAAGATGTGGCTTTACACTCTGAAAAGTAATACACAGAAGTGCATCTTAACTTTTTATTATAATAAATAAACCCTACTTAGTTCCATAAGGTTCAGTAACTTTGGAGCTAGTACATAATAATGCCACTCACTATACCCATTGTGCAAACGGAAACATGGTTAATCTCCAGTTTCTTTCTGATCCTTGATGCACATAAACTGGGATTCAAATATTTACTCTTAAAAATTAGGATAAATGAAATATGGATATTTAATCTGGTTTCATAAACACAATAGATTTCTGGGAAAGAATAACAAGGAATGTGTAGGAAAGGCAATGTTTCTATGCTACAGGTATGCAGTCTGCAGCTTAAAAAAATAAGCATTTTAGAATCACTAACCACAATTAAGATTACTAATACCAGTAAGAGAGCCATTGTCTTCTCCTTATCTTGAGACCATACTCTTAAGTAAAATAAATGTGTAAATATCGCATTGTCTGGTGTGAGAAACTGAAAGTGTAAATTAGGACCAAAATGTATAATAAATATCGTGAAATAGGAAGAAAATGTACAAAGGGGAAGGGGATCTAGGTTGGGGGTGGAAGAAAGGAAAAAAGGCAAAGAAAAAAATGAGAAAAGAAGGAAAAAGTGGAAACAAAGTTTTTGTAAATAAGAAGGGGTGGAGGGGTTGAAGAGAGGGAAAGTGAATGGAAAAAAATATGAACCAAGATATATCATGTACAGGTACAAACTCCCTATGATGAATATGATTATTACGTATACCTAAAATTTACCAATAAACTTAATTAATTAAAAATAAATAAATATATATATTTAACAATGTTTTTGGCATTTAAGGTAAAGAAAGTCAAAACACTTGTAGTGGTCACCATAGTTATAACCATTTTGATTTGAAGGTACTTGACATTGGGTGAATTACTATACAAAGAAGGAAGTGAACTCTATTTTGCAAGTATATCACACCATTGAAATGGAAGTGTATTAAAATAATTTTTTTTAAATTCTAGCATAGGGTTTATTTCCAATTATATAACACATACAATATTTAAATAGTGAATCAGATGCTAGGAGATCACCTTACTTCGATCTTTCATTCAACACGTATAGATTTCATAGAAACAATTAGCCCTATTGTACTAGTAAGCAAAAACTCAGTAAAAGTTTGTTTTGGAAAAGTGGAATGAAATGCAAATAATTCTCTATGATATTTCCCAAACTTCCAATTGACAATAATCCCACTTCCCTACACAAAACATCTATAGCTGATTCAAAGAAAGTTCTGGGAAATTGTTATTTTTTTGACTTTTAGGTAATTTGTATTTTGAAGGGAGTTCACAGACAATCTTAAATGTATTTTGAATTTCATATTGCTCTTTATTAGGCAAATTAATCTTTTCTCATGAGAGTGAAACTTTAGAGTAGTAATTCATCCTTAGTATATTAATTCATTGTCTATTTTCTTGGTTTCTTATGTGTACTAAAAATAAAGTGAGGTGTATAATGATACGTTTAATTTGACATTCCTTGTAGCCCATTTTCATGCCACATTCTGTAGTTTGTCTCAAAGTCACAATTTTCCTTAACCACCATACTCACTGTAACAGGTATCAAGGAATTTTCCAAGAAACCTCTTTGGAGAACATGTTAAGAATTGATTCTCTCAACCTCATTTCACCTTTCTGATAGTGTGGAAATGTAGTAAGATTTTTTAAAAAAAGAAAAACTACCTTTCCAAATTTTTCAGCTTCCCTTTCTATCAATGTTCAATACTTAAATTAGTTTTATATGTGTGAAATACCTAAGGTACAAGTGCAATGAAAGTCACTTTCTTGCTATTTTAATAGTAAACAATAAGAATACTGACTATATTTATATGGAATTGGTCAATTTCATTATTCCCTATTCATGGAGGGCAAGTGGCTGAAGTCAGAATGGTGATGGATGAAACAACATTGTTTTGTTTTGTTTTGTTGTCTTGTTTCATCTAGGCATCTGACAACTGTGAATTAGCAGGTTAAATTATTTGATAAGTCTCATACACAGAGTTGTGGTTTCTGCCACTGAAATCTGAGAATCTGTGCTTTCTGTGAATACAACAGAAGTAATTCCATACTGGTTTTGAGCCTACTCTGAAAAAGGACTAAGAGTTTCTGTTACATTCATCTTGGAACCCCAAGGAACAATATGAAACCAGACTCCCTGGTTAAGAGGACCAGAAATAAAAGTAGCCATGCTGAGAGTCTTTGTGGACAAAAGGAAAGAGATGTTTGGATTATGCTCAATTATTCCAATAACAGCCTTTAGAGTCATACCAAAGAACACAGATATTATGGAGCATAGCAAGGCTATGCTTGCAGCTATCTTCTCTGAATTCCTGAGATAATGGTCTATAAAGATAATATATTATTCACAGCCTAAATAATTTGAGTAGTTTATTACACAGTAGTTTGTCAATAGAGAAATCAGTCTTGGAGTTGATATGATAATCTGGACAGATGGAACAAGTCAGTCATATACCATTGCCTTTGCTACTGGGTAAGTGGCAAAAAAGAGAAATGTTTGAAAACATAACAGCTAAAACCTGGAAACACTCTCAGGATACATACATAGTAGAAACTTGAAGGACATTGAAAGACATTATTGGATACTAGTCAAAAGAAAACCTAGCTTATATTTTCCAGAAAGTTTGGATAAACTTACTTGTTTTAATTTGGAAAATAAATGACATATATAATAAATTTATAGATTTGCATGGATTATAGAATGTGAAAATTACAAGAACATAAATATAGACTAAGTATGGAGCTGTTCATTTTCAGGAAATTTTGAAGAAAATACTTCCAACTTACGATTTCTTGATACCAAAACCAAAACTGTGTATTATTCTCTATTCTCTTTACACAGCAAAAGACAATTGGAGTAAAAACAGGCATGTCCTGAAGGCAAATGTAAATTTTATAGTACTTCCAGACGTAACATTCCTAGGAGTTTAACATTAAAACTCTGTTTTTTTGTTTTGTTCTGCTTTGTTTGTGAGGCAGGGTCTCACTATGTAGTCCAGGCTTGCCTTGAACTCACTATGTAGCCCAAGCTGGCCTTGAACTTGCAGTGAACCTCCTGCTTCAGCCTTTCAAATTCTGGGATCACAGGTGTGTGCCACCATTGTTAATGGAAGATATTCAAGTTTGCTTTAGCAGACTATCTTTAAAATAAGACAGAAAATCAAGAAAATCATCACATAAAATAATCGGCCAAAAATCACTCAGATTGGAGATAAAATGAAGGAAGTAATGTTATATCATTAATTAGAGCTCCACAGGTTAGTTCAAAGAGCAAAAAGCCTTCTAAATACCTTTACAACATAACATGTACACACATACACACCCCACACATATACACATATGTATATGTTTAAACATTAGTGTTTCGGGTAACTGATGGATTTATGGGCATAGCAGGTTCACCCATCACTGTCTCAAAGAGATCAATAGATGTAGCACATTGTAATGAAATATACCCAATACATTTCTTTACAGATTTCAGTGATTTTAAAATAATTTTATAAGTGTAGACTTTCCGAGTTTGGAATAAAGTATAGATATAATGTAAAAAAAAGAGAATTTTGAGTCTCCAAAACTCACTGGGCAAGAAGCAAGCTGGCCAGGGATTTAGCTCAGTGGTTCTGGTGCCTGCCTTGCAAGCGCAAGGTCCTGAGTTCGATTCCTGGTACCAAAAAAAAAAAAATACTGATCCTGGGTGGGGGATTTAGCTCAGTGATTTAGCTGGCTGCTGCACAAACACAAAGACCCAAGTTCGATCCCTGGTACCAAAAAAAAAAAAAAAAAAAAGAAGAAGAAGTAAGCTGAGAAGTCTACTCAATTAAAAATATTGTCCAATTTTTTTGAGAAAGGATGACCTGGAGTATAAAAAAAAAAGAACAGTCTGGAAAGAACAGATAATCTTTCCTATGGAACTGGATTAGCACTGATAAACAAACTGATGACAAAACTGGATTTCAGAAATTCTGTGAACTGGTGACTATCACATGTATGCTGGTGTTCACAAAGTTGCATGGGAGTTTTCACTGAAATTGTTCTGTGCTTTCTCACCTTGTGTGTTGTAGAAATTTTTTGTGTTCAGTGCTCTTCAGATTGAAAGGAACTGTAATCAAGGAAGTGAGCCTAAGGAACCTTGTCTGTTTGTGGACATGATTTAGACGACAACATCTGGAGTCTAAGCCATGTGCTGTCATGAGATGAGACATTCTCATACACGAAGGAGAAAGCTGTAAATGAGTTGAAGGTAAATTTTGGTGAACTGATCTTAGCTGTAATTTATTTGACACTCTTTCCCCTTGGAAGCAGAGGTTTCTGTACCATCCTTTTGAATGCAGGCTGTCCTCTGGAAACTCTGAACAGCAGTGTACAATAAAGTGATGCTTTGGCTCTTTCTGATATGGATTTTAAAAGTAATAGGAAGGATTCCATTTCTCTGCCTTAAAGCCTCAAGCAGCCATGAAAGATGTCTGACTAACAGAAAACATTTATAATGAGAGGAAATTTCAGCTAGAGAGAAACAGAGAGGAGCGGGGAGGCTGTGTGTGAGTGATGAAGGAGAAGACATTCTGCCTCCATAAGTTTAGCCCCTGATTATTTGCATCATTCTACCTGAGGCCCCAGACTTCATGGAGAAAGAAACAGGCATCCTCACTGTGTCCACTCTGAATTCTTGACTCATAAATATAGGTCCTAAAAAATTAATATATTGTTTATCACTACTGTATTTGGGGGTAGTTTCTTACATACGATAGGTAACATCGATCCCAGTATCCATTTCTAATTCGAGCACTCTATTCTGTTTAGTAAGTCCCTTTAGATCACAATAGGATTTCAGTTTCCTGTGCTGAATCCTGACTGACACAGCTCAAATTTTCTGTTATTGAGGAAAAAAAAAAACCCCATTTTAGACAAATGATTTCAATATCCACTCGATAATGAGTGCAGCTTATGTACTGTTTGTCACTGGAAAACTGATGTGATGAGCTTAATTGTGTCATGCCGAAGTTTGTATGTTAAAACTTTAACAAATTCCAGTACCTAAAAGTGTGACTGTGTTTGAATATACTGAGTTTTAAAGTGATATGAAAGTAAAAGGAGGTCTTATGAATGCACTTGGACACAGTTAACCCAGTGTCCTTTAAGAGAAGATCAGGGCAGACACACAAAGAGGAAAATCCTGTGTAGTTAAAGGAAAAAATACAGACTCTTACAAGTCAAGGAGTGAAGACTCAGAAGGAAAATAACTGTCTAACTCCTTGTTCTCAGGTTTCTAGTTATTTATGGAATGGTGAGAAATTAAATTTCTATTGGTTAACCTGTCTAGCCTATGATATTTTTTTGATAGCACTAGCAAATTCATAGTCTTTTTTCCAGAAATGAGAAATATTTCACATTATTTTATTTTTGAATAAAATCAAATCAGTTCAAGACCCAGTTTCTATGACTGACAATCAATTCAATATCTGTTAATTATTTGAACTCTGATCTCTTCCCAGGAAGTATCTATCCATTTATATTTGTGTGTGTTTGTTTCTGTGTGTTAGAGAGATAAAGATGGATATATATATATATATGTGGGCATGTAACATATTACTTGTATCAGCAAGGATATGGGAAGCTAGAGGCTCTTATTTCTCATTCTGTCCTATTTCCTGTTATTGAGTTTTCTTTTTGCAGTCCTTCTGAAGGAAAATCAACTTCCTCTCTTCCAAATTAAGGTGAATTAATACATGTTAATTCTTTTTAAAAAACCTAAATCAATCTTCACAAGCACAAATAATGCTGTTTCTATGACAGCTCTAGGATGGACTCCACTATCTATGACAACTAAACTGAATTTCCAACTAGAGGTGGAGTTGGAACTTGAGCTGGTTGAGTACTTAAGGGTGATGGTGTTGTATGCTACAGTATAGGAATGTGTCTAGACAGCCCCTGCTAGCTTCTATCCTCCAGGCATTGAGCATGTGACTTCTGATAAAATTTAATTATCTTATATTAACCTTTGAAAATAATGATGGCATGCTTGCCTTACAGTTCCAGGAAATGTATCTCTTTATTTCTTTTGTCTTGAAAAACAAATAATTTTAATTGTGCTTTCCAGGATAAGAAAAGGATATATTTTACAAAAATGGGCTGCCAACAATCTCCATGGAATGGCTAGAAGATGAAAATTCCCCTCTGACTATGCTGAAGCACAAAGGAAGTCAAGTAAATAAAAGATTTGAATTAGGGATACCATTGCAAAAATAAATACTTAAGTAAAGTAGAAATTGTATTTCTCTGGCATGTTTACTTTCTTATTTGAAAACTGATTCACTTCTCACTTCATATACTGTATTTACACTGAAAATCTATTCATAGTAAAAATCAAAAGAAGTCAAATCATACTTTGGAAGACACTGCTATTTTTCTAGCCTTTGACAGTGAAAAAGACATGAAATTATATTTCAGTGTATTCTTATAAACTGTGAGGAGAAAACATTGTATTATTCATGAATATAAAGAGTTAAAATTACAATAAACTTTTAAGAAGTATGCTCATGCCACAAATAGGCCTCATTAAAAACATAATTTACTAAAAGTTTATAAATGTTATATAATTTCTTGCATAAAAATTAATTGTACAAATATTACATAATGTCTGAAAGAACTGTTTTAAAGTATTTTATTTTAGTGTGCACTGCAGTAAAGTCAGAACAGTAGTTAAATAGTAAACAAGAGAAAAAAGAAGGTTGAGACAAAAGGTCCAGATCTCTCCATCAGTGCTAAGCATGTGCAAATTTGAACTAACAGTCTAAGTTTTATGCTCAATCTAAAGTAATTACCTTATCTCATTGATAGGTCAGATTAAAGCAAACCATAGTGTCAAAAATCAAAATTATGTAGTGATATAGCTTTCATGTTTTATGAATTTTGTGTTTCATAGCTGATTTAAGTGTTTCACAGAACTCTGCCAATTTACCTCTATTGAAAAAAATCTAAGCAGAGTCAATATGAAAATACTTTCCATTTCTCTCTATTTGTACAAATCAAACTAAGTCTTTTGTCTTCAAGATATTTACAACCATTTTGCTAGATATGTCCAATTTGCATATTAGATTGATTTAATAAAGTTTTGCCACTGGATAAAATAATCTGAACATCCTGTTTTATCCGTTTTTTCTGTTTTTATCTGCTTTTTATCTGTTGTTATAGTGGTTGTTGCTAAAAATGAGGTATATATACAGATGAATATGAAGTAAAATCTCTAGAAATTAACAATGAAAATAATAACAAAATAATTGGAGCAATGATATAACAGATAAAATAATAGAATAGTAAGATATAAAATGGTAATTGACCCAATGTGAGAAAAGTAAGTTCTAATGAGAAAGAAAATTAATTTAAGTGGTTTCCAGAACCAATTAAGGCATGTGCTACTATTAATTCAATAAACAGAAATAAATATACTTCCTATCAGTATAATCCAGATAAGAACATAAGGATAAAAGAAATAATATTTAGTATTATTTTAAATATTATTTTAGTTTTATTTACATTCACTTAAATTTGTAATTTAAAATAATAAATCAGTCTATTAAATTTGTTTTGGAAATAAAAGTATTTTAAAACAATTTAACTGAATAATGAAGCAAACTTTCCACTTATAGCTACTGATTCTTCAGAGTGGCACGTCCTCCTGAAAAACTTCCTTACTTTTCTCTCTTCTGTAATCAGACCACTGGACACAAGCCAAAATAGATGAACTGTACTATAAAAATAAGTAACAGCTGGGCATAGTGGCACATTTCTGTAATCCCAGCACTTGGGAGGATGAGGTAGGGGGATCTCCACAAATTTGAGGCCAGCCTGGGCTACATAGTGAATTCCAGACCAGCCTTAACTGCATAGCGAGATCCTGTCTCAAACAAAACAAAACAAATAAACTATAATTTTTTTTGTAATGATCTATTCCCATAGTAATTTTCAGCCATGGAAAATATGATTGTCACAGTGATGAGAGTATTTGGATACTACTTGCATTGAGTATCCAGGAGTTAAATTACACTAAAGCTCCACTTAATGCCAGAAGGCTGTTTGTTAAAGAAAGAGAGAAGATGAGGGGACCAGTTTCTTTCCTTGATGTAGTTTAAATAAGTCTTTTCAAACAGGAAGTATAACACTGAAAATAATCTCTAGCCATTTATTCTCTGCCTCAAATTTTATTTAATTAATTTATTTGACTAATTTATTTTCCAAAGGCTAGGTAGCAAAGAATGGATGTTAAATCAGTTATTAGTTGATATTGTGGGGGAGAAACAAAGATTGGGCAGCTGTCATTGCAACATTGCCTTCCATTCTGTTGATGGAAATACGAAAGAGTCAAGATCCAATGGCTAATGAATTGCATATATTAAAAAAGACAAGTTTAGTGTAGTTCCCTTGTTCTTTTTATTTTGGTAATACCATGCTGTTTTTTGGATATGGTTTGAATTGTTGTCCAAGACTGCATATGTTGAAATTTAATTTTCATCTTGGTATAATTACAAGGATGGAAAGAATCTCATCTCTTTGGAGGCCTTTGAGAATTGATTAGGGTTAGATACATTCAGTGGAACTCTCCATGATTAAATCTTAGAAGCTTTACAAGAACAGAGAGACAGACAGACACACAGACACATGAACAAATTCTCTGTCTTCTACCAATGTGGCACTCTAGCCACCTCTAGACACTGGTATCAAGAAAGTCAGCACTAGATGTTATCCTTTGACCTTGAACCTCCAGACCACGTATCAAAATATACCTCTTTCCTTTATAAAGTTATACAGCCTCAGGTATTTTGCTGGACTAATGAGAAAAAAAAGGGCAAATGCAAGAGACAGCATGACAACATATTTTTTAAAATGAAAACTAGGACAACTTCTTTAAGTAGGAGTAAAACATCTGGGCAGAAAGAAAGTATTGTTTGATCAATCTGAGTAGAAGATTTTTATCTCTATGTTTTCAAAATCATTTTTATTGAGTCATTTTCCGATTTACATCAAGAAAAAGAACATTCCTTAACATTGACTCTCTACTTCTTTGTAGCTACTTATTTACCCTGGGCTACTTAACTGAACCACTTTCAAAGGCTGATGTTAACTGTAAATACATAAATAGATGTAGTGTATGCCCTTCTGGCTGGCTGCATGAAATACAACCTCCTCCAAAACCATCCTTACAAAGTGATGATACTAATGGACATACACTAATGTACTCTTTTTTATTTGTTATAACTTTGTGCTGCTTTCTCAGGAGGAGATAGAAGTTGACCTCTACTACTTTCAAGAACTTTTCACTTATAAAATATATTCTTCCTTTCTATTTTAGAATGGGTATTGTGTTCTGCTTCTGTTTTACTGGTTGATTATTTTAATAGAAATCAAATGAAATAAGAGAATATATGGACTCAAGTTACAATCTTATTAGAAAGTAAAAGAATCATCCATTTTAGATATTCTTAAAGTAACAAAAAAAGAAACTGTTTCAAATTTAAGCTTTCTGATATTTTGTAAGGAATATTCTTTCTCTCCGTGACCCTTTCTTCTCTCACCCCTCCACCTCTTTTTCTTACCCTTTCTCTTTTTTTTCTCTTGAATTCATAATTTTTAAAATGTTTGTATATGAGACTTCTCTCAGGATAACTTATTAGAGAAAAGTAGACCCTTTCTTTCTGAAAAAATAGTTATTATATCTTACTCCTAAAAAGGGAACTATAGAATTTTCTTAATTATTTAAAAATTCAATCTAAAATAGAGATAAAGTGAAAGTGTTTTAAACCTCACATGTAATATAAAGTACTTTTTTTGGACATTATCAATTCCACATTCTCAATATATATGTTCCCATTGAAAACTAGCAGCTTAGGACCGGGAATTTAGCTCAGTGGTTCCTCCGCCTGCCCCACAAGCACAAAGATCCGAGTTTGATCTCTGGTACAAAATATAAAGAAAGAAAACTACTGCTTTATTCTTTCTCTCTCTAACATACAGTTTTATTTATTAATCAGAAGGCCTTTTCGGGTCAAATTTTTCTTAGAATGCCTTCCACAAAATAAGTCTCCTAGTGTCTTATCCCTTAAAATGAGGAAACTTTTGGATTTCTACCTGCAATAAATGTGACTCGGCAAATAAAATAGTCCCTTCCCTTTGTTAGCATTGTCCTCTTTCTCCTGCCGACTAGTATTTGATGGCCTATAAAACAAATAGGTCCTTCCAGACGCATCCTTTCTCAACTAGGTTATGAGGGATAATTAAGCACTGAGGTCCTAAGGTATCCATTTTATTCTATACCCTTGTGACATCTGAGTAAATAGTACTGAAATTGTTTTCAGCACTCTTCTAGAAACAATGTTTATATCTTTTCCATATTATTTGAAGTCTTTTTATCCTTCATAATTCTCATCTTTCTGCTTGCAGGCTTTAAAACAAGAATCATTCCCTGAATGAAGAGGACAGGTGAAAATTCTTGTGTCACTAGTATCTATTCTATGAATACTTTTTATGTTTTCCACTGGTTTCTGTGGGAATGGGTTTTTCATGTTTCTATTCAGAAGGAAAATTCCTTTTATGATATAGTGTTTTACTTTTACTGTAAGCTTTATTGAATAAAGTTCTACATAGTATGCCAGTCTGGTTCTTACTACATCAATATTTTTTTTCGTATTTCAAGATCTAAGAATGCTATAGTTTGTATTTAAAATGTCCTGCAAAAGTGCACGTCTGAATGGCTGTGTGAGCTGAATGTTACTCTATTAGAAGGTAAGAGAAACTTCAGGAGGTGGGTCTTAGAAGAAGAAATTTATGTCACTGGAACTATCTCTTGAAGAAGATGTTGAGACCTGAGATTCTTCTCTTTTTCTTTATTTTCAGCTGCAAACAGATCTTCTCCACCAAGAATTGCTGCCACAGAGTATTGTGCCTCCACAGGATCAAAGCACCAACACAAAGCAAGTTGGGACTGAAACCTATGAAACTATGAGCCAAAATAAACCTTTTTCTCTCCTAAATTGCTAATGTCAAGCATTTTGTCACAGTTACAGGAAACTGACTAACATAATCTTGCTCTAGCTACACATATCTTTCTCTTTGTGTTTTCCTTGTCTCAATTTGAACCACGCTTGAAATAGATGAATGTCTTAGGCAAAATAAAGACAGGCATATAAACAAGAATAAAACATAAAAACCTACTTCCATCTGTTAATATCTGTAAATATAGGTATATCCATATGGTCAATTCCTTTTTTATTTGAACTATTCTTGTGGGTACAAATCTTGATATAAAACCCAGTAAATTTGAATTTCTCTATTTCCTAGTACTCAAGTGTTTATGGTTAGTCATGTATGTGGTCAAGACATCAAAGTATTGATTGCTTTGTAATCACATATATCATTTTCAATATTGAATGTAAACAATTTACATTTTTTAAATGTATTGAATGTAAAAAACTTACATTTTTCTTAAAATTTTAGTCATACAAAGGCCTTCCTACCATTACTAAGTATCCTAACACATACATTCCTTTCTCTGCTGTTACAGAACAAGGCAATTTTGACTCCATTCCAATTATGTGAACAGGATAGAATGGTATCATTTGGGAGCTACCTACAATATTCTTACTTGTTAAATAGTCACATTAGTTCTTAAGAGGAGGAAAATTTAACAAGCAGTTTTGATTTTCCTAACAAGATCAGGGTAGAAAACTACTTAGGGAAAACATTCACATTGCTTTAGATTATTGGCTAATTAAAAAAATGAAAACAACATTTTACTAACTTTATGTCTTCAATTATAAGTCAAACAAAAGTTCTTGAAGGTCTGCAAATTATTAGCTATTAAAAATATAAAAGAAAATTACATGCTGTGTTTTTAGTTATGCCCCTACCTGCATTCCTCTGTTGTTACTTATTTCTGTGAAATCACAGGACTTTAATGAATAACAATGAAAAATGTCCCTTACTTTTCTCCCTGATTTGAAATTGAAAAAGGTGATCTATTTTAGGAAAAACATCTATATTTTAGAAGCTGTACTTTGATATTTAATGAACAATCTAAATTCTTAAAAGATTCATGTAAAGAAATAAAAAAAAACCTCAGGGTAGAAAAGTAGAGTAATTTAAAGTAAAATTAAAACTAGTCACTTAATTATAAATTATTCATTTTATTATAAATTATATAATGAATATAAAATAATAATATATTTGATTATAAATTAAATTCTTTTGTTCTATGACTACATTTAATCTATGATGATAATTTTATATTTTTATTCACTAAAATATTCCTATCCTATTAAGATATGAATAGTTTCTTGACTAGGGAACTAGTGTGGCTTTGTTGTTAAAACAAGGAATTTAAATTATGTAAACCCTAGTGAAGTTCTCTTTTGCCTAGTTCTACAAGGAAGACAAAAATTGCAGCTTAAGAGTTGAAATAAATTTGGAAGACTGTCATGATTATGTTTATAAGCTGCTGACTTCCTGGCTTTTTTACCTTCCTGGCAAATGTCCAAATACAGCATTATAATTAAACAGGTCTGCCATCTTAGGTGCCACCAAAGGTGCCCATTATTGATGGTAGTCAGGTGGAATACCATCTGGTGAAAACAATTTATTATTTGAAGGATATTTAATGATATGCCACATTTTATACACAGTTAAATGTACCTTTCTTTAGACACTACATTTTTATTAGAAGGTTTGCTCCAACAAACCATTGAGTGTTGAAAAGTTTACAGTTCCAGAAGATTATAGCTATATAAAAGTTCCAAATGACTAGAACCTTGGAACTTTTAATTCACTTTATAATTTCAATTTTCTTAAAAACAAATCATTACATTTTTGGCAATCTCATTATTAGCAACTTAAACACAACAAACTTCATCAAAAAGTGTACAGAATACTTACTCTTTTTTGGAATTGATTTAAAAGTTCTGTAAATCACTATGAAGAAGAAGAAAAATGTTATTTTCACAGATCATTGGCCTCAGAGCTTCAGTTCAAATTTTCTTTAGTTAAAATATACATGCTTTTGCCCAATAAATTTCATCAAAATTGTGTAAAATGGGTAAGTTAATTGCTTAGATTATAACTATTTATATATGGAATTATATATCATTATGTGAATAAACAAGTGAAGAAATATACATATCTATTTATGATAATACTTATTAAATCATAGTAATTTTTTAAGAATATGAGTTTCTTATAAGAATGGTAAAATTTTCTGGTAGTTTTGCAGTATCTAGAATTTTTCCTAATATATATGTTGTAGTAAGTTCTTACTGAATTCAAATGCAGTTAATCGATTTAGACTGATGGGGAAGTGTTTGGGAGGCTCTTCCCTAAGCCTGGAAACCCAGCATCAGTAAAACTCATTCGCTGCATTGCATACTTCTTTACAAGCTTCTCATATAAAATTTAAATTAAAGATTGCTATTACAAGTAGAATTTTACCAGACATCTATTATGAAATAGCATTTTTCTTTGCCTGCCACAAGCATCCTTGTTCTATCAAGTGTAAAAGGGATGGTCCTTTTTAAGTATATGCTACATCTTACAGTAAACATGGCCTATCTTCCAAAAGTGTTCATTAAGTGAATACTAAACAATTTTGAAACATTTTGTATGAAATTGGTATTTCATGGATTTTACATAAAACCCTCATATTTCAAGTAGAGGATACGATGTTTCTTATTAGTTTTTATTTATTTATTTTTTTTGGTACCGGGGATCGAACTCAGGTCCTTGCACTTGAGAGGCAGGCAGTAGAACCACTAAACTAAATCCCTGGCCCGATGTTTCTTATTGTTAAAACTATCATTCGGCTATGTTCCTATTATCCTCACTGTTTTGGGGGAGATGTTATTCACTTTATTTTGGAATTGAAATTACATGGAGGATAATGTCTAAAAAGTACTATGGAATTCTTATTATTTTTTCCATAATGAAATCTGTGGTGCTGTGATCTCCTTTGGTTTTGCTTATTTCAAATATTAATTATTTTGGAATTCCCTCACTCCTTGAGTGCTTGAACAACTATGAGTTTTGTTGCTTTTTATGTGTGTGTATATATCTAAAATATTTGCTGAGTAATGAATATTCAATTAAGCTGGGGTAAAATTGGATCATGTTACCTTTTAATATATAACTTTGCAATCTTGTCATGAGTATTATTATAAGAATATCCTTTGTCTTTTTTTTTTTTTTTTTTGGTACTGGGGATCTTGAGCCAGTGCAATCACTGAGTTAAATCCCTGGCTCCAAGTCTTTTGTCTTTTGCAGAGGTTGTTTCAAACCTCCACAGCTTCCTAAAGTTGAATTTGAATGTATCTATTTTGCATCAGTACACATTTGGGAAGCACTTAATGATTTTTTTTTAGACGATTAGGTATTAACCAAGGAACTTCTTACTTTGAAAAAACATCATTTGTATTTGACAGTTGTGTGTGTGTGTGTGTGTGTGTGTGTGTGTGTGTGTGTATTTCTCAAAGACTGCTCAGAATGTAACTAAACTCAGTTGATTTCATGTGAATGCTGTTTGACAATTCTGGGATTAATACTTCCTGGCATTTACCTGATTATCTTCTTGGCAACTTACATGTTGTGTTTATGTGTATTCTAGATTTAAAGAATGAATTGATTTGATTGAGCTGAAAAGGGTTATTATAAAAACATGCAGTTTGCTAGATGATTACTTTTATAACATAACAGGTTTTCTGAATAATCAGAATACCAGATTACTACCAACCAGATTTCTTTTATCACCCAATTTAATCTAATGTTTTCAATCTTTTATGTCCTTAGATGAAGATGTACTCTAAGTCACTCAAAATTCAACTTAATATGGCTTAATACTATATGTTAACCTGAAGTAACTTTAGAGATTTTCTTTTTTAAACAAGTCCATGTCTTCAAACTCTAATTTTTGTTCCTTTTCCCTCACAATTTAACACACAAAACGTATGATATAAAGTCTACAAATTATATTCAAGTAGAATATAAAAACATTTTATCTGACTTGAAGATTTTTTAAAATAAAATAGCATTTATAGTCCTATTATCCCCATATAAACTTATGATAAATTTACATATTTAACTACACTTTTTGTCATATTGATATATCTTTTGCTTCTAGTATTTAAAATTTGAAATTTTTCAGTTCATTAAATTAGTTGGCACAAATGTAAACATTCAACACATTATACCCAGGGAATATTCATGTACTAAAAGAAATATAAATTTAAAAAATCATTGTTGAATTTCTTAATGTATGAGTTCTATAATTTGGTCATATTTCTTCATGTTTTCATTTATAATAACCTTAATATCTCTGAAGAAAAAATATTCTGGATAGTTCAATAGAAAGTCCTTAGTATACATACTTTTAACCATTACATAAATTAACAAAAAAGGAAACATTGGGATAATTCAGAAATAATAACTCTTAATCTGACAGTGAAATTTAAGTCCAGGGAAACAAGATACTTTAGGATTGCTAGGATATAACAGCTAGTAGGATGCACTCCATGCACTTGGGGATCAGACTTCTGAAGAGAGAATAAAATGCTTCTGTTTGCTATACCACTTAGAGTGTATAAGGAGGCTGGTTTCTGAGTGCAAAGGATGGTGGAGTCTAGGACAAAGGCCCCCACTGGGAGATATGGTGAGTGGGTGAAGTGATGCTGATGGGACATAGAAACAGCAAGAAAACCAAAGAGAAGTGCATCTTTCTTTCGTGGCTTGCCTTCAAATTTTCCTAACTTCTTGATAGAATCTAATACAAGATAAACTGGTAAGGGAATTAGGAAAATGTACATTGTAGAGTTTATTTGCCAGTCTAACAGACCAACATTTTGAAGGATGGATTTGAAACAATGAGACTAGCACACTCTGGTCTCCCTGAGTAAGAATAAAAGAAACAAGGGCCAGGCATTCAGCTCAGTGGCACAGTGCCTGCCTCGCAAAGCGCAAGGTCCTGAGTTCAATTCCCAGTACCAAAAAGCAAACCAAAAAAATGAATAGAAACAACAAATTTAGTGGTTATAGTAGCACAATGACTTGTTTTTTTCAATCTATAAAATTTCTTCCCTACTTTCTTAGATTCTACAGCTGAGGGCCTGCAAATTAACCTGACAACAGATAGGCTGTCAAGAAAAAGCAATGCAGCTTTAATAATTTGTGTAGAGTGTATACACATTAGAGAATCTTAATGAAGGTTTGTGGCATATATTTCTTTCTCTGTATTTTCTCTAAACTGGTAAGAGTACAGTGCTATCCAGTAATTGGAAAACAAAGAGTTGTTCCTCTCTTCCTGGTAAAAGGGAGGGAAATGTCTTCTAAATCAAATTTTATGTTCCACTTTTAGGCAAATAAGAAGCCAGAAAGCATATAAATTTTTAGCATTTGTTATTTCTCAATTATTTTTAGTACAAAATTATCATTATGTAAAAATTGCATATATTAGGTGTCATATTCAGATCTCCTACCATATTAACATATATTATATTCATATATTACTTGCATTAATGTACTAAGTATAGTGCTACCTTGGTTCACCAACTTAATTTGTTCCACAATTTCAGAAAAGATGACCACATTTGTGTTAATGTGGGAAAGATGGCCACAGTCATGTTTGTTACCAAACAGAATTTGCAAACAAAATTTTGCCAAATGCTTTATTTGGTAAACAAATTGTTCAAGAATAAAGGTTTCATAAACTGAGGAACCACTGTATATAATGAAAATATTTAATTTTTCCACATCAACAACTGTAAATACTTTATGGTGTTTACATTAGCTTTTTTGTGGTTCATTCTAATATTTAGGAAAATGTACTTTGTGTGAATATTGCCCAAATATTCATAGTTGTTTTCTGCATATAACAAAAACGAGGTGTGTTTTGACTTACATCTAGACGTCCCCCTAAAGTCTCATGTAGTCATAGATGGGGCTTTTCAGAAGTGGCTGGACCTAGAGTGTGTAATGCATGTGTAGTGCTAGAATAGAGGGTGTGTGATTACTAAACTAGTCCACTGATTGCTTTAGAATATTTCTGGGAGTGGATAATGGGAAAGTCCTCCCTGGGATTTAGTGCTACTCAGACTTTTTAGGAATGCTGGATGAAATGTAAAGGACAGAAGGAGAGCTGCTGTGGTCCCTTGCAGCTTCACTGTTACTTTCTTAGTTTGTACCCGCCATAAACTGTTTCTCCTCTCTGATGGCCCTCTGCCATGCCATCCTGCCTTGGAGCCAGCCAAATAGGAATGAAACTTCTACAAACTGTGAGCTAAATAAACCTTTCTTTCTTTAATTTTAGATATTGGGTACTTTGTCTCAGTGAGACAAAGACAAAAAATGACTAATGAGAAAAAGTAATTAAGACGGGTGCTAATAATACTAGAATAGAAACATTGACATTGCACACGTTCTCATATGAATTAATGTTTCATACTCAAACTGCCATTCTCTCAAACACTTCTGAGATCCCTTTAAGCACACTTCTTGCACTAACTTGTACTATTTTTTCCCTCCCTACAATATTCTAGCTTGTGAAGTACTTTCTGTAATACAAAATTCATACTAGTCATGGCCTTTCCATTGAAGCGTCATTGCAGCTGACAATCTCTTGTCAAAGAAAGGAAATGGAATATATTCACCTTTGTATAGCAATTAGTTTTCAGTGTATAAGTGGGCAAAGAAATCCATAGGCCTTTTTGTAATCTGAAGTATTATGAAATGTAGTTTAATAACTCTCTTCTCATAGTTAGCACAAGTTAGAAGATGGCTGATTTAAGATAAACTGATATACTAGATGCCTCACTTTACCAACAATGAATCTCCCTCAAACACACACAGATCATTGGCTTTTGCATCTGAATCTGATGTGTAAAGTCAATGAAGAATAAAATCAACCTAGTTAAGAACAAAGAAAATTACTTGGAACTAATTTGAATTGCAAACAAGAAAAACAGATTCAAACAGTTTTAAAAATGTGCTCTGAGGTTTTACAAATATTGAAAGCCTGAACTATTTACATATTTACAAATATTTAAGGCTATATGTAAATCTTGAATTTCGAAAGTAAGTGATGGTTACTTAATTTGTTTCTAAGGAGCTGAGGTTGGTACTGAAAATATTTAAACTGTTTTATAAGAAAAGGGCTGAGCGCCAGTCAGGCACACCTGCGGACACCACAGAGGGAACCTGCCCCATCTAGCCTGTGCTAGCTCGTGGACTCCGCATAGGGGTGCCCTGTCGCGGGGAACCCGACCCATCCAGCCCGCGCCCACAGCAGCAATCCACTTAGCCTCTTGCTCCTGCAGAACACCCCGCCCCCGCTCCTATGGCCTCTTGACTGTACCGCCACCTGGTTCCACACTACGAAGATACAGGGGACACCAGACCACCAGACCACTGTACTAAGTTGGAGGGGTCATCACTTTCCATCGGAATGGGAACTATCTTCAGGGGAAGGCAAGTGGAACCTGCAGTACAACCTTGCAGAGTTCAACCCTACAGGAGGGCAGGGAGCTCAACTTGAGACTTGCAGCCAGAAATCTTCCTGAATTGCACGGGACTGCAACTGGCTTGCTGAGACTCACTGACTTACATCTGCAGACTGCTACCCACGTTGTCTATTGTGACAGCAGAGACATATCCTGAAGGAGGCACTTCGTTTTCATTACTATTTTTAATTTCCAAAATTAGTATTATTGGTTTGGGTTTTTTTCTCCACTTATCTTTAATTCTTTTCTCTTACTCTTTGGAAATTTTTGTTTTTCTCTCCATTTTTTAATCTTTCTATTCTCTTTCCTTTCTCTCTCTCTTACACTCACTCTCTTGCTGTCCCACATTGTTCATCTCTCTTTTTGTTCTTGTTCTGGCCCTCATTTGGATTTCTTCTTTATTTTTCTATTATTCTCTTTTTCCTTCTCTTGCCTGTGTCCTCTGGCCCCACAGCTAAATTTCCCCTATCCTTCTACCTATCTATCCCTCCTTCCCCAACTCCTTCTAACTCTCCATCCCGAAAGGTAAAGTTGTTAGACTGAAGAGTTTATTCACTATAAACATATGTTGGCTTGGTCCTAAATTTAGATTTAATTCACACAGTTAAATGTGATAGATTAATAATTACCACAAAATGTCATTTTCTAAAGTGTACTTGATGCTATGGTGTTGCTGATTGTATCATTTGGGCTAAGGAGTTGTGATTGATCTAGTCAGTGGGCCTTCCTAGTATAATGAAAATGAGATAGCCTCAGAGTCATTAGAGACTCAAAACCTACAGACCAGCTATATCTGGAAGACACTGCTGAGAAGCAATCATTTCATAAGGGTTCTAATTACAAGCAACAAGGACACTTACAATAAGCAATTTTGAAGTATCAACCCAGGAGTTAAACCAAGGACAGTACCAAAAACAAAAATGAGAAGACATTTAAGCAAGCCAAAAACTCAGACTTCCACCCCACCAAGGGTAAACCGTGAGGGAAATGAGGTGGAAAAGTCTGATAATCAACTACCTGGACACCACGAACTGATTAGCATAGGAAGTAGCAAAATAGATGAATGAGGCTCTAGACAAATTCAAAGCAGAAGAAATCTCCCAGATATCTAGAGAGATGGTGAGCAGAGTGAAAGACACGATTAGAGGCTTTAGAACAGAAAGAGATAAAAAAATAGATCAGCTCAAAAACATGCTAGAACCCATGAATGCCCAGCATAAGAAAGAAATGGAAACCAAGATCATCCAACAAAAGAAAGAAATGGAATCCATGAAACAGATTCAAAGAGATATTAGGGAGATTAAAAACTCCATTGAAAGTATCCACAGCAGATTAAGGGAATCTGAAGATAGAATATCAGATATAGAGGACAGGATCGTGGTTAAGGACCATGAAAAGAGAGATTTCTTAAAAATAGTAAGGGACCATGAGAAATCAATCCAGCAGCTGCTAGAATACCAAAAAGAATAACATAAGACTGATAGGAGACCATGAAAAATCAGGAGAAAGTAAAATTGACATTAAAAAACTGCTCACAGAAGTAATAGTGGAAAACTTCCCAGACAGAGGTAGAGAATTGGACATATAGATAAGTAAAGCATATAGAACTCCAGCTAGCCTTGATCAAAAAAAGATCTACACCTAGACATATAATAGTCAAGATCTCAGAAACCCAACAGAAGAACAAAATCCTACAAACAGTTAGAGAAAAGAAACAAATCACCTACAAAGGAAAGCCCATCAGAATCATAGCAGACTTCTCAACACAAACTTTCAACTCAAGGAGATGCTGGAGTGAAGTATTTCAAGCCCTAAAAGAAAATAACTTCCAACCTAGACTATTGTATCCTGCAAAACTATCTTTCAAAATTGTTGGGGAAATTATATACTTCCATGACAAAGAACACCTGAGAAATTTCATGAACACCAAACCAGCACTACAAGCAATTCTAATCAATATCCTAGAAAAAAACCAATGAAGGTCATAACTCCATGAGGCCCAACAGAGGGAAGCCACAGGCAAGGTAAGAAACTAAGGGGAAAGGGGGAAAAATAAATGAAATAGCCAATGAAAGTAAAACATCATGACAAGGATGAATCAATATCTAGCAATTATAAGCATCAATGTTAATGGCCTCAATGCACCAATCAAAAGAAATGGACTGGCAGAATGGATTAAGAAGCAAAATCCAACAATGTGCTGTATACAAGAAATACACTTAACTCAAAAAGAAATTCATAGACTTAAAGTAAAAGGATGGATAAGAGTTCTCCACACCTCAGGAACCCAGAAAAAAGCAGAAGTAGCAATATTATTTGCAGACAAAGTAGACTTGAAACCAAAACTAATTAAGAGAGACAAAGATCATCACTACATCCTTGTGAAGGGAACAATCCAAGAGGAAGAGATGATAATCCTAAATATATATGCACCAAATATGAATGCCCCCAACTATACAAAACAAATATTAATGAACATGAAGAACCAAATAAGCACTAACACAATTGTATTGGGAGACCTCAATACTCAACTATCATAAATAGACAGATCATTTAGACAAAAAATTAACAAGGAAATTCTAGAACTGAATCAAGTTATTGAACAAATGAATTTAATAGATGTTTATAGAGTGGTCCACCCCACAAAATCAGAATACACATTCTTTTCAGCTACACATGAGTCATTCTCCAGAATAGACCACATGCTAGCTCATAGGACATGTCTACATAAATGTAAAAGAATTGAAGTTACCTCCTGTATATGATCAGACCATAGTGCAATAAAATTGGAGATGAATAACATAAGACACTGCAAACCCCCTACAAACACATGGAAACAGAATAACAACCTCCTGAACAATGAATGGGTCACAGAGGAAATTAAAGAAGAAATTAAACAATTTCTACAAGTAAAAGATAGTGCCAGTACAACCTACAGGAATCTATGTGACACAATGAAAGCAGTTCTATGTGGGAAATTCATAGCAGTGAATGCCCATATTAGGAAAATAGAGAGAACTCAGATAAATAACCTAATGCACTACCTCAAGGTCCTAGAAAAAGAAGAGCAAAACAAACCCAAAGGTCGTACAAGAGAGGAAATTATAAAGACCACAGCAGAAATCAATGTAATGGAGACTAAGAGAATGATACAAAAAATCAATGAATCAAAGAGTTGGTTTTTCAAAAGAATAAATAAAATTGATAAACCTTTAGCCAACCTAATCAAAAAAAGGAAAGAAAAGGCTCAAGTCCATGTAATCAAGAACAAAAAAGGTGAAGTTATGACAGATCCTACAGAAATCCAGAGGGTCATCAATACCTACTTCAAGCACCTGTACTCTAATAAAATGGAAAACACAGAAGAAATGGACAGATTCCTAGATACATACAAATAGTCAAAGTTAAATGAAGAAGATATAGAAATTTTAAACACCCCAGTTATAATGAGTGAAATTGAAAATGTAATAAAAATTTACCAACAAAGAAAAGCCCAGGTCCTGATGGCTTCACTGCTGAATTCTACAAGACATTTAAAGATGAACTATTGCCAATACTCTTTAAACTCATCAAGGAAATTGAAAGGGAAGCAAAGCTTCCAAATTCGTTCCTGGAAGCAAGTGTTACTTTGATTCCAAAACCAAGGAAAGACCCAACCCAAAAAAAGAACTATAGGCCAATCTCCCTAATGAACATAGGTGCAAAAATCCTCAACAAGATACTGGCAAACAGAATACAGTGGGTCATCAAGAAGATCATACACCCTGACCAAGTCAGATTCATCCCAGGGATGCAAGGAAGGTTCAACATTCATAAATCATTAAATGTAATACACTACATTAACATACTCAAGGAAAAAAAAAACATATGATCACCTCAATAGATGCAGAAAAGGCATTCAACAAAATCCAACACCAATTCATGATAAAAACCTACATTAAATTGCAATAGAAGGTCTTTATCTCAAGCTGATTAAGGCTATCTATGAAAAACCAACAGTCAACATCATACTAAATGGTTAAAAAACTGAAAACTTTCATGCTAAAATCAGTAACAAGACAAGAATGCCCACTATCACTACTCATGTTCAATATAGTTCTGGAAACATTAGCCACAGCAATTAGAAAAGAGAAAAAAATAAAAGGAAGAAAGATAGGAAAGGAAGAAGTTAAAATGTCATAATTTGCTGATGATATGACGTTTTACATAGAAGACACAAAAAAGTCCACCAAAACTTCTAGAGTTAACTGACAGATTCAGTAAAGTAGCTGGATACAAGGTCAACACTCAAAAAATAATAGCCTTATGGTACACAAATAACAGACTCACTGAGAGAGAAATTAGGGAAACAATTCCTTTTACAAGAGCATCCAAAAAAATAAAATGTCTAGGAATCAATCTAACAAAGGAAGCAAAAGACCTCTACACTGAAAACTACAGCCCTCTGAAAAAAGAGATTGAAGAGGATACAAGAAAATGGAACAACATCCCTTGCTCCTGGGTAAGAAGAACCAATATAGTGAAAATGCCCATACTTCCAAAACTACTATATAGATTCAATGCAATGCCAATTGAAATTCCAACAATATACTTCACAGAAATAGAGAAAACAATCCAAAAATTCATTTGGAACCAGAAGAGACCTAGAATAGCAAAAGCAATTCTAAGCAACAGAGACATGGCAGGAGCTATCACACTCCCAAACTGGAAACTATACTACAAAGCTACTGAGATAAAAACAGCATGGTACTGGCAAAAAAGCTGACCTAAGAATCAGTGGAATAGATTAGAAGATGTAGAAGCAACTCCAGACATACTCAGCCACTTCATCTTTGACAAAGGAGCCAACTGCCATCATTGGAGGAAAGGTAGCCTATTTAATAAATGGTGTTGGAATAATGGATTTCAACCTGCCAAAGATTAAAACTAGACCCATACTTATCACCATGCACTAAACTAAGATCAAAGTCGATCAAAGATCTAAATATTAAAACAGAAACACTAAACTTGCTGGATGATAAGTTAGGTAGAACTCTTGAAGACATTGGTATAGGAAAAGACTTTATGAACAAATCCTTAGTAGCATTGGAACTAGCACAAAGAATCAACAACTGGGATCTCATCTTATTAAAAAGCTTCTGCATTGCAAAGGAAACTACCAACAGCGCTAAGAGACAACCTACAATGTGGGAAAAAATTTTTAGCAGCTGTACCTCAGACAAAGGACTACTATCTAGAATATATAAAGAACTGAAAAAAATCAGATCCCCCAAATTCAAAAACCCAAGTCAAAAATGGGCATCTGAAATGAACAGACTTTTCTCAGACAAAGAAGTAAAAGCCGCAAATAAATATATGAAAAAATGTTCAACATCACTGGTCATTTGAGAGATGCAGATGAAAACAACACTGAGATTCCACCTCACCCCAGACTGAACGGCTCCTATCAAAAAATCAACCAATAACAAATGCTTGCATGCTTGCAGTGTTGTGGGGGGAAAGGATCCCTTCTCCATTGCTGGTGGGAGTGCAGGCTAGTGCAACCACTGTGGAAATCAGTATGGAAATACCTCAAAGAACTAGGACTAGAGGTTTCATTTGACCCAGCTATTCCCATGCTGGGAATCTTTCCAAAAGAATTTAAAAAATCATACCATAGCGATATATGTTCAACCATGTTTATAGTGGCAGAGTTTTTAGTAGCTAAAGCTTGGAAGCAGCCCAAGTCCCCATCAACTGGAAACTGGATGAAGAAGATGTGGTTTTTTATAAAATGGAGTACTACTCAGCCATAAAGAACAAGAAAGTAGAGTCACTTATAGTTAAATGGATGCATATCGCAGCTGTAGTCTTAAGTGAAATAAATTGAACACACATGTGTAAATACCGAATAGTTTCTCTAGTGTGAGAAACTGAAAGTGTAAATAAAGTTTAAAATGATTAAAATGAATCATTGATATTTGAAAGAGGATAAAAGGTCCAAAGAAGTATTGGTGAAGGGAGGCGAAGGGGAAATGAAAGAAGGGAAAGGAAAAATTATGAAAAAGAAAAAATAGAATGATGTTTATGTAAATAGGAAAAGGTGGCAGGGGTAAAGGGCACACTGGTAATGGGGAAAAAATAAAAATCAAGATACATCATGTATAGGTACAAACATCCAATGATATATGTAAATGCATTGTATAGCTAAAATGTACCAGTAAAAGAACTTAAGCATTAAAAAAAAAAAAGAAAGCAAAAGAGTTGACAGCAGGAATATACACCAGGACACTCAGAAGACAATGCTTAATGCCTTTCCTAGGCTTATGTGACAGCCTGAACAGTTGTCACAAACCGTGCTTCATGGACCCAGATAGCTGAGAAATCTCCACACAAACCTATAGACTATAAAGTTGGTACAATGTCAGTATTAGAGTTTGTCATCAAGTTTGTCCTTGATACTCTTATTACTGTTGATTGTAATACTTTAGCCAAGGGGAAATAGTTATTGTGATCAATTTGTGTTCAATATATTCCAATATCCAGATTGACTGGAGGTCATACACTTTGGTACAGTCCATTTCCAAGGAACTGGGTACTATACCAAGCAGGCTGCAACCTTTACTCCATAAAAAATGTAGGTGGTATGATACTGGGACAGATCCAAAGTGATATAGGGGGAAGAGATATAACTCCCAAACCTGCTAGATATCCAAAATGCATGTTCATGTTCTCTCAAATTGAAGAATGAATTCTACGAACAATGAAAGTTAAAAGTAGGAAAAATTTATTGGGAGAAAGAAAGGTTCTGCCTAAGAGAGATAGAGAATATGAAATGTGATATGAGGTTAGCTTAATCTACACCCTTGGAATGATGGATCTTCCTAATCATGAATCCACATCCCAGGCCGGGCACATTGTAGGGATTGGCCAAAGCAAAAACATCTGCTTTCTAAATCTCAAGAAATAAAATGATTTTCCAAATTTTCCCAGTAAGCACTCAGAATTTTGTAAAATAGGGTTGCATGGTGAATTTTGAGGCTTATTCACATAATGGATGTTAGAAACCTATTTTCATTGGAGGGCATTAGAAGTGTTCAAGATATATGGATTAACAAAAAAAAAATTCTCAGTATCTTTGTCACTCTTCAGTTAAACTCTAAATGATAAATTTAAAGGGTTTCTCTAAAAGCCTGTAGAGAGACTCTAATCACTTTCTCTGGAAAACACAGAAATCTAAGAAAAAGTCTAAGGATTTAATCTCCAAAATAGCAATTAGAAGTACTTCAAAGAAAGTCAAATTGGGTAGTTGTTTTAGGATGAGAACATAACTGTGGGTGGGGAAGAGTGGGAACTTGAGATATGGGATGACCTTATCTTGGTTGTACACTTGAAAATTTGGATCTCTAGGTTCCCTTGAGTCCAAAGAGTAACTTTCCTCTCCGTGTGGACCAGAATTTCTCCATTCTTTGTCTCTCTTCTGCATGTCTATAGTTCCTAATCTCACAATAACAGAGATTGGCAAGCTATAGCCCACAAAGTAAATCTGGCTAAAATCTAATTTTGTATAATGTGTAATCTAAGAATAAATTTTATAATTATAAATAATGTGAGGAAATTAAGTTTTAAAGTTATACATATATATTTTAATTTTTATATAAATTTTATTGCTGCATTTTAGTATACAATATACTGTCATTCATCATTGGAGATTTGTACCATTACATAATACATTTTGATTGTTATTTTTCCCCATTCCCCTGCCCTCCATTCAACCCCTCCAGCCCTTTCTATTTACAAACATTTGGTTTCATTTTTTCATTTTCTCATATTCAATTTCCTTCTTTAATTTCCCCTACCCCTCCAACTTCCCCTTCCCCTTTGCCCCTTTTCTTCCTATTTCATATTATCTATTATATATTTTGATCCTTATTTACACTTTCAGTTTCTCATACCAGAGAAGCTATTCAGTATTTACAAATGTGTGTCCTATTTATTTCACTTAAGAGTAGCTCAATGTGCATCCATTTAGTTACAAATGTTCCTAATTTCTGATATTTATGGCTGAGTAGTACTCCATTTTATATAAAAAACACACATACACATTTTCTTTATCCAGAAAATGGGATAATAGTATATTACATTGATTGATTTGCATATGTTGAACCATCCCTGCATCCCTGGGATGAATCCCACTTGATCAGGGTATACGATCTTATTGATGATCTTCTGCATTCTATTTGCCAGTATCTTATTAAGGATTTTTGCATCTGTGCTCATTAGTGAGGTTTGCCTATATTTCTCTTTTTCAGTTAGGTCTTTCTCTGCTTTGGGGATGAAGGTGATGCTTGCTTCCAGAAATGAATTTGGGAATATTGCTTTCCTTTTAATTTCATTGAAGAATTTTAACAGTAGTGTCAATAGTTCTTCTCTAAATGCCTTGTAGAATTCAACAGTGAAGTCATCAGGGCCCGGGCTTTTCTTGGTAAGTTTTTAATTATGTTTTCAATTTCTTTGATTGATATTGGGTAGTTTAGAATTTTAAATCTTCTTTGTTCAACTTGGTAATCCATAAGTATCCAGGAATCTGTCCATTTCTCCTGTGTTTTCCATCTTATTGGTGTGTAGTTTCTCAAAGTAGGTACTGATGATCCCTGGATTTCTGCTGGGTCCATTGAAATTTCACCCTTTTCATTCCTAATTGCATGGATTTGCATCTTATCTTTCCCTCTTTTAAAAAGATTGGCTAAGGGTTTGTCAGTTTTGTTTATTTTTTTGAAGAACCAACTCTTTGCTTCTTTGATTTTTTTGTATCATTCTCTTAGTCTTGATTGCACTGATTTCTGCTCTGATTTTTATAATTTCCTCCGTTGTATGAACTTTTGGTTTTTCCTGCTCTTCTTTTTCTAGATGCTTGAGGTTCAGTATCAGGTTATTTATTTGAGCTCATTGTGTTTTCCTAATATGGGTATTCACAGCTGTGAATTTCCCTTGTAAGACTGCTTTCATTGTGTCCCATAAGTTCCGATATGTTGTATTCGCATTGTCATTTAATTGTAGAAACTGTCTGATTACTTCTTTAATTTTCTCTGAACCTATTTGTTGTTCAGGATGGTGTTTTTCAATTTCCATATGTATATGAAGTTCTTATAGTTTCTTTTGCTATTGATCTCCAATTTCATTGCACTATGATCTGACAATATACAGGGGATAACTTCCATTCCTTTGCACTTACTTAAACATGTTCTATGAACAAGCATGTGCTCTATTTTGGAGACTGACCTGTGTACAGCTGAAAAGAATGTGTATTCTGATTTTTTGGAATGGAACACTCTGTAAATAAATGTTAAATACATTTATTCAAGAGTTTGGATGAGTTCTAGTATTTTGTTGTTTATTTTTTGTCTAGTTGATTTGTCTATTTTTTACAGTGGAGTATGGAGGTCCCCCACTACTATCACATTAGTGCTTATTTGATTTTTTATGTCCATTAATTTTTTTATATTTATATACTTTTTTATATAGTTTGTTTTATATAATTCAGTGCATTAGTATTTTGTTCATATATATTTATGATTATCATCTCTTCCTCTTGGATTATTCCCTTTACAAGGATGTAGTGAGCTTTTTGTGTCTCTTAACCAGTCTTGGTTAAAATCCATTTTGTCTGCAAATAGGATACCTACTCCTGCTTTTATTTTGCATTCCTGTCACATGGAGTATTGTTTTCCACCTTTTAACTTTCAATCTTGAATTTCTTTTTTAATTATGTTTCTTGTATGCAGAGTATTGTGGGATGTTGCTTCTTGACCCATTCTACCAGTCTATTTCTTTTGATTCATGAATTGAGACCATTCACATTGATGGTTTTTACTGATATGTATTAACTTATGCTTCTTATGCCTTTTTCTTTTTGTTGGATTCTCCCCCTTTGCATTAAATTTCTTGTCATTCCAGGTGGATTCATTCTGCTGGGCTTCCTGGGGTTGTGATATTCATTGTCTTTTCCCAGGATATTATTTAATTTTTTTTTTTTTCATATCAGGGATTGAAATCAGGTCCTTCTGCTTGCGAGGCAGGTGGTGGAACCACTGAGCTAAATTCCGGGCCCTATTGTTTACAATGTTTTGGAGTGCTGGTTTGGTATTCATGAAGTTCCTAAGGTGCTCTTTGTCATGAAAGTATCTTATTTCTCCATCAACTTTGAAAGATAGTTTTGCACAGTACATCCCTCTTGGTTGGAGGGCTTGAAATACATCACTCCAGGCTCCTCTTGCCTTAAGGGTTTGTATTGAGAAGTCTGCTGTGATTATGATGGGTTTTTCTTGGTATGTGATTTGCTTCTTTTCTCTGTTTGTAGAATTTTGTTCTTCTGCTGGGTTTCTGAAATCTTAACTATTATATGACTTGGTGTAGATTTTTCTATGATTATGGCTAGCTGGAGTCCTATATGCCTCACTTATCTGTATGTCACGTTCTTCCCCTGCTTGGGAAGTTTTCTGCCTTTTCTTTTGTGAACAATTTTTTATGTCTTTTTTACTCTCTCCTGTTTCTTCATTGACTCCAATCAGTCTCATATTATTCTTCTTTGCATCATCTAGCAGCTGCTTGATTGATTTCTCGTGGTCCCTTACTATTTTAAAGAAATTTTTCTTTTCCTGGTCACTAATTGCAATCTTGTCATCTATATCTGAAATTCTGTCCTCACATTGGCTCATTCTGCTATATAAACTTTTAATGTTTTAGGTATCTGTATGCATCTGTTTCATGAATTCCATTTGTTCCTATGTTGTGATTTCTTCATGTTCCTTAGCTCCTCTATTTTTTATCTGTATCTGGTCTAGACGTATTAATCATGTCTTGCACTATGGCCACAATCTCTATTGTTATCTGAGAAAGTATTTCTGATTTCAATTTTTCCAGATCCTCTTTCATTGCCAGTTCAGGGAGTCCAGGTTGTTGAGTAACAGATTGTCCCATCTTGTTGCTCTTTGGGGTTGCCTTAGGTGATCTAGATGTCTGGTTTTGAGACATTTTTATATGTCTTCTCATTTCAACAGATGCAGCCTGCTGTGCCTTTGTTGAGGCAAGTTTTTGCTCACCCAGTCATCTTCAATTCTCAGTAAGCCACTGAGAGGCCTTTTCTGTGCTGTTTACCCCTTGTTTCTTAATGGTGGCCTTCTGAAACCCTACGCTGCCCTGTTGTACAAACAGGGTTCTGACTGGGGCCTGTGCACACTTGGGATTATATATAGGGATGCCTCTGGCTGGGGCCTGCCCCCCTACATAGCTGTTGTCTGGGAGGGCCTTTGACTGGGGACTGTGCACCCCAGTCACTGGTGTCTGAGCAGGCTTCTGGCTGGGGTCTGCATGGATTACCAATGGTGGCCTGTGGCTGTTATTTGTGCACTTGTGTAGCTCTTTTCCAGGTGGACCTTTGGCTGGGCCTGTAGGTCCCAGATGCTGGGGTATGGATTTGCAATGAGTCTTGGGCTTGTCGTATCACTGTTATCTATCAGTTAATAATAAGACTGTTTCATGCAATCTGTATGTATGTTGTTGTTCTTTTTTACTGGGATCAATCAAGCTGCTAACTATTGCAAAGTAAACATGTTTTACACGCATATATAATGATATACAAGGCCAGAAATGGAAGTATCTGGAACTTTTGGGTATTTTGTTCTAGATATTGCTAATGTAGAGAAAGTATGCCATGCTAATACACCATAAAATGGTCTGTGACTCACTCCATTTATTTTCCTGCCTCTTTCTCTAATCTACACCATGAAAGATCTAAAAACAAACAAACAAACAAGCAAATTTTTGCAAACATTCCACTCCCATACTATCCAGGAGCTCAATCTCATCCCTTCCTTGGTCATATGAGTTCATGTACTCTGTGTTGGATTATTTTTAAGACAAAAGGTCCAGAGAAAAGAACATCATAAACCCAGGAGCAATAGTGGATATTTCAAACAGAATCCTAGGAAGCTATAAGGATGGATGAGGTAGTAGTTGTAGGCTGAGGATATTCTTTTGGAATCTGTAAAGTCTAATGAAGAGAAGCTTGGTCAACAGTGGCCAGGAAGAGGGACTGAAAAGGTGGGCTTCAAAGGAGCCACACTTTTTTCCCTAGTTGAAGAATGCTACAGGCTGAGAATTATTATCTTTTGTCTGGACTCATTCTCAAAGGTTAATTTCTATTACAATGAAAGAGCAGAAGTTTAATGTTGGGAAAACAGTAAACTGCATCTATCAAAGAACTCAGAAAAGGTCATTATTTCTGTCCTAGTTAACATTTCATACTTACTTTAATTTTTATGTTCTCTTGCAAACAATTGTTAAGAAAATATACTCCTATAAAAAGTAAGATAATGAAGTTCACGGAAACTCATGGAACGTCCAACATCTATGTATATGCTGTAGTCATTGAATTGGATAATATGCTACTCTTCTCTTGGTTTATTGCAACACATATTAAGAAATTCCACATGTAGTTTTTGAAAAATCAAAAGCAAATAATGAAAATGGAGGATATAAAACTCATTTTAACATATTATTTAACATATTCATGTTTTACTAGTATTTTATTGAATGAAAACAAGAATATCAACTGATTTTAGAGGCTGGCAGTAATCTTTATGGACTAGGTCCTTTTTATTAGGTATATTATGAAATTTAAGATACATTTAAAGGATTTTTGAAGATAAGTGTGGGTAATAACAACCAAAATCATTCCCAAAGGAAATCTGCCCTCTGTGTCATTCTGTTACATTTATTTACATGAATCAGTAGTTGATGGTTCTGCAAAAAATTTGACATATTTTTTTCCAGAATTTCATATAATTGCAAATAAATATTTCTATGATATATATAACTTGTATGACTTTTCTGATATCACACAAAAAGTGAGTTTTAGAGCTGTCCTTAGAATCTTTAATGTATGTTGATTCATTTGTGCTATGGCTCAAAGACTTCTTGGAAGTTTAAAGATTTACATAATGTAGTTTAAAATAAAGTTGCTACATGACTTGGCTGAAGAGTAGGGCAGTCTAGACTTTCAAAAAATAGAAGATGCATTCAAGTTACACATATATAATAGCTATTATCAAATAATTAGAAAGATATATGTCTGCACTAAAGAAAACAAAATTAATTTTCGACATATGAAAATAACTATTGTCTACCAAAACTTACCTAAAAACTCCTGAGAATTAATGGTTACTGCAATCTGCATTGCAAATTTTGTGATGTTGGAGCCACTAAAAAGTACATTTAAAATTTGAATTGTATGGTCAAATATATTACGTTTTTATATAATGTATTTCCATTTATTCTAAGACTCTTATTAATTCCTCTTAAAAGAATAATCAATCTTTTTCATTCTTCTTTTTTGACCTCAGGACTGTCTTTAGGAGAAAGCTGAGCAATAAAACTGACACTAGACTTCAATGCCTTTCTCCTTAGATCTAAAAGTATCCTGTTGAGAAGCCAGATTAGAAATGAGATTATCCTTTTATGTAGAGCATATAGAGAGCATCATTGTAACAATGCCAAAGAAATCACAAAACTAAGAGATAGCTATGTGATTTTTGGTTAGTCATCCATAAAATTTCACAAGCTTCTTTCTCGGTTTGACATTGAAGTTTATTTTTCATGGGTTGTTTTAATTTTCTTATCAAAGTATTTCATTTAAACTCCCCTAGAATTAATAGATAGAAAATGTGCTCTGGTTTGGAAGGGAATTACATATTATTTGTTTTTATTTTATTTGGTTTGCTTTCATTTGATAAAATGTCTTCAACACTAAATTTTAAAATGGCTGTTTCTATTAGTTCAGGATAATAAATTCTAATGGCACCTACAGTTCTTAAAGTTATTTCTACTTGCTTAATTTGTGGTACACATTTTTCTCAGCATTTTATATATGGTTCATAAAGTGAACATGCTGAAATATATATTTATTTCCATGAAATTGAAATTAAGCATATATGATAATACACATGAATATATACAAGACTGATATTACTAGCAATAATACTTCATACTTTAATAATCATTTTACTTTTAGTAATATATTACTTAATTCTTTCAGTTTTGCTTCTGGCAGTAAAATAATGGTTTTGTTCAGTCATGTGTCACACAATTTCAAGTTAGATTCTTTCTGAGAAAGTGGAGATTTCTGCTGACATTGATAATCAGTCACCACACCCTGGGAGAAAAAAAGCAGGAGCAGAAAGGTATGCCATTTTTCTTAATTCATGGAAAGAGTGAACTTTCCCATAACAAAAAACAGGTAAACAATACAAAAACATAACAAACTTAGGCACTATTAATTTTACATGATGTGAATGATATGAAGACTCAAAAATACTGGGAAAATTTTATGTTTTTACAGTTAGGTTTGATGAAGAATAGACAGTTACATAGAAATATGATTGAACAAATGAATACAATTTAATGGTGAAAAACTGAAAGGGGGAAATCAGCAAGGTCTATTCTTTCAGATACTTCATGGTCTCCGTGTGTAGTCTTTCCCCTTCCAACTGTGGAACAGGACCCCTTTGAATGAACATATTCAAGGTTGAAGGGAGAATGAAGAGTGAGTTTTGTAAAATTTGGGTTGCTTTGGAGAACAAGGAGGGACAGAAGAGAAGATGACAGGAGAAGTGCACACCTTGCTTCTAAAGTCATCCCAACACTGTTCAAAGTACTCAGCATGCACAAGTGCCTTACTTTAGGTATTATGTTCCAAGCCTGGACAAATGAAAAATGTGAAAGTCTGATGAAATTTTATAGAATATGTTGTCACCAAGGCAGAGTTATCCACATGGGGTCAGTTGTCCAGGCATTTATTAGGGGTAGAGAGAAAGAAGTAACAAAGTAAGGGAGGCAGTAATACTAACACAAATGTCCCATGGCCATTAAGTCCTAAGAGCAAAGAGAAAATGTCTATAAAATACAATTTCTAAAATTTCTCATGTAAACACATGCATACACACACAGAACACATTGTCTAAAATTACTTCACTACTTCATTTAGGTCTTGTTTCTTATGCATAAGCAATCTTAACAGAGTTAATACTTCAACTTTTACATCCTTTAATCCTTTCATTTAGTAACATCCTTTCCTTTGTGTGAATATACTAACCTAAGAAAGTTTCAAATGAAATCTAGACATATGAAAATTAGAAATCATATATATGATCACAAACTTAGAAATTGTAAATATCTTTAATTTAAATGTAAAAAAGACATGATTGTATTCTAAATTATTGGTTTTAGATTTTAATTTTAGGTTAGACATGACAGTTTGTAAAATTACTATATCATGTATTCAAGAGAACTTTACATTTACTAGATATGTTAGTCTAGTTTATTTCATTAAACTGATTTTTTCAGTGTTTATCAAGGATTTGCTTATCCAAGCTTAGTTTACTTGGCAAAGGAAGTCTTACATATTAAATTCATTTTATTTTAAAATACAACTTGAAGTATTCAAGAAAGCCTGTTATGTTTATTCATAATAATTTCAACCATTATTTTATCCTTGAAAATGGTAAACTGGTAAAACCAAGAAGAACTGATTTTTTTCTTTTATTTGAATTTTGTTTCAATAGCTTGATATTAATGTGAACACTGTATAAGAAAATGAAGGTGCTTTTTGAGATGGTGAAATATTCTTGAGACTGTTGATGGTTTCATATATCTGTGATTATATCTTTGAATATTGAATCACACACTTTAAGTGGTAGAATTTTGTAGTATGAGAGCTCACCTCTATAGGATTATTAAAAATAAGGAAGTTAACATAGACTTCTTTGGTCAAAATCCATCAGTCATTACAATTTGTCATCCCAATACATGAATTATCATTGTTTTGTAAAATTGTCAATGATAGTGATGCAGGTTTTCTTCTCTTTCCCTATTGACGTTTATTTTATTTATTTGATTTCCAAAATGCTGCCTTGTACATCAATTATCATATATTTCTCTTATTATCTCTTAGAATAAGTTCTAAGAATTATTAAAGTACTTGAATTTTTCTTTTTTTTTTTTTTTTGGTACCAGAAATTGAACTCAGGACCTTGCAAGGGAGACATGGTGCCACTGAGCTACATCCTCAGCCCTGAAAATATTTAAGAATTTGATTCAAAATTTTGATTGTTTCTTTAAATCCTTATATTTTTATCTTTAGTGTATTTTAGCCCTCACCTTACCTTATCCAGATGTACAAGTGTTTTAATCATTAAAAACAACCCCAAAAGAACAAAAAAGGGTACAATAGTTCTTTTGTATCATTATTTTTATAAATATATACTTTGGAACCATTTAAAATAACATCAGTTTTTTCAGCCTAGTTCCTGTCAGAAAACACACACACACACACACACACACACACACAGGTTAGGGACACTTTCCTTGAGGATTTTTGAGTGTAACACTGAGTAACTCTACAGAATGTTGAATAGCAAAAATAAAAACAGTCATTGTCCCTTGGGTTAAAATTCAAACCTCAGGAAAGTCCTATGAGAACCAGACTTTCTTAGAGGTACATGGTTATAGAAAAGAACAAACTCAGGGGTTGTGCTGCAGGAACTTGCTGAAAATGCACTCTCTAGAATGCCAGGCAGAGCTATTCCCTGGCAGGGGTCTTAGCAGAGTTATTCCACTACAACTCTGTCCTGAGGAGGTGCTAGGTGCTGCTGCTGAAACCTGATGGTCATCCTGGCCACAGGAATTAGGTACTAGAAAATTTGCAAGGGTTGTAGGCAGTGGGTTCTTGGGATGCCACATGTACTGCAGAAGCCAGACAGTCCCACAGAACCAGGAAGCAAGATGAGCTCTCCTACAATGTTGCTCCAGTATCTTTTATTAATGAAAACATACTGAAATTTATCGAAATAAAAACATTTAAATGGTACAAATACATTTTCAGGGAGCCAGCAAAAAGGGTCAATTTCAAGTTAAGAAGCAAGAAAATGATAATCACAATATTTCTCACACAGAATGTTTCATACATTTACATTTAAAATCTTTATATCAGATTGTGAGCTTTGATACTGATTTTAAGGTGGCTCATCTTAATTGTTAAAAACAATTGACATTTGTAATTTAATTTTTTTGTACAGGCTGCACTTTTGAATTTTTCTTAGGTCTTAATGTGTATCCAAGAAATCTACTTGTGTTTTTTGAATGTCGGATTATACTATCAGAATTTTCAGCCATTTGAGTGTCTCATTTTTTTATAGTTATTTTGTGATAAAAGTATTTTATGATAAAAGTACTTATTTGGACTTTTTATACTTGATATTTTGAATGCCACTGCAAATGATTTTATTATGTGGCAAGGGGACATTTTAGTAATATCCACTGGGGCCTCAAGCCCAGCTGCATCAACATGGGCTGCAGTCTGTCCCATAAATGCCCTTGTTCTCCCAAGTAATAACTGGAGAGCTGTGAACACAGAAGACACAGGTGTGGACTGCTAATCCCCTGAAAAATGAAGAATTTCTCCCCAGGGCTGCTGAAACACTGCTCCAGAGAGGCTATATATACTTCCAGGCCTCTCCAGAAATTATCTCAACAGAAAGAACTATCTTGTACCCCTTCCCACAGACGCCTGAGTGCAGTGATGGTCTGCCCTGACGAATATGGGGAATAATGTCAAACTCCCCCGCCCCGAGTCTTTGGACATCACTTAAGGCCCATCCTGCCTTCCAATCTTGCCTTTGGTCTGAGTTCATCACTGAGTCTGCATCGTCATTCTCTCCTTGCTCAGCCTTCCTTTGTTTCTGTCACTTCCACAAGGGATTTTTCTAAAATACTTCACAATCATTTTCTTCACAGTAATTTCTTTGAGTTGCATATTCTGAACATTGGGGATATTTTCACCAATACTTATATTTCTAACAATGTGGTTGAAGTTAGAAGTGCTATTAACATTGAAGTCATGGACAGTTAATGACATGCTGTACTTAATGGTGCTATCATTTCCTCCATTGCTTTAGTTTGGTTGTATGACTGCTTCTCATAAATTTCTAATTGGAGTGAAATTTAGTTAATATCTCTTCCCTGTTTTAAAAATCAAGTATTAAATTTAAAAATTTAAATTTCACTTTTAATATTACTCCTCTGTTTCAGAGATTCTAAGTTTCCCTGAATTCATTTACTTTTATTTATATTGTCAGAGCCTGAGACTTTTCTCACATTTAGCTCTGAGCTCTGTCCTTTCTCTATGACATTTTTCCCTTTGGATTTAAAGTAGGCTTTGTTTTGTGAGCTTGCATTTTGCTTTATTCATGTGCTAGATCATTATAGATGACAAATATGCCAAATATGGAAAAAGAGAACCTCGCTGAATAGTATTTACCAAATAAGCCAAACTTTTTCTAGTTCTCTCTGATGATGAATAGATGATAATACATTTAATCAGGATATTGGAAGATAGATATTCTAACAAATTCTGGAAAATCGCAAATCAATCGCTTTTGGAGACACTGCCATTATAGACACTACTGTAAACCATTAGAAGGTATCTTTGGCATTTATGAATTCTTTGAGATTTTAGTATTAAAATTTAATGCAGATTCTGACAATGGCACTTGCAACAAAGGCATTTGAACAACTACATTTCAGAGATCCAAGGAGGAAAGTTGACTTTAAACCATGAGAAAATACCTTAACCTGGTCACTTTCTCTCTGTCTAAATCAGATGTGCTATTTTAAGTCTACTTCTGTTTCTCTTATTCCCTATTAACCTGCCATGCAGTTATTATATAACAGATAATAACACCTATCAGATTTTCTGTCAAGTCTTTTTCAGTCAATTCAATCTTAAAAACAATCCACCACTATTGGCCTTTTTAAAAACCATTGTTACATTCTCATTTTCTTAATAATACAGAATAAACCAAGCATAAATAAGTAAAAAACAATATTAAATATTTTATTACTCTATCAACAGCTGTCTATTACAGTCATAGAGATGTTAAATTTAATCAATATTTTCTAAATTTGGGTTCCTTTAAAAATGACTCTTAGAGAACCAGAATGAAATGTAAAACATGTTAAAAGTCATACATAATTAGAGAATCAAAAACTAAACCACAACCTTTTCTCATCTACTACAATATCTCAAATCCAAAATGCTGACATCAAATACTGCTGCTGATGCAGAAAATCAGATATTCTCATTGGTTGCTGGTGGAAATGCAGCCTTCCCAAATGGTGCAGCCACATGGGAAGAAAACTAAATGTACTCTTAACATATGAGCCACTAATCTTGCTCCAAAAATGTTTGTCCAAATGAGTTGAAAACGTGTGTCCATGAAAAAACTTGTACATAGTTTTAAGGCAGTTTTGTTAATAATTTCCAATAATTAGAAGCAATCGAGATGCACTTTAGTGGGTGAATATATAAACTATGGTACATCCAGGAAATGGAATTTTATTCAGCAGTAAATATAAATAAGATGTCAAACCTTGGAAAAACAGGGGATACTTTGTTGTTGTTTTGTTTTGTTTTTTTGATACAGGTTCTCATTATATAGTTCAGGCTGGTCTTAAACTTACTATGTAGCCCAGGCAAGCCTCAAACTCATGATGATTCTCCTGTCTTAGCCTCCCAAGTACCACCCTGCCTGGCTCCTTTTTGTTTGTTTGGCAAACATAGAAGATTCTTAAATGTACACAGTATTACTACAACCTGAAAACTCTACATAATGTATTATTTACATCAAATGACACAGTACAAAGGACAAAACTATGGAATCAGTAAAAAGATCAGCTATTTCCCTGCTGGGTATCTTCCTCAAAGAATTGAATCATACCACAGTGATATATGTGCATCCAGGTTCATAATGGCACAATTCGTGATAGCTAAAACTTGGAAACAACCCAGTTGCCCATCAACTGGAGACTGGATAAAGAAAATGTGAATTTTTAAAAAATAAAATGGAGTATTACTCAGCCATAAAGAATGAGAAACTAGAGACATTTATAGCTAAATGGATGCACATTGAGATGATACTCTTAAGTGAAATAAATAGGACACACATGTAAATACTGAATAGTTTCTCTAGTGTGAGAAACTGAAAGTGTAAATCAGGACTAAAAGGAATAATAGATAATGTGAAATAGGAAGAAAAGGTGCAAAAGGGAAAGGGAAATGGAAAAAAAAGGGGAAAAGAAGAAGGGAATGAAATTAATATGAGAAAAAGGAAAAATGGAAACCAAGTCTTTGTAGATAGGGAGGGGTGGAGGAGTTGACAGGAGGGCAGGAGAATGGGGAAAAAATAAGAACCAAGATGGATTACGTAAAGGTGCAAATTTCCAATGATGAATGTCATTATATTGTATACCTTAAATGTACCAATATAATTAATAATCAAGAAAAGATCAGTGCTATCTGGGTGTTAAAAAGTAGGAAGGAATAAAGAGATATTGCAAAGGGGACTTTAGGGTAGTGAAAACAATATATTACAATGGTAAATACATGTCGTTATACATCTTTCAAAACCCAGAAAATATAAAATGCCAACAATAAACTCTAATGTAAACTATAGGCTTTCAGTGATAATGATGTATTGCTGTAGCTTCACTAATTCTAACAACTGTAACATTGTGATGAAATGTGGATAACTGACAAAGATTTTTGTGTATGGAAATGGACTCTAGGTATATGGAAACTGGATTTTTCAATAAGTTTTGCTATCAATTTGAAACTGCTATAAATATAAAGATTATTAATTAGAAAATCCATCAAAAATGGTTTAATTTACAAACTTCAAATCTATATATGTCATACCTGATTATTATAAGAACAGATTTTATTTGTGAAGTGTTATGAACACTTGTTTTCTTGTTTCCTGGCACTTGGTTCTTTGAAACTTGGAATTCACTTCACAGAATTTCTATGGCAAATTTGTGAATATCTTTAATTCACAATTCATAGACAGAAGACTATGATTAAAGACTAACTTCATATCTATTCATAGTTTTCATTGAACAACTCAAGTCAACTTGATAAATAAGCTTTCTGAACCACTGTAAATTGGTGTCAAAGACTATGGACAAAAGAAAATGGTACTTTTTCTTTAATTTTAGGTATGTCGATCAAGACTACGTTCAAGTCAAATAGAAAATGTGGTGGAGCACCACAAACAAAGTATTTCAACAAGTGTTTTGTTTGTCCATATTATAACATATTGATTTAAAATTCAATATAGAGCTAATCGATATATCAAAATTGAACTTTAATTTCTAGTTTGCAAAAACAATTAAAAACTCAGTCTCTGGGAGGCATTGTCCATGTCTATTATTTTGATTGTAGTTGTGGCATAACTGCTGTTGGTAATGTCCAAACTCATCAAATCATGTTCATTAAATATGTAGAGTTCTTTGTATATCAATTATACCTCAATTAAACTTTTCAAAGAATAAATCAGAGACAGCCTCTTAAATAAAGCACTTGGAACAGTCATCATCCTCACAAAGACACTAACTAGTGTACATTGTATTTTGTATTTAAATGTCCAGTTGATGTCCTTATCAATTCACACCCAAATGGGATAAGGTTTGGTTCCTAAAGGAAATGAAATTGTAACCTAAGATTTTCAATTAAAAAATTCTTATCATTATGCTGGCAATTAATGCTTTGACCTAATAATTTTATGTGTTAATAATGAGCATCAGTATCTCCTGGATAATTGCTTCAAATTAAGCATACCTGTGGTCTTCTCCTTTTATGCTCTGACTTAGCTTGCACCTCCCCTGGTTAATAGACTTACCCTACCGATTATAAAGAATGGCTTTTGTAATATGGAGACCTTATTGTAAGTGTGTTTTTACTATAAACTTTCTGATTACAAGTTCTAATACACTTCTTTCTATTAATTAACCATGTGAGGTTACTTAGAATATTTCAGCTGTAGCCCTGTTCCACTCTTTTTGGGAATTCTAGGTTTAACAAAACTCATCTTCATCTTTAAAAACTTAATCAAATAGTATTTATGTGAAGCTGTTATATATTCTCTTAGGATAGCAAATTTCCTCAGACTCTAAAATTTATTACTTCTATCATAGCAGTTACACATTATGCAGCACCAATCTGTTTATAGCATGTCTCACTGCCTAGCTTATCAGTTTACAGGGCAGTATTCAAGTATATAAGCATATTAATAAACAGTAGCAATAAAATTGCTTTGTAAAATTGGTTAAAATGAACATTTTATTTTATAGTGACATCCCAATTGCAATAAGATCATAGCAATTCAATGTCATGACATTGTGATTTTCAGACAATGCTAGCTTCATTTTCTTGTGTTGTTTTTTTGGCAGCAATAGCACTTAAAGGGCAATTTTGAGAAAACTCACCTAATATTCTTGGCAGATATTTAACCTTATGAAAGGAAATCACTTATCCAGGACTTCAGTATTTTCATTTCAGTGACATTTAAAATGGAAATGAGACCATTTTCTTTTCAGATCTTTTGAATATGCCTTGGCTCAAAATTAAACTTATTCAGTGAATTGTTCAAGTAGCACAAAATCAGAATATAAGAGAATTTGAAGAGTAAACGCTTTTCAGTGTAGAATCATATTTAATACTTCCTGTGGTATTGTTACGGTTTGGGTCTTGATGTCCCCTCAAAGCCTCATGTGGTCATGGGATTGATCTAGAGTGTGTGAAGCTGGAATTGATTCATGGCGCAGTGCTAGGCTCCAGGGCACAAAGATTAAGGGAGTGAATGCTACCTGCCCTAAGTAATCTGAAGAAGATAAAAGGGGCAGAGAAACACTGTTAACCTCTCTCTTGTTACCTTTGCTGTCTTGTGTGTGCCATGTTGTTTCTGCTCTGCCATGCCTGTTTATCATCCCTGCCTTGGAGTTGGCTGATTATGGACTGAAACCTCTATGAATTGTAAGCCAAATAAATCCCTTCCCCTTTAACTTTGGGTGTCTGGTATTTTGTCTCAGCAATGAGAGAAAAGTAACACAGGTATACATTAACTAATAAAATGGGAAAAGCATACAAATTTTACTGTATAAAATAATGATCTCTACAATATAATGAATTAATATTTAACTTTATTGCTATAGGCATATGAAATAATTCAGATTATTTCAAGCATATATTTTGTGTCTTTGACCATTCCAGAAAAATGAATCATTTTAATAAATGTCTCACTTTTATTTATAGATTTTGATATTAAGAGTTTTAAAATTTACCTCATTTTTTTTTTTTTTTGGTACCAGGGATTGAACTTGGGTCCTTCCACTTGCAAGGCAGGCAGCGGAACCACTGAGCTAAATCCCTGGCCCTCTTTACCTCATTTTTATAATAAAATAGTTTAAAAATATTAACAATATAATTTAAGCGAAATTATTTCACAGGATATTTGTAGTCACTTCTATTAAATATTTTAAGTTGTTTACTAATAAAATGTTTATAATAGCCTAAAATAACATAAGAAAATTAAGACAAAGGTGACTAGACTGTATTGGTAGTGGCTATGTACACATTTCTAGGATTTACTCCCAATCTCTGTTTTTCTAAATTTATAATTTTTTAAATCTAACTCACAGTGTCTCCAGAACATAGTTGTCACAGTATCTTACAACTGGGGATGTGGATAATCAGGCAACAGACAAAGACTGTCTTTACAATGCATGTTTTATTTACATAGCAAACCCTTACTCTATAAGGCATACACAAATAGGTATAAGGTCCTGATCTCCATTATTTATATGAATATGAGACAAAATTGAGTCTAAGTTATTTACTGAACCAAAGTTCAACTTGAAGCAGACTAGGAGAACATGCCATGTAAAATAGTGTTCTTGTAGAATCTGTTTTTGAGGCTTGAGTATGTAGCTTGTGAGCACATTGAAGATATTGTGTCTGATTGGAGCTCTACAATGACCTAATATGTGGATTTTGTGGCAATTTACACTAATTTGTTGCTCTGTCTGTGGTAGTTGGGCCATCTGGTTTGGATCATTGCCAATTAGCTTTTTCAGGTGTTACCCTGTTAACTTGAAAACTGCTCACCTCGGCAGCCAATCCACTGTGATGTCATTGTGTGCTTGACATGAATGATACCATATTCCTTACAACAACGTTAAGTCCAACTCCAAAAGCCTTTTGGGTAATTCAGATCTCAATGAGGGAGGGAACAGTTACCTTACACTCTATTTGATCCATTTATTTCCTAAATATGAAATGTTTGTAAATATCTTTCTTCCCTTCATGACTCTTCTTTCTGTTTCCTATATCATTTCATTTGCTAGTCATAAATGATCCCATAAGTTTACAAAATTAACCTTATTTAAGTTACTGTTCCACATTTTCTATTGCTAGGCATCGAGCATTCCCCAAACCAAAAAGTAACCAGACCAAAATTCCCAACCAAAAGAAACAAAACAAAACAGTAATTTTCTCCAGCTAATGTCTGTCCTCATATATACTCTTTGGAACTTTCAATTTATCTCTCTACCACTAGAGAACTGCAAGTCAAGGCTGCAAAGTATATGATTCACAGTTCTAGAATGTAATAGTATATATTGGCAAATATTTAAAAAGCTGCTCTCTGAATAAAAGTAGCAACCAGCTCTGTTTAGTAGTGTTTGATTATTTCTTCAATATAAATACCCTTAAGTGTTGCCAATTTGAGCTAGCAACATGATGGTACTGAACACGGAGTTAGAAAGAGATGAGTTTTACCGGAATGTTGTTTGTAATTTCTCATACATGGTGATACCTCAGTTCATGAACTTAATTTCTTTCAAAATTCTGGGGAAGATGGCTGTGGTCATTTTCATCACCCAATGTAGAGTTCAGAAATGAAAACAAAATTTCATTCAATGCTTCTGTTAGTGAACCAAATTCTTTACTAAAAGAAACATTTGTGAAGTGAGATATTGCTGTATAGATTAAATACACAGAACAACTCAGAGTGTGATACAGTAAATTTTAAAAACTGTATAGTTTCTCAATACTTCAATACTCCCACAAATACTAAAAACCTTCCCCAAGCATCCAGGTGCATCATATGATAAAGCCACCTCTCTCCCTTGGTGGCCTACTGATAGTCAAATATACCAGTAAAATTCCCTCCAGCTTTTTGTTTCTGTACTTTATCTTTCACAGGAAATCTGAAAATCCCCCCCTCTCCTTTTCTCCCTCTCTCCCTCCTCTCTAACTTCTTTCTTGAACCTACTCTCTCTAGGAGCTCCCTGCACATGCGCCACTACATTGCATGTGATTATTTCTGCATCTCAGATCAATCCATATAAGTCTTTTAATTTCTTGTGCCTTCTTGAGTAAAGTTTTTGGAGCTGTGTTGAAGTAATCCTTAAATATTACACAGATGGGATTTACCTATATTGTTATTTGTGCACATGGAAATGAAGGGCCAAAAGTAAGATGCTTTTATGGTGCTATGGTCATATTGCTATGTTCTAGACTACAATAGCAAGGGCTAAGTTTTCAAACATTTAAAATCAAGACAGTGGAACATTTCTTGACTCACATGTTAATTAAGATTTCACTGCTATCAGGCTACTTCATTATGTGAAATTTCTCTCTGATGTATTGTATGATAAAATGGCCCAGCTGCCTGGCCGCTTCTAAGCCAGTAAGGTACATCTTTGCAAGTTGATTCATCATTCTTTATCTCCCTAGATTTTTAAGAAGGACCAAATAGTCACTTCATATGGCTGGAATTGTCATATAAGTGGAACATTATATATTCTATAATAGGATACCTTATGGTCTGAAGAGCAAAGAAAGTTTTTCTAGCAGAAAAAAAATAAAGAGAGATAAATAGGGAAATCAGGAAAAGAAATCAAAAGAAAGACCAAGGCTTTTACAATGCTTGGTTCCAATTTCTGTAATTTTACTACATTCCTATTTTTGGGTTCTATGAAGCATCTTTAAATTGAATCTGTTGAATATTTTAAAACTATTAAACAATTTAGTATTTCAGTGTGTCTTATTTGTGCTCTGTTCCTGTCAAATGAGGTACAACTTTATAGACTTCTGTAGATGAATTTTACTACTCACATGTATGCATTTTAGCCTAATTTACCTGATCTGGTATAAGAAATAGAAAAGAAGAAGCATAATAAACTTTTCAATATATAATTAGTTGTGTTCTGAAAAGGGGCAGAGAAGGAATCAGGGAGTACCTGTTGGTATCCAAAAAGTAAATGATTCTTCAAATTCTTTGCTGTCAAGTTTTCTCCTTATATTTTGCAGTCAGTTTTTGACAAGTAAGTTCATTAATTGTCTATAATCAGTTATGAGCAGACAGGTAATGTAGAATGGTAGTAATGAAGAAAATAATTCTTGCCTGTGTGAAAATGGTATATTCACAATTACATGGAAAATAGTTTATGTTGATACACTTAGCTTGGCTTTTACTCTGAATGTGTTATGCATTCTTTTTCAACTTCACTCCAGTATCTTTTCTCATTTCAGATATCAGTGCATTATGAATCATATCCTTCCTTTCCCTTCCCTATTTCAAATTATCAATTAATCATTTTAATCATTTTAATTCTTACTTACACTTTAGGAGGGAAAGGAAAAATTATGAGAAAAGAAAAAAAAATGGAAACAAAGTCTTTGTAAATAGGAAAGGGTGGAGGGGGTGAAGGCGCACAGGTAATGGGGGAAAAATAAGAACCAAGATACATCATGTACAGGTAGAAGCACCCAATGATAAATGTGAATGTATTGTTTACCTAAAATGTACCAATAAAATAATTTAAGGAAAAAAAATCATATCCTTGAGGAGAGAGTTTGCCAAATGCCAAAGCAGATCTGATCACAAGTTCTGCAGATGGTGATGATTACACCAGAAGTTTCTGTACTAGGCTGTCATCTGCAATCTCTGTGAGAACTTGGTCTTTCCTGTTGATTAATTTGACCAACATGTTGAGTGATATTTTGGAAAGTATGATTTAATCAGAAGTGATGTGATATGCAACTTTTTACTTGTTAGGTTCTATCTTCATTTTTCTTACCTTCTCAACAAAATTATTGATGACATTTCTTTTCTTTTTAGCTTTCATAACAGTATATTCTCATACAATAATTTGCTATGATTTAAATTATTGCCATCTGGTATTGCAGAGGAAAGCTATTAAGGTGCTTATTTGCTGAGACATAAAATTAAGACCATGTTAATATGTATAACAATACATTTTCTTGTAGGCATTCTATATACAGGGGGGAAATGAAGATAAAATGATTAGAAGAAGAAAATAATACATTACTTATTAGAGACATAATTCCATAAAAATTAATTAAATTTATAAAAATAAATTAAGAGATATATAGAAAATTACTGATTTCATTAAATTACTTAATGAATCCTTAATCTGACTGAACAAATTCTTATTAGCATATATCTTCAAACATACATATAATTCATTCTATAATATAGAAAACAGTTTTCAGGAACTATAATTTCAACATTTTAAATGAAACTCATAAACTATAGAAGTAATTTTAAAAATATATAATGAATAAATATATGAAGAATTAATATGCAATCTTCCTATATATCCATAACTTCATTTTTATAGTCTATTTTATTCATTTACAAATAAGAACTTTCACTGTTAGAATGATCATAGATTACTCTTGCCTTCAATCTAGAAATTCTGCCATTAGCCTCAAATTTGGAATATATTCTTAGCCACATACCTGCCTGAGTTTCAAGGTAATATGTTCAAAACTTAATGAAGTTTTTTATTTCAAGGATAGTGCTCTTTGTGTTCTTAAAATAGTAGGCTGTAAAGATGTTGTGTGTGTATATTTCCTACAGAACAAAGGAATGGGTCCTATGTATATTTCACTACCCTTTATGTACTATCAAATTGGACCAATGAGGAAAATAGAGTATTTACTCCAAGATAAAACAATGGATGCTACAATTTTTAGCAGGGGCCTTTTACACAAATTATGTAATCACTGTTCCTTAAGAGTCAAAGCTGAACATCTCTGTGTGAGCCTGACAGATGTTATTGTGCATCACAATATTACCACCAAATTACAATGGTCTTTAATCACAGAGAATATACAATCCAATGTTGAAAAAACAATAGCATTAGTATTCTCTTACTGCATAATAGTACTGCCACAAATTTAGAGACTTAAAATAACACCTACTTATTTTCTCACACATCTATAGGTCTGGCTAGGTCAATCTTCAGCTGTAAGGTCTTAAACTTGAAACATTATGTTGTCCAGGACTGCAGTCTTACCTTAGATTTGACTGTGGAGAAATTGAGTTCCAATCTTGTGGTACTGTGAAGAATTTTTTAAACTATGTACAACCTGGACTGAGAACCTCAGTTCTTGCTTTGGGGAAGGAGGAGGCATAGCTGGTTTCTTTCTTGGCTTCTCAGTGTGGCAGCTCACAAGCTTGCCTCTTCTAGACCAAAAAGAGACAGTCTCTTTCCAATACAGACATTGCAATTTCATGCCATGTAATAATGTACTTGTAATGGCATATGCCCTGTCATCTTTACCATATTTATTGGATAGAAGCAAGAAAAAAAAGAAGAAATAATACACATATGTGAGTACCAAGGCAAGAAGCATTTGTTCTACTTTAAGAAAATCTGGCCCTCACAAAAGACCAGCTTCCTGCAAACTAGCTGGAAATGTGCTATTACCTGGCCCTGTCACCTTCTCCTCAAGTTCCTCAACCTCTTATGGCCTGGGACTTGATGGGTCTGTTTGTGGAGATTATCATATGTGTGTACATAAAACTACATGACTTTAAAGTTCACACAAATAACCTTTAAAAACTTTTGCAACATGATTTATATATGGTTCTATAATGATGTTGTTTCAAAAGGCATTTATCCTAGTTACTGGTTAAGAGGACAGACATCATGAAATCTCAGTGCAGATAGAATCAAAATATATTCTGCATTTCTTCCTTCCTCATCAGATATTATCTCAGTGGCTTACATTTTCAGCTGAAATGCCTTTCTCCTCATTTTGAGAACAGATGTGAGCCATCTGTTTTTAATCAAAAATCTATATTAAATTACACCTTTAATTTTGATGATAAGTAGGAAAAACATTTAAATGTAATTTGACTTGTGTATATGGTTTCTTCATTAGATTTACTCCCTTTTAGGTATGTCAAAACCTCATTATCTTGAATGCTGATGATGTAATGGAGATATTAAGAATCTGTGGAATCTAAACCATGAAGAAGCACAGAAGCAGATCAAAATTAAGCAAACATGTGCTGAGAGGACTCTGAAGTATTTTTGCTTCATTCAACATAATATGACCATATGACTCTCCTATATTTTATAGCAAAAATACATTTAAGACAAATTTCAAATTTGCCATTTGTCTTTTTAATGAATCTAGTCAAGTATAAAAATCAGAATATTTATGTACATAATCTACATAGTCTTTCAGTACAGGTGTAAAAGGCAATTTTTATGCATGTCATTTTATGTTCATTCCAAGTTTTTTGAAAAAATTTAGGTCATGAAGGGAGAATTTTCCCTAAATGTTTGAAAATTTTTCTATCAAAGGAGAATTTACTTCTATTTACACAAAAATTAGAAATTTATAGCCCTCCCCCCACCCCAACTTCTTCATTATTTAAAAGCAGAATGGAAGGAGATTTCTCTTCTTGCTCATTTGATGTTCAGCCAGCATAGCTCTGCAACAACAAAATTTCAGATTACACAAGGGATAAGGAAGGAGAAAGCAGATTAGCACAGCTGTGATCCTTCTCCTTTTTGGCAGTTGTGTGTATCCCTCTGGAGAACACAGTGTTCCCCCTTTGATGCCACCTCTATGTTCTGGCTCTTTGGAGATATTCACAATGTATTTCACAGCATTGACTTTGGTCCCAGGGAGTCCCCTCTTTCCACATTACAACCAAACATTCATAGAGTCTTTATTCATAAGAGATGGCAAATTAAATTTTACCAAAATAACATATTTTTTGCTTTGATATTTTTATCACATTAACAATATGATATATATCTATATCTGTATATTGAATATATATATCTATATATATGATATCTATCTATATATTGAAAACTAATATCCTTGAGAAAAAAATAAATATGTATGTCTTTAGAAGCTGTAACAGTTTAGTTAGTGTTATCTTGGCAGAACCCAGCCCAGTTTATGATCCATCAGATATCAAGCAAAGCAGTAAAGAAAAATATAAGGGACTTATGTCACATCTAGGACAAAATACTAGGAGGAAAGCGAAACTTGTACAACTTATATACCAGGACCCAACATCAAACAGTCAGAAATACTCTTATCCTGGTACATTATGGCATGGGGAGAGGGGAGTCATGGTGGGACTGTGCCTAGAATGTTCATTTGTGTAACAGTGTCCATGGCTGAGAAAAGATGAGCTGGATAATGAGGAGACAGGCTCTGGGAAACATCAGATTTCAGAATGCTACCTACTAAATGGACAAAGGCTGCTGACACATCATCAAACACAATTTCTTCTCCTGTAGTATACAGAGAGGAGGCCTGGGATAGCTCCTAAAGAACTGACTAGACCTAAGTTACTGAAAGATGAACATAACAATACACATGGGAGAAAATAATGCCATTAAAATAAAATAAAAACAACATTTTGTCATGTTTATGGCTTAGAAATTGTGCGGCAAAGCTCTTTCACAAACTGGAGGTTTGACTTCTCGCACTCAGCTGAGAGATCATAAAACAAACAGATGAGTAAATTATATTAGATGGCAGAAAGGAATGTGGGTCTTCAAAATATACAAGGAAGTAGCCAGTGAGCTTGTGCGTGTGGGGAGTGGGGATGTGATTGCAATCTCAAATACAGCAGGGCTGGCTTCTTTAGGATAATATCATTAGAGCACGCTGAGAAAGGAGGCAGAGTGAACTAAGCAACAAGCTGTCTGTAAGCAGACTTCAATAGAAAAGGAAGCAACCACGGCACAAGTCCTGGGGTGAGAACATGGAGGAGAGGGACCAGTAATAAGAGAGCCTCTGATGTAAGATGCTATGGGAAACATTCTAAAACAGCACAAATCCCACGAGGCTGGGGCAGAGTGGTGTGTAATAAGAATGAGGTTAGTGATATATGATTGCAGTGGCCCTTTTAAGCCATTGTTAGAGCTGATACTTTATGGTCTGAGAAATCAAATAAAATATCAAAGGCTTAAGAAGAAGGGAAAGATAACATATTTTATGTTTTAACAATATCAGTCTGGTTGCTATATTAGACGATTTTTTTTCTGTTTTACATCTTCCCTCAACTGTTTATATTTACATATTACACTTACAATTTAAAAGAAATTTATTTTTCTTCATACAGGTGAGGCTGAAACAACAATCCTAACATCTTCTAGAACTCCAATAAAAACATATGGCAGCAGAACGCATTGCATTGCATATTGTAACATATAACACTATTCGAAAATTCAGGGTCTACTCCTGAGTTTGGAAAGTGGTGATATAAATGTCACCTGCTGGCTACTCTCGGGTAATAACCATTCAAATAGTAAATAACCTTGTGCAGAGGAGAGAAGAAACAAATATACTCTTTTTTTCCCTTAAATTCTTTTATTGGTACATTCTAGGTAAACAATACATTTACATTTATCATTGGGTGCTTGTACCTGTACCTGATATATCTTGGTTCTTATTTTTCCCCCATTACCTGTGCGCCCTTCACCCCCTCCACCATTCCCTATTTACATAGACTTTGTTTCCATTTTTTTTCTTTTTTCATAATTTTTCCTTTCCCTCTTTCCCTTTCCCCTTCCCCTCCCGCCATCCCTACTCCTTTGGATCTTTTCTTCCTATTTCAAATTATCAATTATTCATTTTAATCATTTTAATTCTTATTTACACTTTCAATTTCTCACACTACAGAAACTATTCGGTATTTACACGTGTGTGTCCTATTTATTTCACTTATGAGTATGGCCTCAGTGTGCATCCATTTAGCAATAAATGTCTCCAGTTTCTCGTTCTTTATGGCTGAGTAGTACTCCATTTTATTAAAACACCACATCTTTTTTATCCAGTTTCCAATTGATGGGCACTTGGGCTACTTCCAAGCTTTTGCTATTACAAACTGTGCTGCTATAAACATGGGTGCACATATATCTCTGTGGTATGACTCTTTTAATTCTTTTGGGAAGAAAGATAAATTAGGTAGAACTCTTGAAGACATTGACATAGGAAAAGACTTTATGAACAAAACTTCAGTAGCATGGGAACTAGCACAAAGAATGAACAACTGGGATGTCATTTTATTAAAAAGCTTCTGGAGGCCGGGGATTTAGCTCAGTGGTTTCACAGCCTGCTGTGCAAGTGCAAGGACCTGAGTTCAATCCCCAGTACTAAAAAAAAAAAAAAAAGCTTCTGCACTGCAAGAGAAACCACCAACAGAGCTAAGAGATAATCTACAATGTGGGAAAAAATTTTTAGCAGCTGTACCTTAGACAAAGAACTACTATCTAGAATATATAAAGAACTTTAAAAACTCAGACCCCCCAAATTCAAAAACCCAATTCAAAAATGGGCATCTGAAAGGAGCAGACATTTCTCAGACAAAGAATTAAAAGCAGCAAATCAATATATGAAAAAATGTTCAGCGTCACTGGTCATTCAAGAAATGCAGATGAAAACAACACTGAGATTCCACCTCACCCCAGAAAGAATGGCTGGTATCAAGAAATCAACCATAACAAATGCTGGTGGGGGTGTGGGGAGAAAGGAACGAATATACTCTTAACCTGTTGCCAGAAAAAGGAGATGATTAGGTGACATTTTATCACATTCTTCCCCTGATCTTGAAAACCACTGAACACTCCACCACTAATTGTTCTGCTTTTCTTATTGTTGTTCTCTGACATGAAATTTAGATGGAAGGCACAGGGTGTAACCATACTCCATTGTCCTTAGGAAAGATTTCTCAGGAATCTTTGTACTCTAACTCAGAATGTAAATTCTTTCTTACAATAAGAAAACAGTGCCAATGATGCTTGCAAATTACCTATGAGATATCTCTATCCATCCAAAATGATTCTTGCTTGCTCTTAATGTTTCCACATTACCAAAAATAAATCCAGCATTGCAGTGCTGTATTTTTGTTAGGAGTTATAATTAAATAATTGATATAGGGGCCAGGGATTTAGCTCATTGGCTCCGGCGCCTGCCTCACAAGCTCAAGGTCTCAAGTTTGATCCCCGGTACCAAAAAAAAAATAATAATAATAATTGATATAGCCACAATTTCTGCCCCAATGCAGTTACTGTTAATGTTCTTATTTTATGGTTGGGTAGTGGCTTCTTGAGGGACTCATTCTATAACTAAAGATAAATAAACTAACAAATAAATAATTACATATGGCTATAGCTGACCCAATGACAACTTGCCATGAAGAAGCATTGTGATTAATTCTTCCTGGTATACCTGAGAATTACTCTACAAAGAGAAAAGGATGAATATAATTAAAAATTGTGTAACTATCTATTATTTGACATTTGGGTCTTCTCTCCCATCCAAAATGAAATATTCAAGAGATTTCTTGCTTTAAATCCTCTCCTACATTTGGAGTTTTGGTGTTTGGGGTTTCAACTGTTCCAGTATGATATACATAGAGGCTGCTAATTGTTTTAATTTTCATTTCCCTGATGTTATGTGAATTAGAGCATCTTTTCATATGATTATTTTCATATTTCCATATATATATACATATATATATGAGCATGAGTAAAATTATTGTTAAGATGTTTGGTACATTTTATGTTGGGTTAATTTCTTCCTACTGAATTTTAATGGTTTATTTTACTACTTTGCACAGAAATAATTTACTAATATCTTTTGCAAATTTTTTTCCCAACCTATTGGCTACCTTTTCTATTCTCTTGATTCTGTCTTTCTGACTGTATAAAGTTTTAATTTCAATGAACTCCAATTTATCAAACGTTTTTTCACGATCATGCCATTAGTGTTCTATCCAAAAGTATTTACAAAACACAGTATTTTTTTAAATACCTAAGAAATTTTGAGTGATCAAATTTCTATACTATTATTTAATGTTAACATTACAATAATTAATGAATTAATTAAACATGAAAAAAATTTTTTAAAGATTATGCATTCTTGGCTCTACTGTAATCCAATATACTAAAATATATTCAATTCACATATATCATCATACTGGGAAATTCTCAAAATCATAAGATTGTAAATATTCTACTGTCCATTATTAGGAATGAAGAATGGGCACTTATTTTGTGAATTTCAGTGTACTATTACACGAGGTGGTGATGATTGCATGTTTCAACTGGCTTGCAAATAATTTATTACAGATTATTAATCACTGATATTACTAAATATTCTCTCATTCAAGAAGCTGAAACAGTTGAGAGAAAAATAATTAAGTCTTGGTTCCAATTTAGAAAGATGCATATGTAAATCATTTGTGGATTTTTTTAGTTCTTATTTAATAACCTTATGAGTCAAGGACAAGATTGTCAAGTCATCCACTCAGAAGAGAAAATATTATAAAATTATTTTCTTTTGTTCCCAGATTTGGATTGCTGTCATATGCTGTCTACATGATATAAAGATGTTTTAAGAATTTATTAAAGACACGAGTCCTGCAAATAGAGACCAATGAACAGTTGAATCATGTTGTGAATGGAGTTAGTAATAATTTCCATTGCCAGCTACTTTATTCTATCCAACCCATTAGTACTTCAGGAAAAGTAGGAAGTAAATACAGCTTCTTATAGAAAAGAAGTATAAAATTAGGTTGATGCAGTAAGCAGCACTACTTTCTTTGTTTATATATATATATATATATATATATATATATATATATTCATTCAAGCAAAATTCATCAATTTTGTTTTTTGTGGAAACTTGATCTTCCCTGTAAGTCCATGTGAAAAGGTTATGGAAGACTGGTTTAAACTGCTTCATTTTGACCATATTTTGCATTCACTCTGTCTGCTAGAGCAAATCATATACAAATGAGATGCTACACTTGGTGGATTGCTGCATTGCATCCTCACCCAAGCCTTACGTATACACATATCTGACCTTCTGGAAAGAACAATCTTTTTGGAAGACCCTGGTGACCATCACAGAAATCTGTGGACAGATCACCACACTAAAATTCCTAAACTATTTGGAGTGTACAGCATGATTTCCCTCTGAACTGTGTATGCTATCTAAATTTGATGCCATTTAAATAACACTAAGGAGCAATAAACTCCCTTGGATGCTTGGTTAGTGGAGAAGGTAGAAATGAGAGAATTTTAGATCCATGAAGAAAGCACCATACCTTATTTGCCCCTAAATTTACTTTAAAAGAATTTGTAAATTCTTTTCTCACCAGTTTCTTATAGTTTATATATTTTTCTCCTCCAAATAATGTTCTTATACTATGTCTCTACTAACAGATCTATTCATTCATTCATTCATTCATTTCCAGAATGTTTCTAAAAGAAAGGGAGAAATTGGAGATAAAGGAGGAAAAGGAGATAGATTTTAAAAAAGACAGAGGGAAAACAAAAGACTCCCTGGATACAGAATGAAAAGAGGAAATAAAAATTTATAACTTCACTAGCTATCATCCTTTGTTTTCAATTTTCATCACTGCCTGAAGTTCTTAGCTGAGTTTTCTATGTCTTTTAACTTATAACTATTTTTTTAAAATGATTATATATTTCATCTGTGATTTTCCTATTTTTTTACATCAACTTGCTTTCTTTTAGTTTAGTTCACTTTCAAAAATTATGGTTACTGTTAATAGAATGATCACAATTTATTTCAAATTTATGCAAACTTATGAATCAACAAGTCAGGGTAGCATCTGGTTTTCTCCTAAATTTATTTTTCATGTAAACACAAATAAACAAAAAACAGCAAAATAGCAGTGATTTTCCTTCATTCTGTACAACACAGAAACCAGTGTTTCATTCTTCTAAGTATAAGGTTGCTCAAATAAAAAGCCTAGACACCATTCATTATCTTTTTTTCTTCCTCTATCCTTCTGAAAAAGCTTTTATTTAAACCAGAATGAAATACAACACAGCAAAAATAACAAAAGAAAAACATACCTAATGTGCAAATTATCCTGAATAATAATTATTCCTATATTCTACACTTCAACCAGTTAAAAATTTTAATTGTAAACAAGTTGTCATTTGTGTATATGCTGCTGTTTATTAGCAGAAAAATCTATATTTTCTATTGTCTTTAAATCTGTAAGTCTCAGAGTGCTACAAGGAATTGTCTCAGTGTTTTAACATCATAACTGTAACATAAGAAAAGTAGGCTTTTCCACCTTCCAATGACTAGAAAACCAAACTATAATACCAGATAGTGTTACCTAAGTGACTAAAGAAATAATTTTAGAATTAGAAAGTGTCACCTCAACTTTCTCTTCTGTATACTTTATCTAGAGAAAATAAAATTGACAAAGACTGTGTATGAACTATTTTTTATGTACTCAGCCAGGCACTATGCACTGTCCAAGATTCATCTCCTTCAATTTATGAAAAATGTCATATAAAGGAATTACAGATCTAATCCCTGTTTTACTGATGAGAAAATGAATATTAACATGGAAAATTCATTTTCAGTATCAATAGTGTCAGTAAGTGGCAAAACTATGACTCAATCCAGATATTCCTACATCAGAATCTATCAACTGACCAAAGGTTGCTTTATACCAAACTGTGTCCTCCAAAAAATAATAGATTGAAGCTGAACCTACAATGTGTTTGCGGTAAAAATTATGCTTATGTGAGATCATAAGTATCTTAATCCAGAAAAGGGAGAGACAGAGGGCAAGAAAAGCCATGTGGAATAGATTGAGAACACAGTCCTCTTCCAGCCAGAAAGAGGTTGCTCCACAAAGCAGCTCTGTTAGCACCTTGACCTTGATCTTCTGGCCTCTTAGGCTGTAAGAAAATAACTTTCAATTGTTTAAACTACTCTGCTTGTGGTCGTGTGCTATGGCAGCCAGGATGCACTAATGTAATGCCACGTGGTTCTATGATTTTGTGCCAGTGTTCTGCTTTTGGTCCTCCCCAAGCTGCTATGGAGAATTGTATTCTTACTGGAAAGCAGCAAGCTGATCCTCCCCATCCCTTCTCTTCTTCTTTACTTTCTTTTACAACTGTAAGTGAAAAAAGCACTTGAAGGTTGTGGATGATTTATGCTATTGTACTAAAGAATCTTACTTTTTGGTCCTTTAACCTGAAAGGATAATTCTATGAATGACCTGCTTTTCTTTGATTGTCTGTGTCTCCACTCTTTGTTATATTTTGTCTTTCTTATTGTTGGTTATATCACATAGGTCATTATTACTAGCAGCAAATATTACAAGAGACATACTGACAATGGAAACCACAACCAGCATTTAATACTTCACGGAGTAGTTGTGGTTAAATAGTTGCTGAATTCTGAATTTTTAATGTGACTACAGTTTTAAGTAACATGTATCTTTGACTTTTCTACCTAGCTATACATGTCCATGAGGTGTCTACCAATGCATATGTGTTTGTGTGAGCATCCCTTGATATATCTATCCTAGGTGCTTCAATGAGGAGGGGCTCCCTGATATGAGCTTGATGTCTTTATACACTTGAAAGGTCATTCTAAATTTAGGATTCTTAGTGGCCCAATGCAGAGTAATATCACTAATGTGCTGCAGTTCTCAAGATACTTCTTCAGAGACTGACTCTCTGGATGCATATTATTTATAGATTTTATGTTGTCTTCTTAAATGGGAAAGAGAGAAAGAACTTGACAACTTGTAACCTAAAATCAATACAGATAATAACATCTCACATAGCAAAGGCTGGGATGTCTCTATTTTGTAATTGTTCTTAGGAATTAGACATACTCCTCCCCACTAAATAAATTCATGCTTTATATTTCTTCCCCCTTCTTCTTTTTTTTCCTCTGTCATATTTCATTTCTTGCTCTGCTTTTCTACCACCCACACAGAAAATCATGTTGGATTTCCTATTATTACTTGACTAAATAAAGTCACTGAAACAGACATAGAAGGAGGGAGGAACCCATTTATTTCACAGTATGATAGTGATGGTTCCGTATTCAGAAGAGAGCAGTAATAGTGTATATGGAATACATTTTTTCATATGTGATTATTATTTGAAAGATTTCTCTCCTAGAATATTTTGTTTATTTTTATTTTTATTTTTTAGAACAGTGTTAAATGAACTTATGTCTAGAAAAATGTTTTTAAATCTCCCCCCGCAAAAAACCCACTTTCATTGTTCTTATGTAGAAAATTCCAATATAATCAGTAATTTTAAGAGACTAGTCCACAGGATTACATAATGGAGTATACTTCTTTGGCTTAACCTCATGTAAGTGATACAGTTAGTCTTAAATGGAAAACATATTTAACTACTAGAAATGTTGAGTAGTTTATGACTTTGCTTTGAGACAAGATACAAAAGAAACCTTAATGGTTCTTCCTTTATGGCTTAAACCATAAAGAATGTAAAATATATTCTGACAAATATATTACCCATGTATTTATTCTTTCATCAAACAAAATAGTTGTATTAAATTTATACAGATTCTTAATGTTTACATATTCATTTTTCTGCAACTATTCTAATTGCTGGGACATTTCTTCAATGCAAGAATTAAAGAAAGAGTATTTCTAAACAATATTGCACATTTAAGATTTCACTCTTTGGATTTTCCAGAAAGTGTGGTTATGTGTGGTGACTAATAGCCCATTATACCTATCATATTAGCAATGCTGCTTCAAGACCAATGATATATGTTTATCTCAGTGCACTTAGTAGAGAAGTTCTAACCATGTTGATAATTAAATGGAGAAGTTACAGAATGGAAACTTTTCCTCCCACATTTGTATTTTTGTTACAATAGAGCAATGTTAGTGACACTGAGTGACTTCCACTAGGAATAGAAATTTTATTACATAAAATTGTAATATGTATCTATGTATATAAAACATAGATAACACAAAAATAACTCATCAATTAGACCAAAGACATTTCCAAGTATTTCACAGTATGAAAATTATCATTTTATTGCCGATTTTTATCCTCTGCAACTTTACTATCAATACAGAATGCTTAAACACCTATATACCAAACACTTATTTCTTTATTACTTTCTATTGCTTTATTACTTTTATGTACTGCTTTATTACTTTTATATTTTTTCCAAGAAAGACATAATGTAAACATAATTTTAAAATCTTGACTATAGATATCATTTTTCCTTTGTTTACTCAAAAGAATGCTGCCTGTATCATTATCAGTTATTATACCAGAGTACATAAAATATTTTCTTTTATCTCTTAACCACAATTTGATTAAAAATCTGAATTTCATTTTCACTGTCATTTATCAAGTGTTTTTTCTTATTCTTATTTAGTTTTAAAAGAATCATGTTTATGAGTGTCAATTTCATGTGCCTTTAATTAAATGTATACTACATTGTGCTAGAAACAATTTCTGTTTGTATCATTAAGTCCAATGTAATATTAAAAATAATTCTGGACTATATATTAGACACATATTTGGTTATAGTTTATTTTATGAAAAACCTTTGAGTACTTGCCACTGCTTTTTGTTGTGAGACTATCTCAAAGTCTTTGCTCAAAAGTTAATGGTATGGTGGAGTTTGGGGGAAAATAATTAGTAATAATATTAGAGAGAATATGTTGTATACATTTGGAAGGATTTAAATATCTTCCTGGTTCAACCAATTAATATATAAAATATGAAGAAATTTCTCATCTTTCTTCAGTTTGAAGAATAAAATGTACTCATTTTACATTCATTAAGAAATCTAATTGTGACATAAAGGGAATATTCTCTAACGAATATATTCCACATGACTAACAATATGATTTTATTATCATTAATAACCAAGTTACTCATGAAACTCAGCTTCATTAATTATTTTCCTTATGGTAGAAACTGATATATATATACACATATATATATATTTATATTCTATATAATTTATTTTCTAATATATATGTATGTATATTAGAAAATAAATTTTTAAAAAGAAGATTTACACTGTAAAAAATTCCTCATGGCAATAAAGTAAGGTGGGCCAAGGAAAGAAAAAGAGAAAAACTCCAAGGCTGGAGGGCAGAAGGGCTCCTTCCTGTCTGCTGCCTGTAGGGGTGTCCAGTCCTAGCAATATTCTTTCATCCTGGAAGTGACAATTCCTTTCTGTAACATCAGCTGAATTCAATGTAGTTTTTTTAATCTCCCAGAGCCATCCTCAGAGACAATAGCACTAAAAAAGCACCCTGCTGTTTCAACGGTATGGTCTTAAATTCATGAGCTCCTACTATCAGTCCTGTTTCTTTATTTGCTTTCCCCCCTCACTGAAGATCAAGCCCAGGACTTGTGCACAGAGCTCTACCAGTGAGCTGTGTCCTCACACCCTCTCTGTTCTTTGTGCGAGTGGAGCTGCACCCTCAAGATTGTGCCTCTGTGCAGTGTCTCCTGCTTAAGCAATTATATACATTTTTAAATAATTTATTTTACACTTTTTCTGCTCAAAATGTAGTCTTTTTTGGTCTCCTGACTGGACCCCAACTGGTACACAACTTCAAGAGTGAAAGTATCTAGAAATCTCATTCATTACTTTTGAGCAAATAGATTTATTTGGTAATATGAAAATGTAGTGTTCAGTTTTCAAATTGAAGATCGTTCTCTAAATCCCATCAGAACTTACCTCTTCCCCTGACTTCTGCTATGGTTGAATGTATCCTTCAGAGTGTAACAGATGTAATCACCACTGCAACAGTGTGGAGAGCTGGAGCCTTTAACCAGTGATTATGCCATGAGGGCTGCATCCCTAGGACTTAATTAATGCCATTAACTCAGCAGTGTGTGACTTAGAAAAGGACAAGTTGGCCTCCTGTTTTCTCTCTCTTGCCCTCGCTGTACCATTCTGCCATGAGATGATGCAACAAGCTTCTCTTTCGAGAAGCTGGCTCCTTGATCTTGGACTTGCCATCTTCTAGACTGTATGAAATAAACTTGTATTTCTCATAAATGATTCAGACTATGGTATTCTGTTGCACCACACAGAATAAGCTGACGGCTTCCTTACATGGAAAAAACCCTATTTATCTGCCAGGAATTAACCTAGGTGGTGTTGCCTTTCTGATATTTTTCATAATCCCTGTAAATAGCTGAGGTAACTCCACAACCAACTGTCCTCATGCTTAGTGAACAGTCATTGCAACATGTGCCTGGAAGGAGCAATGTAAATGTCTTTCTCTTCTACTTTACAGTAAGCTCTTGGAGGAATTGAACCAGTTCTTAGTCACTAGAACTTGAGTGTACATTATTACTATTACCACATACTAAGTATTTAATAGATATTCTTAATTTAATAAATGAATGACTTTCAGTGGTTAGTTGTATTTTCAAAATTAGGGATGCTATATTTAATAAAACTATAATATTTTCGGGCCCTGGATGTAGCTCAGTGGCACAGTGGCCTACTGGAAAAGTGTGAGGCCCTGACTCCAATTCTAGGTATAAAAGAAAGCAAAAAAACTGTAAGATTCTAAAGTAAATTTAAGATTTGGTGAAAAAAACAAGATAATTTATTTAGTATCAGTATATCAGACCAAATAGTGCATCACTAACATATTCATTTTTATGTAGAATACACATTTCGCTAAGTATTCTGTATTTATGTGACAACTGCAGTGTAAATAAAACACTTCACGACTGACTTGATTTAATAAATTCTGAAGAAAAGGGGCAAAAGGGGAACGGGAAGTGGGAGGGGTAGGGGAAAGTAAAGAAGGGAATGGAATTAATATGAGAAAATGAAAAAATGGAAGCAAAGTCCTTGTAAATAGAGAGGGATGGAGGGGTTGAAGGGAGGGCAGGGGAATGGAGAAAAAATAAGAACCAAGAGAGATTATGTAGATTTGCAGATTTCCAATGCTGAATGCCATTATATTGTATATCTAAAATGTACCAAAAAATTAATTTTAAAAAGTTCTAGGAAAAAATTTTAATACCTCATATAATAAGTTTTACTTATTTTCTTTTTTTCTGTAGGGGTTGGTTTGAATATTCAGACATGGATTGCTTCTTGGTCTTTTGGCTATGATCAAGTGACTATTCAGAGATGGTTCTTCTCTGTGCATGGCGTATATAAAGGTACATAGAAAGACCTGTAATGTCCATCTATGTTAATGTTTGGGTTGTTTTCATTCATTCAGTAGACAATATTAATTATCACAATACTTTTTAGAGCACTGTATACATATAAAATTAGTGCAAGTATATACAGATGTATCCATCTACATTTGCATCAACTTGGAAAAATCTTAAGACTATATTTTATTATCCAATTGCTGTAAGTATACCTGGTTCCCTAGATTCAGGATTCATGCTTTTATAACCACAGTGAAACATACTTTATCTCCAAACAAGGTATGATTGGATATCTATTGGCAGACTCAGCTAGGCAAATACCAGCCTGAAGATCATACTTAGAAAATTATAATGTTTCAGTAGAGCCAATAATGTCCATCAATCCTGGACCAGTCTTGGGTTTTGTGGTCTTGGGAGTATAAATATCACAAGCCCAGATTTTAACAGATAATAATTGTCCAATAAATGGTGGTTTTCTTTCCCCATATGTTTGAATCCATTTCAGAAAGAAAAAAAATGAGAAGATTGTTTACAAGAAACTTCTGAGCCCTTGGGGGGCAGCATTTTATAATCATATTTTTCTACAATTGACCTGATACTTGGGAGAGTTGTGGTGATGTAACTGAATATTGAAGCATGTATAGTTTTTGCTTAAAAGAAAAATTCAACCATCTGGAAGCCTTTGGATTTATTTTGTGAACTTTTGGCAGCTAAGTACTTTTTATTACACTTCTTTTTTCAATTTAAGAGTGGGGATTGCATAAATAAATAACTCATAGTTGAAAAATTTTAAAATCATTTTTAAGATTATCAATGTAAATATGACCTAACTGCAAGTTTTGTGGATTTTGAGAGTCATCTCTATGTATATATTATTAGAAGCCAGAGGACTGGATGAGATTCCTGGTGGAGAAAGGTAGATGAAAAGAGAATGTGATCCAGGGCAGAATGAGCACTGAGTCACTCACTCATCCTTTAAAGAAAGGAAAAAAATAACAAGTGTAACTGACCATGACATATTAAGTAATAAACCTTTGGTCTCTGTTTTTCTAATACTCAGCTTCTCGTGTTTCCTTTGGTGTGGTGATAAGATGGCCAATGACTGATGTCCTCCTGACTATCCTCTGGCCAGGGGCTGCCAATAAGTGATTGGAGTGCAAGGTCTCGAGTTCAAGACCCCAATACCAAAAAAAAAAAAAAAAAAAAAAAAAATCCAAATAAGTGATTGGACACCCTCCTGATTTCCAAGGAGGTTGAAAAGGTAAAAGTTGAGTCAATTGGTAATGAACAGTGATTTAATCAATCAACCTCCATAAAGCCCCAAAGAGATGAGGGTTGGAGAGCATCATGTTTGCCAGGAGAATGCTGCATGCCTAGAAGCATGGAAGCTTTGGGGTTTTGCCCCTGTACCTTGCCGTACTCCTCCCTTGCATCCAGCTCCACATTAGTTTGGGTTTTTATATTTTTTATAACAACCACATAAATATAAGCAAACTGTTGAGATCTGTGAGAAGCTCTAGAAAATGACTGAAATCAAAAAGCAAATATTGAAAACCCCTAGATTATAGGCAGTATTCTGAATTTCTCAACTTGCATCTGATATGAGGTGGACAGTCCTGTGAGATTGATCATTTGATCTATGAGATCTGAATCGAATGCCAATGAGATGGTGACAGAAGTGAAATGAATTGATTTTAATTTAATTGAATTAGAGGTTCACTAAAGAATTGATGTGTGGGTGGAAAAACTCCACCTATCTGTGTCAAAATTAAAATATTGAGAAGCATGAGAGTATGGCAAGAGAAGAAATTAGTTTTTTCAGTTTAATTCTTTTTCTATGCTAAACTGAGAGAGAGTGAAAAAGTCAAAGAATGAAGAGAGAAAGTGTGGCATTCTAAAATCTACGAGTCTAGAGTCTATGAGGAGAGCATCAGACGTATCCAATGTGAGCACTACAAAATATCTGACAAATTATGCCCCAAACTCTTGAGGGCTTGAAAAGTGGGAAAAAATTGGAAAACCTGTCACAGCCCAGAGGGACTAAGAAGATAATACATATAAATGTAATGTGTTACACAGGATTGGATCCCATAACTTATAAAGACATTAATGGAAAAAACTGGTGAAATCTGAAAAAATTCTAGGATTTAGTTTCTTAAAACTAAGTTCTTAAATATCAGTAATAAAAGGTAAGATTTAGTGGCATAAATTGTTGATCTAAATAACAAGTCTGCTTTGGGACTTTTGAGGGAACTTTGTTAGTTTGAAGTAATTATGATAATATTGTAAGAATATTGATGCAGAGAATGGCTGTTCTATTTTGTAAACATTAAGTGAAAAATGCATTCAATTCTTTAACAGTGCCTTGGGACAAAGGTTTTTGTTCTATTTTGAACTTGAGTTGTTGTAGAAGCATAAACATATCTTTTTACTCACACTGTCAAAACAGACATACACTGGCTTTCTTTCTGTATTTTAGTTTTATTGTAATTGCCCTAAAGTTATCACAGAAGCAATGAATGAGTAAATATTACTCTTTTCAACTTTCCATCTAATCATACCTCATATGAAGTTCAAGGGACCCACAATACTTCTGTAGCTCTGAGTGATAAAAAGTTCTCTCTTTATTATGTGGAGGAAAATTATGAATTAATTTATACCTTCCTTCAGCAATGCAGCCAGTTCCTGATAAAACTTTAGAAATCATACATATTTAAAGTCACCCATATTGAAATTTGTTGTGTTTATAATTTCAGTGACAATCTACACATGAAAAACAAAAACAAAAACAAATGTTTTATCTGTGTTTGTCTGTTTACAGACATTTTGAGGGCTTCAAGACTGGCATAATGTATGAAATGGCTACTGTACCTTTTTCCTTTATTCTTCTACAAGCCTTCATTCTTACGATAGAATTCTATTAAATAGTTATGCATCTGCCCCCTCTTAGCTTGGTTGAGCATTCTTTATCAATCACACATGTCAACAGCAGGCAGTCTGACTCAAAGAGCAGTCAAGAGGCAAAAGATTCAAATATATGTAGGCTTAATATGGTGTTTACTAACATTTCCTTTGAGGACTAAGCAAAGAAGGCAGTTGCTTTCTCTTTAACACACATAAATGCACATTCACATATTCTGTTATGCAAATGACCACTTTTACAAGCTCTGGATAAAGTAGCTTTAGAAAAATTTTTTCTCCTCCACTTAATACAAATCTGAAATGCATTGGTGTTTCTGAATATGAAAAAAAGTAGCAATTTTAAAAGAGAGGATAGAAGAAGTCCTGAGATGGAAATTAACAGAATAAATAAGGTGTAAAACATTTGTTTTCACTTTGTTTTCTGAACTCAAAATTGTGGTCCATACTTAGTTATGTTAATCCTACCTTGTATTAGATCATTCTGTTCTATAGATAGACCTTTGTAGTTTCCAAGCTTCTCTCCATCTGTTGGGTCATAATTTTTTTTGTTCCAAAAGGTTATTTATTTATTACTTTACACTGCACAGGCAGCAAAGATGTGGCTCTGCATTGCTGTTGTGTCCACCACATTTTCAGGAAGTTTCCTTCTATTTAGAATTGGTGTTTTATCGTGTGTATATAGAGTTGCACCTTGTAGCTAGACATTCATGGAGAAATATTTTCAGCTATAAAAACAGTATATATAGCAATAGTTTCAAGTTTGTTAGCTGCCAGGATTATCTCATTTCTTTGATGGACTCACGAAGACACCTGGGTTTCCAAAATTGGTGTAAAATTAAAAAGACAGGTAAAAGGCATTATGTGCCAAAACAAGGTTTTTAAGTGGAACATAATAGAGCAATTCAGTTAGAACACAGTTAAAAAGAAAATAGTCCAATTCTATGTTACCTCCTTTCCAACTGCAGTTTTGCATCTGTTAGTTGTTAGAAAATAAAACAATCTATAGCTAGTCATTTAGAAAGGTGTGACTCAAATGAATCTGTGTTTTTCCCTAGTCCCAGTAGTTGTTAATCACAAAAATAAACAGATACAATATGTTCCTTTCATTTTGATTAAGAAATAACACATGGGCTTATGTCTCAAAAAATTTGCCTAAATCTGGAAGAGGATAATCACTTTGACTTTTGGAATTAAACTCCAGGAATGTGTTGACTTAAAAGAATTAGACTTTTAAGAATTAAAAAAAAACACTCTAAAAGGATTATCAGAACTATCACTAAATAATACAAAATATAAATAATGACCACTCAAATAAATGATTTATAGTTATGTGCATAAATACATTAAATTATAATATTTTTCTTGCTGGTACTTTAAGAACATCCCAGGGATCATTGTGCTAACTTCTCCCACCACTTATCTCTTTTAAAAAAGCTGAGTGTAAAACCAGCTTGGACAACAATCACAGACAACACTTTTCATTAGCATTAAAGCATACTTGATTATACCACTGGATGCTTTTTCTTTATAAAGGAAGGTCAAAATGTTTTCTTAGTAGTGAAACACTTAGATTAACAACTGATTTGTAACTATATTAAATTAAGTAATTAATTCATTCAAGTGAATTATCTGCATAGATAGCCACAGGAGCTTAAGTAGTAAATTTAGATAAAATTACAATAGTCATCACCTGAGATCATTGGCTGTAGTGTTAACTACTTATTTTTGTTATTCTTTCGGCTCTTTATGGGCAACTACATTGTATCTATTACAAGTGGCCTTGGAGATGCGTGACTTTGATTACAATTTGTGCTCTCCCAGAATATTTAAACATTTTCTCAAGTATGACGTGTTTACAAGTGTGATTTTAAAGTGTGACTAATAAATTGGAAAATATCTGCATATCTGCTTCAATTATTTCCCGCTTTTAAATTCTTAAACATAGACAGACAGCTAGATAAGTAGGTAGATAGGTAAATGGACAGAAAGATAGATCCATAGATTATAGAATATAGATCTATTAAATCTGCATGATATTTGTCCTGATATGTTGATTTTAATGTATTCAGATGCTTATCAGGGTGCACAGGATCCTTTTTACTCAAGTCTGTTTCTTACCTGCACAAGCAAATTTAAACACAGAAATGTTTTAGTGGTCAATTGAAAATATTAATTCACCATAATACCATTCTAGCAAACAGAAAAAATTATTTTTATTTCTGAAGACATTATACATCAATATGTTGGTGCTCTGGATTGTATGTACTCTCCGAAGTTCATATACTGAAAACTTAATCACCAATGAAAATAGATTTGAGAGGTGGAACCTTTATGAAATGATAATGTCATTTGGGCTCTGACCTTATGAATGGATGAAAGCCATTAATATAAGAGTGAGTTTATTATGCAAAAGTCATTTCTTCCTATGATCAGTTTGTCCCACCCCATGTCTTTCTCTTCTGTATGGTATCTTCTACCATGTTATGCAGCAAGAAAGCCCTCTTCAAACTTGGCCCCTGGATCTTGTACTTCTCAGTCTCCAAAGTGTGAGCCAAATAAATTTCTGTTCATTATTAATTGTGATTGCTGATAATAACAACATAAGAAGGACTAAAACTGTGGATATAATTTATTTTGAGTTTGACTGATTTGATTATTAGATTTGGCTCTTACTGTGTGAAATACACAAACTTCTCCATCTCTACTTGCCTTAGTTTCATCACGTATAATGATAACAAAAAAACTAAATGAAAAAGCCTACCATAAAGATAGAATGAAATAATGATCCAAATGTTCCTTTTGTAGAATAGAATCTCAATAAACAACATCATTAAATTAATATTTTATAGTTATACCAGGATATTGGAAAATACTTAACTACATATTAAATGTTCTCCTGAATTTTTACTTAAATAACATAAAATAAAATAAAATAAATTCATTTAATTTCTTAAAGCCTATGTTTTGGGGATGTATAGAGTCCCAAAACAACAAAAACAGTGCCTGTCATAAGTTCCCTGATTTAAATAAAGTCAACACTGAGAAATTCTAATGAAATTACTGTTTATTTCCTGATTTTAGATTAGTTGTTCATTTCTCAAATGGCTGCATTTTTAGAGGCTCCATGAAGTTTAAGAAAAAAGAGATTTGAAAGTTTTTAAATATTTCTGTGCCTAATATTCTAATACAGCAAAACCAATGGTCTTATAATTAAATTTATAACTGAATTTCCTTCTGGCTTATGCCACTATTGTTAGAAATTATATTTCTTTTACATTTTATGTGTCACTGACTTTTTTGTGCTAGTAAGCAATATCCTTATTTTTCTCTAATTACTATAATGATTGATAACTACATGGAAGTAGAGGTGAAGACAACATGTATTTCATTTTAAAAAAAAATACATCTGAATGGCAGAATGCACATTGAGCATATGGAAGGCCTTGGGTTTGATCTCCAGAATGGAAGATATAGATAGATGATTGATAGATAGATAGATAGATAGATAGATAGATAGATAGATATAAATACAAGTGTTGCCTCACACATATTTATATTGATATATGGGAATTAATAAACTCCTAGCCTGCTAGATGTCAGATATGCTGAGTTCGAGTTCCTCAAAATCAAAGAGTAAATTATAAGGAACAATGGATATTAAGAGTAGGAAAACTTTATTGAAAGAGAGAGAGAGAGAGAGAGCGCTCCTGAGAGGCAAGAGGGGACCCGAAAGTGGATTGTCAAGGAGGCCACTTCTCAAAGGAAGTTTTATTGAGCAAAATCACAAGGTGAGTACAAAATCACAAGGTGGGAACAACACGGGTTAAAACTATGATCAGCCAATAGGATTACAAGTATAGCCACTTAGGTAATATTGATCCAGTGGGGAAGCAGGTCATGTAGCAAATATATATGGAAAAAAAAGACTTTTTTAAGGAAGAGATGAATAAGAGATCCTGTCTATCTAGACTTTATTGGACAACGTGATACCAATTATTGTGTATTGCTTATCCCGTGGGGAGGGATATGGGCCTAGTCATTCTGTCTTTGTCTTTAGGCCTGGCCTTTAATAGATGTGCTTCCATTCACAGTTGTAATGGGTTCTCATCTGCACTGACTCCCTTGGAGACCAAGCCCTATTTGGCTGCCTATAACATTTTTATCTAACTAGCTGTCTATGATAGTATCACATATGTTACATTGTTCATAAATACTTGTTGAAATAGAGTACACTCATCTCAGTAATTTATCTGTGTCTAAAAGAAAAGCATAATATTCACATTTCTATTGTAATGTCCATTTTAGAAATGGGACTAAGTATAAAATCTGATCTCATTCTCTGTGTCAGCATTTCTGGGTTGGTTTCATGTATGTTGTAAATACATATCTAGCTCCTCTTGATCTGCCTCACATGTGCTAGTGTTATAGGAAGTAACTCCCAGCCTGTTAGATGTGCCCAGTCCGGGTCTCAGGATACCAAAGAATGGAGTCCAGGACAAAGGAGATTAAGAATAGGAAAAGTTTCATTAGGAGAAAGCCCCTGAGAGGCAGGAGGGGTCCCAAAAATGGGTTGTTGCTGAGGCTGTGTGTCTAGGGGGTTTCATACAGTAAAATCACATTGCTGGTTACCTTGGGTCAAATTACAATCAACCTATAGGATTACAAGTGCAGTCATATTGATCTGATGGAAACGAAAGGTACTCGGCAAGGGTATACAGCATGGAGAATAATAAAGATGTTTCTAGAAGGGGTAGGAGTGAAGGTCAGAGAGTTCTGTTCATCTATTTTTGTGTTCATTAAATTGTTTCTATGTGTTTGTTGCATTGTTTAGGATTATTGGACCAGACTGTACTATTACAGTAGAGCTTTGGACTATTGTTTATCTATGGGGAGGCTCACAGACCTAGCCAAACTGTTCCTATTAACTCAGCCTTGATATGTTTCATTTTGGTCCTGACTCTATTGTGAGTCTGATCACTTTATAACTGCCTATCAGTCTCTCTAACTTAGCTATGTGTAATATGAGTGTGGTGTTTAGCATCTAGGGCAAAAAGAAAGTTTTTTTTTTTTTTAATCTTAGTCCTTGAAAATTAATGTCCATTCTTTTAGGGCCAAAATACAATCACAGCACTTGTATTTCTATTATGGTATTAGGGAAAATAAAACTATGTTGTGCACTATCAATTGTTACAAATTATTTCATAATATAGTTACATGTTCATTTAATAAGTATTTCAACCCAGAGCACATGGTTCTAGTAGTTAAGTATGGTATAAAAGAAAAAAAAAAAAAACTCTTCATTGTGTGTGCTTATTCTAGTGTTGAGTATTTCAGACAACGTTCTATTATGGCTTCTTTTCTCTGATTATGAATCCTGTCTTTTCAGTTCAAAAGCCCCCTGCAATTTGAGAGTGCAAGGAAAGCATACACTGGTGAAGTGAGTTGCTGGACCATTGAAGTTCAATTTAAGCATGCAAGGTGACTCTGGGGAGAGTGGAACTGCTCTGGTCTGTGCAGATATCTATATCCTCTGAGCTGGTAGGAGGTACAGGAAAGTGATGGCAGAACCACGGGGTACCTTTGATTCTCAATAAGATACTGCCTCTTTTAGAATGAAAAGCCACCTGTTGTTTGTCAAAAGGTACTACTTACTGATTATTGCTTTACATATTAATGCAAAGAACCCTTGGAGGTAGTCTCTTGTGCAGCTGCTGAAAGTCAGTCTTTCACCTGTCTCCAGTAGGGCCAACTTAAAAAAAAAGAAGAAAAAACCCTATTTTGTACAGCCAGCATAGAATGCTTCTTTCTTTACAGAAATCAGAGATGTCTGCTGGGGGCAGTGAAGGGGTGAGGCTATGAGGAGTATTGAGTTGCTTATTGCCAAGCACAGAAAAATGCTAATAAGATTCATGCTGGGAAAACCTCTCACTCATCAGGGTGCATCATTGCAGACATTAGGCTGAGACTGTGGGTTGCTGTTAGCCAAAACTGGAGAAAGGCTAACATGAATTGTGCCAAGAAATCTCTCTTATCACCATATGAATTGCTGTCTGGGGGCATGAGGTTTGTTGTTTTGTTTTGGAAATGACTTGCATGGCAAAAGTTATCTGTTGACTGTATAAATCTATCAATCTGTGACGAAGGTACACTTATTTTAATGAGTCATCTGCTGAAGAAATACAACATCCTAAAGAATAATTATATGATTTAATTAATACTCAAATGCATAAAAGCAGGCACATTAATTATATTCATAATAATCTAGTGTTTGCTGTAGGAGATTCTGAATCTTAATTAAATGAGATTAATATGAGATCAAAGGAAGTCTGGACAGAGGTATTCTTTGGCTTTTCAGATAAATGTTATATAGATCATAAAGAAAATAATTCTACCCCACCTGATTTGTGACAATATAGCAGTGTGTAGCATGCATAAATTAGGCAACTTGAAAGAGGTAGCTCCTCAGTATTTCTGTTTTATGAGATATTAAGCAGGTAAGAGCAAGGAATATCTACAAAATCAAAATTAACTGACTGAATGATTGTACTTGAATGATTATTTTTATTATAACACTGCCACTTGATTTATGCATCTCTGCTCAAGTGCATGTGGAAGAGAGTTCAGGGTGTGTGATCAATGAAATATTGAGGAAATTAAATAGTGTGGATTCCTTGATGTTGCTTAAGAAGTACGGGCTATGGTGTGATAATGAACATAGTTCACTTTAACTACTAGTAATCATTGAGAATATTTTTAAAAAACATAACAATATATTTCTACATGGAAAATCCTTGATTTAACACACCTTTCTAGAGAAGTCAAGTAGAAATTCTTAGAGATAGGCCAATTAGGATTGTGAAACTCAAGAGATCTAACTGATATTCTGTGCTTTTTGGCTAAACAGCTTCCTTTGGGGGAATGACTTCACTTGCATGCACCTTTTCCTTTATTAAAGAGGATCTCATCCATCATTAAAATTTCAGACCTATAATAATGTGAAGACTCTAGGTATTCACAGAGAATTAACTTTCTCCCTCAGCTGTTTTACAGTTCAAAAATGCATGAAATATTCTAAGTTTTTTGATGTGTGTGTATGTGTGTGTGTAAAATAGTGATCTGGAAATGTTCTGCCTGGGAAAATTTCCTGATAATCACATTGGATTTTTTAGGTCTCAGTTATATCATGTTCTTCTTCATTTTATATATCAACTGAAAAACCTTCTTAGAGGTCAGGAAATATGGTTTGTGCAGAAGAAAATTTTAATCTCTACCTTCCCACATAAATTAGCATCTATTCTAAAATACAAGCAGGGTTGGCATGCCTATAAAAGAAACCTGGTACATGCTATCAAGAAGAGAAAGGTAGACTTATTTTCTTAATACTATTACTATTGGAGATAGAGATTAAACTCAGCTCTGAAAAAAAACCAAACATGTAGAGGAGGAGGTTGTAATGGCTTGGATGAGTTTCCTGAGAAATACAGGAGAATGTTGAAAGGTAGTGAAGTGGATCAACATGATTAGGCCATAAGTGTTTGCTAATTGTCACTCATCTTAGTTGGCTTCTACCCTGCCTTGGGGGCTCCAAGGAAAGGGTCCTATCTTTCTTCATGATTATATTTCAAAGGAATGACCCCAAGGTCATTGTGAAAGACATTTCTGACTTATAGATTTACATCTTGATGGGACAGAGAAAGAATTAGTAATTACAAATTTTCAAAAATACTATAAGAAATGGAAGGTTAGAGGCCTGTGGTGAGGAAGAAGCTTGTCGAGGGTTCAGGCAACTTGAGAGGAAACTACAAATTGACAGAGAAGAGCTGATGCTTATAGATGACCAGAAGACGAGAGTCACAGTTTTCAGGTACTTTTCATCCTAATTCTCAAAAACCACTCTTTCTCTTAAGGAGAAACTTGAAAGAAGTAATATAATGGGGAAAGAAGAATAGAAATGTTCCTTGAAAAGTAATTTTAATTGGGAAATAAACAAACTCTCCATAACTTTAAATTCAGGAAAACATGAACACTATCATTTATCAATTATTTTAAAATTTATAACCATTGTTTGGGCTCAGGATGCTTCATCCCCAAATATAACTAAAGAACCAGAATATGCTACCCAATATAATTATTTAGCTTTTTACAGTGAGTTTTTTTGGCATACAGCAGAAATAGATGTGTCGCGGAAAACCTTACCTTTTATAAAAACATATAGATCTTTAAAAGAAATTCATGTTAGCAAAATTTTCAACTAGTAGGAGCACTACTCAAAGATACAACTTTTACTACCAGAGACATTTTATCTGCTTAATAAGACAACATTTATTCACCATATGTTTCCTCCCATCACTCTCCAATAACTAGTCCCTAGGACTCCTCAAAAGCCCCAAGGCACTATTCCCTCTTGAAGCTCAGAAATCTCATGTTTTGTGCAACACTGCTGTCTGTGGAGATAATTAAGATTTTGTCTATTAATTCGTCTTGTATCAATTTAATTTGTGGCCTAACCAAAGTACTAGGAGGATGGAAAAATGCCATGTCTCCCTTCTTCTACACCATAATTAAACAAATTATTATGTATTAATGAAAGTATCCAGGGAAAGTATTGATAGCTTAAGACATTCTTTATGTACGTTCAAGAATAGGACATCCATTTCTGCACAAAATAATTTCATGATAATTATGTGATCCTAATACATTATGAAATGCAATGTGTTTTTCTTTTATTTCCCAATAATTTTTATTTCACTTTCTTAGGAAGATGTATGAATTTAGTCTCACTTTACTGAAAAGAATAAGTCTTATTTTAGTAAACTTTCCATGTATATTTGAAAATTTGGAAACTATATATATATATATATATATATATAAAATATATATTTATCAGTCAAACTGTAGATCATTCTAGAAGAATCAATTAGGTCAACATGATTGATTATGTTATATGTAAGTTTTATACCACATACTGATTTTTGTTCTATTTGATTTATCAATTATTGAGGGAAGGAAACCTCAAACTGTAATTGTAAATTTATCTATTGTTTATTCATGTCTATTAGATGTACTTTAAAACATTTTAACAGATTCATACACATTGAGAATTGTCATTTTCTTTTAAAGAATTAACACCTTCATCATTATAAAACTAATCTATTTATCTCTAGTAATATTCCTTCCACTGAAATCTATTTAACTTGATACTCTGAGCCATTCTAAGTTTCTTTTGACTAATGTTTCATATATATATATATTTATATGTATACATATATGTACACATACATATATGTATATGCTTCAAATATATATATACAACTAATTTTAAATTATCGTTGTCATTTATGTTTTAAAATTTCTCTTATATAGAACATAGTTGGTCCTGCTTTCTTTAAGAATCCAACATTATAGCTGAGGATTTATCTTAGTGGTTCCACCGCCTGCCTCACAAAAGGAAGGTCCAGAGTTCAATCCCCAGTAAAAAAAAAAAAAAAAGAATCCAGCATTACAGTTTATGCCTTTTAATGGAATACTTATATCATTTTACAAGGAATATAATTTTAGATTAGTCTGACTTAAAAGTAGCATCTTACTATCTATTTTGTAATTAGTTCATGCTCCATTCTTTTCTTGATATCCTCCTTTTCTTGCCTTATTTTGGATGAATAAGGTTATTTTATGATTTCATTTTATCTCCTTTATTGGGTTATTAATTTAATGTATATTTTTAATGTTCACTCTGTTTTTTGTGATATGCACTTTTAACTTATCATAATATATTAAGATAATATTATGTGACTCTATCAATAAGAAACTTAAGTAGTACATCAATACTGTTCAACTCCTCAGGCTTTATGGTATTTTTTCAATTATACTTATTTTAAATACATTATTTTTGCCATGAATAGTTCATTTGCCTTTTAGAGTGTTTTAAAAACATATATTTAGTACAAATTGAAATAGTTTTTCATTGCTTTATTTGTGTGTTGATATGTTATTTTTGATGAGATGCCTGCTATTACCGTTTTATTTCACTTCTTTCATTCTTAGTGCATTTAAAAGTGCCTATCACACTTTCAGGAATTTTATTATCATGCATTGGTGTGGATTTAGTCTTGCTTTACATACCTGTGCTTTTCTGAGCTTCTTGGCAATAGAAGCAATAGGGGTATTTTTAATCATTATTCCTCAATATTTTGTCTGGATTATATCTTCTTCTTCTATTTTAGTGTGCTGTATTTCTCCACTTCCTAACTGAAATTGAATGTATCTCAAAGAAAGACAGGGGTGAGAGATGGATAGAAACTGGAGTATTGCAGCATATTGAGTCTGCAGCTAGTCATTAGTTATATCACCCTAACGAGATATATTTCAGTTTATGAAAAAAGAAATTTATTTTTTCCAGGACAATTTATATAAATTTATTTGTAATTCTTTTATATTAAGTTTTATGGTACAATTTTGATATACATAATAACATTCACTGTGTGAAATTTGCACCTATACATGATATATTTTAATCCTTTTCTTTTTCTTTTTTGGTAAGCTAAAAGCAGAGACTGACATCTTGTTACCTATACCACTTCTTCCCATGACCTGTAGCTCAGGAAAACATAAGGTCTAGCAAATATTAGAAGAAAGGAGTAAGGATAATTAGAAGATAAAAGAAGAAAGTTGAAGAAGATTAGAAGAATATTTACTTCTTCCTGAGTCCCTATTGGGGTTAGCGCATAATTATGAGTTGAAGAAAGAGGAGAGGCAGTTGGTTAGTTTCCATATATTCTATAGTTGATATACAATGGAAAATAAAATATTATTTGAAGTATATGTTAAAGAAAAGGAGGCCTGTATAAAGAAAGAACCTGATAATCAAGTGTGAGAATTAAGATCAACTACGTATCTGTGTCAAGTACTATTTCTTGTAATCTGCACTTCCTGTTATTCTTATTATTCCAAAAGATGATAGATGCATTATGTTAGACAGTTTTTCACATTGTTGTGACAAAATTGTCATCATCATTAACCACCATCCTCCTCCTCATGATTCTCTTTCAGTGATAATTTGAGGTGTGCATGAGGGTCCCAATGATGCCAAATGTTAGAACCCTGGCAATTGTTGAGGCTAGGTGATGGATACATTGAGGCCCATTTTAGTATTGGTTTAATTTGTATATTCATGAAATGTCCTATAATAAAAATAAAAGGAAATAGGCAAACACATATGCATGCACACACATGAATACATGTAGCACAGAGAAATATTATCTGGTCGTTGAATAAGAAATTAGTCAGAAATAGACACTCATCCTACACATTTGCTTAACATTCTCCAAATTATTTATTCAGGCTGTAGTTAAAATTGTTTAAAATTCACCACTCAACTATGAGAGGTGAGACAAGCCTCTGGTCTGAACAACTATACCCAAGTAAAACTACTGTACAAATGTCTAAGAAAAAACTATTAGCATAATAGAATGGTGGCAGTTCATGACAATTTAGAGCCTACAGTCAGAGTTTGGGGCCTGCTTCCATCAATTACCAGCTGTGTGAGCTTATCAAAGTAATTTCAACACTCTGGGGCCCGGTTTCCTCAGTAAAATGTCAGTGATAGCACTTGCCTTCTAAGATTGTTTTGAGAAGCAAGTAGAATAATGCATGCAAGAGCTATTTGTGAAACTTAAATTATGGTTATTATTCACTCCTATTTTGTGTGTTAGAAACTTTTTTTGAATAGAAATGCATAACCAGCAACTCACTTTTTCTGCAATTTGTACAGAAATCAAAATGTTGGGAAGTGTCATTACTTTAATCTAGTATTTTTTTCATTTTGATTTTGTCGTTCACAGGCAGCAGCAGTCAATTACTAACCTAGATCCAGACGCGTTAATACAGTCATTCTCTGTGCTCAGAAAAACTAACAACCTGATTCGAGAAATAAATTGTTGAATAAAATATGGTGGAGCACAAAGTATTTCATAAAAGTACATAGACTGCATTGTCCAATATAGCAATGTATTTATTTTGCTGAGAATGCATAAAAATAGTTTTCTTTATAAAACATGCACATACATCATTGATTTTGTAAATTGTATTTCTTAGTAAGGAATAGATTATAGATAGCTTTAGGGGAGACAGCTCTGATGTTGAAAGACAGATGAACTTGGCATCAGAACATGGGATGAGATACTTTTCTAGCTACTAAGTATTCGACCTTGAACATTTTCTGCTTCTCAGAGTTTTAGCTTCTTGATAATCAGAAAAGTCATAAAGTTGCTCCTCTAACTCCTATTGTTCTAAGAGTACTGGTAAACAATATATTAAATAATATATATGATTTATTTTATAATGCATTTTTATATAATTTTTAAAATACTAAATGCATAGACAGATAATCATTTTCTATCTGGTTTAAAAGCAAATTTATTTAAATCTGGAAATAGCCAAATTTTGAGAAATTTAATCAGACTTTATGAAAAATATGGGTCACCATGAAGAGTAAATAAAATGCTCTAATTATGGTAAGTCTCCGTGTTGTGTGATTGTAAAATTCCAAATTTTTCTAAGTTTTGCAATAAATTGAAGTTTCTTCTTGAAAAATTGTTGAAAATGACTTTTACTTATGACCAATGTATGAGGAATATTCAATAAAACCCAAGTTGTAGTGTTTTTTAATAAAGATACACAAATGGAGAAATAATTATATATAAATATATTATGTCAATGAATATAGATAGAAGGCATATTTCTATGTTTTCTTGTGCTCCATCTAGTTTTCCATATGTAAACAAGTAACTGGAACTATTTGATATTTAAAAAGAATTGACAAGAAATATATTCACATTTTCTTTGGTTCTATTATAATCTACTTTAAATGCTGTCTGACCTTTTCATATAAAATACAACAATTTTAAAGTTAAACGTATTTTTAAATCATACTAGCAATATCAGAAATGGGTAGCTATGTGTGGTATATAATGCATTTTGTTCAATAAGTTATGTTGGTTGTAAAAATACAAATAAGTCTACAGTTTTGGGGTTTTTTTGGTAAATAGTTCTAAAGACACAAGATGGCAGTAATAGTCTTCATGAGTTACAGGAAATATTGCAATGCATTTCCCTTTCTTTTCTTCTCTGTACTGAAAAGGCTTTCCTTTCTGTGCATACCTATTCATGAAATTTGAAAAATGTAAAAAAATACCACTGGGAATGTGCGATTTATTTATTGACAGCTATTATATTAAGACAACTAACTTTCAAAAATTTATTTTCCTCATCCACAAAATAAGCATATCAAACTAGCCAAACTTTGTAGTTCTCCCATATAACATTTACTAAGTCAGAAATTACAAATGTCCAGTGATATGTATGATACACATATTTGCAATTTGAAATCGGAGATGAGAATAATATTGGTCTTTCCCCTTGTTCAATGGCTGAGTAAAGATCCATATTAACTATTATTTCTCCCTCCTTATTAGAATTTGGATATTTACCATTCCCTAAGTTTTACATAAAAAGCAAATACATTTATTATCCTTTAACATTATAAAAATTATTGTTACCCAGTCTGTCTGTATTACTTGCTAAATGCATTTGCTCAATGAAATGCATTAGAAATGTACCATTTGCTGTGTAGAGATGCAGCTAAAACGTGGTAAGACATATTCTGAGTGCACTCAGTCTCCTTGCTTTCACCAAAACCAAGCATGATTTGTAATTCAGAGGGAGCTTTTTGTCTTTTTCCTCCCATTTTAAAAATGTGTGTTGCTCTTTTTCGGCATCTACACACATTATATTTTACCTGTTATTTTCTTCTTTTCTTCTTGATTTACCCTTATAAATCCAGTACTGTTAACTTATTCTTACAATTATTCTGGTTTTCAGAGTCTAAACTCAGAATTCCCTAGAAAAGATGAAGTTGGTGACTATTCATAATTTAAAAAATTTCAGGATTGGTCAAGCCAAATTGAAATTCAAGAATTAGAGAAGTAAAATGTTATATTCTACAGAAAAAGAAAATTAAGTGAAGATTAAAAACAAGATCAAAGCCAGGTGTGGTGGCCCATGGCTGTGATCCTAGCACTTAAGAGGCTGAGGTGGGAATATCTCTGAATTTGAGGCCAGCCTGGGGTACATAATGAGTTCAAGGCCAGCCTTGCAGCCTTGACTACATAGTGAGACCATGTTTCAGGAAAAAAAAAAAAAAAGAAAAGAAAGAAACAAGAATGAAAAGATCAGGACTTAAACTATAGATCTCTAACTCATTTCTTTATTTCCCTTTACCTAAATGGGATGCTAAATCTCTATTAATTTATGCCATTTTAGTTTATTCTTAAAAAAGAAAGTAATATTACTGTATATGACTGTTAATACTGGTATGTCTATATCAGTGGATTAAGAAATGCCCAGCAGATTAAGAAGGCACTCTCCTGATGGGCCTGGCGAGGTCATGCAACCCCTCACCCATTTCTCTCTGCTGCTTTTCCTCTATTCTGCCTCCTAATCACTGTGACCTAAGCAGGTTTGCTCTTTCACTTGTGCCATGAAGTTTCTGCCCTGGAGCCAGCTGACCATAGACTGAAACCTCTGAGACAGTGAGATAGATTAAACCTTTCATTTAAATTGTGAATGTCAGGTATTGTATCTCAGTGTTGGGAAAGTTGACTAGTATAGAAAACTCGTACCTGAGAAGAGGGATCATTGCTGTGACTCAACTGAACCATTAGTTTTAGAAGATTTAGGAACTAGTTTTCTGGAGAATTTGAAAGATTTGGAGATGTGGGCCAGAGAAGTGCTTGAATGTAGTAAGCAGAGCCTGATGGTGATTCTTGTCAGAATTCTGAAGCCAAGAATACTGATATGAATGCATAAAGTAAGAGCCAGGCTCAGTAGGTTTCAAGTGAGAACAAGGACTCTATTGGTATTTATTTGGACTAGAGGCCATTTCAGTTACACTTCAGCAGAAAATTTGTGTAAATTTTGCCCCTGTTCTGAGATATTGCAGGAGAACAAAATTAAGACTGGTGGACCTAATTAATCTGGTGGAAATTTCAAAACTGCCCAATAATCAGGATGTAGTGTAAGTACTGCTGGCTACTTTTAGCTAGATTTATGAGAATCAAATGCATAAAGCAGAAGCAGAAAAAATTGAAAAACTTAAATTTTGGTTCAGACTAAATCACGTGTATCATTCAGGCTGCCACAGTTGTGGCTGCTAGAGATTAACACCATTTTAAAATAATCAAATACTTTGTACAGGAACAAGAAGAAAGATGACTTGAGGACCTTTCTGGAATCAGTAGGACCCCACTCATAGCAGGCTCAAGGGTGCAAAAATATAAACCTCTCATTTGAGAAAAGTCTCTGTGATGCCAGCTTGAGAAGGGCCTCTTAGAGAAATGGTTCTGTATGATACAATTCACTGTGCTCAGCCATTTGGGTACTTGGAGTTTGCTGCAACCAAAGTCTTAGCAGCTGATCTTGATGTCCACCTAACACCGGTTTTCCTGACATGCAGAATGCAAGAGTTGTTGGGTCAAGAAAGCTTCTACCCAGATTTCAAAAGAAAGACTAGAAGGTCAGGCAAGGACCCTCTAAAGGACAATGCATGAAGCTGTGGGAAAGAAGACAATGGTGCAGTGGAGACCACTGGAAGTCAGAGATGCCAGGGAATGTAGACTGCTGAGGAAAACCAAAGCCCAAGAGTGGAGCCAGCCCAAGAGAGATGTTGTACAAGGTATAACTGGCAAGGCCTTGGGTTGGAACTGCTCTCTGGACACACCTCTCATCATCATGTGTCCTGGATGCCACATATGGACCATCCAGTTATAATGCTCTTTCTGCTGGTTTTCACTCATATTTTGGTCTGATTCTTTTCTAGCCCTTTATTCTTCCCTTTTAGAATGGGAACATTTAACCTGTGTCTCATTATTCCTTGGTGTTATGTAATCTGATTTTGATTTTTTTTTTTTAACAGATTCACAGTAGGAATTTGCCTCGAGTCTCAGAACAGACTTAAACTTTTGATGAAATCCTGGTAGTGTAGAGATTTGGGGGAAAGATGATTGTGTTTCTGGGAGGGTTGTATTATGTTTGGTGCAATTGTGAAATTGTCTTCATTTGGAAATTACATGTGGTTTATAGGGAAGTGTTTGGATATAAAGTTGACAAGATATAGATTATTACCATTAATCCCGATATATCCTTAATTAGATTAAGAAACACCTAGGAGGTTAATAAAGCACTCTCCTAGGTGTGCCTGTGTGGTCATGGAGATATGACCTTGGGTACTAGATATGGTCCCTTTTCCATTCCTCTCAAGGGCTATTCCCTGCCTCTGCTTTCTGGTCACCATAAACTAAGCAGACATGCTCCACCACTTTTGTCATGAGGTTTCTGATCAGAGCAAGCTGAGCAGGCCCTGAATTCTTTAAGATCATGAGCTAATTTAAACCTCTGCCCCTTTAAATTGTGGTCATCAGGTATTGCATGTTAGTGACAGAAAAGCTAACACATTGTATGAATCATCATAGAACACAATCTATTCCTATACAGTGTTACATTGTATTACATCATATTCTAATCCTTTGTTGATCATGTACTTTCTATTATTAATCATTTCCAATTTTTACATGAAGAAGTTGAGGGATAAACAGATTAAGTTGCTCAAGCTCAACCAGTAGTCATCCAAGCAGTCCACCTGCATGGTATGAATAGGTGGAAAGTTAAGAAGAAAAAGGATGATGTTTAATAGTCCATTAATTCAGAGCAGTAAGTACAAATCTATAAGATAGTTTTCATTTTCTTAATTCCTCCACACAAGGACTCCATCTCAAAGAACTACTCTCCAGATTTTCTTAGTATTTTCTATACAATCTTGTAGTAAATGGAGAAGAGTGAGAAGGCCCCATGGAACAGAAAAGAAAACAAACAACCATTGATATGTGAAATTTCTATTTAATTTCAAATGTTAATCCCAAGGAAAATTAAAGATGAAAGGATGAAAAATATGTGTTTCAGTACAAATGACTACTGCTGTATTCTTTAAACACAAAAGCAAAAGAAGAGTGATTTTCAGAAATCCAACAAAGACCTTGGATGTTAGCCAATTTAGAAACAACAAATAAAAAGATTTAATTTGAAGGGGGAAAAAAACCCCTTGTCTCCCAGACAAACCCCTTCACTTACAAGGTTATTGCTATTTAGTAAAATGACAATAAAAATATCCTCAACCATAACCTAAGAGAAACAATCAAAAACCTTTGTTTTCATGGATTTCTTTTCTGTTCAAAGGCTCATGTGGGAAGTTCAAAAAAAATGAAAGTAGAGTTAAATGACCCTGACTCAGTGGAAACTTTAAAAATGTATAGAGGCTTTAAAAAAGTTATCATAATTCTCTGATTTGCAGGTATTTTCTTTTTAGGCAGCCTGCCAGTGAAAGTAAGCTGTATGTTACTTCTTGATTTTATTGCCCATGACAAACCTCAAATATTGAGAAAGTTCATTTCAGATACAGATCTGAAGCTAACTTATCCAACTTATCTGATCAGAAAACCTAGCTGTAAATCTTTCAAAAACAAGATGACTTGTAAGATTTTTAGTAATCTTGAGCTGTGTCTGGTGAGAAAATGCGACATGAACAGTTTTCTCTGTTTTCAGCTAAAACTGGAAAATACATGACCCAAGGAAATATAAAACCACATGTGAACAAGAATATCATGTTTTCCCAGGGACTATAAATGTAAGGATTGAATTGTGATGACTTAAGAATTTATTACTTTACCTTCCCAGAAGGGTTTCCATGTTAATCAATTTTTTTGCACCCAGTTTTTGGAATTAAGGATTAAAGTGGAGATCATACAAATCCTGACCCATACTCCCGTTTTGGAGAGGCAGTGAATAGAGTGGAAATGGATTTCTCAAAAGTGTATTCTGACCCTTCCAGTGCTGTAAACGTGTGAAGTGAACAGGTTCAAACAGAAACTTGGGATTTTACCTTGTCTCAAAAGCTACAGATGAAACATAAACTTTTCAAAAAATTGGACTTATTTTGCTCTACTTTTTTCTTTTATATGAGAGGGACTTGGAATATCACAAAATTTTAATAGGGAGCTATTATAAAGCATAATTTTAGAAACACTAAGTAATGTAATGATTGAGAAGAATCTGTTTAACTTTTTTGGAGGCTAAGACTAAATTTTATTAAAACTTAACCCTTGCTTACATATGGATGCCTCACACAGAAAAGCTAAAATGTCTAACTCACTTTCTCAGCTACAAACATGTTATCATCTCATCACTCTATTCTTTTTTGTTTGTTTGTTTTTTGTTTTCTGTTTTTTAGGGTTCTTTTTTTTTGGTACTGGGGATGGAATTTGGGTCCTTACACTTGCACAGCAGGCGGCAAAACCATCATCACTCTATTCTTGAGAAATTTCAGGCAAAATTTTTCTAACTCTGTTTAGCCATGTATAAGAAGGACTTACAACATTTATGTGTCTTATAAGTGTAAAATTATATTCTTTCCATTATTTACATTTTTCTTCAACTCTCACTACTGAGATCACCTTAAAGAATGAGCAGTCTTTATAATATGCTATGCCATTTAATATTATTCATGAAAACAGACACCATAAAATTCTGAGATCTTTTACAATTCCATTTTATAAAAAGGATATCAAGGCATAATATTTAATATCTTGACAGGCCTCATGTAAAAAATTAAGGATAAAATAACAGTTTATTTCTGGGATTATTTGAAAAAATTCATATTCTACTGGCTACATTATATTTGAGTCATAATATATCATATTTGGTGTTTTATGCATATTTTAAAAATTATAATCATATACACTTTATAGTTTTGTCCCTCAAGTCAAATATACTTGAGAACCTTAAAATATCTTACATATATTTTTTAAGGACTGGTAATTGTGGTTTAAAGAAAAAATCAGGAAAAAAAAGGAGATTGTGTCTTTGGTAAGTTAAGAAGAAATAATGTAAAAACAAATAAGAGCAGATTAATTTACCTTAGCAGCATAAACTAACATTCCTTCAAAACATAGAAGTTTATCTTTGAAAAATGCCAAATATCAATTTTTAAAGATACGATGGAGTGAGGTTTAAAGATATTCAGAGCCAGTCTACCAGAGACTTGATAGAAGTATAAAAGAACAAATTTGAAAAATAGAAATTATAAATTAATTATATAATAATTATTAATGATATTTTAATAATATTTTATTACATAATAAGTAAATGTTGATTGTATCATCTTTCTAGTTGAAGATGGTCAGATGATGAATTAATGAAATTAAATTATTAATATCTAAATCATTGACATTTTTGGAGGCTATCCATTTGGAGACATGAAAAAAGAAATAAATATTATTGTCATTTTTTAAGGAAGGAAAAGTTAACTCTTATATGTATAAATAGTTCATATAAGTTTCTTTAGGGAGCATAAATTTTCCTTTACATTTTGGTGTATTTATGGACTATGCTAAACTCACAGATATTTTATTTTTATAAAGCATTTTTAATAGTCTTTATAGGATACTTTTGAACCCAGGCTTTATTCATTTTCTTGTCATGAGACTTCAATTTACATTGAGTTTCCATAAAATATTTAAATAACTCAATAATGAAATATTTCATTAAAATTTTTATACTCATTCTAGGAAACATATAAAATCTACCACAGAAGTCATTACTATTAAGATTTTTGTTTTACCAACATGTATCAGCTAACTTATTGAAAAAAATATGCTATGTAAGAAACAATCATAAAAACAGTGGCTTAAAAACAATATTTATTTTTTGTAGGACACGGGGGTTTTGGTTGCTTAGGAGTGGCCTGGATGGAATTGATTATAACCTGTAGGCCGGTCTGGGTTATTTCCAAATATCACTCATTCACTTCGATTTAATAGTTTTCACAGAAGCGTCCTTTCCATGTAATAGTCGAAGAGGAGCAGCCAAGCATAAATGGGATTCCACTATCTAGGAGAAATGCAGGGTTGCACCTTATTTTCAGCCACATTGTATTGACCAAAGCAAGGCTGAATTTGGACTCTTTTTACCTAATATAAATGTCATAAAGTTAGTTTGGCAAGAACTTTATTCTACAGAAGGTAGTGGAGGTACAATTCTAAAAATGATTTTTTTATTGCTTTCAAAGAAAATATTTTATTGCCTCCATTTATAGATCCTTTGATTGTAAGATAAATTATTTTTATTTTTATTTTTCCTCTGCTCAGTAAAGCTTGATAAATTATGTTATAGCCTGTTTTCTCCTTGGGAAGAGATTGTATTAAAGGGGATTAATATATGAGAATATAACATCTTAAAAATAAAATAACTAAATTATCTTTCTATGGGAACAAGAATTATGTTTCTGTTACTATGGGAACAGTTAATGTTAAATATATGAAGTATTTGTGCTTTTTTTCCCTTAGTGCAAGGTGCAATTTTTATGAAGTATCTTTCACAATCTGTTTATCTGTTTGTCTTTATCTATATGTTCTCTGGTTATACAGAGTTTGAATAAAATTAATAGGTATTTGATATGAGTGAATATTTCTTTTTTTAAAAAATTTTATTTTATTGGTACAGTTTAGGTATACAATATAATGACATTCATCATTGGAAATTTGCACCTTTACAGAATCTCTCTTGGTTCTTATTTTTCACCCTTCCCCTGCCCTCCCTTCAACCCCTCCATCCCTCCCTATTTACAAAGACTTTGTTTCATTTTTTAATTTTCTCATATTAATTCCATTCCCTTCTTTCCTTACCCCTACCCCTCCCACTTCCCCTTCCCCTTTGCCTCTTTTCTTCCTATTTCACATTATCTATTATATCATTTAGTCTTTATTTACACTTTCAGTTTCTCACACTAGAGAAATTATCAGTATTAAAGCGTGTGTCCTGTTTATTTCACTTAAGAGTATCTCCTCAATGTGTATCCATTTAGCTATAAATGTCTCTAGTTTCTCATTTTTTTTGGCTGAGTAGTATTCCATTTTATTAAAAAAAAAAGCCAACACATTTTTTTTATCCAGCCTTCAGTTGATGGGCATTTGGGCTACTTCCAAGTTTTAGCTATTACAAATTGTGTTGGTATGAACATGGGTACACATATATCACTGCGGTGTGATTCTTTTAATTCTTTGGGGAAAATATCCAGCAGGGGAATAGCTGGGTCAAATGGGACTTTCAGTCCTAGTTCTTTGAAGTATCTCCACACTGATTTCCACAGTGGTTGTGCCAGTCTACACTCCCACCAGCAGTGAAGCAGGGTTCCTCTTTCCCCGCAGCCCTGCCAGCATTTGCTATTGGATGAATTCATGATAGCAGCCATTCTTTCTGGGGTGAGGTGTAATCTCAGTATTGTTTTCCTTTGCATCTCTTGAATGACCAGTGATGTTGAACACTTTTTTCATATGTTTATTTGCGATTTCTACTTCTTTGTCTGAGAAAGTTCTGTTCATTTCAGATACCCATTTTCAGATTAGGTCTTTATATTTGGGAGTTCTGTTCTTTTTAAGTTCTTTATAGATTCAAGATAGTAGACCTTTGTCTGAAGAAAAGCAGGTGAAGATATTTTCCCACATTGTGGGTTGTCTCTTCACACTGCTGGTGTTTTCTCTTGCTGTGCAGAAGCTTTTTAATAAGAAGAGATCCCACTTGTTGATTGTTTGTGCTAGTTCACAGGCAACTGAAGTTTTGTTCACAAAATCTTTTCCTACACCAATGTCTTCAAGAGTTCTACCTAACCTCTGTTCCAGCCAGTTCAGCATTTCTGTTTTAATATTTAGATCTTTAATCCATTTTAATTTTAGTTTAGTGTATGGTGAGAGATATAGGCCTAGTTTTAATCATCAGCAAGTTGAAACCCAATTTTTCCAGCACCATTTATTAAAGAAGCTATCTTTCCTCCAGTGAGGGTGTTTGGCTTCTTTATCAAAGGTGAGATGGCTGAGTGTGTCTGGCATTGTTTCTGCATCTTCTAATCTGTTCCACTGGTCCTCAGGTCTGTTTCTTTGCCAGTGCCATGCTGTTTTTATCACAGTAGCTTTGTAGTATAGTTTCAAGTTGGTGATTGTGATGCCCCCTGCCATGTTTCTGTTACCTAGAATTGCTTTTGTTATTCTGGATCTCTTCTTGTTCCAAATGAATTTTTGGATTGTTTTCTCAAGGTCTGTGAGCTATGCTGCTGGGATTTCAATTGAGATTGCATTGAATCTATATAGCGGTTTTGGAAGTATGGCCATTTTCACTATATTGATCCTTCCTACCCAGGAACAAAGGATGTCTTTCCATTTTCTGAAATCCTCTTCAATCTCTCTTTTCAGAGTGCTATACTTTTCAGAGAAGAGGTCTTTGATTTCTTTTGTTAGGTTGATTCCTAGGTGTTTCAGTTTAATGGATGCTATTGTGAAAGGAATTATTTGCCCTATTTCTGTCTCAGTGAGTCTGTTGTTAGTGTAGAAGAAAGTTACTGATTTTTGTATGTTGACATTGTATCCAGCTACTTTACTGCATTTGGTTATTAAATCTAGAAGACATTTGGTGGACTTCTTGGGTTCTTCTATGTAGAGTATGTCATGTGCAAAAAATGACAATTTGACTTCTTCATTTCCTATCTTAATTCCTTTTATTTCTTTCTCTTATCTAATTGCCATGGCTATTGTTTCCAGAACTATATTAAACAAGAGTGGTGAGAGTGGACATCCTTGTCTTGGTCTTGATTTTAGTGTGAAGGATTTCAGTTTTGGGCCATTTAGTATGATATTGGCTATTGGTTTTTCATAGATGGCTTTTATCAGATCGAGGGAGAGACCCTCTGTTCCAATTGTTTGTAGGAATTTTTATCATAAATGCTTGTTGGATTCTGTCAAATGGTTTTTCTGTATCTGTGGAGAAAATCATATGGTTTTTGTCCTCGGCTCTCTCGATATAGTGTACTGCATTGATTGACTTGCATATGTTAAAGCATCCCTGCATCCCTGGGATGAATCCCACTTGGTCAAGGTGTATTATCTTCTTGATGATCCTCTGAATTCTATTTGCCAGTAACTTATTGAGGATTTTTGCATCTATCTACATTAGTGAGATTGGCCTATAGTTGTCTTTTTTGGTTGGGTCTTTCTCTGCTTTGAGGATCAAGGTGATGCTTGGTTCCATGAAAAAATTGGGGAAAATTTTGTTTCCCTTTCAAAATATTGTTTCCCTTTCAATTTCACTGAATATTTTAAACAGTAGTGGCAGCAGTTCCTCTCTAAATGTCTTGTAGAATTCATCAGTGAAACCATCAGGGCCCAAGCTTTTCTTAGTTGATAAGTTTTTAATTATGTTGTCAATTTCATTTTTTGATATTGGGTTGTTCAGAATTTGTAGGTCTTCTTCGTTCAACTTTGCTAATTCATATGTATCAAGGAATCTGTCCATATCTTCTGTTTTCCATCTTAAGGGTGTATAGGTTCTGGAGGTAGGTATTGATGATCCTCTGGATTTCTGCTGGATCTGTTGTAATTTCACATTTTCATTCCTAATTGCATGGATTTAGGCCTTTTCTTTCCTTTTTCTGATAAGGTTGGCTAAGGGTTTTTCAATTTTGTTGATACTTTCAAAGAACCAACTCTTGGCTTCATTAATATTTTGTATTGTTCTCCCACTATCCATTGAATTGTTTTCTGCTCTGATCTTTGTAATTTCCTCCCTTGTATGAGCTTTGGGTTTGTCCTGCTCTTCTTTTTCTAGAAGCTTGAGCTTCAGCATCAGGTTGTTTAATTGGGCTTGCTCTGGTTTCCTACTATGTGCATTCACTGCTATGAATTTCCCTCATAATACTGCTTTCATTATGTCCCATAGATTCTGATATGTTGTATTGTCATTGTCATTTAATTGAAGGAACTGTCTGATTTCTTCTTTAATTTCCTCTTTGACCCATTGGTTATTCAGAAGGATGTTGTTCAATTTCCACATTTTTATGTAATTTCTTTTGTTATTGATCTCAAATTTCATCACACTATGATCTAATAATATACAGGAGATAACTTTAATTCCTGTGCACTTACTTAAACACTTCCTGTGAGTATGTGGTCTATTTTGGAGAATGACTTGTGTGTCGCTGAAAAAAATGTGTATTCTGATTTTTGGGGGTGGGACACACTGTAAACATCCATTAAGTTCATTTGTTCAAGATTTCCATTGAGTTGTAGTATTTCATTACTTATTTTTTGTCTAGTTGATCTGTCTATTTGCAACAGAAGGGTATTGAAGTCCCCCAGTACTATTCTATTAGTGCACATATGACTTTTCATGTACATTAGTATTTGTTTCATATAGTTGGGCACACTGGTGCTTAGTGCATAGATATTTATGATGGTCATCTCTTCCTGTTGGATTGTTTCCTTTACAACAGTGTAGTGTCTTTCATTGTCTCTCTTAATCAGTGTTGATTTGAAGTTTGCTTGATCTCCAAAGAGAATGAGTACTCTTGATTATTTGGGGGTTCTGGTCGCCTAGAGTACTGTTTTCCACCCTTTAACTTTGAATCTATGAGTTTCTTTTTGAATTAAGTGTGTTTCTTGTATGCAGCTTATTGTTGGATTTTGCTTCTGCACCCATTCTACCAGTCTAATTCTTTTGATTGTTGAATTGAGACCATTAACATTGATGGTTATATCTGATACATATTGACTTATCATTGTCATGTCTTTTTCTTTTTATTGGATTCTCCCCCTTTACATTTAGTTTCTTCTCTCGCCTAATAGACTCATTGTGTTGTGGTTCCTGGAGTTGTGATCCTCATTGTCTATTCTTAGGATATTATCTAAAATTTTTTGGAGTCCTGGTTTGGTGTTCACAAAGTTCCTAAGGTGTTTTTTGTCATGAAAGTGTCTTATTTCTCCATCAATTTTGAAAGATAATTTTGCAGGGTACATCAATCTGGGTTGGTGGCTGTTTTCCTTTAGGGCTTGGAATACATTACTCCAAGCTCTTCTTGCCTTGAGGTTTTGTGTTGAGAAGTCTGCTGTGATTCTGATGGGATTTCCTTTGTATGTGATTTGTTTCTTTTCTCTGACTGCTTGTAGAACTTTGTTCTTCTGTTGGGTTTCTGGAATTTTAACAATTATATGCCTATGTGTAGATTTTTTTTTTTTGATCAAGGCTATTTGGAGCCCTATGTACCTCACTTATCTCTATGTCAAGTTCTTTTCCCCTGTATGGGAAGCTTTCTGCCATTACTTCTGTGAACAGATTTTTTCATGTCATCTGCACTCTCTCCTGTTTCTTCTTTGACTCCAATTAGTCTTATGTGATTCTTCTTTGCATTGTCTAGCAGCTGCTGGATTGATTTCTCTTGGTCCCTTACAATTTTGAAGCAATTTTTCTTTTCCTGGTCACTAATTGCAATCTTATCTTCCATATCTGAAATTCTGTCCTTACATTGGCTCATTCTGCTTTGTAGACTTTCAGTGGAGGTTTTAATTTCCTGGAAATTTGTTTCTGCTTTACAGATTCCATTTGTTTCTTCTGTCAGGATTCCATCATGTTCCTCAGCTCCTCTATTTTTTTTATCTGTGTCTTCCCTAGATTTATTAATCATGTCTTGCACTATGGGCACAGTCTCTGCTGTTATCTGAGAAATTATTTCTGATTTCTTTTTTTCCAGATCCCTGTTTTTTTTGCCAGTTCAGGGAGTCCAGGTGGTTGAGTATCACTGTGTTCCATCTTGTTTCCCTTTGGGGTTGCTGTAGGTGATCTGGAAGTCTGGTTTTGAGACTTATGTACGTGCTTTCTCATTTTGATGTGAGTGGGAGTGCTGATGGCACCTACATGGCTCATGTCCTCTTCACTGAGAGCAGTTGAACGGCAGCCTGGAAACCCCTACCTCTGGGCTGGAGTGATGGATTTCTGGCCCAGAACCCCTTCCTCTGGGCTGGGAGCGGTGGAACTATGAGTGAATATTTCTATGTATCAATTACTTTTTAAAGACAACTATTTGGATTGTAGAAAGAAAGGCATTGAAGACAAAGCAAAAGTCAACTACATTGAAATTTCTATAAACTGAAAAAAATGTGTGTGATTTGTCTTCCTTTCCTTCCTTTTGAATTAATTGGACATTATATTCTACTATCAAATATTTCACAGTTTGTTTTACTGATTTTTAAGGATATTCATCAAATGTTACCCCATTCTTTTTTTTCTTTTTGGTACCGGGGATCGAGCTCAGGTCCTTGTGCTTGCTCAGCAGGCAGTGAAACCATTGAGCTAAATCCCTGGCCCCTGTTACCCTATTCTTTTAATTTATGTAATTAACAATTCCTAATAAATTCCATGTCTGTCCTCTAAAAAATGTGTAAATGAAAACATTGAAATCAAAATAAATATCTTCTTTGTTGGTAAGTGTTGAATATCTTCTTTGTTGGTAACTGTTCACTGAAGACTTCTAGGAAAGAAAAATTATAAATATATGTTTCATGATTGTTTTTTAAGCAACTTATATAAAAGTATAACACATTGCTTCTTGGATAAAACTGAAGATCTCTGAATTTAGAAGAGACAAGTAAATTCAACCAGTAACATCTTATGAACTGTGCATGGTTGATAAATTAACAGTTTATAGGACCCCATGCTGTAGTTAAACATCCTATATAAACGCTTGCTGTTTTGTCAGAGAAATACTATATATTTATTTTGTCCTGTAGCTTTATCATATTACTGTAAAACATTGCATAATGATTTCATGTAAATTTAGCCTCATGATTATGTGATATATAAAAGATTTACAAGGTAGGCTTACCTTATAAGCCTGTAGATTCAGGAGTGGAAGAATGCAAAAGGGCCATCTTCCCACTGGAGAGGTGAAGATTCAGTCAAAAGTCAAAGGTGTAGAGCTCACTACAGAGTCCTGTTCAAGTCCCTATCAAGAAGCTGAACAATCTGCACTGGAAGGCTGGAGTCTGTGCTGTAAACCTGGAGAGAGACATCTAAAGGCAATATGGGAAAGACTGGAACTTCTCAGAAAGAACCAAGAGGGAGACTTCTTGCTCCTTTTCCTTTTTGTTCCACTCAAGCTACAAGCCTATTGATTGGTACCACCCTCACCCAGGGTGGAGCTTCCTTCTTCAGTAAGACAATTATCAAGACACAGCCAAAACAGTGCTAAACTGTTCCACTAAGCATTTCTTATTCAAACTGACACAACTATGACAATGACATGGGTTCTTACTTGAAAAGCTACTTGAAAATTCATTGTCAGCTCAAGATTGATGAGATTTCATACAGTATGTACAAACATTCTATGCCTCTAAATAAATATATGTGTTTGTTTGCATTTAATGACCCAATATCACATTTACCCTCATCATTAGATATTTTAAATTTAATGTTCAAATATATGTGTCATTTCATTATATATTATTGAAAAATAATTCAGTAGCATGTACAGGTCTTTGTTTAAAGGATATGATATGCATGTGAGCATAAATAAATCATTATACAAATAATTATGAGAAAAAATGTACAAGAATGGGAGCTTATAAGTAAAAATTAGTAATTTATGCAGATAAACATTTTATTTTCACTTATAATTTAGACATACCATATATGATATCATGACATAAAATTATAGATCCTTTATTATTATAATAAATCCAACAGACCCTCTCAAAATTGACTGTCAAAATTAAAATAATTTCATTTTCTTTGAACTAACATTAAAAACACTATTGCCTCTGTGGAAAGTAAATGTTAATACATGTATTAAAATTATTTTAGTTCTTTTTACTTCTATATTCTGTTGGGTTCATACATAATTTACTCATTCAATAGATAATTTGAGAGCTTCCTATATGCTACTCCCATTGTTTGGTTTTGAGTACAAAAATCATGAAGAAAAAATAAATTCCTGCTGGCATAATTGTTCATGAAGTGAAGGGCTTTGTGCTTGCAGCAACTGCAAGTCCTATTAAAACATTGCCCTCAAATTTCACTCTTAGACACCTGTTACACTTACAAAATTTTTCTAACACCTAGGACACTTCTGGATGTCAAATTCTTTAGTTCTTATTTCATTTGCATATAGCCAAATGTTAGTTTTAATATTAGTGGAAGATTTTCATTTGTTGTTTATTTCACTTTAATTTCTACTTTTATTTGTGTTATTTTCTTCCTAATTCATCATTTTGAACTGTCATTTTTTCTAAATTTAACACAAATATTAATCAAGTTATTAGGATGTAATCTAATTTTCTTGAGCTGTCTTTTCTTTTGTTATTAGGGTAGTTGTAGTCTCAAAGAATCACTTAGAAATTATTCTCTTTGATTCTATCTTCAGAAAGAGATTGTAAAAATTTGTATAATTTCAGCCATATTTTGAAGAATTTAGTAATGGACTTCTCTGGGCCTGATACTTCTAATTTTACAAGATAGCATTATTTTTGGCAGATTGTATCTTTCAAGGAATTGGTCTATGTCATCTGTAGTTTAAAATCTTTGTGCAGAAAGTCATTTACAGTATTTCCCTATCCTTACCATCTCCATGTGTTCTGAGTTAATAGTCCTCTTTTATTTCATTTTGTCTTTCTTTTCTCTTTGAGTGACTAGAAGCTTATTAATTGAATTAGTGTTGTTTAAAAAAGGAGTTTCTGTTTTCATTGATATTTCTATTGATTTCCTGATTTCAATTTTGTGTTCTGTCAGATTATTATTATCTTTTTCTTCTGGCAGGAGCATGTATTTTCTTTAATTTTTACATTCATAAATTGCAAACATTACTGATTTATGATCTTTCCTTTTTTATAATGTATACATTTAAGGCTATAAATTATTCTATAAACACTGATTTTACTCTCAAAAATTTTGATTACTGTATTTCCATTTTTGTTCACTGAGAATGTTTGTTTATAACCTTTTTTTAGATTTCCTCTTGAGTTATGTGTTATTTATAACTGTGCTGTTTTCATTACAATGTTTTGGGGTTTTTTTATTTACTTGTCCATTATTGATTTCTAATTCATTGCATTGTTTCTGATAGTTAGCCTTGTATTTTTTTTTTTCTTTTTTCTAATGCTAGATGAAAGCCAGGACCTCACTACCATAAAATTCTTCAATTTTTGCATGTGAGTGTATCTGTGTGTATGTGGGAGGTGTGATGTTGTGGTTCACCCGGGTCCTGTATTCTTTTAAATGTATTTAAGTATGTTTTATGACACAGTATGTAGTATCTAGTAGTGAATGTTCCATGTGACTGAGAAAAATGCACATTCTGTTCTTGTATTAATTAGTTTATTGATGTCATTTTATACAGTTGATTGACAGTATTGTTGTATGTGCTGAATATTTCTGATAGAGAAGTCTTCACCATAGTAATGGATTCATTTCTTTTGCCCTGAAGTTCTATCAGCTTTACTTCATGTAATTTAATGGTCTGTCGTTAGATACACAGACATGAAGATTGTAATATATTCTATAAAAATTGAGCTTTTTATTAATATGTGAAGCTTTTATTTTTTTTCCTGATAATTTATATAACCACTCCTGCTTTCTTCTGATTAATATTCAAATGGCATTTTAACAATTATTTAACTTTAGTCTATACTTTTTATAGTAAAAGAAAGTTTATTGTGAACAACTTCTACTTAGATCTTGCTTTTTTATTTACTCAGCCAATCCTTGTCTTTTAGTTGGTGTATATTGGCCATTGAGAGTCAAATTGATTATAAAATATTTGAATTAATTCTAATATATTTGTTACTGTTTTCTATTAGTTGCCATTAGGATTTTTTCCCATTACACTCTTTTTTAGTCTTTTTTGGCTTTCAATGAACATTTTATATTATTATATTTCTCTTTTTTGTGGCATAACAATTATACATTTTTTTTAGCTTTTATAACTTCCTCTTAATTTTAATTTCCAAGTTGAGTGATCAAAAAGATAGCCATTACTGACTGTTTCCCCATTTTGTTATGGTTTTGATTTAGATGTTCCTCCAAGGCCTCTTGTGGTTATAAATGGGGCTTTTAAAGAAGTGGCTGTATCTAGAGTGTGTGACCCTGGAATTGATTCATGGTGCAATACTTGAATGAAGAGCACTAGGATTAGGGTGTGAGTGCTACCTGCCCTAAGTAGCCTGGATAAGATGGAAGGGATAGAAAGAGCCATGATCAGCCTTTGTTGCTTTGCTACCTCTGCTCTCTAAGAACTGTTTCTCCCTGACGATGCTGTGCCATCTTGCCATGGAGCCAGCTGACTATAGATTGAAACGTCTAAAACTATGAGCTAAATAAACCTTTCCTCCTTTAAGTTGTGGATGTTGAGTATTTTTATCTCAGCCAGGAGAAAAGTAACTAAGACAAATAACTTCCTTAATTTTAATTGCCAAGTTGAATAATCAGAAAGATAGCCATTACTCTTTCCTCATTTCATTTAATCTTATAACAAACTTATTTTTGAGTGCCCCCCCCTTCTCTTTCCCAGAGATTGAACTCAGGACCTTCACAGTGAACTATATCCCCAGCATCCCCAGTGCCCCCCCCACACACACCTCTTTCTTTTTGAGACTGGATCTCATGAAGTTTCTAAGTGTCCAAGGTTGGAGCTAAACTTGTGATTCTAGAGGGCTGGGATAAGAGGCGTTTTCTTCCATGAATGTCTGCTCAGCAAGTTTTGTCAATCTTTCTTCCTTCAAAAACTTTCTTCTACTATCCAGGACCTAATATTCCCTTGCTTTTTTTCTTCTTTCTTTCATTGCTTTTGTCAAAATTATGTCCTGTTTTCTCATTATTTCCCAAATTTCTGATTTTTGTCCAGTCTTTGTATTTTGACACTTTTCCTTTGGATTCATTCCCTCTTATAATTTTCCATCTCTTATCACTGTGTTGTTACTACCTAAATGTTAATGACATCTAAATATAAAAATTGAGGCCACACCTCTCTTCTAAATTCCAGATGTGTGTATTCAAGTTCCTATCCTATGTCTTCATTAAGATATACAATTAGCCTCCTAGAGATTTACCTCAATAGCTCAGTAGCTCAGTGGTGCTGTTCCTGCCTCACAAGCTCAAGTTCCTCAGTTCAATCCCCAGTGCCAATATATATATATATATTTAGCAATTTAATCTTTTCAGGGAAAAAATTACCAACTGATCTTCATTATCACCATTCTAGTACTACTGTTTATTTTCTCTTTAGTTAAGGGTAATAATATTATCCTTCCTTCCACAAGTTTTTCTTTAGAAAATTATCATCTATTAAACATATATTTTGTGTATTTTTAGCATGTAATTGTCTTTATTGTCAGATGTGCACTATCATCCTTTTCTGGCTTTATCAACTATCTCAATTTCTTTAAACAATACTTAAAAATCTGCTATTAGGAGACATTTTATGTTACAAGTAAATTTTCCTATGGTATCTATCAGTGCTAGTCCCAGTTGCTTTAAAATGCATTTCAAAGTTGTGCAAAGTCTCTGTATAGACAAACTGAAAAATTGTATTTGTGTTTCTGAAATGGAATTTTCCTGAGTGTAAAATGAGCTAATTTTAAGCATCCTACCTAGCTACAATTTAAAAGATACATGTTTATTACCTTCATATGAAAACTGAAAGCAAAAGCATGCAGAGCATACAAAGTGTTATCTGTGAAAACTGATTCTTCATTCTCCTTTTACCTCTTTTAAGAGTGTTTCCCTGTGGTTATATAGAAAATGTGAATATCCAAACACAGTAAGAGTCAGTAAGATGCAAAAATGATCTCTGCATTCAACATCTGTCTCTTTATAAGCTTTCAAAATAATTATGTAGGTATCTTCAGAATTGCATTCTAATATTGTCATTTGGGCTTTTTTGTAGTGTTCACTAAATTGTATTGAGTTTTTTTCCTGGGTAGTCATTTGTCAGTACTTAGTGCAATATACATAAGTAACTTGCTTATCAATACAAGTTCAATGCTAACAATATGAATTTCACTGTTGTATAAGAAGTAATAAGCTAAAACTTATATACTTAAATTTAAAACTAAATAGTAATACTTAATTTCCTATTATTTTATTGGGGAAGCTGAATCTTTTGTGGACATATATTAGTACAAGTCTGTTAAGTAAATGTGAAGCAGATTTGACCTATTAGTTTAGAAGAATTAAAATATTAATTAAAATACTTGACCCTCTCCTTTAGCACAATCATTCCTCTTCTGGCACTAAATAGGTTTTTTTCTCCAAGTAGATCTATCAGCCTCAATCAGGTAGGTTATACTGCAATAAATTCAATGAGTCTGATTTTTTTTTCTGCATGCTAAGTGTGTTGTTACATGGTGGCAAGGTGCCTTGATGAAAGTGACTAGATTTAACAAATAAAAATGAAAGGCAACCCAATCAAATCTGAATTTCAGAGAGTCAATAGTTATATTTTTAGTGTTGGAATCGATAATATATAATGCAATATTTTGAGTATGCTTTTACTAATTTGTTATTATTAGCATTTTCTGAAAATTACAGTGACTTTTTTATTCTTTATGTGCCAATCTTAGTCATGATGGATCAAAGTAACTCAGAGCACAATGCTGACTCAGCAGTTATCATCCTAGAAATTGCTGGTTACCATACTCTGGAAAATGAGGGTTCAAATTTCTAAATCAAAGGATAAAGATAAGATCCCTCAAATCTCATCACACTTTTGTCTTGCTGTTTGCAGACTAATAATACAGGAGAGTGTTAAGTTTTTCTACCTTTCTTCTCATAAATTAATTTAGCCTCTAGTAGTCTTCCAGCATTTTACAGCCAGTGTAGAATATTACCATTTGTGAAAGTAAATTAAGGAGAATATGCTTCAATATAATTAAGTTTTATCATTTATTAAAAGTGAGAATATTTTTTCCTGCTAGCTTACTGCATATGGTTAAGAAATATTATTAAATGTTGGTCATCTCTATGGGATCATATGCTAATTAGCCAAAGGAAATATTTTAAATTGCAGAATTATGCAAAATATTTATTTAGTTTAAGAGCAAAATAAAATGGAGTTAGGGAGACAGCTTGGCTTATAAAAATAAACATTGCTGAAATAATCCACAAGTACAGAATTTTTAATCTTTTACAAAAAATTATTTCTAACAGACTCCTAAGTCTATTTTTATTGAGAACGTGTTCTTGTATTAGAAAGATTTAGATCCATCTGTTGTTCCATATTTCTTTAACTTTTCTAAAGAAATAAAGCTTGATATTGACTATACAGTGTCAATCTAGCCCATAAGGCAAAAAATCAATTTATCACATCAATAAGAACTTATCAATTTACATTACTTACGTATTGCCAGAGAAAAAGACCAGACAACAGAGTGGGTTAGTTTAAATGAATGAGATTTTGTTTGAATTGGGGAGAATATATTGGCAGAATATTTAAATGTCCAAATGTGATTGAACTTGAATATGTTGCTTAGTTTAGAATGTCCAAATACTGAAGTGCATGAAGACCACAAAGAATGCAAATGAATAAAGGATTAGGAAACCAACACTAAGGAAGATATGAATCAAGTTGCCATGTGTTATCATGTTGGAAAGGCATTGCTTAATATTTTTGTTTGCTTTTCCATAGAGATGGTAAATACCTTGCATCTAGGAGAATTGTCATCCATGTATTTGGAATTTCTACAGGCAATATTAGTTTTAAACAAGCTCTCATTAAAATTTAGACATAGAAAATAACAGCAAGTGTGGTTTAAAAGACTGAACACTTTCTTTTCTGCTTTAAGATCTAAAGACATTTATGTTTTTGTGAGCTGAAATGTTTAGAAATATTTTAGTTTGTTGAAAAATTTAGTTAGTTTAAAACATTTAGTTTGTTGCTTTGAAAAAAAGTATGTGGTAAACATTTGTATATGTCCTGAAAGCTTTAGCGTGTATGCGCTTTACTTTTTAATGCCACATTATGCTAATCATAAAATAAAAATATTATTTAACATCAGCTATATAATTTGATTACATTTTATTGCAATTTAAAAGTAGTAACCTGTCATTATTATCACTAAACTACATTGGCACACTGCTCTTATCAAAGCCATAAGAAATCAGTAAGAAGTTTTACAACAGAAGGTTTGCCAATAAGAGAACTCATTGACACATTCAGAGACACAAATTGTGTACATTTGTCAGGAATGTATTGTAAAAGTTGGTGATTAACTAATTAGTAATTAAATATTATGCAACATTAAAAATGTATTAACCTTGATGTTTACTCCTTCTTTTTCTATATATTCATATTTTTATTGAAAACTATGAAAGATTTTATAGTATCTAATTAAGGAAAAGAGGGAAATTTGCATAAACTTTCGACAACAGATGATAAATTTAAATTAACATGTCATCGAGACACTTAAAATTCCAGTCAGATGCAGTTGTCTATGCCTAGAATCCCAGCACTGAGAGAAGGTGGGGCAGGAATTAAATGAGAGTTTCACCTGAGAAATTTAGTAAGAAACAAAATCAAAACAAACAAATAAATAAATATGGCTAGAGATCTGTCTAAGTGGTGCAGAACCCCTGGGTTTGATCCCTACTAATAAATGGTAAATATTTCAATGCACTATTAACAGGCTGCTCTAAAACCATAATCTAGAATATCATTCTAGTTGATATGGCACAATTCCTTCATAGATGTTCTATAATAACATTCCAAAATACTAACCAGTAGTAGAAGAAGGAAATGTTAACATTTTTTAAAACTTCATCTCTCTTAAAACTTTCCTCCAAATCTGAGAACTGGAAACTGTGAAAGGATTATGGACAGTACTTTTAGACTAGAAATCAAAGCAGAATATGAAGTTAGGAACTTTACTGAAAAGAATACTGTTATTTAATGAGAATGACTATGAAGAGTTATAGTGTAATGGTATTAAACAACATTAAATTCACTTAAATAAATTAGTCATTTTGTATCTCAGTAAAAAGACTTACGTGTAACTCCAAATGATTTCATTTTTAAGATAGTTTTATAGAAACCCATTGAGTTTCTCACATCTTTTAACAGGTGCTGTGGTCTGAAGGGTGAAGCTCTGTCCAAATTCATATATTAAAATCCTCAGCTTTAAAATGAGGAGGTAGTCTTGGGAGGTGGGGTCTCTGACTGATTACATCAAGGGGACAAATCCCTCATGAGAGTGATTAGAGGCTTTATAAAAGAGGAAAAAGGAAGACCTCCCTTGTAGCTTTCACCCTGAGAAGAGAACACAGCAAAAAAAGTACTGTCTACCTATCAGGAAGTGAGACCTCACTGGAAACAGAATGTAAGTTGATATGTGACTTTCTAGTCTCCAGAACTGCACAACACAAGATATTTTATTATAATAAGTGAAAAGGATTAAGACAGCAAGTAAAGCAAGATCTGGATTCTAAGCCCCAATGCAAATTTGAGTCTATAAATAGAGAAAAAAAGCAGAAGTCACAAGTCTTAGCACCTTCAAGGCAATCTTCTGGAATAAAGGAATTATAAACTGTCATGTACCTGAAATAACATCTTCTAGTCACAAAATAGTGCAAATATCAAGGAAATAGTTCAAAAACAGTTGCAAGTTTTATTATTTCAGCATTATTGCAGTTTGTTATGGCTCGTATCTAGATGTCCCCTGAAAGCCTCATATGATCATAGGTGAGGAGATTTGAAGTTGGCTGAATTTGAGTATGTGATGCTAGGATTAAGGACGTGATGCTGGGGTTAAAAATGTGATGAATGGATTAAAGGTGCTCCAACCAAAGGGTGGGTAGCCTGGATGTAATAAAAAGGGACAGAAAGAAGCTGTTCTGCTACTTTGCTTGTTTCAATCTGTCATGGCATGGACTGTTTCTTCTCTGCAATGCCCCTCTGCCATGCCACCCTGCCTTGGTTCCAGTTGACTATGGACTGAAACTCCTACAAACTGTGAGCTGAAATAAACTTTTCCTCTTCTAACTTTGGGTGTCAGGTATTTAATCCCAGCAACAATAAAGGTAACTAAGACACAGTTATATAAAATAATCTTTAAATTACAAAATATTTTTCAAAATTAAAAAATTGAATACAAGCAAAATTTCTTAACATTCCTTTTCTTTTTCATTTATTTTACACTTTTAATCCTTAAAGGTCTTTCTCCTGTCTAAATACCTTCAGCATGCCTCTATTAGTTCTCAATCATATTCCTTTTGTCATTTGATGACTTCTTTATTTCCTACCTTAAGTATTGTTTGGTTCACTCATGTCCAGATCCTCTTTTTCTCAAGCCTATAAACCAGAACAAAAAACCCAGGTGTACCTTAGAATATCTTTCAGTACCAGAAAGGGACAGGTGAACAATAAACTCTCTATGCAGGAAGGAGACAGGAAGAGCAATGGGGAAATCCTGAGACTTTCTTACATTAGCAATGGACATTTTTTCTCTTGCTTTAATTCATACTTCTCAACATTCAAATTTGTATTTTTATCTTAGATTATTACTTTCACACAATATTGCTAAGTTTTCTATGTTTCTACTGGGATATCTCAGTCATTTAATAAATAAAAAATTCAAATTGAACATCATGAAACACTCCTGCAATCTGATATTCCCTGAAATTTCCATATCCTATAGAAATCCATCACCGATTATCCTGTTGTATAATCTAGAATTCAATAATTATTCTTTCAAATATTTTTAATTGACATTTTATATATATATTGTTTCAATATACATATAAGATTTCTATAAATGTAGAAATATGAGTTATTTCTGTATCTAGTATTTCAATACACTTGTACAATGTGTAATAATCTAATCAGGATAATTAGTATGTCCATAATTTCAAACATTTATCACGTCTTTGTGTTAGGAACAGTCAAATTCATCTCAATTTTGAAACATACAATAAGTTATTGTTAATTGTATTAATAATACTCATACTATATCATAAATCGCTCATATCATTCAACTACTTCATTGTACAACTTAATGATCCTCTTGATGTCCTCTTACTCCCCTTCCCAGTATCTAGTAACCAGTACTCTACTCCCAACTTTTTAGCAAATTAACTTTGTTTTCACATATAAATTGAAACATTTTTATACCTCCTCAACTGTTACACTCAAGTTTCTCTTCCATGTTTTCTTCTCAATTTCATGTCCTACAAAGCTCTTTAAAGAGATATACTTTTTTCTTCAGTCTTGCTGCTACCATCTAAGATCAGCCATGTACATATTTGTTTAAAATACTACTAGCTTCCAATTTAATATTATCTTAGTTTTTATGAGTGGCTTTTAATATATTGTCTTCATTTCAGTATGGATAAGCATTTTAAAGTGCATAGTGTATTTTAAAGGATTTTATTGAGATAGATAAATTTAAAATGGTCTGTAAAGCCTAAGTGTACTAAATTTGTCCACCTTTTTCATATGATCCTGTGCTTTTCTTTTGTTACTTACAGGCTAGAAACAAACACTTCCCTTTTACTTGGACAGGGATTTTTATTTCTTTGTTATAGTACAGGATCGTTGCCCACCAAGTTTCTTCTAATTGGAATTTTCTCACATATATTCCTAAAGAAAGTAGGAAATAAAAGACCAGGTAAGAAATGACTGAGTTAAATGACATAAGTAAATATATGCTGAAATTATTATCTAAATGGAATGAATGGTATGGGGACTTTTTTAAAAATAAGATTCTAACAGCAATTATATAGAAACAGAAACAATGACTTCTCTATAGAATAATTTTTGATAATATAAAGTAAGAAATTTGATAGAAAAATTAAGCTTAACCTGGGAGAGATAATATTTACTTTGTAGAAAGTACTTAATTTTTAATGTGATAAAATCAGAAATATTAGATGAACCAACTCACCTATATAATTTAGGTGTTATTTATTTTGTTCTTAATTTCCCAGGAAAAGTATTGCAAATTTACTTCTGAAAAAATAATGATCAAATATATAACTTTAGTTCTATTTTAAAACTTGCATATGAACATCCAGTGTTGTTCAACAAGTCTATATGCAATGTTTAGTTCCCTGTAAGACAATATTTGCTTTCAGTTTTATTTTAGAAAAAGTAGATTGTCTAGAGGACCAATGAAGATGTTCATAATTTTATGACTTAGTTCTTTTCTTCTTCATCAAATAGGATTGATTTAATTAAAATAGGATTAATTTTAGTTCTAGTCCAGTGGTGGTAACTCTATGGCACACATGTTACTTGTTTTTTTTTTTAAGACAAAATATATTAATGTATGAGGTTTTTTTTCTCAACTAAAACATCAACATTCAGGTTTAATTGCAAGTTCACACTTTGTAATAAATACATGGGTTTTGGCTTGTAGTTTGGGCATTCGTCTCTAAAAAGTTCACCACGCATGTTCTAGTCATAAGAATAAGGCACCTGAAACTAAGGACTTTGGAAAGTCTCTGCTGTTGAGCAAATCTTTGATACTTGGAAAACCATTAACATCTTTTTCTGTTTTCTTTAAACAGCACTTCTCAAAAGTACCTTTAGGGCTGTTTGAATATTAACCAACTAATGTATGAAAAACACTATATTAATCCTAAATGTCTCTGTTAATGAAATAACTGAAAGCTTCATGTGCTTAAATCTCCTAAAACACCACTGTTCTTTTGTATGCCTTCTATTAAAATCGATAAAAAAAACTTTAAATGCAAGCTTTCTTTCAAGGAAAATATCTTCTATCAGTATATGTTAAGTAGGACAATAGATTCCAGGAATTTAATGTTCAACACTCAAAATTTCTGTGATTTGGGCTTATGTTCTTTTTTTGTAAATTTTATTTTATCAGTACAATTTAGGTATACAACGTAATGATATTCATCATTGGAAATTTGCACCACTGCATAATCTCTCATGGTTCTTATTTTTGGTCCTTACCCTGCGCTCCCTTCAACCCTGCCATCCCTCCCTATTTACAAAGACTTTGTTTCCATTTTTTTATTTTCTCATATTAATTCCATTCCCTTCTTTCCTTTCCTCTACCCCTCCCACTTCCCCTTCCCCTTTGCCCCTTTTCTTCCAATTTCACATTATTATACCTTTTAATCCTTATTTACAGTTTCAGTTTCTCAAACTAGAGAAACTATTCAGTATTCAAAAGTGTGTTCTGTTTATTCCACTTAAGAGTATCACCTCAATGTGCATCCATTTAGCTATAAATCTCACTAATTTCTCATTTTTTAAGGCTGAGTAGTACTCCATTTCATAAAAATGCCACATTTTCTTTATCCAGTCTCCAGCTGATGGGCATTTGGGCTGCTTCCAAGTTGTTAGCTATTACAAATTGCACTGGTATGAACATAGGCACACATATATCACTGTGGTATAATCCTTTTAATTCTTTGGGGAAAATACCCATCAGGGAAATAGTTGGGTTAAATGGGACTTCCAGTCCTAGTTCTTTGAGGTATCTCCATACTGATTTCCACAGTGGTTGTGCCAGTCTACACTCCCACCAGAAGTGGAGCAGGGATCCTGTTTCCCCACAGCCCCACCAGCATTTGTTATTGGTTGATTTCATGATAGCAGCCATTCTTTCTGGAGTGAGGTGGAATCTCAGCATTGTTTTCATTGCATCTCTCAAATGATCAGTGATGTTGAACACTTTTTTCATATGCTTATTTGCTATTTCTACTTCTTTGTCTGAGAAATGTCTGTTCATTTCAGATGCCCATATTTGGAATTGGCCCGTTGAATTTGGGAGGTCTGATTTTTTAAGTTCTTTATAGATCAAGATAGTAGACCTTTGTCTGAGGAACAGCAGGTGCAGATATTTTCCCACATTGTGTGTTGTTCCTTCACACTTTTGGTGGTTTCACTGGCTGTGAAGAAGCTTTTTAATAGGAAGAAATCCCATTTGTTGATTGTTTGTGCTAGTTCATGGGCAACTGAGGCTTTGTTCATAAAATCTTTTCCTACAACATCTTCAAGAATTCTACCTAACCTCTGTTCCAGTTGGTTTAGTGTTTCTCTTTTAATATTTGGATCTTTAATCCATTTTGATTTTAGTTTAATGCATGGTGAGAGATATAGGTCTAGTTTTAATCTTTGGCAAGTTGAAGCCCAATTTTTCCAGCACCATTTATTAAAGAAGCTATCTTTCCTCCAGTGAGGGTGTTTGGCTCCTTTATCTAAGATGAGATGGCTGAGTGTGTCTGGCGTTGTTTCTGCATCTTCTAATCTGTTCCACTGGTCCTCAAGTCTGTTTCTTTGCCAGTACCATGCTGTTTTTATCACAGTAGATTTGTAGTATATATTCAAATTGGGGATTGTGATACCCCCTGCCATGTTTCTGTTACCTAGAATTGCTTTTGCTATTCTGTGTCTCTTCTTGTTCCAAATGAATTTTTGGATTGTTTTCTCAAGGTCTGTGAGGTATGCTGCTGGGATTTCAATTGGGATTGCACTGAATCTATACAGCAGGTTTGGAAGTATGGCCATTTTCACTATGTTAATCCTTCCTACCAAGGAGCAAAGAATGTCTGACCATTTTCTGATATCATCTTCAATATCTTTTCTCAGAGTGTTATTCTTTGCAGATAAGAGTTCTTTCATTTCTTTTGTTCGTTGATTCCTAGGTATTTCACTTTTTTAGATGCTACTGTGAAAGGAATTATTTGCCCTATTTCTGTCTCAGTGAGTCTGTCATTCATGCAGAGGAAAGATATTGATTTTTGTGTGTTGACATTGTATCCAGCTACTCTATTGAATTTGGTTATTAAATCTGGAAGGTATTTGGTGGAGTTCTTGGGGTCGTCTATATAGAGTATCGTGTCTTCTGCAAATAATGACAATTTGACTTCTTCATTTCCTATCTTTATTCCTTTTATTTCTTTCTCTTGTCTAATCGCTGTGGCTAATGTTTCCAGAACTATATTGAACAAGAGTGGTGATCGTGGACATCCTTCTCTATTTCCTGATCTTAGTGTGAAATATTTCAGTGTTTGACCATTTAGTATGATATTGTCTGTTGGTTTTTCATAGATGGCTTTTATCAGATCGAGTTAGAGATGATCTATACCAATTTTTTGTAGGGTTTTTATCATAAATACATGTTAGATTTTGTCAAATGCTTTTTCTGCATCTATGGACATAAACCTATGGTTTTTGTCCTTGGCTCTATTGATGCAGTGTATTACACTGATTGATTTGCATATGTTAAAGCATCCCTGCATCCCTGGGATGAATCCCTGTTGGTCAGGGTGTACGATCTTCTTGATGATCTTCTGCATTCTATTTTCCAGTATCTTATTAAGGATTTTTGCATCTATGTTCATTAGTGAGATTAACCAATAATTGTCTTTTTTGATTGGGTGTTTCTCTGCTTTGGGGATCAAGGTGATGCTTGCTTCCAGGAATGAATTTCGGGGTATTGCTTCCCTTTCAATTTCATTGAAGAGTTTATACAGTAGTGGCAGTTGTTCCTCTCTAAATGTCTTGTAGAATTCTCCAGTGAAACCATGAGGACCTGGGCTTTTCTTAGTTGGTAAGTTTTTAATTACATTTTCAATTTGATTGATTGGTTTTGGGTCTTTTATAAGTTTTAGGTCTTCTTCCTTCAACTTTGTTAATTCATACGTATCTAGGAATTTGTCCATTTCTTCTGTTTTCCATCTTCTTGACGTATATTTTCTAGAAGGAGGTATTGATGATCCTCTGGATTTCTGCTGGGTCCATTGTAGTTTCACCCTTTTCATTTCTAATTGCAAGGATTTGGGCCCTTTCTTTCCTTTTTCTGATAAGTTTGGCTAAGGGTTTGTCAATTTTGTTTGTTCTTTGGAAGAACCAACTCTTGGCTTCATTGATATTTTGTTTCGTTCTCTTAGTCTCCATTCCATTGATTTCTGCTCTGATCTTCTTAATTTCCTCCCTTGTATGAGCTTTGGGTTTGTCCTGCTCTTCTTTTTCTAGAAACTTGAGCTTCAGCATCAGGCTCTTTAATTGGGCTTGCTCTGTTTTCCTAATATGTGTATTCACTGCTGTGAATTTCCCTCATAAGACTGCTTTCATTGTGTCCCATAGATTCTGATATGTTGTATTGTCAATGTCATTTAATTGAAGGAACTGTCTGACTTCTTCTTTAATTTCCTCTGTGACCTATTGGTTATTCAGAAGTGTGTTGTTAAATTTCCATGTGTTTATGAAATTTTTGTAGTTTCTTTTGCTATTGATGTCCAATTTCATCAGACTTTGGTCTGATAATATACAGGGTATAACTTTAATTCCTTTGCACTTACTTAAACATGTAGTTTGAGTGAGTATGTGGTCTATACTGGAGAATGATCTGTGGGTTGCTGAAAAGAATGTGTATTCTGATTTTTGGGGGTGGAACACTCTGTAAACATCTGTTAAGTTCATTTCTTCATGATTTCTATTGAATTCTAGTATTTCATTACTTGTTTTTTGTCTAGTTTATCTATTTGTGACAGTGGGGTATTGAGGTCTCCCACTAATATTTTATTAGTGCATATATGACTTTGCATTTCCATTAGTATTTGTTTTATATAGATGGTTGCACTAGCGTTTCATGCATATATATTTATGATTGTCATCTCTTCCTTTTGGACTGTTCCCTTTACAAGGATGTAGTATCCTTCTTTGTCTCTCTTAATCAGTGTTGGTTTGAAATCCACTTGATCTGCAAAAAGGATGACTAGTCATAATTTTTTCTGGTTCCCGTTGCATTGAGTATTGTTTCCCACCCTTTAACTTTCAATCTACTAGGTTCTTTTTGAATTAAGTGTGTTTCTTGTATGCATCTTATTGTTGAATTTTTCTTCTTGACCCATTCTTCCATTCTATTTCTTTTGATTGGTGAATTGAGGCCATTAACATTGATTGTTATAACTGATACATATTGACTTATCATTGTCATGACTTTTTCTTTCTGTTGGATTCTCCCCCTTTACATTTAATTTCTTTTTGCCCCTGATGGATTTATTCTGCTGCGCTTCCTGGGGTTGTGATCCTCATTGTCTGTACCTTGGATATTATCTGAACCTTTTTGAAATGCTGGTTTTGTATTCACAAAGTTCCTAAGGTGCTTTTTGTCATGAAAGTATTCATTTCTCCATCAATTTTGAAACATAATTTTGCAGTGTACATCAATCTGGGTTGGAGGCTGTTTTCCTTTAGGGGTTGGAATACATCACTCCAAGCTCTTTTTGTCTTGAGGGTTTGTGTTGAGGACTCTGCTGTGATTCTGATGGCCTTTCCTTTGTATGTGATTTGTTTCTTTTCTCTAACTGCTTGTAGAACTTTGTTCTTCTGTTGTGTTTATGGAATCTTAGCAATTATATGCCTATGTCTAGATTTTTTTTTGATAAAGGCAGTTTGAGTTCCTATATGCCTCACTTATCTGAATGTTAATTCTTTTCCCCTGCTTGGGAAGTTTTCTGTCATTACTTTTATGGTTTTTTTATGTCATCTACACTTTCTCCTGTTTCTTCTTTGACTCCAATCAGTCTTATGTGTTTCTTCTTTACATCGTCTAGCAGCTGCTGGATTGATTTCTCATGGTCCCTTACAATTTTGAAGCAATTTTTCTTTTCCTGGTCACTAATTGCAATCTTATCTTCTATATCTGAAATTCTGTCCTCACATTGGCTCATTCTGCTGTGTAGGCTTTCAGTGGAGTTTTTAATTTCCTGGAAATCTGTTTGTATCTGTTTTATGATTCCATTTGTTTCTTATGTTGGGATTCCATCGTGTTCCTCAGCTCCTCTATTTTTTTTATCTGGGTCCTTTCTAGATTTATTAATCATGTCTAACCCTGTGGACACAATCTCTGCTGTTATCTGAGAAAGTATTTCTGATTTCACTTTTTCCAGATTCCTCTTTTTTTGCCAGTTCAGGGAGTCCAGCTGGTTGAGTATCAGAGTGTTCCATCTTGTTTCCCTTTGGGGTTGCTGTGGGTGATCTGGAAGTCTGGTTTTGAAACTTGTGTTAGTGCTTTCTCATTTCCATGGAGAGGGTGCTATTGGCACCCATGGGGCTCACCTCCTCTGCACTGGGAGTGATTGAGCAGTGGCCCAGGAGCCCCTTCCTCTGGGCTGGGTGTGGTAGAACAGCAGCCCAGAAGCCCCTTCCTCCTGGGTGGGAGCAGTGGAAAGATGATCCAGAAGTTTCTTCCTTTGGGCTGGGAGTGGTGGAATGGCAGCCCAGAAGCCCCTACCTCCTTATGTTCTTGATAGGGAATATAAAAATTAGGGTCTATAAAAACAAAAGTATTAGGAAAGGGCTTTGAGTATCAAGGCAGAAGTTATCAATAGTTAAAGGCTCTGTATGCACTGAAAAGAGCAAGGAGGAAAGGACAACAGGAATAAGATCAAGACTGCTCTTCATAATTTTGTGAATACACATTCAATCAATAAAAATGTTGTGACTCATCTGCTGCACATAGTTACTTGTTGACATTAGTAACTGTCTCAATATATAACATTGGCAATATGTCATAAAAATATTCCAGATATAACATTAAAACCAGTAAGAGTAAAGCAAATCATTTTTAAATTAACAGCTGGAAAAATCTTTTTATTTTCTCTTACTGAATATTCATAAATGTATTATATAGAAGAAAAATATCCTTGTCCAGGCTTACCCCGTCATGGTATGCAGTTTCCATCTTGTCATTCTGCTTGCATACTTAAACTTGGCTTTTTTTCTGAATCTTCTTTTTTATCACTAAGTTGGTCTCACAAAAAAATCAGATTATTGCATTTTCATATTTAAAAATATAGGTTTAAAACTTACTGGAACTTATTAGAGAAATGTTTGAAAAGATTAGAAATCTGTGTTCTTTGTATCCCCATTTTTGCTGATATCCGCAGATATGATGCATACTTAGGGCAAAGATGCAAGTTAATATAGTTAAAATAATTGCATTTAAAGTGACCTTTTAAACTATTTCATTTGTCTAACTTTTTGTTATACTTGATTCAATTTCCATTGAATTTCATAGAAAGTCTGATAAAGAACTTACATTAATGCAGAGGAAATATGAGCAATACATTTTTATTTTCAAGTATAATGACATTGATGGCATTTTTTTGAATCCCAGGGAAGGGGTTGCCAGAAAAAAATAGTTGAGAATTATATGTAGTAAGAGTTAATTTTGTTATAATGATATGATTTGTTTATCAGGCATAGAGAAATTGCAAAATGGCAGAACAACTTGAAAGTGAAGTTGGGGAAAGTCTCTAATTTTGCTGTATTTTTACTGCAGAAAGCTTTTTAATATATAGAATAAGCGAAGGAAATAATAGTATCTGATACATTAAACGTGAAAAATACTAATGCATTAGTCTTACTAGTGTATTTCTAAAATTTAGGAAAAAAGTGTAGAAGCTGGGTTTTATTCTTGCAGTAACTTGATGGATTTTTTTTCTTCTGTTTTTCCTTCAGAATATCTACTCCACTAAAAAATAACTGAAGGAGAGCAGGATTGTGTATTATTATTTGATATTGATTTAAAAATACAACATTAGATCACTTTTCTTGGATGATTTGGAGTAAAGAAGAATGCTATTTTAGTTTTACATTTGATAATTTTAGAATGTTAAATACATATCCTTAACCAATTCTCCTGCACATAAGGATAAAATGGAACCAGATTTTCAAATTTGAAACATCAGCTCTAACATACAATATTATATTTCAACTACTCTATTAGTATCTAATAATAATGTTTTCATCTCTAGAAAACTAAATTTTTTAGGAACAACACCGAATAATTTTATTTATTATTGTCATGTTCAAACATATGTAAATATGATATCTACATGCATGTATTACAATGTCTCAGCATAATAAATAACTACAAACTATTGTAATATTTAAATTACCTACATTCTTTAGTTCTTCAATGATTGATTATTAAAAGATATTGAAAATTGCAATTTACATAGTGATTTTAAAAATGCATTTTAATCCAGTATGACTAATTTACCATTTTATTTTGCTACATGAAATGATTAATGCAGTAGACAAATAATAAATTAAATGCTTCCTTGATTTTACTTCATCTATTCATCATAAGGAATGAGTTCCTAAAATAAATGATATCAAAATAAATGTGAAAGTACTAAAAATAAAAATATTATTTTATTCCAAAAGAAAACTTAGTAGTCAGATAGATAGCTGTAGATTTTTTTTTTTTTTAGCTATAATTGCTTTATGGTACTTTTTAAATGTTGCTATTCAACCCTCTTGATTGCTATTTTCTATCCACTTTCTACATCAATAGTAGTTTTAGAATTAGAAGTAGGCAGTTATCTTCCCACGTGAATGATGTTACAGTCAACAATTAGGACACATTTTTAAGGTAAAATATACTCTATTTTATCAACCTAGTTAAAAAGGACAAATAAATACAGCAATTGAAATTTGTGTAGTCAAAACAGTGATTTAGATTTTCTAAATTTTTGTACATTTCAATAAAAGTATTTTGTGGTGTTACCATGTTAATACAAGGAAATCTGCACTTACTATTACAAGAAATATTATTCTTTAATATTACAACAGTCTTTTAAGTATATGGTAAAAATGTTTCAAATTTATTTAAAGTTTTAAATTTTCACATTGTTATGACTTGCATCTAGATGTCCCCCTAAAGCTTCATGCACTCATAGGTGAGATTTTTTTTAGTCCTGGGTGGATCTAGGGTGTGCGATATTAGGATTAAGGGTATGTGGCACTAAATTAATCCCCTGATTGGAATTACTATAGTTCTTGGTGTGGATAATGGAAGGCCTACCCTATTTGGATGGCAACAATTAATAGGCTTATATCCTGGATATAATTTAAAGGGAGAGAGAGAAGGCACACTTGCTGCTGCTGTTTGCTTCTTCACTGTCTCCTGCCTGCTTTGCCATGAACTGCTCCTTCTCTGAGGTGTCCCTTTGCTATGACACTGTGCTTTAGAGCCAGCTGACTATGAACTGACCTCTACGAAAGGTGAGCTGAAATAAACCTTTCCTCCTTTAACTTTAGGTATCTGACATTTTGTCTCAGCAGTGAGAAAAGTAACTAAGACACATATCATATTCAAAATGATGTATGAAGATGATGATAATAGCTGATAATATTTATGTTTTCAATGAAGTAGGAATCTTCAATATTTTCTCCTAATGCTTTTCCCATGGTCAATAACACTAGTACTAACCTCACTGTGTAAATTAATGTTAAGTTTTCAAGATATTATAGAATTGATGTAGATGTGGATTTTGGAATTGTTGACTATATTTAAAATATGGCGACTGTTTATTAAAGAATATTATTACAGTCTAAAACACATTGCCAATCATCCCCCTCAAAATACCCACCTTTTGTGTATTTAGTTGTACTGTCATGGTTGCCTTGATGTCCTAAATTGACTCAAAACACTTACCTTTCCTAGTCAGTTTGACATTGAGGAAGAGGCAAAAGTCACACAGTGCCAGATCTGGTGTGAATAAAGACAAACAAGTTTGTTTTTATGAGCCTGCCTTTCATTGGGTGGCCCTGAGCAGCAACGTTGACCACATAGTTGGGTTTATTTTTTTATCACATCTTATAAGGGCACTTATGAAAGAGGATTTCTAAAACTCCTTCAGAAAATGCCAAGAATAATGTGATAGGTGTGCTCAAATGAAAGAGGGTTAATGGCAATGTGTCTTTTACTATAATAGTTTTAAACATTCACTGTATATTTTGATTACCCCTTGTATAAATACATTGATGAGAATAGTATACAAATAAACATGTTTCACAATTTTATTAATTAAGTCTGTAAGGCATATATCTAAATTTGTTTATTCATTATATATTTATGTTTATAATGCATATACATAATACATGTACTACTATAGAACTTTGAAAATTTAAATAAGAAATCATAATAGCATTATAGCATTACAACCAGCATGACCTGGTGATAAGATGATTCAGTGTTTCATTCTCACTGTACTTCTACCCCAATATGTGATCTTAAGCAATTCCTTAGCCTATGTTTGATATGAAATCATATTAAAATATAGAATTGCAAGTCTATCTTGCATAAAAATGCAATGTTATCCATCAGTCCAGTTTTTCTACAATAAATAAATAGGATCGTTTAATTGAACTTTGTGTTCTTTTTTATTTTTTACTTTGGATTTCTATTTTAAAAATCATCTCTATTTTCCACAGGGTGTATGATTTTAGTTAAATTTTAAGTATGCATGGCTAAGGAGGAAGGTCAAACATTAGGCCCTAAGAGCTTGGAGGTCTTGTAGGTAAACCCCCAACCTCAAAGGCTTTAGAAACTGGGAAGACCATTTCAATCTGTTTATAAGCTCTCTCATGCATGTTGACCTATTGTTTTTTCATGTATTCACTAAAATATTGCATTTAATTAGTCTTCAGTTATAATAAATATGTCTAGGAAATAAGTAGAGAAAGAGAAAAAAGAAAAATACAAACAAGAAGAATCTCTTTCAAAGAGCATGCTTTGGATGCTACAGACCAAGGGAGGACCATGACATTTGGTTCATTTGTTCATTGAGCCACAGCAAGGAAAAAAAAGTGTGTGTGTGTGTGTGTGTGTGTGTGTGTGTGTGTGTGTGTGAGAGAGAGAGAGAGAGAGAGAGAGAGAGAGATGCCTCTAGATAAGATTTCTCAGCAATGATTTTGTTATCAAAATGATATGTTTGGTTACTGGACTGACAGGCAGGCTTTAATGGTTGTGAGTTCACCAGTGGATGATATACAGACTGTAAAGCAGCCCAGGTGAATTTTAACAGCATCCAAAGCTTTGGTGAGCACGAATCTACTTCAACTCATGTTATGCAGGAACAAGAACCAGGAATTCTCTCTGCAGGTATTTTCTCATCTAAGAGTGAAGGGCACTACAGCTTGAATAGCACCTCTAAAATTCATGTTGAAATTTAATTGTCATAGTGACATTTAGCAATTAATTGTACCTGTATGAGGTGATTAGGTCACGAAGGCTGATGCATTATGTCTTTGCTGTGAGAATAGGTTAGTTATCAAGAAAGTGGTTTGCTGTAATTTGCCCCTTCCAGATCTCTCTCTGTTTCATTTGTGCTTGCTTATCTTTCCACCATGCCATGCCATACCACAAAGTGTCTCACCAGGTGCCATCATTACGTTCTTGGAATTCTTAGCCTTCAGAGAAAAAAGCCAAATATATCTCCTTTATTTGTGCATTAACAAGTGTGTGGTATTCTATTTTGGTAACAGAAAGTGAACTAACACAGAGAAGTTTAACTTCAAAAAATATGACATTTTGAATGTAAAATTAGGAATAAAAAGAAATGATGATGTAAAATTAAAAAATGACAAATTATAAAAGATTACAATTACTGCAAATACTATAAAACATAGAAATAAAAATGAACAGAAAATGCTGTAATTTAAAAAAATTGCTGCATATTCTTGAATATATTCATGAGACAAGTTTTGAGTATGCTTTATATACAGGTAGAAAGCTTTGTCACTCTTTCATAAGTAGTGGTCAAAATATATTTCTTAGAAGTCTATATAAGTTAGCTTTAAATATACTTTTTGTTATTCAGATTTATTTCTTTTATGTTAATTGACCAAAATTTTAGTTTTGTAATAAGAAATATCTACCCAGATAATATGAGCTATAAGATGTGTATGGAATTTCCAAAGACTAGTTTTGTTGTATTTTTCTTTCAAGTTTTTTGTTACCTCTCCACTACTTACATTATTCTGAGGACAAGTTTTGAAGGACGTATTTCCAGTGTGAACTACATTGAACCTAACAAGCTATATCACCAAATCATATACCCTTTTACTACATAACAACAATAACCTTGTCCAGGACAAAAAATAGAACAGAAGGGGAGCAAGTGAGAGAAGGAAATTTGGAGAAAAAAAGAGAGGGTGAGGTTTTATATTTTCCAGGGAAACAGAATGAATAGGAGGTTATATTTACACATATATACAAAATATAAACAGTATTTTAGTTATAAAACACTGATATTTATGAAATTCTATTAAAATGTATATTTTTATTTACAATATTTCATATTTAGAAAATGTCACAGCTTTTTATATTTATAAAATACATTTTATACATTTTTATATGAAATCAGGTATTTAAAATATATACAAGGTATGTTTTATAAATATGTATGTAAGCATATAAGCAAATTTTAACGAATACTCAACATACACACTGAGTTATTTACTTCAAGAGATTGGCTCAAGAATTTATGAAAGCTAACATTTCTAGAGTAGACTCACTGGCTTTAAGTTTAAGTATAGATGTTGTATTCTAGAAGGTGAATTTCTTCTTTCAAAAATCTCAGTTTTTGCTTTTAAGTGCTCAAACTGGTCAATAGGCCTCAAGAATATTATTCACAATGATCTCTTTTACTTAAAAGTCAACTGATTGTATATGATAACCACATCTGCAGAATATCTTCATAGCAAAACCCAAAACTGTATTTTATAAAATAATTGGGCACCATAGCTTAGATTGGTACAGGAAATTATTTTACATGTATAATATTCAAAAAAGCTAATGAGAATGTGAATACAAAAGTAGACCCTAGTGATAATCCACCATTGTCTCTTATGTTTTGCAGAATAGAAAATGCATGAAAACACAAGCTAATTATTTATTGGAAATTATTGTGTTAAAAGATAGTTTTTATGGGAGGAATCACATATAATGAGGTATTTTTGTGGGAATAACTGGCTAGGAAAACAGTCAAGTACCAGTGGAGATGGTGTTCTTTTCTTTTAAAAATTATATTCACACTATGAACAGCAACTGTAGAGCACCTATCTTAGAACTACCTAGATGCCTGCTTATACCTACTTACTCAGAGTCCTTTAATCTGAAAAAAACAAACAAACTAGATAATCATGCAAAAATAACACAGGACATAGCTGGAAGACTTTGAGTCAACAAAAATTTTCAGATTTTGATGTCTCACATTGTATTTACCCTTCATAAGCAAAACTCATTTTCTAGCTTAATGCTTCTTTCAAAAACAAAAATCCTCTTTATTTTAAAATTGAAGGCTGGATGTATAATTGAGTGGTAAAGTGCTTACCTAGCATACACAGACCTGAGTTTGTTAGACACTCCATACTGCAAAAGTGAAAGATCAAAAAAGAGTAGAGATTCTGCAATAATGAATAACTAGAAGACTAAATTCATGATTACGATACTAAAAAATGAAAGAGCATGAAGGAAATAGAGTGAAAGATAAGTGAGATAAGCAATAATGTAGCAGAAGTGAGAGAAAAACATATTTTTTAGAAAAGAAAATTTATAAAGTGCAAACTAACTTTAGAGCTGTTGAAAGAAATTGATTTTGTAAAGTACAAAATTCTCACAGGAATGAGAGAAGGTTATTAAATATAAATTTACATTAGATAAGAGTTTTACAATACAATCCAAAAAATAGAGCTGAGGCTTTAGTCTATTATTGTCAGTAGCTTATACTTTAGAAGAAAGTAAAAATATCAAATGTATTTCTTTAATCTTTTTTGTCAGTAATACCCTGGGTAAAGAATCCATTCGTAGATTTGTCATTGCTATATTGAGTCTCAGAGCATCACTTATTAAAGTAAAATATTATACCTTTTGATCCTTTGACTTCAAACCACTGCATTATTCTCTTCTATATATGAAAAATTTATACATAATAAAAATTTCATGGAAATTGTCTAAATATATCAATTATCAAAATGAAGATGTTTCGCTATGTTTTTATTCCTTAAAACTTATCTATTCATTCTACACATTTTATGATTCATGTTTTCCTTCCCTTGAGTTATAAAGGGGAAAAAGGTAATTTAAAGTCAAACATATTTTCAAAAGCATTTAGGAGAATATATTACAATAGTGAAAGAAAATGTTTTTGTATTTTCTGTTAGGCTCTAATACTTTTATTCAGATAATGATCAGCTAGAGAATTAATATATATTTACCTTTTAAATATTCCTGAAAAGGCAGATATGGAGTAGGAAATGGAAGAAAACTCAGTGAAAATGTACTGTGCGATAAGAGTTATACCGTTTGGGTTTAACAAAAATAAGAAATGTACCATTGGTAGAAAGTCAAAACAGAGAAAGAAAAACGTGCTACAATATGGAAGAACCTAAAAATGTCATGTTAAGTGAAAGAAACCAGCCATAGAGGGTTACCACCTGTCTGATTCAATTCTTACAGAAATGTCCAAAAGAGGCAAATCCAAGGAAAATGATACTATGCAAGCAAAGAGAGACTTAGGTAAACCAGCACCTCAACTATACACTTCTTCATGGAACAGACCTACACACATATGTGTTCATATGAACATTAGGTGACATGGCTGTGTTTACTCACTGGAGGATGTTAGAAAATGCTGCTTCCTGTGTAATCAGAAAGAAGGGAACAGGATCTTTTGACGAGTAGTAACAGGGTATAAAATAATGTGCTTTCCTATATTTAAAAGATTTAGCCATAATCATGTGTTACATAAATATGATATTTTCTTTTAAAACACAACTAACCCAAGTACAAAAGAACATAAATCTATAATTACTGAAAATAACCAGTTTATAAAATACTATGCAAATTAATATAAATTCATACTATTGCTATCAACTCATTCGATGTGTTACATTTCTAGCACACGGTAAAAAATGCTGCAAATTATACTTACGTAAGTTGGTTATCTCCAACTTATGGAAATATAAAAATCCTTATTCTACTCATATACTTTTCTGGAGATTTTGGATACATTTTCTAACATCCCTATTTATGATAAGTATCAGACCATTAAATACAGTTTTTAATGTGCTTACAATTTTTAAATGATACACACACTTTTTGGCTCCTTATTATTATATTTTTATACCACATATGTTGGTATAAATGTATTGATCCTTGGACAAAATGTAGAATAATTGTTTTTTCTTAAACATAACATTCATGAAATTGTAGTCACAATATAGTTCAAATATTTTATGGTTAAATAACATTGAGATACACTTTTAATACATAGGTAATCTAATGTATGTTTCATTTGTGATGAATTTTTTTCAATTCATTTGAAGCTATGTATTTTTTTAAAGATATGAAGTATGGACAGTAGATAGAGCAGAAAATAAGACTAGAATCACAAGACATATTATACCCAGGCTTAAAAGTAAAAGCAACAGACATCAGAAAGAAAGGCAAAATTGACAATGTATTCAGGAGGAAAATTTAAATTTTGTTGATAATGAGAGATTTATTATGTCATCTATCCATCTATTCAGAGTACATAAGCTTATTATTCAGCTGTAAATTTGGAATGTAGGAAAATAAAATCTAATATGCATATTAGAGACATCAATGTTAAAGCAACAAACAATGCCTTTTATCAGAAAATTACAAAGAATTACAAGTTTTAGTGATAATTTCTTTATACATTGAATAAAATAAACAAGCACAATTTGAAGGATGCCTTGAGAGAAGAGCAGAAGAAATAATGTAGATTAAGTTGCCATGTACATAGTTTAAATGTGGAAACAATGCACTTACTTTCTATGTAGAAGGAAATTTGCTTCATCTTAGGCATTTGTGGCAAAGATCACCTGTTCATACACATATAATGTATTTAATGTATACTTCTTTGAACATGTATAGTGCTCAGACCTTTTTTTGAGGCTTCATTTTCACATATGTGTGTTCATTTCTTTTATATTTACTCTGCTGTTGAAATCACTACTGTGTGATTTCTTTTTTCAGATGTGTTTTACTTGTTAATTTATATTTTACCATTATTTTAATTAATATTTATTTATTTTATTTGATATCAGGAAAAAAAACCAGAGAGCACTGAAACTACATTTTCAGTCCTTTTTGATTTTTTTTATTATTCTTAAACAATGTCTCTCTTGATTTCCCAGAGTGACCTCAAACTTGCAATTTGTGTGCCTGAGACTCCCAAGTACCTATAAATAAAAGGCATGAGCCACCATGCCTGGCTCAGTGGTAATATTTTACAGTTCTAGAATATACTTCTTTTGATTTTATTTTTGTTTTTAATTTTCTACTGATATGGCCATCTTTTCATCCATTTATTATTCATATTATATAGTTTACACATTAATACTTCTTTGCTTGTATTCTCACTATTTTATCACTTTGTATTTATTTTTGGTCAATTTTTATTTGCCTCTATGAATGACAAGAATTTTTTTTTTTTTGGAAAATTATAGAGGTTCCTGAGTTTTTGTTTTTGTTTTGTTTTCCTGTTGAAAGTGGGACCTTTCCTCTGTACTCTAGGAAGTTTGTTTCAAATTAGAAAAGGATTGAATGGGTCCTCGCCAGAACAGATATTTTCTCTTTTTGTCCACTCATCTTTCCATATTTCTCAATATAAAGAATATATCATATCTTGTTTGGAGCATTTTGTTTTGTCATTTGCCAAATTATTTCTGAAGTATTTTAATAGCTCAATTTTTATATCAAATCTATAATGACTTTTTGACTACATTGCTATGTTTTTAGGCATACGTCTTACTAAGTAATATCTCTACCACCTGGAAGTGTGGTACATTTGAAGTGTTTATATCTCTTTATCCTTCGTGTTGAAACTTAGTCTTTAGTGTAATGTAGTAAGACATGGGCCTTTTTGGAGGTGATCCCATGAGAACTTCTCTTTCATGAATGGGATTAGGTTAAAAAAAGAGGCTTCAAACAGTGTTCAACCATTTTATCCTTCCAATCCTTACTTACATCGTGTGAAGACATAGAATTCCTCTTTCTGCAGAATAAAGCAACAAAGTGCCATTTTAGAAGCATGCTTCACCAAATACCAAACCTGCCAGTGACTTGATCTTGGACTTCTCAGCTTCCAGAACTATGAGAAATAAGTTCACTTTGTTTATAACATATGCAGTCTATGATAATTTATTTTAGTAGGAAGAAAGAACTAAGATAATGTGGAAATGCTACAAGATTATTAAATATAACACAAAGAAAGTAACAGAAATTACAATTTTTTACTCTAAGCTTCTTCATATTTTAATTTAGTGACTGAATATTTATGTAAGTAGAAAAAATTAGATTTAAATTTCTCTTGATTCACAACTTTTGTGTCCATGAAATTTTTCAACATAATAGAGTATGTCTCATATGTATACAGATCTACATTTACAAACATTAGAATTAGAATTCAAATTGTAATCTCCATTGAACAGTTCATGCAACTTCAAACCTATACAAAGAGATAATATAGGCTAAAGTGAAAATATTTTTGTAGCTTCAAAATACATCTAACAACTTTGTTAATTCATAAATAAAACTGGATTCTTTCCTTAGCTAGATTGCATAGTTATCAAAGAGTCTATTCATTTTAATTCTAGAAACTGTAGTAATTTCTCAGGAATATCACTCCTTAATGAGTTCAATAAACACAGTTTTTATCCAAATGGTGATTTGTGATTCCTATGTTCGATATTTTTCCATAAACTCTGTTTTCTTTCTCTTCATCATAATTTCTAAAGATTTCTCAATAAGGTATAAATTTATTTACATCTTATCAATATGAATAACAGTAATTAGGGAAAAAAACCTTCATGGCATTTTCTTTTCTCAACTATCATATCTCCTGAGTAGGAATTTGATGTAACTGATATATTTGCATTAATAACATCTGCTGCTTTCATCATTAAATTCCACCCACTGGTTAATGCTTAGAGCTGCAAAAAGATGAGCATTAGCTGAAAGAGTATTAAATTAAGGAAGAAAATTAAAGCTTTGGAAACATATATTACCACCTATAATTTTCCATAGTGGGAAAAATCACCATTAGTCCCCAGGCCTACACAGAGTACATCAAATTCCTTGAGAGTGCAGAAAATTAAATCAACAAAAACAATTGTTGGAAAGTTAAGTTTGTGTTGTTAGGTTAAATAAAGACTAAGAAGATGAAGCATTGGGCTTCATAATGTTACTAGTTTGTCAGAGGTATGAATTTGAAATAGAAGAAACTTTTTGGACTAATTATGCATTTTAATATATGTGATATTAGGTAATTTGTATGTAAGGAATATTTAGACTAAGTTGAAACATTAGATGCAGGTGATATTCTGTGGCATATAAACACACATGCACACTTTGAAGAGATGTATAAAATTTCTTTTTAAGAACAAAGAATATACTAGAAGGAGTGTAAGTAGCTAACTGCAGAGATTATATTCTATGACTATACTCAGTTTTAAAGTCCCTTTCTATTATACAGTATGTAAATATGAGAACTATCGTCTCTGCTTCTTTCTATTCATTTAACATATGCCTGCTGACTTCATATATTCACTGTGCAGTAAATAAAATATAGGGTAATTCCTCACAACCAAAGTCAAGTTGTATATAACCGCCATAAATTCATCATAATTACTCTTTATTGTCTAATATAGACTCATAGGCATAGAATTAGAATCTGCATCTTGATTGCCAAGATGTGGTTCGGGAAATTTTCTGAGTTAAATTGCATTATTTACTTGACTGGCTAAATCTCCATCTTGACCTCAGGTAGAGATTGCTGAGATTCTTCTGCACATTGAAATTTCAATCTCCACTTGTGGAAATCACAGCTCCATTCAGTTGATATGAACGTTACCTCTCTATCACTTTGCCTAGCAGCAATTCCTCATAACACTATCATCATTCTCAATATTTTGAGTGAGTAGTTGGTAGCTTCTACTCTACAAGAGTTTGAAAACTTCTCTAAACTTTGGAAATATATTTAATAGTATGCAATAAGTTCTAGATTACTTTTGAGCACTACAAAGATTTTTTAAATATAGAAGTTCTAATTTTCCAAATATAAATTAAACTTATTCAGTGATATATAACATCATTAGCATAGATCAAAAGTAATTTTAAAAATATTTTTAATGTTACAAGGGTTTTAAAATCCTCCTTTTAAACATTTTTTTGTTCTTATTGTTTTGTTTTTCCTTTTCTCTTTTTCTGATTCTTTGGGATCAAACCCAGGGCCACAAACATACCAGAAAAATCACACAATCACTGAGCTGCCTTCTCAGTCTTCAAGATCTTAACTGCTAATGATACCACTGATTAACAAAAATCAAAATTTTTTTTTTTTTTTTTTGGTACCGTGGATCAAACTTGGATCCTTGCGCTTGTGAGGCAGGCGCTAGAATCACTGAGCTAAATCCCCAGCCCAAAAATCAAATTTTTGTGTGAGTACTATCGGATATAAATTGCTGACTAATAATCACAGTGTTCATAGAATATTAAGACATATATAGTGATCCAACAACCAAAATTTTATACATATTTATACAGGATCTAAAATCAGTGGAAGGCTTAATGCTTTTTAAAATAGATTGCACTGTTTTAATTAAAAATGTCAGCAATGTAATTACTCCTTAAGCAAAAAGCCACAGAGGAGAAAATTGGATGATACTTAAATTGAGCATATGAGAAAATTTAATTTGCGTTTAAAAAGTGGCAATTAGACATTTCCATGACAGCATGAGAGATCATGATTTCAAGACTTTGCTCCTTTGCAAAGTAGAACTTATTAAATTTTATTTATTTTGAAGAAAAACTATAAATCTTTAAGTGTGGAGTACAACACAAGCTAAAAAATCACAAAATGGCATGCTTTTAAAAAATATTTCTGCAGTATTTCAGATTTGAATTTTAAGTGTTTGTTTATTCAATCAAGTAACAATTATTTAGATTAAAATTTTAATTCCTTTCCAAAATCTAAAATTCTTAGACCTCTTTATAATTTTTGTGGTTTCTTCAGTGATTGTCAGAATAGGGACTATTTAGTATCTGAATTGACTGGTACTTGAGGTGTAGTCAATGAGAAGAACAATTATGATTCCCTTAAATTCTGTTTCATTCTGTGTGCAGATCTTTCATTGTCACAATATGATATAAGTATAAAAAATGATTTCACAATAGATGAAAATTTATTCATTTAAGTACAACTCTGACATAAAGTGTTCCAAAAAAAGTATTGGATGTAATTAATTGAAAGATGAGTCTTTTGTAAATAATAATTTTTGTATCATTATCTTATAAATAAAAGGAAGATGAATTTTATATTTTAGATACTTCTCAAAATGGGATGGACTACAAATAATTGTGTACCTGACTTTGATTTCCAATGGAGTAATTAATCAGAAGGCCATTATACTGAGGGCTTCTGAGTAACCAAACAAACTGATTCAGTGTTAACAGTAGTGTTTTAGGAAAATTACATTTTAACTTATGAAATCAAAATCTGCCAACTAATCTAAGAGCTATGATTAAGTTGTAACCAAACATAAACCTTTAACTAGAGATTTTCCCAGGAAATTATACCAATAGTGCTGGCACTACACTCTAACCAGTCATTTTTTTAACTTGCTTTTATTCACCGTATGAAATGCTTCTCAAATTCTCCTTCTACAGTCTTAAACTGCTTGCTGTATAGTACTGTTCAATTCATAAATTGCAGTTTGCCAAAATAAACATTTTACAGTTTTAATGTGCCTCACTTTAACTTTTCAATAAATTCTTATTATACTTCTCTTTTTCTTTAAGAACTGTTCCCTTAACTGAAAGGCAAAGACATGGATGCAATTATATAAGAGATTAAAAATACTGCATTACTTCACTGATCAATGTCATGATGACCTTTCCTTACAGCTCATCTGGGCTTTATTTTGTACCATTTTCCATTTTTTATTTAGGCATTTATAGAACAAGTATTTAAGTCAGATCGTTTTCTTACGTTGAGTGTCCTGAGATGATATTGAACTGCAATGTCTCTTCTTTAGATTGCATAAATCAAAGTTCACTGGACTAACACTGATAATCTGATAAAATCTTGTTAATATAAGAACTGATCAATTTTGTTTCTTTTCTGTACCAACACTCTTTGTGCCATTCATCTACTATGAGTGAATAAATCTATCAGTAGAAAATTCAAACATAATTGTTTGGTCGAATTATGTTACATTTCTTTTCATTTTAAATTTCCTGTTTGAGTTATTTAATTTAAATTTTATGTCACTTCCTTTTTCCTTTCCAACTGAAAGATTGAAATAGTTAAATGTATATTATATATATATATTATTTATTTTAGATCATATTGAATGTATCATAACAATCTGAAGGTAGCACCAATAAGCATATGGCTGATATTGAAGTGAAGGTCCAGAGATAATTCAATAATATAAACTAAAGTTTAGATCTAATTGATAAAAGCATATATGCTAGAAATGACAATATTCAGAATATATGCTTGCTTGCAGAAATCTTAAGGAAGATCTATTGAAAACAGAACTCTAGGGAGCGTCAATAATGAGAGGATAATCGGAAAAGAGGATTGATTCAGTGAGAACACTTGAAAAGGGGTTGTTCAGAAAAAAATAAGAGCAGAATCTCAATGTCTTGGAGTCATAAGTAAACAGGGGAAAAAGAGAATATAGGAGAACATACCATAGGTATAAAATGTTTCAGATAGATGAAATAAGAATGAAAATGTATTAATTTGATTGAATAATGTGTAGGTTTATGGGCTCACATTCATGAGTCGGTCATTTTAAAATGGTGAAGTAGATACTTAAATGAAGGAAATGAAAGAAGCTGATGAGGTTTTGAACTGAGTTATGAATCTTGGTTTGGATAATCTCATTTAGACGGAGTGGGAAACTGAATATAGGAAAGGAAACACAGGAATAAGTGTTTTTAAACATATATATGGTTGTATAGTTTTGGACTCCATGGAATCTATATTTTATTTGTTCAGGAAGACCTTTTACCCTTTGGGTGGGGAAAGCCCAGATGAATTGAGCTGACATAGTTCTGCACGTGTGGAAGACTCACTTAAAAGAGGCTTGTTGTCAGAACGGTGTAAAAGGAGAACGAGAGGGAAGGATTTCAGCTGATCTTCCTTGAGGTTGCTTTCCTTCAGTGGTTTTTCTTCAAAGGAGCTTCAATCCTCGCCCTTATTTCGTTTTGGACTTCCTCTTCTGGCTTCCAGTGCAGATCCCTCATGTTTCTGGCTCAGATCCTTTGGCCTTTTGGCACAAACACTTCAGCTTCCAGCACTGCAGCACTGTCCCTGGGCCTTTCCTTAGCAGATCCTCTGGCCTCCCATTGTAGATCTTTGGCCTCAAGACATGGATTTGCACAGGACATTGCTGTGGGCTGCAGTGTACAGACATCTTGTACTCTTCTACATCTAAATCTAATAAGCTGTTTTAGTTACTTTTCTCTGGTTGCTGAAATAAAATACCCAGCACCAAAAGTTAAAGGCTAAGGGGTTTATTTGGATTACAGTTTGGAGAAGATTTAGTCCATAACTGGCTGGCTTCAAGGCAGGGATGGCAGATGGGCATCACAGAGGAGAGACAACACAGTGCCCACATAGTAGAATAGGCAACAAGGAAGTTTTAACAGCATCTTTCTGCCCCTTTAATCTTATTCAGACTACTGAAATTAGGGCGGTGCGAAAGTAATCACTCATATGTAGTGGTTTAGTAATCACAGGCCCTTAATCCCAGCATCACACATTCCATATTCAACTACCTCTGAAAAAGCAAGTCCCATCCATCCATATGAAGCTTTGGGGAAACATCTAAACACAAACCATAACATAAGCATTGATTACTACACCATAGATAATGAGAAAAGAATACATAAGAAGAATTGTCTCTATGAAAAAATCATACCAGATGAATAGGTCAAAAATTTTGCATAGTTATCTTGAGTGAAATTATGACCTAATTGCATAGAACTAATAGCTAGCAAGAATAAAAATAATTATACCCCAGACTCATACCTGGATTTTAGTCAGAAATAATTCCTTGTACCACAATCTACTTGTGTAATAAAGTTTATAGCTCCTTAAAGTATAGAGGTCATCATTCAGTTGTGCCTGAGGTTTCCTCTGTAGCGATTCTGGGTTCCCTTCAGTGTCCATAGTCCAAGTTCCTATTAAATAAGTGAAAGTTTAGCATTCACTTAGTGAAGAGCCAGTGTATATGGCTGGATCCAGTCTCAGAGACTGGCACTTAACATTAGATGGTGGTAAGGGGATGTTTCAGCCTATGGTTCTTTAACTATAGAAGACCAGATATAAAAGATAGCCATGCTTATCTTAAAGGATGGCTACAAAAGCCTAAGCTGATATAAATTGAAGTTAGAGAAGATGAAGACAGTGAAATCTGAAACAAGAATTTCTCGTGTCATCATTGGTTGAAAATCAAAACAACCACATGGCATGAAATTAAGGGCCTCAGGAAATTGGGATGATGGCCAAATTTGCTGTTTACAATTACAGTGATAGCAGTAGTGACTCTTTTAGAACCTCACTGTATCCTAATGTGTTATTTCCTGTCCTTATTTCTAAAGGGAAATCTATATTTTTATAGGGAAAACTGGGTGCTTCTTAAATTATAATGAGTTTGTAGTGTTGGTCCTCCGAGATTCAAAAATGAGAGTGATCTTAAATGTCTCAAACTAATTGATCAGGTTTAGTATTTTTTTGAAATATTTGTGCTCATTCTATCTTTCATGTAAATTTTTGTGGTGGGATCTTGATATGAACAGACATTTATTTAACAATACGTTCTGTAATTTTCCATTTGAAGTCGCAGGTATTATTATTCAACAAGTTTTTGTAGGCATGTTTATGCTACACATACTTGGGATTTGATTCTCCTCCTATACATTTTAGTGGTGTAAACACACAGATCAACTATCTAAATAGGACCTGGGTTTGGTCAATACTTCCTCAGTGACTTGGTCATATTGCATATTGACTTACTCTTTGCAATATCAGTTTTAACTCATTTAGCTCTTTCATTTAAGGAGTAATAGAAGAGGCCTGCTAATTGCTGAAATTTTGAGTAGCACAACTTTGTAAGAAAATATTTGTAGTATTTGTATGTCTTTAAAGAAATCAATTTTCATATACTAACTTGGGCTATGACTTGGCCAAAAGATGAAAATGTAATGAAAAACAACTTATCTAAATATGTACAATTATTAATGATAATTATTAGTGTTAATAAAATAATTTTAAGTAAAAAAATCCCATAAAGAATAACAAATAAGGAATATCTCCTGGAGAAAGGGAAATTTGATCACTTTGTGAAAAAATATATAAATGATAAATTTGTAATTCTGCCACACATTTCACTTGCTTATTATATTTATGAGAAAAATATTTTCCTGTGCTAAACAGAATTTTAAGTAGCCCCTGTAACCTTATCCCCAGATCTTTGTCCTTTAAAAAATATTATCCTAAATGGCAAAAGAGTTTTTGGAGATGTAGAAGAGGTTGCTAGGGAGTTGATCATTGAGAAATTGTTCTTGTGGCACTAATTTAATCATATGAGCTCCTTTAAAGCAGAGAATTTTGTCACTATTGACAGAAATTTAGAAAGTTTGAAGCAGGAGAAGGATTTTCTATGCCATTTTGGTCTTGAAAATGCAGAGAGACTTAGGCAAAGGGATGCAGGTGGCACTTTAAAACTGAAAATGGTGTCAGCAAACCAGGAGGCAGAATTTTATTCAGTCCTACAATGACCAGAAACTGACTTTGGCCACCAGCCTCAACAAAGGTTGGAAAATTATTCTTCCCCAGAGTTTTAAACTAAGAATTCAGTTTACCAATATTTTGGGTTTGACTTGTAGGAGACAAAAGAGGGAACCAGAAGAATTTGTCTGGATTTTTGGTGGGGTTTTTTGATTTATGAAAACCATGATAATTAATAGGTGCAGTTGCAAGAAAATAAATGTATGGCAATTTAATATTCAGCAATAAAATAATTCTCAAGTAATGTTTCTTAAAGAAAATCATTTTTAGGTTTTACTAATTTAAAACAAGAACAATACCTCTCTTAAATTTACCCTATATTAAGCCAATAACAATAGCTCATTTGGGTTTCTATTTCTATTACCAGAATATTTTAGTGAGATATTTTAAGCATTTCTTTCTACAACAAGATGTAAATGTACTAATGACAATTTAAAAATAAACAAATACTTCATATACTTATTGATAAATTAAAAATTGCTAAAGTTTAAGGCAATCTACTATGAGAAGCCACTTCACTGGTGAATTAGTATTTTATTTGGTATTAAAATATTAAGGCAAAAAATAATATCCACTACTGTATAGAATGAATTGTATTGTTTGTCTAACATAAATTGTATTCTCTTCAAATTTATCATGACTTCTCTGCAGGCTGATTAAACTTCTATACAGCTCACTGATAAAATACATGACTGACTTCAGCCAATGGAAAGACATCAGGAAAGGCATGATAAGTTTCCCTTAATAATTTTTGGGCTTTATTATCTTCGCTGAGAAAGCTAATCCCAGGTGAATGTTTTAAAATCACAATTTATTTACAGTATCAGGATTTATTTTTCCAGTGTTTTAAGAGATGAGAAATGTGCTGGCATGTTTTCTTATGTTTTATATTTAAATAGGTGTCTGAATTATACATAATTCTTAGATTCAATTTTTGGAAATTCCCTTTTACACTGTTGAATATGCATAGATACACATAAAGTTTAGTTCTTGACATATCAGCTACATAGATCAGTACACAAGTCTTAACATATACTTAATCAGAATTTTCTGAGACTTTTTCACTCTATTAAACAATTTACATTTTTAAGCAATTGAGATTCCCTTCTAAAATGTAATAATCCGAGATTATTTCATTAATGATGAACATATTAGAATTTTAACAGTGTTTTTCTATGTTTTGTAGATCAAGAATTATGGGAAATAGAAAGTAACTTTTAGTAATATAACTATGTTGTGCCAGGATAGGGAATTATCTTTGAATAGTATATCAAACACTAGGCTATGCCTCATTGCCTAAGTAATCAATTTCACAGTGAGACTATTTAGTCAGCTTTATGGATGAGTGTAACACAGGGGAAAGGTTTAGAAATATATTATTATGTCTACTTAAGAAAAATACATTTTAGAGTGCAGTACTTAAGCTAAATTTTTATAGTGCTTAATGGGAAACAAAGTGCACTGGAGGCTAAGTGGAAAAAACTGGCCTTCAATTTGAAGTATAGGTAAGAAATAAATAGATAAGTACATTAAAGAAAAGAAAAACCCACCTAAATAAGTCCTACCTGCTTAAGGGTCCCAGTCTTTCCTGAAACTTTTCTGAGCTATAAATAAGGCCACGCTATTGTACCTATAAACATAGCAACTGAAACATTTCAGTGTAATATTTATGATACGTGGTAAAAATGTGTTATGTTTTATGATATTGAGTATGTAAAAGTATGAAAATATAAAACTTGCATATCATTAAAAAGAAAACATAAAATGCATAAGAAGATTAATATTTTTCATAACATGAAAATGTAATTTATAGCAGTAAAACAAAAGTTTTCTGGAGACAATTCAGGTGAATTTGTAAACATTTATGTGGCTAGTATTAGATTTTTATTGAAATTAAGAAAAAAATTTTATATTACATAAAATAACAAATGACTTAGAAAATAAATATTTTTAAAATACAAATTTGTACACATTTATATAAAAATGAGAAAACATGGATTTTAAAAAATTACACTATCTTTAATTTTTATATTAGTAAAAAACTAGTAAGGAATTTTATATGTGCAAATGTTTATGTATATGAAAGCACATATTTATTGATACAGCTAGAAAATCAGTAAACATTTTGGTCAGTAATTTTTTAAATAAGCAGTATTTTTTTCTTGTGTACTTGCTGGAATCTCAAGAAAACATTCTAACATGTAAGTAGTTACCTTTCACCCTATGATCTCCAAGTCAAATAGGTATTTTTTATTGAGTAGATTCTTTTGGAAAACTTAGATAATAATCTTTGTAAGCAAATAATTTTTATTTATAATTTTTGCATAAAATTTAGTCACATTTAGAATCATTTTTGGATCATGAAAATATATAGCCTTAGAACATGAGACTCTATTTTACCATTTCTCTTATGTATATACAGCAAATTCTAATCCTTTTACATTTATATATTTTTGCACAGTAAATTAGATTTTAATTTCAATCTTGTTTAAAATTAACATTTTAAGAAATTTCTACAAATTATTATCTTGTAAAACTTGAGAACATAAAATTTGTTTCTATAATTTCTGATTACATTGAGTTAATCAGAAACTAATTGGATTGTGAAAATATCCTCCCATCTAATAAAATGTCTGTATTCTAGTCAACTCAGGTTTCTATAACCAACATATAAAATATCAGATCGCTTGAGCAACATTTATTTCTCATAGTTATGTATGAAGTGAAGTCAGATCTCAAGGTACCAGTTGAAGAGATATCGGAGGACCTGGTTCCTACTTTGTAGTTATCAATACTCCATATATCCTCACAGGACAGAGAAGTATGCCTCACTCTTGTGGGGCATTACTCCAAATCACATAACCTGATGACATAACCTGATGCCCATCCAAAGGCCACACAATCAAATACCATAATAATGTGTATCAGGGCATCTATACATGAATTTTGTGAGAACTAAAATACTCAGTTCATGACACTCCAAATGTCAGCCTCGCCAGACACCTTGTCATTAATGCTCTATGAGGGAGTTCAAGTTATGAACCAGGATGTGGATCTGTCACCTCTGAAGCATCTAGACAATCATCTTACAATTAAAAAAAAAAAAGTTAAAAATGATGTTGTTTCTGTTGATCACACATTGAAGAAATGACTATGATTTAAATTTTTGATCCAACAAAAAAATTTTTTTAAAAAGTAAGCTTAACTTTTGAAAGGAAGTTTGCTAAGTATCTCTTTAACTCATCTAATTAACCCCACTTTCATCTAAATCACACTTGATATTTTCTAGACATTTATGTTCTAAATCAACAAAATTGTTCAAGTCTTTTAAATGTATAATTTAAATTCAAATATAATGAACACAAAATCTAGTACAAAATACCCTGAGATGTTCATTGTGATGAGATCAACACCTATAAATGCTGTGACAGCATAAGTTAATTTTATTCCATATTATTAAAAGTTAACAAACTTAGATGATTTTAAAGGTTCTGATTAATTCTCCATCTTTTTTTTTTTTTTTTTTTTTGGTACTGGGGATCAAACTCGGGACTTCCCGCTTGCAAGTCAGGTGGCGGAAACACTGAGCTAAATCCCCGGCCCTGATTTTCCATCTTGAATAAGACACAGCTTTCTATGTATCTAAAAACATCTATAAATGTACAGGATTCCCTTTTGAAAATCATTTACAATTAAAAATTGCTTTTTAAGAATGATAAAAATAATATTTTTGAAAATAATAGCAAATTTCAAGAGATACAGCACTGCTTTAAGGTTTTTCTTGACATTAAGGTATGAAAATAATGTAATATGATAAGCTGCTAAAATACTTAAGTAATATATTAAATATTATGAACTGTTAGCAAACCTAGAAATCATTTTAATCAAGAATAAGTAGAAAAGGCATCACTCTGTGTACAAATTGAATTGTACTTTCATAGATGAGTAAATTTGGAAATATGAAGTGGAAGATAAAGAGCATTCTAAATAACAGCATATTCCATTATAAAATTTTGTGTGAATAAAATATCATGAATAAAAATTTAGAAATGTTGAAACCATCAAATCAAAGCAGATTTGCTATATTGGACTATAATAAGGTTTAATGAAAAACAGTACTGTACATTTCATAGTTGTTAGGTTTTCCACATCTTTTTTCTTTAATACTCAAAATCTTACTTTCCAGATGAGAGTTACTGTACGATCCTCAATTGAGACCTAAGAAGAAAAAGGGCAAAAAGTGAGTTATATCTAATTAAAGGTCCCATTCCCTGGGACAAAGAAATTTGGTCATAAAGAGAAAGGTAAAAGGAAGCATGTCTGTCAAATTCCTGCTATTACTTCTGATAGAAAATGTGATAGAAAAGATCATTTTGGAAAAGAAAAAACCTGCTACAATTTCTAGAAGACATAATTGTTCTGAAAGGATTGTTTTGCCATCCAGCTTGGCCATATTTGGCATCTTAACTTTATTATCACATTTGAATTTGTATAAACCCAGACATCTGCATGACGAAGGATTAAAATCAAGTAAAACCGAGTCCAGAGGTAAAGAAAAAGTGAAGCAGACAGCTGGTAACACCACTTCACTTCAACACTGAAATTTATTCTTGTTTGATTTTTCAGTTATATAAGTTAAAAAAAATCCCCTTCTTGTTTATATCATTTTTAACATAAAACTTTTAAAATAAATGGGCTTTAAAGTTATGATTAAAAATATGGACAAAAATTTGGCAAAATTAACAAAAAAGTGTTTAACTGGTTTATCAGTCAATAGTAATAAAAATCAATTTTTAAACATTGTCAAGGACAGTGGTAGTGAACCTATGGCACCCATGTTATTGTGTTTTTCTTTTAAGACAAATGGTCAGCATCAGTGTCCTAGGATAATCCGACCTTCTCCAGACTCGGGCTTTAAACTAATGTGTTTATAGAGTGCACTTTTCAAACAGGCCCAACATGGTAGTCAGATGGAACAGATGAAGCATTTTCCTTGTGACCTCTGTAGACAAGAGGAGTAAACCTTAGATTGTGGGGAATGCACAGACATTTCCCTGGGTCAATCCCTGACCCAGTTGTGGGGACATTGCAGGGCCTCTCCTAGTTGATTTCTGAGTTGGTTGGCCTCATTGCTGACCTGGTAAAGCAAACTCCTTGGGGATAGATTATGGATACCTTACAGAGCTTTCCCAGGATCAATTCCCACATGAGAACCACACAGGGCATACTCTAGATCTGGGACCTCTCCAGCTCAGAATGTCTTCTTATAAAGCTGAACTTCTTGGGAGCAAGACGTCTCTGACCTTGTGTGAGCACTAGTGTCAGTTCCTTTTGGATCTCTGAATCTCCCACTATGGCCACAATCCATCTTCAAGACAAAGTAAAAAACTGAGACGCCTCACAAATTGCAAGCCTCCTGGCAAGTTATAAAAGCACCTAATGTCAGAGTATGCCTGACTAAGGAGGGTTAGAAAGCATTTCCCCCAGAGATATCTCAATGAAACCCTGATAATTTTTCTACATAGAAAATTGGGGACTCTAGCTTGGGGACCCTAGCTGATGGATGTGAGCAATTTAACAAATAGCCTTCAGTCTTTTCCCACTATCTGCTCATAAGGGCTGTCTAAAAATGGATCATGTCATAAGGGAAAAAGACAATGTGTTTAAAAGGGGATTTTGCAGCTAGCAGGAGCTAGCTTTTGAAACTTGAGCCCAAAACTAGTCACCTCATCTCTACCTAGCTCCTTCCTTAGGCCCCCAAACCACTTACATTTTTGCTAGTTCGTGCCACAAAAGGATATACATCTTTTGACAAATGAAAAATTCACAATTAAAAGACAAATAAAAGTTGCACAGCAAAAATTCAATCAGCAACTACAGGCTACACATCCTTTTAGATAGAGACATAAACTTATCATAGGTTACCATAAAATACCCTAGATAAATAGGATGGAAAGAGGAAGAGACTACTATCAGAAGTAACCCCAGGAAGAGATATCTATACATAGACTCTAGGAACCAGGAGATTTGCAGTTGCTGAATCCCTCTCAATTTAGCCACTCCACTATGAAATTTTATACTTTTAAAACAGAAAAGGCTACAAATTTCCCCTCCACTCTCCACTTGAGGAAGCATTATGCTAGTCCTCTACCCTCCACCTATCTGCCTCTCTCAGTTGAACAGCACCAGAAAAACAGCAAACAGTTTGAGCTCTTTGATAAAAGTGTGGAATGGGGGTAGGGACAAGAAGGGAACTGGAGCTTTCCCAAGGGAAAGAAAGGGAAAGAAAACCAAACTCATCAGTGTACCTTCTTTGTGTAAGTACAAAGACTCCACCAGGTCCCAGGAATAACTTTGGCCACTACTTAAGAGGCCATCCATATCCACATTGCATAGGGAAAGCTCCCACCTGTGCCCCCTACCCCCAGAAAAAAGTAGCAATGGTATCAGGTGGACTGGGCCCACAAACCTTGGTCCCAAAGGAATAATCAAGGAAGCCACCTGCAGGACTCTGTCCAGGCCAAGGTGTCCTGAACCTCAGTATGCGCTGGTGTGGTGGCATCATGGGCTTAGAGAACAGACTCTCAGAGTTTGGTCCCAGGGGCTGAGAGTGTGTGCAAGCCACCATGTTCACTAGCCACCTTGTTTCACCTCATCTCTGCTCCATCCCACCATGCACAAAGGAAATCCCATGCTACAGAGCCCAACAGCAAAAAGTGGCTCCAAAACACAACCCCAACCAATGTACAGGAGCCAAAGCATTCTGCTCAATGCTGGTTGCTCTTGCCCCCAGAAGACTTCACCATGGCAAATGCAATCACTCTTCTGTCCCATAGCAACAAGGATCCTTGGTCATTTGTGAAAAGGGAAAAAGAGGAAAAAAGGCCCTCCAAATGGAATTTTTCTTTCTTCCTGGATGGGCTGGGCTGGTGCCTCTGACTTCCGGCTGGTGGCTTCTGGCTGCTGTCTCCTGGCCAAGTTCACCAAGAATGGTGTCCTGTGTGATGAATCTGAAAAGTAGTTCTAGATTTTTGTGCACAGCAAGCAAAGAATTGCAGGAGTACACCCAAAGGTAAAAGAAAATCAGCTACATTTATTTAAGTTAACAGGGAAAGTGTGCTCAGGTTCCTGCCAGCAGAGACAAAAAGGTGGCATGAACAGGAAAAGTGGCGCCAGGATAGGAAGGGTGATGGGAAGATTGATAGGAAGAGTGATAGGAGGAACAAAGATAAATCAGGCTTTTGGATTTTAAAAGATGCACACTTCATCCTGGGTGCCTCTCCTTGGATCTCTCTGAATATGACTGACAGAAACAATTGATTTTGCTGAGTCATCTCAGGGGCATCTAGTACACATTACTCTCTCAGAATTCCTTCTTTTTTAATCACATGTATGTTATGCAGTGCCTATATATGATCTTTTAATGAATTTCAAGTAGAAAATAGGTTACTGTAGATAAAGCTAAGGGATCTAGTATACATGTGCTCTGGTCTGGAGCTTTTGAGATATCCTGGGCCTTTGTTTTTATTTCTGCTTTTCTTAGGACAGGGGAAGCAGAACTGGCCCTTGGGTGTGGCCCAAATCAGAGAGATGGAAAGGCGAGCCCCAGTTGTGCTACCTGTATGGAAGCAAGTATCTATAAGGAGCAATGCGTATTTTTATGCTCTAGAAAAAGGAAATAAGTCTTGAAAAACAAATTAACCAAATCAGCTACAGAATACAAATGACATCTTGAATTTCAACATTTGCGTAACTCAGTTCGTAAATTCAGTCAAATGTTATTGATAGTGAAACCTGAAAAGTAAGTGGTAAATCATATATTCATAAACAGTAATTAGCTCTTGAATAAAATGTACTTAATATTAAGACTAATATCCACAGGTCATATTTGTTTGAACTAAGTTTCCCCTCAGTTTTCTTCCTCCTTCCCTCCATCCCTCCCACCTTTCCTTCCTTCCTTTCTTCCCTCCTTCCCTTTCTTCCTTCCTTTTTCCTTCAATTTGGACTAAAATTTCTAGAGATATACATTTCCAAATGAATGATACTTGCTTTCCAGAATATTAATAATATACCAGGCAGAGAAGACTTAAAGAGGTAGGGACTATATATTAACAGCATAAAACACTATAAAAATGGAATTATTTTGTTTTGGTTATTTAAGATGTAACCTAATTGGCCTAAGTGTATTATTAAGTATCTAAGACAAGGAAGAAATATAACTGATCTCTTCTCGGCCTTTTGGCTAAGACAAAATGAAGAAATATAATTGAGAAACTACAGTGACTTTGTACTTAAACTGACATCATAGCTCACAATTAAGTAAATTAAATTAATCAAAGAGCTCAAATACTTTTCCTAATAGCAGAACAACTTTTGACTACCTGATAATCATTTGTTAACTCACATAAAAATACCCATATAAGGCTAGGTCATTTGTTATAAAATGCAATTGCCTTATCTATGTATATTAATGAATGTGTTTCCACAAATGTTCATATATAGATATATATGCTATATTAGTTGAATTGAAAAATTCTATATGGGCTTTGTGAAGAGTTTATCATTCAAAACATTTTTCAAGTAACCATGTATGGAAATTCTAAGTAAATGTTCTAACATTATCTTTTTTGCATTAAATGGTATTAATTTAAAAAGTATTCACTTGTTAGCAAATCATAAATGCACTTAAAATTTCTATAAAACTTTATTAAAAATTTAAAAGGAAGGAGCACTCTTGCTTTAATACCCAATGATTGAATAACATGTAGAATTTGTCTACACTAGCAATACATGATCATTTATATTTGAACTATTAGGCAATTATAAACCAGTCAAAGTAGTTCTGCTAATCAGAAAATGTCTAACTTGTTACATTAATTCGGTTTACATGAATAGTGAGCAGGATGTCAGCCTAAATATAAAGCCAATGTGGTTTCTGAATTACATCCCTTACCTGTCTTAAGTGAGCAATTTAATAGAGTAATTGCCAAGAGATAGAGCTATTCAGGCATAACATTAAAGCATTAATTTAATATTTGATAATATAGATAGACATATTCATTAGTAATGAAAGTGGAAAGATATATTATTCAATTATAGGAGAGAATAACAGTGAATTATAGAAAAATTAATACAAAAATGGTATAATTCTCAACAAACATGTGCATTTACCTACCATCAAGAAAATCTGAAGAGAGATGTTCATTTGAAAAGTTTCAGCAAATAACACTGAAAAATAAAAATAAAAGGATAGAAAAAAAGTTAAAATATATCTGTAATAGTTTTAAATTTATATTGTTGTGTATGTTTAGATTTCATGGAACCTAAAAAATGCCACCAGTAGCAAAAATTTAAAAGTAATTTAATTATACCACCTTGTGAGTGCCATTTGGTAAATGATTATGTATTTTAATATTTCAAGAGTATGAATAATCTAATTTTAATACATTTATAATTATGTGTTTTTTCTCCAAATGCAGGCATCATCTCTCTCAATAATTGCTTTACTTCTTACTTCAATAATGACCTCTGGGTCCATAGTTTATGCTACAACTGTTTCTAATCATTCTAACCAAAGATTAGATGAAAATGATGATGACTGAATTGATGAGGCCGATCAAACTTTGGACCGAGTCAGTTACTTACACAATGTTACATACACATGTGCTTTACAAAGATTTTGGAAATCATTTTGATTGTAATGAATACTGTATATCACAAAACACAAACACAGTAATTATGTAACAGTTATTTTACTGCTGTTTCTTGAAAGCTCATAACACATAGATGATTTGGATATTTGGGTTTTCTTTAATTTTTAAAATGTCAATATCATACAATATCATACTAAAGTGAAATATCAAATAAAACTCTCTTAGTTTTGTTAAGAGGAGTAGGCTGTGTTACATCACAATGACTTTCTAAGTTAAGTTTTAGGGTGCACACTTTATACCTCTTGCTTAATCTCATTGCTTGTCAGCTTTGCTTTTTCCATCTGAGTAATTTAACTCACAGAGTATTAGTTTTTCAGAAGGCTTTATTTCATATCTTAGAACCTTTCCAAGTTTTATAATGCAAGATTCTTTACTTAAGGTCAGTTATTATATTATGTGTCATATTTTTTTAAAATTAAATGTAGCCATCTTTATCTTTATTCTTCACCTGCAGGCCATGGTGTCAAGCTTATTACTCAGCACATAGATTGTTCTTTAAAATGAATTGGATTTATTTGGCTTTAAAAGTTTTTGATATTTAAAGACAGCCTTAATTAAATTTGTAATTTAAGAGGAAAGGCAATGATGCTTCACTCTGACTTGAGGGAAATAGCTGTAATTGCACCCACTGCTGTAGAGAGGATACAATTTTACTCTTATAAATTAGTAAGAAATATGTAAGGGTACCAGAAGTTATTTTAAAAGTTATTTATATATGTTGAATTCAATCTGTGTGTCATTTTGTGATATAAACAAAACTTTTATTTTTCTCACTATTAAGCTATTTTACTATGGTATTTCTTTGGTAAAAATTTTTCTTAACTGGTTTTAATATATTACTTATATTACTTTATTACTTAAGTTTTAAAAATATTTTATTCTGAAATATAAAATAATTTTTTCAACAAAATATAACAAAATAAAAATTTTAATACAACATACAATTTAATCCACCCTGTAATTATGAAATTTTGGGAAAAGAAATTCAAATATTATGTCATTTTTTATAAATGTGTGCTCACAGACTAGTCATGTAATTTCTCTCTATCTCTCTCTTAAGTTTACAATTGGGGAAAATAAACTGTACACATAAATTATCATAGACCTAAGTTATTCTAAATAGTTGAAGTAGAATGTATGATTTTAATTATTTTCATTTTAAATTAAAACTATTTTACTCAAAGCTTTTTTTTTTGAAAGCCCAGTTGCTTTTTTAAACTTTTGCTCTATTGTGTAATTAATACATATTTTCAATAATAACTTCTACTTTAGTTCACTGAAGCATAATGAGTGTTACAAGTCCAAAATGTGAAAATCAGGACTTTGAAATAATATAATTCTAGAGAGGCAATATGTCTTAAGGTTCATTTAATCTAGCAACTTCATCTCTTAGAGGATACTAGTTATTTAAAGATGCTAGGTAGTAATTCGCAGACTAGTGTATAGAATTAAATTATAATGGCAACATACAGCAATATATCCAGAATATCAAATTATACCAAATTTGTTATTCTTCAAGGTTCACTGATTTTCTGATAAATATCAGTATAGGGCCTGCACTTTTTTAAAGGAATAACAATAAAAAATAGAAATATGTTGTTGAAAAAATTCTTATTCCATGTATTTGGTAGAACATGCAAATGTAGTTCATTATACTTTTCCTAATTGCTTTCATTCTTCACTCTATGTTGATTACAGATTATAAGCATTTAAGTATATTTATTCACCTGAATTAGTGTGATTGTGTGTGTGGCTGCTAGGAAATTACATCAGTCAAATCTGTCAGAAGAACAATCGAATTTATGTGACACTGTGCTAATAATTATTATCCAAAACCTTTGCGACATGACAAAACCATTACTTATCTCTGTTCTTGTTGGTCAGGAAGAGTTATGGTTTAGATCTAGATTGCCTTCCCACAGTCTTGCTCAAAAGTGGGGCTTTGAATGGTGATTGGATCATGGGAGCAATATACTCAGTAGTACATTGATCCATTGATGAATTCATAGCTAAAAGTGCTGTTAGGAGATAGTCCTTGTTAGGAAGAGGTGAGTCACTGGGAGGGTGCCTTTGGAGGCCAAATCTCCATACCCCAGTCTTAACTTCTCTCTCTGATTCCTGGTTGCCATGATGTGAGCAAATTTCCTCTGCCATGGCATCCACCGTGGTATTTCTGCTTTGGAGACAGCTGACAATTGACTGAATTCACAGAAAGCATGAGCCAAATTACACACCTCTAAGTGTGGGGTATTTTGTCCTAGTGATGAAAAAATAACTATTACAGGAAGTTATGTGATGTTCTGGATCACTCTCAGGCTACTTTCAAAGTCTCAGTTAAAACACTAGTTATCAAAAGAACTACTAAGGAAAATGCCCTTCCAAATTCATTCATATGGTTGTTCATAGGATTTAATTCTTTGTGCGCTTTTGGCCAAACTCTTCCCTTGTTTTTTTTCTGCATGGACTCTGTAGTATAGCTCACAGTGAAGCAGGACTTAAAAGAAACCAAGTTTTTCTAGCCTTGGGCAGCCTCCCACCATCACTCCCCCTACTCCTTCTTCTGTAGCTATAACTCCTTTGTCTGGTACAGATAGAATTGGCAACTATGTCCCTTGAACTAAATTCATGTCATCTTGTTCTCACAAGATTCACAAGGCTCTATCTTCTTTCAATGTTAAAGTACAAAACCATCTGCCCCCTGTTTCTATAAACCTACTTGCTACATCATTGGAAAGACCAACCCCTTTGACCAAATGTATAAAAACATTTTTCTTTGTTCAATGCTCTTCTTTTGGACATTAGTCCATAGAGCTGGTGCCTACCTAAACCTAAAAAAAAAAAATCCTCCTGTTTCCCCGTAGTCTCGCCTGTCTCTTAAATCCTGCAACAACATGGCGATTTACTTCGTCAGAGTCCGCAAGAGAAAAAGAAACAAGTTGGAAGTCACAGCCTTTAAAATATGTTTTGCAAGTAACATCCTATAATTTTTGTCATTTTGTATTTATGCAAACCAAGTTGCTAGTTCCTGCCTATATTAAAATGGAGGGAATTATACAAAGGACTCAATATTAGCTGGTTGGATCACTGACAGCCCTTTCATAAGTTGACTTTTAGCAGCTGACATTAAGCATAACGTTTAGAAATGAGGAAGTCAGCTTTACAAATTTCTAAAATCTCAATATAATTTTTTGTATGTGCCTAAAAATGGCAATGCTTTAAAAAGTGGTCAGAGTTTAACCCAATTTCTACATATTTTTCTCTTGATAATTTTGTTCCCTACCACTCATTAAAACTTTTCCTTTTGATTAGATAAGTGACAGATTTAGAGGTCACAGTGGTAGTAAAGTAGTTTTAAGCATGTTGGATTTTCTTTCTAGTCCCATTTTAAAGTTGGGAATCTTGACAACTTCCATTTTTCTTTGCTTCTTGTATATTTCCAACTATTAATTTCAAACTAAAACACTCCATTTTTACTTTGCAGATTTGTTTGTGAGAAACATGAAGCTCAGCACGATAATTTAAAGAACATTCCTTTTGATCTCAGGAGCACAAATCAACCTTTATATGTATAAAGAGCTATCAAATATTCCAGCACTTTTCTTTTTAATTAAACTAAGCCTCACTAAACTAGATGGATTCTCTTTTATAATACAGACCAAATGGATTGCTTTTCTACTTGAAGTAGTAGATTCATTAATAGAATATTGAAAATGCAGTTCACACAGACTAGAATCAAAGAGAGGAAGGACAATGGGATAATTAGGGCAGAATCCAATAATTACAGGGGTTACAGCATTGACAAATGAGTCAGAAAAATGTCATAATTAAAAATATTTATTAAATCAGCAAAATATATAATCATAAACCATAAGAAAATACATCTACATATCTGACTAGCATGTTTTTCACTAAAACAGAAAAAGTACTTCCCTTCTCAAATTTTTGGATATCTTTCATGAGTTTAAATTTTTGTTGTAAGTATAATTATAATCCCAAGTAGTACAATGACTTTTGAGTCATATGTATTTATTTTTCATTTTTAAACTTTGTATTTATTTTATATAAATATAATATATATGTATTATGTAACATATGTAATATATAGACAGAATTATTTATATGTAATATATAGACAGAATTATTGAGGTAGTAATTATGGAAATGTTCAGATAAAATAAAATAGTACACATAAGTCACTGGCTTGAAGCTCTCTGCAAATGATCAACAGATGTAGGATACAATATGTGAAGAAACACATTTCTTTGTATACAATTTTTCCTATTATTATTATTTAGAATCACCAAAGCAATCCCTGTTCATTGTCATTAATATGAAAACATTCAATAAAGAGAAAAAATATTTTCACCATTACACTCACTAATAAGAGATAACCAGAACTGGTATTTTATTGCATGTCTTCCCAGGCTGATTTTAGCTAAAAAAAAGTACACATTCAAAATAACCTTACTGGTTTTAACTGTTTTACAATTTCCTACTCTTTATGTATAAATATATAGAAAGGAACATATGCATGCTAATTTTCTGTAGTAGATACATACATGAATGAATATACATGTGTACCAGGTGATATTTTTCCTTCTTTTTGATTTTCTTTTTTATTTTCCTAGATAAATTTTTCCACAAAAAGTGGGGAAATAGTAATCTTATGAAGGGAGAGGAAAATTTGAGTGAATACTGAAGCTACATTTATGTGTAATTAATGTGTGAAACTACCCATCTTAATCATTATATCATAAACCAAAAGTGAAGAGGTAACAAATTTTGATTTCTCCTTAACAAAATACCATGTAATATCAGTGTAAAATAATAAATATTATGTCATTATTTTTCTGTCAGACAATTCTAAGGGCTATCTTAAAGTTCAGTAAACCAAAATGAAGGACTTCTAAAAAACAAATTTTTATAATCAGTTACTTAACTGAATATATGTACTATATATAGAATATGTACAGTGCATAGATTGTGTTTACAATATTACTATATCTACATTACATGTACAGTGTGTACATATATATGTGCCCATAAGTACATATAGATGTGTATATGAAAAGTGATATATTTATATATTTGTATATGAGAATGAATTAGAATGACAGTCAATTAAAAAAATCTAGCTTTTGAAAAATATATAGAAATCATTTGATAATATTGTATTTTGTTAGACTTCTGCTAATAGTGATATATGGCCATAAAAACATAAAACTGATATGATTTTAAATACTAATTGCATGTCATAGACTGTCAATTATCCATCATATTTATTTTTAAAAGATTTCGTAAGGATAACCAATATATCTTTACCTTGGTGTGAATAATTGGATTTATTTAATATAATTAAATTCAGAAATTTTTGAAAGGAAAAAAATACAGCTATTCTTAAAGGTGAACATTTTACAAGTTCAGTAATAGTAGATTTTAAACATATTATGTAATTTAACTCCACAATATCCATAAGTAAAACAAAGCATGAAGATCAACTTCAGTAAGAAAGGTGAAGATTTTGCTTAAATTCACTGCCATCAGGCAAATAAAATATTTGTACTTAAAATTTCAATCTTATGTCCTCTTTTGAAATGTTTTATTATAGATCCTTAATTTAAAAATCTTTCTAACTTAAACCTGATAATTTACTACAGGTGGTTACTGGGATCTGTCATAGAAACCCCAAGTGACTGAAAAATTTTCACGTCAGTTAAACTTCCGTTTAAATAGGATGACAAGGTCTCCAAAATCTAGGAGGCTCTGCTGTTTCTCTCACATTAAATGACCTTTTCCACTTTCACTGCAATTATTTTATTCTAATTCTAAAGCAATTATTTTAATTCACTCTCCTTTTGAAAATCCATTGAAATATCTATAAAATGTTACATTGATAGATATTTTATTTTTTCACTTTCCCCAGTATAACTCTTGAGTAATTTTTTTTCAAAATTTAGTTCTAGAAAATTGTGAAACAATGCATAAGTTATATGCATAACTGTAATAGCATATGGTTATAGCAATCAAAAAATGAAAATAACTATAATGTCCTCAAAATACTGTTTGAATAAAGGGAGTTTTAATGCAAGATATTCATTTAAATAATAAACAAGACATCATTGGTGCTTATGTGCTGGATAATTTGTGAGTGCTTTGTCTTTACTGAGCTAGTAATCTAGCACAGGGGATTTAATCAAACAATATCCATTGATGAAATTGTAACAAGGATCATAACCCTAAGTGGGCTCAGAAGAGAATTAACCACAGAAGTATATTAATCTGCAATTGAAAATAAATCTTTTAACCTAGTGGAAAAATGAATATGAAGGCTGTAAACAGAGAAATTTAAACTTATAATTTAGAGAGTAACTATGTTGCACATCAAATGAGTTTTGGTGTGAATTTTAGAGAGAAGATGACTGAAATCTATAATGTAATCATTGGATCATACAAGATGTTATTATCAAGTCCTCTTCCAACAATGGGAGTTTTTCAGTATGAACTACTCTTTTAATTATTGTATTATTAACTAATGTTAGAAATTTAAGATGGACTATGTGTTAGGATGGTAAAATGAATTCTTATAGGTAACCCAAACCAATTTATCAATGGTTCATGTAGATTATATAAGAGAAAATTGAGGGAATTCTTGGGAAGTAACATAAATAAAAGATAATTCATATGTAAAAATTTATTGACTTAAGATAATGTCAAATAGAAAGGAAGATAAACATATAGTACATTTATAGCTGTCACATTATGCATAGAGAATTACTGGATAAAATATATATAAAGTACTAGTAGGATTAATTAGATGTTATATGTTTTGTGCTATGTACCTGAAGTATATTCATTCTTAAATATTGATTTCCAATTTAATCAAATATAAAGAATTAAAACAGCTTAAATTATCAGATACCCTGGAAGATCAGACCTGAAGTTTACTCTTTTTCTATCACCAAGCTGTTATTCTTTATTCTAAGTTTTAGTTTTAAAGCATCATTTACATATTTAACAGAATACTATATATCCATAACACTAGCTGCTTATTCCTTTAGGAAACAGTATTACTTGTATTTCAATTTTGTTTTTTTAAAATTTTTGTGTATTTTTAATGACATTTGGTTTCTTATCAAGTAATGTCATTCTCTAGAAGTTCTATGAAATATAAAGCTTTTAAATATGCTACTCCATTTCTTAGCAACATTGAAGAAATACACTTTTCTGCAGCAATTTCTAGTGGTATTAATAATATAGTATATAAGTGTAAAGAGACTCTACATGTATTGATGGAGAAGGTGGTAAGCCTTTCTGCCATGGACAGAAAACACTGCTCAACTCAAACGTTTCAATGTATAGATAAAATATAATCAATTAATCAGCATGCAGACAAAAACATTGATTTAACAACAAGGACTGATCGATATTTTGAAATACATAATAAAAAATAATCTTTGCCAGGGATTTAGATCCGTGGTGTCAGTGCCTGCCTCAAAGGTGCAAGGTCTTGAATTCAATCCCTGGTACAAAAAAAAATTCCTAAAAAAGTCAGATTGCATAGTAAACCTCATTTACATAATGAGATGATTGAAGTATTAGATAATAATAATTATGTGTCTTAGGGATATATAGTGTTTTAAAGAAATGTTTTAGTCATATTCTTTGTACAGCAAGGCAATGATCATATGGAAATCACAGTCTATTTTTGAAATTAAAAGGAAGCTAATTCTTATTTTTCTACTATCAGAAAGCTTTGCTAAATTATTTCCTAGAGTTATGTGGAAAACAAGTCTTAATAAACAATGAAATTAGATACTTAGCTAAGGAGATATCCAAGTAAATATTTGAAAGTTCTACCTTGCTTTTTTTTTTTGTAGGATGCTTGCAGTAAATTGATGGGAAAAGATAAATCAAGAGAAGAACTCTTAAAAATTTACTATACATTTACTTAGGAAATTCTTAGCCTATCTAGACTGCAATAGTAGCAAAAATTAGAAGATTCGCTGGCAGAAAAGTGGCACTGGAGAGGAATCTAGGCATGTGTCAAGAAAGCCTTTCTTAGTTGCTCAAAAAGATAAAAAGGGCTAAGAATTGTGACATAGAAGACTCAGTAAAATGAACCACGTGACTTGTGGATCCCTTTCTGCCACATCAATCCATGCCAGGAATGGAAAGGGAGACATCATGGAAAGATTTCTGATGGATCCTCTTGTCTAATGATATGAATGTGTTTAAAGTATGGAAGAAATTCATGATGTTTTTGATAATGTTGTATTTTCAGAAACAGTGTGAATGGAAAGGGACAGAGAGTTTATAAAATGAAAAACTTTTTGACTTCCAAGATTTTATAGGAAAGAAAGAGATTGACAAAACTACTTATCGGAAACATGGCCTACCTTATAAAAAAGGAAGACTTCAAACATGAAGTTGCCAACCCAGAAGGCAGAGCCAAAAATCCAGACAATGGTGCCTTAAGCCAGAGAAATTTCCTAGGCTTTGAAACAAAATACTTTTACTAATAGAAATTTAAAATCACTTGGAGCCTATGATTTTTTTCATTTATTCACTTAGAATAACAATTTCTATAATAGATATCATATTCTTGTTACATCATTGTATATTTGGAGCATATAACCCATTTCTTGAGTTTCATAAATTTACAGATTATTCTGTTTCCCTGGCTGGATTTTTCTTTGAGCCTTAACCATACTTGACTTACTTGATTTTGTCAATGAAATACGAAATGTTAGGGCTGAGATTTAATGAATTTTGGACTTGAAGATGTTATAATAGGTTGACAATCATGAGGACCTCGGCATAAAATGAACTTAATTTGCATGTGGGACAGAAGTGAATTCTTAAGTGTTATTTGGTGAAATGTAATAAGCAGAACATGTTCCCCTCCCCCAAAAGGTATTCCATGATCTAATCCCTGAGATGTGTATGTTATTTTATGTTGATAGAGGACCTTTGTAGATGTAATTAAGGTTCCTAATTATCTGAACTTAAAACAATGAGTTTATTTTAGCTCATCTATGTAGGTCAATGTAATTAAAAGACTCTTTAAATGACAATAAAGATATAGTCATGTCAGACAGAGATGACATAATGAGTGTCTGTCAACCAACCATTGTTGGCAATAAAAATGGGAGGAGGTCCCACATAAAAGTTTTAGGAAGACTTTAGAATCTGGAAATAACAGGTACAGTTTGTCCCCTGATTACAGAAGGAATAGAGCTTTGCAACGTGTTTATTTTAGTCAAGAGATACATATTTAGCATTTCTAACCCACAGAACTATCAGAAAATAAAATTTTTGTTATTTTAAAACCACTGAATTTGTAGTAAAGTTTTGCTGAAGCCATATGAAGTAAAGGAGAGCATTTACCTAACATTTCCCATTCTTTAGTTGCTGAGGTTCTGTCTGATGCATCACTTTGCTCATTCTTCCCCTTAAATGCTGCTATAATTCTGTGAGTTGACAATGCTCTCAGACACACATATTCATCAAGACTTTGGCAAGTACTGGAACTGTCTGCAGGTTACTGACAGCAATCTACTGTGCCTTTTTGGATTGTCTGCCTCTTTAAAAAATAAACCTATATCCTCTTTCTAAACCAAATGTACTGAAGCTAGCTTATGTAATATTGACTCCTTAATACTTTAGCATATATATATATATATATATATCCTAAGAAATAATTTAATATATATATCCTAAGAAATAGTTTAATTCCCTATGTCACTGTAGTAGAGTTATAATACAGTTTTTGAATCATACAATTTAATGGTAATGAAGTGCTTTTTACCTAATATCTCTCAGGAATTTTCATTTTTTTCATAAGTAGGTATTTCTCTCTAATATTTTTTCAAATGATAATTTCTTATAATATAGCAATTTTATTGGATTTTCTTCAATGATAAAATGCCATTTAATAGTTTCTTGCTTCCATAATCTCAGTTGAAATGTTGTCTGTCTTTTTATTTTAATTTTGACCTGATCATTTTAAGATTTTCCTTCTAAATTAGCATTTAGAAATTTTAGTAAATAATTTAAATGTTTTATTTTCTTTTCAACTATCCTACTTTTATATTCAAATCCTTTTACAAATAGATGACCCTACTAAAAGCCCAAATCAATATTTTGTCTATAGATTCTCAATTTTTATAATATAAAATGGAAGAGCACATTTAAATTAATATAGAGGTAAATGTGCAGTTCACCTTATTCTCAGGACATGCCATTTTTTGTTGATTTATATACTAACATAGTGTATTTTTATTTTTATTTTATTTTAAGTTTTAAGCAAGATAATGTTGAAGTTTTAGCCAATGACCAATGGAACATAAAACATTTCTTAATTACCATCAGTGATCATAAATTTATATATTTGTTTAGCAAAAACTTAATGATTTAAATACATTAATACAAATAGAATTTTTGATTCTGAAACACTTATAGTATATATATTAGCTAGCATCACACATTTTGGCAAAATTTCTAATATTCTATAGCCAAAACTAAAGTTTAAACTAAGTGTCAAAAGATGAATCTTGGTCCAGCTCCAGGCTGGCACCTATGCTTCCGGGCCTGCTGCAGCAACTGCTTGACCTTCTTCACTTGCTCCTGCACCTGCTTGTTCCACTTCTCCAGGGCCACCACCTTCTGTGGCAGTTTCTTGACTTGGTCTTCCTCCTCAAAAAGGACCTTTATACCAAGGAGCAGAGGAGCTGTGGAGAGACACCTGAGTGAGAGGCAGATTTGAAAAGTTTTCTACTAGCAGAGGAGGTGAACCTTCTGGGCTGCTGTACCACCGACCCTTAAAAATGAAAGGACACATAAACAAGGCTCAAAAACAGACTCCCAGATCACATAAAGCAACCCCAAAGGGAAACAAGAAGGAACAAGCTGATATTCAACCACCTGGGCTCCCTGAACTGGCAACAAAAGAGGATATGGAAAAAAATGAAATCAGAAATAATTTCTCAGATAATAGCAGAGATTGTCCCCACAGTGCAAGACATGATTAATAAGTCTACAAAGGACACAGATAAACAAATAGAGGACCTGAGGAACATGATAGAATCCCAACATAGGAAACAAATGGAATCCATAAAGCAGATGCAAACAGATTTCCAAGAGATCAAAAACTCTATTGAAAGTTACACAGCAGAATGAGCCAATGTGAGGACAGAATTTCATATATAGAAGACAAGATTATAATTTGTGACTAGGAAAAGAAAAATTTATTTAATACAGTAAGGGACCATGAGAAATTAATCCAGCAGCTGCTAGATGATGCAAAGAAGAATGACATAAAACTGACTGAAATCAATGAAGAAATAGGAGCAAATGCACACGACATAAAAAAAAACCATTCACAGAAGTGATGCCAGAAAACTTCCCAAGGAGGGGAAAAGAACTTGACATAGAGATAAGTGAGGCATATAGGACTCCAACTAGCCTTGATCGAAAAAAAAAAAACACAAAACAATCTACACACAGGCATATAATAGTTAAGATTCCAAAAACCCAACAGAAGAACAAAATTCTACAAGCAGTTAGAGAAAAGAAACAAATCACATACAAAGGAAAGCCCATCAGAGTCACAGCAGACATCTCAATGCAAACCTGCAAGGCAAGAAGAGCTTGGAGTAACATGTTTTAATCCCTAAAGGAAAACAGCCTCCAAACCAGACTGATGTACCCTGCAAAACTATCTTTCAAAATTGATGGCAAAATAAGATACTTTCATGAAAAAGAGCACCTTAAGAACTTCATGAATACCAAACCAGCACTCCAAAAAATTTTAGACAATATCCTAGGAAAAGACAGTGAGGATCACAACCCCAGGAAGACCAGCAGAATGAATCTGTCAGCCACAACAAGAAATTAAATGCAAAGGGGGATAATTCAATAAAAATAAAAAGGCATGAAAATGATAAGTCAATATATATCAGTTTTAACCATCAACGTTAACAGTCTCAATTCACCAGTCAAAAGAAAGACTGGCAGAATGGGTCAAGAACCAAGATCCAACAATATACTGCATAAAAGAAACATACTTAATTCAAAATGGAATTCATAGACTGAAAGTTAAAGGGTGGAAAACAATACTCGATGTAACAGGAACCCACCCCCCAAAAAAAAGCAAGAGTAGCCATCCTCTTTGCAGATCAAGCAAACTTCAAATCAACACTGATTAAGAGAGACAATGAAGGACACTACGTCCTTGTAAAGGGAACAATCCAACAGGAAGAGATGACAATCATAAATATCTATGCACCAAACACTAGTATGCCCAACTATATAAAACAAACACTAACGTACATGAAAAGTCATATGTGCACTAATACAATAGTACTGGGGGACTTCAATACCCTTCTGTTGCAAATAAATTAACTAGACAAAAAATAAGTAATGAAATACTAGAACTCAATCAAACTCTTGAACAAATGAACTTAACAGATGTGTACAGAGTGTTCCACCCCACAAAATCAGAATATACATTCTTTGCAGGTGCACATGAGTCATTCTCCAAAATAGCCCACATACTCGCTCATAGAACATGTTTAAGCAAGCACAAAGGAATTAAAGTTATCCCCTGCATATCATCAGACCATAGTGTGGTGAAGTTGGAGATCAATAGCAAGAGAAACCTCAAGAATTTCATAAGCAAATGGAAAGTGAACAACATACTTCTGAATAAACAATGGATCACAGAGGAAATTAAAGAAGAAATCAGACAGATCCTAGAATTTAATGACAATGTCAATACAGCATATTGGAATCTATGGGATGCAATGAGGGCAGTCTTCTGAGGCAAATTCATAGCAGTGAATAATCATATTAGGAAAACAGAGCAAGCCCAATTAAACAACCTGATGCTGAAGCTCAAGCTTCTAGAAAAAGAAAAGCAGGAGAAACTCAAAGCTCATACAAGGGAGGAAATTATAAAGATCAGAGCAGAGTAAAGCATGGGAAACTATAGACATTTATACCTAAATTGATCCATATTGAGGCCATAAACTTAAGTGAAATAAATAGGACACACATGTGTAAATACCAAATAGTTTCTCTAGTGTGAGAAACTGAATGTGCAAATAAGGATTAAAAGGATTAAAATGAATAATTGATAATTTGAAATAGGAAGAACAGGCCCAGAGTGGTAGGGTATGTGGGAGGGGAAGTAGAAAGGAAAGAAGGGAAAGAAAAAATTATGAGAAAAGAAAAAAATGGAAACAAAGTCTCTCTAAATAGGGAAGGGTAGAGGGGGTGAAGAGAGCACAGGGAATGGGGAAAAATAAGAACCAAGATACATCATGTACAGGTACAAGCACCCAATGATAAATGTAAATGTATTGCATACCTAAAATGTACCAATTAAAGAATAATTGGTATTGTTAAACAACAACAACAACAACAAAAGATCCGATGAGAAATCAATGCAATGGAGAATAAGAGAACAATATGAAAAAAATCAATGAAACTAAGAGTTAGTTCTTCTAATGAATAAACAAAATTGACAAACCCTTAGCCAACCTTATCCAAAAAAGAAAAGAAAAGGCCCAAATCCATACAAATAGGAATGAAAAAGATGAAATTACAATGGACCCAGCAGAAATCCAGAGGATCATCAATACCTTCTTCAAGAACCTATATGCCAACAAGATTGAAAACACTAAAGAAATGGACAGATTCCTAGATAAGTATGGATTACAAAAGTTGAAAGAAGACAACCTATAAATTCTAAACAAACCAATATCAATCAAGGAAATTAAAAATTTACCAACTACGAACATCCTGGGTCCTGATGGCTTCACTGCTGAATTCTACAAGACATTCAGAGAGGAACTACTGCCACTACTGTTTAAACTCTTCAACGAAATTGAAAGGAAGCAATACTCCCAAATTCATTCCTGGAAGCAAGCATCACCTTGATCCCCAAAGCAGAGAAAGACCCAACCAAAAAAGAGAACTATAGGCCAATCTCACTAATGAACATAGATGCAAAAATCCTTAATAAGATACTGACAAATAGAATGCAGAAGATCATCAAAAATATTGTATACTCTGACCAAGTTGGATTCATTTCAGTCATGCAGGGATGATTCAACATACACAAATCAATAAATGTAATACATTGTATGAATAGAGCCAAGTACAAAAATCATATAATCATTTTAATAGATACAGAAAAGCATTTGACAAAATCCAACATGCATTTATGATAAAAACCCTACAAAAAACTGGAATAGAGGGTCTCTACCTCAATCTGATAAAAACCATTTATGAAAAACCAACTGCCAATATCATAGTAAGTGGTCAAAAACTCTTCCCCTGCTGGGTATCTTCTCCAAGGAATTAAAAGAATCATACCACAGTGCTATATGTGCACTCATGTACATAGCAGCACAGATTGTAATAGTTAAAACTTGGAAACAGCACAATTGCCCATCAACTGGAAACTGGATAAAGAAAATGTGATTTTTTAAAATAAAATGGAGTACTGCTCAGCCATAAAAAATGAGAAATTTGAGACATTTATAGCTAAATGGATGCACACTGAGCTACTCTTAAGTGAAATACATAGGACACACATATGTAAATACTGAATAGTTTCTCTCATATTAGTAAATGAAAGTGTAAATAAGGATTTAAAGGTATAATAAATAATGTGAAATAAGAAGAAAAGTGGCAAAGGGGAAAGGGAAGTGTGAGGGGTAGGGGAAAGGAAAGAAGGGAATGGAATTAATATGAGAAAATGGAAACAAAATCTTTGTAAAGATGGAGAGGTCGAGGGGTTGAAGGGAGGGCAGGGGAATAGGGAAAAATGAGAAACAAGAGAGATGTTGTCAAAGTGCAAATTTCCAATGATGAATGTCATTATCTTGTATATCTAAAAATGAACCAATAAAATTAATTTTAAAATGATAAATCTTTATTCCAGCAATATTATTTAAAATTATAGCCTTCCACAATATATAGTTAAATCCATGCAAATACAAAAAAATATTCTAAAGTCATAGTGCATTATTAGTATCTAATATTTGGAAAAATAGAAGAAAAGTATAAGTGGCCACACCATTAATGGAATTTCAAGAAAATTTATTAAAAAATTAAATAGAGTGACATTAGACCATAGAATGTCCTCTTAAACATTTACAGGGTTTTATTACTGGAAAACTTTTGTTAAGTACAGTAATAAAAATAAAAATTATTTCACTTCTTGGCAGAATCTTATAAATGTTAAATAAAGAGACTATGACTTGACTAATCAAGTAGTTGTAATTTTTCTACTCCCATATAAGTAGGTCTTCCATTCTGACCTTCCTTAAGATACAGAAAAAGGCAATTTGTTAGGTGCTCATCTTAATTAGAAAATGATCCTCTCATCTTGAAATCTATACTGAAAAATATCACAAGGTAAGTTTTTATGTTGCCAGTATCATGAAAATCTCTCATATAAGCCACAGCCTTAAAACAAAATTATTATTTTGTGTATTTTTAAAAACAGTGTTTTTTTTCTACAGCAAACTCACTCTATTATTTTACTTCTTTTGTAATTTAGCCAGTTCTGGGTTTTTCTAAACTTCTGGAAGCAATCTTACCCTTTCACTTATTCCATACTGTCAAATGTGCTCTAATTTTTACCTGAAGCATACTGTTATGAGTTGTGATGCATTTTCTCCTGTTGTTTTGCCTTTCTCTTTTTCCTACCTTTCTTACCAGCCATATATCACATGATTTGTTTAGTTCTCTTATATCACTGCAAAATATATTTGTGGTAGTGGGGAACATGAGATATCTTTCAGAGTGTGACTGTGAACTATTGAGAAAAATTCCTGTTGGCTTCTCTCCTCTACCCTCAGAATTGAATCTGATAAGTGGACTTTAGGAAATCCATAGTTAGGTTTAATAACAAGAATTTATTTACATATATCACTTTTTGTGCCATTCTAAATATTTTTAGTTGTTTTGACTCTCCTTATTTCTTCTTTACTATTTTTAGAAAAAGTGATATTTTCCCCCTTGACCTTTCAGAGTGATATGGACTCATTCTGATTGTCTTTCCTAGCAGGAATCAGGGGAAACTGTTTCCTGGTTTCCCAAGGTTGACCAACATTCTTCCCAGTGCACCCACTCTTCCATCTAACCAAAGAGGCCTTACCTAACAAGTCTCCACTACTGAGGCTGCCTCAGGAGGACAGGGTCAGAGCTTGACCTGTCACTCTTTCAGGATAAGCAGAAGCCATGGATGTTTGTCAGGTTCCCTCTAAACAACAGTTTGACCAGGAGAAGCAGTGAGGGAGTTGTATATTGTACCAGATTAGCCATGAAGGAGAAATGTTAATTGGTGAAAAAGAGAGCACTGGGGAATATTTGAAAATTGGCCTCTGTCCTGGAATATACCTAAGATTTGACAATTGAATCAGGATTTTAGTTCCTTGAATGGCAGCATATCTTAACCTACAGTTTCTTCAAACTGCTCAAAGTCTTGTTTCCTTGGGTTCCACCTAAGACTGCAAACTATTCCAAAGAAGTCTACAGGACAGCAGTATTTAATTAAAGTTTTTTGAAAAAAAAAATATATGTAATCCTAAACCCAGAGTATAGTGTTATATTTTGGAAGGTGGCAGATCAAGAGAAACAATATGTAAAGGCATGAAAATGATTGAGAAACATGAATCCATCAATCTTGGGGGCAAAATTACTGTTAAGAGAAGAGATATATATCACATTAACATGAATTAGAATTGTTCAGAACTTAGGTAATAAAAAATATTACTAAAGTCAAGGAGTCTGGAAGATATTTAGTGACATTTCTAATAGAGACATGTGAGTCAAAGACCATCTCATCAAACAGGAAACAACCTAAAATGTTTACTTAGAATTTAGTACCGATGATTCATTGCAAAGTTAATTTACATGGAGATATTGCTTTCTGGAAAAATATGTAGTATAAAAAGTAAACAAAAGTTAAACACAAACCCAGAGAGAGACAAAAAAAAGACCCCTGGCTTGGTTTATTTATTTATTTAGCCACTCTAAAGTTAAAAGCTCTTGAGTTTTAAAATGAAAGGTACAAAAACCCAATGATGAATGTCATCACATTGTATACCTAAAATGTACCAATAACCTTAATGAATAATAAAAAAAGTAGTGTTAAGAAAACTAAATTCAAGGTAAAGTATCTCCAACATGTAAATATAAAGATGCTATTTACTGAAAATTTCATTAAGTTATGACAAATTCTATACATTATTCTCATAATTTAAATAAAAAATATATCATCACTACAATAAAGAAACCGAGGTGTTCAATTTTAGTGATCCCTAAAGCACTTATTACTCATCTTATAAATTGTGGAGCATATAGCTGCACATAGAAAATGATAAGGAATACTATTTATAATTTATCATAAGAATAAAGTCCAATATTGAAACCGTAACATTATACAGATTGATAAAATATTTCAGTTAACCAGTTATATGGAAAATTCATTTGGAAGACTATCAAAATAATTTGTATTTAACAAAATAATTTTCTTCACTTTAAAATAAGAAAAAATCCATTTAATACATATTTTGGCATTTCTTTCTTTAAATTAAAAGAGTGACTGTTTATATTGATGTAAATGAATAGACATAATGAAAATTTGACTAATTGTGAAATTTGGAAATTGTAACTCTTCTTTTCATCAAATACCTTAACACCTATGACATTATCAGAACATATAAAATTTTAAATATAGGTAGTTCAAAATGTTTAATGTTAAATAGATATTTTGTCATATCTCAAGAAAATTCTATTTCAAAATAGAGATTATCATAATTTAAAAACACATTATATAGTACAATGTAAACCACCAAGAACACAATACCTAACCTGTCAAACCTTTATCTGAGAGACATTTTCCAGGTAATGCACAAGGCAAACATGTTTTTCCCAAGAGCTTTCCTTGTCAGGAATGAATCACAGCATAACCGGTATCACTGAAAAGATAAATACTTAATAATACAAAACTGATATTTCCACATGTGTTCTATAGAAATCTCTAATTGCAAGGTTAAATTTAATATTTTTGAATGTAAAAGTCACAATGCTGACTCCACTTCTTGAATGATTATTGATAAGTTACAAAAAATTCTCAATTGGTATGGAAATAAATATTGATATCTTAGCTAGGAAGTAAACTTTTTGGCTTTAAAGATTCTCAGATTGTTTACATATGAGTTCTCATAGTGAATTTTAATATGTTTAATTATAATTATTAAATAAATATTTAGAGCCTACCTATAATACCAGCATTAGAGATTTCACTTTTATAAATGCCCCTATACTTTGATTTACTTTTTAAAATTAATTTTATTGATACATTTTAGGTGTGCAATATTTATGACATTCATCATTGGAGATTTGTACCTTTACATAATATATCTCGATTCTTATCTTTTCCCCATTCCCCTACCCTCCCTATTTACAAAGACTTTGTTTCCATTCTTTTATTTTTGCATATTAATTCCACTTCCTTCTTTCCTTTCTCCTACCCCTCCTACTTCTGCTTCCCCTTTGCACCTTTTCTTCCTATTTCAATTTATGTATTACACTTTTTGATCCTTACTTATACTTTCAGTTTCTCATATTAGAGAAACTGTTCGGTATTTACACATCTCCTATTTATTTCACTTAAGATATCTCCTCAGTGTGCATCCATTTAGCTATAAATGTCTCAAATTTCTCATTTTTTATGGCTGAGTAGTACTCCATTTTATTTAAAAAAAAAAACAAAAAAACAAACACCTCTTTATCCAGTCTCCTGTTGATGGGCATTTGGGCTGTTTCCAAGTTTTAGCTATCACAGACTGTGCTGCTATGAACACGGGAGCATATATATCACTGTGGTATGATTCTTTTAATTCTTTTGGGAAGACACCCAGTAGGGGAATAGCTGGGTCAAATGGGACCTCCAATCCTAGTTCTTTGAGGTATCTCCATACTTATTTCCACAGTGTGTGCGACAGTATATACTCCTACCAGCAGTGGAGAAGGGTTCCTTTTTCCTCACAACCCTGCCAGTAATTGTTATTGGTTGATTTAAATACTCTACATCTTTGGATGTAAGTTTCTAAGGATTTCTTATTTCTTTTAATAAAAGTAAATTTTTGATCAGAATAACATTGATCATTAGTCCATGTTGCTCTTGTATTCCTGGTATTATCTCTTTCAGGTAGCTACCTGATGGCATTAAGAAGTTTTTGTTCTGTGGAATGGCCTACAGTAAATCTTCCCATGTCTCTTTCTCCTTCCCTATTTCATGTCTATATCTCTTACTTCTGTTCTCTGGGCTAATTTCCCCAAATACGTGACTCACTTAGAAGTCTTTGCTTTGAGCTCTGTTTTGAGGAGAGTCCATATTAAGACACATTAGCCTAAAAGTACTTTCTTCAAATTTAAATCAAGAATTCTAGTTGTTTTATATCTAGATGTTTCCCAAAGCCTCACACTGTCATAGGTGGGACTTTGGGAAGGGGACTGGATGATGAGGGCAAGATTCCTGTCAGTGGATTACTCAGCGGATTACTCCCCTGATGAGTTTATAGATAAATGCGATTTGGGAGGTGAAACCTGGTTGGAGGAGGTGGGTCACTTGCCTGCGTCTGTGTCTCTCCAGCTCCTTCCGCTCCTTCCTTGTTCTCTCTCTGCTTTGTTCTTGCCATGCCAGAGCTGCTTTTCCTCTGCCCAGATGCCTTGCCTTGCAGCCTACCAATTATAAACAGAAACCTCCACAAACTGTGAAACAAAATAAACTTCTCCTTTTTAAGTGTAGGTGTTTAGTAGTTTGTCCCAGTAACAAGCAAAGTAACTAAGAAAAAAAAAAAAAAGAGTTAATTACAGCTAGTTTAAGTCATAAGTTCCTTCCAAGAACCTGTGTGTTTAAATGATTAATCCCCAGCTTGATACTACTGGGAAGTGGAAACTTTTAAAAGGTAGGGCCTAGGGAACAGTTTTAGGTTCCTGGCTTGTCCCCTTGAAGGAGTTGTGGGACTTTGGTCTCTTCCATGTCTCAGCCATGAAGTGGTCTTGATGCAGGAATTATTTCTACTGTGATGACCTGCTCACTCCTGCTATAAGCCTAAAAGATAGTTTCTCCTTATCATGGATAGAAACCTCCCAATTGTAAGTCTAAACCAAGATTTCATTTTTATTAGTTAATTGGTTCAGTTATTTTATTAGATTAATGGATACCTGCCTGACACATTGACCATGACATTGAGGGTAGTAGTCCACCTTATTATATGAGCCAAGATTTTTAGCATTGATTCAAGTTTTTAATCTCCAAAGAGCTTTGTGAAGATGAAAAATATAAATGCTTGAATCCATGTTTTCTACTTTGTGAAAGCTATATATTCAAAATTACAAATTTACTTTTTCATGTGTTTGTATAGATATAGAAAGCATTTTTTACTTGTGCATCACAAAAGTTCTAGGAAATCAAAAGAAACATAAGATTGAGTTCCGTTACTCAACTGGAATTTCTACAGTACAGTCAATCCAATTCTACTAACCAATAATGTACTTTTATATTCTTAAAATAATTTACCTTAGCATTTAAAGGATTAGGTGTATTGTTCTTTAATGAGCAGCCTGATAATATATCCAATTGTTATCATAACAATAGTAATGCAATGTTTCGTCAAGTGGTAATGTAAAAAAAGCATTCTATGTGTTAAGAAAATTTAGAAAGCTATATATTATTTTTGTTAATTTCCTCACTGATTACTTCTGCTAACTAGAAACCTATAATTTTAATCATTCAGCATCACTTTCAAAAGACTTGTAGATTATTAAAATGGCTTAGATATATCCAAAAGAAATTCTACATGATTAGTATATGAAAATTTTAGGTCATGAACAAATAATAAGTTATGTAATTTATTTTTTGTTATGTCATACAGCCTACATACTACATATTTTTTAGCTGACCTGAAATTTTAAAAACAGGAAAGGATACACAATATAAGGTTAATGTTGTCACATTTCAATCACTATCATGCAGAAAAAGTCCTCTGCTAACTATGATAATGGGAAGGCTATGTTATCCATGTGTACCATTGAAATCAAACTCTTTAATACCAATGTCTGAAAGTTTTATATATTGATCATATCTAAATATGATATATCTAAGTAATTTTAATAATATCTTTATAATATGAAATATTATTTGCTGGAGTTAGTGATGAGAAAGAAATGATTATGGATATGATGTCATGATTCATTTTTATTAACCATTTACATGCTCCTTGACTATTTGTTTAAACTACTCAATAAAGGCAAAGATAAACCAGGCATGGTTACACTTGCCTATAATCTCACCCCTTGGGAGATTGAAGCAAGAGAATATTTCCAAGAGATCCAGGCCATCCTGGGGTGCATAGTGAGTTCAAGGTCAGCCTGAACTATATCACAAGACCCTCTCTCAAACAAAACAGAACGAAAACCCCAAGACAAAACAAAAATCCCAAAACAAAGAGTAAAATTAAATCTCAAGTTATTTCTTAGACTTGTACTTGTCTGGGACTGTAGTTCCACTTGCTGATATGGATTAAGCCATTCCACAGTGGGACCTCCACTAGTTTTTGTTCTTCAGAGAAATTTAGTTTCCCTCTCTTTGAAGGTAATTAAATCAGAAATGTGGCAGAGTAGGGAGGATAATGCTAACTTTCAAAGATATTCATCCTAGTTTTGAGAAGGATGTTTACAAATAACACAATTTTAAAAATAAACTAATGATGCTAGCACACAAATGTTATCATAAGAATGATCTATCTAACCCCTTCCTGAAAAATACCATTTTAAAAATTTTTCTTCTATTTAAAGTGGCAGTTTAGAGGGACATAAAGAAAACTCCAGGGCAAAACATGGATGACTAACATTGTAAAATTATCCCATGCTTATCTGATGACTGTAAGGTCATCATATGTTTATCATATACCATGTGCTTGAAAAAGATTTACCCTACTGTATCCTTTATGAAGTGTTACACACATTTACTGTAGGGTGACCTTGTTCCCTTCCTAGAAACAAAGGCTAAGGGCCTGATGGGTCCAGCCCACACCAAAACAGTTTGCCCCAATAAGTATGAAGACGTCTCACACACACAAGGATGATAACTCCTATCTTGCAGCATCATTCTGTTGCTAAGATAGCTCTTCTGCTTTCTCTTCATTCACCGCACTTTAAATAAACTTTTCTTCACACTATAACTCCCCCTCTTTGCACTGACTCCCCTATTTTCTGCCAAGACCCCCATTCCATTCTTCATTGGAGTTAGGACCAGGACCCAAAGAGAGGCAGAAGGTCACTTAGAGACACCCTGCCAGATGCAACATATACTTAGATGTCTGTTACACAGGTATTGGTAGAAGACTAGAGATGTTGCAATCTGCATAAAGTTCAATATCCAAATCTTCAGAAGTGATTAGTATCCCACACTCCAAGTCTATTTGGTTCAGTCTTCACAGAGACTCTTTTGCTAAGACACTTTCTGATTGTGTAAGAGGAGATAATTTGCAGCAGAATATTTCTTTCACAGACTTTCACATAACTTGTCTGTGTATAATGCCAATCAGAACTTCCATATTTGGAATGGCTCATATTTCTCTGAGATTATGCAAAAGATAAAAAAGGAAAAAAAATCAGGTTTCTTTTAATGCCCTATTATTATGATTTACACAAAGATTCCACTTTTAGTTTTCTGTATTCCCCTAAATCACCTGCATTTCATGTCTTTTGTGTGTTTTTTTTCTATTTAAAAATGCATTTTTTTCCTCTCTTCTTTCCAACTTATATGACCTTGTGATTTACTTTTTTAGCGCCATTATTATAATTTATTTTGGATTCAATAGGGGAGAAAAAATATTAGTTGTAATCTATTGTTTCCTTGCTAAGGCCAATTTGTTTTAATTTCAATCAAAAACCTTTCATATTTCTTTTTTATTTGTTTATGCTGTCTTTCTGTTTGTTTTCTATTGATATATTTTTCTATTTCCTGAATATATGCCATTTGCATTGGTATACATTGCTCTTCCTTTTTTTATTCATAATCCTCTTACTTTTTTAATCTACATTCTAAAGTCCGATACATGTTCCTGAGGAACTTTCATCTCCTTTGATGCCTACCTTATAATATCTCATCAGGAAAGGATTAAGTCATATAGGTGAATTCAAAGAGAATACATATTTTGTAGAAATAAATTGTGTATACATTTTCATGTGTGCATGTTTGTATTACTTTTTTGTTTAGGATATGAATAATAATGTTCATTGTGAATGTATTAAAAGGGAAAAGTATGGAAGAAATTATATTTAGTAAATACGGTATTTTCCAAAGATTTTTTTCTTTTGTTTAAAAATTTCCACTGATTGTATGAAGAAAATTAAACTTTATCTCCTCGAACATTAAAAAAAAAGTTATAAAAGGGTACTAGGTTTATTAGAAAAATAATTATTAGCTAGTTTCCATGAGATTGAAATGCCATGTGACCTAACCATATGTACAAAATAAGTAGGATATGAAATGTGAAGTTATTTATTTAAGAAGAGATTTAAGAATATTCTTATCTAGGAAAAATCAAGATTATGTGTGGTAATTTGTTTCCTTCATTGATAACAGAATATAAAGAACAGAATGATGGCATAGAATTGCATATTTATATATAAATATTTATGTAGTTATAAAAGAACATGTTATTAATGAGTAAATTTCTAAATGGCTTGTTTATCATGTAGATATATTTAATCCTCCTTTTTGTTTTTCTAGAATGAAAGCAATGAAATTAACTGTTTTGATAATTATAATGATAAGTAGTAGACAATAAGAAAAATGTAAAAGCTGGAATTCTATGATAATATAACACATTTATAATATTTGTCACAAATGATTTTATTACCATGCTATATTTAATTATAAATTTTGCCTGCTATTCAATTAAGAAGTAGAGTTTTAAAGTTTGATCATTCAACAACCTTTGAAAATAGATGCAATTTTGAAAAAGTTCATTATATAAGTTACTCATTTAATTAATTTTAATGGTTTGGAAAGCATCCTCATTTTATAACCAGGCAATATTATGTGACATATTGATTTGTCTTTTGGTCATTCATATAGTTTTCCCATAATTATTTAATTTATCTATTTATTTAAAAAATACAGCTCTTAATAGCCAAGTGAACACATGATTATACATTAAGTAAAAGTAGCTGTGTGCTATACTTGATTCTAAAATTGATTATAAAGAAAACCAACGCAAACAGTTACAAATGGCAAGTAGGAAAAATAAGAAATGGAGAAATTAAAATGATTTTATAAACATGGATGATCCTATGGATATTAAGAGAAGCACAAAGACACTGTAGACTTCTCTTTTTGCTTTATATTGCATCAAAATCATTTTTGTTTATACAGTCTTTTCTTTCTTTTATTTTACTTTACACTCAGCATTCACATATAATTTTTAATATCATCTAATTTGGTATATGCAGGTAAAGATTAAAGATTTATGTTAAATCTTGCATTAATGAGAGTAATTACTTCCAGTTTAAATGATAATGTTAAATTCAGCATATTGACTTTCACAGTTATACTCTTCATACCAGTGAAAGAAAAATCAGCCAGCTATAATCTACTATTGACTTTGAAAAGAATGTTTGTTTTATCTCAAAACAAAAAAGTAATTATATTTTATCTTCAGCAGTCATAGTCATATGAATATTTATTGATTGAAAAAAATAGGACTCTGAAAAAATTTAAATTATGAGTGTTCAACATTATGCTATTGTTATCATTTATTGTTAATCATCACTTTGCAAGTGTGAGAATTTTAACATATTTCAAAATCTTTGCTTTTATTAGATTTAAACATTAAAACATTAATGTTTTATTTATAACTCATACAAAAGATTAAATATGACATGGTTATAATTGAAATTAGTTAAATTATGACATGTATGTATACAAGATATAATTCTTTGGCATATAGAAAAATGTATGTTTTAAACAAAAAATAATTTTTAAGAAATTGCTCAATTAAAATTTCAGGAACAGGTTAAAAATAGTCTATTTTCATCAAAAACAATATTTAACTTGACAATTTTTTTCCTATTTTATCTACCATTAAATATCTTCAGCACAAAATCTGTTTGAAAGCATTTGTAACTGACTTTTTTCTTTTACAATTACTGTCCTCATGGTAGAATTAATCATTTGAAAATGAAACAATTTTTGAAATAAAGGCATTGTAATTTCATACACTTGTTTTTGAATTTTAAACATTAGATTTATTTGGAGAAAACAAACAAAAAACCCCCCACAAATCCCATGGATGTGCTTTTACCTCTCAAGACATCTCCCAGGTAGTAAGTCTACAGATTACAAATAATTTTTCTTTTTTTTTTTGTAACAGGGATCAAACTCAGGACCTTGCACTTGCAAGGCAGGTGCAGTGCCACTGAACTAAATTTCCAGCCCTACAAATCATTTTAATAGAAGATATTTTTGTACAAATTTAACATGGATTTAGGAGTAGGGTATAAATAAATCCATATTTCCATTTAGCAGGGGCAAGGTAGAGGAGCGGGACAGTATGACTTTTTTGGATGCAACTATTCAGAAGGAGACCAGACATGAAGAAGGAAAACTCCACATTTTCATTATCAATAGCCAATGTTTTAAAAATCAAACCCATTCAGCCTTCCATTCCATGGGTGAATGCTTTAGATCCTAGGGAGTACTTGTGTGGCCCAGACCAGCGCAGCTGCAGGTTTATCCTAGCCTGGGGTCGCTCTGACACTAGAGGCTCTAGCACACCCCTCTAGGTCAGGAGCCTGCCCAGAGAGGAGCTGCACAGGCACACAGGGTCCCACCAAGGGTGACCATTCCATCTCTAAGTGTGGGCAGATCCCAGGGAGCAGCTATGTGGCCCAGACAAGCACAGCTGAGGTCAGATCTTAGCCAGGGCTCCACCCTGACCCCAGAGGCTTGAGAACATCCACCTAAGGGAAAGGCCCACCCAGAAAGAGGCTGAACAGGGACATGGGTTTCAGTCAGAGGCTTGCCATACCATCAGCCACAGCCAGAGACCCACCAGGAGAAGAGCTGTACAGGCACAAAAGCAATACCAGAGGCTCTCCCTAATACCATTGATAAGTTCATGGAGACCCTAGCCAGAAGCCTGTGCAGACAACAGGAACTGGTGTGCAAAGCTCCCAGCCAAGGCCCTCCAAGAAAATAGCTACATAAGAGCCCCAGTGAGAGGCATACCTAGATACCATCGCAAGTATGTTCAGGCCAGAGCCAGCAGCTCGCCCAGACAAAAGTTCAGTTCAGTGATCTAAAAGGCCATGACTCTGAACCTAGGAATTGGTGTACTGGTGAGCAACAAAGTAAAGGCTGCTCAGTGGCTTGCTGGTAATTGAAAACTACTGGTTGAACAAAAAGTCACCTCAAAAAGGGCACAGCAGCCTACATCTGTTGAAGTGAGAAAACACATAAATAAGTCCCAAAACCAGACTTCAAGATCACCAAAGGGAACCCAAAGGGTGAAAAGATGGAAAAATCTGATACTCAACCACCTGGACTCTCTGAACTGGCAATGAAATGGGACCTGGAAAAAATGAAATCAGAAATAATTTCTCAGATAACAGCAGAGACTGTGATCAAAGTACAAGATATGATTAATACATCTACAGTGGACACATATTAAAAAGAAATAGAAGTACTGAGGAATATGATGGAATCCCAACATAGGAAAGTAGTGGAATCCATAAAACAGATGCAAACAGATTTCCAGGAGATTAAAAACTCCATTGGAAGTTTACATAGCAGAATGAGCCAATGTGAGGAAAGAATTTCAGATATAGAACATAGGATTGCAATTAGTGACCAGGAAAAGAAAAATTTCTTAAAAATAGTAAGGGATCATGAAAAATCAATCCAGCAGCTGCTAGATGATGCAAAGAATAACATCAGAGTGATTGGATTCAAGGAAGAAACAGGAGAGAATGTAGATGACATAAAAAAGGTGTTCACAGAAGTAATGGCAGAAAACTTTCCAAATAGGGGAAAAGAACTTGACAAAGAGATAAGTGGGGCATATAAGAATCCAACTAGCTTTGATCAAAAAAAAAAAAAATCTACACATAGGCATACAATAGTTAAGATTCCAGAAATCCAACAGAAGAGCAAACTTCTACAAGCAGTTAGGGAAAAGAAACAACATACAATGGAAAAACCATGAGGATCACAGCAGACTTCTCAACACAAATCCATAAGGCAAGAAGAGCTTGAATCAACATATTTCAAGCCCTAAAGGAAAACAACCTCCAACCCAGATTGATGTACCCTGCAAAACTAACTTTCAAAATTGATAGAGAAATAAGATACTTTCATGACAAAGAGAACCTTAAGAAATTCACCAATACCAATCCAGCACTATAAAAAATTTTAGACAATGTCTTAGGGAAAGACAATGAGAATCACAACTCCAGAAAGCCCAGCAGAATGAATCCATCAGGCACAATGAGAAATTAAATGCAAAGGGGGAGAATCCAAAAAAAATAAAAAGGCATGAAAAGGACAAGTCAATACATATCAATTATAACCATCAATGTTAATGGTCTCAATTCACCAATCCAAAGAAATTGACTGGCAGAATAAGACAAGAAGCTAAATCCAACAATATGCTGCATACAAGAAACACACTTAATTCAAAATGAAACTCGTAGACTGAAAGTGTAAGGGTAGAAAACAGTACAGCACGCAACAGGAAGACCCCAAAAAGAAAGGAGTAGCTATACTCTTTGCAGATAAAGTGGATTTCAAATCAACACTGACCAAGAGAGAAAAAGGACACTACATTCTTATAAAGGGAACAATCCAAGAGGAAGAGATGACAATCATAAATATATATGAACCAATCACTAGTGCACCCAACTATATAAAACAAATGCTAGTGAACATGAAAAATCATATAAGCACTAATACAATAGTAGTAGGGGACCTTAATACCCCACGGTCACAAATAGATATATCAACTAGGCAAAGAATAAACAAGGAAATACTAGAACTCAATCAAACTCCTGAGAAAATGAACTTAACAGATGTTTACAAAGTGTTCCACCCCAGAAAATCAGAATATACATGGGTTGTTCTTTAAAATAGACCACATTCTTGCTCATAGAACATGTTTAAGTAAGTGCAAAGGAATTGAAGTTATCCCTTGTATATTGTCAGACCATAGTGCAATAAAATTGGACATCAATAGCAAGAGAAACGGCAAGAATTTCATAAACACATAGAAAGTGAACAACACACTTCTGAATTACCAATGGGTCACAGAGGAAATTAAAGAAGAAATCAGACAGTTTGTACAACTAAATGACAATGCCACTACAACATATTGGAATCTATGGAACACAAAGCAGTCTTATGAGGGAAATCCATAGCAGTGAATAATCAAATTAGTAAAAAAGAGAGAGCTCAATTATACAACTGATGCTGAACCTCAAGATTCTAGAAAAAGAAGAGCAGGACAAAGCCAAAATCCAGAGATGGGAGAAAATTATAAAGATTAGCGCAGAAATCAATGCAATGGGCACTGAGAACAATACAAAAATAAATCAATGATACCAAGAGTTGGTTTTTTGAAAGAATAAACAAAATTGATAAACCCTTACCCAACTTTATTAAAAAAAAGAAGAAAAGGCCCAAATCCATTCAATTAAGAATGAAAAGTGTGAAATTACAATGGTTACAGCAGGAATCCAGAGGATCATCAATACCTACTTTGAGAACCTATACTTCAATAAGATGGAAAATACAGAAGAAATGAACAGATTCCTAGATATATGTGAATTACCAAAGTTGAACAAAGATGACCTAAACAATCCAATATCAATCAATGAAATTGAAAATGTAAGTAAAATCTTACCAACTAAGAAAATCTCAGGTCCTGATGGCTTTACTGCTGAATTCTACATGACATTTAGAGAGAAACTGCTGCCACTACTGTTTAAACTCTTCAATGATATTGAAAGAGAAGCATTACTCCCAAATTCATTCCTGGAAGCAAGCATAACCTTGACGCCAAAGCAGAGAAAGACCCAATGAAAGAGAGAACGATAGGCCAATCTCACTAATGAAGATAGATGCAAATAACCTTAATAAGATACTGGCAAATAGAATGCAGAAGATCATCAAGAAAATCGTACACCCTGACCAAGTGAGATTTATCCCAGGGATGTAGGGATAGTTGAACATATGCAAATCAATAAATCTAATACACTGTATTAATAGAACCAAGGACAAAAACCATATGATCATCTAAATAGATGCAGAAAAGACATTTGACAAAATCCAACATGCATTTATGATAAAAACCCTACAAAACACTGGAATAGATGGACTCTACCTCAATCTGATAAAAACCGTCTATGAAAAACCAACAACCAGTGTGATAGTAAATGGTCAAAAAGTGAAATCCTTCACACTAAAATGAGGAACAAGACAAAGATGTCCACTATCACCACTCCTGTTCAATATAGATTTGGAAACATTAGCCACAGCAATCAGACAAGACAAAGGAATAAAAGGAATAAAGATAAGAAACAAAGAATTCAAATTGTCATTATTTGCAGATGACATGATACTCTATATAGAAGACCCTAAGAACTGCACCAAAAGTCTTCCAGACTTAATAACTAAATTCAGTAAAAGAGCTGGACACACAAAAAGCAATAGCTTTACTCTACACAAAAAACAGACTCACTGAGAAACAGTGCAATGCATTCCTTTCACAATAGGATCCAAAAAATTGAAATACCTAGGAATCAACCTAACAAAAGAAATTAAAGACCTGAACTCTCAAAACCATAGCACTGTGAAAAGAAGATTGAAGAGGATATCAGGTGGGACCTCTAGTCCTAATTCTTTGAGGAATCTCCATACTGATTTCCACAGTGTTTGCACCAGTCTGCATTCCCACCAACAAAGGAGAAAGGATTCTTTCTATCCACTCACCAGCCAGAATTTGCTATTGGTTGATTTCTTTATAGGAGTCCTTCTTTCTGGGGAGAAGTGGAATCTCAGTGTTGTTTTCATATGCATCTCTCGAATGACCAGTGATGTTGAACATTTTTTCATAAGTGTTTTTGCTCCTTTTGGTTCTTTGTCTGAGAAATGTCTATACATTTCAGATGCCCATTTTTGAATTGGGTCTTTGAATTTGAGGGGTCTGATTTTTTTCAGTTCTTTATATATTCTAGATAGTAGTCCTTTGTCTGAGGTACAGCTGCTAAAAATCTTTTCCCAGATTGTAGGTTGTCTCTTAGCTCTGTTGGTGGTCTCTCTTGCAGTTCAGGAACTTTTTAACAAGATGAGATCCCAGTTGTTGATTCTTTGTGCTCATTCCCATGATACTGAGGTGTTGTTCATAAAGTCTTTACCTATGCCACTGTCTTCAAGAGTTCGACCTAATTTATCTTTCTTCCCAAAAGAATTAAAAGAATCATACCACAGTGATATATGTGCACCCATGTTTTTTAGCAGCACAGTTTGTAATAGCAAAAGCTTGGAAAGAACCCAAATGACCATCAACTGGAAACTGGATAAAGTAGATATGTTTTTTTCCATAGAATGGAGTACTACTCAGCCATAATGAACAAGAAATTAGAGACATTAATAGCTAAATGGATGAACATTGAGGTGATACTCAAGTGAAATAAATAGGACACACATGCAAATATTGAACAGTTTCTCTAGTGTGAGAAACTAAAAGTTTAAATAAGGATTAAAATGATTAAAATGAATAATTTATAATTTGAAATAGGAAGAAAATGTCTACAGGGCTAGGGGAAGTGGGAGGGAAAGCGGAAAGAAAGAAGAGAAAGGAAAAAATATGAGAAAACAAACAAATGGTAAAAAGTCTTTGTAAATATGGAAGGGTGGAGGCGGTGAAGGGATCACAGGGAATGGGGAAAAAATAAGAACCAAGATATATAATGTACAGGTACAAGCACTCAATGATAAATGTAAATGTATTGTATATCTGAAATGTACCAATAGAATTTAAGCAAAAAAAATAAAGAGAGAGAGAATATGAGAAAATGCAAGACATCCTTTGCTCCTGGGTAGGATAAATCAACAAAGTAAAAATGGCCATACTTTCAAAACTGCTGCATAAATTCAGTGCAGTCCCAATTGAAATCCCAGGAGCATAATTCACAGACCTGGAGAAAACATTCCAAAAATTCATTTGGAACATGAAGAGACCTAGAATAGGAAAAGCAATACTAGGCAATAAAGACAAGGTAGAGGTTGTCACAGTCCTCAACTTGAAATTATACTACAAAACTACTGCTATAAAAACAGCATGGTACTGGAAAAGAAACAGACTGCAGGACCAGTGGAACATATTAGAAGATGCAGAAACAACTCTAGACACACTCAGCCACCTCATATTCCACAAAGGAGCCTAACACCCTCACTGGAGGAAAGACAGCCTCTTTAAGAAATGGTGCTGGAAATATTGGATTTCAACTTGCCAAAGATTAAAACTAGACCTATATCTCTCACCATCCACTAAGCTAAAATCAAAATGGATTAAAGACCTAAATATTAAAACAGAAACACTAAAGCAGCCGGAAGAGAAGTTAGGAAGAAATCTTGAAGACATTGGTGTAGGAAAAGATTTTATGAACAAAACCTCAGTTGCCCGTGAACTAGCACAAACAATCAACAAATGGGATCTCCTCTTAATAAAAAGCTTCTGCACAGCAAGAGAAACCAGCAGCAGTGTGAGGAGACAACCCACAATGTGGGAAAAATTTTTCACCAGCTGTTCCTCAGACAAAGATCTACTATCTAGAATCTATAAAGAACTTTAAAAAGTCAGACCTCCCAAATTTAAAGACCCAATCCAAAAATGGGCATCTGAAATGAACAGACATTTCTCAGACAAAGAAGTAGAAATAGCAAATAAACATACGAAAAAATGTTAAACATCACTGGCCATTTGAGAGATGCAAATGAAAACAACACTGAGATTCCACCTCACCTTTGATTTCATGACTGCCATCATGAAATCAACCAATAGCAAATGCTATTTGGGCTGTGGGGAAAGAGGAACCCTACTCCACTGCTGGTGGGAGTATAGACTGGTCCATCCACTGTGGAAATCAGTATGGAGATACCTCAAAAAACTCCTACTGGATGCCCCATTTGACCCAGCTATTTCCCTGCTTGGTACCTTCTCCAAAGAATTAAAAGAATCATACCACAGTGATATATGTGCTCCTATGTTCATAGCAGCACAATTCGTGATACCTAAAACTTGGAAACAACTCAATTGTCCATCAACTGGAGACTGGATAAAGAAAATGTGTTTTTCAAAAAATAAAATGGAGTATTTCTCAGCCATAAAGAATGAGAAACTAGAGACATTTATAGCTAAATGGATGCACATTGAGGTGATACTCTTAAGTGAAATAAATAGGACACACATGTAAATGCTGAAGAGTTTCTCTAGTATGAGAAACTGAAAATGTAAATAAGGACTAAAAGGTATAATATATCATGTGTAATAGCAAGGAAAGGTCCAAAGGGGAAGTGGAAGTATGAGGGGTAGGAGAAAGGAAAGAAGGGAATGGAATTAATATGAGAAAAAGAAAAAATGGAAACGAAGTCTTTGTACATAAGGAAGGGTTGAGGGGTTGAAGGGAGGGCAGGGGAATGGGGAAAAAATAAGAGCCAAGATGGATTATGTAAAGGTGCAGATTTCCAAAGATAAATGTCATTATACTGTATATCTTTAATGTATCAATAAAATTTATAAAATTGATGAAATAGGGAGGCATTTTGAGTGGGATTAATACAATGTGTTGTCTAAAAAAATTTGGTTAAAAAAAATTAAATATTCTCCTTACATTTTGATCATACTTTGCTTTTATCCACTTATATTATACTGATTTAGGTAATAAATTTTTAAATATTTTAGCAAAGGATTTCACTAATTTTGCATTTAAATATTATATAAAAGTTGTGTCCATTACTCATACAATTATATCTATATCCACTACCATTCTTCCTAAAGACCCAGAGGCCAGTCATTAAGACCAGGAAATATATGAGGCTGAACTCAATTCAAATATGGACAGAAGAAATTAACAAAAGAATAAATATAAATGGCTAACTAAAATGTAAACTAAATATTAAAGCTCATCATCAGTAAAGTAGATCTCTACTTCATATAATACATTCTGTATGGTAGCATTAGGAGATATATACATTAAAATTATATACTTTGAGAGGTTGTTTATGTACTAAAGTAGCAGAAAGATGAAAAATAATCATATATTTGTAGAGATCGAATAGTCTTTCTTGAGGAATAGAATGTAGGTAATGTAAAATCTAAGTCAACAGTCTACTCATAGTGCAGTTCTTCTCAATTGTGGTCCATAGTCCTAATAAAACAATATATCTCTGATACTGTATTCTTATTTCTTTTAAACCTGTAGTGACACTTTTTGAATATTGTTCCTCAGAAAACTTTGTAATAGAATGTACAAGGTATAACACTGACAAACTCAAGGAAAGTTTTCCTCTGTCTATCTGTCTATCTATCTATCTATTTTTCTATGTATGTTTGCATTTTACCAACTAGAAGTATGTTCACTTTTCATGTTTCAAATAAATTGTAATATCAAGATATAATATGATAAATACATGAATACATAATTTACATCACAGAATATTATTCCTAAACCATTTTGCTACTTTAAAGATTTAATAAATGTTTCAATATAATGCCAGTCCCTTGCTCCAAAAGAAAAGTGTGTAAACAAGTATAGAAATATTTCTTCAATTGCCGGTGGTACCATGCCTGCCTCACAAGTGCAAGTTCCTGAGTTCCATCCCCAATCCAAAAAAAAAAAGGAAAAGAAATATTTGTTCAGAGACTGCCACATGTGGCTGGTGTAACTTAGTAACAGATCACAATGCACATTTTAATTGTTTCACACCTAAGGCTGGAATCAATTTTGAAAGTTCCTAAAAATTCCTCCTAGAAAACATGACATATTAGATTAGCAGGACAACAGCTAAATTCATATAAATTCTATCCTGATAATTTAGGAGGCATTAAGATCTTATTGTTTGCTAAAAATTTAGATTTGCTTTGTTCTGTATAAGATATAGAATCTTGAACCTTCAGCAGCTCATGGTCATATTAGACTCAAGAACCATACTTCTCCTTAAGAACCTTCATAATCAAGCATAGTATGTACAATTTCTATCCTTATTATGTATTCAAAGAGAAATTGTGTGGTTGGCAACTGTTACTCAGATAGTTATTCTTGTCCCCCTTATAAAGCATCTTCCATAACCAAGTCTAGCCTATCCTTCTTATCCCAAAATTTGTCTAACTAAATTTCCCCTCTTAAAAATGTGAAGAATATCACATATTTTTAGTTTTTTGCAGAACAATATGTACTGAAAAAAGTAACATTATTATTTTGGATTAGTTTTAATTGTGAATGTAGAAACATTATTACTCTTTGTAAAATGTATTGGGAAAGATTTTTTGAATCGCTGTAATTATGAGTTCACTAATTTTATTTCTTTTATAAAAATAATAGCAATAAAACAGTAATGCAAATGCAGTTCATAACCTACCACTTTTTTCCTACTGTTATGTGTGACAGAAATAACTGTTTTGAACTAAAACCTATTGTACACAATCATAATTTTATCTATTTTAAATATCTTTAAACAGCTTCACCGTGGGGTCATGAGCTCTACCAAAGCTTATTTTCCTCTAAAGAAATACCTATGAATGTTGGAGAAAAAGCCAGGCATTTTCAATTCCTTTTGAACACAAAATGAAAATACACTTATTTTAAAAGCCTGCTAATAATTAAACAGAGATCTAAAGGGTCAATTTGAAACAGACTTTTAAAGGAGCAAGCTCAGAATTGAATTTATAATTGCTAATGAGATATTTGCATATGAGAATTATCTGCTTTCCTCTAATCATGGGATGAAATTGGAGTTCTGCTCCTTTCAATATATTTGAACGCATATACATATGCATAGTGAAATGGACAAACATGGTTTAACATAGAAAAACATCTACTATTTTCTAAAATATTCTAAATATAGGGCCAAATTGTATTTAAAAATTGAGTTATGCCTCTTTCTAATTCAGTATTTGTATTTAATGGGTGCAGGTAGCAAACAAAATGCCTATTACATTGAAGTAGATTAAAATATATATTATTTTTCACAGTTAATACTTGACTGTGAAAAAAGTAGGCAAAATCTACTTCAACAAAAATTCCTAACATAATTTTATGAATATCAGTTCTCCTGTTGTATATTAGAAATCTAGACTTTTCATTTTACACTTCCTACACACTTATGTTGTGTATTTTATCTAATATCTCCTCATTTTTATCATCTCTGTCTGGTTTTCTGTATCTTAGTATTTGTGGATTTACTTTTAAATATTTCACAGATAAGTTAAACTAAGCTATATTTCTCTTTCTGGTTTTTTAATTTCATTTAGCATAATATCCTGAAGGTTTATCTATGTTGTGGCATATGCAGAATCCTCTCCTTTTTAAAGACTAATGTGTGTGTGTGTGTGTGTGTATATACTAATACATACTAATATATAGTAATATACTAATATATACTAATATATAATATATACACTAATATACACTTATATATACTAATATATAAATATACTAATAATACTTATATATACTAATATATATTAATATATATTTTATATGTATAATTGTGATGAATTTTATGTATATAGTAAATTTTATATAAATTACATAAACACATGTATAATAGTATATACTAATATATACACTAATATATAATATATACTTATATATCCTAATATATCCTAATATACTAATATATATATACTAATATATAATATGTATGTATAATTATGATGAATTCTATGTATATAGTAAATTTTATATAAATTATATATACATATGTATAATAATACCTCCATAGGTAAAGTGATGCTATTTTTCTTCAGGCTTCTTTCAAAATTTTCTCTTTGCTTTAAGTTTTAAATGTGAGACCTATAGGTGATATGTGATGTGTGTGTGTGTTTTGTGTATATGTGTGTGTGTTCAGCATTTACCTTGATTGTTCTCAGAGTTTCTTGGATTTGTGATATGATATCTTCCATTGATTTTTGAAAATTCTCAGCCATTATTACTTCATGGATAAATGGGCAGATAGATAAACAGACATATAATATAGAGAGATTTTTCTGCTCTATTCTGTTTTTATTGTCCTGATATTATAATCATGGATATGCTATACTTTAAAATTTTTCTCACAGATCTTGGATGTTCCATTCTATATTTTATTATTTTCTTCCCATGACTTTCAGTTGGAGAACATTTCTGTTGACCTACATTCAAGATCAGTTAATTACTTTGTTATGCTCAATCTATTTAAAAACCCATCCAGGGCATTTTTCATTCCTATCTGGGTACTTTATATTTGAATTTCCTTTGCTTCTTTCTTAAAGTGGCTATTTCTCATCTTATTTTAGCATCTGTTGTGATGTGCTCACTTTTTCATTAGAGCAGATAATGTATATTAATTTTCGTTACTTTACATTGATGGCTACAACTCTGAAATCTATGTCAGAACTGAGTTGGGTTCTGCAGCAATAGTTTTCCTCAGACTTAGTTTTATACCTTTTTCTAGTAATATGCCTCAAATTTTACGTTGAAAGCCAAGCTTGACAGGTTTGGTAATATGAACTGGGGAAAATAGGTCTTTGGTGTGGGGTTTGTGTTAATCTGATTAGGTTGCATCAGTTCATGTTTGATCTGTCAGTGCTAGAGACTTCCATTTCCTTTAGTATCCTCCTTTTCATTTCTTCTGCTTTCTCTGAGTATTCCTCCAAACACCTACTTAACTAAACTCTGTATCTTCCAGCTATTTCAGTTGTCAGCTATTATTTATTGTGGTGCACCATCCCTATTGATGGGGGAAAAGAGCCATCCACAATCTCATGATTATTCTCAGGTCTGGTGAAGCTATGTACCGGTAATGTACTCTGTAGAAATGTTTATTAGCTAATTTTGCTCCACTTAGGTGAGACAGGAATTCAGATGGTGCTGGCTTTGCATAATTTCCATTTTCCTATTTCAGATATGAATCCAGAGGAAGCCCTTTTCCTTGGAGAGTAGACCTTCACTATGGAGAGAACTTCATATTTTGAAATGATTACTTTTCTCTCTCCAGGCCAGATATACTAAGGAGTTTCTCCCTTAAATTTTCACAGTAAGAAATGTTACTGTGCCTAGAAGAAAAACCCATAAAAAATATTGAGCTTTTTTCCTTAAGATTGGCTTCCCAGGAGCTTCTTACTCCACTTTTAGTCACTACCATTTATCAAAATTACCATTTAAATATTCCTAAGAGTCTATGCCCCCAGTCAATGCTGCTCTATGTCAGTTAAATCTCATTGTCTCCGTGTTTAGGATTTTGGATGGTCTTTTGTCCTGTCACCTAACTTCTCTGAGTACAAGTAAAGTTACTGGTTTTCAGTTTGTTCCACTTTGCTTTTTTTATTGTACAGGTGGGCATGTGATTTTCCAGCCTCCTTACATGTCAGTGCTAAAGCTTCCACTTCCATTATTTTTGAATACAGAATAGAAAAATATAGCTCCCTTTGTTTCCTCCTTCCCTCCTTCCCTCCCTCCTTCCTTCTTTCCTTCCTTCCTGCCTGCCTTCCTTCCTTCCTGCCTGCCTTCCTGCCTTCCTTCCTTCTTCATCTCACTTCTTCCCTCTCTTCCTGCCTCCCTTGCCCCCTCCCTGGATTCCTCTTTCTCTTTCTTATCTTCCTCTAAAATAAGTGTTTTCTTAAAGCATGCTAATTTTCATTATCAAAGTTTAGAATTGCTATCTTAATAAATACCCCCTCCAGGCAGTTATTCAAATGAATTCTTTCCCCTTCCCAGATAATCCTTGAAGTGCCTCAGTAAATTATTCCTTTATTCAGTATGCTGTTTAGAGTGAGGACATGATGGGTTTTTTTCTGTAAAATTCATTTTCTCCACAAACCATGTATGTAGCAGCATTTCTAGAAAAGACTCAGATTAATCCAATACACTTTGGGTTAATTTAGATAGTACAATCAGATAAAGCACAGACACTTTCATTTCTAGCTGTTTAAAAAAGGAAATACATATGTATCTGCCTTGTACCTAGAGTATGCTAGTTAGAGGAAGAAACCAAAACCTACAGAAGGTAAGAAACGAGAAAAGTGCCAGAAAGTATAAAATTATAATTATGCACACATTTTCAGAAATTTTCCCTCTTTTATTAAAAACACAGAAGTGTAAGTGTTATATGGTTTCTCTTATACAAGAAACATAAAGTACAAATAATTTTAAAAACAAAGTGAAATATAAATGATAGGAAATGGGATAGAAAACAGATTTCGTAGAATTGAAGGAGATCTAGGGATAGAGAAACCCAAGGAGTGGTCAGGAGGGGGAAAGAAGTAAAAATGGTTAAAATGTGATATATATATGTACCAATTCCCCATGGTGAATATGCTCATTATGTATTGCAAGCATGTGTATATGTACATATATATATATATAAATATATATATATATTTATTTGAAAGTCAAATTTAGATTTTCTTTAATTGTAGCTAAGTCTATTTTTCTATTATCTTTGTTTATGAAAGAAGATATAGAATGTACAAAATTGTGAAAAAATTTTTCCTGGTGTAAAAAGTATCCATACTCTTAGAAAGTCTAAAATATTTACAAGAATAATTAAAAGAATGAAAAGATTATGTAAGGATAGCAACTGTTACCAAAAAAAGGAAATTGAAACAGAGGTATAATCTCAACAGGTCAGGTATATTCCATAACAAACCTGAGAGGGCTGGGGATTTAGCTAAGTGGTTCCAGTCCCTGCCTTGCAAGGGCAAGGTCCTGAGTTCGATCCCTGGTACCGAAAAAGAAAGTACATAACAAACCTGAGACGGACTGCTCTGGCACCAATGACCAGACCAAATACTCTCAAGTAGTACATGGAATAAGGTCTTTTACAGGCTCATGGGCATGAAGGGGGTGGGGGGTGAGGTTCAGTGAATATAAGTTGTAGTTACCTGTTAGAGATAAGGCTTGAGAATGCACAGGGAATTACAGTAACTTATCAAGCACAGGGCTAAGTAATGATGGGAGTGGTGGATTGCAACTACGGTTACTGGGCCATATTAACCCATGATAATACATTTTTACCAGGTACACAAGCATAGCCGGGGGGTGGGGAGGCAGAAGAGGTTTAATATGATCTCTTCAACTCAAAATAGCAGTGATTAGATACCTTCAGTAACCTAAAAAGAAACACATTTACATTATAGGACCATTACTTTTTACAAATGTATTTTCATTAAATTTGGCCCACAGTTTGTAAAGGTTTCAATCCAGAGTCAATGGGTTTCAAGGCAGGTTGGCATGGCAGAAGGGCATTACAGAGAGGAAGCAGAGCACCATCAAGAGACAGGGAAGAATATCTTTCCAAACCATGACCATAGTGACCCATCTCTTCCTACCAGGCTTCACCTCCTAACATCACACCTTACTATGAATTCATTGGTGGATTAATCCAGTGTCACAATCCATGATCCAGTATCACACACCCATGATCCAATCACCTCTCAAAGCCCCACCTATGAACACATGAGACTTTGGGGGAGTATCTAGATATAAGCCATAACATGGACTAAATGGATTTTGCATAGAGGGATGTGTATGAGTTTTAGGGTCCAGGAGCAGAATGTTATGGCTTATAGAGGAGTCACATAACTGAAAGTGACATAAGTTTTAGGAATGGATTATTGTTTTTCCTGTTTTTTAAAATTTTTATTATCTTTAACCCATTATAATTGCCTTAGGAACAAGGAAACATAAAAATGGTTTCAGGGGAAATGAATCTATAAAGTGTTGGCAAGCAGCTTTGAATAACAAAGATACAAATCATATATCCAAACATCCAAATGATAGTTGATATTTTTATAATGAATATTTACTTATTTATATTGTTTGTTTGTTTGTTTTTATAGTACTGGGCATTGAACCAAGGGGCTTTACAGCAATCTGTATCAGTAATGCTCTTTAATTTTTTAAGTTTTTAAAAATTTCGTGACAAGATCTTGCTGAATTACCCAGGCTGGGATTTATCCTCCGGCCTCCACCTTTCAGATTGCTGGGGTTATGGTTATGTGTCATCACACATGGTTATCTCTCTTCTTATTCACAGAATTCAGATTTCAATTCTTGTGGTCCACCACTCACATATTACTCAATACTTACGTGATATTCTATAGAAATAGATAATTTAAAATATTCATAAAGATAACACAATTTAGACTACCACTTGTTCCTCACCTTGAAGGACAGGATCTTTGTCTTCCAAATCTTGACACATATGTTTTTCTTTACAAGCTCAAAGATTGATCTCACATGTTATTAGAAATCACTTTTTCTCTGATGAATAAAATGTATACTTTCTAGATGATTTGTAATATGTCATTAAGTCTAAAAAATTTTAAGTATTAAAAAGTCAATTCAAATCATTGACATTTTGTATGTATATAAGTTAAATTATAAATGATAACATTCATTTGGCTGCTTTAATGTTTGATTAACTTTTTTGGCTTCAATGAAGTGACAGATTCTTGTAAACAAACCTCTGTACAGGAACACCTATGCTTCTACTGTGTTCCATAGAGACCTAAATGTATGCCTTCATAACTTCGGTAAGAGGATCATTATGTGGCAGTTGATACAGAAAAGGTCAAGTGAATTAGCCAAATAATTTGGAAAGCTGGACTCAAAATCATTTAATCATGTCTCTCAATTGGTGTTTATTCATGTATTTCTGGTGTGAAAGTTGCAGACTCAATGGGCCAAGAATGTATATTTGTAACTATTTTAATATTATAAAGACTCTATACCATTTTTGGTATAGGAGTATACCAAATAGGAGTATGTTTACAGAATGCCTTGGGTTGTTGTCTGCATCATTTTCCCTGCCCACTTGTCTTCTGTGACTCAAATCAGAACCACTTCCCTCTGATTGGGTTTTTATTTTTCAGACACATATCCATCCACAAAAAACGAATATAATTTATATTTAAAAAGCTTAAAATACACATCTTTATGTAGCATTCCTATTATTATGGCTTGTGTTTAGATGTCCCCCCAAAGCCTCATTAGGTGAGGTGGGACTTTCTCTTTCAGAGGTGGCTGAATCTGTAATGTGTGATGCTGGGAATAAGGGCATATGATTACTAAATCACTACCAGTGAGAGATTGGTTTTGCACTGCCCTAACTCTGGTAGTCTGGATGGGATAAACGGTACAGAAAGATGTTGTTAAGGTCTCTTGTTGCTTTTGCTGTCTTCCATCATCACCATGAACTGTTGCCCCTCTGCCATCCTGCCTTGGAGCCAGCCAATTATGCACTGAAACCTTTCCTCCTTTAACTTTGAGTGTCAGGTGTTTTGTCTCAGCAAGGAGAGAAAAGTAACTAATCCACCCATGTTCTTTATATACATAGTATTAGTGAAATGAAACAAAGTTTACATTTGCAATTATAGTGATTTTATTTTTCTGTTATGATGCACAAGTTCATTCTTTCCATTTTGATGCTAACTTTATTCTCTCTGGAAAATACATTAACTAAATCCCAATATCAAGCCAAGACTCTTTTAAACTTTAAACATTCTGTATCCACCCGCTATACCTCTATGGGAACAGTGAACAAGCTTGATAAGATTTAGCATAAATTTCCATTAACCAGATTACAGAAAACAAGGACCCAAAAGGAGAAACCGACATCAATAAAGCACTGGACTGGAGTTTCAGGGCTCAGTTGCACATTGTCTGCTGTCAGCCTACTGTACAATCAGTTAAGTCTACTTCCAATTTTTTAATGTAACAATATGTGGAGGTTTTGAATGATTGATAGGCTTTTTGAGAGGGTAAATCACTCACAACAGGAGATTATCCAGAGGATTAGGGAGAAAGAGCCCTCACTCTGAGGGAGAGGAGGATAAAGGAATTCCCAAGGAAGAGCAGAATCACAGTGGTAGTCAATAGCATGGACGGAGACTTTAGGTTAGAAAGCTCCCACTTGGTGCCTTAGAACTACCCAGATCTTATCTTGTAAACACTCCAAAGATTCAGAGTGAGTTATCTGAGGGCATGCAAAAGCAAATAGTCTCTATTTGACTAAAAGTATGCTTCTTTGGGGAAGTTTCTAATAATTGAATGTATAATAATTTGAGTTTGATGACAATGGACTTTTGAACTGACATTTGTCATTATGCAGTAACATAAACATCCTAGGTACCAATGCACAATGGTCAATGTTTAGCTTATTTAGTTTACAAAGTAGAATAATCATTGTCCCATGTCTACCACAAGCTTAATGGAGGATTAATGAAATAATATTTGTAAAGCCTTTTGGAAGTTCTTCTCAGGGACAATACTTCATACAAAACTCACAATTATTATGGGAAAAGGTTTTTTTCCAAAGTAGCTTATGAATAATCACTGCTGGTATGTTAATAGTAAGTGAAATGAGCTACTTAGGAAGATTATAAGCATTAACATTTTTCCTTTATATTTTATTGAAAAGGAATTAGTTTACAAATTAAAAATATTTGAGAATAAAAATTCAAAGAATGATTTTGCTAGATTAATTTAACATTTGAATATGAATACAATTAAGTGGATATTCAAAAACCATTTACATTTAAATAAGACATACATATATATAAAATGAGAAATAAATAACATTGTAAATTGTAAATCTTAGTGAATTAAAAATTAATGTTTCAACATATATTTAAATTAGTACCTTACAATGTAATATAATGCTAAATAAGTGCTTTATTCATTTGAAGAAATATATTTAATTTGACTTTTGGAATTAATAAATTCATTCTTCATATAAATCAGCCATAGTCTAGATAATGTGTGGTATATATTTCTTACCAACTTTTTAGGTAATTACTTGTAAGAAATTTGATATTTTATTATTCTCAATCAGAATAAAATCCTCTTGTATCTAACGGAATTGAATATAGACATTTAAGATGCATTTTTATTACACAATCATCGTTAATAAATGCCTTTTTTGTAATATTTATTTACATGTATCCAGTTAATGTAAACACAGTGAATGAAAAAAATCATTTTCTTAATTGCCAATAATATTTCTTTTACCATTAAATCTTTTACAGGGAATATTGCAATGTGAATATTAAAAATTACAACTGATGTTTGTGTTTATTCTTTTTTTTTCTTTCTTTTTTTTTTTTTCTTGGTACCGGGGATTGAACTCCAGTGTTTATGCTTGCGCAGTAGGCACCGAAACCACTGAGCTAAATCCCCGGCCCTGTGTTTTTTCCTTTGGGCAAACAAGTACTGTTAGAATTATGAGTATATTAAAAAGACAAGGAAACACTAGGATAGAGAAAGATGAGTGAAATTTGTATAATTAGTTATACTGTAGTTGATTATTGTCATAATCTTGTTTATCAATTATTTATCCTAAATGTTAGTGCTCCACTTTCTCACTTCTGCTAGATCTCTGAACTTTCTAAATATTATCATAATCTAGATTCCTAAGAAGAAAAAATAAAAAGATAGACAGTCTTTATCTCCATTTGGAATTGTTACCATGAATCTATATTTGCCAGGATTTTGACTCTGACTCTCCCTTTAATGCCTGGCAATCATGCCTGAATGATGTTCAAAGTAAGACGATGTTCAAAATCTCTGAATTACAGACATGCTTCTCATTTTTTTTTCAAACAGGGATTACTACCCAGCCAGTTTTGTAAATACTTCTTTTTCTTTTTCTTCTCCTTCTCCTTCTCCTTCTTTTTGATGTTATGAAGAAGTAAATATATTGATGGTGGATTCTGCTTTTAGTTTAGTGTAACTCACAATGTTTTTGCTAAAGAAAGCATCCTTCTCTTAGGAAACAAGATTTTGTAACTACCAGTATCTAAAAGAGAGAGGTGTAAGCACATGCTTAAAACATAGTTGGTAGTGATTGATCCTACTTCTACTCTGTCGATCTGGATCCATTGAATAAATGCTGCATAGTTATTGAACCACATCACTATGTGCTTAGGTCATTTATATATATCCTGGAAAAAATGTATCAACTTTATAGTTGATATATACTATATATCAACTATATACTCTATAGTAGAATGTTTGTAATAGGCTTCATAAATCATCCTTGAACCTCATATAGTGGAGACGGTAGAGTCTGTAAGTATAAGTATTGTAGTCAGTTTAGGTTACTATAAAAAGACCCTACACTGGGTTAAGCATTTATTTTTCACATTTCTGGAGAAAATAAGCCCAAGATCAGGTTCTTGGTAACAGCTCTCCTCTTGGTTTAAAGAAAGTTTTCTTCTCATTGTATGCTCAGATGGTGGAAAGATAGCTCTGATTTCCTCATCTTCCTATAAGGGCACAAATGTCACCATGGGGCTGGCTACACTCTCATAACCTCATCTAAACCTGATGATCTGTTAAAAGCTCCATCTCCAAACTTATCACATGGGTGATTAAGGCTTCAATATTTAAGGGAACACACACATTCATTCCATTCCAATGAGGAAGACAAACATATATCAATTATGACAAATAGCTACCTTTTCCATGGCGACAGATACAAGTAGCCTAACAAATGGTTCACTAATAAGTGCCCTTGTTTGACATTTGCAACAGAGACAATGGTATTTATAAGTGGCAGTAGCTAGAATTAGTTTTGGAGAGATGAGACCTATAACCTTTGGCCATTTCTCAATTGTCATTCCTTGCACCTTAATTTCACTAATATTTTCATCAAGCCAACCCTAAAAAAGCTAAGAGAAAATAATTTACATCTTTGTGTAGTGGAAATTGTAGTGAGACCCAAATGTCTACACATTTTGGTGCTTACTTCTGTATTTCCTCATTAATCTTCTACATCCCTCATTTTTCATTAGTTCTTGTCTTTTTCAAGCTCTCAATAAAGCATTCACTCATCAGGAGACCAGATCTACCTACACTTTTTATCTCTTCTCAGTACAAAGAAATAATATATTTCATAACCAAGCACCAGGGTTACAAATCCCCCTACTTGGAAATATCACACAGTAGAGATATGATTTGCCATTTTTAAATTAAAAAATTTTTTTCGCTATCATCAATAAAAATCTTTGGGTCAACTTTAGGCTGGGCCTACATCCATTCTTTCTCTATCAGATAATTGTAGAGAAATCTCTGTGACATTGTAGTTGTGAGGTAGTTAACATGGTAGCTAATTCTTATTATATAATTTAATTGTCATCAAACGTGCTCTGGCCTGATGTCAAACAAACCCATTTTCATTGGAAAAAATAAATTGCTCCAAATTCTGCTTATCCTCATCACTGATGACTCTAATATTACTGACTTAAGGAAGGTATGATGTAGTTCCATATTAACTCGACACTTCAAGATAAAATGCTCATTATTAAAGCCCTAGCAAAGTGAAGAAATATTTTAGAAACAGTGGTTTATTCTCTGATTCAGAAATCTCAGCCTTGTTTCATAATCCCAACATACTCCACTACTAATCTTCTACTAAAAATTCCTAGAAAAAAGCGTCTTTTTTTCTATGACAAGTACATCTAGCACCATCAGATCTTCAGAATTTTGTCATCCAAGTGACAAGACAGCTTGCAACACACTTTGAACATGTTACAGAACCTACTTTTGCTGTAGGCATTTCCTGAAATTGTCAGTTTTCAACATCTTTCCAAATAGTCATAATAATATTTGCAAAACATGCTATGGTATTTTTACAATTCAAAGATTGTTATTTGAAGCTGTGAGGTATTATTTCTTAGCAGTAGGATGTGTAAGGTTAAGTGATCCTGACACGGTTCAGTCACCTTGAGATTCCTAAACAAATTGATTATTGAAATCTTAAAATTGTCTCCCATTTTTTGAAGTACCTGTTTTATAAATGTACTTTTATGAATTTAAAGTAATTACCACTTTCACATTATTAATATTGTGGACAGACATATTATCATTACTATTATTTGAAATGTCAGGATCAAGGACTTGGACTATATTAGGACAAAGAGCAGACATTTTTAATAATTCTAGAGCAGGCCAGTTTATTTGTATTCTTGGTTTTTTCAGGTAAAGACTAAATAAATTTAATGTTTTGAAATGATAAGGATTAAGAAAAATATTTTTCTATCTCATAATCTAATATTGGGGGCTCTATTACAGTATGAAGACCAACCATAACCAGCATAATTAGAACAACATCTTAATTAAGCTTACTATAACTTTTAACCACATGCTGTACCCATCTGGTTTCCATAGAAGCTGGAGAGAGTAAGTGAATGGAGATTAATGGAACGAAAACATCCCTCCTTCATTTATTAATACTTTGATGATATAATTCAATTAGGAAATTAGTCTGAAACCTGATATAGCTTTTCTTTACTATTTTATTCTAGAATAAGCATTTCCTTCCATATCCTTTTTTTTTTTTTTTTTTTTTTGGTACCAGGGATAGAACTTGGGACCTTGCACTTGCACCACTGAGCTAAATCCCAGCCCTCCCTCTATATCATCTTGTTCCACAGGTGAAGTTACAAACATGAGATATCTATCCAATTCTAAGTATCTCCTTCCTGCTCGAGCTAAATATGATATGAATATAAACTAAAACTTTTCTCCCAATTCAAATAACCAGAATTGGAGGCAATTGAGGCATTGTCTTGAGCCCTACTGTAAAAAAGTGATCTTGAGGATGAACTAGGGTATTACTTTGACTTATTTCTAAGGCAGTTTAGAGTTTTGATACTGATATTTAGCCAAGATAACATGACATAGATTAAATAATGATTTACAATGTGTTGTTTAAAGTTCTAAACTCCCATGGCAGGCTCAAAGGCTGACTTGTTTATTAGTGTCTTACACTTCGTATAACATGTTAACTATTTAATCTTTTTTATGTGACAGAAGGGAAATAAAAGAACTTACTGGAAAATTGGGGACAGATATTCTGAAACTAGAATTCCTCACACAGACATTGTTCATTCAGTGTGGAGAGAAAGATAGGATAAGAATGAAACCTGTGGTTATGTTTCTAGTGTTTTGGGACTTAATGTTTGTCAACACTCATTTTTTTCTTCTTATATTATATCATCTTTTATTTGATTTTAATCAAGACTTAAATATATTACACTATGCAGTCAGTAAGTCCATTACACTACATGATCTGCAGATATTTTCAATACTCTTGTACTAATGCCAACTAAAATCCAAAATGTAGGTTTTCACACTGGTCATTGATCTCTTTTGGGTAGGCTCAGAGTATTCACATATACTCTCATTGGCATTTAAGCATTTTGCTTCTGTTAAAGAGGCACTATAATTGACTTATATACTAATATTGAATGGGAGATGAATTTTTACGTAGTGATAAGATTAGCATTTTGTTCACTACTTTTTGTTATTAGTTTTGTGTTTATTTTTATTATTTGTTTATTTTTGAATTTGTACAATTCATGAAACACCATAGGTACTGTGCATCTATCGGGCATAGTTGGGGCACCACTGCATAATTACTCTGATGTATCAGGTCACTGATTGTCAAATAGTCTCTTGATCACTCTGATCTTCAGTAGCTGTCCTATCTACCTTACTTTTGAGTGCTAAAAGTTGCAATATTAGAAGGTCTAATATTAGTAATACTATGGACTCATGTTCAAAAGCAGTGATGCCTACTGCCTACCCATACCTATTACAATAGCTGTGTTGGTATCTCTCAAATATATTTGTGTTCTGCCCTCCAGGACATTCCTTGTTACCTCAGTTAAGGAAATATCACTTGGGCCCCTCCAGAAAATGGAGCCAGCAATCATATTACATGGCAATTATATACTGCCATTTCTTATTTCTTTTTCAGTTATCAAACAAAATACTTCTATCTTAATACCTCATCTGAATACAAAAATCATCATCATTTATTTTCAAGGGGACAGTCAAGAAGATTATTCATTAGTACTAAGTTTACTAACTTGTCTTCCAGTATGTAGACTCTTAGTCACAATATGAACATATCAGTACTTTCTCTACAATCTAGGTTCATATATCACCTGTCTAGTTCCCAGTCTTTCCATCTACTCAATCTTCCACAGTTCCCCCAGGCTCTTCAGAATGTTACCAGGTTTTGTATTCATTTTAGAAGACAAATTATTTCTGTTTTGTAGACTAACCACACTGACTTGCACAGGCTCCCGAAGAGTAGTAATCCTGACTAATGGTTCAATGGTAGAAACATGTGACACAAACAAACCTTAAGAAAAATACATATCTTTTTGTGAGAGATTCAGTTCTCACGAGGGCATTGCACACATTTAGGCTAGAGGGTATTTCGTATCTCATGTGGAGAAGCAGGAATGATTCCAAGTGTTCTAGAGAATGTGGAGATTCAATGTTCTCATGCTCAGTTGGCTCTATAAGCTCACCGATATTTACTTATCTGAGCTTTACTAAAGTATAAACACATTGCCAATAGTGACTATTCATTTTAATTGTCAGATTTGCTACCTTTACAATTAGATTGTGGTTTCATTTCTAATAAAATCTAGCTTAAACCATAAAGAGACTAGAATCTACTTGAAAGTGCCTACAGAAGCTCTTTGCTTTAGTTTTACAGCACACCTTCAATTGCTAGTCGGTGGTCTTGAGCCTACAATTTTCTTCTATAGTCCTTTTGATGTCATTAACAGAAGCCAGCCTACCCCTAGGTTTTTATCATTTTAATTACTCTCAAACCATTTGAGTGCCACAGACCTTATATCACACACTACTCCATCCACTTCTACATTGTTCTGCTTAATCAAAGGTGAAGTCTTAGTACTTGTGAGGTGAATACATGGTAGCTTGTCATCAGGGTTTTTCTGGTATCAACTGGTTTATTTTGGGCTTGTCCAGTGGCAATTGAGGTAAAAGCGCTTAGGCTACTCCCTTTTAAAAAAAAAATCAAAAGTAAGTAAAGGAAATAATGGAAGTAAGTCAGGGAATGTCAGAAAGTAAGTAAATTAGGTGTTAGCAGGGTGGATATCACTAATTTTGCATCAAGTTAGATAATTTTTCTGAGACTAATGTGTGTTTCATTGCCTGACCACTCTGGGCCTGAAGTGGAAGACTGAGAATTTATATACTGTCTCATTTGTCAAGATGTTTATGTCACTTTAGTGTTGAGCATGGGAAGGTAAAGAATTTCCTTATGTCACAGATAACAGGGTAGTATTGAGGGGAAGAAGAGGCATACTTTGTATGAATACAAGGTAAACTGATATGGCGTGGTACCTGTTTTCTTGAATAGAGCTTAGGGGAAATGACACTATCAAGTGTTGTGGTGGTTCATTAGGGCTGCACAAGTCAGCAAGAGCTCCAGACAAGTTCCTCATAGTCTCATGAAGTGGTATAACTGAAAAGTCCTATAAAACTCAAACCAAACTATTATAGCTTATATCTAGATATCCCCCAAAAGTTTCTCTTTTGGAATGTCATTGGATCATGGGCATACTATCCTCATTGGTAGATTGATCCATTAATGAATTTGTAATTAAATGTGCTGTTAGGAGGTGGAAGCTGGGTAGAAAAGTGTGTCAGGTTTAGGCATGCTTTTGTAGGGTGTATTTCTCCCCAATGTATTTCCTTCTAGCTCTGCTTCCAGACTGTTAGGACATGAGCAACTTTAAAGCACCATGTGCTTCCACCAGGATGTTTATGCCTTGGAGCTGATAACTATGGACTGAACCTCTGAGACCATTATCCAAAATGAACTTCTTCTCCTTTAAATTGAGGGTTTTGGAGATATTGTCCCAGCAAAAGGAAAAGTGTCAATTATGCAAGCCAAATCAAATCATTAAAAAAAAGTAGTTATCTTCCCATACTCTCCTATTCCTTGATTCTTACATTCCAGGGGCAAAACTTTCTATGTTTTTTTCTCTTTCTTTCTTTCTTTCTTTTTTTCTTTCTTTCCTTTCTTTTTTAGAGGAGGGAAAGTTTGTTGTAGATCACAGTTTGTAGAGGCTTCAGTCCACAGTCAGCTGGCTCCAAGGCAGAGGGGCATCACAGAGGAGAAACAGTCCACAGCAGGCAGAAGGCAGCAAAGCAGCAACGATACCATCAAGTAACCCTTTCTATGCTTTTTTATACATTTTCTTCTTACATTTAGAAAAATATTTTTAAGTAAGATATTTATTGGTGTTTATGCAAACTTTTGAAAATAATATGGTTCTATTTTTTCCTTTTTTTGAAAAAAACTAGGCATTAACTATTGCCCCTCTTCTTTTGAAATTGAGAATTTTCTCTGCACTCCTATCATTTATATATCAAAAATGCACTCATGGCAAACACACACCCACGTACACAAATACACACCTATCTGTTCTATTCAATAAAGAGGGTTACATTATAATTTCTTGTTTGAAGTACTATTATGACCACATAATGCTCCTCACACCTGACCTATATTCTAATAAAATTCTTTGTTGCTGTTCCATTCTTCGAGATATAACAGTGGACTAATTTAATTACTTGCATGATTTCTGCTAATGATGATATTACTGCTGCAGCAAACAATAAAAGAGCAACATCTAAACTAAATATACAAAAACCAAACAAATAGAAGCTACCATACTTCCCTCAGTTTTTTTCATCCACTATCCTCTTAATATGCTCCATCTGGTAGCTGTAATTTCAGCTGAACTTCTAGGATGATCACAGCTGTTCCATTCGATGTGCTTCCCCAGTTATTCCAGGAATTGCTTGTGCGTAGGACTTACGTTAAATTCACCAGTTACGTTCTTGGCCCTATGGTTTTCTGTTGCTTATTTTACTTTATCATTTATGATGAGATACATTTTTTGAAAAGGAGAATTTTAATATAATGTGATAGTACACTGCTTTTCTGAAAGCATTCATATTGCTTCAGAATACCTCTACTTTGCAGGTTTCTTCTGTTTTTCAACACATTTCTATTTTCTTTGCATTTGCCTTGGTCCTCCTGCTCCTCCTTTATTTTTTTCTTTTCTCACATCTCATCAGATCTCCTATCTGATTATTTTCAATATATATGTATAACTTTTATTCCTTATAAGATTTTGAGAAGGAAAAAAGTATATTTTAGTATATATCCATCAACAATGTTTAGTTTTAAATTCTAATCCTCAGACCTTTTTGTATTAATAATTCTGATGAAATAAATGTTATGCAAAGAAATACATGATACTTGCTATATTATGCATTATGCTATTTGCTTTTCAAACAGGAAGTACACTTTTGCTAGACATTTGATTTCTCAAAATACTCTACATAAAATGATAGAAAAATCATATCTAAATTCTCTAAAATGCAAAAATTGACACAATTCAGAGTGTCTTTATTGTTAGTTAGATGAGAAGCTTTGAAATCATACAAATGTGCACAACTATTATTTGATATTTTCTTCAGTGTCAGCTTAGTCTAAGAGTTAACTCTAATGTTGCCAACAAACAATTCCTATTAATATTTTCAGATGTGCCAGCAAGCAAATCCTATTAATATTTTCAGCATTTTCAAATTAAATGAAACATAAAATTTCTATGTTCTTTGATACTCTTCCAATGCCACATTTTATTAGATTAGGCAAAATATCCTTGATTTTCTTGACAAAAGAGTAACTGTTTATAAGGATATTATATAGTCGGAAGGTATAAAATAATAAAGCACATTGTTACAAAATATTGTGATCATGGGTTTAAAATACAAGCTACCATTTCTTCTCCAAAATATATGTCATGGAGGTTAATATAAGCTGATAAGAATTTTCTTTGAATCTCATAAGATTGAGATTGATTTGTTGCTCTTTAAATATATAATGACTAGTATTAAATTCAATTTATTAGTAACTTCAATTCTCTGGAGAGGTGACCTTTCATAAAAAATGTATTTGGTACATTAAAAAAATAAGCCTGTGATAACATTCCAGAAATTACTGATAACTAATGCATATGTATCAGGCAAACTCTTTTCAAATATGTTAATCCTGCTAACTGTAGGAGTTTGATTTTCTTAAACATATAAGCAGTTACAGAGAGAAAATTATTTATAGTAGCATTAATTCAAAATATTTTTGGAAGGTATTTTAATTTTAGTAAGGTTGAAAAAAAACTAATACTTTCTTCAGTAAAGCAGTAGAGGATTGGGTATATTTTTCTCTTTGTGAACTTACTTTTCAAAAAAAATACAGTGATTTTGATGGATTTACAAATTTGACTCCACTTCATTTCATTCACAACTCCATACATCATATTTTGATGAGACAGAAACATATTGACAAAAGATATTACTTTAATTCTTTAAATTTAGTTTTAATAAATCAAATTTACATTTAACATTCTAATAACACTGTGTTTTATTTTTTGCCTGTTCATTTTGCAATGTGTTTTTTAAGCCGTATCAGTTTCTGACTTTAGATGAGTGTCTATATGAGTTATTAAAAGTTTTATACATGGAAAAGAATTAAATGTTCCATTGTTCAGACTATAATTATAAATGTGAGACATTTTAGTGTCAAAAGCTCCTTTTAGAGAAGAATTAAAAGCATAATAAAGGGCTTCTTGTCTAAAACAGGACAAATATGTTCATTAATGGAAAGGAAAAGAAGTATTGGGATCTGTTTAGCTGTCAGTAAGAAAATTAGCCTTTTTTGGCAAGTAGAATACCCAATTTTACTTTTGAACATGATTGTTCTAAAGGAATTTAATAAGCAGCAGCTGAAATTCTTGATGTTCCTAAAGAATCAAAATCTTTTCTTTTCAAAGAGGCCACCAAATAATCTGCTGGTATGTATTTTGTATTACCTGAAATCCTACCTTTATTTTCTTCACATTTATAACTTTATTCTAACCTCCATTTTTGCTTTTGTAATAAATCCATTGTATGTTAAGCATGTGAAACATTGATATGGTCATATAAGGTAATTTTTTTGTTTTATGATAGTGGATTTATCTTATACATACAAAAAGTTGAATGATTTATTATAATGTATTGTGGTAAGGATAATAATATGAATGAATCTACAGTTCTATGGCCTTTTAAAGAATATATGAAAACCTTTTGGATGAATGATTAATAATACATGGTACGTACAAAGACAGATGGTGTAAGATCTCTGACATTATACCATATTAGTATTTCAGACCAGTTTGTTATATAAAAAGGTCACTCAATATTAGAGACACCCTTTAGGAGAAAATGTAGTTTAAAAGATTGGGGTAAGAGTTTAGAATTCGGTAAAACAGTATAAACTATCTTATGATTACAGATGAGAAGCAAATGTATTGAAAATCCCTCCAAGTTCATAAAGGAGTAAAGATGCTTTATTACTGACTTACTGAGGATGTTAAAAGTATTTTCATTTCCAATTAATCTAAGATAGAAGCTTATCAGATTTAAGGAGTAATTTGGTTTGTGTTTCCTTTTCCCTCTCTAACTTCACCTTCTTCTTTGATGAATTCATATTCTTGTGTCTGCAAATATTGTAATTATTCCTGACTCCTAAATATAGATTTCAAATTCGTAATCTCCACAGATGTTTCAGATTTCATGTGCACATGTCTTTAATATTTCCATTTGAAAGTCAAATGTTTCGCTATGTTAACAGGGGTATAAATCAAAATTGTCGATCACACGTAATGTATGTCTCTCCAGTTTTTCTTAATTCTGTTTATTGTGTCACATATACCCAAGATAAAAATCAAGGACATATTCTTGATTCTTTCTACCATTCAGCCTCTATCCCATTTCCATCATGTTTTTCAACCTCTATCTTTAAAATGTAAATACAATTCCTCCTCAGATATAACTAACTACACAACCATTATTCATGCCCTGCCAGTTTTATTGTAATAAATTAACCTTTATACTTCTAATCCTCATCTTTACGTCTCATATTTTATATAACCAGTCATTGCAAACTTTTACAAATATAATTATGTATATAATTTATCTGCTTGAATAAATAATTTGTTTTCCTACAACGTTAAGGATAAAATTCCAACTCTTTTATATTGGATTACAGAATAAACATGATATGCTAATCCTACATTTCCCTTAAACACTTATTTTCTCACATTCTTTCTACTTTCCAATGACTCTGGCTCTTTTTGGGGGAGGGGGTACCAGGGATCAAACTCAGGACCTTGCTCTTGCAAGGCAGGTGCAGTGCCACTGAGCTAAATCCCCAGCCCCATTGACTCTAGCTTTATAAAACATTCCATCATTCCATATAGTTCATATCCTGGGGCCTTTCCAATAGTTACTATTCTTAAAATATGCTTCCCTTTGATTTCCATATATCTAACATCTACTTTTTAGATCTGAGTCTTAGTGTCCTCACCATATTATAGGATTTCCATTCCTAACAATTTACTATTGCATTATCACATTGTTCTACTTTAATTCTCTGCAGAACAATTTCCACTTTGTGATATATTTTTCATTCATTTTGATGATTTTTGAATTAAAGTCTAGCTTCCTAAAAAACAAACCAGAAATCAGTGGTGTATACAAAAGGAAACAATGCAGATTTTTTTCAAACGGGACCCAGGAAATATGTAATGAACAGGAGGAAAATCCTGATGTCTTGGAATTACATTGCATAAAAGACACTAAGATTATTGTATAAGCCAAGACTTTCAGCTTCTGTATCGAACTCTGTTTGCCTGTATGTTCATAGTGAATTATGATCTTTTCTATCACCCTAAATTTGTTCTTTCTTATCTGTCATGATGGTTAATCCATTCTTACTCTTGCTCATATAAAAATGCCTTACTCTCATCTTTCATATTTCTTTCTTTCATAACCTCTATTTTGTCCATCTGTATGATTTGTTTGTTATACTTTTAAAATATATCCAGAAATTTGGTCACTTATCACTACATCCATTCCTTCAGCTGTCATTAAATTGCCATTCCATATCATTATCTGAAATAGTCTCTATAGTGTTCCTAATAAAAGTAACTCATCTTACTTTTCTGCTTTTCCTTTAAAAATTTATCATTGCATTTCCCATCACTCTCAAAGCAGAATGAAAGGCTAGTGATTAAAATAGATTAAAGGATAGCCAGGATTTGGCTTCTGGCTAGGATGTGATGTCATCCCACAGTTATTCTCTGGTCCTGTCACATAGGTCTCACTGATCTTTTATATTACACCCTCTCTGCAATGGCCTCCATAATCTGTCACTCTCAGTGTTGTCTGTTTCAAGTGTTGTCAGTCTGCAGCAGCTCATCAACTTTTCAAGTCTTTCTTCAAATGTTTATGCAGTAAGAAATCCCTAACCACTGTATTTAAAATTGCATTCTTTTCCTATATGCACTGTCTCTCTTACCTACTTCTTATATTTATTAACTTGGATGGATTAAAAAGCATAGCAAAAATATAAGGTGATGCTCCTTTACAGATTGGGTAATTAACAGGTTTTATTTTTTGGTGTACTCTGTCTCACACTTCCTTAGTTGCTCTGTCTGTGGGAATCCAGCTCTTAAGTCACAGGGCATGGATGGTAAAGGCTCAAGGCTTACCAAGTTTGGAAATAGATCCTCCTCCCAATCCAGCAACTCTGAAATCCCAGTAACTTTTGAATTGCTTCTTCATTAAAGAAACCAAACCAGACCAAAACAGTGCAAGCATGCTTCAATTCATAACCAGTGAATATCTGAGATAATAAATATTGCTGTTATTAGAGACTAAAATTGGAGATTGTGATGTAGCCATTGATGATTAAAATTTATGATGATAATAAAATGACATACTGTAATTGGAAGGTGATATGCAAATGATGAAAAAAGTAAAGAGGATCCAGAATAAAGTGCATGCGTGTAAAGAAACTGGATATAAAATAGATACTGACCAGTAGATTAAAAAAAGAAAAGAGTAATACTTATTGCTGATTTGTGTCTAGTTGAATTTAAAATATGTGTATTTTCTAATAAGATTACACAAATGACTGAGAAAATATTACTACAGAGTCCAAATTATTTCCTTAGAACTGACATTTTGAAAATTTATCGCTAATATTTAGAAGGTCAGGCCATGATGACAAAATTCTCATTATTATTAGCATATTAAATACTATTACAAATTGGTAATGTCAGAAGAATTTGATTGAATTATCAAATGCACTCAGCCAAAATTCTAATACAACAAAATCAATTGTATTTTTGTTGGTTTGCCATTTAAACTCATTTAAGCTCAAGTGTTAAAGAGATGGAGAAAAAAGTGGGAGAAAATTCAGAAAATCATTTTACTCATTCATCAGAATAATCCCATTGTTTTGCTGAAATCAACACCTTATAAATTATTCAATGTTAATACCAACAGCCTTAATAACCTAATATAAAAATAAAACATGAACACACGTAAATATTGGCTACTATATTAAGCATATCTATGTACTTATGTGGCTGACTAGTCTTCAAAGCCTACTGGAAGATTCACTTAAAACTTATCATCCACTGATAATGTTTAATTTTGGAACTCTTACTGAGCCAATTTTTAGAATTAATTGTATAGACAGATATTGACATATATGTATTCAGCAATGTATTTTTGCAATTAAATTAGGAATAAATTCAGTTTCTTTTATTATTTAAGGTAAACTAGTAGCTTGGTATTATATGTTTTATAGTATTACATATATTGGACCAATATCACATATATATTCATCATGTGAAATATCGTGGTAATTCAGAGTTTTGCTATGTCAAATCTCCATATTATGCATAAATGCTTTCTATCTTACTTTTAAAATGTTTTCATCCAATGTTTGATACAAATCCTAAGAATTATTATAGCATACTATTTTTAAGAAATTGTTTCAATTTCAGATGATATTTAAAGCACAAGAAAATACCATATCAGTTACTCTTTAATCATAGTTTCAGAAGTTTCCGTCCATCATTGACCAGTTCCAAGTCAGAAATGGCATGGACAATGGAAAGTGGGCATATCATGGTCCTTCCAGGTCATGCCTCTAGTGCCACATCTCTAACAATAAGTCAGTTATAGAGAACCCTAGAATCCAATCACTACAGAAAGATAGTCTACTGAGAGTCACAGGGAAATTTTCCTTGTTTCAGTGTGATACTATAAAATGGCTGTTACATTTCATTCTTTTGCCATATCTTCTGATAATCCTACCCTTGAAAGTGTAGGATTTCTTTGACTACCTCTTTGACTGCCAATTATCATTGGTTCCTTCTTTCCCCAAAGACAAGATATTAAAATGATTTAGTTGTGATGCTCAGACTCTCCAGAGTGCAGGAAAAGTAAGGAACACCACCACACTAATTTTTGTTCATTCTAAGTGACTTTTTAGTGAAATTCATGTATTTTTGTATTTAAAACAATTACATTTGCAAAGTTTTGGCTCTCATCAATATTATTTTTGTCATGTACCACATTATTTTCATTATATATGCAAACATCTAAGTTATTCTTAAAATTCTAAAATTAGTATTTATCAAGTCCTGTTTCTAACATTCACAGCTGATTCCTCTTTTCAAGATAATTGAATTGTTCTAATGCTATAACTTTAGCCAGATAATAAGTTATTCATTTATAACCAAGCTTTGTATTATTAGTATTACATAATTTCTAAATTAACTAAAAGTCAAGTTACTATCTAGTTTATTATTACACATTTTAAAACTTTGTTAAGCATATTATTTAAAATTTAGATATCTTCACAGTTAATATTTTGGTTGCATAGCCTTTCCAGAAAAAATTTTGAAATATAAATATAATTAATTAAGATTCAATAACTAATATAAGGTCCTCAAATGGAAGTTAAATGCTTTTTAATAATCTACTTATGGAAGAATGAAAAAATAATTCAATATATTATGTTAAACTCATGAAAATATTATGTGTTCGTGGAAAATATGTATTTTTCTAATTATGTGACATCATTAAATAATTAAACTGATAACAATTTTTCTTATTTGTAAAAACAGTTAGTGTTTCTGTTACATCATTAATTGGACTCAATCTTTCTATATCCTCTTTTGCTATCCACTTAAAGCCAGTCACCCCATTCTCTTTCCTCACATCCCCTAACACTCTTCTAAGTATCTCTATACTCTCCCTTTTTCTAGGTAAAAATGATTATAAAAACTTCACTTTTCCTTTCTTCTATGTGAGTGTGCATGTGAGGGTATTGTATTCATGAGTAACTGCACATGTGTGCTAACCATCTGTTTTTCTCTACAGTGCCTTACATTGACCTGTCACATTCTCCCTCATCAAAGGTTGCTGCTTATGTCTTCTCACATAGAATTTCTCATGGTTTATAAATTTGACACAAATCCGTAAACAATGTCCTACTTTGTACTTATAAATCCCTCTCTTTGCTCATTTTCTTCCCCTGTACATATCATCTCAAACTGTTTTCCCCTTCCCTTGAATTTCCATGCATAAAACTAATATCACCAAAAACTGTTTTCTCTTTTTCTTTTTTCTGCTATGGTTTCCTTTTAGTCTCCTGTTTTTCCCATTTTTTTCTTCTTTTATTTAATATTAAAATAAACTTCTTTGTTATTTTCTCCTATCTCCACAATCTTTCTCTATTATTACTAATCCTTTATGTTCCTGTATTATTGAAAAATACTGAAGATCCCTGCAATTAGGTTCCAGTTTCCTGCCCAGTAGATGCAGACCTGAGAAAAAAATACACTAAAAGACAGAACTAGGAGAGAAAGTGGGGTGCCAGGATGACCAATGCCAGTGCAACTGACATTGGCAATCTGGCACTGGCCAGATTTTTATTGGCAATCAACTACATGTGATGAGGTACAATTGTGTTGTGTTGTTTCTATGGAAATTAGTGTGAACAGTACTCATAAAGGACAAGACAAAGCATTCTCTAATTAGGAACAGAATAGACAAAATATATGGCTGTAATTAGAACATTGTACTTCTAGTTAGAAGATTTTAGTTGTGGAAATGGAATTTGGATGTGAGTTACTCTGACTTTGGCATATAGGCTTTGGCCAGACTTACTTCTATAAACAAGCCAATTGTGGGGTTAACTCTTTACCGCCTTCTTTGGACATAATTAATATTGTTGTTCCCTCTGTTATCCTCTTCTTTGTTTTTTTTTTTTGTGTGTGTTTTTTTTTGTACAGGGGATTGAACTAGGGACCTTGGGGTTTCAAGGCAGGTGGGGACCAACTGAGCTAAATCCCCAGCCCACTCACTTCTTTATAAAGAGCAGCAGCTGTATCAAGGTGAGTGACAATTTTCATTGGGGCTTTTTGCTCCTGGTCTGATCAGCAGGCAATGTATCAGGTCTGGTGATCTCTGCAAGTCTGAGGGGGATCAAAGGGGAAGGGAGTCACTCAGATGCAACCTTTACATGACTCTCAACAGGGTTATCACATCATGATGCTTGCAGTAAATCTATAATCTCAGTCCATGGTTATACATTCTGGGATGATGTCCACAGCATCTTTTTTTTCACTGAAAACTAAGCATACCCTGGCCCCTATGTTATTAATTGTATTGAACCATTTACCTCTTAGTTAAGACATCCTTTGACAACACTACTGTCAAAGACATGTCTATAGATCTATCTCTATATTTTTTACTTTCCATAAGTGGATCTAAAAAATTTAATAACAAGAACTAATTGAGCTTGTGGAGGTACCTGTATCCCCCTTTTTGTTTATGTAATTGTGTTTTTTCGGGAAAGGTGAGTATACTCAAATATGGCTTGTCTCTCTGGATTATAAGGATTTATAAAATATTTAACTGACTTAGCTCTCTACAATAATTTCTTCTATAAAGAGCATCCTCAACTGCTGTTAGGGGAGAAAGGGCATAGTTTCAATACAACTGCTTTGAGCTGAGAAGGGCTGATGTATGAAAGCCTGAAGTTAGAGGCTGTCTTCAGAAAGCCAATTTAATAGGCTTTAACTAAAAATCATGTTTTAATTTAGCAATTATAAACTCTCCTTATAAAGTTGATTTGGTGAATTTTGGTAACAAAAAACTAGCACATTTTTTGTTGATATTATCTGTATGATCACTTGGAGTTTGGCAGCCTATAAGCAAGAATAAACACATTTTTTAAGAAATTAGAGGATGTATAATCAAAGCATAAGAACTAAAATTTTTTAAAAGGCAGGTTGGAAAAATGAAATCCATGTTTAGAAACTGTTTTTAAGGGACTAAAATAGTGATAGTAATTTGTGGGCTCTTAGACTTTTCACTAATAGAGGTTATCTTTAAGTTTGATATTTTGTCATAATTTTTTTAATGTTAATTGCAAAAGATTAAAAATTTAATAATTGAAATAAAACAATTTAGCTAAAGAATTTAAAAGCTCTTGTTGAGCTCTCACAAATTTTACTATTTTTTTTTTCTAATGACCCATAACAGTGGTGAGCCACCACTGTAGTTGGAAACTTCTAGTAGTAGTCAGCAATTGGAGCCCCTTTTTATGTAGCTTTATTACTATGGTCTTGACTTCATATATCTCTGGGTTATACTTTTCGACTGAGTGTTCAAGATCAAATTAAGGTGAGACTTATATTAATTAGAATTAACCTCTTGCTGTGTATCAAGGTCAATTAACTTTCCACAGGCATTACTTTGAACCCTATATAGAGCTTTTCAGCTCCTGTTGTTGTCAGCCATCAGGATGTGTCATAGCCTTGCTTGACCATGTTGCTTCTGTGAAAGCATGGGAGACTTTTCCCTTTAAGTGACACTCCTTCGGTATACTGTTGATTCTTAACTCTTTTGGTGTGGAACAATCTCCCTGCTCAGGAGGTTGGATGACTTACCAAAATTGTAGGATCTTGTAGAAAAGGTTCTCCCATATCCTGGATTGTTTGTAGACTTTGAAGGGACACAGCCAGAATATTGGCTGTCTTCTTAGTCCAGTTACCTTTCTAGTTTCTGGTCTCTAGACTTTAGATGTTGAACACCCAGAAGAGAAGTTTAATAACATTAGCAGTGCAATGAGAATAGTGAATTTAATTATTATAATTTTATTTGGATATCAAGCACTTTGAAATATAAAATATAGTTAGAGGACCGTTATTTTTATCAATCATGGTTGTTCTAGTAGTTGTATCCCTGTAAAATGTTAATAGAAAAAAAGCTTCAAATCAATTCACACATAATATTTTAGCATGACAATCACGATGACATTTTCTTTGTAACATACTTAAATTTTCATCTTAGTATAAAATAGCCATTGTTAAATGTACTCATCCCTCCACAAAAACACAAAAAAATTCTTACAGAAATTGTTGTCTTTTGAAAGGATGCCATCTAAAGAAAATACATCAGTCTATAAATGTACCTGTTATCATTAAGTACCTGGAGCATAAGAGAAAGACAAATAGGTTATTACCATAAAGAATATGTTAGAAAACCTGTACAATCAAAAATAGGTTATTACCATAAACAATATGTTAGAAAACCTGTACAATGAGAAAACATGAATACATTTAGTATGAAATTTAGTATAAATTTACATTTACCAGAAAATTTAAAAAAATAAGTATTATAATTATATGCAATCTTATGCTCTTTAATTGAGTTTGGTACCAAAAATATCTTTTCAATAAAATTTTGTTGTTTTTCTCACAGAAAATGTAATATTTTGAAAATGACCAGTATAAACATCACAATAACATATTTAGAACTTAACCTTTTGATGATAACCAATATAAAGGTATTATAATAACATATTTGAGCAATATTCAATAATGTAAGTCACTTATAAGGCTATGGAAACTATCAGGATCAGTGTGTTGGAAGACTATGGAAGCTGTTGAGGTCCACCCTAGTGAGCAAAGGCTGGAAAATACTTCCATGCGGCCACTCCTTTGTTCACCAAGGGAAGTCCCATTAGCAGCTTCTCCAAACCTAAGGGTTTCAATTTAATTACCTTAATAGAGCTTATTAAATAACCTATAAAAAACACATTATAACAATTAATATATTATTTATATCCAATTAAAGTTTTGGAGTGATTACATTTAGACAACAATATGTATTGTATCATTTTGATCTGTTAGCAACCTTGGGGGGAAAAGCATGCCTTTTACTTTAATAACCTTTATCTGTAAGCCAATTTAAATTATAGGCAAATATTATTTTAAAAAATTTTAAAGGCAAAAAAGGGAAAAAATTGATGAGATCAAACAAAATAGATGTACAATTGGACAAATAGACAAACATAAAACAATTTATAAAACTAGAGTGCACTCAAATATATTTAGCCTAAATGAATTATAATATCCTTTTATAAAAATTTTAGGTTCATAATTATAAATAAGACTAGTCAAAACTTTTTGTAAGTCAATTAACAGAGATCTCTTGTAGAATTAGCATCAAAATGAATGGAAGCTCTTTATGCCTGTAAATGCAAACCTTTTATAATAAACTTAAAACCAACAAGCAAACATATTTTTCCTTGATAAATCACTTCCACATAGCTTCTTGATTTATGTAGGCCAGTTCTAGTCTTGTTACATATCTCTCTTTATCTTTCTAACAAGACAAACATACAAAATCCTTTCATATCAAAAGTATAATCTTTTACTTATAGCCTTCTTAGTGTATTTCCTTGGTCTCATGTACTATAAACCTTCTATAACAAACTTGGCTTCAGGTGTTTAAATCTTAAAATGTCCCCTTTATTTTCTGTTCTTAGAGTGTTACATATTGAAATTTGACTAGCTGCCAATAAAGCAGTAGTAACCTTGAGCTCTTCATCAACAAAGTACAGAAAAGAGCAAGTTAACACTATAATTACAATTCAAGAATTTGCATTGTGTAAGAAGTATTTTTAGCACACCAATTAACAACTCAAATTGGAACAAAGATACATTTATCAATTAGCTAAAATTTGTAACTTGATTTGTCTTGTAAAACCACTTTATGTCTGATAGAGTGCAGTTGCAGTTTCTCTGGCTTTGTTTTGGATTTCATACAATAGCAGGCAACATCAGGGTGATAACACACTGCTGGCCTTGAGATTCTTAAAGCTGAGTGTTTCTCACTGTTTTGCTTTACGTTCCTCAAAGCTTTCCTAGCTGTTTTCATTCCATTTACTTGTTTTCTCATTACAGTTCTTTCCAATCTGAGTTTGAGTTTTGTTTGATTTTTTTTCTGAGGCTACCATGGCGCCTCACCTGTGCTTCCCAGTGCACTAAACCCAAGCAATTCTCCTCATGCTTTTGCCCCCACCTCTTCTGCAGACACCCTGTGATCTTAGCAACACAAGCAGAGAGGGAGGCAGCCCAACCTCCTCCAGAGGGGAAGCATTGGGGTTTGCCTGTACCAATGTCACATTTTCTGAGAGAGGCACATTTCACAAGTCCAGCATGTGAAAGACAGCAGATTTGGCAAGCAGTTGTTCTAAAACTGAAACTAAACAGTTCTCACCTGTGGCTGATTGCCACAAAGCAGTAGCTTGAGTGTCTCCTAGGCTCAGGATTGTTCGGGCTGCAAAAAAAGAGCACAGGAGGCTCAAAGTTGTAAAGGTCTCAGTTAAAGTCTCAAGGGAAATAACTTTTCTTTTTTGTTGAGCTGCCTGGATGTTATTTTTGACACACTTCCTAGGTCCCATATCTAAAGTTCTTGTCTGTGAGAAAAGATGCTTATATTTAACTATCTTTTGCAGCATTTATGTCAACATTGTGTACCAGCACCGTGAGGCTTGGACAGAAAGTGATTACCCTGTGTTTTAGTGCCAGTTGACTACCTTTACTGCTTTCTCACATCTGAAGCACCTACCTCTTTTTCCAGGCTTTGCTTCCTGTTTGGATGTCTTTATCTTGATGTGAGGTGTTCTGCATCAATTTTTATTTTATTTTATTTTATTTTATTTTTTATTCTGAGTAGCCTCTCTTAGTAGGCAATGACTTGTGGTTCAAGCCCTTATGATGTGCACCAACTATTGAAGACCTTTGCAGTTAGGTTCCAGTCTCCTGCCCAGTATATAATGCAGGCTTTAGAAAAAATACACTAAGAGACAGAACCAAGAGAGAGAAAGTGGGGTGCCAGGATGACAAATACTGTTGCAACTAACAAAGGCACTGGCCAGTACTAGCCACTGATTTTTATTGACAAACAATTGGATTAAAGTCAAGCTAAGTGCAAAGACAGAACTACATGCAAGGAGGTGCAGTCATGCTGTTTCTATGAAATTAATGTAAACAAGATCCACAAAGGACAAGACAAAGGATTCTTGAATTAGGAACAGAATAGACAAAATATATGGCTGTAATTAGAACTCTGTCCTTCTAGTTAGAAGTTTTTAGTTGTGGAAATGGAATTTTGATGTGAGTTACTCTGACCTTGGCATATAGGCTTTGGCCAGATTCACTTCTACAAACAAGCCAATTGTGAGGTCAACTCTTTAAGTCTTCTTTGGGTATAATCACTATTACTGTTCCCTGCAGAAACAATGGAAAACTTAGTAAACAAACTCAAAATTTTATATCAAAATTAGGGATTTTGAACCCCAAATACATATGATCAAACAATTATCTCTCTATAACACATCATAGCTGAAATCCCAGAAATTCAGAAAAAAAGAATGCTAGCAGTCATAATTTTAAAAAATGTGAAGTAACTTCTAATGGTAAGCTTATTAGAATAATAACGTCTCAACATAAATCATTATGACCAGGAAAACTTGAAATAAAATTTTTCAAGTCCTGATAGCAAACAATTGCCAATCCACAATATTATACCCTACGAAATTATCCTCCAAAATGACAAAGAAATCAAAACTATGCATGACAAAGAGAACCAAGATGGAAATACTCAACAAGAACAACATTCCCAATGTAAGAAAAGCAAAGCAAAGCAAAACAAAACAAAAAAAACCCCTATAGTTTCTATTAGAAAACTGCATGGACATTTGACAGCAAAAAATTAGTAAAATTATCCTGAAAAAAATAATAGAAATCACAGCTAATTCACTATTCTCTTTTTTGTTGCCTGCAATTGACTAACAAATATAATTTAAGACAAACTAATTTATTTCTTCAAAATTTATTTTAAATATTGACCTCATTTCATTTATATAAATCAAAAATTAATTTAAAGTAGGATTTTTGAATGGTTAAATTATATTGTTCTACAAAATAAGCTACTTCATTTTATTTCAAGTAATCAAAATAATTATAAATAAATTCCATATGGAATTTCTATGTACCAACCTGTACTCAAGATAATGTAAAGAATTTATGCACATTATGTTTGTCTAAATTTAAAATGTAAGAATAAACCAATATCAACAGATTTACCCTGACTTTTCCTCTGTCTTTGTCATTCCAGTATACAAATGTGTTTAATGATTAAAAATTATAACATTAGATCTGTGTTAAACCTAATACTTCTCCAATATTTTTTCTCATGGTGCCAACAATATTTCGTGGATACTTCTGTATTTTATTCTATGTCAGTCTTCATTTAGGATTGTTTGTATGATGATGTTAGTTGTATACTATTCCTATCTCCCTTTTTAATCTCACATATACTTACTTTATTAGTAGTACTTTCAATTTTATTAATTATGGTTCTCTATCTGTGGTTTCCCTGAAGGTAAGTGTTTATTAATTTGTTGTAAAGGTGAGATAAGTCTATCTCTCTTTATAGTGGTTATATAAACATTCTTTATGGAAATATAATATTTTTATCATACTTCATACTGTTCATTATTGATAAATAAACATGAATACTGGGACACTGTGAGAATATTTATGCCTTAAAGGTTATCTTGATTTTTAAAATTTACTTTTAACATTCTTTAGTGAAAAGCCTACCTCATTTTGATTTGTTCAGATCATGGATTAACATTTATTCTATGCCATTCTGTTGTGTGTGTGTGTTTGTGATGAAAATTCTCTTTGAATTCATATTTCTTGGTTAAAAGCAAAAGTATGGCATTGCCATATTCTCACAGTTCTGCAGAATTGGTGGTATAGAATATGTTTGGCAGAGCCCCTTTCTCCTACTGTCCTATGTCTTGCATCTCTCATCAGCCCTGTACACTCTCCAGCACTATTACAAATTCTCATTCTGGGATTTCACTTTTCATTTCTTTCCATGTGGGAATCCATATCGTCATTTTCTCCTGATTTTTTGAATTCTTTTCTTCATTTTTATGAATTTCAGTGCTGGCCTTGAATTTACTCTGTAGCCCAGGCTGGCCTCTAACTCAAAACTATCCTCCTTCCTTAGCCTCCCAAGTGTTTGGATTACAGGCATGAGCCACTACACTGGACTAAATTTCAACACAATTCTGTAGATAGTCTCTTCTAATCTTAAATTGTAAAGTGCAGTTCCATTGTTATCTTACATCTAGATACAGGTTAGATGTAAAAGTTTTAAGTGACATGAATATTTGAGTTTTCATTGAACTTATCATTTACAACTCCATAGAGTATGTGATTAGTGTGAGCTGAAAAATTTGGCATACTTAGTGGGACTCTGATTCCTTATAAAATTGTTCTAAGATATCTCTAGAAATGTTATCATTTGGTTGATGGTCTCTAATCTTATAGTTTCTTAGATTGTTATTAATAGGTACTGTATCTTTTGATGTGATCATAATTTCTCACAATATTTTTGGATTTTTCTTGTTTCATTTTCTTCTTTATTCACATGAATTTCCTTAAATATAATTTTCAGTACATTTAAGTTTTGGTGTTTTAGTCAATCATAATTTTAATATCCTTTAATGTTGAGAGCATTCCGCTGTAGATGGCAAGGCCTAACTCGCCTCCCCCTCAGATGAGGCACGGCCCTGGATAGAAGGAGAAACACACATCTTGTTTGTTTCCTCTTGCAGATGAGGTAGGGACCCAAGAAGGCATTGTGGAGCAAAGCCTAGCTGAGAAAAGGATTATCCCCCCCACCCCCATTTGCCAGAAAACCAGCATGATTTCCTCCAGTCTTTAGGTACTCTCCTGGCTCCAGTTACAGACCAGCCCCTTTTACCTCCCCTTGCACTTCTCTTACCTCTACCACTATAAATAAATGCGAGGCTATTTGTTTGGTGGCCTTTCCTCCCATCAGGAGTTAAGAGCCCCATGACCCCACCTATACCTTATTATATCTCTTTCTGTCTTTCTTAATCTCTCACCATCGTTTCTCACTCGTGAACCCTTCTGACAAGTGAGCCATGACACTTTAACTCTTTACATTTATTTTAACTATATTGCTTATCATTATCATCTTACTACTTTATTATTACATTATTATATATTTTTTAAAATTATTTTCAAATATAAATTAAATTATATTTTTGCCATATCTGTAATTTTTAAAAAATTTGTTTATTTTTGTTTTTTTGGCTATTTAATGAGCAAGCCTTCTAGGTCCCCTTTTTAAGCTGCTAGATTTTTGCTTGGTGATTTATCTGTATTAGGTCTGTATCTTTTGGGGCTTCTTAAAACCAAAGCAAACAACAAACACACACATACACAGACACCCTAACTAGGCCATTTATTTAGTTCTATTCAAGTTATTTGAATAGAACTATTTAGAGTAATCACTAGGGAACCAGTGGATTCTGCTTCCTCAAACCCATGACAAAAGTTTCCACTGCATATTCAGCAGACACTATAAAAACGTAACCCTCCTCAGAAATCTATATAGTCTTTCAACAGAACTGCTCTATTTGTAAAATATTCCCAGGAGGTAAATTCCTCTGTTGGCATTATATCTTTACACTAAATCCTGCACAACAATCCTACTTATGAATCTCTAGGATATCATTCTGATATTGTAAATGAGAAACTAATATCAATTTTTATATCTGAAATTGTCTCCATTCTCTTTATATTTAAAGAATATTTATAACTACTCCAAATGCTTGAACATTACTAAGCTCATTTATTCAATATTGAATGTTCTTTCTCGCATCTACCTACATTCTTTTTGCAATTTTTGCTATAGTCATTCTAGATTATTTTTCCACTTCTTTTTTTTTTCCATTAAGTTTATTGATGCATTTTAGGTATAAAATACATTTACATACATCATTGGGATCTTGTACCATTACATGAGTATCTTGGTTCTTATTTTTTTCTACTTCCCCTGCCCTCCCTTCACCCCCTCCACCCTTCCCTATATGCAAAGATTTTGTTTGCATTTTTTTCCTTTTTTCATATTTTTTCTTTTCCCTTCTTTCCTGTCCCCTACTCCTCCCACTTCCTCTGTTCCTTTAGACCTTTACTTCCTATTACACAATATCAATAATATATTTTAAAAATAAAATATCAAGACCTAGGAGACATTACCACAGATTTTACAGAATTTAAAAAGATATAGAAAGCATATTTCAAAAATCTGTTTTGAAATAAATTTGACAACTTCTAAGATGTACCTTGGAAGACAAATTAATGAAACTAACTCTGGAGGAAAAATATAATTTGAATAGCACCTATCAAAGAAAGTATATTCCTAGCTTGGAAACCTACCTATATGACAACAACAGGTTCATATATATTTTAACTGATAAATTATATCACACATTTAAAGCAGAAAAAAGAAGGAGCACATCTCCCCTCATTTTAGGAAATCAACATTGTGCTAATACTAAAACTGGATAAAGATAATAGAAGAGAAAAGTATGAACATAGATAAAAATTTGTTTAACAAAACAAACTGTTAGAAGTCAGATCTGGCAGTATGTAGTAAATGGTTTTATTATAAGGATGGGAGTGTTGGTTCAGCATTGGAAGATCCACCCCCAAAAGTCATCATTGTAACAGAGGAAAGGAAATACCATGTGATCCTGTCATTAGTTGGAGAAAAAGTATTGGACTAAATTCCACAGCTGTTCATGGTAAACGTTATCAGGAGTTTAGAAGTAGAACAAAATATTCTCAACAGATTGAAGACATGTACTCCATACTTCCAGTGAGGACACCTTATGTGAATGGAGAAGATACAATGCTCTCTCCTTAAGGTGGGGAACAAGGGCAGATATGCTTACTCTTCATCTATCCACTAAACTTTGAAACCTAGGCCCAAACCAAAATAGTCTGGCAATAAAATGACACAATTAGTATAGGATTGGCAAGGTAGAAGCCAAATCTTTATATGTAGATGAAATGATCATCTACAGAGAAAATACTAAGAAATCTCTAGGAGCCCCTAGAACTTGTATTTGAATTTAGGAGGATTAGAAAACACAAGGCATATATAAAAATTCAGGTCTATGTATACTTGCTATAAATGAAGAATTGAATATTGAATTTTAAAAGTTATGTAGGAGTACAAAGGACACAGAAGAATAAAGAGAAAAATAAAAATAAAACTGTTGGAAGACATTTAGTACCTAATTTTAAGATTTCCTCTATAGCTACACTAATCAAGGCAGTGTTGGTGTAAGGAAAGACATCTATATCATTGGAATAAAACAGAGAATCTAGAAATAGAACCACATATATATGGTCCATGCAGTTTTGAGAGATTATTTAACATTAACATTTTATAGAATATAAACTCAATTCAAGAGCCAAGGAAAAGACAGTGTTTTCAGCAAACGACACTGGAACACCTGGTATCCATATAAAAAATTAACCTCAACCCTTTATTTCCATTCATAAAAATGACTTGAAGGGATCTATGAACCTAAATATGAAAGCCTAAAAGTATAAAACTTTAAGAGGAAATTATAAGGGAAAATGTTTATGAATTTAGGGTAGGCAAGAACTACCTAGGATACAAAAAACATGATGTATAAAAGAAAAAAAAATGATAAATGAGATTCCATCAAAATTTAGAACTTTAAATGACATCATTAAAATGAAAATTAGTCCTTAAACAGACCATATTTACAATGCATATAACCTATAACCAGAATATATAAAGAACTCTTACAGCTCATTAATAGACAACCCATTTAAAAAGTAGACATAAGAGGAGGATAAATAGCCAGTATAGCACAAGGAAAGGTGTGCAACTCTAGAATCAGAAAAATACTAATCAGTACAATAACAAGATTGAATTATATACTCATTAGGCAGATGAAGTTAAAAGTTTTAAAAGCCTTGTCATGACTTTTTCTTTTTGTTGGATTCTCTGCTTTGCGTTTAATTTGTCACGTCAAATGGATTCATTCTCCTGGGTGTTCTGGGGTTGTGATCCTCATTGTCTTTTCCTAGGATACTGTCTAATTTTTTTTTTTTTTTTTTTTTTTGGTACAGAGGATCAAACTTGGGTCCTTGTGCTTGTGCAGCAAGCAGTGAAACCACTGAGCTAAATCCCCAGCCCTTAAAACTTTTTGGAGTGCTGGTTTGGTATTCATGAAGTTCCTGAGGTGCTCTTTATCATGAAAGTATCTTATTTCTCCATCAATTTTGAAAGATAATTTTGCAGGGTACATCAATCTGGGTTGGAGGCTGTTTTCCTTTAGGGCTTGAAATACGTCACTCCAAGCTCTTCTTGCCTTGAGGGTTTGCATTGAGAAGTCTGCTGCGATTCTGATGGACTTTGCTTTGTATTTGATTTGTTTCTTTTCTCTCACTGATTGTAGAATTTTGTTCTTGTGTTGGGTTTCTGGAATCTTAACAATTATATGCCTCTGTGTGGATTTTTTTTTTTGATCAAGTCTAGCTGGAGTCCTATATGCCTCACTTATCTGTATGTCAGGTTCTTTTCCTCTGCTTGGGAAGTTTTCTGCCATTACTTCTGTGAGCAGTTTTTTTGTGTCATCTGCACTCTCTCCTCTTTCTTCATTGACTCCAATCAGTCTTATGTTATTCTTCTTTGGATCATCTATCAGCTGCTGGATTGATTTCTCATATTCCCTTACAATTTTAAAGCAATTTTTCTTTTCCTGGTTATTAATTGCAATCTTATCTTCTATGTCTGAAATTCTGTCCTCGCATTGGTTCATTCTGCTGCACAGGCTCTCGACTGAGTTTTTAATCTCCCAGAAATCAGTTTGGATCGGTTTTATGGATTCCATTTGTTTCCTATGTTGGGATTCCATCATGTTCCTCACCTCTTCTATTTTTTAATCTGTGTCCTCTCTAGATTTATTAATCATGTCTTGCGCTATGAGCACAATCTTTGCAGTTATCTGAGAAATTATTTCTGATTTCATTTTTCCCAGATCCTCTTTTGTTGCCAGTTGAGAGAGTCCAGGTGGTTGAGTATCAGATTGTTCCATCTCGTTTCCCTTTGGGTTGCTGTAGTTGATCTGGAAGTCTGTTTTTGAGGCTTGTTTATGTGTCTTCTGATTTCCAAGGAGGAGTTGGGGGTGCTTCTGTCACCCATGCAGCTCACCTTCTCTGCCCTCGGAGTGTGGAATGGCAGTGGGGACACCTCCTTTCGGGTGCTGGGACTGGCTCAACTTCTCTGCCCTAGGACCATGGAATGGCTTGATTATCACTTCAATATGGGGATTGGGAATAAAGGACATTCACATGATCTGTTTACCCAATATTTGAATTTGTTTAGATTTCAATATGTCAAATACTCAATATTAATTTCTACAACTGTGTAGGTCAAACTCAGTTAATTTATTAAGGTTCTACTCCATAATACTTGATTGTCAATAACCTCTAATATAATTTCCTAATTGTCTTATTCACTTTCAAATTGCTGAGATACATCACCTGCCACCCTCAAATTAAATATGGAGAGATGTATTTTGGTTCAGATTATAGAGCCAGTACATAGTCGACTGGTTCTAAGGCAGCATATCACACCAAAGGGCATAGCTACACAAAAACTGTTCAACTAATTACAAGTGAGGTCCAAAGACTCAAGGGAGGAACCAGAAAAGGAGGCATAACCTTCCAGGTCATACTCACAGTGATATACCTTACATACCAGACCCCATTTTCTAATAGCAGTCATCTATAATGACTCCATACTTTAATCACCTTCCAAAAACATAAGACTCTGAGGATCATTATACATGTAAATCATAATGTTCTGCCCCAGGCCTCTAAAAGACTCATATACATTCTTATATATAAATTATAGTTAGTCCATTTCTAAGAGTCAACAAAGTTTCAGCATAGGGGAAAATTTCAAGTCCAAAGTCTCTTCTCAGACTTACAGCAAACCCTCAGTTGTGAGAACCTGTAATTTCAAAAAGAAGTTAAATACTGTTGACATACATACTGTAGCCCAGGATAAACTTTCTTATTCCAAAAGGGACAATGAGGATGATAGAAAGGAATGGGACCAAAGCAAGACTGACACCCAGTAGGAAAAACATTAAATCCTGAAGCACCTTGTCCAGCACACATAAAATTGTTAAGTTGGAAATTCCAAAACATTGTGTGACCCTACCCTAGCACATTGATGTTGCTGTAGATCTCATGATTTCTCTCTTGGGCTTGGTTTACTCAGTCCTTGGGGATTTCCTTAGAAATTTCATATTCCTTGGTTTCAAATTTCTGCAGTCTCCACTGCATTTTCAGCTTCATTCTCAAAGTTTCACACATTGCTCTATCAGAGGCATACTGCCTTGTCCCCTATGCCTCCTGAAATATAGAGAAAATCCTCTGTGACTCCATATCTCTTTAATTCTGTGTGCTCATAAGACAATGACTATATAGATGATTTCAAGGTCTGCTGTAATCTTCAACAGTAGCCAGGCCCTGTTGTTTCATGGATGCAGAGATTTCTAGTGCCTAGATGGCTTACCACTGTGAAATGAATTCCAGAAAACCAATTTCTTAGATGGCCCTTTTTCATCATGATGCCTTGAGGCTCTCCTCTCAAATGAAAGCTTTGTAGTCTTGCAACTTCAAGGCAGGTGTCTTGGTAATTCTTGACATGCCCTCAAGTTATTTTCCTTATTATCTTATTGGCTTCCTTTTAATGCTAATCTTCTTAGTAACACAATTCTCCTCTGTTACATCTTTCTAGCTGATTTCTTTTTGAAAAAATTGAAAGCTTTTAAATGAGCTTTTGCTTCTGTTTTACTCAGTTTTCTCACTAAAAGTAGTAACCATGCTACAGACTAAAAATTAGGCTTCCTTGAAATTTCCTTTTCCAGATTAATTAGTCTAACATCCTTAATCTCAGTCTCCCTCAAAGTCTCAGGATATGAGCAAAATAGAAAAAAAAAATTTCTGCCACAGGAGTCTGACTGCCAATAGAGTCCTTGCTTCCAACTGAAACCTTTTGAGTCTTGTCTTTATTATCTGCAATTCTATCAACATTCTAATCTGAGCTCTGACTAGAGTCTCCCATCAAGTTCAGTTTACAACATTCTAGGACTGCTTCTTTAGGTGGTATCTGCAAAGCATTCCAAACTTCTCCCATAAATCAGTTTCAAAGCCATCTGAACCACATAATCAGAAAATTGTCACAGCAGCAAACTTACTTCTCTGTTACAAAAATGTCTTAGTCATTTTCTTGTTACATACATCAATATCTGATATCTGGAAGACAAAATAGAACAAATTTATTTTAACTCTAATTTTGCAGTTATTTCACTCCATTCTCTACTGATTCCAAGGCAGGACACAAGACATAGGTGCAAAATGGATAAAAAGCTGCTCATCTCATTGTGAACAGGAAGCAGAAAATCAAGGGAGGAATCAAGAAGGGAGACATGCCCTTCCAGATCATGCCTACAATGACTTATGTCTTCCAAAGCACTCACCTTCTAACAGCAAGTTATATTTCTCCTATAACCCAATGACATTCCAAATATTTGAGGCATTGGAATCATTTTATATTTATGCTAGCACTAATTTATTAGGCTTTTGAGATAAATAAATGTCAGTGCCTAACTCACTAAATATTAGTTATTAAATGTTAGTAAATACTATCTTATTACTATTCTATTGATCTGAAAATTCAATGTTCAAGCTAACTGTCTCTTTATAATCTGACTCTGGGTTTAGAAAGTATTCACTTCTCTGAAAACCTGACCTAAAAATCTATATTCAATTATGTAACCATCCATAGTGATGTGTCTAATTCAATAAATTTACATAGCTAAACAATCAAATAACTGACCCAACCAATACATATAATTTCAATAGTAAGTGATAAATTGAACAAGAAATTTTGTATCTTAGCAAGACTATATGTTAATCTAAGGGAGAAATCCATTAAAGCAAGTGTAATATACTGCACATACATGGAAAAATCGCTGAGAAATTGTGTGTAAAAATTAGATCAGTTATACCTACTTATCTCAAATAACAGCTAATATTTTTTACTACTGTTTGCAATCATAGCATTTATTTTACTTTTCACATTATTTTTCCATCTATCTATCTATCTATCTATCTATATATATATATATATTAAACAAATACATATTATTTTGATTGTGTCTTTGATCCATTGTATATTCTGGTTAAGTGAATTTCTATGTTTCATTTTCTAACATGTAGAAACATTTTTGAAGAAATAAAAATTTAAATTTGTAATACTGTTCTTAGATATTTACATTGTTTTCCATTCTATACCAATTATTTAATGTTGCAAAGGATTCTACTATTCTCAGATTGAATCCAATAGTTCTAATATATGCTAAACTCTTAGAAAAAGAATTTGAATTATGAGCCAGAATCATTAATAGTAGGTGTAACTTGATTTGTATAAAGGTTACTTGGAGAGGATTTTTGGGTGTGGTTCTGAGGGTTCCAGAGACCATTCCACTTAGTGTAGACAGGCAGCAACCATATGCTAAGGACATAGATAACACAAAAAAAAAGAGAAAAAAAATTTCCTTTCCCTCTCCTGTACTAAGATAATCTTTTCCTCTTACTCTTGAATGTTACAACTTCCAGCTCTTCAGCTTTTGGAATCCTGGACTTATAAGACCTCCTTTGCTCTCCTCTGAGTTTTCAGGACTTAGGCTTTGGACTATGAGTCATACCATATGCTTCCAGAATACTGAGGCCTTCAGTCTTGTATGTCAGCCTTTTAAAGATGGCATAGAAGGCTGGCAGCCTGTTCTGAGTCTTTTTTATTTTTTCTGTCCTGAGGCTTTTAAACCTTTATCAACATGTGATACAATATTTCTAGTAATTTCCTTCTCATATGTTTCTATCTCTGTATCTATGGTTGTTATCTCGATCTATATATCTGTTTATTCATGCATAATTCTCTACTATCTCTATCTATGTATCTCTCCATCCATTTCTATCATTTTAATCTATCCATATATGTATCTTTATCATTATCTGTTTATCTATCTATCTATCTATCTATACCACATTGGTTTTGTGTCAGAGAAGAACCCTGACTAACACATAAATATATTCATTTTTATACAGAATTCATCTTGAGACATGGTTAATTAATTTGAAGATATTTCAAATTTCCATTTTATTGCTCTGCCCTCTCATTCACTGATTGTTTTATTAGTGTATTTTGGAAATACAAATGGTTCTTTAAAATATCATTTACCATCAAGATCATTTCTTAAACAAGTATACATATAAAATTGATACTTTTTATATAAAGATGAGCTTTAAATATATTAAATACACAGTATTTACATCTTGTGTATCTTTATGCTTATTGTTACATTAGAAGTCAGTGAACTTGTCAGATGGCATATATGGAAGTGATTAAAGATTAAAATTTACTTTCATAAAAAAAAATGCCAGGATTGTTTTTCTGTACTAGTTACATTAAAATTGTGCATAGTATACTATGTTTCATAATAAAAAAATACTTATTTTCACAATGTAAAATTTTACTTTGAAAAGTCTATTTATTTGGTTGCATACATCAATTACAATTTATTATCATTATTATTATTATTTTCTGTGCTGGGGATCAAACTCAGGACCTTGTGCTTGTGAAGAAGGTGAGGTGCTACTGAGCTAAATCTTTGGCTACAATTTATTTTTTAATGCAACAATATAAACATATTTTCAAAGAAATTCTCCCAAGTACAGATTTGAACTTTTATGTTAAATCAATGCAATAGTTACAGCTTATCTCCATGAAGTAAACATAAACTGAACTAAAGTTTTGAAATTTTCCCATAAAGAATGCAAACATATTTTTCTTTGTCAATCATTTCATTTTTCTTCGGCTTCCTTGTCTTATTTACTACATAAAATTGTATAACATACTGTCTATAGAAGAAATGTAAAACAAAAAATCCAAAAACCAAGGCTTATGTCACCTTCACACATTTTAACTAACATATGCTGAAAAGATGACAAATGGAAAAATATAATCTGTGCAACAACATGACTTTTATTGGCACACAACATCTCTCTGCAAACAGTAACTAACACATTGAGTACCCCAAATTTCAGCTGGCATCTCTGAATGGTCAAAGGACATATTTACATCACGTTATAAAAACACACTTATTCCTACCAGGTTTTTCCTGGTAAGAACTACACATTTTTATTTTCTGCTACTTAAAGGCTCCAAGATTTTCTGATATATGACTCTTAGAGAAACCTTAGAAGATGTCTCATTAATGCAAAATATTTTCCTTTATTTTTATTTTATCCTTGGCATTTTAGAGTCAAAATAATTGAAAGAAAATGAAAATTCTTTATTTTGTCTTTTAAAACTATTTTAACAACTTTGTATGGTTTGGATATACTTTAATGTGTCCACCAATGGTAATATATTGAAATTTATTCTCCATTGTGAGGTATTACTACAGTGAAAATTTAATCTGACCTCAGTGATTAGAGGCTGGGCCTTTGAGAATATGTTAGGATCGGATACAGTCATCAGAATGGAGATTTCATGAATGAATGTGAGTGATTTTATAAGGAGAGAAGTAGAAATCATATGACACCCTGCATTCTCTGGCATTAGACTTGTGATATTCTGTATTGCCTTGGTACTCTATCAGAAAATAAAATAAAAGGGTCATGACTTCCAGATATGTAAGCAAAAATAAAATTATGAATATATATATATATATATATAATATATATATGAAAGCTAGCTACCTATATATGGGTAAATAACTTTGTCTTTCTTTATTTTGGTGGTATTTTATGTATATATCTATTATTGTGTAAAGCTTACTTATTTCTCTTTTTCATCTTTATTTACTTTTTTATTGCCTTCTGTATATTCAGAAACATTTTATAATGCTTTCCTATGAATTTTTATATATTTTTCATTTTACCTTTTACATATCTAACACTTAGGAAACCAATTTATCTTTTTTTTGACTATTCAGAATATAATTTTTTATGTGAAAGTAGTAACTTCTTAAATACTTAAATAATATTAATCCTACTTGCCCCACCCAAGGAAAGACCCTACCTAATGTGGGCATCAAACTTCCAACTCCTAGCCAGTTTTACACCGGATTCCTATCAGTATCAGACTCACAGGTGACTATCAAACAACTGACATGAGAGAGGAAGAGGCTAACACCTTGGAAAAGAGAAAAATACTACTGGAAGGGTCAGCTACATCAAGGAGAAACACCCAGTGAGCCAATAGCTGTAACTCAAAAAAGCCCACAACTTGTGTTAACTAAGAAAAACAAAACAAAACAAAACAGCAAAGAAAACCACAAAAACAACCCCCCCCCCAAAAAAAAAACAGTGTGGGTGCTAACCCTGAGTGACTTCTTCATTGTGGGACAGAATTGGAGAATAACTGTAATGCAGGCCTACCATATTGCCAGAGAGTGTTTAATCAGGTGCCATTTTGGGAAAAATTTGATCAAGTGGAACTGATTTAGGGAATAACTACACTACAGCTTCATTCTAGGATGAATAGGAGTGGGTGAGGGCTAGACAGATCCTCTGAGAAGGTTGGGCCTAGGCCAGGAAAGATACATGCTCTGAAATCTGTGGTAGGAGGCCAGATTCAGTTGGTCTGGCTTTCAGGGGTTGCTGCATCTGAAAGCAATGGCATTGAGCCAAGGAGTATGCTTGAGAACTTCCTCTGCTGTCTACACCCAGGGGACCCCAGTGGTCTGACTTCTTCCCCATCCACCTTTGTGAGTGGAGCAAGTCTGGATTTAGACACTTGCAACAGGTAGGGAGTTACAGACAGGAGGACCTCTTGAGGAGAGTGTTGACCCCGCAAACCCAAAAGCTATAAACAGAGTGGTGAGGACTATGATTTGCTGAATTCCAAAGACTTTAGGTCCTGGAAGTAAACAATTCATTTGGAGATAGATAAGAATTTTCTTTTCTTCTTTGATCTAATTCTTTTCTAACTTGAGTTATATGTGTGTTTATGATGGTGGTGTTTGGAGTTTTATCCCCCATTTTCATTCCCTGCTTTTGAAATATTATCTTTGTTTGTTTGATTAGGTCCTCTTTTTTCTCTATTTTTTCTTTGCTCTCTCTTTTAATTTGCTCCCTTACCTTTTCCTTTAAATTATTCTCTATTTTTTATTATTTTCATTATTGTTTTATTTCCTTGTTACTTGTATCTAGTTTTCTTTTACCCCTTAATCCAGGCTCCCATTTCCTACTACCTTTATGTTTACAACTGTAACTATTAAGCTTTATGAATCTATGGATAAGTATATCTTACTTTGTCTAACACTATTATCCTATATATCAAGTAGATATTTACTGTACATAAATGTCTGATTTGTGTTAGGGTTAATGCTATAGCTATAGACCTGTTTTCTGTACTAGAAGGTAGTACATTATTTGTTCTTAGGAATTGTTATTGTCTACTTATAGTTAGTGCTATTGTTATTGTTGGTTACATTACTTTAGTCAAGGTGACATAATTATTTCTGTCAGTTGGTCTTCTCTGTATGGCAATATCTAGATTGTCCTGGTACCATTAAGAACACCCATTACTGAAGATCTGGGTATTGGGCCAAAAACAATAAAGTGCAACCTCCCCTCCCAAATAAACACATGATTGGATGTGGAGGGACAGAGGCATGGGCCAATAGTTAGTTATGCCCAGGGAATATCTCTGAAAAGTACAGATTAACTAAAAGGTCTTCATACTAGCAACAAAGCTACCCAGCATAATCAATCCACAAGCCTCAGCTCAGGAAATAAACAAATGAAAAGCAAAAATAGAAACATGAGAAAATAAGGCAACAAAATTTCTCCAAAATCTTCCAATTCCCCCAAACGTGATCAAACAATATGCTATATACAAGAAACACATTTACCCTCCCCCAATTTTATAAATTAAAGTAAAAAGGTAGAAAACACCATTCCACTGAAGGGAATCCAAAATAAACAGGAGTAGTTATTCCGTTTAGAGAGAAACTGAACTTTAAGCCAAACCTGATCAAAAGAGGCAAAGAAGATCATTACAAATTGGTTAATTCAACAGGAAGAGGTAACAATTATAAATTTATATGCACCAAACAATAGCTCACTTAATTTCAGAAAACAAACACTACTGAACCTAAAAGAACAGACCATTGTCAGTTCAATTGTAGTGGGGTCCTCAATATCTCACAATCACAAATAGATAAATCAACTAAACAACAAATCAAAAAATAATTATCAGAGTTTAACCAAACCTTTGAACAAATGGACTTAATAGATTTATACAGAATGCTCTATCCAACCACAACAAAATACAAATTCTTCTTGGAAACACATGGAAGTTCTCCAAAATAGAGCACATATTAGCAAATAAACCAAGTTTAAATTTATTTGCTAATAAGAATTGGAATTCTATGTATATTAGCAGATATTAGTGCAATGAAACTAGAAATCAATGCCAAGAGAAACCACAGAAATCTTGAAAATACATAGAAATTAAGCAACACATTCTTGACTAATTAATGGATCACTGAAGAAATTTTTAATAAAGGATAGTTCCTAGAATTAAAGGATAATACTAACAGAACATACCAGAACTTATGGGACACGATGAAAGTAGTCTCAAGAGGAATGTTTATAGCTGTGAATGACTACATCAGAAAAACAGAGCAAACCCAAATAAACAACCTAATGATGGAACTCAACATCCTTGAGAAATAAGAACAACCTATATCCAGAGCTAGTAGAAGGAAGGAAATTATAAAGAACAGAGTAGAATTCAGTGAGATAGAGTTAAAAAAACAGAAAGAATCAATGAGTCAAATACCTGGCTCTTTGAAGGAATAAACAAAATAAACAAAGCTTTAGCCAATCTAAAAAAAAAGTAAAAGAAAAGACACAAGTCAATGCAATTAGAAATAAAAAAGGTGAAATCACAACAGATGCTGACAAAATCCAGAATATAACTACCAACTACTTCACAAACCTATATACCAATAAATTGGAGAACTTAGAAGACATGGAGAGATTCCAAGATACATATGAATTACCAAAACTGAACCGAGAAGACATAAAATCTTGAAAAATCTAATAACAGCCAATGAAATTGAAATAGTAATAACAAATCTACATGCTAAGAAAAATCTCAGGACCTGATGGAATCACTGCCAAATCTACAAGATCTCCAGAGAAGAAAAGATCTAATACCAATATTCCTGAAGTTCTTTAAAGAAACTGAAAGGGAAAGAGCATTTTAAAAGTTGTTCCTGGGAGTTAGAATTACCTCTATTCCAAAACCAAACAAGAAAACAACCAAAAAAGGAGAACTATGGGCCAATCTGTCTAGAGAACTAAATGTAAAAATCACCAACAAGATACTACCAATCAAAATGCAACAAATCATCAAAAAAGACCATACACCATCACCAAGTAGGCTTCATCTCAGGAATGCAAAAATGGCTTAACATACAAATATCTATAAATGTAAGTCATCAAATAGAAATAAGGAAAAAAAGTCACATGATCATCTTAATAGATCCAGTAAATTCCTTTGACAAAATCCAACATTCATTATGATGAAAACTCCAAATAAAATGGATCTCAAACAGACAAAACCCATTTATGACAAGTCTACCATCAATATCATATTAAATGGAGAAAAATTGAAAGGTTTTCCTCTACAATCAGGAACAAGAGAAGGATGTTCATTGTCACCAGTCCTCTTCAACATAGTCCTGGAAATATTACCCAGAGCTTTCAGGCAAGAAAAACAAATAAAAGAGACAGCCATAAGAAAGGAGGAAGTCAGAATATCATTATTTGCAGATGACATGATCTTTTACTTATAAGACACAAAATAATTCCACTAAATGACTCCTAGAATTAGCAAGATACAAAATACACACACACACACACACACACACACACACACACACACACTTCATAGTATTCCCATAAACTAATAATGCATTCACTGAGAAAGAAACTAGGAAAACAATACCATTAACAATAGCATCATGAAAAATTAAATATTTAGGAATTAATCTAACCAGGAAAGTGAAAAATCTGTATAAAGAAATTTACATCACTCTTAAAAAGGAGATTACAGAGGACATCAGAAAATGGAAAGATAGCCTATGTTCCTGGATAGGCAGAAACAGTACTTTCAAGACTAATACATAGATTCAATACAATCTGAATCAAAATACCAATAGCATTGCTCATGAATCTAGGGAAAATAATCCAAAAATTCATATGAAACCAGAAAAGACCCAGAATAGCAAAAACATTTCTGAACAACAATAAAAAAAAAAAAACCAAGAGGCAAAACAATCAAAGATTTGCAGTTCTGTTATAAAGCTACAGTGATTAAAAACAGCATGGTACTGGCAAAAAAAGAAAAAAAAAAAAGAAAAAGAAATGTGACTCGATAGAATAAAATGAAGGAGGCAGAAACAACCCCAGACACACCTATCTAATCTTTGACAATGGGCCCAAAAAACAGAATAAAGCCTCTTTATTAAATGATGCTGGGAAAATTGGATATGAACACAGAGAAGATTGAGTCAAAATCCATATATCTTACTATGTACTAAACTAAAATAAAAATGGATCAAAGATATAAATGTTAAAACTGAAGCGATATCCAGGAATATAAAATAGGTAAAACTCTTGAAGACAGGCATAGGCAAGGAGTTTCTGAACAAAATTTCAATGGTACAAGAAATAATACTAGGATTCTATGAATGGAATCATAACAAATTTAAAAATCTTTTGCACAATCGAGATAACTACTTACAAAGTGAGGAGACAACGTACAGAACGGGCAAAATTTTTTTCATCTATTCCTCAGAGAACTAAAATTTAAAATATATAAAGAATTGGGCTGGGGATTTGGCTCAGTGGTTTCGCCGCCTGCTGTGTAAGCTCAAGGACCCGAGTTCAATCCCCGGTACCAAAAAAACAAACAAACAAAGAAGAATTAATAGAAAGAGACATCCCCAACTTATTTTTATTTTTTTTTATTTTATTTTTTTTCTATACCAGGGATCGAACTCGGGTCCTTGCACTGGAGTAGCAGGCGGCGAAACCACTGAGCTAAATCCCCGGCCTGACATCCCCAATTTAAAAGTCCCAATCAAAGAATGTGCAACTGAAATGAATAGACACTTCTCAGGCCCCAATACACACATAAAAAAATGTTTAACATCATTGGCCCTTAGAAAATTGCCAATTAAATCAATACTGTGATATCATTTTACCCTAGAAAGAATGGCTATCATCAAGAAATCAAATAACAACAAATGCTAGCAAGATGGTGGGGGAAAATGAACACTATTACCTTATTTTTGGGAATGTAAACTATCACACACAATATGGAGATTCTGCAGAAAACTAAAAACACAAATTCCATTCAACCCAGATCTTTCCCTTCTAGGTATGATTTCAAAAGTGTAAAAGTCATCATATTATGGTGATACAGGAATACTCACATTTATAGGAGAACAACTGATAACAGATAAATCTTAGAAACAATCCATATCTATATGACCATCAACAGATGAATGGAAAAAGGAAATGTGGTATTTATACACAATGAAATACAACTCTGCCATACACTTGAGAAATTTGTAGATAAATGGATGAACCTTGAGAGCATCATGTAAAGTAAAATAAATCAGATACATAACTTTAGATATCCCATGGTTTTTCTTACATGAGAATCCCAAGATATAAATAAAGAGCAGAAAGATACCTAATAGAAGGTAGGTATTTTTTTTCCAAATGGGAAAGAGAACAAGAGATGGAGGGAACAATGAGAGGAGGAAGGGAAAGGGGACAAAAATAGAGTTAAAGAGAAATAAAAATAGAACTTTTGCAAATAGAAATCAGAACAAAAGTTGGAGGGACCAGGGAAGGAATGGAGGAGAAGAAAAACAAGCAAACAGAATTAAGATGTGTTATGTTCACGTATAAACTGCCCCATGATAAATATAATGATTAGGTATTCCAAACGGGTTGTAATAAAAATGGAAAAAAGAAAATATATGAGAATGTATTTATAGCTCCAAACTCAAGAAACCTTTCTTTTCTTTTTTTTTTTTTTTTTTTGTACAGGGTATTGAACTTGGGAAGATGTGCTTGCAAGGCAGGCAGTGGAGCCACTGAGCTAAATCCCCACACCTCAAGAACCATTTTTAACAAAAGCATAAATCTGTAAAACAAACACTGATAGAACTTTTCATATAGCAATTGAAATCATCAGCTATGATTTTTCAAAAAAAAATAAACGTAAAACAAGTGAAAATTTAAAGTACATCAATAAAAATTATTGTGTTGATACAAGTTATTTTGCTTTTATGTATTGCCTCAATGTATTTCCTTTCATTTTACATATTATATTGTTTCAGTAAGTATATGAAAGTACCATCTCATTAACATCATAAACTTCTGCTTCTCATCTCTTGTGCCTTAATTGCTTGGTGGAACATTATAGCTGAAAGCAAAAATTTAAAGAAGGAGAAGTTTATTTTGACTCATTTTTCCAGGAGTTTCACTGCATGGTTGTCAAGCTCAAAAGCAGAAACTGCAAGGTGGCTATGCTGGTACAGAGAACAATACTTATAGGGCTCAGGAAGCAGAGGAATGGGAGGAACCACGGAGGGTCATGCTTCCATTCTTCCAGGTCATGCACCTATGATCTGCCTTTCCTGACCTCATCTCACTTCAAACACCCTGCCCCTAAGCATATAAATTTTGTGGGAAATGGAAACCACTATGTCTTGTATCCACTCACCATTTTCCTGTTCTCTCTTACAGAACTTTTAGTCATCTTTTTGTTTGATTTTTCTCTGTTCTTAAATTTTATGCTCTATGTTTTCTTAATCTCTTTATTTTTTTTCACTTCAACACAGTCTTTGTTTCTCAGGAAGCATAAGAAAAACACATGTAAGCCTTGAGTGAAATAGTAATCTTAATATTTTATAGATGTAATTTATAAAGAAAATATAAAAGGGCAAATATCTTGTCAAATCTATTAAATTAAAGGTAACATAATTTTTATCAGAAAAGAATATTAAGTGACCTTAGTAAAAGTTTTATATGGTTTATGTATGTCCATGCTGTTATCTAGCTTTTAAAATTAAGAAATTAAACCTTTTAAAAGATCTAAAATGTTGTAGACTACAAGTGATAAAGGCTGATTTTAAAAGTAAATGCTATAATATAGAATATTAATAACCAAATAGTAAATATTTGTTTTGATATCAATTATGTTATGCATAATTAAAATGATATTTGCTATAAGTTCTCAAAATTCATACACTAAAGTCTTAATTACCATAGTACTCAAAGTCTGACTTTGTGCAGAAATAAGGTGGTTCAGATAAAATTAATGAAATTAAAATGAGGTCTTAAGTGTGGACTATGATTGAATTTGACTTTTACTATTAAAGTGGAAATCTGGGCAGACACACAACAACATACTTAGGGAGAAATTCAGGTGAAGATTACAGTTGTGCTGCCATAAACTGAGTAAGTACCAGAAGCTGAAGAGGTGAGTATAGCAGATCATTCAGTAGAAACTTTAAAAGGAATGCAGCACAGCGGACATCTTGATTTCAAAGTTCTTTTGTCCAGGAATGTGAGACAATAAATTTCAGATGCTCGAAGACAGCAAATTTGTGGTACTATTTTACAGCAGCCCCAGACAATTAAAACACCCCTTGTCATCATGAAATGATGTTTTTGTGTCTGTTAACTCTTACTGGTTCTTTTTTTGTCTTATTGCTGTTAAAGTTATTAAGCAAAAGAATGAATGTTGTGGCACCTGTCATTCACCTCAGTTTCAGCTCAAAATCTTACATGTCAACTCTGCTCTCTGTTCAAGCCACATTCCTCACATTGCCCTTATTACCACTACTCTTTCTCTTATCACCACCACCAGTATCATCGTCACTGTCATCATCATGTCTTCCTTGAATGTGTTTACTTTCCCATGCCATACTTCCTTTGCAAATGTTTCTTTCTACTTTGATTGTTCTCCTTTCACCAATACATGTATTTTTAATGGCTTAGTATTTCTTAAATAACTATAAACTTCTGAAAAGTCTTTTTTTGTTTTGTTTTCCTTTTATTCATGATTGCTTTCCCATTGTCAAATAAATTCCCTGCTACATAAATAAACAAAGAGAAATGCTGTCAACATTACGGATTTAAACTGAAATACAGGTATAATAAAGTTACTTCATAATGGACATGTGGCTTCTGAATTCCTTATACATAAAAATAAGAAAAATATTCTTCTTAGGAAGCAATAACATTTAGTAAATCACTAGTATACCTTTTATGCCCCTCACATTTTCAGTACATACTTTTTATAATCATAAAAAGAGATTAGTGATATATCTATACTCTACCTATTCCTTTTGAGTAAAAAGACTAAGCTTCATTAAAGTTAATTAATGACCATGGAATCAGTGCTAGCTATCATGTTCTTACACGGTTTATATTAAAATAATGGACTTTGGAGTCAGAGTGGTTAGGGAATGTTTCAGATATGTCAACATTTTAAGAATGTTTCAGGAAAGATGATTTTTTCCAGAAGCAAATCAGGAGTACAGAAAGATGTTGCCAAATGGAAAAAGAAAAGATATTTGAAAAAATACTTTAGTCAAATTTCCTACATTATCAAATTAAACAGAATATCTCTTCTGAGAATTTGATAGTCTGCTAAATTTCTATCTACCTAAAATTTTCTTTACTTTGTCCCTCTAAATCAACCATTCATAAATTACAAATGCACACAATCTTTAATGTTTCTCTTTGCTTTGGGAAACTTTCTGAATCATGAATTTCCTCTTACATGTTTTGGGAGTCATAAATGTACCAGTAGGTAAATTTCTGGAGTCATGCACTGTCAAGATAAAATGAAAAAAAGCATTGTAGAGGAGATAGGTAGTAAGTGTCAGAAATACCTGATTTATTTGATTCTTCTAAGTATTAAACTCCAATATCCACATTTCTTGTATCTATAACCACAGAAGCCTAAGGCAGTAGAGGATTAAAAAATGCTGGTGTTAAACAACATATGCGAACACTGTTTCAATCACAATTTTGAAAGTCTCAGAGTTTTTACAACACAGGAAGATCTTTCTGGTTGAAAAATAACATGAACTACACTACCAATGACCATGGCTTAACATGTATTTGTGCATATTGCATCTTTGTTTTAGGTCTATGGAAATCTTCCGATAGATAGAAAAATCTTAATTCTTGCTTCAAGTTAACTTGGTTATTCTTTATTTTACTAACATTGATAATTATGAGTATAGATTTTCTTCCCATTAAGTTTATTGGTACATTTTAGGTATAAAATACAGTTACATTCATCATTGGGATCTTGCACCTTTACATGAGTATCTTGGTTCTTATTCTTTTCTCCTTACCCTGCCCTCACTTCACCCCCTCCACCCTTCCCTATTTGCAAAGACTTTCTTTCTATTTTTTTTCTTTTTCTCATATTTTTTTCTTTTCCCTTCTTTCCCTTCCCCTACCCCTCCCATTTGCCCTAGTCCTTTAGATCTTTACTTCCTATTACACAATATAAATTATACATTTTTAAAATTACAATATCAAGATCTAGGAGACAGTACTACAGACTTTATTGAATTTAAAAGGATATAGAAAGGATATTTCAAAAATCATTTTGGAAATAAATTTGACAACTTCTAAGAAGTACCTTGGAAGGCAAATTAATGAAACTAACTCTGGAGGAAATATAAAATTTGAATAGCACCTATTAAAGAAAGTATATTCCTAGCTTGAAAACCTACCTATATGACAACAAAAGGCTCATATATATTTTAACTGATAAATTATATCAAACATTTAAAGCAGAAAAAAGAAGGAACACTTCTCCCCTCATTTTAGGAAATCAACATTGTGCTAATCCTAAAACTTGATAAAGATAATAGAAGAAAAAAGTATGAACATAGATAGAAATTTGTTTAACAAAACAATTAGAAGTCAGATCTGACAGTATGTAGAAAGTTATTTTATTATAGGGATGGCAGTGTTGGTTCAGCATTGGAAGATCCACCCTCAAAAGTCATCACTGTAACAGAGGAAAGGAAAAAAAACATATGATCCTGTCACAAGTTGGAGAAAAAGTTTTGGACTAAATTCCACAGCTGCTCATAATAAAAGCTATCAGGAGAATAGAAGTAGAAAAGAAGCTTCTCAACAGATTAAAGACATGTACTCCATACTTCCAGCAAAAATGCATTAAATGAATGGAGAACATACAATGCTTTGGCCCTAAGGTGAGGAACAAAGGCAGATATGGCTACTCTTCATCTGTCCATTAAACTTTGAAACCTAGGCCCAAACCAAAATAGTTTGGCAATAAAATGACACAATTAGGATAAGATTGGCAAGGTAGAAGTAAAATCTTTATACGTAGATGAAATGATCATCTACAGAGAAAATACTAAGAAATATCAGGGGCCCCTAGAACTTGTATTTGAATTTAGGAGGATTAGAAAACACAAGGTATATATAAAAATTCAGGTCTATCTATACTTGCTATAAATGAAGAATTGGATATTGAAATTTAAAAGTTATGTAGGAGTACAAAGGACACAGAAGAATAAAGAGAAAAAGAAAAATAAAACAGTGTTGGAAGACATTTAGTACCTAATTTTAAGACTTCCTCTACAACTACACTAATCAAGGCAGTGTTGGTGTAAGGAAAGATATATAGATCATTGGAATAAAACAGAGAATCTAGAAATAGAACCACACATATATGATCCACTAAGTTTTGAAAGACTATTTAAAATTAACATTTTATAGAATATAAACTCAATTCGAGAGCAGAGGAAAAGATAGTGTTTTCAGAAAATGGCACTAGAACACCTGGTACCCATATATAAAAAATTAACCTCAACCCTTTATTTCCATACATAAAGATAATTTGAAAGTGTCTATAAACCTAAATATGAAAGCCTAAAAGTATAAAACTTTAAGAAGAAATTATAAGGGAAAATGTTTATGAATTTAGGGTAGGCAAGAACTTCCTAGGATACAAAATACATATGTATAAAGAAAAAAAATGATAATTGAACTTTAGAACTTTAAATGACATCATTAAAATGAAAAGTAGTCCTTAAACAGACCATATTTACTATGAGCAGAATATATAAAGAACTCTTACAGCTCATTAACAGACAATCCAATTAAAAAGTAGACATAAGAGGAAGATAAATAGCCAGTACAGCACAAGGAAAGGTGTGCAACTCTAGAATCAGAAAAATACTAATCGGTACAATAACAAGATTGAATTATACACTCATTAGCGAGATGAAGTTAAAAGTTTTTAAAGCCTTGTCATGACTTTTTCTTTTTGTTGGATTCTCCCCTTTTGCATTTAATTTGTCATGTCTAAAGGATTCATTCTGGTGGCCTTCCTGGGGTTGTGATCCTCATTGCCTTTTCCTTGGATATTGTCTAAAATGTTTTGGAGTGCTGGTTTGGTATTCATGAAGTTCCTGAGGTGCTCTTTATCATGAAAGTGTCTTATTTTTCCATCAGTTTTGAAAGATAGTTTTGCAGGATACATCAATCTGGGTTGGAGGCTGCTTTCCTTTAGGGCTTGAAATACATCACGCCAAGCTCTTCTTGCCTTGAGGGTTTGCACTGAGAAATCTGCTGTTATTCTGATGGACTTTCCTTTGTATGTGATTTGTTTCTTTTCTCTCCCTGATTGTAGAATTTTGTTCTTCTGTTGGGTTTCTGGAATCTTAACAATTATATGCCTCTGCATAGATTTTTCTTGATCCAGGCTAGTTGGAGTCCTATATGCCTCATTTATCTGTATGTCAAGTTCTTTTCTCCTGCTTGGGAAGTTTTCTGCCATCACTTCTGTGAACAGTTTTTTTATGTTGTGTGCACTCTCTCCTGTTTCTTCATGATTTCAATCAGTCTTATGTTATTCTTCTTTGCATTGTCTATCAGCTGCTGGATTGATTTCTCTTGGTCCCTTACAATTTTGAAGCAATTTTCTTTTCCTGGTCACTAATTGCAATCTTATCTTCTATATCTGAAATTCTGTCCTCACTTTGGTTCATTCTGCTGCATAGACTTTCAATCGAGTTTTTAATCTCCTGCAAATCTGTTTGAATCTGTTTTATGGATTCCATTTGTTTCCTATGTTGGGATTCCATCATGTTCCTCACCTCTTCTATTTTTTAATCTGTGTCCTCTCTAGATTTATTAATCATGTCTTGCACTATGGGCACAATCTCTGCTGTTATCTGAGAAATTATTTCTGATTTCATTTTTTCCAGATCCTTTTTTATTGCCAGTTGAGGGAGTCCAAGTGGTTGAGTATCAGACTGTTCCATCTTGTTTCCCTTTGGGGTTGCTGTAGGTGATCTGGAAGTCTGTTTTCCAGGATTGTTTACATGTCTTTTTATTTCCACTGCTAGATGGGGGGGGGTGTGGCTGCTGGTGCCTGCAAAGCTCATCTCATCTCCCCTCCTCTCCCTCAGAGTGGTGGAATGGTGGCCAGGGATCCTCCTCCTGGTCACTGGGCTTGGCTCACCTCCTCTGCCCTGGGAGTGGTCTAGATTTTTTTTTCTATATTTTTTATTTCAGAAGTAAATGAAACCTAAAAGTACATCTCTACCTAAAGTGAGTTCCTCAAAGTGATCCTTCAAATAATTTTCTTTGCTTTCATTTCCTACTTTCATTTGAATAGGGTCCGAATATATTTTATACCCTGTTCAACTACTAGTTTTATAAGAACTTTTAAAACATATTATTTCCAGGGCAATTTTATTCAATTGAAATCCCAAAAGTCTCATTCATTTAATTTATATTCCATTTTAAAATTTAGTAAATGTTAACTTTAATCATTTCTCTTGTTATCTATTAGGCATGACTTTGTAAACCCAGATATTTTATTTTACTATTGCTTCACTTTAGCAATAAATCTAGCAATGCAAGAAAAGTAAATAAAATTGTTTTTCCTCTCAACTTTTAAGGCCTACATGAACAGACTGCTTCTTTGCCTTTGATATTCTGCCCATTTTGATTAATATTGACTTGAGAAGTTTTAGAATATATATTAACATTCAGTAAAAATAAGCCTGGGATAGATGTATTATTTATATATGTGGTTATCATATGTTGAGAATTAAGATGTAATTTTTTAAAAAGTTCTTTGTTTTCTCTGATATATTGAACTTAGTCATTTTTTTCATTTTCTTTCTTTCTTTTTTCGGTACTGGGGATCGAACTCAGGACCTTATGCTTGTGAGGCAGGCAGTGGCACCACTGAGCTAGATCCCCAGCCTTGAACTTAGTCATTTTAACATTACACAAAATGAATATATGTCAAAAAATGAGGTAATAATTGTAGATGTATTATTATGAAGATAGTTTCATGAATCTAAATCATTGCTGTGATAATTAGCTGATTTTGTTAATTTAATTGTTTAACTCCTAACCAGAGACAAATTACAACAGTATTTCAAATGCTTTACAAAAAAAGGTATGTTTTTTTACATATTGATATAATTTTAATGACATAGTTTTATTATTATAACTGTTTCATGGTTGGTATTTATCAGTAACACATGGAAATATTCAAAACTGCACAAATTTAGTTTTAACTAGCATTAAATTTTATAGTAGAAAATCCAAAATTTTAAAATTAAATAAATATGTATTCTTTTATACAATAAAACAATCATCTTGTAGACTTTAAGGAATTATCATTTTCTCTTATAAGCAGGTTTAATCATAATTAGCAATGTCACTGCTATTTACAGTGATTTATAAATAGGACAAAAGCCATTGTGCCACTGAAGAAAGACTGCATTACATGTAACACTCATCTCTTTGACTATAAAGCATCGTCTGAGTTGGAACAACTGATGATAGTTTAAAATCTCCAGTTTTCACTTCTTTGATTTTTATGAATCTGTACAGGAGCCCTTATCCTAGAAAATTAGCTATTGAATGCATTTGGGAAGCATATGCCTTACAAGAACATATTTTCAGGCACGAGACTATCAATAATTTAAAATAAAAGAAATTACTATCAACAATTAAGTTCTTAAAACATACCTTTTAATTAGAAAGGAATGGTGAAACAGAGCAATACATTAAGTTGTAAAATGAAATCCATTTTTAGTGTATTGGGAATTATGTATTCCCTTTTTTTATTATTCCCTAGATATCCTGTGGTGTACTATAAAGCAATTCTAATTATTTAATGGTATTTTTGAATCACAAGTTTAATCTGTTACTAGGTTTAGTTTCCTCTTTCAGGTTTTAAAGTTTTGATGTGTTGCTTTAAAAAAATTAAAGCATTTCCTTCTTCAGGTGCTATACATTTCTTTATACATTTTTCTTGATTTACAACAATCAATTTTTTGATTATACAAAGTAAAACAAAATAAGATATTAAATAACGTTTATATTCAGAACTCTGATGCTATTGGTGAGGGTCTGTGGAGGGATTTTTTTTTTTACATTATATTTAAACACTTAAAGTAAAAGCTTCTCAAGAAAGAATTTGCAATCTAAAACTTGTTGAAAAAGTGATGATTTCACTACTTCTTTGAGGTGCAATTGTATCATTTTAAATGCAGTCTAATTAATGTCTACTGTTTGATAGGCACTCAAAATTGAGTGTTGGCCTTCATATATTATTATCCTTAAATTTAAAAAATTTCAATAGGAAAATACACTTTTTAATTTTCTTTTTCTATTAGCACCTGTTTGCAGTACATACTGTTTGCATTCCTTGGGTGGAGTTGGTACATGTACATAACACACGATAATTCCTTTTTTCATCCCTTTTCCTTCCCTCCCTCCCGCGTTTGTGTAAAATACATCAATAATTCCACATTAAAAAAGCAAGTAGGATTTGTAATTTAAAGAATCACACAATTAATAAATGCAGAATCAGACTATAAAGTCTTAAATAAGAGTTGGATTTTTGTCCAGAATGTCTTGTTTGTTCCACAAAATACTTCCTGTCTTTAGCAGATGAATGGTTATTATAACCCAGTGCAGGTACCCATAGATGCCAGGTGGGAATATTTTGAGTAGGGTAACATCAGTTTTCTTCTGTCACATGAGCTAGTATAGATTACAGTTCTCCTTCTTAATAACTTCTTCATCTCTGTCCTTTTATCTTTCAGATTTTATCAGAGCCAACTTGAGGCTATTCATATGGAAGGATTGATTGCTATAGGATTAAAAATGTCAAAGGTTTATACTTCTATCATTTCTTTATTTGACTAATATTTAATGGGATCAACTGTGCCCCTAGCATTTAGTTATCTTTGTATGTACCTTTGTCAAGTTTTAGATTTATTTTTATACCTTTGGGCCCTCACATATGGTATTCTTCTTTTCTGTAATGACCTTTTCCTTATTCTTTTACTTGGATTTTAATTTGCCTTCAGGCTTCAACCAAGGATTCACTTTGCAAAGTTGAAGTCTTTAGTAGAGTATGATTCAAAATGCTTCTATCTTCATTATATTTCCTCATTGTGAGTGTGAATATATTTATTTAAATATACTGTGATTATTAACTTTCTTATGTACCCTTAACTCAGATTATCTACCACAACCAGTTCTGTAGAAGAGTTAATATTTTTAATTGTTATTTGATTAAAATAGTTCAATATGTATTTCAAATTGCTTTTAAAATAGTCATAGTTTACAATTTGTTATAGTTAAGTTCTAATATGTTCTCAGGTGGGGGGTCATAACTGAAAGGGTACATCTTATCCCTGGCTCCTTCCATATCATCTCTGCTTCCTGGCTGTGGGTTGAGCAACTCTTCTCCATGCCTTTTCCCCGAGATATTTCTGCCTTGGAGACAACCAACTATGGACCAAATCCTCTGAAGAGTGTGAATTAAAATTAATACTCCTCCTTTAAGTTATGAGTATTGGATATTTTATCCTACAAAATGAATAATACAAAATTTTTATTTCCTCATCATTTACACATAGATTTGAAAAGTTGCATTATAGCAGTTTGTACAGGCTTTCATTAAATTATGTGTTGACTAAAACTGAAATCCTTCACACTAAAATCAGGAACAAGACAAGGATGTCCACTATCACCACTCTTGTTCAATATAGTTCTGGAAACATTAGCCATGACAATTAGACAAGAGAAAGAAATAAAAGGAATAAAGATAGGTAATAAAGAAGTCAAATTGTCATTATTTGCAGATGACATGATACTCTATATAGAAGACCCCAAGAACTCCACCAAAAGTCTTCTAGACTTAATAACCAAATTCAGTCAAGCAGCTAGTTACAAGGTCAACACACAAAAATCAATAGCTTTCCTCTACACCAATGACAGACTCACTGAGAGAGAAAGAGGGCAAATAATTCCTTTCACAATAGCATCCAAAAAACTGAAATACCTAGGAATCAACCTAACGAAAGAAATCAAAGACCTCTTCTATGAAAACTATGGCATTCTGAAAAGAGAGAATGAAGATGATATCAGAAAATGGACACACATCCCCTGCTCCTGGGTAGGAAGGATTAATATAGTGAAAATGGCCATACTTCCAAAACTACTATATAGATTTAATGCAATTCCAATGGAGATCCCAACAGCATACTTCACAGACCTCGAGAAAACAATCCAAAAATTCATTTGGAACAAGAAGAGACACAGAATAGCAAAAGCAATTCTAGGTAAGAGAGACATGGCAGGGGGTATCACAATCTCCAACCTGCAACTCTACTACAAAGCTACTGTGATAAAAACAACATGGTACTGGCAAAGAAACAGACTTGAGGACCAGTGGAACAGATTAGAAGATGCAGAAACAACGCCAGACACACTCAGCCATCTCATCTTCGACAAAGGAGCCAAACACCCTCACTGGAGGAAAGATAGCCTCTTTAATAAATGGTGCTGGAAAAATTGGGCTTCAACTTGCCAAAGATTAAAACTAGACCTATATCTCTCACCATGCCCTAAACTAAAATCAAAATGGATTAAAGATCTAAATGTTTAAATAGAAACTCTGAACCAGTTGGAACAGAGGTTAGGTAGAATCCTTGAAGACATCGGTGTAGGAAAAGATTTCATGAACCAAACCTCAGCTGCTTGTGAACTAGCACAAACAATCAACAAATGGGATCTCTTCTTATTAAAAAGCTTCTGCACAGCAAGAGAAACTACCAGCAGTGTGAAGAGACAACCCACAATGTGGGAAAAAATCTTCACCAGCTCTTCCTCAGACAAAGGTCTACTATCTCGAATCTATAAAGAATTTTAAAAGATCAGACCTCCCAAATTTAAAGACCCAATCCAAAAATGGGCATCTGAAATGAACAGACATTTCTCAGACAAAGAAGTAGAAATAACAAATAAATACATGAAAAAATGTTCAACATCACTGGTCATTCGAGAGATGCAAATGAAAGCAACGCTGAGATTCCACTTCACTCCAGAAAGAATGGCTGCTATCATGAAATCCACCAATAACAAATGCCGGTGGGGCTGTGGGGAAAGAGGAACCCTGCTCCACTGCTGGTGGGAGTGTAGACCGGTGCAAGCACTGTGGAAATCAGTATGGAGATACCTCAAAGAACTAGGACTCGAAGTCCCATTTGACCCCACTATTCCACTGCTGGGGATCTTCCCCAAAGAATTAAAAGAATCATACCACAGTGATATATGTGTGCCCATGTTCATAGCAGCACAGTTTGTAATAGCTGAAACTTGGAAACAGCCCAAATGCCCATCAACTGGAGACTAGATAAAGAAAATGTGGATTTTTGTAAAATGGAGTACTACTCAGCCATAAAAAATGAGAAATTAGAGACATTTATAGCTAAGTGGATGCACATTGAGGCAATACTCTTAAGTGAAATAAATAGGACACACATGTGTAAATACCAAATAGTTTCTCTGGTGTGAGAAACTGAAAGTGTAAATAAGGACTAAATGTATAATAGGTAATATGAAATAGGAAGAAAAGGGGCAAAGAGGAAGGAAGTGGGAGGGCTAGGGGAAAGGACAGAAGGGAATGGGATTAATATGAGAAAATGGAAAAATAGGAACAAAATCTTTGTTAATAGGGAGGACTGGAGGGGTTGAAGGGAGGGCTGGCCAAGGGTGAAAAATAAGAACCAAGAGAGACTATGTAAAGGTGCAAATTTCCAATGATGAATGTCATTATATTGTATATCTAAAATGTACCAATTATTAGAATGAATAATTGATAATGTAAAATAGGAAGAAAAGGTCCAAAGGGGTAAGGGTAATGGGAGGGGCAGGGGAAAGGAAAGAAGGGAAAGCAAAAAATGATGAGAAATGGAAAAAATGGAAATAAAGTCTTTGTAAATAGGGAAGGGTGGAGGGTGTGAAGGGAGGGCTAGGAATGGGGAAAAAATAAGAACCAAGATGCATTATGTGAAGGTACAATTCCCAATGAGAAATGTAATTGTGTTGTATACCTACAATGTACCAATAAAAGAATTTAATACAAAAAAAAAAAAAAACAAAACTCCTCTGTAAAGTGGGGTCACCAGCTACCCACTTGGGACTCCTCCTGTCCCTCAGGGGCTTTCCTATAAATAAATATCTTCCTATTCTTAAAAAAAAAAATATGTGTTGACTAAGTATATGTGCCACATGCTGTGTCAGGCAATAAAAGAGACATATAAAAAGAGATGCTATAAAGCACCTGTGAAAAACTGATTCCAGACGTGAGAGATCAGGTGACATCACACCATTCTGCAGACCGAGAAAAGGTTTAAGTATGAATGATATTATCCCTCACCCCAAATTTCTTTCTTGATTGCAGAGAGTGAGGAAAGCAGTCAGAACTTAAACTCCAAAATACTGGAGAAGAAGGCAGGATACAGAGAGTAAGTAGAATAAAAGATTAAAAGTAGAGGCAAAAATAAACTAATAATTATCATTTGGCTAATCTTAAAAATGAAGAGCTGTAAAAGGGAAAAAAACAAGAAAAGATGGAAAACTAGGATAAAAATTATAAGGTTAAATTTAATCTCAATAATATAGATATATTTTAAATGAAAATAATGTGATTATTCTATTCATAAATAATAGAAAAAGAGTCAGAAAATAACCAATTACAATAATACCACAATAACATCAATATATTGCTTGTAAAATAAACATTTTAATGACAAAAATACAGAACATTCAAAGTAAAAGAATACTAGAGAAGACAACATAATAGCATAAATTAAAAGAATGAAAATATAGGTAAAATGATTTCATAAAATGAAATGTCCAAATTGCGTTATTAGAGTAAAATATTTCATAATAATAAATGATAACATATAAGAAGATAAAATAATTCTATATTTTAATTTATTCAGTACATAAAGTGGCATAAATATAAAACATAAATATATAGCAGGTTTTAAAAGCAGCATTTAATGAACTACTTAAAAAGTAAACCTTCATATAAAAAAGAAAATAAGAGACCTGAAAATATAATTAAAATCTAGACATTATTTTCATATACAAAATGTTATATGCAGAAAAGAACAATTTGTATTCAAATTCGCATAAAATATGTACAGGTACAAGCACCCAATGATAAATGTAAATGTATTGTCTACCTAAAATGTATCAGTAAAAGAATTTAAGCAAAAAAAAAAGAAGTAAAGCATTCTTCACAGAGTACACAAAAAATAGCAAAAAGTTTATAGTAAATACGAGAAAAAAATACAATGATTTAGAAATCAATTACATAAAGAGGAATAAAACAATTAAAAGGCTTTATTAAGATTAATACACATCCCTTTCTTTAAGAAATTGGTTAAAAGTTATTACTAGAATTTATGCTTCATAGGAATTACAAAAAAGGAATTATCTCTGTCAGATCATTAAAAAGTTCACCACAGGATAACAATTTTATGCCTATTTATATATATATATGTATATATATATATACATATATATATGAAACAGATGAACTTCTTCAAAATCACAGATTTTTAAAATAATTTAAGAAGAATTAGAAATACAAATACCCCTATATTGATGAAACATATTGAACCAATATTTTATAATACTGTTAAAATAGTCACTTGTGAGTTTCTATAGTATATTTAAAAAACACAAATACCAGCTTTATAGAAAAGCTTCCACAGAATTAAAAAAAAAAAAAAGGAATTTCAAGATTCTTTTTCTGGAGGAAGTACAGTAGTAACGATATAATCTTAGAATGACTCTGAAACAAGATATTTACCTTAAGTATTTTTATGAATATAAATGTCAATACTTTATTTTCATTTTTATTTTTTAAATTAAATTTATTGGTACACTTTAGGTATACAATTCGTTTACATTTATCATTGGGTGTTTGCACCTGTACATGTTATATCTTGGTTCTTATTTTTTTCCCCTTTACCTGTGCGCCCTTCACTCCCTCCACCCTTCCCTATTTACATAGATTTCATTTCCATTTCCACTTTTTTTTTCTTTTCTCATAGTTTTTCCTTTCTCTCTTTTCCTTTCCCCTTCCCCTCCTTTCACTCCTTCATCTTTGGACCTTTTTTCCTATTTCGAACTATCAGTTATTCATTTTAATCATTTTTACTCTTGTTTACACTATCAGTTTCTCACACTAGTGAAACTATTCAGTGTTTACACATGTGTGTCCTATTTATTTCACTTAAGATTATGACCTCTATATGCATCCATTTAGCTGTAAATGACTCTTTTATTTCGTTCTTTATGGCTAAGTAGTACTCCATTTTATAAAAAAAAACACATTTTCTTTATTCAATTTCCAGTTAATGGGCACTTGGGCTGCTTCCAAGCTTTAACTATTAAAAACTGTACCGCTATGAATATGGGTGCACATATATCACTGTGATATGATTCTTTTAATTGTTTTGGGAAGATACCCAGAAGGGGAATAGCTGGGTCAAATGGGACCTTTAGCCCTAGTTCTTTGAGGTATCTCCATACTGACTTCTACAGTGGTTGTACCAGTCTGCACTCCCACCAGCAATGGAGAAGGGTTCCCTTCTCTCCACAACCCCGCCAGCATTTGTTATTTGTTGATTTCTTGATAGCAGCCATTCTTTCTGGGGTGAGGTGAAATCTCAGGGTTGTTTTCATCTGTATCTCTCGAATGATGAGTGATGTTGAACATTTTTTCATACATTTGTTTGCTGCTTTTCCTTCCTTGTCTGAGAAATGTCTGTTCATATCAGATGCCCAATTTTGAATTGGGTCTTTGAATTTGGGGGTTCTCATTTTTTTCAATTCTTTATATATTCTAGATAGTAGTCCTTTGTCTGACGTACAGCTGCTAAAAATTTTTTCCCATATTGTAAGTTGTCTGTTAGTTCTGTTGGTGGTTTCTTTTGCAGTGCAGAAGCTTTTTAATAAGATGATATCCCAGTTGTTCATTATTTCTGCTAGTTCTCATGATAGTGAGGTTTTGTTCATGAATTCTTTTCCTATGCCAATGTCTTCGAGAGTTCTACCTAACTTATCTTCCAGCAAGTTTAGTGTTTCTGTCTTAATATTTATATCTTTAATCCACTTCAATCTTATATTTTAAACAAAATTAATATATTGAATTCAATAAAACTAATGAAGACTATATAGTAACCAGGTTTTTATATTTTACAAGGTTGAATTAATATTTAGAATTAATCAGAGTACTTTATTTAATAACAATATAGAAAGTAAAAAATGTAATAATTTTAACAGATGTAAAATTCTTCCAAAATGTATTTGATAAGAATCAATACCTTTGCATTATAATTTTCTTAGTATACTAGGAAAGAACCTCCTAATTCCTGTTTTATAAAGTGTATCTATATATAAACTATCAAAAACATCTTTCTGAGACTGAACATCGTAAACACATACTCTAATACTAAAGTTATATTCGACATAGTCCTTGTAGGTTTAGAAATCTTGCACTTTAAAAAGTGAAGAAATAAGATTTATTATTCATTGATGATCTCTTGTGGCCTTATCTAAAATAAGAAACTACTTTATACTTTAACTGTATACTTTATACACAATAGAAATTTATTGTTCTTAGTTCTGGAGGGTTTGAGTTGCATTATCAAAACATCATTATATTTGATGAATGGAGAAGGATATTTGCTTCATTGATGACATTTTGTAGCTATGATCTCACATGGTAGAAGGATTAGAAAGTTTGCCTGGGCTTCTTTTATAAGGCACTAATGTCATTCACAAGTACTGTATAGGCCATCATGACCTAACATCTCCCAGCTACACAACCTCTTAAAATCACTGCATTGAATATTAACTGAACAATCTCTTAATACCACTGTATTGGAAACTAGATTTGAGCATACAAATTGAGGATTGGGGGAGTATTCAGACTGTAAAAAGAGCACATGAAATTTAACTGTACAGGTAAATTAATAGAAGTAAAAATGAATTCATGGAGGTTGCAGGAAAATACCAAATACAATAAATTAGTTTCGTTATTATTATAATAAGTTATTTCAAAACTTTACAGTGGATCAAATACCTCATAACCAATTGAAGACAATGCTTTGTGCTCGAGATGATATAAGGCAACGAGGACTCATTTATCGGTAGTGACGTTGCAAAACGATGCAGGCACTTTGGAAAATAACCTCACAGCTTTGGAGAAAACTAAACATACGCTTCACAAATTATACAGGGATCTTTGTTACTCACTGACCTGAATTGAAAACTTAAGCCAACACAAAAACATACATATATATCATATCATTGGCAAAACTCAACCAAGATCTTTCTTAGTAGGTAAATGTATAAATAACACATGTAGACAATGAAATATTACTTAGTGCTAAAAAGCAAGCTTTAAAGTAATGAAAGGACATGTAGAAACTTCAAGTGGATATTATTAAATGAAAGAAATGTATCTGAAATTGATGAGTAATATACAATTCTAACTCATAACATTTCTAACTATAGAGTAATTCTAAATATGGGATAATTTCTATAACATGTACATTTCCAGGTATATACATTCAATTATATGGAAATCAAAACAAACAAAAACAAAAATTGTTTTCAGTCACCATGGACATATGCTTGTTCTATGATGCAATAATTCTAATCAGAGATATATTTTCAGAAGAATTAAGTAAATATACAGATACGTATCAGAAGGTTTATATAACTTTTATCTATAAAATACTGAAGTATCTTTTTCACTTTCAAACAGAAACAGCACATTTCATAATGTGCTTCAACAGTTCTGAATAATCTTGGAAATTTTTTGCATCACCAAGATCCGTCTTAGCTTAAATTAAATTGAGTTTTCATATTTGAATTAATCAGCCTTTTTAAGCAGTCAGTATTTACCAATTAATTCCCCAGGTCTTTGTGTGCCTTCCTAGTTATTTTGTGAAAATATTTTTATATAACTTAATAGAGAAAGAAAACTATTAAATAGGTTTCTAATCATATTTGTAAAACATATGTTTAGAATTATAATATGCAATTGGATAAATTCAACACATCTTTCTAAAAATATTTTTGGAGAAGCTGAACAGGTCAAAGGATAATTAATTAAAGGGCAGAGGAAATATTTGTCATATACCTCTTCATCTAAAATAAATTCTACATTCTGCTCTTTGTCTTCTAGAAATGCTAGAAATTCTACTCCTGAAGCTTACATTTCAATTCAAATTAATGTTTTCATTCATAGTCAAGTAAATTTCAGGAACTGTAACACTTCTCTTTGTTCTTTGTCATATACCCTCTTCTTCATTTTTTTCATGCACAGAGAAAAGTAAAATAGAGCAACTTGAAGGTTGGATGGACCTGTTTCAGTCTAAACTGTTTCCATGATGTATTAATTGTGGTTTAGGTATAGTTTAATGAAGGAAGAAAAGCACGAATGTGATAATAGTGTCATCTTCTCTTGTTTATGGACTACTGTGATAATGGGGAAGATCATTTTATTTTTCAGCATACTAGTTCTGGCTACTTTCTGTTTCTGCCATATCAGCTTGAATACATGATATACATGTTTTTCTTTTTTCTGCCAAAGGCTCTTTAGTTATATGACTGACAAGTGCAGTTGAGAATTAAAGCTGCTTTAATAGATTTCTTTCTAGTGATAAATGTAACAGACCACTTTTTTTCTCTTTTGAATAGACAATTCTGGGTAGGAAAATATGATTTTAGAAGCCCTGGATAAAATGAGTTCCTAGAACCTTCATGAGAACACTTAGTTGCATATCTGTTTTCTTTCTCTTCTGAGTCTGATTTTCTTTGCCGCAGTCCACAGGGTTGCCTCCTTCCCTAACACTCCTAGCGTGCATACTACCTGTGCTTGAGTTAATCCACTGTCATGCTGTGCTTTGGAGGTGACATAAAATAAAAGCTCTGCTTCAGAACAGAGCAAGATGTAGGCTTTGATTTAATATGTAAAAGGCAGAGGGAAGTTAAAAGTCACTTAAAGGTTTATGTTTTAGGAAAGCACAGAAAAAAATTACGGCATTATATCTAGGAATAGAAGCATCCTCTTTGCTTCCAAATATTAATGAAAATGTAGATCATACCATTTGTAAATTTGCAGGTAGTGAAATGGAAGTTGAGAGAAGAATTCCATTGAAGCTGGATTTAGAATCCAGAAATCTTTAATCCTTGTCTATTCAGAAAAAAGTACTCCTTTCCTGGGATATACTGTTTAAACCTATTATAAATGCTGTCATTTAATTGGAAAATAGAAATATAACATTACAAGATAATTCTCAGTGGTTTAGTGCTATTTACAATGAGTGTCATGACCTAAAATTCACTAGAATTTGTAGAAAGGCCTTAGGTTTTCTTTTTTAAATGATTCTTCAATGCATTTATTTTGCTGTAATGTTGTTCTGCAGTTTGGATGCATTGACTGAGTTTGTAGTGAGAAAATGAACATTTTACACAACATACATTTTAATATATTACTACAATAAGCAGTTTGTTTTATGATGCTTTTGCTTTATTTTTTACATAAAGCAAAAAATATTGTATCAAAATCAATGGAGCATCATTTATATTTTTCTGCAAATTATAGTACTTAAAAGAGCCAGAGACAATTTTATGGCACTGCTTATCTAACATGTACTTAGTAATCTTTTTTATTACAGCATTGCTTAAGGTATCCCTGCTTTCTGTGTTAACAGGAATATTATTTAATCACTGACATCAAACCGTGGCATTGAGAGTATAATTGTACACTTTTATAAACTAGTGAGTTGTAATGTTGTGATAAGTAAAAAAGAATGCTTTATGCCTATTATTACTGTATGGTTTTGGTTTTTTGTTTTTTGGTACTGGAGATCAAGCTGAGGACCTTGGGCTTGTGAGGCAGGTGGCAGCACCACTGAGTTAAATCTCCAGCTCTACTGTATGGTTTTTACTGAACATTTTTTCATAGATGGTTTTCTGTTGAATGAATGGTAGGAATATTTTGTAGTAATTTTTGTTTTTATTCTAAATTATGTTAGTGGCATCTCCTGGTTGCCCTACTGAAGTTCCTGAATGGAAATTTGACAGCCAAATTAAATATGTATCTTATTCTATTAAAAATAATGTGAATATTTGTATATTTATTGTACTATAATAATAGATTAATTCTGCTATTTGCTAAGGTCATTTGAACCCATACTATTTACAATGTTCAGAAAAGTTGAAAATATATTGGCAAAATATTTTTTATGGGGGATGAGGAATTTCTCAATGCAAATGAACCTTGTATATGACTGTATAGTGAATCAGATGAGTAAAGGTTTCTGAAGATGAGAAGTTTCATTTTACAAGATAAATGGAAATATTTCAAGGGAGCAGAGTATTGTAATGTAAATGTTAATGTGATGTTCTATGAATATCTTCTTTTGATAAAAAGTGTGGAAGTCAAGTGCCATGGCAGAAACTTGTAATCCAACACCAAGAGTAGGCAAAGCAGGGAGATCACATGTTTGAGTCCCATTTTGGCAACTTAGTGAGACCCTGATTCAAAATACAAAAATACAAAATGCTGAGGATGTAGTTCAATGTGAAGTCTCTGGCTTCAGTCCCCAATACAGCCAAAATAAAAAGGAAATATATATTTTTCTCTATATATATTTTTATAATTTGACTGCATCTTATTAATTTTACATATAAAAAGTTGGAAGGAAAAATAGAGACAAATGAAAAGGAAAATAATAAAATGTCTCCATCTATTCAGGAGTTGAATAAAATATCAATTGTCTATCTTTGCTTGCTTTTGATTAAAGAAAATCACTAAAGGTGGTAGAAATTTCCACACAAATTAAAGTCATATACACATATATCTACATATTTCAGAATGTGTTTTAACTTCCTGATGATTTTAAGTGCATCTATGTAATAAAATTATTACAAGAAATGATCCTCTTTATATTAGTACTCTTTCTGTTGTAATAATGCTTTTTATGGTAAGAGATACACACACAGAGACAAAACAAGTACATATCTACTGAACTCATTCTCTTTTTAAATATATTTGAGATGCACCTGTTGTGTAAATTGGAGAAAATATTTTATTCACTCAGTTAGTTATTTTTTTCTCTCCCCAAATTTCAGGACCATTTATTTTTTATTGCTTCATTTTGGACATGACTATGAAATACAATATTTTTTTCTCAAAAAATGCTCTGAATTTAAAATGGCCAAAATATAAATATTGAATTTCACCATGTGGTTTATATCAAGGATCATCATGCAGTTAGTAACAGTATGAGCTATATATAAATATTAATAGGAATTAGCATATTCCAAGCTAATATTTCATTTTGTAAGTAAGTTATGTTTGTCACATCTATGCATGAGCTATATTTCAGGTTTACTATATAAAGTGAAATGAAATTTCTGGTGAAGAATGAGTATATTAAATCTTATCATTTTTGGTGTCATAGCATTATTTACTCTTATTTTTAATAACCATTTGCCAATGAAAACGGTTGATTACATTAATGTTGAACACAACATTTTACACAGTGAATACTGCATTAATCAGCTTTTTCTTGGTAGGGCCTAATGTTCAAAATACATAGCTTAAAAGAGGAATGGTTTCATAGTTTCAGAGCATACAATCCACCGCTTTGTAGCTCCAGGGCAGAAATGTCACTGTAAAAGGGTGTGACACATCCCAGCTGCCCAGTTCATAGTGCCCTGAAAGCAGATCAAAGAAACAGTGCCAAAAAAGGAAAAACCCATACCAGTTACAGACATCAAAGTTTTACCTCATGTCCCACCTATATAAACCCAGATGTGCCTCTTACTTATCCCCAAAGTAGGCAGTCAGTCCAATCAATCTGAGAATTAAGCTTGACTGTCACATTCTATACCTTTTTATCATGAACTCCAATCACATGTCTTTAAATCATATCTAATCTCCAAGTACTTAATGGGGTACAACTATCCTGCATAAACTGAGCACACAATTATGTCTTCCCCAAAGTCTTAATAATTCTGGTATTCCTCAAAATTCCAAGTCAAACTCTTTTCTGAGTTTGAAGGAAAATTCTTACCTATGAAACCTATATAATTCAAAAATGGGTAACCTAATTCCAAGATATAGTGGCACATTTTTATTCCAAAAGGAGGATTGAGGGATAGAAAAGAATAAGTCCAAATAAAGGCTGAAATCCAGAAGGGCAAACATTAAGTTCCATAGCCTAAGGGCTAGCGCCCAGGGTTCATAGTGGTGATATGTGAGCACCAAATAGCTTGTGAGGCCTCACCTCTATGGCCTTACTGGTTACATACAGCCCCGTGACCTCTCTCTTGTGGATGGTTTTGTTAGTGGCCTGGTTCTTTCTTTGACTGACATTCCATGTCCTTGGCTTCTCCAACTTGCTACATCTTTGGTATCATTTCGCAGCTTTATTTTTTACTCTTTCAGGATCACATTGCTTTTCTCCCAGGCCTTCCTTTGAAATCTTGGATGAAGCCTCTATGCTTCCACAAATTTTGAATTTTTCATGGCTAAGCAATCAGTATCACATGGATAATGTCAAGTTCTGCTCTCAGATCAAGAAGTAGACAGGCTGTCTTGGAGCATGGCTATAGTGACTTCTGAGTATGTACAAGTCTGAGCACTGTGAAATTAATCCCAAGGATCAAATCCAGAGTAGCCTTTCATGAGAAAAGGCCCAGGGGAATCTCTTCACAAATGAATTGCTTAGATTTTTGTACTCTTGAACCTTCAATGAGTGTGGCTTTTCTTATTCCTGAGATGCCTTCAAGCCATTTTCTTGCCTTGGTTCAAAACATTTATTCTTTTGAGTGTCCCTAGTCTCTTAAGCAATATATCTCCTTTGGCACCAGATTTACATGTGATTCTTTTCAGATTATATTTAAAATTTTTAAATACTTTTCTCTGCTTTTTGATTCTGATTTTTTACCATAAATCTAGCTAGTGGCCAACAATGTCCATGCCACAGCTTGACCTTTGGACTACCTTGAACTTCTCTCTTCCAAGTCAATTAGTCCACTGCATTTAAATTCAGTGTCAAATATGTTTTAGGACATGGGCAAAATTTAGCTGAATTCTTTGCCAGAATGTAACACAAATGATCTCCCATCTAATACTCAATAGAATGTCCATTTCTTTCTGGAAACACATTAGTAAAATCTTTAATATTCACATTCCAAATACCATTATGGCTTTCTGAGTTCCTACAAGAATTTTCCATCAAGATCTGCTTCTCCCATTCTACTACTTCACTAGACAACAGCTCCAAACTTTTTCAAACTTCTGCAACCAATTCCAAAAGATTCTAAATCACATGATCAGGAATAGTCACTATAATGACCCCAATTCTCTGATAATAATTTTCTATATTCTCTACCCATTAACTTCACTGAGTATTTGGCAATTATAAATATAGTACAATGATATAGAATTGTTAAACACTTATTTCTACATTAACGTTTTAAATATGGTATTGTTTTTCTATGTCAGCTCCTTACATAGGAGAAATATTGCTAGATTTGAGTTAAGATCCATTAGAGCTAAGCATATGCTCTCTAAGCAGGATGAGATACACTTATTTTGATTTGTACAATGATAAAAGGTTTTTAGGTGTTTGAATCTGTGTTTTAGCATCACAAACAATATAGAAAATTCCTGTGTGGTTTGCATGAGATTCAATTTAATTAGTGTGACATTTTTTTCTTTCCTGTTATCTTAGCTAATACCTTTGAGACCCTGACTTCTGTTGTATGGCCTGCAAGCATTCAGTTCTGTTAAACTGGCTGAAAAATATGTCTTTGGGGATATGTGGAAAATATTTGTGTTTTTGGAAAAAATTTTGAACACCTCCTAGGTCTGTTATAATATATTCCTCCATACTGACCTTTACTTGCCTTTTATTTTTATTTGCTGCTCGTGTTTCTTGCTTTCCTTTCCTATAGCTACTCTTGTTTACTTTTGTAAAATTGAAAATGAGTCTTGTGAGCAACTCCTTCTATTGGTGGTTCTTTGGAATTCTGTGTGGGCATGTGTATGCATTTGTGTGTGTGAATGCACATTCTTAATTTTATGTGTGTATATATGTACACATATTTTTATTTGCAAAAGAGAAATATATTCACCTAAAAGTGGAGGGAAATGGAAAGCCATGGGACTCACATTTGAATGTGCTGTATGTCCTAACATTTATCATTTACTAAAAATAGAGCTAACTTCCTCTTGCAATTGCATAATAAAAAGCAAAAGGACAGTATAGATTCAGTAGCTCTTTATTAGTGATATTTTCAGTTGTGTTCTACTACTCAATATACTCTTTTTGTATGGAGCTTTTATATTTATCCTTACTTGATATTTATCACTACATAGGACAGAGATTTACAGAAAAACAGAACCAATAGTATATATTATACAAATTTATATTTTATATGCAAACCTACATTTATAAGTACATATTATAAATCATAATTATAAATCATAAAATACATATTATATATCATTGTGTGTGTGTCTGGTCTTAGGCAGTATAGCTTGTTATAACAAAGTACAAAGCAACAGAAATATATTTCTCATAGTTCTCAAGGCTTAAAATCACAGATCAGCTGTCAACACAGGCTGCTTATGGTGAGGGCCCTCTTCTGTTTTTCAGAATGCCATATTATTATATCTTTAAAATGTGAATGAAAACATTTTAAAGAACATTCTCTCTTTTAAGACCCTAATCCCATTCATGACACCAAACCTTATGACCAAATTAACTCCTAAAGGCCCATTTGCTAATATTATCAAACTAGGGACATGATTTAAATATAAATTTTGGGAAAGCACTAACAAGAGGCTCAACACATATAGGCATGCAATTTTCTTTTCTATATCTGTGCATATATACTATGTATAAATGCACACAAGCAATTATGTCCCACTTAACAGCAATATGTGTGAGAAATGTGTCATTCCATCATTATTTTCATTATGTAAACATCATAGTGTGTATTTACAGAAACTTCGATGGCAGAGTATACTACATACATGAGCTAGTTGGTGCAGGCTATTGCTCCTATGTCCAGCATGTTACTGTACTAAATTCAGTAGCGAATTCTAACAAAATGGAAAGCATTTTTGCATCTAAACATATTTATATTTATATTCTATATTTATCTAAATATAGAAAAAGTCTAGAAAATGTCATCAGAGAAAATATACAAATAGCACACCAGTATTAGACTTTTACAGTGAATGAAGCTTATGTGACTGGAAAGTGTCTGGGTGAATCAGTGAAAGTGGTGTGTACAAAGGCCAAGAGCATACATTACTCTTCAGTTCTCTGTTCTATTCTTTGTAAATATATTTGTGAATGTTTTGTAAATATTTTTGCAAATATTTTTTACTTAGGCAACGATACATATATATATATATATTATATATATTCTTAATGATGAATTAACCTTTTCCTACAGTTGACTTTTTAGATTTATAATCTTTGATTCTTTTTTTCTTTTGTACTGGAGATCAAACGTGGGACCTTGTGCTTGCGGGGCAGGTGGTGAAACGACTGAGTTAAATCCCCGGCCCTAAACTTTGATTTTTTAAAAAAAACTTTTTGGCCTTCGTAATAACACATCAATTAACAAACACACACACATATATTTCAGAGCTCTACAAAAATATTTTTCTTTGTGCTCTTAAAGCTTTTTAAATTCTTATAAGTTTTTTTCTGATTCTAAATATTTGTGTCAATATTTTTTACTCTAAAAGTTTTCATTTAAATAGAGACACAAGCACAAAATTAACGTAGGCCTACACAGGATTAAACTCCTCACTATTACTGCCTCCTCCACCCAGCTCCCACTGCAAATGCAGGAGCAGTCTTCTGTGGTAGCAATAGCTTCTTCTGAACTACATCCTCAAGCACCTGCCTGAGGATGTTTTATAGATACTTTTTCTTACTTATAGTAGTACATAGTATGATAATGACAAAAATTATAGTATAGGATGAATATGAACTAGTAACAATCATTTATAAAAATTATCAAATATTAAATATCATTCATAATTCTATGTGCCAGTGCAGTAGTTTTGTTTGCACAAGCATCAATCACTACAAGAATGAGCAATATATTATGCTATGATATTACAGTGGTTATGACATCATAGATGATACAATTTTTCCACTTGATTGTAAACTTAGGGTACCATGGTTATATATATGATCCATCATAGACCAAAACATTGTTATGGTATATGTAACTGTGTGTGTGCAGCCATATATATGAGTGTATGTTTATAGAAGTGAGAGTCAAAGAGACAGGGAGGAGAGAATAATTGGGAGACTAGATATTTGTTAAGGAATTGTCTTACATGAATGTGAAGTTTGGTAAATCAATCTTCAGAGTAGCCTAGGCTGTTGGGGACTCAGGAAACAGTCAAGGTTGTGACATAAATCCAAATAATTAAGATGCTAAAGGGAAGAAGGGAAAGGAATAAATATGAGAAAAGGAAAAAATGGAAACAAAGTCTTCTTAAATAGGGAGGGATGGAGGGGTTGATGGGAGGGAAGAGGAATGGGGAAGACAATAAGAACCAAGATATATCATATAAAGGTACAAATTCCCAATGATGAATGTTATCATGTTGTATATCTAAAATGCACAGATAAACTTAAAAAGATGCTAATATCCTTCCTTCTTTTATGATCAATCTGTTTTCCTTGACAGCCTCCAACTGAATAGATGAGGGCCATCTACAATATGAAAGATAATCTGATATCCTGAAATGATTTTTAATATTCATCTCGTCTCTTAAAACTTTCATATCAACACTTACATTGGTGTTTGACAAAATATTTAGATACTGTAGCCCAGGTAAACTTATTCCTAAAATTATCCCATCTCAGTCACCTACAATCAAAAATAAAACATATCTATATATCAAAATGTCCCACTTTGCTGTTCACATTGCCTCATTGTATCAATTTAATTTAATTCCAGCTATGTCTCTTAGGTTTTTTTACATTTTAAGAAATTCCTGGGAGAGCCCTTGATTGCAAAAGAAATGAATGTACTAGTCTAGATGAAAATTGGACTCTAGAGGGAGAAAAGGCAAGGGTGTAACTTATACTCTTTTAAGAGTGATGGTGACAACCATGTTGGAGTTAAGAAGCTATGTGTGTTTATTTTTCACTCTTAGGGTACACCATCATAGGCCTTTTCTTCCCATATTTATGTTTATCTCTTGAATACCAATGAAAAAAACTTCTAAATTACTGTGGTACCTCGGTTCACAAACTTGATTCTTTCCAAGATTCTGGTCAGAAACTGAACTGGATGAGGACATAATCAAATTTCCCCATAAGGTCAATATTGAACCTAACCATTCAATTTGACTTGGCTCTTGGTCAATGTGATTTGTGACCACAATCATAGAAAGAATCAAGTTCATGAACCAAGGTACAACTGTATTGCATATAGGTAACAAAATGATGTCTACTTATGAAACCCATTTTCTTCATATCAAGCATTTGAGATAAAGTTCTATCTGGAAGCTTATATAAACATGTTTCCATGGAAATTTTTAAAAGTAAAACAAAAAGTAAAAGAAGAAGATGAAGAAGAAAAATCATTGGGCCCAAACAAAGCAGCTGCAGGTGTTGTAATTGGTTACTAGCATAGGCTGAACAGACTGATGGGCAAACATGCCTTGCAAGAGATAATTGGATTTAAATCACAATGCATTTTCAGGTGGTTATGGCATCCCTGAGCCCCTGAAACAATACTTACAGGAGTTTCTATTTTCCTGATAGATCTGTCCCAATTTAGCACTCTTTATTGTCTTGACTTTTGTTGCCTTTAGCCTTGCGTTGTCTTCTTTTCCTCTTTACTTTTTCCTTTTCCTTTTTTATTTTTCCTTTTTCTCCTTTTTTATTTTGTATTATTTAATTTCTTTAAATTTTGTTTTGGAGTCAGATATTTTTATGAAGCATTGGTAATATTGCTTAAATTGCTTTTCCTCCTTAGATAAAGTTTGACCCATAGGCAAAGCAGGAGAAATAAAATTCAAAGAGCAAAATGAGAAACAAAAGTATTATCCCCACTTACTTAGTAATTGGACAGTTAAAAGACCTCTAAGTGATCTCATGATAGTAACTCAAGTGAGAAAATGAAACCAAGAGATAAGAGAAAGTATACATAAAGAAATAGTGGCCCGGCTCAGTAAGCAACTGGACAGTGATATTCTGTGTTGAAAAGTCCTAGGCTATGACATTGCTGAGATATTCTGGGCTTATAGAGATGTTCTTCTTCCTTTTCAGGATTTGGGATGCTTGTCCTGTATGCTGGTTTATTGTTGCAAGCTTTGACTTGCAGTTTTGTATCTCACAGTGCTGTCCCAAACATTGTTTGCCTCTCACATGAATTTGTGACTCATATTGGGTGTTACTTATTGCATTATGTGACCATGGCTGTATAAAAGACCAAAAAGCTTACTACAAGATAAGACTTTAGTACAGTCACTAAGAGACTCAAATGGGCTGGTACTTCAGCGTGAGAGAAGTTCAGGGAAACAACAGTGAGCTGAGACCTCTCCATTTATTTATTTGTTACCCAAGGACATAAGAAGAATGACATAGGAAAAAAGCATTTGCAGCATATTGTATAGGCGTTTTGGTCAGGGTACAGGACCAGAATGGGATGGTTGGTTATATAACACACACTGACTAAGTTTCAGCAATTATATCAGGGCAGAGAGGACACAGTGGACAAAGCAAACAGCTCTGAGAACAAGCTGAGTTTAATTCTACTGAATATTGTTCTGCAGATTCTACTCTAAACTCTAACCATTCCAGCAACCCTGAACTGTTGTCCAGAAAGTCTCTTCCCTTTTTGCATTTACTTCAAACAAGACTTTGGCCAGAGTCTCTACACAATATCTTGGAATCTTAACCCAAAATATAATGTTGTTTGTAGGGCAGAGCTTTATGAAGTAGTTAAATCATAAGAGTAATGAACTTATGAATGGGATTACTGTTCTTATAAATGTGGAGCAAGAGGGCTCCTTTGTCCTTCCCAGTATGTGAGGAGGTTGGGATGCAGCCTTCTATGGGTCAGAGAAAGAGGCCTTGCCAAACACTGAATTTGCCACTGTCTTATTGTTGGACTTTCCAGTCTACAGAAATATAAGAAACATATTTTGTGGTTTATAAATCAAGTTTATCATATTTTTTCATACCACACTGAATGGATTGTGACAATGACAACCACAATTGAAATTTAAAATAAAATTTTAACAACTAGATTAGCATACAAAATCATGAAGCATATACTTATATATGAAATGTATATTCATAAATATGCTCTTTATGCCACCAAATTAATAAATTATTACTTGGTATTCGAGGCTTTAGTAGAGCTTCATAACAGTAAAGTCATGCACATAATAAAGGATTTCCACATAATAAAAAAGTCATGCACATAATAAAGGATCAGAAACAAAAATTTTAAATAAATGACAGTTAAATGAAGGTGATAGACTGACCTGCTGAAATGGTTCACCTATGGGAAGTTCCATGTGTTGAAATGAAATATAAAATATTGATCATACCACAAGCAAATTTAAATAAGATGAAGATTTTAATCTTAGACATATAAAATAGTAATATGCTTGTGAAGAACATTATTTAAAGATGCTTTATCCTTATACCCTTCCAAATTAGGCAAAAGCATAATGGTGTGATTTTTGTGAAACTAATAGGCAATATTTTAAAAAAGGGATATCCCAGACAAATAAGCTTAAACACTGTATGGTACTCGTCACTTGAGTGAGGCAAGGAATAAACAAAAAGAATAAAGGTTGGATTGAAGGGGACAAGGGGATACATAGAGAAGGGGTCTAATGAAACAAGAGCAAGGCATGAGGAAGAAGGGAAGTGAAAATAAGTAGAAAAAAGTTATGCCATGTACAGAAACCTAATAACCCCAATGAATGTGAACATTAGATGACAAAATATTATATAATATTAAAAATATCAGCAAGAATGAAATATTATAGGAGAATTAAAGAAGGATGGAGGGGAGAGGGAAGGGAAATGAAATGTATTACTATTTTCAATTGAGTTTATTTTTACATTTTAGATATACATTATGATCACATTTATCATTGGAAATTTGAACCTGTACATGATATATCTTGGTTCTTATTTTGTTTCTATTCCTCTGCCTTCCCCTCAACCCCTCCCCACTTTGTTTCCATTTTTTCCTTCTTTTTTCTCACCCTCATAGTTCCCCTTCCCCTTTGAACATTTTCTTCCTGTTTCACAGTATCTATTATGCAGTTTGGTCCTCATTTACACTTTCAGTTTCTCACACCAGATAAATAATTCAGTATTTACACATGTGACCTATTTATTTCATTTAAGAGTATGGCTTCAAGGTGCATCCATTTAGGAATGGAATTTAAAGAAAGAAGCTATAGTATGTACATGCATTGACTCCCCAAGATTATTGTAAATTGCATGCAACGTAAACATGTACTAATAAAATTTTTAAAAGTTTAAAATGGTTTGTAAAGAGAGTTGACCAAAATATTCTAAAGTCACATATAGAGTCCTTGAAATTTTTCATACTTTATCAGGTAATTTATGAAGAAAATGAAATAGAAATCCCTTTTGGAATTGGGTATACAGGTATTGTCTAGGCAGATTAGAGGTGGAACAATGAAAAACTCTGGAAAATGCATCTTGATAATTTTATGTTCACTGGCAAGGCCACAGAGAACATCTGATAAAGCTTTTTTTCCATTAAGTTTACTGGTACATTTTAGGTATACAATAGAGTTACATTCATCATTGGGATCTTATACCTTTACATGATGTATCTTGGTTCTTTTTTTTTCCCGTTCCAAAGCCCTCACCCTTCCCTATTTACAAAGACTTTGTTTCCATTTGTTCCTTTTCTCATATTTTTCTTTTCCCTTCTTTCCTTTCCCCTACCCTTCCCACTTCCCCTACTCCTTTAGACCTTTTCTTTCTATTTCAGATTATCAATTATACCATTTGAACCTTATTTACACTTTTAGTTTTTCACACCATAGAAACTATTTGGTATTTACACATGTGTGTCCTATTTCACTTAGGAGTATAGCCTCAATGTGCATGCATTTGCTATAAATGTCTCTAGTTTCTCATTCTTTATGTCTGAGTAGTACTCCATTTTATGGAAAAAACAAATCTTCTATATCCAGTTTCCAGTTGATGGGCATTTGGGCTGTGTCCAAGTTTTAGCTATTACAAACTGTGCTTCTATAAACATGGATGAGCACATATCGTTGTGGTATGAGTCTTTTAATTCTTTTGGAAAGATACCCAGCAGAGGGATAGCTGGGTCAAATGGGACGTCTAATCCTAGTTTTTTGAGGTATCTCCATATTAATTTCCACAGTGGTTGCACCAGTCTGCACTCCCACCAACAAGGGAGAAGAGTTCCTTTCTCCCAACAACACTGGCAGCATTTGTTATTGTTCAATTTCATGATAGCAGCCATTCTTTGTGGGGTGAGGTAGAATCTCAGTGCTGTTTTCAACTGCATCTCTCAAAAGACCAGTGGTGTTGAACATTTTTTTCATATATTTATTTGCTGCCTTTACTTCTTTGTCTGAGAAATGTCTGGTCATTTCATATGCCCATTTTTGAATCAGGTTTTTATATTTGGAGGGGTTTGATTTTTTGAATTCTTTATATATTTTAGATAGTAGACCTTTGATAAAACTTTCAATGACTGCAATATGTGTATAATAAATTAATTTTATTTGGCAAAAAAAAAATAAAGTAAATGAGAGAGAGAGAAAGACGGGGGAGAGGGAGAGGATAGAGGGAGGGAGGGAGAGGACAAAGAGAGAGGGAGGAAAAGGAGAGAGCGATGGAGAGAGATTCAAAATAAGTTCTAATAATGCACAAATTTCTAAAACTTCTGTGCACCAAATTGAATTGAGAGACACCTGACACATAATCTCCTAAGACTACATGCAAATATCCCATACATAAAATTAATATTAAAGAGCAATCTTTAGTTTTAAAAATTATACTGTCTTTGTGCAGTACATAATTTAAGCTAATTTGCTTTCCTGAACATATATAACAGAATCTCACTGGTATAGTCATCAGTGACTTATTCTTCTTTTTCTTTTCTTTCTTTTTTTTTGTTGCTACCAGGAATTGACTCTTGGGAGTCAGGCAATGGAACCACTGAGCTAAATTCCTGGCCCTAGTGATTTATTGATAATATAAAATAATTGAAATTATCAACGGATAAAATTAAAAGAAAATATTTGAATGATAAAATTATGGTACACGCCAGTAGTTTCTCATAAGGAATTTTGCAAGTAAAATTGCACATCTCTGCTAAAGTTCAGCAACCTGAAATTTTATTGAATTATTCATGTATTAATATGACTGCTTACCAAAAAGGGAATGATAACAGAAAAATGGTTTAAAACATATATGGGCTAGAAACTCATGGGTAGTGTGTAGGTATTGTATACCCCATTTTATTATATTTTTCCACCTATATTAATCAAAAAGCATAGGGCTAATATAAATTATTTTATTTGATCTATATTAGTCAATCTCATAAATAAACTATTAAGAACTATATTAAATAATAATCACATAATTTTGGTCCAGAAGAACTTTCTATGTGCCTGTCTTTAACTGAACTTTATGTTTTTAAATATAACTACATTTAATTTTTAAACTTAATCTCTTGTATTGTTATATAACTAGATGGCATGATTTAGAGAACATTTAGAAATCATGGTGATCTTTTGCTTTTTGGAAGACTTGTGCTTTAAGTATGGATGGTACACAGGAAAATGTTATCTCTTTTTGCAATTTTAATGAAACCATTCTTCTTTAGTTGTGAGTCATTTCAATAAGTAAACTTATTAATTTAGTGTTAATGCTTTGAAAATTAATGTGTAATTTATCTTAAATAATACTTATCAAGGCATATTATAGATGAGATTTCAATCTTAATATTTTAATTATATACCATATTTTAAGACTGTAATAATTATTATATCACATATAATGTTATTGTAATATAATTATACACAATATATACTTATAATTATAATATAAGCACAATACAATATTATATTATATTATAGTTTATGATATTATCCCAAAATTTAGGCATATCAGAAGAAAAAATCTGAAATCCTACAAGACATAAGAGGAGAATATCAACTGAAATTCAATAGTAATGTGAGGGAGAGATATACACAGTTTTCTGAAGACTAAAGTTTTTCCTCTGAAATTCATACACTAGATAATGATTCTAAAATACAGACTGAAAATACACATATACATGAAGAATAATCAGGAAACTGAATAGATATCTAACATATTAGCATTTATACAAATGTTCATGTTTAATATTTACAAAAGCTTTTTAAAAATTCAAATATGTCCTATGTATTATATTCTCCTAGATTTATGATAGTTTTATGTCAAGTAACATTTTAAAAAATGTGGCTTCTAGTAAATAAAACATCTGAAAATTTAAGAGAAAACAATATTGTGTAAAAGGACACTTGGAGAAAAGTTCTGTTTGTATAGTGGGCACACATGATGGAATGTAGTTCTGATTTGGAATTTAATAGTCCATTTTAGGAAATAAAACTGGTTACCACATATTTTTTAAATTATTACAAAAATAATTGAGAAATAAAATTGTACATAACATGCAAAACGTTCTTGAAATATGCATACATTGTGGAATGACTAAATTGAGGTAATTAAGTTATTGTTTGCCTCATATACATTTTTTCCAGTGACAACATATAAGCTACTCAGTAATTTTCAAGAACATACCACACTTTCAAATATAATTGCCATGTTGTGTATCTCTTGAATTTAATCCTGCCTATTGTTGCTTCATATGATCTTTAAAACTTACATTTTTTAGTTAATTGGAACAATTAACCAATTATACATTTTAAACATTTAAAGTTATCATTGTAATATGTCCTCATTGTTTTAAATGCATGCCTATGAGTCTTATAATGAAAAGCTTTACTTACTTGCTTTATCTCTTCTTCAGACACTTTGCAAGCAGCAACTTTCAACTTAGTGAGCTATTATTCTTAGAACTTATCTTTATACATCCACAATACTTGATTTAAAGACTCATAATTTATGTATTTTATACCTAATATCATAGTTACTATAAGATAGAAAAAAATCTTTCCACCAACTTTTTTGATCCTCATTTACCTCTAAGTGATAAATTGTGACATAAGTCTTAAAAAGAGGCAACTTTTGTATTTTATTCATGCAAATACTAATAAATACTGTGTCTACATGACAGTACCATTATGCTTTTTTTCCAGATCCATATTTTGCTTTGCTTTAACTAGTCTAATTATTATCATGTAGCATGATTTTTTGTTATTCATTTCTTAAAAGCAAGTAATTCCAACACTTAGCTCTCACTATGACTTTAAATGTTCAAACATATCAGTTCTATTTTTTTCTCCTAAAAGTTTTCTTCCTAGAATTCACAGCCTTCTGACTTTTATATGACTTGTTTGTTCCTTGTATATTTTTCTCTATTTTCTGTTCCAACACCTAAGACTTGGTATAGGAAAGGAGATTATTTTAACATAAAATTCAGTAAGCCCAAGAGCATAATACTGGCATCCTTTTGGCTTCTGCAAAGTGACTTATTCTTTTCCAAGTGTTGTATAAAAGTATAATGGTAAACAGGCACGAGTGGAAGATCAAGAACATGTGGTGCAGCCTTGCTTTAAAACACCCCGCTCTTCTGGTAACTCATCCATTCCCAAGAGATGAAAACACTCTCTCTCTCTCTCTCTTTCTCTCCTGCCAATAAGCATGAATCTATTTCTCAGGGTCCTATTCCCGTGTACCAGATATCTTCCCTTAGGACCCACCAACTCCCAACACTGTCATGTGAAAGAATCAAGTCTCTCTATAAATTGTTGTGGGGACAAACCTGTTCAAACTATACTAGAATTTAATATTAACATTTAACAGTGGATTTTTAAATAATAATTTTGTGATTTCCAATCATAAATACTCCGTCGAGATCCACTGTCACATACATCACTTATTTTTGTTTCCTTTGATTTATATGCTACGTTTCTAGAACACATCACCCACTAGAGTATTTAAAGGACAGGAAATTTATAAGCTACTAATCAAAAATAGAAGCATACATACAGTAGAACATACAGGACAATATCTTCTAGTATTATAAAAAATCAAAATAGAATATTCCCAGAATTTTGGTGTTAAATTCACCAAAATACTTCTCATGTAATTTTTGAATATATTTGGAAAATAAATTTAATCACAAGGGTAATACATTTAATATTATCTAGTTGGATATAGTGATTAGGACTTTTAAAAATAACAAGGGAATGAGTTTCTAGCTCACAAGCAGAGCACTTCTCTAGTATGATGAAGTGTTGGTATCCATCTCTACCACTGCAAAAGAAATACATCTAATATTATTTTTTTCTACCAAAACAGCCAAAACTTTTGTTCATTATCTTTGATAATTTGATGCTTGTGAAATAATTATTAATAGTTAAAAATGGTTTGTTCTATTTTAAATAGAGAAGTGATATAATTACGGAGTCTCTTTGAGCCTTGTTTTCTTAACTTGTAAAATTAAGGCAATACAAAATTTCTATAATTGCATATTTTAAAAAGTATACACAGAAAAGTAATTAGAATTTATTATTTGCTTACCAATTGCTAACTGTCAAACACCTTTCTATGCTGTTGATCAGTAATAAATAATATAATCTGCACAATATTGCTTTTACAAAAATATATTCATTGCATTCCAAAAGTAAAAGCTACATTAATCTTACCTAAATGTTGTACTTATGCCTATAGTAGTTAAATACAGTTTAGGTAATTTGCCTAACTTTAGTAGCAGCATAAATTAAATGTTAAGAGGATAATTTTTAATGAAATATTTTGATGAGCCCTTATTTAATAATTTGATAAAATGTATTTTGATTAAAATATACTATTAAATTCATATTAAATTTAATCTACCCTTTAATTTTAGTTATCTTAAATTTTATTTAAAGTTGGCATAATTTCTTACAGTTATTTTGACTTCCTTATCAATAATAAGAAAGAGAAAAGATATAATGTAATATTAACATGAGGAGCATTTTGAATCGAGATAGGAAAATCAAAATTTATATAATTCTTTATTAGTAAGGTTATGATATATATATAATAATTAAAATACTAGCAACATATACACTGTAGGTACTTTTGGAAATAAAAACTTTTCCAGGTAAATGAAATACTAGTTTGATTTTGGAAATGGCACCATTTTTTGAGATGATGTTTACATAAATACATTTTATAGTATATAAATATTAAAAGCGTTTCAATAAATAGATAGCAGGGATTTTGCCAGAGATCGGCAGCATACTTACCATATCAATTACTCGTCTTCCTGAAGAAAGAATTTTCTACTTACACCAGAATCCCTTGCAGGTCAATTTAGCCATGTTTTTGAAATCCGTGGAACTGGATGGATATGTTAATATTTCCAGTCCAGTCCAAAATAATCTTTCGTAGGCGATCTAATTATTTTCCCTCCTATTATAGCTGAATGGTTAAGATCTCAAGGTCATACATAGTGAGATTTATAACTACAGGCAGGATAGAATTTTGGTCATTTAATGAACTTCATATACATTAGAAATAGAAAAAAAGAAAACTTTAGTATCGATCCAATGAGGTTTTTGCACTGCATGTAACCATACATCGTGTGCAATGAACAAAGTAATGACAAAATCAAGACTTCTTAATGAAAAAATATACTCTTATGATCTGTAAAAATATCTACTTATTTATGTTAAAATCTTTCAGTATACTCAAGATTTAAAGTCTAATTTAACAAAGATAAATTTGTGCAGTTTTACTGTTTTTTTCAATTTTCAAGACTTCTGTCAAACTAGACTTGCAATATAAAAATTGTTTTACATTAAATTGTAATTATTGAAATCAAATATCATACTGTGTTCAAAATATGCACACTGGTTTGAATTATGAAATATAGCTTATCACAAAAAAATTATTTTAGAAAACAAATAATACAATTTATATCTTTCTTGTGTTTGATTTACTGATCTCCAAACAGACCTTTTTTAATAATGAAAAGTGTTTCTTTGAATTGATAAAACAGTAACTACAAAATAATTGATTTTATGAATTATCTGGCATCTTGGTACAGAAGATAACTATTTTAATATAATTATATATTCACACTTTCCCCTACCTTCTTTTCTTTTCTTTTTTTTTTCCTACCTTCTTTTCTTGAGTAATTCAAATGATAAAATGTGTCTATCTTTTAAAATGTTGTCTTTTTCCTTCACTTATTTTGAGTTATCATGAGATTGGTCTGATTCTGCAAAACAACTCAACCATTTTTATGTATTATTTTTACTTACGGTTTGATAATTTTCAGAGTAGACAATAATGTCATCAAGACTGAGTGAATTAAGTACAATTTTCTGAAGAAGCAAACAAAATTTAACACAAAAACTCTACTAATTCCATGTACTTCCATATCTCCATGGATGTGCATAGTCTAGTACAAGTTTATATGCACTGTATCTCCATCTTTATGGTCAGAAAATCATAGCAACCTTCCTGGCTTTTGTTTGGACTTCTTAAATTGTATATGACTTCTATTTTGTTACTGTACATCTGGATGCTATTAGGTTAAATTTTAGTGACAACAACAGACCCTGAAAGTAAGCATTTAGATGGATAAAAATAAATTAGCAAAAGACATTAAATTCTGATGTTGTTTTAGTAGTACAGACAAAACACCGTTTAAAGTAACAATAACACCTTTATCCAATGGACTCTTTCTAATTAAATCAAAATCCAGAAGCACATTTAAGAGCACAATGATCATATTTTAATATAGTAATTGTAATGCGAAAGAAAAAAAGAATGAATAAATCAAATGAGAAAAGAGAATATGAAAAGAAAAACAAACATATAAAATACAAATGACAAGAAAAAGTCCAGATTACAAGAAAGAAAAATGAGCAAAATCAGGATTGAAGAAAAGAATTACACTTAAAGGATGTGTACTCTTTACTTCTAACATTAATGCTACCACAGCCACTACTACATTTATCATTAATGTCTTTTTAAAAATCTCATTAAAAATAATACTACCAGCTAGTTGTGGTGGTGAATGCCAGTTATTCTAGATATTTGGGAGGCTCAGGTAGAAGAATCTCTAGTTTGAGACCAGCCTGGCATTTCAGAAAGTCACTTTCTCAAAATACAGATGCCAGTGATGCAGTTCAGTCATAGAACCCTTGCTTAACATGTGTGAGGCTCTGAGTTCAATCCTCAGCACTGCAAAAATAAATACATAAAAATGAATAACCACTACCATGATCACCATCACCATCTCCCACATAAATATTAACCCCACCAACACTAACAATGCCACTATAACAATGATCTGCAGAAAGCCTTCCCTAAATCATACTTTCTTTCTTTCTAAGTCATCATGCTGAATTTATCACGCACACTCCATTCCCATGTGCCAAGAGCATGCAGAACTTTATGTACCTGGTATTGTGATTAGCGCTGATGGTGCTTAATACAAAAGCATAGGTCGATTTACTTACTGGTAGTAAAATCACTGAGGGAAGTAAACCAACTATAATAAGTCAGGCTGTGTAGATATCCAACAGCTACAAATTGAGAACAGGAAAACTTTGTGTGTGCACAAGAGGTTTATTTGAAGGATAATGAAAGTTGTTATAGAAATCATATAATATTACTTATAGTCATACAACAGTATTTATTTTAGCTAGATATTTGTCACATATTAATTCTTTTACATCATATTCTTATTATTTCATTCATTTTTCCATACTAGGAATTGAACCCAGGGCCTTTGTACTGAACTACATCTCCACCTTTTTGTTGTTATTGTTTCTTTTAACTTTGAGACAGTTTTGCTAGTTTTATCGGGCTGAACTTAAATTCGCGATCCTCTCGCCTCAACCTCTCAGAGTACTAGGTTTACAGGCATACATCACAAATCTTGGCTATTTTCATTAATATATTTAACTACGAGTTTTTCCACCTTCTTATTTTTGTTTACCATATGCTGTTTATTGACAACATTCCATTTGGATGCTTGGCTATTAAAATGAGAATGTGGAAGCAGAAATATATTTAGTTTGCTTATGCTTTTGTAGCAGTAATCGCATTAGAATATGAATTTAGATCTAAATTAGAAAAATTGATAATTGAAATAAGTATGCATATCTCTTAAACAACCTCAGTACTGCTAAGTGACACAAAAATTCAAGGATAAAATACAACAATTAAACTACAATTATAGCAAATAATGGCATTTTTGTGTATTCATGGACACATTAATTCTAGGTCCAAAAATATTTGTTAAAAGCTTCAAGAAACTAATTTTCAACAAGAAAGATAAGAAAACAATAATAAAGCAGTGCATGTGACCTATGGATAAAAAATGCAACCAGTTTTAAATAAATAGACCCTGGTAATTTTCACGAAGAGAAACATGGAACTGGTAAATTATTGAATATTTTCAGTTTGACAAAAGTTTCCAGAATGATGAGTGTCTAAAGAAGGGAAGATTATTTTTTCAAAAGTAAATATTTAATTCTGAGTAAAAGAGATGTTATATGTAGAAATAAAATAATAAATAAATATTGATACCATCTGTATAATAATAAAAAATACTATTATTTCCAGAAGTGTTTCTAGTGTAAAGTACCAGAATGTGTTGTGCTACATATATAAGATGTGCCTCAAATTCTCACATGTTTGAAGATGGGGCTTTCAGAAGGTGATTTTGTCATGGAGGCACCATACTTGTCATTGATGTGTTCAGATCTGAATGTGTTGTTAGGAAGCAGGGCTTGGTTGGAGGAGGTGAATCCCTGGAAGTATCATTTTAAAGAGTGTATTTCTTCCTCTGGCTGACTGCTTGCTCTTTAGGCTCCCTGGAAGTGATCAAAGAGCTTTCATCTGTCGTGCCCCTCTGCCATGCCATATGTGGCTTGGAGCCAATCAACCACGAACTGAACATTCTGAAACTGTGAGCCAACAATAAATCTCTCTTTCAAGTTGTAGATGTCTAGTATTTTGTCCCAGTGACAGAAAAGCTGACTAATCCAGTGTGTCAGAAGTGATAGTACCTGTAGTGGTATTGTGAGATGATATAATAAAATGCTTACAATTTCTTTCACAAAATTTTGGTATTAGTAATAAAATGTTAAACATAAAGAGGTAATACTTTAGATATATTAAGTATAAAAACCAAGTAAATTACATAAGAATAATTTAAAGTTCAAAATTTTTCAATTTTGCAATTCATGGAGAACAATGTTGAAGAAAGTGCTTTTACAGTAAGTGTTACAGGAACTTTTGAGTAAACAGTACACATGTAAACTTTAGAATCTTATATTGAAATTAAGAAGATTTAAGATGTATCAATTTTTATGTTCTGGAGAGGAAAGAAACTATTAACTTTACCTATTTGCAAGAGTATAGATAGGAAAATGATTGTGACTATAACCCAGGCTATAATAATCTTTGTTTGTAAGACAAAAGAAAAATAAAAGAACTGGAAAATAACTTGCTCTTAAGCTTCTTATTTTATTTACTACAAGTAATTTTTTTTTTTTTTTTTGGTACTAGGGATCAAACTCGGGTCCTTCTGCTTGTGAGGCAGGTGGCAGTACCATACTACAAGTATTTTAAATGAAGTTTTAGTTGTGAAAATGTCTTTAAAACAGAAATTTTTTTCCCTAGAGCAGCACAGAACTGTATTTCTCAATTTAAATATATTTGGGCTCTCACACATGCATATGCATATACAAAGTGCACATTTTATTTCCATTATATTTGGAGATATATATATATATATATATATATATAAATTACCCAGTAAAATAATTATTTAATTTTTTATTGCATTGTACCAATTACCTTCATAACATTAGATGAGACAAAATTTGATTTATTTGATAAAATATTCTGATTGAGATGTTAGGCATAAATCAAAATAGATTTAATTTAATTTCCATTTGTAATTTTATTGGAATCATATTGCAGCTAAATGTATGCTGATCGGTGGAATTGACAGTGTTTTATATTACTTGAATTTCATTTCACTAAAAATCTTTTATCTAAGGCATATAGTTTCCATATACCTACTGATTCAATACCTTGATTTATATGGATAATATTTTGCAGTGTTTTTTACTTGAAATTTTTTATTTTGTATTATTATATGTACAGTATTTCAAAGATTTAAGAAATTATATATGTATACCAATAGGATACACTTTTCAACTTGCATATGAAAATAATTTTAAGAATAATAAAATAGAAAGGAAAGAAGGGAAAGGAAAAATTAAGAGAAAAGAAAAAAATGGAAATGAAGTCTATGTAAATAGGGAGGGGAAGGGCAGAGGGGTGAAGGCTGCACAGGTAATGGGGAAAAAATAAGAACCAAGATGTGTCATGTACAGGCACAAGCACCCAATGATAAATGTAAATGTATTGTATACCTAAAATGTACCAATAAAAGAATTTTTAAAAAAGAATAATAAAATAAATGAAAGTTTAGGTCTTACTACTTGAATATAATAATCTTAAAAGTGCTCCTCTAATCTATATTTATTATTCAGAAAAAAGTCAAAATAAAACATTACAAGAAAACCTGTTCCCTCAAAGTTTATATTATCTAACCAATGGAAACATTATTGACAGTAATTCTTTAAAAGAAACTTCCTAAAATAATTATATTTTCTGTATAATAGAGATATTATTGAGAATTTGAATTTACTATAAGGCAATAAAAGTACATTATTGTAACTCTTATTCTATTAGATTATAGGTCAGAAATTAAACAACTATTAATACAATAGTGTAGGGAGTATCAAGGAAGGAAATAATAAATTTTTGTGGTGATTACATATTTAGAATCATGAGAAAAAGTTTTAGAAACAATATTGAAAAGGACTCATAATGAAATACTTTTCATTTCAACCGAATAATAATTCTGAAGGAGGTTGTTTTGCATTTGCTCTGACATTTATTATAGGTCATTATTTTTTTCTCAAACATTTATTCTGAAGAATAAAAATATGTGTTTTTTAAAATCAAATAAGTGACCAAAGACATTTTACATCTAGATAACACTTCCAGTCCAATCATTCAACAGATTTTTTTCTTCTACATAGAATACTGATTGATTTGTATTCTTTCTAAGAACAGCTATATTACCTATTTCCAAAGATTTCACCTTGATCAAAGTGATTTGTTCCTTTTCATAAAAAAATTTAATGCTCAGTGGCAAACTTACTAGTGCTATGTTTGATTCTGTTTTTGTGTGGGGCTATTTTTTGGTTGTTTATTTCAATGTAATTATAATTCAGCTTTTAAGGTCAGCTACTGTGTCATTTAACAACAAATCGTCTTGTTAAAACCACGTATTATAGCCAGTAATCCACCTACCCTGTAATACAATTTATAAACCTACTTATAGGTAGGATTTTTAAATAATAGATATATCTAACTTTGAAAAACATTTCTCTAATATATTCACAAAATAATGTAATACTAAATTTAAATTTCATGAAATGCTTTTATGCATAATTCAAGTAATTTTCTAGCAATTAAAATCAATTCATTCTTTAGTTTAACTGATCATACTTAATCAACAGTTTCTCTACAAACCTTGAATTCATTTTGTAGGCCAATATTCAGAAAAATAATACATATTATTTCATCCCTCTATACATTTTCATATGTTTATTTGTTGATTAGCTGCAAGATATAAGCAGCATGACTACCGAAAGATTGTTTAATATCTTACATAGAAGTTTCCATCTAGAACAATAACTTAATTTTAACTTAAACATTGTAAGAAATTTGTTCATGATGTGGAAATGAGAATATTTTGGATATCAGAATCCCAAGTTTCTAGCTGAAATATCAACAAAACCACACATAAAATAAAAGTTAACAGGCATGCCCTACCTAGGTCCTGAGTCACGCAGAAGGCGCCGAATCACCCCGCTGCAGACAGGCAGGTCTGCCCAGGCCTTCCGAGGTCCTGATTCACACAGAACATGCCGAATCAGCCCATTGCAGACAGGCAGGTCTGCCCACACCCTACCGAGGTCCCCAGTCCGGTGGAACACACACTGAATCAGCCCGCTGCAGACAGGCAGGTCTGTGCACGCCCTACCGAGGTCCTGAGTCCTGTGGAAAACACCAAATAACCCCTCTGCAGACAGGCAGCCACCTGATTCCACACTACAAAGATGCAGAGGACACCAGACCACCAGACCAAGGTACTGAGTCCCACTGTTCCCGGCCCAGAGGTAGGGGCTTCTGAGCCGTTGTCCCACTGCTCCTGGTCCAGAGGAAAGGGCTTCCCGGTCACCATCCCTCCTGCTGCTCCCAGTCCAGAGGAAAGGGCTTTTGGGCCACCTTCTGTCCTGCTGCTCCTGGCCCAGAGGAAGGGGGTTCTGAGCCACCATCCCACTGCTCCTGGTCCAGACGAAGGGGTTTCCTGGACAACATCCTTCTGGCTGCTCCCAGCCCACAGGAAAGGGCTTTTGGGTCACCATCCCTACCGCTACTCCCTGCCCGTGTCCCACATCACCCAGCTCAGAGGAGGTAATCCCTGCAGGCTCTAACAAGTCCTCGCCACAGTCGAAATGAGAAAACACATAAATAAGTCTCAAAACCATACTTCCAGATCACCTACAGCAACCCCAAAGGGAAATGAGATGGAACCCTCTGATACTCAACCACCTGGACCCACTGAACTGGTAACAAAAAGGGATCTGGAAAAAATGAAATCAGAAATAATTTCTCAGATAACAGGAGAAATTGTGCCCCTAGTGCAAGACATGATTAATAAATCTAGAGAGGAGCTGAGGAAAATGATGGAATCCCAACATAAGAAACAAATGGAATCCATAAAACAGATGCAAATAGATTTCCAGGACATGAAAAACTCCATTGAAAGTCTACACAGCAGAATGAGACAATGTGAGGACAGAAGTTCAGATAAGATTGCAATTAGTGACCAGGAAAAAAAAATTGCTTCAAAATTATAAGGGAACATGAGAAATCAATCCAGCAGCTGCTAGATGATGCAAAAAAGAATAACATAAGACTGACTGGGCTCAAGAAAGAAAGAGGAGAGAGTCCAGATGACATAAAAAATCTGTTCACAGAAATAATGGCAGAAAACTTCCCAAGCAGGGGAAAAGAGCTTGACATACAGATAAGTGAGGCATATAAGACTCCAAATAGCCTTGATCAAAAAAAACTACATATAGGCATATAATTGTTAAGATTTCAGAAACACAACAGAAGAACAAAGTTCTCCAAGCAGTCAGACAAAAGAAACAAATCACATACAAAGGAAAGCCCATCAGAATCACAGCAGACTTCTCAACACAAACCATCAAGGCAAGAATAGCTTGGAGTGACATATTCCAAGCCCTAAAAGAAAACAGTCTCCAAGCCAGATTGATGTACCCTGCAAAACTGTCTTTCAAAATGGATGGAGAAATAAGATACTTTCATGACAAAGAGCACCTTAGGAGCTTCGTGAATACCAAACCAGCACTCCAAAGAATTTTACACAATAGCCTAGGAACAGACATTGAGGATCACAACCCCAGAAAACAAAGCAGAATGAACCCATTTGACATGACAAGAAATTAAATGGAAAGGGGGAGAAGCCAACAAAAAGAAAAAGTCATGGCAATGACAAGTCAATACATTTCAGTTATAACCATCAATGTTAATGGTCTCAATTAACCAATCAAAAGAAATAGACTGGCAGAATGGGTCAAGAAGCAAAATCCAAGAATATGCTGCATACAAGAAACACACTTAATTCAAAAGGAAACTCATAGACTGAAAGTTAAAGGGTGGAAAACAATACTGCATGCAACAGGAATCTGAAAAAAGCAGGAGTAGCTGTCCTCTTGGAAGATCAAGTAGATTTCAAACCAACACTGAGTAAGAGAGATAAAGAAGGACACTACATCTTTGTAAAGGGAAGAGTCCAAGAGGAAGAGATGACAATCATAAATATCTATGCACCAAACACTAGTGTGCCCCACTATATAAAACAAATACTAACGGACATGAAAAGTCATATATGCACTAATACAATTGTAGTGGGGGACCTCAAAACCCCACTGTCACAAATAGATAGATCAACTAGACTAAAAATAAGTAATGAAATACTAGAACTCAATCGAACTCTTGATCAAATGAACTTAACAGATGTTTACAGAATCTTCCACCCCACAAAATCAGAATACACATTCTTCTCAGCTGCACATGGGTCATTCTCCAAAATAGACCACATACTCACACATAGAACATGTTTAAGGAAGTGCAAAGGAATTGAAGTTATCCCCTGTATATTATCAGACCATAGTGCGATGAAGTTGGAGATCCATAGCAAAAGAAACTCAAAAAATTTCATAAACATGTGGAAATTGAACAACAAACTTCTGAATAACAAATGGGTCACAGAGGAAATTAAAGAACAAATCAGACAGTTCTTTCAATTAAATGACAATGACAATACAACATATGGGAATCTATGGAACACAATGAAAGCAGTCTTATGTGGGAAATTCATAGCAGTGAATAAGCATATTAGGAAAACAGAGCAAGCCCAATTAAACAACCTGATGCTGAACCTCAATCTTCTAGAAAAAGAAGAGCAGGACAACCCCAGAGCTCATACAAGGGAGGAAATTATAAAGATCAGAGGAGAAATACATGCAATGGAGACTAAGAGAACGATACAAAAAAATCAATGAAGCCAAGAGTTGGTTCTTTGAAAGAATCAACAAAATTGACAAACCTTTAGCCAACCTTGTCAGAAAAAGGAAAGAAAAGGCCAAAATCCATGCAATTAGGAATGAAAAGGGTGAAATGACAACAGACCCAGCAGAAATCCAGAGGATCTTCAACACCAACTTCCAGAACCTATACGCCAATAAGATGGACAACACAGAAGAAATGGACAGATTCCTAGATACATATGAATTACCAAAGTTGAACGAAGAAGACCTAAAAATTCTGAACAACCCAATATCAACCAATGAAATTGAAAATGTCATTAAAACTTATCAACTAAGAAAAACCCAGGCCCTGATGGCTTCACTGCTGAATTCTACAAGACATTTAGAGAGGAGCTGCTGCCACTACTGTTTAAACTCTTCAGTGAAATTGAAAGGGAAGCAATACTACCAAATTCATTCCTGGAAGCAAGCAGCACCTTGATCCCCAAAGCAGAGAAAGACCCAACTGAAAAAGAGAGCTATAGGCCAATCTCACTACTGAACATAGATGCAAAAATCCTGAATAAGATACTGGTAAACAGAATGCAGAAGATCATCAAGAAGATCATACACCCTGATCAAGTGGGATTCATCCCAGGGATGCAGGGATGGTTCAATATACAAAAATCCGTTAATGTAATACACTATATCAATAGAGCCAAGGACAAAAACCATATGATTATCTCCATAGATGCAGAAAAAGCATTTGACAAAATCTAACATCCATTCTTGATAAAAACCCTACAAAAAATTGGAATAGATGGTCTCTACCTCAAAGTGATAGAAGCCATCTATGAAAACCAACAGCCAATATCATAGTAAATGGTCAAAAACTGAAATCCTTCACACTAAAATCAGGAACAAGACAAGGATGTCCACTATCACCACTCTTGTTCAATATAGTTCTGGAAACATTAGCCACAACAATTAGATAAGAGAAAGAAATAAAAGGAATAAAGATAGGTAATGAAGAAGTCATATTGTCATTATTTGTAGATGACATGATACTCTATATAGAAGACCCCAAGAACTCCACCAAAAGTCTTCTAGATTTAATAACCAAATTCAGTCAAGTAGGTGGTTACAAGGTCAACACACAAAAATCAATAGCTTTCCTCTACACTAGACCTATATCTCTCACCATGCCCTAAACTAAAATCAAAATGGATTAAAGTTCTAAATATTAAAATAGAAACTCTGAACCAGTTGGAACAGAGGTTAGGTAGAACCCTTGAAGACATCGGTGTAGGAAAAGATTTTATGAACAAAACCTCAGCTGCTTGTGAACTAGCACAAACAATCAACAAATGGGATCTCTTCTTATTAAAAAGTTTCTGCACAGCAAGAGAAACCACCAGCAGTGTGAAGAGACAACCCACAATGTGGGAAAAAAATCTTCAACTGCTCTTCCTCAGACAAAGGTCTACTATCTTGAATCTATAAAGAACTTAAAAAGATCAGACCTCTCAAATTTAAAGACCCAATCTGAAAATGTTCATTCCAATCTGGAATGAACAGACATTTCTCAGACAAAGAGGTAGAAATAGCAAATAAATACATGAAAAAATGTTCAACATCACTGGTCATTCAAGAGATGCAAATGAAAACAACGCTGAAATTCCACTTCACTCCAGAAAGAATGGCTGCTATCATGAAATCAAACAATAACAAATGCTGGCAGGGCTGTGGGGAAAGAGGAACCCTGCTCCACTGTGGAAATCAGTATGGAGATACCTCAAAGAACTAGGACTCGAAGTCCCATTTGACCCCACTATTGCACTGCTGGGGATCTTCCCCAAAGAATTAAAAGAATCATACCACAGTGATATATGTGCACCCATGTTCATAGCAGCATAGATTGTGATAGCTAAAACTTGGAAACAGCCCAAATGCCCATCAACTGGAGACTGGATAAAGAAAATGTGTTTTTTTAAATAAAATGGAGTACTACTCAGCCATAAAAAATGAGAAATTAGAGACATTTATAGCTAAGTGGATGCACATTGAGACAATACTCTTAAGTGAAATAAATAGGACACACATGTGTAAATACCAAATAGTTTCTCTGGTTTGAGAAACTGAAAGTGTAAATAAGGACTAAATGTATAATAGGTAATGTGAAATAGGAAGAAAAGGGGCAAAGGGGAAGGAAGTGGGAGGGCTAGGGGAAAGGACAGAAGGGAATGAGATTAATATGAGAAAATGGAAAAATAGGAACAAAATCTTTGTAAATAGGGAGGACTGGAGGGGTTGAAGAGGGAGGGCTGGGCAAGGGTTAAAAATAAGAACCAAGAGAGACTATGTAAAGGTGCAAATTTCCAATGATGAATGTCATTATATTGTATACCTAAAATGTACCCATGATTAGAATGAATAATCGATAATGTAAAATAGGAAGAAAAGGTCCAAAGGGGTAGGGGGAGGGGGAGGGGCAGGGGAAAGGAAAGAAGTGAAAGGAGAAAATGCTGAGAAATGGAAAAAATGGAAATAAAGTCTTTGTAAATAGGGAAGGGTGGAGGGCATGAAGGGAGGGCTAGGAATGGGGAAAAAATAAGAACCAAGATGCATTATATAAAGGTCCAATTCCCAATGAGAAATGTAATTGTGTTGTATACCTACAATGTACCAATGAAAGAATTTAATACAAAAAAACACAACAGTTAACATATCAAAAGTACAAAGACTACGTTTAAATCTGATCTCAGGGAACTATTTCTGAACAAAAAAACCAAAAACAATAACAAGAAACACAAATATCAGAAAAGAGAAGGTCTTGGCCAGTTTCCATTCCTAAATTATAATTTGGAAATCAAAGTGCCACCCACTTAGGTGGCAGATTTATCTGGCAAGGATCAAATAGCCATTGCACAACACCATTCAGATTCTACAATGAGCAATGTTTAGTCTGCTTTTAACTTCTGCATTTCGGCCACATTAAATCCTCAGTCTTATGAAGCCAGTAGTTTATGGGGGACAGGAGATGTAGCTCAGTGGTGTCATACCTGCCTGGCAACCACAAAGTCCTGAGTTTGATCCCTGGTACTGGAAAAAGAAAAATTTATGAATTCACTGGACACAGCTCAATGAGAATTCAATTATAAAAAAAGGAGATGCTCCCTTCCTTGAGGATCTTAGGCTAATAGAGCAGATAGAGCCTCCTCAACTGGATTTCAGTATGATATGTTCAGTAACATAATGGGAAATTTTGTAAGATAGACCAGAGAAGAACAGAAAGATATATTTAGAGGTAAAGGATTATGTTTGTCTTTTACTATGGACACAATTCTAGTTATAAATAAGTGGATAGTAATAAAATTTTACATAGTTAAAAGATAGGGAAATGGTACACTTCCTTAAAGACATACTTTAATATTGTGGTTGTTATAGAAGATAATGTTACCATTTATTAAGGTATTTATTACACATATAAATAGGCACATAATTTAAATACAAGGTCTATATTTGTATTATTTGAGTTTTCCATATATTTAGAATATAAAACCAAAGAAGTAATTTACTGAATATTTTCAATGATGACATACATTAGCAGGGGGGAAATTTTAACTCGCCTAAAAATAAACAATGAGCAGAACAGTTAATAGTCCTAAGTGTGTCACCTGTCTGAAAGTCCTGGTGATAGGTGCCTGTGGAGTGAGGAGGTCTCATTTCCACTGGAATGTGTGGTGCACCTGGAGCCAGAAGCCTTGCATTTGATTTATAGCTCTGTCATGTGAAAGATGTGTGACCTTTAAAATGTCACTTATTGCCTGAGGCTCTGTATCTACATATGAAGCCATTATATGTAATTATAAAAATTAAAAATCAATGTTTTCTGGAAGCTCTCAGCAAATAACTTGGTAAACAATGGTTCCTTGGTAAGTGTACAGTAACTTGAATTATGGGTAAACTCTATGGGATCCATATATAGTTGCTTTTTCAATTAAGTGGATAGTCATATCTATACATATAATCAAATTTGACACGTTTTAAATATGCCTAAAACAGTTTATCATTTTTTTCTTTTTTCTTTTTTTTTTTTTTTGGTACCGGTTATTGAACTCAGGTCCTTGCACTTGCGAGGCAGGAGGCAGAACCAATGAGCTAAATCCCGGGACATAATTTATCATTTTTAAGGCTTTAAAACAAAACTTAATTGAATTTCATCATGCAGTGCTCTATATTAGTCTTGGGATTATTAGTTCTCACTATATGAAAAGTAGTTGCACTGCATATGTTTCTTTTAATGCATCATTATTAACTAATTGGAAGTAAAGTAAATAAAATACAATATATATTTATTTTACTTGATATTTTGTGTTCCTAAAAACTTCACCAGAGCTAATAGAAACTGTAGGTTAGTAAAACACGAGACAAAACTGATCTGTGTTTAGAACTATTTCTTGTTTTTGCCTTCACTGCGGAGGGTTTGATAAAGTCTTAAGAAATATACTGGCTTGCCCATCATAGATGTTGTCAGGTATTTCTAATCTTTCTGCTAAATAAATTCTTCATGACAATATTTTATCCAGGCTAGGCCACCTGATGCAATACTACCCTGCAATGAATTTACTCAGTATACAGTATTTCAATTGAGAATTTTTGAAACTTAAATATCTGTCTGAGTTTGTTTCAGCTTTTACCTCTTATGTGAAATCTCATTTTAAAATCTTTAACACCTTAAATTTTCATGTAACTTAATACACTTTTCCCTGCTATTTTATTATTTTATGATAAATCAGACATGTTAAAATTTACCTGACTAAAGTTTCTCAAAGTAAAATAATTGAAAGTTGCACCAAGATGTGAATGTGTTTTAAATGATTTTTGAATCAATCTGAGATGTTGAACAACTTTTTTCTATGACATTATGGAAATTATTCTGAATTTTTCATTTGATGTCATAGGTGAGTTCAATAATTTATCCATTTATATGTTCCTTAAAGCATGTATAGATTACAAAAGAGATTAGCACCATATAATCAATATCCTTGATATTAACTTCTTGATTTTCCAATAAAATAAAGATTTCTGCTTTATCAAGAATGCAGAAGTAAAGTTAAAAATCTAAAACTTATTCTCACACCCATTAAAATCCATATCTTTATGAATCTAGAATGTGCTCTTTTATCCCACTTTACTCATCAAGTAATTTCTACACAGTTTTGCATGACTTTTTACATCAAACTACTTACAGTGATTCCTTTGTTTTCATTGCTCAATTGTAGGTTGTTATATATTTGATTCCATTTTATATAAACAACTAATAACAAATATAAACAACTAAGTTTGTTTAATTCATATTAATATTGTAACTTATGTTTCTTTATGAAAATAAATTTTGTATTTAAAATAAGTTCTGGCAATAGATTTCTTCATGCAAGATGTCATTAATAACATTATTAATGATATATGACAATTATTTTATTATACTATGTGATAATTATCCCAATATCCTCCAGGGGCTGTGAAAATATATGAAACAGATAAGGATTTCTTTGTTAAGTCTGAGAAAAATAAAATAGATGTTGTACTATAAATATAACTTGAAGTTTGCTATGAGGCTATCCATTTTCCTAATATTGGCTTGAAATGTGTAACAGCAACATTCTCATTCTTTCCTTAAGTGCTATGGGACAGTTGTTTCCATTCCTTAATTAGTTACAAGATCTGTCTCAATTATTTGTTGTAAATGAGTAGTAGAGTTGAATTTTATTTCTACAAGAGGACACCAATAAATCAGAAGTACATTTGTCTATCAAAGGGCTGTGACTGTTTCCAAATGGGAAAAGGGGCTAAACTATGAAGCAGAATCATGGCTGACAATTGGAGATTATTTCCTGGGAACTCCTATAGTAGAAGTGATATTGCGTATAACCATCTCCATTGAGAATGTAGATTCACTATAGAGCTCAAGGAAAACAACAAGAACAAGAACAACAACAAATAATTCTGTTCCTGGAGAGATTATGGGAGATAAATATGTGGTCTTTATTACAGCTGGACTAAGTTCCCTACACTTAACCAAGACACGGACCAGTAAGTGTTCATCAGCTGGATTTTATGCAGAGAGCCACGGTATTATGAAGATTGTGTTATAGAATCAATTGGTCCTGTTCAGTATGTTGTGTGAAATTGGATGAGAGAATGGATCCTAAAACAATTTTGGTAAATGAATAACCTAGCATCCAAAACAGTGAGTAACAGAGAGTGAAATTGTGGGCCTGAGAGCATCACTAATATTAATTATGCCAAAAAACAAGCATAATGCAGAATAATTTCACCAAACTTAAACTATATGTACTCTAAATTTATAGCATGGCTTATCCAACAAAATAGGCAACTGATGTTTAACAAAAACAGCAATGTGTAGCAAGTCGGGGTAGAAAACACCTAACCATAGAACACATTTTTTTTTTATTCATAGTCTTATGCACTCAAACTGATATAATTATGTTAATAAAATAATGAATTGATTTTAATTATAAATATTCTGTGCAAAATCAGGAAATTTCTTTTGTGAAATGAAATTTCAATCTTCATGGATTACCTGTTTATGCATATGTTGACATGGGCACAAAAGAATTTGTTATGAAGCAGGGTAATTTGATTGAGTGGAATCTGAATGATTAACAATGCTTAATTGAAAGCTAAGATAATAGTTGATATACACCTCAATTTGTGAGATTGCTATGGATATTTGCATCCTCCCAAAATTTCTATTTTTAAATCAAATCTTCAGAGTGATAGCATTTGAAAAGGAGGGAAATGTGGCTGAGTTGTATTCAAATTTTATTCTTATTATTGTCTTTTGTTATGTTGTGATTGTAGTGATTACACCAAGCACCTTGTACATGCTTAGTGAACACTCCTCTGCTCAGTTACAGCCCAAGTCCTATGCTCAAGTTGTATGTTTTGTGGAAGTTCGAAGTTGTAAGCAATAAAATTGTTGATTTCTAAGCAAAGCATTGAAGGACTGGTTTGGTTCATCCTTATTGTTTATACTAAAGAAAAGACAAAGGAATTGAGTGTGGAATTACTAATGAAAAAGAAACTAGACCATAAAGATTTGGAAAATACTCAATCTATTTTTATTTCAAGAAAATGAGAAAGCATGGTAAGAGAGAACACTATGGATGTGGCAAAACATCTGCTTGATTAGAAGATTAGTATTTGTGTGAACCATGGACTCAATCAGATGCTTCAGTAGGAAAATTGACAGAGGGAACCAAGGGGGAAAGTGATAGGAAAGAATAATGGAAAGTTGTCAAACTTGGATTTTATAATGTAGGTCCGCAGAGATGCTCAGCTGTAAATGTGATGTATTCTTTAAAACAAGAAAAGGATGATACTAAGCAATTCAGAAAAGATCAGGGCTGCCTCTTACATTTAAGGACCTGAAGGAGATGGCATTGCCCCACTTTCAAAAGGCCAGAGAAAAACTGTTCAAATTCATGGCCATGAGGCCACCCCAACCTGGAAATTCTATCCCTACCTTAAGCTTTTTGGAGCAGGATCACTATGGCAGTAGAGCCCCAAAACACCACCGTGGTGAATTTGTAAACAGGAGCATAGAGCAAAAGAGGCCTATTTTAAAAGGCTAAGATCTTGTGAAGTTGTCCTCATAGGTTTTGTATTTGCTCAAGGCCCACCAGTCTTCCCTTTTCTTTAGTTTGTTCACTTAGAATTATATTTTTTTTTCATTAAGTTTATTGGTACATTTTAGGTATAAAATACAGTTACATTCATCATTGGGATCTTGTACCTTTACATGATGTATCTTGGTTCTTATTTTTTCCCCGTTTCCCTGCCCTCCCTTCACCTCCTCCACCCTTCCCTATTTACAGAGACTTTGTTTCCACTTTTTCTTTTTCACATATTTTTTCTTTTCCCTTCTTTCCTTTCCCCTAGCCTTCTCACTTCCCCTACTCTTTTAGACCTCTTCTTCCTATTTCACATTATCAGTTATAAAACAGAATGATATTTTTATTCTAAACCTGTCTCATCAATGTACTTTGGAAGCACATCACTTGTTTAGATTTATATATTAATATTTGCAGAGGAATTTTGCCTGAAGATGAATTGATTGCACCTTGAGTCTGACCTGTACCTGATTCATGTGATACTCAGATGGGACTTTGGAGTTGATGTTGGAATATATTAAGACTCTGAAGAATGTTGAGATTAAATGAATTGCTTGTGAAAAAAAGATGAATGTGTGGAGGTCAGGGTGGATGGGTATGTACTCAGTTTGTATCTCTTCTAAATTCATATAATTGGGAGAATTTGATCCTGAATATGATGGTATTAGAGGTGGAGCCTTTTGGCAGTAATCAGGTAACAAAGGTAGAGTTCTCCTGAATGAGATTTGTGCCTTTAAAAGAAGTCAGAGTATTTTCTCTCCTCTCTGCCATGTGAAAATACAAGGAGAAGTTTTCATCTTTGTCCCAAATGCATAGCACTAGAATCAGACCTTTCTGGAAACCTTAGCTTGAACTTCTAGTCTCTGAAAATGTGAAAAATAAAAGTTTTGTTATTTGTAAGCTACTCAGTCCATGGAAAATTGTTTTGGGCTCCTAAAATTCTTAGGAACATGGCAAATGGCCACAACCTAATGCTTAGAAAATAGTGACTTATGAGTCCATATTTTCAAATCAAAAATTATTTCTCTATGCCTTGATGTATAAGAAAGTCATTATTCTGTATATTTTTACAGGATTTATCAAAGAAAGAGAAGAAATATGATCCCTAATACTGACAAAATTTCACACTTTGTTTGTTCTTTGCCACTGTAGCTTACCTAAGTAGAAAAATAATATTAATTTCCAAATAGTACATAGAAATTTAACTTGATGTTCACATTTTACACTTGATCTGCCAAAAGACCAAGAAGCAATAATGTTCACATTTTGATGAGGAACTAATAGAACTCATGTTGGCAGACAATGGGAAAGGCCCCTAACATTTGATAATGGGTCTCTTAAAACAGCTTCCCGTCATAACATTCTTGCAGAAAGGTAATGTAGCTACAAAGTAGTTTATGAAACCAACATTTTAAACTGGTAGAAAATGGTGGATCATATTACTTCAGACTAGAATATTGAATGTTACAACCTGATCAGAGGAACACCTTCTTTCCTTTGTCAGTGAAGATCTAGTGAGAGAGAAATCACAAAGTGGAGAAGATATATGTTTTCAGAAGGCAATGCTATACTTCCTGACTTTAAACTAGAGGTCTGACATATAATAATTCTCTAAGGAAGCAGGTAAATGTCTTCTTCCAGGCATTAATTTTCGTACTACAGTATTAAAGTCTAAAGTTTCACACATCAAGAGCTACAATAAAAAGGACTGACTTCATTCAAGGAACATGGGAGGCTCATGGCAGAGGTACTAGATTGTAGATGAAGGGAAGTAAAACTAATAGATCCACTCGCAAAACAAAAACTACATATGTCTGGGAGAAAACTTGCATTGCAGTTTTATGCCCTTTAGTAAGTGGGCAATATCAAATAACTATTAAATTCAATTCTTCACAGCAGTGGGGGAAGTTTCAAGAGATACTGATTGCATAAATTTGTTTTATTTAATAACAAAGGCTTCTGAGCTGAGGCTGCAGCTCACTAGCAAAGTCCTTGCCTCCTATACACAAGTCTGGGTTCTATCTCTAGAACCATCGAAACAGTTCTATTCCAATAAGGAAATAATTTGACAGTTATTGATTTCAATACTCAACCTATCACCACACTGAGATACAATGCATATTAGGTCCTCTTATGGAATATATATATATATATATATATATATATATATATATATAGTTTTTTAAAATGCATTGTGAGGAGGGGAGAGGGTCAGTTTTTCTTTTTTTTCCTTTTAGTACCGGGGATCAAACTCAAGTTCTTGCACTTGCGAGGCAGGCGGCAGAATCACCGAGCTAATTCCTCAGCCCTGTCAGTCTTTGACTCTATAAAAATATCATAAACTAGATAGCTCACAAATGTCATAAATAAGAAAAGCTTATCCTTACAACTCTATAGGCTGGGAAATTAAGGTCTACAAAGTCTGTTGTGAAGACAAACTGGATTAGAGTTTGTTGATGACCATGTTTTTACTGTCTTGTCACATGGTGAAAGGGTAGCAATCTGTATGTCTTCTTCTATAAAACTCCAGGCTCTGGTCGGGGATTTAGCTCAGTGGTTCCGCTGCCTGCCTTGCAAATGCAAGGACCCGAGTTTGATCCCTGGTACCAAAAAACCCCCAAAACTCCAGTCTTGAGGCTCCTACTTTCATGGCCTAATCATGTCTAAAAGGCTGTTTATCTAATATCAGAATGAAGATAAAATTTCAAAATATGATCTTTTTGAATGGGATTCCCAAACATAAACAACCATTCTATATATAGTAGGTTCTTTAATAAAATCTAGGAAAGAAATTGAGTTGTTTTTGACATAATAAAGCACTAGTTATTCTACAAGGCTTTTAATCCTGATTCTTTAATACTGGGACCCCTGAAACATTACTGGAAACCTCTGCAGTAGGCTCCAGTCTCCTGCTCAGTGTATGATGCAGGCCTGAGAAAAGAAACCTAAAAGACAGAACTAAGAAAGACTGAAAATGGGGTCCCAGATGACTAATGCTGGTGCAACTGACAAAGGCACTGGCAAATCCAGGCCACTGATTTTTATTGGTAATAAATTGGGGTAGAGGTGAGCTACTTGCAAGGGCAGTACTACATGCGAGGACATGCAATCATGCTGTTTCTATGGAAATTAATGTAAACAGTACTCACAAAGGACAAGACAAAGGATTCTTGAATCAGGAACAGTATAGACAAAATATATGATTGTAATTAGAACATTGTCCTTCTAGTCAGAAGATTTCAGTTGTGGGAACAGAATTTGGGTACAAGTTACTCTGACCTTGGTGTGTAAGCTTTGGCTGGACTCACTTCTATAAACAAGCCAATTGTGGGGTTAACTCTTTATACCTTCCACTCCTTACAGCCTTCTTTGGGCATTATCAATATTGACATCTCCCAAACTTTAAAATTTGTCTTCCTTCCTTCCTTCCTTCCTTCCTTCCTTCCTTCCTTCCTTCCTTTTCTTCCTTATTTCCTACTTTCTCTCTCCCTCCCTCTCTTTAATTTGATTTTTCTCTCTCTTCAGAGTTTCATTTGTTATTTTTTCACTCAGTCCAGCCTATATACATCCTGTCTCAGCCACCTGAGTACCTGAAAATACAAACCTCAGTCATCATGCTGGTATCAAAACATTCTTTTCTTTACAAAAGACTGAAGTAAGATGGGCTATTTTCTGTTACTCATATTGTCCATGAGTAGCGCTTACACCAGTGCACTGTGCCTAAACCAGTGCAGTCCATGCGTAGTGCAAGAACCAGTGGAATAGGGATGCATTCTAAGGGTAAAGCAAAGTAGATTTAAAACTAAGGAACTGATGATGGGAAGAAAGAAAGAAAATGCTATTATTTTGCCTGTCTATAAAGAAATTGAAAACATTTTATACAGTAGAGAAATGTTATCTCTCTTGTACCTTCTGCTAGAATGTGCAAGTTTTCTATTAAACAACTCTAAGATTTTATAGTAGTAAAGTACATTATGTCTTCTCACCTCTTTAAAAATAAAGGGCTTATATGGCCAAAAAGTGACACTTAGGCATTAAGTACTAAAATTTCCCTTTCAATTTAGCTTTTGACCTCTAGTACTGAAAAACTCACTCACTGTACATTGTATTTGGTGGATTCACATTGAAAGCACACTGCGAGTGCTACAGTAGACATGCTGGTTCAGTTGCTAAGTTTTTAGAAAAGATATGTAAAGTAAACCATGTACTCAATTCTAGTGTTTCACTTTCAATCTCAGCAAATGTTTGCTGTAATGAATTATAATAGGTTTCTGTTTTCTTATTTCCTTATTTCAGTTGTCTAGGGAGGCCATAATCTGTTTATAAATATGGAGCCCTTTGTGAATGTTCAGAAGCAGCAGTGCATGAAGAAAAGCAAGAATGAGAATATAATTTACTTTGTAAACACACATTCTAAAACAATCTGTGAGTATTATGAGAAATTTAATCTTATTTATAAAATAATTGAATAACTATAATTTCTCAGATGTTTTAGTAGTCATCTTAGTTATTTAGGCATTTTCTGTGAAGTTATATTTAAAATCTGACTGTAAAATTGTTTTCAAATATAGTTTACATGGTATAATAAATTACAAATCCATGACATTGATCAAAACTTTAGACAAATAGTATCAACTTCATATTTGTTCTTCTCATAGAAAGAAATATTTCATATTCCATTTTGTGTTTTTTAATACTCAAGTTAAATTTTTTCTTATACTTTTTCTTAGAAATTTATTCATTTTTTTTATTGTTGTTGTACTAGGAATAGAACCCAGGGATTTGTGCATAGGAAGCAAGCTCTACTACTGAGCTGCAGCTTCAGCCCTAGAAGCTTTTGATTTTAGACAAAATAGATTTAACTTCGTTTTATGAGAATATTATTTATGCTAACCCTAAATTTATTATTTTCTCATTAAGATATGACTGACTTAAGATGACAACGTGTGTCACTTTTAATTCTGTGCAAAGAAATGTTTGTCTTATGTATTAAATATTAAAGTACAAAAAAATTTTAAGAACCTCATGTTTGCAATTTATTGTGTTTAATTTAAATTCATACATTTGTAAAAGATATGTTTGCTATGTTTAATTTTTTTAATATGTTGAAAGTTTATGTTTTTAAAGATTTTATGTCTTCATATTGCCGAATGCAATATATACAAGTAAATATGGCCACCTCTCAAGTCTCTTTAAATGTACTTGTTTGATACATAATCATCTCTACTTGGCCGATAGATATGATACCTGTAATACATTTCTAGAATTGCTATAAGTAGTTCTCATTTGAGCAATTTACTTATTTAAAATTCTCTTTTTGTGCTATCTATCATCTCATTTCAATTTGAATTTTTATTTATGTATTTATGTAGTCTCCTTACACTTATATCTTGCCCTTGAAGTTTTTCTGTTATTGAAATTTTTTGTTTGATCTAGTTTGTGATTTTCTATTTTTATATCTAAAGCACTCAAATATTGAGCCTTTTGAAATATATCAATTCTGGCAATACAATTCTTATTACAAGAGTTTCTTATATTTTTGTTCTCCTATATTCTATTTACCTTACAGCAAAGGAATAGTTACAAGTGCCCAGTCACAAGTATCCAAGTACAATGAGAAGATAATAGATTATTAATATATGGCTTATAAAAAGTCCTCACGTGGTTAAAGTGAATAGTTGCTACAATTAGGTTAATCCCAGCTTATACGTTTAATTGCATTTGAAGTAAATTTATTTTATTTGCATATAAGTAACTTAAGTAAATGGGGCCATTATGAATTGGACATAAAATCTACAAAAAAATATTGCTTTACTCTATTTAATCTACTGTGTTATTATACGAAAGGTATGCTTTTATGTTCTTTAAAAAAACTACAGTCTCAATATGTTTGAAATAGGAGAATATGAGAAATATTTAAAGTATAACACGTAGGAAAAGCAACTGCACTTCCTTCTTATGGAAAAGCTATCATTTGAGGTTTCTTTTAAAACAACTTTGTAACAGAGTTGTGTATTCTAGACTTATGTTTTTACTTCTATTTTATAATAAATTTCACATGTTTCCAAGTTTGGAACAAATGGGACTTAAGTATGTAAATTAAATTGACTTTTTGACTCAGAAAATCAATGCTTCAATACACCTTTAACAAAATCAATAATATAGCTACATTGAGTGTAATTTATCAAAGGTATTACATTTTTAACTGTACATGAATAATTTCACAGAAGTCGAATGGGTTAAATTATGGTGAAGTAGTCAATAAAATGCATAGTATATTAGATATCTCTGCATTATTTTAGTTATGCTATCAATGCTTGACCTTATCCTTATAGGCAATAGGAAGACCTTTAAAGTTCAGATTTCTCTTTTTAAAATGATAAACTACATATTTTAGTGTTTATTCAGTTTACTATAGTTTATCATTTCAAAAGATAATGGGAATTTTAGCTATATTAATATTAATTATCAGTGGTGGTTTTTTTTGGTGCCAGGGATCGAACTCAGGGCCCAGCACTTGTGATGCAGCCAGAGCCAGGGAAGACTTTAACCCAGCTCAGTACTAAAATATAAAGCTGAATTGATGTTGGCAAATGGCAGTATTTGTTTAAAGAAAAATTCTCAAATATTCAGTGCTAAATAATTCTCCTTTTAAAGCAAAATGAGAGATCACATAGCTGTATTTAGCTATAAAAACTAGCCTGGTAATGGAAAAAAAATTTCCAGAGAGTTATTGTACTAATATCTCATTATATGTACATGCATATTTATACATATATAGTAGAAGTTTCTATCAATTACCTAAATCACCTAAATTTTATGACTGCTTACTTTGAAAAAAAATTTTTGTCAAAGAAATATTTTTTTCTTGTAAAAATTTCCTCTAGGCAATCATATTGTTGTAACACTCACTGGTAACAACAAATAGCAGATTAACATACCCCTCACAATGACGTTTATCCTATGACCAATCTCAGAATCTCCAAAACTATTTTCTATTTTTAAAGAAATATTGTTATGTAGAAAATATTGGTTTAAATCAAAGTTATTTTGGATGATGAAAACATATACTCATATAAGAATGACCAAAACTTTGCTTCATGTAAATGATGATGTTTAACACACAAGAAGAAATAAAGTATAGGTAATGTGTTACAGACAATAATAAAAGGTATATTGTTCACTTACACAGCTTCATGTTAAAAGCTCATACTCTAACATTGGGCTCTGTAATATGAACTTATTTTTTATCACCTCCCACAGCTCCTAATTTTTTATTTGCAGTTTGCATTTAAAATATTTATATTCAATCATAAGAAAACATATTATCCTTAGATCATAGATCATTTTATACTGATGTAATTATTAGCACATCTTCTTAATGAAGGAATCCAACCTATCCCATTGAGAAGATGTTATATCAGATTTCAATATGAAGAATAGAGCTTGCTCAAGTCATTTTGAACAGTCTTAATATTAAATATAGCTATGATATTTTTAATGCAAGGGATTAAAATGAATATTTTACATTTTAAAAATAATATATTTAGTTGTAAAATCTTCTATCATTATTTAAAATCAATTTATACAAAGAATAAGGAATGCAATACTACTGCTGAAATTTTGGGACATATTTAATCTTGATTATTCCACCTCTTCAACTTAAATATCAGTATATTTATTATTATTTGGGTGATGATATGTAACAAAAATTTGTTTTTTGCTATATGTTAATTATAGATTTTTCATGATTTTCACTTTCATTTGACTCAATTAAAAATACTAAATGTTGAATTTTTAATCAAAACAATTTTATTTCATTATTTTCTAAATAATAAATATCTGTAGCATTGTGCATTGTGGTAAAGCTAGTTACAAGAACTGTGCTTTCCATTATTCCAAAGAACCTTTTATGTTAGATCAATTTGATGTATAGCACTTTTAATTAGGATTTGGCCTGGAAAAAATGCAGCTCAGAGAAGCTAAAGACCTAGTAGGTCATGTTTCTAATAAGTAATAAAGTTGTTACCAATAATCACCTCTATTTATTTTTATATCTCTCCCTAAATCTTTAGAACTTTATTCTTTTAATTCCTGGAATTACACTGTTTGACACATACATTGGGTAGTCTGAACTGCAAATATAACTTCTGTGGACTCTAGGCTGTATTATAAAGCTTTGTATGCAATTGGGTTCCAAAGCTGTGGTCTATAGTAACAGGAGCCTTTTGCTGAAACTGCAGGGCAGGAGCTAAATGGAAGTCTTATGTGGACCAGAAATTTCCTAAGAATTCAAGCAACAGGTATAGAAAAACTGTATATTTTCAGAAATAACTAACTTACCAAAACAGTCTATTTTTGACCATTTCCAATAAGTTTTTTTATTTTTTCTTGCTAAAATGCTCATTCCTTTTATTTGTCTTAATTTTATAAATTTCACAGGAATATAAATAGATGTGAGACAAATTTTTCATTCTATGAGATTTCCATATTTTCCTCTTCCCCTATTCTCAAGTCATGTGATCAGTTCTGGACAATGGGCACTTAGAATAAATGTGTTATTCTGAGAAAAAGCATTAAAACAGTGTGAGACTTTTCAGCTTTCTATTTTCTCTGCTTTAAAGAAACTCTAAACTGCATGTTAAGATAGCAGAGACTTACTGAGTAAGAAACAGCATGATAGAGTTCAACCTTAGAAATTTTGGCTTTATATTTTATTGTTGTGTAACTTAGATTGCCAACTATTAGAGATGAATCTTTTCTTTTCAGTGTTTTGTTTTATAGAATATATTGTGTATTCCTGTTATGTGTATCTTCTTTCACACTAGAAAAGACATGATATTATATTGCCTCCAACTTTTGACACGATATACAAGTTTTCTTTTCCCTTGGCTGAACAACTTTTTTTTAGTAACTATAATAAGGTACTATATAGGTGTTAAAGCATTATGACGAGATGTTTTGGGGAAACAAATGACTGCTTAATTTTTTGTACCAAGATCGGAAACTACTTACAAAAATGAATAACATTTAGGCCTGAGGTTAGACATGGATTGGCAGTTTCCATAAAACAACCTGACTTAATTTGTGCAATGTAAGATACATGAAAGCAAGACAATTTCAAATATACTGCAAATATACTGAAATATCAGAATAAGGGACAATTTTTGTAGTTGAAACTAAGGAAACAATAGATAACTGTTGGCAATGGGGTGTATATTAAATATTAACTTTTAAAATTACAGTTTATTTGATATAAAGAAGTTGGCCACTGATTAAAAATGTATATGGGATTTTTCAGGCCTAACCAAAGGCAATTGCATAGGCTTTGACATGCTGGCCTCCCAACTCAGGGAGAAGGTGCTCTACCCACATCATACTTGGTGTGGTAGATGCACTTTAGTCTTCAAAAGGAGTTGCGGTCAAGGGCTGAGATACTCTGGGATGACCATGCTTTTCCAAGCATCTACACTCCCAGACCAAAACCCTCCTTATCTGAGTCCTTGGTCTAAGGTCCTCTTTACATGTCTCTGCTAAGGGATCAGCAATGGAGAAGAAAGAGAAATTTCAAGATGTATTTCTCCACTGTCATTGTCCAGTATTTTTCCTTGCCTACCCCTTGACGTGTTCTTCTTCCTTCAACTTCAGGGTCCATCAAACTACCAGCTCCTTTCCTTCAAAGTTGCTTCAATGGAAAGCTGCCTAACATGTTTTCATCTATTTTTCTTTACACTAGAGAACTCTTGCATGGGAGAAAATGGAACAGTGGAAGTCTGTTTCCTGGGGTTTCAGATTCTTGCTTTCATCATTGTGACAAATTATGTAAATCTTATTTTGTTGCTTTTGTTGCTTTAAACAGCTATTACAACACTGGAGAATTTAATTGTTTCTTGCCCAACTCAACCAAACTCCTGACAGCTAACCTTTCCTAAAATCCAGGTAGCAAATAACTTAATAGTTGTAATTTACTTTGCCTTTAAAAATCTACACCATACTATGAATGCCATACCTCTTTTTCTTTAAAGGAACTTGCTTTTCAATTTAAATGATAAATTCTGACAGTCTGAACATAGTGAAATCTAAGAAAACTTCATTATATGTTAACATGTGGACATTTTGCAAGTTTAACTCTCATTTTTGAAAGCATACATCATTCCTAGACATTTACTGTGTCTACATTTTCTTATCAGATTTATTTCATAAATATAATTCATGTTGTGTTTTGGAGCGTTGAGATTATTTAAGTATTTGTTAGAAAAATTATAACAGGAATGTAGATTTGATAGATTTCAGGTAAAATGTAGACATTAGGTAAGACATGCAATGTTCATCAATTTTAAGTACGTTCAGTAAGTATAGGTAGAGACCAAAGATAATTTTCCAAATAGAGAACTGTAGGGCAGTTGACAAAATCTATCTTTATATTTTATGGTGAATAGGATACACTCTAAGATCAGCTACAGCAGAATTCAGCATGTGTTTAAGTTTATGATAGATAATCCTGTGGCTTTCTTCAGAATTCTTGCATATTCTGCACAGGCTGAATGAGGTTATATTAGGAATGCATAACCTTTATTCACTCAGGAAATTTTATTATTGTTCATTATTGTGTGTTTAAGGAAATATACATCTAGGGGCTTTTTCAGTGCCATCTAAGTCATTATAGTTCTCATCTAATGAGCTATGTAAGAATTAAAACCATATGCCAACTGGCACAGAATTATAGGATGTATTAACCCAGGATGGATTCAAGAACTAATCAAGAGATGCTCTCCTGTCAGGACTAATTTCTCCACTGACTTAAAGGAAATACTCTAACTGGCAGGTTAGATTTCTTTTCTCTGACAAAGGATTGTCTTTAATTAATGACAATATTATAAATTTATTTATATGATAGACATGTAAGAAGTGCTAGTTGATTTTGGAATCCATATACCCACTTCACACATTATTTCAAGTCCAAGATAAAAGTTATAAACCCCTGTTAAGCTATAAAGATTTTTTAAATCTAGTGACTAAACTCAATTAAATTGGTTAGAAAATTTTAAAAACACAAATAGGATGGATAGGTGCCTTAACATTAAATGATTTATTTCCCTATCTTTTTTTCCATTTGATGGTTCCATCCATTCAGAAGAATTTTCCCATGGATTGTTTAATGACAGAATTTTGTAATACATTTAGATATAAATGTACAAGACATGCACTGTCTTGGCTTACTGGATGTCTTCAGCCTGTTCAAAATGGTTACTTTTCATTTTCACTTTGGAGAGGGGCCAGAAGTCACCCTGTGGCAGATCCAGTGAATAAAGTGGATGAGAACACACCATGATTTTTTTTATGAGCTGGCCTTTCAGTTGGATGGCACTTGGAAGCAGCATTCACTGTATTATAGTCACAGGTCACAGGGATTTTAGACCTGCCTCATAAAGTGGGAAAAACAATGGAATAAGTGTGGTTGAATTAACAGGGTATATTTGGGGGAGATTAATCTCAATGTGTCTTTTATTGTAATAAAATTTTTAATTTAAATATTCATTGTGTATTTTGGTCACACCTTGGATTATAATTTACCTCTTTGGGATTAAATAGAAATTTGTTTATCTTGGAGACTTGAGCAAGTTCATGAACTATGGAAATTCTGGAAGCTACATGGATCTTATAAAAAGAAATCCAAAGCATCATATATTATCAATTACACAAGTTCATTTGTAAAGTTCACCCCCCAGAGTGGAGGAAAAATCAACTGGGGAAAACAAGGACATGTCTATAAGGAGAGATATCAAAAGTGAGATTAATTTAATCCTAAACTCTGCTTTTTACTATTTTAAAAACTAAAGTTCAGGCCGTGGATTTAGCTCAGTGGTTCCACCTGCATTGCAAGAGCAAGGTCCCGAGTTCGATCCCTGGTACCAAAAAAATTAAATAAATAATTTTAAAAAACTGCTAAAGTTCAAGCTAAAAACTTCACATGATTCCATTTAGAAAATTTTTGTAAAATATGAATTTACATATTAGTTGATCAAAGGCTGATATCTAATTCTTTTGGTGTCAAATACTCCTTTGTTTTAAGTACGGGATTGAAGAGATATTAAATGATTTCCCAAAAAAGCAATCATATTCTCAGGAAAATTGAGAATGTATCACTTGGAAAATTATGTGAATATTACTTTTAGCTTAGCCTACATAGTTGCACTTTATCCTATGACAATAAATTATTATCAATATTTATATTCTGGCCTATTGTCAACTAAACAATTATTCTTAAATTGCATGTATAGTCTATTAACTGGTTAATAGACTAATAATGGTGTTGCTATTTTTACACTATGCACTTCTGTCAGATTTATATTGCAATCTTTTAAACATAGGAACAAAATTTTCCATTTAATATGAATCAGTATTGGTTTTATTATTTTGTTATTTAAGCTTTCCTTCAAGTGCTTCTTTACATATTACTTCAAGCAACTTTTCCTTGTCTAATATTTATAACTCTTACATATCGGTATTAATATAAGTGTGTGCACTATTATCTTAAATAAGATCACAGATTTTCTTAAATGATCAATTTCAAACTTGGATGTTCTCCAACACCATCAGGACTTGGCCCCATAATTCTTTTGAACTATCAGAGTCTTCCAGGAATGAACTCACTGAGTAAAAGTTCAATGCACCTTTGATAACATGCACTTATTCTTTTGGAGAGATATTAATATTTTCAAATCACTCAGGCACCATTTGTTCCATATACCCACATAGTGGTTGCTCATCTTAATGCAAGCATTGTCATGGAATAGTTGAGAGGAATGGGATCATAAATAAGAAAAGGGCGAGGTTTTATAAGCATATGTGTCTCTGACATACATGTGTTCCTTTCTCTCTGCCCTCTCAGGCTTCAAGTTATTCATTGAAGCTAAAACATTAGCCTTTTATTGGCTATTCCCTCATCCCTGGTCAAGACATTATAATTTTTCAGACCACCAGGCTAGTGCTGTGTACTTGATTCCACCATCAGTTTGCCTGAGCACAACTTACACACCTGTAACAGAGCAGGCACACATTGCATTCTAAGGCTTAAATACGTATGTTTTAGAACAAATTTGTCTCTCCTGTTTTAAATATTGCAAGAATTGATAAGGTCACAGAAAAGACTGGAAGTAGCTAAAGCTGTGAGAAGAAAATTGTATACTCAAATATTCAATTTTTAAGTATTACAGTTGCAAAATGTTTGCTGACTTTTTTACGTAGAGCTGAATGTTCTAAATTAAAGAAAGTATAGTTTGTGGTGGAAAGGAGATATTTTCAAAATGTGCATTTTAAAGTGACATACAAAATTTCTGAAATGGAAAAAGCCTGAACTAGGTCAAGGTCATTTCCAATTCCAAATTCATGATATCAAGCTGATGTTCCTGCAGAGTTAGCACAGAACTGGTTCTTACAAATGAGAAAAATCACTTCTAGATTAACACATGATGCAGTCATGATACAACATATTATTATGTTATTGATGTGATTCTAAATGGTAGTGAAAGTATTTACATTTTCTTTTTTCCAGTTATTTATGTTTTATATGTCCCATGTGAACAGTTATTTTTATATATGTGTATATACCATATATATATGTAATATAAATGTACTTTAATATGTTTTATTGAAATTATATGTAATTTGTCTTATTGGAAATTTATGTTACAGTATAACTGCCAAAGGTGCATGGAATGAGAAATGACTTTTCAGTAGCATCAGCAAATTTAGGTGAACCAATCTGCAATTTTGCTCCTCTTCACTCTTGTTACCAGTAGGATTTATCTTTCTAAAGTTTGATGTGCTCCATTTTATGTTCAAAGTCAAGACAAATAGAAAAAGAGAAATGAAAGTCATTACATTCTCTCCATCTCCGCAAACACACACTGAACTGTTTCTTACTCTTCTACTCACCAGTCTTCTCACGGCCATGGCTTATACAAAGGGACACTCTGGTAATCCATTTCATAACCAATTATTTAGAAAAGTCTCAATGTACTAGTGAAATATCTAGTGTCACTACTTTTAAAATAACTAGATTCTAAAGTTTGTCCTCAGTGATTAAGATAAAAATATTATATATTCTAAAAATATATGTATCAAGCTGAGTGTACCTAATTGTTAAAATCCCTTCAGCTGGATCAACCTATTTCCTCTTCCCCAAACCTCTTCAATGTGGGTTATATTATTATTTCAATTTTTTGAAATTTATTTTTTTATTTTATTATTTTTATTTTCTCTTTTACATAAAAGAGAAAAGTGAGGTTCAAAAAGATAGTATGTGAATTTCCTGAGATTATACAAGTAGTAATTTTACAGGAAGAATATGGCAAAAGGAAATGATGTTAATGAAATCTTATCCTAATCACTCTATATAATGTCTTCACAGAAAATAGAATAAGTCCAAAGATGCAGAGAAGTGGTACTGCTAGCTTAGATTTATTATATAAACTCAGCAGCTTATCAGGTTCCAGCAGAAGGACAAAGGCATATTCCCTTCATTGAAATGATAGAAAATTCACGAAGAAGATGATCTAACAAAACTGCGTGTTAATTGTGTGGATTAGCTCAGAAGTATTTGTTTTACTACATGGTGCTAAGTTGTACAATCAAGTTATGTTCTAGATTTCCACAGTGTTAACTTGTTCTTATGTGCTTTTCTGTATATTATTTTTGTGCTTTTATCTGCTTATCTTTTGTTGATGAAATTCACAGTATAATAAACTTTTCTGGTATGGTCATTCTTTGGTTATATATATCTTGTTTTATTGTATGATACAATTGTGGCTGTAGAATTCTGGGTTGATTTTTTTCTGACTACTTCTAGTCCATGGTAATATTCTCCATTTTCCCATTCCTTTGAATAATCACTGTTGTTTCTAAGTATGCTTTTTATAACTAATTTTGTGAAAAGGTTTTGGTCTGATTTTATTTTCTCTTTCATATTTTAGTGTTTTTTGTGTTAAGATTTATAATTTTTTCAGACAGAGTGCACTATATATTTCAAGGTAGTTTTGAACTCACTCTGCAGCCCAGTCTTTGCTTGAACTTGCAATGATCCTCTTGCCTCAACCTCCAGAGTGTTGGGAACACATGATGCTCCCCGCTCATAATTTATAAATAATAAAATTGTATGTAAGCTTAAAAAGAGTAAAATTTAAATTGAAGTATTCTTACAATTACATCTTTCTAGCAGCATGGGGATTACAGATTTTATAAAGTTTAACCCATGTCTAATTCATTTTGCATTCTTTAAACATTGCCCTAAAATTTCCACCCTGATTTCTAGTGTTATGTGTGTATTTTGTTTGTTTATATTCAGAGCCACGAACCTCCTTCCAGAGTCCTGAACTCCATTATTTGTCTCCTCAGCAACATGTAACTATTGAAAATTCTGTTTTTATATTTTTTTGGTTTCATTATTTACTTGGCTTGTACACCGCATTACCTGCAAAGCTTCAGAATCAGTAAAGGTTTGCATGGGAAAGTCAAATTGTTGGTTGCCTTCTCTGCCTTCTTCCTTCCTTACATGATCTTAGATTTTTATGTCCTAGTTTCCTAGAAAGGCTGACATGTCACATTTTATTTCCATGTGACTGTGGTTACTCCTGTAGTGTGCTGTGCATGTCAATCTGTCACCTCCATGGTGTATGAAACCAGAATAAACAAATGCTGCAGGAGGAAAAGCACCATGAATCAGTTTAATCTCTCTCTCTCTCTCTCACATGTTGTTTAAAAGTGCTGTGTGAACACATTCCTAAAATTCATTGCAGTCCCCTGAAAGGTTCCACTAGAAGGAAGGCATCATGAAGCTTAAGATTTATTAGCGTTGCAATAAATTCAGCTGTGATTAAAATAAAGATGTTAATAAATATCCTCATAATCTCTAAATATCAGTAGATTCTATAAGGTTCTCTGAATAAAAGGGTAGTGATCAAAATTTGGACTTTGCTAGGAGAGGTCAATGAAAATTATCCGTTGCAGTCATTCTTAATTTAGTCATTAAAAGCCATTAACATATATTGTTAAAGAGGTTTGCAGAGAAAGTAAAATCTGAAGGAGGTGGCCACTTGTGTAAGCCTGGAGAGAGGTATGCAGCAATATTACACCCTGCTTAACACAGTGTGAAAACAGATTGACTGGAAAATAGACAGAAAAATAATATCATAGTCAGTAACATGATAGATTATAAAGAACTTTGTGTATTATGAAAAAATATAGGCTTAGATTTTTCATTAAATTAATGGTTATTATAGGGACAATTAAATGTTTTTAAAAAGTTTTAATTTTATTGGTACAATTTAGAGATACACAGTGATAGCATTCATCATAGGGAATTTGTACCCATACATGATATATCTTGATTCCTCTTTTTTCCCATTCCCCTCACCTCCCTTCAACTCTTTATCCCCTCCTTATTTACAAAGCCCAATTTCCATTTTTTCCTTCTATTCTGATTTTTTAAATTTTTATTTCTTTTCTTTCCTCCTCCCTCCATCTAGTTCCTTCTTCTCTTTGAACAGTTGTTTTCTTATTTCACATTATCTATTATACATTTGGCCCCCATTTACACTTTCAGTTTATTACACCAGAGACACAATGTGATATTTACATGCATATCTGATTTATTTCATTTAAGAGTATAGTCTCAAGGTGCATCCATTTAGCTATAAATGTCTCAAATTTACCCTTCTTTTTTTTTCATTAAGTTTATTGGTACATTTTAGATCTACAATTCAGTTATATTCATCATTGGGAACTTGTACCTTTACATGATGTATCTTGGTTCTTATTTTTTTCCCATTCCTCTGTCCTCCCTTCACCCCCTCCACCATTCCCTATTTATAAAGACTTTATTTCCATTTTTTTCCTTTTCTCATATTTTTTATTTTCCCTTCTTTTCTTTCCCCTGCCCCCCCCCACTTCCCCTAATCCTTTAGACCTTTTCATCCTATTTCACAATATGAATTATACGTTTTGATCCTTATTTACACTTTCAGTTTTTCACACCAGAGAAACTACTTGGCCTTCTTTATGGCTGAGTCATACTCAATTTTATAGAAAAAACGCATCTTTCTAATCCATTCATCTGTTAATGGGCATTTGGGTTATTTCCAAGATTTATCTATTACAAACTGTGTTACTATGAACATGGGTGTGCATATATTGCTGTGGTATGATACTTTCAATTATTTGAAGAAGATACCCAAAAGGGGAATAACTGGATCAAATGAGACTTCTAATTCTAGTTCTTTGTGAAATCTCCATACTGATTTTCACAATGGTTGCATCACTCTACACATCAACCAACAGTGGAGAAGGGTTCCTTTTTCCCCACATCCCCATCAGCATTTATTGTTGGTTGATTTCTAGATATTAGCCATTTTTTTTGGAGTGACATGGTATCTCAGTGTTGTTTTAATTTGCAGCAGTGTTTTAATTTGACCAGTGAATTTAAACATTATTCACATATTTATTTCTTCTTTGTACTTCTTCATCTGAGAAGTTTATATTCATTTTAGATGCCCTTTTTAATAAGTGGTGTTGAGAAAACTGACTTTATACGTGCTGAAGACTAAAACTAGATGCCTGTCTCATACACTTCACTATGCACTAAAGTAAAATCAAAATGAATCAAATATCTAAATATTAAAACAGAAACACTAAATCTACTGGAAGAGACAATAGGTAGAACTCTTAAAGACATAAGGATAGGCAAATACTTCATGAAAAACCCAGGCTGCATGGGAAATAATGCAAAGAATAAAGAACTGGGATCTCATCCTATTAAAAAAGCTTTTGCACAGCAAAAGAAATCACCAACAAAGTGAAGAGACAATCCACAGAATGGGAAAAAAATTTTAAGCACTGGTAAAACAAGGAAGATAATTTTTGTTTTGTTTTGTTTTGGTACCGGGGATGAAACTCGGGTCCTTGCACTTGCACAGCAGGTGGCAAAACCCCTGAGCTAAATCCCAGGCCCAAGATAATTATTTTTTAAAAGTGGGATTAAATGTCAGAGAATTGGAATTTCACTCTTGATTCTAGTATTATACTGTTTTAAATAAAACAAAACTCTTTAAATTAATAAGATTTTGTTCCTGATCAATGACAAGATTATTTTAACTTTCTTTCTAAGTCTCATCCATGTATTCAATAATAATTTCCTAATAACCACATAAATGGGAGGCACTAGAAAATACATTAGAAAGAAAAAAAACATAGTAATTTTTATTCCTTATTAACTGGAGAGTAAAATAGTGTGTTTATGGACAATGTTATTATGTTAAATTAGTTGCAGAAAAACTCAATTCAAAAATTACAAATCACATGTATTTGAGTATAACATATGTACAGCAGTCAAATTCCATAGCAAATTTACATGTTTCACAAAAACATGATCCAAATTCATCTAAAATGCCCTGTCAGTCCTCAGATGCAATAATCCTTCATGTGCATTTTAGGGAAGGCCACTGAAATAAAGAAGCTCCAACTGCCTTATTAAAATGGCAGTGAAACCAGTTAATATTGCCAGACAACGGAGAATGTGAAGAAGTGTTTAAATCTTTGGACCATCTCCAGATGTTACAGGGCTACATCAAATAGCTTGTGTTCTGATTTCATTTCATTGACCCTTGGGAATATTTTCACTTGACCACAGAAAGAACATTTCAAAAGTCATAACTATAATTTGTACTCAACTCTAGATATTTTTGGTATCATAGTCTCTCTTTCCCTAACCCTCTCACTCTCTGTCATTTTTCTCTCCTTCCTATATCAAAAGAAAGTATTACCATTTTGCTCTTGATAAGTTGACTAAATTTTGTCAACTAAAAAGTACTAAACATGTACTTTTTTCATTATAATCCTTTTCAGGAAAGACATAGATAGTATTAATAAAGCCACTTATACATACCTGGGGGAGTTTCAGATTTGCATCATCTATTTTGAATTATATGTGGCAATTTTTTTATTTCATATATCTGAAAAAATATATGGTACATCCTTGGATGCACTATGATTCAGCCATAAACAATTTCTTTTCGATAACATTTGATCAACATGGAGAAATTTTTACCATATGAAATTTTTGGTATAGCATTTAAGAATAACATGACCCACAATACATAAGAAACTTCTGTTGCCTCTGTCCTTCCAAACACCCATTCACTTATCCATCAGTTGACTTGTTCATCTGTCTCCCAAAGTAAACTCCAGATACTGTTTTTTGGTTTTTTTTTTTTTTTTTTTTTTTCTGGAAGATGCTGTTGCAAATTAGTTTATGCATTTGCTTCTCCAAGAAAGGAAATGTAATTTTTAAACTATTTTTTTAAATCACAAAGGAAATACTTGTCTTCCATATAAACTTCAAAAGCATTAAGCCAAAAGAAAAGTAAAAATCTTCCTCCAAACCTGAAGTTTATAAAAGTGAAATTTTTGTTACATTTTCAGTTTAAAAAGGTATTGATAATTTACTACCCAATGAATCTGTGTTATTTCAAACTTTCCCGGTGTATGCTAGCATCCTTTTACTCATTCTAACATCCATATCAAAATGTGGAATTTTCTACTATGGTATTTAAAAGAAAACATAAAATTATGGTATATTAATTTTGCAACATTAAGCACCTCCTGTATTAAATCTATTTAATATTTTCACTACATAATGCTTATCCTGTCCTTCCATTCTTGAGTTGTCAGCTATTATTTGAAAATAATCAGGTTCATTTTCCAAGTACTTCTTTCCAGCATGTCTCCTAACTCTCTTCAAACACTAACTTTCCCTTCTCTGATAAATTAGTCCCATTGGCATTCGACTGACTTTGATAGCTCCATTAAAAGCATACTTTTGCAATTCACATTTCCTCTAATTTGTATTTCTCCACACACCAAATTTATGAAGTTTATAAAATAGGCATTTGTAATTCCTGTCTTTGCTGCCTCATTATCTTCTCTAACTGTGTGATATTCTTTACTGTCTTTTCTTCCTCACAGTCCATAAAATGGCTTCTGTCAATTACATTAAACTCAAGTATAATTTCTTTGCACATATTTAATTTCAGTTTCAGGCAGGCTTCCTCTTAGAAGAACATTCTTTCCTAAACACTTTCTCGTTTGGTATTCCTTAATGTGATACAGTATTGGTATATTCCCTAGTGGAACTCAAAATCTCTTCCTCTCCTTAATTACATCATCTTGGTTAGTCTATTTTTAAAATTTTTATTCACTAATGCTTTACTCCTCATATATTCTCTTCCTAGGTGATCATTTTTGCTGCCATAGGTAATCAATATACTAATGACATCCTACCCACATTTCCACCTCTGAGATGACACTCTCATGTACACATCAAACAAAGCACCAGGAAGAAAATGTTCAAATAGGTAGCAGAAAGAGGGAAGGGGGAGGGTAAAGAAGTGAATAGAGTTAAAAAATTAAAAAGAATGAAAGGAAAACTATAGAAAAATGTTTTGTCCATGGAGAGGGAAAGAATGATCAAAAGGGCGGGAGGGGAATGGAGAAAAAAAGAATTAAGGTATATTATGTACAGGTACAAACTCCCTATGATGAATATGATCATTATGTATGTCAAAAGTGTATCAATAAAATTATTTTTTTAAAAAAGCATCTAGAATGTAATATGTCTGAAATAAAATTCATTCTGTCCCCAAACTCTCCGATCTTTGAAAACCGAATTAACAAAGTACCACATATTGATTTACTCTAGTCTTGAGCACAGAGAATTCTTTACTTACCCCATTCCTTTTATAAGGAAAAACTACTTCAGCAGCACACTGAGATGTGTTACTTCAGGCTAAGCAATACCTATCTCTTAAAAATACCTTTGTTTCTACTTCTACATCTCCATAATAAACTCAATAGGGTCTTTAAATCATCTTTTAAAAATTTAAAAGAAGTCACAGTTGTTGATTCTTTGTGCTAGTTCCCGTGCTACTGAAGTTTTGTTCATAAAGTTTTTTCCTATGCCAATGTCATTGAGAGTTCTTACCTAACTTATTTTCCAGCAAGTTTACTGTTTCTGTCTTGATATTTAGCTCTTTAAACCACTTAGATCTTAGTTTAGTGCATGGTGTTAGGTATGGGTCTAGTTTTAATCTTTGGCAGGTTGAAATCCAGTTTTTCCAACACCGATTATTGAACAGGCTATCTTTTCTCCAATGAGGGTGATTGGCTCAACAACTGGGACTTCACCTTATTAAAAAGCTTCTACCTTGCAAGAGAAACCAACAGAGCTAAAAGACAACCTACAACAGGGGAAGAAATTTTTAGCAGCTATACCTCAGACAAAGGTCTACTATCTAGAATATATAAAGAATTGAAAAAAAATCAGACCCCTCAAATTCAAAGACCCAATTCAAAAATGGGCATCCAAAATGAACAGACATTTCTCAGACAAAGAAGTAAAAACAGCAAATACATACATGAAAAAATGTTCGACATCACTCATCATTCAAGAGATGCAGATGAAAACAACACTGAGATTCCACCTCAACCCACAAAGAATGGCTGCTATCAAGAAATCCACCAATAACAAATGCTGGCAGGGAATGGAGAGAAAGGAACCCTTCTCCATTGTTGGTGGGAGTGCAGACTGGTGCAACCACTGTGGAAATCCGTATGGAGATACCTCAGAGAACTAGGACTAGAGGTCCCATTTGACCCAGCTATTCCCCTACTGGGTATCTCCCCCAAAGAATTAAAAGAATCATACCACAGCGATATATGTGCACCTATGTTTATAGTGGCACAATTTGTAATAGCTAAGTATTGGAAACAGCCCAAGTGCCCATCAACTGGAAACTGGATAAAGATGTGGTTTTTTATAAAATAGAGTACTACTCAGCCATAAAGAATGAGAAACTAGAGTCATTTATAGTTAAATGGATCCATACTGAGGCCATACTCTTAAGTGAAATAAATAGGACACACGTGTAAATACCGAATAGTATCTCTAGTGTGAGAAATTGAAAGTGTAAATAAGGATAAAAATGATTAAAATGAATAATTGATAATTTGAAATAGGAAAAGGTCCAAAGGTGGAGGGGTGGTGGGAGGGGAAAGGGATAGGGAAGAAAGGAAAGGAAAAATTATGAGAAAGAAAAAAAAGGAAACAAAATCTATGTAAATAGGGAAGGGTGGTGGGGGTGAAGGGTGCATAGGTAATGGAGAAAATATAAGAACTAGGATACATCATGTTCAGGTACAAATACCCAATGATAAACGTAAATGTATTATATACCTAAAACGTGCCAATTAATATATTTAAAAAATTTAAAAGAAGACAGTATACAACCTATGATGGGGAAATAGTGGCCATTTAAATTTTTAAAAATCTTCGTATAGTAGAAAACACGTTGACAAGAATGATGGACTAGATCAGTTTCAAGCTAGGTGGAATATTTGAGGGCGGGTAATACTGTCAGCAATACAATGAACAGAGAATTTCCATCTAGACTGTGTGAACTCATATCCAGGCTCTACCATTTACTAAAGGTACAAATTCAAATTTTCAAAGCTTCCTTTTCCTTGCTTAGAATAATGCTAGTATCTCTCTGTATGTACCTTTGAAAAGTCTTGTACTATGATTGAGGCCCTTGAGACAATGTTCATTAAATAATAAGAAATTAATAAAACTGATTTTTTGTCAGTCCTTTAAAAACTTCTTCACTTTATAGCTTGAATCCTTCTAAAACTCACATAGGTATTTTTTTCTCTTCCACCAATACACTGAAGTCTTCTTTACAGAGCTTTTCCCTTGCATTTCTCTCTTCTTGGGATATCTTTTCCCCAGATATTAGCAAAAGGAGTTATTTATCAAAAAGTTCAATCTTGGCCTTCTTGTTTAGTATTCATATCCTGTGAGACTATTATGCATTTTTAATATAAATCTTATTACCATCTACAATTACCATGCTTATCAATTTGGCTATCATTTCCAATTTGTACCCCCAAACATCTAAACTTCAAGAGAGCAAGACTTTGTCTACCTTCTTCCTTATCATCCTTTGGGCAAGAGCTGGTAATATTACAGAACAGAGCCTTCATGATATGTGTGTAAATAATCAATGTATGAATGAATATCTCAATGAATAAATGAATAAATGATTCTCATTCATTAGGTCACAGGAATAAAAAACAATGCCTTTGTGTCCATGGAGGTTATTCTATGAGATTGCAATCTGAATGTTTCTCGAATCAGGGACTCTGTTCTCCTACCACCCAGTGTCCCTTTATTTAACTCTTTAAAACCATGACCACTTCTAAATATGATTTACTGGGCACATAGGAAATTTTACTCCTTGTCACTTTTAGAAAATTTCATCTTAACAATATTTCTCTAAAATGAGAATATATGAACTTTATGAAAATAATATTGATAAAATAGTTAATTTTAATAATGTGCCACCTATTTTTCTCGATTGAGAATGTTTCATAAGATATAAATACATTTTGGGTGTCTTTTCTCTTCAATTCCTAGTATTTTATTTACAGAAAAGAAAACCAACCTGTTATAAGGAGAAGAAAATACAAACGCTAAGGCAACAGCATTTAAATTCATTTGTTCTACTTTATTGGTACAAAGCCTCAAATTTTATGCTGAAGCAATGTAGTTTTATAAAGAAAAACCTTTAAAATAACCACTTTGAAAAGATACACAGATATATCAACTGTTCATACAACCTGACTAGAAGGTAAATATATCTTCTGGTTATAGTATTTATTTAAATTATAAGCTGTTAAAATAACTGCTATGTACACAGTACATACACAATCTTACCTTACTTGTAATTTTTAGCTTTTTGTTTGGTCTTTTCTGCCTTACAAAGAATATTTTCAGCATTTTTAGGAGTTTCAAAAGCTATAAACAAAGAAAAGTGATCTTTTACTTGTAAGGAAATTTGAATTCTCACACTCACTTAGCTTTAGACAAAGAAATTAGGTATATATCCCTTACCACGATACTGTTCTACTGGGTTCTTCAGGACACACATCATTCTGCATAGGAAGTTAAGTGGAAACATGTCTATTTCCCTTCCATAATCCCTCTTCATCTCAGAGCATCTCATAATGGGCCTGTCATTAAAAAAAATTGTCCACGTAATCCCTTGAAACTATGTCATTTTCTGTAGTTCTGCTTCTTTTACAGTATATTTTATTGAGAATGAAAACATTCTAATTATTATTACAGATCATATCCCTCAGTATTTGACTCAGTATTTAAGTATAGTTAAACAAATCTGTTGATATACATTGAAATAAATGTTTTAAATAAATTTACAATATAAAAGAAATACTGGCTTGCAATTTACAATATAAAAGAAATAAGACACTGCAGTGGCTTTTAGAACTTTTTAATTACTAGAATACTGTCATGAGTTCAATATATGCTTTACTAATATTTATTTGCTGGAGGTATTTTATTAGTTTTCTTTTTGTTTAATATTTTGGATTTTAAAATTATGAGGGCATATGGATTCTTTGCTAGGAAAATGTAATTTAAGGTCATTCATTATTATATAAACAAGACTCAGATTATAGAGCAAAGGGATCTTATATGTAAGTTTTAATACATTTAAGGTTTAACTCTGAAATTGATTCTCAATTTGTGAGAAAAAAAATTTTAAAAACACGATTGTCGGGCTGGGGATTTAGCTTGGTGGTTCTGCAGCCTGCCTCACAAGTGCAAGGTCCTGAGTTTGATACCCGGTATCAAAAACCAAACCAAAACAAAACAAACCATGATTGTCAAAAATATTCATTTTGGGGGTCCGAGGATTTAGCTCAGTGGTTCCGTCGCCTGCCTCTCAAGCTCTAGATCCCCAGTTCATTCCCCATTACTAAAAAAAAAAAAAATCATTTTTAAAATTGTGGCTATTTAAAAAATAGGAAAGTGAAAACATCCTGCTGTTTTTCTAAAATATCTAGTTGGAAAAAATGTTTCATTTTTTTTCACTTACAAATCTTGAAATTAATGTGGCTTATCCTAGTTGTTTCCAAATCTTAAGTAAAATGAGGTACAACTTTTCGTTGATATATAAATAAGTATCATGTTGCTTATTTTACTCATTAAATATTATGACTAATTTGTGAATTGCTAATTTATATAATCTCAATACTAGTTTGAAAAGATTATATATAAGTGTTATGAAGGTCACAAGATGATTAGCTAAATTTATTGTTAATTATAAAAAGTATAACATATTAATAGTTTTATTTACCTATTTATTACACAACCATAATTAGAATAGATTTATTATAAGACAAAAAATAAATTAATAACAACTAACTCCAGTTGTAATTCTCACAACTTTATGACATAGGGAACATTATTCTATGTTGTACACAAAAAGTACTTCCTCTAAAGTAAATTGTCCAAGGTGACATCGTTTGAGATTCAGTAAGGCTGTCATATTAAGTACGAATATATAAGTATACATATCTATTATAAAGATATAACTATATATATTTATCCAATATAGGTAAGTATCAATTTACCAAATACATATTTATGTCATCTCAAACCATATATAATACCTTTTCTGAGAAATACAGATATACACAGATAATTTTGAAATAGCATGTGTATAATATACATTTTAAAATATAAGAAATGGTACTTGCTATATTCTTGCAAAACTTAGTTACCACTCTTCAAAGCAAGGGAGACTGTGACCTCTATAAGCCTCCAAGTTGATTTGCACCAGTGGGTGGTGGCACATGCCTAAGCAGCAGAATACCAAGTTAAAGGCTAGCCTGAGGAACCTAACAAGACTTTGTCTTAAAATAAAATTATAAAAAGGCCTGAATATGTAGTTCAGTACTCCCTGGGCTTAATCCTCAGTACCACAGAGAAAAAAATATACAGCAATTTAAATCAATCATTTGACAATTTTCCAGTCTAAATTATAAGCTTGTTGAATATGAATCTCTCATTTGATTAAGTCAAAGTACAAAGAATAATATAGTGTGGAGAGAAGGGGACAGGGGATGGAAATGGGAAAAGGCCTGAGAGAACAAGGACAAGGAGTGGGAAGGTAGGGAAATAAGTACAATAAAGATACGTCATGTACAGGAATCCAGTAACCTCAATGAATGTAAAATGATATAAACATGAACTAAAATTAATATCAACAAGAATAAAAATATGGAAATGGGAATTAAAAGAGGAGGGAGAGAGACGGAGGAAAGGGGATTAAAAAAAGAAACAAGCTGTATCATCTACAGGGACTCACTCCCTAAGTTGATTATAAATTGCATGTAGTACATATACGTACTAATTTTTTAAAAATAGAGATCTAAAATACTGAATGAGAGAAAATAACAAAAAGAAACACTTAACTAACCATGGTAACATTAATGAGTCACAGAGAAATTGTTCGAAGAAGTACATGCTTACACAAATTACTACAAAAATTCAGGAATTCAGCTGCATAAGTAATTCAGTTGAACAATTTGATTGCTATTTTCTTCTTTTAACTATATTTTGTTTCACAACCTACATTGTCAAAGCCTATACTTACTGAATAAAATAGTCCAAGCCTAGAATGTATTCCTTCTATTTTTATTTTCTACTTTTTAAAAATATGTTTTATTTTATTTTATTTTTTAATATTTATTTACTTATTTACTTGTTTTTTGGTACTGGAGATCAAGGAAGGAGCCAGAACCACTGAGCTAAATCCCTGACCCTAATTTGTGTGTTTTAAATACTTCACAGATATATATATTCCTCTTCATTTATCTATTTCAATTTTTAGAATTGTTAGTGTCCCTTTCTGCTTTTCTTCTTTCTCTTCTCTTTATTTCTTCCTCTACCTTTTAAAAATTGTTTTTATCTACCTTGCAGGTACTGTCATAGCTCTCTGTGTTATAATTTTTTAGATGAAAAGGAATTGAGGATTTTCTGAATAATATTTAAGATTTTTAAAGTACTGAAGTTTAGAAGAGATTAGTTTGGAGATATTTTTATCACCTTGAGACCATAACATTAAGTGAAATAAATTTGTCACAAAAGCCTAAATAATGCACAGTTTCTCTTCTATGATAAACCCAACATATAAATAAAGAGAAAAATAAAAGATAATAGTAAGTAGGTAGATCAATCTCTTGCAGATGGTAGGGGAACAAGAGGTGGAGGAGGAACGGAGGGAAAGCAGGGGAAAGGGGGTGAAAAAGAATTAAGATGTGGTGTGTATATATACCAACTCTACAGGAGAAATGCAATCATGTACTAATGTACTACTTAGTACAAATAAAAATAAAAACAGTACGAATAAAAATAAAAATGCAAAAAATCTATTTTTAAATATCATCAAATGACATAACACCTACAAAGTAAATGAAAATGTGCAGAAATGAAAGAAAAAAAATGAAATGAAAAAACAATGTGAAAAAAATTTTTTTTCAGAAATGAAAAAAAAATGTGCAGTAAATGAAAATGTGAGGACCTGCTAAAATGAAAATGTAACAATGAAAACATTACAAAAGTAGAGATTTCTTGAAAAGATAATAGTAGTGATAGTAGAGAGCAAAATTGTATTATGAAAAGTATATAGTCGGTTATATGAAAAATGTACAGTCGGTTATATGTAAGAGAAGCTCACAGAAGGAAACATCTCATAATGCAAGACAAGATTTTTATCCTTAAAATATGAAATAAATATAATAGTCATAGACAATAGAAAATAAAAATCCAACCTAAGTATTATAATGTTATACAAGAAATATTATTGGATAAATATATGAAAATCAATTTTCAAAGAATCACCTAAAAATAATCACCTAAAAAAAGTACCAAAATGCAAATGTTGAATGATAACCTCACTATCTGAAAAGGTAACATGTAAAGATCTGTCAGGAAATGCTGCAATGACTATTTTAAACAACAAGCATAAGGAGGGGGAAAAAAGGAGGTCATACAATAGAAACAGTTTTGTTTTAAGGAAATAAACATGTGAGGCAGGCCCTGAGATTTCTGTTGAGATCTCTTAAAATTGCAATTAAATGAACCATATTTGGGGATATATGTATACTACAGTAAATATCTCAATATCCACCAGTTGAATTGCAATATTGATGATAAAACTGAAAACTTGTCAGAAATTTCATGTCAAAATACAAAGCCTACACATCAATGCTTCATTCATTCAAACTTTTAATCCATGGCTAAATCTATGTAATATAAATTGATACAGAGCCTTCAAAACCAATTACAGTATTCTATCTCATTCTTTTTTTTTTTTGGTGCTGGGGATCGAACTCATGACCTTGTGTTTGTGAGGCAGGTGCGGTGCCACTGAGCTAAATCCTCAGCCCTCTATCTCATTCTTAATAAGGTAAAGCTAAATAACTATCACATGAGAATACTTATCCATAAAATTAAATATATATTTCTTAAGAAAACATTATATAGCAAAGAATTAAATGTCACACACAAGTGGACTTAATGTAAGAAAATTAAATGTGATTTGTTATTGATATATGCATTATATTATTAATTAGCTCCATAATACATTTGTTGCTAATGAAAATCTATTGATCACATTCTTCTTAGAAAATTGGCTACAGTAGACTCATCACATATATAAAATATCAGTCTATCAAGTATTTTAAATCACATTTAAAAGAGAAGTTACCGAATAGCTTCAACCAATAAAGTTCTATGGAAAAAAAATTTCTGCAGAAAGCAAATAAATTATCACAAAATAGCAACTTCATTGAATTATTTCCTTTCTCTTTTTTCCTTTCTTTCTTTTCAATAAAGAGATTGCTTGACAAACTTATCCATATTGAATACACAGGGCTTACAAGTGAAATTCTTCTATTTCTATTCTATGTCTATTTCTGGTTTTATTACATAATGAAGAAATAATCATTAGATTTCTGAATGAATGAAGATGGAAATGTTTTAGGTGCAGTATCATGGACACTGTCATATATTTTTCTAAAATAGTAACTATCCCTGATATCTCCCCCAAAGGAATTCAGGTTTATGTGCCAAGATTACACAAACTTACTTTTTTAACTTAAAGTTTTCAGAAGTAACAATGAATCATAAGGAAATAATTAATAAATTTATATCAAGCTCCAAAATATTAATTCAATAAAATAAACATTACTTTGAATAATATATCACTGTAAATATTATTTTTGAGACATAAAGATTAAGGACATTTTTACAAATATTGTTAGATAAATGTATAGATATGAACTTCAGTGCACAAATTGACTTCACAAAATTCTTTAATTTGCTTAGATTTTTCTGCTAAACTTTTCTCTGACTTACCTTCATGCTGGCAGCCATGACCCATTCCTTCTGTAATTCACAAAGAAATATATTTTATAAAATACTAAACACAAGATGCTAATAAATAGTGAATTTGTATAGAGATAAAATGAACTTAAATTCACTTTTTAAAATTTTGCAATGAAAACAAAAAATTTTGCAGAGAGTCTTAGCATTGTAATAGACAAGAAATCTAATGAAAATTAAATGTATTGTAAGAAATTGAGCACTTTTTCTAAAGAAAAAAATTCATAGTTTCACCCTCAACCAGGACATAAGATTCCTTCCTGATTGGAATAACACCCATGCAGACTTGGCTGAACAGAACATAAAACATAATGGCTCATGTATTGGTACACACACACATACACACACACACATGCACACACAGGACTCCCTGCCAGGTCATATGCTTTCCAATCTGCTTAATTGTACTCATAATTGTTTTTATTCAACATATTAAGTTCCAATACACTTAATTCTAATCCTATGTGAATCTACTTATTCAGTATTAATAAAATGTGGCCTTTAATTTGTTTTGAAAAATATAAATGCAACTATATGATTGTGTTAAAAAAAGAACTGCAGTATTTGACTTAGAAGCAACCAAAACTGTTTATATCTGTTAGTAAGAGTTTTTAAATCTTTCATGATATTTTACTTTCCCAAAATGATTTTAATTGGAATTTTGAAGAGCATTTGTTACAATGAATGGTTATGTCCAGTAGGATTTGTACTTGTGTTGCTCTAATTACACCTGAAATTTACTATCATATTCTGAGCTTTCTCAGAATAAAATTTGTAGATTGTCTCCTGGAAAATAAATGGATTGTATGTCTTTATACAAATATAAGAATTCCTAACAATATTTGGATGAAATCAAAGTCATAACTATCAAGATAGTATTTTCAAACTCAATTAATTAATTAATACTCTGGATCATATGTTGCTCCTGGAAAAAAAAAATCATCATTGAAGATTAGAAAGCATGGTAGGGGAAAAGAGAAAAGTCATTAAATTTTATAGATTATTTAAACACAAAAAATGTCAATTAAAATTATTTATGGATTGCAGAAATTTTTAAAAAGTAATTGTTTCTTAAAACTCACCTGTGTTCAGTTACTCATGTTTACATACTATTTTTACAGACAAATGAGTTTTAGAATCACAGATTCCCAATTTTTCTTTGAAAAATTTTATCTAATTGTCTGCTTTTTTTTTTTTTTTGCAAAGTTACCTTTAAATTAGCATTAGTTGAGTAATCAGACATAGGAATGATCTCAAATTTGCTTATAGTAGTGATAAAATTTCCAAGCTGCTTTACCATGATAAGAAGTGTTTGTGAAAAGGAATAACACCTTTTTTACATGACTGAGAAAGAAATTGCTAGTATCGTTCTAGTATTTTGGTTACTTTAGCATATTTCAGTGTTAGAATATTTTCACAGCTATATCACTATTTCTTCCATGCAAGGAAAATCATTGTATTTTAAAGTTCAAATGACAGAATATAACAGGGGTTACTCGACTTGAAAGTAAGCTTTTAATTATGGAAGAAATGCTGCCTTCGAGGATAGACATCAAGTTCAATATTCGGTAGCAGGCAACTGTGAAACAAAATGTACTTTCACGTAATTTTATAAATATGTTATGATGGAAAAAAACCTAGTTTTTCAGATCTAAGGCATTCTACCTTCTGACACTAACCCAGACCCTAATATGAAGGGCGCCTGATGTCAGACCAGCAACTGCTCCCTTGACCTTCTTGTACAATCTCCTTTCTTTCAAACTCCCCTCACCCTCCACTTCACCCCTGCTGGTCTCCCTTCACCACCACCCAGTATTTAGAGTGACTGTGAATTCTGTGCCATCCTGTTATCTAAGCAAGCAGAAAGCACTATTTCTCTTGGCAGGAGGTTTTCAGGTGAGGAGGTGTGAATGTTTTCCTTAGTAGGTAACCGATGTTCCACCAAGTTTTTTCAATGGGTGTGTTCTTTATTTAAAACTGAAACCCTCATTTAAAAAGCATATCCAGTTTCTCTTGATATTGAAAAGTGAGAGAAAAACATCAAAACAAAACAGTAAAGCAAATTCAAAGTGGGCAGTGGAAATTTAATCAAGAAGCTTTTGTCGTCTTTTAAATTGTTGGTTTTCCTGCTAACTGGGCCTTTGTAATCTTTACAGTCTCAAAGATTGCATAAGTCTTTGACACTACATATACTCCATAATACCCACAGGTAATCAGCAAATGATTTTGACACACTATTTCTGTTAAGCTTTCAGTTGTTAACACTTTGGTGTAAGAAGTGCTCGGTATCTCAGTCAATGTGTAGTTCACTGAGCACTACCTTTTTTTACCCTCTCATCATGTTGTAAACTAAGGAGACGTTGTCTAGCTCAGAAGATCAGTAATTGATCTTAATGATGTGACCATATACTTAGCCAGAAATCAGCATCCAGGAGTGGATGTGTTTCTACTAAAACGCTTGAGTACAGCCGACAGGGCAGTGAGTCTAATGTCAGTTCCATGCTTGATGTAACAAGTACTCTTTGGTGAGATGAATCTTCTAATGAAATTATTGCTAAGCATAATGGGGAATATGGAATTATGATAATTGAGGAGTCAATGGGAAAGGAATAATAGGAATAATGAGTAACCCAGAGGAAGAAAAAGGTAGGCAAAGGAAGTTGGTCACAGTGAGCACTCTGTAAAATCAAGTGAGTGAATTATAGCTGTAAGAGGATGCCTAATGGTGCTTATTGATGTGCTTTACACCCTAGAATGTGAAAGTCACTTTCTGCATTCACTTTTTGATAATTAAGATTTATTTATAGGCTTGACACTTTCCCTGTTTCAAGTGGCAAGCCTCCAGATTTTTCCTGTACTATCAAGCTGTAGCATGAAGGGGCGACAGGACACAGTCTCGGTAAATATGCTGAAATACCTACATTATTGCTCTCAGATAAATATTTTTAATTGGATTTATTGTATTTTTTATTTAATTCACATCTTTTTGTTTCTCACAGATACCGAAGCTTATATTTAGTGATGGTTTGTGTCTATGTGTTTTCTCTATTAAAACCAAAAGAAATCTAAATGGAAGTCTGTAAAAATAACTTCACAATATTTGTATTTCTCTGCTGTCCCCTGGGTGCTTGTGAATATATTAGATCATTGAGAGACTGTCATGGTTTGGATCTGGAATGTCCTCCCAAACTCTCATGAATTCAGTTGGGGTTAGGGGCTTTTGAAGGATGGTTGATTAATGGGGCATTGATCTCATCAGTGGATTCACACACTAGAGAGTTCTGCATGTGAATGTGCTGTTAGGAGGTGGGGTCTAGGTAGAGGTGGGCAACTGTGGGTGTGACATGGAAGAATATGTCACAATCCCTGAGTCCTCCATTCATTCTTTGCTTCCCAGCTGCCATGACCTGGGCAGCTTTCCTCAGCAGCATACCCTTCCAGGAAGGCCTCCCAGTTTTGGAGCCAGCCTGCCATGGAAGAAATCCTCTGAAACTGTGAGCCAAAGTAAATCGCTTTTCCTTTAAATTGGGAATGCCAAGTATTTTCTCTAACAATGAGGAATGTTACTAAGTCAGAGAAATTTATTAAAGCATCTCCTCAGCATTTGTTTCTCTTCTAGATAGATTTTTGCTTTATTATTGCTGTTACCAAATTATGATCATTTATCTTCTATAACTTCAATTCTGGTATGTGCTGATCTGTGAAAAGTTAGAACAATTTTAAAGTTTGAACAGTAGTTGGAGAAGATTAGAATGGGAACAAAAGTCAGGGGGGAAATTTTTTGCTGATTACTTTAAAGAAAAATGGAAAATCTGGGTAGAGTAGAGAAGAAATGCCAATATGAAAGATTTTTGCAGTTATTTATTGTTAAATGCTATATGTTTGATGAAGTCAAGCATTATAGGTTAAAACCTGGTTTCTGATATTGCATTAGACTCTAGGAGACTGGCTTAATCTTCTTGAACAGTTTTCTTTTCATTAGAATGAAGGTTATGCCTATTTCAAAGATTTGTTGCTTGTATATAATATGAGGTATTCACTTCTTGATTGCCATTCTTCTGTGTATGTTTTCACCTCACCTGATCTGCCACATCTCTGAGAATCAGAGAATAAATCAACAATAAACTTCCCATAGTAATTTGACAAATGTCATTCCTACTACATGTCTCTCATGTTCTCCTTAAATTTGATGCTCAATTCATAGTAAAGTATCACTCTCAACATGCAAAACAGCATAATACATTGGAATCAATCAGCACACACACTTTCCAGATGTCTTTATAAGAGTAAATTCATTTCACATAAGGTGAAAAAGAACATTAAACATTTTAATACAAGACATGAGGGTGTGATGATAAAATGGGTCAAAAAGGACCTGCAGTGTGGATTTCACAAGAACAAGCTTGATGTCAGGGGAATCCCTTTATATACATAGCATGTATTTTGCTTAGCAAGGCAGTGTGGTTTCATTTGGTCAACTATAAAGGGAAAAGTACAGATTTGTAACTATAGCATTCATATTCAAAACAATTACATAAAATGGAACTTTAGTTTCTTAAGTCAGTATTTAAACTTGGAAACTGTGGATACCTGAAGAAACTGAAGATATATTTAGGGAACTTAAAGAAAATACTTCTATTAAAATATTTCTATATTATTCATATTTGAGATATGCTTTTCTGCAATTGGTTACTTCAGATTATTCTACCTACATTAGATATCTTTCTTATAACTGGGACCAAACACCCAACAGCTACAGCTCAAATAAAGAGGAGTTTCATGGGCTCAAGTTTCAGAGGATTCAGTCCTTGGTAGGCTGGCTCCAAGCAAGAAACATTATGGCAGAAGTGTATGGAACAACAAAGCTGCTTAGTTTATGACATTCCAGAAGCAAAGCACAAGAACTGTCCCATGGGTGGAGTAGCCAAGGACTCCTTTGGTCAAGCGTAGTTCCCAAATTCAAGACTCCATGACCCACCCAAACACACATAGTTATATCCTTTACTAATCTACTTGGTAGCTCCAAAGCCAATCATATTGACAAGTTTAATCATCACATCTCAACCCTTAACAATTTGACATCCTTAAGTCGTATGTAATCTACAAATAAACACCATTAAGTTAGCAATTCTTTGTGACATGGCACAGCTATCTTGCATGCAACCTAAAGTGTAAGAGTCTCTTCCTCTAAGTCTCAAGAGTACTAGCATTTCTTAAAAATCCGTCACAGCCTAGGATAGCAGTGGTCAGATTTCTTCAAAAAGTAAGGTACTTAATCCCAAAATATAATGGCACAGGAGAAAGATTCAAATTCCAAAAGACAACTTAGCAAATTTTTGGTAAGGTGAAATGTAAACCGTTAAATCCTAAGGTGAAATTCAGAGAAATGGCTAAGGATGTAACACAGTGGCAGAGCCATAGCTTAGCCTGTATGAGGTTGTGAGTTCAAAGTTCAATATCACAGAACAAGTGCTTGTAATTTTGTTTATCTTTAAATATCACTTGTACAAAATAATTTTATTTAAAAAGAATGGCCAAATATCCCATCAGTGTTTTAGCAAAATTTAAGAGGCTTCTTTTCTTCTGACTAAATTAGGTGTTATATAATATCCTTATACTTATATTTTACATATTTTGAAGATCAATTTGATATAAATTTTCTATAAATTCAATATTTTAAAACCTATGCTGTACCCTGATTGACATTATAAACAGGTACACAAAATTGAACTTTTAAGATTTTGAAATAATGTCATATACTATTGAGAATACAGATTATAAGAACATTTTTCTGTTATTTATACAGTATTTGAAAACACTTGGAATCTACTTATAAATTTAATTTAAAGAGATATAGTATATTATTACGTTTGGTCCAATAATCAATATAGTTATTTGTGGGGGGCCTTGCCCCCCCGCTAGAACTCTTGAGTGCCTTTTACGGACATATCCGGGCCTGCTGCAAATCTACCCGGCAACAAGGAAGTAGCCCCAGTACCCTCCTCTTGCTCCTCCCCTCTAGTCCTACGGTATATATGTTGTAACAGCTTCTGCAATAAACGAGACTTGATCAGAAACCTGTCTTGTCTCCATCTCTCGTGTCCCCTGTCCCCTCTCATCCTCGCTCCCCCTCTAGGGTCTCCGTTGACTTACCCGCGGGCCGGGACAGTTATTAATATAGTTATTATTAATATAAAATATATTTATATCATATATGAACATATAATTTTTATCATTTCACCTGTAAAAAAATCAACAATTTTCCATAAGTCCATTGGTTCATATTATTTTCTTGAAAAGCCACTATGTGCTTAAATAAATAAGTAAATAAAGTGGTGTTATAAAAGGAAGAGAAGGAATATTTGAGCTATGTCAGCTATATTGTAAAAGCCTTTTTGATCTGATAATGTCTCAACTTTAGTAAATTCATCACTCCAAATTTGTAGTAACATAAAAATAAGACATCCTAATACTGAAAATGATTTTAAAATGATATTAGTGTCTCTAGAGATTTTTCCATTGCTGTGTTTTTCTAAATTGATGTTTAGCTTCCAATTTGGGAAATAATTTTTCAGATTCCAAATAAATTGCATTATCTGAATTGTTGGAGAAAATAAAATTTCTTTAATGATCAAGAATGGACAAAATGGTAATGCCTAAATATGATAACTTGATCATAGGAATCATTTGTCACGAGGTACCTTTGTATTTCTACCGATTCCCCTTTACCAAAAACCTTAGGATACATGTGAAGTGATAGTCTATGTATGGAAAATGGCACTGAAGCCGGAAGAAGACTGCTTAACAGACTCTTTTAGTCAACTAAAATCATATAAACTCTATTTTTACATTAAAATGTAATATCAAGAATATTCTTAGGATTATATATGCAGCTCACTTATAGAGCATTTGCCTATTATGCAAAAGGCTCTGGATTCTGACCCCAGTATTGCAAAAAATAAATGAAAAACAAAAACAAACAAACAATTCCTCCTTTAGTATATTTCCATTCATTTATAACCTTTAAAATCATTTTTATGAAAGAGTGATATGAAAGAAAAAACTCACAATTTTAGAATAAAAATTGAGATTCAGGTTCTAAAATTCTTTTAAAGTATATAATAAAAATTATTTATCTATTTTTTTGTTCAATTATAGAGCATTTATTCTGTAAGCCTGATGTAAAATTCAGGCAAAACTGAAAAAATGTTTATTGCTTGAACAACTTGCTAAATATTTTTTCAATTGATATTTTCAAACCACTTAAAATTGAAGAAGTAAATCATGAATATTATTATTTTTACTTCTGTCACAACAGCAACATTTTATCCACATACGCACATTTGAAACCTAAGTATTCTAATATTAAATAACTAAATAGAAATTAATGTGAACATTAATACATCCTAAATTCTGCTTATTCATTCTATGGTATACAACTTTTTAAAAAATGAAATGACAGCTGAGCTCCTGGTCAAGTGCTTTATCAATAGTCATTTTCTGCCTGAATGATTGAGGTTGTAGAGCTCAATAATAGATAGACAGGTAAGTTCAGGCTAAACATAAATTCTCCCAGAAGTGTTTTTGGCTTACACAAGGTAGAAACTGCCTGAATTTCTTAATTTTTTTTTAAATAAAAAATTACTTCATGAAATTTTACAAATCTGTAGTAAAGTAGATTTCCCAGGAGTACTGTACCTATCTGAACAGGTTCAGAGTTCAGAATGTAAGTATATTTATAAGGATGTTGTGTATGTAATCATAGGCATCTTAATTTTCCTCATAATCCTGAAGTCAGGTGCCAGTTAACTGATTGTGTCAATTTGAGTAAGAAATGGACAACTAAATTGGATCAGCAGAGTTCTGGGTGTGGCTGAGATTTACAACACACAGAGGACACACCCTAGGTCAGCTTGTCACCTTCCTGGTATAAGGGGAAATAAAGAAGGGAGGATCACTTCTGTTTCCTTGAAGGAGTTTCAGTTTTAGCCTTGACTTTGGCCAGTGTCTCCAGCCTTCCTGAGCAGAACCTTTAACCTCCAGCACTGATCATTCAGCCTTCTGGAACAGACCATTCAGCCTTTCATTGCAGAAGCATTGGCCTCCTGATAAGAATTTGCTCAGAACACTATAGTGAGCTCCATGCCTCCTCTGGGTCCTCTGGATCCCCAGCACACAGACAGCCCATTTACACCTGACTCTGTAGGCAGCCAGTGCTAGGCAATTTTATAAATTCTTATATAAATTCTTATATATTTGTTTGTATATCTTGCAGTAAATGTTTCTCTAGTAAGCACTGATTGATACATTTGCAGAATTCATTTTGTGAGTCATAAGTAAAACAGAACACAAAACAAAAGCAAAACCCAATCTAGTCCAATTTCACAATGTTGTGAGAAATCTTAGATGAGTTGCTACATGAAAATAATTCAAGGGAATTATTGGAATCTATTTTATAAAGTTGTGCTCTTTTCCTAAAAGGGTATTTTTTAAAGATACATCCAGTGTTCCCAAGAACCTTAATGAACCAACCATAAGTGTAGCAGAATTTAAATAAGGACCAAGAATAATTGCACAAGCCATGGTATTAATGTAAGGGAAATTACTTGACTCATATAGAATTCAGCATTTAGTTTGCTAGAGTTTAAAATTTAAGAAAAATTGTTAGAATTTTCAGAAGCTATCTGATGTGTGCAGTTATAATATTTATATTGGAATAATTTATGAGAAACCTTAGCATTATCTTTAATATTAGAAGTAATTCACATTTTTCTAGTATATAATTTTTAAGAATTGAGTGCTATAAAGTACATATATAAGTATATTAGTTATCTACCTCATCTCAATGTAATGAAGTTTCTAGAAGAATAAATGAGAATGAACAGACATGTAAAATATGGATTTAGTCTATGATGTTCTTTAAAATGAGCTACTAATATTTATATATAGTTTCTATTTTAATCAAATATTAACTAAAATATAGTTTTCCAATCTAAAATCCACTTAATTTTCTCTTTAAAACCTGATCTCCAATGTTTATGTTGGGAAAAGACTTAGAACAAGCACTAAAAAAATTTGACCCAGGTGTGGTGGCACAAAACTGCAATTTTACCCCTCGGGAAGCTGAGGCAGGAGGATTGCCTTGAGTTGGAGGCCAGCCTGGACTTTGTGTTGAAATCAACACCAGCCTAAATTACATAGCAAGACCTCCTGTCACGAACAAACAAAAATAAAAAAAAATTCTTATTTAATTTCCCTAATTTGACTACAATAAAATCGTTAAATAACACAAGTATATTAGAATCACAAATGACATTTGAAGATTTCATTCATAGATGCATCTGCCCACACCTGACTGTTGCACATCCCTAGGCATTCAGAGTTCACCAAGTGTATGGGTTGAGGAGCTGAAGATCTTTTGCTTAGGAAGATTATAATTTCTCTTATTTTCTCAGTATATTTCAGTTGTGGCTCATTATACCAAAGTATATAGCTGTTGGGAAACATGAATAAATTTCTGATGATTTTACTACAGGAACATTTTCATTCTTTATGTTACATATATTTGGGAAAGTAGTCATCTCTTTGAATCATTAGTTTAAAAATTAGCAAATGCTATTTTTTATAGCCATAAAAGCTAACAAAATTAAAATAACACATGGCTTAAGATTTAATACTTAATTATGAAAACATAATAACAGATAACTGAATAAAAATACATACACATTTTCTTAGAGCTTATAGCTATCTAGATTCCTGATTCTAAAGAAAAAATAAACATTTGTACAAATCAGTTTCACTAAATGTACCAGTGTATTTTGCAACTTACTCAAGAAGAGTGAGACAGAACACTGACACAAGCACTCACAGGAAGTGAGTTTGTTGCTTACACATAGGCAGCAAGGAACAGCAGGCCTAGGTTTCATTATGAGCCACAGTTCAGGGCTCAGGAAGTCTTTCCAGGTGGGACAGAGTATTTAAGCAGAGAATCCTCCCGCAATTTCCTCTTAGGATTTTGAATGACATATCTAATATATCTGTTTAAACTGATATTGCTATTTGACAGAATGACCTTTGCAATGTATGACCTTTTCAATGATCTTAATAATATTATCAAACTGAGTGTAAGAATTCAGGAAACTTGGAATCTATTTTACTTCAGACATTTTCAATTCCAGAATAGACAATGTGTGCATGCTGTTATTATACAAACAAGAAAAAATGATGTGAAACAAAAGTACAGGAAGAAAGACTAACAAGCAGAATTTCAAAGGGCAGGGAGCAAGCGATGTACTTGTGTTTAACACTAGTAGTTGTAGACAAGTCAAAGTAAACTATTGGTCATGGTAGAAGGAAATATGTTCTATTATTAAATAGAATTGCCCAAGCATATCTTCATTTTCCTTAATATTTTCTATAAAATTTACCTATAATAATGATGAAAATATTTCAATTTACTTTTATCTATGATCTATACAAGATAAATCTACACATTCGTAAATATATATTTGAGTCCAAATTTTTTGATTACCATAAAAATAGAAGCCATTGTTAAGCAACATGAATTATTTGAGACAGTTTGGAGATTTTATGTGACACATCTTATCTTATGGGGCTCTTCATCCTCTTCAAGTCTCCTTTCTGTGATGCCTTCAGGCATTGGTTTCAACCTCAGCTACCACTGTGGCAGAAAGTTATATTGCACTATCTCCTTCCTTCTGCCAGCCCTGTCTGGCAATACGTTTTCCTCATACCCATGCTGTGAAAGTTCCTACTCTTCTTCCACAGGATGTGCTTATTAGAAGGCTGAGGTGTTAAATATCATGGGACCTGCTTGAACAGGACAGAGGTATTCAGCCACCATGAGGCAAATCTCTATATAAGGGAAAAAGACAAAGCAAAGAAAAATTTTGTATTCAATGAATTTTACAGTAATAAATTTATACTTCTTATAAAATGATCCTAAAAGTAATTAATTTAATTTTATCATGCTGTGGCCAATTGAAAACATAATAACCAATATTTGGCTTTTTCTTTCTCTCCTTTCTTCCTTTTCCCCTCACTCTTTGCAAGATTTGGTAGCAACTATGCCTCTTCTCTGGTTTAGGTTTTGGGGAACTCATGATAACATAATTTTCAATATCTCCCTATAAAGCAGAATCTGAAGATAAAATTATGGAGCTGGTTGACAGTTTAATCACAATAAGGACATTACAGTTGATTGTAAAAGAAGAAGTTACAAACTAAGGCTCCCAATGGTACAAAAACTAATAACAATGAGTTGGATGAAGTGCAAGTGGAATGTAGTCCCTGGAAAGTGTTGTGGTTATGGCTATAGAGAGTTACAGGGAGGGTTATGACAATAAAATCAATTAGGTCACTCTCAATAGCCACGTCCTCCAACACTTGAGTGTCAAGTGCCATTTTATAGTCTACTCAAGAGCTTTTATAGAATTCTTCAGCCACCATATCACAGGTCACTCCCTAATTAAAAGTCTATAACACTCTATGATATAACTGTGTACCTTCAGTACCTCTCATTTGTCAGTTTTAGACACTATTAGGATAAGAGTAGATATCTGAAATCTATGATAAGGGAAATGATTGGATAATATGATGAATTGGAATCTCATTTCAACTTCATCAATTATTTTAGCAGAAGCTGTCTCCCATCCTCTTATGAGAGAAAACCAGCCTTTGCTTGAATGGTGACCTTGAAATGACCTAATTTGAATCAGATATTTAATTAAATAGATTTTGTTTTCCTGAGAGACCTTGCCCTGGCTCACTTTATTACATCTAGGATAACTATCAGCTTAACAGAACAAGCAGGAAGATACCGTCCCTGTTCTAAGAGGAAACAGCTTCCACATTATAGGGAACTATAGAATATAGCTAATTTTTACCTGAAGGAATTATTGGGAAGTATTTAAGCATAAATCTCAAGTAGAGAAAGTCTCCTCTTATCAGCAGTTTCAATTTTGCTAAGCCAATTTCAATATCCATTGTGTGAAAATATAAAATGAAAAATGAAAAATCCCACGAATAAAAAATTTACAAGTCTTAAATTTTGTACCATTCTTGGTAACATAATGAAAATTTGCCACATCCAACGCCATCCTACCCAGCTCCCAAATAATCAGTTTGTCCACTGCATCCATATTGTGTATGTGACCACTATTATGGTTTATATCCAGATGGTCCCTGAAACCCTCATCCACTTATAGGTAGGCCTTTGGGGAAGTGATTGGATCATGATGCTCATCAGCTGATTAATCCAAATGTATATTTATAGCTAAATATGGTGTTGGAATGTGAAGCCTGATTGGAGAAAATGGGTCACAAGGAGTTGGCCTAGAAGGGTGTATCTCCTTCACTCCTCCTTTGTTCATTCTTTTTCTGCTGCCTGCCTGCCATGCTTTGTAATGTTTCCCCTCTGAAATGTTCCTCTGCCATGCCACCCTGCCTGCAACCATGTGAATATGGACTGAAACCTTTACAAACTTTGAGACAAAATAAACCTCTCCTCATTTAAACTGTAGTTGTCAGGTATTATATTCTAGCAATGAGAAAGTAACTAAGACAATAGGATTATTAAAGAGAATTTGGGTCTCTGCATTCCATTCAGAACAGTCTACATAACAATAAATACCTTAGTGTTTGTTGATACTTGTCTCTCGTTTCTAATTCTATACATTTTTCAACCTAAAGGTTGTCTAGATTACAAGTGAAATTAAACTAGCAAGTATGTTCCGTACTTTTTTCCATATTATGTTTGTATCAGTCACACCTTCACTAGAGAAACAGATTTAATACAAGACATACAAATATATAAGGATTTACAAGATGGGCTAACCATGGCCACCCACAGAGTCAGGTGCAGACAGTGCAAAAGGGCTGTCTGTGCATTGGGGGTCTGAAGGATCCAGTGGAAGGCCTGGAGCTCACTGCAGATTCTGTGCAAGTTCCTATCAGGAAGCTGTAAGGTCTGTAATAGGAGGCTGAAGAGTTGGTGGTGGAAACCTCAAAATGATATCCAAGGTGAAGGTGAAAACTGTAACCCCTCTGAAGAAACAGAAGTGTCACTTTCCTTCATTTCCCTTTTATAACATTCTGATGGCAGCCTCCCTGGGGTGGGTCTTCCATGGCCAGAATTGTGCTGAGACAATTTAGTTGGTTGTTATTTACTCACATTGACACAATCAATCAACGATCACAATGTGCAGGTTAAATCCACAAATTATAGAAAGGTGCATTGAGATTTTTTGATTTAATTATAAAATTATAAGGAGGCTTGCTAACATTGCCTCCTTAATTATCCTTCTTCAGTGTTATTGTTCATGAAATCTGCCAGTGAAATAGGTGTCTACACCTTTAGAGGGCTTTAGGATTATAAGAACTATCATTTTGTCAAAACTGTATATTACAGATATTTCATTTCATAAGAATCTTATATTTTTTATTTTTCCAGTAATCAAAAGTTGCTACAAAACATTATCTATGTTATGAGGAAAATTGAAACTATTAAAAGAAATAATAAAATTGAAATTGTACCATTACATTTTAGCCAAATATGAAAAGAAATGATTAAACAAAAATAATGTTTATAAATCTGCATTATGAGATATAGATCCATATTTTTACATGCTCAAATATTATTTTAATTATTTAATATATTCTTAAAATGATCTTTGAAAGCAATCATACATTCCCTGAACAAATGAAAATTGAGTTTTGCTATTTCATGATATGTTCTACAAAGTTTATGTATGACTCTTTCATACATATATTTTACTATCTTTTTATTAATTTGAACCATAAGATTCTTATATACCATTATATTTTCTGCAATATGAGTCATTAGAAAAAATCACATATTTGAAATTTCTTCTTCAGAAAGAAAATATATAAATATTTGTTTATGTGTACATATATACACTCAATAATAGTCTAGATCATGAAATTTGCCTTTCAGTATCAGATTATACATTTTACAATTCGATAATATGACTGATAAAAATTGTCAAAAGCTGTTGTGTAGTCAAGCCATAAAATTTGTGATCTGAAATTTTGCTTAATTCCTAAGATGTAAATTTATTTTACACTGTATTTGGTATCAACTAAAATGGATCTGGTTTCTGTTTCATGTTCTCCATAACCTAATTGTGTCTCTATATTCTGGCCCTTGTCTCTGAAATAATCTGCTTAATGATGTAGCACACTGACTTGTGTCCTGAAAAGTTATGTTCATTTTCCACAGAAAGAGATTTAATTTACTGAGAAGTTAAAATAGCTTTCAGCAGATAATTATTGTGACTTCGAATTGAATCTCCCTTTGATATGTTCAACTTCTGACGACTGGCACTTGTGAATGTGAGCTGTTTTTTGGAGGAGGGAATTATTTATTTGCTGATAAAATCAAGTTAAAATAATATCATAGTGAATTGGATTTTTATCCTAAATATAAAAACTGGTATTTTATTAAGAGAAAATCAGACACACACCAGGAGAGAAGGCCATATGAAGATAAGAAGTAGAGGTAGAAGAGAAATAACTGACTCAATGCGTATTATGCATTTCTAAGACTCAACAGAAACTATGAAGAAGCACAGATGAATTATTCTCTATGCATTTCAGATCAAACATAGGCATGCAAACACATTGAGATCTCTGAAAAAATAAATCTATCTTCCTTATGTCATTGAGTTTGTAGTAAGTTTTACAACTGCCTCAAGAACAACGTACATATGGATATAGCTTTTTGATTTTTAAAAATTAGTTAGGTTGTCCATTATGTTGAGAAATTACCATGACTTCATACTAAGTTCAGTCTCTTTGTACCTGCCTAATCTATGAAAAAAGAATTATATTGTCTTTACTTCATTGGTTGAATGTTTTTACTTATAGCTACTTTTTCATGAGCTTTTCTCAACAAGCTCCTGTTTCCAACACAGCAACTGGAATAAAATGGAGGTAAAACAACGTGATTTTGAATAAAGGAATAATGTAAAAAAAAAAAAAAGCTACTATCAGGTTACTGGCACTAAGATACAGAAATAGCCAGAATAGTCCTTATTAGCATGCCTTACCTCTTTCTGTTCTTTTCCCTTATAGAAGCTGGGACCAAGTATCATTTGTTGCAAGTTCAGCTCTTCATTCTCAGCTGAGTCATATATTTACACAGCTATTTTTGGAGATTTCAAAGTAGTATTTTAAAATTCTGTTTATTTTTTAATTAGTGGAATTAGATAGATAAATAGATAGATAGATATAGATAGACAGATAAGGTGGTACCTTGGTTCACAAACGTGATTCTTTCCATGATTTTGGTTGCAAACCGAGTTGTATGAGAATGAAATCAGATTCAATGGTTAGGTTCAATGTTGATCTTATTGTGAAACTTGATTCATTTCTCATCCAGTTTGGTTTGCAACCATAATCATGGAGAGAATTGAGTTGGTGAACCCAGGTACCACTGATAGATAAATGTTTTGTTTAAAGAGACCTGTTGAAGGCCAAGACAATTGTTTACTAGAAATGATTTTGCAATATTCTCATTTTAATGTGTCAATTTTCTTTAGCTATCCTTGGTCTACTGACTATTTTTATCTTTTCAGATATTTTTATCTTTTCAGAACTTCTTGCCTGGCCTTCATGTTCTTCTTTTGAATTCTGGTTGAAAGCTATCCTGACAACACAACTCTTGCATTCAGAATGCTAGTAAAACCAGCATCAAATGAATGATGCCATTAACAAAGTGAAATGTCCCCCATGTACCATGAGTACAGGGACATCAGTGTCTAAATGGCTGAACACAGTGAAATGTATCCCAGGAAAGTTCCTTAGACTGCCCCTTTCCAGTAGTCTTCAGGGAATATCTTCTCACGGGAAAGTTTTAAATTCTTTCACATTTGAGCCTACAATTGGTGAAGTATTACAGATTCCTGAGATGCCATCAAGGCATGTTTCTTCTTATCCTTGTACATTTCTTTTGTAATGGCACTAACTGCATTAGCAACCACATATACTTTGGCTCTGACTTTACATATTTTGGGTCAAAATTTATAGCTTTCAATTTTTCTGTTCTGCATTTGGCTTTGATTCTCATCATATATCAGGCTAAACACAACCAGCACTGTTCATGTCACACCCTGAATATTGGGCTGCTTAAAATTTACTCCAACCGATGAATTAGTTTATAATCCTTAAAGTAAGCTTCACTTCTCTTCCTTGAAAGTCTCAGGATGCATGCAATGTGTAGACAATTTTTATTTTAGAATGTAATACACACAGCATGTAGTTTAATTGCCAATAAAATTGTTGTTTCCAATTTAAATTTCCTGAGCTTGGCTTTTGCTGTCTTCATTCTTATCAGGATTCTGGTTTTCTGAGCTCTGACCAGAATCACTCATAAAGACTCTGATTACATGTTCTAATGCTTTGCTAGCTAGCATTTCCAAACTTCTCCCACATATCAGTTCCATAGGCAGCTAAACCACACAGTCATGTGCAGTCACTGCAATGACCTCATTTCTCTAGAACCAAATCCTTGAGTCAGTAAACTTTCTCATCATTGAGGTACAATATCCAACACTCACAGCTAAAGATGTTTACTTTGGTTCACAGTTCAGAGGGCTCAGTCAATGTTACACTGTCTCCAAGGAAGAAACTTCATGGTGTAAAATCATGACAGAACAAAGAAACCTAGTTGATAGCAACTAAAAACAGAGGACAAGAACAATATAATACAATATCATGAAGAGACTAGGGGTCATACACAGAATGATGATCCATGACCCACCCAGACACACCCAAAAGTGTATCTTACTGATCCAATGAGTAATTTTTACCCATTAAGTTGACATATCACAATTAATCTACATGATTCTCATTTATCAATAATTTAACTGTATTTAATTCTATTTTTGTCAAGAGAATATTAGCTAGTTGTAATTATTTCAAATTAGCATTTGAACAAGTTTCTCATTTTCAGTGACACTTTAAAATGAACACTATGGGGGAACCTAATGATATTAAATTTTAAAAAGTGTTGACAGAGCTGGGGATTTAGCTCAGTGGTTCCTTGGCCTGCCTCACACGTGCAAGTACTGAGTTTGATCCCTGGTACCACAAAAAAAAAAAAAAAAAAAAAAGAAAAAGTGGTGGAAATGTCACTGCACAGGGTCTGAAGAGTTTCTCATAAAGGAGATATGGACCTCAGTTCTCCCCCAATACATATACATAGATGGAGTAGTCTTTTCGACTCCTCAGAGAAAAAGAATTTCAGGAGATACCAATGAGAGGTATAGGCAAATATATCCTACTGAGTTAAAAAGTACATATTTACAGAGAAAATGTAGTGCAGGCCTTAAAAAATGACCTGTACTGTTGTCTAGGCTTGGAGAAAATGTAGTGCAGGCCTTAAAAAATGACCTGTACTGTTGTCTAGGCTTGGAGATTTATTTATGGTCTCATTCGTAACCTTAAAATGGGTGATCTAAGATGTTTCATCTAAAAACATTCTTTGAATCTACTGATTCTATTTCCTCATTCTAAGTTTAAGTTGATGCCCTTTACTTTACTAGCTAGGTTAATTTGGGGACTTATAATATCATTAGGGATTTGGTGTGATCATATTGGAGGAAGACAACAAACAAGACTATGAAGAACAAACAAGCCTGGGGAGTAGCGATGTGAAGTAATGATATGGACAGCCTTGGGTAACTTAGATCATTGCTTTGAACTGCCGTTTCCTTGTCTCTTTTCTCCTTGTTTTATTTCTTATGTGACTCCACAGAAATGCACTTATCCTTGTCTCAAATAAAATTTAGATTTCAAATTACATCCAAGATAGTTTAAAATAGCACTTTAAAGAAATGATTTGGCAACATTGTTGTAATACTTTATAGAAGAACAAAAATTAGAATTTTAACAGAAAATCAAGTTCATTCACAAGGTTCTCTTATAGTAATGTTTTATATTAATAATAAAGTTCCCAGATAACTAATGTCAGGCCAGACAATAATAATATCATTATTTTATATTAAATGTATTCACAAGTGTAATTATAAATTCTGACCATAATTGAAAATGTTATACAATAAATCTGACAACTTAAAAAGAAAGGTTGGAGAATGTCTCAGGTAAAGAGAACACTTAACCAGAAAGAAAAACATAATGGTGAAAATGAATTTGCATTGGTTTTTTGTATTTCTGATACTGTATTCATTACCTGAATTAGAATAGAAAATCCATGAAAGTGATGAGGAAAAGTTTTTATTATCCTTAATGTATAAGAAATGCATAGATATTTGTTTATGTAGGTCATATATTTTGTAGTTATCACAAAATGTAGCAGTACCAATGTAAGAAGAATTTGGTCAACTATCTCTTTCATCTAGAAAAGTTAATAAACATAGAAAAACACTAACCACATATTAAAAGTGCATGTTTAAATGAGGATTCTGGAAAGATGGAGGTAATAACATAAGGAATATGGTCCCTACCTAGACAGTATTTCATTGGCAGAATCTGAAATTCTGGAATATTTTGAAGTCTTACAACTTCCAAGGGAAGACACAGCTTATACATTTCTATCACCTTCTGAGAATGCATCTCTTGACCCTGTAGTAATTGCCCACTTCCACAAACCCACCCCATACCAGGTCACTGTATGCATATTTTCTGAGAAACTGCACGCTGATTGTGGAGGTAGAGTGTTGAAAAGGACTGTCCTCCAAGTATCAGGGATCTCTACTCTGATTCCTATTTTTGGTCACAGACATTCGCACGAATATGCTGGTGGCCATTATCATTGGTCCTTGTTGTCTTACTCAAATGACTTCGAGCGAATTTAAAAGGCTAGTAGATGTTTCACTTCCATCATTTCTTTCTTTCTCTTTCTGTCTCCCTCCTCTTAATTTTTGGAAGCAGAAATTAAACACTAGTGCATTAAAAATGACTACATATAGAGAAATACTATAAAATAGGTGAATATGCACAGGAAAATGTCTAGGCCTAGGAAAGTCCTAAGAAATCTCTAAATTTATAATAACAATGAAAGGAAGCTCAAGGGTCAGGGGGGAATCTGATGTCTAGAATTATTATGTCCATAGAATCAATAGTCCAATATTCAACTAAAAATCACAAAACATGCTATATATAATATTACTATATATAATATATAAAAATATATATATATATATAAATTAAGCCATTCATAGGAGAAAATAAAACAGAAAATTCTCTAAAAAAGAAAAAAATGAGGGCCAGGGATTTAGCTCAGTGGTACCACTCCTGTCTCGCAAGTGCAAGATCCTGAGTTCAATCCCTGGTGCTGCAAAAAATAAATAAAATAAATAAATAAATAAATAAATAATTAAAAATGAAGATTGATTGGAAAAATAATTTAAAGTAGCCATAATAACAATGCCAAGAAATCTAAAGGAAAATATGAAGAATCTTAAAATGACATGAGTGATTTTAAAATACCAATACAGGGACAAAAAATATTAAAAAAGAACAAAAAGAAATTATAGAATAAATATTACCATATGCAAAATGAAAAATTAATTAGATAAATTCAAATACCAATTTCAATAGACAAAAGACAAAATTAGCAAATTTTGAGATTATATGATTGCAATTATGAAGTCAGAGGAATCAGAAAACAATTGAAAAATGAATGGAGCCCCAGAGACTTTTAGAGCAGTTTCAAAGATACCAACATATAAGCTGTGGAAGTACCAGGAAGAGAGAAAGAATAGGAGACAGGGTGTGTGTAGAAACAATAGATTAAAAATAACCGCATGTTTGATGGAAAAATATGAACATCAGAAAAGATAAAATGAAAGAGAGCTACATTAAAACACATTAATTTCAAATATTTGAATGACAAAGAGCGAACCTTGAAAGTTGGAAGAAGTGTCTCATCAGCTATAAGGAAGCCTTGAAATATATTAGTATATTTTTCATAACAAATTTTTGAGACCAGAAGGCAGTGGAGTATTATATTCAAAGTGACTTAAAAACTATCAAATTAGAATCCTATGTGAAAACAATCCTTCAAAAGTGGAGAAGAAACTAAGGAATTCGGAGGGAATTCTTTAAGAAATTTACTATCAATAGACACGGGCTGTCAGATATTCAGAGGGAAATAAAATAAGTTTAAAGTATATGAAGAAATAAATATCCCAATAATTGTAAATATGGTAACAGTTATAACAGTTTATATAAGGGTTGGGGATGTAGCTCAGTGTCACTGCTCCTGCCTGGCACATGTGAGGTTGTGAGGTCCTGAGCTCAGTCCCCAGTACAAAAAAAAATAGTTAATGTAACAACAATGGTTTGTATCTTCATTTTGTGTTTTACATATGATTTTTAAAATAATACATTGAAAAACAATTATTAGTCTAAAGGTAGTTAGATGAAACCACCTTTTATAACCCTATAGTTTGCATTTTATACAATTTAAAAAATTAATGATGTAAATAAATTCTTAATGCATGTTTTTGGGCGTACAAGGCATAAAGATATGATTTTTGGGACATCAACAACTAGAAGGGATGGTGACAGTTATGTAAGGGAGAAGAAGTTTTTTTTCAAGTTATTGAAATTAAGCTGATATTAATTCAGATTACAAATCTAAAATGTTAACTTTAAAGATAACTTTTAAGATAGTTTTAGAATGTTAAGTGCATAGGGCAGGGGATTTAGCTCAGTGGGTTTGCTGCCTGCTGAGCAAGCACAAGGACCTGAGTTCGATACCCGGCACCAAAAAAAAAAAGTGACTTAGAATGTTAAGTGCAATTCCTATAGCTATAAGATGTGCACAAAAGAAAATGAGTTTAAATATTTCCTTTCATAACTCCACTGAGCACAAAAAGGAAAGTAATACAAGGAGTGAGACAAAAAGCTCACAAAGAAGTTATGAATCACATTAAAAAATGGCAAATTACTTCTTATAAATAATCACTTTAAATGTAAAAAGATTTAACTCTCCAATCAAAATACAAAGATTTGCAGAATGGGAAAAACACTATACAAATATTTACTCTCTACAAGAGATTCTATTTCCATATACATATAATGGATTCTTCTCCTTAAATGACAGAATATTCTGATACATGATTCCAGTCAAGTGGATAGAGCAAGAGCAGTTGAAACCATAGACACAGAAAGTAAAATAATTTCCATGAGCAAGAGAAGAGGAGGAGAAATAGGTGTTATTTATTAAGTATAATTTTTTAGTTTTATAAATGAAATTTATGGAGAATGATGGTAGTGAGGCACTACATAATTAAGCTTTTAAAAACATTTATATACTAAAACACAGTTAAGATAATAAATTTTAGGCTATGCATATTATTGTCAAAAATCAAATTTAAAAACTGCATATTTAAAAATTTTCATATCTTAGACTCTTTAGTATGAATGTGCACAAAGTAATTTATAACTTGAATTTTTCCAGAAACAATAGATATTAAATTAAAGTACAGCATTTGCCTGTTATCTATGCATTGAATATGATCTGTGAAATAAAAGATAGGGAAGTATTAGGTGTATTCTGCCAATTGCATAGAACGAGTTCATCAAGTCACTAAGTCAAATTCCATAGATTAAGCTCTGAAATTCTCTAACTTATGTTCCTGTTTATTGTTGTTTGATTTATTCAATCTTAGTTTTGTCACATATAGCTTATGAAGCACTTAGAGATTCACCCAAATCTTTTCTTTCACACATAGTTGTCTATATCATTGACATTTGACAAATCTTTGATAGTTTCCTTTTTTACCATGCAATCTCATTTATCCTAAAATTTAATAGCTCTATTGACTGCTCCATGCTATTTTGACAGCTACATAATGGACATTGTGCGTTTTTCATTATCCTTTAAATACAAACTGAACATTTTGTGTGTACTATTTGACTAGCGTAACATAAAAATAATTTTTATAAAGAATTGAGACAAACTTTAAAAAATTTATTTTAAATAGCAAAGTTAGTCTCCTATTTTCAAAAGTCTAAATGTACAAAGATATTTTGACATAAAAGCAGCTAAAACATTGGGAGTATACTGAAAATAAGAATGAGTGTTTCAATACTCTGGATGAGGGATTAGATAGGTAAAGATGAACTGATATGCATTCTTCCTTGAGTAAAGGCTTGCAGCTAGATGAATGGAGATAAAGCAAAGAATAGAAAAAATAAAGGAGACTTTTAAAAATAATGCTATTTGATCTTGGATACAGTTTTGTCATATATGGACTTAATTATATTAAGGTTCATTCCTTCTATACATCATTTGCTTATAATATTTTTGTTAAATCATGAAAATATTTAAAAATTTATAATATTTTTATCAGCATCTATTGAGATTTGTACATGATTTTTTGTCCTTTCCACTGATGAACTATGTTATATTTAATGATTGGTGAGGACATCTTTATTATCCTGGGATAAATCAAATTTCATCTCAGTGAATGCCCTTTCTGATGCACCATTTGATTCAATTTGCTAGTATTTTTGCATCAGTGGTCATCTGTATATTGGTTTGCAGTTTTCTTGATATATCTTTGTCTGGTTTTGGTATCAGGGCAATGCTGGTTTTGTAGGTGAGTTTGGTAGAGTTCTCTCCCTTGTAATTTTTTTGACTAGTTTAGAAGAATGGTATTGCTCCTCCTTTAAAAGCTTAGTATAATTCAGTGGAGTAATATGTAGTTCTGGGCTTTTTTTATTAGAATACTTTATACTTTTATCACTAATTCAATCTCTACTCATTTATGATCTATTCATATTTTCTCTGTCTTCATGGTTCAATTTTTGTAGGTTATGTGTATTAAATTTTTTTCCACTTCTGTTAGGTTTCCAAATTGTTGGTTCATAGAAATTCATAGAAATCCCTTATGACTTTCTGTATTTCTGTTCTAATGTTCCTTTTTATTCACCTGATTTTATTTTGTTCTCTGTTTTAAAATCTAACTCAAAGTTAATTTTATTTATTTTTTCAAACTACTGCTAATTACCTTTTTTCTTTTTGTTGTATCTCTGCTTGGATATACATTATGTATTTCCTTCCTCAAATTTTGGTTTTGGTTTATTTCTGTTTTCTTAGGTCCTTGAGAAATATCATTAGACTTTTTATTTGAAATCTTTCAATTCTTGCTTGTGTAGGCCCTTATTGCTATATCCTTCCATTTTGTAAATTATTTCCTGTATTCCATAGGTTATGCTATTATATTTTCATTTTAAATTGTTTTAAGATAATATTGAATTTTCTCTTTCAATTTCTTTTATGCACAATTTTAATAAAATTTGTTTGGTCTCAATAAACTTGTATAATTCTTAATGTTTATTTTATTGTTGATTTATAGTTTTATTCTAGTCCAGTCAGAAAAAAAAAAACAAAACTTCATGCAACTGTTTTTAATTCACTGAGACTCGTTGTGTCTTCAACTCTAGAGAATGTTGTGTATGCTGATGAAAAGAATCTGTATTACTGCGCCCTTTCATTGCTACTTGTGATATTTCCAATATGTTTCTCTCCCTTTAATCATGGTATAATTTGGGAAACTGAAATTTGTCTTGGCAGACTGACATAAATAACATTATTATTAATAATAATAACATTGTTTGCAAAAAGAGTAAAATGGCTATAAGCTTTAGTAATTGTCCACAACAAGAAGCTCATATACATATATTCACTAAAATTGTTGTTGCCAGGAAATACTTCCCCTCTATTAGTATTGTCAAATGACAGGATTATGAGATTACATATTGTTGTTTTTAAGGAAATATTAAAAATCCAGAATAGTATCTTAAATATTTTAGAACATACTCATCTAACTAATATGCTCTAGCTTTAACAGATATTTATTTTTATACTTGCTTCAAATTTTGTTTTCAGTAAATAATTTGAAAGTAATATAGCTGGAGTTTGCCTTTTATCACTTGGTGATTCTATTCTCCATCCCTTTGGCTTAGATTATCCAATATCTTGAAGTTAGTGTTTACCTTTCCATTCAGTTTCTTTATAGTTTCACTTTGTATATTTATCTATTCTCTAGAAAAACAGAATCATTAGTAAGTGACTTATGAAAGGGATTTCATTTAAGACACCAGGATGCACTGTGAGAATAAAGTCAGAGAATCAGTTAAAATTATCCTAACAAGTATCAATTTCCCAAAAAAGTATGTAGCTATTATGTATAGAAACCATACAATAACTTGAGGTTTAAAGGAATAGGGGAAGTGGGAGGAGTAGGGGAAAGGAAAGAAGAGAAAAGAAAAAACTATGAAAAAAGGAAAAAAACTGGAAACAAATTCTTTGTAAATAGGGAAAGGTGGAGGGAGTGAAGGGAGGGCAAGGAAATGGGGAAAAATAAGAACCAAGATACATCATGTAAAGGTACAAGATCCCAATGATGAATGTAACTGTATTGTATAACTAAAATGTACCAATAAACCAAATGGAAAAAAATAAAGAGAAGACATCAAGAGAAAAATCAGCCTGAAGCTCAGATTGAGAATAGAGGCTGAGCAGTAGCCAGTCATGGGAAAAGCCTAGAAAAAAGGGAGCCTGAAATACTGTCTTTTAGTGATCCCTTTGAACTGGTGGTTTTTATTTCTTATATTCTCCAGCAGAGAGGATTGGACCCAGGATGTGCACTTACTATACAATTGCACTACCACTGATCTACATTCATACACCTTATTTTTAACATTATTTTTCAGTCATCTTGTCCTTAAGTTGTTGTGGCTAGCTTCAAACTTGTAATCCTCATGCCTCTGCCTCTCAAGTATCTGGGGTTACAGGTACGTGCCGCTGTATAGGCAAATTGATCTTTTTTGAAACTACTAATTGTCATTTCAGTACCAAATTCTAAATCTGCAACTTCCTCACTTTGGTAGACATTTTGTAGACTCAATAAAGACAAGTTTATCTTGAGAAATACACTTTCCAGGGTTAAATGACATGTCAGTGCTGCCTAATCATCAACGGAAACTATGGAAAGAAGTTCATCCACAGAGAAATGCATTGCTACATAACTGATCTTAGAATGCTCATATCCTACTTCAGGTATTTTCTATAACGGCTTTAGGAGTCAGCTAAGTGCAATTTAACATTTATTAACATACCTATTTTTTTTTAACTTTTTCCTTTTCTCTTTTACTCTTTAGACTATATTATTATTTTAAATAAGCTAATTTTCAGAAGTCACTATTTATTCATACCATTTATAAAGGAAATGCTTATAATACCATGATATTGTAGGATTTATTACATACTCATTGTAAAAATTTTAAAACTTTACTTAGAGTTATCAAAAATTTATTTTGTTAAAGATTTAGACAGAATATTATTAAATGTACTATTTTATCTATGATTGATTAATATAATTATGCATACTTATATTTTACAATATGATTTTAATGTATTTTTTAGTTAAATTGACATATAATAATCTCATATTTTTTGGAGTACATTGTGATATTTCTATGCATACAATGTGTAATGATCAAATTAGTGCAATTCCCATACATATCACCTCAAGTATTTATCATTTCTTTGGTTTGCTTTGGAGTATTCAAAATCTCCAGTACATACTTTAATATACACTTAATTATTACCCTTTTAATTGACTTACTCTTTAAAGAATATAAGAAATTATCCTGCCCATGTAACTGGAACCCTGTACCCCTTGAAATCATCTCTCACCTGTTCTCCTTTTCTGTACATTTCCCAGCTTCTGATAATAACTTTCTATTTATTTTATTCTATGAGCTCAAATGTTTACTTCGAACTCTAAATTACAACATACAATATCTGTCTGTGCTTTTTTCTCTTGTTGTATTTTTAGTCATTACTGTCCATGTTGCTTCAAAATGACAAAATTTTATTCTTGTCTATTGTTGAATAATAAAACATGTTACATTTTCTTTATTGATTCATCTGGCAGTGAACACCTAGGATACCATATTTTGATGATATATAGTAATGAGATTGTTAGATCAAGTTGTAATTCAATTCTGTTTTATAATTAAACTCCTAACTATTTATTTTAATAGCTGAACTAACTCAGAGTCCCACAGACCAAGTATAAGCATTACACTTTGTCTTTATCCACACCAGCATTTGTGATTTTTAAAAATTCTAATTAAATGTTGACATTTGTATTTAGTTTTTATTTGCATTACCCTGATGATGAGTTATGTTTAGCAATTTTTATATACATGTTGGCTATTTGTATATCTTCTATTGAAAGTATGCTATTTTTTTAAGTGGCACTAGGAATTAATCCCAGTGCCTTCCCACTGAGCTACATTCTAAGTCTTTTCTTGTTTTATTTTTTGAGACAGTATCTTTCTAATTTGCCCAAGTTTAGGTTGAACATGCTTATCAGTGGTCTCTCTAGAGGGAGACTGGAGACCCTGGAAAGCACTGACCTTTAAAGAAAGCAAAGGAGACAGCCTGGGGGACAAACGGCAGTTTATTCTCCCGACACTGTTCAACAAAAACAAAGGAAAGAAGTAAGGCTTTTATACATATAGGAAAACAGCTTAGTCCTTCCAGTTATTGTCTTTTTGGTTTTAACATCTGGTGATAACAAGTGACTCTAAGTAACTCATAAAAGCTACAGGCAAATTTACACGTCCCTTGTTTCCATTCATGGATCCGTACATCTAAGAGTACACTGCAGCCCTCTTCTTATCAGATGGTACCAAGAAAGCAAGGTGACCTCAGCAGAAGTCAAGCCCACCAGCCCACCGCAAACATCACAGATGTACATAATGAACCGTATCTCTCTCATCATCCATAGAGTCACTGGGTCATGGTCCTCCGACCCCAGACAAGGGTTACTAAGAAAGCTAGGAAAACATGTTTTTCTCCCGTAAAGCTTTTACAACATCTCTTAAAGTTTCCTGGAATTCTTTTAACAGACAGACTTGTGGAAATTCCCAGAAATGACTTCTTAATTTTCTAAACTAAAAGCAGTTACAGATATACTTTTAATATATAATATTATTATCATTTTCACCATGCAGAGAACTTTGTTTTCTAATTCAAGAGAAATAAATATTCTTTACACCTTTTTGGTATTGTATTTTAATGTTATTTTATTTTAATATATTCAGAGAAATATGATTAGAATAATCTTTTGTATTTTTCTAATGCAATTTTTCATAGCTAATGATAAAATTTGTCATTATGTGTATTAACAAAGTATGCACATCAAGACAGTATATTGTGTTGTTGAAATTATACATATTCTCACTATATATGTCAATTTTTCTCATGCTTTGTTTAGTGTCACTGTAAAAGCTAGATGAATTAAATAAATATGAAAGGTTCTATCTTTTAAATTTTAGTCTTAAATAATTAAGTGATGCCTGAAAATATTTCTCATTATATACTCTATTTTACTTTATACTATTTTAAATTATCTTTTTGTTATTTGGAGATTTGACTAGTTCCTTATTTATTCATATTAAATATTTCTATATCATATTTTAGGAAGATGCTTATTGCTAGATTTTAAAAATGTGAAAGAAAAATTCACACATTTTGCATTTATTGAGCACTTTACTTACTGTCTTTTGTACTTCTTCTCTTCCTGGGACAAAACACTCAACACTCACAAGTTAAAGGAGAAAAATTTATTTTGGTTCACAGTTTGTAGATATTTTAGTTCATAGTTGGCTCTTTCCAAGACAGGGTGGCATGGCAGAGGGGCTTTGCAGGAGAGAAACAGTCCATGGCAGAGAAGGCAGGAAGCAGCAAGCAGCAAGCCTCTCTTTCCCTTTTGTCTTATCCAGCATATAAGCCTTTTGGGTAGTGCGACCCACACTAAGGGTGGGTCTTCTCATTATCTACATCCAAAACTCTGATAAACTGATCCATGGACTAACTTATTTATTAAACCCTTTTTCCATATTCACATACCCTAGATACAGCCACTTTTGAGAAGCTCTACCATTGAGCACATGGAGGTTTGGGGGAACATCTAGATATAAGTCCTAACAGTGCCCTAATTCTGAATTTTCACAGAGTTCTGATTATGCCAGTTTTCTTTTTCTTTTTCTTTTTCTTTTTCTTTTTCTTTTTTTTGTTCTTTTATTGGTACATTTTAGCTATACAATTCATTTACATTTATCATTGGGTGTTTGTACCTGTACATGATATATCTTGGTTCTTATTTTTTTTTCCCCATTACCTGTGCACCCTTCACCCCCTCTGCCCTTCCCTATTTACATGGATTTCATTTCCATTTTTTTTTCTTTTCTCGTAGTTTTTCTTTTCCCTCTTTTCCTTTCCCCTTATGCCAGTTTTCTTTACTTTTTAAAAAATACTTTCAATACTCTTTTACAATGAATAAGTTTGTGATGGTCTTTCTGAATTTCTTTATTTGTGTGAATTATTTCAGTTTTATTTCTGCATTTTTATATTGAAAACTTTGAAATATTTATTTATTTGTTTATTTGGTACTGAGGAGTGAACTTGGGATCTTGGGCTTGCAAGCAGGCCGTGGCACCACTGAGCTAAATCCCTGGGCCTAACATATGTTCTTAATGTAATATTCTTCTTCAAATTAAATGTTCAGATTTAGAAGGACTTTTCTCAAACTTCTGCCCTACTGCTATCTCTAAAGAAAAGTAACTAATATTTTTAATTTTATAGGACTTTAAATTAGCTTAGAGTTACATTGGTATATTTGTTTTTTGCCTCTTAATACTCGATATATGAAACATTATGTATGGCATTGTGCTTTCTTGATATGCACCTTGCATCTCAAGTCTTCACTTTTGAGTCAAGTGTTCTTTATATTTCTTAAAAGTAAAATTCTATTACAGAAAGTATTTGTCTTACTAGTTCCTTAACATGACTTCTCTAATAAATGCTTTCTTATTGTGCCTTTACTTTTGAATGACAGTGTTGCAATTGAATTCTAGTTTGACAGTACAGATTCTCTCCAATTTATGATGGAGTTACAATCTAATAAACCTGTTGTAAATTGAAAATACCATACGTGAAAAGTGCATTTAACCTTTCATGAGATCCTGCATCATTTCCTTGAATCTTTTCTTTTGTTGTTGTTTCTCTGAAATTTTCTGTAAAGTAAAAATACAAGGTAAAATGCCTGAGGATTTCACAAGCATCTTAACAGGTTGTTAGTACTTTCATCATTCTGAATGGCAATAGTATATTCAGTAGTTAAGACTTTAGCTTAAAATAGAGCCTGCTGGGCTTGAATCTCAGTTCATCTATTTACTAGCTGTTTACACTTGAAGGAGTCACTTAAACAATCTGCACCTAATTTTCCTTATCCACACAAGGAAGATGCTAATAGCACCTATTTAGAAGGTCACAATGCTGAATAAATTATTTAATGCCTACAATGAATTAGTACACTCCCTTAAAGCTACTTTAAAACAAAGGAAAATATCTCCATTTCAAATGAAGGTATGTATTAAGAGAAAAACCTCAAAGCATTCTAAAGAAAATATTTTATCCTGGTTCCAATCTATATCCAGTTCTGTATTTCTCTAATGTGATTCAAACTATATATAACTTTTGTTCCAATCTACCTCCAGTTCTGTATTTCTCTACTATAGTTCAGACTACTTTCAGTCCCCATCCTTCTCTAGGGGGCTACCAAATGGATTGTCTGTGCTTTTGGTGAATAATTACATACTTCCCTATCTCATTAACAATATTTTAGCCCAGTGACTTTATTTAGCCAATGATATCTGAGTCATTATGGAATATATTTTAGTTATGCTATATGTCACACCAGAACAGGTTATTTAATTGGAATTTCTTGGCTCAATTCAGCTTCTTATTTCAGATTTTTTTTTGCCACAAAAGGGCATAATCGTTTTGGGAGATTTCTGTTTCAGCTTGAATCCTGAAGTAGAAACAGTGGAAGCAATTTGAGCTGAGCTGAAAACACATATCTTTATCTATTAATCCATAATATGAATAGGAAATCTTGTAAAATTTTAGGGTTTGTACTTTTCAGCAATAATAGTGTATTAATGTATACTGCTATTCAGTATAATAATGTAGCTTCCAAGATACAAGACAGAGCTATTATATAGCACAAGTACTATCATATTGCCACTATTGTAGTCCAATATAGAAGGGTTTCTTTTTTAATTTACCCTGCCCTTATGTAGTTGTATATATCATTTTAGTTATTTTATATATAGTATGGAATTTTTATAGTTGCAGATGACACAAATATCTAAGATAAAAATCTTTGAAAGATGATTACGGTTTATTGATAGCTCAAAATCTATGAACTTCGAGTAGAGATGAAATTAGAAATTCGAATCATTTTTCCTGCACAAATCCTTGAATAATTCCCAATGCTAAAGAAGGAGAATGGCAGTCTCTGGATTAGTTTGTAGTGCTCATCCATCCAGGCACTCAGAGGCCTGGGCACTCACCATTCCAGCAGCCTGGCAACTGTTCCAGCTGGCGGCAGATTCTGCAGTCATCTACATGGTTTTTCACTCACACGGAGTGCAAGAGTTGTGGGATAAAGGAAGCTTCCAACAGACTTCAGAAGAAGGCCTTGGATGCCTAGCAGTGTGCTCCTAAGAGGGAAATGTGTAAAGATGTGAATGTGAAGCCAAGAGAGAAATGGAGAGACTAAGAGACAGCAACACACAAGAACATCTGAAGATCCGAAGAAAGCTGTAAGAAGTGAGCAAAGCTGGCCCCAGAGAGAGGACTACAACCTGGTGCATAACCAGATGGGTGGGACAACCAAAACTTTTTGGAGCTCACATCTCACCACAATTTTCATGGGGTGCTGGATGTGGAACTATAGAATTTATAGTGCTGGATTTCTGTATTGGTTTGGTTCCATTCCTTTCTACTCCCCTATTTCTCCCTTTTCAACTGGAAATATTTACCCTGTGCCTTATGGGAGAAGTGTTTGACTTTCTTTTTGATTTTTCCCAGGGATAATGAAAAGAGCTTACCTTAAACCACAGAGCAGATTTTGGACTAATACTTTTCAGCAAAGCTGAAGCTGTGAGGAATATGGCTATTCTTAGAGATGGACTAAATTCATTTTGAATAAATGGATTTCCATGAGTCTTTGGGGAACCAGGCATAAATGTTATGGTTTTTTATCTAGATACCCACTCAAGCCTCATATGCTCATAGAGGGGGCTTTTGAAAGGTGATTGGATCATGGAAATATGACTGATGAGTTTATACCTAAATGTGATATTGGATGGTTAAGATTGGTCAAAGAAGGTAGGTAACTGGAAGTGTGGCTTTAGAGGTTATATCTTCCTCCAACTTCCCCTGATTTTCTTCTTCCTTCTACCATGTCAAGAGCTGTTTCTCCTCTTCCATGCCCCACTCCCATGCCATCTGCCTTGGAGCCAGCCAAGAAGGGACCTCTACAAAATGTGAACCAAAATAAACCTTTCCTCTCAGACTTGTGTGTGTGTTGGATACTGTACCTCAGTGACAATGTAACTAAGACACTGACTAAGTGATTCAGGCTAGGCTTGAACTCGAAATCTTCCTGCCTCAGTCTCCAAAATTGTGGGGATTACAGGTGTGCGCCATCATAAAAGCTATATGTAGGTCTGGGGATTTAGCTCAGTGGTTACACCACCTGCCTAGCAAGTGCAAGTTCTTGAGTTCAATTCCCAGTACCAACACCCCCCCCAAAAAAAACCAGAAAAGCTATGTGTTTATTGAATATCTGTAGCTAAAATATTTTATACATATTTAATAAATGTAATAGACTTTGTAACTTTAAAGCACCTCAATTACTCTTTGCTGGATACACAAGTCTCTTGGTATTTCTGAAAGTACACATTGCTTTAGGACTAGGAAATTCTGTTGCCCTTTCCAGCCACACATTTGTAAATTATTCCTTCTACAATTTCTTCAATTCCATACTTAAATTTTAACTTACAGAAATAGCTTTTTGAATTCCCTATCTAAAACAACGTTGTTCTTCATGCCAGCCACTCTAATATGTTTTCTTTATTTTTCTTCATAACATTTATCATATGTGACATGTTATCTCTTCATAATATAAGTTCAGGAGAACATGAACATTATTTTGTCTACTGCTATATCCATGAGTAGAGCAATCTCTAGTATATACTTTCAAACATTTCTGTAATGAGTAATAATATGAGCATCATCATACTATTTAGTAAACCTCACACATTGTTTTATTCATTACAGATAAACTTCATTTTCCATAAGAGATGAGCACATCTTTTTAAATTAAGTGCTGAGGATCAAACCCAGGACCTCATCCATGCTAGGCAAGGACTCTGATACTAGGTTATATACCCCCAGCCTCTAGATATCCACATGTTATGGTGGATGAGTTTTAGTGATATAGGGCCGTGATTCTTACACTTTTGAAAGTATATAGTTGTGTTAGGGAATGATTAAAACATACATTTTTCTTGTAACTAGAAGAATTTTTAGATAATTTAGTTGTAATTGACATTAATACATTTAATACTGAAATAATTATATTTGTAATAATCGTGTGATAATCTTTTAATAATTCATTTATTTTATGAATAGTTAAGACCAGTTAACATTAAACAGTAGATTCTTGTGTGTATGTGTGAGTGCGCACACATGACCCTCCCACACACATATTTTTCCATTTCAATTTACAATAATTCCATATTTTTAGCAATATTGTCATTTCCATTTTTCCCCATTGGAAAATGGAGACACAAAGGGGTATTTTCAAATAATCAATACATGAGAACTCAGGTAGGAGCTTTAGAAATGAAATTCACCTAGTTCTTAATAATAATATTACTTTAAGTCCATTATACTTCAAAACAATGTTTTTCTTATTGAAAAGTGACCTTAGACTATGTCTTCAGGTTTCCAATGCAGGCATTTTCTTCTTAATAGTGATTCTCTGTGGATTTAAATACAATTTCCCTTTTGATTTTTAAAAACATTTTCTCAGTTGAGAAATCAACAACAGAAATAGGATTCATTGAGATTATGAGAAAATGAAAGTTGGAAGTGGTTGAATTAGTCTATTCTAGTGGGTAAACGCTTATTTAAGTGAAATTGAAGAAAATTAGGCAGTGAAATTGAGTACTTCTATTACAAAAATATATACTCCCTTATTAAATTATATCAAATCAATGTACTATAAGCTTTGGGAATTTTTTGTTTCCAGAGTACAATTTAATCATGATAACTGTAGCACCATAGTGGACTCTAGAGAAGTTAGTCTAATTTGTTAAATTAAAGGTTAGAATTATATATTTTTTAAATTCTTTGAGCAGTTTTTTTTTTTCAGTTCCAGCCTTTTTTTACAGCATTTTTATAAGAATACCACATAATTATCTTGGTCCTATTTCAAACTGAACAATTAAAAGATTTGGAAAACATATAAGGTTGGTTTCCATTTTAATATTGGAACTTAAAATAGATAATGAGCCTACCTGTCTACTATACCTTTATGATAAGTTTATTAGATAATGTTGTTTGTATGTGGGATTCAGAGGTCTTTTGAAATTGCAATTTCCAGATAAACTAATTATAAATATGGGTATATATATATATATCTTTTATTGAGGACTGTGTGGTCTCATCAGATCCTCTGTGTAGGATCCTTTGGTTTCCTGCACTTTAACTCTGGGTCATGACAGAAAATCATAGAATGCCTCAACTGCTCTGTAACCCAACCAGCTGTAGATTTTTCCCAGCATGTTTGATCCCTATCCCCTCTGAGCTTTGAACATTTCAGGAAATGATAAAAATGTTTAAGTTGTGACATACACACTGAAAGAAACTGACCCTGGACTTAGACAAAATCCTTTAAACCCACACGGAAAGCTCATACACTGACTCCTCATTCCAGACATGCCTGGGTAGAACATCCCTTCTTGTTCACTATTCCTCATGACAATAAGAAGCAGAACTCTAGAAACAGGTCTCTCTCATAAATGCTTTGAACTGATTACAATAGAAATTAGTTTTTCTTTCTCTGGAATCTCAACCAACCCCACGTTTTTATGGGAATTTCTGTTTCTATTTTTGAGGCAACTTCAACGGAGTTTCCATGAGACAAAGCACTCTCATTAAAATATAGGTCCAAAAAATCATTAATAATGACTGCTCCATGTTTTAAATTTTGTGTATTTTTCATTATTTAGGTGCCAATTTATATTACTGACATTACGTTACTATACTAGTAATTTTCCTTGGTATATTGGATATCGAGAAAAGTGATCTTATCACCTGGTAAATTTTATTGAGAACTACTGTTGTTAATGAATCACCATTTCCATTAGAATAATAGTGGAGCACCTGGAATTTAGAAAATCATTTCTAAAAGGGACAAGATGTCTATTCAGTTAGAAAAATATGTAACAACTCTATTTACAATTCATTTTATGAGAAATACACTTGTACACATATAAATTCTTTTGAAAAGAGCATTATTGTATGTGTTGTACTGATGAGAATTTAAACTTCACAGAAACTAAGCAATTCTCAAAGCCTGATCATTTAGTAACATGTGAGAGTTAATATATTCACCCTCTATTCACCTGACAGGGTGTTCATTGAATGCAAATATGACAAATTAAAAGAACATAAACTTTCTTTCCTTTGTGGTAAAATTTGTTGTTTTTAAATGATAAGATTAAAACAAAAATGAGTTTTCTTTTTTTTTCCAATGCTGTTCTCATTCATACTTTAAGGATAATTGGTAATCTCTGGAGAAATATTCGTTCAGTTATGCAGTCCACTCACTGTCTTAGAGATATTCTAGGAACAAAAAAGAATAAGGCCCCTTTAAAGATGGGAAATGCAAATTTTTCTCTTGGAAATTGTGTTAGTCAGCTTTCCCATCACTAGCACACAATACTCTGCAATTACAATTTAAAGAAGGAGAGGTTAAATGTGGGTCACAGTTTTAGTGGATTTAGTCCATGTTAAGCTGGCTGCGAAACAGAAACATCACGGCAGAAGGGTATGATGTGACATAGGTGCTTAGTGCATGACAACTGGGAAGCAGAGCAAGGGAACAGCATCAGGGAGGAAGGGGAAGAGATCAGATGTAGTACCCAAGGTCGTGCCTCCATGACCCACCCAGACAAAGCCAGAAATGTGGTTTGCCATGTCTCTCAGCAGCCCCAAACCATGATGATGCCTTTAAGTTGATGCAATTAAGTTTAACCACCACAAACATGTTTTACTTGTTTTCTCATATTAGATGAGGAATAATTCATTGCTAGTTTTAAGAAAATTTAAAGTTACAGCTCCAGTATTTATGCAAGATACAAATTTCAGAAAGCTCAGTTTAGATGCATTCTTTTTTTGTTTCTTTTGATACCAGAGATTGAACTCAGAACCTTGTGCTTGTGAGGCAGATGGCAGAACCAGTGAGCTAAATCCCAGCCCAAGATGCATACATTCTTTAAACTGGTTGTCATTGCCTATCTCTGTCACATCACAAGTGAGCAGCATTTCTTACCTGCTCCCATCTTTCTTGTATGCACTTGATGAGAACAAGAGAGAAGAATTACAACTAGATACCTGCAGGCTTTAATTCATAAACATCAGGGTTTAAAAACTGTCACGTTGGTCCCCAGTTGCCTATTAGAATTCATTAAAATTCTTATTGAAAAAAATGTGAAAATATAAAGAATCATCCCAATGTAAAGCAAAATCAATTGGTGACTTTAAAATCATGAAATTGACATGTGAATTACTTTTTCTATACCTCTTCATATCTGTGGTCCAAAATTTATTTTTCTGTGAAAATACACTTAATGATTTTTTTCTAGGCCATATTGTGACTTTGAAATTATAAGACTCAAAGAAATCAAACATGAGTTAGCAGGTTTACAGATAATCTGTTTGTTTTATGTACTATGGTTCATATTATAATCTTTGTTGATTCTGTTCTCTTGTTCACTTCACCCAACATTTTGATTTCTGTGAGTTTTATCAAAAAATAATTTATTAATTTTGTGAATATTTTAAAATATTTTACTACTCTTCATATTCTGGTTTAAATATGTGATGCATGTTATACAAACCTATTGTATAATAAAACAGACATCCTTCTTATGAATTCTTACCTAACAATATAAAATTTTCTAAGATTTCTGTTGGCATATTTTCACATGTATTATATCTTTTCCAAACGTTGCCAATTCGTGATGTCCAAAACATGCTTAGTCCAAATATCAACTATTAGTGAATTTCTATTTGATTCTATGTAAAACTCTTGAGGCTCTATCTAAACTAGCTAGCTAGCTAGCTTCTTTAATATGTAAATATATACTCTTTAATCCTAAGCATTCTGTAGATCATTAGTGCTTAGCATGAGTGTCAGATTGGGGTAGTGTCACTGTTCATGTTTCATATTAATGACCTCACACTAGTTTCTAAAGAAGTATTTCTAGTGATGCATTTTGATGGAGCCTATGAGTAAATTATTAAGAACATAAAACTGCCTAGACATTTGTTCTGGATCCTCAGGTCTATGCTAATGTGCCTGATGCTTACTCTTTCCTGGAGTTGCTATTCCCCAGAAGAAAATGTGACAGGCAGTATTGGTGCTTTCTCTGTTTTAAATTTCTATTTCTACCCTTGCAATAAACAATTAGATGCATAACTCATCTGAGTGTTCTGTTTTCATTACTTTCTACCTCTTTTCCCAAGATTTACTAAGTTATTACAAAACTGTCTTAATCTATTTGTGCTATTATTAATGAAATACTTGAGGTTGGTTAAGTCATAAAGGGCAGAAATTTGGTTCTCACAGTTCTATCCTGAGGGAGTCTGAGATCAAGAGGCCAGCAGGTATGGCTCCGGTGAGAGCTGCTTTCTCTGCTCCAAGATGGATCCTTGTACAATGCTCATCCTTGAGGAGAGCACTGTGGATAAGTGCAGGAAGAATGAAAAAGGGAAACATGCCCCCTCAAACCCTGACTAAGACACCAATCCAATCCCATGCTGGAGCTAATCTCCTCCCAAAGCCCTACCTCTTAGTACTGCTGCCCTGTGAATTGGGAACCCACCTGAAATATGGGGAGAGTCGACATTCAAACCAGAGCACAAACCTTCACACTGAACTCTCTGTAGTAAGTCTTCAAACCACACTTTCAAAATAATACAGAAATATACTTTACAAATATATTAATTTAATAATGATAGAATAGAAAACATTATCCATGGACAAAAATGATTCTTCTTCCCTTACCTATCTATCCATCTATTTATCAACTGTGAATCTACCATCTATGTATATTTTTACTTCTACTGATATATACTTAAGTAGAATCCCCTCTAACTAATAGGGTTTGGAAATTTCTAAATTTTCATGAAGAATTCAGTTAACTAAGCAATAATCTTAAACCATATTGTTTACAACACTAAAACACATACACACGATACACACTTGGGATTAAAATGTATAAATTTTGGAGTCATAAAACTGTTGTAAGTCACATCTATTCCTGAAATTTCTTACTTGCATTGACTCCTTAAGACACAGCTACTTTGTTTGAAAAATTAGGCAAAAATTATTCATACAGGCATTAACAAGACATGTACAGAGGATTGTGTCAAGGCTTCAGATAAACAGACCTAGAAATTAAGGCACTACATGAGCTAGGAATGCAGAGACTTGTAAGAGAATGTCTTGTCAGTGCACTCTGTCAGACTGCACCTCCCTGCAGAGATTGCAGGGCACAGGCTGTGAACTCTCTGGATTGGAGAGGATAACTTTTTCTGATGAGGCCTGTTGGGTAAAGCCTTTGTGATTTTCTAAAAATTACATGTAGCTTTTAGCTAGGAGACAGGACTCCTCAAGAGCAGACATAAGCCTAAAGGAGTGGCGAATATTCATGTGTGTTTGAATAAATCCTCTCTCCTCTCCCTCTCCCTCTTTCTCCCCGTCTCCCCCCCACTCTCTCTCTCTCTCTTTTCCTTTCCCCTCCCCTCCCCTCCCTCTCCCCTCCCTTCACCTTCCCTTCCCTCTTCATTTGAGACAGAATCTCATTATATATAGCCCAAACTTGTCTCAAACAATCAATCGTCTTGCCTGAGTGCTAGTATTGTAGCCATGTACCACCATGGCAGGCTTCTTCTATTAACGCTTTCTACCCAATAGAATGAGAGAAAACCAAGGTATGTAGAATGCTTTTCACAAGTTCTCTTGTTTAAACTTCTTAAGAATCTGTAAATTTGATGATATTAGAGTCACTTTATATGTGAGATAGAGATCTGAGAAATTAGCAGTTCCACAGGGCTTTCTACTAGATGCTAAAAAAAAAAGGAGAAGCTTTATTCTAAGTGAAAATGACACTATTTAAGATTCAATATGTTATCTGGCTTCTTTCTCTCAATATTTCTTTTTTGTATATTTATTTTGGAAAGCTCATGTGGAAATCAATGTGGAATTTTGAATTTTTGTGTGTTGATATTTAACAATTTCTATGTTAAGATTTTTTGCTTTCATTGTCTAAGAAATTCTTTCCAAATACAGAGAAATGTTCCTTTTTTAATGTTTTATATTTCATTTTAAATCATTTTGAAGTTCTTTTTTCATATATGACTACAATGAAGCTCCAATTAATGAGAATAATATAGTAAGGATCTACTCTTCCAACAGTAAGGTCATTGTCTCAATGTCATTTACCTTACATAATTTTCTTCCATGATTTCTAATACCTATGTGTCATATAGCAAATTTCTGTTTGTGCTTAAGTCTCTTTCTAATTATTTAATAATTAAAGATGAAAATAAGGACTCATGACTACACAAAATGATAGAAAATTTCCTTGTAGAAAAAGATATAATAGTTGGAACATTCATTTATAATGGACATATCACATTTTAAATGCAAGGTTTTCTTTGTTGATATTGGAAGGAAAATATGAAAACAATATTCAATACTGGATAGTAATTTGGCCACTGAGTCATTATTTTAGAATTTTCTGAATTTTTAATTTCAATCTAAATGGCTGTAATAAAAGCTTAGTGTTCCTTAGTGTCATAATGAGAAAATTATTTGTCTGTTTCTTAGTAAAGAGGTTTTAGACAACAATATTTATATTACTACATTGAAATCAAGAGTAATTACATTAAATATGTCCCTGGCAATGACTTCTGACTTGTTAAACTGCTTCTATTAAATTTTGTTCCATGCTTCATCTTGCTATTGGGACCAGAATTCCTGGTGCTATCCTGACAGTGTTAGGATAGCTATTAGGATAGCAGCACACAGAGAGAATCTATATGGTACTATGTGGACACCTGGAGGCCAGCTACCCAAATTTATGACCTGCAGTCTGAGAGATTTATCCATTTGCATCTCAAACTCATTTCAGTCTCTTAAAATGGAGTCAGAATGTAAATAGTCCTCAGACAGTGAACTCTGAAACCATAACATGTACTAAAAATCTGATTTAGTCTGGACTTCATACTTAAATCATAATTATGAGAACTGAATGTAAGTGACATAACCAATTGGAGATTGAATATGAATTCCTACCCAAGGCTGCTGACCTAAAATCTGGAAATAAGTACATAAAATTTGGATGGAAATAAATTCCTTTGTACCAGATAAATAGAAAATGAATAACAAGTTTAGTTTAAGTATATTTTTCCTTTTTCCATATGTTCTTATAACATTAAGGAAAAAGTCCTCTCAAACATCCATTTCAATTTTCCACTATCTTCTATTACTTCAAAATATTTTTAAAAATACTCACAAAAGCAAACCCAAAATGACAAAATCATTTTTATGTATTAAAATATTATGACAAAAGCAAACATGTTTACTACTTATTATTCATTTGTATAGTGAGTAAATGCCTTTAGTCTTAAAATTCAGTCCTAATTCCCTGAATTTATATTTATATACTTAGTGATTGGTTTTGCTTTGTTTTTGTGCTGCTGGAGAGTGAATCCAGGTCTTGCACATACTAGGCAAACATTTTACTCCTAAGCTACACTCCCAGCTCTATAAGTTTATATAGTAAAAGTAAATTTCATTTTATGTAGCAAAATACTAATATATATTTACCAGCCTCTAATGACTTCAGAGTATAACCAAATTTATTTCAGTTCCAAGAGGCTATTTTGCCTGCTCTACCATATGTCGACTTTTTAAATTCTTTCAGCCTAAGCATGGTAGTCCTTCGTGGTTCCTGATAATACACTTTTGCCAACTCTTACATTCTCAGAAGTCTGACCCATTTCTTATTCCTTATATAATAATCACCCTTGATATTTAATGTATTTTATATAATCATTGCATAAATATTATCAACTTGTATAGTTTCAAATCACTTAATAGATTTTGCAATCTATTACAGCAGTGGCATTAGATGCCCTCTCCTTATGCTTCTCACTTTACCAGAGAAAGAAACTTGTAGGCTAAATACATTTAGATTGTGTGCTGAGACCTGCTCAGAGATTGTTATATTTGAGGCAGCAAGATGAATTTTAAAGGAAAAGATGATGATACATAAATTGTGTTACTGTTATATCACATCGAGTCTTGCTTCATGTCTTATTCTTCACTGGTTCTGCTGACCACTTCAATTTTCTCTTCGATGATATGGCCATTACACTTTGTGTTCATCTCTAATTCAAAATGCATTGTAATTAATGATTTCAATATTTATTCTACTAAACATTTAAACCATCAAGTAAACAGGTTTTTGTTTGTTTGTTTGTTTGTTGGTACAGGGGATCAAACTTAGAACCTTTCACTTGCGAGGCAGTCGATGGAACCACTGAACTAAATCCCCGACCCCCAGCAAACAGTTTTATTCACTTACATTTTCCATTCCCAAGAGGTTGCTTAGAATCCAGGTTGAGCATAATAAAATATATTGAAGAAGAATATGGAAATGTATTGTCCATTTTTATATAGCTGTACACCATTAATTTAAATGAAAAAATCTAAAGTGAAACACGCATCTAAGAATTAGCAAATGTTAATGTATCAATTTCCAGAATGCTTGGAACATACAAATGAATATACAAAATATATAATTAATCAAAAATATGAGTTAAATAAAACAAAATTATTATGTGTTCCTTTTTTAAAATAGTTGAAATATCTAGGTGAACTTCTGTGCCTGGAATCTATAGTAAGAAAAACAAATTGATAAATTTACCTCCATGTAAAATTTAAAATATTAAAGGTTGGTGTGTGTGTGTGTATGTGTGTGTGTGTGTGTGTGAGAAAGAGAGAGCAAGGAGAGAGAGAGAGAGAGAGAGAGAGAGAGAGAGAGAGAGAAGAGAAAGTCTGCTAATAATATAAAGGACAATAAATTCTAGTGGATTAACCCAGTTTATAGTTTTTAGTGAATTCTTCATGCTAAATTAATTTAATGCAATCAAATATGTCCAATTACTGATAGTCCTAGAAAATAACATTTTGGTTTAAAAAACATTAATAGTGTAAGAGAGTAGTACCAATTAAGGAAGTAATATATACATAGAACAAATTTTCTGATAGGTTTTTTGAGAACAAAAATATGAATTAAAATATAAGTGAATCTGAAATGCAGTAATGAGATTTTTGAAGTCATAATTTTATACATTTAAATATTTTTAAATTTATATATATATATATCATTGCATCTTGTTCATGCTTCATTAAGAAAAAGTGAACTAATGATTATCTTTCTTGAGGTAAATGTGCTTCTACTTCTGCTCCAATAAGAGATCTGAAAATTAGGCTGGGGATGTAGCTTAGTGGTGTAGCGCCTTCCCCACAAGCACAAGGTCCCGAGTTCGATCCCTGGTACCCCCCCCAAAAAACCCTGAAGATTGTATGTGCATATCTAAATCCTTTAAGGGAATTCAGTCAATGTGAAATTAAATAGACATTCAGATAAACAATGAAATATATCATCTCAGAAATTAAATAAATAAATATTCAAACTTGAACCTCTTGTCCAAATCTTCAAATCATTCTATAGCAAACAGCATTTATCTGGTACAATACAAATATTTCTAGAGAACACTTTTTATTTCTACCTTTATTTTTCATGCTTTGTACTTTTGCATATGTGAAATTCAGTACATTTATCTGATACAAATAAGAAATTGGATATTAGCATCATATAAAATCTAAACAGGTTGAACATGTGGTAGATATTAATGTTTGTCTTCAACATCAGTTATTTTCACAAATAATCAGTTTCACGTTGGCTTCAGTCTTATAGTCAACCCAAGTCCATTGAAAATCTCACATTTGGCCACCTCATTGTAATTTCTTTTCTGTATTTTAGTAAATATATATATTTACTTTATAACTTATATATGGTTACATACATAAGATTTTGAATTCATCTTATTTTCATTGTATATCAACAGTAAAAACCACACAGCCTCTGAAACTGTATATTAGAAGCCTATAAGCTAAATATTAATTTATAACGATGATATTAAAAACATTACTTTAATGATCATCTCCATGTTATCTATAGTAATACATCTTTCTTCATGTACAAAATTATGCATGTTAAATTTTAATGGAGTTTATTGTGAAACCACTCTGAGATTTTCAAAATATGATACAGTTTACTTTTTCATGGAAGGGAGAATTTTAGAAAGCAATTTGCCTATGCTTAACTAAGTTGAAAATTTGAGTATTTTTCTTTCACCTTAATCATTCTGTGGAAATTTTGGAAATGTATACAGTGATATTGAAAATTGGCAATTCACTGAAATATTGTTTATAATAGGGAAAAAGTGAACATATATACAATCATAGTTAGGATTACATATCTTTACGTAATTAATATAATGCAAGATTGTTTTGAAACTGTCGTGGATCTGTAAGCAAGAATAGTGTGAAAAGAATCTCCTCTTTGGGTCTAACTTTTGCACTGTTGAAAGGAAAAGACAAAATATTAGCACAGTGGACCAGCATGATTTAGGAAACAGCAGAAACTGAATCACCTCGGTGTTAGTATGGATGTTAAAAGGTTCATGTCAGAGATGAATTTTCTGGAAATTAGGGAAAAAAATCAGTGTTACTATTATAGATTTTCTGCAAAACTTGCAACAAACTAAGAAGTTTTTATTCAAATGACCAAATTTTAGATATCTAAGAACTTTTTCTCTAACCCTAAAAGCTTTCATGACAATAGCACTTCATAATATTCTTGAATTTGAAGGGATAGTCTTCACTACAGCAATAAAGGCAGCTATCTAGATATTCCAGATAAGCTTAACAATACTTGATTTCCTGTAGGCAAAATATTTGGAAAGGTTTCTTCCAACTCTACTGTATGTCATCATCTTATCATGAGAATTACCTGTTGATATTTGGTGAAATATGTACCTGTCATCATGTTATATGTGAATGATAACATAACATATGTTCTGGTGACATGGTACACAATAAAAATGAGCAAATTTATAATAGAAGACAGTAATGTCACAAATTGATAACATTTTTCAAGGGCTGTTTGGTTTTATGGGACTTTATACATTTAAACCTCAAACCAGCCGTAAGAGAAAGATATTCTGAAAATAATTATTTTACAGATGAGAAAAACATGGTTTATGCAAATTAAAAAATGTTTTAGTTTATAGTACCTTGATTTATAGACATCTCATATGGAAATTTATCTCATATCATGATATCTGTCTATTTTGAGTTCTAAGATTTCAAATACAATTGAAATTCAGCTTTAACAGAATTTTAGACCTATAAACTATATATATTTTATTTATTGTATTAAATTTATGTCACTTAAATCTAAATATACTGAATTGGGTTTTGATGATGGATAAATAAGTAGGGAAAAATGAGAGGACATATGAAGAAAAACAAAAGGGGATATCATCAAAGTGGCTGGACCCCTTCAAAGTGACTGAAGCATACCAGAGTGCAGATATTCTCCTTGGTCCTAACTTGCTACTTACCTGAATCTTCCTGAATTTATATGTACTTTAACTTTACAGAAGTATATTTGGGATAGAATAGACTAGTGTGTGATGCAGTCCTTGAATCTGTGACACCTTATTTTTCTATATCTTATATGTAATATGTTATTTGGAAAAAGTTTAAATTTTGGGAGTAGTTAACTCTAATTAAAATATGATAGAATTTCACTATCTTCCCAAAAGAATTAAAAGCATCATACTACAGTGATATATGCACACCCATGTTCACAGCATCACAGTTTTTAATAGCTAACAGTCTTGCAAACAACCCAAACCATCATGCCATTCATCAACCGATGAATGGCTGAAGATGTGTTTTTTAAAATATACAATTGAATATTACTCAGCAATAAAGAAGGATAACATTGAGACATTATAGCTAAATGGATGCACCTACAGACCATATTCTTAAGTGAAATAAAATGGACACACATGCTTAAATACTACAGTGTTTCTCTGGTGTGAGAAACTAAAAGTGTAAATAAGGACCAAAATGTATAAGAGATTTTGTCAGCTAGGAAGAAAATGTTCAAATGGGAAGGGACACAAGGAAGGGGGAGAGGAAAAGGAAGAAAGAAAAAAAGGAAAAAATGAGAAAAGAAAGATAAAATGGAAACAAAGTTCTTGTAAATAAGAAGAGAAAGAGGGGTAAAAAGGAGGGGAGGAAAATGGGAAAAACTATGAATCAAGATATATACAAGTACAAATTCCATATGATGAATGTAATCATTATGTATATCTAAATTATATCAATAAACTTACTTAATGATAAAAAATAAAGTATGATTGAATTGTCTATCATATCTAAAATATCATCTTAGGCTTTCAAGCTTATTTTATCAACTCCAAGTTTGAAATGAATATTTATACATCTCTCTGGAAAGGAGTACTTTTTGTCCTACCTTTTCCCCCAGATAATTCAGTTACCCAGAAAGTCTTAGTCATTCCTTATCTTCAGTTTGTAAATGTTTTCTTTGGTTTTGTTCTAGTTTATTTACTTCCTACTAAGCATATGAACCTAGCAATATAATCTATTTGCCTGTGTTTGTTCAGCCCATTAAACTGCCTTTTAGGTGCAAGGAGGAAATAAAAACTCTAAATCTCAAACCACTTATTGCAATGTCAGGCACCAAGAATGCACAATAAATATGAGTGGATGACAAAGAGTGGAGAATTGGGAGCCATGAATAAAGACAAGGAGAATGGGAAGCTAATGCCACATGACTCCTAAACATCTTGACTTTCCCTGCTAAACCTTTTGAGTTAAATCAGGATAGCAGGTTTTGCATGCTTAGCTCTATAGCACTCTCATGTGTATGTACAGTGCAGAGAGCATAATGGTTGCTATTGATTTTATGCTGATGTTTGCTTAACAAGCACAGTTATGCCTAAGTGACTGATGAGACAAGTGACCTGCGAATGTGGCAATGGGACAAAAGAATGGGTCTAAGACACAGGTAAAGCAATTAGAATGAAATATACTGACCAGGCTTTGCCAGTATTGTCTTGTTGAGTCAAACATTATGTCTTTCCTTATGCGAGAGGGAAAATGAATTGCACAAGAATAAAGATATCTGCATATATTTTGGAGATTCTCTTTGATTTCTGAATTGGGATCTAAAATAATTATACTTACTATTCTTGAGTAAAATTGAGATTATTAAACTTATATTGCATGATCAGCATGGTATTATTAAAAGTTATGATTTAGCTAAAAAAAGAAAGATCAGGAAAAAATATGTTGCCCTTGACGATAAGTATAACATTTAAGCTTTTGCCCAGAAGTGGCAGTGGAATCTTAAAGTCACTGTTTTTGTTATATATGACAAACTAGTGTGAGTCAGGCAAGTGACAGATCAAAAGTTTAGATATAGCTTTAAAAGTCTAGATATAGTTAGAGATAGTTTCTAATATTATTAACAAAAAATCTTCAGCCATCTAAAAGTTTGTATATCAACCTGTCCTTCATTATGTCTCATCATAACCTGGAAGTATAGTATAAACATGAAAAATATGTAACATACAAAATTGTTTTGCCTAAGTTTTTAAAATAAAAATAATTTGACTTTATCCCATCATTAAACATTGTTTCTATATTGGTACAATCTGAAATTGCCAGAAGATTAACGCCCCAAGTCAACTTAGTTGGGTGATTAAATAAATTAAATAGACAGAACAGATGACTAAAGAAAGTTTGACGAAAAATCAGTTAAAAACAAAATTTGCCCTAAAAGGATATTTAGTATTAACAATACTATCTGCATTTTATGAATGCCATTTTCAGTCTCAATCAGTTTAAGCTGATATTATTTGTTAGTTCACCATATTAAGCCTGTAGTCATTTATTAGTTTTAACCTGCATACATTTATTTGGATTATGACTTACAACTATTGAAATGACTTCTAGGGAATTTTAGTATTTATATTGAAAAGAGCACGAGAGCAGTTCAAATAAGGTTAAGGTTGAAAATTTTCATAACATTTCATTATGTTACAAAATTAACTAGGTTCAAGGAAAGGACCTTGATGTTTAAGCAAAGGTAAAACTAGAAGGCACCAATACTTAGTAAATGTAGTGTCCACTTCTTACAGAAAATTCTGTGATACACCTTGCTAGGAAGAATAATTCATCATCCAGAAAACAGAATATGAATTTTAAGTCACAATTTAAAAATATTAATAATAACAGTAACTGGAATTCCCCCATTGTGTGGCAGGGTATATGTAAACATATATATATATATGTATATATATTTGCATACATATGTTGGAAGTACACCCTATATTTCATTCAATAGACAATTATCTTTAGTTATTATATACCTGACAAAGAGTAAAATAGAGAAAAAGAGAGTAAAGGTCATAGGAAGGAAACTAGTAAAATATTATACATAAAGAGTCAGAAAAGCTAAATTTACATTACATTCAAGAATACTAGGCTTTGTAATGGAGTGAATACTCATGTGTGTAAACAGTATTAGCTAGCCTCAGTTGCCGACTTGACTTGACTGAGTTAAGAGAATTCTGGGGGGTGGCTGGATTCATAGGCTGCTTATCCCATCAGTGGGTTCATTAGTTGATGAGTTCTTAGCTTAATGGGCTTTTAGAAGGTGGGCCCAATTAGAGACAGTTTATTGTAGGGACTTAACATTGTAGAGCATATCTGGTCCATGGTCACTTCCTCTGTGACTCTTATTTCTGCTCTCTGGCCTCATTGCACCAGGACTTGAGCAGTTTCACTTCACCACATCCTCTTGTCACAGTGTTTCTGCCTTGGAGCCACCTGATGATGGCCTGAGACATCTGAAATCATAAAGAAAAATCAACCTCTACTAATTTAAATTGTAGATGTCAGGAAAATGGGAAAACTGATGACTCTTTTTGTTACTATGAAGTAATGCTAATGTACTGGATGTATGTTGAGAATTTATTATATAATTAACACTTGGTTTCCCAGTTTATTAATTTACTTTCATTTTTCTTATTTCTTTGTTATTAAAGACTTACTGGAGGATATTTTCATTGGAAGAATAAGATAGTATAAACATTAACATAAAGCAGTATGAGAATTATTACATGTGTCAGACAATCTAATATTTCTAAAACATGTTTTAAAAGAAGGGGAAATATAGCATCTAGGACAATAAAGTGAAAGAACACACCTTAGTTGAGAATCAGTTAAGCATTTTCTCTCCCCTCAGCTCTTTTCACTGACAACCTACAAATTTTAAATGTAGGTATAATAAAACCACCTGCCCAAATTACTTAAAGATAAGGAAAATTAAACACTAGCAAATTATTTTCAAGCCAATATAATCATGCATTTTTGGTTTACTTCATTTTAAATAAAGAACACCAATATTAATCACAATATCATGTATGCATGTGAATTGTAGATTCAAGGGAAAGAAAAGAAGAATACAGCTGTTGCTACTGTTCTGAAGACAGTTGCAGCCCCTCTCTTTCATTCAATAGCCCCTAAAATGGTGCAAAACAAACACAAATATACATCTTACATGAAAATATTATCTTAGGGTATATACATAAGGAAAAATTTAAGTAACACCAGCCAACAGATACACAGACACAAACACACACACCCATGTGCACACACTACAACTTTATATAAATGCATGTAAATTACACAGCCAATTATTTAAAGTAATGTATATTTTCCTCTTGTAAAACAACAGGCATTTCTAGTTAGTTGCTACCTCTCCACTGTGCTAAATCAAGAGGGTTTAAATCAAAACCCAAGTGTCAGGTGTTTGGGGGAAATATGTAGACATATTCATAAATGTGAAACTGTAAAAATACTTAACCTTATAAGATAACATATGAGGCAAAATTAATAGTTGGTGGATGTTTGGCTTTGTCCATTTTATATTCCCACATAGTTTAAGTGTCCCTGGTTTCAGTTTTCTGTGTTCATCCAGTGTTCTTTCATCCATCAATTAAATCATCTATAAATAAACAAAAAAATGTTACTATTGTTAGAGTATTAACTAATGTTAAAATCATGTAAAAAACCCCTTTTTTGTTGTTTTTAAGAGACACATTATAGCAGAGCTGACTGTATATGTGTATATGTGTATTCCTTCCATGTAGTTCCAGGGATGTGAAATTTCTGAAGCAGCTCTCAGCATAACAAATTTCTTGCTTTTTTTGAAATTTACCTACTCATATCTCCTTTATGAGACATGAACATTAGTGATGGTGGAGACAGAATAGGGGAATTGGGCATAATTGCTTCAAAAATTTGATTGTTCATAGAGGACTTATGCAAGCTATTGTAAGTCTCCTTTCCCACTCAAATACAATTTACAATATTAAATTATTTTTATAAATAGCACAGGAAAATTTCTGTGTTTTTTTTTGAAATATGCAATTAGTAAAGGTTTCAGGCAAAGTAAGTCTCTGTTCTCTTTCTGTCATACACACACACACACACACACACACACACACACACACACACACACACACAAACACATGAGTAAAGTCCCTGGGTGGCCCAAAGAATCTCCTTTTGAAGTAAATAGCCACAGATGGTAAATCCAGTTTCTTTCAGATCTAACAAAAGTTATGGAAAAATTATAGAAGTGTACTCTCAGAGGATGAGATCATACCTAGCATTGGTGAAACTTTAAAACTAAACTGATTTAAAGAGGAAAAATATAGAGGTGAGAAAAGAATGAATAAAGTAAACAAAGCAACTGGAGACTTTGTATTGATATGAGTCAAACTTTTAAAACATAGTCTAGGGAACTCTGGGGTCTGTAAGTTCAAAACTCCTTATATAATCATAATACTAAAACGATAGCAAACTATTATTTACTTGGTAAATCTTTTTTCTATGCTACTGATAGAACCCAAAGCCTTGTCCATGACAAGCAAATACCTTAACACTGAACTACATCTCCTGCCCAACTATTTATTTTAAATTTACATTTTAACTCTCATTCTCTCAAGAGAAAAAAGTAGGGTTTCCAAAGTGTACATGGCTTTTATGTGATAAAAGTTTAAATTATAGGAAAATTACATTTATCTTACAGTGGACTGGAACAATGACTCCACTTTTTTCACTATAAAAATGCTTGTACAAATGGTATTTGTGTGAGATGTAAGGAGTACAATATTGCCAAGATTTAAAATATTTTAAATATTTTTATCACTCTTATTTATATATTTTTTTCTTGCTTAAATTCTTTTATTGGTACATTTTAGGTATACAATACGTTTATATTTATCGTTGGATGCTTGTACCTGTACATGATGTATCTTGGTTCTTAATTTTTCCCCGTTACCAAATTTTGATAAATATAATTCACTTAAAATGTATTTGAGTCTTGGACAATATTCAGAAATTCAAAGTTGTCTTGACCAAAATGTTTTAAAAAATCATGAATTAATTTAAATTTTTTATTATAGCCCAAAATTGTTGGAAAACACTTGTGAAATAAATCTTCTAAAAGATTTAATTAATGCCTGCATCATTAACCTCATTAAATCATCTGCTCAGTGATAATGTGATTGGATATTTTCTGATTTATAATTTTAACCTATTCTCACTTGTTTAGCATCACACATAAGTATGAGATTGAATCTATAATAAATAATAAAACCAATAAAAAATTATCTTGTCAAATATATCATATCAAACTGTTAAATTCATACACAAATTGAGCTATCAAATCAGAAAACACCATGCATTCAAAGTAAATATTTATGAAAGTGAAACACTCATAATTCTGAAATAACTATTTTGACAGATCACATTCTGAATTAAAATATGTGTGTTAAGAACACAGTAGTTGATTAACCGTAAGAATGCCCTCTCCTTTGAAGTCCAGATTTACAACTATCCAAGTTATCCATTTGATGTTTACTAAGCATCTTTATTGATGCTGAGACAAAATACCCAACACATGCAACATAAAGAAGGACTCATTTATTTTTGGCTCATATTTCAATATAAAGTCAGCTGGTTCTAAGCCAAAAGGGCAGAACAGAGGGGAATGGGAGAGAAGAAACTATTCATGGCTTGGTATCTGGAAGCAGGGGTCATGAAGTGACGAGCTACTGTAGGAGCTAGGCCTTTCCAGGTAATGCCAGTAATCCAGCTCCTCAGACCAGATTTTGCCTCCTAACATCACATTTAGCTATAAACTCATGAGTGGACCAATCCCCTGATGAGTATAATGCTTCTTTGATCCAATGACTTTTAAAAAGTCACACCTATGATAGAATGAAGGTGCAAAACTAGGAAACAAAATATAAAATCAAACAGGAAAATAGAATAAAAAATCCTGTCTTTAACCATGAATAATTTTTAAAATCCAGTTATGTCAGTTAATGTAATCAAAGAATAATGAATAAAAATATTAGTCCAGCAATATCCTGTTAATAACGGATGCACTTTAGATTCAAAGCTAAAAGTAAAATAGAAAAAATACATATTATATAAAACATAAACAAAAGGAAGCTGTGATGGTTATAATAAAACCAGAAAAAATAGACTTTAAAAGAAAAGATGTTTTTAGAGATAATATATATATATATCATAACAGTAAATGTTTCAATCCATCAAGATATACAAGAATTATACACATATATGCATCTAAAAACAGAGACTCAATATAATGAAAACATTAGCTGACACAATTGAAGGTAGAAACAGACAACTAAAAGAAGTAAATACTTCCATAAATGATTTTTAGTACAGGATAAAATAAACAAAATATCAGGAAGAAATCCACAGAGTTAGCATAATAAACATAATACACACCTGTTGAGGACTCTACAACTAATAGAAAAATGAATTCTCCAGAATAGAATATATGTCAGATGATGAAATACGACTCTGAATATTTAAAAGATGAAAAAGTATAAAACATGTTTTTCAGTAAGAAGAAATGAAATTAGATTACAATTACAATTAGTAAGTAATTTGAGATGAATGAAAGTGAAACCACATTGTACCACATCTTTGATATGTATAGAATAGGACCTAACAGGGAAATTTATAGGTGTACATTCCTCCTTTATGGCTGTTGAGTAACTTAATTAACCTCTACCTTAATAAATTAGAAAATAAGAACAGCAAACTAAACCCAAATGAAAGAAAAGACTGGCAAAGAAATAAACAAATAAAGAATAGGAAAAAAGAGTAAATCAATTAAACAAAGTTTGGTCTTTGGAAAATCAATAAAATTAACAAAACTTTAGTTATATTCATTCAAGAAACACAGGGAAAAAAATCAAATTATGATAGCCAAGAGTTAAAAACACAATATCACTACTAATATGATAAATCAAATTGCAAAATAGATTTTCAGAAAATATTATGAATGATTCTATGACAAGTTAAATAATTTAATAAAATGATTAATTTTCTAGCAACTCACAAACTACTATAACTGACTTAAGAAGAAAGAGAATATATGAAGATACACACAAGTCTACTCCCACAAAGAAAAGCTCAGCTCTACCAAATTTTTAAAAAGAATAAGCACAAATCCTTCACAAATTCTACCCCAAAAGAATATGAATAATTCATTCTGAGACTAATGTTAACTGAATACTAAAATAAAAATATAATAGGAGAAGAACAATTATATCCTTTATGTCTATAGATATCATACATTGCAGACTTAAGGGTACAAATGTGTCAATCTTCCATTTGAGAAACATCTCTGGGATCTCTACCAGAAAAGGACCTTCTAGTGAATTGTTTTCCTGAGATTCTTTTCACTGTGCTTGGGCATCCAGGCACTCACAGATCACAGTAACTATGGGTCAAGAGAAGGTGGCTACTGCTCCTTCTGACACAAATCCTTGGCATTGTCTATGTGAGAGTTGTTTTGCCTGCACATACTAATCATAAGAGATGTGATATCAGGAAGGCTTCTACACAGATTTCAAAGGAAGGTCTGGAATGCAAAGCAAGTTACCCATGAAATGGCAGTATATAGAGCTGTGGGAATGAAGCCAAAAGTGTACTGCAAACTCTAGAAGCAAATAATGCTAGACACATGAAACTTCTGCTGAGCAAAGGTATAGGCCATGAGTGGAAACAGCTGAAGGGAGAGGCCATGTTGCCTGCAAACTACAAGGCCATAGATGTGTCCAAGCCCTTTGGAGCTCAGATATCACTACTGTGCACCTCAGACTATGGATATGGAACTACAAAACCTAATGTTTGCCCTCCTGAGTGCTCATCTTAGTTTGGTCTGATTTTTTTCCTGTTTTTCTAACCCTCCCTTTAGAATTGGAATATTTCCCAGGGACCATCATACCATGGGAGTATGTAATGTGGTTTCAGTATTTTTGCTTTTTGTTTTTGGTTTTTCTTTCTTTCTTTGTTTCACAGAGGTTCACGGATAGGAGTTTACCTTGAATTTCAGAAGAGACTTTGATTTGCACTTTTAAGACATGGAACTGTTGAGACTTTGGGAAAGGTATTATTACATTTTGATTATACACAAGGTAGCAGTATCATATTAGGCACAATTATTTGTTATTGTGTTTATTTAGAAACCAAGTATGGTTTAAGGAGATGTTTTGGGGTTTAAAGTTGATGAGGAGTGGGAATTTATGATTCAGCGTTACTGTCAACCCGATTAGCTTGGCAGTTGCCTAGGGGGTTGGGCTGTGTCTGGATGGGTCTTGATGGTGACAACTTGGGAATCATTTTGTGATCTCTGGCACTGCTCGCCTGCTCTGCTTCCTCTCTACCACCAACTACACATCTTAGATCCATTACGAACTCCCATCATAGTGTTTCTGCCTTGAAAGCAGCATAGCATGGAATAAAACCCTTGAAACTATAATCCAAATTAAACTTTAAATCATGGATGTAAGGAACAGTGTCCCAGTGCTGGAAAAGCTGGCTAATTCATAGAACATGTTAATAACACAAAAGATAAAATTTCCATAATTTTATCAATAGAAATAGAAAATGCATTTGTCAAAATGTGAAATAGTTTGTGACAAAAACATTAATCAAATTAGCGATATAATAAAATATTCCCAAACTAAAATTAGAATTTATGATAACTCACATATATTATCATACTGAATACTAAAGACTAAAACTTTTTCAGCAAAATTCAGGAAAAAGATTGATTTACTAATTCTATTCAACATTGTACTGGAAGTCCTGGCAATCTGATGAAACAAGAAAAAATGAAAAGCATTAAGATTGGGCTGGATGAAGTAAAATCATTTTTATTGATGATGACACAAAGTTGCATAAAAATAATGAGAATACAATAAAAATGCTATACGAGCTAATTAAGTGTTCAGTAATTTGCAAGATGAAAGGTCAATATAAACTCAATTATATTTCTAGATAGTAGTAATTAACAATCAAATTTAAATTTACAAAACAGTTGAATTTATAATCCTAAATAATAAAATATAAGGATATTTTTAACAAATAAGTGGAATATGTGAAATTAGTGAAAATTTCAAAGATGAGAATACCTCTCTAATTAACCTAAAGATTCAACACAATCTCTATAAAAATCAGGAAGGGCTTTCTTTCCAAAGTTGAGATGTTTATCTTCAAATTTGTTTAACATACAGAAGAGAAAGGATAACAAAAGAAACCTTGAAAAAGGAGACTATAGAAGACTCATACTTTCTGATTTCATAATTTTCTACAATCCTACAGTAATGTAAACAGGAGATACTATTATATTCAAAGAAAAATACAGAAATGTAATAGAATTAACAATAAAGATATTCTTCTTCATTTCTTTTTTTTAAATATTTTTTTCTCAGGTCTTTTTCCACTGAGATACATCCCCAATCCTTTCTAAAATTAAATTTAATTTTTGTTTTAAATTTTGAGACAGGATCTAAGTGACTGAATTCCCCAGGCTAACTTGAATTTGCCATCCTCCTGCTTCAGCTTCCAATAGATCTGAGTATATAGGCATTTGCTACCATATTCAGCTTTCAATTATTTTTGACAAGGATACTAAGAGATCTTAATAAGGGAAATAATAATCTTGTTCAATAAATGGAACTAAAACAACAAGAAGGAATGAAGTTCAACATCATTATTCACATCATATGCAAAAAACTTAACTCAAAATTAATTGAAGTCTCAAATGTAAAGGCTTAGTCAATAAAACACTTAGAAAATAATACCGAGGTAAATTTTAGTAATCTGGAAATATGCAAAGATGTCTTGACTTTATTTCAAAGGTAAATTAGAGATAAATTAGAAAAGAGATAAATTAGACCATCAAATTTCATATCTTTGTATTTTAATGAATCTATCAAGAAAATGTATTTAAAGAGAAAGAAAATATGTGTTGAGAGAAAGAGAGAGAGAAGCGAGAGAGAGACAGAGAAGAGAGTTATGAAAGCCTGTCATTATAGAATTTGTGAATTAGGAAAAATGAGTTTCCACTCTTCTTTGCAGTACTCAAAAATTGAAGTGACATAGGCTAAAATCATGGTCTTTACTATCATTTGATCATTTAAGTCAATAGAATTACAGGGAGGCCATGTATCAGAAAGTGACAGAGAACAGTCTTTGAAACCAAGTAAAACCAGGTTTGAACATTATAGTTTATATTTCATATTTCCTTCAGCAAATGACTATTTCTTCAATTTATTTTTTTAACCTCTAAAGCAAAAGAAAATAATATTAAACACCATTTAAAATCTTTGAGTGTGAAAATTAAATAATAAAACAAATGAACAGTACTTATACAGTCACATAGTGTTTTGTGTGCATTAGCTTTCTTTTGTTTGAATTTTTGCATGCTTTTATAACTTGGACATTAATTTTATATTTACTTTCATGTTGAGAAATATCAGAAAGATGTCATGGCTTTCTTTCAGTCAAGGTCATGTTGTATGATCCAACAGAGAACAGGCATGGTATTACTGGAAAAAAGTGGGTATCTTTAATTTTTAATGTCATAGTTGTAGGGCATGTCTTGCTGCAACTGTATCATTCAGTTATGTGTTGCTAGACTATATATAGTAATTTTCTACATAAACTACATTCATATTTGCATATTGAATGTTGGTCTCTGCTCATCCAAATTCACTGCTCAGAAAGAAACTATAGTTTCTTTGATCATGTAATTTGAAATTCAAGCAACTTCAAGTAAAATTTAATTATTTTTCCTGGCCTCTATGTAGATTCCTCCCCCCATTCTCTTAGTACAGACAATGAAATTTTATTGGAATGATTGGTAAACATTTAATTGGTTCGACAGAAAAGTTTCAGGTAAAATATGCAAAAGTAAGGCATAAGAATAAATATCTCTTGAAATGGGGATAATGTATTTTGAAACGTACCAATACTGATTAAATGTTACAAAAATATTTTACCATGTTTTGATTCCTAGATATTATTCTCTGAAATTAATGTGAAGAATCAATGCACTAAATCATTGAATAGGTCTTGCTGAAATTCAGGTGTTTTCTAAATTTATAATTTCAGGTTTCATTGTGACCAAAATGTAATGGGTTTAATATTTAAAATACATAAATTTTCTTCAAGAATAGTAACATATACATAAAATAATTAACTGTATTTTAAAAAATAAAGTCAGGTATTATATTTCTTCTTGAAGGTGGATAGTTAGTTAATTTTGTTTATTAAAGAAAACAAGTTTATGGAGTTCTTTAGTTTAAAATGACAATCATGGGGATAGAGTTAAGGCTCTGTGGTAGAGAACTTCCCTAGTATATGTGAAGCCTTGGATTTGATTCCCAGAAAGGGAAACAACAACAACAACAACAAAAACACACTAAGCTTGATTCTTACATAACATGTTCTTAACACCACATTCTTATAACTTTTTTAAGTGGTTTAGTATATTTATAGCATCTAGCTAGCTAGCTACTTGCCTTTTTGAAGACCTAAACATAATTCTGTTATAATCTTAAAATTGTGAAAAATGTTAATATATGTCAGATAATTTTACTCATTCATGTAAAAGTTCCTACAAGACAAGATTTTGAAAAGGAATATAAAAAGTCTGTTCATTTTATGCTAAAAGAAATAATAGCAATGTAATACAACTCACCAGAGGAAGAAAGAGCTGTCTTAGTCACTTTTCTCATTGCTGAGACACAATACCCAATAACTACAACTTAAAGGAGAAGTTTCTTTAGGCTCAACTTGTTAGTCCATAACTGACTGGCTCCAAGTCAAGAAAGGTATGGCAGAAGGGTCTGGCAGAGGAAAGTTGTTCAGGTCATGGTACACAGGAAGCTGTGAGCAAAGGGATATTCAGTGATATCTAACTGAGCCTCACTTCCTAATAGTAAGTCAGATGTACCATCCACATGATCTAATCACACATGAGAGTTTGCAGGGTCATTTTTCATCTATGGCATTAATGAGGAGAATTTAAATAAAACCTCTTGTTTTTGTTCGGAATTGGGTTGAAAAGAGCATTCGAAAAGAAAATAAGTGATGCAAATGACATGATACTCTACATAGAATACCCCAAGAACTCCACCAAAGTCTAGACTTAATAACCAAATTCAATAAAGTAGCTGGATACAAGGTCAAAACACAAAAATCAATAGCTTTCCTATACACAAACAATAGACTCACTGAGAGAAATAGGGCAAACAATTCCTTTCACAATAGCATCCAAAAAGCTGAAATACCTAGGAATCAACCCAACAAAAGAAATCAAAGACGTCTTCTCTGAAAACTATAGCACTTTGAAAATAGATACTGAAGGGGATATCAGAAAATCCCAAGACATCCCTTGCTCCTAGGTAGGAAGGATCAACATAGTGAAAATGGCTATACTTCCAAAATTGCTATATAGATTCAATGCAATTCCAATTGAAATCCCAGCAGCATACTTCACAGACCTTCAGAAAACAATCCAAAAATTCATTTGGAACAGGAAGAGACCCAGAATAGCAAAAGCAATTCTTGGTAACAGAGACATGGCAGGGGCTATTACAACCCACAACTTGAAACTATACTACAAAGCTACTGTGATAAAAACAGCATGGTACTGGCAAAGAAACAGACCTGAAGACCAGTGGAACAGATTAGAAGATGCAGAAACAACTCCAGACACATTCAGCCACCTCATCTTTGACAAAGGAGCCAAACATCCTCTCTGGAGGAAAGAGAGTCTCTTTAATAAATGGTGCTGGAGAAATTGGGTTTCAACTTGCCAAAGACTAAAACTAGACCTATATCTCTTGCCATGCACTAAACTAAAATTGAAAAGGATTAAAGATCTAAATATGAAAACAGAAAAACTGAACATCCTGGAACAGAGGTTAGGTAGAACTCTTGGAAGACATTGGTGTAGGAAAAGACTTTATGAACAAAACCTCACTTGCTCATGAACTAGCACAAACAATCAATCAGTGGGATCTCTTTTTACTAAAAAGCTTCTGCACAGCAAGAGAAACCACCGGCAGTGTGAAGAGACAACCCACAATGTGGGAAAAAATTTTCACCAGCGGTCCCTCAGACAAAGGTCTACTATCTCGAATCTATAAAGAACTTAAAAGAATCAGACCTCCCAAATTTAAAGACCCAATCCAAAAATGGGCATCTGAAATGAACTGACATTTCTCAGACAAAGAAGTAGACATGGCAAATAGACATGAAAAAATGTTCAACATCGCTGGTCATTCAAGAGATACAAATGAAAGCAACACTGAGATTTCACCTCACTCCAGAAAGAATGACTGCTATCATGAAATCAACCAACAACAAATGCTGGCTGGGCTGTGGGGAAAGAGAAACACAGCTCCACTACTGGTGGGAATGTAGACTGATGCAACCACTGTAGAAATCAGTATGGAGATACCTCAAAGATCTAGGACTGGAAGTCCCATTTGACCCAGCTATTCCCCTGTGGGGTATATTCCCCAAAGAATTAAAAGAATCATACCACAGTGATATTTGCTCACCCATATTCATAGCAGCACAGTTTGTAATAGCTAAAACTTGGAAACAGCTCAAATGTCCATCAACTGGAGACTGGATCAAGAAAATGTGTTTTTTTAATAAAATAGAGTACTGCTCAGCCATCAAAAATGAGAAATTAGAGACATTTATTGCTAAATGGATGCACATTGAGGCGATACTCTTCAGTGAAATAAACAGGACACACATGTGTAAATACTGAATAGTTTCTCTAGTGTGAGAAACTAAAAGTGTAAATAAGGACTAAAAGGTATAATAGATACTGTGAAATAAGGAAGAAAAGGGGTAAAGGGGAAGGAAGTGGGAGGGGTAGCAGAAAGGAAAGAAGAGAATGGAATTAATATGAAAAAATGAAAACAAAGTCTTTGTAAATAGGGAGGGATGGAGGGGTTGATGGGAGGGCAGGGGAAGGGGGGGGAATAAGAACCAAGAGAGTATATAAAGGTGCATATCTCCAATGATGAATGTCACTATATTGTACATGTAAAATGTACCAATAAAAGGATATACAAAAAAACAACTGCTGATAATCACTGTAAACTTTGATGTATTTGGAAATAGTTGTAAACTTTGATAGTAAAAGAAAATCATAGAAGCTTAGGTGCACAGTGAAAGCATCTGCCTTGATACTGTCAGAAGAAATATAACCAATCCAGCATTAAGTATCTTCTATGGTACCCAATAAAATATTATTTTAGATATCACAAAAAAAAGAAAAAAAAGAAAAGATAATAAATGAAAAGAATTAATAGCTTTTAGATGATAGTCTTAGAGATTTGCACATAGAGATGAATTCCATATTACAAGAGTGTGCTTTGAAGCCATTAGAGTGGCCTTACCTGTAGACCATGTGCAGAAAAGAATGGGAGAATTCCAGACAGGTTCCCAGGCATGACAATCACATGAGATGGTGATAAAAGCCTTAACTCTTGAAGGACTCCTACTAACACAATAATTCAGTAAATAAGCTTAAGAGTACTGAGATGAGATATGTTACAGCTATGCCTTCTAGGTAGATAAATATTAATTTCTGTTACTATGTCATGTAATTTAATGAAAATATATGTCCTTTATAAAAAATTGCATATATATTGTATCAATTAAAGCATCTAATTCATCTTATATGAAAGATAAAGATTTTAATACTTAAATTATGCTTTATTTGATAACCAACAAATGATTTGTTTATGTATACATGCAAGCATGTAATAATATTTCTAAGTGCATATCCTATATCTAGTTGTTTCAGTCACAAATAGCTTTTTGTTGTCCCAACATAAAAATGTAAAAACGTGTTTGTTTTATAAAAGCATATACTAAGACATACATTGTATTGTAAAAGTCAATAAAAATATCTAGAGGTAAACTTCATGAATAATCTATTTTATAGAAGCTATTTCTTTCAGAAGTAAGACATCTTTTATCACCTTAAATCTGTATCAAGTATGTAAGCAAAACTTGAGTAAGTTATGAATAAATAAAGCAGCACTGTCTATAAACACGTATTTCATTCTCTAAGGGGGAAACTTCTGAAATCTTAAAACCACATTGTTTGGTATCTTTTCAAAATAGTCTAAGAAAAAAGGATAGGCTAACACAATATCTTCATTGTTTGTACATTTATGAATACATTTTCCCCTTCATTCTAATTTCACCATTCAGTATATAATGAAAATACTTCAGTAATGATTGGAATTGGGAAGGGAAGGGGAAAGAGTCCCATCAGGTAAGGTATCATTAAAGGTAAATGATTAGGAATACAGCAGTTCAGTTTAGAAAAGGAAAGAGTGAAAATTTTGTTCACGGTAGGAGCCAGACAATCACTCAGCTATTATTAGGTGTTGAATTGATGACAATTTTCAAGTGTCAGTAAACACAGTCACAAAAGTTATCCAGGGCTCTCTTGGGAGTTTACAGTTACTATGGGGTCTCTAGGGACTCCATAACTGTGCCTATGGCTACGACTTCTTCCATTATGATTTCTTCTTTGTTATTGTGTTTGGGCATTTGCTGAGTTTTCAGCAAAGGTCAAAGAATAAGTTTAGTGCCTGAAGGTATGCTTTTTGAGACCAAAGGAAGTGTCAGATAAAATAAAAGATCTTCTACTAACAAACTCACTCCTACCTTCAGGTTCATCTGTCCCTTTACAATGAAGCTAAAAATAAAGAAATTTCTTACCTAGGAGGAAGAATGTACCAGATTGAATTAGTTGTTTCTGTATATAGAATAAATAAGAGTAAAATAAGTGGTTAAAATCAATATACTACTAATTGTGTTAAGTCATAATATGACATCTTTTGTCCCTGTCCCATTCAAATGTTTTCTTTATTTCTTTTTTTTTAAAATAGTATCTCTTTTATTATGGAATACTGTACATTCTTCAAGATCAGACCTGAGGATTTTCAACCCTAGGATGGTTTAATTAAATCAAAGTAGCAAGAGTATCACCTTCTCTTTCTTAATGAGGAAACTGTAAAACTAAGTCCACAAGAAGCAAAGAAGAGAAATGAGCTAAAATGGCAATGAACTTGTCAATTTGGACATATCCTTTCCTTTTAAAATCCTCATATTCCTGACAGGCGGGGTGGTTGGCTCTACTTTATTTCTTGTACATTATTGTCCTTTTAAACTTAAATCTACTTTCATTTAAAACTAATATTGAAGGCTTTAACACATGTAGCAGAAAAGTCCAATGACCTCACTCCCAGATGTACCGTGTCCTAGTTCCAGATGGAATGGATTTTAATTAAAGTTGTTTTCAAATGAGAAAAGGTGCAGGAAACAGACTATGGAGACTATACCTTCAGGAAATAGGACCAGAAACACTTGTTAATTGAGTCAAATCACCCAAGTTCATTAACGGAGTTTTAGAATAGGTTGCTAACCTCATGGAAAATTACCTTGTGTAAACTGAAGAGACCAGAAGAGGAGAAACCAGTGAGGCAGGTGCATATCATAAGTTTTATTTACCCAGTGAAGTCTCACTTGGTTACTGTCAAGGTAGCTAAATGTATCCCCAGTACAGAAGGATACTAATGTGGGGGAAAGCAACAACAATAACACTGACAAACCCTAGCAACGACAATACTTTGAAGCCACCCACATCACTCAAATGTCCAATGATAGTGAGAAAACACAAAAGAGAAATGAAAACATGAACAACAGTTTAGTTACATCTACTGGTAGCAATGCCATATTGATCAAAACTCTGTAAACCATATCCGTTACATGCTATTTTTATCTGTTTGCTATAATGGCTGACACATGCTGTGGAGATCCAGAAACAAGAAAAAAAATACTATTTTGAAGATAAACTGGAAAGGTACAGAATAGATCCATTCTCAAATACCTCTAAAGTATGTGTATCCAATCACCTATTCTACATTTCCTTTTGGATATACAAGTATATTAACCATAGCATTTCCAAATTGAGCTGTAGAATTCATCAAAACCTACTTCCCCAACATCATTGTGAATTCATTTATTGGAAACCCAACCATATTCAGTTGCTCAAGCCAAAGTCCTGAAATGTACTTTGACTTCAAAATGTTCATACAAAAAATGATTTCACGTGATAATAGACACAGTTCACATTTCAAAATATTGCAAAATATCCTAAAAACTAGGACAAGAAGTGACTCACTGTCTGATATACTTCATTTTAAGAGACCAAGCAAGTAAAACGCTGCACAATAAGAAATGAGGTGGAAAAATATACCCTGCCTTTTTTTTTTTTAACAGGAGAGAATACCTAGTATCTTAATAAGAGGAGTAAAGAAAGGAAAAGGTGAATTAAGTGAAAAAATACATAATTTGTCACCATTATTTCATCTTTCTGTCACACACGTTTAATCACAGAACAAACTATACTCAGTATTCTTCTAGATTTGTAATGTGATATTCTTCATGCTGTATTTTAAACAGATAAATTTAAATTGAAAAGTGATTGTGCTAAACAAGTAAAAAAGATAACAAATATATAACATTTGATAAGCACTATGAAAATATATGTAGAGTACAATAATTTGCAGAGAAGTAGATTTTGTTTGGTCAGATAGGTAACATTTGAGAGGTTAAGGATAAAGAGAAAACATATTTGAAAAACTCAAGCAAAACCAATTGGAAGTATAACAATTTGAATTAGTACATGTATACACATATATGGTTTAGGGGATTTGAAAAGCAAAAGCTATTGCATAATAAGTATTAAATTTAAATCCTGATGTGTATTCACCAAGTGTTTGACATAAAATGCTATTTAAACTCTTTAGGCTGAAATTGCAAATACTGAATAAACTGTAAGAATACTGAAAAAGCAGGCCTACATAAATAGTGAAGGATAACTTCAAGTTTTTGAAATGATCATAGATTTAGGCACTTAGAATTGTGCTAGATACATTATAAAAATGATAGCTAACATTGTTCAGTATTTATAAAGAACTGCTAATATTACAAATATAAATAATATGTATAAATATGAATTTTATGCTAGGTACTTTTATAATTTCCTCATTTAATATTCAGGTCAATTTTATGATACAAATGTGATTGTGATCTTTATTTTACAATGGAGTAAATAAATATTTATATTTATTAACTACTTGCTTAGAAAAATAAAGTTAAAAGCATTGAAACTCAAATTTGTGTCTAGAGACACTAGGTCTGAGATTGTAGGCTTATTTACTCTACCAGATGTCATCGTACGTTGCTTAGATTAACCTGTAAAAACTGATTAGTGTTTTGGTTGTTTGTAAAATAAAAATGAAATGTAATTAAAAAAATACACAGAATTATTGCTATTATTTCTCTTTCTGAACATTTATGTACCCCTTCTGAATGACACTCCATTTCCTATTCAGAAATAGAGAGACAAAGTTCAACTGGGTATGAGCTGTTTTGGAATTTATATATCAGGTTGTAGTATATGCTTATATTTTACTCTAATTTTTATTTTAAAACACTTATCCAAAGAATTCCATCTGAAGGGTTTTTTCTTTTTTAATATGATTACTTTTCACATAGCAATTCAATCCACACTAAAATTTAATTTAGGCAAATTAAATGGTATGCTGATCTCTTATATCTAGTATTAAAATATTCATCACATTGGCAAGGACTGTATATTTCAAACTATGTTCTATGCATTTCCATCTTCAAAGGTCTGTAGTCATTTTAAAAACACCAAATGAGAGATAATCTCCACTCACTCGAATCATTTTTAATTCCCAACTTTTAGTCCAAACTCTTTATTTCTGATCTAATTTGACTTAGAGTTATAATTAACTTATAGTTTGTGGGGGATTTTAATATTGATTATGTAAAAAGCATGTTGTAAATAGATAATCCCACAATTGGTTTATTTATGAAATGAGTCCAGATAAAGCCTACATGCCAAGGTCAAAGTAATTTGCATCCAAATTCTATTCCTAAAACTAAAACATTCTTACTGGAAAGACAATATTCTACTTGCAACCATATATTTTGTCCATTCTATTCCTAATTCAAGAACGCATTGTCTTGTCCTTTATGAGCCTTGCTTACATTAATTTCCATAGAACCTGCACAACTGTGCATCCTCACACATATTTATGCCCTTGCACATAGCTCACCTTTACCCTAATTGATTACTAATAAAAATCAATGGTTTGGAATGGCCAGAGCCTTTGTTGGTTGCACCAGCATTGGTCATCCAAGTACCCCGCTTTCTGTCTCATTTAGTTTTGTCTTTCAGGTCTCTTTTCACAGGCCTGCATAGGACACTGTGCAGGAGACTGAAGCCTACTCCACAGGTTTCCAGTAGGGTTTCAGAGGTCACTGGTAATAATTATTTTTACTCTGTAAAACTATTATTTCTGCCACATAATTACCTAGTGATACCAATTTGCCATTTATTACTTTGAATATTTATTAAAATTGTCATATTTCTAGACCTATCTTGTTTTTCATTATTCCGTATTTCTTCATAAATGGTATGTTCATAATCTGCAACATAAATGTGACCATTATATTTCTATGTTTAATAATTGCAATGGACTGAATGCATCTTCACATGATTTGAATATTGAAATCCTTATGTTTCATGGGATGATGTTAGAAAATGTGTCTTTTGGGAAGAGATTACCACATCTGAGCAGAATCCTTATAAATGAGATTAGTGTGTTAATCAAGTTAACCCCTGAGAGCTCTCTAGACTTCTTCTATGGACAGAAACATCTAAAATGCCGCTTTCTGTGAACCAGAAAGTGTACACTCACCAGACGTGGACCATGCTGACACCCTGATAAAAGACACCCATTCTCTAGAATTGTGAGAAATAAATTCCATTTGTTTATAAGCCACCTCGTCTATGGTATTTTGTTCAACTGAAAAAGCCAAGACAGGGTTTTTCTATAATATCATCTCTACAAATAAGTAATCAATCTTAGCATATATCATTTTCTAGTTTCTGCTCTCAGATTTCTTTTCCTTAAACTTCACAGTTTATATCTCCTAGTTTAACACAGCTAAAATCATTTTCCATTAATGGTTTTAGTAATTTCCCTTAGACATATAAAATTCCTTTAACTTTCCAAGCATTTTACATCTTTCCACAAGTTAAACTTTAAAAAAAGGAGATATTTTATTTACTGGATGTCACAATTCTTCAGTTGATCATATATATTTGTAAATTTATTTAATTAAGCTTTTCCCTAATAATATTACTTAAAATCTTAAGGAGAATCTATAAAATGTGTGCTCGCTGTTCAAGTCATTTTTAAATTTATTTTTGTTTAAGCATTTTCTCAATTTTACTGTACTTTCTATTTTAATCTCTCAATAAGACATGTAGCTATCTAAAGAGCACAATTAATAACATTTATTTTAGAGTTACTGTTATGGTATTAACTGACATATTTAGTTGAAACTCTGCATGGTTATGTTAATATTGACATGTATTTAAAATGCTTTTTAGTTCTTTCTATATAATATTAATATGTATATATATATATAAAATCTATGGATCAGAAATTTTGCAGTCACCAGACACCAACCATGCTGACATCGTGATATAAAACATTCAATATTTATGTTTTCATGTGTGGATGTGTGATAGTTTACCAGAATGGACTATTATTTATGACCAAGACATCAGATTTATGGTAAATGTTTGTTCTAGTATAAGTCCTTTACTGGCCAATTTTGCTTTAGTTATAATGTACCAGTATGAATATTCATTATATGTAGCAACCTTACAAATGTGCTTGAGTAGGCAGCAATAATTGCTGCAATATGTTGAGAGTTAAATTAACTGAAGAAAACAAAAGTGACAGGAACTAATTAAAAACCTGGATCAAGAATGAATGGAGAGTCTTAAGTGCCTTATAAAATGTTTAGTAGCCAGTTTTGTGAGAGAAAAACATACTATAATTAAGAGATTACTTTTGTTCAGAATCCACTGAATATTTGTTATCTTTTACTAATTACTTTAGTATTAACAAAAATATAAAAATGATTAGTTGGAGCGACTCTCTCTGATATGTCCAAAGAATTCTAGTGTGGGTAGAAAATTTAATAATTAAATTGCCAGTCCAACGAAGCTTTCATTGAATACTTTCGATGTGAAAATAGACTAAATGATTAGATGGATTAAAGATTGACCAAAATACAATCCTTGATATAAGGAATAACTTGTTAAAAATGATAGGATGGATGCAAATATAGTTTTAATTTATTAAAATTATCAAAGTTTGATGAAAGAGACAAAGTTAAGTTGAAGGAGAGCAGAATAGCATCAAGGGAGATTTAATAAGAATGATATTTTCTACAGAGAAATATAGGAACACAGAATTTTGGTAGAAAACCAGTGTGTTCATAGATACCATATTCTTCTTATTCTTTGATACACAGCAACACTTAGCTATTGTTTAGTCTCCCTGGAAGATGAGTATATCCATAATTAACAACTTTTTCCCGGGGAACATTTCCAGTCCCCTCCATAAATTTTTTGTCCCAATCTTCTCCATCTTCTCTCTGGTAGCAAATATTGCAAAGCCATAGAGTATAGTACAGTGCTACAATTTCTGAATGCATGATACTTCTGTTTAGTAAAGGACTCAAAACCAATGAATCTATCAAGATGTTAAGATAGAAACTAAACAATGATAATGAGAAGACTCAAAAGAATGAAACTCAGGCAGAGTTGACATCTAGTTTTGATCAGGGATAGTCCAAAGAATACACTGACCTTTGATTTTCCTGGACTTATAATGAATTTTGAATACAGCATTGGTTTGTATTGCTCCAGGTAGCAATGCATGATGAGTTGGTAACATGTAGTGACTGGAGAATAGTCCAAGTGACAATTTTATGCTTGGTGCAATCTTCCTTTTAATCCATGGATTTTCCTCCTGTGAAACTGTAGATCTGTATAGCTCCTAGAAATTGAATCCTGATTACCCAAAGTGTAATTGGTACCAACATTATGAATATTCATGTCTGTTGGCACTGACATCTCATCAGCAAGTTCTGAGGCATTTCTTTAAGGCAGAGAAAATAGAAAACCAGAAAAGATAGGATTTATGAAGGAAAATGGAGAATCTAGGCTAGGTGTAGCTTAATTAAAGATATGAGAGGCAGATCAATTTGTTATATTTTGTCTATTGACATACTTCTTAAAAAGTTAATTTTTTAACCTAACAATATGAATTTATAAATAAATATCTATTTACATATATTATTAATAAATATTAAATAAACATATTTATGGAGTACCACATGATATTTCCATGTATGTATATATGGAGTAATGTTTAAATCAAGGGAAACGTATCTATCTCCCCAAACATTTGTGAATTCTTTGTGGTGAAAACATTCCAAATCCTTTCTTCTTGCTTTTTAAGGTTATATAGTCAACAATTGTTTTCCAACTGAGCACCCAGAGCTTCTTATTCCTGCCTAACTGTAGCTTAGTACCCTCGACCCACCCTCTCAAATCCCACCCTCCCAACTACTTTTGCCAGATCCGCTTACACCATCCCATGCTTAACTTTTTCAGATTCCACATACAAGTGAGAATATGTGGTACTTGTCTTTTACTTGCCTGACTTATTTCTCTTAACTTAATGATTCCCAGTTCCAAACATGTCATCACAAATGACAGAATTTCATTCCTTTTTATGACTGTAGAGTATTCCATTGTATAGATATACCACTTTACCTTTTGTTTTCTGTCTGCCCCATTCTTTCATATTCTTTTTCACTTTCATATTATCTATTGTGATTAATAATGATTTTTATAATTCCATCTCTCATTTATTGTACTAATGAACATTCTTTATTCTGAGTGTTATCCTAACAAGAAAAGTGTGATGTATCACACCAATATATAAATGAGAAATTCTACCCCTCTTAGGTAACATTTGATCTTTAAACATTTCATTTCTTTTGCAATTTATTTTTAAAATTATTTACTTACATATTTAAGCCATTTAAAGATGTTTTTTCTTTTAAATGTATATTAATTTAGATTGAATTATGTAATTATCATCTCTATTGCCCTTCCTTTATTTTTGCATTGGTGTATTTCCCTCTAAGATCATGCTCCTTCTCTGAAAACACAACTTTAATGTTTCTTTTTTAACAAGTCAGCTAGGAGATCGTTTATTCTTTACTTTTTTTGTGCTACAAATTTTATGATGCAGCATGGTCTTTCCTCTTTAAGTGAGAGGTCAACATCTAACATATTCCAAACAAACATAAAACATAGAACAGGATAAGTGTTTGCTGAGAGGTATATATTTTGGTATATATTTTGATATAAATCAATGAGCAGTTTCTCTCTTATCCCTCTTGGTTGATAAATGTTTAATGTATGAATGAATCACTGCACATTGAAAGGAGAAACTCCCTTAAATATAACAGTGCATTTATTGCATCAGCCCACAGAGCTTATAATTTGACATAGAAAATGCACATTAACTTGATAGTTTAGCCTATTTTAGGTAGTTCTCACATAGAGAGTTGCCTTTAAGTTTGAGTACACAATGGATCTTGACTTTGGCCCTGAATGGGGGGATGACCATTTTTGCAACAGTTCTAAGTTAACGAGGTGAAGATCAAATTAGTGAAAGTGGGACATGATAGCTATGAGTACGACAGAAGTGTTTCTTCTAAGGAACAAACTGTTTGCCACGAAAATATATTGTAATGATCATTAAAGAAAAAAAAATACCTTCTATCTCTGAAAATGGTCAGGATTGGGGATGGGGAATTTGAAGACTTCCTGTGTTTTCTTTTTTTTCCTCCAAGGGAAAAAGTGTTTCTTTTTCACAAAGTGTATCTTTTTCACAAAGTGTATACACAAATTACATAACGCCTATCAGTTGCCAGGGTAAGATATCTGCATATCTGTGAGACTTAGTTACTTTTTTCTCATTGCTGAGACCCCAAAATACCCAACACCCAAAAGTAAAGGAAGAAGGATTTATTTAGCTCACAGTCTGTAGAGGTTTCAGTGCATCATCAGCTGGGTGCAAGGCAGGGTGGCATGACAAATGGCAGAGGAGATTCAGTTCATGACAAGCAGAAGACCGCATATGTGACCAAGGAAGACACCTTAACAATGTCTTTCTATCCCTTATATCTCATCCAGGCTATTGAGGTTGAGGAAGAGTCACACTCTTAATCTTAGTGCCCTTGAGCCTAGTATTGCACCTTGAATTAATCCCAGCGCCATACACTCTAGATTCAGCCACCAATGAAAAAGCCCCACCTATGACTACCTGAGGCTTTGAGGGGACATATAGACAGAAGCCATAATACTGGGTTATATGATAAATGCTTTTTAATTTTTCGGGAAGACTTCATACTATAGTTCCAAATGATTGTAGTAATTTACATTGCCACTAATGTACAAGAGTTCTTTTTTACTTCATATCCTGTTATGTATTACTTTTGTATTTTATCTTTTTGGTAATACCAATAGTAAGAAGTAACATCTCATTTTACTTTTATTTTGCACTTGCCTGATGATTACTGATGCTGAGCATTTTTTAAAAATATCTGACAGGCAAAAATGTACACAATTGTTATAAAACAGCACATTGGGAATAACAGCAGAAACAACCAATATATTATGATACATTTTTCTTCCCTATGGTCATTAGAGTAACAATAATTATAATAAAAGATACATTTAATGTGAATTTGAAAAATAGAAATCATCTCCAAAGCTATGTATTTTTTGGCACTGTTCATAAGAAAACAAAGAAAGATGGCACAATGCAGCATAACCAAAGAAGGTGAGCATCCACATCAAACACTGACTGGTATAATTTGATTAAATGTGAAGAGATTAAATAATACTTTGATAAAAACTGATTCAGTGCTATAGTAATCCGGAATTATAGTCTTTGAGGAAATTAAATTATATTTGTGAAATATATGTGTATAGTGAAATAAACCAAAATCATAATGTTCTCAGTGTATTACACAGTATATTTTGAGTGACTGGTAATCTCTAGAAAGTAAAAATTTTGAGATACATTTCATGGCACTTGTGGAAGGTTTACCTAAAACTGTAATACTCATATAAGTGTAAAACATAAACATTGTAAATAATATTTAGAGTCAAAACATTATGTATGTACATGAAGTCGAAATATATGACAAAAGTATCCTTCATGATTTCGGTTGTGAACAATATTGAGGTTGTTATGTCATTAACAACATAATCATGTACAAAATTACAAACATGAAAATAAAAAGTGAAGTCATGTATTAGTTTTCAGAATTTTATCCAAATAATCTTTATATTTTTATTTGTGTAAAAATAAATCTCAAGACAGTACAGCTATGAGAATTATAAAGAAAATCTATGACAGAGAGCTCAGTGTGCAATCAAAAGCATCTGAAATAGACTTTTTAAAATATAAAAAATACAGGTTATTTTTTTCTGACGAGAGTATATTGGTGTCATAATAAATAAGATTGAGGTTAGAAACCAGTGTGGGCTTGTAGCTGAAGGACTTTCACTGTTAACATTTCCAGAATGGGAACAGTTGGTGTCTGAGCTTAAATAGTGTGTTTCTTCCTTGCTATTGCTTCAAGTGACATAAATAGCTGTAGTGGCAAACAGCATAAAGGAAACTAAAAGGAAACTGTTAAAGCTCCATTATTGAAATGGATAATAAAAAACAAGGTAAAAGGATAGACAATCCTATGTCTTTGAGCCTAGCTAAATGAACCCAAGCAATATTCAACAAAATGAAATATATTTGACTCAATAATAAAGCAAAATTTATAAAATAATGTCTTTACTAAATTACTAAAGGGGAAAAAATCCAACCTAACACTAAAGAACAGGAGCACATGATCCTGCACACCACTCGCTCCACTTCCATTCTGTAGAAAAGGTAGAAGGGGGCAAAAGAACAGTAATGATGTGATAGTTACCATGGTTATGAAGATGAAATGAGTTTCTTGACTTCCTTTTAAATAACTCAAGGGTTTTTAGTCCTGATTAAAATTTAAAATTTTGGCACAAAAATATAACTAGCATAGTCATATATGGTATCCTCAAGGAACTATTTTTAAAATATATAAATAGACAATTTTAAAATTACTTTTTTTGGGGGGGGGTACCGGGGCTTGAACTCAGGACCTTGCACTTGTAAAACAGGTGGCAAAACAACTGAGCTAAATTCCCAGCCCTTAAAATTACATTTTTATGATAAGAGCTTTAAATCCCCGTTTTTTTCCAGATTTTTGTTAAAAAGCTTTAATTGGAGAGAAGTAAACATTGAATGTGGAAGGAAGCACTATTGTACTCCCTAGAGATAGCTATTTATGTACCATTAATACCCTGGTGTTCTTGGCCCCTCATGAAAAGTGGAAAATCTCATGTGATGCAAATCCCATCCATCTACTGGTCATGTTTTCATTTCATTAGAAATCATTTAAAAATATTATTTAAATCCAGTACTTAGTATATGAAAAATTGTTAACACAGATAAAATTATAATTCTAATATGTATTAAAATATTGTTCAGAGCAAAGAAAGTATTTCTCTATCATGAGGATTTACTGAGCAAATTTACAGTAATTTAACAAAGCCCATTAAATATTCTTTATTGGGATTTGACATTCTTTTGTGTTGTGTACCAATAATTGAATTCCATTACATATTTAAATGTGAAAATGCTAAAGCACACTCATAGTCTCACTGTAACGAAATGTTTTATTTAAATGATGTAATGAATGAAAGAAATGAAAATTTCTGTGAAATAGATTTCTAAACATAAACTTACTACAAGAATGGAAACACAGTTTGAAGGTAGAAGCCTCAAATTAAATCTGCAAAATCTTAATCTCCAATTTAATATGCTACTTTAAAACCCAAAAAACATTAAATGAATATGTGTTCTTTTCTTTACCACATGCTCTGAGTTCATTGATATTTTTCAAATTGTAATTATTTTGTCAAATACAATTAAATATTTTAGTGCTTTTAACTTATTAATTTTATTTTGCATCATCCTCAAAATTTTCATTGTCTTTTTAATATTTGAATTCCTTATCTGTTGAACTGTTCATTGTTTTCATTACTAGGAGACACCCTTATATTTTAATGATAGTATACATTGAAGTCATGAATCACAAGATGATTGTTAGTGATTTATTTCATTTTTAACTAATTTGCAAGAAAATTTAATTATTTTGTGTCTCCTCTAGTGTTTTCTTTGTCTTCAGAAATTTAAACGCAAAAGCTATTTATTGTAACTTTAAATCCAATATTTGCATTGAAATAACTTTTTATTATATCCTTCTATTCACTTTTTGCAAGAAATTTACTGGAAAATGACAACCTAACAATTAACAATATTTTGAAGGAAATAGCAAAGAAACAGTCGGATGGATTTAATAAATGAAAAGATTGCACAATACAGCATAACTAATTTTTTTATTCCATTTCCCTTCTTCTAATTACTTCTTAAAGAAAGTTGTATTTTACCTTTAAAGTAGATTCCAAGAATTAATTTGCCTGAAATAATGAAAATAATATAATTAGGTTTGTCCAATGTTTACTCATTGTGTAGAGTGTGCTTAACATTAACAATCTGATTTTGGTAAAACTGAGTTTATAAAGTACGTAGATAATCTTATAAAACTTGAACAATTTATCTGAATTCTAGATTTTAAAATATTGATAATTCAAAGTCACAAAATATAATACTTTCAAATACATGATAAACACTTTGGTATGAAATTTAGTCCTGATCAATAATAATATGAAATATTTGGTGATGAAATATTTCCTTTATTTATTATATTACTTTGAAAGTGTGATATGTGTGCATTATGACATATTTAATTAAGGAATAAATCAAAACTCAAATCTGGAAAAATATATCTTAGCCTATTAACTGATCACAGACTGGTAATTTGGCAGTTCTGTGCCAGCACCAAACTGTGAATATTACAAATTCATTTACTAGTGCAAAGGTGGCTCCTCTTGAGGCTTTGCTTTTGGGCTCATTGGGTTTCCTCAACAATCTCAAATTGCAACTTAGGTAAACTGAACTCCTGGTCAGAGATTCCTAGAATAATTTTTTGCTTTTTTTTTATTTACCGAGGAATCCCATGCCAACACTTTCTTTTGTGCAATGAAACTGCCTCTTATTACCATCTGTATAGTAAATTTCATTCTGTTATTCCACCAGTGACAAATTACAGATCACCAGTGCTCATTCCTGGAATTAAGTTGGGCTGAAACTTCAGGCCAGTAGTTGCATTATTTTCTGGCCAATAGTATCATTTTTTCCTGAATGCATATTTTAGAAATTAGCCAAAACTGTTTTAATTTCTGCCATTTTCAAATCACAGTGATATTTAGTTTCCAGAAATATCATTTTGGATTTCCCCCAAAGTCAAAATGATCATGGAAGACAAGTGTTTGCATTGACTGAGAGTATTGAGGCCACTCTGGCAGAGAACTAAAGGCATTCAAGAAAGAGAACTTCCAGAACTGCTTCATAAAGTGGCAAGAATAATTGCATAAGTGTGCTCAAAGCAGAGGAGAGTATTTTGAGGAGGATAAATGGCAATTTGTTCTTTAACATAATATTTTAAAAAATTTAATAGAACCCATATTTTTAGATCACACATCATTATAAACCCTGGGTTCAATCCCTAGTATTCCAAGTAAAAAAAGAAGAAAAAAAATCACATTAACAATGTTTTGTGGCTTTTGTTTTACATTCTTTTAAATCATAATTTCAAGTTCTTTCACATGAAAATATCATAATCTACCTAGTTCTTCCAGTCTAATACTCATACTCAGGTTGATGTGAGGGTAGTTACTCCATTGTAACCTATTAATGACAATACAAAAATACAAACATTCTTTGTGTGTTAAAAGAGTTATTTTCAGTTAAATCAACTTTGGAGCACCTGGACTTCATTTAATGTATGTGGACCCACACTACTGGCCTTGATTTCTGATAATGTCCTCTAGGATTTTGAGACTTGAGCAATGATGATTCTAGGGCTTGAGCCATAATAAAACTGTTTGAGAAAACATTCCCTGAAAACTCGAGGGAAGAAAAATTTAATGTATATGGTTATAAGAGAAAATATGTAGGTTAGTAATATTATTCAGATCCTCAATTTTTTTAAGAATGCACATAGCGCAGATTTTAAAGCCAACATAAACAAATGCAGTCTGAGTCTAACTTGGCTTGAAACATTGATTTATTCCCAGAAAAGAATTAATCCAGATGGTACAGTTGAGTCACAGATTGCAGACAGTCATAAATTCATTAAAATGTTTTTATTCTGAGTCTGGCCAATTTTTGTAAATGAATTCTCCTAAAACCTCAAGTATTTGATGTTCATCTGTATACTACACCCTTAATTATCAGGTTTAGGTAGTATTTCTCTCTTTTTTTATAAGCACTTCATTTTTCTAAAGGCATACTGCAAGATAATGAGAAAGCTGTGTAAATAATCCCACCAAAGAAGACAGCATCTATGGTGATAGATGATCCAAAGGGCCTTGAGAGGAAAAGCATGGACAAGACTGCAAAATTTTCCCTGTAGTGAGGGTAGCAGGAATGCGAGGCCCCTGGCAGAAGTTGGCAGGAAACTACATGTTGGACAAACTATACCACATCTTCCCAAACTAATTGCAATAATTGGGTCTTGGGATAGAGACAAAGTCTGCAGTTGGCCACATGCAAAGCATAACTTGCAGTCAGTGGCAGGTCCAGAAAGACTGATAGCTCTCACCACTCTCAGGAAATCAATTAAGCGGTTCATCAGAGTAAAAATGCCTTGGCTGCCTGCAATCTTTAAGACTATAACTTGAAGAAAACAGGGTGGACATTCTGGCGATGTGATATTACAGCCTGGTGGGTTCTGCTTGTTTGTTTCCTCATTTGTTTGCAGGTTCTGAGCTCCCTTTGAGATATTTTCTCTTAATTCTTTCTTACTTAGAAATATTTTTATTTTAAATTTTTATTTTTAAGTTATTTTGCCTTTATTTTGCTCTCTTGTCTTCCTTCTCTTTTTCAGTTTAACTTTGTATTTCTTTTTCTTGTTTATGCCTATTTCTCATTTTCCCTATGACCTTGTTTTCTCTCTCTCTCTCTCTCTTTCCTTTCTCTCTCTCTCTCTCTCTCTCTCTCTCTCTCTCTCTCTCTCTCTCTCTCTCTCTCTCTCTCTTTCTCTCTCTCTCTCTTTCCTTTCTCTCTCTGATAGTCTTGCCATGTACTTCAGGCTAGTCCAGAGCAAACTATGTAGACCAGGCTCTCCTCAAAATTGGGATAATTTTCCTTCCTCAGCCTCCTTAGTACTGGGATTATAAGCATGTGACACCAGACTGGACATATGCTACATTTTATAGCAGATGCCTGTATGTACACAAAAGAGAATACAAATAGACCAGTGTTTTGACTTAAATGGTACCATTTGTAGCCATGTTGTAGCAACTCTTAACAGAATTATATGTAAAAGATCCAAACAAAATTAACTACAAGTATATTAACAAGTTCTGTCAATCTCACAGCTTCCCTCAATCTCTATTTCTTTCCCTCTGTATCCTTTCTTTTGCCTCCACAAATTTTCTCTCAATCCACTTTAAAACTAACCCTTTACACCAGCCATAAAAACACCTCTGACAAAGTCCAACTTCCTATATTTCACCTCCTGATATTTCTATTATCTCCTCTCCACTTAATTACTTGATCCCTGTATTTTACTCTTCCTCTTCTCCTTCCTCTCTCACTCCTCATCGGAGACTAACTGGTAATAAAATAAAAGTGTAGTTTGTAAGGGGACTAATAAAATGTGAAATTGTCAAAGCAAAATCTAAACTATATGACTGATGTTTCACTGTATCTTTTATAACCAGTAGGAATTCTCATCTTATAACACAGTGACTTGGTCCATTACAAGTTCAATTCAATAGGTTTAACATGTTTTCATCACCTTGTAGCACTTCTGGTAAAAGCATGACTGCCTCATAGGGTGGCTTGAACCATTCAATGAGAATGTCCCATCACCTAATGAGATAGTCATAAATGTAACACTAGTGGTTGAAGCCAGTCAGACATAACACATTCAGATCAGAGCCATCCACAAATGAGACATATTAATCATGGCCCCATCAGGAACATGTTAATTATAGAAAATAGCTCTTTAAAAGTAAAACCAACATTATCTCACTGGGAAACAATATGTAACTACGAGATCTTAATTCCAAAAACAGTTTCTTTACTCTATCTGATTTTAACCTTCAGCAAATACACAAAAATGATGGGACATGAAAAAGTAAGGAAATTTCCAAAGGCTCTCAGTTCTCAAAAACAAATTGAAGGGGCACTGATGGAGAGAAAATCAGACATCAAATGTCTAAGCTGTAAAAAATGATAAAAAGGAAACAAAGAAAATTAGTGAGTTCAAACACAATATAATCAAATAGTCGAACTAAGAAACAAATGGATGAATGCCATTTATTATGAGTCAAATAAAAAATTAGAAGGGCTAACCAAAATTATCAAAACATGAAAGACAAATTTACCAAATAAATAGAGTCTATGAAAAGGTGCCAAACAGAAGGCCCTCAGATATGGAATTCTATTGAATATATGAATAGCAGAAATAACCAATATGAGAAGAAAATGTCAGGCCTTGAGGACTGTTTGGAAGCACAAGACAGTATTCTCAGAGCTAACTTAAAAAAGCAAGAGATCAAGGAAAATTCATCCAACAGCTATTAGATAACACTAATAAGACTAACCTAAAATTAATTATAGAACATTAATTAGAGAGTAGCACGCATGAAATAAAAAATCTACTTACAGAAATTATAGCAGAAAACTTTCCAAGTATAGTGAAATATTTCAACATAGAGAGACTGTGGCCTATAAAACTCTAAATAATTATGAGAGTAACTCCTGAAAACATGTTATAGTCAAAATCTCAGAAGCCCAACATGAGGATACACTCTTAAAAGCTGTCCGAGATAAAAAAGAAAAAAATCACTTATAAAGCTAAACCCATTAAAATTAGGGGAGATTTTTCAAGATAAACTTTAAAGGTGAAAAAAACTTGGAATAAAGTGTTTCAAGTCCTAAAAGCAAAAATTTCCACCCCAGACAAACATATTTTGGAAAAATATTAGAAAAATATGGACTTTTTATGAAAAAGAACATCTTGTGAAATTTCTGAAGACCAAACTAGTACTCCAAAAATTTCTCAAGGTTATACTACACAGAGACAAATCTGAGAGAATAAACAAAGAGGAAAAAATACATGAATTAATTACAGAAAAAATAATGTAATGTCAAAAATAAGTGAACACCTTTAATTAATAATTCTCAACTTTCCAATTAAAAGACAGACTTGTAGACTTGATCAAAAATAAATTCAAATGGTCTGAGGCATATAAATGACACATATAATTCATAAAGAAATATTCCATCCATCAGGATCATGAAAGCACACAGGGGTAGCAATCTTTCTCAAAGTAAACTTCAACCTAAAATTGAACAGAAGCATCAAAAAAGGTCACTGCACGTTAGGTAAGGGAACAATTAAACAGAAAGAGATAGTAATCATAAATATATACCTACTGAATATAGGTGCATCCAAACTCATCAAATGGCAGTACTGGATGTAAAGATCAAACACAAACATAGTGAGTGACTTCAATATCTCATTTTCACAAATATATAATCAACTAAACAAAATATCAAAAAATAAATATCAGAGATGATTCCAACCTTCAAACAAGTGTACTTAGTAGATATCTACAGGGTGTTTTGCCCTACTAAAACAGAGTACACATTTTTTTCACTACTACCCAGCACTTTCTCCAAAATAGAAGATATACTAGTCTATTAATCTTGCTTAAATAAATACAAATGAATCAACACTATCCCACATATACTAATAAAATACAGTGCACTGAAAGTAGAAATGAAAATGAGCCACAGAAATTTTACACATACCTGAATAATAAAGAAGACACTAATGAATACTCAGTGAGTAAAAGAAGGAATCAAGGAGAAAACTAAAGAATTCCTAGAATCTAATAATAACACCAGCACAACGTACAGGACACAATGAAACCAGGCCTAAGAGGGAAGTTCATTGGTGTGAATGGTCACATAAGAAAAACAGAATGAGCACAAAAAAATAACCTAATGATAGACCTCAAGGTCTTCAAAAAATAAAAATAGTCCAAAACAAAATTTAGTAAAAGAAGGAAAGCATAAATATTGGAGGAAAAATTAATGGAATTGAATCTAAAAAAATAGAAAGAATCAATGAATCAAATGATTGTTTCTTTGAAAGTATAAACAAAATAGTCAAACTCTTAACCAAACTTACTAAAGGAAGGAAAGAAAACACCTATATGAATGCTATTAGAAATTTAAAAAGGTGATATTACAATGGACCCTGTTAAATCTAGAAGATCCTGAGTAATTACTCTGAAAATTTTAAATCTGACAAATTGGAGAATCTAGAAGAAATTGAGAGATACCTCAACACATATGAATTACTAAAATTGGACTAAGAAGAAATACATTGAAAAATCAGATAACAGGCAATGGATTTGAGGCAGAATTTTAAAAAGTCTTGCCAACTAGAAAAGCTCAGGGCTTGATGGATTTACCACTGCATTGTACATGAACTTTGAGTGAGATATAAGACTCAATTATATAATACTCATCAATTTTTTTAATGAAATTGAAAGGGAAGGAGTACTGCCAATAAGCTAGTAAAACCTTGATTGCAAATTTGAAAGGGACCCAACTTACAAAGACAACTACAGGCCAATCTCTTTAATGAACATATTTGCAAAAATTCTTTAGCAAATACTAGTAAAACAATGCAACAAATCATCAAAAAAGATCATACATCATGATAAAGGAGGCTTCACTCAGGGATGCAAGGATGGTTCAATGTATGGAAATCAATAAATGTATTGTAATATATAAACAGATGCAAGAATGAATATTACATTAGCATCTAAATGGATTTTGAAAAAGCCTTTAAAAAATCTAACTTCTATTCATGAAATTAAAGGTATAGAAGGACCTTATCTCAATCTAATAAAAACCATGTATGACAGACCTATTGTCAACATCATATTAAATAGGGAAAAGTAGGAAGTATTCACTCAAAACTCAGGAACTAGAAAAGAATGTCCACTATCTCCATTTCTGTTTAATATCATACTCAAAACTTTAGCAAGAGAAAAAATAAAAGGAATCCATATAGGTAAGGGACAAGTCAAATTATTTTTATTTGTAGAAGACAGCACTTTACATAGATAAAAATTTACCAAAATACTTCTAGAATTAATAACCAAATTTAGAAAAATATCAATGTGGGGGACTTGGCCAGGAGTGAATGATTAATCTGAATCATTAAACTGTGGGACAAAAGCACATAGGCTCTATGAAAAGTGAATGGATGCAGTGTGAGGCAAAACCATATAAATAATTAAACTGTGAGGTAAAATGCATCCAAGCTTGTGAGAAGTAAATAAAATGTGAGTCAAAAAGCATCCAGGCTATATGAGGAGTAAATGTTTAAACTACAGGGCAAAACCACACAAGCTGTATGAAAATCAAATGGTTAAAAAACAAGTTTAGATTAGTGAAACATGTTATGTCTAGGCATTTGGCCTTCTCTTTTTCTCATGAAAAATTGCCTAGGCTTGAGGCAGCTCCTGGTCCAAACTCCTTTACTCTTACTTTTTTCTCTTACACTGAGATTCTGAATAAAAGCCGAGAGTTCTTGGCATCAGGGCTTTATTCTTATCCCAGTGTCTCCCTAATGGCTGAGCATTCTCAGGTGAGAAACAGCCCTTCTGAGCCTGTCACTGCTTGAACTAAGTCTTGTCTCCCAATAATCTTTTTCATCCACTGCACCACCTGCGGTTGCTCACTCCAACATACAAGGATACTAAACAGCACAAAATCATCAGTGGTATTCCTGTACACCAATAGTGAAGCCACCAAGAAAGAAATTAGACAATCAATTCTATTCATAATAGAATCAATAAAAATTAAGTACTTGAGATTAACCTAAACCAGGAAGTTAAAGATCTCTATAATAAAATTTATAATACTCTGAAAAAGATGAAGAAGATGGACATCCAAAAATGTGAAAGGATGTTTCCTGTTCCTTGATAGACAGAACCAATATTGTCAAAATGATCACAATACTAAAACTGATTTATATATTTAATGTGATCTCAATCAAAATACCAACAGCATTTCTCATAAATAAGAAGAAAACTATCCTAAAATTTATATGGAATCAGAAGACTTGAGAATAGCAAAAGTAGTTCTGGGGAACAAAAACAAAGCAAGAGATATCACAGTCATGGATTTCAAGTTATACTGCAAAGCTACAGTGATTAAAAATGTGTGTCACTGACACAAAAATAGACATGTGGACCAATTAAATGAAAGATGGAGAAACAACACAAAGCAGATTAAGTCATCTGATTTTTGATATGGAAGCTGAAAGCATGTGCTAGAGGAAAGATAAGCTCTTTAACAAATGGTCCTGGGAAAACTGGCTATCTACATCCAGAAGAATGAATCTGGACCAATATCACCATGCACTGACATAAAATCAAAATATATCAAAGATATAATATTAATAATTTAAAATATTATAGCAGAAACACTGATTCTGCTGAAAATAGACTAGGTAATACTCTTGAAGTCATTGGTGTATGCAAGGATTTTCCAAACAGGACTCCAATCACACAAGAAAGAACATAAAATTCAAAAAATGGAACCAATTTAAAAGTTTCTGCTCAACAAAGGAAATAATCAGTACAGTCAAAAGACAAAACACAAAATTAAAAACATTTTGCTACTCTTCCTTTAACAGGGGACTAATATCCAGAAGTTAAAAAGAACTAAAAATATTACCTCTCAAATAAAAGTCCAAATTTTAAAAAATGGTAAACTAAAAAAATAAACAGTTCTCCAAAGAAGTATAAATGAACAAGAAATACTTGAAAAAAATGCTCAAAATCTCTAGCCACTGAAGAAATGGAAATTAAGACAGATTGATATTCCATCTAACTCCAGAAAGACTAGCTATCATCAAAAAAGCCAAACAATAACAAATGCTAGTGAGGCTACAGGGTAAAAGGAGTCCTTCTACATTGTTGTTGAGAATGTAAACTGGTACAAGTACTATGGAAATCAGCATGGAGATTCCTTAAAAACCTAAGACTAAAACTCCTAAAAAAAGTTATTCCCTTTCTTGGTATCTTCATATCATATCACAGTGACACCTACATACCCATCTTTATAACAGCACTAGGTATCATAATAGCTAAGTCTTAGAAGTGATATACATATCCATCAACAGATAATGAATAAAGAAAATGTGGCAAGTACATAATCTCATAAATAAGGAAAATTTATGTAATTGTAGGAATATGTATGCAATTTAAAATCATAATGTTAAGTGAAATAAATCAATAAGCTTAAATATCACATACATTCTCATATATGAAAAAAATATATAAATAAATGTTGATATCTATTGGTAAATTTATTAAGATTAGCTTACATTTTAGAAGCAAGTACTCTTTTGTTGGCAATTCACTTGCATGGGAACATATCAATAAAAGATGTAAAAATAATTAGTATAATTAAAATGACCTTCCACAAGATTTTGAAGACAGAAATATCTTTTTTATTTTAATATTTGTATTATAATTCTAATTTAAAATAACAATTTATATAACTATTGTATTCATGTATTGTGTTGTTTTTTTTTCTGTTATTCTTACCTTTTCTTGTTTTTGTATTTCATTTATGACAGTCTACTTGGAAGGTGACATATATTATGCTGCTGTATTATTATGGCTATGTTAATGTAATATCTATTATAAAGTAATACACTTTTAACATTTTTTCTATATGAAGATTTAACCAATTTTATCAATTTTAATCAATTTTGTCAGTCACCTTTATATACTCTTCTTCATTCTAAGTGTTTCAAACATATTCATTGATATTTAAAGATTTCTGCATTTAAATTATAGATAAATGGATACAAATTCTTTTCTCAAAAATATTGCTTTTAAAAAATTTTTTTATCTTGTATGTAATATTGTTTGTAAATACAATTGTTTTTACATTTTTATTGGCTGGGAGATCTTGACTAAGTCTTTTAATAGATTACCAGCATTTGTATTACAGTAAAGAAAGCTTAAACTATTGGGTTTTTCCTCTTTTTTGAAACAAAGTATGACTTAAACATTAAAAGCTCTTCCTATATTCTTTAACATTTTTCTAGAATTTGAAATATTCCATTGTTAATTTTATTTTTTAATATTTACTCATTTTTTAATATTTTCTTTCATCATTCATTTGATTTCATTAACTCAAACTTTGGTAATCTTAATTACAGACATTTCTCAGACAAAGAAATACAAGCAACAAATAAATATATGAAAAATTGCTGAACATCACTGGTCATTCGAGACATGCAGATGAAAATAACAGTGAGATTTCACCTCACTCCGGAAAGAATGGCTGGTAACAAGAACTACTTTAGAATTTCTTGTTTGGGCTAAGCCATGTAGAGGTCCTGTAATGTGACTGTAGTGAGCTGATATCAGTTATCTTAGTCAAGATTTAGAATTTTGTGTGTAATTTTACCTTGCTTTTTAATATATCTAAGAAAATATTAAGGTTTCTTTCCTATTGGTTTTAGTGCAAAGCTTATTTTATATGTTCTCATCACAAAGGATGATTGTTAAACCTCATATTATATTAGAGGTATTCTGGAACCCTAATAGTTTGAATTTTTAAAAAATACTATAAATCATGTGTGTAGCAATACTAAACAGCGCCAACAACTCTGTGGCTGGATAGGAAAACTGTTAGTTTCTTCTCATATCTCTGTCTACAGAATGTTAGATAATTGTTTTATCCCTTTAAAGAAATTATTTTTCTTTAAAATTATTTTTCATAAAGGGAGTAGTTTATAAACCACAAAAATAAAATTTTCACAGTTCTTGAGCTATAAAGTCTAAAACGGAGACAAATTTGTTGCTAGATGAAAACCTGTACCTGTCGGGAGCAATGCTACATACTTGTAGGGAAAAATTATTTGGTTAGCCTAGCTCTCTTGCCTACAGCCCAGCTATGGAATTCCAAGACATAATTCCATTTTGGCTTCCGGTCACAACTGAGACCTCAATGATCCAGTGATGCTGTGATTCTCCAGGACAAGAAACATCCTGGGAGCTGAAAACACGCTGGGAGGAACAATCATCTACTCAGTTCCTCATTGTTCTTGGACTGTTACCATCTTGTTTACGTGGATGTACTGAACTCTCTGCAAGTCATTTGTTACATTTATTTCTCCCAATGTACTGAGTTCTGAATAAAAGGTGCGGTAAGTCTTTGCCGCCCAGAGCAGCACTGATCAGACCCAAAGCTCAGCTTCTTAGTCTCATTTTTCTACCTTTCCTGTAATTCGCCAAGTACTGCAGTGGCTCGCAGGAGACTAGGACTTAACTGCAGAGGTTCTAGTAACGTCCCCTTTCCTTGTTCCCTATATGTATCTTAATCACTTTCTCTTTGATAGATCAAAATATCCAAACCACAACTTAAAAGTGAAGAGGTTTACTTTGGCTCACAATTTTCAAAGGATTTAATCCATTGTCCATAGTCAGTTTACTACAGCAAAGAAACATCATGGATGTAGAGCCTGGGCAGAGAACGGTTGCTAATTCAATTTCTGCTAGAAAGCAGAGAATGAGGGAAGAGATACACTCCCAGGTCACACACTCAGTGGCCTTCCTCTTTGGTGGAGATTCCACCTCCTAACAGCACACTTAGCTCTGAACTCTTCAATGGAGTAATTCACCCTCATAATCCTATCACCTTTCAAAAGCCCCCATCTCTGTACAAAAGAGGCCTTTAGATAATATTCTGGATCTGAATTATAACATTCTGCCCCTGATCCCCACAAGATTTATGTCTATCTCTTTATACAAAATGCATTTAGTCAAACTCTAAGAGTTATCAAAATTGTAACTATTCTGATATGTTTGCAAATCCAAGTCAAAACTCTCCTCTGAGATGCAAAGAAATTCTTACCCCTTGAGATCCTGCAAAAATCCAAAATAAAGTTAAACACTGCCAATATGCAAGGCATAGGTTAAACATTTCTGTCCCAAAGGTAGAAATAGAGGGCTAGAATGGAATGGGTCGAGAGCAAGCTTTGCCCAGCAGTGAAAAATTTAAATCTTGTGTATTTGTGTCCAATATTTGGGGTAAGTTGTGGAATGATGTGAACTCCAAAGGGCTTGAGTAACTCCAACTTTAGGGCATTGCCAGTTTCATCCCTTCTAAAATCTTCCTTGGAATAGGTATACTCAGTACCTGCAGCTTTCTCCAGGAGATATTCCACATTCCTGGCTTATCCAGCTTCCTTATTTCTCAAGCACACTCATTGCTTCACTCTCACAGCTTCACACTTACCTCTCAGGGACACATTCACTACCTGACCTCCCAGGCCCTCTTCTGTAATCTGATTAAAAGCTTCTTGACCATATAACTTTTATATTCTGTATTCTTGTAAAACCAGCATCATATCAATGATGTCAAGTGCTCGTGGTGGCTGAAGCAGTAATTTAGTCCCAGTGGATCAGGGTTGATAAGACCTCTGAGTAACTGAATGATTGAGCACTGTGAAACAGGTCATGATGAATCCAGTCAGTATGTGGCTATTCTCTAACAAGGGACTTAGCAGTGCTATTGTCAAATAAATTTTTAAATTTTTGCACTCTCAAGCCTGTGAATGGTCAGGCTGTGTTGATTCCAGAAATGCCTTCAAAGCATATTTCCTATTGTCCCAATGTAAAACATTTAATTTCTTTTTAATTCAAATCATTTTAGCAGCTATACTTTCCTTGGGACTTTCTGTAGTCCCTTTCTGTTGAAACTGCAAATGCTTCACTCCTTAACATTTCCTCCTGATTCTTACTATAAATCTCACTAAAACAGCAAGAATTACACATTCCACAACCTGAATATTAGACTCTCTTGCAATTTTCTCTGTCAGATTAATTAATCTGCTAGCCATAGTTTCAGTCTTTCACAAAATTTCAGAACATGGGCAAAATATCGACAAATTTTTCCCACAGGATAAAATGTTTGGCCTAGAGTCCAACTAAAGTGTCCTTATTCCCACGTGAAACTCCTAAGTCTAGCATTTATTGACTGCATTTCTATCAGAATTCTGGTCTCCTGAGCTCTAACCAAAATCTCCCATCAAGCTTGGCTTACTGTATTTTAGGGCTTCACTAGCCTACATCTCTAAATTTTTCCAAACTCTCCTTTCAAAATATGGGAAAGGATTCTGTACCACACTGGCATGTAAGGTAAGTATTATATAGCATTATATATATATATATATATATATATATATATATATACACACACACACACACACACACACACACACACATATTTTCCTTTGCAATAAAGTTATGTATGCCCACTCTTGGGTCTGTTTCCCTAGAGAATCTTGACCAACAGTATAAATGTGGTTAACACAGCTTCTTTCTACAATATGTTGATCAGAATCTGATTTTGTTTTCATGTATAAAAGGGAGTGTTTTCAGTACTATAGACTTTCATATAGTTAAAACTATACATAGTGGCTTGATAATTAAGAGTAGTATCTCTTCATCAGTATCAGTCTACAGTCTACCTTTTTTACTCACCCAAGTAATTCTCTTATTCTCTCTCATTTAAACAATGTATATATAATATTTATTAAAATATAATGTATAAAATTATATACAATATGATATATATAAGTAATTATCCCACCAAAGTTATGGAATTTAAGTTTATGAATATATATATATTCATTATATATATATATTTATGAATATATATATATTCCCCCCCAAATGATCAAATCAAAGACCCATCCAGTAAGTAAAATCAGCTTAAATTTCTCTGCTTGATATGTAATCCTTTTATCAGGCCCATGTTTAGGAGAGAAGAGGAGAGGAGAGAAGTTAGCTATTCTAGGTCTCTTCTTGTTCCAAACGAACTTTTGAATTGTATTCTCAAGATCCATGAAGGATGCTGCTGGAATTTCAATTGGGATTGCATTGAATCTATGGAGAAGTTTTGGAAGTATGGACATTTTCACTATGTTGGTTCTTTACACTCAGGAGCCAGGGATATTTTTCCATTTTATGATATCATCTTCAATCTTTTTTTCAGAGTGCTATAGTTTTCAGAATAGAGGTTTTTGATTTCTTTCATTAGGTTGATTTCTAGGTATTTCAATTTTTTGGATGTTATTATGAAAGGAATTGTTTGCCCCATTTCTCTCTCAGTGAGCCTGTAGGAAATCTATTGATTTTTTTTGTGTTGACCTTGTATCTAGCTACTGTACTGAATTTGGTTATTTAGTCTTGAAAATTTTTGGTAGAATTCTAGGATTTTCTACATAGAGTATCATGTCATCTGCAAATAAGGACAATTTGACTTCTTCCTCCCCGATTTTTATTCCTTTTATTTGTTCTTCTTGTCTAATTGCTGTGGCTAATGTTTCCAAAACTATATTGAACAGGAATGGTGATAGTGGACATCCTTGTCTTGTTCCTGATTTTAGTGTGAAGGATTTCAGTTTTTGACCATTATGATATTGTATGTTACTGGTATGATGTTGGCTGTTGGTTTTTCATAGATGGCTTTTATCAAATTGAGGTAGAGACCCTCTATTCCAACTTTTTGTAGGGTGTTTATCAAGAATGTATGTTGGTTTTGTCAAACACTTTTTCAGCATTTATTGCGGTGATCATATGGTTTTTGTATTTGGCTCTATTAATATAGTGTATTCCACTTATTGATTTGTGTACATTGAACCATCCCTGCATCCCTGTGATGAGTACCACTTGGTGAGGGTGTATGATCTTCTTGATGATCTTCTGCATTCTATTTGCCAGTATCTTATTCAGGATTTTTGCATCTATGTTCATTAGTGAGATTGGCCTATAGTTCTCTTTTTTGGTTGGGTCTTTTCCTGTTTTGGGGATCAAGGTGATACTTGCTTCCAGGAATGGATTTGAGAGTATCACTTCCCTTTCAATTTCATTGAAGCATTTAAACAGTAGTGGCAATAGTTCCTCTCTAAATGTCTTGTAGAATTCAGTAGTAAAGCCATCAGTCAGGGCCTGGGCTTTTCTTAGTTGCTAAGTTTTTAATCACATTTTCAATTTCATTGATCAATACTGGATTGTTTAGAATTTTTAGGTTCTTTTCCAACTTTGGCAATTCATACATATCTAGGAATCTGTTCATTTCTTCTGTGTTTTCCATTTTATTGATCTATGGGTTCTTGAAGTAGGTATTGATGATCCTCTAAATTTCTGCTGAGTGCATTGTAATTTCACCCTTTTCATTCCTAATTGCATGGATTTGGGCCTTTTCTTTTCTTTTTCTGATAAGGTTAGCTAAGGGTTTGTCAACTTACTTATTCTTTTGAAGAACCAACTCTTTACTTCATTGATGTTTTTGTATAGTTTGTTAGTCTCCATTGCATTGATTTCTGCTCTGATCTTTATAATTTCCTCCCTTGTATGAGCTTTGGGTTTGTCTTGCTCTTCTTTTTCTAGAAGTTTGAGATTCAGCATCAGGTTGTTTAATTGATCTTGCTCTGTTTTCCTAATATGAGTATTCACTGCTATAAATTTCCCTCATAAGACTCCTTTCATTATGTCCCATAGATTCCAATATGTTGTATTGATATTGACATTTAATTTTAGAAACTGTCTGATTTCATTATTACTTTACTTGTGACCATTGGTTATTCAGTGGTATGTTGTTCAATTTTTTTATGAAATTCTTGCACTTTCTTCTGCTATTGATCTCCAATTTCATCACACTACAGTCTGATAATATACAAAGGATAACTTCAATTCCTTTGCACTTACTTAAACATGTTTTATGACCAAGTATGGGGGCTATTTTGGAGAACAACCTATGTGCTGCTGAAAAGAATGTGTATTCTGATTTTGTGGGGTGGAACAATCTGTAAACATGTTAAATTCATTTGTTTAAGAGTTTGAGTTCTAATATTTTGTTGTTTATTTTTTTCTAGTTGATCTATCTGTGACAGTGGGAATATTGAGGTACCCCACTACTCTTGTATTAGTGCTTATTTGATTTTTCATGTCCGTATTTGTATTATATAGTTGGGCACACTAGTGTTTGGGACATATATATTTATGTTTGTCATCTCTTCCTCTTGGATTGTTCCCTTAACAAGGATGTAGTGTCCTTCTTAGTCTCTCTTAATCAGTGTTGCTTTGAAATTCATTTTATCTGCAAATAAGATAGCTACCCTTGTTTTTTTTTTTCATGTTCCTGTCTCATGGAGTATTATTTTCCACCCTTTAACTTTTAGTCTATTAGTTTTTTTTTTTAATTCAGTGTGTTTCTTGTATGCAACATGTTGTTGGATTTTGTTTAATGACCCATTCTGCCAATCCACCTCTTTTGATTGGTGAATTGAGACCATTAACATAGTCATAACTGATATGTATTGACTTGATTCATTCTGCTGGAATTCCTGGAATTATAGTCCTCATTGTCTTTTCCTAGGATATTGTTTAAAATTTTTTGGAGTGCTGGTTTAGTATTTACGAAGTTCCTCAAGTGCTCTTTGTCATGAAAGTATCTTATTTCTCTATCAATTTTGAAAGATGGCTTTGCAGGTACATCAATCTTGGTTGGAGGTTGTTTTTCTTTACTGCTTGAAATACATCACTCCAGGCTCTTCTTCCCTTGAGGGTTTGTGTTGAGAAGTCTGCTGTGATTGAGATGGGCTTTTCTTTGTATCTGTTTTGTTTCTTTTCTCTGTTTGTAGAATTTTGTTCTTCTGCTGGTTTTCTGGAATCTTATCTATTATATGCCTATGTGTAGATTCATTTTGATTAAGGCTAGTTGGAGTCCTATATTCCTCATTTATCTGTATGTCAAGTTCTTTCCCCCTATTTGGGAAATATTCTGCCATTACTTCTCTGTACAGGTTTTTTTAATGTCATCTGCATTATTTCTCCATTGACTCTGATCAGTCTTATGTTATTCTTCTTTGCATTGTCTAGCACCTGCTGGGTTGATTTCTCATGGTTCTTTACTCTTTTTAAGAAATTTTTTCTTTTCCTGGTCACTAATTACAATCTTATAATTTATATCTGAAATTCTGTCCTCACACTGGCTCATTCTGCTGTGTAAACTTTCAATAGAGTTTTTAATCTCCTGGCAATCTGTTCGTGTCTGTTTTATGGATTCCATTTGTTTCCTATGTTGGGATTTCATCATGTTCCTCAGGTCCTCTACTTTTTATATCTTGTCTGCTCTACCTTTATTAATTATATCTTGCACTATGGACACAATCCATAGTTTCTTACTTTATAAGAGAGACATTTACAATCATAATGTGCCATAAAAACTTGAAAACTTACTTCTGGTATGAAATAATGTTTATATCATTTGAAATTGCTTTAGGTATTGAACAGCTGATTTACAAGGACTGAAAGTGAAAGGCATTCTAAAAGTCCATGAACACTATTGTTCACACCCTTCTTTGGTGCACACCAAACTTGTTTGATACGTTTCTCTTGATACATAGCAAGCAGCAGCATGTGATAAAAGCCTGAGAATAGGGCCAGGGATTTAGCTCAGTGGTGTTGCCTCCTGCTGCGCAAGCGTAAGAACCCAAGTTCGATCCCTGGTACCAAAAAAAAAAAGGCCTGAGAATAAATGCTGTTGTGCAAACACTGTAACAATTCCTGAAAAAATAATTATGGGATATAAACTCCAAAGCTCTCTACTCTCATAATTTACATTGCATAGGTCACATAAGCACACACACATACACACACACACACACACACACACACCTTTTACACTTCGCTTTAAAGAAAATTTTCAACACTTTTCAGTCTTACAGTCAGGATTATATACCTTGCACTTTATGAAATTGAAAAGGTATTGAGTTAAATGTTTTCCAATATTTTTGTGTAACAAGATAGACAATATTTCCCTAAATATTTTCATTATCTAGATGATCTGTTTTCTCTGATAACCACTAATCACAAAAACTGACTCCATGGAATAATTAAACAATTATTTAACACCATGCATGGGTTTCAATCATTTTTAATAACTTCTCCTGGAAACATAATACAAATCTTATGATTTAAAAAGATCAAGTGTCTATTCTGATTTTTTAAAAATTATATATTTTTATGATAATATCATAAAATTGACAAGTACATATTAAAGGTAGTATTATAGACTTTTGTTACTTTATTGTTGCTTTAAAAGAAAGATTGTAGGGCCGGGGATTTAGCTCAGTGGTTCTACCTCCTGCCTCGCAAGCTAAGAACCCGAGTTCGATCCCCGGTACCAAAAAAAAAAAAAAAAAAAAAAAGAAAGAAAAAGAAAGATTGTAAAACCCAGACTTATTTAGTGCTTTGACCTACACAAAATGAGTGCTGCAATGAACATAATTTTCAGTTCTATAGTCAGAGTGCAATTGTTCCTTCCCCATCTCAAGATACTGCACCTTTCTGTCAAGTGCTACCTGACAAGACACATTCTATTCTACTTGCAGCACCAAAATAACTAGTAATGGAGCTTTTCAGATGATTGATTTATAACTCCTGATCTACTAAGTTATTCAGAATTTCTGTGTTAAGTTCCTCAAATTGATCGTCTTTTTTGTCTTCATTATCTTTTACAATTTCTGAGTTCTGAGTCTGGATTGCTCTTCTTGAAAGATGACCACTTCTTCTCTGCCAATGTGGTATTGCAATAGGCTAAGATTTGCCTGTGGGAGTTTATCTGAAGTCAGGTATGACATAATGCCTGGAAATACTAGGTGAGGTAGTTTCTTTTCTACTGGAAGCACTACTGGTGAAATCCATATCTGAGGTATTAGATGAGTGAGCAGTTCCCATAGTTATCCTTATAGTATAAGATAAATCAAAGATGAGATTTTCAAAAACTGTTTCCTTATCCAAAGTGTCTCAGTAAGTTTTAGAATCATTTTTCTTTTATGTGGGCCTGGAGGACAAATTAAAGATTTTTTCTTTCCTTTTTTTCTATTCCATTGTTTATTTTTTTCTATGTAGGGCCATGGAATTGAGTATAACTTTTTAAAAAGTTTAACTCTAATATGATGACATCAGATTATGTGATAGCTGCGGCACATGAAGCACTCACTCTTGGATCATATATAGGTATGGATCCCTTTCTATCTTTAATTTTGAATTCATGGGATGTTCCTTCAGGTTCTTTCTCTGCTTTTAAAGCTATTATTTGGAAGAAACTGAATTCACAATCCAAACAAATGTTTCCTATTTACTTCTTTCCCAGACTTACATATGGTCTTGTAATCATTTAATATCTTCAGAACATACTCATATCTTTTACATTTTACTGTATGCCACCTTTCTAGGGTCCAGTTTATCCCAGTTTTCATTAACGTAGGCTATAATAAGCTCGAGTTCAGAATCAAAATATTTCTTCTTATGAATAATACTTAGATTTTAAAGGCATAGGTATGTTCTAAATACCCACTGTAGTGATAGACATTTGAAGCATTCTGGTACAGAATTGAAGATAGGGCAAATAAATGTATAAAATCTATCTACAAATACCATCATTTTTGAGAGATGATCACACTGTGTATTTCAGGCTGTTCATGAAATTTCTATGTATTCCAGGCTGGCCTGGAACCCTTGGCAATCATCCCACCTCAGCCTACTGAGTGCTGGGATCACAGGCATTCACCACCACTCCCAGTAGCAATTGGTTTTTGAAAGCATTGCATACAGCCTTCATGATACCACTGCTTACATTTGCAGCAATGTAGCATCTTTAAAAACCAGTCTCCAGAGCCTCTCAAGTAGCAGTTACACTGCTGGATATTGATTTTATGACCTGCGTCCCATTCACAATCTGCCACACTAATAGGGTAATGTCTGTTTCATGACTTGCAATGCTTTGGCATTTGGTCCTTTCCTAAGTGCAACACCTCTTTGTTGCTTTTGCAAAAGCACACCATTGTCAGAGCTATGTTTTCATCTGAATCACTCACACTGGAATCAGTATGAGGTGTCTGACACAATGGATGTTACCCTTGACCACACTTATCACATCTAACCACTTCATCAGGAGCTTATGAATAGTTTTCTTGGCGAATTATACAGAGCATTTTCCCACTTCCAGTGGCTCATGGGTGTCCTGGAATCCGTGTTCTCTCCACCACAAGATGCTTCTTTTCATCAATACTATGTAATATTTCTTCTACCAAAAGGATTTCATACAGTTTTCAAAATTACACCTTCAAATAGTTGTGTGAATTCTACCTGTTTGAATTTTCTTCCAGAGAACCTGGCAAAGGCTGATCAGACCCTCAGATACCTCTAAGGGGAGGGGGGGTAATGAGAAATAAAGAAAGACAGAGACAATATTTAAGGTACAAAGGGACTGGGAGGAACCCACCTCTAGTGGACAGGCTCAATATTCTCCGCAGTGAACACACATTTATTAGCAAGCAAGAAGCTCAGGGAAAAAGGTAGTGTACTTTGTAAGGAGCAGCAGCAGTAAATGCATAACTAGTAAATGTGAAACAGGTTAATGGGGGAACAGGTCCTTCCCTATACCCAGATGCCTGCACTCTGTGTTGTGTTTAGCAGATGTCACCTTGGCCTAGAAGCACTGTGTTTGTGAGTTTTCTGTGAACATCCAGGAAGCCTGTGGTTTTCCATTAGCTTCTCTGTTTCTAAACCAAGTTATGTCAGTTATGTCAGCCTTGGACACTAGGAGACCCAAGCCACATAGTCTGGTCCACAACAACAACTCAGAATTTAGAACTATTTATAAACATGTCGAAACAGCTGTGTTTCAGTCTTTATCATTTTAATAGTTTTAAGATAAAACAAGCCTCTGACCATCTGGTTAGGGCATCCTAACCCTCTTCAAATTTACATGCTGGGTGTTTAGTTTTGTGTCCACCCAGCCCCTTCAGAGTCAGTCCCCAGCAGGAACATTTTTTCCCTCAATTGTGCTATTTCCCTCCTCATCTCTGGTGACCTTTGTTGGCCATGACAGATCCACCACACCATTTCTCCAATGCCCTTGCCAAATGTCCTTATCCCATGAAGTAACACTTTGTAGCTCATTTAGTCACTTCATACAGAAAAAAATAATATAACCAATCAGATCATTGTGGACACTTCCCATGCAACTTGTGCACTTACTCATCACTGGTGCACACACAAACTGAGCCCTTAGGAATGAGGGTTAGAGGTAGAGTGAGCATTCAGCCCACTTCACTACAGCCCCTTGCCACTAGGCTGCATGCTCTCCAGAGGCATTCTTTATTTTACCATTATAACCATTTTAAAAAAATAGATATTGTAAGATATATATTAGTTTGACTCAGTAAGCATTTGCAACCCCCTGAAAAGGTAAAGAAAAAAAAAGACACAATAGTTTTATGTCTTATTTAATGGAGGCATTTTCAGATCAAGCTGACCATTTTTTGGCATTAGAATTCTCTAAATATTTCAGTCGGGTTCTTCCTTGATAATGAAGAGTACACGTTCTCTTTTCATCAATCTACCCTTATATAATTCCTTTGTTTTCTCTTATTTAGAGCACAATATTTTCCTTTGCTAGAGATCAAACCATCTATTTTTATCTATTTCACATAACAAAAATCCATTTTTTTTTTTACATAGCTCTGTCAAACCTGGCCTGACAGGTGTTCTCCTTCCAAGCCTTCTCTTAATTTACTGGTGACTAACTTGTGATTACACAGAAAATAAAGGAGGATCCTTCTCTTAATCTTATCTTTCCTATAAGCCATTGTTTATAGTTCAGAAGTTTCATTGGCCACTTTCCATTCAAAGTATTTGTTGATCTTATTTGGGAACTAAAAGAAGACAGTGTTTTCAGCCAGGCTAGCATGAAGGAATGAATATCCTAGCCTCAGGTTCCTCCAGCCTTTTGGCTTCCTCTTCTGTTTCTGCTCTCTAGGGGCCAAACACACCTTGTTGTCAGGGAGTAAACACTTCTTGCTTGTTTGGTTTCCAGAGGATAATAATGTGGACAAGTAAGGAGTGTGGATTTGAAGAACATAGAGAAAAAACTGATCGGCTATTTCAAACTGAATTTAATATGAGGATGATGTATGACTGTGAAGATGGCACAGTTGTACAGGTGTATCATGTGGAGGTGTATCATGTACAGTTGTATCATTGCTTAAAGAATGAAACAGCACTACTTTAGTATAGAAAATTTGGAATGGTTCCCTTCTTTTTCCACCCCTCTTACTCCCCCTTCCCCTTTGGACCTTTTCTTCCTATTTCACATTATCTATAATGACTTTTGATCCTTATTTACACTTTCCGTTTCTCACACCAGAGAAATTAATATGAGAAAAGGAAGAAATGGAAGTAGTCTTTGTGAATAGGGAGGGGTGGATGGGTATAAGGGAGGGGAGGGGAAGGGGAAAAAATAAGAACCAAGATATATTATGTAAAGGTACAAAATTCCAATGATGAATGTCATTACATTGTATACTTAAAATGTACGAATAAAATTAATTAAAAAAAGAATGAGCACAAGAATGAAATATTTCAGGCAAAAAATAAAATAAAATTTGGAATGAGACTACTTTCTTCAGAGAAAGGTGGATGGACAAGGTTTCTTGCCTATTTTCCTGGTTGTTGGTTTTCACAATGTTCAGAATCTCACCACAAACCTTAATCTCATCTCAGAGGCACTGAAGGATAGCACAGAAGTTGAAATCATGGATGAGAAAATAAGAAAAAGTGTACAACAAGAAAAATGGCCAATCTTGGGCCCTCCTTCACAAAATATGCCACAAATAGATTTCTCTCAACTGATTGTGCAGAGTTCATGCCAGGCCAAACCTTTTGCTAACATGGAGTCAGGGTGATGATCTGCTGATTCTCTTGCATGTCATTTGATCAGAATGTGCAGTGGCATAGGTGACTGATGCACTGAAATGCCATTGTAAAAAAAATCATGCTATGGAAATGAAAGCAACAAGACTGTCTCCTGCACAACAGTGTCTACTCCCAACCCTCTGTAGAGGAGGCTGGGCCAGTGCTACAGTGGAGATAACCACCTTCAGGGTGATGATGTGAGACAGACCTGAGGACTGCTGTCATAGGGGCTGCCCATTTCTATGTAATTGGCCTGGGCTGCATGGGCTACTTTTCTTCAAGGTGGAAAAGTTAATTATCATCATTATGGAAATACTGTAAGATTTTTTTTTATTTCCAGAAATATGTACTTGAGCCCAGATCAATAAAGCAGAAAAACAGAGGATTCAGAAGCATTTCCCAAATTGTCAGGTCATTTGCTATTTGATTTACTCTTCAATATAGTATTTGTTACATAGCATACATTGTCATGATGTTTTACATGGATTATAAGATTTATTATTAATGTGAACTTACTTGTCCACATTAAAAGAAATTAAAATGAACAAGGAAATTTTTACTTTACTGTTGGAAATGTTTTTTAATACATCAATATGAGAGACTGCCCAATGATAAAACATTAATGATGGACATTCTCATAGATATTTTTGTTTCATGTTACCATCTCATATTTGTTTGTCAGCTCTCTGCTTCTAATCTCCATAAGCAACTTGTACAAGTGCTTTAAAAGTTAAAGAAAAGTTATATTGTTTTAGTAGAGTTTTTAACTTTTAAAACGGTATAATGGCCAATTGAATAAATTAAAATTATTCATTGTATAAGCAAGGGGTCCAAGATGAAATTTTTAACCACTATGTGAAAAATCATTGATAAGTTGGGTAATATAGAAAATATTTTTTCCACAGGATAGTTAAGTCAGTCAGGTTAGCGATACTTGTCCATTAACCATTTGTGTTATTAATGAAATTGCAATAAAAAAACAAATAGGATAATACTTTTTCTGTATGTTTTCTTACATTAGCTATGTATTTATTTGTTTACAGTATTTATGTCCTTTAGCCTTGTATCATTAAAGAAACTCAGAAATATGTAGTAATATAAAACTCAATAAATTTAAAATCTTGAAGCATGCAATTCAATTGATTTTGAATTTTTCTTAAAAAATTCACTAGTCAACTCAGCAATTCATAGTTTTCGTAGTGATGATGTCATGTATAATGTCCAAAAGTGATGTGACTTGAAATAAAAGAAAAAAAAGCCGAGTATCCTAATATTTCTTCCAATCAATGGAGACAATTTTAAACAAATCAGAATTATTCATCACATTGTATACTATGGAAGAGCATATTGTTTAAATAGTTTTTCAAGAATACATCAAAAGGAATAAAATTTTTAGTTTGATATTTATAAACTTGTGCTAACGTCATCATATTTAAAGTTGGTCAAGTAAATATCTAGGGTGCAATCCACACATTCTAAATTTTTAAAAATATTTTTCATAGTGCATAACCAATTAACAATAATTTGAATATACTGTTATGGCTCTAAAGGTGGAATGGCATAAATCCATTTAGATTATTACATTAGACCAAGGAATTATTCTTATAAACTTTAAGTATAATAAATATATGAGTAAATCATTAAATTATGCAATGAAACTGACCCAGAAAACTCAACAATTTCTTTCATGGTTAAAGAAAAATAAAGAAAGAGAGGACATAAGATATATCAGAGCAAATGTATGTTTATTTTTCCTTAAGTTTTAGGTGGTTTTGTAAAAATAGGGAAAAGTGTTACTTTAAATATTTTCAGATCCAACAAAATGTTTGGATATTTTTAATGTTTTGCTGCTACATGTTTCTGCTTTGTTTCAAATGCCATCAAACTTTGTTAACAGCAGTAAATAACTAGATACAAACAATTGACTCAGACACTTAATGAAGGAGCAATAACAATCATGAAAAATGCTTACCTTTCTTGCAGCACTGACATGCTGGTATTATCTTGGGCCCTTACAGCATATTGCTGAGAAAAAAGTTAGCAATTTGTGAAAATATAATCATTTTAATGTATACAGCTTTCTTCCTGCTCACACTTTGTAAAATGGCACACATTATTTAGCTTTTTTGGATCTCTAAAATAAAATATATCAGAAGGGATCGTAAGTAAAAGCTTGAGATTATCATTTTCCCCTTGCAATTTTGTTAGTAATTCATTTGTAAAAAGCAAGAATGATAAATTTTACCAAAGTTTAATTTAAATACAGAAAAGTTGGACAGAATTTAATGTCCACTTCAATCAGCAATTGCAATTTTTTCTTCATACATAGCATTAAATTTGTCTAGATGTGTTTGCTGAAGTAGAATGTTCAGTTTTCTTTGAAGTATTGCATTATTCTCCCTTGAGAAAGTCTTTTCAAAATACTAGAAGCTATTCTTGAAGAATAGTCAATTCAAGAATGGAAAGGAACAATTATGAGAAAAGAAAAAAAAAGGAAACAAATTATGTAAATAGGGAAGGGTGGAGGGGTGAAGGGTGCACAGGGAATGAGGAAAAAATAAGAACCAAGATACATCATGTACAGGTACAAGCACTAAATGATAAATGTAAACATATTGTATACCCAAAATGTACCATTAAAAGAATTTAAGCAAAAAAAAAAAAAAAGAATAGTTAGTCAAAAATTAATACTAACAATGGCATTTTGGAAATATTGCTTAACATTTTGTTCTTAGGGCCTTACTGTAATAGATGACATAATCAAAACTTAATTAGAATTCTTACAGTAGACATTTTATTTTTGCATTTCAAAATCTATTATAATATAAAAAAATAACAAAACAACTTGACATGATAGATTTTTATTGAGGAAAAAAGAAATTAATTAATGTCTCCATTATGCCTAAGACAAGTATGAAATTAGCCATGAATATATTCTTCCATCTTCCAGAGCTGTGCAGCAAAATATAATGTGTAAAATGAGAACCCTAAATTTTGAAATATACACATGGTTATGAGTTTATTTTAATTATAAATACTAAAAATTCAACTGTTTGAAAAAAAGAGACCTTTTTAAAGAACAACTGACATATTCATCTGGTATTTAGACATACACATATTTATTCTCTATAAATATATAAATATGTTTATATACTATACATCTGTCTATAACTCAACTGAAATATAGTACCATTGTTAAATATAGTTGTATACAACAACACTGTTTCAGGATACATAAAATTCAGGAAGGCTGTTTTTTTAATAAAAGACTTAATAACAAGAATAATTTTGATCATATAAATGCTTAATGAGCTGAAATAGTTTAAGACTCTACCATTTAGCCCTTATATCAATACCAGTTGGCAGATAACAGAAAATTACTAGAAATAAAAACTTCAAGTTTTGCTTATATACAAGACAGAAAGAAAGAGAGAAAGAATGAGAGAGACAGAGAGAGAGAGAGAGACTAACTGAAAAGCACCATAAGATTAGCAAGTACAGTTTCTTAGGTTCTTCTTGGTAATAATAAGAAAACTTGGCTAGGGATGCAGCTCAGTGGCATTGCGACAAGGTCCTGAGTTTGATCTCTGGCACCACAAAAACAAAACAAAACTAAGAAGAAAACTGTTAGATCTGTTAATTTTGTTTACTCAATATGTGATAGGCATGGCAAGATACTAGTATTGTATACTCGAGTATGAACACAAGTTTAAACAATTTATTGTGGCCTAAATACAAATTTGAGATTAATAGATGTTTAAATGCATTTAATGATGAAATTTAAACTTATCTGTTTGTAAAATTGTCATTTCTGTTATTTTTTATGCTGCCTTATCAAAATTAAGTCCCTGTTTACCTCTTACAATTTGCTTTAGAAATTTATCATCATTATAAATAATAACGTTATATATTTGGAATTTGGAAAAAAGAGTTATCCTTGCATTCCACCTTAGAATGAAGTGCATGGCATCCATTAACAAACAGAAAGCATTTTTAGAATATGGGACAATAATGAAATGAAAATACAGACTTGCAGAACTCTCCTCTATTAAATTTTCTTCCCACTGAATTTGTTTTCTTAGTTTTCTGCATTAATGTCCTGCTTGGGATAAACTCACTACTTTTCTTATATCAATTACTCATCCTCTTCAAACTAGAGAAAATATAATAGGGTTTAAGTCTAATAACTTCACGTGTTTACCCTTTCTAGTTACCGCCGACACGCTCTTCTAATACCCACATTAACCTAAAAAGTATCCAATGGGATTAGAGCTGTCTCACATAAAGGAAAAACTGTTTTGCCAATTCTATTGTTAAATTGAATTATACTTGAATTCAGTAATTCAAATTTTATGCCCATAATTTATTAATATGCTTTGAAATAAATTCATAAACATTTGAAAAAATATATCCAAATTCAATCACTTCATCATGTTTACAGCCAAAATCATATAAATAGTCCCTCCAATTTTTCCCTTGTTGGTGTACTTTCTCAAAATAGTGATTTCCTTTAAAACATCTTTTGTCCTAAATCTTTCTATGGCTTTCATTCCATTCAGATGAAAATGCTACATTAAGCATCCTAGGAATCCCTCTGTGATTGTGTTACCTCCCATCAAAGATCTCTGCATACTGATTTTCATAATAGATGTAATTAATATTCCAAATAACAGTGAGTAAGGTTTTTTTTTTCTCTGTATCCTTGGGAGAGCTTGTTATATTTTGTTTTCATATTAATAGTTTTCTTATTTGAGTGAGGTAATATCTCATTGAGGTTTTGATTTGTACTTTCTTAATTATTAGTGATTTCAATTTTTTTCTTTTCACATAATCTTTGGCCATCTGTATGCCTTCTTTTGAGGAATGTTATTTGTGTTACTTTTCTATTGAGCTCTTAAATTGCTTACATATTCTGGATATGAACACTTTTTCCGATGTATAGTTTGCAAAGGTTTTCTCTACTGCTGACTTTTTTTTTTTTTTACTTTGTTGTTTCTTTGCTGTGCCAAACTTTCTTAGAATGATAAAAATTCATGTGCCCATTTTTACATTTATTTCCTATGCTTTTTTAGGTATTACCCCCCCATTTTTTCCCATTTCAATGCCTTGAGCTGCTTTTGCTGTATTTTCATTTTGTAGTTTCATAGTTTTAGGACTCACATTTTAGACTTTAAATAATTTTGGGGCCAAGTTTTACAACTAGTGAGAGATGTGACTTTAGTTTCATTCTTCATCATGTGGAAGCCTGGTTTTGCCATCAAATTATTGAAAAGACCATACTTTGTTCAATCATGTTGTTAGGGCTTTATGAAATATGAGTTCTCTGTAGATACATGATTTACTTGTAGATTCAGTTCCATTGATATACAAGTACATTTTTTTTTCTGTAAATAGAATGCTTTTTGATTACTATATTTGTAGTATGTTAGTATGCTAAATTTAATGTCATACTACAATGATTATTCATCATGATCTAATAAGATTTATCCCAGTGGTGCAAGAATGGTTCAACATATAAAATAAATAAACAAAATAAAGCACAAAAACCATATGACCATGACAATAGGCACACAAAAGGCACTTAAGAAAATTCAACATGGCCTCATTTTATCTTTCTTTCTTTTTTTTTTATTTTGCTTTCATCCACATTTGATTTTGATTTACAATAATGCTTTCGTTCACCAATGCTTCCCTTCGCAAACAGAAACTTTGGGCAAAATTTACTTCCATTCGTGAACCCCACATCCGGGGAAGAATAGGACCATAGTCATCTTCCAATCATGAACACAAATGCAGCCTTTTCCCCCAGAATCCTGGGACAAATTAAGTTCATGAACTGAAGCACCACTGTATCTTGAATCTGTAATGAGTGTTTTGTTATTTTAAAATGCAACTTTTGATAACATGAATTTAAGTCTTGGATCCAGAACTTAACAGCAAGAAAGGGATTAACAAGTTCCTAAAGTCTCTGTGCTTCCGTTTTCCCATTTGTAAAATGAGGTGAATAATATTATCTAGGCTTTATTCTACTTCATGCTTGGTTGGAAATTTGATGAGTATAATTTTCTCAGCTGAACATTTGTCATCAGAATTTTGAAGTTATTTTCTCCTTAATTTTTTGGTATTGCTTATGAGAAATAACATGTGTTTTTATTCTCTTTTCTTGATTATGATCTGCTGTATTAGCATTGTCTTAATTTTCTGGTTGCTGAGGCAAAATAACCAACACCAGTTTCCTAAATGCAGAGTCAGTAATAAGAACATCAACCTCAACGCTCTACATTGACTCCACAGAAGAAAAGGGGAGAAGAGAAAAGCTGCCCAAGAACCCATCAGATCGCATCGGGATCTCTTTTTCTGTTGGTGCTGCACTGGCTCAGTCTCCAGGACTTTGCTTCCCTCCTCAGCACCCACAGAGTAGGAGTAGGGAGAGTGTGAAAAGGTGATACACCTCCTCACCAGGATGCGACTTCGGCTTCATTTTAAATACTATAAATAAGTGGGTGTAGAGGAATGAAGTGCAGCACAATAAAGGTCATATATCACAAGTTCACAGCTAACATCCTCATACCAGATAATGACAAAGTAAGTTGTTTTTTAAGGTGAAACTAGAAAAAGTTGCACCTTTTGTCAATTTAATTTGACATAGATCTAGAAATCCTGGGCAGAATATTTTGACATAAGAAACAAATTATGAGCTTTCAAATTGGAAAAGAGGAATTTAAGTACACATTGTCTGGCGACAATGTTATCATTTATATTAAAAAAAGCAACAAAGACTTCTCAACCAAGAGACAATAAGAACTAGTAAGGAGATTCATCAGATTTGTTGGATGCAAAATCAAAACACAAATATTAGTAGTTTTGCTACACACCCATAGCCAATTATATGTTTAAGAAATGGAAATATAATTAAATCTGAATAACTAAAAAGTTCAAATAAATTTAAATGAAGAGACGAAAAATGCTTACATAACATACTGGTGAAGGAATGTGAAGAAGACAAATTAAAATGAAAAAGACAAACCCTGATCATGAATTGGAAGAATGAATATTGTTAAAATGTTCATACTGTCCAAAGTAATGTATACATTTATTACAAACCCTATCAAAATACTAATGGAATTCTCCACAGAAATAGAAAAACTCTAAGACTTATAAGAAAACATAAAAACTCTCAGCCAAAATAATCTTGAGTAAAAAGTAAAATACAGGGCTGTACACTGTCACTCCATGGTAGGAAATTTACTTTTCATTGAAGTGTGCCCTGAATACTGTGTTTAAAGTTAAATTCTCTCTTGTCATACTTCTAATTTACTTTCCTTCCCTCCCTAATTCAATTATTTCCCTTTTCTTTTTCTGTCTTTTCATTATATAATAGAAACTGCAAGTGGGTAAGAAGCCTAAGTTAATTTTCAATGACTATGAATGCTGGCACATAGTAGGAAATCAACCAATTTTTGTCAAGTTAATTTGGTTTTGTGTTATATCTAGGGCACCATTGTATCTTGAAATATTAAGCTGGTGGCTTGTTTATTTTCCACTCTCATCTCTGTCTTTCACATCAAGAACTGATTTTTCTTTTATCTTAATTTACCATGAGCAGAACTCAATTTTCTCCTCTAGAAAGCCAAGTGAGACTATTCTTTGAAAGAGATAGAGTACAATTACAGGGACGATTTATAACAAGTGGTAGGGGAAGATAATGGTTAGAAAGTCAGGGGTGAGAAGCTACAAACAGAGGGATGGGAGGCTTAACACAGGAACCCTAAGAGGAAAGTTCTTCAAAGGATTTAATTTTAGCTATATCAAATACATATTTGTGGCAACTTCTTTTCAACCTCTGCTGTCATAAGAGAAAAATTAATTCACAATATTTTGTACTGTGAAGGGGAGAGAAAAGAAAACAATATCTTCCTCTACCCTTCAAAATACACACACTAAAAACTGAAGAGACACATTACCTAAGAGAAAGGTCATTAATAGGCATTTCAGTTATAATATTGAATCCCAATATTTTTAGATAAACTAATCACTAATAAAATGACCCTGAAATTACATTACTATGTTATCAGATTCCAAGTTTTTAGATGTTAAGTTTTTATGTTTTAAAATAATCCTCATACCTATTTTTCTCATCATTGGAACAAAATATCCAACACCCACAATTTAAAGGAAGTTTGTCTTAGCTCATTGTTTCAATACATAGTTGGCTGTTTCCAAAGCAGAAATAGCATGGTGTAAGGTCATGGGAGAGGAAAACGTTTCAATCCATTGCAGCCAGGAGGAAGAGAGAGAAGTGAGGACCAAGGGCCAGGAATACATTTTTCTGTGTCACACCCCCAGTGACAACCTCCAATCAGCCCCACCAACACCTGTAGCTACTGAACTCATCACTGGACCAACTCATCAGGGGAAAATTGTGGTGGGGGAGTATTTTAGATCAAAATCACAATTGTAATGCTTTTTGTTTTATTTAGCTATCTATATCTAACATACATTTTCAATATATATTGGATTAAGGAACCACCCCTGTTAATGATCCCCAGAGTAAAGAAAACAGTGATAGAAAGAGCAACCTGCATGGTTGAAGATGAAGAATGCTAACCATTGTAAGAATTTTTGAAAAATGTAACAAAGTCTTACAAAATACTTTTGAAATGTTTATATGTACTTTAATGTATTCAGTTAGTAAACTACAAAAGATGAACTATTTAAATGTTGATTTACAATAAGGTGGAAAAATACTAAAGACATCTGTAGGGAAAAATCAAACTAGGACTGCTTTTCTAAAAATAAGCAGTCAGCAAGGTCAGAAAACAGAAAAATGAGACTAACAATATATGCTGGGGCACAGGGAATCAGGTCTCTAGTTCAACAGTCCATTAGAGGGATTCAGGATTAAAGACAATTTCTGAATGTGACAACATTTAATCTTGCTACATTGCAAACATATTGTTTAAATATATAAATGTGTGTAATTATTTGTCAATAAAATAATATCAATAATATTTTAAAGACAAAGATAATCTAGTGCTTCCTATGAAAACAAATCAGAACATAACAAAACTGAAAGAAGGGTAAATGAACCATCCCCTTACAGTAGCTCTACAGATAGTCTTGAGTTGGGAAAAATCATGAAATAATACTCCAAGTGCCATTTATTGCCCCTTCATGTCAAAATCAAAGGTGGTCTTATTTTCTTTTAACCTCCAGGACACTATCACCTGAACCAGTGCTGTTAGCCTACTTCTGCCTGTTTTTTCAAGACTTTCTGCACTATAAATAGCTGCACCGCTCACTACTCTGTGTGCTAATGCTTCAAAAACTTGAAGCACTGGAAAGGAAACCTCAGAATGTCTCATATTTTCATTACTTTACTCTATTCCACATGTTCAGTATCAGTGCAAGGGAAGAGCTCATTAGGGGAAAATATGTGGTTTACTTGGTCAATGTTGCTTTGTGTTTTTATGCACCCATCCAGGTCCATAGTATAATCATTTGGAAAATGATCTGATTATTTGGTGGGAGTTGCCTTAGGTCCTCTATCAAAGAATTTATTACAGAGTCTCACAATGATGGAAGTCAGTGTCTGACTAGCAACCGTAAGAATAATGGGTACATGGTGTTCATTTGAAATATGAAAAATTTTAAATCAATGCCAAACCCAAGGTAGGTTAACATTTATTTCCCAATTTCTTGACATTTCCAATTAAACAATCTATGGATTGCTTTCTTTCTTCTTTCTAATCATCCAGATGAGAAGTTGTGAGAACTCTTATCAATTTCTCTCTCATAATAGATCAGCATGACCTGTTCTGGAGCACATGGGTAAAGATATGGGAGGAGTGGGACATTCTTTCTTCATGTAAATAATACTTTTTTTTCTGATTAAATCCCTTCTTGGATGATTTCTAATTCATTTCTATTTTAAAGTACACTCTTCTATATTAGATTTTAGCTTTTAGCTTGCAAAGCCTAGATGAGATAATGGGGCCAAAAAGAACAATCCATTATTTACACTTTTCATTATTTGTATAGCTAAAGTTAGCTGCTTCTCATGGAATATGAGGTTTTACTTATTGTAGATTAACTTTACCTTGAAGATATTCAACGAAATTTGAAAATAGGTTATGTGATGTAGCTCAGTAATAGAGTGCTTACCTAGCATATATGAGGCACTGAGTCCAATTCCCAGCAAAGAAAAAAATTAAAATAAAGTTGAAAGTGTCCTTTGTCATTCTAATTCTTATATATGCATTTGTACATACATTTGCATATAGAATACTTGCTTTATTATGACAATATTTAAAAAGAATTGATTAAAACAAGATATTCTATTAATAGGGAATGATTATATATGTTATGCTTCACAAAAGCTATAGTAAGAATTTAACAATAAAAATATTTAGGTATAGCTTTATATGATAAAACATGCATATACATATGCATTCATGTAAAGTGTATGAGCAAATATATATATGTATATATATATACACATATATACATATATATACACACATACATGGAGGTGTATGTATAAGCATGAAAAAAATTAGAAATTTATACCCAAAACGTTGCTAATTTTTCTTATTCTGTACATCCATAGATGAGTGAAGGTAGAGTTCTGCATAGAGATTGATGAACATTAGTCAGTTTCTTCTTAAATAGTTCAATGTGTTATAACAGATACCTATAATTCTAAATGTAAAGGATCAGTTAGAAAAAAAATTGACTTCTTTTTATAAAAAAATCACATTTATCAGATTCTTATATAAGCGTTATTTCCAAAGTGAATAATGACAAGTGAATAAATTTGTTATAGAAAAGATGTCATCTAATATACCCCATATAATATTTTATTTTTCTGATTTTACAAAATAAGTCTTTCTAGTTGCATTGTATACTACATTGTCCATGCTAATGATATTGTAATATTTTTATACACCAAGACATGTTATTTGATATCTGAGTTCAAATGTGCACACTTTTAATTTTCTTATACATGTTAAATATGTTTAGATACAACAGATTGGTTTGCAAACTGTTCAGAAAATATTATCTCTTTGATGACAGTTATAACATTATTGTACAGTTACCAGCCACTATGGAATATGACACATATATATGATATATTTATATATAATATAATTATATGATTTTTTGCAAAAATCCATATAGAATTAATTTATTCTATTATGTGTAAAGTGAGACTAATGATTGGATGTCATGAAGATGTTTTCTCTTTGAAAGAATAATCAAAAGAAAATTAAATGGAAGAGCAATCACTTAATTACAAAATTAATTTCATATTAAAGTCAGAATTATGCACCATATCTATGAAATCTGTTATCTTAACAATGTTTTTTGATTTACTCTTTTGCTTATGGCTATGTATTAACTGGTCATAAGTATATATATTCACATTGATATGAATGACAACCACAATTCCATAAAGTACTATATGTAAAATTCAATTGAGTGACTATAAAAATAATATCAATGAATAATACTCAGTTGTCCCTCTTTACATTAATTCTAGAATGAATGAACATATTTAAATTGCATTTAATGTATTTCCAATATAATATCTTAAAGCATATTTTAAGTTGTGACTTTTAAATATACAAAGAAGAAAAATCTACAAGAACTTCACAGAAGTCAAAAGAAATGTAAATAAAAAATTAAAGGACTTAATAAAATGTTTATCGAGTTTAAGAAAAACACAAAAACTGATTAAATTAAACAAGATGATACAAAGTATCAATGACCAGTTCAGTAAAAAATTAGATACTAAAAGAAATGAAGTAGAGATTTAACATATAAAAAATAAATCTATTGAAAAGTATGGGCAGTAGAAACAACTAATGTGAGGATGTGTCAAACTAATGCATCAAACTAAAAGTAAAGTTTGATGTGGTATATTATATATATAATAATATATTAAAAACAAGATACCATGGAAATTGGATAGAGAGATTTGCTAATGGCAGCATAGAGAGAATGGTGGTAAGGAAATTTGGGTAGGCTGCCTAAGAGACATCCAGAAAGCTGCTGGCTGAGAACTGGCCCCAGTTCTCACATCTGGAGGCCTAAATAAACTCTGTACTAAGCAATAATCCTATTGCACACATGGCAGGGCTACACCGCACAGTTTGGGGACAAAACCTTCCATAGACACCACCATAGAACTTTGGACACCAGAGAAAATTTATTATGTTTTTTTTTTATTTGTTTCAATTCTTTTTATATCTAGTTGTTTTCTGTTTTTTTTGTTTTGTTTTGTTTTGGTTGTTTAGGTTCTTATCTTTATTTTGTTTTGTTCTACTCATCTTCTTTCTCTCCTTCCTCAACTATTTCTCTTGATTTTTATTGTATTTTTATGTGAGTGAAAATTGTCTCTTGTCTTTCTAGTTTACTACAATTTTTTTTTTTTTGCTTTACCTTTCATTCTTTCTTTCCTGCCCTCTTCACCAGCTTCCTAAAGCTTGGGTAATCATCCTTCATCCTCCATCCTTGCCTCTATTACATTTCAGTTCATTTATCTCTCTGTTTTGTCCCATATCCTGCTTACATCCCCTTAGGGTAAAATCACTCCACTTAAGGGAAAACTCACTGCATACAAGTTTCTGGTTTACTTTGGATTTTGTTATAGTACTCTAAATCTTGCTCCTATGGTTAAAGATACCAAATTAATAGTTACCACAGTTTGTCAATATCTAGGCTGTGCTGATGCTATTGTTATTTCTAATTGTACTACTTTAGCCAGGATATTATATTTATTGTAATCAGTTGTTCTCCCTTGTATGAAAACACTGTAAATATCTAGGGTCATAACCATGACCACAGTCTAGTATTAAAGGACTGGGTGCTGAGCCAAATAGATAGCAACTTCTCATCATTAATAAATTGGGAAGGTAAGATCTTGGGACAGACAAATAACAAGAAAAATCTAACCCCAGAAGGCATCCTGAGAAAGAGATATTTCCTAGAGAAGCCTTGATACTAGTGATAAAGCTATCTTCCATATGAAATTTACAAGCATCAGCATAGAAAATAAAATAAAATTTAAAAATAGAAAATGACAAGACAGAAGCAAAATGTAGTCCCAGGCCTTCAACCCACCCAGGACAAGTCCTGGAGACAATGAAATAGAAGAAATTAGAAGCCACCCACCTGAGTTTTCTGAAACAATAGCAGCAGAAGTGAAAAAGCAGATGATGAATGAGGCTATAGAGAAAATAATATCTCAAGCCAAAAAAGAAATGATGATCAAAATAAAGGACATACTCAATGAATCTAGAGTACAAACAGATTTTTTTAAAATGAAAAGCTTAAGAAAATAATGGAAGTCACAAATGCTCAACATAGGAAACAAATAGAATCCATGAAACATTCAAACAGATATCCAGGAGATTAAAAACTCCATTGAAAGTATACATAATTGTCTGAATCAAGATGAGGACAGGATATCAGAACTAGAAAACAGGATTGTGGTTAGCAACCACAAAAAGCAAGAGACCATGAAAAAACAATCCAAGAGTTGCAGGCTAATGTAGAAGAATAACAAGATTGATCAGAGTCAATGAGAAAGCTGGAGATAGCACAAATGCATAAAAAACCTGTTCATACAAGTAATCATAGAAAACTTCCCAAACATGGAGAAAAGATTTGATATACAAATAACTGAGGCACACAGAATTCCAATTAGCCACAACCAAAGGAAATGTACACCAAGGCATATAATAATCAAGATTTTGGAAATTCAGCACAAGAACAGAATATTAAAAGTTGTTACAAAAAAGAAAAGAATCACCTATAAAGGAAAGCCCATCAGAATTATAGCAAATTTCTCAACATAAACCCACAAGTTAAGAAGAGCTAGGAGTGAAGAATTTCAAGTCCCCGAAGAAAACAAACTCCAACTCAGATTGTTGTACCATGCAAAACTAATTTTCAAAATCAATGGAGAAATAAGGTACTCCATGACAAAGGACAACTGAAGAAATTCATGATCAACAAACCAGCAATTCAAAATATTCTGAAACATATTTTAGAAAGAGATAATGAAGACTATAATTTCAAGAACACCAATAGAAAGAATCTACCAGGGAAGGATAGCAATTAAACAGAGGAGAAAGATCGGGAACCAACAACAGGAAAATAATAAGACAAGGATAAACTAATACATTTCAGTTATAACCATCAATGTAAATGGTTTCAATTCGCAAATAAAAGAAACAGACCAGCAGAATGGATTAAGAAACAATATATAACAATACAAGAAACACATTTACTCAAAAACCAATTCATACACTGAAAGTCAAAGGATGAAAAGCAATACTCTATGTGACAGGAACACAGAAAAAAAGCAGGAGTAGCTATTCTATTTGCAGATATTGTGAATTTCAAGACAAGACTAGTCAAAAAGGGTAATGAAGGTCATTACATACTTGTTAAAGGAAAACCCCAAGAAGAAGAGATAATAATCATAAGTATGTTTGCACCAAATACCAGTGCACCCAACTATATAAAACAAATATTAACGGATATAAAAAGTCTAATGACTCTTAATACAATTGTATTAATGCCCCACTGTCAGAAATGGAAATATTTGAAATGAACAAGACCTGTGAACAAATGGACTTAATGGATATCTACAGAATGTTCCAGCACACATCAGGATACATTCTTCTCAGCTGCACATAGAATGTTCATCAGAATAGACCACATGCTAGCCCATAGAACATGCTTAAGTAAATGAAAAGGAATTGAAATTATCCCATGTATATTATCTGATCATAGTGCAATGAAATTGGAAATTAGTGCCAAAAGAAACTTCAAAAACTCCATAAAAACAAAGAAATTAAATAACACCCTCCTGAACAACTGATGAGTCAGAGGAAATTAAAGAAAAAATTTAACCGTACCTACAATTAAATGATAATGCTGTCACAATATACCAGAACTTCTGGGATGAAATGAAAGCAGTCCTAAGAGGGAAATTTATAATGGTGAATTCTCATATCAGGAAAATAGAATTAGCTCAAATAACCTAATGTTGAAACTCAAACAACTAGTAAAAGAAGTTCAACTCATAGATTACACAAGGGAGGAAATTATAAAGATCAGAGCAGAAATTAATGTAATTGAGACCAAGAAAATAATACAAAGAATCAATGAATCAAAGGGTTGGTTCTTTGAAAGATTAAATAAAATGGATAAACCTTTAGCCATTTTTATCAAAAAAGGAAAGAAAAGACTCAAATTCATCCAATTAGGAATGAAAGGGGTGAAATCATAATGTAGCCTGTGAAAATCCAGAAGATCATCAATACCTACTTTGAGAACATGTACTCTAATAATGTGGAAAATACAGAAGAAATGGATAGATTTCTACAAACATATGAACAACCAAAGCTGAGTCAAGAAGATATATAAATTCTAAATAACCCAATATTAGTCAATGAAATTGAAAATGTAATTAAAACTTAGCAACAAAGAAAACTGTAGGTCCTGACAGTTTCACTGCCGAATTGTACAAGAAATTTAGAGATCTAAGGTCACTACTCTTCAAACTCTTTAATGAAATTGAAAAGGGAGCAATAGTCACACTCATTCCTGGAAGCAAGTATTACCCTGATACCAAAACCCGAGAAGGACCCAACCAAAGAAGAGAACTACAAGCCAATCTCCCAACAGAAAATAGACGCAAAAATCATCAATAAGATACTGGCAAACAGAATGCAACAAATCATCAAGAAGATTATACACCATGATCAAATAGAATTTATTGCAGGGATGTAGGGATGGTTCAACATATACAAATCTATAAATGTAATATACCATATTAACAGAACCAAAGACAAAAACCACGTGGTCATCTCAATAGATGCAAAAAAAGCATTTGACAAAGTCCAACACTCATCCATAATAAAAACCCTGAAGAAAATTGAAATAGATGGTCATTACCTCAATCTGATGAAAGCAATAAATGACAAATCAAGAGCTAATGTCATACTACATGGTCAAAAACTGAAAGCATTTACTCTAAAATCAGGAAAAAGACAAGGACATCCACTATCACCACTACTATTCAACGTAGCTCTATAAACATTAGCCAGACCAATTATAAAAGAGAAAGAAATAAAATGAATAGAGATAAAAAGGAGGAAGTTAAATTATCATTATTTGCAGATTACATGATACTCTACATAGAAGACCCCAAAATCTTCACCAAAGAATTGTAGATTTAATAACCAAATTCAGTAATAGGTGGAAACAAAGTCAACATTCAAAAATCAATATCATTCCTATATACAAATAACAATCTCACTGAGAGAGAAATTAGACCAACAACACCTTACACAACAGCTCTGAAAAAATAAAATATATAAGAATCAGTCTAACAAAGGAAGTAAAAGATCTTTATATTGAAAATTGTAGTACTCTGAAAAAGATCAAAGAGGATATGAGAAAATGGAAAGATATCCCTTACTCTTAGGTAGAGAGAACCAATACACTGAACATGCCCTTACTCTCAAAATTGTTATACATATTTAATGCAATCCCAATCAAATTACTATTAGTATACACCATAGAACTAGAGAAAACATTCCTAAAATTCATGTTGAACCAGAAGAGAACCAGAATAGCAAAAACAATGCTAGTCAACAAAGGCAAGGTAAGGGGCATCACAGTGTCTGACTTGAAATTATACTACAGACCTACTGTGATAAAACAACATGGTACTGGCAAAAGGCAGATCTTGGAATCACTGGAACAGAGTGGAAGATACAGAAACAACCGCAAACACACTCAGACACCTTATCTTTGACAAAGGGGCCAAACACCTTCACTAGAAGAAAAATTGTCTCTTTAATAAATGATACAGGAAAAACTGGCTTTCCACATACTGAAGACTAAAACTAGACTCATGTCTCTTATCATGTATTAAATTAAAACCAAAATAGATCAAAGGTTGTAATATTAAAATATAAACATTAAATCTGCTGAAAGAGAATAGATAGAACTCTTGAATACAAAAGTGTAGGCAAAGATTTCATGAACTAAACCTTGATTATATGGGAAATTTTATAAAGAACCAACAACTGGGACCTCATTTTATTAGAAAGCTTTTGTGCAGAAAAAGAAATCACCAAAAAAGTGGGGGAAAAAAACATGAAGTGGGAAAACATTTTAGTCAGTCATTCCTCAGCCAGAGGACTAATATCTAGAACAAATAAAAAATTGAAAAAAATCAGAAACCTCAAATTTAAAGATCCAATTCAAAAATTTGGATCTGAGATGAATACACACTTTTCAGATGAAGTACAAATAGCAAACAAATATATGAAAATATATTCAACATTACTGTTCATTCAAAAGACATAAATTAATACAATGGTGAGATTCCATCTCACTCCAGAAAAAATGGCTATTATCAAGAAACCAGCCAATAACAAATGCTAACAGGGCTGTGGGGGGAAAAGGAACCCTTGTCTACTGTTGGTGGGAGTGTAGACTGGTGCAATCACTGTGGAGAAATCAGTGTGGAAATTCCTCAAAAAACTAGGATTAGAGGTTTCATTTGACCCAGCTATTCTCCTTCTAGGTATTTCCCTGAAAGAATTAAAAGAATCATACCACAGTGATATATGACACCCATGTTGATAGCAGCATGGTTCATAGTAGCTAAATATTGGAAACAGCCCAAATGCCCATCAACCAATGAATAGATAAAAAAGATGTTTTTGTTTGTTTGTTTTATACAATGGAGTACTACTCAGCCATAAAGAAGGATAAACATGAGACATTTCCAGGTAAGTGGCTGCAACTTGAGACCATATTCTTAAGTAAAATAAATTGAACACACGTGTAAATACCATATTGTTTTTCTGCTGTGAGAAACGGAAAGTATAAATAAGGAACAAAGTGTATAATAGATGTCATGTGATAGGAAGAAATTGTTAAAACGCAAAGGAGAGCTGGGGAGAAGGGAGGAGGAAAGGAAGGAAAGGAAAAGAAATAATGAGAAAAGAAGGATAAAATAGAAACAAAGCTTTCTAAATAAGGAGGGGAAGAGTGGTTGAAGGGAGGGGAGAATGAGGATAAAAAGGAGGAATCAATATATATCATGTACAAGTACAAATTCCCTATGATTAAAGTGATCATTATGTATATCTAAATAGTATCAACAAACTTAATAAGAACAAAAATGTGAAAAACAATTAAATATTGAAATAAAGATACGTCGTCTGAATATATCTAGTTCTCATAATACCAAAGTGTTAGAAAGTGGGAAAAGATGATCAGTAGTTTTGCCTGTAATATGAATAGCAATCTTACAACTGCACCAATAACTCCTTCATAATAGTCTTTTCATCATCCTTTCTAGCACTGTCCCTTAGATCTATGAGTATGAAGATTTGCAAAATAAGTGACGGAACTTTCAGTGGTTATAAAGAAAGAGTAACCACAGCTTCACTATTGCCAGCTAAGAAGAACATGCCAATCTGAACAGAATCAGTTCCAAAACATGTAAGAAGTCGAGTCTACATCACGACAGAATTTTATACAACTGAAGCAATATCGAATCATAAATTGAGTTTGGATGAAAATGTCAGTGAATTGTATGGTAAAGAATAAGGTTTTATTTATGTAAAACTGAGTAGAATAAAGAATGAATAAAATGCACTCTACTTGGATATACCAGGTAATTCTTATTAAGGCATAAGGATTGTTTACATTTGACTGATGATTCTGAAGACATACACACATGCACGAAGATACACACACATCACTGCCAAGATTAGGTCTATGATTATTATTACATTATACATAGTGTCTGTTTTGCTCTTTCAGTGGTAGTTGAATGAGTAGAATAGAAATGATACAATGAAATGAATAATATAATGGAAAATTTGAACGTTTATGTTAAGAATATATATTTCAGTCCATCATTTGTAATCCAACCTTTGTGATCTTATGAAAATGTACAGAACAAAAATGCAAATAATCAATTTATTCTCTAGGTATTAAACTATATATAGCACTATAAATGAACACATTTTAGTTTATTGATTTTTCCCTTAGTATTGTATTTGAAATATAAGAAAACAATGAAAGATTATTCATTCCAATACCTGTATTTAATCAAAACTCCATTGTCAAAATTATAAGTAAAAGCTGAAGCAGAGTAGTCAGGAAACATAATCCATTCTTACTTCCTTTTCTGTATAGAAAGAAACTGGGCAATGTCACATCAAAATTGTTTCATCTATCCTAGTCAAAAGTACATTGGAAGACTAGATTTTAAGTATAATGAAGCTAGAAGCCATGGATCCTATAATAAACCCTGGCATATCTCCTGGAATCATGCACTCACTTTGCTCCGAGAACTAAGATGAATCTTTCAATTATAAAACTATGTATCCAAACTTATCCATTTATTTTTGGCCACCTGCTTCATACTGATATGTCAGTGTTTAAATATGGCATTTTGATCTACCAAGGTCATAGCTACTGGCATGGTCAGAGGAATTCTTTAGTCCAAAATCTGAACCATATTTTCACCCTGGATAAGTATGTAAGCAAATGTTCTTTGTAAGAGGTGATATAAAGTTGAAAATTAAAACCAGGCTGGTGTAATGAAGACAGAGCAGACATATCTTTGGTTTGTGCTTTCAGTGATTCAAACAAAGATTAGCCATTATCAAAACTCACATGTAGTGCTCTTCCAGTCAAAATTTTTCAGAGGTTGGAAAATGTATATTTAAATATCATGGTTGTTTAGCTTTTTCGTGGAGTCTGTAGCTAAATTCTGATTGCTTTGTCAGTCTGGACTTTCCAAATATTTACTTTCTATCTTCTGTGGTAACCAGAAGTTTGTCTGCTTACACTTCATACCTGGCCTTAAAGGTATCTCTGATCATGCGACTACTATCTTACCAGTAAAACGTGAGGTAAAGAATTGTGGAAATTCTGGACCACTTGATAACTATGCATTTAATCTCTTTCCTATTTCTTATCAGATGGAATTAAGGAATGAAGTTTTGTCTGATTTGATTATGAAACAGTGCAACATTCTAGGATGGGGAACAATATTCATGAATGAAATCATGGAGTTAAATTATGTACTAATCCCATAAGATTCAGTTACTTTCAGACTTCCATGTGAAGTATAAAGTGATGTTTAGTCTATTTTAGTCAAATTGCTTTGGAAAATTAGTTTCAACACTTTATTCCATACATTTTAATCAACACAGGATTCAGGCCATGCTCAGTGCACTCTGTTGAAATATCAGAGAAACAAGTTTTGGAAAGATTGCAGATTTTCACAGATCATAACACTTAATCCTGTTAGAAATAAGATGACAACTAATACTTTTAAAAGAAGTACTTAACACTTAACTTTAAAGAAAACATACAAGAAGCATTAATATTATAATAATTTGATTTCCACAATAATTTTACTTTGGATATACATATATATATCCATATATATAAATATCAAAATATATATATATATATATATATATATATATTTTTGTCCCGGGGATTGAACTCAGGTCCTTGTGCTTGCATGGCAGGTAGTGAAACCACTAAGCTAAATCTCTGGCTGGAGATTATATTTTAAAGAGTATTGTAAAAGAAAACTATCTTCAAAATCTAATAACTAGTAACCAGATATTTAAATAAAATGCATTTGGTTAGCCTTAGGGTATATAATTTTGGATAAATTTTGAAAATAATATTCATAGTATGTGTTTTTCCTAGTAGAGAAATACATTTTTTGCTCTTCATAAAATAGAATAAAGAAGTAGATTGATGATGATCAATCATAGTTCTTTCAATGGGCATTTACATTTAATCCTTCACAAACAGAACTGTACTAAAGGATAATCACTTCTCATATTAATGCTTGTAAATAAGCTAATACTAAGATGACACAGTCTTAATGATTTCTAACAGAAAAAAAACCTGCCTCAAAGAGATATATTTAAATAGCATGATTAGAAATGCAACTTTTGCTCAATGCAATATGATAAACTGTTGAGACATAAAAATAGCTGAAATTTCACTTTTGGATGTGAAATTTGATCTGATTTTCCTTTGAAATGAAAAGTAATACATTTTCTATCATATTTTGGACAATTAAACAAAAAGGATTGAAAATAAACTTCCTCTGAAGAATTGTGGACCTTGAATGAAAAATTGGAGAAAATGGAAACAGTTTTACCTGTATTTGTGAAGAATTTTATGCAAGAGCTCATCTTATGCCTGTCCTTGTCTAATTGCCTATGTCTCCATACTTTTGTGAGTACATGTAATTTCTAGAATTTCTAATTTTTGATAATACAATACACTAACACTTTACCAAATATAAATATACATGAGATGTATAATCAAACTATATGGTGACTGCTTAAAACAATTTATTACAGTAGACAGCAAATTGACATTAATCCCACTTAACATACTCCCCACCCCTCCAAACACATCTATCACACTATTCTTGTCACTTTTTGAAGGTGTTCTGTAAATTCTTTTTTTATGAGTGTCTTTAGTTGTGTTGTTGTGGCTGCCTTAATGTCCTGAATTGATTCAAATAATTTATCTTTCATTGTCATTTTGACTTTGGGGAAGAGCCATGAGTTTCATAGCACCAGATTTGGTGAATAAAGGAGATGAAAGCACACTATAAAGCTTTTATTTAACAGAAATTACTTTAAATTTTTCACAACATTGAAGGAGAGAGAGAGAGAGAAAGAGAGAGAGAGAAGTTCTCATGAGTAAATTTTGACTACGTTATCTAGTCTCATAGAAGACATGATGAAATGTGGAAATGTTGAAATCTCCTACCTGAAACTCATAGATAACTGTTGAGGTCCCTTATATAATTTCATTTTATTCCTTAGGGACTAATTGTGATGGTATCTCATCATTCATATATGATAGAGATTATTGTGAAAGCATCTTAACATTCATCTATGAGACAGTTACCTTTTTACCTAAGTAATTTCTAATTTATCCTGCATTCACAAAATGAAAATTTATGCTCTGTACTGTGGAGAAACACAGAAATTACTTTAGATCATTGTATTGTGCTATAGAAAAAGATTTTCCTTATACACTCCCTTTGGTGCATTGTATTGAGTTTGATTTCTCTATATTTTATATAGCTATTAAAATTTTACTATTCTGTTTATAGGAAGGCTGTGCAGTTACCTATTTTTTTAAAGTTTTCAGGAACATTATAATTGAAAATGTACTGAATTTCAAATATATAATTCTGCCTGTGATTTATGAATGTAAACACAAATTGACAGGAGGGAAACAAATTATTTATGCAGAAAAATATGTTTGCTTGTGTATTACTAATTTACAAGTTATAAATATAGTATATTTTAAATTGCCCAATGTTGTAGTCAAAGTTTTGGCAAGAGAATACCTTTACTACAGTTTATACGATTATTTTATGATAATTACCCAAAAAGTCAAATTCAAGGGAGTACAAGAGATTAACCATACACTAGGGATCCAGATTAGGGCCTGGATCCCAGCAATTTCCCACATAAGTCCAGCTAAAGGCTTAGAGTCCAAGGCAATGTCCTCCAGGAGTCCAGCTAGTGGCATACAGCCCAAGATAATATCTCATGGTTGTCCATATTGAGGATTTGGACCTGGAAGGCCCAAAGGCCAGTTGTGGAAGCCAGAAAACCTACAGCAGTGAGTGAAGGATTTGTGCCACCAAGCTAAGGGATACACATTGAAGCCAGGAAGTGATCTTCATGGTGAAGATCAGAGCTCTCCTGACGAAAACAGCAGCCATTCCCAGTGACAGCGAGGCTCTGAGCTCCTCCTCCAAGGAGAGGAGAACAGACAAGTTTGCATCAGGAAAGCTGTCTGCCGCAAGCTTCTCCTAGAAAATTAATAGGCCATGATTTTCCCCTCCAGTTCTCTTTCATGGCTATTGACAACAATCCTCAGGTGGCTCCTCCATGAGCCGACCACACTGATTCGATTCAGCTGGGAATTACAATTTGACCATTAGTTAATCCATTACACCCAAGTTTATATTTCCTGTAAAATTTCATTTGATTGCTATATGTTATTAATGTTATGCAAGAAAATAATTATTTAAATATACTGCCATTCTGCATAACATTTTAAAATGTGTGACAAAGACAAGATGTGGTAGTGAAGTAATTTTTGAAATTCTTCTGAGATATCTCATCATCATTTACAACCCCTCCAAAACAAAAGAGCTGATATACACAACATGTAAAACATGAGTAAAGGTTAAGATTATTTCCTACAAATTGGGTTATAGTAATGATGGACAATAGTAATATATTGTATCCTGATTTTGCTGGCTTGAAATGGCTCAGAAGAAGCATTTGCACACACTTCTTCCAACTTCAAGTGAAATCAAGTTAGTAGTAGGAAGTCAGTGTTGAAAAGTCCAGTCATGGAAATCTGCAAATGTCGCAAATTGTTATAAGTACTTTATAAATACTACTAGTGAGAATATATTTATTCTAATTTTATATTACCTAAATATTACGTGCATGCATATAACTCAACAGTGCTTGTTATAGTTCAGTTATTTGGGTAAGAAGACCAAATCAGCTAATATTCTTTGATTAGAGTTTCACAAACAGAAATTAATGTGTCAGCCAGGCTGGGCACCTTTCAGGAAGATTTGGGCTGAATCTCATTTCAAGCTCATTGAAGTTTGAGGTAGAGGTTAGCTCTTTGTAGTTAAGTCAGTGAAGCCCTTATTTCTCTGAGAGTATATATCCTCTTTCAAGTCAAGTTCATAGATTGAATTTATATGACTTCTGCTATCAATTTTTTAAAAAATCACCTGCTTTTAAAGACCTCATATAATTAGTCTCCTTCACATGATCTTTATAGGCTTAGAATTGATCTTTAATGATCAATTAAAAAGTAACCTTAATTTTATCTGGATCATCTCTTTTCCTTGTGATACAGTATAAATACAGGAACAACATAAGGGAGGAGAGATGATGGGGTGTGTCATAGAATGATGTTAGCAAATCCCACCCCCTAGTTTAATTTATACCCACTATTTAGGCAAAATATCTTCATGTTTGCTTCTATCTTCTCAAGTGTCTCATCCCATTGCAATATCAATTAAAAGTTCAAAGTCACATCCATTCAAAAAAGTCAAAAGTTATTTTCTAAATCATGTGAATTAGGTTGAAAAAGTGCCTGAGTGGAATCCATTAAGAAAATGATTTGATTCTTCCACATATGTGGTCTTAGGAAACAATGCAGAAAATTTATCTTACCTCAATATTCCAAGTATAAAGCAATGGTAAAGTCAGAGCATAGATTGAATAAAGAGAAATTCCAGTTAAAATGAGGAAAAAATAGAAAACAAAAAGAAGTAACCAATCAAACCCAGCTTTGATATTAACAGGCTAAAATCAAGCTGGTGTCCCATGATTATATTTTCAGGCTTGGATTCTTTCCTCTATGGTTTTCACTTTGTTCTAGTCTTAGTTCTAGTTACTAGGTTCTTAGTTTTGAACTCTGGACTACTGCACCTGTCCACTGAGTCATCCTTAATTTTTTAAATGAAAAATAGTTCATTTTTTTCCAGCTGAGTAGTTTATCAGGCTCCTTGTGCTACTATGATTTTAAGGAACCAGCAGATTTTCTCAGTTCAGTATTATCTTTTCTTGTCCTTTTCCATTCAAAATGTTGTCTGTGTTCCTCAAGAGATAAATTTATCATGAAACTTGGGGGCCATGCATAAATTGTGCTGGAGTTCTGCATAAAAGGGATTCCTACCAATATTTCTTATATATCCCTTTGTCCATGTTTAGCTCCTACCAAAATGTTTGTGGTACAAAACCCTTGTCCTTCCTGGTATCTCCCGGATTTGATTAAACCGATCTTTGTGGCACAACCTGAATCAAGTTTGAATTAATATACTGGCCTTTTGATCTTCCCAGATTTTTGGCCAATGATGGTAGAGACACATGATCCTTATCTCTCTATATCACAATTTTAGTTGGTGTTTTACATTTAGTACTGATATCATCTGTAGAATATAAAATTTTGAAAATCTCATTCCAGTTCACTGTTGTCTGATAAGTATAACTTTGCCTTGTTCCTCTCTTTTCCCACTTTATTGCAAGCAGCACGAAGAAACAAGACAGAATATTCAACATTTGAATTGCTCCTTGTCTATTTATTCAGATGTGTTACTTCTAATTTCTATCTTATAGATATTTGTAGAATACAATATAAGATTTTAAATCAACATCAGGGTTTCTCAATTACATTTCTCAAATGTCTTCCTCCAATTTGGATTAAAATGATTTCCATTATTTTTGAACTTTCCTGACAATTTTTTTTAAAGTCCAGATTTAAGCTAACAATCTGGTCTTGACAATGTGGGATTTTGCTAAGGCACTTTAATATTTCTTTATAATGTTCCTCAATGTTTTTTGAGGTCTCAACAGCAACATTTTTACCAACACATATTTTACCAACAGTCTGTTCAAAGCAATCCAGGCTGCTTCTAACATGGTTCTCAGAATTCTTCCAGGCTTTACACACTAATTCTAAAGCCACACCTGATTGAGTATATTTTCAGTAGCACCTCATAGGCCAGTTTCAAAACATTTATTAGTGTGTTAATTAGCTTTCTCATTGGAAGGACTCAATACCCAACATCCACAATGTAAAAGAGGAGAGATGTAATATAGCTCATATTTTCTGTGGATTTATTTCATGATTGACTGGCTTCAAGGCGGGAACATGAGCATAGAAGGACATGTCAGAACATGGGAGCAAGGAATCAGAGCAGGACAACAGTGTCTGAAAACAAGGGGCAAGGAACTACATATACTCCAAGGTTATGCCTCTGGGCCACATTTAAACACATCTGAAGTATGATTTACTATTCTCTTGCAATGCTCCTAAACCAACCAAGTTGACAATCCAGCTTAACTGTCAGGAATACATTTTCCATTGTAAAATATGGCCACAAACACAATTCAGAAGCTTAAGTACTTATGCTCTTTGTCTAATCAACCAATTATATACTACATATTTATACAGTGACACTATAATGTACAATGATAAAATCTTGTTATGCATCACATCACCTATCTCTCATATTAAAAAACATAGCCACTACAGATTGTTCCGGTCAGGTTAGGAGTCTATTTCACAGCATAAAGAATTAATAAAACATTCTAACGTTCCATAGTCCTGTTACAGATATAAAAAAACAAAATAAAACACAAATACACTTGAGGTTTCATAAAAAAAACTAAGTTGTAATAATGTGATGGAAAGCTAATAATTTAAGCAAGCATAGTTATTGGAGCAATCAAAAGTAAAAACTAAACTCCAAGGATGGGGATTTAGCTCAGTGGTTCTGCCACCTGCCTCGCAAGCACAAGGACCTGAGTTCAATCCCCATTACCAAAAAAACTAACAAAACAAACAAACAAGCAAAAACAAAACAAAACAAAAAACTAAACTCCAAAGATGTGTTTATTATTTCTCATACAAAACTAAGAAGAAATATATTAAATTCACATTTTCATAAATATAACTCTTAGAATAATCTCCAAAACTGCCTGGTGACAACTGTGATAAAATTATACATGCTAACACTAATAAACCACTTCATTAAACATTTACTAACACAGTATTGCAAAGGAGAATTTAATTCTAGTAAGATTTAACTTATCTTTCACAGGTTGAATTTGAATGAACTCATAAATTTGATTTTTTCAATAAAAATGTTAGCTTCAATAAATATTAATCAATAGAGATATTTGTCAAATATTTTCTTGTTAGCTCTTAGTTTAAACAACAAAATAGTCTTAAAGATTGGTTTCATTAATCACAATTCTTAAATAAAGAAATTTAAGGTCAGAGCTTTCCAGTAACAATTACACAGCAAGGTAAATGGATTTAACTGATAAAATGAATTTGTAGTAAAGTATTATTAAAGCAAATGTAATGTTTTTTATCTTATCCCACAAGAATAAGAAGTAAGTAACTGGTTATTGGTCAGAAAAAAACCAGAATTTTCTTGTGATGGTTACTTATGTATGTGTTAATATATTCACAAATCAGAGGTAGATAAATATTGCTTTATTTTCATGTAATAATCAGAATTATCATCACACAGAGAAGCATAATTTATAGATAATCCATTTTCGTACTAAAATATATCTTCAAAATTTTTATCTGATTCTCTTCTATGGAAATGCTGCAATGGTCACATTTCTTAGCTTTATACAGTGAAAACTTTTTGTTTGTTTTTAAAATTTGATTTAGACTTTGTGTTATTCTCCTGGTATAATGAAATATCTGAGATTTGGCACTTTATGAAGAAAATAAGTTTATACAGCTTAAAATTTTGGAAGCTGAATGTCTAAGATTGAACAGCCCTCCTCAGCCTGGCCTTTAATTAGGTCCTCATTGGCCAGGTCACACCACAGAGGACACCCTGATGATTGGACTGCATGTGAAAAGGAGAGATCATTCTCTTGACCAGAGAGAAAGCTAGAGTAAGACTGAAAAGGAACCAGAAACAATCTCTCTTCAGGCCACACCTGCTAAAGCTTACACTATCCTTTAACACTGCCCACTGTGGATCAATCTTCAACATATGAACCGGAAGGGAGCATATTCAAATTTTATCTCAGCTATAGCAAGCTGTACAAATTATTTTTCAGTCTTTACAAAGAAATTTACTTAGCATAATTTGCATACATAGCTCCTCAGAATGTCAGAAACTAATGTATCAGCATTCTTCTATCTCATCACTTACCTTCCTAGAAACCTCCATCCTCACCACTTCGGTCCATTTACTCATCTATACATTCTGACAATAGAATATGTAGGTTGTTCCTCCTGATTATCTTCCATGAAGAAGCTGAATCCTTGGTCACAGGTACCTTTCATTTTTCTAGTTTTTTCTATATTTTACGTATTTATGGATGAGTTTAGTGTTATCCTGTGTCTGGGAGTTCTGACTTGGTGAGTTTTTTTTTAATTTTCATAGTTTTTAGCCATGCTCAATCTTCAATAGGGTCTCATATTTCCCCACCCTGTGTCTACTCTCAGTGTCATTATTGCCTGTCAAGATTTTGGATATGTCAATACATGCTTAAAATTCTTGATATTTAACATTAGTAAAGAACGATATTTGATTTATTACACAGTTTGGACCATATTATTATAAAATTAATGAGACTGGAATCAGTAATATATATTAAGAAGTCCATCTGAAATTTTTAAACTGAACTTCTATGATAAATAATTATGTGGTACTAGAATTATAGCTAAATAAATGTACATAATATCAGAAAATAATGCAGCATTATAACATTTACCAGCCACATTAGTTTAAATATTCATTTCTAATTTCTTATTTGTTCTATAAATAAGGGCAAAGTAACACAGAAATAAACCCAGATACAATAAAGAATAGTGAAGCTATTATTACAGGAATATTAAAAAGTATAATGTTTAATGATGCAAGATGTAGAAATTGGAAAAAAACAAAAGACATATTTCTTTATGTAAAGCAGAGTCATTTACAGTCATGAAGTTAAAATAATAACTTTTGGGGAAATCTGTCCTTAGAAATACTGTCACTTGAAGATTATTTTGTTAGAATCACTGTAATTCCAGCCATTGAGATCTGTCTACCTGCCAATCTATCATCTACCTTTTATATAAGAAATCTAAAATATAAATAAAGAGCCAAATAAAAGACAGATGACAGGAAGCAGGAGATAGATCTTTCTCAAATGGGAAAGGGATCAAGACACAGAAGGAAGGAAGGGGGGGGAAACAAAAGGGGATGGAAAAGGAATTAAGATGTGATACATACATGTACTGACTATTCACAAGGAATATTATCATTCTGTAGGAAAAAAAAGTACTAATAAAACATCTTGAAAAAATTTAAAATTTACGATCATAAAAAGATATTATGACATTCAAGTTCACTATTAAGAAACTTGAATTATCATGTGATTTCAGTAATCTGGGGTTTTCACCAAATGGGAGGTCTGAGAATGTCCCCCCAGAGAGGAGTGGGACATGTCAACTTAGTCAACTTACTCTCTCCGTTCATGGACTGTGTTATTCATTCATGCTGTAACTTGGATCTAAAATGTCTCCCTCAAAGATTTACATGCTCATAGGCAAGGCATATCAAGTGATATTTGCCTGTGAAAGTATGTTACCATTAAAATTGTTTGTAACTCCTACTATTTCTTTTCCATTTGGTAGGAAAGAATGAGTAAAACTTCGAAGAAAATGGATTGGAATCTATTTCTGGAAGATAAAAAGATCTTTGTTAGTGTATTTTATTGAGTGACTATGGAGGAAAAAAAGAAAATTTCCTAACAAAATGGGCATACACCCCACACTGATGTATAATAAAGAAATACAGCATTTTTGTGGAAAGATTACATAATTTAGATCTTATGAAGGCTGAGCCTTTCCCAGGAATCCAGAGAGAGGTTCATTTAGTCCATATACTCATGTGCCATTAGTTAATTAATTAATTCCCCAATAAGAACAACACACAGAGCCATTTATCAGCATCAGGACAGCATCAGAGCAGGAGAGCTGGAACCAGAGCTCTAGAGCTCAAGAGATGCTCTTGTTTATTCCTTCAGTATCACAGAAAACACAGCTAAACAACAGCCACACTGCTCTCTGGTTCACAGCAGTTATAGTGTTTTATCACCTTATTGGGACATTGTGAGACAAAACATCGGCTGCACGACCTCGGTCATGCTGCAGATATAACTGCAGCTCATTATGCACATGCCCCTGACAGTGGAATTCTGTCCTTAAGCGTCCTCAAGTGTACTTATGTCTCCTGGTTTTGATGCTAATCAGAAGTGGTACCCCACAGATCTATTTCATCTATTAGCATACTTTTGCTCCTTCAAAAAGGCAGTACCGCTGGGTTGCTGTTAGAAAGGGAGGTTGGGTAGGAAGACCCAGGTCACCAGAGCTGTGACCTTCTTAATGTATCTCTGTTCCTGGCTCCCCACTTCTCTTGCTGCTTCATGGCTTCTATGATATGAGTAGCTTTCCGCCACTCAGGGCTTCCCACCATTCTACTTCTGCCTGAAACTGGCCAAATATTCAAAGACTAAGACTTCTGAAGGTATCAACCAAATTAAGGCTCTCCTCTTTAAGTTGTTGATGTTGGGTATTTTGTCCCAGTGACTGAGACTACTTGTCAGAGAAAACCATTTCAGGATGCATCAGTGAGAGTTATAGACAGATTTTGTTTTAAAAACAATTAAAGTAGATTCTTAGAGAAAAAAATAGGGTGGGACCTCAAGAAAAAGATACATTATGTCTGGGATTGGGGGCTTCTATGTGGTCTTTGGTGTGTCCTAAAGATGAATGATCTAGGATGTGTATTCCTAGTGTCTGTCAGGTTACCCATCAGTGGGCTCAGTTAGCATGAAAACCACGTGCATGTGTTTGAAAATTAGAGATCTGTGAGCCATTTAATCCTACTATTTCCTAGGGGATGGAAGTAACAAAAACCATAGGCTCGATTTATAGGTGAAAACACATGGCCAATAAAAAGACTTATCCTTAAGACTCAGGGATTTCTGGAGTGAGCTTCTGGAAGGAAAAACAGGGCTTTGTTACCTTGAGTAGATTTGGATACTGAAGTTGAAGTTTTTCTTTCTTTTAAGCACAATTTTAAAATTATGATTTTCTTGTCTCTTTTGTACCCACTCTGTTTCTTCTTATTTCAGAGTTAAATGCCTCATTAATTTTTCTGTATCTCATTGTTGTAAATGGCTGGGGATTTAGCTCAGTGGTTCTGCCACCTGCCTCACAAGCACAAGGTCCCGAGTTAGATCTCCAGTACCAAAAATTAAAAAAATAAAAAATAATTTATTTCTGAAAATATAATTCAGCTTTAAATTTGTTCTTTCTTTTTAAAAATAATATTTTAATACATAAAAATATTTAAAATAAATATTTTATTGTTCATTTTGTTATTTGTATCTGGAATTTCTAGATAACTGATTTTCTCAATATTCTGTCCAGGTCAAATATATCCCAACACAGGACACTTGATATTTCCATAAAAATAAAAATGCTGGTGAGAAATGTATCCATTTTTATAGTCCATTTACTCAGCATTATTACTCATTCATATTCATTTATATGTTATTTGCCTGCATTTTCTGCAATGGTTATCATATCTCAAACCCACAGCTTCCAAAATTAACATTGAGTCCAATTCTTCATTGTGGAAATAGGTTTAATTGATTATGATCCCCTTCAATACTCAGGAATTTTTCTGAACTAAGCAATAGTTTTAAGCTCTATGTATGCAAACCTGGCTAAATACTACATAATATGTACATAAGAGTTATTTTAAAGAAAAACAATAAATGAATGTTATAGCATACATTAAAATTTAAAAAATAAAAAGCAAATGATAATGAATACACTAATGAGCAAATTATGAATGATAAGACAAAATACCAGTCCTAAATTATGAAAATGCAAATATGATATACATTCTGTGGAAACTATGTCTCGAATTTTAATTTTTTATATGTCCCTGGGCTTGCAATATGTGGTAGTGAAAACCTGTAATCTCAGCATTCTGGTATGGAAGAGGATATCAAGTTTGAGCCCTGCCTAGGTAACTTAATGATTTATAAAATCTCTGACTTTAAAATAAAAAGATAGCAGTGATGTAGCTCAGTGCAAGGGCCTTTAATTTAATTCCTAGTACCACTCACACCAAACAACTCAGGAGGAAAAGCCTAATTTTGTCAGGTTACAACAAAAGAAAAAAGGCATGAAAAAGATAGCGTATTGAAGAAAGCTATGGTTATTAAGTTAAGCCTTAAGCTGCATTCCAGATGTGTGGCTTAGGAAAATAAGAGTTTAAAATGTTAGCTATATATTAAATTATTAATTTTCTTTCATTTTCCCAAACGTGGCAAAGTTTTTACTTCATTAAGAGTATGAGAAAACTGAGTCTATGCTACAATGATAAATTAGCTTATAAAATCCTGTTTTAGGACAGTGTATTTTTTATCTTGAGAAAGGATATACAATATAGTTCCCTGCTTCTTTCTATTCCAGGATTTCACTTTCCTTTGTTACAGTTCCATGAGGTCAACTGTGGTCCCAAAACATTAATGAAGTATTGAGAAATACACAATTCATACATTTTAATTTGTGGCCTATTAGGTGAAAACCTTTCATGATACCAACCAATCCTGCCTGTTTTGTGAATCAGTCCTTTGAGCGTTGTATCCATCCTGTTGTGCTACTAACCCATTAGTCACTTTGTAGCCATCTTGAAATATGTTGCTGAGCTTCTGTTCAAGTAACCACTAGTTTCCTTAATAATGACCCCAAAATGTGAGAGTAATAATTCTGGCAATTTGTATATTCCAAAGGAAATGCTTCCTTTAAATGAAAAGGTGCAAGATTCTTCACTTAATAATGAAAAAAAAAATGACAGACTGAGGTTGTTAAGATCTATAGTAAGTGATTATGATTAATCTGTAATAGTTCTTAATTTATAAAGTTTATTATAAGTAGTTATATATAAAAAAATGTGGGTTTATATGATCTAGAATTTCAGGCATCAATCGGTGGCCTTGAAAAATATGTGCACACCCATATACACATCTATGCATATAGAGAACAAAAATATATGATTACATATAGTTACATATATATATTCTATATATATTTGTACATTTAAATTTATAGCCTAAATCCTAGAACAATAAAATAGGGCCTCTGGGCACCTAATATCTTTTCTTCATTATAAAATATTTCATTTCTTGTATATTTATAAAGGTTTAGGTTAAAAAGTTAAGGTAAAAAGTATTTCTAAGACATACAAAGATATTAACAAGAAACACAAAATATAGGTAATATATTTAATGCATGGAATTAATATAACACTGAAACAATGAATTTTTATCATTTTAGAATTAATAATGTTTTCATTTGAATGAAAATTCTGCATTATTGATACTTATTTCCTAGAACACTGTTTGAGAAAGCTTCTGAGATCACGAACATGCTCATCAGCAAAATGTGAAAAAAACAATGTTTTAGGATATATGGAAGATCTCTGGAAACATTTTTCAAGGTACTTCTGATTTTTATCATTAAGTTTATGCTTAATTAGTCCTACTAATATTTTATGATTTTTGCTTCTACATTTTCAATTTTTATAAAACTATATAATTTTTATTCTGAACTTTATCTCGGGAAATCACAAAAATAATTCTAAGCATCATATGGTGTTTTACAAACTTGTTCATACTCTTAACAAGAACACAGATGAGTTAACTGGAAACAAAGACTTTAGTAGGAAATTATATATTAAGCAAATGTCATTTTTCTTGTGGAACTTTTATCAGTGACAGTTAACATTTTGGTAAATAATAACTTTCCAACATTTGAAGTGATGTTTATTGAAGTAGTAAATATATATGAAACTACAGAAATCATACATGTAAATGTAGTTGAATTTCCATGAAGTGAATTGTACTTAGAACCAGTACAGAGATAAAGAAATAAGGCATCGTCCGCTCCCAGAAGTAACCCTGAAGTAACAGTTCCCTACCAAGGTGACTACCACTCTGATGTAATCTTATAAAGATTTTGTATATTTTGGCTATTTTGCTAATGGGATACAGCATAAGCATTTTGTTTCTGGCATATTTGCTGTGACAGTAATTTTTATGCAAGAAAAAGCTATTTTTTCATTGCTATGAAATACTTCAATATATGAAAATATAACAATGCATGTTTTGCTATAAATACATTGTTTTCATTTATTTACTATTTATTATGACTAAATTGTTTTCACTTTGGCTTGTACTTGTTTGTCCCCTCTGAGTCTCATGTTGTATCTTAACCTCACTTGTGGGTTTTTAACAGGGTAAAAACACAATCCATCTAGGGTGTATAAAGGAGTGGCCTTTTGGAAGTGATTAAGATTAGAAAAAAATCATAAAAGTAGAGGCACAACAATTGAATAATGGTAGTTTTATTAGAAGTGAAAAAGAAATCAGAACACACACACACACACACTGTTTCTTAGCTCTCAAGGTATAATACCTTGCACCACATAAGGACACTATTCCACTACCTGCAAGATGGCCATGACTAGATTCAAACTTGTGAACTTTTATAACTGTAAGCTAAAATAATGTCCCCTAAAACTTACCTCATCTGTGATATTATGTTATTAGCAACAAAAACCAAACTAATACATTGCTAATACAAGCACCTCTGCTACAGGATATACTTAAGAGTGGAGTTGCTGGATAACCAGTTCTAGTAGAACATGTCACATTGTTTGCAAACCAGTTGGACTGACTTACATTACCATCATCAAGTGTGTAAGATTTCTAGTACTCCACAACAGGTACTAGTGTCAGTTTTTGTTCATATTGTCTGTTCCAGTGGTCATCCATTGAAATTTAATTGTGGTTTTGTCTTGCAAGTCCTAATTGAGCACCATTTCATGTTTATTACTTGATTGTTTTGGTAAGTCTATTTTCAATATTTATATGTTTTGATTAATTGGGTTATCTGTTGGTTATGGATTAAACTGTACCCCTCAAAAAGCTAAACACTGATCTAGTAGTGTAGCTAAGTAGAAACATGCTTGCCTAGCATTCATGAAGCACTGGGTTTGATCCACAGCACAATAAACAAACAACCAAAGAATTCATATGCCAAAGTTCTAAGTATGGTATATTAATTAAGAATGTGAACTTCTGTTAAAGTATGATGGGCACAGATGTAATTTGGTAAAATGAACTTATATTGAAGTAGGATGGGTCCTAATCAAAATATTTGGTTTCCTCAGAGAAAGGGAAACTTGGACACAGAAACAGAAGCTAAAGTGATGTAACAAAAGGCAAGAAATACATGAGATTTCCAACCTGGCACCAAAGGCTAGGAGAGAGGCAAAATTTCTCCCTTAGGGCTCTCAGAATGAAGAAGACTGCACACATTTTGATCTTGGATTTCTATCCTGTAGAAATGTGAAAAAATAAATTTCTGTTGTTTTAGCCACCCAATTTGTGGTTCTTTGTTTCAGTAGATTTAACAAGTAATACACAATCTTTCTTAATGATTTGTAAGACTACTGTGTATGTTCTGGGTGTGAGTATTTTGTTGGGAATATGAACTCTAAGTTACTTTGTGATTTGTCTACCTTTTCTGAGGAATAACATCATGAAGATTGATATGGGTCAAATCACACATATTCACATACACACACTTTTTCATTTTTTAATACTACTTTTATTAATGACACATTTTAAAACATTACTTGTTTACTTAAATATGATGATGACTGTTTTAGTCAATTTCTTCCTTGCTCAGACAGAATAGCTGGCACTCACAACTTAAAAGACAGAATTATTTTGGCTCATGTTTCAGAGGTCTGTTTCAGAGGTCATGTTTCCACTATTGTCTGTGGCGTAGTAGAGGGTCCAAGTGAAGGAAAGCTGCCCGCATAATGGTGCCCAGGAAACGGCGCAGGAAAGGAGGAACTGGAGATATGTATATATCCTCTTTCCAGTCACACCCCAGTGACCAGCCTCTTCCTACCAGACTCCACCTCTTAACAGCAAGTGAGCTATAATACAACTATTGTCCACTCACCTTCCAGAAGCCCCATTTCTGAGCACAGGTGGCTCTTGCAGAACATCTAGATGTAAAATGTAACAAGAAGATCAGGATATATATTTTTCTTTTTTTTTGTATTAAATTCTTTTATTGGTACATTGTAGGTATACAACACAATTACATTTCTCACTGGAAATTGTACCTTTATATAATGCATCTTGGTTCTTATTTTTTCCCCATTCCTAGCCCTCCCTTCACCTCCTCCACCCTTCCCTATTTACAAAGACTTTATTTCCATTTTTCCCATTTCTCATCACTTTTCCTTTCCCTTCTTTTCTTTCCCGTGTCCCTCCCACTACCCCTACCCCTTTGGACCTTTTCTTCCTATTTTGCATTATCGATTATTCATTCTAATCATTGGTACATTTTAGATATACAATATAATGACATTCATCATTGGAAATTTGCATCTTTACATATTCTCTCTTGGTTCTTATTTTTCACCCTTGCCCAGCCCTCCCTTCAACCCCTGCATTCCTCCCTATTTACAAAGATTTTGTTCCTCTTTTTCCATTTTCTCATATTAATCCCATTCCCTTCTATCCTTTCCCCTAGCCCTCCCACTTCCTTCCCTTTTGCCCCTTTTCTTCCTATTTCACATTATCTATTATACATTTAGTCCTTATTTACACTTTCAGTTTCTCACACCAGAGAAACTATTCGGAATTTACACATGTGTGTCCTATTTATTTCACTTAAGAGTATCGCCTCAATGTGCATCCACTTAGCTATAAATGTCTCTAATTTCTCATTTTTTATGGCTGAGTAGTACTCTATTTTATTTTAAAAAACCACATTTTCTTTATCCTTTCTCCAGTTAATGGGCATTTGGGCTGTTTCCAAGTTTTAGCTATTACAAACTGTGCTGCTATGAACATGGGTACACATATATCACTGTGGTATGATTCTTTTAATTCTATGGGGAAGATCCCCAGCAGTGGAATAGGAGGGTCAAATGGGACTTCCAGTCCTAGTTCTTTGAGGTATCTCCATATGGATTTCCACAGTGGTTGCACCAGTCTACACTCCCACCAGCAGTGGAGCAGGGTTCCTCTTTCCCCACAGCCCCGCCAGCATTTGTTATTGGAAGATTTCATGATAGCAGCCATTCTTTCTGGAGTGAAGTGGAATCTCAGCATTGTTTTCATTTGCATCTCTCGAATGACCAGTGATGTTGAACATTTTTTTCATGTATTTATTTATTTCATATTTCAAATTTAAGGATACAATACACTTAAATGCATTTTTCATTAGTGCAATGATGTAGGAATAAAAATTTATATTTTTGCAAATTATTATATAATTGGTACAACACCAAAAATAAATTAGCCTCCATTTGAATGCACAATACCATTTTTATGTTGGGTTACTCTATGAGTCTCTTCTCAAATTATTCTATTCTTATCTATTGTCTGTTTCTCAGCTAATTTTATTATTGTAAGTATTGCATATTTATAATTGATTTCCATCTTCATGCTTGAGAATGAAAATTCACTTTTTTATAATTCTACAAGATTGCCCATGCTAGTCTTGAATCTTTTTTTTTATATAAATTTTAGAATCAGCTAATAAAGTTATGCACAGAAGCCTGCTGGGATTTTTGTTGGGATTACACTGAATCAATATATTAATTAGAGAATTTAGATCTTTATAGAATTGATTTTTCCACTGAAACTGAATTAGTTTATTTGGGTATTCTTTAATTAATGGAATTTATATTTTGTAGATTTTAGAGGAGAGTAACATCTTCTCTTCTGCTAGAGACAGTATTATGATATTTTTCTTTTTAATAATATTGGAAAGGTTATTATCTTTTTCCTAAATGTCTTCCTTAATTTATTGAAGCACACTCGATTTTTGCCATGGCTAAATTCCTTAAAATGAATAATATATGATCTTTAAATTTTCTCTCCATATATAATCATGTACTTTTGAAAGAAATGCATATTTTTTTACTGTCTTCCAGTTTACATACAGTTTAAAAAATTGTCTTTACTTATTGTATTGGCTATGACACCCAAGAAAAACTTAACTCTATTAAATGAATGTGACTGTGAATCTTTATATATCTATTTCATTAGATTAAGAACGTGTGTCTTCTGGTGGATCTTGAAGCTTTTGATACGGGTACTTTATACTATACCTCACCTATTCCTCTCTAGCATGGGCACATTGCTTTTCTTCCTTGTCGCCATGAACTAAGCAGCTTTACTCTGCCACATCCTTTTCCCATGAGGTTTCTGACATGGAGACTGCCTAGAAAGTATTGAATCTCCTGAAATTAGAGCTAAATTAAACACTTTCTCCTTTAAGTTTTAGGTGTCAGGTATTGTGTCTCAGTGTTAGGCAAGATAAATAATACAGAAAATTGGTATGGGAGAAATAGGATTGTTGCTGTGACTGTACCTGATCATGTGGTTTAGAGGTCTTTGGAACTGGTTTGCAGGAAGAGTTTGGAAAGTTTTGGAGCTGAGGAAATCCAATAAGCAGAGCCTGAAGTGTGATTCTAATGAGAGCTCAGAGACCAGGCTGCTTATAGGAATATACATGTTTGTAGGACAGTAAAACCCAGTAAAAGTAAAAGCTTAGGAGCGCTCAATTGGAACATGTGCAGTTGGACTAGAGACCATTATATTACACTCTAGCAGAAAATTTACCTGCATTTTGCTCATGTCCTGAAACTTTGCAGGAGACTGAAATGAAGGGCAGTGGACAGACTAATCTGGTGGAGAAAATTTCAAGACCGCTCAACATTCAGGCTGTCACAGGTTACTGTTGGCTGCATTTAGCTATATTAATAATGAGAATATGTGGGAAAAGGTGGAGTAGAAAAATTTGAAAACGTATTTTTGCCTAGAATGAATCACATTTAAATTTGATGACAAAAGAAGTTTGCTTGCTGAAGAAATTAGTGCCATAAAAAAGAGAAGAGAGGCAGGTATAATAGGTAATGTGAAATAGGAAGAAAAGGGGCAAAGGGGAAGGAAGTGGGAGGGCTAGGGGAAAGGATAGAAGGGAATGGGATTAATATGAGAAAATGGAAAGATAGGAACAAAATCTTTGTAAATAGGGAGGAATGCAGGGGTTGAAGGGAGGGCTGGGCAAGGGTGAAAAATAAGAACCAAGAGAGAATATGTAAAGGTGCATATTTCCAATGATGAATGTCATTATATTGTATACCTAAAATGTACCAATGATTAGAATGAATAATCGATAATGCAAAACAGGAAGAAAAGGTCCAAAGGGGTAGGGGTAGTGGGAGGGACACGGGAAAGAAAAGAAGGGAAAGGAAAAGTGATGAGAAATGGGAAAAATGGAAATAAAGTCTTTGTAAATAGGGAAGGGTGGAGGAGGTGAAGGGAGGGCTGGGAATGGGGAAAAAATAAGAACCAAGATGCATCATGGAAAGGTACAATTCCCAATGAGAAATGTAATTGTGTTGTATACCTACAATGTACCAATAAAATAATTTAATAAAGTGGAAAAAAAAAGAGAAGAGATTCTTCATACAGGGACAAGAACAAAGATGCTTTGAGGGCATCTCAGATATCAGTAAGACCCTGTCCATCTCAAGCTCAGGGGTGAAAAGCATAAGTTTAATTTGAGAATGGAGTCTCTGTAACTCCTATTGAATAAGACTTCCTAAGGAATTGGTTCTCCAGGATTCATTTCACTGTGCTCATACCATCCAGGCACATAGAAACGACTACCAGCATGATCTAAGAGGGGTTGTCTATTTCTCCCATTGACAGCAGACTTGAAATTATCCGTGAAGCTGGTTTTGATGGAATGTACAGTATAATAATTATGAAATCAGAGAGGTTTCTACACACATTTAAAAGAAAGAAAATGGTACATAGACTATAGTATTTGTATTATGTTAGAATTCTGAGCCTGCTTTTGTGTTTATTTGGAGATTCAGCATGGTTTAAGGAGGTGATATGGGAGTGAAGTTGACAAGAAGTGTATTGTGACTGTTAATCCTGATATGCTAATTTCATTTAATTAAAAATTGTCCAACAGATTAGTAGAACACACTTCCGGGTGTGTTTGGGTGGGTCATGGAGGTGTGGCCTTGGGTGCTTCATACTGTCCTTCAGCTGTTCATCTCTGGTACCATTCCCCTACCCTTCTTCCAGCCTCCGTGAACTAAGCAGCTTTGCTCTGTAAAAACTTTCCGCCATGAGGTTTCTGCCTTGGAGCCTGACAACAATATGTTGAATATTCTGAAATCATAAAGTAAATTAAACCTTTCCTCCTTGGGACATCACACCAATTTTGTCATAAAGGTGCATTATGCATGATACCCACATTTATTCTTTAGAATATTTCTATTGAGGAATTATTAATTTAATTTTATCAATTTTATTATATTAAACAATGAGTACTTAACAGGAAAAATATCAAAAATATTGAATTTTTAATATTTATCAGGTGTTTATCAAAAGCATCAACATTTTCAACATTGACTACTTTCAGTATACAAAGTCTAAAAATTACAACAGAAATAAATTCCTATATGAGCTACGATGAAAATACTGATAGAACTCTAAAACATCTTTGCTTCAGTTGTCACACCCATGGCACATGATGATTGTATGCTCCATGCACATGTCTCACACTAACAGTACATGTGCTTACTTTCCTTTTCTGTGTGGCAATCCACTCTTGTCACTTCTCCTGTCTTCCTCTCTTGTCAGGAGCTTCTTACTATACTGTACAACATGCAATGAACAGGAAAATAAGATATCAATAAAAATATCAAATATGTAATGAGTGCTTAGAATAGACATGAACATTTTACAACAGATGTTTACTTACTAACAAAGCCTAAAAGATAACGTCAAAAATAAACATCTGTATGAAGTACAATGTAAGTACAAATAAATGTCTACCACAGAAATAAACTTTGCTTCAACTGTCACACAAGGCAATCTTCACACATGAAAACTACATGCTCCATACCTAAGTATTGCTTACACTGATAGAACATATGTTTTATTTTCCTGTCCTTTTCTGTAGGGCAAAGGTGACCTCTTTTTGGTTTTTCTGTTGTTGTGGTACATCTTTGTGATGCTGCACCTGCCTGTTCACCTATCAGCTCATGAAGCTGGCCTAGAATTTTTTTGCATGGTTCCCTGGGAAGAAACATTTTGTTGTTCCTCTGCTGTAAATAATCTCTCATGAGTTCCAATCCCAATCCTCTAAGAAAATTTACTGTGGTATTTTGCACTTGTTATTTTCTTTGTAAACTTTCAAACTATTTTTGCCAACACGTGTTTAGGAACAGGTAAAACACAACCATTGCGAAACACTTTGTGATTCTAGTGACATCATAGTTGCTGCATAATTCATCAACAACATCTACTCCGCTTTGGGTTTTGTTGTAGAAAGTTTCCATCTCAGGCTTCCTTTTGCTCAAGATTTCCCTATCAGTATTTCCATTATGATGCACTGTTGAAATAGGAAGGACCAGTTTGGTTTTCCTTGCCATACACAAGGCCAGTGTTATCTGAAATTTAAAGATTGTACTATACAATTCTCTGTTTTGACACTGCAACATTTCATTTGGAATTTCTGCTTTGTTTCTATGTACAGTTCCTATGCTGGTCAACTTGTACTCTGTTAACAAACATAGCATCAATTGGAAACTGGTAAACCAATTGTCATTGTGATTATTTTTGGGAGATGAGAGAAACAAGTCTGTGTACAACATCATTTGGTTTATTACTATTCAAATAAGGACCTTGTGTCTAATTTCCAGGATAAATTTCTAAATTGAAGGTCTTTGGATCTACAAGGACATGTAAATATTTTCTGAGTTTTGGGTTTTTTTTTAACATTAATCACTATACTTTTGACATTATTAGAGAATTTAAATTTTCAGTGCCAAATTCTGATATGTAAAAATATTTAGAATAGTTTCTCTTGCAATGTTTTAAAAACTTTTTGAAGCTTCCTAATACATCATTTTGCTCAGCATGATCATGATGCTTGAAACTTTCTGTTCATATTAATTCTTAATTATTGTTGATTCATTGAAATGCCATTTTTAATATTTTAATACAATGATTCTGGTCAATAATTTTGATTTAAAGGAACAAAATACTGAGGGTCTTGCATTTTCTACAAAACTTTGTGCCTTGTATTTAAGAAATCACATTTTTTCTTTTCATTTTATAGGTTTTGTTACCCAGGTTTTTGATCATATTTCTTTGGCTAGGACTTTCAGTACCCTGCTGATTGTGAGTTACATAAGTGATCAAGCTGTCATTTTGCTTACGGTTAAAGAAATGACTATATTTTCCCTTTAAGTATAAAGTTGAATATATTTTTGGCAGAGTTTCATCAGGTTGCTGGGGTTTATCATAACTGGTACATTTTCATTAATTTTTTTCTGAATCTATTGAGATATTTCTTTTTCTTTTTTCTAATTAATGTGACAATTTTAACGTTAATTTTTAAATATTAACCAATTCCTGCATTTAAGAGAAAATTATGCTAGGTGATGACTTTAAAAGCTTTTGATTTTTATTCTTTGTTTAAATTATTTGTCTGCTTACATGGTTACTTTTATTATACTGCTTTCTCAAAACTAAAATTTAAGAATATGCAAGATGGGTATGTTTTAAAAAGAAATTCTTTGTATTATATTTTTGTCAAAAATATTCATTACACATTCTTGTTAATGTTACATTATTCCTAATCTGTTAGTATTTGCATTAATTTTGTGTTAATGCTTGGCAAATTACCATAGATACATGTTTTATACTGTAGTTTCTGTTGAATGAATTAAAAGAGTACTGTAGGAATGACTGGATTATGGAGTTCTTATACTCATGTACTCTGCAATAGATCACTATATTTATCCAGTAATGTAAATAACTGAGTTTGCTGTTAGCAAGTGGGGTCCAGTTGAAAGGGGATCACTGGGGACATGCCTTTGGAGGGTACATCTCTTGCTGTATTGTTCCCTTGCTCTACTTCTCACCTACAATGAAGTAAGTAGCTTTGCTCTACCCTGTTCTTCCTCCATGAAGTTTTTGGGTAGGAGCCAACCAACCATGGACTGGATCCTTTGAAACCATAAGCCGAAATAAACTGCTTCTCTGTTAAGTAGTAAGTACCAGCAATGGTACAGGTGAACAATAAGGTTGCCATTGGACGAGACCCTAGGTTCCATTTACTTTGCTTCTATGGTTGGGTGAGAAGTGGTGTCCAAATGCTTCATTTCAGATATTTCCAGAGGAGCATATTTATGAAATACTCTGCTGAGGAAATTATAGACAGTTGCTATATACTCCATACCCTACCATAATTATAAACTCACCCACTGACTATTTTACAATTGGTGAATCTATGTGAGCACTGCATTATCAACAAATGTTCTTTCTTAATATTAAAAGCTCACTCTTAGTGCTGTCCATTCTATCATCTTTATAAAACATTTGAGAGGTCTTCATTGCTACAGAATGATACACATTAGTCCTATTGCCCTAAAACTCCTTTGTAGTTTGACTATTATTTCTACCCTTCTCCACCTGCAACAAGGATCTTTTTATTTTTTATGTAGTGCTATCTTTTCTAGATTGTCAAATAATTTGAATCATATTGCTTATAGTCTTTTCTAACTTGTTTTGTTCACTTAGTAGTATGAAATTAGAGTATATCCTTATCTTTGCACAGCTTGTTATATTAACTAATTACATTTTAATCTTGAGTAATAGTTTATTGTCTAGATTTACGAGTTTATTCATCATAGACTTTTGATCCACTGAAAGAAACATGTGTTGCTTCCAAGTTTCAAGAATTATGAATAACCTGTTATAAACTTTCAGATGCCAAAGTTTAAACTATTTTTAGTAAATACCTCCTACATATGCATGGCAGATAAGGTTCAAAATCCTCAGTGGATTTCCTACATCAAGATTGTACCAATTCTATATACACTATATTTTTCCTATAAACACTTTCATATAGTTAAATTTATTTATAAATTTGTCTCAGGAAGAAATTAATAAAAATAACTAAGACTAAAATATAGCACACAAAAAACTTATGATTTTTCTATTTCGGAATTATTATTTACTATTTTCAAACCAGAGTTAATGATAGGTAACTGAAACTATGGAAAGCAAAACTGCCAACAAGGTAGATCTACTGTACAAAGACATCCATTACTTCATAATATGTTAAAATTATTTTTAGATTTTTAGAATGCCAAACTATCTTCCAAAAATAACTTTATCATCTAACATTCCAACCAAAAATAATAGAAAGTTGATTTGGCTATGCACCTTCTCAAATATTTGGTATTGTTGATGACTTGGCCTTTTTGTCTAGATTTTTGCCCTACTAATGTCTGTGCAGTGGTATAGCACTGCTATTTTAATTTATCATACAGTAAAGGCAAATAATGTTGAAGATCTTTTGATATGCTTATTTGCAATTGTTTATTCTTTGATGAACTATCCCTTCAGACTTTTTCTCATTTATTATGACTTTCATCCTATCCTTATCATTACTTTTAAGAGCTATTTGTATTTTTTGAATGACAATTTTTTTATCAAATGTATCTTTTTCAACATTTCCCCAGAGTATGGCTTGTCTTTTCATTTTCTTGATATTTCATTTCCAAGAAAAATTTTAATTTTAAAGAATTCTAGCTTTTAATCTATTTTTTAAAATATTGTGCCTTTGGTATTATAGTCATCACCCATGCCATATAGATTTTCTTCTATTTTCCCTTCTAGGAGCTTTATATGTTTTGCCTTATATTTAGAAATAGCATTCACTTGGAGTTCACTTTATAATGTTGCAAAATTCCTTTATTTTTCTGCGCTTGGATGTCTAATTATCTCATCAGCATTTGATAGAATGCTATAATTTCCTCTATTATATTGGAAAATTGTAATTTTTTTCCTTTAGTAAATATCAGTCAACTAAATTTATGTAGGTCTATTTATGGGCTATTTTGTTACATTGTTATATTAGTATATTCTTTTGCAAATACCATGCTGCATCCATTAGATTAGCATTGTAGTAAACCTTGAATTACAAAAATAATTTTGTTGCCTATTCTGGCTTGTAGAGAATTTAGATAATTTTTTATTTCTTATACTGGAGATTGAATTCAGGACCTTGTGTTTGCGAGGCAGGAGCTGTGCCACTGAGCTAAAACCCTGGCCCCATTCAGATAATTTAAAAATTAACATTCAGGCAAAATGTGCCTTTAGGAAATAAATGTTCTGAGACATTTAGCTCAATATTAATGGATGAAATATAGGTAAACTTACCAAACTAAGAACAATATATTGAAATTCTGATATCAAGAATGCATTCTCTAAAAACACAATTTTTTTGATACTTTATATTATCTAGCTATGGTTATAAAAGTTAAATTGTTCTACATTATGTAGTTCTTTCATTAAAATTTGTTCAGTATTATGGCAAGAGTTTTACAAAGGATAAAATAATGTTAAATTTAACTTTTCTTAAGTCCTTCAAATAAATAGCAAAATATTTATATGTTTCAAAGTATTGTTTCTTTTTAAGTTATAAATGTAAATTCAAAACTACATTATACTAAAAATACAACATATTTTTTCATTTTGTAAATCTACCTTTTAATTTATGACTCAATATTTAAATTAAATTGATTATTAATTGATTAATGTTAAAAATTATACTTATTACTATACCATGACTGATATTTTCATACATATATGCATTAAGTAACATTTAAATAAGTTTCTGCATATGTATCACCTCATACATTATAAATTCATTTATTACAATAATTTTTTTCAAAATTATTTATTTTAGGTTTTTAAAAATTAATTTTATTGGTACATGTTAGATATACATAATGATCACATTCATCATAGGGAATCTGTACCTGTACATGATATAGCTTGATTCTTCTTTTTTCCCTAATCCCCTCCCCTACCTTCAACTCCTCTTCTCCTCCATATTTACAAAAATTGTGTTTCCATTTTTTTCATTCTATTCCTTTTTATTCTTTTCCCATCTTTCCATTCCCCTTCTCTCTCTCTCTCTTGTTCCCCTTTCTATTTGAACATTTTCTTCCTATTTCCCAATATCTATTATGCATTTTGGTCCTTATTCACTCTTTCAGTTTCTCACACAAGAGAAACAGTGAAATATTTAAACATGTGTGTCCAATTTATTTCATTTCAGAGTATGATCTCAAGGTGCATCCATTTACCTAGAAAGAAATATTTCACGTTTATTCTTCTTTATGGCTGAGTATAATTCTATTATATAAAAAATCTTTTATACCCATTCATCAGTTGGTGAGAATTTGGGCTGTTTCTAAGATTTAGCTATTACAAATTGTGCTGCTATAAAAATGGGTATACATATATTGCTACGGTATGATGCTTTTAATTCTTTCAGGAAGATAACAAGAAGGGAAATTGCTAGGTCAAATAGAACCCTTAATTTTAGTTTCTTGAGAAATTTCCACATTAATTCCTCCACAGTGGTTGCACCACTCTACACTCTGACTAACAGTGGTGGAGGGTTCTTTCTTCCCCAAGTGTATGTTGTTAAGAGTCATCATACTGTGCAGTATCAGCCTTTCTGAAAACTATAATTCTGTTATTAGACTCCAAAAACTACAATTCTATTATTAACTTCTACAATGTAAACTTTTTCAGATTCTACATATGACTGAGGTCATGTGGTATTTATATGTTTGTGTCTGGCTATTTCACATATTTATATCCAGTTATACCCACATTTTAGCAAATGACATAAATTCATTCTCCTTTCTGTGGCTGAATAGTGTTTCACTGTGACTATAAAAAACATTTCACCTATATATTCATTAATTTATGGAGATTGAAATTTGTTTCCATTTCCAGGTTATATCACAATGAACCTAAGAATATAGATGTCTCCAAAACACTGCTTCTATTTCTTTTGTGTACCAAGGAGTGAGATTGCTGAATCACAACGCAGTTTATTCTTTGTTGTTTGTTTGTTTCTTTTCTTTGAGGAACCTCTGTACTGTTTTCTATAATGGCTATACTAATTTACATTTCCACCAACAGTGTGCATAGGTTCTTTCTCTTTTCCCTATATCATCACCAGTAGCTGTCATCCTGAATCTTTCTAACTATAAACACTTGACATGATGAAATGGCATGTCACTGTGATTTTTCACTGATATTTACCTGATGATTAGCGATATGAAGCAATTTTTTTATAACTGCTGGCCATTTGTGTATCTTCTTTTCATACATTTCTATTTATGTTTATTTTCTCTTTTTAATTGTGTTATCACACTTTTATCCTACTGAATTTCTCGTGCAGCAGGCAGCGAAACCACTGAGATAAATCCCTGGCAATTTAACTATTATTTTTCAGTCTTTATTGTAGAGATTCTTCATTTATTTATGTTTTATTTTTATATCTATTGCAAAAGGGATAACTTTCTATTTCAGCTATTTCACCATTGGCATATATGTACATTAAACAACTATTTTGTGATCTTCACAAAAACAATAAAAGGCCAACAGTAAAATATAATGCTATTTTTTCATCATTATTTTCACTAATGATTCAAGTAGTTTATATACAATAACCTATTAAAATTTTGCCCCAAAAATGTCATCTACACAATACTTAAAGCAATATGATTACAATGTAATTTTAAAAAGAAAAAAAAGAAAAATATACTAAAATACTTTGCAGAGTTTCTACCAACTGGAAATTAACTAGTACAATTAATTTTTTTCAGTGTTTACATTGAGTTCTTGTTGCCCAAGTTCTGAGTCTCTTCTCGTTCTATATGAATTTTAAGATTTTGTTTTCTAGTTCATAAGGAATGCTACTGGTGTTTTGAGTGGCAGTGTATTAAACTTGTATAATAGTTCTGGCCATGTTGACTATAACACTTCCTTGTTAGGTTAATTCTAAAGTATTTAATTTTCATGGTGCTACTGTGAAAGGTGCTGTTTTCCTTATTTCTTTCTCAGTGAGTAAATTTTAGATGTAGAGGAACACTATTCATTTTTGTGTGTTGTATCCTGCTCCACCAACCCAGCTCTTCCCTTTCTAGCTATCTTACCCAAACAATTAAACTCATCATATTACATAGATACATTATTATTCATATTTATAGGAGCACAATTCATGATAGCTAATTCTTGGAAGTGGCTTATTTTTCCATCAACAGATAAATGGATAAAGAAGATATGGTATTCATAAGCTTGATTCATTTGTAAAAAAATAGATGTACTTGTCAAGTGAAATAAATCAGATACACAAGCTTAAATATCACATAGTTTCTCTTATATGAGAAACTGAAAATATAAATAAAAACTAAAATAAAAGACAGATAATAAAATATAGGGAGGCATAGTTTTCAAAAGGGTAGGGGACCATGAGATGAAAGGAGGGAGGGAAAATAGAAGGAAAGTTGATAAAATACTAATTGAGATGTGTTATATACATGTACCAATTTCCTAAGAGGAATGTGATTATTGTGTACTGCAAACATATACCTATAAGAACAAACTGAAATTAGTGAGGTTTGTTATTTATTCAACTAACCAGCTGGTTGCATTTTCCTTGTAGTCATAACTTCTCAATGAACAATAATTTTCAATACTTTTAGAATTCCTGACATATCTTTTATCTATAATTATTTAAAATCCATTTGATTTAATTATTAATAGCTAATATTTTATTTGAGTGTTAATATTATACATATTATATTGTTTAGCTATTAATTCTATGCATATGAGATGTAATAATTTTAAATAAATTTCTATTTAAATAAAGAACATAAAAATTTAAAATATTATTTTATTTGCATGGTAGGCCCAGGTTTCAATGTCATAATATTCTCATTAGGGATTGAATGAGCAATCTTTTGTTTCTATAGTGTAAGAAAAAAAGGAATGAATTTATTTATGAGAATTTTGACCTATTCACTGTACATAATGTAAATAATTTACAGTAATTAATTATAAATTGCCATGCTCTCATAGTGAATTTCTCTAATTCTAATCACAATACTAGATGAAATCCTATCAAATTATCTTATATAATGTCACTATCCTGCACATAATTTCTCTTCTTTGCTTTGCTTCGAGGCTAAGTAAACCTGTTGGTTTTTATTTAGCTGTGATCCATACTACTCAAAATCTTTTTACCTCCCTGAGAGTAATATAAACAGGATCAATCTTTCAATGAATGCAGGAAAAACTGTTTAATTCCTTTACATCAGTGATGGCAAAACTTTTTAAGATTTCAGTGATACAGTCTGCACTGGGATGTGTGCCATAAATTCACCATCTCTGCCCTAGATACAATCTTACATTTGATGTGGCACAGAAATTCCCAAATTTAAACCTCAAGGCTGGAATATGAATGCAGTACTCCTGTGATACCTGCAAATTTCCCAATTCACCTCCTATTGTCTATGACATCTGGTGCTCAAATGCTCTGGTGCCCAATCTCAGTAGTCAGCCTCGCTAGACTAGATAGCTGGAGATGTGATGGGACCACTGGGACACTCCATGCATCACAGGATGAGATACTCATCACTGTATCAATGATGGTCACAACTGCAGGTGTTGTGGGGAGGTGGGGCCCAGTGGGAGTCTGGTCATGGGAGGCAAGCCTTTGGAGAGTGTATCTCAGGCAGGTATTCTTTCTCTGTGCTCTGTTTTCCAGCCGCCATGAAGTGAGCAAATCTGTTTCACCATGCTCATCTGCAATGACATTTCTGCCTTTAGGCAGCTGTTTGATGACTGAAACCTCTTTACCATGAGCCAAATAAACCATTCCCTCCTTTATTTTGTGTATATTAGGCATTTTGTCCCAGCAACTGGAGAGCTGTACTAATACACTTTTTTTTGTATGACCTTTCTCCATATTGTTGCTTTTTTTCTCCATAAAATATTTCAAAATTAAAAATGTTATTTATGTCCTTTTTCATTTGTTGTCTTGTGAGTTAGAGTGTATCCTTGGAGAAACAGAATATAAGACCTAATTAGTCATTCAAGATATCTCTTAGTAACAATGTCTGGGAGGGAAAGTAGAAATAAGCTGAAAAGCTGTCAGATGTTAATGACAGCACTGAGCAAAGGAAAGAGAGAAGAACAAAGTGAAACATTTTAGACTACTATGTAAACCTAACAGATTTGGCAAGGGTATTGAAAAATCTTTAAGTAGAAATGCTTTATCAAAGTAGAACCAAGAATGAGCTTATTTTAATAGCTCTGCCTCACTTAGTTTTTGGGTGGGAAAAGCACACTGAAGGAATAACTGAATCACTGAGAGATCTCAGAGCGTAATAGCTGTACTTGCAATTATACTATTATAATTGAAAATCTAAGTGGCATGTTATGGCTGCTATAGGCTGCATCTACCTATTCAAATGCAGGGATTTTGTTCTTCATTCTATCCCCATCATCTATAACAATGCCTGGGGCATAGTAGTAAACGTACATCAATAAATGGATTTGTCTAGAAAGAAGATATTTTTTCTCTCCTGTAGTTCCTGGTTCCACAATCTGCTGGTGATCTAGATTTATAGTTGACCTGAGGAGATGCTTGAACCCTCACCTAATCTTTACAAAAGAACAAGAGAAAAATTTTAAAGAAACTAGTTGCCAAGGAACCAGAGATGAGTCATTGTATATCACAAATTATTTTTATTACTAGTCACTGAAAAGTAAATTATGTAGGGATTCAGTGGGAGTAGAAAAGGATCAATGTTGTTGAATTTCAGAACAGAGTGTGGGCAATTGAGTTTAGAATGCTTATAGTGGTTATGTTCTCCCTCATTAAACATAGCCATCCTTTCAAACAATTATATTATTTAAGCACACTGTGCATGATTATTTAAGTATATTTGATTTTGCGAAAGATAAGATGAATGAAACTCACAGGATGTATTAAGTGTAGAGGGTAGTTTGTAAGACAGGAATAACTGACAATGTGTATTATGAATAGAACATAAGTTAGTGAGCTGTAATGTAACGAAAAAGATAGAATAAATGGCCTAGGAAAAGGAATGAGAAGGCCACTATATATAAAAATAAATAGAAAGAAGTACATCTTGAATAGTAACACAGTGAAATAATTTCTTATTAATTCTTCCACTGGCGGCATTGAATATGGACCTATTTGTGCTGTCTATCATTGAAGTGCAATCAATAAGTACATTTTTCTCAGAAAATCATGATCAAGCTTTTTTTATTAGAACGCATATTCATCACACACTTTTCCAATAAAGCTGGTACACTGTACACCAGGTATCTTCCTTGCTCAAGCTTCAACTTTGATTTTCATAACTACATCATTGCCAGGGATGGGTGTCCTGACAGAAAGAATAAAAGACACAGGACATAAAAATTCTGCCTGCCACAAAATTTAGAATATATTCATATCTCTCAATTTTTACCCTGTTCCTATTGTATCAATTTATCTCTCTTGATTCTTCTTGAATCTTACTATGTAGTTTAAATTGCTTCCATAAATAATGTAGATCAAAATCTCTAGATCTCTGAGACTTTCAAGTTGAAGAGCTCTGGAATAACACTCTTGGCAGTTTCTTGAAGACTCCATTGCAAAACGGTGATTTCTTACATGGCAAAACGTTCCCTCATTCATAATATTTCTCTGTAAAGTGTTATAGGGATCCATATAGCTCAAGATAGAATTCTTCTTTGAAAAGAAACTTGTTTTGAGTGGAAATACCTTCACAAATTGGGACATAGACCACAGTGAGAATGGCTTCAGATTATTTCAGCCCATGGAAAAACTACTTAATCATAGTTTCTCAAGTCTTGCTAGTTCAAGCACCAAATGTTGGAGCATAGAGAAAAGATATTATCCCTATCCTGTTAAAAAAGAAAATTCCTAATCCATACAGATGAAACAATTATCTGTTTTATATTCCATGTTATTTAATGTGGATAAGCATTGATGAAAAATAGGGCTGTAGCTTATAATAGCCAAGTAAGTTTGAGACAAATTAATGTAACTGGACTTTGGAAATTTTCCAAAAGATCATTGAAAGAAACAGACTACTGGGCTAGATTATATCTTCGTGCTTCCCATTTTCTACTTTTCTGCTTCTGAAATGAAGATGTGATAGCTGGAGCTCTTGCAACCATTCCATAGCTTTGAGAATACAATCCTGAGGCGGACAGTAGAGAGAGATGGACTGAAAGAATTTGGATTTTTGATGACTTAAATCATCCTAGTGTTCAAAACAGTTCACTTTTGGAATTCTCTCCATGACAAACAAGTAACCACTTATACATTAAGACTTTGTTACATTAGTTTTTCTTCTGTGTTTCCAATCATAAAATGAAAACCTGGTTTTTGCCTTTAAATTAATAATGAGAAAAGCAAAGATTTTCATCCCAATGACCTGACTTCAGGACTTTCTAATTAGTCTGTACAGCTCCAGAGGCAAAAGTGTAATGGTCAAAAACACTAAGGGTTGCAAAAGCATTTAAAAGATCTCCAACTCACAATATATATCATGATAACAAAATTTTTGAAATATAGAGGATATGAAATATCATCTTGTGAAAAAAACTCTCGCAGTTGTTAATGAACTCCCTAGAAGCTGCATTTGTCATAGTTATTGTTGAGTCCCACATGAAAGTGTTTATTATGTCAGAATTTAGATCAGAAAAAGACTTACTGTTATTCTACTCTAAGGATATTCAATTAAGTTTCATATATTGATTTGAAACTGTTTATGAGGAAACTCTTAGAACTTATTAAGAGGAATGATTTTGATAAAGCTTGTCTCCATGATTTTTCTGATCTAAACTCAGTAAAAATAGTACATATAAACAGAATGCTGACTGTACAATCAAATCCTAAAACAAGAAGCTTCCTTGTAGCCTTAGGTTACAAATAATTAAAGAAACATCCACTTCTGTGTAAGTGTAAAATTCTTCCTTCCAGGTTTTCTGTGCACTCACACATTTGTAGCTAGCTAGTTTCATTTGCAGAAGAGATATTGAAAACACACTTCCAGGGCTCCTACTGATTTAAGGAATTTATTGTACCTTAAGGGCTGTGAGAGGGAATTTGCAAATTACTACTCCAAATTATTTCAACAGGAAAACATACCGATATGTTCAAGTAATTGGAAGGGGAAAAAGATTAACACAAGTGTCATAAAAAAGCTATTGTGCTGCATAAATCAAGGGCTGTCAAATATATTTGTAAGAAAGGGGTTGTGGTGAAAGGAAAGAATATCACTTCCACATCATTTCTTATTCAACCCAGAATATTACTTTAATTCCAGTGTTAAAATATACACTTCATTCTTCTGCACCAGGAGCAGGATTTAAAGCCATTTTCTTAATCTTTAAAGTAGTATTTGGCAAATGAGAAATAATTATCTTTCACTTATGTATCTATGGATATATTTTCATATACTTGGATTTTTTTTTTTTTTCTGAATTGGGATTAAACTCAGGACCTTGTGCTTTCCAGGCAGGTGTGGTGCCACTGAGCTACATCTCTGGCCCTCTACTTAGAAAATTTAAACATATTTGAAGACTAATTAAACCAAGCAAAAATTATTAAAGTAAGCATTCAATTTAATCATTCATAGGAAGGATTAGATTCAAAAATACTGCCAGCCATGATGGTGCATGCCTGCAAACCCAGCACTTGAGAGGCTGAGGCAAGAGGCTAGCTGCAAGTCTGAGGCCTGCCTGGATTTAATGACCATCCTGAACTACAAAATCAAAAAGGTAAAATAAATAATTTCAACAATACAGTATCAAATCATGTGACTAATATTTTCCTTATGTCATTATAGCAACAAATATTTATCATTATTATAATAACACAAAAATTTAACACCTAAAATTGAGAGAATTATCCTGTATATCCTGCACATTGACAGTTACTTTTCTCATTGCTGAGAAAAAAATACCTGATAGTCAACGTTAAAGGTGGAAAGGTTTATTTACCTCACAGTTTGTAGAGGTCTCGGTCTATAGTTGGCTGGCTCCAAGTCAAAGTCTTACATGGCAGAGGGGTATCACAGAGGAGAAACAGTTCATTGCACCCAGATGACAGCAAAAGCAACAAAGGATGACCACAGCTCTTTCAGTCCCTTATATTTTATCCAGGCTACTGGCCCTTAGGTTGGGTAGCACTCACACAATTAATCCTAGTGCCCTTGATGCTAGTGTTGTACCATGAATCAGTTCCAGCATCACACACCCTAGATCCAACCACCTCTGAAAAAGCCCCACCTAGGACCACATGAGGCTTTGAAGAGACATCCCGACACAAGACATAACAGCAGTTATCAGTACAGTAACATCACTGAGTTAGGAAATCACCAAGTAATATGGTAAGGTGTTGAAATATTCAGAGGAGAATGTTAGGGTAAAACAATTTTTATGGTTTTTTGTTTTTTTAAATTACATTTGTTGAGTTTATTACAGTTGTTTGACTACCACATGCCATTCTCTATTCTGACCTTATAAATAGCATGCTCCAGGTGACACCAAGGTGGAATGGGCCATGCCCATGGTCTCCACACACACAGTTCAAAAGGCTGCATTTGACACCCTATGGGCACTGGCCAGAGCAGGATAGGCCAGGCCGGCTCAAAGCACCCAGCAACAGGGCCTCTGACAAACAAGTCACGGCCTGCTCAAAGCATGCAGAGCAGATTCACACTGCACTCACCAGAGGACACAGCCTTAGCTCTGCTACTCAGCTCCAAAGCGCAGCCAGATGTGCTGCCTGTGAGATTCTGTAGCAAACTACACAGGCAAGGAGGAGCCATCTGCAATGCATACACAGCAGACATCTCCCAAGACTCAAATAATTTCGAGACACTTTCTTTTCTTTTCTTTTTTAATTTTATGAAGAAATAAAACACAATTTTATAACAAAATAATAAGAAAATAACAATAGTTGATGCAGTGAATATCCTTATCTTCAAAACACGTAGCTATTCAGGGTACAAGACATAGACCAAAGAAAATCTCTCTTATAAAGATGTTAGCTCAACTCTTTCTTTTTAATGAACTAAGAGAAACTAGCAGTATAAATAATACAAATTAGCATACATACTAAAATATGTTTAAAATAACAGAATAGGAAATTTGAGAAATTGTTTGAAATTTTCCCTACTTCCTAGTTATCTATCTTCTATCTATATTTCTCTATATCAATATAATTTTGAATTTCTCATATAATAGAAACTATGCTATATTTCAGCTTGTGTGTCTGACCTATCTCAGTTAACATTATGTTCTCAAGTTGCATGCATTTGCATGCTGCACATGCCTAACGTTTATCTTTCTTTATCGTAGAGTAGTACTGTATCACGTTTGAAAAGTGAATAAAAATCTATATAAAACAAATATTTAAAGTTTCCATAGGAACAGAGCTAAGTGTGACCCTATCTGCTAGTATCCCATATTGCTGAGTCTATGCCCGCCCTATTCTTTTTGTTTTTGGTAATGAGGATCAAACTCTCCGGTCCTTGCGCTTGCGCAGCAGACGGCGAAACCACTGAGCTAAATCCCCGGCCCCTGCCCGCCCTATTCTTATAAAGATGTTCAATAGTATCAGTAATTAAGTTAAATGATTCCCTCCAGACCCCTTAATTCAAGCTAAGTTTGCATTAACACTTACTGGAAAGGCATCTATACATTGCTACTGTATTTCCCAGGGGCTCTTCGTCTCACTCTCCTGGGCTCGGACATGCTCTTCTACCTCCAGTGGGAAGCTGTGGCTCTGGATGTCCTCTATGAATTGCTTTGTTCAGCATTATGTTTTGAAAGACATGTCCTTATTGGACATTGCAGTGATGGTGGTGATAGCATAAATGTCATGAGAGCAGTGATTAGAAGACTTGTTTTTGGAGAGGGAGTTGTAACATTGTAAGAGATTAGAAATAGCAAAGTGAAAAGAATTGTTGACTGTCAAAATGCCCAATTTAACAGGGTGTTTACTGTGTGCTGTAATTAAAATTTGGATAACTGTGATTTCAGTAAAGCTTCCACAGAACAATCTCTTGAATGTTATACATTGAAAGATGAAGCATGTGCTTATTAACCTTGTACTAATTTAATTTCCAAGAATCCAAAAAAAACATGACTGCATAACTCAGTCGTTTCCTATCTGCATGTAGAAGCAAGGAGCGAGACATCAAGCAAATTGAGCAGAAAAGAGAGCCCTTATCTGGGGTGATTAAAACACCTGTAAATCTAGCATCAGGCATCTCCATGGTTGTCAGTGTCTCAGAAATGAACCGGGAAGTGTTTCTGCAACCTGTAATAAGGCAGATGTAAACATCAAATTGTCTTTGAGTCATGTGCATCTTCAAAGGATATATTGCTGACATGAAAATATCTCTTAGTAGAGCTATTCTTGTGGACTTAGTTAATCTTAAAGAGATGTTTCTATAAAAAATAATAGTTTGCATTAATCTGACTCAATTTAAGTTTTCATCTGATTTTGTTAATTTTCCCCAAGGAAATGCGGATTCTTGTAAATAGAAAAAAAACACAAAACACTAAGTGACTTTTAACCAATTGAAGGTAGCGATGCAAAATATTAAAAAATGTGTAACTTTCTAATATTCTTAAATCAAATGTTTTATTTTGGTGCAGCACATGTATCAATGTACACAGAATTATGAGGTAATATCTTGATGAGGCAGGATAAATATCTTAAACTACATACTTAAAATGATCTTAGTGAAAAACCTATTGATATTGTAGTCTCTCTAAATTGCCACATTCATTTGTTGGGAATAGTTTTCAAAATGATGGTGACATATGGCTTACACTAGATGAAAATTGCTCACAAGTTGTGGTCAGTGTAACCCCTAAACAAAGGCCACTGGCAAGATAACGTCTATTAAAATATTATTCTGTATTTATTCATTTATTTATTTATTTTTGGTACTGAAGATCAAACTCAGGACCTTGCACTTGCGAGGGAGACACAGTGTCACTGAGCTAAATCCCCAGCCCATTCCTCATTTATTTTCATCAATGATATTCTTGTAAAGGTTTACATAATTATATTGGACATATTTTAAATGACACATTAAAGCATACTTTTTGATTTTATAAACCTTATGCAACAAAGTTTATTACATTTGAACAAATATATTATGCTCTGAATGTAATATTTTTTTCTAAGAACTAATGCATATTGTACTTCTGGAAAGTTTTGGCATTTAAAAAGCAGTTGTTTCCTATTTCCAGTACGTTAGTTTGCATTAATGAGCTTCTATGTATAAGGTACACTCAAAGAACTACAGCAGGTAATATTTTCCCTGTATCTTCTTACAAATATGAAACTCTTAAAAGAGATGTCATTATGTTAATTAACATATGTGAATTACAATAAAGCATGGCAAAATATCGTAAATACTATTGGAACGTATCATAATAAGTGGTCCTGAAAGTCACTTTAATTATGGAATGGTATAGTACAAACTTGAGTAGTCAAAAACATAGGTCAGGCAAAAGTAAGTTTTTCAATAACTGTAAAAGTTGAGACAGAAATTCCAAATGAGTGAAAGTTATGCTAAAGTAAATAATTTAGAGACTTAAAATGTAGGGGAAGTGATATCTGTTTAAAATTAGGACTACCCACCGGTAAGATATATGTGTACTCAATAAATCACTTACACATTCTTGAGGCTCATTATCATTTTTTTCCAGCCCATTTGGTATTTTAAAATGTCTGAATATAAAAAATTTTCTTTAAGAAAACCTGATATATTTGTGTAAAATAGAATTTTTCAGAATTTTGTGCAATAGAGAAAGAAATAAAATTATTCATTGAATATGCCAAAATTTCACATACATCTTTGTACAGTATCCAAACTAACACTTAAGTACTTTAAATGTTAAAATTACAATCAAGCAGGTCTTTTTAAAGTATGAAGTTAATGCACAGAGTAATTTGGAGAGTATTTGAAGATACCATGTAAATATACTGTAAATTCACTTAAAAACTGGCAATTTGTTTCTTTTTTTTTTGGCACTAGGGATTGAACTAGGGACCTTAAGCTTGTGAAGCAGGCAGCAGAACCACTGAGCTAAATCCCCAGCCCAAAACTGGCAATTTGGATGTGAAGTTCTTAAGAGATAAATTTGGAAAGGAATAACATTAGAATGCAATTCTAAGTTTTCTGCCTCCTAGTTCAGTTTATTTCTAGCTCGTGTTCAAAATTATTTTTCTATTTCTACTTGAATAAAGTAGTAACCAACTTGTTTGTTAAGATTTGTATCATTGAAACTATATTTGTTTGTATTTGATATGTTTAATAATATGGAGTAAAATTTATTTATGGAAACATTAATTTCTTCATTTAATTAATTTAATTTATTTCATCTAATTAAATTTCATTTAATAAATTTATTAAATATTTATTATAAATTTCATTAAAATTTAAAATATTTATTTTAAATTAAAATTATTATATAAATTTTTAATTCATTTCATGCAACATTAATTTCTACATTTATAAAACACTTTATTTTATACTTAGTACTTGTACTAGACACATGAGAATAAAATCAAATAAAAATGGCTTTTCTCTTGTCAATGTAGCACAACATTTTATAGATGAGGCGAACATGGAATTAAATAATTACAATGGATAAATTGCTTAGCTGGGGAAGTGATTGCTTCAACCAAAATTAATAAAAGTTAGAGAGTGGGACAGATATCTTCACAGGGTAAATAACACCTGGTTTGTAAGTTTAAAAACATTAAACTAAATGAAGAATCAAGAAGTAAAATATTCCATGCTAAAGACAAAAGCATTCAATTAATCTTTGGTGTTCTGTGCGTGGAAATGTGAGAGTTCTAACTAGATTGTTTGATAGTAGGAATGATTTGTTTTCTAATACCCATGTATAGGTAAGACATTCTTTGGCATTTCTAGAAATTTCACACCATATTTGCATTAATTTTATTGAATTAAAATAACAAGCAATTTAAATAACTTCTGAATCATCTAACAGTGAAAAACTCATTTGGCAGAAGTAATTAGTAGAAATAGTCACTGCACATCATATTACTCGTCTTTTTATCCAGTTTCCTTGAACACCAACTGTCTAGGTATCAAAGGATAGAATAAAAAAGTAATTTCAATTAAGCTGCTATAAATTCATTCAAACTATGTTTATCCATTGAGTTCATTTATTGTGGTAAGTTGTATATTTTGAAACAGTGCTATTTTTCACTTCTACATGTTTATTTTAAATATTTGCATGCTTTGTTTTATTTTAGGGTGCTACATTTTAATTTACATTATGGGATATATGGAGGTATTTTCATATAGACATACAATATATGGTGATGATGACAATCAAATCTAAGTTAGTCCTTTATACACTATTATATATTTCTGTTTGAACCCCATAAATTGTTTTTCTGATTCTCTATAAAATATACAAATTGTTATATAATCACCCCTTTGATGCAGAACTCAAGAAAATTTTCAGGCTATCTGAATATATTTTACTATCCATTACCCAACCTTCAATTCCTGTTCCATAAATGCTACCTCTAATATGAGATCAATTGGTATGAGGTTCTCTGTAGGAGTAAGGACATGGAGTATTTGCCTTTCTGTGCTTAACTTGTTTATTGAACATAATGTCCTACAGTTTCATCTGTTTGATCACAAATGACAGGATTTTGTTCTTTTTTGTGGTTGAATAGTATTTCATTGTGTATATATGCCACAGTAAAAAAAAGAAAACTATTCATCTGCTATCACTTAATGGATTCTATCTGTTTGCTATTGTGAATAGTGCTGCAGTAAACATGGGAATGCAGATATTTATTTGATATACTGACTTCATTTCCTTTAAATATACACTCAAAGGTGTGATAGTTGGATCATGTAATAGTTCTATTTTTAAAAATACTAATGTTTTAATGTTTTAAAGCAACTTCAATTATCTTACAGCTCTATAGGTCTGAATTATGCAGACTCTTACATGTAGTTTTTAGGGAAATATCTACTCCCATGCATATTCATTTTTTTTGACAAAAATAATTCCTGTGTTTCTTTGATGGTTGCCATTTTGACACCACTTGGCCTCTCTGGGGCTTACTCATGAGTCCTAACCTCAAAGTCAGCTGAAGTACTTTGAGTTTTTCTTATGTTTGGAATGTGGCAAATTCTCTAGTTTTTTTTCTGTCTTCACCAGGAGAAGTTTTTAAATTTTTAATGGTGGAAAAATGTTAATATAATGTTAGTATTTTTAATTTAAATTCATTTTAATTGCTACATAAAGACATAAAATTATATAAGTGTGGTATTGTAATGTTTTGTGGGACATCTATTTTGTATAATATTTAAGTCAGGTTAAATATATCTACCTCCCACAATATTTATCATTTCTATATTCAGGAAAGCATCAAATCATTTTTTCTACCTTCTGATATGCATAGTACATTAGTGTCATCTAGAGTCACCTTATTAATTAATAGGACACCAAAAGTTCTTATTCCTATCTAACTGTAACTTAGTTATTACCATCATTCACTCTTTCCCTATTCATCACTCCACATTGCTCTCCCCAACTTCTGTTAAGAATGATTCCAATCTCACATTCAGAAAAATTTGATTTTGTTTAGATTCTAAATATAAGTGAGATTATGGGATACTTGTTTCTCTGTGTGAGGCTTGTTTCACTTGACATAATGATGTATGCTTTATCCAAGTTTTCAAAAGTGACACAATTCCAGTTTTTACTATTTAAACCTTATTATTCATGTTGATCTCTACATGTTTTTTCTCCATGGATGAATTTTTATAGGTTTAATATTTCCAGAAATGTATCTACTTTCTCTTGGTTTTTCAACTTGTTGGTGTGTAGTTGCTTACACTAATCCCTAATGATCTTTTGTATGCATAAAATTACCACTGAATCCAAAGATACACAGCAAGAATTGTTTGATTTTAAATAAAATTTATACTGAAATAAAACAACTGTTGGGGTCTTGAACACCTCATTTTCATAAATGGACAGATAAACCAGACCAACGCACAACAAGGAGCCATCAACATCAAACTATGCTATAAAACCAATGTACCTAACAGACGTTGACAAAACATTTCATCCAACACTTACAAAATTCATGTTGCTTTCATTAGCACTAGAAACATCTCTAGGATAAATCATATGTTAGGCCATAAAATAAGTTTCGATAACTTATAAAAGCCCTTAAAGTTGTATCATGTATCTACTCAGATGAAAATATTATAAAATTAATAACATATTACAAATCAATGACAAGAAGCAGAATAGAAGTTGGAAAAATATACAAAAACTAAACATCTTCTTGAATAAAAAATAGTTAAATGGAGAAATCAGAAGAGAAATTTAAAAACTTGCACAGATAAAAATGCAACACAATATACCAAAACCTCTGGTGTAAAACAAATCAAAGGAAAAAAAAAATTCAAAGAAATAAACTAACAGTGAAACTCATGGGATAATAAATATAACAAATCAAACTCATAATTCTTATGAGGAAGGAAGCAATAACAAAACAGAAATAAAAGAATAAAAATACACATCAATAAAACAAATGATTTTATTTTGGTTTTTTTTTGAAATAGGGTCTCACTTTGCAGTCCAGGCTGGCCCTGAACTCACCATGTAGCTCAGGGTGGCCTCAAACTCATGGCAATTCTTCTGTCTCAGTCTTCCGAGTGCTGGTATTACAGGAATGCTCCACCATGCCAGGCTGACAATTTGATTTTTTGAAGAAATATATACAGTAGACTTTCATCTGTACTAACCAAGATGACAAAATAGATAACATTCAAATAAATGTCATCAGGGCTGGGGATTTGGCTCAGTGGTTCCACCGCCAGCCTCACAAGCGGAAGGTTCCGAGTTCGATCCACGGTACCAAAAAACCCAAATAAATTTTTTAAAATGCAAATAAATGTCATCAAATTTAAAAAGGAGACATTACAGTGATTGCTATTATATTATTAAAGACTGAGCAGGCAAAGCGAGATGGCACAACAGTGGAGACATTTATAAGCATTGTTTTTGAAGTCTTAATATAGAGATGCTTTCATTTTCCTTCTTGTCCATCATATCTATATGTATTTTAAAGTACATTCAACTGTGAAATTATGTGATTCAATCTACTAGTGAAGCAAAAGCAAATATTAGGATCCATGGCCATTGTACAAATAGGAATAAGCTAAAAAAGATTACAAAGAGGAAAATAGAAACTTTTGTTAAGGAAGCAAGTTTTTGAGCATGTGTTTGATATCTAAGCCTCATATTTTAGTGTAAATAAAACATTTATTTCTGAAAAATCTTACTTAGCTTTAGTTTGGAGTAATTGAGAATAAGTATGCATATGAATGTCAGGTACAGAAAGAATTAGGTTATGTCAAGGCAGCTTTGAAAGAGAAGCTGCTTCTCAGGAAGTGTTTTTGTGTGCAAACATTTTGGCATATTTCTGTAATTTGAGGTTTTGGTGATCCTGGGCCATTTGTCTCTATTATTCTGTCATTAATCTTGACAAAACATGGATTATTTAAGCTATCCTAGTGTGAAGAACAAGAATTTGATTGGGACATGCTTTTAAATCAATTTCTTCACTGGAGGAAAAAGTTTAAAATATCAATTATTTTACAATGCTTGTTGAGTGCTTCTTGGTTGATTTGTACATGTGAAAAGTAATTGTGCCAATTGTTCTAGTGATTAATATTTCTGAATGTGACTTTCTTGGAATCCTATACAATAATATGGAAAATTATCTGGCACAAGGTTATAGAAAAGCTTTATACTACTAAAGCTACTGACATGATTTTTAGTGGATGTTTTTGTAAACTTCCACTGTTGTTGGCTTCAAAATTTGAAATGAAGAGATTATTGACATTGTTGAATGTTTGTTGAATAACTAATATAATACCATTGAAAATATAGTAGTTATGAAAAAAATCAGTCTAGCAGTATTGAACTTGAAGATATACCACATACATAACATTTGCTTTTCATGGCTAAGTACCTTGAACTTCAGAAAATAATTAATCCCTGAAAGTTTAAGTTTTCTTGTCAATTAAATACATAGACTATTAGTTTCTACTTCACTAGTTATACCTCACTAAGTTATCGGAAAAGCTTAGATATATACTGCCCTCAGATCAGTACTAAGTACACAATATGCTATCCCTAAATGTGGATAATTTTTTCTAAGTACTGCTAAAAATAAATACTTTTACTATCTTGATGTTGTAAAGCAAGTGGAAATAATAATGAGCTTTAGGTCCGGAGATTTAGCTCAGCGGTTTTTCTGCCTGCTGCGCAAGCTCAAGGACCCGAGTTCGATCCCCAGTGCTTTAAAGAATAATTCTTTCTATCATTTGAAATGAATTTACATTAGGTTCAGAGATAAAACAATTAGTCGATTAATTGTGTATTAAGCACTTTCAGTCTACAATTAGATGGAGCTCTTTATGTCATAAAGCACTAACTCAATCACAGTTAATTTTTCTCAAAGCAGTTAGTTATAAGTCATAATTACATCCCTAACTTATCCAATATCTATAATTTAGGAAGCTGAAATAGAGGCAAGGTAATTTATTTTCTTACAAAATAGTCACAAACAAGTAGATCTTCCTATTTCTCTAGAATGTAAGAAGTGCTGGAACTCCAGGCTAGTCAGTGGAGTCATAAAATGAATCCCTAATTTGGGAAACATGTTTCACCCATAATACAAATCCATATGCTTTCTCTTTCTTTGTTCCTCTGTCTTGTCACATCTCTTTTACCTTTATGAACACATATGTGAGCATACACATATGTTTTCCTTTTCCTAATCATTCCTCCTGTTTATAGTCTATCTTGAAAAGAAACACACTTTTCTTTTTACAACTTTGAATATTACCAATGCTGTCACTTGAGATCTTTACTTTTGGCATCAGGAAATTGTTTTCATTAAGAAATATTTAAGAAACAATTTCACTCTCACTGATGGTATCAGTTAGTCAATGTAATAATCAGACTTTGGTTGAATTTTTCTTTACAAATAAATAAGTTTTTTTATCTAATTATAACAGAATTCAATGTATTATTATCAAAGTGGATTTTAAGATTAATTGATACTATAGAGTAACAGAATTTTAGGCTATGTTAGAAAAGTTATCAGAAAATCTAAACAAAGGAGTACAGACTTATCGGATATATTATGTACACTCTGTTACAAATATATTAGTTTTTAATTAACACATGCATTTAAATTGGCATAATTATGTGATATTGACACTATCTGCAGTTTTTTGTTTTTAACAAAACTAAGAAAGCCAAACTTCAATTGACGTTGACTTTCCACTGATTTCAGAATAAAATAATTTATCTATTTTACATTTTTCTCACTGAAAATATACCATTTATTCTAACTGAAAATATCTATGTGATTTTTTTTAGAAAGAAACAAACAATACTACCAACATTAAATGCTCTTAAGTCAAGGATTTCCTATATATAGAAGTGTCTTTATCAAAAATTTATGTTTTAAAAATAATTCCTCCCTATATACTATTCCTTTATGAATCTCTAGGTGTTAATTAACTAAGATGAGAAGATTTTTTTATTCTGCTAATGAATGCATCAAAAACAATGTACTAATAGGATCAAAATTTTACATTCCTTCATGAATTTTTCAGTTTGTGAAAATAATTATTAGTAAAATTAAGCTCATATTTTACTTTTAAGTTCACGAATTATAGAAGTATATATTTCTAACTAGAATGTGTTACTTTTCATTGTGATTCTTTCTAACAAATAAATGGTGTGAATGATCTGAATTTATAGTTCTCAATCATTTCCTATGTTATGGATAGTACTTACATGTGCTTTGAAACTGCTTATCACTTACATATTAGTGAGCTTTTCACTTTCAAGTTACCAAAAAAGAGACAAGCTTCTAAGATACTTAATCATTTAGAATTTCCCAAAAATATATGAATTGAAAAGAAACCTCATCGTGTATAATATTAATCACATTACAAGTCAAATGAATATAATATCTTTTTTGATTTTTTAAAAGCTACTGTGTACACCAGAGAAGGAAGTTATGTGACTGAAATTCTTAAAAATTAAGGGAAATCTTCAAGTCAATGATTTTTAAAACTCCCTCACCAGACCTCTTATGGGGAATTTTGAAAATGTTTGGATAATTTTCACTGATATAGGTGCTGGGTAGAGCTTGATTGCCAAAGACCCTACAATATGCAAGCTAGTACCTATAATAAAATGTTTCTATCTGAAAGTGCCAACAGTGCCCCTGGTGAAAAATACTGCTTTGTATAACAATAATTTTTTAAAAATCTATGTATTATAAAATTGAAAGATTCTGAAGAATAATCTTCATTAATTTCTTTGGTAAAACTACTTCTATCTTTACTCCAACATTAACTTCTACAATCAAGGGTATTTTTTTTTACTAGGTCAGCCTTTATAACTTTCCACCTCTGGTTAAAGATTTCAGAAGAGTGCAGAAATTATTGTTTTTTAAATGAATGTTCTCTATCTAATGGATTTAAAAGACAACTATATAATATAATAATGAAGTTGGGAAGCACCAAAGTACAGTTACTTGATCAAGTTAATGGAGCCACACGGAGAAGAGGAAATCAGAAACTGCATATTCTCTGGCCAGCATTTTTCTAGAAGTAGCAAATTAGTGAGAGAAAGAAGTATTATAGAATCATTTAAATATTTATTTTATTACTTCTATATTTTATTATTCAAGAGTTAAAAGCTTTGCTCAATATTCTTTTTAGTTTTTATTTTGTATTAGTACATGTTTTTAATACATAATGATAACATTCTTTGTGATATATCGGAGGTCATGGCTTCAAAGTTTTCTAACAGGCCAACAAATAAAATCATGTTTGGGCTTAGTACATGTGTCACCAATGGACTTCATTCTACAGAAAACACACACACTCACACACACACACACACACACCTATTCATTGTACTTTCACTCAAAATAATCTGACTCATTATACAACCTGTGATGTTTAAGCAAAACCTTTAAATTTTTAATATTTCAACATGGCTTATATCACTGCATTCTCTTATAGATAGCTTATTGTGTAACAATGTAAGTTTAGCTTCATATACTTACTTTTTGATTGAGGGAATATAAAATCTACTTTTAACAAGCATAAAGTGCAATATATTTTCTTTATTATAGTCTTTTCAAAGCAGATCTTTTGTGTTTATTTCCACCACCTAAATGAACCCTTTGGCTGGCATATGAAATTCTAACCTCTCCCATCTCTAGCTCCTGGTAGCCACCATTCTTCTCTCAACTTCTGTAAGTTCAATTCCTTTAAAATCCACATCTAAATGAGAACATGCACTACTTGTCATTCTGTGTTAGGATTATTTCAGTTAACACTAGGTACTCTTAATTCATTCATGTTGCAAATGGTAGGATTTTCTTCTTTCAAGAGTGAAAAGTGTTCAGTTCAGTGTGTTTTTTTTTTTATTCATCAATCAGCGGATATTTTCTTGACCTCATATTTTGCCTACTGTAAGTAATGCTCTAATTCATACGGAACTAAAGATATCTCCTTGACATACTGATTTCCTTTCCTCTACATAGCCATTGTAAGGACTTTTGGGGCCGGGAATTTAGCTCAGTGGTTCTGCCGCCTGCCAAGCGCAAGGACCCGAGATTGATCCCTGGTACCAAAAAAAAAAACAACAAAAAAACGGACTTTTGTATCATATTACACGGTAGATTTATTTATTTATTTATTTATTTATTTATTTAGTACCGGGGATTGAACTTGGGACCTTGTACTTGTGAGGCAGGTGGCGGAACCACTGTTTTATTAATTTTGTAATGTACTTCCATATTATTTTCCATAATGGTTTGATTCTGAATAAATAACCCAAATCAAAGAATCTAAAACTTGAGCAATATATTTTAACAACTTTTATTGTTTTTCATTTTGTTTTTTATTTTCTCTCCACCCCTCCCCCTTCTCTCTCTCTCTCTGTTCTGGGACCAAACCCTGAGCCTCACACTTCTAGGAAAACATCTAAGTTGCATCCCCAGGCCTTAACATTTATTAGCCTTATTTTCTCATATTATTTAAATTACTGATCCTAATTAGTTTTATTCCAAGTGGTTACATTCTCCTTTCCCTGGTTTTCATTTTAAACACATTTTCTTAACAGGTCAACATTGCCATTGAAACAAGCCAAAATCAGCCCCCCAGATATTTGATTAATATTCCTTACTTTTAGTTCTAGAAGTGATTTTAACCTGCTTACTTTCTTGTTTCCCTGACAATCATTATTATGTGCATGCAGACATACCCATCTTAGACAAAAACCTTTAGATAAAAATAATCACAAAATATTTTAGATTGATATGTTTATATATAATCATTTAGGAGCAATCATTTCTGTAGCGACAGCTCTGTTAAAACTTTGTTACATGAGATATACGCTTGTCAGAATTTTTTATGCTTTTAAACTGGTGGCCATATTCTCCGTATAATTGTACAAATGCCCAATATTTAAAACTATTCAGTTTTGTGCATTTTCCTTAGGTCACTAAGCAAATATCTTATTTTTCAAAAAGTTTCTTTAGAGTCCTTAAAAATCTTATCTGAACTACATTGGTGAGCAAGTACATGAAGTTTATTATGGAAAATTTAACAAAAACTGTGAATAAATAAATATAGAAATGTACATCTAATTCTTCATGAAGTCCAAATATTTTCATGTTAATTAAGTAGAAAATTACTTATTCCTTTAAAAAAGTAGAACTACAAGGATTGAAGTCCTAGGATATTTAGAAACACTAGTGGATTATGCAGACTTTATAAAAACCTAGAATATAATTTTTTCTTATAGATTCATTTTACATATTTGGCCCCTCTAATATTATCAGGTCCTTTTTGATTTTCATTAAAATTTTAAAATGTAACTTCAGATGAAGATTATATTATGTCCTAGAAATACAGAAGCTAGACAACTTGAGGGGTCTTTTATATGTTTGAAAACAAAATGGGTAAATTTTCAAAAAGGCAGCAAGATAAAATTAGCATTGCAAATTCACTTTGCCCATATCTAATATCTGAAGTGAAGAAAGTTTATTCAGGCTTTGCAGTACATAGCTGTTAAAGAGATGAGTATAGTTAATTTTAGATATACTTTAATGAATGATAAAATAATTAAATTGCTTATATATGAAAGTCCATACCTACCTGAAAATGTAGAGCAAGCAATAATCATAATATGAAAGTGCAATATCAAGTTTAAGTCATCCATTTTCTTTCCTGATTAACATATGTTTGGCCAATAGTTGACTGTTTTATTCTAAGGTTCAATTCCTCTTTATTTTAATGAAATAGGAGATTGTTTAGAAATGATGTTCCCATTGTAAGTGTTCATTATTTTTCAGCCTAAGTACAATCTAAATGGACTTAGATCAAATTTAATAGGAAAATTGCTAAAGGGAAAAGAAGATATTTGAAAGAAAATAGAAAATCAATAAATATCATTTTATTAAAAATTAAATGATTCTTGGGTGGAGTAGGTGGTCCCAAAATGTATTGAGAAAGGTAGCCAATTGTAAGGATAAGACATGATCATTAGCATTATTGTTCCTTCTTTCCAGAGGGAATGTTAAACTAAGACTGTATTCTAAGTGCCCAGAGACATGACAGCACTAACATCAGTGAACAAAGCAATGACATTCCTGTCAAGAAGTTCCTTCTCTGTGAGAGCAGATAGATACTCTGAGTATTTTCTCCTTGTAAGTAGAAGTAGAAAATAAAGTGGATATATCCTAGAGCTCTGCAATGGTATGAAACTTCTATAACATGATTTGGAAGTCATAAGCACTTTCGATAAATAGCTTATTTTTGGAATAGAAAATCCAATGGATAAGGGCTACTCACAAGAATATTTTTTAAATATCTGCAATATAGACCATATGTTTAATATGAATCTTAGTCATGATTTTTAAGATAAAATTAAACATTCATGTCACACAAATAGAAATACAGACTATTATTAATGGCTCTGAAGTGACTTCATATTGTTTCTCAGCCTTTTGGCTATGATCAAGTGAAGTGATTTCAGTGTTTCTTCTACATCCCAGACTCTCAAGAACTCTGCCCATTTTCAATAGAAAGCCACTAATATGAATTTTTTCCAATTACAGTGTATTTATTCTTAATAACATTATGGTTTAGATTTATAATGTCCCCTAAAATGCTCATGTGTGCAAAGATGGGACTTTCGGAGGGTGATTGGATCACAGTGGCTCTCTATGCATAAGTGGATTAATCCACTCATGAGTTCATATATGAATGTGCTGTTCAGAGATGTGGACTGATGGAATAGCAGGTCAATTGGAATGTGACCTATAACAGAGTATCTTCTCCATGTTCTACGCCGTGCTCTACTTTCTAGCTGTTAAGCATTGAGCAGCTTTTCCTTTGCCACGCCTCTCTGCTGTCCTGGTTTTGCCTTGTAGATAGCCACCCATAGACTGAAACTGTAAGCCAAAACTTTTTTAGTTGTGGGTGTTTGGTATTTTGTCCCACCGATGAAAAATTGACTAAGATGATAACTTTATTACCAATGTAACTTTCGTTCATAAAAATTTATCATTTAATTTTGATTGTATTTGATTATTGTAAATGTGAACTTTTATTTTATGGAAAATTCTAGGGATAGCTATTTTTAAATTACAGTTATGATATATTTACATGATTCATGAATCCACAGATCATTTTCTTTCATATATATAGCTCCTGGTGGGCACATGTAATTTTTATGGGTTATTTGGCTAGGAGTATTTTGTTGGATCATTGTATTAGTTTCATAATAACAAGGTTGGTTTACACATCTACACTAAAATTCTATCTGAACTGGGAGGGGTAGAGGGAAGGAAAGAAGAGCAAGAAAAAAATAAGAGAAGAGGAAAAAATAGAAAAGAAGTCTTTGTAAACAAGGAGGAGTGGAGGAGTTGAAGGGAGGGCAGGGAAATGGGAAAAAAAATAACCAAGATATATCATTGAAAGGTACAAATTCCTAATGATGAATGTCATCATATTGTATACCTAAAATGTACCAATAAACTTAATGAACAAAAAAAATGTTCTATCTGAAGTTCCAAAATGTAAAGCAGACTTTTTAATCCATTAAGTTATTTAAGAAAAATACAGAAATGACATTTAGGAAGTAAAAAATTCTACCACTAAAATATGTGATTCAAAGGTTCATCCTGACCTAAGCAACATAAATATCTTGCCTGGCTATTTAAAATTTTATAGGAAGAGTTATTAACTGCTGTAACTTTTTCACCTAAATTAACATAGTTATTTGAATTATTACATATTTAATGCTTTTATGGAACTCAGAACTATAATTGAAATAAATAGCAATTTACAGAATTGACTTTTTCTGACTGTTTTATTAGGAAATATAATTCTATATTATCAAAATCTTCCAGAAGATCACAACTCTTGCATCTTCAAGGAGAATACAAGAAATTAAAAGTTTATGATTGTATTAAAATCTCTTTCATAATCCTATTCTGCTTTTTAAAAGATATACATGAAGAAAATAATTACTAAGGAATAACCTTTGGAAAACTTATTATTCCTTCAGAATCTATGCAATATTTAGCTTTGCTATTAATATGTAGCTCCTCAGCTGACAAAACTCATACATATTTCTCGGAGTTTCCTTTCAAGTATACTTTTATGCTGGAAAAAGATAAGCCATCTGTCTAGGAACACTTTATCATCAGAAAAGATAAATGGCAATGGTGATTTCTTTTTAGAAAGGTAGAGGACCCATGCTGGATAAAACTAAACAAAATGAAGTTTTAATTATCATACAAATTCCAGTTGCTATTCCATACACTTCAGTGACCATATGCAGGTTGATGTGTTTGATATGTACAAGAGTGAGTTAAAGTAAGTTGCAGAATAAAATATAAAATGCATTAAAATTTTTGAAAAATTGCACTTTCCTGCTAACTGCTGACTAACTTTCGTGAGCTGTCTAAGGAACATGAACTCTGAACAGGTAAGAAAATAAGGCTGGCAGTGCTGACACTATATTTTATCTCTCTGGAGGAGTCTCCTGGGACTACTGTTCATTGGTACTTTTGTGCTTTCTGCATCTGTAGACTCTCAAATTTCTTCTTAGACCTTTAATCTCAGTGGAGCATTGAAGCAAAATTTTGCCACCTTTATAGAAGCTAAAACTTTATGAGCTCCATGGTCATCTCCCAAATTAACATCTCATTTTTCCCAAATCAATATAAAACCAAAAGGACATGCTTTAAAATGGTGATGTCTCTGAAGAATAAAGGATAATTTTTCCACATTTCCAAGAATAATGTGCTAAGTTTCCTCTGTATCGGAAATATGTAGGGAATATTGAGCATGTTAAAGCACCTGTAAGTTCTATAGTTTTCAAAGAGTTCCTGATTTTATTGAACATAAGCACGTCAGACATTAGCCCCTGAATATTTAGAACAGTAGAAAATCTCTTGGGGACAGGGCATTCTTATCCCTCACAGGATCCAATTCTATGAATGGATGGCACACACAGTATTTGTGACATAACTGGTGATGTTAAATTTGACAACTTTTTAATGATATTGTCTGTCTCTCTGAAGTAAAGTTTCTAATTTTTCCCTTTCCATACTTTGAACATGAGCTACTGAGCATAGTCTACACTCAAGTTGCATACAGGAACTAATATCCAGCTCTTTAATGTGACAATATCTACATGTTATTTGGAATTCTTTGAGAAAAATATGTTTGCTCCCTGTTATTTATTTTTCAGTGACATCTATCTATCCCTCCTAAATCTACCTATCTATCAAACATGAGTCAAACTGTTGTCTGCAATTCTAATCCAGTACATTCTGGATTCCTTTTTCTTGCTTGTAATTTCCTTCTCCAATGCTGAGAAATTTAGCACTATTACCTATTATTTATTTACATATTATTTCTACCCCAATATAGATTGTAAAATTCAGAGTTTTCAACTCATACCTTTGTGAAAGTCAAATTTGTCAACTAAAATGTAATTTTTATTTATAACTTTTGTTCACATTTTCCATTCAAAATATTTACATTTTCTATCCAAAGATACTTAATTCATTTCCTTTATTGTTTGACTTCTGCAGTAAGTTATGTTTGACACTTAATACACAGTTATACTCATTTATTACAATCTACATTTCATCCCTAGCTCATCCTTCTTCTATTTTTTTAGTTTGCATAAACTTAAATTCATTTTCATGATATATAGGGATTATATGTTTTGAGAAGTACATAAATATCCACCACACTAGCACGATACAGGACAACTTCTGTTTATCCTGAGAAACATTTACAGCTCACACTTGTTACTTCCATCTGGAATATTGTATGTAGTCCTCTTTGCAGGTAGATTTATTTTCTCTTTTGATATTGAACCAAAACACTTACTTTCTCAGATTTGGCCATCTAGAATCTCCTGCTTCTAGACTCAACATTAGCTGTGTAGTGTGTTTGTCCATCCATCGTTACCTTTTCATGCTGTACTTTTCATCTCAGCACAGCAGTGCTGACAAGCAGAACCTGAAGGGGTCATAGTCTGATGCTATTTAGTTCACCATTTTCTCTAATAGGACAAAGTTCATGGCCAGTGTCAACTTTCCTAAGATTTTGCCTTTATTTAGTGCAAGAACTCCTGTATTCTTCCTTTTACTGTCCCTTATCCCTCTGTGGTCCTTAAGACATTGCTTATTCCCATTCTTCCAGTTTTCAGGTCAAATAATCTACCATGGTATTAAATATAGATATTCCACATATCTTTCTTTAGTACTCTGGAAATATCTGCCTGGAATTCTCTGTACATCTTAAAATAATTATGCTAATAATAAACTATTAAACAATAAAATATGCCTTTATTAAAAATGTGGTGACTTGGGTAATTTGGATACTTTCACATTTACCTACCTACAGGGAAACTCCATTGCACACATACCTTCATATCATTAGCAAAGAACAAATTCCCCAAATCTGCTCATCTTATTATGTTTAGCACATTGAGTAAGAGTGATGTGATTTATAATTCTAAATCAGAAAACAAAATATTTCAAATCAAGTACAAACTTTCAATAATCCCTTTGTGATTACCACCTTTCTATATAGTCCACTCTCTAATATGCTCTTATCAAAAGTAATTTAATCCCATTGCAACTGTTAATATAGTCATCAAATCAACATTTTATAGTCAATATTTTCCATCCTCCAGTATTTTTACTTATGACTTTACCTAGAATAAATGTCACAGATGATTGTAACTTTTCCCTTGTGGTCACCTTGATCTTCCTTGCCATATTGCTGCATAAGTTTACTATTTTGGAAAGTGAATTAAAGAATGCCATCAAATCTAACACAAAATAAAACAAAATTATTGATTTGTTCTGTAGCTTCATAACAATTATCTTCAATGTTGTTGTAGTTAATAAATTAATTTACCTAAAGGGATAATTTTCCCAAGATAATTTGTTTTCTGTCCAAAGCTAGTCCAGTGTTACATCAGAATAACAGATGCTTTTATTTTTAAAATTTTTTTCACTCATGGAGAGGTAATCCTGCATGTGACAGTCAAATAAATACAGTCTTTTATTTTAGTTTTTTTAATTTTCAATAATGATTTATTTTATTTATCTATTATCTTTATGTGTGTGTATACTGTATATGCATGTGTGTGTATGTGCGCTCACATTCAGCAACAGGGAACACTGTTCTTTGTTACTGTGGAATTATCGTTTTTGTAATTTATATCCAGTAGTGGTCTGTAAACTTTCTTAATCCAGTTATCATTTTTATTATTGTTGTTATAGTTATTTATAAAATATCCATCTGAAAAGAGAGCTAATGACTCAAACTTGTAGCATGATGCAGTGTTCTTTTTTACAGATTAAGAATGTTAATTAACTACAATGTAATTCCATTAATGATGTAGAGAGAGAGAAAACAAATATATTTACAATGGGAAAGAAGGGTACAACATATTGGGGCTTTCCAGAAGGAAGAATTAAGAAAAAATTAGTGACAAATAGAGTTATGTTAAAGCTCAAGGAGAAAAGCAAAAAAATGTATGCCATGATAGACCATTTTTCTTAGTTTTTAATAGATTTTACTGTTTAAAATAGCCTCATGCTTTCATAAAAATTGAGATTAGCTCCTATATATCCCATATCTGATTCACATTCTTGTTACTTTAAATTAACATGGGATATTTGTTACCAATGCTGAAACATTATTGCAAGGGAAGGTCCATACTTTTTATGTTCCTTGGTTTCTCCCTGCCAGCCTTTTCTGCTCCAGGATCACAGACAGGGTAACATTACACTTAGTTGTCATGTTTTCTTAGTCTTTCCTGTCTGTGGCAGTTTCTTTGCCTCTCCTTGTTTTTAATGACTTTGATAGTATTCCTAATTAACTTTTTAAATGCTGCTTAAGTAAATACCTCAAGGAATTAATCAGAGTGAAGAAAAACACTTTATTATTTCTAGATTCTGATGATATTAAAGATCCTTGTATAAAAATATCAGGACTTTTCCAAGTCAAGAAGCTTCAGAGAAAATAAGACAAAAGCCTGTAGCAACTACATGGTTCTGTACAGCCATAAAATTCTATACCTTCTTATGAATGGCCTTAGGCAATATGAAGCAATTTAATAATTTGTGCCTAGTGACCTCTTTATTTATTGTGTATTACAGTCCTACATTTTATAAAAAGACAAGTACGTTGGTTTATTGAATATCTTTTTCAGTATACACAAGGAGTTCACATTTTATCTTGAAATTAAGCAAATAAATTGAAATATGGATTATTTGTGAGATCATATATTCTACTTGCTTCTCCTTCACAACAGTTTACATAAGGGACAGATGACAATTCTTGATGTTAGAGAATACCAGGAAAAAGCAAGCAAAAATTTACAGTGCTGTGGAATTATTTTTTTCTATCCTGAAAATGGCTGTCAAAATGACATATAGAGCTAATTTGTCCATCAGAAAACACAAAGACACTAAGTATCTAGTAAACACCTGCAGAGTAGGCATGCAAAAATGAACAGAAACGGTCTCCTTTCAGGGAAGACCACTGTCTCAGGGTTTGGTAGTATGCATTCAGCCAAAAGTAATTATTGAGTGCTTATTTTATGCTAAAGTCTGTACGGGCCTTAAATATTTAAAGATTTCCTGTCCTTGGGGATCTTGTAACAAGTAGGACAGAAATCATCTCAAACATTTTTTATGCAGAGATATGTATTGTTTGTTGCAGGCTTAGAGTGGAGAGTGCCTGAGTCTGCTTAACAGGAGAAGGCAAATCTATATTCACAACTAACACTTTAATACTGAGAAATCAAAACCTTTCTCTTCGAATGTCTCCATAAGTTAAATCCAACTTCACTTTATGGTTTTGTGCCAGAAGGTTTCTGGGATAAAAATCAAAGTTGTGAGTTTGAAATTTAGCCAATATGTGATTTTGTAATCCAGATGGCACACCCGCGCAGTAGCCTGATGTTCTTCCTATTGCCATCTTGAAAAATGAGCACAAGAAGAATAAATGAAATTTGATTAGCGAATCTTTTTTAAACAGATGTTCTACCTCATATAAATTATCTTTTTAGAATTTCTAACAATGCCAAAGTATTTATCACAGATTAACTGCATGAACTTGCATGCTATTACCAAAACTTCTGAATGTGAAAATGGGCAGATGCATTTTTCGCAGCTCTGATCAAAAGATATATGAGCATCTACAATTGTAATTCAAATAAAAAAGGAATATTTAAAAGCTTAAGCACATATTATATGAAGAAATAAAAGCATTTCCTATTTGTGATCTCATTTACCTCCCTATTGAAAAGTGACTTGCTGCAAAATAAAATTTAGAATTAATATACTTTTCATTAAAATGTATTTTAATACTAAACATTTTATAAGTTTGCTCAGCTACTTATATTATTTGTCTTTGTTTTCTCTCGTGTCTGACTGTCTCATATTCCTTACAAGTGTGTCATAGGTCCAGATATTTTCTAATACAGGGTATTTTTTGCTGAACGTTGTCCAATACATGAATCCAAATTCAAGCTTATATTTTTTCAACATCAGCTAATTTAACCACAACAATTAAAAGAGTATTTCTAAAAGTGGATTTATCTATTTATGGCATTACTTCATATCTCGTTTTAAAACATGAGACTGTGGATGGGAAAAATGAAAATTTTTCCTACATTATGGTTGACACTTTGTGTGATATTATTGAAATTAACTTCTTTTCTTAAAATTAATGCTTTCAAAATATAAACACCAAGAGGTCCATATTATTCAAGAAATAAAGGCCAGCTATTAACATCATATATTGTTTTGTTGAGCTTATTTCTGAAATAACTTCTAATATTTAGACTCAACCATAGGTAATACAAATTACCTTGTAGTTGACAATTAATTTATTCTATAGATATTTACAATATTTTTAAAGAAAATAAATAGGGAAAAAATGATAACACATTTATATTGCTTCCATATAAATCCTGGATTGAGCCTAGTGAGGTGACAGTTACCATGGTAACAGAAGTCTTCTCTTTAAACAATTTCTCTCTTAACAGCTCTTCTACTTATATTGAGTGATTTCTTCAAAAATAGGACCCATGGAAGTGTACTCTGGACAAATTTTAGTGCCTTTAAGGATAAATGTCAAAATCATTTCTTAGAAATAACCCTTGCACATGGAAGTTAATTAAATACAAGTGTTATCAACATGTCCTTTAAGAGTACAGTGTCCCTGGTAAGTAGCAAAGTGTGAGGAAAGGTAAATTGAAGGATATCCTTACATGGCAACTCTGATGATGCTGGAACTAATAAGACATATTTTAGAGTTAGAAGCAAAATTAACAATTTCACTCATACTAAATGCGCTTGCAAATTATAAATTAAAGAATAGGATATTGATGACTTACTATTGTTTGTTTTCACTTGTTATAGGGGTATCGCTCTTAGAAAATTAATATCTAGTAGTAGAGTTTCAACAAACTAGACCACCATACAATCATATATATATATATATATTATATATATATTTTAATAAACTACAAGATAGTACAGACCATTTAAACAATAAAATAAGGTAGACCAGTTTAAAGAATAACATCAAAAAACATGTCTCACAGATGTTTTAAGTCTCATTAAGAACAGTGATTCTTGAATATTTTATGAAGATAGTATTTTCTAGGCCATGATTTTCTCTTAACGTTTGCTGAATTATAATGAATAACTCCAACAAGCTATGAACTCGTTATTTCCTATCCTTCAAAGTAAAATGACACTCTTACATTCCATAATCAATCCATAGCCTGGATTCGTACTCATCACCTTTTCTTTGGACTAAGTTTCTGGTCCACAGTAGCTCAAAAATCAGAGAGGAATTTGCTTTTCAATATTGGTAGAAAAGATCAGTGTTCAGTGAACAAGGAAGTTGACAGAGATTGCTGCTAGTTCTCTACTTTGGGACTAACATTCTACACCAAGCAACACTGAAGTAAGAGCTACTGGAAGACCAAAGACTGTGATTTCCATCACAACCGCCCCTCAGAGGTAAACATGTCATTTCAGACAAAGTTTCAATGGGACATAGGATACTACACTAGAAAAAGTTAAATTCACTATAAGTAAAGAAGCTTTATTTTTCCATACTCATCTATATTAATGTCTTCTAAAATGTGCCATGCTGTTGTGTAGAAATATCTGTTCAGCAGAATGGCATTGTTTTAAATATCTGTGACCTTGAGAGATGTCTTTCTTGTCCCAGAGAAGTTAATCTAAGGAGGACGCAGCAGTTGATGTGATGTGACTAACGCGGAAGATGATAGAAACTTGATGACGATAAATGACTATGGAAATAATTAGTTTGACGGGTAATGAATCATCATAAGCTTTACATGAGAAGGTAAAGACCATATCCTTGTTGCTCCTTTCGTGTTTATAGGTACAAGTTAAAACATAAATGAACCCTTTGATACTGAATGGATAAAAGACTTTCATAATTCAATAAAGCATGTAAGACAGAGTTCATCCTGTAGTATTTAGGTCATATTATTAAAGTTGTTTTCTACTCAAAATTTTATTTAAGCAGGAGAATAATTCACACTGTTTTACTTTCCTAACTTCTATTTTGTTTTGGCTTATGAAGGAGCATACTAAAGCATGATAGAAACATGTAAGAAGAAATATTTTCTACTGCTGAAAGCAGTCTGGTAAATTAAGCTTGAAATGTAAAAAGCAGAAAATTCTCTTCCACATTATACCATGTTGATGTGTCCTTTATTTTATATCCCCCCTGTTTTGGGTGTCTGCCCTTCTCCTTGCAAGTGAATCTGTGTGGTTTGGAAAGGCTAGCCTGCTCTGCATTGGTGTATAAACCTGGATTTTCCCTCACACTATAATTTTTACCACATTTTCATTATTTCACTTTTAAATATTTTCAGTACTTCCCAATCTAATCAGCAGGATGATAGAAAAAAGCCCATATGTTCTTTAAATCGAGATAGTATATTGTAAAGAAACTAAATATAAAAAGTATTTATTTTTAAATTGATTTCAAAGTATAAAGTCTTTGGAAATGAATAAAAAGCTCTCAAAAGTAACAAATCTTGTGGCAAGTATACATTTTCAAATTAGATATGTCAGTTAATTACATATTTGAAAACCTACGTACTTTCTTAAACCGAGTTTTATAGTTACTCAGACATTGTCTTCATGAGATAATAACCATACCAATGTAATTAATAAAACACATTCATGACAGGCATTTATTGGCTACAGAATATTTTAGGACTGACAATAGTTTATATGAAAATCCACTCTGAACATTAAAAGACAGAATTTTTGTTATCTTTTCTCTAAAATGAACTGATTTTAATAAATCACAGAAATTACTCTTAAACAAAATTAAGATACTTAGCATCTAAACATGAGGTATATTTAAATAGATTATCTATTAATTAGGTAGGAAAACTATTTACAAATACAAATATAAATATATGTGTGAAATAATGACATATAACATTTATTTTCCACCGTGGCACTTTGCATTATTCAATTTTCCCATCTTTGGGACAAAATACCAGACACATACATCAGGAGGACAGGTTTATCTCTAGTCAGAGTCTCAGAGGGCTCAATCATGGTCAGCAGGCTCCGAGACAGGAATGGCATGATGCATGGTGGAAAAGCCTGATGGGGGAAGCTACCTGACCTGTGATAGGAAGCAAAAAGAGAGATAACCCTTCCAAAGGCACAGCACAGTGCCACCTCCTATGTCTCAGCCCCAACTCTAAGCAGTGCATTCACCTACAAACTCACAATTGATTGATTCACTGATGGGTATAGTGACCTCATAATGCACTCACCTTCTGTAAGCACCTCGACTGAGAATGTGAGACTTTTGGAGTTCATTTTGGATCTAAACTATCACATATTTTAAACATAAATATATTTAAAAATAATTCACCAAATGGATGCCATAATACAGATATACTTTTGTTACATCTTTGTTATAAGATCCTACTCCAAGTACCAAGAATTTGTGTTTGTTTTGATTAAAAATTGGCAGTATGTAGAAAATTAATCCCCATTTAACAGATGGATCCCATAGTCTGGTATGCTCGAAAGCAACTATGATACATGGCTGGTGGGTGTCCCAGGTTAAAATATCATATACCAATCCTCTGATTTCACCTTAATACAGTTTTTGATCAAGTAAAAAGAAAAGTATATCTTTAAACCTATTAAATAATCCAATTCCCATTAAAAGTAAATATACTACCAGAAATCTATCTTAATCAGGGTCTCATCATCATTTGAAGACCTCCCAAGTCAATCACTTTTCCTTGAAATGAAATTTCTGTTACTCACTGGTTACAGAATTGCTCTATGTTGCCTAAACAACCTTATTCACGAGCCCTGGATGCATTTTAAGACTTACCTGTTTTATCATAAGAGCATTGTGTTACATTCTGATTTCTGCCACCAGGGAGCAATGTTTCAGGTTGATCATGAATACACAGGTTTTACACATGAATATCTAAAAAAATCTTTAAACAACCATTTAATGATATAGTTATTCACTTGTATATTAATGGATAATTAAGTGACTACTCATATCACAGTTGTATTTATTTCAGTATCCCCAGGATCTTAAATAGTAGGTATCACATAAAATTAGCTCATCATACCCTAGGATTACACTTCCACAGACTCAACCAAACTTGTAAGAAAAATATTCAGAAAGAAGGATAGCCTGTATCAAACATATATTCACTTTTTTCTTTTCATTATTCTCTAAACAATTCAGGTTATCAACTATGTTCATAGCACTTATATAATATTAGGTATTATAAGTAAACTAGAGATGACCTAAGGTATTCTGAAGAAAGTGCATATATTGCATACAAGTGCAATTCCATTTCATATAAGGTACCTTAGTATCCATGGACTTTAGTTATTTTAGAAATCCTGGAATAAATTCTGTTATGAATATCAAGGGAGAATTATAATAGACATAAAAAATAAAAAGGAACAAGTAAGAGTAATAAAATAGATTATCTCTTGAAAGAATGTATCATGAAAGAGAAATCATGTGATGATGAATTTTATGTCAATGTTTCTTGGCCATGGGATGCCCAGATACCTGATAAAATATGGTTTCTAGGTGTCTGTGGTGGTGTTTCTAGAAGAGAGGTACATTTGATTTAGGGAACTGAGTAAAGTGAAGGACACTTTCCAGCAAGGGTGGGCATCCTCCAATCTATGGTGAGTGTGACCACAATACAACAATCGCTGAAGTTTGAATTTTCTTCCTCAGCCTGTGTGTTTGAAAGTGATCTTTGCTGGCCCATAGAGCTCCCTATGACTGCAGCCTTCTAGCTACACTGCTGAATTTCAAGTCTCCAGCATGCAGAGAACACATCATGGGAGCTTTTATCAGCCTTTGTAATTACATAAGCCAATACCATATAATAAATCTCATCATGACATGCTCTCCTGTGCGTGCGTGTGTGTGTGTGTGTGTGTGTGTGTGTATCTACATATATCCTGTTGATACATCTCCCTGGAGAACACTAACAAACATAATTTTTATATTATTAATTTTCCTCTTTTGTTTCTTCCTAAGTATTTTTATATGATTAATTTTCTCTTTCTTTTGTTCTTCTCTAAGTATTTTCCATTTCTCCATTACACATATAGTTCTTTACACTGACAGGGAGCCATACAATTTGATTTTCCTCAAGAAATTATGTTACATATTTTATTAAATTATCTCACAGGATTAAGTATCTAGTGTCTGTTTTCCTTTATAATGTTTTACACACTGTCCTACTGATTGTCTCAGTTTCTGGTTTTATAAACTATTCAACTCTGATGATTTTGCTATCATTTCTTTGACATTATTATAGATGCATCAAGTTAGATAAATACTCCTGGTTTTTTTGTACTACAGCCTTTTGTGTAAAATAAATAAAATAAGCTAATGAATAGAAATCTAAATGGATTACAATATTTCAAATATGTGTATATATATATATATTTTTTTCCAAGCATATTGTGAATTATAGTTTACCATTATAAAGTACCTCATCTAAAATATTAGGGATAATGATAAAAGCAATAAATGATTTCTACTCTATAAATATAAAATTTATAATCCTAATGTTTCTTTCTTTAAAAGTAATGTAGTCTCATTTGTTGTAAAAACTAATGAAGGACAACAAATGAGCTTCGAAGAATCACTGAATATTTTGAATTTGAGTTGCTTAATATCTGTAGTTCAGATTTTAAATTTAGAGATAAAAGAGTATTATAATTTTAAAATATCATTGGTATATTTAGAGTGTATGATTAATCATACATATTTTAAATTTATTAGATTTATACATGCTCTTTGTGAGTATACTGATGCTGGGATTTCGACGCGTCATTCCAGTTACCTGTTGCATTTGTATAGATCAATAGACTTTAAGCCCCTTTAGTACTTTTAATGCTATTTAGACTAAACCCCACCACAGAGGATATTCACAGTGCTCCCTACAATGTGTTTACTTTGAATGAATAGACATTTGACCACCAGCCACCTTACTTAGCCATGCTGCAAACCAATTGGAGACTGGTGAGAATTTATTTCATATTGTTCTTGAAAGAAATCTCCCAGTGCCAGGAAATTTGTTTCAAGACTATTCATCTATTTTATTGCCTTTATTTACCTTTTCTTCATACCTATGGAGGACCAATAAATAATTCAAAAAAGAATAAGTCCAACCACAGGCTGAATGGTTTCCTCGGCACCATGGCATTCTCTAAGAAGCCAGTAATGGCAGTGGGTAATTCATCTGCATCTCAAGGAAAAGCATGCATGATTTGGCAAGTCTACTAAGCATGACCAGTTTTCAGAAGGGTGCATCAAGAGTACAAATCAATTATATATTTTTGCTAAAAAATACACAGGATTAAAGTCCTCCTGCCATACATCATAGATTCTTTCATTGTAACAATACCTTCCAAGCTATAACTTTACTTTTCCACAGGCAAAACAAACTTAGTTCCTGCTCCTATCTATTAACAACTTATTTTGTCCATGGTGCTTTCACTTATGATCAGAACATTTCAAACACAACCACAATGAGATGTCATTCCTCTTGTATTAGACCAGCAAAGAAGATAAAAGAGATTTTACACTGCACTGATGAAGATGTGGATCAATGTTAACTCTCACATATTGCAGGTGTTGCAGCTGGGAATATGAAACTGGAAAAAATAGTCTTGGATTTTCTAATATATTTTAATAATACTTGGCCAGATAATCCAAAGGATGATATCAAATATCAAATATCTACCAAAGGAAAGAAAAAGCATTGTAAAACAAAAGTTTGTATGCCAAAGTTTATAGAATCATTGTTTAGCTCGCATTAAAATCTGGAAACAGAAATAATACCTTTTAACAGGCAAACAGGTCAAATCTATACCTCATCTATCACATCTACAGTGGATTGTTATTTAGGCATTAAAATAAATGGATGACTACTGGTAAATGTAGCATTACAGATACCTTTCAAATGTAATGTTCTAAATGAAAAAATCTCGGATTCAAAAAGATATCTGCTATACCCTAATATGATATGTGGGAAACAACAAGGTATAGTAAAAGACATCACTTTTAACCAGAGACTGAGTGTTGAGGAAGTTGACTAACTATAAAGTATCACAAACAAACTTTTAAAATAATAATATATTATATCTTTACTGTGCTCACTATATAACTATATTCAAAACTTATAAAAACTTATAAAACTGTAACTTTTAAAATGTGAGTCTTTCTTCATGAAAATTGTACTTTTAAAAAATCTAATTTTCAAAACTTTTCTGTATTACCTCACCCTAAATATCAATTGAATAAATGTTGGCATTAACAAATATATATTTTTAGAAATTTACTAAAACAGTGTTATTTTTTCTAATTTATTCAGTAATTTCTTCATGATATCTATGAAAACTTTTTAAAATAATAACTGTACCAGTTGACCAATGTGTTTCCTCTCTTTACTGATGGTCAGAAAATAACCACTTCAACAACATAAAAAGAAGTATATCCTTCCCAAAAGAATATTTGCATTTTTAATTTAACAATTTTAGATTTTAACAGTAAATTTAACATTCTTATATTATTTTCATATGCTTTTTGTAGTCAATAAATTTATACTTCATCATAATTTAATTACAAGAACTACTTAAAAGAAAATTTCATATAAAGTCTTGAACTGTTTCACAATACACAATTAAAATTGGAAAGGGAAATTCTTTTGGATAGTAACTTTGATCATAATCTAATACTGAGTTCCTCAAGGAATAGTGATGTTACAAATTAATTACCTTTCCTTTCTCAAATGTAGTCTTGAATTTAACAATGATTTTTGTTCCCTAAAATATTAATTCATAAGAAAAGTAATTGCACTATTAGATTAAATGTTTGATTTTTCACTTTTCATGTCTGTAAACAAACAGAACACACATAAACATGTACTAATGATAGCTAGATTACTAATGAAATGAAAACACAAACTGATATACATGGCAAATTACAACATTTTAAAGGAAAAAATTAGGTACCATGGTATGACGGTGATATCCAATATTTTCAAAGCTTTCAAACTCCATCCTGTACTAGCTATAAAATATTTGAACCTTAAATCACTTTTTTGTAGAATCTTTTATCTACATGAATACAAATGTTTCATAAGTGCCTGAAACATACTATATTCAACTTTCGGGTTTGAATTTGAGAGGGAATTGGAGAAATCAAGTATATCCTAAACTTTTAATTTCAGGGATAATCAATTTCAGAAATCATCTGCCAGCAAGACATATCATTACTTTTCATCCACTTTGATATCTTTGCATCTAATTTCTAATTAATTATGTAAATTTGGAGGAGTCAGGTTGTATTTTCAAAATTCATCTTGTGTTTTTGTGTTGAGATTTCGGCCTCTATTAGCAAGGATATATTTGCTACTTTTTTGAGGATCTTTTTTAGTGTCCCACCTTTTTCTGGGAGCTTGATCTGCAGCACCACGAGAGAAAACAAATCGCTCTACTGTCAGCAACACAAAGACAAACCAGATACTGGAATTCACTAAAGACCAGTTAAAACTAACCAACCACTATGCCACCAAGAACAAAAGAGAAGATATCAGCAATAAAGGATATAGACTCAAAGATAAACTGGACATTGACATTTCATGAAAACAATTGAAAGCAACAACTATACCACCTTTACTGATAGAAATGGACAATAATAGCATAAACTAAATGACTAAAAATTTACAAATCTCAATAATTAATAATAATAAATAGAGGAGGTGTGAAATGGGAAAAATGGATGATGACATAAAATTTGCAAAAAGAAAGACAAAGAAAGTGAGGACAGAGGAAAGTGAGATAAAAATTCAATTAAAGAATAAAATAAAGTAAATTAAATTAAGTAAAAATTACAGAAAAATTTTAAAAAGAAAGTAAAAAAAAAAAAAGAAAGTAAAATGGGGCAGAAAAACAAAATGAAGCGCCAAAGCAGAGGAAAAGATAAATAATTTTTTAAAAAGCCCTCTGTGTTGATTTATGTGAGTGAGTAGCTTCTTCTGGGTAGTATGGGAATCCACCATACTACCTTCGTCTTCATTATGTTTTTTTCCAGGTGTCTGGATTCCAGGTACCAGATAGACTGTGATTTGAGGCCAGCTTCTACTCCATCACCTCAAAGTCCATGCTTCTGAAACATGACAGGGGGAACATTATTCAGAGGAGACTTAATGAAGTGGGGCATTTACAGAAATGTAGAAGATAGAAGTTTGTTTTAAAAGTAACAAGGAAAAGGCACTTTATAACTGAAGAGCAGGATGGGAGGTCAGTGGATGCATAATTATAAAGAGAAATATAAGGATAAGGGAGATTCTGGCTAAGTTAATGTAGAAAGACTTTCGGTAAATAGGCCAGAATCATTAGATATTACCTCTGGGAGGAAAGAGGGAAGTATTCGAATTTTCTATGAGGGATAATCTTGCTACCCTGTCTTAGCAGAATTCATGTTCATAGGAAGGCCAATCAAAAAAGGATTCCAATTAATCCAACTAAAGTTGAGATAAAGTCAGATTTCATGTCACTTTAAATATATGTATGTGTGTGTATAATTATATACATAGCACATATATATATATCTACTAATATATTTATATAATATATTGCTGATACTGCAATTTTTACATATGAATTAAAATCTCTGGGATGATTTTTAAAATGTTCCTTAAAATTTCTGTGAATAACACTTGAAAATGAAGTTGAAAAGCTTCTTGTCTAAGCTATGTCACCCTGTTCTTGATAAGAAGGAACAAAGTACCAAAGAAAATTACAGATAATAGATACATTATCATTTACCACTGTAATTACTCTGAACTACACAATCTTGTGTATGAGAAAATAATAGATTTCAACAATCCCTCTGTGAAAATAGGTTTTGGGACCAACACAGCAAAGCCACGGGCTTTCTGACATCTTATGAAAGAAAGTATTGGAAATCTGAAGAGGAGGAGATAAAGTGGTCTTTCATGTGGGAAAATATTAAAATTGATAAGAAAAAATAAAATATTGAAGTTTTAATCTAAGTATATTTTCTAGCATTTAAATGATAGAGTTTTCACTGTAATTCATTTGAATCAATGACTTTTAAAATGATTATTTATTCTCAAAATTTTTATTTACATTCTTTTTTTTCCATTAAGTTTATTGATACATTTTAGGTATAAAATACAGTTACATGCATCATTGGGATCTTGTACCATTACATGAGTATCTTGGTTTTTATTTTTTCCCCTTCCCCTGCCCTCCCTTCACCCCCTCCACCCTTCCCTATTTGCAAAGACTTTGTTTGCATTTTTTTCTTTTCTCATTTTTTTCTTTTCCCTTCTTTCCTTTCCCCTATACCTCCCACTTCCCCTACTCCTTTAGACCTTTTCTTCCTATTACACAATATCAATTATACATTTTTAAAATCACAATATCAATATCTAGGAGACACTACTTTTATATACAAACCAAAATAGAATGAAAATAATATTCAATCAATTAAGACCTTATTCCTACCAAATTTAGGCAAAGCAAATCAAAAAGAAAATAATAGTATTTCTAAAGGGATTTAGAAACAATGGGTTATGCCTTAAAAATTCTGTTCTACAATTTGGATCAAGAAGGCAATGAAAGTTTTACCATTTGTGAGAAATGATAAATGCATATTTCAAAGATTATAAGCTATGGTCCTTAGGACATCAGTCACCTATATAAATATATGTAGTATAAATATCACATAAAATACATCAACCTGAAGTGATATAATGTACCATCCTATGAAGAGGAATACTTTATATTTGTGATGACATTTTAAAAACAAGGATCCTTTGCTTAATTATTACTTAGAATAATGTGCTTATCTTCATCTTTTATATTTAAGTGGTTTTTATTTTAGTTGTAATTCATTTTCCCCCAACTGTTTCATTGTGGTAAAATACACATAACATAACAATATAAAGTTCAATGATATCAAGTGGTTTCATGTACAGCTACCACCACCACCTCCAGAACTCTCTTCATCCTGCAAAACTGAAACTATACCATTAAACACTTACTCCATTCCCTCTCCTTCCCAACCCCTGATCTCTACCATTCCTTCTTTCTCCATTGTTTATTATTTTAACTCATCTAGGGACCTTTTATAAGTAAAACTAGAAAGTTTTTCATTTTGGGGATTCTTTTTTTGGTATGTGTGGCTTATTTCACTTAGCATACCACCCTTTAAGTTTATCTATGATGTAGCAAATGCTAGAATTTTCTTCCCTTTAAGGCCGGAATCATATTTCATAGCCCTGCCTGCCTGCCCTCTCTATTCTTCTCTGTCTCTGGCTGTCTCTCTTTTCATCTACTTATCTCCCTTCTATCCACCCTAGATAATGGAGACATGAATTCTGTTACACTTTACTAAGTTGATAATAGTAATTATTATTATTTGGATCAAACAATAGGTAAGCTGTAGTCAGACTGTAAATAAAAGCTCAAGTAAGTTACTTTATTATGGCTTGTGCTGCTTCTAGATGTGAGTGTAGGAACAATGCCTCAGATATCTGTCAGAGATCTGGGAAGACGCTGTATCAAAGTATGCGATTTCCTGTACTGATCTTTTTTTTTTCCCAAGCTTTGTCTGTTCTGTGGGTATTTGGTTATGTAGTATTTAGCCAACACACAGGAAACACTTGAGGAGGGCTCCTAGGTGCAAGAAATGTGGTATATACAAGCAACAGAGTACTACTCTTCCATAAAGAAAATTAAATGAGTCATTTGTAAGAAAATGGATGCCCCATAATGTTCAGTAAAATCAAACACACAAGCTTAAATATCATCTCATGGTTTGTTTCATATGGGGAATTCAAATTATAAATAAAGAGCAAAATAAAAAACAGATTTATCTTCCTCAAATGGGAATAATCAAGACTTGAAGGGAGAGGGGAGGAAGTAAAATGAAAGGGGATGAAAAAGGGAATGAAGACATAGTATATGTATGTACCAACTCCACACAAGGAAGGTAAATATCATGTACAGCAAACATGTACTTATAAAAATAAATGAATTTTTAAAGGAAAGAGAATAAAAATATTAAAGAAACCATACATATTGGTAACTTTCTGAGTATAGTTTCCTCTAGTAAAAGGCACTCCTCTTGTAGTTTGGGCTGGCTTCTGCTCATTTTGTAGTGTTCAGTCATTTGTGGGGTTTTTTTCCTTATGATTTGTAGTTATTTGTGGTAAGACTCATTGACCAATGAGGAGTTACTTGATATTATACTGGAAGTTAGTTTTAATTGTATGGCATAAATAAAACTTTTCTCTAAAGTTTTCAAAATTCATAGATTCTTTTGTGGCTTTAATTTGTAGCTTTAATTTGTAAATCTACACACATATTTGGAAAGCTATCTTATTTTTCCCAGTCTCCTACTTCGAGATTGATGTATTTATTGAATACCTTAGTGATAATTGGTCAAAATATCCTGAACTTGCAGTGTTTTCACCCCATTTTATTTGAACCCTATAGGCATAACACAAGACAGATATGACAGCACTTTTTCTCATTTCTCCATTAACTTATGTTGTTAAATTCAACTGCTTCAAGGTGAAGCTGTTGCTATAATATTTATGAAAGTCATGTTATTGCCAAGTCCATTACAAAAAGGGATGCCGCTGGATTACAAGTTTTGAGACATAACGTTTACTGCCTAAGGCTGTTATTTAAACTGTTGGACTGGCTCAATTGATGTGATCACCATTTTTCAACATACTTATGATTTTCTATTAGTTCTATGAAGATAAACAAAAATCTATGAGGAAAAGAGTATTTTTGCATGTACCTATAGTACATAAGGCATTCTATTTTTATTTTATTGTCATAAACATAACTGAAATATCTTAATCAGAGCTATTTCATATTTGATTAAAGAACTAAAACTTATAATGAACAGATATTTTCTGTTTTCTTTCTTTCTTCTTTCTTTTTTCTTTTCTTTCTTTCTTTCTTTCTTTCTTTTTCTTTCTTTCTTTCTTGTTAGCACCAAGTAGGCATCCTCAAAGAGAATATTATAGAAATGATTTAATTTACTTGTTTAGTATAAAATATGATAATTAGAATAGAATTGCAAATAAATCTTGAGTACAGAACAAATACTAGAAGGACAAGTAAGAGTAAGCAAATAGAATTTTTAAGTGCTTCTTGCTAGTTATACTGTTAGAGCAAGGTATTTTATTGCAATTTTATACTGCCAACTTTTGTGATCTAATGTCTTCTCTGACTAACTCTTCATGTTTTTACTCCAAGTAATACTTATCTCCTCAGCACACTAGGGTGAAGAGATCAAATTTTCCGTGGCTTATCTAACAAGATGTTTCTGAAAACAGTAGATAAAATAGCCTACAAATAGTGAATTCCCAAAGTCATGAATGGCAGAGCTTAGCAAAATAAATATAGAATGATATAGAGATCCCAAAAAGGGAATTCTGCTTAAAACCACTCACATCCAAAGATGACAAATGTACAAGTGGAGAGAACTAAAAATTTCCAATAAGAACTTTAATATAGAAGTCTCACTGAATATATATGTACATTTATATACAAATATAAATATATGTGCATGTAGTGTAAGAAGTTTTAAACTACTACTTGTAGCTATAGATTGTTGGACAAGTGATGTGTAGGTGTAATATCAATAACAATGATGTCATTAGAAAAAGAACGAAGAAATAGATCTAAATATAGGTAAGGCTTTTTTTTGTTGTTGTTGTTCCGGGGATCAAACTCAGGTTTTGCGCTTGCTATGCAGGTGGCAGAACCACTGAACTAATTCCCCGGCCCCAGGGTTTTACATTTTAATTTCTCCCTCCAGTTATGTTAGTATAAGTCTAAACTAATTATAATAAGTCAAGATGAATATAGTAAACCCTAGACAAACCTTTGTAAGGATGAGAACATGATCTCCACAATATGGCATATTTGAAATTTCAATCTTTTACTTTCTTCTCCTTTTATCCCTGAAGCCATATACATAATTTACCTGGCTTTTTCCCCTGAAGACTTTCAGATAACAAATATATCTCGCCATATATCTTGAAAAAAGAATTGACACAGAGTCATGCTAAAGAATTTGTCCAATCATAATTTCACACACACTGTCCATTCTTCAGGAAATATAAGCAAAAACTATGTAATCATTGGGATTTTTTTTTCTGAACCCTCCTATACTATGCAAAAATCTGGTAGAATAAATTTGTTATGGTTTTCTTGTTTCAGTCTAACTTTTGTTATAGGGTGTCAGCCATATCTTTGCAAAAGGTGAGAAAATGATACTGTATTTGTTTGCTTACACCAGTAAGAAAAGAGTGAAGCAAATGTAATGGGAAATAAAGAATTAAGGTATTACACAGAAAAAAACTTAATGTGAAGGAAACACTTGAAGAAGTATAAACAATATCAAAGAAATGTCATGTAGAAAAAATGAAATAGCAGATGTAAATACAATTGTGCAAATAATTGCATGAATATATCTAGTTAATAAAATCAATGTAAAAGCAGAAATTGTCTGGTTGCCTAAAAAAAAAAATAGGATTCTATTATATAGAGGATCACAGGATAGATGTTTTAGACAGAAGAATCCAAAAAAGGATAAAAGGAAAAATATAAATCATGTAAATAGTAATTATAAGAAAATTGAAAAGGCTATGATAATATTATAATTTATATGAAGACAGAATTTACATAAAACATGTTATTAGGGATGAGAAAGGACATGTTCTGCTAAAACTGTTAATTATGATGTGTAAGGATTAAAAATATCTACGTTTCCAATAAAAAAATCCCAAAACATATGGAGCAAAACTAAATCAAACTTAAGGAAGACATAGAAAATTAAAAATAGTGATTGAACACTGTGATGTTTACTTTTATGTGTCAAACATTTGAGTAGATAAACAGGAGGGGATACACTTGAACAACTACTACCAGCGACTAGATGTAGCAATATTATATAGGTAAGCACATGGAACATTCTCTATGATAGACCATAGATAGACTTTAAAATAAGCCTCAGTAAATTTAAAAATTTAAATCATATCAAATACGTTATTAAACAACAACAGAATGAAGTTATAAACTACAGAAAAATATAAATTTCCAAATATATAAAAGTTAACAAACTATGTAATCAAAGGAGAAAGCATAAAAAGAATTGGAAAACGCTAAGATAGATGAAAATAAAGGTGGAGCATAAAAAATTTGCCTAAATCAGTGCTTACACTGAAATTTATATCTACAAATACCTATATAAAACAGAAAAATTTTGAGTTACTTTGGGCTAAATTTTGTATTCCACAAAATTCACATTGGAGTCTTCATTTCCCAGGGCCACAAACAGAACTGCCTTTATAGTCTTCCACGGAAAGTATTTTATCTATAAACCAAGAGGAGAGGTGTTAGAAAAATAAAACAGAGAGAAAAAAATAATAACTATTAATATGGTATTCAGTGAAATAGAAAACAGAAACATAATGAAGAAAAATAAAACCAAAACTTAGTTTCTTTCCAAAACTAAATCCTGACAAATATTTAGCTAGACTAACCAAAAATAAATAAAGGAGACTCTAATTATTCATATTAAGAATGAGAAAACATTACTACTGCCTTTATTGTAATTTTTTAAAAAGACTACAAGTAAAATTAGGATTACCAGTTTAAAATAAAATTAACAAACACCCCCCCAAATTAAAAAAAAATGCAGACACAAATACCACAGAAAAGACTCCAGTATTTTAAAATTTTTATTTATTACTGTTTATCTACAGTTCCATTTTATTTTTTATTTTTTTTATTTTTTTGAGACAGGGTATTTCCAAAGGGCTAAACTGCCCAGGCTGGGTTCAAACTTGCAACTCTACTGTCTCAGCCTCCCGAAGGGCTGGGCTTACAGATACATACCAGTACACCTGACTCCAGGATGTATTTAATAAAAAAATTAGTAGCAATTCTTCACAAACTCTTCCAAAAGAAAAACTAAAAAGACTATTTCACAATCCATTTGTAAGATTAGTGTGCCTATTTCAAAATCAAAGTCATCACAAACAAAGGGTAACTACAAAGCAATATCTCTGATGAATATAAAAAAATTCTCAACAGAATAAAAGAAATTCAAATACAATGATATATAAAAACTATAATACACTATTAACAAAATAGCTTAATCCAGCAAACTAAGGCTAATTTCACATTAAAAATCAATCTAGTTAATCATATTTATAGAATAAATGACAAACACGAAAATACTACATACTTATAGGAGTACAGAAAAACATTTTCACATTGTTCAGCACCTCTTCTAAATGAAAACATTCAACAAACAAGGGGGAAAGAGGTACTGCTTTTTTTTTAATCAGATGATGAGTATTTAAGAAAATCCCACAGTTATGATTACATGGAAGTGTTTCTCTTCTAGGATCAGAAGCAAAACAGTAAAATCCTTTCTTACTAAATCTATTAAACTTCTTATAGAAAATATTAGCCAGAAAAATGGGGCCATGAAATAAAATAAAAGGTGTAGACCTGAAAATAGAAGAAATAAAGAAGGATAACATAAATCTAAATTAAAAAATGCTAAGGCATCCATAAAAACACCTCTTCCAACAAATAAATACATTTGAGAGGTTTCAAGGGATAAGATCAATATATATATACATAAACTATATTGCCATGAATAGTCAAATATGAGATTGACGAAGCAAGTCTATTTATGTAAAGTCTATTTACATGAAAGTCCATTTACACAAAAGCAATAGAATAAAAAAATGGGGATAAAGGTGAAATGCTTAGAATTTAAAACTGTAAAATATCGTTGAAAGAAAAAAGATTCATTAAGATGGAGAATTATCTCATGGTCATGGATTAGAAGACTTATATTGTTCTAATGACAATATTCCTCAATGTAATCTGCTATTTTAAGAGTTCTCATAATTTCAATAGTTTTTTGTAGAAATATAAATACCTATCATCAAATTCATATAGAATTATGAGAGACCTCAACTGACGGATTTACAAAGGAAAACACAGTTGAAGGAGTAATGCTCTATGTTAAAACAACCACTAAGATCTAGTAATCAAAATTGTGTGATACTGGGGTTACTTTGGACTCATACACAAAGGAAAAAAGAAAAAGTAAAATTGTACCTTATAATCAAAGAATGTTCTTTTCAACAAATTACATGGAAAAACTAGATACTGTTACATTAGAATGAAATTCAAACATTTCTTTATGTCATGTATAAAGATTAGTTCTAAATATACCATAGTTCATAGGTGTAAGAGCTAAATATATAAAACTCATAAAAACTATATAAGTAGTTGTTTATGGTGTCACGTTAGGCAGCTTTCTTAGATATCACACCAAAAACAGGCAAAAAATAGAATTAAAAGAAAAGGAAATGAAAATTTTGATCTTATCAAAATATAAAACCATTTTTCAAAGGATGTCATTAAGATGGTTCTAACGTAACTTGCAGAATATGAGCAAATGTTTGCACCGAAGTTGATCTTCTTCAATTCAAAAATCTGATTTTTTTAGAATCTCAAACTTACTAATTTCAGACTTGGCTCCACAAATTAAAATTTTGCATCTGATCTCCAGTGATTTGTCACACAATTAAAATGAAAATACACTAAAAATATTACCAAAAATGTTGACCTTGAGGGGCCAGGGCCAAAATATTGGCTGTCCTCTGAGCCCAGCTACCTTTCTAATTTTGGTCTCCAAACTTTAGTTGTTGAACACCCAGAAGAGAAGATTATTGACATTAGCAGTGCAGTAGGAGCAGTGAGCTTGTTTGGACCTTAAGCACCTTTGAAAGATAAAGGATAGTTAGAGGACTGTTATTTTTTATCAACCATGGTTGCTTTAGTAGTTGAATCCCTGTAGAATGTTAACAGACAACAGCTATACCTTATATAGAAAAACTTATGATCGAGAGTTACACATAGTATTTTAGCATGATAATCATGATGACATTGTAATACACTCAAATGTCCAACTCAGTATAGAATAGTCTTTTAGTCAAACACCTCTATTTGATTAAAAGAAATTAAGTGACATATGGAAAACTCTTATTTGTTGTCCTTTAATAATATGTCATCTAAAGAACACACATATCAGCCTATAAATGTACCTTAGAAGTTTATAATGTCTAAACCTTAATTTTAGTGTGTGGCATTGTTTGGACTGTTTGGTGCCTGAGTATCCCTAAGTGTGGTGACACATAACATATGAATCACATAAGTTATTAAGAAAAACTATTATTTTATTGGTTATCTCATGTTGGCTTGATATGTACCTCTTATCACAAGTAGCTGGAGCACAAGAGAAAGGCAGATAACTGACTCAAAAAAGATCATTACAATAAACAATACCTTAGAAGACCTGTACACCCAGAAGGCATGAATAATATTTAGTACACCATGAAATAACAATGAGTATCAGTTACGTGAAACCCTATGTCCCTTAATTTTGTTTTGTACTAAGAGCATCTTAAGGTCAACAAAGATCCAGGACATGAGGGAACCTTGACTGCAGGATCCTACATCTTTAGCAAGGCACCCAACTTCCTGAGTAAGAAGATTCCTGGGCACCAGAGGACAAATATATCATGTGCCAAAGGAGGAAAAGTCTCCTGCACTTTCACTGAAACCTCCATGGTCAAGCAAGCTGTGACCCATCCTGACAGCTGACACTGACAGGAGCTGAGAGGCTCTATGCATGGTTCCAAAGTAATGCCTGAGGAGATTTAACTGACCTTGATAGATAACAAGAGATTCATACTGTTTGACACAGGTCTCACTTTAACTTGGTCTTAACCACCCAGCAGAAATGAATAAGCAAAAGAGGTATAAAATAAAGCCATTATAATAAAGCTAGATATAAAAAGGGGCTGCAATCACTGACTCCTTCTGGTAGTTTCCAGCTACACTGGTAGCTGACCATGGTTACAGATCATTAAAAAAAGCTATGGTAAAATCTATGAGTTCACCTAGAGTTTTAATTTTCTTAGCTAAATTTGTCCTTCAAATTGTCTCCATCTTACAGGTAAGATTGGAGAAACTTTTACCAAAATATCAGACTTATAGGTAACCTCCATCAATAAGAGTCTAAGATAACAGGTTACAATCACTATTTCAGTTTCTAAGTGTGACTCTTTCACCAACCTGTCCTTAGATTTTAGTGCTTATGCTTAGATTACACATGGTCTAATTCCTTTAAATTTTTGTTTATTCTTGCCTAGAGGCTGCCAAACTCCAAGTGGCCATAAAAATAGAGCCAAAGACAAATGTGCTAGATGTCTTTTACCAGGATCCATCAGATCAACTTTGTAAAATGTTCATAACTTCTAAAGTACAATATGACTTCTATGTTGGATTCTGAAGTCCCCTGGACCTTCTTCTTATGCTCTTTGTGGAAGGCTATTACTAGTTCCTTCTGGTAGAAATGCTTGTTGTCTGTATTCATAACAATCCTGCTGAACTTATTATTTGGTCCATGTATTCTTAACTGTTTCTTTGGTTTTGTCTCCTCCAGACTTGAAGCTATACCCCTACCCAATATGACAATGCCTGGCACCTATGGAGGGCCTTTAGATAGACCCTCTATAGAGTATCTGACTGCCAGCCACAAATTCGACCATCTTCAGCTGGAAGTAGCCAGGATGGTCTTTACCCTTTGCCCATCACAGCAGCTAGGTGTACTTCATGGGGAGGAGGAGGATTTTTGTAGATAGGCAAGTTAATTAGATATCTTATAGACAGTTAGATAGGGCCACCCTCCAGGGGCAAGTCCTTGAGCTGCCAGCCCTCCAGGAGTCAACACAGTGAGAAGCCAATGTGGAGAACAATTGAGGCACATTCACTGATTAGCATTATAAAAAGAAAAGAGGCACTACTTCCCCTAGAGGTAGCAGTGATTGGTATTGTAAATGGGAAATTCCTTGTATGTGACTTGTGTTTCCACTTGATCCCCATTTAATCAATATTACCTGGGTGACAGTACTTGTAATCTTGTTGGTTGGTCATGGTTTTGTCCTACCTCATGCCATCTTATAAATTTCCATTAGATCTTATAGTTTTGTCCCTCTTTGTACCCACCTCACCTCATGGTTTTGCTGTATAAAACACCTTTGAAAAGTGGGATGGGTGAGCAACCCATTTTCTGGTGCCCTTTCTGTCTCTCTTAGACAGAAGCTATCTTTCAATAAATTTTCCTACTCAAAAAAATTACCCAAAATGACTTTTGCTTATATAAGATGCATATGAAATATAGATGATTTTTATTTTGGGTTTTGGTCCTATTCTCAATGGATTTCATTATATGTATGCAAATAAATTTTTTTTAAATTTTATTTATTTATTTATTTATTTTGGTACCAGGGATCGAACTCTGGACCTTGCGCTTGCGAGGTAGGGGCCAGAACCATTGAGCTAAATCCCCGGCCCACAAATAATTTTTTTTAAAAAATGTATTCTGAAATGATTCTGTTCCAAGGCAATTTGGTGTAAGTTTACTAAAACTGTATTATAAATTCTGATCAGAGACTTGCATCTTATATTTAGACAACTCAGTAATAAGTATTTAAATTCAGTACTGACTCTATGAAGAATGTGATTATTATGTCCTACAAACTTATACTACTAAGAAATAAATATTGAAGAAAAAAATATAAGGCAAAATGGACAAATTATGTGAACATGGGAATAGTTATTTTCAAAGAATTTATTCAAATAAACCAATAAGCACATGAGAAAGTATCTTAATATTTTTTTTACTGGATAAAAAGAAAATTCAAATATTAATGAATACTACTCATACCCATGTATTGTTATAATTTAAAACTCAGGGCTGGGAATTTAGCTCAGTGGTTCCACTGCCTGACCCGCATGTGCAAGGACCCTAGTTCGATCCCCAGTACCCCAAAAAAAAAACAAACTTAAAACTCAGATAAAAGAAAACATAATACAATTTTTAGCAAAGATATGAAGAAATTGGGATCCTCATGTGATTCTGATAGAAATGTAAAATGGAAAGTCACTTTAGAATCAGTCTAGGAGTTCTTCAGGAAGCTAAAGCTAAGGTTAGATATATGGCCCAACATTTCTTAAGTCTATACACAAAACAAAATAAAATGTATGTCCACACTATATTTTGCACATACATGTTCACAGCAATATTATTAATAATGGCTAACAATAGAAATGAACAAATTATCCACATTAAAGGATGAATGAATAAGTGTTATATGGTATATATGTATATATATGCAGTAAAATTTTATTTGGAAATTATAAGTAATAAAGTACTGGTATATGTTACAACACGATGAATTTTGAAAATATGCTAAGTCACAATGCTAGTTACCAAAGTCATGTTACATGATTAAAATTTACAAAACACAGAAAATAGGATACTAGAGAGACAGAGGAAATCTGCAATTTCCTAGGATTATGATGGTTGAAATGTGCAATCTATCTTGAGAATAATGAGAATGTTCTCATATGAATGTGATCATGTTTTCACAATTGTTAGTGTGACAAAAATACATTAAATTGTATGTCATATGGTTGAATTCTAAACTATGTGAATTGTACATCATTAAAGGCATCACATAATACAAACACGTTCAGTAAGACGATGTCTCATAATTTTCATTATACACGTAAGAACACTAAGGATTGGGTGTGATAATTTCTTTTCAAAGCCAGCTGAAGAGCTAGGATGATAGTGTTTGTCTATTTCTGCCTTCTTGCTGTAGTCCACACATTACTGAATATTTCTAACTGGGTGCCCTATTGGCATCCAATCTCTTCATATGTGGACACAAATCTAAATATTTTTCCTTCTTGAAACAGTTATATTTCCACTATTCCATGTTCTCATTATTTTTTTTAATGAAACCACTTTTGATAAGGCCAAGACTACTTTACTCAATCCTGTTAATAGATAATTATCTTGACCTCTTTTCCATGTGTTTTCATGATCTCAGTTTTGTGTGTAATATTGTATTATTCTTCTTTTGATCTCAACTTCTGTATTCTAAATATAAAATGTCTCATTCATGTATAGTTATACAGCAAAGTACCTTATAACTCAATTGTTTAGAACAAGAAATTTTCATTTTAATTTCTTATGATTCTATGGGTTGTTAAGATGCAACAGATACAGGGAGTCTACCATCAAATGACTCAACCAATTACCCAGACATTTTTTAAATACAGTGATTAAGTACAATGAATGTCTATTTTAAATGATTGACACATTTCTAAGAAACAGTCTGATGAAATTAGCATGCCTTAAAGACTCAAGTTATTTTTGTAAATTACTATTTATCTATATTGTATTGTATTTCTGTATTACATAATCAGTTGCTTATAAAAATGATCATTGCATTCATTGTGAACTTAATAGATGGAAACAGTAGAATTTAGAAATGAAGCATACAAAAATTCAATTTCATTATACTTTCTCCAATGACATAGTTGTGTAAAGCATTTGTTATTTGATTTCATTTTACCATTTTACTAATGCAAAGCAAAAATGATTGGCAAATTAACTCTTAAGCTATACATAATTATTCCATTGTTTATAGGTTTTAGTTTTAATGAAGTTATATGTTAATTATGGACTTTGAAATATAAATATAATTCTTACACTCACAAAAATCATTTGCTCAATTATTCTAAAAATACATATAATGAAACTCTTTCCCTGAGATTAATTGCAAATTCACTATACAGAGAGTAAAAGATTAGGAAAAACATGACATCTGTGACATTCAGAGGTCTTCCTGAGGTCTGTGATGGAAATAAATAAGTTATACTTTGGACTGCCTAGAAATGTGGTACTTCAGGGTCAAATTAAATAAGTCCAAAATTCCATATGCACTATTCCTCAGGACAACTAATCCTAAACTGCTGATGCTCAGGTTGAGATGGTCAGACCCAAAGCAAAATAAATAAACAAACAAACAACAGCTGGTTGTTTAAAATGAAAAGTAGAACTCATGTTATTATTCTTCTACTCAACTGCAATTCATAATTGCATTTTTAGGGCAAATAATGAAAAATAGCAGTTAAAGAAAGGAAGAAATAAAGTTGGAATCATCCAGAGAAACATTATTGTACTTTTAAAATATAAAATTAAATATCTTTACTTTGAAACACAATTCAAATATTTCAAAATTACAGTGTGTTCTCCATTACATATTCAGTTCTCTTCTAAAGTCATAATAGAATTATGTTTTATATTTAACTATGTTAACACAAACAATGTAACAATTATATTAGTTCTAATACTGGTATCAACATTATGTTCATAAATGTTTAGAAAAGCAGAATAAGCATGAATTTTCAAAATAATAAAAAAGAGAAAAATAGGAAAACTAGAGAATATGAAATAATTACTGTTAAAATTCATTTTTATATAATGATGGTCTCCAAGAATGGGAGCTGGAAGTTCATTCAAATAAAATCTCTACCAGTTAATGCCAACAACCATTTACCCAATATTCAAAGATTTTTTCCTTCTTAATATTTTAGAGACATGGAATTTGCAAAAATGGATTTTAGTTATTTTCTTTCAGTTCCTACACTATATTACAAAATATTTCAAAAAATCCCTTGACAAAATTGCCATAGTATTAACCTAGAAATGTAAAGGTGACAAAGTATTTGTACTATCAGCAGGTAAATAATTCATGCAATTATACTTATGTCATAGTTTACCTATCCAAAATATGGAAAACCACATGAAATTCACCATGAATAATTCAAAAACATTTGTATTCTAAAAAATTTCATGAAAATAGAATTTAATGCTATGGAAGACAAAAGAGAATGATATAATTTTGTTTAAAAAGTTGTAATCAATTTATAGGATATACAAGATGGAATAATATATTACATGCTAATAAGTCATGTTGCACAGAACATTATCTGCAAACTATGGAAAGTCACCTACAATCTTTTTAAATTGAAAGTCACCATTTAGAATCAAGTATAACACATTGCAGTGATGTTTTTATTTTATTTTATTGGTATATTACAAAAATATTAGTTGTTTTAAGAAATGTCCTTCACCATAAATGTTGGGAAACACTGTGGTAGAAACCAAATGATAGTCATAATAAAAAAGAATAATAGTAAAGAACAGGATAAGAAAAAGTGGTTAAAAAACTACTCCTAATAAAATGTATTTATTACTGCTTTTACAACACCAATCATTGTGCTAAGAAATTTATAGAAGTTTTACTTTTGTTTTATTCTCAAAACTGTAAGTTAGAATATATTACAATTTACTGAAACTGACTCTTCAAAATATTAGGTAACTGAAACTGACTATTCAAAATATTAGGTGTCTCCTCTGAGGTCTCAAAAGTAGTATATACAAAAGGAGAAATTAAATGCAGTTCTAAACTAGAATCTGAGAGTTAATCATTCCTTTATATTTTATCATCTAAGATGAGGTCTGTAAGTGTACTATACCTAAAGTTTTACACACTATTTTCTTGAATCACAGCATTCTCCATCACAGCTTGAAGAGAGAATATAAAATTAAAAACCTATATTATATGTTTTACTTCTTCAATTTTAACTACATATAAGGCAATGGCCAGGTAGCTTAAAAAATATTATTTAATTTAACCTTTGGCTAATCGCAAGCTCAATAGAAATACTTAGGGCTGCTTTAATGGAATAAATTATATAAGCATATGAGTCATTGTGCATTCACCAAGTAGTTAACAATTTGCACTTTCAAGTTTGGCACAAGATTTCTTCTGTGATATCAATTAAAATCTAATAACCTAACATTAGGATTATATTAACTGAAATAAAAACATGATCACTAAAAATATTTCAAAAATTAACACTCACAGATTTTTCCTTTACATATGTATCCATATGGAAATTGGTATAATTTTTTCTGGAAAATAAAATTTTAGAACTTGGCAATTTGAATAAACATAAACATTTTAAACATAAACACTTTATGCAAACTTATATATTATAAGAAATATGTTGTACATTGGTATCTTTGTAGACACTTTTTGAAATGGTAATTAATGGAAAATTATCTATACTAATTCACTTTGAGAGTAAAAATTTTTATTGCAATGCTAATTCTTTAGCAATCGTAGGAAGGAAAGTAAGTATTTCTGCACTTTGATGATTTTTACACACAGTGATAAAGGGAGGTTTATTCCAGGAGTGTAATAATAGTTCAATAATAGGAAATCTATTAATAAAGATACTGCATATCAATAACATTGTAGCTTTTAAGAAACTTTTACATGCCCATATCTATAATCCAAAGGAATCCTTTAAGAAAAGTCAATATTCATTCAATATACAAAAGAATAATATATTTCATTATGGAACTTTAGTTTATATTGTTTGACATAAAATTTGTATTATATTTAACTACTGAGAAATATGTTGTTTAAAATATTTCATTTTAGTTAATTATGTACAATTAATATTTTACATTGTTTTACTTACTATATCATATAATTTTATTTACATTTATTTCAAATGCGTTAACATGTACACAAACTGAAAATTAAGCAAATCTTATTTTTCATGTTTGACACATGAATATTTTACATGACATATTTCACATGACATATTTCATATTTGACATATAACTTCCTGTAACATAGGAATTTTAAAAGATGGAGCAGTGTCCATGTGTATGTGTTTGTTTGTTATGATCGCATGTAGAAATATAGTTTATGCAGGTCTGAATTAATTATGATCCCTGAGGCTTTCCAAGTTGCTCAAAGCCTTTGATAGCTGTTTTAGTAACTTTTCTCTTTCTTGAGACAATATATTCGATGTCCACAAGTTAAGGGAGGAAAAGTTTACTTGGCTTACAGTTCAAAGGTTTCAGTTCATAGTTTGATGGTTCCAAGGCAGAGTGATAAATGGCAGAGGAGCGTCCCAGAGAAGAAATGGTTTATGACACTCACAAGGTAGCAAAAGCAACCAGGGGACCTTAATAGAGTCTTTGTATCCCTTTTATCTTATCCAGACTACTTAGGGTAGGTAGCATTCGCCTGCTTAATCTTAGTGCCTTGGAGCCTAGCATTACATCATGAATCAATTCCAGCATCACACACTTTAGATCCAGTCACCTCTGAAAAAAATCCCACCTATGATTGCATGAAGCTTTCAGGGGGACACCTAGACACAAACCATAGCCTCAGCTATAAAAATGCAGAGTGAAAATAAAGTCTATAGAGAATTAGATATGTGTAGGAAAATAGCTTCCATTGTGTCTTCAAAAAAAGAATTATTTCACAGAGAATTTGGCCATTGTAATTAAAATATAATATTTTATGTTAAGTATGTATATGGGAAATTTAAAAGGAATTTAATGGGGCTTCTGTTATTTGAAAAAAAAGCATGCATGCTCCATAATGATTGCAAAATCAAATGAAAAAAATAATAAAATACAATATTGTTTACAAATCCACAATAATTATTTTAAGTTAATTGATTATAAATGGAGGAATTATTTAGAATTTTATGGATTTGTACAGATACAATCAGGCCCCTTTTATACTTAATCTTTTGTTCTCAGGTATGTTTTCAAAACTATAATAGCCTCAAAGTTTATGATCAGCTAAATCAATAAAACAAGACTTTACAAAAGATATTGAGAGTTCATTTGGGTGAGAAATTTGATAATATATTTGAGACAATGTAAGTAAAAATATCTATGAATTAGGCAGCAAGATGAATGCAATAAAACTTGAAAGTGCCCTTTGAAAAAGTAAAGAAATTCTGCTATATACACACATACACTTGATTATCCTTCTCAGATCTTTTCAAGAATGTGGATGCTTTTCATAAAAAATAAGCTAGTATATAGGGAGAGTCCCTTTACTTAGCTTCCCAATCGGCAAATGAAAATCATATACAAGGGAACATGTAGCTTTTAAAATATGAAGAATATGACAAAATAAGAGAAAAAATTAGACCTGTGAAAAATCTTACATGTTTCTTTAAAAAAGCAAAAGTTGTGTGAAACTGTATAAGGTTACAGTACCAAAACTGACACTGAACATACAGCTGTGTGAACAATCATTTCCTTCCCTCAGAGCAGAAGTAAATATTTAACTGTCTCCACAGGCAATACTTGCTACATAAAGAGGAAGGAAGGAAATAAGTAAGGAAGGATGAAAAAGAAAGAGGAAAGAAGAAAAATGTAAGGAAGAAGGGAAGGATTTCTAGGCTACTTTTTTCCAAATACCAGTAATCTGAAACAGTTCCATAGAAAGTGAGCTTGCAATTCATTCATAATTCTATCACCAGATTTGATTTCCCATCGTGTGTTTCTGATTAAGATTTTGTAAGCTCCGGAAAATATTGTAAGGAGGTGCTGTAGCTACTTTCCGTGCAGATGTGCACAAGAGCAGGGCAATGAAGAAGCCGGAAAACCTTCTCTCTTCAGCAAATTTATTGGAATGTGGTCAACCTGCCTTAACAGCACAAGGCTATTCTTTTTTCTTTTTTTCTCATTTCAGCAGAACATCTCCTTTCACTTTTAACTGTTTCCACCTTAAGTGGAAAGATTAACAAAAGTATTATCTTCATCCACTTGAAACAGATGCAAAAATTGTTTGTCTATAGCAAAATTGACTAATGAGAATGCTTTAAATGTCCAATTTCATCCTTTCCAATTGGCATTGACTCTGATAACTGATAAGTCTACCGTCTGATTTTATAAAGGTTCTAGAACAAAATTCATACTTTGTTCAGAATAAAAGTTATATTTCACTCCAAGATGAATAGTGACTATGTATCAGAGGTATAATGTTAAACCATTTAGATGATTACCCTTTCTAGAAGAATCTAAGGAAGAAATCAAATCCTGTAAATCAGTTGAGTTTAAAAGAAAAAATACATTAAGAAATAATATCTCATGTCAAATGTTATCATAAAATTAGAGTAGATGAGAAAAAAAATTCATAATTCTGTTGTGTGTGAGTAAATGGAGGTATGAAGATATTTGGTGAGGAAATATCTTTACTTAAATATTTTAGTGAAATATTAGTTTGTTATTCTTTTTAGTAATAAGTATGAATTTTTTGTTTTTATATTTTCTGAAGGCAAATGTAGAAATTATCACTCAATTTTGCTGAATAATTCCCTTTTCTCTCTCCACAGGCTCCTGCTGACTTCCAAGAGGTTATGTAAGAGGCCATGAATGATTTTGGTACTGTTTGGATTCTGGGTGGCTTTGTTCAAGAGGTAGTACTCATGAGTTGGAGGATATCATGGAGAGAATTATATCCCACCAAAAATACCATACAGTTTCTCCCAATTGAATTACTCCCAATTGAGTAATTCAAAATATAAATGAAAAGCACAGTGAAAGATTAATGAACAGATACAGGAAGATAGATCTTTGATATATGAGAAGGGGACCAGTGAGTTGGTGTAGGGTTTATAAGATTTAAGATGCATAATATACATATACTAACTACCCTCAATGAATGTAATATTTATGTGTCATAAACATGAAGTAAAAATTGCAACAACAACAGCAACAAAAAAAAATTGCAGCAACAATAATGATGAAAATGGAGAAAGGGGTTCTAGAGAAAGAGGGAGGAAGGTGGGTGGGGTGGGGAAGAGGAATAAAAAGAATAGAGATATTTTCAGTGTATGTACCTATCCCCTAAGATGAATGTAACCACCATGTACCCAAAACATGAGAGAATAAAAAAATTAAAATAAAAATAGTGAACAGGAAAAAAGTACCCTACTTTAATCAATACACATTATATATACAGAATGTATGGGAAATTATCACATTGTAAACCACAAATATGTACAATTTAAATAAACAGGAAAGGAACAAAAAAAATTGAATTAAAAGGAAGCCAATAGAGCAAGATTTAATTCAATATACTTAGTGTCTTTATAAGTAGAGTCACTGAGATAGGCAGGGGAGATACCAGGGATGTGCCTGCCTAGAAAAAAGGTGAGGTGATGGCCTCTGAGAGTTAAGGGAGCCAGCATTTGAAGAAACCAACCAGGCTTGATAGTTTTCGAACTATGAAAAATAAATTCATGGTTTTTTTGTCTTTTGGATTTTTTAAATCTACTTAGTCATGGGTTATTGTTCTGTTAGCCCTACACAATTAAGGCAGGGAAAAGCCACTGCCCATATTTCCTTAATCATGATTTTTGTCTCCATAGTTGCTGAATTCTAAAGGCCCAGTTTCTCTTCGACACGCCTCTGTCACAAACATAGTTTTTGTTGGGCATGTTCACTTCATATTCAGAAATACCTTCCATATCCACCCTCTTCTCTTGGCTCTGCTTTGTCTATGCTCTTAAATTGAACATGCTTTAAACTCTCTTCCTTCAGGCCTTTGGAATAGGTAATCTCTTTTCTCCCACAACATAGGCAATAATGTCCATTAATAAGATTAATGATTTATATGTTTTCAAAACATAGTGTTATTAAGACAAACTGACTTGGATTCTCATTATGTTACATATTATACGCTGGTTAGTAATTATGCATAATTTGTCATATTTTATAAACAACATAATATATATTATACCTAAAATCCTATATATATTATCATCACAGTTATTGAGAGACACACATATATGTTTGTGATATGTAGTAAGATGAATAGATTTCTATATTCTATGAGTTTTTTAATGTTCTACTTGTAAAATATAATTTTTCAAAAGCAGACTTAATGAAAGAGACAACATATAATAGGTCTCCTTACAGTCTCAAATCTCTAATGTTTTCAAGGAAGGTTAAGACTTTGTTATTACCTAGCTAATTATTATTTTTTTTTTTTTGGTACCGGGGATCAAACTTTGGTCATTGGACTTGAGAGGCAGGCGGCAGAACCACTGAGCTAAATCCCTGGCCCCCTAATTTTTTATTTTTAGATGAATAGCAATTTTCCCCTGTGACTCTCTCCTCTAAACAAAGTTGGACATTCACTGACATTTTAGAAATTCAATTTGAATTGAGCCCCTAAAATACACAACCTGATTGTTATTCTTCAATATGCTATTTGAATGCCTCTCCATTTACCCTCCTTAATACTTTTGAGTGATTGGGGCAGATAGAGGAAAGAGACTCTGTGTTTCTCATAGAGTTAAAACATTATTTCACCACAGTTTTAGAAAATATCCACCATGTGCCATATAATGTACTAAGTTATAGGAATAATGTGTAAAGTAAACAATTAGAATAAAATAAATAATTCTCTTAGGCTTATGAAAATGACCATATAAACTTCCATTGAAACATGTGCAATTTTGCATCTGGTTGATGTTTGTCAGGGAGGAAATAAGTGTGCCCTTTTCAAGAAACTGACTGGCACTGGCAGTTCAAACAGCATTCTCTCAGATGGAGAAAAGCCATACTGGGTGATGTGCAGAAGCTCAGGAAGCCCTAGGAAATTTATAGTTTAATGTACATGCTGACTTTCCCAAGTACCATTCTAAGGTAAAGAGGTGGAATTGGAGCCCCTGTGAAAGGGGTCTTATGCTTGTGAGACACTAATGTGAGGTTAGTTACTGGTACAGATGTTCAAGTAACCAGAAGAGTGATACAGTTGAGAAAATTGGACTCACTTTGGCCTCTCAGTAAGGCATTAAGGAATTCAAGGATGAGAAGCCAACTGCAGTGGCATATCCGTATAATCTCAGCACTCTGAGAAGGTGAGGCAAAAGAATCTCATGTTCTTTCCACCTTGGGCAATTTAGGAAGACCAAGCCCTCCCCCACCCCAAATGAGTGTAGGCACTATGGTAGGGCTTGGCTGGTGACAAGAATACTCAGTATCTGCTTTACCATTGTCTTACTTCATTTCAAGGCTATTGTCACCCTTATATTCTAGATGTTCAGTCGGGATATTAGAAAGGAAGATGTACTATATACTTGCCTGAGGTAGATGAACAGAAATGATTTAAGCACTTAATGCCCCAAACCTCAAATGGACTAGGAACTGGGAATGATTGAGCTTGGCAGATACAGAAGGCAGTGCACACAGAAAGAGTGGTGAAGGCAGAGGCTGGACAAATGACTCTGGGCACTAGAAGGTGATAAAATGCTACAGAACAAAAATATCTTCAGAAGGTCATTCATAGCCTCCATTTATCAGCATGGAAATATCCCTTATGTGCAATTAATAAAATTCACAGAGAAGGCCTTCAGTCTCCTAGAAATGTATAAATTGTATAGCTGTATTTTTTGAAATGTATGTGTACTGACTTAGCTTGGTCAAGTGTGTTTTGCACTGAAAATAAACAATCAAACAAATAACATTACATGATTTCTGAGCATCCTGTCTGGTATACTGTGGATGGTATCTTTAATAATAGATTGCACTTACTTTCAGATAGGATACATGGACACAATCTGAACATTAATATTGTTTGCTTTGACTTTATGATGCTGTGAGTTTACAAATCCAAGAAACAAATCACTTCTGAAAAATATAGAAAACATATTTTGGTTATGTCACTATTGTGAATGATACAGAATGAAAGATGACAACAATGAATTTCGGAGGTTACTTTGGGTATAACAAGCCATCATCCTATCAAATGTCCAGCAGTAATTGTTTGATACTCTCCTCGGGTAGTGTTAATAATTTTGGGTGGCTTATACTCCATATACATGAGGTTCCAAAATACACAGGTGTTGGGCAAAGTTTGTTTTCCTAGTGACAGATATCACATTCTAAATTGTAACAAATCAAATAATGTCACAAAATATGAATCTTCCTATAAATAATGTATAAAAAAGTAATAAATTATAAATACCATCTTATCATATCTCAAGTTAATACCAAGTTTAGTTTATTTGGTGAAATTTGTAATTTATGTTTCCATAAAATCCACTCTTTCCTAGGTGTTTTATAAAAATCGATCTGTCAAATCCTGCATGTGTTAGAGCTCAGCAAGCCTCCATAAAATGAAAACAAAGTTAAACAACTTCACAAGAGACAGAAATGGCCTTTTAAGATTCACAGGAGTGTGCCTGCTTGTCTAATCTGGACAGCCATCACAGGGAGATTGATGTGTCTTGGCTGAGAAGTGTTTCACAAGGCGGCTATCTGCTCAGTGCTACCAGAATGACGCTATCTGTCTTCATTGCACCCCATTAACATGCCCCTCAGATTTATCAAGAAAATGTCTACATACCTAGTTTATAAATTATTACCAACGACAGTTAAATATTTCAGAACTTGTTTGGGAATATCACTCACCGTATAGCCCTTAATTTACACATATACTTGTGGTTTTAGGCATTTTAAGTTCCAGGATTACTCAGAACTACTTTAGATTCCCACCCTAGACAACGATCTTCTGTTGAGAACAAGCCATTGGATTTTGAATAATGCAGTTTATTGAGGTAAATCAAAAAAGAATGCAAGTTACCTACTAAAAAGGAAACATTTCCTTTGGGAATTAAGTAGTCCAGATTTCATATTAGTATGACCAGATGACTGAAGTTTTACTTGTTAACGTTTCAATGCAAAATACTTTTGAATTGGAAAGGATGCATCCAAACAAATGTGCTTATTTCAAACTTTTGCTGTTTGAATTACTTTATTTAGCGTATTTAAAGTTTACTTATTGACATATATCAGTTCTACTTGTAGTAATGACTCTTCAAAACTCAGAGCTTTTCTTTAATAATTTCAGTGTGTTAATTAAGACTCCAAATTGTTAAGTGTTGTATGACAATCCAACTTCCTCCTGAACAATAAAGCTAACTATATAGTAGATTAAATTGTGTGTGAAGATCCTGGCAAAAAAAAAAAAAAAGGTTTTAATATAATTAAAATAAGCTTGAGCTGAATAAACTTAAATGTGCTTCAGATTTAAAATGTATTGTATTTACTGACCTAAAATTTTCATTCTTGAGCCTACATTTCCTCAGAGAGTAGAGATGGCTTTTCTTTAATCCCCGTTTTTAGTTGGAGGAGGTTATGTAACTGAAAAAGACATTAAAATTGGAAAGGCATTCTTCCTGGATTATAGAAAAGCATTTGGAAGGAAACCAAATAATGAAAGCATCACCAACAAATAATTAAATTTGATTATCATATTGTGAGGACAGAACTGGAATAAAATTTCTTGAGGCTACTCCAAGCCAGAGACTTAATACAAATTATTCTATTATATCTTCTTAACAGTCCTTTATTATGGATGCTTTTTTCATATATTGAATTTGGAAAAACAAGTTCAGGAAGGTTAAATTTATTTCAAATGTATGTGAACGAGTAGTACAAATGTGGATGTCTCCCAGTTCTGTCTGCTTCCAGTTACTGTGATGCCTGCATTACATATGCTCACAGGGTCAAGAGAAGAGTAAAAGGCCTTAGAAGAAATGCTGACTGAAGAATTTCAGAATTCTCTATTTTCACCTTATCATTTTCCATTCTTCCTTTATAGAACTTTAGTAAAATATAATGTGCCATAAAGTGCAACTATTTAGTATCTATAATTGATATTTGTTAATACATGCATTTTCTGTACAACCAATGAAGCTAATAAAAATGTTATATAGCTATCAACAAAAGAAATTCATGTCTTCTTGTAATTCCTCTGCTGGGCTCTTTTTAACACTCCCTCAAACTGCCTAGGCCTTCTTTCTGTCCCTGTAAAATTTGTTCATTTAGTATACAAATGAACTGATGTGGTAAGCACTTCTCATAATTATTTAGAGATTCATGCATGTAGTTACATGCATCAGTACTTTTATATTGCTGAGAAGTATTGATTGTATAGATGTGCCACATTTTGTATTTATTCATTTAATGGACATTTGAATTTTTCTAAATTTTTGCTATTTCAAATAAAGGTATTGTAAACATCTTTTTCTTCATATGCATATACACATTCTTATAAATGCAACAGTTAAATCAAATAACTGGAACATTTTCACAAAGTTATTTGTAAATAGTCCAAATTGTTTTCAGAGTCATTACACCATTTTACAATGATATCTGTAGATTATGAGTATTCCAAGCACAATATATCTTCATTGATACTCAGTTACCAGGTAAAATCAATTTTTCTTTTTTTAAAATTTATTTTGGCACATAGTGACTCATGAATCAGACATTGACCCATGAACTCCAGGTGTTTTGAGCCTCCCACAATGGGGTATGAAAGGAAGGCTTCTATGGAGAATATGAAGAAACAAAACAAAGTGATTGTTATTATAATAATCATAATTATTGTTCATTAAAATCCTTTTATTTTTTTTGTCTTTTAAATTTTTTTCTTAATTTTTAGAAAATATGGTAAAATTCATACAACACAGAATTTATCACCTTTATTATTTTTAGTGGACAATTCAGGAATATTCAATACATTCATAATGTTTTCAAACCATTGCTACAATTCATCTTCATAAATTTTCATTTAGTAGAACTGAAACTCCTTCTCCATTATACAATAATTTTCCCCAACTCCTAGAAACTACCATTCTACATTTTATCAATGATTTTGGCTATTCTGCATGCTTTGTATAAATGGAATAATACAGAATTTTTGTTTTTGTGACTAACTTATTTCACTTAATGTAATATCCTTTGGCTCTATACATGCAGTAACATATCTAACCATTTCCTTCCTTCTTTTTTAATACAGATAAACTTGTTTGTTTTCATTTATTTGTTTAATGTCACTAAGTTGCCCCAGCTGGCCTTCATCTCCTAGGCTCAAGTGACTCTCCTGTTTGAGCCTCTTAGAATTTCTGATATACAGTTATGTCACCTACACCCAAATTTTTTTGTTCTCATCTTTTAGTAATTGTGTACTGATATTTCACTATAGATTGAATTTGGATTCCTCTGAGATTTATGATGTCCCATATCTTTTTTTACCATCTACATATAAGTTTTGATGAATTTAAAATCTTTTGCCCAATTTTAGTGCCTCCTATCTTTTCTTATTATTGACTTTTACAAGTGTTTTATACATTTTGCCTATAATTCTTTACTACATATAAACATTTTGAATATATTTTCTACTATCTGGATTGACTTTTCATTGTATTTCCATAATTTTAAAAAATTTATTAAATTTCATGAAGTACATTTTATTAACTTATTTTTAAGATAATTTTGTTCTTACATCTAGGAGATCTTGACCTAACCAATGGCTATAAAGATATATTTCTATGTTTTCTTCTATATGTGTAATAGGTTTTAAGTTTTTAAGTTTAGGTTATGGTGCATGGCATGAATACATATTTATTTCTCTTTTTTATTGGCACAGAAATCAATCGTTCTACCATTCTGTTAGTCAGACTTGTGTGTCAAGTTGGCTAGACTATAAGTTATTCAATCAAACATTAATCCATTAGTTTTTGAGAAGACATTTTGTAGATATGCTTAAGGAATATAATACTTTCACTTTAAGTGAAACAATCCTAGACAATTTTGCAAACTTTAGTAAATTAAATGGTCTTAAAGTAAGAACTTTGTTTACTTTGATGAAGAAATTATTTTGTTAATGGATGCAACTTCACCTTATGCTATGTCAATTCCTTGCAGCTCTCTCTCCCTATCTCTGTCTCTCTCTCTCCTTCCATCACTCTCTCTCGTCCATCTTTCCTTCCCATTGTTACTATTTCTCTTTCTCTAACCTGTACTGTACCATCTCCAGATTTTATTCTCTGTTGGAACACTGCAATAAAAAATCATTTTCTAACAATCAATTATTATATATTTTCTTCATAAATTGCCTTTATACTCATGTCATTAATTGATTAAATTAATATGTATGGGCCTATTTCTTGAATTTCTTCTATGCAATATTGATCTATTTGACCACAAACTAGTACTATGTTCTCTTTACTTCATTTTTAATATATATTAGAATTGGGAAATACTCATAATTTTTCCAACTCTCTTCCTCATTTTAGAGTTGTTCATTTTATGTATCAGTCCTCTTTCTATGAAAAACTTAGAAACAGTCTGCTCTTGTAAAGAAAAAAAATGTTTATTTTTACTGGGATTGAATTGACTCTTTAGAAATATTTTGGGGAAAACTGACAAAAATTAGAAACTTCCGAACCAAACGAATATCTAGTTATGTAGGTTTTCTTAAGTACACTTAAATAAATTTGGCCATCTGCCATATAAAAGTATTTCACATTTTAGGCCAAATAGAAAACTAATGATTTCATATTTTAAGTTTATATATATATATATATATATATATATATAGTTTTAATTTCCAATTTTTACATATTTATATAGAAATTCAACCAATTTTTGTATATTCACCTTATATCCTCAGCCTTATAAATCAGGCTACTAAATCTATGAAAGTCTTTTTGAATGGGCTTTGGGAAGTAATATCTTTCAATGTATTTGTGTATCTCACCCAAACTGTAGAAATGATTGGCGTAATGCTCCTGATACTGCTTCATTTTCATTTTTGTTTCTGAAGGACCTGCAGTTATATCAGCTCTTGTCTTCCCAATATTACATATCATTTTATTCTTTTCATTTTCTTGGTTAGTCTGGCTAAGGGATTATCAACTATATGGCCTTCTAAAAAGACAGTTTAGATCTTCATTGAATTTTAGGTATTATTTCAGTGCTTCATAATTTCTGCTTAATTATTTTTTCTGTAGTTTTCTTACTAAGGTTTTACTTTGCTTTTCTTTTCTAGTTTTATAGCTAGTAAGCTGAAATTGTTAATTTAAATTTTAGGGTTCATTTGTAATATGGGCCTTCATTTTTACAATTACGCATGTAAAGGCACAAATTCCCAATGATGAATGTCATCATACTGTATACCTAAAATGTACCAATAAACTAATAAGTACACCTCAAAATACAAGTTTAGTACTTTTGATACAAAAACTAAGTCATTTTGATTGATAATGTTATGCATGTTCACTATATTATTATTTTTTATATGTCTCATGTTCCATATTCCTCCATTTCTTTTTCTAAAAACAAAAAGTTTCATTTAGAATTTTTTACCAATAAAAATACTTTTCCAAGATTAAAGTAATATGACCTATATAAAGCCTTAAGAATTTAATTATTTAGTTTCCATGCTTTAAGATTTCAAATTTACAGATTTAATCATTTATGTAGACTTCATTATATATGAGAAGGTGGGAGGAATTCATCATGTGCAGACCAATTCCTTAACAAACAGTATAAATAGAGTAAAGTAAGAGGGAGATAGTAATAAACAGGGAGGTGGACATTTTAAGGATGGGGGAAGACAATAAGAGAAAGGATAAAGGGTGAGGGTAGTGAGGGAATTGTGTTGCAAATGATAAGATATTTTACATATATACATACACAGTTACCTTGATTCACAAACTTAATTCATTCCACAATTCTGGCTGGGAACTGAATTGATTGTGTACTGGTTCAATGTACATAAGGTTAATCCATTCTGAACCATGTTTTTTTTCAATCACAAAAATATGAAACAAAGTACAGTACATTAAAGTATGAACAGGGAGAACACTAACATCTCTTGAGGTGACTTTTTGCATGGAGGACAGGAAGTTGGATGGGAAAGAGGTTATTGCTTGGAGGGAGAGTCCCCCTTCATAAGGACATGGGGGAGATCTCCTTCAGTGGTTTCCTCTCTTCATGTCTTAGCTGCAGGGTCCATTTTGACAAAAAAAGAATCTGTCTAATGTGACTTTTTTTTTCTGTGCCGCATAATCCTCCAGAAATGAGAGACTAAGTTGTCATTCATCAGATTTAACACTCTGTTCATTACACTTATGTTGGGGTGGTGATTCTCAAAGAAATTCTGGGATTCATACCACTTTTTTATAATGGATCTCACTATGTCAATGCTAACCTCCTCCCTGTCTTCCTCTTTCTCAGTGGAATGCTCCTCAACAACTGCCTTCTGGTGCCACTCTGGAGTACCACAAGTTCTCAACAAGGTCCTCTATGTCTTCACCATCAACATTCAGACCCATACTCTTGCCCATGTACACAATCTCCCCCATCACCTGTGCATCAAACCCTTGAAAGTCACATTCAGTGACACATTCTCACCAGTTTCCTCCAGGCTGAGAATAAAGTCTGGCATGTAAGAGCCTCTCAGGCTTTTTCAATGAAGTTGATACAGTGGAAGATGTAGATGACTTTTAAACAGTCAATTGCTTTTGTGATTCAAGCTTTTTATTGACCCTCCATATGACAGGCAGTCTGGTCTTGTTTATATTCTGTCCCTTGAATGTCTGGGAATGGTACACAAGTAGTGGCTTCACTATTTCCCTAATTGCAAAATTGTTTCTGATCTACTTCTATTGAGGCTTGAATTACTAAAAATGAGTAATCAATGTGTAGTTTTTTTCATTATTTATATTTACCTAAAGGATCACAATTATTTGAAAATGGAAACCATTTCCAAATTATATTAATCATGAAATACATTTTTAAATAAATTATTACTAATATGATAAGTTCAAGAAATTTGCGGGAAAATAGATACACCTTAAAGATATAATATTAAGTGAAATAAATCAAACAACCTTAAATATAATGTAGTTAACTCATTTAAGTAATCAAAATACAAATAAAGACCAAAATAAAAGATGGATTAAAAAGAAAATGAGAAATAGATCTTTTGCATAGGAGAAAGGGACTACGAGATTGAGTGTACGGAGGAGTGGAAGGGGAAGTAAAAGAATCTTCAGATCAGTGCTTCCATTTGCACACAGCAAAAGGGTCAATCTGTCTTTGATGAGTTTGTGCCCCAGCAGTGCCTTTTTTCCTTTATGATATAGGAGTTTTTCAGCATCTTCTTCCAGAAGAGCCTTGTTTCATTTCAGTTGTGCATTTTTTGAGTGAGGTATCCTTCTGCCTTCATGAATTCCATGAATTCTTTGTTGTAGTCTTCTGCATAGCTTTGTCAGAATTGGAACCCTGACCATGTTATATTATACTGCAGATTCCAATTCTTTTATGATATTTATCAAATCACCCTCTACAGCCTTTAAATTTATCACTTGTTGCACTTGTAGAGGGTCTTTCTTGTAGTAAATCACTGTGCAGTATCTGGCTTTTTCACAGATCATAGCTCCACTAATGCTATCACCTACAAACTGTATACATTCAACCACACTAATAAAAGTTTTTCCACCTCTTCCAGCACTTGTGTCTTCTGCCTGTTAACATTAGTATCTTTATAGTTCATAATACTAGAGACTGTTAACTTTGCCATTTTGTATTCTGAGGCCAAATCAGTCACATAAATGCCACATAAAGGACATCATTCTGAGTGCAGAAAGATGGCTCAGCGGTGAGCAGCAAAGAGAGAGAGCCCCCCCTAAGCTTGTTGAGAATTGGAGGCCACTGAGAAGAAAGATTATCACTCCAATAGAGTCAGCAGATGTAGTGGCTGGTGAGTTGTTGGGGTCAGCACCTTCTTCCACAACCTGGACTCCCTTGGAAAGAAAGGTAGTTCTAAAGTATAATAGTACTGTGCAGAGTCCAAATCTAAAGGCCAGTGAGCTCAATTCCAGCCTTGCAGACTTGCTGTCTTACAGCATTCAGTAGACTAATCCACACAGATCTAGACTCTGACCACATTGTTCACAGGTAACAGCAGAGACAAGCCTTGAGGGGAACATACCTACTTCTTTTCTATTTTTGTCATCATCTTCTTCTTCTTCTTCTTCTTCTTCTTCTTCTTCTTCTTCTTCTTCTTCTTCTTCTTCTTCTTCTTCTTCTTCTTCTTCTTCTCCTTCCCCTTCTTGTTCTTGTTCTTCTTCCTCACTTCTCACCTTTCTTGTTCCTCCTTTTGCTCTGTTTTGTGTTTTCTCAATTATTTCCATGTTTATGAATGTGAACATGGCTTCTACTTCCATGTTGCTGTCAATTTGTTCTACACTTGTTTTTGTTCCATCCCTCTCTCTCTTTTTCTTCTGCCCACACCACTTTCCCAAAGTTTGCATGATCTACCTATATCCACTAGCCTTACCACTAACAATTCCCCCTTCTTCTACTCTATCTTCACCCTAACTCCTTCTACATCTTCTCCCTAGAAAGAAAATTCACTAGTTTGAAAAACTTATTTACTGCAACATATTTCTGGTTGGCTCTAGATTTTGATATATAACCATAAATCTACTTCATAGGGCTAAAAGTGACAGATTAATAATTACCACCATTTGTCATTTTCTAAGCTGTGTTTGATGCTATTGTTGATGTGGATTGTACTACTCAGGCTAAGATGACATGATTGTTCTAGTTAATGATTCTTCCAGGTATACCAAAACTGAGATTATCTAAGGAAAACTATAGACTAAAACCCCAAAGATCAACCAGGAATTAAACCAAAAACATCAACAACAACAACAACAGAAAAATGAGAAAACACCTAAACAAGACCCAAACCCAGAGTGCCAGCTCATCAACGGCAAATCTATGGAGCAATGAGGTGGGACAACCTGAAAGGCAAAAGCCTGGTCTCCCTGAACTGATAATAAGGGAAATAGCAAAACAAATGAACAAGGTTCTAGGAAAATTCAAAGGAGAAATAATTTCTCAGATAACTAAAGAGATGAAGACCAAAATGAAAGACATGCTTACAGACTCTAGAACAGAAACAGACAAAAAGAATAGAGGAGCTCAGGAACATTATGGAAAAGAACATAGGAAAGAAATAGAATCCAAGAGGCTAATTCAAACATATATCTAGGCAATTAAAAACTCTATTGAATGTGTACACAGCACAATGAGCCACTGTGAAGACAGAATATCAGATATAGAAGACAGGATTGCAATTAGTGGCCAGGAAAAGAAAAATTTCTTAAACATAGGAAGGGACCAAAAGAAATCAATCCAGCAGCTGCTATACGATGCAAAGAAGAATAACATAAGACTGATTGGAGTCAAGGAAGAAAGAGGAGATAGTGCAAATGACATTAAAATAAAACTGTTCACAGAAGTAATTTCAGAAAACTTCCCAAGAGGGGGGAAAGAATTTGACATACAGATAAGTGAAGCATATTGGACTCCACCTAGCCCTGATTAAAAAAAAAAATCTACATCTAGGCCTATAAATCATCAAGATTCCAGGAATTGAGCAAAAGAACAAAATATTAAAACCAATTAGAGCAAAAAAACCAAATTACATACAAATAAAGCCCATCAGAATCACACCAGACTTCTCAACACAATTCTTCAAGTCAAGAAAAGCCTAGAGTGAAGTATTTCAAGCCCTAAAAGAAAATAACCTCCAACCAAGATTAATGTATCCTGCAAAACTATCTTTCAAAATCAATGAACAAATAAGATACTTTTTTTTGTTGTTGTTACCAGGGATTGAACTCCAGTCCTTGTACTTGGGCAGCAGGTGGCAAAACCACTGAGCTAAATCCCTGGCCCTAGATATAAGATACTTTCATGACAAAGAACACCTGTGGAACTACATGAGTCCAAATCACCATTCCAAAAAAAAAAAAAACCAAACTAAACAATATCCTAGAAAAAGACAAGAAGTATTACAACTACATGCACCCCAATAGAATGAAGCCATCAGGCAAGGCAAGAAATTAAATGGAAAGCAGGGAAAAAGACCCAATAACAGGAAAATATCATGACAAAGATTAATCAACACACATCAGTTATAACCATCAATATAAATGGTCTCAATTCACCTATCATAAGAAATAGACTGGCAGAATGGATCAAGAAGCAAGATCCAACAATATGCTGCATACAAGAAACATATTTTTTTAAAAAAGAAATTCATAGACTGAAAGTTAAAGGATATGAAACAGTATTCCATGCTACAGGGCCCTGAGAAAAAGCAGGGGTAACTATCCTATTTGCAGACAAAGCAGATTTCAAACCAAAAGTAATTAAGAGAGACAAAGAAGGTCACTCTATCTTTGTAAAAGGAACAATCAAAGAAGAAGAGATGATGATCATAAATATATATGCGCCAAATACTAGTGCACCCAACTATATAAAACAAATATTAACAGACATGGAAAATCAAGTAAGCACTAATACTATAGTAGTGGGGGACCTCAATACCTCACTGTCACAAGTATACTGATCAACTAGACAAAAAAAACTCATGAACGAAATACTAGAAATGAACCAAACTTTGAACAACTGGACTGGATAGACATCTACAGAGTGTTCCACCCCACAAAATCAGAATACACCTTCCTCTTAGCTGCACAGCAGTCATTGTCCAAAATACACCACATGTTAGCTCAGAACATGGTTAAGTACAAGCAAAATAACTGAAGTGATATCCTGCATATTGTCAGACCACAGTGCAATGAAACTGGAAATCAGCATCAAAAGAAACCACAAGAAATCCATAAACACAAGGAAATTGAATAACACCCTCTTGAATAACCAATAGGTCATAGAGGAAATTAGACAGTTTCTACAATCTAATGATAATGCCTGTACAACATAACAAAATTCATGGAATACAATGAAAGCAGTCCTATGAGGGAAATATATACCAGTGAATGCTCATATTATGAAAACAGAGCAAACTCAAATAAAAACATAATGCTGAACCTCAAGCTTCTAGTAAAAGAAAAGCAAAACAAACCTAAAGCTCCTACATGGGAGGAAATTGCAAAGATCAGAGCAGAATTCAATGTAATGGAGACTATGAGAACCACACCAAAAATCAATGAAGCAAAGAGTTGGTTCTTTGAAGAATAAACAAAATTGACAAACCCTTTGCCAACCTTATAAAAAAGGCCCAAATTAATGCAATTAGGAATGAAAATGGTGAAATTTCAACAGACTCAGGAAAAATTTAGAGGATTCTTGATATCTACTTTGAGAACCTATTCTTCAATAAGATAGAAAACCCAGGAGAAATGGAGATTTCTAGAAACATATGAATTATCAAAGTTGAACCAAGAAGAAATAAAAATTCTAAACAATCAAATAACAATCAATGAAATTGAAAATGTAATTTAAAACTTACCAAGAAAGAAAAGCCTGGGTCTTGATGGCTTTACTGCTGAATTCTAAAAGGCATTTAGGGAAGAAGGATTGCCATTACTGTTTAAACTCTTCAATGAAATTGAAAGGGAATCAATACTCCCAAATTCATTCCTGGAAGCAAGCATCACCTTGATCCTAAAAGCAGAAAAACACTCAACCAAAAAAGAGAACTATAGGCCAATCACCCTAATGAACATAGATGCAATAATGCTCAATAAAATACTGGAAAACAGAATGCAGAAGAGCATCAAGAAGATCATATCTTGTAACAAAGTAAGATTTATCCCAGGGATGCAAGGATGGGTCAACATACACCAATCAATAAATGTAATACATTATATTAACAGAGTCAAGGACAAAAACCATATGATCCTCTCAATAGATTCAGAAAAAACATTCAACAAAATTCAACACCCATTCATGATAAAAAATACCCTACAGAAAATTGGAACAGATGGTCTTTATCTCAACCTGATAAAGGCTATCTATGAAAAACCAACAGCCAACATCATACTAAATGGTCAAAAACTGAAATCCTTCCCACGAAAATCAGGAACAAGACAAGTAAGTCCACTATCACCACACCTGCTCAATATAGTTCTGTAAACATAAGCTACAGCAATTAGACCAGGGAAAGAAATAAAGGGAATAAAGATAGAAAGCAAAAAAGTTAAATTGTCACTATTCTTAGATGACATGATACTCTATATAGAAGACCCCAAGAACTCCACCAAAAGTCTTCTAGACTTAATACTCAAATTAAGTAAGTAGCTGGATACAAGGTCAACTCTCAAATATCGGTAGGCTTCCTGTGCACAAAAACAACAGACTCTGAAAGAGGAACTGGAGAAACAACCCTTTTCACAATAGCAAAATGCCTAGGAATCACACTAATGAAGAAAGTAAAAGGCCTCTATTCTGAAAACTACAGCACTCTGTAAAAACAGATCAAATAGGATATCAGAAAATGGAAAGGTATTCCTTGTTCTTGGGTAGCAAGAACCAATATAGTGAATATGGCCATCCTTCCAAAACTGCTATATAGATTCAATGCAATGTCAATTGAAACTCCAACAACGTATTTCACAGAACTAGAGAAAACAATCCAAAAATTCATTTTGAACAAGAAGAGACCTAGAATAACAAAAGCAATTCCAGGGAGCAAAGACAAGTCAGGTGGTAACACAGTCCCCAACTTGAAAGATGCTGTGATAAAAGCAGCATGGTACTGGCAATGAAACAGACGTAAAGATCAGTGGAACAGATTAGAAGATTCAGAAACAACTCTAGACATACTCAGCCACCTCATCTTTGACAAAAAAGCCAAACTCCCTCAATGGAGGCAAGATAGCCTCTTTAATAAATAATGCTGAAAAAACTAGGTTTCAACTTTCTAAAGATTAAAACTAGACCCATATCTCTCACCATCCACTAAACTAATTTGAAAGGGATTATAAATCTAAATATTAAAACATAAACACTAAACCTACTAGAAGATAACTTAGGTAGAACTCTTGAAGACATTGGCATAGGAAAACACTTCATAACAAAACTTTATTCACACCTAAACTAACACAAAATATTAACTACTGGGACATCATCATATTAAAAAGCTTCTGCACTGCAAGAGAAACCACCAACAGAGCTAAGAGACAACCTAAAGTGTGGTAAAAAAAAAAAATTACAACCTGTTCCTCAGACAAGGGTCTACTATCAAGAATACACAAAGAAAGAACTTACAAAAAAATCAGACCTCTCAAATTTAAAGACCCAATCCAAAAACTGTCATCTGAAATGAACAGACATTTCTCAGATGAAGAACTAGAAACAGCAAATAAACATATGGAAAAAATGTTCAAAATCACTGGTCATTTGAGAGAGGCAAATGAAAACAATGCTGAGATTTCACCTCACTCCATGGCTAATATCAAGAAATCAACCAATAACAAATGTTGGTAGGGTTGTGGGAAAAAAGGAACCCTTCTCCAGTGTTGGTGGGATTCAGACTGGTGCAGCCACTCTACAAATCAGTATGGACATTCCTCAAAAAATTAGGATAGAGGTCCCATTTGACCCAGCTTTTCCCCTGCCGGGTATCTTTCAAAAAGAATTAAAAGTATCATACCACAGTGATATATTCATACCCATTTTTTTTGGCGGGGCGGGTGGGGGGGTAGCAGGGATCAAACTCCAGACCTTGTGCTTGCAAGGTAAGTGGAGGAACCACTGAGCTAAATCCCTGGCCCAACACACCCATTTTTATTGTGGTTCAGTCTGTAATAGCTAAATCTTGGAAACAGGCCAAATACCCATCTATTGTTGACTAAATAAAGAATATGTATATTTTTAAATAAAATGGAGTACTATTCAGCCATAAAGAATGAGAAATTAGATACATTTATAGTTAAATGGATCCACATTGAGACTATACTCTTAAGTGAAATATATAGGACACACATATGTAAATACCAAATAGTTTCCCTGGTGTGAGAAACTGAAGGTGTAAATGAGGACCAAAATGTATAATAGATAATGTGAAATAAGAAGACAAATTCCAAAGGGGCAGGGGAAGCAGGCAGGGAGTATAGGGGAAATAAAAGAAGGGTAAGAAAAAAATGTAAGTAAAGAAGGAAAAAATAGAAACAGTTTTTTTTTGTAAATCGGGAATGGTAAAGGGATGGAAGAAAAGTAAGGGGAATGGAGAAAAATAAAGAACCAATATACATCATGTAGAAATACAAATTTCCAATGATGAATGTGATCATAATGTATACCTAAATGTACCAATAAACTTAAAAAAATGAAGAAGAAATAGTAATGGAAAGGAGCAGTCAAGGAAATATCAAGTAAAATATTAAAAATAGTAAGCCATCATATAAAATGTGAATTTATTTTATACAATAAAAATAATGGGATGTTGACAGAAAAAGTAGTAGTAATATATTTTAAAGCAACTTTTACAAAGCTTCATGAAGAAAGGTAACAACTTTGACCATCCACCATTCCCAGAGCAAAAAATAAATCATGAATCTATCAATATTCTATCAAGCCAAATATATTTGGCTCACTTATTTAAAAATAAGTGAGAAATGATATAGTCTATACCTGTTGAAATAATAAGTAAATTAGAGACTATTAAAACTTTCTGCATAACATATTAATAATACAAAAAGAAACCCAAGTGGTCTTACAAACCATTTTTTACCACATAGATGCAGATTCATGAGAATCTGAGTACGAGAAAAATAATTTATTTGTGTGTAATTGTATATATGTATACACATTAGATATTAGACACAGCAACCATTAAATACTGAAGACATTTTAATTATAGGATCAAATAGAAAGTGATAAAACTTTTACAGGTTAATTCTCATCTGTATCATTTGAAATACAAATTTTCTTTCTAAAAATTAAAAATATGCATAAGGGAGGCCAAGCCTCCCTGGAGGGTACTGGGGAGGTGAGGTGTTTGTTTAGTCTTTATAGTCTTTTGTGCCCTGAGTTAATCCCCCAATAAAGAAGAGGAAGTGGAGCTAATCATTGGTAAAAGAGTAGCATCAGAGTAGGAGAGCTAGAGTCAGAGTTGTAAAGCTAGAGATGTTTGTCTTTATTTCTTCAGCAAAAACAGCTATATAGCTCTTTATCTCACAGTAGTTTTAGTGTCTTATCACGTATTGAGGAATGACTTGACCATGCTGCACATGAGCAGCTGTCTATGTTGTCATTTTTACAAAACTGTTTCCTGTTTTGAACACACCCCTTACAGTGGGGTTATGTCCTTAAATATCCTTAGGTGCCCTCAGACTTTCAGTCTAGTCCATCAGCACAGGTTTCCCACAAAACTGTAGGAATATTCCATTAAGTGTGTTGTCTATATGAGCAATAGTTTCATGATTCATAACTTTACATTTCAAAAGAATTTTCTTATTCATTTTATTCTTTTTTTATTAGTACATATGTTGAGTACATAGCGATCACATTTATTTTAGAAAGTAGTTCCATGTACTCAACATACACTGAGAAATTTTTAAATTTTTTTCTCAACTCACCTCTCTCTCTCTTTTTCTAGATTCTATTTCCAAATTTTCAATATTATCATTCTTAATTTTATTATTTTTCTTCATGTTTGTGACATACTAATATTACCTTCATGGTGTGTGGTTACATGACCATCCTAAATCTTTTACTTCCCCTTACCCTCTCATCTACACTCAGTCTCATAGTCCCTTTCTCCTATGCAAAAGATCTATTTCTCATTTTCTTTTTTTTCGGTACCAGGGATTGAACTCAGGACCTTGTGCTTGTGAGGCAGGCAGTGTAACCACTGAGCTAAATCTCTGGCCCTTCTCATTTTCTTTTAATCCATCTTTCATTTTGCTCTTTATTTGTACTTTGAATTACTTGAATAAGTTAAACATATGGCATTTAAGGTTGTTTGATTTATTTCACTTAATGTTACATTTTTAGGGTGTATCTATTTTCCTGCAAATTTTTTGAATTTATCATATTAGTAATAATTTACTTTAAAAATGCATTTCTTGATCAATATAATTTGGAAACGGTTTCCATTTTCAAATAATTTTTATCCTTTAGGAACATATAAATAATGAAATAATTACACATAAATTCCTCATTTTTACAATCTTTCAAACCCCAGTGGAAGTACATCTGACACAGTTTTGAAATGAGGGAAATGGTGAGTACAGATGTTATTTTTTTTCTAGCACACAGCCTTCTATGTAGAAAGGATATTATTAGAAACAGTTCAAAATAGCATATTCACACTAGTATATCAATAGCAAAATAAAATATTTTAAACTCCACATTAAAATACATAATCTTGACATTGTTTTGATGTTTAGTACAAATGAAGTAAACAATGAAAAAATAAGTGTCTCAGTAGTACAATAATATATTTTATATTGTTTATCATCTAAGCTTCTAGTAAATCTATATTTATTTATCTTTTAGCACTAGGGATCAAACCCAAAGCCTCATGCATTATCCACAGGCACTCTACCATGGATCTATGTCTTTAGCCTATGTTGAATATTTAAAATTTATTTCTGCCACCAGAAATGTTAGTTGTGATTAAACATTTAGAAAAAATCAATATTTTTGTGGACATATATAGTTTTTAGAGAAAATTGAAATGGAAATATTTAGCAGGATAAGAATATAATCAGTGTTAATAGATGTGTTTATTATGATTGTATAAATGATTTTGACAGGAGAAAAATTTCCAAAAGACTATGTTCAGCACAGTATTCCTTCTCCTACATAGGCAGCTTATGGTTTCATATTTTTTAATATTTTTACTTTGAATTTCTTAAGCAGTATATTTGTATTACGAACACTGATACTTTGGTATTCTAAATCTTTATTTTCATACATGAACTTTCCCTGAAATTCAAATGCTTTGAACCAAACTTTTAATTTGTAAACCTATATTTTTCCATGTACAATTTTATGTACAAATCAGATTTAACTTAGTCCACTAGAAATCACATTTCGCAGAGAGCTTAATTTTGTAGTCACATTTTTCTTTAATTATCTCTTATACACAACATTCTCCCATTTTACAAAATGTTAGACCTAAGAAGCATCCTTAGATCATACCTTTCTAATTCTATGCATTAACAAATACATCATGATTTTATTTTACTTCAGATAATTCTCATGTCTGATTCTCTCAATTTACAATCCTATTGTCAGAATGGAATCTCTCATAACCTCATGCATTGAAATTATTGCTTATCTTCTAAACATTCTTCCAATCTTTACATTTCCACATTGTTTTCCAGGCTACTACCAGGTTGACATATATGCAATAGAAATATGTTAACATATTTTCTCTTCTCTAGGCCAAAATAGCAGCCTCTAAGGTTGAAAATAATAACTATACATGACATTTCTTGGACTTACTATTTCTGTTTTATTATCTTTCTCAGAACACATTTTAAGCTCCAGTAACATGCAATTATACATTATAGTTTTAAAAAGTAATGCAATGTCTTCTTTCAATGCCTTTGCTAGCATTGTTAATTCAGCTTGGAAGTACCTTTATCCCTGTTCTTTATGTAATTCCTAATTATGTATTCCCTTCCTTTTTGTAAAACTCAGCATAGCATTAATTGTGCAAATGTAGTTTATAGTGCTAAAAAAGTCTATAGTGTTGGTTTGAACTCATATAGTTCAAATAGGAAGGGTTTCTATGTAGGAACCAGCCTATGAGCTTGAACCTGACCAAGGGGTGACAAGGATGAAAAATAAAGAGACAGAGAATCAAGTTAAAATATGGAGGTCCAGAGTGCTTTTTTCTCCCTTTGACGTACGGCCCCAAATGACTGGTGCACCTTGGGTTTAATCACTCAGACACAGGCACAAGCAATTAGAGTTACACAGGATTCATCTGTCTCCCTCCCTCTATGGTACTTCTCCAGGCAAACAACAGAATCTCAGATGTTTTTACCTTTCCCTAGAAGCCTGTCAGCACACTTGCATGCCCTTGAGGAGGCCAATTAGGCCTCAGTCTGCCCACCTGGTCTCCCACATTTCTACATTTAAGGGAAAGTGCAATAGTATTCTATGTTAACTTTGAATTTCAGACTAGTTATAGGTTTTAATATAAGTAAGTCACATGTACTATTTGGGAGATAATTATATCAAAAATGATTTGATATACATGTGAAATTTACATTTTAACTGGCATTTTTTACAGTAGTACCTCAGTTCACAAATGCTTCTGTTTGCAAAAGATTTGGTTTGCAAAAACAAGTATGTGGTAAAATTTTGCTTCCATTCACAAACTCTGCATTGGATGACAAACACGACCAAGCCTAACTTCCCTACACAAACACAAACACACCTATCATCCCTAAAATTATAAAAAAAAATAAGTTAATAGACCGAGGTACCAGTGTATCTTGTCTCACAACCCTAAAAGAATGACAATAGATACTACTGAGGATGAGAAAGTAGATAAAGACAATAAGAAATTAGATTGAAAATCTGACCTATTATTAAATCTTGTGAGAAAACACATGCCAAGTATTTTTATCTGTTCTTAAAAAAATATGATTCCATTGTTACTTGGGAAGATGTAAGTACAACCCATAATTATTAATTACTGCACTTATATGCAAGACAAAGATGGGTATTGCAAGAATGTGTCAAATCAGTCTTTCTATTGTCTTCAGCAACCAAAACTTACATAAAACAAGACATAGGAGGACAGGCAGGAGTGTTCTTAGTTTTTAAATTTCATGAAGTTTGTTTTCTTTTCCTGAATGTAAAATGGGGATTTTATATTCTGATGTACTCCTGGGTTTTATTTATCATCAAAATTTGTTGTATATTGCCCATGTATTAGGTGATTATTGATCTAGCTTTTTTCTTTCAACATATTTTGAAATAAATCAATTTTATGCAATGGTTTACATATTTTTAATGTTGCATATTGCTAATCTGTAATGATGTCCATGAATTTGTCTGTATATTTTCCCATTGATGCCTATTTGGGTTCTTTACAAGATATATATCTTGTGTAAGTACTTAGTTGTTGGAGTGTGTGTTTGTGTGTGTGTGTTTTTAAAACTTTTTAAAATAAAATTTTATTAGTACATTTTAGGTATACAATATAATGACATTCATTATTGGAGATGTGTACCTTTGCATAATATATCTTGATTCTTATTTTTCCCCCTTCCCCTGCCCTCCTACCCCTCCACCCCTCCCTATTTACAAAGACTTTGTTACCTTTTTTTCATTTTCTCGTATTAATTCCATTCCCCTTTCCTTTCCCCTACCCCTCCCACTTCCCCTTCACCTTTGCCCCTTTTCTTTCTATTTCACATTATCTATTATACCTTTTGATTCTTATTTACACTTTCAGTTTCTCACACCAGAGAAAATATTTGGTATTTACACACATCTGTCCTATTTATTTCACTTAAGAGTATGGCCTCAATGTACATCCATTTAGGAATAAATGCTCTAATTTCCCATTCTTTATGGGTGAGTAGTACTCCATTTTACAAAAAAACACATTTTCTTTATCCAGTCTACAGTTGATGGGCAATTGGGCTGTTTCCATGTTTTAGCTATTTAAAACCTTTTAAACTATCTTTTGAAACATTTGTAACATTTTCATTTTAAATAGCAATATGCAAGTGTTCTAGTTATTCCATATTTCTTACCAATACTTGAAGTACTCTTTAATTTTAGACCTTGTAGAACATGTGGTGCTTTGTGTGTCCCTAAAAACAAAAATGAAGAGAATTGATGTAATATTTAGAAATTATTTATGGTCTATGGAAAGAAACTGATATTTTTATATTGAACATACAATTCATTTCACAGTTATGCTTTAAAAACCCTTTCTGCAATTGTGCAGTTTGTCATTTAACTCTTGTTTTCCAAAGCAGAATTGCTTAACTTTGAAGTTCAATAATTTTAAGTATTTTTTTTGTTATGCATCACTATAGATATTCTAGTTTTAAGTTTCACATTTAGGTTTGTGATCACTTTCTCTTTATAATATGCAATATGTTATTGTTATGTGTAAAGAAGTTTTAATTTCGTTAATAGGAAAACAGGCATTTCTATAATTTCATTTAGTGCTCACTCATCACGGATTAAAAATATTTAAAATACACTTTAAAACATTTTATATTATATATGTTAAAATTATTTATAAAATACTTAAAATAGTTTCAAATGTATTTTTAGTGAAATATAAGAGAATCATTATGAAAATAAATTTCTTAATTTTTAAAAATTTTATAATTTTATTTCACTGCACTGTAACAGAATTTTCAAATAGAATTAACTAATCTAAAATAATATCAATTAATTGAGTACCATAATGATATGAATTATTTTTCTTTTTATTGATTCTTATGTGCATGATGCTTCTGGTATCTAAATATGCATACAATTGAAAATAGTATCCTGGAAATTAATAATTTTCCTAATTTAGCTAACTATTGAATATTTTATCTTGCTGAATACACACTTGTATTCTCATATAATTAAGCTTTTATGTAATATGAGGATATTACTAAAAAATAACCTTTCTGGAAAAGATAAATTAATAGCAACAAAATATTCAGTTTAAATTAAATCCTTGTTTACAAAATATGTCACTCATACTAAATCCTTTAGCAGGTTAATATCCTAATGAAATGCTTTCTACAAATATTTAAGTCTAAAATATTATACATTTTCCTATTGTATATTAATTATGATTAGATACATGTTTAATGAAAGATCAACAACAGAAAAACAAATACATTTATCAACATGTGCAGCACACATCATATAGTACAAACCTTAACAAAAGTAAAACATAGCAGAAATTTAGAATTATGCTTTAGAAAGCACCTTCAACAACAATGATAAACATATAAATAAATGACAAAACAAAGTGGTTTTTGATTTCTAAGGGTTGGAATTTGAAGGAAGTTAAATGTACAGGAGGAAATGAATGAAGTAGTATTCATTCACATTTACTGACTTCTCTGGAGCCATTTCTGGCATGGTGTGAATCTAGCATTTTGTCATTATGGAATTCATATATGACCTTCAGTCAGAGAGGTGGTAGCAGAGAGAGAGAAGGTTTTCTCCATTTCCTGCTCCTTATCTGGCTTCACCTCAAAAATAATTTTTATATAAAGGAGACACATTTTTGGATGACATCATTTAGTAGCTTTCAATGATAATTATTAATTAAATTACTGATATAAGGATATCAGTGTGTGTATTTGTGTACATTTGTATGTGTACTTATTAACCTGACTATAAGTTTGCATCTGGAGCAGCTTTTAAAGACTCATGTGTTAGAGATCTGGTCCTCAACAGACATTTTTGGTAGATGGTGAAAACTTTTAAGAGGTGAGATCCAGTGGAAGTCTTTAGACCATTGGGAGTATTTCTTTGAAGAGGACAACATCTCTTCCTCCATCTTTTCCTTCTGAACTCTATGAGGTAAGCAATTTTCCTTCAGTACATGTTCATTACTATGATGTACTGCCTCACTACATGCTCAAAAGCAATATGGTAAATCATCAGGGATTAAAGCCTCTGAGACTGTTAGTAAAACAAATTTTCCATCTTTATATGTTGATTATTGCAAGTATTTTGTTACAGTAATGGAAAGATGACTAGCAATCATTAATGTTTAACTACACCTAATTCAATAAAACCTCCATATAGTTTTCATTCACATGTTGAAATATAAACATAGACATCAGATAGAATAAGATCAAATATCATAATTTTATGCATGTATTCTATTACTATACTTATGTTTACATATTTAGCCCAAATGTCTCTATAATTTTTCTACACAAATTATCATGATGTATCCACATACTCAACCAGTAACAGAAAGTATATGCTTCCAACAAAGGGGCAGAAAACATATTAGAGTATAACTTCTCTAGTGAAATCTAAGTTTAAAATTATAGGAGCAAAGTCTTGATATTTATTCCCTTCAGCAATCTGGCCCTGCCATCCCTGAATAATTAATTAATTACCATGATGCCAAAAAAATTCATAGATTCTTTCTTGATCATTATAAAAAACAAAAGATCAGAGAGAAAGAGATCATAAATACTATCCTCACCCTAACTATACATTAAAAACTGAAGAATTAGTCATGGTTTAAAGCTAATGACTTTTGAAAATTTCTACACTAAGTTCTCTTCCATATCAAAAATTTAATTCAATAGAACACATAAGGAAATTACATTTGGTCAAAAAACTAATTATTTTAACAAGAAGAATAATATTTTTAATAGAAAATTGAACAATATTTCAATAGAAAATTAAACAATGACATTATTTTCTGTAAATTTTATCTTTCATGATAGATACCATTGTTAGTAATAGTGCTGACATTTGTTCATGAAAGTGATGCTAATATTGGAAGAAATCCTCTTAAGACTCAAACTATATTTCTCTTCTTTTGCTAATGAATGAAAAATATCCTGATTCTTCCTGTCCTTTCAGTTTAGAAAGAAACTATGCAAAAAGTTCAGTTGAAAGTAATGATAAAAAACATTTTAGCGTGCAAAGTTTGTAAATGTTAGGTTCTGGTTCTTGATATTCAATAATATAACACATTTGAAAATATAATAGTTGGGCCGGGGATTTAGCTCAGTGGTTTCGCTGCCTGATGAGTAAGCACAAGGACCTGAGTTCGATCCCCGGTACCAAAAAAAAAAAAAAAGAAAAAGAAAATATAATAGTTTGTTGAAGACAAGCTATTTAGATATATATTTCTCTTTCTTCATTTATTTATTAGGTATCGTACATATAAAGTATTATTGTAATGTTATTCATATGTTTGTCAACTCCACCCTTAAAAACCAATAAATAAGTTTTGTCATGTCTCTTAGTTCTGCAACTACTGATTATCTACATCATTTTTGAAATGAGAACATGAGACACATTTTGTCTAAATTGCCTTAGAGTATGAGCTTGCTAGGAATGACTAATGGGAGACAATGAACAGAGATTAACGGCACAGAGATAATTTAGAATGAGGGGACCAGGGGGCTCTTGCTTCTAGTGGACAAAAAGGTCTGAACATTTGGGTCACCTTGTTTTTATTGACTCAGAAAAGAGAGCAGGCAGTTAGATTAATGGAAGATTCATCTGCCTCTTGTTATCTATGGCATGTACCCAGGTAAACCTCCAGATCTCAGCTGGATTGACTCTTCTCTGGAACATGCAACATTCAACATGCCAGCATACCTGCACATTGCCAAAGGAGGAGGAGCTTGCTGTTTTCCTCTTTTGTTCTTGCAGAGAACGTCAATTCCACCTCGATCCTCATTATCTTGTCTTCTACATATGATGATTCTAGACAATAACTTATTAGATGACAATGTACGAATTACAGATTGTTGTTCATTCATATAGCTCTCCTAATGAGCATATATTTTGAAATGATTGTACTGAAACATTTTAAAATTTAATATGTAAAATCGTCTTTTCTTTCATCTGGTTATTCAAATAAATATAAAATGAAAATAAACTTCCACGTTGAGTTTATCAATATAAATCCACTTTTAGTTCATAGTTGATAACATCTTCAAGATTTTAAATCTCTGAAATTTTGTAATCGGCTCTAATTGTCATTACTTCTTCCCCATATTGAAATCAGTAATTTGATCTATGGTGTATATTTTTAATACCTTTTCAGTAGTTCTTAAATGTAGGAACAAATCATTTTTTTCCATGTTTTTTGAGGATGCACTTTTTTGTGCTTAAATTCTTTTATTGGTGCATTTTAGGTATAAAATACATTTACATTTATCATTGGGTGCTTGTACCTGTACATGATGTATCTTAGTTCTTGTTTTTTCCCCATTACCTGTGTGCCCTTTCCCCTTCCCTATTTATATAGACTTTGTTTCCATTTTTTTCTTTTCTTGTATTTTTCTTTTCCCTTCTTTCCTTTCCCCTTCCCCTCCCACTTCTCCTACCCCTTTGAACCTGTTCTTCCTATTTCAAATTATCAATTATTCTTTTTAATCCTTATTTACACTTTCAGTTTCTCACACTAGAGAAACTATTCAGTATTTATATATGTGTCCTATTTATTTCACTTAAGAGTATGTCCTCAATATGCATCCATTTAGCTATAAATGACTCTAATTTCTTGTTCTTTATTGCTGAGTAGTACTCCATTTTATAAAAAAAAAAAAAACCCACATTTTCTTTATCCAGTTTCCAATTGATAGGCACTTGGGCTGTTTCCAAGCTTTAGCTATTACGAACTGTGCCACTATAACCATGGATGCATATATATCACTGTGGTATGATTCTTTTAATTCTTTTAGGAAGCTACCTATCACAGAAACAGCTGGATCAAATGGGACTTCTAATCCTAGTTTTTTGATGTGTCTCCATACTGATTTCCACAGTGGTTGCACCAGTCTGCACTCTTACCAAAAATGAAGGATTCCTTTCTCCCCACACCCCCACCAGCATTTGTTATTGGTTGATTTCTTGAGAGCGGTCATTCTTTTTGGAGTGAGTTGGAATCTCAGTGTTGTTTTTATATGCATGAGGATGCTCTTTTGAGAAAAGATAACACTTTAAAGCCTAATCACGCTCTCAATCTACATCAATGACAAAAGAATATAATCAAAAACAGGGAGAAAAGAAAATATGAAAATGTTACTTGAATCATTTACATAAGGAAACTCATTTAACTACATGCTTTAAACTTCAGAAAGACCAAAGAAAATAAATAAAATGAGGGTTAAGAAGGTATAGAATCCATGTAAAATAAGTACCTAGCTGTCAGTTTAGTGAAAAGTTACCCACTCTACCTTAGTGTATAACAACTCTCAATATCTTGTCAATCCAGATCTGTCTTCGGCAAAAGTTCAGTTTTGTCTAGCAAGCAATTCTTTGCTGATAGGTTTTATGAGTAATTTTTTAATCCACTGACCTCCCCCTTACTCCTTGGTTAGAAATCTTCATAAAGCCTTCTTAGAATCAGTGTGGATCCCCTTCTCTCTCACTTCTGCCAATATTCCAATGCAGATGTTACTATACCTATTATCTTGGTCTCATTTGAATAGAGTCTACTTTTCCATTTAAAAAGAAAATTCATGAATATCAATTATTTTATCCACATCCAACAAAACTTCACAAGAAGTGAAGAATAATTTATTGTTTCCCATCTTTTAGACTGCTCTGCTGAGAGAAAAAGACAAAAGTTTCTGAGAGTTAGAAACATTTTTAATCATTTTCTCCAGCCTGAAACACAATACCTGGCACCCCTAACTTAAAAACTGATAGGTTTATTTTGGCTCATGTTTTCAGTAGATAGTGAAACTGACCCCAAGTCAGAAATTCCATGTTGAAAAGGTTACACAGAGGAAAACTGTTCATATCATGTTTTTTAAGAAGGCAAAAAGAGAAGAGAGGAGCCATAGAGAGATATATCTTCAAGGTCATACAGCCAATGACCCATCTATAATCAGGACCCACTCCTAACACCAAGCCAATTATAACACTCCCATAATGCAATCACCTTTCAAAAGCCCTATCTCTGAATATGTGAGACTTTGGGGAAACATTCCAGATCAATCAAAACTGTAATATTTCACTACTGGCCCTCAAAAAAAATCATCCCCATCTTATTATTTAGAATACATTTAGTCTATTTCTAGTAATTCCCAAAATTTTAACATTTCCTCCATTGCTGAAAAATGCCAAAATGAAGTCTCCTCTGAGACTCAAGGCAAACTCTTACCTATTAGTCCCTGTAAAAACAACAGAAAAAAGAAATTTAAATACTTCTGACATACACTAGCAAAAGGTAAACATTACTATTTCAAAGGGGAGAAATAGGGCCATAGAAAGAAATAGGATAAAAGTAAGATGAAATCCCAGAAAGGTTAGCAATTAAATTAAGTAGCTCTATGTCCAGCACCCAGAGAAAGTTGTGACAAAATGTAACTCCCAAGGCCTTCCCCTTGTGTTGCTGGTTGCATTCCACATGGACTCTAATTTGCAGTGCGCCCATTTACTGCCTGGACATTCCACATCTCTGGCTTCCCCAACTTCCTGGTGTTACCATTGTACTTGTGGCTTCACTCTCACAGCTTCGCATACTCCCCTCTAAGGTGCACTACCTGGCCTCTTAGACATTCTTCTTAAATCTGGGTAGATGCTTCCTGATTGCACAACTCTTGCCTTCTATATGCTCATATGACCAGCACCATGTAGATGATTCAACTGTCTGGCACTGACTCAAGCAGGAGCTAGACCCCCTTGAATCATTGCTTCAGAGGCCTCTGAGTGCCTGGATTGGTCTAGACTAAAATGAATCCAAGGATCCAATTTCTGAGGTGGCCCTTCTCCCACATTGTTCAATGGGACTCTCTTCTCAAGTGGAAGGTTAGCAGTTTTGCTCCTGTAAGTCTGCAAAGGGTGAAGTCTTCTGGTTCCTGAGATGCCTCAACATATTTTTTCTAGTGTCTTAATACAAAGTATTTTACTTCCTATCTTTTGAAAGCCCAGACTCTTCTTTGTTCTAACTTTGTAGGGTTTTCCTTTTTGAAAAAACTGAAAAATTTTAAAATTATTTAATTGGATTTCCCCTGATTCTCACTGAGGATCTTGTTTAAAGCAGAAAAGTACCCATGTCACAGGATGAATGTTAGAGCACCTTCAAATTTTCTTCTTCAGATTAGTCAGTCACCTTTAATGTCAGTCTCTTGCAGCCTCAGGTCATGGGCAAAATATAGAAACACTTTCTGCTAGAGCATAGTACACATAAAGTTGAATCCAACTGCTGATGGCATTCTTGTTCCCAACTAAAACCTGAGCTTGGCCTTTAAGTCTGCAATCCTATGAGCATTCTGTTGTTATGAGTATAATAGGAATTTTCCATCAACATTCTAGAGCTTTTCCAGTGGACATCTTCAAAACTTTCCAAACTTCTCTTGGGAGCCAGTTCCTAACTTTTCTAAACCTCATCACTGGTTATCATCATTGCAATGACTCTTCTCTGGTACCAGAATCTGTCTATGACACTTTCTTATCTCTGAGACAAAGTACTCTACACTCACAATTTAAAGGAAGAGAGATTTATATTAGGTTACATTTTCAGTCCATTCTCATGTGTCTCCTTGGTAGAAATGGCATGGTAAGAGAGCTAGATAGAGGAAAATGCCTATTCTCATGTTATCCAGGAAGCAGAGAAGGAAGGGACAAAGCAGAGAGGGGAATATATCCTTTTAAGCCTTACTCTCCATGACCCACCTTCAACCAAGGCCTACTTCCTACCAGCCTACTAGAGCTTTCATAATTTAATCACCCATCAAAAGCCTCACTTTTGAAAACTTGAAACTTTTAGAGACATTCTAGATATAAATCATAACAGATACAAATTCACTCTGGACTAATGAAACTTCATAAAAATAGACAGAATAGACTTTAAATTTCATCTCAGATAAAATGATAAAATGGCAGCATATGGTATGGGTCTAAGCTCTAATCTGCAAGCAGAATTTTCCACATGAAAAATAAAAAGATGATACTATTTCATGTGGGATTTATAATGAAATAAAATAAAGCTGATAAAAAAATTTACTAAATATTCATGTGAAAGTAATTCAAATATTCAAAATGGCAAAAAAAATGGACCAAAACATATTTTCAGTATCATGTAACAAAAATATCATCCAATGGAACAAATGAGTAATGCTTTGTAAAAACTCATAACTAGAGGAAAGAGTAATTTTCCAAGCTAAAGAAAGCAATTAAACATACCATATGCTATAATAAAAGAAATATAAAAATTGTATGAGATAAAATGAATGCAAATAAAGTAAAACAACTCTAATCAATTAAGAGCAAAAAATCAAAACAAGATCTTTTCACAGAGATGGTACAGAAGAGGGAAAATAAATAAAACTAGTATCTCTGAGTGAAATACATAAAAAGAAGAAAGTGCAATCAATATCTAGTAAAGATAATCTAATAAAATAAATATATTTGAGTTTTTTCAAATTATTCATTTCTTCTTAACAAAAACAAAATACATACATTACTGAATGTTCTGTTAGTGTATATAATATGGTATAATTTTATAAGAAAATATTTGTTTTCCTTGTAGTACATATTCAACAAGTGATGTTTGGCAAGATATTTACTAAAGTTTTTTGTTAATTTGTCAGATTCAATTATGTAATGTTGGTATTTCATGATAAGATATATTAAATAGTAACTTCAATAATTTCTATCATCTAGACTTGCTTCTTTTCTTTTTGTGTTTATAGAGATGTTGAGAAAGTTTATTTGCGCTTACAGTTTACAAATATACTGAGCAATAAATTTGATAAAAAAATACATAGAAGCAATTTTAACAATGTACTATCAAATAATTCTTCCTTCCTTTCTCAAAGTTAGGGAATTTATTACAGTTAAGTCTTTATTTTTTTGTCCATGTATTTTGGGCAAGGCAAAGTTTCTTTAAGTATTTTTTCCTGTATTACAAAAGTGAAATTGGAATTAAATATCTTGGTTCTCTCTAGTGACTAGACAATCACAGTTTATGAACAAAACCTTACTTTTTTGTTTTCTTTTATGTGTTAAGAATTAGAATACAGACATTTGTTGCAGAGTATTTTTTAAATATTAATCTTTAAATTGCAGGTATACATTTCAGAAAAACCATAGTCTGGAAGATAATAGAGATGAGAGATGTAAACTAGGAAATGCAGAGACCTCACCTCCTTCTGAAACCCAGGAAGGGAAAAACATGCAGAAGTTGTTGGAACCAACATAAATATCAGGTTTTTTTTCATGAGTAGAGGTACATTTTTTCTATATATTCATGACAGAAAACTAGGTAAATTCTGTTATTACTCCATTATTATCATAGAGAGCATTATAGATGGGTTTGAAATTAGGAAAGCAGATCATTTCTAAGTGACACATGCCTTTCCTCATTGAAAACAAAGGGAAGACATAGACCCTTGGATGGTGTTGGAAAATAAGGTATTCACAATCAATGTCATCTTCCTGGAGAGTTTCAAAGGAAAATTAAAATCCTAATCTCGAAGCCAGAGGATGAGAGATGATGTATGTCTTTGAGAAAGAAAGGCACCCATTAATATTAAGGTGTTTTTCACCCAGTGATAAAAATATAGATTAAAATTTGTAATAAAAATTTATGGCTTCATCAACGGGAAAGAAATAAAACTAAGTGTGTCAATTTTTTTTCCTGATGCCAAATTGAACTGTTTCTCTTGGAAAGAGAAAAAAAAATCTATAATTGCAATAGTCTGATCAAATGGAAAAGAAAATTCATCAATTTACTAAGTAGAAAGAGTACCAACAGTGGATGAATCCAGGAGAAAGAGAATCATATAATTTTAGCCATTGGACTTTAATTTACTCCAAACAGAAAAGTCTCATGTGTTCTATATTCATGGAAACATTCATTTTTCTTCTTTAATTTCATAGAAAACTGATTCACATTTCAACAAGTGACTAGAAAAGTGTGTCCAGGTAATGTTCTAAATATATATTATAACTGATATTAGTCTAATTAATAACCATATTTTAAAAGCTATGAATCAAACCAGAAAGAATATAACTAGCCTGGCTAAAGGAGTGTAATGTTTAAGTCAGAAATGACATTCTAATCTATATATCAAAGAAGAGGCTAAATACTTAACTACAATGCTAATTGTTTCATTATTTACATTTTCTTTTTGTCTCTCATGCAGTTTGACTTCATCCTTATATTTACAGTTGATGAAAATGTATGTGGAAATGCTTTGTATGGAAAAAGCCTGTTTGCTATCTCTATGGTCATGGTATTCTTTCAACACTCCTAGGGTCTGAATGTTTGCAACAGACAATTAAGCAGGTGATACATGAACTCTTGGATTTCCTAGAATGTAAAATACACTACACTTTGTTTGAAAATATCAATATGCAATATGAACGATGTATCCTTGCAGACTAGTTTGCATTTCTATCAGCTTCAAAGTTGTTTTTATTCTTGAGCTATAAACATATCATAATTGTTTGCCTGTCAACAAAGTTTATTTTCTTGTCTGCTGAGCTAAATATAAAAATTCAATATCATTATGTAATATTTTGTTTATGCAATTGTAAAATGTTATAATGTGTTTCAGTAACAAAATTTTATTGTGAAGGTATCTGTGAAGTTATATAGCATATTTTTATGTACTGAAAACTATATGTATGTGTCTGTGTATCTGTTCTGATATGTGACAATGCACTCTAAATCAGTTCTTTGGTCACTACTCAATAGTTTTTGACTGAATTTATACCTATTCAGTACTTCTTTTAATTTTAAATTTTATTTTTTTAAGTTTGTTTTTGTTTTTCATTGATGGTGAATATTTTGGAAATATTTATGAAATGTTGTAAGAAAAGATAAAAATGTACATGCTTTTAGTGGGAAATGTACCACCGTGCTAAAAAGGTCAAATAAAAATAAGAAATATCTAAATTTATCAATAAAATATAGTTTCCTTCTTTTTCTCTATTTCAAATGAAAAGCTGTGTAGGAAATCTCAAAACATGCAATACATTGATTCCTTACTAATACATATGCATTAGACAAGAGTATAAATTTTTGCACTGAAATATTTTAATTTTCTAACATAAATATTCATATTCTGATGACATTTTTTTCAAATGCTGTGACATGATTCTATACAAATGCTCACAATGCCCATATAAGGATTTGAATAATTCTACTTAAGTTTTACTAGTAAGCACGTAAAGAAGTAATCATTTTATTTTTAAGGACATTTTGTTGATTAAAAGAAAACAATTTACTAGAGGAATTTAATGTACCTCAGTTTTGGTAATTTTATTTTTTACTTTTCCTATGCCTTTTTATTTAAAAATGAATAAGAAAGAGTGAATTGAAAATAAAGATATATGATAAAAGACTATCATGCTATAAAATATATTAAATAAGAAACAAAAGGAATTTAAAGATAATTTTCAAATTTAACTGAGAGTAGGATTCTTCAGAAAAGAGTAGTTAGAAATCTGATACTAAAATTTTAGTACGGATCTTTGAATCCTTAAGTGTGTATTGTCAGAAGTTGTACAGAATCATTCTGAAGTATTTGAAAAAATATCATGAAGATGTGAATATTTATACTACAAAATAAAATAGTTTAAATGAGACCTGATTTTTGGAAATGGCAAAATGTCATAAATTATTTCATCAACCTACTCAGAATAACAAGATGAGAATTGAATGGAATTTACTTGTGAGAATATCATAACTGATAATTATGAAGGGAAAAATATATTTGATAGTTTTCAAAACATTAACATTTCTATGAAGTCTAGACATGTCACATTCACATCTCCTAATTTAGAAATTTCCAAGGGTCTATATCATCTGTAAAGAATATTTGTTAAATTTGTTATTGGCTTTGATAATAGATCAGTGCTGCTAAGTTTACCTAGAAATTAGTGGAGCAAAGGACATAAACGTGGAAAAAATAAATACAAGGGGTGATCAAAATATTTAAATGTTAAAAATCTATTACACTAAAGGACACATTGTGAAGAATGATAGGATAAGGTTACTCAAAGTAAGGAGGACTATTTTAGAAGAATTAGTAGCAATGTATCTTTTATTGTAACAGGGCATAACACTGATTTTATCATAAAAGCACATACATGTGAATGTATAATACCCACATATATTCTTTAGGATATTTCTATTGATGAATTATTAATTTTAGTTTTATAAATTGTATTATATTACACAATAAGTATTTCGGAAAAAACAAAATATAAATTATTGAATTTTTAATATTTATTGTTTATAAAAACATTAAAATGTTCAACATCGACTGTCTTTGGTGTAAAAAGTCTTCAGAAAGCCAAATAAATTCCTATATGAACTAAAATGAAATACCAATAACACTCAACAAAAAATAATTTTTACTTTAATTATGGCACCTAAAGCAGTCTTCACACATGACAATAGCCTGTTCCGTACACGCATCTCCTTACACTAACAGCACATATGTTTGGCTTTCCTTTTTGTAGAACATACTTGATATCTCACTGGTCTTGCTGTCTCATCAGAAGGTTATTATATTACATAATATATAGTTAACGAGAACATAAAAATCAATAAAATAAAGTATTACATTCTTAATATGTATTGTGCATTTAGAATAAACATGAACATTTTCACAGCAGCTTTATACTTGCTTACAAAACTAAAAAATAACATCAGAAATAAATTCCTATATGAACCACAATGAAAATACTGATAGAACTCTAAAACAAAAATAAATTTGGTTCAATTGTCATACTCAAGGCAATCTTCATACATGACAACTGCATGTTCCATACATAAGTATTGCATACACTAATAGCACATGTATTTTGTTTCCCTGTCCTTTCCTGAAGGGCACAGTTGACATATTCTTGTTTTTTGTGTTGTTGCTCTAGGTCTTTGTGATGCTCCACTTGACTGCTCATGTGTCAGCTCACCAGTATGCACCACAATTTTTTGTGTTATTTCCTGGGAAGAAATATTCTGTTTTTTCTCTGCTGTAAATGATCTCTTTTGAGTTCCAGTCCCAGTCTTCTAAGAAAAATTCTCCAGGATATTTTGCACTTATTTTCTTTGTGAACTATCAAACTATTTATTCTGATACAGGCTTAGGATCAAGTAGAAACAACCATTGGCCAAAACTTGTGTTTCTAGTGCATCATAGTTGCCACACAATTCATCAACAACATCTACTCCACCTTTGTTTTCATTATAGAAAGTTTCCATCTCAGGCTTCTGTTTGTTAAGGTTTCCCTATCAATATTTTTATCATGGTGCAGTGTTGACATCAGCAGTACCAGTTCATTTTTCTTCGCCATATACAAGGCCAATATAAATCTTTCTGAAATCCAAAGATTTTACTATACAATTCTCTGTTTTGAAATTTCAACATTTGATTTGGAATTTCTGCTTTGTTCTTGTGTAGAATTTCTACACTGGTCAGCTTGTGCTCTGTTAGCAAGTGTAACATAAACTAGAAACTGGTAAACCAATTGTTGAATGTCACATTCCAGTTAGTTTGGGAGATGGGAGCAGTAAGTCTGTGTACAGCATCATTGAATTTATTACTATATGTATTAGGACCTCATGGCTGAGTTCCAGGACAAATTTCTAAATTGATGGCATAGTATTCACATCTACAATGGCATAAAAATTTTATGTCGTATTTTGACCCATCCTTTTTCCATAAGTTTTGTACATTCTTGTAATTACTATGAAAAATTCCTGCTAAGTAGAGCAGACTTACGAATGCTTTCAGTTCAGCTAGTAAGGTGTGATAATAAATACATTCTTTTTTTGTACCGGCATTTGAACTCAGAACCTTGTGCTTGCACAGCAGGTGGTGAAACCATTGAGCTAAATCCCCAGCCCTAATAAGTACATTTTTAAATATGACTATTAGTGCATACAGAATGTTTTACTTGTATTTCAGCCTTTGTGTGTTTCATGGCATCTTGTAGGATTTCATCTGTTACAATTTTCAACATTGAATATCAGTGTTGACATTCTACCCAAAAGATTTCACTCCTGCCAAGATCTTCTATACTTTCAGAACCAGTTCTAACATTGGATTGTTCCGTTTGGCTGCATGACCATTTTGCAACATTTCAACTAGTGAAATATGCACTCACATTGTTGTTTTCTTCATCACATGGAGGTCTGCATACCCCTTGTCTGTATCAGTTGATTCTTGTCACTTCCTTGTCACAGGAACTTTGACTAACATTGCCAATGTCAAAGTCACTCTCATCCTTATCATCCATGCATAGTAATCTGATTATTCCCTTTTGACCTCTTCTAAAACTTGTAAATCTGTTTTTTCACATGCCATTTTACTGAATTGGCCTACTTCTATCAGAAAAATCAAAAGGAAACTTCTTAACCAATATTCTAAGTGCACAGAAATTTAGCAAAGAGCATTTCATGGGTAAAACTTAGCTGTTTCTGCTTTGGAACTCCTGTACACATCTTGCTGTTTGTCTGGAAGTTGGAGAATGCACAGATGGGTTTTTTATTTCCCCAGGTGTAGCTACTGTGAGTCACACTCACATTCCATTATGATAAAATACATGTTTTCATAACAGAAGAGTAGGGTGGGTGTGTTTTACCTCCTGTGATGCTCAGGTAACCATACACAAAACCTGTTAGATGCAGAATTATGTGGGTAAAAATCCCAGTTTGACACTTTTGCACATGTGCTCACAGCTTGCTGTTCATTGTACCAAGTGGATAAACACAAATATTGGTTCCTTTATACCCCGAGTGCAGCTACTGAGATTCACAGCTGGCTCCTATTGTGCTAAAGTACAAATTTATAGTAGAAAAGTATGGAACGGGTTGTTGTAATCCCATATTATGTCTTCAGGATTGCACAGCTCATCAATCAAACATCTACTGCATTTGCTATCAAATATAAACATTACAATGTGTCCTCATCCACCTTATTCCCTGCATTGCCCATGGAGCAACTTCTAGCTTTTCCCTAAAGTCAAAAAGTACATAAAAGGTAAACATTTTGAATCAATTCAAAACATTGAGGTAGTCAAGACAGCACAAATGAACATACAAAAGAGAACTTCCAAAACTGCTTAAGAAAAAGACAAAAACAATGCGATAAGTGTGGTTGAACAGAAAGGGAATATTTTAAGAATTAGTTACACAGAGAGAATTTTCCTGATGGTGCTGTAAAAAAATCTTAAAATGAGTTAGCTATTTTTTTCTTTTGTTGATACTGGAAATCAAACATAGGACCTTGCACTTTTGAGGGAGGCACAGTGCCACTGAGCTACATCCTCAACCTATACAAACTCTTAAAATGAAAGAAAAGAGTTTAGAGAGATAATTATCTGCCACACAAATCAGCAAAGAAGTTGGTAAATTAAAATCACAATGAAAATAGAGTAGACAAGTGTCTTTACAAGAGGAAATGGTGACTTGGGAAGCCAAACTATTTCCAGCGTGTTTTTTAAGGTATTTTTCAGTTTTTAATTTGGAAGCTATTAATTGGTATTAAAGCAAAGAAGTGACATAATCTGAAATATATTTTCAAGTTTATTCCAGCTACAAAAGTGAAAGAGTGGAAACCAACAGAAGACTCTCTTACATGAAAGAAAAAAATGACTTAAAGACATCCAATTTGATAGGAAGAGTAAAAATGTGTGCAGAGTGTGGCCAGGTGATTCTTGATAATGAATTTAAGCTAGATGTGGTAAATAAAACTGAATTTGGCTTGGAAATAGCCTGCTCTTAAGACCTTAGGTAATGAACTCCAGACTAACTTAGTGTGTAAGCTAATTATAAGTCTAAAGGAGTAAAATACTTTTATAAAAATGGAGTCTCAGCCATTTGTAGTAGCAGAGCTTCAGTCAATTACAGGCAATCACCGTCAGACCACATTAAAAATATCCTACGTGTGGAAAGGTAACCAATCCAGCTCTCTCTGTACTTCAAGTCTATTTTCAAGATCAGTGTTCTCTGATCTTACTCTGCTCTTGAAAGTGGAAGTCTTGTGAATTGTTTGCTTAATTAAAGGCAGCTAAATTTCATTTGTCTAAAGGATTTCTTTTAACAGATGTTAATTTGAATTTGAACAGGATAAGAAGAGAATATGAACAAATGGTAGTATAGCCAAGTATATGGGGTTTTTTTGCTGTGTTGCATATATTTTCTGCATGTTCTCATTTCTATGTTTTTTGTCAACAGTACCAGCATACTGTCCAAATCCAAGATTCTCCTTATTTGAATCAGTGTTGAAATTCAATTAAATCTTTGACATGCATTTTTAAAATTTTCATTTTTAAAGGGATTTGTTTTGGCCTCAGTTTATTTCTAATGGAGTATGCAAATCAAGACTTTAAGTTCAATGAGAATTTTTTAAAAATATCTTTATGGTAATTGTATATCCTGGCAAAGCTAAGAATAGAGCAACAAATAAATATAGGTTTAAACTAGTAACAATAAAAAGCTATGAAATTTTTTAAATATCTGAGGAAAGAATTTTGACTATCATAAATTAAACTAAGCATTAATGAGAAAATTATTCTTATTATTTATCTATTTTTTTTTCAAAAATAAGCTATGTTGTTCAAGGTATTTTCTTTCAAAACTTTTTTTAAATACAAATAATGCTCCACCAAAGATGCATTTCAGTTTTCTTTTGAGATCTGAAGCTTTGCTTTTTCAAAATTTGCTATATGAGACTTTTGCAATAATATTTTATCAAAAGAGTAATAGCAAATATTTTATTAGTAAATTTTTATTAAAATTTTGTTTTTCCCCTATAAAATAATAGTGTCATGGCTTCTTTTACAGATAGAAGATCCTAAATGCCTACAAAATGTAGACCTTAGGATGCAATTAAAAATACTGAAACACTAAAATGCAAACTAAAATACAACTGTTGATCACTCAAACACACACATAGACAGACTTTATTTGCTCAACTCAAATTTCCCCAAATTACTTTTTTTTTTTTTACCATCAATTTCAGAGGACATTTGTATCAATAGTTTTGTGTCAATTGGCTTTACCTCCATACACTGAGGTACAATGCCTTTCATATATTTCAACAATAACTTGTACACTTTTTCACCTGTGTCCAATTCTGACCAAGTAATCATTTTCAAATTAAAATAATAAATTCTAACATTAAGATACCATGCCATAGGGGCTGGGGATTTAGCTCAGTGGTTCTGCCACCTCGCAAGAGCAAGGTCCTGAGTTCAATCCCCAGTGCCAAAAAAAAAAAAAAAGATAATCATGCCATGATGAGAAATACTAATGACCTAGTATTTCCTGACCAATATCTAGAAATTTATAATATTGATCCACCTTGTAATATTTTGTCAGTGGTCATCTTAGTGAACTACTTATTCTAGATTACATGAGAAGCAGATTCCTTCAGTGAAACTTATTGGCAATACTTCTTTTTTGAGTATGTTAAGTAAATACATTGTAAATTGATTTCTTATGGAAAAAACTTTTTGAGTTTGATAGGCATGGTGTACTTGAAAACGAAGTAAAACATGATGCTGATTGTGAATTCGCAAAATGGCTTTCCTAATCGGTAAAAGAATTCAATATCTACATTTAGATCATAGATACATTTATGCAAGTGAATAAATTTATAAACTTACCAAATTAAAGAAAAATTATGCATTGCATAGATTTTTATACCTCCTCAAAAATAAGACAATATGTGTGTATGAACTTAACCACAGCAATAATAACATAATCCAATTATGTTTGCAAAATACTACTATCAGCAGTCAAAAGCAGAATAGACCTAACTTTCAATAGCACAAATATTTTTGCCCGATGTACGTTTGAGAAGTACTTTTGCAATGTACTCTTGTTGTTGCTCTTAGAAAAACAATCATACCAAACATTATCCTCTATGAGGTGAGAATAATGAAAGGTCCTGCTCTTTAGGGCTGGTGTTAAATAGAAGAAGGAAAGCATTTATTGGCATTTGACATTTGGAAAGAGTGAAATAAAGTCAACTTGCTAAGTTTGAGTTTGCCTTCAGATTTAAGACAAGAACAATAGATTTGGTTGAAAAGTGTCATTCTTTTAAATGTCTAAGTGATGATTATTAAAATTTATTGAAACTTTCTGAGGGGTAGAACAAATTTTCATTTAAAAACTCAACAAAATAAATAATAAATAAAACCATGTGAAATAATGATCATAAGTATAATTGACATAACTTAAAATAACACCTAAAAGCATCAATCTTCTTGAAGCCAATTTCATAATAATGAAAAGCTGCCAAGACCTATACTTTATTTCACCCTTATCAAATTTCCAATCTTTTCAATGTTTTTCATGTCACTCAAAATGATGGAATTTTAGTTCTACTTTGTCAAGATGGTGCACGAGGATTAGTCTCTGTCACCAAGGGAATCTAAAAGTGAAAACAAAATCAGTGTAGCCTTAGCACTTCATTATTTTCAATGGAAAATACCTTTCTCAGGGAATTAGAGTTATTTAATACATGATAAAATACTATGTAATAAAATTTAAAGATTAAAGAACATTAGAGCCTGAATATGTAGGATAAAAGATGAGATAAAGAAATAGTTTTCCAACCCAGAGTATATTTTCACATTTGTTTAATGTTAATCTCTAAGTGAATGTAGAGAGACAATCCAAACCAAAATAATTTGGAGTGACTTTAGGTAACTATTACAAAGTAATAATAGTAACATTTTACAATGCATGCTGAAAATATTTTTAGTCTCTTGTATCTTTTAGTTTGAAAAATAAACTCGAAGTACTTTTGATTTGTATGATTCCAAATATTACATAACTTTAATTTAATAAATTATTATTTCCTTCCTCTTGCAAAATATTTCAAAGATCAATGGGGATATAAATCACCCAATATTAAAAATACTTTTCTCCTTTTAACAGGAATAGTGTTATCTTCTTTGAAGGCAGCTTCTTTCACTCACTGGTTAGATATTCTCTCCCCTTGCATATGTAATTAAAGTGTATTTTTTCCAAAAAGATTTGAGTAATCCACATACATCAATGTATCTATGTAGAATGAAGTTCCTATTTAGAATGATTTAAAGAAAGATGATTGACTTATTTATTTATAAGGATAATAAAATATCTTGTGTCATATCTCTTTGCTTAGTTTGTTTGTTTAGGTTGTTAGCCTTCCCAGCATTCTCAGGGTCACAATAGTTAGATAAAAGCATTACTGAGGTGAAATTTATATTTACACACCTTTATAGATAAAGGACAATGGCACATTGTTAGATAAATTACAGATCCAAATTTGTGAAGATCATGTGAAACAGATTAAAATTAAAAACAAGCTAAACTAGAATATGTGTCAATCTTTTACAAATTTGTTGAATATCTAAGTTTATTCAGACTTCTTTAACAAAATAGAATAAAGTACGTGACTTATAAACAACATGTGTCCCTCAGAGTTCCAGAGGTTGGGTAGTCTAGGATTCTGTGTCAATGGAAGGTCTGTTACTCAGAGAGAACCTGTTCCCACTTCAGCCTCCCATGATGAAAGAGAATGGACAAGAAATCCCCTCAAAGCCTCTTTTGTAGGGCACTAATTCCATTCATGTGAGTTTTACCTTCATTTTGATGATCCCAAGTAATACCTTTAAATTCATGTATTATGGATTTCTCCCTTTCATGAACTTTGTATCTACACATATTGACTATGAATAGTAGGCATCATTATGACCCCATTAACTAATGTTTGCTGCATGAGTTGAAACATAAATTTTCTTATAAAATCTTTAAAATATTTGATCATTGAAATAAATTTTTAATTTTTGTTCATGTTCTTGTCAAGTGGAGATTGTCAGTTTACTTTACTCAGATTGAGCAAACAGCCTCTCTCTGGACACACTGGAAAGGACAAAAGAGAAATAGGAAATCCCACACTGGATTTTAGAGCTAATGTACAGCACATGGAATTCCCAAATTTAATGTGATGGACACAAGTAATTCTCCTATGGGGCAGGGCATGAATGAAATGTTATTAGCATATTTAGAGACAGTAATACATCTACTACAGTACTTTTGCAACCACCTCATTTTATCCCACCAAAGAGGAAGTTAGGTCACATATAACACATGTGACTTGTGCATATACACAGCTATTTAATCATAGTGTCTGTCCTAACATATAACCTTAATAATCATAGAAAGCATAAACATCAGATAGTCTCTCCATATATTGGTATGCATATTTTTTTATGTGAGGAAAGTATTTTTAGGCTAGACTTACAAGAAAACATGATAAATTTGTTAAATATTTTATTATGTAAAGGCCACACATTAAGATGTCTGCTCTATATTACTTTCTTTAACAAGATTGATTTTTAGCATACAATAGTGGCATATACAATCCTACTGTGCTGTCTCCTATCTTCCAATACGTAACCTTAACTTTCTTCACAGTACCAGTTCAATAACCAAGTTTTAGTTAAGATGGTCTCCAGTTTATAATAAACAACTCATGATGAACGTTTCACTTAATATTCAGTAATTAGCTTTTTATTCTGTATTATATCCCAGTATCACTGTAAGCCCTGTTTCTGAAAAGACTAAGAGTTATTTATAAAATAGGACATACATTCCTATGTACACAAGCAACAAACTCACTGAGAGGATAATTAGGGAAACCACACCTTTCATAATAGCATCAAAAAATGAAATACTTAGGAATCAGTCTAACAAAGGAAGTAAAAAAATCTTTATATTGAAAATTACAGCACTGTGAAAAAGGAGATTAAAGAGGATATCAGAAAATGGAAAGATGTCTCTTGCCCTTGGGAAGGAAGAACCAACATAGTGATAATGGCCATATTCTCAAAATTATTATACATATTTAAAGAAATTCCAATCAAAATAACAATAGAATAACTCACAGAACTAGAGAAAACAATCTTAAATTTTAGTTGGAACCAGAAGAGGCCTAGAATAGCAAAAACAATTCTGGGTGACAAAGGCAAGGCAGAAGGCATTATAATCCCTGACAGTAAAGTATAATACAAAGCATCTGTGACAAAAACAACATGGTTCTGGCAAAAAGACACACCTGAGGATTAGTGAAACAGAATAGAAGATGCAGAAACAACTTCAAACATACTCAGTCACCTCATCACTTTTTTGGGGGGTGGTACCTGGGATCGAACTCACAACCTTGTACTTGTGAGGTAGGCATGGTGCCACTGAGCTAAATCCCTGGCCCTCAGTCACCTCATCTTTGACAAAGGAGCCACACATCTTCACTGGAAGGGAGATAGCCTCTTTAATAAATGGTGCTGAAAAAACTAGTTTTCCACATTCCCAAAACTAAAACCAGACCCCATATCTCTCACCATGCAATAAACTAAAATCATAATGGATCAAAGACCTAAATATTAAAACAGAAATACTAGATCTACTGGAAGAGAGAATAGGAAGAATTCTTGAAGACATAGGTGTAGGAAAACACATTATGAACAAATTCTGATCACAAGGCATATATTACAGAGAATCAACAACTGAGATCGCATCTTATTAAAAAGCTTTTTTACACAGCAAAAGAAATTACCAAAAGAGTGGAAAGTTAACACACATAGTAGGAAAAAAATTTAGCCAGTTGTTCCTCAGACAAAGGACTAATAGGTAGAATATATAAATAATTGAAAAAAGATCAGATGCCCTAAAGTAAAAAACCCAATTGGAAAATGGGCATCTGAGATGAATATACACTTCTCAGATGAAGAAGCACAAATGACAAATAAGTATATAAAAAATGTTCAAATTCACTGATAGTTCAAGAGATGCAAGTTAAAACAGTGCTGAGATTTCATCTCACTCCAGAAAGAATGGCTGCTGTCATGAAATCAACCAATAACAAATGCTGTTTGGGCTGTGGGAAAAAAGCAACTGTTTTCTGCTGTTGGTGGGAGTGTCTATTGGTGCAATTACTGTGGAAATCAGTGTGGAAACCCCTAAAAAACTAAAACTAGAGATTCTATTTGATCCAGCTATTCTCTTTCTTGGTATCTTCCCAAAATAATTAAAAACATCTTTTCACAATGATATATGTGCACCCATGTTTATAGCAGCTCAGTTTGATAACCGAATCTTGGAAATAGCCCAAATGCCCATCAGATGATGAATGGAAAAAAAAGATGTAGGTTTTTTTTAATACAGTGAAGTACTACTCAGTGATAAAGATGTATAAACCTAAGACATTTCTAGGTAAATGGATGCACCTTGAGAACATACTCTTGAGTGAAATAAATTGAACACACGTGTAAATATTGCATTGTTTCTCTGGTGTGAGAAATAAAAAGTGTAAATAAGGACTAAAATGTGTTCTAGATATTATGAAATAAGAAGAAAATGCTCAAATGGGAAGGGAGAACTAGGGAGGGGTGAAAGGGAAAGGATTGAAGGGAAAAGAAAAAAAATGAGAAAAGAAGGAAAAAATGGAAATAAAGCTTTTGTAAGAGAGGAGATGAAGAGAGGTTGAAAGGAGATCAGGGAATGGGAAAAAAGAGGAATTAAGATATATCATGTACAGGTACAAATTCCCTTTGATGAATGGGATCACATATCTAAAATGAACCAATAAACCATTAATACAAAATCAATGTACAAAGGTAGAACATAAATTTACCTCCAAATCCCAGGGATTTATATTTTGGTTTGAGACTGTCTAGATCTCATTCCAACATTCCCATTTGTCACCAATCCTTTGAGTTTTTTTCACTCACCTGAGCTAAAGTACAGGAGCAGAGTAGCTGTCTACAGCTTCCAAAGCTACTGTTCAGCTTTGTTTCCCCTATGTCCTGCTTGAACCCAGCAGATTTTGTAATTAGCCAGTAAATGTCTCCACATAGGTTCATCATGGAATCATGGAATGTGTCTCCAAATCCCAGAGCCTAGATCAGGGCTGTCACTGTATAATGAGAAAACACAGCTTAATGCACAACAATTTTTTTGTCACTTTAAATGAGATACCCTGATATATATTTGGCCAGTGGAACACTGGAAACTTTTTTTCAAGATCATGGATCCCTGCATTTCCTTCCCCCTCTCAAACTCTATCTCCCTTATCTTAGTGTCAATGCAATATTGAAATAGTGTGATGTTCTGCTTATGATCATATATTCATGGAGCTAATCTGTGGCAGACTGCAGAACTGACACACAGCTGTGGTAAAAATTGAAACTGTCTTTCCTGTTGCTTGTCAGGTAAAAGCAAAGTTTTTCTGGTGATTCTTCCACTGATCCTAAATAATTACACTATTTGCTAGATGTTCTGCCATGTATGTGGTCACAAGGTTTTGTTGATTTGCTTCAACATATACATGACATTTGGAAGAACACCTCCAACTAGAGTCACCTTGTTTCTGATCACCCATGATTTGTTTTCAATGGTAAACAGCCTTCTTAAAATTTATTTAGTTGGAGATGGGATAGAAGTCGACAAAGTTCCATAAAAGCCTAAAATTTTTGGAAAATATTTGAGAATAAATAAATATCATTATTCTCTTTCATTGATATTATTGTCATTTTTAATGGAGAAATAGTAGTAAGTGCAGAAGATTTTTGTTGTTTTTGTGAACCATAGTCTCACTGAAGAGTCCAGGCTGGCCTTGAACTCACAATCCTCCTCCTGTAGACTTTTTAAGTGCTAGGATTACACATGTGCACCACCACACACAGGTCAGTAGAGGATTTTAAATGGCATATGACATACATACATACATATATATATATATATATATATATATATAACCATTATCCAAAAGAAGTTCTTAGAATTATTCAATATTTCTTCACAACTGAGTCATAAAAAAAGAAGATGCTATTATCAGGTCAAAATACACAAGTAGTTGCATTTAATTCTTATTCCTGACTATCTTAGTATATCATGTACTGCAATGACCCACTATAAATAATAATCATTTACCACCAATACCTCTGAATCATTGTTTTTCTTTTTTGAAAACCTTTAATAGTACTTAGTTCTACTTACTGTGTAATGAAGTCATGCATTCTACTATTGTGATCTTTATTTTGTTGTTTCTTCTTAATTATATATCAGCCTTTGTTTAACTTCCTTGATCCTCAAATTGAAAATACTTTAATTTAAAGCCAAAAGTTGCTAGGTGTATGAAATTATGAAATAGATTCCTGATATGTGTAAAATGTGCAGTTTTAGATATTTGTTGTTTCTAAAATTTATTTTATTCATCATTAGAATGGTTATAATCATATAATGGTTGCAATAATGGCAGAGAAGATCTGGATCCCAAATGAATTCATACCTTTCTTGGTCAACAGGTTATTGGGGAATATATGAAGACAAAACTAAGACTGAATGGGTAATGTGAGTAATGGGCCGATCCAGTTCATGGACACAGTCAGATTAGGATCTAATCAACATTTATATATTTCTACTCATGTATCACCTCCAAGGGTATGTGATTAACTTACACTTTCTAATGTACATCATCTCACAGCATGCACACATAAATCACAGATATGTATCATAATATAATATTTCTAAAATCAGATCCAATACGATTGAGCAAACCTACCCAATGGTCAGTCAATTCAATACAATTTTCAATTATTTTCAATAAGTATCTTTCTTGATTTAGTCATGCATGAAGTTAATCAAACTGTTAAATCTTCATGTATGCCATTAGCTGGGGAAATAACCACTGTCCAATTATTCACATATTTCTTCAAATATATAACCAATCATCAGTAATCATTGGTATCATATTTCTCAGGCATTTCTCATTGCAATTCTGATTGCAATTATTTATATTCTTAATTTATGCAAATAATGTAGAGATGTTATAATAGCAAAGACCTTAAGATCATTTCCAGAAAAAATACTATTTAAACACACATCATGTATTGTCCATGGGGAGATCACTAGAAGACAGTGTATATAAACCACCTGATTTTATATAGTGAATCTCTAACAATGTCCAGAAACAAAATAAAAAGTTTCAATAAGTAAAAATTTTAAGTGGATATCTTTTTGTCAAAATTTTTCATTAATAGGAATGAGCCTTAAGGAAAATCAACAGTCCCACAGTTTGAAATACCTTTTGCACATGGATGCCATCAGACTGGAATCTTTTCAATTACAACCACAAATACTGCTTCTGTTTACCAGACTTGCAATATTGATGGAATTCAAGATGTATAAAAGTGTTCAATAATTATATACCCACATTTACCATAATCAATACATAAGTGCAATACATTCTAAACATGATCCAAGCCTTACCATAAACATCTTTTTAGATATAGTTCAGTGATATAAGCCCACATTATCCTGCCAATATTCCCTCTCAAGGACATCAAAGTAAAAGACATTATTGTGACTACACAAATTTCTTTTTCCATAGTATTTTACCCATTTCAGGTTTGGTGCAGTAAAAAATGCCACAGTAGTCTCTGAAATATCAATGTATTTTCTTTTATCTCCAGGAGCAGTTTTGAGGTATAGTATCAGAATCAACTATTCACCATTAACTGCCAGCAACATCTGTACAAACTTGTTCAAAAATAAAATTTTTTTCACTGTGTAAAAAAAATAAGCATTACTAAAGTAACACACAAAATATAACACAGATTGTAATTCTAATCTATTATCTGAGTGATTCGCTGAGAAAAAGGAATGACAATTTTTCTTCAAATAACCCAAGAAGAGTTGTATAAATGTTCAACTTTGATTCCTCGAGGCACCTATGTGCATAATAAAATATAAACATTTCTTAGCTTCTGGAAATTAAAGCATATTAGTTTGCATTTATTCCTTTTTTAATGAACAATGTCCAGCTATCTCATGAAAATCTAGAATTGATTTAAGAGAATTGATGAAATAATGGCATGGTTGTCTTGTTATTAATTTCAAGTTCAGATCAGTGAGAAAAACATGAATTTGTCATATCCCAATTTATTATAATATTTCATGGAATAAAAAACTGTCTATTTTCAGTTTATTGATTTCAAAAGGTTTAATTTTACTTATGAGAAAAATAATCAAATACATTACTTGAAAATATTTAAATTAAAATTATTTTTAAATATCAGGGGATATATAGAGAAAAAGTTGTAATAAAAAGATGTCAGTAGCCGTCTAAAATAATTATTACACCATTTTTCTCATGTTAAAGTTTTATATTTGAAATTCAAAGTGAAAAGATAAACAGAATGTCTAAATCTATGAACTATTCACAAAGATCAGGAAAATATGTAATTGTATAGTGTATATAACATATTATAAATTCCATGAAAAAAATAATCTCTCTCAAATAAATTAATCAGGTACTCTTTATGTTTGTACATTTATTTAAAGAGTGGAAATTTTTAAGAAATTATACATAAAAGACAATAAAAACTACAATAAATGTTTATGTGTTGTAGTCCACAAATACAATTAAAGAATAACTAACATAAAATATTGATTCTTAAATATTGATTTAAGATTTTTCAAAATATGTCCATGATATTTCTAAATTATTTTTTCACAGTAGATATATAGAAATTTTAACTATGAAATATATAATTCTTATAAGTTATGACAAATATATGATTAATTAAAATATCCACTAATATTAGTCAATTTCATAAAATTTTTTGAAAACTATATTTTTGGTATGTTGATATAAAAATAATTTATCTTTCTATTAGGATAATAACATATTCAATCAAAATTGCAAATCTTGCACTGTAACTTTCATCCACATTTCTTCCATATTCTCCTTACCTCAATACATTTTTCTTATTATTGGCTTAGCTTCCCATTCTATCCTTCATATTACGCTGCAGATTTGTCATTATCTAGTATTTTCAAGTCTCCATGCTGTTGTTTTCTCAACATATCCTGTGAACTTTATAACACATCAGGTTAAGAAATGTGCTGTTCCAGTGAAACATCAAGATCTTGCCAATATTCCTTAATTTAGTAGATTTCTATCATTTCTTGATTTTCAAGTTATCCTTTTATAAATCTTTAATGATCTTCTCAGTGTTGATCTGTACCCAGAATATTAATGTTCCCAGGACTATCACAGAACTGTTGGATGTTAGCTTAGTTATTGAGGTGTGTTTCTTAAAGCATTAATGATACATTTTTTGTTTGCACCAAGTATGACTGATAGTTTTCAGGAATTAGATTTACAATGTAATTCTTCTTTTTCAAAATATACTTTAAAAATGCCAAGGCATGCTTCAGTATTATAGATGGAATTCAAAGCTTTGGATAACTAAGGCTCCACATATTAACTTTTAGACAACTTTGACTGGCATTCATTAAATTTCAATAGAGTCTTGAGACTTTATTTACAATGCATTATGTCTAAAAGTTTATGCCAACACTTCTCAGTACGATAAACTTCAAAATTGTGTGTAAATTCTTGTTGTTTCCTGAGTGTGTTGCTCTTTCAACCTCTTAATCTACTTGTTACCATGGAGATTCTCCCTATCTAATAATACTCTTCATCTCTAATCTTTCTGAATGCTGTACATATTAGAAATACATATGGCCTTATCCCAAGTGAAGTAGTCTCTCTGAAGTAATTGAAATAGTGGTGACCATTTTTTATCACAGTGCTAGACATTAAAAACTATTTCTCTTACTATTCATTCATCTATCAAGGGTTTGATATATATTATACATAAATATAAACATGTATGTTTACATTGTAGTGCCATGCCATTCCATCAATGAAAAATATAAACTACTTAATTATCTTTCTTTCTTAAGAGTAAGTACTGTCTTTCTTGCTAGCCAGGGTGTATTTCTTCGCACTATTTACCTACATCTCCAATACATCCAAAGTCTGTCCTACAAATGCACATTCTCATTTATTTTTTAAATCTCAACACAAAATATGTGGATTGATTCATAGATTATAATTCATAGATTATAATGTAGTCTAACTCTTTTTAATATCAATTTTTATTAATAGATTGTATTTAACTTCTAGCTCTGTTCTTCACTCCCCTCTAAATCTTGTCTCATTCTTCTGAATATAAACTTTGTGTCATTAATTTACAGATTTTTCAACTCTGAATTATTTGACTTTTCAGTAGATTTTAACCCTTGTTAAATACTCCACACTTTCCTAATACTTTCTCCTTTGTGTCCATGGCTCAGGTATCTCTTTGTTTTCCTATTCAGAGTTTTGCAAGCTGATGCTCTACTATCTGGATATTAACTGAAAACCCTCAAGATTTATTCCAAATTATCTACAATAATAAAACTATTTTTCCTTTGGATAGTTATACACGCATGCACACACACAAACACACATGGCTACACTTCAAACCTCTGAAAGTGATTCACAATATATCTCACAATACTTTTATTTCCTTGCTCATGTCATATTCTAGGAGATACATGTCCTCAATATACAGAGGTAAAGAGAATCTGGTGAATGCAATGGAAATTTGCTATTAGATGTATGAGTCAAGTACATTGAGTTTTTACATCTATTCCTTTATATCCAAGCATTAGAGCCCTTAAAATTTATTTGAAACATCCTATAGTCATATTTATTTTATTTTAAATCATATATAAAAATATATCCCTCATATTATTTATTCAACACTTAGTGTTGTTACATATTTGTAGCTAAGGAAATATAAAAATAAAACAAGAGCAGTAATTTCATGGAGGCACCATTTTAACTAGAAAGGAAGAAAATTACCAAGGATGAAAAGTGGTAAAATGATATCAAAAATAAAGTAGAATGCAGTGTAAAACAAATGAGTTATGAATTGGAAAGGATGTAGTACTAAGGATTATCCAGAAAGTCCTTTTATAATTCTAAAACATTAAAGCAGAGTGCAAAATGAAAAGATTAACCATGTAGATAATTAGGAATTTCTATGGAAAATTGGTAATGGGGCTCAGGTAGTGTGAATAAAAACAAGGAAAAAATAAAAGATTAAAGTGTACCTTAACAAAATTATTCATAAATGTTTAAGTAATGAGAACTATCATTTTTCTGAATAAGACAAAATGTCACTTATGAAAAATCAAATATATATGGCACATTTTGAAAGGATAATCCTGTCTCTGGTATTGATTGTAATTAGAGTTTAAGTGAGGAATTGGTCAAATTGCTTTTATGGACATTTTTATGAAAGGTAAAAAGAAGCCAGTGGCTTGGCATAGAATTATAGTTATATATTAATAAGTATGGATTGAGTTGTCTTTCCTGTATATAATATTTCTTTCTAATTTTATTGTATTTATTTCTTTCTCAAAATGATCAAATATAGATTTAATGTTAGCATCTATTGACTTAATTACTTTTCTAATTTTTGAATGTATCTCATATGTTTGTCTTTTTCTAATGTATTATTTTGATGCAATATATTTTCCAAAGTTTTATTTTAAGTAAAGTAGTGTATGTATTTTAAGTGTATGTCAATGTATTGATAAGTTATAAAAAGATTAATTTTAGTACAGTATCATTAAGCATAGTCTACATTAAAAAACATTTGCTAGTTTCAAAATTCTAAGTTGAAAGCAATCCTGGTTAATCAAACTGGAAGCCAGCTTTCTGCCAATGGTTTAAAAATTAGAGAGGAAATAATACTCAGTTCTTTGATTTATTACATTTGAGCACAACTAAATCTCACTTTGAAAGTCATGATGATACTATATATGTAGTCCAGGTATTGATTCAATGCAAAAGTGTTCTATGCCACTGCAAGTAAAAGTTCTGGATTGGAGTAGTATGTGTAGAAAATTAAATATAATTCTACTTCTGACTCAGAATACTTCGTGTAGCAAAGTTATGAGAAAGATAATATGGAAAAGTTGAACCAAAACACATTAAATATGATCATAAAAAGATACAGTTTATTATGGCTTTCCAAAAGCCACTGTAAAGCTGAAAAGATTGTTGGTATAAAAAGCTAATTTGCTTCTGTTACTGACTAAGTTGTATGATAATTATATTTATGTTATCAATGGTGAGTAGGCAATGGATATAAAAGAGATAAGAACAGATGGACCAATCTCAGTGTTATCTAATATATATCTGCCTTCAACTGAAAGGCATTAAGAGAAAGAGCAATGTTGTTATTCTACTGTGAAAAGGAAATTATGAAATTTTAAAGTTGTGCCAATAGAAGCAAAGAGAAGTGGAAAGATGAGTCAAATTGATCACTCTAAGCAGCTGGATTGAGTAATTTGGTCTGCTTAAAATAAATGCTTGTGATAGGAAGTCATCAGCACATGTAAATTGCTAACTTAGAAATGTGAGAATTAACTCCTCTCAAAATACTTGAACAAAATAAAGTGTTTTGGAACCGAAATAAGGTGGTAGAAATACCTTCACTTTCTAGATAAATGTTTGCTAACAAGAGGACAGATATAGTTAACTCTACTTTCAAGCGTTAATATTTACATCAGGCTGTATAGACATAAAATATAGTGAGAATAACATATTTTAATGAGACTAGGCATTATGGGCAGCACAATCTGAGAATAATAATTTTAGTCCTACATTAGACATGCAAAATTTATTAGTTACATTTTACATTTACACAAAGTTTAACACTTAATGATACGTGTTTAATAACCACTGATTTTACTTTTAGAGGGTTTATTTAAAATTCATACTTGTGGAGCGGGGGCGCAGCTCCTGCGCAGCGGCCATAGCCAGGTGCGCGCCCGCTATGCCCCTCCTGTCCGCTCTCCGGTCTTCCGCTGCTCCCCGCTCCTTTCCCTGGCTGCCTGTCCGCCTCAGGCTGCCTGAGAGAGCTGCCTGGAGCTCCCAGAAGCCTCAGGTGGTGAATGCTTTAGTGGGAACTAGAGAAGTACTGCAGGAGTAAAAAGTATTCCTCCCAAATTCAAGCGCCACCTAAATGATGATGACGTCACTGGTTCTGTGGGATGTGAAAGGAGAAGTCTTTTGGAAGATGATTCAGATGAAGAAGACTTTTTTCTAAGGAGACCATCTGGACCAAGATTTGGACCTAGAAATGATAAAATTAACCATGTTCAGAATCAGGTGGATGAAGTTATTGATGTCATGAAAGAAAATATTACAAAGGTAATTGAAAGAGGGGAGAGACTAGATGAATTACAGGACAAATCAGAAAGCTTATCGGATAATGCAACTGCTTTTAGCAACAGATTCAAACAGCTTCGAAGGCAAATGTGGTGGTGCGGATGCAAAATAAAAGCCATCATGGCTTTGGTTGCTGTTTTCCTTTTGCTAGTGATCATAATTCTTATAGTTGTGAAATATCATACTTGATCTGATGACAGAGCTCCTCATTAAACAAGTTCTGGGAAAATAATAATAAAAGGTTGCTGTGTAATTTAAATGAAACCCATGTATATAACTTTCAAAACTTCTTTCTCAAGAAACTAAGAAGCAAGTATCACTTCAAATTGGAGCATTGAGAATGTCCAATTATCTTCTTCCCTTCCAACAAAATGTACTTATTGTATAAAGCAAAGATAGCTATTTTGCTGTATTCCAAGGATCTAATTTGAAACTAGATGCTTGTCAGTTCATTATTTGTGTATATAGTCAAACACTGAATGACAGTATTTCATACTAATATTTTAGTGGCATAACTTCTTGCATCATTGCATCAAGATGAGGGTCAGGCTCGGTGTCCGAAAGCCTATGTGGAGAACCAAATCATTCATATGTTAAAGGAGATCCATAACCATTTCACAAGTGTTTACAAGGATGTCATTCTTTTCATAATACATTTGCTCTGTAAGCAGTTTCCACATGTTTATGGGTGTAACAAAAACTAAATGTTTTTGCCTTTGATTATAACTAAAAACATTCCAATAAACATATTTTTGACTGTAAAAAATAAATAAAATTCATGCTTGTATTTCTGTTTTTCTCAGTGAACAAACATCATGCCTGAGTATATTCATAAGGACAGAGAATCCAATAACCAGCCCTACAACTGGGAAGGTTTACATATGTACTTCTTACTTCAAAACTTAAAGAGTTGCACGATAGTGCAGTAAAAATATAGCATCATAGTATCAACATATCAAAATCTTGAGTATCTTTGCAAATATTATGCATAATTTTCTTAACAATTTAAGCAATATACTATACAATGGAATTTTGTGTTTTAGTATTATAATGTCGGAGTTAGCTGTGAATAGTAGTAGCCCTAGACTTGTATTGGTTACCACACAACACAGCACAAACAGACTATTTTGATTATTGGAAAATTTTGTAGGAGAATGCTGTTTTAGGAAATATTAAATGTAGAAAAACAACTTTATGACTTAATATTTTGCTTCCATTTGTTCTTTATTAAATATATGTTACAGTAGAAATTTAAAATTAACTCATAATAGGTTTTGAAAACATAAAATCCATAACTCTTAGAATGCAACCTTGCACAGAAATGCAATTTCTTTTTTTAACTGCTTTTCTGTCAGTTAAAAAAAAGTAAAATTAAATCACTATTGATTAAACATCCAGCAATGAGACTCAGTTCAACTTGTTTCTTAGAAACATTAAAACTCAGACCAACAAAGAGACTGTAAAGTAAGATGACAAAAGTGGAAAACTTTGACATTCTAAGGTGTAATATTGAGTTATTTATATATAAAATACATTTTCTCATATAGTTTTGTAGAACTCTGAAATTATTTTGCAACACAAAATTTTATTAAGTGAAGAGCTCCAGCACTGATATGAATATATACACAGACTTGATTTTCAAACTTCTTCTAATGCCAAAATCAATGCAATATTAGATATTTACCATTGTTACAATATTTAATTATTTCACATCAAATACTATTTCTTAAATTAAGAAATGAGAGAACCTTCATGCATACAGATTTGCCAAGCATAGTTAAAAGGAAAGCTTTAGACAAACGAAATTTAGCAGAGTTCATTTATCCGAGCAAAGAATGATTTATGAATTAGGTAGCACTCAGAATAGAGGCAGTACGGACAGCTCCATCCAGTAGGGTAAGCAGTGAGACAATAAAGAAGTCATCTGATTGGCAAAATCTTGGCATTTGCTTTGTTTTGGTATAGTCTGGTTAATTCATTTCTATGATTGACTGAAGTTCACCTGTGATTGCTTAAACCTTGCTTGGTTGCTACACCATCATATTTCTAAATTAGGATTCTGTTTCTTAGCAAATTGTAGTTTCCTGCATACAAACACAAAATACAGAATCTCAGACTAATGTCCTCTTTTTTAAAGTTTTGATTTTTTATTAGTACATGTTTGCAGTACATAATGATTAGACTCCTTGTGGGGAGTTGGTACATGAGGCAAGGAGATAACAAGAAACTTGGAGAGAATGAACCATAGACCTCCATGCTTGGGCTTAGGTCTGGTTTTCTAAGGCTTGGGTGTTATTTTCCAAACCTAACAAGAGGCTTCCCAACAGTAATGTAAACAGTCAGTGTCTGTAGCCCAGAATGTTGAGGAGAAGCAGGGCCCTGTGGGAGGGTGAGAAGATTTCTCAGTGACACTGGCCCATCAGGGGTCTGGAGTGTAGGAAGTGTCTGGCAAAGGTTGTACCACAGTGGGACAGGCAGCCAGGGAAGGGCCAAGCCAAAGAGGGAGTTGGATTGTTCAGGGAATGATAACAGCAAGGCTGGGGCACCAAAGCCCCAACAAACAGGCCTCACTGGTGAAGAATGAGAAACTAGAGACATTTATAGCTAAATGGATGCACATTGAGGGCATACTTTTAAGTGAAATAAATAGGACACATGTGTAAACACCAAATATTTTCTCTGGTATGAGAAACTGAAAGAGTAAAGGGAAGAAAAAAAAAAAATGGAATGCAAGATTTTCTTATCCAGCAACATGATAACCACACCCATCTAAAGACCTGCTTTATAACCCAAATTCCTACAGGGCCAATTTTAAGTCAAACTTTCCTGCTTCTAACCTCATAGATTAATCTCAACTTGGCTGGAATGTAGTCATTTTTGTGTATAAAAATCCTGGACTGTAGAGTCTTTTAGCAACCTTTTTTAAGGCCCCCTCACAAGTTTATTTGTCTAGGGCTGTTTGCCTTTGCTTAACAATAAATGCTGCTTTCTGCTTTTGGTCTATAGACCAAATAATAAATACTTTTGCTCAGTCCTCTTTTTACTGTCTACGTTGTAATTCTTTCTGGGCTGAGAGAAGAACCCACCAGCCTGACATTAACAGTACGTATACACAATGTATTTCAATTTCAATTCTTTTTTTCTCCCCTTTCCCTCCTGGACACCCCTCCCTCTACCATTTAATCCCCTTCCCATGTGAGAAAGATCTACTGCCCTATTTTTATTGTCTATCCTTTATTTTGCTCCTTAACTTTATCTTACTTACTTATTTCACACTCCTTTTATCAATCACTGTTTTAACATAAAAACAATATGCCTGAACCACATGCAACAATTGTCCTTTACTCCAAAATAAATTATCAAAGTACTAAATTATTCTCTGGAACTATTTCTTAAACTTTTACTGTATTTTCTTTTTGCCTTTGAATAGATTGCATTAAACCCTCTACCAGTGGTTCAGAAACTATAACTTTATTTTAAACTCCTTCAGTTTCAGATTCTTGTTTATTCACTTAATAAATACATGTTTTATATCTGTCAAGACACTAGTGTATAGAAATGAACAATTTTCATGTGGTAAACTAAATTAATAGTGTCCTAAATTAGTCACAAGGCTACTCAATAGTGGTTGGTCAATAAATATTTGTTGGTCAATTCAAATTTTCTTAACAAGGCTAGACATGGTGGTATACTCTTGTAACCCCAGCTCTATAGGAGACTGAGGCAGGAGAATTATAAGACTGAACCTAGAGTGAGCAACTTAGCAATTTAGGGACAAGGTGTAGTTCAGTGTGAAGGGCCTAGGATAAATATCCCATATTGAAAATATAAATCCTAAGAATCTTACAAGAATGGTAAAATCACCTCTGGTTATTCATTAGTGTTACATGAGAATTTCTTTCAGTTCCGTCTATTTCTGGTAATCAAAATTGCAAATTCTTCCAGAACTCTATTTTTTGTACTACAAGTATAAGTATCTTCATGTAAAAAAAAAATTATGTCTTCAAAAAACTACCTTTGAAGTCTTTCTGTTTCTGCTTTATATACTAAATGGTAGCCTGGAATATAGAAAAGGTTATGAGAGCATCAAACAGCCTTGTTGAAAGAAAATTGGATTAGTTAGATCTAGATTTCACATTTTAATTTGTATTTTTATATAAACTTCAAAGATGGCATAATATATATTTACTAATTTGTAAGCTTACAATAAAAATCACTTAAACCTTCTAGACATCAGTTCACACAGCTGAAAATCATGGAGAATACTGTTTTCAACAGACAACCATTTATGTATTAACTTCAGGAACATTCTTTGAAAATAAGAATTAATATTTAAAGAAAAGTATCACACTTAAAAGATTTTTAAAAATTATTTCAAATACTCAAGAATATTTCATCATTGGTAAGAATTCCATTTAGAAATTTTAAGAAAAGATGACAGGGTTGTATATGTAGCTCAGTAGAAAGTCCATGTTTAGCGTGTGTGAGGCTGTGGTTTTGATTCTTAACAATACCAAAAAAAAGTTAAAAACCAAATTTTACTATATATTTATCGTCTCTTGATGCTTTTACAATTACAGATACATTATCAAGCAAGTGTAACTGAAAATATTATACATAGCTGAATGGACATAGTCTTTTCAGTAGGCATAATATTTTAAGAAATTACTGGTAATTGACTGATTTGTATGTATGACTTGGGACCAAAGAATATGGGCTCTCAGCATATATTTTAGGAAGTCTAACTTAATGTTTACATTCTTTTGGAAAAGCTAAACTGTAATTTCATATTAATGTGACTTTCAAAATTTTATCAGTCTGTAATTTTCTGATTTAGATTGATAAATATCCTCACTTGACTTTATTAATCTATCAAAAACTTCACAACCAATTACAGATTGATTCACTGAATGACATATGTCTTATAAGTATGGGAAATTGAAATTTTAATACAAAAATAATGTTTGCTAAAATCTGAGGTATGTATTTTGCAATTTATAATGATTTTAAAATTGAAATTGAAGTTGAAAACATCAGAAAAATGCACAAAATTACTGTTGTGTAGTCTTAATTATATGAAGAGAAAAACATACAAACAGCCCCTATTGGTCTGAAATAGTTACCTAAATTTAGGAAACTAAGATAGAATAAAAACCATGATTTTTATTGGTAAAGTGGAAATTTCAGTGTCTTATATTTTCTAATTGTTGAGTTACAAGATATTTGATTGTTCTTCTTCCATTTGATCTCATAGAGTAGACACATATTTTAAAATCCATTGCCCTAACTATATTCAACCACCAAAGTAATATTTAATCAGTTTTCCTTGGGACATAGATTTATGTCTTGATTCTGTGAAAGCTAGCATAACACTCAGCAAAAATTATACCTTATAAACTATAAATAGAGTATCATAAATATTAGAAGTACTTGGAAATTATTTAAAACTTGTTATGTTTTCAGTATTCATCGAGTGATGATTGATAAGGTAATATTTTCAATGTGTAATAAGTTTCAAGAGTGAAAGCCACTGAATAAATAATGGAATACAATCTATTCTTTTTCACCAATAATTAATTTGAGATTTCTACCATTGTTTTTTCTTCCTAAGAAACTGGGAAAATCACATAATAAAAAATGCATGACATTTAAGAGAGCAAATTAAGAATTCTTTCCTTGTTTCATCACAGAATACTTGATGAAATCTTAATGCCTGGGTGAGATATTTCTTCCCTAGCATGTATTTTTTTACTAACAATAGTAACAAAAACATAAATATTAATAACATCAAGAGTTAAATCAAAATTATTTCAAACATGTTTTCTTTTGCCTCATTTCTTTAAAAAATAATAACTTAGGGTCGAGAATTTAGCTCAGTTGTTCTGTCACCTGCCTCACAAGCGCAAGTTTCCAAGCTCGATCCCCAGTACCAAAAAAAAAAACCAAACCAAGAGTAACTTAGAATTGCTTTTGGTATTCTAGGTCTCTTCTTGTTCCACTAGTTTCTCTGGTATGAGAAACTGAAAGCTTAGATAAGAATCAAAATGTATAATATATAATATGAAATAGGAAGATAAGGCCCAAAGGGGAAGGGGAAATGGAAGAGGTAGGGGAAGGGAAAGGAATAAATATGAAAAAAGGAAAAAAAGATACAAAGTCTTTGTAAATGTGGAGGAAGGGAGGGATATAAAGGAGTGCAAGGCAATGAAGAAAAAATAAGAACCAAGATATATCATCTAAAGGTATAAATTGTCAATGATGAATGTCATATTGTATACCTGAAATGTACTGATAAACTTAATGAATTAAAAAAATATTAACTTAGTAATTCTGTTGGTTCACATAACCTCACAATGTTAAACTGTTTTTTGTTTCAGTGAAATGAAATTCTTAGTGGAATTTACAGTTTAAAAATATTTATTCTATTTATTGTTAATTATTATTTAACTTCACTGAGTATTAACTATGTAAGACCAGATTGCAAGGATTTAGTTAAGTCAGCTTCTGTTCTAACAAATAGAATGACTCTATTGTTTTTAAAGAAATGTTAGAATTTTGACATATTGTCAAATCACTTTTAGCTATTTCTAAAGAATATATGAGTGAATTTTAAATTTAATTAAACTGAAATATCAGACCAGTACTAGTAAAAACAAATACTATATAATATAATCTAAACTGTTAGGCAGTTTATTTTTATAGTCAATATCAAGTCCAACCAATGTTCTCATTACCATCACTGTATTTAGTGTAATATATGATTATCTTTTTACTGTGAAATTATTAGTAATTTTGAACAATTTTCAAAAACTGTTCTCTCATAATTAAAATAGATTTATCAATAGAATTTGTAAATTAAAACCATTTTAGTTCGTTTATCTGAAAGTTTGAAATCAAAGACAAATAATTATACAAATAATAATTTAATTTTAACTAAAACCAAATTTAATTTTGATAATTTCCAACATATTTTCATGTAATGTCTAAACAATTAAAAATAGTTCACAAAATTCTTATGTATATATTAAACATTAAATTGATTTAAAATTATCAGCATATTAGCAAACCTAGATTTATCTAGTAATTGTCTAAATATAAGTAGTAATTTTATTATATCCAGGGATATTTTAAATGCTGCTTTAAAGATAACAATCAACAACATGTAGACTTCTTAAATGAGAGAATTTGTTTTACTCTGCAGATAGATAACTGAAGAACCATTAATCTGATTCTAAGACTAGAAGTAAAGTGGAATTTGAAGTAGCTTAGAAAATATGTTAATCATCAATCCTACAAAACTAAAAATCAGCAAAGAAGCTTTATTGAAACTAAGATATTTGTTTAAAATTAATAGAGAATTATAAGCTCTTAAAAGTCAATAACAAAAGAGAAAAAAAATTTAAATGCTTGTACAGTAAAACCTTGACTTGAGTGAATAATTCTTTCCAGTCATAATTCAAAGCACTTGTATATCAAAGCACGGGGGGGCGGGGGGGTGGAGACCAGTTGTGATCCTGTGATGTTCATCACCTACTCATTGTATTGTAAGATATTGCTGGTTTATCAAGTTAAAATTTATTAGAAATGTTTGCTTGTTTGCCAAACACTTGCAGAATAAGTTATTTGTAATCCAAAGTTTGATTATGTTTCTTTTTTTAATTTAAAATGAATTTTAAAACTGTGTAACAGTACTTTCTGAACGACTAAGCCATTTTCTTAAAACATAATTCTGTCAGAATTTACAGTGATAATTTCAAATACTCAGTGTTGTTCTTACTATGGTTATTTGAAAAACTGACTCAGTTAAAAATCATTCTGAAACTAATCCCAGTTATTTTATTGATGTTTGTATTTGAGTGCTATTTTCTTCCTATTTTTTTTTTCACTTTGCAATATGGGGAATTTAAGCAATATATTTTGTTGATTAATTATTTTCTTTAACGATGTGTAAATTTTTTAGCTAATGCTTCTCCTTGAGGTAGTACTACCTACCATTGAAAATGGTAAAGATAGTAGCAATAAATTCATAAAATGGTGGGCTTAATCATATTTTATTTTAATGTACTTATTTTGTGTTAAATATTAATTCAACAAACTTTAGCTAAGCTATTTTTCTTCTACAGTAATACTCTTTAGTTCAAACACTCCTCATTCAAAATAATTTTGTGATTTCTTTGTTTTATATTTGTTAGTTTATTTTACTTTATAATTTTCTTTTGTGTTCTGATGGGTATAATTCAAAATATATGGATTTCAATTTCTGTCAATCACTTTAGGTGTAGGCATACAAGTTACAATAGACTTAGATAAACAGTGTCTAGAAGACATTTTGGTTGATGTAACTTTCAAAAGTCATATTGAAAATTACCATTCTCAGCAAGGTAAATGATAAAGGCACTTTATGGTGTTAATGATTAAAGAAATACTGTTTAATGAGAGAAAGAAAGTGAAATAAACTACTCTGGTACAGAAAACATTGGATATTATAGAATATCCCCCTTTAAAATCTACAATTATTTTGTTTCACAGAATTGCACATCATATCTCATGCAGCCTATACTTCCAAAGCCTTCAAATCAATTTTCAGAAAATTTTGTTAATGTAAATTAATTTGGGAAAATAAAGAATATGGGAAATAAAGAATACTCATTTATCTATTAAGGAATCATAGAATTTATATTAATCAATTCAGACCCATATGTATTTTATATGAAATTTTCTTGTGGCTGAGAATTTATTTTTCCTGCCTACTCTTATGAATGATGATGATCATGATTGCAATAATCATTGTATCTGAAAATATTCATAAAATTATTAAGTATTATTTATTTGACAATACACACCCTTCAAGAAAAAAAGAAGCAAATGTTGATATCACTTTCTCAATATCGTTATTTTAAACTCAAAATTTCTAGTATGTAATTCAGTACATGAATTAAGTTTTGAGAAAATGCAAGATTATTTACAAATACTATCAGAACATACATGTGTATGTGTCCTTCTGAATTCTGATCCACAACAGAGATTACTCCGCAAGCATATAGAGTAAGTCAGAAACTAGGTAAGAATATTGTAAATAGGGTAAACAGACATAGAAAAATATGAAAAGTTGAAGGATATACTCAGCTTTGTCAAAAAAGGAATTAAATCAGTGTCCATAAAATTTAAAAATGGCATATGTAAAGATGGAAATGTTATCTATAGGCAACAAACACGATGTATTATCATAAAATAATTAACTGTGAAAATGAAAATTATGTAGTTCGTGTTCTCTCAATATACACAAGTTATCAATATTAAAGGTTAGAACTTCTCATGATATTATTTAATTTTGTTCACACATTTTTGACATATTAAAAATTCAAGTTTGAGAACTCCAGAGTGGTCCTAAAAATTACATATAATTTTAATGAAATGACATGAAGTGCTAAGTGAGTGGTATATCAGTCAGCACTTATTAGAGAAAGAGATTTGATGCAAGATATACAAATATATAATTTACAAGATTGGCTTACAATGTCTGCAGACGAAATAACATGTGGGAGAATGCAAAAAGGCTCTCTGTGCACTAGAGATCCAAAGGATCTAGTCAAAGGTTGGGAGATCACTGTAGTGTCCCATGTGAGCTTGAGGGTCTGCAATGGAAAGCTGAAGGGTCTGTGCTGGAGCTGAAGAGAATGCGCTGGAAGGCAGAAAATGATGTCCAAGATGAAGGTGAATATTGGAGCTCCTTCAAAGAAGTAAAAGTGAGCCTTCCTTCTTCATTTCCCTTTCATACCATTTAGGCTGCCAGCTCATTGGTTGCTGTCACTCACACCCAGTAAATCCTAGCAAATCTTCAGTAAGTGTTACACACTCAAAACTATGATGATCCAATTTAGTTGGGCATTTCTTACTCAAATTGATGCAGTTAGCTATTAAAAGTAGTAAACGATTGAATATCCTATATCAAAATAATAATGTTAATAATATTAATAATGATTAATAATATTAATATATCAAGTGCTTAAAATATCTACAAGTATTTAAAGTAAGAAGTCTATCAAATATCTTGAATTAAAGTAGATGAACTCAAGATGAGTTAAAAACTAATTCAACATTTAAATAATTTTGTATATATTAAAATAGTTTAAAGCTCATAAATTAAATTGATATATGGTGCAGAGATCTCACTGTAATACATAATACTTGTAATAGATAACAGGAAACTGTATCTGATATTTGACAACCTTACTTTTAAGGAAAGGCAACTTTATGAATAATAAAATAATTTCTTGAGTTTGGCATGAGCAAAGAATTAGATTTATGGATTTCAAATACAAATAATATACTGAATCATTTGGAGTATGGGAAGATTAATAACACAAAGATCCACAAAGTTTATACAGGAAGCTTCAAATACTGTGGTTGATTGCTTGGGTCTGTGTTAGAAAACTGTAAAAATACTTTCAGAATATTGTGGAATACTCAGAGCTCCTATTCCTATGTTGATTATGCAATATTGTTCTTCAAGCAAGCAAACATAATTAATTAGACTACTATTCAAAAGTATTTTACCTAAATTTCCTGTGGGTACAGAATAGATTTTTGGAGGCACTCAAATGCATTAAATAAAATCTAAAATATTTTCTTGGTGAATTGGCATATTCATTTATTAAAGGGTATTTTAGCACTTTAAGAGGATCCACTTCAAAACTACTTAAAATGTGAACATATTTGTTTTATATACAATATGACAAGAGAATTTGTATTTTATCAACCCATATTGTACATAGCAATTTTTATTTGTGGATGCTCTTTACTAAATCTGTTATTTGACATTTAGTCACAAAATTTGTTAATTTATTCAATTAAAAATGGAAAATTTTTGTGAGAATATGTTTTTCACATGGGAAAAAAACAAAATGGACAGAACAATCACTTGAATCACAAAACAATAAGTATAAAGAGATATTTTAAAAGGAAACTGAAAATGTTGAAAGAGTATTACACAATTATGTACAGACTACGTGTTTTAGATTAATTTATTCAATCTTTCAAAATATCACCAAGAAGAAATCTGTAGGCATAGCTATGGAAATTAAACAGAATTCCTGACTTCATATTATTAGAGACACAATATGTTCCTAAGTGAAATGACATATTTTTATGGTATATTTTTTTAAAAATCTGATTGTATCAACATTAAAAGGAAGAGATTCTAGAATAAAAGAGACAGTTTGATGGAAAAGAAAGAAATTGAAAGAAAAGAAATCACCTGAGAAAGTATTACTGAGTTAAACAAAATTTGAAAAGATGGCAGTAATGTACAAGATAAAAATGCCAAAAAATGAACCATTTAAGTCAGAGAGACTAGTATGTGCAAAGATCCCACAAGGACAAAATGGTTGGCACATCTGAAATCTTGATATTGGCACATGTAAGCCTCACATGTTCTTTTCAATATGCACAAATAAGCAGATTGGAGACAGAATGCTCAATAATATACACAATAATATGGTATATGTCTCACTGAAGAGCTATAAAAATAAAATATCAAATAATCTTGACCAAAGTGTGGAAATGGTCATGGTTGTCAATGAATATTTGTTGAATAATGAATTTAAAATCTTAACACTATTTCATATCATTGAAGTTTACTTTATCAAAGACATATTGAATTACAAATTACTCTGCATTGCTATTTATGAAACCCCAGATGGAAGAACTGGCACTGCAAAGTCAGATGGAAGATTTTGCAGATAAATAATCATAGCTCATATTTTTAAACTATATTCAAACAGACACTAGAAAAATTGTGAATATTAATGTTTTCCAAAATGCTCACTGTGAGTCAGAGTGCATGAAAAGGATGTATTGAAGTAAACACAATTTTCTGCTTCAACATTCTAAATTAATTTTTAAAAGAAAATGCACATATATTTTATCTATTAAAAATTCAAAATAATAATATAATCACATTTTCTTTTTATTATGATGGTAGTTGAGATACTGATGTTGTGCTAGTTTGATTCTGTAAAGTGACAGAACTTGTAAGAATCAGATAGAAACTCAACCAACTTTACCAGCTATCAAGGTTTTCACTTTGGAAATTGGGATGCTCAAAGTCTGGTCCCTTAACTAGGAAAATCAACGTTATCTGGATATTGTTAGCAATGTAAACTCTTAGATAATTAACTTAGGGTTCAAATATGAGAACTAAGGAGTAAAATGGAATGTCAATGTTGTTTTAATCTGCATTTCTCTGGTGGTCAGATATGCTGAGCATTTTTTCATGTATTCACTGGCCATGTGTACTTCCACTGACAAAGGTCTGATTATCTCATTTACCCATTTTTTTGACTGGGTCTTTTGTTGTCAAGTTATTACTAAATTCTAGGTATTAATCTTCTGTCAGAGAAGTAGCTGATAAAAGTTTCCCTCTTCTCTAGGTTATCTTTTCACTCTATTGTTTCCCTTGCTGTCCAGAAACTTTTTAATTCAATATAATACTATTGTTGAATTTTGATACAAATTTTTGAATAATTGGAGTTATTTTTAGAAAATTGTTTCCTGTGCCTACTCAAGAGTTTTATTTTTATCTATTTCATCTTCCAGAGATTAAGTACTTGGCTATTTTAATATCTATATATTTTATTTCTTTTGATTTTATTTTGGTGCAGGATGATTTATATGGGTCCAGACAAAGAATGGGTAGTATAAAAGAAAAAAATAGAAATGAAAACAAATGCTAATGAGGCTGCTGGAAATAAAGGCACTCTTCTACATTATTGGTGGGAATATAAACTGGTAAAATCAACTTGGAAATTAGCTGAGAGAATCCTCAAAAATCTAAAATTATGGGGCTGAGATGTAGCTCAGTGGTGCCACGCCTGCCTGGAAAGTGCAAGTTATTAAGATCGATTCCTGGTACAAAAAAAAATAAAATAAAAACTACACATTTCATTCAAACCAACTATTACCCATCTTGGTATTTTCCCCAAAGTGTTAAAGACATCATACCACAGTGACGTGTTTATAGCAAGAAGACTAAAACTCATAATAGCTAAAACTTGTAAGTGGCCTAAATGGATGAATGCAGAAAATGTTGTATTTATAGATAGAAAGTACTAATCTGCCATAAAGAATGATACATTTGAGTCATTTATAGGAAAATAGGTTCACTTTGAGACCATAATGTTAAATGAAATAAATCAGACACATAAGCTTAAGCATCACATAATTTCTCTTATATGAAAAACCCAAAGTATAAATAAGTTAATAAAATTAAAAATAGACATAGGAATCAGGGAGATACAACTTTTACAAATGAGATATCAATCTAGAGACAGAGGGACAGGAGAGGAAGGAAAGGTGAAGGGGAAATATAAATAATTAGGATACGTTAAGTACATGTATCTACCCCTAAGAGTAACTCAAACATTATCTACTGAAAATGTACTAATAAAAATATTGAAAAGACATAAATTCCAGGACACCATTTCATACTCTTCGAATGACTTAAATTCATGCTGATGTTTTATAATTGTTGCTCTAAATCTTAGTATCTTTAAATCTAATATCGATTTAGTGATATTACCTATTTCATCATCATGATATAAGAATCTTATTACATGTTCCTGGCATATAAATGTACAGAGAGTATTAATGCTGATCAGTGACAATAAAGTACTATTAATGCAATCTTTATTTACCTAAAATGGATGGGTGAATGTCAGAGCCAAGGATCTCAAAATGTGAATCCCACAGCAGCAGCAATAACAGCATTTGAGAATTTGTTAGAAGCAAATTCTTGAAACTTACCCACCTGATACTGAATCAACAACTCTGGACAGATCTGAGTTTTACAAGCTCTCCAGGTGATAATGATGTATGCAAAATTTGAGAATCATAGATCAGTAAATGTTGATGTATCAATACTTTCAATCTGCATAAGAAAATATTTTACTTCAATCATTTATCCTCTACTTGAAATAGAATGATTATATCACTTGGAATTGATCCTCTTAACTTAATATAAAATATTTTCTGTATTCTGAAAATGGCTTATCTCCTAAATTCCTTTTGGGCCAGTGTGTATGAAAGGAGGTATTCAAATAATTAACCACAATGTTCTCCTCCAAAATTTTAAATAAATTTAAAATAGAAACTGGAATTTTATCTGGGCATGGTGGGACAATCCTGTAATCCTAGCACTTAGGAGGGTGAGATAGGAGGATCACTGTGAGTTTGAGGCCACCCTGAACTATAGATTAAAATCTAGTCTCAAAACTAAGTTAATAATTTAAAATGAAACTATAAGTCCTGGAATTTAGCTCAGTGGGGCTGCCACCTGCTTCACAAGTGCAAGGTCCTAAGTTTGAAAAATATATATATTTTATCTATAAATGATGTTAAATTATAGTAATCTATTCATTTCAGTATAGATTAATAATGAAAGGATGATAGGTAAAAATATATTAGAAAACAGTGAGGTTACATGGTTTGATATCTAAAATATTGCATAGTTTTTTATATGTGACCAAGGGATTACATGTTAAAAAATGTTATCACAGTATATCAAGGCGAGTAAAAACATCAAAAAATTCAGATTTAAAAAAAATTAAACTGAGCATTTATAAAATATGGCTTGTACTGAGTGAACAATTTCAATTTGAAAAATGTTTTAGGAAATATATATGTATTATATTTATGTAACAGTCTTGGGGCTATATCACTAGTAAGCAAGGTAATGTGGAGTTGAAGGATGTCTTAAGTAAAGAGTTGATTGAACCTTTCCACTTGGTAATCAGAAGAGGAACCCACGGGTGTGGGGCAAATCCCAAGTCACCAGTGGTTTCTCCACAGAGTGGATAGAAGCATGGCCACAACATCTAACATCCAAAAGCATTTTTATAAAAATAATTAAGGAAAAGAAAAAATAAATTGCTTACATGGAACCTACATCTGCTATGCAAAAAGGAGCAGATTAGTATAAAGAGGGGAAATTTTGGAGTGGGAAGACAGTTCACAGGGTAAGTATATTGGTTTCCCATTGGTTTAGATTAATGATCAGGAAAGTTCTCTTGTAAAAGTAGGCTTGATGAAGCCTGATGCTGGCCACATGGGGTTGAACATAAGGTTCCAAAATCCACTCAGGACCTCAGAATAATCTTTAGTAACTGGCCCTCCAGCTGGTATCCTATTAACACCACTTCTGCCCCTCTCTCCACCCATTATGATTAAATTTAAGACATTTTAAGATTTATATATCCAATATACCTTTTCAAAATAATTTGCATGTATATGAAGTAATATTATAGTGTCATACATAACATTTGCAGTTAGGGAATGAAGATAAACATTAAAATTTGGTTATTCTTTATTATAAATGTATACATGAAACAAAATCTAAGTAAATGAATTTCAAATTAATGGATATATATGAATTATCTTCATATTAAATTATTTTTGTTTAATCATGGAATAAATCAGGATGTTTTTATAAGGTGTGATGAGAAATGTGTTTAACTTATTCAAAGCATTGTAATCTTTTTGAAAAGATCTATCTAAAGCAAGTCATTAAGTAGACAATAAATTAGAAAATTACTATGGTAAAATTCACAGTATTTGTACTACAAGACTTTAAGTATTGAACACATCAAGTGATGTCATGTAAAGTAGAAGTTGTTAATGTTAAACTGTTTACCTAAGCAGTCTCAGTAATTTTATCTAGCTTGGAATGAGACTGACAGGGACTGCTTTTTGTTAAAAGACTGCCCAAAAGACCTTTGAATTCTCTCCTTAATTCTGAATAAGAAAAAAAGAAAGATGGATAGGCATGGTCAATTCTGATTCTCAAGGGGCCCACTTGACATTTTAGTGAAGAGAAATGGAACTTCTGATGACAATGTTTGGACAATAACTAACAAAATTAAGCTCGGTATTTTGAAAACTATCACAACACAACTATTAAGAGTTATAGGCATAAATCAAGAATAAAATTAGTAAAAAGATATTTAACAGATAGTGAAAAGTCAACAAATAAAATAGGAGCTTAGAGAGTAGGGTGCAGGATTAACCCCAAATTAGTTATATAATTATCAAAGCCTACATTTTAAATTTTGAATTTAATTAAATCTCAGGTAATAATGGTTAACTAAGAAACAGATTTCCAACTTATCAGCCATGTCAGACAAATTTAATTCTATTTTAGTAGCAGGTAAAAATCACAATAAGCTTGCTAACAATTAAGCAATTGGTTTTCCTAATGATGTTTTTTTCTTTCCTAAATTTATGAATAAAAATGAAGCATCTATGTCTACTTTTAAAAAAAGAGTCACTTATGTTTTAAGAAGTCACTCTTAAATTTATGTATGAAAATGAAGCATCTATGTCTGGTTAAAAACAGAGGATTCACTCATGTTCTATGTCTCATGCTCACTCTTGCTCTTTTCAGTGTGGGAGAATGACCCATTTCAGTGTGAACATTGATTAAGAATCCCAACAGACAGTAAAGTGTGCAACATTGGGAAACTATTTTTATTATTTTATGATAGCGCATAGCTAAATGAACTTGTCTGTGTTTTTGATAAACACTTCTAGGTGTGCGATGTGTATGCATCTATGTGTGGAGAAATGGACTTTTTGTTATTTATGTACAACACCTTTATCTTTTCACTTTTTAAAAACACAACAGCTTTTGTGAGCTGACAATGTTACTTGTTATTGAAATTCGAATGATTGGAAGTCAAGGACACTAATATGATAAAAATGGTGTCATTATCTTGATATACTTTATTTTATTAAAGAAAGAAATATACTTTATTTTATTAAAATCTGGAAATTTTTCAAATAATTTATATTTTAAATATTAATCATTGCATATAAAATCATGATTAATTAAATGATATTGATTTGCTTTTTAAAAGCAATAATCTCCAATATTTAAGTAGTTAAATCTAATTATATTTTTCTTTTTTTCTTTTTTTTTTTGTACTGGGGATCGAACTCGGGTCCCTGCACTTGCGAAGCAGGCAGCAGAAACACTGAGCTAAATCCCTGGCCCAATCTAATTATATTTTTAATACTAACCACAAATCATCAAAGGAAAAAGGCATGAGGCAATACTTTCTAATGTTTAAAAATTATTTGATATTTATTTATCACATGAAGTGCATTGGTTACTCTGTCAATTGTTTCAGAATGGATCTAGTATGCATTCATTTTTATAGCCTACAAATTACTGATTTTTAAAGTTTTTAGTTTATTAAAATTTATTTCCAGCTTCCTTGTAAATAATTGGTAGGCTGGGTGTTTCAAAGCATTATTTGACATCATATGGAAACAAATATTTCAAGACAATAAAAATACAGCACAAATTTAATTCTTTGCACCCAAAGGAAAACTAGTCATTACTTCATTTTATGGATTTGCTAGGGAGTAGGGTCCATGTGGCTGAAATAGTAACCGTAGTTTCTGTAGAGTGATGTAATACAAAGAAAGCCTACACATTCATTATCCTAGTTCAATAGCTATATGTAGAGAAACATAAATTTTTTGTAGGTCTCAATTTTTTAATAAAAGAAAGCTGCAGCTTATATGTGTGAAAAATATAGGCATTGCTGTGAATTACTTTTATTTAAGAGAGGTTAGTTTTCTAATATGACTAGAATTGTTGTAGTATCTATATTAAGAATTATAAATTTTTTATTTGGAATTATAAATAGAGATGGGAGAGGTGAGGATGGAAGCAAAGAAACAGAAAAGAAGATGGATAAATGAGAATGAAGTATAAAAAAAGCAGATTGAAAAAGAGAAGTTTTTGTACCTAGGAGAAAATAGATCATTTAAATAATATATATGTCAAAAGAATCAAAGGTTCAATTATTTCTTTGGAAAAATGTTAATTGCATAATTAAATATTCTAGATATGTCCGTTTCTATAGGTGAAACTATTTAAGCAAGTCAGACTTGAACATTGCCTAAATATGTATAGTTATTGTCTTAAGTATGAGTTTCACAAATAATTCCCATACATCTTTTATCCATATGTAAACTGCATCAGCAGTGGATATAACTTGCTCTGAACAGTGAAACATGAAAGTTCATACGGGCAAATGCTGGAACTCTAACATGATACAGGTACTATTAACAGACAGTAAGGGTTGTAAGACATAGAATTTAAACATATGTATATGATCAAGAGACTTTCCATATTAAAAAATTGGATTTGACTTTTAAATCAATGAGGACACACTAAAAGAGCTAATTAAATAGTCTTAAATTGATCAATTTTAATTTTTTTAAAGATTACTTTGGGCATAGCATGCAAAATGGGTTGGAGTTGGGTGGTTGGCAGGATTCTAAAGGGTTTCCACATCACTAGCCACTGTGAAACTGCTGAACACCATCCGTATAATCCTTTCTTCTTGATACAGGAAGGTTGTAGGTTATATGTAGATGTTCCTCCCAAAGCCTTGTTAGCTCACAAGTGAGGCTGTTGGGAGGTTATTGGATCATGGGGGGTGGGATACTCATTAGTGAATTAGTCCACTGATGAGTTTTTAGCTTAATGTGATGTTGGTTGGTGAAGGCTGGTCAAAGCAGGTGGGCCACAAACAGAATGGCCTACAAAGGTTTATCTCCCTTCCTCCTTCCTTGATCCCTCTCTGTGCTTCCTGCCTGCCATGCCATGAACTGTTTCTCCCCTGCCATTCCCCTCTTCCATGCCTCCCTGCCTTAAAGTGAAACCTCTACAAACTGTGAGTCAAAGTAAACTTTTCTTCTTTACAGTTAATGGGTGTCAGATATTGTGTCTAAGTGACAAGAAGGTGATTGAGATGCAGAAGAAACTGATTATTTAAAACCAATGGAGTATGGCAAATGTGAATTGTTTCTATACATGTATTTAGGAATCTTAGTAAATTTATTATGACTTAATAAAAATACAATATAGTTGTATACTGTGGGCTTGATTTTATCAGGTGGCGTTAAAAACATAGAGGTAAGGGCTTCTTTGAAGCAGAAAACCCCAAAGAGCAGAGTTATCATCTTGCTAACCTTGAAGAAGTAGGTGCATGTGGTCAGAAGGCTAATGAGAATATCAGAAAATGGGAAGAGAGTAAAGAACTCTGAATAGTCTGTAAGCTGAGCGTGACAGAGAGTGAGAAGCAACACATTGCTTGGACAACCACAAGGAAATTGAATTCTTCTAACAGCCCAGTGAGTTTGGAAGAGGTGCTTGCAGCCACAAAGACAAATGGAGCAAGCACAAATCTGACTGGGTCCATGAGAAACCTGAAAGCGGAGGGCCCAGTTCAGTCACAAAATGCTGCTGATATATAAAACAGAAAAAATCAAGGCATGTTGTCTTAAGTCTCTGTTTTGGTTTAGTTTCTAACATCAGAAGATCAATTATTTTTATATACTGTAATTAAAAGCCAAAAAAATAAGAAAAGACAAATTGACCTTAAATAATTTTAGATTTGAAAATTCTACACTTGATAGTAGTAAATTCTAGCAGTATTCTAATAAATACTCTAGAGAGGAGTACTATGTAGTTTTGTAATAATAACGAGTTCTCTATGGCTTAGACCTGAATCTTCAGAATATTTATGTCACAGGTTCTTTATTATTAAATATTTAACTTTTTGACTTTAGACTATTATGCTGGAAATCTGGAGTTATTCTTTGGCCTAAAGCTGGAGTGACTTTTATATCTATGAAAAATGATAGACATCTTTCTAGTCATCAAATAAAAATTTATGAACTAACCTTATTGAGTACAAATATTCCATGTACCTAGGTAGGTATGTGTTTTGATTTCTATCATGAAAGTGGAGTGAGTTGCTCTCTGTGCCTCCTGAGTTTTTGCCATCAGAATGATGACATACTTCACACATTTTTGAAGTATTAATAATGTCTTAAAACAATGCTTAGTATCAAATGCCAAATAATCTTATTTTCTTTCTTTATACTGATCCATTTCTCTATACTTATCCATTTCTAAATGGATAAGTAGGCTATGAAATTACACAATTAAAAGTTTGCTTCAAGTATATCAATTTTTGAAAGTTTTAGTAGAAATGACATTGGAATATAGTTAAAAAATAAATGTTACTGTAAACCCTATATTTATACAATTACATAACTGTATAGCTTATGTTAATTTGCTCAATTTCCTTGATATTTACTTTAGTTAATAGATGAAATAAATAAAAATATATAACCATAATACAAGGTAATTTCAGTCTAAACTCACTTTTAAAATGAGTTAATTGTATTTATCTATGTGGTGATTTCTAGGTGTAAGTAGTACAATTTTGCTAATAATATGTCATTAATATGCAATAATGTAAAACTTTATATATATATTGGTTATTATGAATAGCACTTTTCATCATTAATATTTTAGCTACTTTTCTCATATTTTCTTAATAGGTTCACTCATTCCCACTCCTTCCACAACAGAGGATTCTTGGAAAAGATACAAGTTATGTGACTTCAATGTGTAAATATATAATCATTTCCTACTCAATATGGGGAAAACCTGTGACTTCCTTCTAAGCAAAAGAATATAGCAAAGATGAAGGGATATTGCAGCTGTAATGAAGGTCCTAATCAGGTATTTTTAAGTTGATTCAAATAGATATTGGGCATATACCTCACCTTAACAAGTGACTCTTTGAAAAGTGAATTTAGGTTCTTTCTCTCTCCTCTGACATTATATATTTAAAACAACTACAATTCTATTATTATTGCCAACTTAAAGCAACAAGCTGTCATGAATCTATAGCTGCAAGAAAATAAAATCTCTAAACAGCCTGAGAAAATTTGGAATTTGATCCTTCCCTATTTAAATCTCCAAGTGAGAATTCAACTTAATTGACTTTGATTTTGCCCTGGTGAGACCTTGCAGAGAACCAAGACAAAGAGAGGTTAGACTTCTGATCTGTGCAAACCAAAATAATGGATGATGCATCAAGTCATTGAGTGTATTAGCATTCTCCAGTCAAACACAATCAATAGGGAACACATGCACATGTGCATGCACATGCACATACACAGTTTAACAAAGAAATTAACTTATGAGATTTTGGAGGCTGAGAAATTCAATTAACTGCCATCTGAACTCCTATTAAACATGTCACAAAATTTGTGGTAAATATTTCATCAGGAATGGAAAATTAATCCAACTACCAAATTCACATTTTCAGGGCTAACTTGTTTTTTGAACTCCTTACAATTATTTCCAATGAGTTATTGACATTGCTAACATGAATCTCAATGTCATTTAAAATATTCACAAACTAAGTCTGCCTGTTGTTTTCCTATGAATGTCTTCTTCTTTTAAAAATATGGAACCAAAAAGAAAGAAAGAAAGGAAGGAAGGAAGGGAGGGAGGGAGGGAGGGAGGGAGAAAGAAAGAAAGAAAGAAAGAAAGAAGGAAGGAAAGAAAGGAAGAAAAGAAAGAAAGGAAACCAGGGCCGGGGATTTAGCTCAGAGGTTCCACCACCTGCCTCGCAAACACAAGGTCCGAAGTTCGATACCCCCTGGTACCAAAAGAAAAAAGAAACCAATCATACAGTTGACAAATGAATCAATCAAACAGTCATATTCAATAGTAACAGTTTCAGGGCCGGGGATTTAGCTCAGTGGTTTTGTCGTCTGCCTCGGAAGCACAAGGATCCGAGTTCTATCCCCAGTACCAAAAAATAAAATAGTAACAGTTTCTAGAGTGATGCTAATTCAGAATATTAATTGACTATGTTCAAAAATCTGCAGTGGCTTTCCATTTCCTCAGAGTATAAATCTATTATTCCAAATGCTGTCATTTTAGATTCCTTTTGATTTTACTACTTTATCCAAGATGTTCTAGTTCCCTTGGTCCTTTTTTTATGTTAAATATACTAAAGGTATTCTTAGCTTATGACTTTTCCACTGCCTTAATATTTCTCTTGAATACTTATTCTTCCCTCAAGTCATTGCTCAAAAATCATCTTCCTAACAGGGCCAACTCTGATAATCTTCCTTGATACCAAACACTGTCTATTCTCAGTACTTGCAATTAACTTTCAGTCCTAACAATCCTAAATATTCTTACATTTTCTCTATATTTTTATAATAAAACTTCTATTATGATATGTAATTTTTGTGTTACTTTGTGGTTTATCTTCTCCTCCCTCAGAAAAGTATGGGGGATATGACTGGAAATTTTTGTTCTTTATTATTCAGCTTCCTGGAAAAGTGTCTAAAACATAGCAAAGCTCAAGAAATATTTCTTCAATACTATTTTGATAAATAACAAAATTACATAAAAACAAAAATAATTCATTAACCTTCAGGTTTTAATTAAGAACAAGAGAAAATGGATATTAAGTTTCATGTAATCATATCTATTTTCCAAGAACTCCAGAATTGTTCAGGAATTAAATTTCCAGGTACCTTGTGATATGGACCTATGATATGAGGTGAAAATGAACACAGATTGAACTCTATCATTCTTTCCGTCATATATACCCACACATATTCTGAAGGTAAAACTAGGTAAAACAAGCAACCATGTTCTCCTCAATATTAAAATCAAAACATTTATATAAGGAGAAACCATTCAGCCAAAGGAATAAATCTCATATCTGCTAATAGTTATAGTTTCCTACTAGTAGTTGAAAAGGCCAAGCATAATTAACCTCCATAGAAAATAATTACTTGACAATATTTTGCACTTCTATGAAGCTTATAGAGTTGGTTCATTAAAAAAATATGATTAGTCACTCAGGATTTACTATACATTTGAAGAAAGGCAGAATGTGAAAGCTAATGGAAAACAAAAACAGAAACATGAAATAAAATAAAAAATGTGCATTAATTTTATGGAAATTTTTATCCACAAAACTAAGATAAACAGAAAAATTCAAAGGGAAAAAGAATATATGGAAATATAAGTAAGAATGAAGTAAAAATTAAGTAAGGGGTTAGAATTCTACGTTGAAGTAATATACAAAATATACAACATTTGATATGCACTTGAAAGCAACTAAAAATCCAATAATTTAATTCACAAATTCCACCAATTTAAAAGAAGCTTAGACATTGAGGTCCTATGGTGAAAATGAAGGAACACTATTAAAACTGGTTGAAGAAAACTTATCAAAAACAAACCAAAGTATATTATTATGAAATTTCAGAATAGAGTGAGTTAAAAGGAAATCATATCACTTTTCAACAAAAAATTACTGGTGGACTGCAGGCAAATAATTAGTATATAGGACATCATGGAAGTTTCTCAACAGGAAAACAAGTTTCAAGATCAAAAAATATTGCATGTTAAATTCTGAGGAAAATTGCTTCCCAGAAGGAAAAAGAGGATATGAACTCGACATATTCACTGTGATATACAAACATCTGTATTGCAGTTTGGGAAGTATGACTATTTTGTCTAAATTTGTTCAATCTATTTAGGAACAGGGGATAACTTTCCATTTTCTGATGTCCTTTTCAATCTCCTGTTTTAGAATACCATAGATTTCCTTGTACAGATCTTTCACTTCCATGGTTAGTTAACGCCTAACCTTCCAGAAACTAGGGGTAGATTCATAACCTTCCAGAAGCTAGGATTCAATGATAAGTTCATAAAAACTCATAAATTAATAAAGTAACTATATCAGAAAAATTACAGAATTTGTATAGGAAAGGGAGGGTAATCATGGAATATTTATAAAATCATTCCCATATTCATAAGAGTACCTATAATATTATCAACCTCAAACACTGATCAAATTTACTGATCAATAATAGAGTTATACTGAAGAATAGGGAAGAGAAAAATGTTCAGATGAAGTTAGGGGGTGTCGGAGGGCATTAGAAATATAATCTGCATTTTCACTTTAGCAAGTAGAAAATATGTAAAATTTAAAAATAAAAAAACAAATTATAAGCACACCATTTATGTTTAAATATAAAATTTCAAAAGGTAATGTAAAAGCTCAAAAATTCTCATTTTTTTGTCTTTTATATCTGTGAAGCTCAGAATTATTCCAATGCAGTGATCAGAGAGGATTCCTTTTGTTTTAATTCTTTAAGAATTATTAGATAATTGATATCACAAAATGTTAAGCTTAGGTAAGAGTAATAGCAGAAATAACATTTTAATTCATTTACTTTTTACTTTCTGTTCAAAAGCAAAATGTTTATTATGTTTGGTTGTGAGGATCATCACTCTAAAGGAGTGATTGAGAAAGCCCTATTGTTCAATTTCTGCATTAGATACTTGATGTTTAACACAATGCTGTTGTGGTTTTTTGTGGGTTGGTTTCTTAGAGGCATGATATTTTAACATCTCAGTTGTAGCATTTTTTCCTACTTTCAAAATTTTACCTTTTTATTAGTACATGTTTCTAGGACATGGTGATTGTTTTCCTCAGGACAAGTCCGTACATGTAAATAACACATTTGAACTCTTTAGCATCTTCATCTCCTCGTCCTCCACCTCCTCTCCCTCTCTGGACCCCCTTCCTTTTTGCAATGATCTATTTCCTTATATCTTATCATTGCCTTTTATTTTTCTAATGACCTATATTTCAGGTTTCTCATATAAGAAAAAACATGTGATTTTTAAGCTTGTGTGCCTGATTTATTTCAGCCAAGTATGTCTATTTTTCTACAAATGAGTCAAGTTTATCTTTATGGCATAGAAGTACACATGTGTAAAATAACACATTCTTGTCTATTCAGCAGTTAATGCACATTTAGGCTGCTTTCAAAATTTAACTATCATGAATTGTGCTGTTACGGAAATGGGTACGGACGTAACACTGCAATATGGTTTTTACTCTTTCAGGAAACTAAATAGAAGGGATAGCTGAGTCAAATAGAACTTACAGTTTTTTGAGGAATATCCAAACTGATATCCATAATGGTTGTACTCATTTATATTCTCACCTAAAATGTAGAAAGATTTCTTTTTCCTTACAGCCACTTCAACATTTGTTATTATTTGTTTCTAATAACAGTCATTCTTTCCAGAGTAAGATAGACTCTCAGTGTTGTATTACCTTGAATTTCTTTAGTGGTCAAAGATGTTGAAAATTTTTCATGTATTTATTGGCTATTTTCACCTCTTCTGAGAATGCATATTCCTTTCATTTGAGGAGTTTGGCATTAGGTCTTCCTGGAAGTTTTTGTAGAATTCAATGTGAATCTATTGGCTCCTGGGCTTTTCTTAGTTGGTAAGGCTTATTATTATTATTATTATTATTATCATTATTATTACTACTACTACTATTACTACTACTACTTCAATTTCATTGCTTGCTGTAGGGATATTCCAGTTTTTATATCTTCTTGGTAACTGAATCCATATATATTTAAGAAGAAAACATTGACACAGTTCTTGAATTATACAGCTTATAGCTTAAAGAATAAATTACTGCTTCAAAAATAGCTTATGCTACTCAGTGGTGTATTTTTATTTGATGATTTTTATTCACTCTTTTTGCCACAAACATATGAATTTCTTTTTTTAATTAATTAAGTTTATTGGTACATTTTAAATATACATAATGGTCACATTCATCATAGGATATGTGTACCTGCACATGATGTATCTTAATTCTTTTTCCCCATTTTGCCAAATCTCCCTTCAACTTTTTTCTCCTCCTTACTTACAAAAGCTTTGTTTCCATTTTATGTGTCATTAAGTTTAAAGTATAAACTTCATGAATACTAACTCTGTAATCTTAAAATGTTGTGTCACAATGCCTATCATATATTGCCATTATAATTTAAAACAAAATAACATAAAATAGCTGCTATAGAATTTGCTCTAGAGTATACATTCAAGAGAGTATCATGATAAAGCTATATGAGCCACATATTAAAAATGGCAGAACTTCTCCCTGATCTCTAAATTTTCAACTTATTCATATTTTTATATTAAATAAATGAGCCTTATCCTTATCCTGTATGTTCTTAGAAGTTTTGCCTTTCTTAAGTTCCCAGTATCTCATTGTGATAAATTGTAAAAATTTTTAATTCAGCCTTTCCATCATCTTGATGTGAATATTTTACAAGTTGAGAAATTAAACTCATATACATGCATATAAAGAACAAATGAAAGGATATAATACCTAATAGAAAATGTGACAAAAATTATGTTAAAGGAAGTAACATAAAGTTTGATAATTTATCTGTAATGTTTGCAGATTCATTCATTGTTTTCAACAAATATATAGGGTTATAATTTGTGCCTGGAATTATGCTGCCTTTAAAATAGACCAACAAGCAAAAGATTGTTTTTTATGCGTATGTACTCATGGAGTTGAATCTAATTGGGTAAATGTGAGAATAATTACCCTCTTTAGCTAAACACCTTGTCTCTGAGGAAACATTATTCTCTAGTAAATTAACCTCTCCTTTGAGAACTATAGTTATAAATTCATAAATACAATTACAATACTAGAGCTATGAGAGGTAAACATCATAAAATAGGTATTTATACTAAAAAGCCCATATGTCATGAATACTTACAGAAAGAAAATGATAACATTCCCCACTCTCTACTAAATCAGAATCAAAATTTATGCAGATCACTTGGAAAATCTGATATACATATATATATTTCCTCCTATAACTCATCATGAAGTGTGAATTTTATATATATTGTTATTTCTAAGATTTAACATTTTCCCTCACTTACCTACAATATTGATAAAATAAGGTGGAATATATACTCTATACACACTCAACAAATAATTATAGTCCACAACATTTTAGTACTTTCCTCTCTAATCCTCTCTCTTCCTCAAATCATTTCATAAGTGTATTATCTTCTTATGAATCTCATATTAAATGGCCACTTCATTGTCTAAAAGAGCAGAAATTTATTTCTCTCATAACTCTGAGCCCAGATACCCAAAATCTAAGTCTCACTATTTCCATGTTCCCTAGAGATGCTCCCAAAGTCCCTTTCCTCTTTCAGCCTCTGATGAATGCCAGCTTTCCCTGGCTTGTAGCCACTTCAATTTAATTTTTTTATCCATAGTCTCATTGCTTTCTCTTCTCTCCCCAAACTCCTTCTAGCTTCTCCTGTTGGAATATACATGAACACATATAAGAATTATGCTGAGAATCCAGGATATTTTCTCCCTATGTACATCCTGCAATTAGTCACACCTTTTCACATATAATATAATATTGACATGTTGTTGGGAATATAAATTTAATATATCAATTAAATCTATTTATCTCATCACTGTAATAAATATTATATCCTTTATCACAAAAAAGTTTTAGAAAAAGGATATTGCATTAAACAAGCTTGAAACAGGAGACAAAGCCCACAATTTAACATTGATTCAATCAGTTTTTTACTTAGCCATATCTGATTTTGATGCAAAAATAAGAAATAATGCCATAACTATTTAAAATTTTTATGCTGGTTTGCCTTAGCTTTTTCAAGCAGCTACAACAAAAGTACCATAAGCTTAGACAACAGATATTTATTTGTTACAGTTCAGAGGCTCAGAAATCCAAGATCAAAGTTTCAGCAGATTTGGTTTCTAGTATAGGCATACTACCTGGATCATACATGCCTCCTTCTCACAGAGTCTTCACATGGTAAAGGGGTCAAAGGAGATCCCTAGGGCTTCCATTTTAAGAACACTAATCTCATTCATGAGAGCTCTGGTCCCAAGTCCTAATCATCGCCGAAGGCCCTACCTCCAAATATTATACTCCTGAGGATTAGGATTTTGTTTAAATTTTTCCCTTTGAAATTGTGGAGCATGTTCACTCCATTGCACTATTTATTATAAATTTTTGTATTAAATTGCATTTTTAAAAATCAATATGCTCAACTATTATAACTATGTTTTTTCTGTCATCCTGTATTTTGTGTCCAACACATAAGGCCTGTTGGTGGTCTCTCTAGAGGGAAACCTGAGACCCCAGAAAGCACTGACTTTTAAAGAAAGAAAAGGAGGCAGCCTGGGGGACGGGACGAACAGCAGTTTAATTCCTCTGGCACTATTCGACAGTCACAAAGGGAAGAAGCAAGGCTTTTATACACGTAGGAAAGCAGCTTAGTTATTCTAGCTACTGTCTTTCTGATTTTAACCTCTGGTGACAAATGACTTTAAGTGACTCATAAAAGCTACAGACGAATTCACAAGTCCCCTGTTTCCATTCACCTATCCCATACATCAAAGAGCACACCAGAGCCCTCTTCTTAACAGATAGTATCAGGAGAGCAGGACAATTTCAGCCAAAATCAAGCCCACCGGCCCACCATAAACATCATAGATGTGCATAGTGAGTCATATCTCTCTCACCACCCGTAGAGTCATTGAGTCGCGGTTCTCTGATCCCAGGAAATGGTAAATAAGAAAACTAGGAAAACTTGTTTTTCTCCTATGAGACTTTTACAACTTCTCTTAAAGTTTTCTGATATTCTTTTTAACAAACAGACTTGTGGATTTTCCCAGAAATGTCTTAATTTTCTCAGTTAACAAACTTCTTGTGATCAATTCTTACAACTAGATACCTGAATTCTACAATTTCCCACAAAAGCCTACACATCTAAGCATATCCCAGTGTTGATCTCCACCTCTATTTGAATTTCATTATAAGAAAAACTGCTGCAGACCAGCTGCAGTGGACATAGGGTAGGAAGGGGAGAGGTCCTGGGCCGGCGATGAGAAAAGAACCTTCACAAGCAATGTTCGGATTCCCTCTGAGAAGTCTCGGGGTCCGATTTATTTTTATATCTTCAAGCAATAGCTAAGAGGCATTGGGCAGAACATGTTTACATTTTAGGTTGCCTTAGCAATATCTAGTGAGGTAAAAGTTATTTCTTACTAAACAGTATATTTTTTCTAAGCTGATTCATTTCATTGAACATCATGAATACATATCTTAAAATTACAATTGTCCCCTTATTTTCCCATACCTAAGCAGAACAAAATGTAACTTAATCAAAATCTCTATATCAGAGGGGGGAAAAAGCAAGATTTAATTAATTAAATGTCAAACTTGTGGTCACCAGCTAGCCCTTGAGAAACTGCACAATGGTTAATATAGTTTGCTATTAGCTCTCTATTTTTCTGTACCTCTATTTATCTTACCTAAGTGTCATTCGGGTTCATAGTTCATGAGCAGGAAACATTTTCAGCACTGTGAGAAATATTGAATAACTTGCCCCCTTAATGTATTTGCCTGTCTTGACTTTCTATTTCTCATTTCCTACTATTACTTACATCTAAAGTCTATCCTTCTAATTTCTTTATAAGACACCTTTAGTAAAAGGAATGTCAGCAATAAGAGAGGGAGTTATAGTTAGTGGAAAAACAGAGGGAGTTTTAGGAGAGGTTTCTTTAGAAGTAGATGAGGTAATAGAACTAAGAGAAACTGGAATTTGGGACTTTTGAGCCAGATCAGATTTCAATACATCATTGCCAATTTGCCTCATGGAGAGTTTGTTGTTAGTCACAAACACAATGACTCCTGTGACCAGAGTAACAATTTTAAACATTATGGCATGAAAAAAATAAAATATGAGGGTACGATGTGTTCCACCCTTCTCTTCCCCCAGCTGGAACTTTGTCAAGAAGCATTGGAGGTCGGATGGGCTTTGCCAAAAAACAGTTAATGTGTTATATGTTTCAGTACTGGAATCTGCTGTTTATCCAAATGTTTTCATGGCTTTTGGTAGAGAATGGATTATAATGCTCCTGATTATAAATAAGCTATTATTTATGTCATTAATATATTATATTTAATGATAATTTCCTGTGACTTATTTTAAGTTTTAGTCTTTGTTTTTGCCATTACTAAAATATAGAACTTTAACATTAGTTTTAGTTATAGTCTTATTTTACTATCATTTATACCAATTCTAGGTACACACAATAGAAGTAATATTGCTCAAATTAAAGTAAGGATATAGAATACTTCCCTTTCTCAATAGAAATTTATAAAAACACAACATTATTCACATAGAAATTCCATTTAAGTCTAGGTTCCCTAAAACAGCTTGAAAATAGTTTACATAGAGCAAATTAACAATACTTGTTAAAGTAAACATATAATTTTCAAAATGTGGTCATGTTTGTGGCCAGAATAATTGATCATTATGGTTTATCATAAATCTTCAGGCAAGACTATAAAGAACGTCTGAAAATTGCATGACTTTTATATGTTTAATACTGTTTTCAAATATATTATATAATTTGCTATTCATAATACTCCTCTATTGCCTATTTATACCTCTATTACCATTGTAGGTCCACTACTACTTTGTATTTCTACAATAAATACCTCTGAAAACATAAACATTATGTTAAGAATTTTGCAAATATTATCTCAACTCATTTTCTCCAAAACCTTGTGATATAGAAGATAATAATATGATTATACATAGGTAAGAACTGAGCTATCAAGACATTTTAATACTTAAAGACAGGCTTGCAGAAAAACTCTAACCTCAAATCACACACCAGTTGATATTCTTAAGAAAGCACATTCTTTCAAACATTATAAAATCCTTTATTTTCCAAAGAAAAATGTGTTTCAAAAGACTAAATAAGTTGACCACACATATGCCACTTTACCATAATAAGATTGGATCCAAACCTTGTTCTTCCAGTGTGGTTTACTCAGTATTTTTAACCGTTTTTTTTTGTTTGTTTGTTTGTTTTTTAAGATAAATAATAATAAGACATATGTGCTATTGCTGCAACACAGAACCTTCATTGGCTTAACTAAGGACAGATTTACTTTTTGTTTAAATAAAATTTAATGTGGATCAGTAGCCTTTATTTTTCTTTGAGATTTGAACAAATGGTATAATTAAAGTTTTAGTATGAAGGTGATAGTCAAACTGACAGTAAGGAATTAGGGAAGTAAGTTATATATCATTTGGAATAAAATTCCTGGTAAAGGTAGAAAAAATTCATAAGACCATGGTTGGCACACTGAAAAATACCAATAAAAGGCTGGAGATTTAACTTAGTGGTAAAGTATTTGTGTACCATGTAGGAGCCCTACATTTGATCCCAAAGCAATGCAAAAAAAAAAAAAAAAAGGAAGAAGCAATAAACCAGATACTTGTCACCAATAAATTAGCTACCAGTTCTTTTTTATTAATGGTAGGAAAAATATATTGAGAGAAATAAAGCTTCTTTCTAAAAGAGACAGAAGGGGGACCAGAAAGTGAATTGCCCACTCACCCCACTTTTCAAAGATGTTTTATAGATCCATGCCATGTGGTGAGGCAAGTACAAAGTGGGACAAAACTATAAGACTCAAAGGAAATTTACAAGGTGAGCATGAGGTGGGACAAAACCATGACCAACCAATAAGATTACAAGTACACTCACCTAGGTAATATTGATTAAATTGGGATCAAATGGGAAAACATGTACCATACAAGGAATTTTCCATTTAGAATATCAATCATTGCTATCTATCCCCATGGGAAGCTGTAAGACCGAGGGCCTTACCAAACGCTCTGAGGAGCTGACTAGTGAAGCACACCCAGGAATCCCAGCGGTGCCTTCAGAATGTAAGACCAAGAGCCTTACCAAACGCTCCAAGGAGCTGACTACAGCGAAGAACACCCGGGAAGGAACACACCGGACAAGTTGGAAAACAGACCTTTATTAGTCTGGCCAGATGGCACTCCCAAAGCAAAATAGCTTAGAGAGGCAACTGGCTCAGAATCCGAGGCTGTTTTTATAGGGGGTTGAGGGGGAAGTTAACATATAGAATTAAAGAAAAGGGGACAAAGGTTAGTGGTCGACTGTCACATATTGATGGTCAGCAGACATCTGCAGCTTGTTCTAACAGTTGTGGTGCCTGGAATATCAGTTCCGGGTAAACAAAGAGTTGAGTAGTTTACTCTGGGACTCTAGGTCTGTTACAGATCCCTATCTAGCTTCCCTAGACTAACAAGCATCTCCATCCATTAACTTACATTTTAATCACTATGGGGCTGGAGAAAAAGGAACAAAGGTTATGCAGTCCCACAAAGCCATACCTCCTCTTTTTATAATGCTGACCAGTGAATATGCCTCAATTGTTTTCCATGTTGGCTACTTGCTGTGTTGGCTGCTGCAGGGATGGCTCCTTAAGGGAGGCCCTGTCTAACTCCCAACAATATATCTATCTACAGTATCCCCCCCTCTGAAGAACTAGCCCTAACTGCTGTGAGGGGGAAAAGGGCAAAGACCATTGTGACAACTTCCAGCTGAAGAGGGTGGTAGTTGTGATCAGCAGTCAGAGTTACTCTACAAAAGATCTATCTAATGCCCTTCAATAGGCACCAGCCATTGTCATCTTGGTAGTCATATAGCTTTGAGTCTGAAGGAGACAAAGGGAAAGAAATAGTTAAGAATACATGGGCCAAATTATAAGGTCAGCAGAATTGATATCAATATAGCCAACAAGTGTTTGCACTGGGAGGAACTAGTAATAGCCTCCTTCAAAGAGGATAAGAAGGTCCAGGGGACTTCAGAAACCAACATAGAAGTATATTGTGTAGTTTAGCAGTTGTGAGCTGTTTACAAGTTTGATCTGGTGAATCTCAGTAAAAGAATTCTAGCACATTTGTCATTGGTTCCATTTGTCTGACTGTTTAGAGTTTGGCAGCCTCTAGGCAAGAATAAACAAAAGTTTATGAAATTAGAGCATGTATAATCTAGGCATGAGCACACTAGAATGGAAGGGAAGGTTGGGGAGAAAGTCGCACTTAGAAATAGAAATAGTGATTGTAACCTGCTGGCTCTTTAATTCTTTCATTGATAAAAGTTATGTATAAGTCTGACACTTTGTCATAAATCTGTCTAGTTTTATCTGTAAGAAGGTAAGAGATAATTTGAAGAACAAATCTCACTTAAGAAATTTAAAACTCTAGCTGAGCTCCTAGAGATTTTACCATAATTTTTTTCCTAATGATCCATAACTATAGTCAGCTATTGATGTACCTAGAAACTGCCAGAAGGGGTCAGTGACTGGAGCCCCTTTTTATATCTAGCTTTGTTACTATGGCATTATTTTATACCTCTTTTGGTTATTCTTTTCTGCTGGGCGTTTAAGACCAAGTTAAAGTGAGACCTGTGTCAATCAGTATGAACCTCTTGCTGTCTAGCAAGGTCAGTTAAGTCTCCTCAGGCATTACTTTGGAACCATGCATAGAGTCTCTCAGCACCACTGTTAGTATCAGCAGTCAAGATGGGTCATGGCCTTGCTTGATCACATTGCTTCCAGTGAAAGTGTGTGAGGTTTTTTTCTTCTTTGTGACCCTCCTTTGGCACATGGTATATTTTTCCTCTGGTGCCCAGTAATCTCCCTGCACAGGATATTGAGTAACTTACAAAAGATGTAGGATCCTGTAGAAAACGTTCCTTTGTGTCCCAAATCTTTGCTGACCTTGAGGTGACAGGGACAAAATATTGGCTGTCCTTGTAGACAAGTTACCTTTCCAGTTTTGGTCTCCAAACTTTAATTTTTGAACACCCAGAAGAGAAGATCAGTGACATAAACATTTTAGTAGGAGCAGTGAGCTTAACTATTATAATAGTTAAAACATCAAGCACTTTTGAAGTATAAAGCACAGTTAGAGGGCTGTTATTTTTACCAACCATGGTTGTTTTAATAGCTGAATCCCTGCAGATAAATTCTTAAATAAAGTACATCATTTTATCACTTTTTTGTGAAAACAGATTCAGATTTATTGTCAGCAATAAACCAGACCCAGGAGGGAAATTCATAGCAGTGAATTCTCACCTTAGGAAAACAGAGTGAACTCAAATAAACAACCAAAAGCTGAACCTTAAGCTCCTAGAAAAAGAAGAGGAAGACTAACCCCAAGCTCCTACAAGGGAGGAAATTATAAAGATCAGAGCAGAAATCAATGCAATGGAGACTAAATGAACCATTCAAAAAAAATCAATGAATCGAAGAGTTGGTTTTTCAAAAGAATAAATAAAATTGGTAAACATTTAGCCAACCTTATCAAAAAAAGGTAAGAAAAGGTTCAAATCCATGAAATTAGGAATGAAAAAGGTAAAGTCACAACAGACCCAGCAGAAATACAGAGGGTCATCAATACCTACTTCAAGAACTGTACTTTAATAAAATGGAAAACAGAAGAGATGGACTGATTTGTAGATACATATGAATTACCAAAGTTGAACGAAGAAGATAAAAGATTCTAAACACCCCAATTACAATCAGTGAAATAGAAAATGTAATTAAAAATTTACCAAAAAAGAAAACCCCAGGTCCTGATGGCTTCACTGCTGAATTCTACAAGACATTTAGAGAAGAACTATTGCCCTTATTCTTGAAAATTTTCAATGAAATTGAAAGGGATGTAAACTTTTAAATTCATTCCTTAATGCAAGTGTTACTTTGATTCCAAAAGCAGGGAAAGACCCAACTAAAAAAGAGAACTACAGGCCAGTCTCCCTAATGAACATAGATGCAAAAATCCTCAATAAGATACTGGCAAATAGAATACAGAGGATCATCAAGAAGATCATACACCACGACGAAGTTGAATTTATCCCAGGGGTGCAAGAATGTTTCAACATAAGTAAATCAATAAATGTAATACACCATATTAACAGAGTCAAGCACAAGAACCATATGATAATCTCAATAGATGAGGAGAAAGCATTTGACAAAATGTAACACCAATTCATGATAAAAACCCTGCAGAATATTGAAATAGATGGTCTTTATCTCAAGTTGATAAAGGCTATCTATGACAAACCAACAGCCAACATGATACTAAATGGTTGAAAACTGAAAACCTTCATGCTAAAATCAGGAAAAACAAGGATGTCCACTATCTCCACTCCTGTTCAATATAGATTTGGAAATATTAGCTACAGCTATCAGACAAGAGAAAGAAAAAAAGGAATAAAAATAGGAAAGGAAGGAGTTAAACTGTCATGATTTGCTGAAGATATGATACTCTACATAGAAGAACCAAAAAACTCCACTAAAAGACTTCTAGACTTAATTGACAGATTCAATAGAGTAGCTGGATACAAGGTAAACACTCAAAAATAAATACCCTCTTGTACACAAATAACAGACTTACTGTGAGAGAAATTAGGAAAACAATCTCTTTCACAATAGCATCCAAAAAAATGAAATTTCTAGGAATCAATCTAATGAAGGAAGCCAAAGACCACTACATTGAAAACTACAGCATTCTGAAAAAAGAGATTGAAAAGGATATAAAAAATTGGAAAGACATATGTTATTCCTGGGTAGGAAGAGCCAATATAGTGAAAATGGCCATAATTCCAAAACTGCTATATAGATTCAATCCAATCTCAATTGAAATCCCAACAGCATAATTCACAGAACTAGAGACAACAATCCAAAAACTCATTTAGAACAATAAAAGACCTAGAATAGCAAAAGCAATTCTAGGTAACAGAGACATGGCAGGGAGCATCAAAATCCCCAACTTGAAACCATAGTACAAAGCCACTGTGATAAAAACAGCATGGTACTGGCAAAGAAACAGATCCAAGGACCAGTGGAATAGATTAGAAGATGCAGAAACAACTACAGACTTACTCAGCTACCATATCTTTGATGAAGGGCCAACCATCCTCACTAGAGGAAAGATAGCCTCTTTATTAAATAGTATTGGGAAAACTGGAATCCAACTTATCAAAGATTAAAACTAGATCCCTATCTTTCACCATGCACTAAACTAAAATCCAAGTGGATTAAAGATCTGAATATTGTAACAGAACCACTAAACCTGCTGGAAGATAAATCAGATAGAACTCTCGAAGACATTGGCATGGGAAAAAACTTTGTGAACTAATCCTCAATAGCATGGGAACTAGCACAAAGAATCAACAACTGGGATCTTATCTTATTAAAAAGCTTCTGCACAACAAGAGAAACCACCAACATAGCTAAGAGACAACCTACAGTGGAGGAAAAATGTTTTACCAGCTGTTCCTCAGACAAAGGTCTACTATCTAGAATATATAAAGAATTGAAAAAAATCAGAACCGCCAAATTCAAACTCCCAATTCAAAAATTGGCATCTGAAATGAACAGACATTTCTCAGACAAAGAAGAAAAAGCAGCAAATAAACATATGAAAAATGTTCAACGTCACTGGTCATTGAAGAGATGCAAATGAAAGTAGCACTGAGATTCCACCTCACCCCATGAAGAATGGCTGCTATCAAGAAATCAACCAATAACAAATGCTGGCGGGGGTGTGGGGAGAACATTGCTGGTGGGAGTGCAGACTGGTGCAACCACTGAGAAAATCAATATGGAGATACCTCAGAAAACTAGGATTAAAAGTCTCATTTGATCCAGCTATGCCTCCACTGTGTATCTTTCCAACAGAATTAAAAGAATCATACCACAGTGATATATGTGTACCCATGTTTATAGTGGCACAGTTTACAATATAGCTAAAACTTGGAAGCAACCCAGTTGCTCATCAACTGGTGACTGGATACAGAAATATGTGGGTTTTTCAAATAAAATGGAGTACTATTCAGCCATAAAGAATGAGAAACTAGAGACATTTATAGCCAAGTGGATGCACATTGAGGCCATACTCTTAAGTGCAATAAACAGGAGACACATGTGTAAATATGAAATCATTTCTCTTGTGTGAAAAACTGAAAGTGTAAATAAAGATAAAAGCATAAAGTTGATATTGTGAAATAGGAAGAAAAGGTCTAAATGAATAGGAGAAGTGGGAGGGTAAGGGAAAAGAAAAAAGGGAAAAGAAAAAATGTGAGAAAAGGAAAAAATAGAAACAAAATCTTTGTAAATAAGAATGGTGGAGGGGGTGAAGGGAGGGCAGGGAAATGGGGAAAAAATAAGAACCAAGATACATCATGTACAAGTACAAATTCCCAAAGGTAAGTGTAACTGTATTGTATACCTAAAATGTACCAATAAACTTAATGAAAAAAAAAAAGCAGACATGATTTTTTTAGTTCTTAATCTAGAAGGCACAATGGGTGCATATTTTTTGATAAAATTCAAATATATGGCTTAACAGTTCAGTTTGTCTCTTCAATTTTGGGGGGGTATCTTTCTAGGAATTTAATCCTGTTTACAAACTTAAAACCAAATCATTGGATTTTCATTCTCATTTTGCTTTGAACCTGACCAGTTTGATCCTCTGTTAGTGAACTTTACTACCAAGTGGTTAAGTTTACTTTCTACCAATTGTGCAAAATTGGACATTGTATCCAGCATAACGGATTTTTCCATTTAGCTTCATTTTCATTAGCACAGGCTTCAGTATAAGTACTGTGTGTCACAACTCACTTTTTTTCCTGATCACTCTACTGGAGATTTTCTCATTTCAGTTCCACTCTGTCCCATTTACAGAATGGACTGTAGTCAGCTGCCCTGACATCAAGAAAAATGCAAATGAAATAAGTGTGCCTGCCTCTTAACTGTAAAAGTGAATGAGACTTGAAAGGATCCTGCTATTTTGTAGTTTATTACTGTAAAAAAAAGATTCAAAGAATAATGTGCATAAAATTTCCCTTACACTATTGTTATTTTGGAAAGGCAATGCAAAAAAAAAAAATAATGATAATGATAATAATAATATGAATATTATTATTATTATTATACCTAGAGAGTATTTCTTAAAATACATTTTACCTTAGTAAAAGTAACACATATACATTAGGCAAGTTAGAAAGAAGAAATTATGGAGAATTATGAAATTAAATTTCATATTAAATAATAATGAGATTGAAACCATTGCTGTATACTAGTTTTTAGTTTGTAAAGAAAACAAGCTCTGACAAGTGTTCCTAATTTTAATATTATTCAGTTGTTATAATATTAGTGAACCAATTTGGCAAAAATGCTATTAGTTAATATGTGCTAATACTATATTGTTTCTAATCAATTAAATATATTTTAGATATTCATTTCAAAGGCAACTTTTGTGGATAAACTTTAATGAAAATGGCAAATCCTCCCAAATATAGTATAGATACTATTAACGAAGCATTTGATTTTAGTTCACATGGACTATTGAGCAGTTCACAAATATAAATCTATGGAGAAAAACATCAGTACAAATAAGCTAAAATATATTTTATTACAGTGAAGCTAAGTGCTATTAAAAAGGAATTATAATCACTGAAAATATATTTTCCTAAATAAAATTCCATTATTTCTACCTATATGTACCTATTCTTTTGTTGTATTTGTGTTTGTGTGGGTGAGAGTGAGAGAGACAGAGAGAGAGAGAGAGAGAGAGAGAGAGAGAGAGAGAGAGATTTTGATTCTATGCTATAGCGTTTCAGTTAATTAACATTTTACAAAGTTAAATTGTAAAATTGTTTTTCAACAATGGAATACTTTATTAAAAGCTTGGTGGTATTTTCCATATAAATAGGTTCCTGGTATTAACAGATTTTGAAGTTATTACAGAACAACTATAGATAAAACTTCACCTTCACAATCTGTATATCCAGAAATGCCTCCAGGTTTTATTTTTAGATTCACAAACTGTAATCTTTTACCAATGTTTCTGCTGAATTTTTATATTCACTACTTTCTGTTCTCCTCTTGTGACAGTGTATTCTGCATGAGGTACTATCTTTCAGACTTCTTGGGATAGCGGTATTCAAATATACAGGTATACTTTGGTGTCCCTGAGACCTTCAAGCAGAGGGTAGGCAGAGAGAGTGTCATCAGAAAAAGAAATACAAACTGCAAAAGCTTAAGTTTCCTATTTAATTTTTTCTAAGATATTATGTCTGAGAATGCTCCTGGCTCCAAAAATAGTGATAGTCTTCTTCTAATCAAATCGTAGTTTCACAATCATCATTCATACAAAACAATTGATACCTGTCTTTATTCATCATAATTCACTGCTGCTTCACTCCATGTTAAAAAGCTTTAAGTGTGTCAAGCAAAGTAACAATTCAAAATATTGATGTTTCTAGGGACTCCATTATTCAAGACATCAAAAGTCCACAGTAGGAGGGCCGGGATTTAGGTGAGTGGCACCAGGCCTGCATGGAAAGCACAGTCATGAGTTCAATCCCGGGTACCAAACAAACAAAAAAAGTCCATGGTAGAACTTTCAGTATTGTTTCTGAGATAGAGAATAAAGGAAAGAAAGGCAGATGATTAATAAGAATTATTGAAAGGAGTAACATATTTTTCTACTAATAATATCTCAGAGTAAATGATGCTTTTTAGAAAATACCTGCTTTGGACATGATATTGATAAACAATAAATGAATGCAAACTTGCCTATTCTGCATTCTTAACACTATTGATGATTTTTAAAATATACACAAAAACAAAACAAAAGAATCTAATCATTTCTTTTCATATCTACTATAAATATATAAGGATTCCACATTTTGCATGATCATAAGAAAGATATAAATGTATTCTTTTTTTGAAATATTCTTTTTAGAATAAAAAGAGAGTCATCTATGTCTTCCACCACTATCATTTTAGCCAAGCTACCTTCTCTTTTGATCTGGTTTATAGCAATCATTTTGTAATTGTTTCTGAGCTTCTAAACCAAGTCTAGTGGTCAAATTACCAAAAATAGTAGAGAGAATGATCTCTACAAAGCATAAATTTTATTGTGCCACTGCTTTGCTCTAAACATCCACAACAAAACCCAAACCTCAATTCAACTGAAAGCCTGGGCTTCCTGACCATGTTTGTGGCCCCTCTTTCAGTTTCTTCCATGTGATTTCTCCTTTCAACCTATACCAGTTTCTATGCTGTCCTCAAATATGCCAAAGTATTATCCCCTCACAGTGTTTACAATGTTTTATTTAAAAGATTTTTTGATGGATTAAGGAATAATAAAATTAGGTTAACCAAGCCAAGTTTTTATATTTGATTGTATAACATTGATGATAGCTTAAAACAAGGTTGGGAGCGAAGGTGAGGAAAGGTGGGGAGATAATTTAGGGGATTACTATTGCAAATATTGGAGAAAAATGATAGTAATTTGAAATAAAGCATATATAATAACAGTAGAGAAAAGTAAGTAAGCTTTTATGTATTTATCAGAACTCCCCTATTCTATGAATAGGATAAGAAAAAAGTGATCAGCCCTCTGCAGATAGGCAGGTCTGCACACGCCCTACCAAGGTCACAAGTCACACAGAACATACCAAATCAGCCCACTGCAGACAGGCAAGTCTGCCCATGCTCTACTGAGGTCTCCAGTCGAGTAGAACACACCGAATCAGCCAGCAACCCCACAACAAACCACTGGACACCCCACCCCGCTGCTCCTCTGTACAGCCACCTGGTTCTACACTACAAAGACACAGAGGACACTGGACCACCAGGCCACGGTACTGAGTCCTGCTGCTCCTGGCCCAGAGGTAGGGGCTTCTGAGCCACCATCCCACTGTTCCTGGTCCAGAGGAAGGGGCTTCCTGGCCATCATCCCACCTGCTGCTCCCAGCCCACAGGAAAGGGCTTTTGGGCCACCATCCCTACCACTGCTCCTGGCCCCGGTCCCACCTCTCCCAGCTCAGAGGAGGTAATCCCTGCAGGTGCCAGCAAACCCCCACCCCAAGTCAAAATGAGAAAAAAACACAAATAAGTCTCAAAACCAGACTTCCAGATCACTTACAGCAACCTCAAAGGGAAATGAGATGGAACACTCTGATACTCAACCACCTGGACCCACTGAACTGGCAACAAAAGGGGATCTGGAAAAATTGAAATCAGAAATAATTTCTCAGATAACAGGAGAAATTGTGCTCCTAGTACAAGACATGATTAATAAATCTAGAGAGGAACTGAGGAACATGAAGGAATCCCAACATAGGAAACAAATGGAATCCATAAAACAGATGCAAATAGATTTCTAGGACATGAAAAACTCCATTGAAAGTCTACACAGCACAGTGAGCCAATGTGAGGACAGAATTTCAGATATAGAAGATAAGATTGCAACTAATGACCAGGAAAAGAAAAATTGTTTCAAAATTATAAGGGAACATGAGAAACCAATCCAGCAGCTGCTAGAGGATGCTAAGAAGAATAACATAAGACTGATTGGGCTCAATGAAGAAACAGGAGAGAGTGCAGATGGCATAAAAAAATCTCTTCACAGAAATAATGGCAGAAAACTTCCCAAGCAGGGAAAAAGAGCTTGACATACAGATAAGTGAGGCATAGAGGACTCCAAATAGCCTTGATCAAAAAAAAAAAAAAAAAAAATCTCCACATAGGCATATAATTGTTAAGATTCCAGAAACTCAACAGAAGAACAAAATTCTACAAGCAGTTAGAGAAAAGAAACAAATCATATACAAAGGAAAGCCCATCAGAATCACAGCAGGCTTCTCAACACAAACCATCAAGGCAAGAAGAGCTTGGAGTGATATATTCCAGGCCATTAAAAAAATCAGCCTCCAACCCAGATTGATGTACCCTGCAAAACTATCTTTCAAAATGGATGGAGAAATAAGATACTTTCATGACAAAGAGCACCTTAGGAACTTCGAGAATACCAAACCAGCACTCCAAAGGATTTTACACAATATCCTAGGAGCAGACATTGAGGATCACAACCCCAGGAAGCAAAGCAGAATGAACCCATCTGGCATGACAAGAAATTAAATGTAAAGGGGGAGAACCCAACAAAAAGAAAAAGTCAAGGCAATGACAAGTGAATAAGTTTCAGTTAAAACCATCAACATTAAAGGCCTCAATTCACCAACCAAAGAAATAGAGTGGCAGAATGGGTCAAGAACCAAAATCCAACAATATGCTCCATACAAGAAACACACTTAATCCAAAAGGAAACTCATAGACTGAAAGTTAAAGGGTGGAAAATAATACTCCATGCGACAGGAACCCGAAAAAAAGCAGGAGTAGCTAACCTCTTTGCAGATCAAGTAGATTTCAAACCAACACTGATTTAGAGAAATGAAGAAGGACACTACATCCTTGTAAAGGGAACAATCCAAGAGGAAGAGATGACAAACATAAATATCTATACACCAAACACTAGTGCACGCAACTATACAAAACAAACACTAACAGACAGGAAAAGTCATATATGCATTAATACAATTGTAGTGGGGAACCTCAACACCCCACTGTCACAAATAGATAGATCAACTAGACAAAAAATAAGTAATGAACTACTAGAACTCAATTGAACTCTTGAACAAATGAATTTAACAGATGTTTACAGAGTCTTTCACCCCAGAAAATCAGAATACACATTCTTCTCAGGTGCACATGGGTCATTCTTCAAAATAGACCACATACTCACACATAGAACATGTTTAAGTAAGCGCAAAGGAATTGAAGTTATCCCCTATATATTATCAGACCACAGTGTGGTGAAATTGGAGATCTATAGCAAAAGAAACTCAACAAATTTCATAAACATGTGGAAGTTGAACAACACACTTCTGAATAACCAATGGGTCACAGAGGAAATCAAAGAAGAAATCAGACAGTTCCTTCAATATAATGACAATGACAATACAACATATCAAAATCTATAGGACACTGTGAAAGCAGTCTTACAAGGGAAATTCATAGCAGTGAATATGCATATTAGGAAAACAGAACGAGCCCAATTAAACAACCTGATGTTGAACCTCAAGCTTCTAGAAAAAGAAAAATAGAACAACCCCAAAGCTCATACAAGGGAGGAAATTATGAAGATCAGAGGAGAAATCAATGCAATGAAGACTAAGACAACAATACAAAAAAATCAATGAGGCCAAGAGTTGGTTCTTTGAAAGAATCAACAAAATTGACAAAACTTTAGCCAATCTTGTCAGAAAAAGGAAAGAAGAGGCCTAAGTCCATGCAATTAGGAATGAAAAGGGTGAAATTACAACAGACCCAGCAGAAATCCAGAGGATCATCAATACCTACTTCCAGAACCTATATGCCAATAAGATGGACAACACAGAAGAAATGGACAGATTGCTAGATACATATGAATTACCAAAGTTGAATGAAGAAGACCTAAAAATTCTGAACAACCCAATATCAACCAATTAAATTGAAAATACAATTAAAAACTTATCAAGTAAGAAAAGCCTGGGCCCTGATGGCTTCACTGCTGAATTCTACAAGACATTTAGAGAGGAACTGCTGCCACTACTGTTTAAACTCTTCAATGAAATTGAAAGGGAAACAATGCTCCCAAATTCATTCCTGGAAGCAAGCATCACCTTGATCCCCAAAGCAGAGAAAGACCCAACCAAAAAGGAGAACTATAGGCCAATGTCACTAATGAACATAGCTGCAAAAATCCTTAATAAGATACAGGTGAACAGAATGCAGAAGATCATCAAGAAGATCATACACCCTGATCAAGTGGGATTCATCCCAGGGATGCAGGGATGGTTCAATATATGGAAATCAATCAATGTATTACACTATATCAATAGAGCCAAGGACAAAAACCATATGATTATCTCCATAGATGCAGAAAAAGCATTTGACAAAATCCAACATGCATTTATGATAAAAACCCCACAAAGAATTGGAATAGATGGTCTCTACCTCAAACTGAGAGAAGCCATCTATGAAAAACCAACAGCCAATATCATACTAAATGGTCAAAAACTGAAATCCTTCACACTAAAATCAGGAACAAGACAAGGATGTCCACTATCACCACTCTTGTTCAATATAGTTCTGGAAACATTAGCCACAGCAATTAGACAAGAGAAAGAAATAAAAGGAATGAAGATAGGTAATGAAGAAGTCAAATTGTCATTATTTGCAGATGACATGATACTCTATATAGAAGACCCCAAGAACTCCACCAAAAGTCTTCTAGACTTAATAACCAAATTCAGTCAAGTATCTGGTTACAAGGTCAACACACAAAAATCAATAGCTTTCCTCTACACCAATGACAGACTCACTGAGAGAGAAATAGGGCAAATGATTCCTTTCACAATAGCATCCAAAAATCTGAAATACCTAGAAATCAACCTAACGAAAGAAATCAAAGACCTCTTCTCTGAAAACTATGGCACTCTGAAAAGAGAGATTGAAGATGATATTAGAAAATGGACAGACATCCCCTGCTCGTGGGTAGGAAGGATTAATATAGTGAAAATGGCCATACTTCCAAAACTGCTATATAGAGTCAATGCAATTCCAATTGAGATCCCAGGAGCATACTTCATGGACATTGAGAAAACAATCCAAAAATTCATTTGGAGCAAGAAGGGACCCAGAATAGCAGAAGCAATTCTAGGTAACAGAGACATGGCAGGGGGTATCACAATCCCCAACTTGCAACTCTACTACAAAGCTACTGTGATAAAACAGCATGGTAGTGGCAAAGAAACAGACTTGAGGTCCAGTGGAACAGATTAGAAGATGCAGAAACAATGCCAGACACACTGAGCCATCTCATCTTTGATAAAGGAGCCAAACACCCTCACTGGAGGAAAGATAGCCGCTTTAATAAATGGTGCTGGTAAAATTGGCTTTCAACTTGTCAAAGATTAAAACTAGACCTATATCTCTCACCATGCACTAAACTAAAATCAAAATGGATTAAAGATGTAAATATTAAAATAGAAACTCTGAACCAGTTGGAACAGAGGTTAGGTAGAACTCTTGAAGACATCAGTGTAGGAAAAGATTTTATGAACAAAACCTCAGTTGCCCATGAACTAGCAAAAACAATCAACAAGCAGGGTCTCTTCTTATTAAAAGGCTTCTGCACAGCAAGAGAAACCACCAGCAGTGTGAAGAGACAACTCACAATTTAGGAAAAAAAATCTTCACCTGCTTTTCCTCAGACAAAGGTCTACTATCTCGAATCTATAAAGAACTTAAAAAGGTCAGACATCCCAAATTTAAAGACCCAATCCAAAAATGGACATCTGAAATGAACAGATATTTCTCAGACAAAGAAGTAGAAATAGCAAATAAATACATGAAAAAATGTTCAACATCACTGGTCATTCAAGAGATGCAAATGAAAACAAGAGTGAGATTCCACTTCACTCCAGAAAGAATGGCTGCTATCATGAAATCAATCAATAACAAATGCTGGAGGGGCTGTAGGGAAAGAGAAATCCTGCTCCACTGCTGGTGGGAATGTAGACTGGTGCAACCACTGTGGAAATCCATATGGAGATACCTCAAAGAACTAGGACTGGAAGTCCCATTTGACCCTGCTATTCCACTGCTGGGGATCTTCCCCAAAGAATTAAAAGAATCATACCATAATGATATATGTGCGCCCATGTTCATAGCAGCACAGTTTGTGATAGCAAAAACTTGAAACAGCCCAAATGCCCATCAACTGGTGACTGGATAAAGAAAATGCAGTTTTTATTTATAAAATGGAGTACTATTCAGCCATAAATAATGAGAAATTAGAGACATTTAATGTCTAAGTGGATGCACGTTGAGGTGATACTCTTAAGTGAAATAAATAGGACACAGATGTATAAATACGGAATAGTTTCTCTGGTGTGAGAAACTAAAAGTGTAAATAAGGACTAAAATGTATAATAGGTAATGTGAAATAGGATGAAAAGGGGCAAAGGGGAAGGAAGTGAGAGGTCTAGGGGAAAGGATAGAAGGGAGTGGGATTAATATGAGAAAATGGAATAATAGGAACAAAATCTTTGTAAATAGGGAGGACTGGAGGGGTTGAAAGGAGGGCTGGGCAAGGGTGAAAAACAAGAACCAAGAGAGACTATGTAAAGGTGCAAATTTCCAATGATGAATGTCATTATATTGTATACCTAAAATGTACCAATGATTAGAATGAATATTTGATAATGCAAAATAGGAAGAAAAGGTCCAAAGGGAGTAGTGGGAGGGGAAGGGGAAAGGAAAGAAGGGAAGGGAAAAATGGTGAGAAATGGAAAAAATGGAAGTCTTTGTAAATAGGTAAGGGTGGAGGGTGTCAAGGGAGGGCTAGGAATGGGGAAAAAATCAGAACCAAGATGCATTATGTAAAGGTACAATTCCCAATGAGAAATGTAATTGTGTTATATACCTACAATGTACCAATAAATGAATTTAACAAAAAAAAAAAAAAAGAAAGAAAAGAAAAAAGTGACATGATCCACAAACTTGTTTGTTTTACTGGAAAATGGCATGCAATAAATGAGTTTGGGAAAAACTAAGAAATAACTTGGAAGTCCAGACTGATCTTTATATACATTTCTTTCTATAATTTATCTGATATGAGAAAATATAGATAGCTCATAGTATCAAGGAGAGACAGATTTGGACTTCATGGAATTTCTTTTTTTTTTTTTTTGCCTTGTATTAAGTGAGTAGCTGGCTCACAAGGTCTAAGGAATCTCAAGTAAATATATGAATAAACAAATAGATAAACATTCAAACCAACAAGTCTGTTTCTGCACTTGGGGTTGTCCAGATCTGACAAGACCAATGGTTTCATCAGTAAGTTTAGGTTTTATGAAGCTGCATAAATCTTCACAGTACATTCATCTTTAAAAATATTTTGAATACTGTGAGGTTAGAGCCATCCTCCAACAAAATATTAGACATAGTGAAATCAGGCCCTTCCATACTGAGGCCAAACATGGCTGGTTACTATGGTTCATGGGAATAGTGATTATTATTTTTTAATTAATTAATTAATTTGATCTTTAAACAGTGCAGGGTTCTCATTGTCAAATGAATATATTGATGATGTCTTATGTGGTTATAATGAAAGATAACTGATATAATTTATATAATGTACATTTTTTAACATTAAAAAGTAGCGTTTAGTGTTGCTTTGTTTTGATTCTTTGTTCTACACTGAACTTGTTGAAGTCCTGGACTCTGTGCATATCAAGTGCCTTATACAATATGTAGCACATACTGTCTTTTCGATATTTATTGTTCTAATAATTAACCATTTGTCTATACTAGTTAGCTTCAATTATTTAATACTTTTAAATGCTAAGGAAAAAACAGAGACCAAAAGAAATCTAAGGTTTAAAAAAACAACAATAACTAACTGAATCAAGAAAACATTTCAACTGAATTTGAAGCAATGCTGTTCTAAATACACAGTGGTGATCAGCAAGGTGTTAAGTAATTCAGATACATACCATTTCTTCCCTATACAAGTTCAAGTAAAAATTTAAATGTTTTGGCTTAAGCCCATGGCTCACTTCCCTCACAAACACAAGGCCTGGGGCTCAGCTCCTCAGCACTGAAAAAAGCAATTAAATGCTTTTTCTGTATTTGTACTTGTTCTATTATTGTCTTTACTTAATTTTTCTCTGATGGCATAATTTTGTGTATCTGATTTCAAAGTTATAAATACTAACTTTTAACTATTTTTGTGTCTTCCCACATTAAATATCACTAGAGACCATACAGCAGTCATAACTTACATATAAAGTTAACTGGAAATACATAACTTCAAAAATATTTTTATTATTTCTTGCTTTTCCCTTCTCTTGATTTATGGTAAAAGTAATTTCAATGTAAATATTTTGGCTTCATGTACATCATTACTAACATTTACTCTTACTAACAATCTATGTAAAAATTCTTCAAAATAAAAGGTTCTATGTATATAAAATGTATCTTAGAATTATTGAGTTTTTAACCATAATAAAATTTGTATTTCCTCATGTTTTTGTTTCATTTAATATATATTATACCCTGAGAACCCAATTTATAGAAGTCATGTGTATAGTGTAAAAAGATTTTAAAAGAAAGATATTCCGCTTAAAATTTATGATTTTTTAAAAACTTTCAGTTAGTGTCACTGTAGAATTATACATGGTGTAACACCAAGTTATTCATGAAGTCTTCTTTTCTCTGGATAATTATTCATTTATTTCATTGTCCTTGTGGTGTCCATGATATGAAGAGAATACATTATATTTTATACATAGATATTTCTCAGGTACAAACATGTTCTTCTAATGTTTTGTTGCTTTACATAGAATCTAAGTAATGTAAAGGTTACAAATTCTAGTATTTATTGTTTAGTTATGTCCCAATTATAAGATTAATTATAGGCAAATACAAGTATAATGCAAAATAAAAGCATATGCAGAGAATTAAAAATGATAAAAAGGTACATTACTAGAGTCTTCTAAATTGTAATTAGGTGCCCAACACTGTCATAACTCTATTGTACTCACTTTTTTAAAAAAGTGCAAGAACTTTTAGCTTATAAATGAGAATATTTTAATAATTTCAGTTTTTCCACTTTCATATGTAGTAGCATAAACTTTAAAGGTTTAGAAGAAGAAAAAAGAAGAAACATACAAAATATTCACATTGCTTTGACCTCATGAGAATTCTAGGAGGAATAAGCCATAAAATGAATCCAAAGTTTTATTCAAATTCAAATCCATTTAAAATAATGAAAACTGATGCAGTTCTTCTTTTTTGAAGTAAAACCAAAGATTTTCAACACTACTACAAAGACTGAAACATTGAAACCTCTACACATATGGTTTTGTCAGAGCATATTCTCTTTCCTCAGTGAAAATAACCTCCTTCTGAGAATAAAATTCTGAAAAGAAATCCTAGTCTTGATTATCTGCTAACACTACAAAAGCACTTATGGGCCTATTCAACCATCAGATCTGCAGAATTTTAGAGAAGTCCATTCCTAAAATGTATCTTTATTTTCTGATGTGCTTATTGCCAATGTTATTGTAGCTGTTGGAGAATCTTAAAGACATAAAAGCAGTTGGCTAGATGTTCTAAAGATGACTATAGTAGCCTGCAGCTTATATAAACACTGTAGGGTCTGTGGACATAGTTGCAATAAAGCAGAACATTGAAAATACAGCTTATATAAAGCTTAATACACTCAGCCCGGAAGATACTTTTAAACATTTGCTAAAATTACTTTACAAGCAGGCATGTTCACTATAAAATCATCGTAATGGAGAAATAAAGCAGGGATGCAGAATAAAAAGCAAGAATTCCTCCCAAACAGTTCCATTTAAGTGTCTAAATAACCACTAGGGTTATCTTGATACAATTTACTGCATTTCTTTACATGAAGATCCCATTTATAGGTTGATAGCATAGATATTATCTAATTTGCTATTGTCCTGAAAAGCTTTCACATTTTTATGATATCCAAACAATTCTCTGACCTGCTTACCTTCCAAATATGTGTGTTTGCATTTCTGTTTTCTTTGAAAATAAGGGTAGTTGACAGGCCTCACCTACAATCACCAGTGTACATAAAGCTAGCATTTCATGTGAAATAAGGCACAAGATTAGTTGTTGATTGGACTTTATTTTTCAGAAGAAAAAAAAAAGGTAGAATTGCCAAATGACAAGTTCTCATCATCTATAAAAGACGGACAACTGGTGTAGAACAGCTCCACAGAAATTGAAAACACATGGTATATCTAGTAAAATAAGATTCTCACAGGACATATTTCAGGGGAAAATGTAACATGAAGTTTCAATGATTCCCTTACTAAACCTGTTTTGTGAATTTTAACTTTTTGCAATAAATCCTATTCCCTCCTGGATTCAGTAAAATGTTAAAGAATTTACCTTGAAGGTCAGGCATAGTGGCATATGTTTGTAATACCAGCATTTAGGGAGCTGAGGTAGGAGGATCATGAGTTTAAGGCCAGCCAGGCCTTCAATTTGACAAAGATTAAAACTAGACCTATATCTCTCAGTATGCACTAAACTAAAATCAAAATAGATTAAATATCTAAATATTAAAATGGAAAAGCTGAATCCTCTAGAACACAGGTTAGGTAGAACTCTTGAAGATATTGGTGTAGGAAAAGATTTTATGAACAAAACCTCAGTTGTCAGTGAACTAGGACCCCGGTACCAAAAAAAAACCAAACAAACAAACAAAAAAAAGAAAATGAGATCACAATTTGGACATTTCAAGGTAGTACTTCTGTGGTGTGGAAGAGGATATTGTAAAATCTGGCAGTTGACACTCTGTTGATAGTGATGTTCCTATATATCTTGAATACGTATATTAGTTACTTTTATTCTGGTGCCTTAAACTTTAAAGGGAGAGAACTACCAGCTTTAGAGGAGCATCGATTAAATGATTAACATGTCTACATTCAGAGTAAAAAAGAAATCTGAAACAAGTTTAAGGTAACAAAGATGACAGATATATACAAAATGAAAGCAGAAGTGTCAAACTTTTATTCTAATTTTATTTGTTGGTAGGAATTCCACAGGCCCAAGTGAAGAGTCAGCACTTTTAGCAAAAGCATCCTCTAATTCTCTTTTACATGACTATACTCTGTTCTCACCTGCACTCTATTAAACTATCCTCTTCTTCAGAGTACTAAAACTACTCAAATAGTGAAGACTACTTATTGTCTTGTGACTGTTTTTCTTTCTAAAATGACTGAAATCAGGCAGGTGTGGTGCATGACTATAACCCCAGCATTCAGGAGGCTGAGGTAGGAGAATCTTGAGGTCCAGGCCAGCCTGGGCAACATAGCTAGACCCTGTCTCAAAACAAACTAACCAACCAACAAAATAATTGATAGTCTAAGAGAGGAAAAACTAAACAAAATGAAACAAAACTACTTGAAAGCTAGTGAATGAAAGACCATAATACCTAAATAAAATCTGTAAGAAATTTTGTTTCTATGTCTATGTTTATGAATATATATTCATATATTTATTTACATATGTGCATTATATGTCATGTGTGTGTATATATATATGTTTATCCATAAATGTGTTTTTAATTACAAATAAAAATAAGGCAGAAGAAGAATTAACTATCATGGCAATGAATGAACTGATTAAAAAAAAAAAGAGACAGTAATTGGTTTCTATGATCTTTGCTTTGAAGTTAAATCCATTAACTCAAATTTCCAAAGATAAAATCTGACAGGAATTTCAACTTTGTGAAAAAAATAACCTTCTTCCCTTGATCTTTAAAGACCTTGTGGGAGACATTCATTCAAATTAGACCTAATTTTTGCATACAAATGCCTGTCCTTTAGCTCTATAACCTTTATCAAATATATCTTACCAAATACAACCAAGCTTTTGGACTCAAATATAACATTTTGTTATCTATCTTTAGAAGTAGGGACATCTGAGATCAGGATTTCAAATTTCTCCCTTGATGATTATCATTGCTTATTTCAGAAATATAGGAAAAGTTGAAATTATCATTGTCCAATGATTTGCCATAATTCAGGCATTTACCAGACTTGTGTGACTGAGACCCCATTCACTCATGAATGTCATGTTGCTCTCTGTGATTCAGCCCTAGCCTTGTAACCAGAGCCTTCTGGTTCCTTCTACCTGAGACATGACAACCTAAGAATGACCATTCTTAGCAATGTGGGACTTTTAGTTCTTATTTTTTGAGAACCACTAGACAACCATAAATTATTTCCTGAGAAAAATTTTGACCAAAAGGGGAGGACTTAGAATCCGAAAGGACTTAAAATGTCACCCATGAAAAAATAATTCCAAATGAGTTATGTAATGAGTAATTCCATATATATAAACACAAAATTGTTGAAATGAAGACTTTTAGTAATGACTATCAGGGATGGGAGGGACAAAAGTTTGGTTACATTGACAATACTAAAAATTCTGGTACTAATATTTCTTATAACCATATGTAAATTTATTATGATTTCAAATTTACTTATGTATCAATATGTCTAAAGCTGGACATTTCAAAATAATGAATGTCATCATTTCAACATTTTTTAGAATTCCTTAAATATTTTTGATTTTTTCCAAGCTTAAGAGTGCTTACTTCTCAGATACCATCTGTTCTTTCTAAATGATTATCACTACTGTGGTTTATCATATAATATGTTGTACTCCTGTAAAATATACCTTCGGTTGCACATACTGTATTATTAAAAGTAATAATTTTAGGTCAGATTGACATATTCTATTACATTTTCATGTCAATTTCAATGTTATCACTAAGTTAAATTCTAAATGTATGCATCAGTAAGCTAAGACTATGACCATCCTGACTTAAAATTTAGATATTTAAATGAGTATTTTACCTTTTTAATGAAAAAAATGCATTTTTACTCATATTTAGGGTCTCCTATAGTATTTTTTGTACATAGAAAACCAGTAAAGCAAAACTTACTTAATAAAAATTCATTAAAATAGTATTCATTAAATAGTGTGTATTACAAATTATTTGTCCATGTGACTTGTTTCCAGTTCGTATCAAACATAAAACTGTAAGTTGATAAACATGTCTTAGGAGATATAAAACAGAAGGTATTACTTGTTTCAAAATGGTTTACTTGAGTTTTTTTCCCTAAGAGGTACACTGTTAAAATTCAGTAAACAATATAAAATCAAAATTTATTAATGGACAAGAAGTTCATTAAATTATAAAAATATTTAAAGTTCATCAAGTGAGAGTAAGTTTTACTATAAGAATAATTATAACATTGACAAATCTATATTTATATTTATGCATTATCTCCCCATATATGCACATATATTATTTAATTATTTGAATATGCATATTTGTCAAATAATATTTTAAAAATAAAGTATTACTCTAGATACCTCATTGCCTGATTTAGAGTGGGCATTTATGTATGTTTGAAACTACCTTGGAATTTGTTTATTGTGAAAAATCAAGTTTAAATCTTTCTAAGATTTTTCCTTATAAAGTAAACAATATGGATTTGGATACTCTTTAATAATCACAGACACTACCTATGTGTTGAAAAAAATATTTTTCTTATATAAGGTCTTAGCTATTCTATAATGAATGGAAAGAAAAGAAATTCTGAGGAGTACATAGCTTATTTTCACAAATATATGCTCAACTATATCACTGCTGTTCACAAGGCTATTCAAAAAAAATGATTCTGGAATACCATTATGTTTCTGCCCTTAAATGCTGTGTAAATTTTGGCAAGTCACTTAAAAGCTATACACTGATGGTAATGGTCATGTTTCCTAGCTGTTACAGTGATTTAGGGGCATCTTGTGATAAATTACCTATCATAGTGTGTGGAATGAGAGGTTGGAAGTGACTGTTAGTTTCTTAGTTTTACTTTTCCCAAAGATATTCAGTCATATTTGAAGAAATAAATGTGGTAGATTCTGGGCCAGGGATTTAGCTCAGTGGCCCACCATACTTGCCTCCCAAGCACAAGTTCCTGAGTTAGATCCCTGATACCAAAAAACAAAAACAAAACGAAACAAAACAAAACAAAACAAAAATTGTGGTAGATTCTTTGCTTTATATAAATATTAAGTGAAAGAAAAATTTAAAGTGATATATTTCACCAGAAATTTTGCTGAAACTTAGGCTGATCTAGTTAACATATATTGTATATGCATTACAAGATATGAGAGCCTTTGAAGCTTTTCTCCTTCAGGACAAAGAAATGGTAGCAGAGACAAAGCATGTCACTGCTAGAAATAAATTTTAATATTTACTATCCAGGTTATCACTTTCCATTTCTTCTACCATGGAGAACCCTGAATGGGGTGCCACTGGTAGGCTGTGTCTATGAATGAACCTCACAGGAATCAGAGTTACCAGCTAAAATGTTAATTAAAATGTAGCCTGGAAAAGATTAACCTTTGTTTATCAAGCCATAGATTTGAAAGATATTGGGCACTGGAACAATATCTCTATTCTACAGATAAAATCTCTTAAAATTCCATGCTAATCTACATGGGAAACTCAAAAAAGATAGTAATTATTTTCAATTGAAGCTATGCTTTTCTCTGGGGACAAAATGATAACAAATCTCTTTGTTTTTAAATTTATAAAATAAATTTCACATATACATCTTTAAGTATCTATAGGTCCTAACTACTTGTTCTGGGTAATTAAACATATTCTTTGAAAAAATGAAGCAAATAACTGCTATAATAAAAATACTCCATTCCTCATGATCTTGTACATGGGGAGTAAAACACATACATATGTATTTTATCACTAACAAATAAAAACAAACAAAAACAAAATATATTGGTAGTGTTAGAAGTTTAATCTAAAACTTATGTAATTATGAATTCTCATAAATTTACTGTTTATCAAAAGAGATAATTCTACAGATCTGTGCATTGTTTTTCAAAAAGAAAAAATTTTATGCATGACACTTTTTTTTTTTGGTACCGGGGATCAAACTTGGGTCCTTGTGCTTGCGCAGCAGGCGGCAAAACCACTGAGCTAAATCCTCAGCAGCTATACATGACACTTTGATCTAAATATTTCCCCAATTACCATAAGAGACTTAAATTTCACATTAGCCAAAGCAGTTATGAGATAAAACTTGGGAGTTGAGATTTCTAGTTTTAGTTCTTGTATGTAAAGATCCTTAAATTTTTCATTATAACTTTTACAATAAGAAAAAAACCTGGGCCAACTAAAAAGTAAGGTTTTCTTTTGCATTCGTCAATGTCCTGAGGCTCTAGTGCCAACCACTACTATGAAATCTACATGAACAGTAAATCAAGATCTACTTACCAGGAAGAAAAGCTGCCAGGGGCCTGAACTGGGAGAAAAACTTAAATCACAATTTTGATATATTAATGCAGGCTCAGCATGGGTAATTACTCAGTGTGGAAAAGACATTCCTCATTCTCCCCTTGCTTTCAAAAGATCTACTCTCAGATTCTCACAGCAAGGATTCAAGATCCCTAAGGCAGTGGGAAGGAGTGAAACAAACCTACATCCTTAGACCAACTTTCTAGGAAAATATTTCATAATTTATATAATTCTGTAACCTTATCCATCTAGGGTAAGGGAATTCATCGCAATATCAGGCCTCTCCGTAATTCTATGGAAATACATAGGGAACATTTCTGCCAAATAAAGTAGTAGAGATCAAAGAAGAGAAAAGCTGTATCCCTGGAGAAGCACTTGTGATTTTTAACAGCCATGAGGCCTACCTTTAAAAACTGACATTTTCCAGACATCATGGCACATGCTTGCAATCCCAGCTACTAAGGAGGCTGAGGCAGTAGGATCACAACATTAAGCCCAATCTGGGCAGACTTAGTGATTTAGCAAGAATTGAAAGACTAAAAGAACTGGGGATGTAGCAAAGGTCCTGGGTTCAATTTCTAACCCCCCAAAAGACTGACAATCAGGATATTTAAAAACACATGCCTTTTCTAGACTTTATACCAAGGGAGCTCCAGTATAATGAGTACAGGTTATACCTGAAAGAGTAACAAGACAAGCATGCTCAATATAAATACATAAAGAAGCTGCAAAGCCAAGTAGAGAGGTAAGAACAATAACTCCAGGACTTTTGGAACCTGTCATCTAACGTTACAGTTATTTCCTGGCAATAATGACCTTATTCCTCACACTGAAGTCCTATTTACCTCAGTCCATATATATAGCAGCTATCAAAAAACAAAAACCTTGGCAAAATACAAGAAAAATCAGTATGAAAGGACATCATGAGCCTTAAAACAAACTCAGATACGACAAAAACATTGGTGTTATCAGTCTAAGAATTAAAAATCACTATGATTGCTATATTAATGGTTATCATACAAAAAAGTGGACCACATCCAAAAATACATGATTAATAAATGTAGATATAAGAAAAAAAATTTAAAAGAATAAGTAGAAAATTCTAGAAATGCCAAAGAGAGAAATATTGAGAAACCAATAATTCCTTCAAGTTCTGTAGGTAAAAAAACCAAGGGGAAAAACACAGAGTTTGAATCTAAGTGAATAGAAACTTTCCAACTGAAATGAAAAGAGAATAAAATAGAATTAAAATGAAAAGAATATTGAAAAACAGTCAGATAATGTCAAAAGATAAAATTAAAAGTACTATGTAAATATCAGAATAAGAGAGATTTGCGGACAAGAAATATTTGAAGGATGATGAAAAAAATATGCAAAATTAAAAACAGACAACACACTGACCCTGCAGGAATAACGGAAAACACTCTAAACATTACAGCTGTAGAGGAAATTCACAACTCAGTGTTTTCCTAAATTTCATGTAACAGGAATTTCTCAAGTAAGACACATCAACTCCCTAACGAGGTGGTCAGGGAAAGCCCTGTCATTAGCTCATCAGGGCTGTCATTTTTATATTTTTTAAATTGACTGCAGTCCTACATTTCTCTTACCAGAAAATTGCTCAAAAAAGTGGCTAGGGTCATAACCAGTTTTAAATATAACTCATGAAATGCCCTTGTTTTGCACTAAATTCCTGTATTGGGTCCTAGCAGAACGAGCCAGAATGGTATCACAGGTCCTTTCTACTATACAATCAAACTCTACTTTTTTTTTTTTTAATTTTGAAATTAATTTTATTGGTGTATATTAGGTATACAATATAATGACATTCATCATTGGAAATTTGCACCGTTACATAATCTCTCTTGGTTCTTATTCAAACTCTAGTTTAAAATGTACCTATTTTCAGCCTGCCCTATACCATTAGTAAGTATGTACAGATCACAGCTAGCACCAGTGTGGACCAGAAACATGTGACTGCAGGCACACTAAGAAACTTCTGTGTCCTGATGCCTTCATTGCTGAATTCTACAAGACATTTAGAGAGGAACTACTGCCACTACTGTTTAAACTCTTCAATGAAATTGAAAGGGAAGAAATACTCCCAAATTCATTCCTGGAAGCAAGCATCACCTTGATCCCCAAATCACAGAATGACCCAACCGAAAAAGAGAACTATAGACCAATCTCACTAATGAACATAGATGCAAAAATCCTTAATAAGATACTGGCAAATAGAATGCAGAAGATCATGAAGAAGATCATATGCCCTGACCAAGTGGGATTTATCCCAGGGATGCAGGGATGGTTCAACATATGGAAATCAATAAATGTAATACATTATATCAGTAGAACAAAAGACAAAAACCATATGATCATCTCCATAGATGCGGAAAAAGCATTTGACAAAATCTAACAGTATTTATGATAAAAACCCTACAAAAAAAATTGGAATAGATGGTCTCTACCACAATCTGATAAAAGCCATCTATGAAAAACCAACAGCCAATATCATACTAAATGGTCAAAAACTGAAATCCTTCACAATAAATTCAAGAGCAAGTCAAGGATGTCCACTCTCACCAATCCTGTTTAATATAGTTTTGGAAACATTAGCCACAGAAACTAGATAAGAGAAAGAAACAAAAGGAATAAAGATAAGAAATGAAGTCAAATTGTCATTATTTGCAGATGACGTGATACTCTTCATGGAAGACCTCAAGAACTCCATGAAAAGTCTTCTAGACTTAATAACCAAATTCAGTAAAGTGGCTGGATACAAGGTCAACACACACAAAAAATCTATTGCTTTCCTCTACATGAACACAGACTCACTGAGAGAGACATAGGGCAAATAATTCCTTTCACAGTAGCATCCAAAAAACTGAAATACCTAAAAATGACATCAAAGACCTCTACTCTGAAAACTATAGCACTGTGAAAAAAAAGAGATTGAAGAGAATATCAAAAAATGGAAAGACATCCCTTGCTCCTGAGTAGGATGAATTAAAAAAAATGAAAATGGCCATACTTCCAAAACTGCTACATAAATTTAATCCAATCCCAATTGAAACCCCTGAAGCATACTTCACAGACCTGGAGAAAATAATCAAAAAAATCATTTGAAACAATAAGAGACCTAGAATAGCAAAAGCAATACTAGGCAATAAAGACAAGGTCGGGGGTATCACAATCTCCAAATTGAAACTATACTACAAAGCTACTGTGATAAAAACAGCATGGTGCTGCCAAAGAAAGAGACCTGAGGACGAGTGGAACAGATTAGAAGATGCAGAAACAACTCCAGACACACTCAGCCATCTCATCTTCAACAAAGGTGCTAGACACCTCACTGGAGGAAAGATAGCCTCTTTAAGAAATGGTGCTGGAAAAACTGGGTTTCAACTTGCCAAAGACTAAAACTGCACCTATATCTCTCACCATACACTAAACTAAAATCAAAATGGATTAAAGATCTAAATATTAAAACAAAAACACTAATCCAGCTGGAAGAGAGTTTAGGTAGAACTCCTGAAGACATTGGTGTAGGAAAAGATTTTATGAACAATACCTCAGTTGCATGTGAACTAGCACAAACAATTAACAAGTGGGATCTCTTCTTCCTGAAAAGCTTCTGCAAAGCAAAAGAAACCACCAAAAGTGTGAAGAGACAACCTATACTGTTGGAAATAATTTTCACCAGCAGGTCCTCAGACAAAGGTCTACTATCTAGAATATATAAAAAATTTTTAAAAATCAGATATCACAAATTTAAAGGCCCAATCCAAAAATGGGCATTTATAATGAACAGACAATTCTCAATGAAGTGCAAATAGCAAATAAACATTAAAAAATGTTCATCATAACAGGTCATTCAAGAGATGCACATGAAAACAATGCTAAGATTCCACATTACCCCAGAAAAAATGACTCTGGTGCAACTACTGTGGAAATCAGTATGGAGATACTTAAAGAATTAGGCCTGGATGTCCCATTTGATCCAGCTATTCCCCTGCTGGATAGCTTCCCAAAAGAATTAGATGAATTGTGCCACAGCAGTATATGTGCACCCATGTTCATAGCAGCACAGTTTGTAATAGCTAAAGCTTGGAAACAGCCCAAGTGCCCATCAACTGGAGACTGGTAAAGAAAATGTGTTTTTTCTATAAAATTTAGTCCTACTCAACCATAAAGAGTGAGAAATTAGAGACATTTCTAGCTGAATGGATGCATGTTGAGGCAATACTCTTAAATGAAATAAATAGGACACACGTGTAAATACGGAATAGTTTCTCTAGTGTGAGAAACTGAAAGTGTAAATAAGGACTAACAGGATTAAAATGAATAACTGAAAATTTGAAATAGGAAAAGGTCCAAAGTTGTAGGTGTGGTGGGAGGGGAAGGGGAAAGGAAGAAGGAAAAGGAAAAATTATGAGAAAAGAAAAAAATGGAAACAAAATCTATGTAGATAGGGAAGGGTGGAGGGGGTGAAGTGCACACAGGTAATGGAGAAAAAAATAAGAACTAAGATACATCACGTACAGGTACAACGACCCAATGATAAATGTAAACTTATTGTATACGTAAAATGTACCAATAAAAGAATTTTTAAAAAAGAAATCAAAGTCTTCATTGCCTTTAATGTTACTGTTTTTCTATAGCTCAAGATGTACAAAAGCTTTCAACATAAAGGTTCTTTTCAGAAGAGTTTGATTCTCTATGATCGTAGCAGTAAGGAGAGTGTGGAGTTTGTTTTTTTTTTTTTAAGTAGGACACTATATTTATTGAAGCCTATTTATATAACTCCATTTGTGTGAGTCAGGACATGGTTGAGCATTTCTCAGTTTATTCTCCAGAGTGTACTGTCCAAGATCTAACCTCATAGAGAAGTAAATATCACTGTAGTGTTTGGAGAAATGAGAGGAAGGTGTCACTTCCCTGAAGGGGCACTTAGTGTTCTTTTTTTCAAGTCACAAATGTCAAAGTGCTCACCTTCATTTCTTGAAAGTCTTTAAATGCAAATTTTTTAAAAAATATCAGTCACAAAATAAAAGAGTTGGATAATAACCTGACTATCCAGTATTTGTTTTCAGAAAATAATTACTTTTTTCAAGCACTAACATACCTGTGTGTAGTTTTTTATTACATTAACTCATGGGTATCTCCTAATTTTATAAATATTCTATACCCAATTGATTAAGATTGTGCTATATTTGTTAGTGCCCAAAGAGGTCCTAAGTGAACACACTTTCAGGTATGGGAGATCTCATGTACCAAATTATCTTTGAATAAATTTTTTGCTAGTGCTTCCTATTGTGCTGAGTAGTACTTCTCTACTTTTAGATCTCAGAAATGGAAAACTGTATATTTTAATAGCATATTCTTAAAAATGTTACCTAATACATGGCTAAGATAAAAATTATAGGCTCCAGTATCATATTTCTTGGTTCATTCAATAAATATTTTCTAATGATGTGCTAACATTTTAAGTCTCAGGGTTACGCATTAGTTACTATGATTTACTAACATCAAGACTGAAATGTGTATATATATATATATATATATATATATATATGTATATGCAATTATATATGTTGGTAAGAGAAAATCAGGTAATTGCTAGTATAGTGTAGTTGAAGGACACCAAAAAATGGACCTATCCCTCAAATTTTTAATGTAAATATCAGTTCTTCAAAATGATTAAATATAGGTTTATTTCTCACAAGGTGTAAAGAAAACTCAATTTGGGCATTCAGATTCAAATTTAATATTGATTTAATGATGACTACTTGGATAGTATGGTTACTGGAAGAAGTTAATTTCTGAGAAGGAAATAATTAATGATTCTTTACATCTCACACCAATATTCTTGCACACTTAAAGCAGTCATAAAGTCTAAAACAATGTGAGAACCAGTTCCAGTGAGAACCTACCCAAATTCACAAATATCTCCCAGAACCAGATTATTATATATCAGAGGTGATATCTGATATATACATTTCCATTCAATTGCAAATGACCTTCCATCCACTATTTCACAATACATCAGTACTACAATCACAATAATGCCTACTTCCATGAATTTTAAGTTTATTTTCTGGGTGTGTAGGTCAAAGTTACAGTGTTTACCTGGGATGCACAAGTCTCTGGATAAAGCATGGAAAAAAACTAAGTGTTCAGGTCTATACCAGTCAATACTTACTAGAGTCAGATATAGAAGAGTACAAATGTCTTTCTGCATGCTGAAAACCTGAAGGATCCAGTCAAGGGCATGGAGCCCACAGCAATGTCCCGTCCAAGTTCATATCAAGTGTCTATACTAGAAGGGTCCCAAGGGCTGGTGGTGAAGCTAGAAAGTCTGGCCAGCATGGTGGAACTCAGCTACATCCCCAGCCCCTCACTCTTTCTCTCTTTCTTTCTCTCTATATATCTCAAGTTAACTTTCTTGCGTTAGATATCTCAGATTCTGTGCAATGCTTTACAATCCCATTATTATTCTTGTAAGAAATAACCAGATTGTTAAATTAAAACCTACCATGAAGAGAAATTCTAAACAATCATTAAGACAATCTCTTACCTTTTTAGTATTCTTTTCTTTTAATAATGTTAAAAATGCACAGATTTCTAAAAGAATGAAATCATGTACTATTGCCTGATGGCCATAATTTAATTTTGTTCCTCTTATTTCCATAATACCTACTTCTGTAATGTGAAATATTAACTAAAGTATTTGAGAGAAATTTGTATTTTCCTTAAATATGCTTGCTAATTAAGACTATATCACCAAAGAAAACATTAATTATTTTTCTTGGACATAGTTCTTTTGATGGTTTATGCTGTTGATATCATACTATTCTAAAATGATTACTTCTGTTAAGTTAGAAAAACTCTCCTTTTTCATTCTAGCTTATGTAAACTTTAGAGGAAAAACTCTGAAGCTATAAAGACATTATTTATCATACAAAGTACCATTATACATAAAGTATTTACTTTTTTTGGAGTGAGAAAAAATGAGTAATTAATTAATTTAACATAAATGCTGCTGTCATTTGGAGTGTTAATATTTCTTGATAAAGATTTATATAAAGATGTGTGGTATATTTTAGCTAACAGCGCACTGCTCATACTTGCCAAAATTACAAAAATCAGCTACGGGTTTCGTACATATGACAAACATATTGGAAGAAGTCAATAATGCAATGATGAAGAAAAAAAGGGATGTTGGGCTCCTAAAGAAAAGTTCTAATGAGCAAATGATTTTATTATAACAGTGCTTTGGTTGAAATTCTAGATAAAGAACATACTGTCATATGAAATCCAAAATTATGTAGCTATGCACATGTGATTAATACAATTAAGCTCTGAATTCAACTAAGAAAATATGGATGCAATAATTGTGAATTAGGTTTATTTGATTCACTGCTTTTAAACTATCTATTTGTTCTGAAATGAAGTCAAAGAAAGATGTAAAATATAAGCCTATGAAAAATACCTTTAATGCTTTTGTCCTCTACAAACTCATAACTTCCTATCAGACCTATCCACAGGCTGGGACACACTTTCTTAGTGTAAATCTCCCACTTAAATATAAAGTTAAAAACCATCTTGTTGTAATTTGAGGAAAAGAGGGAAAACAAAAACAAAAATTGTAGGAAAAAACATGAAGAAAAGAGACTGATTTGCTAAATATTTTAATCACTAAATACATTGATCTTTACATATTTTACATTATAACTAATTTGTTTTACAATGAGTAGTTAAAGGTTACATAGGTTTATTGATTCCAAAGTTAATGGAGACTTGGAAAATATTATCATCAATATTTTATAATATAAATGCCTGAATATAAAACAAAGTAAAGATAGATTATATAACTAATTAAAGTTTGTGTTTAAAATCAGTGTTATGTGGTTGGTTGTGTTATTCAGTGATATAGCACTTAGCTAGCACACGTAATGCCCTGTGTTCAATTTGTATCACTGGTCGATAAATAAAGGTCAGATTAATTTATCTGAAGAATCATTAAAATAGACCAATTCTTTTATGTATTTTCAATTTTTACAAGTGCTCTAATCACTATATACAGATAAAGATAGTTAAATATTATCTATATGGAACATAATGTGGCAATTTGAAAGAGTATAACTTGAATATCTAATAACATACACAAGTATCACCTAGCTCCAGTAATTTAAGCAATACCTGTTATTTATTCAGCATCTGCAAATTTATTAACATTACCTAGAGTTCAAATAAAATATAAGATTTATCTTCATGTACAATTATTATAATATAACCATGTTGATAGAATTAATACATGCAAAACCATTGAAGGAAAATGGTGTTATATCCTGTGTCAGGCCAATAAAGAAGAGTAAAATATATGTGAATATGCTCAATATATGGAATCCACAATTTTAAAAAATTATAGTACAGTATGGAGTGTATTGAGTGGTGACTTCATGAGGGTACTGAAGTTTGGACTATGTCCAAAATTATGTATTATAAGGAAAAACTTGGGGTGAGAATAGAAGCAGCAAAAATGATATTGTTTTAATTGATAAACTACTTTCTATGCTATATCAGAATGTATGTGCTTTAAAATCAATTGCACAGAAATGTGATTTTCAAAATCAGGATGAACAAAATAGAAACTTACGTCTCAGAATTTATGTCTCTAACTGGTATATATGTGTGCATATGTGTACACATACTCATGTATATGTATACACAGATGCATGCTGAAATAGTAGGCCTTTCATCATGGCTGGCACTGTATGGATGTTACTAGGCCCTGCTCTCCTAGCTACTATTCTACTATCCTTAGTATATACTGCTTCTATCCAAGTAATGACATCATCCAATACATCTGCTTGATTTCTCAGTTTATATATGTATTCCATTGCCTTGTCTTAAATTGTATTAATATAACTTCATATTTAACCTAGCTACCTCCAATTGAAGTTAGAAATACAGAGCTTTAACTGTGCACACATTATAGTGTTCTTACTAAATACAGGTGATTCTTATTGTCATGTTCGATGTGGTCACCATAAACCCTGAATTTCATCCCAGGTGAAATATAAGGTTAAGTACACCTGATCATATTTTCATCAGTTTGTCAATATATAGTATGGATTTGCATGTGTTTCTGTTTAAAGACACCTTATGTAATATATAGTCAATTAATTAAAAGTGAATTTACAAGCCAGTCATAGTGACATGTGCTTATTATCCTAGCTACTTGACAGGCTGAGACTGGAAGATCACAAATTTGAAGCCAGTGTAGTGAGACATAGTGAGACTTCAACAAATAAGCCCAAAGATTTAATTCCCAGAGAAGCCTAACATAACTCATGATAAAGGAAGCGTATTTAACTCATGTATTTTCCTTGTAGGGCACACTGCTGCTTCCTTGCATCTAGAAACACTAGACACCACTTTAGCCCTACACTTCGAGATAATTGTAAACAGCAAAATAAACAACCTACATGATACTAGACATATTACAAAAAGTAAAAGTTGTTTTCATTATCACAGCTGAAACAATAAGACAAAGTGGCCTCTTGATCAACCTCACATTGCAACTTAGGCTTTGAGCTATTCAAACTTTTCATTGCTCTATGCACATTTTTAACAAGGTAAGCACAGAAAACCTTGGTTTTGAGGTTATAAACAAATCTTAATAAATAGATGAATTTGCAAATGCAGAATCTGTGAGTCGAATCATGAAGATTCATTATAATTATAAAATGAATTTTGAGAAACAAATACAAATTCAAATACTACTTTTGTAAATTAACCTATGCCAGAGACCTCTACAATTTAACACTTATTTTGTGCCAGATTATATTTTTCTTGTTTAGGGAAGATAAAACTGAGTCTCAGATAATTGAAGTAATTTTTGTAGAATCACATAGATAATAAATCCTAAAAGTAGAAGTGATAAAGCACTTATGTTAGGTTATTTGTTTTGCTGTTACAGAAATACTTACAAGGATCCAATGTAAAAGTACAACGAAATATCTCCCGGTTAACAAAAAGGACAAAATATAGAACCATTTTGAATAGTTAACCTAATTAGATTGAGAAAACTGAACTAGCCCTCCAGTACAAAGGGAAAGAAGGATGAGGGTTTGATGGGCAGATTGTGAAAAACCATCCTAGGCATGAAGGTGGAAAATGCTAAAAGTAGACAAGGGAATAAATCCACAAGGTGTGGATTTAAGCTGTTTTTTCCCTGATAGAACAAGGAATATACAGGATAATGTGGAAAACTCAAATGCTAGTCAACTATTCTCCTGCTGGTACATGATTTCTGAAACCAACAGCTTAAATCAGGAGATGTTCACTTTAACTCATGGAATCAAAAGTTTCAGTCTATGCTTGGCTGGCTCCAAGAGAGAAACTTCGTGGCTGACGTGCTGCTTAGGTAATAATGGCAGGCAGCAAAAATCGAATACCCAAGGTCATGCCTCCAAGACCCACACAAACACACCTATAGTTGTGCTTCACTAGTGCCCTGAGTGATTCTCAGGCCAATCAAGTTGATAGTTTAACTGCTATTACATCACATATGAATCCTACTGCAAGAAAATTTCATGTTGAAAGATTTGCTATCAAAACCTTAAAGCTGAGATTTAAGTGGTGCTATTCTTGCTAATACATCCACAGATGATGTTTCATTCAGTAGGTTTATAAAAAATCAATTTCTGCACAGCAAGCAAAAATTAATTAATATAACTCTCCTCAAAATTAATTAAATGTATAAATATTTTGAGGGAGAAAGATCAATTTTGTGCATATATTCCCATCTTTTAAAATTCTTTTTTCTGTCTCTGTCTCTATCTTTGTCTGTCTCACTTTCTCACACACACTTACACACTTACACAGTCATCAAAAAATATTAGCGCAAGCTAAATACCTCCATTCTTCAAGTGAAGAAACTAAGATCAAGGGATATAAGACAATTTATTATTATTATTATTATTATTCAAATTCTGGGTATTAGCATAGTAAAGTTGAACTCAAGTGCAGGTTCATTGATTGTATCAATCACATTCCTTTGCTACTAGAAAATACCTGCTATCCTAAACCTAAAGGTTGAGCGGTTTATCTTGGCTCACAGTTTTAGAGGGTTCAGTCAGTAGTTTAATGACTCCAAGTTAGAGACAGAATGGTGGAAGGACAAGGCAGAGGACAGCTACTCAACCCGATTACATTCAGGAAGCAGAATGATAAAGAGAAGGGAGGAGACAAGATTAATCATTTACCCGCTTAGAAACCTAAATCTTGCAACCAGACCTCAGCTCCTAATAGCATATTCTGCTATGAACTCATTAATTCCGAAACTTCTTTTTTTGTCCTTAAATTATTTTATTGGTACATTTTAGGTAAACAATACATTTACAGTTATCATTGAGTGCTTGTACCTGTACATGATGTATCTTTGTTCTTATTGTTTTCCCCATTACCTGTGTGCCCTTCACCCCTCTACCCTTCATTTACATATATTTTGTTTCCATTTTTTTCTTTTCTCATAATTATGAAACTTCTTAATTGCCAATAAAAATCATGAGAAGGAAAGAGCCAGAAATATGGAAATTTGAGAATTAAAACAGTGACTGCTTCTACACTACGGATAGAATATAGATAGAGAATTATTTGGGACAGTCAATGCTCTATTACTACTCAGCTCAGAGATATTATTACTCAGCTCAGATTTGGTGGTTTATAAAGATTAAATAGGGCCAGGGATTTAGCTCAGTGGCACTGTGCCCGCCTCACAAGCCCAAGGAAACCAAAGCTATGGGTCATACGAAACAGTGGAGAAATATCATCCTGCAAATACAACTAGTGTACTCAAAGCAAAATTCTTCCTGACAAGGTAAAGCCTCACAGGGCTGCATAGTAGATTTCATATCTGATGTGGAGTATGAGTATTATTATTGCTTTTTAGATTTTCATCTTCAGTGAATTTTACTATGACTATATTGTCTCTGCTGTACATTGAAGGTGATATTATGAGCAGCAAAGGTGGCTTACCCTCACAGAAGATAAGTTGTTAACATACAGCTAGCCACATCTGGACAAGGGGGGGGGGAGATTGAGAAGTGGATTCAGGTTCTGGATGGCAAGTGGAGTGCTACACTTAATGGAGAATGTCTAAGTGTGCTGTGTCTGAAAGAAAAATGGAAGCTGAGATATCTGTTAGTGAATGGAATGGACAATTGTAAAAATGATAGCTGACCACCAGGTAGCAATAGCAAAAACTACATCTAATTTTAAAAACACAACGTAGATCACTAATGAGCAATGGGAAAATCCCTAAACTGCATTTTATAAACAAAGAATTGTGACAAATTTTTCAAGTGCACTGATCTTGTTATATAATTAAATATATAAAAAATATGTCTTTACGTAGACATAATATGTCTTTGGTATGAGTTTCTTGTCAAGTTTGGTTTAGACCATGATACTGTAGAGAATAACTTATACCTATGTAAATGCCACAATTTAAACATCACAGATTAGTGAAAACATGTTTTCACATTCTTAAGATAATACAATTTCACCAATGGAATACATATTTTGGATTTTTCCTTATTTAAAATGTTTCTATATTTTCAAATAGATGCCACTTTATCTTGATCACCTTTATTCTTGTATGAAGAAAAGATTTTTTACACTTTGCAAACTCTTACAGAAAATATTTCCTTTGAAATTGGCTGTTGAAAATTTCCTTTGTTAAAAAAAGTGGCTTCAGTATTTAAGTATACCTCTAACACCACCAATACTAATAACAAATTTCTGCCTAAATAAGATGCTCTGGAATGCACATTGGTTGAATATCAATATCTAAAAGTGCCATAAAAATATAATGTTCTTTGCCTTTAGTCTTCAAGTAGAACTTATTTTTCGAAGATATTTTTTTTTATCTCTTTCATTTTCCTATTAATATTTATATGTTGTTTTCTGCTTGAATTGTCCATTTACTTTTTGGTATTTGAAGCTCTTTCCTACTTGCTATTGTCCAAATAAAGAATGTGTTTGAGTTGATTTGTATAAAGTACAGAAGAAATGCTTTCATATGAGCAAATAGAATCATAAAAATGCCTTATACTTATTGTCATAGCAAAAAAGCTGTTTGAACACAGCCTTCAAAATCATGAAAAATGCAGTAATGAGAAATAGGATTTTTGAGTAAAACATCTGATATGATTATAGTTTAAAATTATTTGAATGTTTTAGTTATCACTCTGTATTAAAATTAGGGTTCATCAGAACATTAGTTTGTGTACATACCATGTGCACATATCCTGGTATTTGCAAAGTTCAAAAGAAAATTCAAAATTGCAATGATAATTACTACTTTGTGTGTTTACCTCTGAATTAATTATTTTAATAAATACTGTCCAAGAAATGATGAAAAGAATGAGTTGACATATAATAAAGTTGAAATACAGATTGCCAAAAAATGTCACTGTTCTTACACCAATTTTTAAAACTGAGAAATAACAAATAGGACACACACACACACACACACACACACACACACATGCATCTTCTTACACACATACAACAGAGTAAAAGGACTTTTATTTGAGGGGTGCTCCAAAGGGGGTAAAAAAATGATGACTATATATTGAGATATAGATTTCACAAAGCTGCATGCCTTTTCTCTTGTGAAAAGTGCAGAGAAATTTAGTCAATTTAGCAAAATACGTGTGTTTAAATTGCGTCATATATTGAGTGTCATGAATTTGCTAATGTTTAACTACTTTTTAACTCACATGAACAGTTATTCAAGCTAATAAAATATAAACAATACAAATATAAATGTGCATTTGTCATACAGATATGACCATTTGATCCACTAGAGTTAAAAGTTTGGTTTAAATCATCAAATGTGAAGAATAAAAATGTCCACTAATAATATTTACATATTTGTCTGACTTCATTCCTAAGTCTAAGTCAGAATAGTTTGATCGCTAAAAGGTAAAGGGCATATAATTGTCATTACATTAATTCATTGTTAACTAAATTTTCATAAATCTATATGGTTTGTGTACATGACTTTAGCGCTGCTTGAAGACAAAAATATTCAATATTTTGTAAAAATAAGGTCTAATACTAATTACCACAAATTTACATTCATATATTTATTATGATGAAAAACAAAACATTCGTCTGATGAAAATATATACATATCTACATATATGCACGCACATACATAAATATATGTGATTCTTTGCTTATGTAGATAAAAAAATGATAAAGATGTCTTGAATTGTGATTTCATTATAATATTGCACACTTCTGATAACTATTAGCTGCGTCTAATTATAAAAAAATTCACAAAGTTCCCTTCAATGGATATCTGAAAGATGAAGTATAGTCATGACAAGAAAATTTAAGAGTTTAAGAAAATATTCATTCAGTATCACGATTAGCTATATTTATTTCCAGTTGCCATCACTTAAAAGTGGGTTTCTGATGGGGAAAATCAGTCAATTACTCCAATTTTCAATGTCTTTGTTTATAAAATGGTAAAGTTAATTGGTTTATTTCAAGAGATGCATGACCCAGTTCATAAGCAAACACTGACGAGAGGAAATAGCGTGATAATCTTCAATAATCAGTAGCTCATATTATTTTTCAGTCTCATCACTACCAAGGCTTCCAAACAATTCACAGTGCTCAATTCAAAATGAAAATATGGACCCTTTAATTTTTAAAAAAGGCAAAATAACTCAAGTTACTAAATATATCAGTTCTTGTTGATAGCATTTTTATTTTTCTCTGAATACTACAAATGCATCCCACTTTAATATCTATGCTTGGTCTTTCTTCCCTGAAAACTGCAGCTTACAAACAATTTTGAAGTATCTTGTCCCTGAATATACTTTAAGGAAACTTTACTTGTCATGCTCTCCATTAACAGCTATGTAGTTTCATCATTTGGAAAGCAAACACTCAAAAAGGAAGCTTATTTCAATTTTTTTTTTATTTGTTTTTAAAATTTGTTTAAGAAAAGCCCTCCTCATGCACTGTGTAGCCCAGGCTGGCCTCAACCTTGCTACTTAGTTTAGGCTGGCTTAGTGATCTTTTTTCCTCAGTCTTCTGAGAGTTGGAAATACAAGCATCTACCATCAGGCCTAGCTGGAACAGGAATTTTCTATGCCAGGTTTTCAATATAGGACAGAAATCACTGGCCTCTACATATTGACTCTCTGATTAAACTGACCAATACTGTTCCAGTCAACTGTATCCATGGGCTCTTGTGGGAGTGTCAAGGACACCATAGGTGGTGGAGCATTAATGGCTAAACTGAGAAATTTTCAATTAGAACAAAGGATAACCAGGAGAATCTCTGTGATTGCCATATGTAAAGTGTGTAGGAAATCCCGTTACCCAAATTATTGAATTTGTCAGAAAGTCTTTTCAAAATTAAAGTTGGTCATTTGAAGAAAATGGTGGTGCAATTTGAGCTCACAATGCTCAGTGAAATAAATCAGAGAAGGTTAACTGTTACATGGTTTCTCTTAAAGAGAAACCAAAATATAAATAATTTTAAAAGCAAAATCAAGATAGATGATAGAGACAAAAGTTGTGGAGATGAGAAAGGGATCTAGGGATGGGGAGAGAAAGAGAAGGAAACTAAAGAGGATCAAGATTCCAATGTATATGTACCAATTCCCCATGAGGAATATATTTATTATGCATCATGAACATATACTACTAATAAGGAAAGTTCATGCAAAAATTTAAAGGTGATATATATCATTTACACATTTCATTGTAACTTTAAATTGTAAATGTAAATATATTTTGAAATATTGACATATAAAACTAGGAATTTATAAGTAAACTGATAGTCCTGTACAACTTCTTTCCGTTTTAATTTTTCTTGCTTTCAGCCTAAACCACATTGGTAACTCATTCTTGCCAATTGTCTCTATCTCTTTAAAGCGCATCAAGCATTTAGAAATGTTTATGAAGCAATCTGTGTGCAGAATCCTTTTAGAAGTCTGTGATTTTTTTCCCTAGTTATTTTTATATAGTTGTCCAGCCCACACTTACTTTGAAAGCATTTCAAACAATTCACCTTTATGAAGTTGTTTTCAAGGAATACAACTGTTTTCATAGAAACCACCTTCTGTATTTTCATAAGTTTTAGTTATGTTTAAATAAATTATGTAAGCACAAAAACAAATACAACTGTTATAAAAGGATTTAAGGATAAACACACCTGATACTAGTGCCAAAACAAAGAGCACAGAATTCCAGGACAAAGCAGTCTCCTCAAAAGTATTCAGCAAGCAGAGACTTCGATAACTATATTTATCAGAGAGACTACAATGTATTGTGAAATCTGGTAAATTTTTAAAATGGATTATATGTAAAAGAATTTGTATTATTTTCTTATTCTTACTCAATTAAATATATCTAATTTTATTTCAGCTTTCTTAAATTTGCCTCTGAATGAGAAGGTAAAAATGAAGATGGGCTTTTGTTCACATCTAATAAATATATAATTAAATACTTAGTTTACTTAATTCATATAATGAGATGATATGTTCATAGTAGAGTTGTTGAGTTTTAAATGAGTATATATTTTAAATATACCACAATGCAGACTTTCTATGGAGCCCCAAAATGACACACATACTGAATATTTAATATTTATACTTTAGGAAATACAAAGAAAGGAATGATATTTTTAGAATGCTGTACATCTATCCTGAAAACTCTTCAAAAAGGATATGCTAATGAATAGAATTCATACAAAGATAAATAAATTATGCAAAATTTTAAAGATTGAGTTTTTATGACCAAAATCAGTTTTTTTTCAAGTAAATATTAGATGAAAGATACAACAGTATTTTCAAACAAATCAACTCAGTAATAATCACAATAACCAAGTTCAGAACAGGTATATTTTTCCCCAAAACACCCCCAGTTCTATTAGGAGTAACATTTATAGTTTTAGTATCTTAAAAGATGCAAATATTCTGCCAGTATTTCAATGATTTATTTTCCTTTAGCAATAATTGCATTTTCTCTCCTCACTCAAGCAGAATAAGAAAATTTAATCCTTCTCCATCATTCCTCCAGAAAAGGAATTTTGGTTGTTTCTTTGCAAGTAAATATTGGAGCCATATTTTGTGATAGATATTTCCAACTAATTTCTTCCAGTCATATTCAGAAATGATAAATTAGCTCTTTGTTAACTGGTGCACTTTCCTATTATTTTGTTGTTTTCTTGAATCACTTTCTCTGAATTTTATTCTCTAGTGTTGAGTACAGAAAAAAATATATCACATGAATTAGTAGCATTCTACAGATGAAATTGGTAATATTATCTATACTTTGAAATATATATAGCAGTTAAGAAACTAAATATTTAGATTCCTGTCTCTGGGAATTTAGTAAGTGGCAAATCTGGATTCTAATATGACTCTGATGTTAATGTCCATATCACACCTTGAAGAAAAAAACTCCACTTGTACACCTTACTGCAGAAATAGTTCACATATTGAGCCATAAAGCAATATTTGAGACTGGAATAGAACAAAGACTGAGATGATATGAGATGAGCTCCTTCCAATAAAATATATCTGTATATTGCAGGGTCTCTGTGTGCTAATTGGTGTAATATTTTAAAGACATGATCAGTAATTTTCATTTCATGTAAGTGGCCATTTGGCCACATGATAATGCTGTAAGAAGCTGAGTAATGGGATCAAAAGGACACTTGCCTTAGCTGACTATTACTTCTTATTTAATATACATTAAATAGACTATTAGTCAAGAAACCTTGTAAAGAGGCTATGGCACCATTTATAGCTATTGGAAATAATTTAACTAAACTGTTGTAGGATGATTATAAGAAAGCATTTTGTAGAAGAAATTATATGAACAAAAGGATTTAAGGATTTCATGATGCTCTAAAAGAGATTAAAAATTACATTACAATGATGAAGAACTTAGTCCTTATGAGTATAAATGTCAACTTAATATATGGCTGACATTGTGTTAAAAAGCATAATGGCATTGTTTTTAAATTTTTTGCCTATAAGTCAATGATTAGATAAAAACATGAATCATAGCAATAAGCATTATATCTGAATCTAAAAGTCACATCAAAAAATACCCTATTATAGAATGAAGAAAGGACCTTTCAATACTACCTTATGGACCTCAGCCTACTCAGGAAGAGTGCTAATAATTAGAGGTAACAAATAATGGAGTTGGTACATTAATCACAGGATTTTTTTAGATATTTATAAATTGTAATAAATCTTTTATTTTTATTTTTTTATTTATATATTTTTTTGGTACCAGGGATCAAACTTGAGACCTTGGCCTTGCAAGGCAGGCACCAGAACCACTGAGCTAAATCCCTGGCCCTGTAATAAACTTTTCACTTTTTTAGTTTTGTTTTTTTCTTCCTTAAATTCTTTTATTGGTACATTTAAGGTAAACAATACATTTACATTTATCATTGGGTGTTTGTACCTGTACGTAATGTATCTTGGTTCTTATTTTTTTCCCCATTACCTGTGTCCCCTTCACCCTCTCCACCCTTCCCTACTTGCACAAACTTTGTTTCCATTTTTTCTTTTCTCATAATTTTTCCTTTCCCTCCTTTCCTTTTCCCTTCCCCTCCCATCATCCCTACCCCCTTGGACCTTTTCTCCTTATTTCAAATTATCAATTATTCATTTTAATCATTTTAATTCTTATTTACCCTTTCACTTTCGCACATGAGCAATAAATCTTTTAAAATAAAATCTGTAACTACAAATACTTTACTGAATCTAGTTCACAAATGTGTAGTGAGGTTTTGAACACTGATTTTCATAGAATTTCTGAGAATATCTTTGAATACTGAACCACCAGATCTTTATGAGTATGACGTACTATTTTAATGTACGTTTTTAAAGAGAATGAAAAATCCATTTATAGCTTAAAATAAATAAAGTCAGAAGTTGACTCTTGTAAAGAATATATTTGTACTGGCCAACACAGCGAGGAACTGGGGAAGGACGGTGGCCCGCGCGGCTCCACGCAGACAACTTGGCGGCGATGTCCGAGAGCCAGAACACAAAGTTATCATTGTTGGGTTGGATTATGCAGGGAAAACTACCATCCTTTACCAATTTTCTACGAATGAAGTTGTACATACATCCCCTACAATAGGAAGTAATGTAGAAGAGATAACCATTAATAATACATGTTTCCTGATGTGGGATAATCGTGGTCAAGAATCTCTTCGCTCTTCCTGGAATACTTACTATGCTAATACAAAGTTTGTCATAGTTGTTGTGGACAGTACAGACAGAGAAAGGATTTCTATAACTAGAGAAGAACTCTACAAAATGTTAGCTCATGAGTACCTAAGGAAAGCTGGACTGCTGATTTTTGCTAATAAACAAGATGTTAAAGAATGCATAGCTGTAGCAGAAATCTCCCAGTTCTTGAAGCTCACTTCGATTAAAGATCACCAGTGGCATATCCAGGCATGCTGTGCTTACTGGACTCTTACTGCTGAAGGATTATGCCAAGGGCTTGAATGGATGATGTCACGACTTAAGATTAGATGATCTCTACTGGTCTCTTCTCATAGGCTTTGTAAAAACAAAGTGCTGGACTTCACCTGAAAGCTGCAAAAATTAATGGTTTAGATATATTTATAGTAAACTGATTTAAACTTTTTCTAAAGAAGAAAAATTAAAACCACTTATTTGAAAACAAGGATGAAGTTTCACCTTCTAATTTGCTTTCTCATTAGTTCCTTCCAAAGTATGTTATTAAAGCTGTGATCAATATTTTTCTCATAATAAATCCTCTCAGGACATTGTAGAGACTGTGCTAAGTACAAAGGGAGAGGAAGACATTTTGAACTTTGAAGAGCTTTATTTTCAGTGCAGCCCTCCCTAGTTGAATGTTCTCTTCTTGTTCCAGTAAGTGAAAATACAAATCAGCACATACCATTTCCAATATTTTGAAATGTAATGTTACTTACAAAAAGTATTTTGCTTAAGGCTGTGTATGTATTGTGTATATACCTCAAGTTCAATTAATGGTTTCGAAGTATGTCCTAAGAAAAGCAAGTAACAAAAATTAATATCCTTAGTCATTACCATAATGAGATAAGTACTGGCACTGGTGTTAAAGTGCTGTTTTGTACTTTTCTCCCATGTTATCTGTATTATACTAACCAAGCACCTTAATCATTGAACTGCTCTTCAAACAAACAAACAAACAAAATGAAAGAAATGCAAAAGTTTGACATAGTATACCTATTTTTTATTGCATAAAAGCACGCATGAAAACATAACCCAGCCAGGGATTTAGCTCAGTGGTTTCGCCGCCGGCTGTGCAAGCGCAAGGACCCGAGTTCGATCCCTGGTACCAAAAGAAACCATAACCTAGTCAAGTAGACTGTCAGATTCTTGGTTTGGTATTACTACTGGACCAACTTGCACAGTGAAGAGTTGCCACATTTATTCCCTTTGTTGTTTTCTATCCATTAATCAGTTGTTCATAAATTGTGATTAAAACTATCCAGTGATTTCTTCTTAATTGAAAACTAGTATGTAAAACATGTCTATTCTGAGAGGTAACATTCTAAAACTACTGAACTATTTAGCTAAAGTCTTTTAAGGTACTAAATTATATGCCAAGCAGTTAAAGTGAATTAGAGAGTAGGAGTAAGTCATACTTTCCAAGCAGTATTCGTAATTTCTTAATTTGCAGATCTCTTATTTCAGTAGTTGGAATAGTTTGAGATTTTGTTTCTATAAGTTTTCTTAGATCTTCCTCAACCACATAAATGCATTGCTTAACAATTATAAAGTGCATTTTTAATGCTTTTGTGAATTTGATTGAGAAATTCACATGGTATATTATTTGTACTAAGAAATAACTTGACCCAAAACACTTTTTATATTTGTGTAGGGTTTTTTGGTTTGTCTTTTACTATCTTTAAAGGTGTTTCTGTCATAATTATAAACAAAATTTACCTGTGGTAAAACATATTTTTGGGTATTCATGTATCTTTCATGCTCTGAAATTTTGAAGGTTAAAAATGGCATGTTATAGAATATTCAAGAAAAATAACTACTCAACACCAGCTTTTTAAATTGCAGTGAAGATTTTGGTAAAGAATAATACTACATACAATAAGAACATGGATGAAACTTTGAAAGTTTCATAAAATATAAATTACTCAATATCTTAAATCCAAATTAGACATGGAAGATCAGTATTAAGGTTGGATTTTTATGTTTTATACTTGCTTTAATGTTCAAATGCAGATAAAACATTTAATATTTATCATCATGCTTTTACAACAGTAAATCTGAAAGTACTAAGCTTTGTTCATATGTTTTTGAACTTTTTCACATCACTACAAGAAATCATTTGTTGTATATTAAAAATTCCTTTAAAAAAAGAATATATTTGTGCTAGATAACCTAAGAAAAATGTTTGTGTTATTCTTTTTTAACACATACTGAAAGATTTCATAGTCTGAAGCCAGTGTTCTCGCTGCTATGCCATTGTATTGTACCCATTATAAGAAGACCATTGAGAAATAGACGAATTAACAACAAAATTTTAGGAAAAATAAAGTTTACTAATCCAATAGAAGATGATTGGGTTATCAGAGACATTATATAGTATCATTAATGTGATGCTGCATTTATTACAAATACAAAAAATAGATTCAGACAGAAAATATAGCATACTTGATTGCATTTTCATTTTGCTTCAAGTCTATCATATGAAAAATTGAGAGAATAATCTCAATCTTTATAGTAAATCCAGAAGAATGATGAGTTGTTTAAGATCAATAATATCAATTTTTAAAATCCTTTATTTCTCTGCTTTGTTAATGTGAGACTGTATCAAACAACTTACTGGTTGAAGCCAAATAATGTGATGAGTGATGTGAAGTTCCATTTTATGTTTGTACAGGTTTATTACTTTCAGAAAATAAACACAAACACAATCCAATTAAATTTAAATTTAATGATAAATTTCTGATACACAATAACTTAATATAGATATATTCCAATTATTGCATGAGGCACATATATACTAAAATAATGTGGTATCTGTCTGAGATAGATATCTTGATTTTGTACTTTATCTAGCAACTTTAAGTTGTTAAGACATAATCTTACTGTGGTAGCCAACCAGTCATTTAAAATATTTGTAGCTTAGTCTTTGTAATTAAGTATCTGGAAGAATATGGGTCGTTGTAGAAAATTTTGACTCTCCAAAAAAATCACCTATTAGTGTGTCAGTGATTTATGTCCACTCTTCAACAAATGCTATAAGCACCCATGCTACCAAAGAAAGGCTTCAATTTAGGCTTATCTGCCTGAGAGAGGGGAACAAACATATATGAATAGTTTTAAGAAAAGAGAAACATTTTGCTTCTTATTAGAAATCCAACAGTGGTGAGGGTTCATCATGTGAAATAACAAAAAGTGACTTGTTTGCCCCAACCTAAAGTTGTAGCAGGATGAAAAATAAAGGTCAGAAAATTAGGATGTAGCTTGGCCCTGAATAAGAAAGGAAAACAAAACATAAAATACCAGTGAAATTTATACTTTATTGCCTCCTAAAAAGAAAAATCTCCAATGGATCCAGAATTTTTGAAGATATAGTAATATCCCTGTTTGGGAATGCTTCTTTTCACGATTAGGTTCTCAAACAAAAGCATTCCACAAAATTTTGCTTCTATTCATGAACTGCACCTTAGGTGACAAAGCCATCTTCCCCACATAAACACAAATATGCCCATCTGGCCCCAAATCATAAAACAAATTAAGTTCATGAGCCAAGGTACCAGTGTAATATCAATTTTCTTGATCTACACATGATTCATAAGTAACAAACAGAGGCACGGGTGCCTTATGATTATAATCAAATACCAAAAAATCAAGGCAAAAAATGAGATCTACCAATATGTGGCTAAAGTAGAGCTCAAGAAAGTTCTACATTTTATGACTTAGCAGATGTACATGTTGGATATTAATTAGTTTCACCTTTATTAAATCTTTGGACAATAGTCTAAGGTTTTAAATATTACATCTCTGGCATCGACCTGAATGAGAATGTATGATTATTTCTTCCACAGATTTTTGCAGTCACATCAATGATGTATAGGCAGAATGAAGATCAGTAGCCTTGGGAATGTGCCAATATTTGCTTTAGCATTTCTCCTCAATAGGATATAACTTAAACCCTGTGACAGTGATTCTTATAATTTTTAAATTGTAGTCTTTCCTAAATTAAAATGTTTATTGAGGTTGCCTTGCTTTCTTTTTCACTATTTCATTTTGCATCTAGAATAGTATTGAAATTAACAAATAGCTGGAACTTTGCAGGTTTTAAAAGAGAAATACCTAGACATTTTTAAATTGCCTATATTTCACCTTCACATCCTGGAATTTGAAATGGTCGTACTTCTAAATATAGGTGTACTAGTCACAAATTCATTTTTTGTAAATGGCAGAGTTGCAATGGATTTGAAATTCTTTGGTGAAGAGAAGACAGTACCTGGATTACTCCAGGTTTTGGCTTTCCAGTGACAGTGTGTAGCACACTTCTTCACAGGAGCTCATTGTCAGAGTTTCTTATGTGATCCTAACACCCAGGGTATGACACTCTTTCACCCTGGATCAGGCTGAAAAAAGTTGCTTGGTTACTTGATTCACACCGGAAACACAAGGCTTTTCTGCTAGTAAAAACAAATGTTTTGTGAATCATAGAGCTGAAAACTGAGGACCCCAGAGTCATCAGCCTAAGAATTCACTGGCACATAAGGTAGAAAAACAATGACATGGGAAAAAATGGAAAGCAACAAGAGAATGTACCCTGAACAAGTGTATCTAAGTACCCTGTCTATTGATTTCAATCTGAATACTTAGGATATTAATTGGTTGTGGTTGAATGGATTGTAGTCAAGATTTTATTCTTAAAACACAATAAAATAGAATAAAATGGTATAGAATGATAAAATAATTAAAATATCAGGATGCATCATATATAGTAAATGATACATGTATTTCTGTTATGTATATACATGTATATTCATGATTTCCTAGGATTACAGTTTTTAATTTGAATAGCTATTGAAAATGTGTGAAATTTGGTTAGGAACATAGATATTCTACTTCTCATGACTTACCCTAAGTGAGCTACCCTAGTATTTCTTTTACTATCTTCCTTGTTTTAATTTTCCTTAGTGTTAGAAGAATTTTATATACTAGCCATTTGATCATCCCAACATCTCTACTAAACTTTTATTATCCCAATGATAATACTGAGAAAATTGAAGCATACAGAGTTGAAGTAATTTGCTGATGCTCAATTAATTGGTAAAGAGCAGAGTCCAAATTTATAGTGCCACAATGGAAAACTGTGTAAGAGGTGAAGCCAATGGAATATTGAATAAAATCTCTTTTGTAGAAATATACAGTAAAATATTTCACAGAATGAAAAACAATATTGCTTAAATTGGAAAAGAAACTGTCAAATTAATTAGGTGCATTAGACTGAAATCACAGTTTTCTCTTGCTCAGACACACAAGACCATTGCAGACCAAACCGAGTCTTAGGGAAAGTGGCATGTTGTGTTACTGCTTAGAACTTAATGAGCAATTCTTGAAATGCTAAATGCACTATGTATATCTTTAAAGTGCTTATTTACAAGGACACTGGTAACTGTTCATTGGGACAATTAAGATAATTTGTAGTTAATTTTTTAATTGGGAAATTTTATTTGTATTTGCTATTCAGAGAAAAAATAAAGTATTTTATAATTAAAAATGCTACTTGTCAAAGTTAAATGAAAGGTAGAGAGGCATCTCCAGTAAAAAATAATTCTATTTTGTCACAATACAAACAATGGGAAAAGGACCAAGAGATGGAGGAAACAGAAGGGGAGGACTGGAGAGAGAAAAATAAAAATAATTAATATGTGTTGTATACATACATGCACCAAATTCCCATGATGATTTTAACGATTGTATACTGTGAATATGTAGTAATAAAAATTTTACAAATTCCCTCACGTAAAAAGATAAGGATTGCAATGGAGCGTATGGGGAGTCCAGGATGACCTCCAGTATGTATGAAGAATGAAGAAAAGTTACAAATTTTAGTGAGAAAGCAAAAAATTAGCTAAGTTGTTTTGAAAGAAAACTTAGTGGTATTTGGTGATCTCTGCAATATCTGTAGGCATCAACTAGTAGGCCAGATAGTAGATGTGGTCAATCTTAATTTCATAGTGAGGGGGTGTATCACCATTTACTGGATAAAACTTGCCTTTATAAATCAAGTCTAGCCCTTTTCCTTAGATAGGCCTATGCGTCAGTTCTTGGAAGAATCATTTTCCACCTGAGCATTTTTTTAAATGTTCTTTTGCTCTATTTTAGTTGATATGACAAGGATACTCTCATTTTCATACTCATATTATTATCTGAAATAAAATTTCAAATCTAAGGTAATATTATCTTCAAGTACTTATTTAGTAGTACTGGAATCAGGATAAATCAGACATATAAATGAAGATGTAAGGACCATGTCTAGTAATATCCAATTGTTTTTATCTGTATATAGTATATTATCAATCCATGGATAATTTAGCTACTGTGCACAGCTTTAAAAGAAATGAGTAATAAAATGCTTAAAGTAATCTTCGCAACTTTATAGGACAGTTTCTTTGTGCTAGGTATTTCATGCTCTTCATTTCAGAATAATGAACTCTAATGAAATGAGGCTAAGTGACAGTAGCAAAATGGCCCAAGAATGTGCAATGCATTAGGTGAAGCATTCGCAGTATGGCTGAGTCTAAACTTTGTATCTTTTCAACTATAGTGTACTCCTCTTTTATATTACAGACCTATACAGTATAGAGTTGTACAGAGAGTTATTTTCAGAAAAAATTAAGAATGAACATAAGTAGAAAGTATAGTTATGTTTCTATATTAAACTTGCTACAGAGAAATTAATCATTAAATAAACTCATTACACAGAGCACCTTGGATTTCTGGGTATTTGCATCTTGGTGTAGACAGGAAGAGAGAAGAATGCACCTTGGTCAAATAAGGGCAGCACAGAGTAAGGTATATAATCAAGGTCATTGTTTCTGACCGTGAGACTTTGTATCATAAACATGATGCTTTTTCTTTCCGTACCACTGTGAAAGGCCATGATAAGCAGTGAACTCCAGAGAATTCGGTAGTAAAATTTTGAATGTCACTTACACACTTAGAGTATCTTTGTTAGATATGATACCCAAATATGCTATCAAATCTCTTTGAAATGGTAAATGATTGACAAATTTAAAACACTTAGTACTAGCCTAGATTTAATGGACTGTCTATAGAAATAAACCTTGTAGAGAAGTTAACAAAATTTCCTTGGATGTACATATATATTTCCAAGATCAATATATTGGTATCAAGAAATAAATGTGTCTACATTAGGGCACAATACCCATAAATAAATAATCAACTGTCAAAAAGAGGGCAAGCACACCAAGAGGCCTTCATTCTTATTTGAAATATTTTTGATCATTTAGTGTGATCTTTATATTCACATTGTGTCCTATCCTTAACTGTCCCTTTTAAATGTCCTAGTTGCTCTTAGCAACATCAAATTCTGATGACTCCCTTAGTGCTTTCATAGTTTTAAGTACATTTTAGTGTTCTGTGATTTGCAAGGCATAATTTAAAGCTAAAATTTAATTTTTTAAATCTTTTTTGGTTCAGTAAATTTATTGCCTATGAGAAGTGAAAGGATAATAGGAGAAATAATTCTCCAGTGAATTAATATTACAGAACAACTTTTCCATATTTTTTCTTCAGGCTCAGCTAGGCAAGAAAGGCCAAGAGAAAAATAAGGGTGTAATGGTTTCTCCAGTGACATTGAAAAAAACTTGAAATAACTGCTTGAGACAATGCTCATTGCTACCAAAATTCGATTGCAAGATGAGGAAAATATTTAAACATGGTCTTGAAGATACATTTCTACAATTATGAGCTCAAGTTGGAATACTGTATTATGATAACTGTACTAAAAGTATACATTCTTGTCCATAAACCCACACTTAGCTAAATGACAGAAGTTATATATTAGTAAGAAATCATCCTTTCTGTACATTGGAGTATACGCCATTTTAAAATCGGGGACAAGACATCAATTCTTTTACTGAAAATATAGTGGGCTAGATAATGTATACAAAGATACTAATGATATAGGCTTGAGATCAGGGTGTTCTGAAAATACTCATGTTTACTCTTTGAGCCCATTTTGGTACCATTTGGATATCTTCTCACAAACTAGAGGTATGCTCCATGACTTCCAACCATGTGAATCTAAACTGACTGTTGTGATTAAGAGTCTCTTTTTACCATTAAATCTGAAAGAAATAAACTAGCAATAAGCAAGTGGCTAACGAGGAACTAAATGACTTTTTGTGACTACACTTCTATTTTTCCAAAAATTGATTATAAAATAAATGAAATACATTTTAATAAGAAGTAGGAAGAATTGCTCTAAAAGTTTGAAGGTTAAAACATATAAATCTACAAAACTTTTCAGCACAAAAAAGTGAATACTCAATAGAAAATGGTGCTTTGTGAGAAAAATGTGAAATACAACATGTCCATGTGACTGTTTGCAAACATAGATACCGGAGGTAACAAGGAAGTGAGAAAAAACCTCAAAAGAATTAGAAAGCATGGATTCATGACAACAATACATGCATGCTTCAGGCCAATGCCCCCACACAGAGGAAAAAAAAAAAACTTATGGAAGTATATTTAACAGAATAATTTTACCTTTAAATATTTATTTAGACAAAAAAAATCCATGTGAAGTCTCTACTTTAAGAATTTAGAAAATTTATGAGAATTATGAGAACATAAGGTTTTAAAAATACAAAGACTCAACCTAAATTCTTACATTTCTTTTTTCTTTTTTTTTTTTTTTTTTTTTTTGGTACTGGGGATCGAACTTGGGACTTTGTGCTTGCGAGGCAGGTGGCAGAACCACCGAGCTAAATCCCTGGCCCTAAATTCTTACATTTCTATTGATAAAAAATGTAAGCAACTTTGTCAATATTGATGAAGGGACATGATTGGGAACTGAATAGAAGGTAAGAATAAGGATGTGGTGGAGATATTAAAAGTTAGGTCAAAGTGTATATAAAGAGCAAAATAAAGTTTTGACAGAAGGAAAAAGACAGATAGATCTTATAAAAATGGGAAGGGGTCCAGGAGACCAAGGTGGCAAAGGGAGTTAAAAGATTTAAGATGTGTCACGTAGGTATGTGAAATACCTGTAAAGAATATAAATCTTATTGGCATAAACATGAACTAAAAAAATAATAATAACAATTATAATGAACATGGAGAAGGAGGATCCAAGAGGTAGAGGGAGGTGGGTGGGGTGGGGATGGGCATGGGAATAAAAAAGAATCAAGATAGTTATATATATGTCTCTAAGGTGAACGTGAACTATATGTATTGCAAACATGTACTGATAAAATAAAATTTTAAAAGGTAAAAGTGCTAAAAATCACACTATCAAAAAAGAAAATAATCCTTAAGTGGAAAAATCTCTTAGAAAATTTAAAATTTGCACGTGTAACTAACTTGTAAACAAAAACAACTGATAATGAGTTGTCCCACATCATTAAGTAGTGAAATAATTAACCAAAAAATTAATAGCATGCCCAAAATATTTTAGTGATGAATTCTTTTAAACATTCAAGGAGCAAATAAATCCAGCTCTCAAAACTTGTTCAGAGTATTAAAGAAGAAATTACAAGAAATGTGTTGAAATATATTAATCTTTTATAAAGTTGATGCAAAAGTTATAGGTGAAATTGAGTATTAGAAAACTAAATGTACAGTGGTTTAAAATAATCCTCTTAGAGGGCTGGGGATTTAGCTCAGTGCAACTGAGCCTACCTCACAAGTGCAAAGTCCTGAGTTCGATCACCATTACCAGAAAAAAAAAAAATAATCCTCCTACTAACTTCAAATTTTATACATTTTATCAAATGTGTTGATATAGTTCACTACATTAAAGTCTGCCATGCTTATTTCAATAGATATAAAAGTGTCATTAGCATTCAATATCTCCACATGATTACCCATGATTACCCTTTTAAGAATCAAGAAAATGACAGAAATACATTTCTTAGTTTATATAAAATAACAACAATTATATACATAATGATTTGAATATACCCCAAATTGTCACATTACCACAATTTAACACCAGTTTTGAAAGGAATACTGTCAAACTATAGCACCAGTTATGTTCATCTATTAACATAAAGCAAAAATTTAGAACAGTTCATTTTTTCATTCTAAGTTTAAAAATCTTAGAGTTGAAATTCAGACAATCTTTGAATTATTATGCTGTGACTACTAAGTTATTTTTAACAACAATGGTGTTTTGCACTTTTTATAATAATGGTATGCACTGATATTCAGTAGAAATTATATTACAAAGTTAGAATTTTAATGCTTTTCCTGTCTGATGATATGTGGAATTACCCTTACCCTCTCCTCTCTTGAGATCCTGAACAGCAAGCTACAGCTTAAAGTAAACCACAGGATCATAAGGCTAAACAACCTATACTCTGTAGTGTACTGTGATGCTAGGCTATGATTGTGTGGAAGGATGTGTATTTTAAATGCATTTTGACTAAACATGTAAATGCATATTTGACTATGTTATTTGCAAAATATAGAAGGTTATTAGAATATGACCTCATCATACATGAGGAACATCCTCCTTTTTGAAGTAGTCTTTGAGCCTCTACATACATGGTTATGTAATTTTACAAACATCTAAATATCTCAATGTCACAGTTTTGGTACTGATTAATGAGAATAAAATGTGTTAGAGCACACTCAAATGGAGAATTTTTCCCATTTTTATTTCTCCTTCTGCCTTATGAAACTTTTGTGGTAATAACATACTATAATATATGCAAAAACAATTTATATACTATAAAGATTCACAAAGAGGTAACAAAAGCATATACCCTGAAAACCTAAGAAATGCAGATGTATTTATGTATGAGTGCATGATCCCCAGAATTAACAAAATGTAGAGGAAGTAAAATACAGATAATGTTTAGGATAGGATAAGTTATGAGAAATGATTCCTCACTAGCACTCGCATAAAATGTTATAGGTGGAGAAATAAACCAACCATTATTTTCTTAGATTTTATATAATCTAAGAAAAATTTAATGAGAATAGGGCATTGGAGCTACCTTACAAGATATGTGGCTTTTAGAAAAACATAGCTAGAAATAAGAATGAGGGTATTCTCTAACAAGGGAAGAATCTAAATAAAAAATAGAAATTTATCAAGGCTACACTGCTAACACTGACAGTCGGTGTGACTGAAAAATGGGATACGGAAGAGGGAATAGTGGCATAACCGAATGTACAAAGAGATCAGACCAGGAGCCAGCTCTTGGAAGAAGCTAATTACAATCAGTAGAAATGGGTGATTACAATTATTTCCCAACATTTCGAGGGAAAAGGAAATAAAAGCGACAGAATATTGACCAATTAAAGAACAAAGGAAAAATGTGTTTGTAACAGATACAATTTGAAATTGGTAGGAATTATGCATGTTTGGGTAAAGGGTGCCTGAGAGGATGGGATCACCATTTAAATAAATGGTGATGTAATTTCATTAAGCAGGAGAATAAGATTACCAACTATTTTTATTTTACTTCCCTTTTTCAAACTGTAATGAAACATTACAAGAGTTTATTTTTAGGTGGAAGTGGACTAGCTACCAATCAAATAAATATGTAGGCCTCAAACCTGATATAGAAGTCAGAGAGAAAAATGCATATTGAAAGACTATCTTCATAGAGGGCATCTCTAAAAACATGACAATGGCTAATCCAGAAAAATACACTTTTTAAAAGCTGATAAACAGAGCTCCTTTCTTTGGAGGGAATTCATGATCCTCAGGATGAAGGAGAAAGGACTACATACAATAAGTAACAGTACTTTTTGTTACCTAGTGTATATAAAGTATCATGCATTTGTTTAAGATAAAGAGATTAAATCATAATTTACTCCCATGTAATTTATAACCTAATACAGAAAATATAGATTGCAGCCAAATGTGGTGGTACACATCTGTATTCCCAGAACACTGGGTAACTGAGGCAAGAGGATCACAGTTTTGAAACCAGCCTGGGAAAATAAGTGAGGCCCTATCTGTTTTAGCTACTTTTCTCTCCTTGCTGAGACAAAATACCCAACACTCAAAGTTAGAGGGCAAGGGGTTTATTTGTCTTACAGTCTGTAGAGGTTTCAGTCCACCATCAGCTAGCTCCCAAGCTGGGATGCAAACAAGCCTCCCAGAGGAGAAGCAACGTGGCATGCAGAAGGCAGCAAAGGCAGCAAAGGTAACAAGAGAGCCTTAACAGTGTCTCCCTGCCCCTTTTATCTTATTCAGACTACTTAGGCCAGGTAGCACTCACATCCTTAATCCTAGTGCCCTTGAGCTTAGCATTACATCATGAGTCAACTTCAACTTCACACAGTCTAGATCAAGCCTATGACCACATGAGGCTTTGGGGGGACATCTAGACCCAAACCATAACAGTCTCCCAAAATAAGGAGAACAAGGGGCTGAGGATGTAATCTCGTGCAAAGGCTGTGGACTCAATTCCCCATTACCACATACATACAGTACTTACAGACATAATATAATCATAGACTGATATGAAATTGTAAATAAGGATCAAAATGTATAATGGATAATGTGAAATAAGAAAGGAGGGCAGGGGAATGGGGAAAAATAAGAACCAAGATGGATTATGTAAAGGTGCAAATCTCCAATGATGAATGTCATTATTTTGTATACCTTAACTGTACCAATATAAGTATTAAAAAACGAATTATCATTATGATTAAGATATCTTTAGAAACCTTAGAGGACCTAGTTGTACAGAATGTTGGAAAGAGTAGATATAACTCTCACAGATTAATGAATTACCCCAAGGAAGAGGAAGCCAGAGATGACATAATATTCTGAGAAATATGACTAGGAAATATAGCCAAGAATATGATCTGGATGCAAGTAGCAGGATAATTGAAAGTTTCTTAAATAGTATGTGCAAGCTAACGAGTTTGTTGGAAAATTGAAAAGGAAAGGAAAAAGAACAATTTGTTTAGAAATTCATAATTGATTTTAGGAGATCTCTGAGAAGAAATAAGTGCATTAAATCAAGGACCTAGTGCAAAGGACACTTCAAGTAAGGAAAAGAATGAGAAGATTTATGCAAACACTGATTATGTAAATACAACACAATGATTAGCAAGCAGAAACACTGGTAAAATTATAGCAACAGAAAGTGATAACAGTCTCTTTAAAATGTCATTCAAAGGCAGATTCTGAACTTGCATTATCTCACGTTTAAAAGTCAAAGGATCATTAATAAACAGGAGGTGTTTAGATATTTAAATGATTTTTTTAAAGCTGTTATTTAATTTTTATTGTCCTAAAACTACATAATCATCCCTCTTATCAATGATAGATATACGCATGCAAATACACTAAGGTATAATTATATGAATATAATGTTGATAAATATATAATTATGTGTGTATAATTTTCTTAGGTATCTGTTAATAAACATATGAGACTGAATTCTGACTCTAGCAATACACCAATGAGTCTCATCAGTAATCTGTTCAAGGAATATAAAATCTGAATGCAGATACATGGATGTATGAAGCTTAACTTATTCTGCAATAATTTTCTAAGATTATCCAGGAATTCTACTAATTCTAACTATTCTACAATGCATGCTTTATCTTAAAAGCTACCTGCCTCATGAAATTTTCTTTCAGAAATCTTTTATGAACATTATATTACTGTGCAAGTATACATATAAATACATATACAGAATCTGTATATATATATATATTTCTGTGTAAATATATATAAACGTGTACTTATGGATGCATATATATTTTATCCTGATAAAAACATATCTAACTTTAATCAACTTTGATTTCACCTGCTTAAATTTGCATTAGTAGTTAAATGCTTTTCTTTTTTTAATTGATCCATATTAGTGAAACAGAATAATAAGATTTATTTTAGTATATTGATACATGCATATAACATATGTTGATTATTTTCATCCCAATTACATCCCTCTTTCTGTTCTCCCTTTCTCCCTGATTACATTCTTCATCTCTAACAATGTACTCTACTTCTAGTTTCCTGTCACTTTTCTTAATCAATCTTAAAATTTATATTTTGATTCCTTTCATAAGAGAAAACACATGATATTTAACTTTCTGAGACTGGCTTATCCACATAACATGGTGGTCTCCAGTTCCATCCATTTTCCTGCCAAAGTAATACTTTTTGCTCTTTGTGGTTGAATAATATTCCACTGTGTCTGTATACCACATTTTTTATCCATTCATCTATTAATGGGTATCTAGGAAATTTCCACTCCTCATCCTTTTTGAATTACAAAACTATAGATATGAGTGTGCATGTATCACCTAGTATGCAGTCTTAAATTCTTTTGGAAATACACCAAGTACTATTATAGCTGGATCAAATGGTATATCTATTTTTAGTTTTTAAAGGAATCTCCCCAGTAATGTCAATAGTAGTTGTACCAGTTAATTTCCCACAGACAGGATGAGAGTTTCTTTATACTGCATCTTTGCCAGCACTGTTCTTTGTATTCTTGATAGTAATGAGCCTTTCTAACTGATGAACGGAATTTCAATTTAGTGTTTTTTAAAATTTTTCAATGGCTAAGGATACAAACTTTTAAAAATTATCCTGGGCTTAGCATCATCAGTGGTGTGTTTTTATGACTTCAATATGGAAGAAATTCAAAGGCAACAGTAGTTTACAATAAAAAAAATCCCACAACTTTCTGTCCAGACACAATCAATTATATCTGGTTTCAGTGTGGCAGGTTATTTTCCTTTTGAGTTCAGTTTCTCATACAGGAAAGTATGAACAATTATTTAGGAAATATTATATGAACTATTATAGTATGAATTATTACATAGGAAATTCTCACAATTTAATATTATTAATAAAATATATTACAATTACAAATCTATACTTTTACATTTTATTTTTTTTTTAAATTTATTTTATTTATACAATTTAGGTATACAATATAATGACATTCATCATTGGAAATTTGCACTTTTACATAATCTCTCTTGGTTCTTATTTTTCCCCCTTCCCCTGCCCTCCATTCAACCCCTCCATCTGTGCTTCTTTACAAAGACTTTGTTTCCTTTTTTTCATTTTCTCATATTAATTCCATTTCCTTCTTTCCTTTCACCTACCCCTCCCAGTTCCCCTTCCCCTTTGCCCCTTTTCTTCCTATTTCACATTATCATTTTATCATTCAGTCCTTATTTACACTTTCACTTTCTCACAATAGAGATACTATTCGGTATTTACACGTGTGTCCTGTTTATTTCACTTAAGAATATCACCTCAGTGTGCATCCATTTAGCTATAAATGTCTCTAATTTCTCATTTTTTAAGGCTGAGTAGTACTCCATTTCATAAAAAGAACACATTTTCTTTATCCAGTCCCAAGTTGATGGGCAACTGGGTTCCTTCCAAGTTTTAGCTATTACAGATAGTGCTGCTACGAACATGGGTAAACATATATCACCATGGTATGATTCTTTTAATTCTTTGCAGAAGATACCCAGCAGGGGAATCTCTAGGTCAAATGGGAGTTCCAGTCCTATTTCTTTGAGGTAACTCCATATTGATTTACAGAGTGGTTGCACCAGTCTATACACCCACAAGCAGTGGAGCAGGGTTCCTCTTTCCCCACAGCCCTGACAGCATTTGTTATTGGTTGATTTCTTGATAGCACCCATTCTTTCTGGGGTGAGGTGGAATTTTAGTGTTGTTTTCATTTGCATCTCTCAAATGACCAGTGATGTTGAACATTTTTTCATATATTTATTTGCTATTTCTACTTCTTGGTCTGAGAAATGTCTGTTCATTTCAGAACCCCATTTTTGGATTGGGTCTTTAAATTTGGGAGGTCTAATTTTTTTAAGTTCTTTATAGATTTGAGATAGTAGGCCTTTGTCTGAGGAACAGCAGATGAAGATTTTTTCCCACATTGTGGGTTGTCTCTTCACACTGCTGGTGGTTTCACTTGCTGTGCAGAAGCTTTTTAATAAGAAGAGAACCCACTTGTTGATTGTGCTAGTTCATGGGCAACTGAGGTTTTGTTCATAAAATCTTTTCCCACACCAATGCCTTCCAGAGTTCTACCTAACCTCTGTCCCAGTGATTCACCGTTTCTATTTTGATATATAAATACTTAATCCATGTTGATTTTAGTTTAGTGCATGGTGAGAGATGTTGGTCTAATTTTAATCTTTGGCAAGTTGAAACCCAATTTCTCTAGCACCATTTATTAAAGAGTCTATCTTTCCTCCAGTGAGGGTGTTTAACTCCTTTTTTGAAGATGAGATGACTGTGTGTGTCGGGAATTTTTTCTGTATCTTCTAATCTGTTCCACTGGTCCTCAGGTCTGTTTCTTTGCCAGTACTAGTCTGTTTTTATCACAGTAGTTTGTAGTATAGTTTCAAGTTGGGGATTGTGATACTCCTGCCATGTCTCTGTTACCTAGAATTGCTCTTGCCAATCTTACTCTCTTCTTGTTCCAAATGAATTTTTGGATTTTTTCCTCAAGGTCCGTGCAGTATGCTGCTGGAGTCTCAATTGGGATTGCACTGAATCTATATAGTAGTTTTGGAAGTATGGCCATTTTCACTATATCGATCTTTCCTACCCAGGAACAGGGGATGACTTTCCATTTTCTGATATCATCTTCAATCTCTCTTTTCAGAGTCTATAGTTTTCACAGAAGAGGTCTTTGATTTCTTTCATTAGGTTGATTCCTAGGTATTTCAGTTTTTTGGATGCTATTGTGAAAGGAATTGTTTGCCCTTTTTCTGTCTCAGTGAGTCTACTGTTCGTGCAGAAGAAAACTATTGATTTTTGTGTGTTGACCTTGTATCCAGCTACTCTACTGAATTTGGTTATTAAGTCTAGAAGACTTTTGTTGTAGTTCTTGGGGTCTTCTATATAGAGTGTCATGTCATCTGCAAATAATAACAATTTGACTTCTTTATTTCCTAACTTTATTCCTTTTATTTCTTTCTCTTATCTAATTACAATGGCTAATGTTTCCAAAACTATATTGAACAAAAGTGGTTATAATGGAAATCCTTGTCTTGTTCCTGATTTTAGTGTGAAGGATTTCAGTTTTCAATCATTTAGTATGATATTGGCTATTGGTTTTTCATGGATAGCTTTTATCAAATTGAGGTAGAGACAATCTATTCCAATTTTTTGTAGGGTTTTTATCATAAATGCATGTTGGATTTTGTCAAATGCTTTTTGTGCATCTATGGAGATAATCATATGGTCTTTATCCTTGGCTTTATTGATATAGTGTATTGCATTGATTGATTTGCGTATGTTAAACCATTCCTGCATCCCTGGGATGAATCCCACTTGGTCAGGGTATATGATCTTCTTGATGATCTTCTGCATTCTATTTGCCAGCATCTTATTAGGGATTTTTTGCATCTATGTTCATTAGTGAGATTGGCCAGTAGTTCTATTTTCTGTTTGGTCTTTCTGTGCTTTGGGGATCAAGGTGTTGCTTGCTTCCAGAAATGAATGTGGGACTATTGCTTCCCTTTCAATTTCATTGAAGAGTTTAAACAGTAGTGGCAGTAGTTCTTCTCTAAAAGTCTTATAGAATTTGGCAGTGAAGCCATCAGGACCTGAAATTTTCTTAGTTGGTAAGTTTTTAATTATGTTTTCAGTTTCCTTGATTGATATTGTGTCATTTAGAAATTTAGGTCTTCTTTGTTCAACTTTGGTAGTTCATACATATATAGGAATCTGTCCATTTCTTCTGGGTTTTTCCATCTTGTTGGCATATAGGTCGCAAAGTAGGTATTGATGTTCCTCTGGACTTCTTCTAGGTCCTTTGAAATTTCACCCTTTTCATTCCTAATTGCATACATTTGGGCCTTTTCTTTCCTTTTTCTGATAAGATTGGCTAAAGGTTTGTCAATTTCGGTTATTCTTTCGAAAAACCAACTCTTGGCTTCATTAATTTTTTGTATCGTTCTCCTAGTCTCCATTGCATTGATTTCTCCTCTGATCTTTATAATTTCCTCCATTGTATGAGCTTTGGGTTTGTCCTGCTCTTCTTTTTATAGAAGCTTCAGGTTCAGAATCAGGTTGTTTAATTGGGCTCACTCTATTTTCCTAATATGTGTATTCACTGCTATGAATTTCCCTCGTAAGACTGCTTTCATTGTGTCCCATAGATTCTAATATGTTGTATTGTCACTGTCACTTAATTGTAGGAACTGTCTGATTTCTTCTTTAATTTCATCTGTGGCCCATTGGTTATTCAGAAGTGCATTGTTCAATTTCCATGTGTTTATGTAATTTTTGCAGTTTCTTTTGCTATTGATCTCCAATTTCATTGCACTATGATCTTATAATATACAGTGGATAACTTCAATACCTTTGCATTTGCTTAAAAACATTCTATGATTGATTATGTGGTCTATTTTGGAGAATGACCCATGTGCAGCTGAAAATAATGTGTATTCTTATTTTCTAGTGTGGGACACTCTGTAAACGTGTTAAGTTCATTTGTTCAAGAGTTTGATTGAGTTCTACTATTTTGTTGCTTATTTTTTGTCTAGTTGATCTATCTGTGACAGTGGGGTATTGAGGTCCTCCATTACTATTGTTTCAGTGCATATATGACTTTTCATGTCTGTTAGTATTTGTTTTATACAGTTGGGTGCACTAGTGTTTGATGCATAGATATTTATGATTGTCATCTCTTCCTCTTGGATTATTCCCTTTACAAAGATGTAGTGTCCTTCTTTGTCTCTCTTAATCAGTGATGGTTTGAAATCCACTTGATCTGCAAAGAGGTTAGCTACTTCTGCTTTTTTTCAGGTTCGTATTGCATGAAGTAGTATTTTCCATGCTTTAACTTTCAATCTATGAGTTTCTTTTTAAATTAAGTGTGTTTCTTGTATGCAGCATATTGTTGGATTTTGCTTCTTGATCCATTCTGCCACTCTATTTCTTTTTTTCTTTTTTTTTTTTCACTCTATTTCTTTTGATGGGTGAATTGAGACCATTAACATTGTTGGTTATAACTGATACGTATTGACTTATCTTTGTCATGACTTTTTCTTTTTGTTGGGTTCTCCCCCTTTACATTGAATTTCTTGTCCTGCCTGATGGATTCATTCTGCTGTGCTTCCTGGGGTATGATCCTCATTGTCTGGTCCTTGGATATTTTCTAAAATTTTTTGGAGTGCTGCTTTGGTATTCATGAAGTTCCTAAGGTGTTCTTTGTCATGAAAATATCTTATTTGTCCATCAATTTTGAAAGATAGTTTTGCAGGGTACATCAATCTGGGTTGGAGGCTGTTTTCCTTTGGGCTTGGAAGACATCACTCCAAGCTCTTCTTGCCTTGAGGGTTCATGTTTAAAAGTCTGCTGTGATTTTGATGGAATTTCCTTTGAATGTGATTTGTTTCTTTTCTCTAACTGCTTGTAGTTCTTTGTTCTTCTGGTGGATTTCTGGGATCTTAACAATTATATGCCTAGTTTTTGATCAAGGCTATTTGGTGTCCTATATGCCTCACTTATCTGTATGTAAAGTTCTTTTCCCTGGCTTGGGAAGCTTTCTGCCATTACTTCTGAGAACAGTTTTTTTATGTTATCTGCACTCTCTCCTCTCTCTTCATTGACTCCAATCAGTTTTATGTTATTCTTCTTTTCATTGTCTAGCAGCTGCTGGATTGATTTCTCATGGTCCTTTACAATTTTAAAGCAATTTTTCTTTTCCTGGTCACTAATTACAATCTTATCTTCTATGTCTGAAATTCTGTCCTTACATTGGTTCATTCTGCTATGTAGACTTTCAGTGGAGTTTTTAATCTCCTGGATCTCTGTTTGTATCTGTTTTATCTATTCCACTTGTTTCTTATGTTGGAATTCCATCATGTTCCTTAGCTCCTCTATTTTTTTATTTGTGTCCTCTCTAGATTTATTAATCATGTCTTGTACTATGTGCACTGTCTTTGCTGCTATCTGAGAAATTATTTCTTATTTCATTTTTTCCAGATCCTCTTTTGTTGCCAGTTCAGTGAGTCCAGGTGGTTGAGTATCAGGGTGTTCCATATCTTTTCCCTTTGGGGTTGCTGTAGGTGATCTGGAGGTCTGGTTTTGAGACTTGTTTGTTTGTCTTCTCATTTTGATCTTGAGGGTGCTGTTGGTACCCACATGGTTCACTTCCTCTCTGCTGGGAGCCATGGAATGGTGGCCCAGAAGCCCCTTCCTCTGGGCTGGGAGCAGTGGCACCTTAAATTTTACTTTTGATAGGAGTAAAGATCTTGTCTATAGTTTTCAGTATTTTTCTCAATGTTGATAACTGACCATATGTTAATGAACTCAAGGAATATTGATTTATTCCAAGTCTATAAAATTATGCTATTAATATTTAAACTGTAAATTACTTTGCTCTGATGCATACACTATGAGTTCATATGAAAAGAAGTAGAATTTTATTTTTACAAAGTTTTTGGTGTAAAATTTGAAACTGTAATATTAAATTTGACAGCTCAATGTAAGTTATTACCTCATTTGAACATATAGCGGTACCAAATATGTGATATAAAATCTATTTCAAATTTCACAGAGGTGTATTATTTCATCTGAGTTTGAAATCACCACATAGTACTTTTACAATATTTTTCAAGTCTCTGGAAATTCTATCAAACATATTTCCAAAAAAATGAATTCAAACACAGAGGTTGAATTTTACCTCACCCCCTGATGCTTTACAATGATTAATACCAGATTGCTATATTTATCTAATCTTTGAATTGCGTACCATGTCCTCTCCTTCCATTCTTGCTATCCCTTGACCTAATGGTTATCTTAGCTTTCTGCAGAGTTTTCCTTCATTGTCCCTTCTTCCTCTTCAAAGAAAAAATTCCAGGTCTAGTTAAGATCCTGTGAAACCCAATTATATTCCAGATTATCAGCTTTTACCAAGCTAGTTTAGCTCTATGCTATGTTTTTGCTTTCAAAGATATAACTTGAGGGTTTTAGTAACACAACATGTGATAGAATTGTCAACAAAAATAAATGAGAAGTCAAAATTCATATTGCAGATTAATGTTTTCTATTTACATTGCAATTGAAAGGAATCTATAGCACCATACCTAACTCCAAAACTAGAATCCAGATTACAAGCAAAGAGCAATCACTTTGTTATTAATAACAGACAGAAAATTACTTGTCCTAACTCCATATAATTTAACTTTTTTGCTTCTGATTTCATGATAGTCATTTTCCCTTTGGCATTACAGAAAAAATTTCTTAGATGTGCCAGAAATATCACAAATATAGCTGTCAGCTCTGGTGTATTATATAGGCTTTGAATTCCAAGCACATCAATTTACACCATATGCCTGCCACCTAACCATGAATATAATCTTAAACAAGCAAAATATATTCTGAGCATCATTTTTTATCTTTACAGTGTCAAGCATAGTTGTATTTATTCTATCAAATGCCTGGGCATTAAATGAAATTATGTCAGTGAATACTCTAGAATACAACCTTGTATGTTAGTAATGCAATAAATATAAGCTCCTATACATTTTTATTGAACTACTAAAGATTAAAATCAGGGCCTTGCACTGATTTACATCCCCAACCCCTTTTTAAAAATTTAATTCAATTTTTGAGACAAAAATCTCACTAGGTTGCTAAATTGGCTAAGCTGGCTTATCCTCTTGCCTCAGCCTCCCAGTGTGCAAGAATTATAGCAGTTCACCACCTCACCCACCTGCTCCTACACATCGTAAGAAAGATATTTCTTTGAGATACTGAAACTTTAAAATCTCCTGTTTTGTAGTCAGATAATTGACTCAAAGAAAATTTGATATTTTTCAATATTACACATTGCTTTCACAATCAAATTCTACTTGACTAGAATCTTACTAATTTTGTGAAAGTGCATGCACACAGCTAATGTTTAAGTAGTTAATCTTCAAAGATTTCTGTATCTTTTTAAATATAACTATTCTTGAAAAACTAGCCTAGGAAAATAATTTGTATTAAAAGCAGAAAGGATATTTTTACACTAAATTAGTTCATTAAGCTCTAAAAAGTGATCATATTGATGGTCTGAAAGGCTGACAATCACCAATTTTATATGGTTTAACCTAATTCATTTGTGATCTCCATATAAGGGTCAGTAATGAATAAAAGTACCAGATAGGTCAAAACATGAGTTACATTTTTAAGTATGCTGATTGTGGATCAAAAAAGGAAATAATCTCATGTCTTTGAAATATTTGCTATCAGAAAATCTTGCAGTAAAATAAAGAGCTTACTTGATCTTAGTCACAATATCAAATTATTCTGGAACATTTTTATCAAAAATATTTTAATGTTTAATCTTGCCAATAATTATATATCAACAAATTTATTTTATCAATTTAAAAAATTGTTTCACTAGGGGTAATGGTAGTCATGGTAAGATTTCTCTGCTATACAAAGAATTTAATGCTACATAAAGACAAATGTCACTCTATTTTTTATTTTTTTGGTCCAACAGGATTCCTACCTTTCTTCCTTCAGTATTTGTGCACTAACAAAACTAGTAATGCCAATAGGATTATGAATAAATAACATGCTAAGAGTTTACAATGTATCAATGATCTCATTTCTGTCTACTAGAAACCTATTCTCATTTAAGTTTCATGACTTTAACTGCTTGGTGAATAGTGGTAAAAGTCAACCCCTCTATTTTCTAGGAAGTAAAGTATTAAAAAAAACTACATCTTCAATGAGAAGTAATAGGTGTTTATATGGGAAACTGAAATACTGTAAGAATGTGTAAGATGATTCTGAATTTACTAAGGTCAACAAAACACAATAAATGTGCTTGAAACATGTACCCAGGCACAGGAAAGGCAGAGCTGGAAAGCTAGTAGAAAAATAATTAGCTTTCTGTATAAAAAGTAAAAGATTGACTGTTTTTCTTACCACATGAGTTCAGCAGCCACTGATTCGATTTTACTAGTGAAATTTTACCCAAATTTAGAATTACAAATGACCAAGCAAATACGAAATATACTTAAACATTTTGTGTCTACTGAACTTTGGACAAAGTAGAATTTACAAAATCCTATTTGAAGATGGGAGTAATTATTTCTGTCATTTTAGATAGAAAAATATCTATATTTTAAAATTCTCATTTTTACTCAAAAACCAAGCAATTGATATTAAATGTCTTATGACATCTAATTTAATATTGTTTCGATATGACAACAGGAAAAGATAAACTTACTGACAAATATTAATAGAAAGTCATGTGTATTTATATAAAGATTTTATTATAATAGTTTATTGGTAAGCATAATTTTAATGGAGTTAGTTCTTTCATTCAAGTGTAGCAGAAAAAAAGAGGCTACTGTGCTTTACTAGACAGTATACACATCTTTCAAAAAGTCATATCTACACAAAGTTATTAGTCAAATCAAAACAGGGAGATTCAGATTGAAATAAAATTACTTCACTTTACTTCTTACTCTACAGTTTTATAACACTGCCTTATTTTACAGCCAGATTAGCACAACCCTCTCTTTACCTCCCAGTGAGTCTAGATGTCTGCATTTGACTCTTGAATAAAATAAAAACAAGTCAATTGATGAATAATTTATAAAAAACTATTTAATGTTGAAAACCTTTCTTGTAGGGCAAGCTTATGTACTGGTGGCTTACAACTGGTTTAAGTGGTCAGAAAGTCTCATTTGGCTACATAACCAGGAGTAAAGTCCCATATAAACTTGGGTAGCAGATCTCTCCAAATGGAAACTTTTTACATACATATTGATAAATTCTTTTCAGAGACAAAATAAATACTGATATTTAAAGAAAGGACATCTGGGAGGAATTTCTGAATGTTTTCCAGGCTTGCAAGACTCCTGCATGCTTCCTTTCTCCTGGTGTACTGCATTCTCTGCCCTAACAAGGTCCTGCATAGATATGTGAAGTCTTATGATTTTTTTCATTAACCAAGTTATCCAGTCCCACTTCTGGGTACAGACAAACTGTATAGCTTTTTCTAAATCCCATTGCAATCTTTTTGGTTTTTTTGTACTGGGGATCGAACTCAGGACCTTGTGCTTGTGAGGCAGGCGGTGGAACCACTGAGCTAAATCCCCGGGCCCCCAATCTTAATAATATGTTTACACTTCAGTTTCATGAATTCAAATAATATTCATTAAAATAATGCCAAAGGAAATTGTCTTAACCTCGCTCTTCCTCCTCAAACATGCTTATCTTACATTTTATTATTCATTTCATATTTCTTAATCTACAAATTAAAAGCAACATTCTATTATCATTATCTAAAAAGAATGACTCAAAAGATCAAGGCAGAAAGATTTCAAGCTTCAGTCATAGTGGTCATTTAGTATGACCATATCTCTAAATAAAAAAGTAAAAAGGGCTAGGGATATAGCTCAGTAATAGAAGATCTTTAAGATAAATTCTAATAACACAAATAAAGTAAGAAAAAAATAAAAAATAAGTAGTTCTATCCTTTCTCATTTATTTTGAATAGATACACTCTCCATTTTTTAGAAAGTAGGATTTAATTTCTTGTAGATATTCAAAGTCTATAACACATTATAAAACTATTTTGAAGAGTGTGTAAGTTTCTCCTCCTTATTAAGATTTTCCTGGAAAAATGATGGGCTCCATCTTTTGAGTTCACATTACAAAACCTCAGGTCTTCTGACCTTTGGAACTGTGAACATATACATCTAAAATAAATTGGTTCAAGACTTTTTTAATGTCTTGTATAAGAAACTATTACAAACTACAAGTATTTCTTCTGAAGGAGGTAACAAAAATTTAATTGATATTTCTTCTGTTTTTATATAAACCTGTGTGAAAATTTGCCCAAAATATGTTTTCTCTTGCTGACCACTTGCATTCATGCAATCTGATTTCACAGGCAGTAATAAATTGGTTCTCTCTTTTGGGTATGGAGTACTTTGTGTGGTACAAATTTTTATTTCCCCCAGAGTTTCCTATAAATTTACTCAAAAATTTAAGTTCCAAAGAAGATTATTTGCAAATTTATGATTATATAAATCTTATCCACCAAGCAAATTGATTGGAGAGGCTGGATAATAGATAGTAAAGGCATTAACGCTATCCTATTTGAATGAGAATATTAGAAGCACTTAGGAAAATGGGATGTCTTTACCAAATGTACAGCTAGTTTTCAAAATTTATGCCACAAGTTGTATAGTAATTAAAATAGGACTTTGTTTGATAGGTTTTTCTTAGTATACATAATATTTATTTCACTTTTATCCAAGATTTTTATGATTCCATTTTACTCATAAACACGTCAAAATAAATGGTATTTATATTTGGATACATTAAATTCATATCCCTTGGCTTTCATATCCAATGGAGAATGATACTTTTTAGACCTTTTGCATATTGTGGAGAGTAAACCCCAAATATCTACATTACAACTGATTGATTACAGAAAGATGATTGTGTTGGTGATCGAGATATTACCACAATTTTTCTATGGAAACTTGGAAGAGTTTTGATTTGGTGAGTTAAGAAGCATAAATAACTAAGGATTTGTTTTATTTTAGGGCAATAGTTTCATTGATAATAGCAGGCTTGATTAGGAAGGGAGAAGAATCATGACAAAATAATCTTGTATTTGTGGGAAAAGTAAGGTAACCAATTTTGAGAAAAGAGATTCATGAAAATTTAGGGCACAAATGTCTGTTGATATCCATTCCATTGAAGAGTTGGTGAGTCTTGGAGGAAGTTCCATAATGAGCAGTCAAACAATTTGTCTGGGCCAGAAACTCCTCAGCAACTACAGTAATGTTAATAAAAATACTAAAACAGTAGAATCATATTACCAGAGTGTTATGGTTTGAATCGTGTTCCCTCAAAATTCTTATGTTAAAGTTCTAGCCAGCAGGGTCTCAGATCATGATTGTATTTGGCCTTTACAGCTGCAATAAAGTAAAATAAAGTTGTGTGCTTAAGCTATAATCCAGTCGAACTGGTATCTTCATATAAGCTAGAAATTTGGGCACAGATAAAGCATATAAACAAAGGAAAGATTACATGAAGACAGTGGGAGAAGATGCCCATCTACAACTGGGAGAGACTTCATAGAATGAAACTGATTCTGTAAACACACTCTTCTCAGGATTCTGGCCTCAAGAAGTTCTGAGGACATTCTGGCACTATGTCTGCATTGAATTTCTATTTACGCTACTATTGAATTTTCTATGCCAGCTCTAGCAAACTAATACACGTGGGTAAACAGTAGCTAGGTAGCTTCAGTCCTCAATGTTCAGGCTAAATGTAGGAATAGACAGTTAAATTTTTAATACATATTTTCTTTTTAATGTTCTCTTGATTTTGGTTCAATATTTATAGTTTCTAATTTCTATTAATTAGATTTAATATCCATGTTGGTAACATATACTCACACATCTATTTTTCTATAAAAATCTGTGTTTTGGCTGGGGATTTATAGCTCAGTGGTTTTGCTGCTTGTTGCTCAAGTGCAAGGACCAGAGTTTGATCCCTGGTACAAAAAAAAAAAACAAAACTCTGTGTTTTTGCTTATATCCATGTTCTTTTATTTATTTGCATTTAGCATTTTGCTGACTATCAAGTCTTTGCTAAGTTTCACTTCCTAAAACATTTTCCATTGTTTCCTAGCACTTAGTATTAAAGAAAATTATATCACTATAATGAAAATAAATATGATATACAAAGACATATTCTGCTTTATATTCTAAAACATTTTAAACATGATCATTGGGCTGGGGATTTAGCTCAGTGGCACCATGCCTGCCTTGCAAGCCCAAGGACCTTAGTTTGATCCCTAGTACCAAAAACAAACAAAAAAAACAAACAAACAAATAACACACAAGAAAACATGATCATTAATACCTACAATTATTGGCTGCCTTCATAATTTTAGATATACTTTTAATCTATAATAACTCAGTCTCATAACAAAAGTATGAATACTATGTAGCTTATAAATGATAAAATTTTATTTCTTCTTGTCTCTGGATGTTATGAAGTATGATTTAGTCTTTATAGTTGGCTATCATTTCACTGTGTCTTCATATACGAGAAAAAGGAAGAAGCTTGTTGGGGTCCTTGTAATTCTGAACTAACTCATTCAATAAAGCTCTATCCTAATAAATTAGTTATCTCCCAAAATTCTTCCCCTGACAATACTTATTTCAGGGGTCAGGACTGCAATGGGTGAATTTTGGAGTGAAACAACTTTTCAGTCAATGATATCATTCTTAAATGTGGTTGCATGTTGAAATTATTCATTTGATTTTAACAGCAATCTATGCCAGACTAATTAGATGAGAATTTCTGAAAGAAGAACTTCTCAAACACATAGTAAACATTTGTAAATGTAAATGCCTAAATACAGAATTTGGTTAAAATATATATGTCTATGTTATGATTTTTTTCTTCTGAATGTGGGGCAGCAGTGAAATATGAATTAGTCTCTTTTTCATTACTATCTATTTTTTATTCATTAAGTTTGTTGATACATTTTTAGGTATACAATATGATGACATTCATCACTTGGAATTTGTACTTTTACATGATATATCTTGGTTCTTATTTTTTTCCCAATTCCCCTGCCCTCCCTTCAAACTCTCCACCCCTCCCTAAAGTCTTCATTACTATATTGAAATACCTGAGGATGGGTACTTTATGAAGACAAATGGTTTATTTAGCACACACCCATGGAGGTTCAAGGGCATTACCACTACACTGAGGCTCTCAGAAGGATCTTATGGTCATCTTTGTCTTGGTCACTTTATTATCACTGGACAAAATACCTGACACCCACAGATTAAAGAAAGAAAAGCTTATTTTGACTCAATTTTGTAGACGTTTCATTTCATAGTCCAATGGCTCCAAGGCAGAGCAACATGGTTGAGGGTCATGACAGAAAAAAAGTTGCTCATGGCATGGTGGGTGAGAATAAGAGAGATAAAAGAAAGGTATGGGGAAAAAGATAAACCCTTCCAGGGCTTGTTCCCAGTGACACTTCTGATCAGACCCCACCTACTAATAGCTATATCACCCCATAACCCATTTCAATCCTTTCAAAAGCCCCAATTTTGAGCTCATGAGGCTTTAGGGGTGACATCCAGATATAAACCTTAACATGCCAACACAATGATGGAGCAACAATGTAGCAGAGAGATCACATGATCAGAAAGGAAACCAGAGACTGGAGAAGGGCCAGGTTATTCTTTCATAACATCTTTTTAATTGGCCTTCCATGAGATCTACATTACTTCACTTGAAGGTGATAACCACTATGTTTTACCTTTTAAAGTTTCCACTACCTCTTAGTATCTCCTCACTGGGGACCCAGTTCCTGATACATGAGCCATTGGCAGACAAACCACACACAAAATACAACAGGATGTCTTGAATTTGTAAAAACAATACTTCCAGTAGCAAGCCTTATTTTAATCATGTTAATAGTCATGACTACTGGAATTGATATAAAATTAGTAGAGTACAGATGACATATTTTTGGACATGATTAAAACTACAGTAGGAATTATTATTCATTCTAAGTATATCATTCCACTTCTTTAGAGTGTTGCTCTATAAATCCATACTGAAGTACCAATGAGTCTAAAAAGTATGTGAGTTAAGCTGAAAAATGGAGAAAATGAAAAATATTTCAGCCATTGGCATAACCTTCAGCTAACACCATGCTAATGCCTTGCTCTGCCATTTACTTCAACTCTCCCATCTATATTTTGTCAGATTTGGACTTCTCTAGGTTGCTATTGCAGATAATGATTCAATAGCCTTTTCCTATCTGTGTACTGAACCATGACTTCCTTCACAATTTTTGGTGTAGTCCTATGATTCCATGTGCCTCACATTTTCTGAACATATGTTAAAATCTTTGTGTCATCAAATATTTCCGTTCCTTCTACCTCTGTTCATTATTTTCCTTAAGAAATCATCAGAGGGTGAGAAGGTTAATACACTTGATAGATCGACATAGATATCACTTTCATTCTATTGTGCTCCTTTTCAATTTTCTAAAAGTCAAGTGCATAGATAAAATTCAATAGGACATAATAAAATAAAATTGTGTTTACCTGGTTTTTACCCAAAATCTATGTGGATGTTTATGTTCTAGCTTTTAAAATTCAGGAGATTTTTGTAAAGAATCATTTAAAATCTATGATCTATTGTCTTCAAATATACAACCTGAGTGTTTGCCTCTTCAACCTTCTTTTTTAAAAGAATATATCATATAATTGGGTTGGATTTACTCTAATTGTTACTATATCTTTACTCCTGAGGGATTTCTCCTCTTTTGATTTCATCTGCTATCAGGTCATAAATTATTTTCAAAAATGGACCTCTCATAGAGAGATAACTTTCTTGCAGCACAACATCTCATCACCTGCACTGCAGGGTGCCCTGGATGCCTGCCTTGCATGTCACGTGGAGAATATCAAAGATAGAATGTTTATATTCATCTCAAGTGCCCCAATATTCTCTATAGTGAGGGTCATTATGAAAATGTTCAAAGCTTCTACTTCTGGGACTTTATTCAATTAAGATAGTACTTTTATCTTGAGGGATTTTTGGTATATCAGTATTTGTGTTGAGTGTGTGACTAAATTTAAGGTATGATTTATTCATAAAGACAATATCATCAAGAAAGCTACAGGATTTTGAAATAAAAATAGATTGCTTCATTTTGAGTATAGAGTAATAAGAGGTATATGTTCATTTATATTTGCTTTAAACGTTCTTTTAAAATTTTAATTCCTAATATATCTGAAAAAAGTTGTAATATGTATTTGGCATGAGGGGTTGCATCTTTACCTTCTTAGCAAGAAAAGACTACAGGCCTCTACAGACAAACGTGGAGGTCACAGTCTTGGTGTTACATTACTAGAAGGTATGCTGAGAAGATGCTTGGGCAGAAGTTTGACTCATTAACAATGAAACAAGTGATGTCTGTGACAATGCTAAAGTAGGATGCAACTGTCCACAAAATCTATGCAAATTAAGTAAAAATTATTAGAATCAATTTTATGAGAGTTTTAGAAAACGTTAATAGATTTTAAGCCACAAAATAAATGCTGAATCAAAGAAAAGGGGGATTTTGAAATTTTAGGATATTTTTGTTATTTTTTCTTGTTCTTATACCTGCCCCCAACATAGTCAAGGGGCAGTAATGAACATGGCAGCCCATGTTCCTAGTGTAGGGCAATAGTTCTTACTTCTAGAAAAGGCAAAAAATTGCATTTGTATATTCTAAATTGCCTGGGGCTTACCTAAAGTATTGAAAGCAGGACTTTGTCTTCCTTTTTTTCCCCTGAGAACTCACAAGGTCTAGAAATCTGTGAGACTGCCCAACAAATATTATAGATGAAGTGCTAACCCCATAGTCATTTGAGAAAAATATTACAACTGAAGGAAACAATAGTACCAAAGCCTGAAAGAAAAACCTGATGAAAGTCTCATTGGCAAATTAGGACATCTAAAAGTTTCTGAGATTCTGACGAATTTAGAGAATCAAGACCATGCTCATAGTAAGACACACCCGAGAAAATACCTGTAAATACCCTAAATATTTCTTTTTTCCTGATATAGGCCCAAGGCAAGCAGGATGTGAAGGCTTAGGGTACAGTTTTAAGAGACATGGTTAAATGTCCAATGAGTAGCTTATCATAGAGCCATTTGGCAATTACTAAGAAAGATTTTTTTCTTTTTTTTTTTCTTTAACTAAATCCCCTTCTCTGTTCCTCACCTCAGTTCTCTGGCATTAAATGAAATAATTATCAAACATTAAACAAATCTAAAACAAAAACTTCTTCAATACCCACACATCATAAGGAATGTAGGCTTACATCTCAACAACAAAAAGACAGAATGTTCAAGAAGCAATAAATAGATCAGTATGTGTGCGTATGTTAAAGATTGATGCAAAGAAATAGCATAATACTAGAGTCTGAATGTTGATTTCTGTTCATCCAAATTTGTACCTTGGAGCAAAAACACCTAAGGTAATAGTATGAAGCTGTGAGAATTCTGGGAAATAACCAAACTATGAAGGCTCCCTGCTCATGAATGGATTGGTGCCCTTGTAAAAGAGTCTCAAGGAAGCTTCTTTTTCTCTTCTATCATATAAGGATATAGTAGGAAAGTGTCATCTTCAATGCAGAGCACAAGCCCCTTACCAAGCATTGAATCTGCTGCATATTGATCTTAGAATTCACAGCCTAAAGAACTGTGAGCAATAAAATTCTCTTGTTTATGGATTCTACCTTGTAAGGTTTTTTTTCCTTAAATTCTTTTATTGGTACATTTTAGGTATACAACACAATTACAAATCTCATTGGGAACTTGTACCTTTACAGATACATCTTGGTTCTTATTTTTGCCCCATTCCTAGCCCTCCCTTCACTCCCTCCACCCTTCCCTATTTACAAAGACTTTATTTCCATTTTTTCCATTTCTCATCATTTTTCCTTCTCTTCTTTCCTTTCCCCTGCCCCTCCCACTACCCCTACCATTTTGGACCTTTTCTTTCTATTTTGCATTATCGATTATTCATTCTAATCACTGGTACATTTTAGGTATACAATATAATGACATTCATCATTGGAAATTTGAACCTTTACATAATCTCTCTTGGTTCTTATTTTTCACCCTTGCCCAGCCCTCCCTTCAGCCCCTCCCTTCCCTCCTATTTACAAAGATTTTGTTTCTATTTTTCTATTTTCTCATATTAATTCCATTCCCTTCTTTCGTTTCCCCTACCGCTCCCACTTCTTTCCCCTTTGCCCCTTTTCTTCCTATTTCACATTATTATACATTTTAGTCCTTATTTACACTTTCAGTTTCTCACACCAGAGAAACTATTCGGTATTTATACATGTGTGTCCTATTTATTTCACTGAAGAGTATCGCCTCAGTGTGCACCCACTTAGCTATAAATGTCTCTAATTTCTCATTTTTTATGACTGAGTAGTACTCGATTTTATAAAAAAACACATCTTCTTTATCCAGTCTCCAGTTGATGGGCATTTGGGCTGTTTCCAAGTTTTAGATATTACAAACTGTGCTGCTATGAACATGGGTGCACATACATGACTGTGGTAGGATTCTTTTAATTCTTTGGGGAAGATCCCCAGCACTGGAATAGTGCTGTCAAATGGGACTTCCAGTCCTAGTCCTTTGAGGTATCTCCATATGGATTTCCACAGTGGTTGCACCAGTCTACATTCCCACCAGAAGTGGAGCAGGATTTCTCTTTCCCTACAGCCCCTCCAGCATTTGTTATTGATTGATTTCATGATAGCAGCCATTCTTTCTGGAGTGAGGTGGAATCTCACTCTTGTTTTCATTTGCATCTCTTGAATGACCAGTGATGTTGAACATTTTTTCATGTATTTATTTGCTATTTCTACTTTTTTGTCTGAGAAATGTCTGTTCATTTCAGATGCCCATTTTTGGATTGGATCTTTAAATTTTGGAGGTCTGATCTTTGTAAATTCTTTATAGATTTGAGATAGTAGACCTTTGTCTGAGGAAAAGCAGGTAAAGATTGTTTTCCCACATTGTGGGTTGTCTCTTCACACTGCTGGTGGTTTCTCTTGCAGTGCAGAAGCTTTTTAATAAGAAGAGATCCCACTTGTTGATTGTTTGTGCTAGTTCACAAGCAACTGAGGTATTGTTCATAAAATCTTTTTCTACACCGATGTCTTCAAGAGCACTACTTAACCTCTGTTCCAACTGGTTCAGCATTTCTATTTTCATATTTAGATCTTTAATCCATTTCAATTTTAGTTTAGTGCATAGTGAGAGATATAGGTCTAGTTTTAATCTTCGGCAAGTTGAAGCCCAATTTTTCCAGCACCATTTATTAAAGAGGCTATCTTTCCTCCAGTGAGGGTGTTTGGCTCCTTTATTGAAGATGAGATGGCTGAGAGTGTCTGGCATTGTTTCTGCATCTTCTAATCTGTTCCACTGGTCCTCAGGTCTGTTTCTTTGCCAGTACCATGCTGTTTTTATCACAGTAGCTTTGTAGTATAGTTGCAGGTTGAGGATTGTGATGCCCCCTGCTATGTCTCTGTTACCTAGAATTGCTTTTGCTATTCTGGGTCTCTTCTTACTCCAAATGAATTTTTGGCTTCTTCTCTCAAGGTCTGTGAAGTATGCTGCTGGGATCTCAATTGGAATTGCATTGACTCTATATAGCAGTTTTGGAAGTATGGCCATTTTCACTATATTAATCCTTCCTACACAGGAGCAGGGCATGTCTGTCCATTTTCTAATATCATCTTCAATCTCTCTTTTCAAAGTGCTATAGTTTTCAGAGTAGAGGTCTTTGATTTCTTTTGTTAGGATGATTCCTAGGTATTTCAGTTTTTTGGATGCTATTGTGAAAGGAATTGTTTGCCCTATTTCTGTCTGAGAGAGTCTGTCATTTGTGTAGAGGAAAGCTATTGATTTTTGTGTGTTGACCTTGTAACCAGCTACCTGAGTGAATTTGGTTGTTAAGTCTAGAAAACTTTTGGTGGAGTCCTTGGGGTCTTCTATATAGAGTATCATGTCATTGGCAAATAATGAAAATTTGACTTTTTCATTTCCTATCTTTATTCCTTTTATTTCTTTCTTTGCCTAATTGTGGTGGCTAATGTTTCCAAAACTATATTGAACAAGAGTGGTGATAGTGGACATACTTGTCTTGTTCCTTATTTTAGTGTGAAGGATTTCAGTTTTTGAGCATTTAGTATGATATTGGCTGTTGGTTTTTCATAGATGACTTTTATCAGATTGAGGTAGAGACAATCTATTCCAATTTTTTGTAGGGTTTTTACCATAAATGCATGTTGGATTTTGTCAAATGGTTTTTCTGCATCTATGAAGATAATCATATGGTTTTTGTCCTTGCCTCTACTAATATAGTGTATTACATTGATTGATTTGCATAAGTTGAACCTTCCCTGCATCCCTGGGATGAATCCCACTTGATCAGGGTTTATGATCTTCTTGATGAGATTCTGAATTCTATTTGCCAGTATCTTATTAAAGATTTTTGCAGCTGTGTTCATTAGTGAGATTGGCCTATAGTTCTCCTTTTCGGTTGGGTCTTTCTCTGCTTTGGGGATCAAGGTGCTGCTTGCTTCCAGGAATGAATTTGGGAGTATTGCTTCCCTTTCAATTTCATTGAGGAGTTTAAACAGAAGTGGCAGTAGTTCCTCTCTAAATGTCTTGTAGAATTCAGCAGTGAAGACATCAGGGCCCAGGATTTTCTTACTTGATAAGTTTTTAATTAGGTTTTCAATTTCATTGGTTGATATTGGGTTGTTTAGAATTTTTATGGCTTCTTCATTCAACTTTGGTAATTCATATGTATCTAGGAATCTGTCCATTTCTTCTGTGTTTTCCATTTATTAGCATATAGGTTCTGGAAGTAGGTATTGATGATCCTCTGGATTTCTGCTGGGTCTGTTGTAATTTCACCCTTTTCATTCCTAATTTCATGGATCTGGGCCTTTTCTTTCCTTTTTCTGATAAGGTTGGCTAAGGGTTTGTCAATTTTGTTGATTCTTTCAAAGAACAAACTCTTGGCTTCATTGATTTTTTGAATCTTTCTCAGTCTTCATTGCATTGATTTCTGTTCTGCTCTTTATAATTTCCTCCCTTGTATGAGTTTTGGGGTTGTCCTGCTCTTCTTTTTCTAGAAACTTGAGGTTCAGCATCAGGTTGTTTAATTGGGCTCGTTCTGTTTTCCTAATATGCGTATTCACTGCTATGAATTTCCCTCATAAGACTGCTTTCATTGTGTCCCATAGATTCTGACATGTCGTATTGTCACTGTCATTTAATTGTAGGAACTGTCTGATTTCTTCTTTAATTTCCTCTGTTACCCATTGGTTATTCAGAAGTGTGTTGTTCAATTTCCATGTGTTTATGAAATTTTTCCAGTTTCTTTTGCTAGAGATTTCCAATTTCATTTCATTATGGTCTGATAATATACAAGGGACATTGCCGGGGATTGAGCTCAGTGGTTTCACCGCCTGCTACCACAAGTGCAAGGACCCAAGTTCGTTCCCCAGTACCAAAAAAAAAATTAAATAAATAAATAAATATATATATATACACACACACACACACACACAAGGGATAACTTCAGTTCCTTTGCACTTACTTAAACATATTCTATGTGTGAGTATGTAGTCTGTTTTGGAGAATGACCCATGTGCAGCTGAGAAGAATGTATATTCTGATTTTGTGGGCTGGAAGACTCTGTAAACATCTGTTAAGTCCATTTGTTCAAGAGTTCAATTGAGTTCTAGTATTTCATTACTTATTTTTTGTCTAGTTGACCTATCTATTTGTGACAGTGGGGTGTTGAAGTCCCGCACTACAATTGTATTAGTGCATATATGACTTTTTGTTTCCATTAGTATTTGTTTTATATAGTTGGGTGCACTAGTGTTTGGTGCATAGATATTTATGATTGTCATCTCTTCCTTTTGGATTGTTCCCTTTACAAGGATGTAGTGTCCTTCTTCTTCTCTCTTAATCAGTGTTGGTTTGAAATCTACTTGATCTGCAAAGAGCATAACTATTCCTGCTTTTTTCGGGTTCCCGTTGAATGGAGTATTGTTTTCTACCCTTTAACTTTCAGTCTCTGGGTTTCCTTTTGAATCAAGTGTGTTTCTTGTATGCAGCATATTGTTGGAATTTGCTTCTTGACCCATTCTGCCACTTTATTTCTTTTGATTGGTAAATTGAGACCATTAATGTTGATTGTTATAACTGAAACGTATTGACTTGTCATTGCCATGAATTTTTCTTTTTGTTGGGTTCTCCCCCTTACCATTTAATTTCTTGTCATGCCAGATGGGTTCATTCTGCTTTGCTTTCTGGGGTTTTGATCCTCAATGTCTGTTCCTGGATACTGTGTAAAATATTTTGGAGTGCTGGTTTGGTATTCACGAAGTTCCTAAGGTGCTCTTTGTCATGAAAGTCTCTTATTTGTCCATCCATTTTGAAAGATAGTTTTGCAGGGTACATCAATCTGGGTTGGAAGCTGTTTTTTTTTATGGCTTGGAGTATGTCACTCCAAGCTCTTCTTGCCTTGATGGTTTGTGTTGTGAAGTCTGCTGTGATTCTGATAGGCTTTCCTTTGTATATGATTTGTTTCTTTTGTATATGATTTGTTTCTTTTCTCTAACTGCTTGTAGAACTTTGTTCTTCTGTTAAGTTTCTGGAATCTTAACAATCATATGCCTATGTGTAGATTTTTTTTATCAAGGCTATTTGGAGTCCTATGTGCCTCACTTACCTGTATGTCAAGTTCTTTTCCCCTGCTTGGGAAGTTTTCTGCCATTACTTCTGTGAAGAGTTTTTATTTTTAATGTCATCTGCACTCTCTCCTGTTTCTCCATTGACTGCAATCTGTCTTATGTTATTCTTCTTTGCATCCTCTAGCAGCTGTTGAATTGATTTCTCATGTCCCCTTATAATTTGGAAGCAATTTTTCTTTTCCTGGTCATTAATTGCAATCTTATCTTCTATATCTGAAATTCTGTCCTCACATTGGCTCATTGTGCTGTGTAGGCTTTCAATGGAGTTTTTCATCTCCTGGAAATATGTTTGCATCTGTTTTATGGATTCCATTTGTTTCCCATGTTGGGATTCCATCATGTTCCTCAACTCCTCTCTAGATTTATTAATCATGTCTTGCACTAGGAGCACAATTTCTCTTAATATCTGAGAAATTATTTCTGATTTCATTTTTTCCAGATTCCCTTTTGTTGCCAGTACAGTGGGTCCAGGTGGTTCAGTATCAGAGTGTTCCATCTCATTTCCCTTTGGGGTTGCTGTAGGTGATCTGGAAGTCTGGTTTTGAGACTTATTTACGTGTTTTCTCATTTCCACTGGGAGGGCAGGCTGGGTGCTCTTGGCGCCAGCAGAGCTCACCTCCTCTGAGCTGGGAGAGGTCAGACAGGGGCCAGAGTGGTGGTAGTGATGGTGACCTGGAAGCCCCTTCCTCTGGGCTTGGAGTGGTGGGACAGATGGCAGCCCAAAAGCCCCTTCCTCTGGGCTGGGAACGGTGGGAGGGATGGTGGCTGGGGAGCCCCTTTCTCTGGACCAGGAGCAGTGGGACAGTGGCTCAGAAGCCCCTACCTCTGGGCTGGGAGTAGCGGGACAGATGGCAGCCCAAAAGCCCTTTCCTCTAGGCCGGGAGTGGCAAGGACTAACTTTTTTTTTTTAATAGCAGTCTGACATGTGTGATAATGTAAATGAATTTTGAAAACCTTTATGTTAAGTGAAAGAAATAAGACACAAAATTTCACAAATCCTATGACTCAATTTATGATATAGACAATAGGTGAATACATGGAGAAAAAGAAAAGTATTTTAATAATAAATTGATATTTCCTTCAAATTCTACGTATCTTTCACAAAATCATATCACTGCGTTCCCATAGAAAGCTCTTAAGACATCATTATGAAGGCTACCAGAATATGCCACCCCAAAATATGCCTGTTCAACATGTGAATTACATTGAAATAAACATCGACGAAACCAGCAGACACAGGAAAATCTCTAAAAAGAAGGCATAAATTTTCCTTATCAAATGAAATTTTTACTTGTAAAATTTCTTTCTAGTGAAAGGGGAACTTTGCAGTTTTTTCTCAATTGAGTGAGAGAGGCATCAACTTAAATCTGTATAACAAAAGTAAACAGCCCAATTTTCCTGGTCATCATTCTAATACTTTCTTTTTCCAGGCAGAGCCTCAATATTCTTCTAATATCTTAGCCAAACATGGTATATAAGCCCAGATTGTTGTTTCAGGAATTTTCTTATGAGATACTCCCATGTGATGCATAATGAATATATTTTGAAATGCTTTTCTCTTTCTTTTGTTATTCTACCTTTGCCAGCCTAATTACAGAATCCAAGCTAGAAAACCTAAGATAGGCAGAAAAAAAAATATTTTTTAATCCCCTTTGTTTTCAACCAATATTAAATAAATTAGCTTTCTTAGTAATTCGATAGTATACTATTTTTAAATGATCCAATATGTCTTAATAATATGTATCTGCTAGTCCTTTCCATTTTAAATTATTTCCTGGCAACTAAGTCTAAAATTAAAGCCTCATCAGAATCATAAGGAAGTAAGGAAAAAATATTCCATGAACTAATGTGTTTGGATTTAATCAATATGAAAATTAAAAAGCAGTGTATATTCGTGGAAAAACACGAACACTTAATTTTTACTCTGCTATGATTTGAATATGGTTTGTCCTCTCTGACACTGGAGGTGGAATTTAGTTCCCATTTTGAAGTATTACAAGGGTGATTTAGAAAAAATGTGGGCCTTGTTTGCAGAGATTTTCCTGAGTCTGCTAGTTTTAGTGACCTTTTTTAAATGTAATTCATTTCTCAAAAAGGCATATGGGGGGTACTATATTCTCTACAATTCATAACAGTGTTTCTTATTCAGACTATGGTGTTTAGGGTATAAGGCCTTGGGAATGTATATAGAATTAGATAAGGTCAACAGAGTAAATCTTTGATTGAATATTGGGGGGTCTATATGAGGAGAGAAAAAGGAACCAGAGAGTACAGACACAAACACGTGTTCCCCATTTCTTGGCATTTGATACCTTGCATTCCCTTAAGACTCCAGGAGCAAGGCCATCACAAGATGTGGCCCCTTGACCTAGCATCACCAGAAGGATGAACCAAAGTAACCTCTTTTTCTTTATTAAGGTATTTTATTTTGGGTAGTTTGCTATAGTAGCAGACAATGAGCCAATAGATTCTCAGGAGGTAATTCATTTAGTACATGTGACAGATTCAATATCAAAATTTTCTGTGAATTTTTTGTTTAAGAAATTTTTTTCAACAACACATTTATATTAGAGTCAGTGAATGTTTATACATAATTGAGCCATGTCACATTATTCTTCTGTATTGGCTCTTCACAAAGAAGATCTACATTGTATTCCATTTCTCTTTCCAACTCTTTCTTACCAGGCATTTTGTTTTCTTAAAATCTTCTAGGAATATTGCACCTTGTTAGTAAATAATTGCAAACAAATTCATGAAGACATTTTAATAAATATGCTAGACACATTTTTTAGTTTTTAAAAATCAATAGTGAAATGTTTTTATATCAATCTCCTTGTGCTTTCCTTTTTGCTGTGTCTCTCTTCTACCTTTGACCAGCACCTACTGAAAACCGTCCAGGTGACTCGGTGCTACCTTCATTATTCACAGAAACAGAAGCACAGAACACTAAAGGAGCTTTTATTCTTAAGCAGTCAAAACAAGATATGGCAACAATAGATACAAAGCCATGGATTCTGTACTAATTAGAGATTTGGAGGCTCTTTGTGAAGCTGTTATTCTTTAGAAACCCTAAATCCTTTCAGTTTTAGCTTTCTCTTGTACTTTATAGCTGTGACTACTGTCAAGTGACATGTAGTATCTGAGCCTGCAGAAAATTTCTAAGAATGAAGCAAAAGTTCAAGACTCAACATTTACACATTACAAACTAACCTCTGTTATATTGCATTATATGAGCCCATAAAGGAATCATTTGAATAAATTACCTTTTTATTGATCCTATTTATACAAGATTACGTAAACAGTTTAGTGTATTAAAAGTATATGAAAAAGTTTTATATTCTTTTCTGTGCAAAGATGTTCAAAAATAAGCATCCAGGGTTAATTACTGGTTATAGTAAATGCAGTGTTTTTAGTAGAATAATATTTTGTTAAGCAAAACTGAATTACCTTTATGACTTGCTGTGACCTTATTTTATACTGCTAAATTTAAAGGGTACCTTACATATGTAATTACTAACTTCCAGAAGAGGTTTTAGGGACTTCTATATCTTGGTCTCATTATATGAACTGTTTAGAAATTTATGTGATGATGAGCAAATTGAATTTAGATTATGCATTTAGATCAACAATAAGAATAATAACCCTATTTTTCTAGGTCTAACAGAAAGGGAAGTATTGTGTTGAAGCATAGGTCTGGATGGCAGAAAAGAACATAGCACAGAGTAAATATATGCTTACAATCCTCTTAATAATTCCCTAATATAAAAATGTTGTTATGGAAATCTAGGAAAGGAATACACAGAGACACAGAATTCAGATAAAATAATAAAATTTCTTCTGGGGAGTGGATGGGAATGCCAGAAACCAGTCTGGTCAATATCCGTGCCCTTTGTTCAGCATTTCCCTTTTTATGTCCTTTTAAGCCATTATCTCATCCCTAGTGGTCTTTGATATGTAAATACAATTCTAGTTCCTATTTACAAGTCACAGACACAAGACAGGCCATATACATTGTAAATTCACCCTGGCAAGGTAACTTTGTTAGGTTAATGAAGTTGCTGGTTATAGTCAGATAATCTTCACCTTAAACAAGGAGTTGCAGGAAAAGCAAATCTTAAAAGAACACATTACTTATTTTGCTTCTACAACTACCTTAATATTCAATCCATTAAGTTATCTAAAACTTTTCCGTATCAATGTATCTTAAACCATCACAATTTCCTTCTCTTTTTGAACATTTTTAATAATTAGGAAGTTTTTCTGGTTTTGTCTAAAATTTAATTAATGGTTTGTGAGGTAAGTATAGTCAATATAAAATTTGGCAGGATATTACCTTAAAGATACTTCCTTGATCAGCCCTGGCATGTAGTAGAGATCCTAAGACTCTTGGGATTGATAGTAACCACAGCGACAGAACACCTGGTTATTGGCATTTCATTCTTTGTAACAGATGCCCAAACATATCCCCACATACCTGCAGAAATTACTAGGGTGTGTTAGACCATGACAGTTGATGAATTATTTCCAGGCACAATCTGGAAACAGGCTTCTAAAGTTTACTCTCATATTGCCAGAAAAAAAAAAATCACTATCCACCTAGTAGGAAAAATGCAAGTAAATATTGGGAAAATGTATATGCTTATGATAAACATAAATTTATTATGGAAAGTTTAACATGTGATAGCAAAATTTAACAAAATGGAAATGTTCAAATTAATATGACATAAAGTCTATCAAATATATAATTTTGGAAGATGTATAATTTTCATGAAAAAAAGACAGGATAGCTCTAAAAGTAGCTATATAAAATTTTAACTAGGAAATAAAAGCAATGGTATAAAAACATTAAGAAGAATTCTGTATTTTAATCACATATAATATAAAATATAAAATATAAATTGGGCTTCCATACGTTCATACCAAAGCAAATTCTGGATAATCTTTCCAACGTCATAAAGCAAAATTTAAGAACAATAAAGGATATCAAATGTCTACTTAACATTTGACTACTATCTAGATACCTAGTGAAATATTTTCAAGTATGAGTAAAGTATATGATTATCAAAAAACTTTGCTTCTCTAATCTACTGTTCATACTCAATACAAAACACCTCTGTGATGAAATATGTCACTTTTTCCTCCACAATTCAATTCCCCAATTACCTGCTGTTGTAAGTTATACTTAAATGCCCCCTGCAAGCCTCACATACTCATAGGTGGGGCTATTGGAAGGTGGTTAGAGTTTGAGGGCTTACAGCTGGGTCGCTGTTAGGTGGTGTGGCCTGGGTCTGTCTCTTCCTCCTCCTCCCATAATCTCTCTCTGCTTCCTGCCATCATGTCCTGAAGTGTTTCTCCTCTGACCTGCCCCTTCTGCCATGACACTGCCTTAGAGCTGACTGACAGTAGACTAAAACCTGTACAAACTGTGAGCCAAAATGAACCACTTGTCTTTCCAGTTGTGGGTGTCACGTATTGTGTGTCAGTGACTCAAAAGTAATCAAGACATCTGAAGACAACAATGGGGTGCCCTAACATTCAATTTAATTCTAACACTAATTATAATTAGCAGAGACTTCACAGTTTAGAAGTTCATTGCCCAAGTCCTACACCGCTTTAAAAGCACATCTCAAGTCCCAGGATTTTATCTATGTTTTTAACTGAATGTTGACAAATTGGGGTCCCCAAAAATCCAGTCCTCAGTTTCAAATATGTGTCAAGAGAGTACAGAATTTAGGAAAACATTTTCCTTATGTTACCAGTCTATTATATAATAAAGACCATACAAACTGCCATATGAAGATGTATATAGGGGGAGGTCCAGAAGGATCTTGAGCTTGAACCTTTGGTTCCTGCAGAGTTAGGGACAGTGGATATCCTCCTGGCATGTAGATATGTTCACCAACTCAGAATCTCTACAAGCTTCATAGTTCAGGGATTTTTATGGAGCTGAAATAGACATTTTAAAAATAAACTCAAATTTGACTTCCTATCCCTTTCCCCGAAGATGGTGAATGGCACTGAATGTTCCAAACTTTGATTACACATTGTTCTGCTTCTTTTAAAATACGATGTATATTTTATTAGTGTCTATTAATTTTACAAAATATTGGGGTTCACTGTGAATAATATATTTTGATCATATAATTTCCTCATGATCTTCTATTGTAATCCCTTCTTCTTTCTCCTTATTCCCTTGCTAGTGCCTAAGAGTAGACTTTTTTCTATTTTTATGTCATCTTTGTTAGATTTATCAAATTAGTAAGAAAATGTGATACCTGTCTTTTTCAGTGTGTCTTATTTTAATGGGATCAACTGTTGTTCCATCCATTGTCCTGCAAAAGACATAATTCTATTTTTTTCTGTGTAGCTGGATAATATTCCATCATGTATATATACAATTATTTCTTTAACTGTTCATCCATTGATGGGCATCTAGGGTGCTTTCCTAACTTGGATTTTGTGAATTGTGTTACAATAAACATGGGTATGTACTTATCCCTACAGTATGCTGACTTTAATTCCCTTGGTTTTCTACCAAAGGGTAGCATAGTTGAATCAAATGATAGATGTTTTTGATTTGAGGGAGGTCCATTCTAATTTCCATACTAATTCATATTCCCACCACAAGATGGAAAGGATTATGTTTTCCTTGAATTCCCACCAGCATTTATTGTTTTTTGTATACTTTATATTAGCCATTCCGATAGGGGTAAGATTAATTCTTAATGTAGTTTTGGTGGCAATTACCAAATGTCTAAAGATATTTAATATTTTTGTCATATACTTTTTAGGCATTTATACTTGAGGAATGTGTTTATTTGTCCACTTATTGTTTGGGCTACTTTGCTTTATTTTTGCCAGTAAGTTTTTTTTTTTTAGTTCTTTATATAGTACAGATAATAACTTTCTCTTGGACATGTAACTAACAAAGATTTTCTCTCAACCTGTAAGCTATCTCGTCACTCTACTGGTTTCTTTTCTTGCTGTGAAGAAATATTTTAATTTGATGCAGTCCTTTTTATTGATCCTTGCTATTATTTCCTGTGCTATTAGAGTTATACTCAGAAAGTTTTTGTCTATGTCTATGGCTTCAAGATTTTCCCTAAATGTTCTTTAAGCAGTTTCAAAATTTCATGCCTTTTTTTCTAGGTCTTTGATCCCTTGTGAACCAATTTTGTACAAGGTGAGAAGCAGGGATATAAAGGTTTTCAATTATGCAAAATCAAAAATAGTTTTTCCATTATTTTACATTAATTTATGTCTTATCCATATTGATCTAATCATATTGAAGCAGGAAACTGTGAGGACTCCAGACAGACCATTCTTAACACCAAGATAGAAGCAAAAGGCCATCTTGTAATGTTGAGGGCTCATCAGGTGACTGTCAGTCTCGACAGGCCTGAATAGAAGTTTGTGCTTCTTTATATACCTCTTTTTGTATCTACAAAGCTTAATTCCACTGGAGTTTTCCTAGGAATATAAAAGCAGGATTTACACAAAGCAGAGCAGTGGAGAGAACAGAGTTCTGGCAGGACTTTCTGAGTCCTTTACGCTCCTTTGGTGACAGGTTACAGAAGTTTGTTCTGGCTACTTAGATGCATTCTACAAAAAGCATAGTTATTTAGTTAAGCCATAGTTGCCTAATAACACAGTTAACCCATAGTTGCCCAATTCCATATGGAGGGATGGTTTCCTCTCTCAATATTGAGAAGTTATGAAACATGGATCTTCATTATAAGTAATAGCTGAAGCAAAAGCATCTGAAACGCAGGAAAACATTCTGAATCTTGTAGTTTTCCTCAGAGCTAATGATTGGCTAGGGTTCATAGCTTGCTTAAAGAGGTTCATTGGATTTTAATCATTGAGATGTGTAAAATTTCCACATTTCTTATATATTGCCCAGCTCAGAATGTCTGTCCCTTTCAAGCTGGTTTGCTCATCTGTGATCTGACAGATGTAGTCTACCCATAGGTAGAAAAATCTTACTTTTTATTTTAAAAATAAAATTAAATCAAAGTTAAAAATTTTACATCATTATAAGGAAGTTTTATTGAATAAAATTGTGTTAGAGTATTGATAGCATTGTTTTAATATCCATTTTCGTCAGTCACTGAAGGACTTTTAAAAATTGTTTTCTTGCTAACACAGGTGTTACTTTAAAAATTTTGGTAAGGGAGTTAGATTGCAGCCAATTATGTGATTTTTTACTAGAATCCATCCTTCCCCTTTCTTTGTCTAATATCAATCTTGCTCAAAGAAACAAGCCCAGCAACAAACAATAGAGAGTGATTGAACTAAACCAATAATTAAAATCCTGCTGTTAGTGGTTACTGTTAATACTTGCTGTAGTAAATTAAAAAGGGCAGAAAACCTATTGTATTATGCAGGATTTAGAAAACGCTTTTTAATTTTAGGTACAACAGACAAACCTGACAGCTTCACTTCTACCTTTTTCCTACTGTGATTGTAAACATCGTAACTAGAACTGGGCCAACTATTTGACAGTTATGATATATATGCATAGAAATTAAACTCTAACATGCCAAGAATGGTGTATGGGAAATACAGAAGAATGTGTCCTGTTGGCATGACTAAAGATATAAACCAGTGTTGGAACTGTCTACCTTCAAATTTCTTGGCAAAACATTCACATTGTCTGATTCTTCTTGAGGTAGCATTTGTGTTTGTTTTTCAACTGATTTGTCCATTTTTTTCTAAAATGTTAAACTTTAGACCTTCATATGTTGTAATAATTCCTTGTTGTGTTTTAGTGTCTGCAGGTTCAAAGTAGAATCCCTTTTTCATCTATAATTTTGATAATGTGTGGCTCTTGTTCTTGATTATCATATTTTGATGTTAATCAATTTAATTGATATTTCAAAGCAGTTTTATTTCCATGGAGCCCTCTACTTTTATTATTTTTTTCAGTGTCATTCATTTCTGTGCTTTTTAAAACTTTCTCCCCAAATTGATTTTTTGCTTGCTTTAATTTCAGTTTGTTCTTTTGTCCCTGCTTTTACGATAGAAACTTTTTTTTATACCAGGGCTCAAACTTAGGACCTTGTGCTTGCAGGCATGGTGCCACTGAGCTAAATCCCCAGCCTGAAACTTAGAATATTAATTGGTGATACTCATTTTCTAATTTAAGCATTATTATTACAATTTTTTCTTTGAATACTGCATCATTTGTATCCTACCTAAATTCACATTTTCATTTATCAGCAATTAAAATTATGTTGTTTTGTGTGTGACTTTCTCTTTGACTTAAAGCTTAGCATGCTTTTAAATTTTTGAATATTTCAGGATTTTCCAGATATCTAAAGATACTAATTATTAGTTTACTCCTAGTGTTATAAACAAACATATTTCATTTTTCCAATTCTTTTAAATTTCCTATGTTTTGTTTGAAGACTCAGAATATACTTTATCTTCATTAATACTACAACTCATTTTAAGACATCGTGTTGAGTACAGAATTCTTTAAATGTCAATTAGGTCAAGTTGGATGATAGTGTTGTCAAGCTTCTCACAGATTTTGCTACATACTTATTATATCAACTACAGAAAGATGAGTATTAAATTACCCACAATGAATATTTTAAAATTTCTTTTATTAATTGTATCAGTTAATGCATTGTATATTTAGTACTTCTTTAAATTTCTGTGTGTATACATCTCCATTGTGAATAAATTTCTTTATCACAATGTAAAATATTAACTGAACAGTGATACTTTTTATTCTGAAGCAAACTGGATGATTTTAATATATGTCATCCCATTTTTAAAGTGTTTTTATGATACATAATTTTCTGTCATTTACTAGTAAAAGTCTGTCTTTAAAATCATACATTTTGGACTGCATACTATTGAATCTTGATTTTTCATTCTAGATACAATCTCTAAGTCAGTGTTTTTATTTTTATTTATTTAGTTTCCTTTTTTTTGAGACAAGGTCTCTGTATGTAGCCCAGGCTGGCCTTGAACTCACGGTGATGCTCCTGCCTCATCCTCCCCAGTGCTGGGATTACAGGTGTCCGCCTCACACCCAATAAAGTCAGTGTTTTTAGACCATTTTCATTTATTACAGTTATTTAGCTAGATTTATCTCTAACAACTTACTGATTGTTATGTTCAAATTATCTAAATTTTTCATTTTCTTATTTCTATTAGATAAGTTGTCATCATATTCCCTCTATAAGTTTATCAATTATATCTGTTTTTAAAATATTTCATGTTTAGTCTTGATTTTATAATGTATTTCTTAAACACCATCTAAAATCATATATTTGCTCCTTCCTATATAAATTGAAAGCCTTATAATTCCACACCTTTAATTCCCCATCATTTCCAATATGTTATACTTTATATATAATGTAAACTCATAATGTATTGTTTATTTTTTCCTTACAGTGTCACTTTTCAGTTAAAATAAAATGATTATATTTTATTAATCCATATTAAATCATTTATGGAGATTTACATTTCCTTACCTATATTTATGTTTCTTCACAGATCAAATCTTTCTGCCTGAAGAACTTCATTTAACTTTTTATTATTATGCTGAGCCACAAGTAATGCATTTTTCTGACCTTTGTTTTTCTTTTCACTTTTTTGTTTGTTTATTTGTTACCAGGGATCAAACTCGCAGTTGCACAGCAGGCAGCGAAACCGCTGAGCTAAATCCCTGGCCATAACCTTTGTTTTTCTGAAGAAGTCATTCTTTGCTGCCTTTCCCAAAGCGTAGAGCATCTCTACTAATTCTGGCCTTAAATGGCTGACTGCCCTTTCCCTCAGTGTCATGATTACGTTTATGATTTTCATTTCATGTTTTGTGGGGGAGAACAAACTGGGAAAATATCTGCACTTCCTGTGGTGACATCCTTCCTTCCTCCCTGTCTGCCCCATCAGAGGGAGGCTTTGCTTTGATATCTATCTTACCCACTTTGCACAGACAGGAACAAAATATCTTTGAATAAAACCATGAGAGTAATTGCCCTCACCTGACTTTATGGTTTACACAATAGGAATTTATTTTCTCACAGTTCTAGCAGTGGTCAGTGCATGGGGGCATGCGTGTTTCCTGGTGGATTCCATTTCTCCTGTGTCCTCATCTGCTGGAGAGAAAGCAAAGTGCCTGGTGTCTCTTCTGCTAATGGAATTAGTCCTATCATAAGATTCCCACCCTCATGATCTCCTGGAACTCTAAGTGCTTCCCAAATACTTCCTCATCAAACATCATCATGCTGAGGGGTTGGTACTTAAACATAAAACCAGTTTGGATTAATGGAATGAATAGCGTCACTACTGATGTGATTTAGGACTTAATTTTAGCACTACCACTTAAGTTATTAATGCATGCAAAACACATACATACTGACTTAGTATGATTCATAGAGGAGGTCTGTCAGTGAGTGGATGGATCATCAGTAAGATTCCAATTGCTGATACCTCATACCCATTCTGTGAAATCCGTTTTATTGCGATAATGTTCCCCGAAAGCTTACATAAAAGATATTTAAAGAATTATCACCTAAGATGAGAGAAGTACTACTATTACCATTATTATTATTATTATTATTATTATTATTATTATTATTTTTATTATTGTTAGGATTGCTGCTTTTCATTTGTTTTCTTTGATATTTTAAAAATATTTTATCCAGAAAGAAAGACTATATTAACAAGTAATAATAAGGTAAAAGCCTTAGAGTGTCATAGAACCACAAATTTTATTCATTAATTAACCCTATGACAAGGTGACTTTTCTTTTTCACCTGTCGTGATGTTTATAAAAATAAATTAAAGAGAAATATTACTGTAGTTACCTATTGGTTATTCTTGCTTTTAGATAATCCATTTTTACAAAAAAACAAGTCTCTGATAACATGAAAGATGGTTAAATTAAAAGTTAAACTACAGTTACATAGGAAAGAAAAAGCCTCAGAAATACTGTTAAAAGAAAATTAAAAGGAATAATTAGCCTAATAGGTTAACCTCACCTACTCTTTTAAATTATACTATATCTTATATAAACTTTTTATTACTTTCAAGTCATAAATGAGAGACAGAAATGAGTTTATTCTGACTGAAAAATTTACAAATTTTACATATAGACAACAAACAACTCCTGAGAGAAAAGTTTACCTATAGAATACATAAAATGTATTTTCTGCTTTTGAATTCCTGAACTATATTATTGTTTAAATGAATGATTTAAGAAATTGGTAACATTTAACTTCAATGTATGTGCTTCATTGTTTTGCCTTAAATAATCTGGTTTCTGGTTATTAATTTTGTGTAAATATTGATGTTGTTCATCTAGAACCTTTTATGTAACATATTTTATTCCATTGAGTTCAGTTCTCATACTTTCAAAAGGAAATACAAACTTCTATGAAATTTGTGAAAATGTCATATACTGGTGGATTACACAGATAAATTTGTTCATGGCACGAAGTAAACAGTACTGATACAAATGCACAGGCCTGTTTCAATTTCCCATTTAACATAGTTTGCTTACCTTTACATCCACAGCAAGGTTTCATTTCATTTCCCTTCCAAGCAAAGCTGGTTAATATACACTATTACCAAGCTCAGGCCTCAAATATTTCCAAGATTTACTTCTTTTACAAGCACTCTTGCCTTTACAAAAGACAAAGCTTGTGACTATTCTACACAAATCTCCCTGTAAACTTGGACACAGTCAGGCTTCTTGTGGATCCAAATATTTTTAATAATGCTTTGAGTAACTCTGCTGCACGAGACACCTACAGCCATTCACTTGGTATGGTACACATTTATTTGCATCCATTTAGTTTTACTAAAGCAGGACTACATATTTTCTTTAAAAAATTAGTAGAAATTATTTTCAGTACTGGTAATGGAACCCAAGAAAGCACTGAGGTACATTATTAGCCCTTTTCATTTATTAATTTAGTATTGAGCTAGATTTCACTGAGATGCACAGTCTAGCTTCAAACATATTATCTTCCTCCTTCTCCATCCTGAGTAGCTGAGACTGCAAGCACATGCCACCAAACCTGGTCATTTTGGTAGCATTGCTTTGCAATCTTTCCTTGTTCCTTTCAGTTTTTCCTTCATTTGTTTGTTTATGTGTTCATTCTTTCATTTGTTTATTTGTTTTGTGCTAAATAATAGGATTTTTTCCTTTATTAGAGGAATGGATTTAAATAAGATTTATATTAAAAGTCTGTCCATTTCCGAATCAGCTATGAACAAACACCAGTTTTACAACAACAGCACACTTTAGCCACATGCACTTTAAGGAATATGGCCAAGTAGTTATTTTAAACATTTTGAAATATGCTAAAAATTAAAACACATTACAGTATTTTATGACTCTTAGGAAGGTAGGCTCTATCATCTAATGCCAAAATTAAACTGACTGCTGATCTAATAAAAGGATTTTGTGTTAGTAGGAAATCCATGTTAAATGCACAAGTTATCTAACAGAACAAAGAGACAAAAAGCAAATGAAGAATTCAATAAATACATAAAATGTATTAATAGCCAGTTCTGTTTATTAAACTTTCCTCCTCTCTGTCTCTCTCTCTCTCTCTCTCTCTCTCTCTCTCTCTCTCCATGTGAAGATAGTGATAAAGATACATAAGTGTTCATATATGTATCCTACAAATATACTTTTCTCTCTTTGTATGCAAGGTAAGGTCATTTCACAATTAGTGTGCTTAAAATCTCCTTCGATTATGCACTCTGAAATTATTAAATTTTCAAATTCCCACAACAGAAGGAGAGGATATGATTGTACCCATGTGAACACTTGACAGTACTCTCTGCAGAAAGTTAGAACAGCTCCATAATTTAAAGATAGTGATGATAAAAATTGAATTGTGTGGTTTTGAGATTGGTGATGTATTTTTTTAAAAGGGCTCATTATTATGACTAACAAATACATTCCAAATTTGCTTTTACCACCTTGATAAACCCTGAAACTAGTCCATTATTTGTCCTTTTCCCCATTTATGTGGTAATATTGGTGATACAGAGTTGCTGATGAGTAAAGTATTTTAAATAAATCTGTGTTTGCATTAAGAGAAAGTAAAGCATATCTATTACAAGGACTTGAAGCTCAGTACATCCAAATAAAAGTATTGCAGTGTTCAAAATAGCTCTATGACCATCGCCAAATTATTTACTATTAATTTTCAAATTCCTCACCAGCAAAAATTATCATAACAATATTAGTTATGCCATAAATTTCTTGAGCGGATAGCAGAAATGACTAAAATGACCACTTGTTTGGCACAGTGCCTGTGCATGGAAGTGCTCTTCATATAATGATTGTGAGTGGTAGTGACAGAGGTAAGGGTAAAGGGAGAATAGCAGTTGGTGCAAGGATAAGTGAAGGGCACCAGCAACATTTAATGGGGTAATTGGCTCATGATCTGAACATTCGAGTCATAGAAAAATGTGTGTTAACTGTGTTGGGGTGGGCAGGAGAAATCTCAGGACAGTAATGAATATTAAAAATATGGATGTATTATTTTCTATTATTTCTATAACAAATTGCCATTAGTCTAGTGGTTTAGCACACATTTTTCTTTTTAATCATACAGCTATGGATGTCAGAATTCATAGATGGCTTCACTGGGCTAAAATCTAGTGACAACAAAGCTCCATTCATCCTAGAAGTGCAGCAAGAACCTGTTTCTGGCCACTACACAGCTTCTACAGGCTGTGTGCATCCCTGGCTTGAGGCACCCCACCAGGATCTCCTCTCTTCCTTTTGCATTTTAAGGCCCATTGTGAGTATATGAAACCCACTCTGATAATCCAGACATCTCCTCATCTCAGAGTCAACTGGCCATCACCTTTAATTTTATCTATAACCTTGACTGCCTTGCTCATGTAATATGAGATATTCACAAATTAGGGGATCAGGATGCACACATCATGGCCAGTACATTAGAAGGGACGTGAATCTGCACACTACACGAGCTAACATCGCTTAGAAGGATTTTAGAAGTTAGAGTTTATGAATTTTCTTGTTAGGTCAAGAATAAGGACTCAAAGTTATGTAAATAAGCTACTCAGACTACAAAGACAAAATAACTGATTGGATTTTCTTTCTCTACATATAGATTTATAGCTGGTTCTTTCCTACCCATTAATAAGAAATTAACCATCTGCAACAGAATCCTTCCAAGCCCTTCTATCATTTATAACCATGTGCGATAACTAGAATATTGGAACATACTAAAAGACAGATTGAATTGATAATTAGGTGACTATAATAGAACCAAGGTTAAACATTACCTTAAATATTTAAATTATTGAGGACAAATGTATATCTGAAAAATTCAAAAAGTAATAATACAAATCAGTTTTCAACTAGACAAATGGCCACCTTGTTAAAATATCTCACTATGAATTTTCAGTAAAAAGCTTGATATTTTATTTTGAATATTTAAATGCTACTTAATTCTTCCATCTGTTCTCAGAATGATTAAGTATAAATTAATTGTGGGTAATAATTTTTAGAATGAATTGAATGCCAAGATATTTTAAATGCTGCCAGGGAAAATTTATATTATATTATTTTTCAAAATAATAAAATTACTTCATTTAAAAGGTAAAAAATGATAAAGACTTTCTACTTTAATGTATTTTTTCCTTTCTGTCATGCATTGTGGGGAATTTGTGTGCAGAATTTTACTTAAATCGCTGATACACTTAGTGGTTCTTGCTTAAAGAGAGCTTCATTTGTGCCTCTTTCCTGATCCCATACTTACTCCCTTTTAGGAATGAACATGAACGTAGTATGCATTTGAGTCTGTACTTTTCACCTCTGAGTTTTGAGTTGCACGTTTTCCTCAAATATGTTATGATGGATGTATGCCTACTGGTGAGCCAGTGAAAATTCATCTAAAGCATTTGATCATGGGAAATATTTCAGGCCTAATAGGTATCATTGCAGAATATTTAATTCTGTTTTTCTGTGTTTCCCCATTTATCTTTCTGTGAATAAATTGAAGTTTTTAAAAAAATAAATCTATGCCTTCTTTGGACAATCTGATTTAACTCTAGGTGTTCTGAAACTGGGTCAGTGAAAAAGGATCTGGATTTCCGTTGTTATAGTCAGACTTGGATATTGCACCTGCATTTTCCATACAATCGTGAACTACTCAGTCTCTCCTTTGACAGTTATTCCTGATACCAGAACTCCTATAATTCAGTTACTGTATGAGTTAATTTTGTCATAGGAGAGGCTTTAGGAAGCAAGATGCCACAATGCTGGATTTTGAATAATGTTTTGGAGAACTTGAGAGACAAACATATTTATACTGATTATCAAACCCTTCCTGTTATGTCAAGTGACCCATCATGCAAATGCCTTCTGCTACATCACAAATATTCCTTTGAAGGAAAATCACTTTTTATTTCACTTTTTACACTCTCCCTAGCAGTGTTAGCAAATACTTACTCAACTTCTACAATGCCAACTTACATTACAAGACAAAAGCTACTTGAATTTTTAGTGTCAAATCTCCAAGTTCATGGACATATGTGCTTCTTTGTTACTTTCTCCTCTGTTGCAATGAGCACATAATCCCTCCACCTACCTTACACTTGTGTTCTAGATCATCATCACACAGTCTTATTATCTTAGAATTAGCTAATATATTGATTCTTTCTATGTTATTTTGAAAATTGTCCTATTTGTTCTGTATTTTATTTCACATACCTCAGTCTCACTCTATTTTAATAAAAATTCCTTGATCATACAACTCCTTTCAGGTGTCTTCCCACCTATCTTCATATCAAGAGTAATAAACATGATTTTGGGGTTTTTTTGTTTATTTTTGTTTTGTTTTTACCTCTTAGACTAATACCAATGATAGGCCTTCTCAATATCTGTTTATCTTCATCGTTTTCAGTCTTCCCCCGCTCATGTCATTATTTCGTTGGGGTGTATCTTTTCATTATATATTTGGATTATTTTCCTTATTTATGAGTTTGATGTAGCTGAATACACCTTTGTAGAGAGATCAGCAAAGCTGTATAGAACTTAGTCTCCAGGTGGTTGAGTAGCCAATTAAGACAGGAAGCCAAAACAGAATTGTTAGTCAAGACTTTAATCATTTATAGCAACAGTATAAACACTTCCTTCCTTCATTTTGAATCCCAAGGAACACTGAGAGTTAAGTGGATCAGCATAAACTTTGATGTCTCATTGTTAAAGGAACCCTGGACAAGATTCCTTCAATTTGATGACACGAGAGAACGGCAGGAGCGTCATGAGAAGGGCTAGGAATGGAAAAGTGGGGAGTAGTGAAACAGAGTGAAGAAAAAGTATTTTCAAAGTCTCCTCATTCTTCTTATAAAATTTCTGCATGAAGCCTCTTAATGAAGGTACCTGGGTTAGAATTGTTGACAAGGATGGGAACAGTGTTCTCCAGGGTTCCTGAGTCCTCAAGTCCCTATCCAGACAATAATGTCCTCATTGGGCACTAAGTTAGCAGTGGAAGAGTGGTATCCACTGTGAATCATCTAGAAAATCTAGGGCAAAATCTATGGTTGGGCTTAAAACAAACACATGTAGGCTTAACCAGAAGCTACACCCCAAACTCCTTGTTTGAGAAACACAAATTTTGCACAGAAATTCTTTCATGAGATTGTATTACATAGTGTATTACATAATAGAAAGAACTCTGAATTTGACTGAATTCAAAGATCAGTTAGTGTTTTACTAGCTTTAATCTCTAGGAAAGTATACACTTCTCTGTGACTTAGTTTCCATATCTGTATACCCCAGAAAATTGCTAAGAATTGAATTAATTTAATGAATAAATGTTAAAAATGTACTAATAGGGCTATTATCATTCTCTCCTAAACATTGTTCTCACATTTTCAAACTCCTGATTTTACATTTTCATTATTAGCAGAGTATGAAAGGTATGATTATTCTTTTATTCCTTATGTATGTTTTAAATAATTTTAACTTTTTAGTTTAAGGAATAATTCAACTGACATCACAAAAGTATTTGAAAAATTGCTAATACATTTATAATATTCTTTATTTAACATTTTATTCTGCATATATTTTGACATTTGATGCATGATTTTTATGCCTGTGAGTTTGCAAGAGAAAATTAGAAAGATAGTGGTAAACCTTGATAGGAGTTTTTGAATATGATCCCCTTGTTTAAATGTGTAGTATTTAATTAATTTTCCTCATGAAGAATGTCCAAAAATCTTTTCTATTCTAATAGTATGGGATTGAATGAATTTTAAGAATTTACTATAGTAAATTATTTCTCCATTTCTAGATTTTTTTGATCCTGTCTTATTTAATATACCACTACTGGAATCTCTCTCTCTCTCTCTCTCTCTGTCTCTTTGTTGTTGTTGTTGTTGTTGGTACCAGGGCTCCAACTCAGGACTTTGTGCTCGTGAGGCAGGTGGTGGCAGCACTGAGCTAAATCCCCGGCCTGGAATCACTGAAACAAGGTGAAACATGACTCCCTTAAACTGAATATTTGTGACTTCTCAAAATTTATATATTGAAAACTACTTATCAGTGTTATAGTACAATAGTAGAAAATGTGGCCCTGAGGAGATGATTAAATTGTGACGTCATTTAATGCCCTTATAAAACAACCTCCAAAAAGGTTCCTTGCTCTGTTCATCATGTGAGAACACAGCAGAAATATTATCTATAAACCAAGAAGCAGAACTTCATCAAACACAGAATATTCCTGTACTTGGGATTCTTGGACTTTTTACCCTCTAGAACTGTGAGAAACAAATTTCTGGTAATTTGCCATAGAAACACAAATAGACTAGGACAAAAACTGATCATTATGGAATGCATAAGGGCAGATTGTTTGGTTTGGCGTATTTATATTCATTTTGCAATATGAACTTTTAACATTTTAAGAGACCTTAAAATTTAAAATAATCTTCATGTAAAATAACTAACTTGATTGCTACATCTACCCATCCACATATTCGTGGTTACACAAAATTCTAATGACTAGAATTCTTTGACAATTTTTGGAAACTACAAGAACTGGAATATTCTAAATACCTTATAAGTAAACAATAGTATAATCTTAACAAAGAACTTTCTTTTTAATTATATCATTTGGTTGCATAAAGAAACTTAATATATTATACAGATGTTCAGAAATTATGACAAAAATTGTTCATGACTAGCCATAATAGCAACCTAGTTTCTAAAAATGCTGTGTTAAGAACTCTTGTGTTTTGGAAACTAGTTCAATTATGATCCTTCTATATTAGGCTCTATCTACAAAAACTTGCTTTGACAGCTGAAAACAAAAGTGGGTAGGGGATTTCTTTAGAGCAAATATTAATTTTGCAATACTTTGAGCAAAATCTACAGGAAAAAATAGAAAAGGATGTCCTAGATTATAGAATATATATTGGTATAATACACCTGATTTATATATTCCCTGTTGCAAAATTTCATTGTATTTACTAATACAAAATACAAACTTTTTAATATCATGGCCAGATTTGTCATTTTGTCATTTGGACCTGAATCTTTTAATACAGCCATTTTAAATGAATGGTTCAAGATAATGACAAGTAGACATACAGACACAGACACAGTCTACAATCTTTGAAAGTATTACTAGTTGCCATCCTATCATTGATTAATATAAATTAATTCCAACTGGGAAGACCTCTTAGGTACATAACCTTTACTGATTTTTATTTGAGTTCTATACACAACACAGCTGCATAGCAATGATAATGAGGTATTTTATTTCAATAGACGTGTGAGTTTAAAGAACTTGAAATGGTTTTCATAAACAAAATTCCAACTTTTCTGATACAGGGAGCAAATGTTATCATCAACAGGGAAACTGAGGGAAAATAAGACAATCTGCTTATTAAAATCATTTCAAGATTTATTTCAATAACTTAAATATTCAGACTTAATTCATGTTGTTTATTATTCTAATAGAAGGAGTATGTTCTAGAAACCAAGTGCACTGTTAGAATGTAATGTGATCAAATTAACATATTGAACTTAAGTTGAGCCCATTTCAAATCAAATAACTGAAGAAAATTGTACAATACTTAAAATAGAATTTTTAATAAAGTAAATTATGATATAATTCTAAACTACAAATATAAAAATGTTAGCTAGTTTTGCACATTTATTTTTATTCCTTATGGGAATATAATAGTTTAAACTCATAAATACTGAAAACTGATATTTAAGAATATCTCAACTTTATTTTTAGTAGTTTTATTCATTTAAAGAAAAAATAGTGAAATAATAGTTGTCACTTGAACTTTTCTTCTAAAACGCTAGAACCAGCAGGAAGTAAAGTTGAAAAGCTACAATTTTAAAGCAGTTTAAAAACAGCTTACTAGAGATGTTACATTGTTCTTTATTACATTTATTTAGCTATGCCATCACTCAGATACTTAAATACTGTAGTGATGATGTCACTTCCAATAACAGAATTGACAGGAATAATTTTTAACATTGACATGACATCTAATTTAGGTACTGCCTGAATTTTCAGGCTGTCACCAGTAGAATATCACATTTGAAGCATTAAAGTTTTAGTTATATGTGTATCCTGTTTTTGCATAATATTGTATAAGCATTTATTGTAATCTGTATTTCTGTTCACATAAATCTGCTAAGACTACATATAAAGAGGTGACGAGCACTTAGTAGACAAGTGGAACATTAATAAGTAAAATGAAGTTTTATTAGTAGAAGTTTTATATCTTTGTTTTAAATCATGCAAATGAGCCTGAAGAAAACAATAAGCAGATGGGCATACTAATTCTCTAATACAGGTATCACTATCCATTACTAAATTGGCACATTATCATTACTAAACGAAACTTGGACCTTGTTATAACCTGCTTTTTATTTTCTCAGTTACAATTTTCTTTTCTAGGTACATTAAACATCTGAGTATTTTTTGCTGGTAAAAATGTTGGTATATTTCATATATATAATTATAAATATTTCATGGATACTATGCTGTATGAATCCTGTACCTAAACATAAATTCTAGTTTTTCATTGTGATTTTATTGCAATATATTTCAAATACTAGGAAATACCAAAACTTGTATATTTAATTGTAGTGTTAAATTCTTCTGTATGCAATTTAATAAAGTTATATTCCATATGAATTTAAATGGAAGGTAAGGACTCCACAATATCAAACCAGGTGTGATACTCAAAAATTGACTATAAGTTAGCTTATTGGAAGTGGAGTATGAAAATTGAACTTACCATCATATTGCTGACAGGCTCTAATGACATTTGTAATGTCTAAATGCATCCAACAGTTATCACTTTTGAAGATGGAAGGATAATGACAATTTATGTTTTCCCTTTCTATCATCCTTTTACATATCTTGCTAGTTTAAAGCACAATGACCTAAATTAAATATCAATATGAAATCCAGTACTCCTTCTTTCTCAACTGAATTAAGCATCAATCATTTTGACTAAGTACGGTAGTAAATCTGAGTAGCACTAATCACTTAATTAACTATATTTTACATGAAAATTTCATGCCTTCAGTGTGGACATCCACAGACAGGATGGTGTGATACTTTGTTTTTTCTTCTATATTAAACATGTATAACGCTCCAAACTAATCTGTGCTGTTTATGCATATTTTAAAGATAAAGAATACCAGAAGAGTTATGCTTTATTACTGAAGTTTAGAAATTTTAATTACCTACCTTTTGTTTTGTTTAATATGTCCACATTTCAAGTGACCATTGACAGATGATTTAAGATGTAATGTGAGATCATGGTCTCAATAGAAAGCTTGTGTCATGGGTTTCCAAATACTCAAGAAGAAGCACTAAAATGAGGCAATAGAAATGCAAGAAGTTTATCCAGCACCACATGTCTAATTTGAGCTAAATGTATAGTATTTTTTCTGATGTCTTTTTGTGTGGTGTAAAAAATCTTATTAACTGCGAATTTGATAATTTTACCGGTGAGAGAGGATAAAAGAAAAAGATTAAATTGCCTTTTGCTTCAGGTCACTTTTAAACAATATTTAGCTGCAAAATCTGGTTTTGAAGGCTAGCTCATGTGTTAAGAGTCTCAGGATGTTAAATAGTCTTTTAGTTCCTTTCATATATTTATTCTTTCTGATTTTCTATCAGTCATTTCTGAGCAGTCAGTCATTTTCCATGGGTCACGATTTGATCATCATTAATTTCTTTGAATAACTATTTGATTTAGGTATGTGTCCTACATTTGAACTTTTAGAAAGAATTTTGACAGTAATATTTATTTTCAACTTTATATTTTTATATATTCAGTGATTCATAAATATTAAAATATTATAAATATATAAATATAGCCACTGGATGGTTCCAGTTTGCATAAAACAAAATCATGAGGTTGGAGTAAATAGTGGTATTAGTGTTCGCTTATATTTACACTGATTTCATATTCTCCCTTTGGAGGCTTGGTTCATATTAAAAGTCACTAATTATTGAAAGGTATTAACTTACTCCCCTCATTGAATTATATTTCTGTTGCTGATTCTCTTTCTTTTCCTTCTGTTTGACGGTTCACCTTGCCTGATGTACTAATTCCACTATCCATTTTGCTATCCTTGACTTCATTGTCTTTATCTAGGATACCGTTAGGGATTTTTTAGACTGTTTGGTTGGTGATCATGAAATTTTAAGGTACTCTTTGTCTTGGAAAGAACTTTCTTCTCCGTCAAGTTTGAAAGATAGCTTTGCAGATGTATTATTCTGGATTGGAAATTGTTTGCTTTCAAGGCATGAAACACTTCACTCTAAGCTCTCCCAGCCTTCACATTTGTGTTGAGAAGTCTGCCATATCTTTAATGGTTTACCTCTATAGGTGATTTGCAGATTTTCTTCAAAAGCATTGAAAATTCTGTATTTTTGTTGGATTTCTGGGATTTTGAGAATGTAGATTGAGGAGGTTCTTTCTGACTATAACTATTTGGATTCTATATGATTCATTTACCTGTATCCTAAATTCTTCCCTAATACTTGTAAAGTTTCCTGGTATGACTTCTATAAATAGGATTTTTACTCCATCTTCTGCTTTTTTTTTGATAATTCCAATTAATCTTAGGTTAGTTTTCTTTCCATTCCTTAGCAACAGTTAGACACAATTCCTATGGATATGGTCACCAGTATCAACACTATCTTCTGGCTCTGACACTCTCCTCAGACTTCTCATTTGCACTGTTGATACCTCAATAGAACATTTTACCTCCCGGATTTCTGTTTGGTATTCTTTCATGAGCTCTAAATCTTTTCCAAATTGATCCTTCATGTTTTGTATCATTTTGTTTAGCTCAGATAATTTTTTATTTGTATCTTTTTTAAGCATACATATCATTTTATTAAGCCTATTTTCTATTTAGTTATATCTTTTGGTAACACACAGTACTTTATTGATCTAGATTTTCATTTCTTTTTTTATCAACTCTTGTAATTCAACCATTTTTTAAAATTTCCTCCCATTGATGCCCCATGAATTGGATTTGAGGTAATTAGAAGACTTTGAAAGCATTATTTTCTCATGTTTCTACATTTTTTCCCTGAGGGTTGCTTAGAGTAAGAAAATTTTTGCTACTGTGGAGAAGTCATTAGTTTCTGCTTCCCTTTCATATGATCTTGGCTTTGTAAGCATTTTGATATTTACCAACCTCTTTAACCTACTCAGTTTAATAGGATTACACCTGCTGGCCATGTGGCAATGAAAGAATTCCTACTGGCTAAATCATGTCACTGGATCAGTCATGTACATTAAAACTTGTTTTAACAATTTCACCCTTTTATCAGTACCCCATACAGGCTGTACTGTTGCAGCTAAGGCTAAGAGGTGAACTGGGATATGGAGGGAAGGGGGAAGAAAAAAGGAAGAGAAAAAAGAAGGGAGTAAGTCAGTGAGAAGTCAAGAAGAGAAAGGAAATATCAATAGTTAGAAAACATACCCAAGATCTGACTCTGTTGGAATTAGTTTTATATCCTGAATAAAGAGCTAATACTGAGGGAGAGGATTTGAGAAAACCTTGTGGGATTGGGAGACAGGACACATAGGGAAGGGTGTGGTTGGAGCTTCGAGAAAGCTGTAACAGTGTCAGAACTGTTAACATGTTAGTAGTTAGCTTCTGTTTGGTGAGGGTTACCCTGAATCACCCATGCGAGGTACAATTTAAATGAAAGCACTGGTTAATTCTAATTCTTCCTTCCACATATACAGAAATCATACAACACATGATACAGGATGAATTGAGGAGAGAGAAGAAAAAAGCTACAAGAAAGAGCAGAAGAGAATAGAAGAATGATAAGAGGAAAAAAGCGAAAAGGAAACAACAACCAAAAAAAAAAATCACACTATTTCAAGAGTACAAATTCACAGCAAACCAGAGTTTGATTTGCATTGCAGTCTAAGTTCACTTGTAGGTCTCTGAGCTGGTTTGACCCACTCTACCATATGACTGGCTTCATTGCCTGTGAGTGAGGAGACTTGTTGATCCAGAGAGCCTTCTGGGCCTGTATCCGTGCTGCAAGCCACGCTCTGGGCAATGATAAATATATACCTTTGCCTATGTCACAAGTTTTGACCACCTCAGTTAATGGGGAGCAAAGAGAGTGGAGAATGCTTACCCCAGCACGTGTATCTCTGAATGACTTGCAGTAATATTGATAATGCAAAGACAAATCATATTGTTGATTTGTAAAAATATTTTTAAGGAATGGTTCTAATCCTCCCATCAAAAGGTACAAATTGGATCAATAACCTAATGATATGCTCCCAAAAGGAAACACATTAAACCAAAAAGAAATTCACATACTGAAAGTCAAAGGATAGAAATAGATTTGAGCCCAAAAGCAAGGCATTGTAACTATCCTATTTTCAGATAAAGTAGACTTCAAACCAAAACTCATTAAAAGAGGTAAAGAAAGCTCCTGCATATTGGTCAAGGGAACAATTCAAGAGCAAGACATAATTGTAAATATATATGCAGAAAATACTGGCATACCAAACTTCATGAAAGAGACACTACTGGATATAAAAGATCAGATAACATCAAAACAATTACAGTGGGTGAATTTAATATCTCACTATCACAAATAGACACATCAAGTAAACACCTAATCAATAAAGAAATATCAGAATTGAAACACTCTTTTGAATCAATGGACATAATCGATATTTACAGTGTTCCACCCAACAACAAAAGAATATACGTTCTCAGGAGCACAAGCAGCTTTCTCCAAAGTTGACCACTTACAAGCCCAGAAACCATGCTTAAATAAATACAAAATTATCAAAATTACTCCCTGTATGCTTTCAGCTCATAGTGCAAGGAAACAAGAAATCAATGGTAAAAGAAATCACAAAAACTATGCAAACATAGGAATTAAAAAGTACACTCTTGAGCAATCAGTGTTTCACAGATAAAATTGAGAAATAAATTAAACAGTTCCTAGAATCAAACATTAATGCCAGTACAAGGTACCAGAGCCTACCAGACACAAAGTGCTGTGAAGCTGTGGTTGGTCACATCAGAAAAACAGAACAGGTCCAGATAAGTAAACTAATGATGCACCTCAATTCACTGAAACAATCCAATCTAAAGCTAATATAAGGAAGGAAATTATAAATATCAGAGTGATATTAATGATATTTAAACATTTAGCAAGATACAAAAAATATCCATGACTAGAAGAGCTGGTTCTTTGAAAAAATACATAGAACAGACAAATCTTTAGGCAAACTTACCAAAAGAAGGAAAGAAAATTCCCACATCAATTCAATTAGAAATGAAAAATTTAAAATCACAACAAGTATTCATAAAACCCAGAAGACTGACAATTCTCAGAAGTACAAACATAAAAAGTAAATATATGAAAAATAGATGCAAGAAAAAAAAATTCAACATTTTTTTATCATTAGAGAATGCTAGCTTTAAAAAAATGAGATTCCACTTCACTCCAAAAAGAATGACCATTGTCAAGAAATCAAACATGCTGTTATGGCTGCAGGGAAAAACAAACACTTCTACTTTGTTGGTGGGAATGTAAACTAGTGCAACCACTTTGGAAATCAATGAGGAGATTCTCCAGAAATACTACTAGAAATTACATTTGAGCCAGATATACTCTTCTGAGTATCTTCCCCAAAGTACTAGACTTCATATTACAATTTTGCACTCATACTCATGTTGATAGCAGCACAGCTCATATAACTAAATCATGGAAGTGGCCTATATGTGCACCAACATATAAATAAATAAAGAGAACATCACAGTTATACACAATGGAATACTATTCTGCCATAAAAAAGTTAAACTTGAATCATTTGTACGAAACTGGATGCACTTTGAAACCATAATGTGAAATAAAATGAATCACACACATAAGCTTAAATATCACATGGTTTCTCTTATACAAGATCCCCAAAATGTAAATAAATTAAAGTATAAAATAATAGATACATGAGAGGAAAATAGATCTTTTGCAAATAGGAAGGTAATCTAGAAGTGAGGGATGGAGAAGAGAGGGGAGAGAAAGAAATAAAAACAATAAAGATGTCTAGGTACAAGTACCAACTCTCTAAAATAGACTTAATCAGTATGAACTGCAAAACCACACTAATAAACATTTCAAGGGCCAAGGATTTAACTCAGTGGTTCTAGCACCTGCCTTGCAAGTGCAAAGTCCCAAGTTCGATCCTTGGTACCAAAAAAAAAAAATTTAAAATCTTTAGAAAAAATAAAAACATCTAATGTTATTATCTATTTTTGTGCAAAAAAGCTAACTGAATTAGAATAAGCAGAGGCTGCTTTTGAAAACTTGTTACATAGTAAGAGAGTCTCCATCATCTCTGCTGCTTGTACTTTGGCACAACTCAGAGGCAGGTAGAAAAGTGGAAGCACCTTATAGTGGAAGAAAGAGACTTCAGATTGTCCAACCTTAGGTCATTAGCATGAGGAAGCTGTACAAATTCTGATTAAAAGTAGGATATCCTGAAGACTCCTTAGGCATACATATTTGCCTTTATCAGGTTTGTCCTTTGTTAGAGAGAGGGACAAAACATAGGTTCAGGAATTTTCTAAATTTTAGTATGCAATGGACAAGGATTCAAAATGTTTTTCACCCATTATGTGTGTAGTTCCTCAAATGCTGAAGTTTTATCTTGTGTGAAAATCATATTCTTTCTAAAGTGAAATCAAAAATTAAATATAACACAGTATATAAAAGCAATAGAAATTCTATTGATGTAGAAGTATCATCCTTTCTTATATCCCTGAACCATTGTTACAACTACTAGTTATATAATGTAGGCGATTGACATTGACTTTTAAATAACATATTTAGTATATACAGAATCCACCAAAACATGTATACACACTTCAACAGTTTGCCATACTAATAAATGTCTGGAAACTAATGGCCACCACTTTGAGCACCTCTTGTAATTGTACAGGCTAAAGGTAACTTGTATTAATCTCATGATGTCTCAATAAATTTAGTATTAAAATATTTATACGTTTTCTTTTCCTGATGTATACATTTTTGACTCACTCTGTAGTAATTTAAATATAAAATCAAAGAAACAACAATGGTGAAATTGTGGGAGCATTTCTGATTTGAGCAAAAATATTCTGGTAGTTTGAATTTAAACACTATTAAGTAACAGAAAATTAAAACTAGCTTGATATACATTAGAGAGAGAGTAAGATGTTATGCATGTGTTATTTATTCATCTTATACTAACTGAAAATGTTTAATGATGGTCTATAGAAGTTAAAATAAGATCTGTTAATATTTTTAATAAACAAAAAAATTGGTATTTAAATACTTGCATGTTTAAATATTGATAATATTTACAAGAGAATTTCCTAAAATGTTGTGACAATGTTTTAATATAATTTTCAGTGGCAATTATAAACAACTTCAAACTTTTTGAAAACATTTCCAGTGAAATAAATTCTATTTGCCTTATTAGCATTGGATTAAAATGTTGTAATAATTTTGTGCATACACCCTGAGCAGAACTATAGTTTGATCTTTTTGTTGCTGTGGCTTGTATTGTTTTATTTTGTTTTGTTTTTCAGAAAAATCACTGTCATTCGTCCACCAAGCCAATACAGATGGTTAGGCTTCCTGTGGTTTTTATCCCTCTTGTAGGACAGATGAGTGTACAACAGAAAAGTCTCATCCTCTTAGCCTGAAATTATATATTCATTTCTAAAGAGAAATATTTCATTTGATTATCATATCACTAAATTTCATATACTAATGTTTTGTAAAATATTTTAATGATATATTTATGTTTAATATTTAATATTTATGTTTAATATATTTATGTTTAATATTTTAGTTCCTTTTCACTTGTTGTTTGAGCTGAAAATATATAGGGTTATTTTGTTTCTAGTACTCTCCATATAACATTATAAAAAATTTAAATATTTTTTGAAGAGTCACTGATATCGTGGAAAAATGTACGTTTTAGTATTTAACATCTGTTTTTGAAATCTACCAGTATAGAATAACATAATTCCATGTATGACTTGCATATTCCTCTGTAATGATCTACAATTAAAATTAAAATTTATAAGACAACGTTATAGGTAATACATAAAATGCAATTTTTTGATCTTTCTCATGTAATGTTATATCAATAATCTACAGGAATGATCTATAGAATTTTAAGAGCAAAATATATATACTCACCCCAAATCCTCCAGTTTGGATTCACATTGTTCAACTTTTAATATATCTGCAGTCTAAGTAATATTTATATTGTTTCTACTTCCTTTGAAAATGAACTAACAACATCAAATCATTGTCTATGATCAAAATATTAAACTAACTAATAGTACTGTTGCAGTATATAACCAAGGGCAAGATTTCTAAGGACATTTTGTGAGTGTGTCTTTTTTTTTTTTTTTTTTATGAGAAAAAGAGCTTGCTTAGTTTTTCCCATCAATTTGTTTTGGAATGTAAGGTAAACACTCATTTTCCCAGATTTTCTTAAGAAATTATTTTTCAGTAACGTTTTGTCATTTAACATACAGTCTTGTGACTATATGTCCATATATCCCATAACAATGAGTATCTTAAAATCAATATCTATGTACTGGACAGTTTCTACTCTCTCTGTCTTAGGAACTGATACAAAGATATGAAGAAAATGTTAATTTTAACATATAAATTTATTTAGAATTCTGACCTTTTGAGCCAAGTGTCTTGTGGGATAGTAGTGAACAATACCAAGTAACTTAATTTGTTTCCTTCATTTAGGCCTGCTTTTTCTCAGTACCTGCAAAATACCTCTTTTCATTTAATAATTCTAAATTATGATGTGGCTCACGATTCATTTTTCAGTTGTCTGTGGATATGATGGATGCCAAAATTATATTTTCAACCTCAGGCTATCCATAATATACTCAAAAACACAGAAACATTTTAAAACATATTCACTCCATCTGGGTTTTCATGGACATCTTACTGATGTAGTCAATCATCTCTTTAGCAAAAATGGTTATTAAACAACTACCTCAAGACAATATAGTAATCATGACTCAAAATTACCATACCTAAAATAAAAATTTATTCCCATCACCCACATCTAATTTTGTTTTTAAGCTTTCTCTATTTTAGTAAACTGTTACAACATTTTTACTTTAAATATATATTATATTTATTGTGGTAAAATACATATAACATAAAATAAACCTTATTAACAGCTGTTAAGTCTGTTGTCATTAAAAGGGTCAAAATCTTGTACAACCGTCACCACCATCCATCTACAAATTCACTTTATTTTGTGAAACTAGAACTCTGCACCTAGTAAGCAGTAAATCTCCATCCCCTTTCCACTCCTGCCCCTGATGCCAACATTCTACTTGCCTTTTCTAGGATTTGACTACTCTTATTACATCTCATAAGAAAAATCACACAGGCAGTCTTTTTGTGACATGGTTTATTTCAATATGAATAATATCTTCATAGTTCACTTACATTGCAGGATGTCAGGACTTTCTTCCTTTTTAAGGCTGAATAATATTCCATTTATGTATATGCCACAGTTTGCTTATCCATTCTTCTGTTCATGAACACGTGCTTTGCTGCTAAGTTTTAATTATTGTGAATAATGCCATTATGAACATGGGTGTACAATATCCTTTCATGAGTCTGCTTTCAATTATTTTCAGCATAAGCAGAACTGAATGGCTGTAGCAGAGAACACATTATTTTTGAGATAACTTATGGCCTGGAACTTTCAGAATTAAAACTTCTTAGATTTTATTGAATAATAATCCTTTCTAAACTATGATCACTTCTGTTCTATAAAACTCCATCTATAGCCTCCAAATTAGTCTCTTTACCTTCATTCTTATTCTCTCATTATTTTCCATCATATGAAATCATAATAAAATTTTAAAGCACCTATTTCTTTCAAGAAGCAAAGGAAAACTAAAATAATTCTAAATTCTTTATAATGGTCTAAATTGCAAACATCAAAAAAATTAGCTCCACAATCTTATATGGCCAAACGTATCTGGCCAAACATACAATGCCCTAATCATAACAGAGTTTTGTCTGCCTCTCAAAAATTCAAAGTGTATTTCACTTCCTAAATGTTTCCAGTTTACCTTTTTTGAAGTTTTAGTATTTATTTGTTTTTCTCATTTTCTCCTTAGGTTTTTTTTTTTTTTTCTCCAAATGTTTACATGCCTAGCATTTTGTCTTAATCTAAGTGCTATTTTAAATGTTGCTTTTTCAGTGTGAACTTCTCTCAGGACCCTAGGCAAAGAACTTAGGTTCACATTATATTTGACTACATTGTCTTTTTTGTCTCTATCACTATATAGAATTATCCTATTTGTTTCCTTACATGAGATTAGTGATAACAGATTCATTTGTGACAAATATAAATCATGAAATACTTATCTACTTAAATTTTCTTTATCACGAGGCCAAGCAGGATAGTATATTCTCCTTATCTCACACCCACTACGTCTTATCTTATTTTAGAGTACTAGACAATTTATGATGACTTCAAAACTCAGGCAAGAAGAGTCAAAAGTATATTAACTTTTTTATTTGGGAAAGATAGTGGAGTCCAAATGACAGACTTTATAATAAATAGTTGTTAACAAAAAGCCCTCTGAAATACCCTGTGACCTTGAAGATTAGTGTGAATAAATGCCAGAAAAACCATGAACTTAGGAAAAAATGGGTAACTGTCAAACAAAATGAATTAAGATATAAATGGCATCTTAAATAGACTGAGTTCACAAAGAACAATTGAGAGGGGAAAAATTGACAAGTGAGTAAGATGTATTTGAAATTATAATTTAAAATATCTACTATAGAAACAAACATGATGCTCCAGAACTAAATTTAAATTCATTATGGGAGAATAAATTTGAAATTTTAGCACAGGGAAATACTTTAAAAATATTTCTGCTACAGCAAAGAACTCGTGTACCCGTAAAGCAGTGGACGCTTTTGGCCTTTGATCTACAATAATTTTAGATGATGTTGAAAAACATCGTTTGTATTATGAGTTATTTCTAATAAAACAAGACTAGATACAAATATTTTTATCAAGAACAAAATATATAGACAATCAATTTAGATTTGTTATCCTACTAGAATTGATCTTATCCACAGGAGATACTTAGAAATTATGATGTAGCAAGGCACAATAAAACACTTTGGCCTATTACATAAAACTAAAAGTGACATTATTCAAATGGATGCTATGCTAAGATATTTTGTGTTAAATATTTTCTTTGCTGATTGAAATTCAGTTTATATGATTTTATTTTAAAGATGCAATAGCAAAAGAAAAACACACAGGAAGCATATCAAAGGTGTAAATATCAAGTAGTGCAGCAACTATGACTACAGATAAAGTATATACAATAATGATGTAAATAAATTTACCAGATGCAAAAGCTGAGAAAAAATAAAACTAAAAATATTAACAGGAATAGAGAATTTATGATTGTTTATGGTGCTACATCTTTTCCTTTTGGTTTCATGTCTCTTTTCTAGCATGTTTTAGATAAACAGAAAGCTTGAAATAAAGATTGAGTCTATAGCTATATTTTCCAAAGCAGAGGTCAAGATAGAGTGAGAAAAAGTTAACCAGGGGGTATCTCAATATGAACCTTGTCATTAACTTAAATGAATAGTCCAGAACCTTTATCACACTCATAATTCACTTTCATATGGAATATATTTAGTTTTATCTTCTACAGAAATGATATCACACCATACAAGATTAATGCAGTTTAAGCCCCAGTGGCCATTATGTTGCCACAGGTTTATAGTTTTTGTACAGTATTTTGATTTATGAAAGCTTTCCTTTTAATAGAGGCTCATTATTTGTACATTAAGATTGTAACTTACTCCATCATATGGGGACTTCTATTAATCAGGAAGCCTATGTAGCTCAGTCTGATATTACTGTCCTTTTTGACAGTATAGCTCAAGCAGAGCCATTTGTTAAACATGCAGGCCCTTGGTGGCTTGAGATTCACTTCAGCAGCTGTAGAAACATTTTCATTCTGATGCAAAATGACTCTTTTGTATCACTTCATATGTCATTTAATCTGGGTGACTGAATCTTCAATTTAACTAACTAAACACCATCTATTTATTTTGTTTTTATGATGTTTTGCATTTTTTAAAAATTCCAAAATTATAGAATTACACTTTAACCTAGTTTTATCTTGTCACTTAGTAAAATAGGAGTCCAAGACAGAGCACTTCTCACTCTTGACCTACAGTTAGTGTGGCTAAATTTTCTTTGCTTGACTGTTATTTTATCTGAAGGAGAGAAAGCAGAGATTTTTAAGATCTGAATGAATATTGTACATATGGGCTTTTTAAATTCTAAAATTTTAACCTCACTTAACTTTTTGTAGGTTTATGGAAACTACATTTGTAGTGAATTTTTGACAAAATAATGCTCTGAGCACTTTTTGCATAATGATTTGAGAATTAGGGAAACATTGTTTGAAGTTTGCATTTACCTTTGTAAATTTAGTGTTGATAATATTTCATATTATTATATGATGAAAAAATGAAATGTCTTGGTTTAAAGTATTTATTAATAATATGTATTTTCCATATACAGGATATAAATCCAATTGTTGGACTAGGTTTGTAGAATTTTTCAGAGGCTGAGCAGGCCTCAGTTAAATGTTTCATCCATTTGCATTGATACTTGTATGACATAATGGTCTAATTTAATCTGAATTGGAGTGTACAATTTTCTTAACACTTACTGATGTGAATCCTTTCTTCTTTTCTCTCTTTGTTGAAAATGAATTAACTGTTAATAGATGGATTTCTTTATAATTTATCTATTTTGTTCTGTTGTCCTATGTTTCTGGTTTTATGACAGTATCATTTAATTTTAATTACCTTTTAAGTATATTTTTAAATCAGGTGGTATGTTTCCTCCAGCTTTATATTTTTGTCAAAAGAAATTAGGTTATATGCGATATCTTGGTTGCATATACATTTTAGAATTGCTTTTCTCTATTTCTTTGGAAATATTTTTCAAATTATATAGATATTGCATTTATTCTGTAGATTGCTTTGGGTATATTGCCATTTTAACAATATTAATTCCTACAATTCATAAATACAGTATTTTTCCATTTTTGAGTGCTTTTTAAAGTTTTCTTTTGTCAATGCTTTAGAGTTTTCAGCGTATGGACAAAACTTTCATCTATTTGGTTAAATTACTCCTTTTGTACTTATGTTATAACATTATTTTAAATGGGACTTTTTTACTTTTCAGATAGTTCATTGTGGATAAAACTGTTACTGTTGATCAGCTGATTTTTCCATCCTGAATTGTTACTGAATTTGTTTGTTAATTATAAAAATTCTTTGATAGCAAGAACAACTAGGTAAAACAAAAACTAAAAGACATCCGAAGTGGAAAGAATGAAGTTTTCTCTGGTTGAAGACCAAATATATTTTAGTGATTTATTTTTCTTAATTTCTTTGGCAAGATTTCTAGAATTCTATTTTAAAAAGTGGAAGGGTGTGGGCATACTTGTCTTATTGCTGACCTTAGAGGAAACACTTTTAACATTTTACTGTTGAGTATAACATTAGCTGTGGGATTGTCATAGATGACCCATATTATTGTATTGATGAAATTTCATTTACACTAATTTCCTGAGAATTTTTATTAAGAAGGAGTGTTAACTTTCATCAAATATTTTTCCACAGTTATTGAGATGCTGATATGTTTGTTGTCTTTACTCTGCTGATTTAGTAGGGCATATTATTGATTTGCATAGGTTGAACCCTCTTTGATCAATGGAATAATCCATTAACGAGTTCAGAGTGGAGTGGGCTGTTAGAAAGTAAAGTCTGGTTGGAAGCAATAGGCCACAAAGGGAGTAAATTGAAAGGTTATATTTTGTTCCTGGATCCTTTATCTCTGGTTTTCCCCTTATTCTCTACTTCCTGGAGGCCATCAGGTGAGCAGCTTTTCTTCTCCATGCTGGTGCTGCCTCAGAGCCCATCAAACATGGGCTTTCACCCTCTGAAACCATGAGTTAAAATAAATGTTTGCTCTTTTAAATTGTGATGTCAGGTGACCAATATATTGCTTTTTTAACCTCCTTTATCTGTGATTTTATTTTCCATGGTTGAAGTTAATGAAGTACAACTCTAGTCTGAAAGTATTAATAGGAAAATTTCAGGAATAGATAACTCATAATTTTTAAATTGTACATCATCCTGAATATTTTGATTATCATGATCCTAGTTCATATCACCCTCCTTCTTTGCTCAGGATGTGAAGCACCCTTTTGTCTGAAGTATTCATGCTGTGTGTGCTTCCCACCCATCAGTCACCTGGTAACCATTTCAACTTTAAGATCAACTGTAATGATATCACAGTGCTCATTTTCAAAAAATTCCCACTTTATTTTATAATGGCTACAAAGTACAAGAATAGTGATATGCAAAAAAGATGTCATGAGGGATGGGGATTTAGCTCAGTGGTTCTGCCACCTGCCTTGCAAGCACAAGGACCCGAGTTCGATCCCTGGTACAAAAAAAAAAAAAAGAGGTCGTGAAGTACTGTCTTTAAATAAAAAGATAAAATTTTTACTTAGGAAAAAGAAAAAAAATTCACTGTATGGTTGCTGAGATCTAGAGTACAATGGGGATAATTTGAAATAGAGAAAAAAGACAGACTATATTGATAAAACATTTATTACAACACATTGATATACACTATTATATTAAACCATTTTGACTTATCACTATGTCTAATTTATCAAATAAACTTTATATTTCATATGTATAAGAAAAAATCATTGTACTTATAGGGCTCAATACCACCTGCAGCTCCAGGAAGCCGCTAGGATTCTTCAAACATATTCCCCACGGACAAATGAAAAAGACTAGCTCATTAATTTTTGGTAGAATTCAGCAGCAAAGGCATCAAATACTGGGCTCTTTTTTGAAGGTAGACTTTTTTAAAAAATTGCTCATTAAATCTTTTTATTCTTTGTTTAGATTTTCTGTTTCTTTAATACTGAGTTTTGTCATTTGTATGTGTTCAAAAATGTATACATTTATTCTAGATCAGCTAATTATTTAATGTGCAATTCTTTATAGTTTGTAAACATGAGATAGCTCATTTGCATACTTAACTACATTGAGACTAGTTATCCAGATGCACTTCCAGCTGACGATGTACATTCCTCTGCTGCTTTGAAATAAAGGCTGAGGGCAAGAAGTTTGAGGTTGTCTCTTCTGTGGGTAGTTGAGATTTTAAAAAATTTAATAAAAAACAAAAGTCAGTCTATAGAAAATTCTTTCAAATCACTCATTTTATATGTGAAGGAAACTCATATGAGTCTCAAATTTGCAAGTATTTTTACATTACTATTGATAGCAAATTGAAAATTAAATCTGTTAATACAGAAAGTTAAGTTTACCTTATATTTTACAAATAACACATATGACAATGAAAAACAATTTAAAGAGTGATGAAATAAAATTTTGCCATATCTAAATTAAAATTTTCTTGTAATTTTTCTCTGTAGGGAATGCTATAACAAAATCTTTATCATATGAAACATAGATCAAAGACTGTGTAGCCAAAATATGTCAGTATAGGTATGTGTTAAGGAGCCTCTGAACAAAAATAAGATATATTTCTGTCTTTATTTTATGTCTTTTATCCATTTTTAAATGTATAAATAATCACAAATTCTTTAATTTCTCAAGAAAAAACATATTTTGGTCTAATTTTGTACTCAATTTGTTATTTTTTAAGAGTGAGATTCTAAAGTGTGTAAACTTTATATGTCACAAAAGTTGGATTTGTTCTCAGATCATCGAGTAGCTTTCACAATTCTAGAGACCTAAAAGTCTGTTATCATTGTACCAGCATATTTGCTAAAAGGCAAAAGATTTATATGATCTGAAGAGAAATCAGAGCATACCAGCATATTTACTGTATGGTCCATGGCTACTTTCTTGTTTACAGACCATCATCCTATGTTTTTTTTCATATGGAAAAAGGAGTAAAGGATCTCTCTGAGACCCCTTTTATAGGACCTCTAATACTATAGGGTGTTATGAGAGGCTCCACACATGACATAAATGTCTCTCAAATGACTCACCTCCAAATCCTATAACTTTGGAGATTAGAATCTCAACATTTAATTTTGGAGGAAGCACAGATATTCAATTCATAACACTAAATTAATTTGTTGGGGACTTACTTTCACTTTAGTTAGCAGAACTACATCTGGGCAACATAGCTGAAAGAGAATCTAAAGTGTTGACATGAGTTCCATGAGAACTAGGTCTTCATGTCCTCACTATTGTGTCCCAGTGTCCAGGTCACTGTCTAGTAGGAAGTAAGCATTAAATATGCAGAGATAAATGAAAAAGTGAGATGAGACAAAAACAACAAGGCCTTCTGATCTTAGAAAACAATTAAGAATGAAATTTGTGTATGCCTCAAGTCTTTTTTTTTTTTTTTTTGGTACCAGGGATTGAACTCGGGTCCTTGTGGTTGCAAGGCAGGCAGTGGACCCACTGAGCTAAATCCCTGGCCAATGCCTCAAGTCTTATGCCTCATGTGTTTCTTTACTGACCTTTAATTTTAAAGGGTTATGCATCATGTTTTTGATCAATGTGCATTCCTAGGTATTCATGCTCAAATGTAATAAGAAGACTACCAATGGGAAATCTCTTCCTCATTTTATGGAAGATAAAGTTAAGGCCTAGAGAAATAAGTTATTGACAGTCACATGACTAGTTAATGTCACACCTTGGCGAGAACTAAACTAGAATGTGCAGACACCATATCATGCTGGGAAGAATAGAAATAAATGTGTATGTCACTTTAATCCAAATAGCAATATACTTCTCATTTCTTCTCATCTACTTAACTGGAAAATTATATTTTCTTATCTTTAGCTTGCCAAGTGTCCTTGATTCTCTTCCTGGCTTCCCAATGCATGGCTGGGTGGTAGTCAGGTGAGAGCGAGGCTTTTTATTTGCAGTCTCCTTGAATTCACTCTCCCTTCGGCAGCTCTCACCTGTCAGTAATATTAAGGAAACTTCTAAAATATCTAATATAATAATAGCTAATTATTTGCTGATTTAGACTTAATCATCTCAGCCCTAATATTTAAAATTCATCTGAACAGAAGTGTGATTTGTATATTATCCCACAGGAAATGTCACTAACTAGATTTATAATGCTGCTCATTTCCTCTGTTATTACATATGCCATGCCTACTGTAAAAATCTGTTGAATGACTACTGGCAGATAAATTTCTAATTATAAATTGGATTGTTGTAAAAGTCCCACCTATAACAAGAAGAAAACTTACACATTTTGAAAAATGATAGCAGTTACTAGACTTAAATGATTAACAAACATTTGAATACTTATGTAGTCATTTCATTTTAGAGTTATATATTTTGCAGGAGTAGTGCATGGAATTTTAGAAACTTTTTCCAAACAAAAATAATGATCATATCATGAGACCATTGACATATTGAACAGCCTATTATTGATGGTAAAACAATACTTAAGCAGAATTTTTCTGCCTTTTATTTCATTTGCTCTGCTATTTTCATATATATATATATATATATATATATATATATATATATATTTTTTTTTTTTTTTTTTTTTTTTTTTTTTTTTTTTGGTATCGGGCATTGAACTCAGGTCCCTGCACTTGCACTTGCAGGGCAGACAGCAGAACCACTGAGCTAAATCCCCAGCCTTCACTTATAAATATTTTGATTTCACTTTTGGCAAACAAGATTCACCTGATGCATCACACCACTACTACCACTGTGAACAATTTCACCAATTAGGCCCATGCTGAATGGCAGGAAAATATGTCAAGTGGCTTATGGTATTATGAGCCATCCTATGACACTTCAACACTGCAAGTGATCTGAGAATTTGGTAGGCCAGAAAATATATTCTGTCTTTCCAACCAAATGAAGTGGCAGCCCAATCCAGTGCAATATGTTTCTCCCTGTCAGTAAAGTTTATACTTGTAAATGGATAACTTTTAGAGCATTTTTATAGAATTATTTTTACATGTACATACTGTAAAGAATAATCCCACAACACTGGCAAAAGAAAAAAATAGGAAACCAAAGTAAGGCAAAGAAAAAGAAAATAAGTTTCTCTCTGTATTTCAGAGATTAGAGAAGCAGGTAGTGGTGTAAGAAGAACTCAATTTCCATAAGACTTAAAAATTTATATATTGAAAATTGGGAACTGGATTATGATTTTATCAGGAAATTTTGCCTTTACAAAAGTAGAAAATATCCTACCTGTGAAGAATAATATACAGTTATATTCTAATTTATGATTTTCAAAAAGATTTTCAAAGGAAAACACCATTAGTAGTAAATTTAGGATTCTTTATTGAAGTACAGAACTATAATAAAACACAGGATCACTCAGTGTCTGACCCTAGTTACAAATGCCTTATGCCATTAATTGTTCATGTTTCTGACATTATCTCATCTCCTTCAACAGTTAAATCACACATCTTCCTATTTTCAGTCTTTTCAAGATTTACTCCAGATTTGCTCCATTTATCTATTTCTTCAAAATCATTCAGAAGTTAATTTTAAAAAAGTATTGAAATTTTATATATAATTTTATATATCTAACTAATATGTGTTTCAAATTCATGTTGTAACTGCTCTGAGCTATAGCCAGCCTTGATATCATACACCTACATGTATATGTGTGGGTGCATATATATTTGCATATTGTGAAGGATCAACCCAGTGTCCATGTAAAGTGAAACAATGCTGAAACTAAAAGTAGAATGAACAATTGAATGCTCCAAAATAAAACATAATAGTATGAATCTGATACATGCACAAAATGTATGATCTGGAATATATTTGAATATACATGAATGTGAAAAAAAATAAACTTTTGTATTGGTCTAAGGATCAATACATTTGTATCATTTTATTTTTTAAAATCTGGCATCATTTCAAATAGTTATCCATAATCAATCAAAAATAGAAGAATATGTGATCTGTCAGACCTTAAATAGTATTTCTGCATAGATCTTTTTTAAATAGTAAGAAAACCAAGAGATGAAGGGAGGGATGAGGGGATGGATGGGGATGGGAAGGGGAAATAAAAAGAAAAATGCTCAGTGGTGCCACCACCTATCTTGTAAGTGCAAGGTCCTGAGTTCAATACCTGGTACCAAAAAAAAAAAAAAAAAAAAGATGTCACTGAAATTTCTACACATTTATCTGATCTTATAAGTTAAAAGCACATTAACATAAAAGTTTCTGGCCTGGCAAGACCAACCAGCGCAAACGGAGGATCCAGGTAGCATGAAGCCCCCACTCTGTTCAGGGCTCCGCCCACTGCAGGGTACCCCAACTCCTTCTAACTCCCCATTTCCAAGGGTAAAGTTGCTATATTGAAAAGTTTATTCACTATAAACATATGTTGGGTTGGTCCTCGATTTTGATTTAATTCACACAGTTAAATGTGATAGATTAATAACTACAAAAATTGTCATTTTCTAAACTGTGCTTGATGCTATGGTGTTGCTGATTGTATCATTTGGGCTAAGATGTTGTGATAGCCTTCCTGGTATAATGAAAATGATATAGTCTCAGAGTCATTAGAGTCTCAAAACCTAAAGACCAGCTATATATGGAAGACACCTCTGAAAAGCAATCATTCCACAAGGGTACTAAACACAAGCAACAAAGATACCTACAAAAAGCAACTTGGAAATATGAACCCAGGAATTAAGCCAAGGACAGTACCAAAACCAAAAATGAGAAGACATTAAAGCAAGGCACAAACTCAGGCTTCCACCCCACAAAAGTAAATCCTGGGGGAAACGAGGTGCAAAAGTCTGATAATCAACCACCTGGACACCCTGAACTGATAGCACAGGAAGTAACAAAGCAGATGAATGAGGCTCTAGAAAAATTCAAAGCAGAAATAATCTCCCAGATAACTAAAGAGATGGTGAGCAGCATGAAGGACTTGATTAGAGGCTCTAGAACAGAAACAGATTAAAAAAAAAACAGATGAGATCAGAAACATGCTGGAAGCCATGAATGAACAGCATGAGAAAGAAATAAAAATCATGATTGCCTAACATAAGAAAAAATGGCATGAAACAAATTCAAACAGATATTCAGGAGATTAAAAACTCCATTGAAAGCATGAACAGATTAAGAGAATCTGAAGATAGAATATTAGATATAGAAGACAGGATTACAGTTAAGGACCATGAAAACAGAGATTTCTTAAAAATTGTAAGAGACCATGAGAAATTAATCCAGCAGCTGCTAGATGATGCTGATAGGAATCCATGATAAAACAGAAGAAAGTACCAATTGACATAAAAAAAACTCTTCACAGAAGTAATAGTAAAAAACTTCCCAGACAGAGGTGGAGAATTGGACATACAGATAAGTGAGGTCTATAGAACTCCAACTAGCCATGATGAAAAAAAAAAAAAATCTACACCTAGACATATAATAATCAAAATCCCAGAAACTCAACAGAAGAACAAAATCGTACAAGAACAAAATCGCAGTTAGAAAAAAGAAACAAATCATCTACAAAGGAAAGCCCATCAGAATCATGGCAGACTTCTCAACAAAAACCCTCAAATCAAGGAGAGCCTGCAGTGAAGTATTTCAAGCCCTAAAAGAAAATAATCCAACCTAGACTGTTGTATCCTACAAAATTATCTTTCAAAGTTGATGGGGAAATTAGATACTTCCACATCAAGGAGCATCTGAGAAATTTCATGAACACCAAACCAGCACTCCAAATAATTCTAAGCAATATCCTAGAAAAAGACAATGAAGGTCACAACTCCATGAGGCCCAACAGAGGGAAGCCACCAGGCAAGGTAAGACACTAAAGGGAAAGGGGGAAAAAATAAGAAATGAAGGAGCCAACAACAGGAAGCATCATGACAAGGATGAGTCAATATCTATCAATTATAACTATCAATGTTAATGGCCTTAATTCACCAATCAAAAAAATAGACTGACAGAAGGGATTAAGAAGCAAAATCCAGCAATATGCTGTATACAAGAAACACACTTAACTCAAAAGGAAATTCATAGACTGAAAGTAAAAGGATAGAAAACAGTTATCCGCATAACGTGAACCCAGAAAAAAGCAGGGTAGCAATCCTATTTGCAGACCAAGCAGATTTGAAACCAAAATTAATCAAGAGTGACAATGATGGTCACTACATCCTTGTGAAGGGAACAATCAAAGAGGAAGAGATGACAATCATAAACATGTATGCACCAAATATGAATGTCCCCAACTGTACAAAACAAATATTAATGGACGTGAAAAACCAAATAAGCACTAATACAATTGTAGTGGGGGACCTCAATACCCCACTCTCACAAATTGAAAGATCATCTAGACAAAATTAAATTCTAGAACTGAACAAAGCTATTGACCAAATGAACTTAATAGATGTTTACAGAGTGATCCACCCCACAAAATCAGAATACACATTCTTTTCAGCTGCACACAGGTCATTCTCCAACATAGACCACATGCTAGCTCATAGAACATGTCTAAGTGAATGTAAAAGAATTGAAGTTACCCTCTGTATATTATCAGACCATAGGGCAATATAATTGGAGATCAATAACATAAGAAACTGCAAAACTCCCACAAACACATGGAAATTGAATAACACACTCCTGAACAACCAATGGGTCACAGAGGAAATTAAAGAAGAAATTAGGCAATTTCTACAAGTAAATGATAATGGCAGTACAACATACAGAAATCTATGGGACACAATGAAAGCAATTCTATGCTGGAAATTCACAGCAGTGAATGCCCATATTAGGAAAACAGATAGACCTCAGATAAATAATCTAATACAGAACATCAAGCTCCTAGAAAAAGAAGAGCATAACAAACCCAAAGCTTGTACAAGAGAGGAAATTATAAAAATCACAGCAGAAATCAATGCAATAGAGACTAAGAAAATGATACAAAAATTATTGCATCAAAGAGTTGTTTTTTCAAAGAATAATTAAAATTGATAAACTTTTAGCCAACCTTATCAAAAAAAGGAAAGAAAAGGCTCAAATCCATGTAATTAGGAATGAAAAATGTAAAGTCACAACAGATCCAGCAGAAATGCAGAGGATCATCAATATGTACTTTGAGAACTTGTACTCTAATAAAATGGAAAACACAGAAGAAATGGACAGATTCCTAGATACATATGAATTACCAAAGTTAAATGAAGAAGATATAGAAATTCTAAACACCCCAATAACAATGAGTGAAATTGAAAATGTAATAAAAAATTTACCAACAAAGAAAAGCCCAGGTCCTGAGGGCTTCATTGCTGAATTCCACAAGATATTAAAAGAATAACTATGGCCATTACTCTTTAAACTCATCAAGGAAATTGAAAGGGAAGCAAGGCTTCCAAAACAATTACTGGAAGCAAGTATTACTTGATTCTAATACCAGGGAAAGACCTAACCCAAAAAGAAAATTACAGACCAGTCTCCCTAATGAACATAGATGCAAAAATCCTCAATAAGATACTTGCAAACAGAATACAGACTGTCATCAAGAAGATCACGCACCCTGACCAAGTGGGATTTATCCCAGGGATGCGAGGATGGTTCAACACTCGAAAATCAATAAATGTAATACAATATATTAACAGAGTCAAGGACAAAAAGCATATGATCATCTCAATAGATGCAGAAAAGGCATTTGACTAAATCCAACACCCATTCATGATAAAAACACTACAGAAAATTGGAATAAAATCTCTTTATCTCAACCTGATTAAGGCTATTTATGAAAAACCAACAGCCAACATCATAGTAAATGGTCGAACACTGAAAACTTTCACCTAAAATCAAGAACAAGACAAGGATGCCTTCTATCACCACTCTTGTTCAATACTGCCCTGGAAACATTAGTAACTGCAATTAGAAAAGAGAAAGAAATAAAAGGAATAAAGATAGGAAAGGAAGAAGTTAAACTGTCATGATTTGCTAGTGATATGATACTTTACATAGAAGAACCAAAAAACTCAGTCAAAAGTCTTCTAGACCTAATTGACAAATTCAGTAGAGTAGCTGGATATAAGGTCAACACTTAAAAAACAGTAGCCTTCTTATACACAGATAGCAGATTCATAGAGAGAGAAATTTGGAAAATAATTCCCTTTACAACAGCATCCAAATTAATGAAATATCTGGGAATCAACCTAACAAAGGAAGCAAAAGACCTCTACATTGAAAACTACAGCACTTTGTAAAAGGAGATGGAGGACGATAAAAGAAAATGTAAAGACATCTCTTGCTCCTGGGTAGGAAGAACCAATATAGTGAAAATGGGTATACTTCCAAAACTACTATGTAGATTTAATCCAACGCTGATTGAAATTTCTACTTCACAGAACTACAGAAAACAATCCAGAAAGCCTTTTGGAACCAGAAGAGACCTAGAATAGCAAAAGCAGAGACATGGCTGTGGGTACAACAATCCCCAACTTGAAACTATACTACAAAGCTACTTTGACAAAAACAGCATGGTACTGGCAAAGAAACAGACCCAACAATCAGTGGAATAGATTAGAAGATGCAGAAACAACTCCAGACATACTCAGCCACCTTATCTTTCACAAAGGAGACAACCACCTTCATTGGAGGAAAGATAGTCTATTTAATAAATGGTGTTGGAAAAACTGGATTTCAACCTGCCAAAGATTAAAACTAGACCCATACCTATCACCATGCATTAAACTAAGATCTAAGTGGATTAAAGATCTAAATATTAAGACAGAATCACTAAACTTGCTGGAAGATGAGTTAGGTAGAACTCTTGAAGACATTGGCATAGGAAAAGACTTCATGAACAAAACCTCAGTAGCACAGGAACTAGCACAAAGCATCAACAACTGGGATTTTTTTTTTTTTTTTTGTACCGGGGATCGAACTGGGGTCCTTCCACTTGCAAGGCAGGCGGCGGAACCACTGAGGTAAATCCTCAGGCCAGGGGATCTTGTCTTATTAAAAAGCTTCTGAACTGCAAGAGAAACCACCAACAGAGCTAAGAGACAACCTACAATGTGGGAAAAAAATTTTAGCAGCTCTACCTCAGACAAAGGTCTACTCTCTAGAATATACAAAGAATTGAAAAAAATCAGACCCCCCAAATTTAAAGACCCAATTCAAAAATGGGCATCTGAAATGAACAGACATTTCTCAGACAAAGAAGTAAAAGCAGCAAATAAATATATGAAAAAATGTTCAACATCATTGGTCATTTGAGAGATGCAGATGAAAACAACACTGAGATTCCACCTCACCCCAGAAAGAATGGCTGCTATCAAGAAATCAACCAATAACAAATGATGGCAGGGGTGTGGGGAGAAAGAAATCTTTCTCCATTGTTGGTGGGAGTGCAGTCTGGTGCAACCACTGTGGAAATCAGTATGAAGATATCTCAAAGAACTAGGGCTAGAGGTCCCGTGTGACTCAGGTATTCCCCTGCTAGGTATCTTCCCAAAAGAATTAAAAGAATCATACCACAGCAATATATGTGCACCCCTGTTTATAGCGGCACAATTTGTAATAGCTAAGGCTTGGAAACAGCCCAAGTGCCCATCAACTGGAAACTGGATAAAGAAAATGTGGTTTTTCTATAAAATGTAGTACTACTCAGCCATAAAGAATGAGAAACTAGAGACATTTATAGCTAAATGGGTGCATATTTAGGCCATCCTCCTAAGTGAAATAAATAGGACACACATGTGTAAATGCCGAATAGATTCTCTAATGTGAGAAACTGAAAGTGTAAATAAGGATTAAAATGATTAAAATGAATAATTGGCAATTTGAAATAGGAAAAGGTCCAAAAGTGCATGGGTGGTGGGAAGGGAAAGGGAAAGGGAAAGAGAAGACAGGAAAGGAAAAAGTATAAGAAAAGAAATAAATATGGAAATGAAATCTATGTAAATATGGAAGGGTGGAGGGAGTTGAAGAGCGCACAGGTAATGGGGGAAAAATAAAAACTAAGATACATCGTTTACAGGTACAAGCACCCAATGATAAATGTAAATGTATTGTATACCTAAAATGTACCAATAAAATCATTTTTTTAAAATAAGTAAATAAATAAACACAAAAGTTTCCACTAAAATTACTTTTGATTGTATTATTATGTGAAGGTAAAACATGATGGGAATAAATGTATATTTTAGAAGTCAGATAATGATGTATAAACTTGTAGAGGCAGAGAATAATTGAACAAATTTCACTATCAATTTTACTACTTTATAAGTTCTATTTTCCTGCTATGAGAGACATATTTAAAACTGATCAATGGGAATGAAAATCTTCTTTTTTTTTAGGTCATATCTAAGGAGAAGAAGAAGAAACAATAGGCACTGGATGGCCTAGAAGAGTATATTGGTTAGTAAAAACTCTCATAATAAAATACCACATGCAAGTTAGTTTAAAGCACAGAAATTTATTTTCTCTCAATTCTGAGGAGCAGAAGTCCAAGGTCAAACTGTCAGCATGTTTAGTTTCTCCTGCATCCTCTCTTTGGTTTGCAGATGTCCATCCTCTCCTCTCTCCATATAGTCTTCCCTAGGTGACTGTGTGTGTGCATGAAGGCTCTCACCAATAATGGGCTCATTTAATCACTCCAGTCAAGCCTAATTATTTATCTAAATGTTCTTTCTCCAAATTATCCAAATTCTGAAATAAGATGAGGGCTTTAGTATATGTGTGGAATGAAGAAAATTAAGCTCAAGCAATGGTAAATGGAGGGTGTCATTCAGTTTTCCCAGAAAAAACAAACAAATAAACAAAAAAACCTCTTTAAATACAAATTCTATGTGGGTTTCTCAATTCACAATGCTTGTAAACAAACTGTTTGCCCTCAAATTTTAGTAAAATACACAAAAATCATAAAACACTTGAAGGAGGACTAGATTTTCTGTTTGTGTTTCGGGTCATTTTAGATTCAGTTTGATACAACACCAAACATGAGCAAGCCCCGTTAATTTACAGGAGTAACTGACATATGACCTAAAACATTGCTTTGGTGAAGAATTTTTTGTGATTCTTGATTCACTAATATTATATTAGGAAGTCTGTCACTGTCCCTATTTTCTTTATACTTTGTCTACATTTTAATAATACTTTGATCATTAGAGAATATATTTCATTTCTGTATACAGTATATTTCTTGTCAATATTAAAAAAGTTTTATAATATTAAAATCATTAAAATATTGCTAAATTACTAAGATATTTTCACAGCAGTATAATCAGAAAAATATGCATATATCTAACTCATATATTGTCACATATTATTCAGTAGTCAATATATTAAGTCATTAGAATACAGAGATGGATTCTTGCCCACATATGTAAAGACTTACAACCATATTTTTGTTACTAAATACTGTCTAGTATTACTAAACAATTTATACCTTTATAGGATACCTGTGTTTATCATATGCATATTATGAAATATCAAGTTAATATACAAAGAAATATAATTTTTAACAAATTTTACATTTCATTCAGCAGTAGCCTAAAGAATTTCAAGTTCACTGTATTGATATGTAAGGAGGAAGAAAAGAAATTGATGGCCTTAGCTGAATAACATTATGGCTGTCTTCCTATCCTTTTCTGAAAAGTTGCAGACATCATATCATATCTAATTATGTATTCTTAGCTTGTATACAACTCTATGAAAATTGTAAAGACATAGATTTTTGTTATGTGAAATTTAAAATAAAATCATGGCATTTATGTTTTAAAATTATCACAAACTCTTAGAATATTTTATAACTATTTATTTGACTTCTACATATATGACTGCTCTTTGATGATGACATGTTTGTACAGACGAAATTGGTAAGGAGATATTTTCTACTCATTGAATTGCATGTTGTAAAATTCTTTTCTGTGATCCCCCTACACTACCTGATGAAGGATAAAGAAATATTAAATATTCTCAGGTGAGATGTAAATCTTTCACTTGTTCATTTTAAGTGGACATTAGAATATGAAGTATTTTATGTAATTCAAAAAACACTAATCTTATATCATCACTGGCAATGAAATGCAGAAGGAAAATGAATAAAATCAAGTGTAGATTTATTCTAAGAATCACTACTACATCGGGAATGGCTGAAATTTAAGAAAGTAACAAGGAGACTTTTTGGATTTGTATGTAAAAATGTGTCATATTTTAAAAATAACACTGAATTTTTACTTCTTTAGATTTTTAAAAATAGCTTTGGATAGAATAAGCACATATTTCAAAAAACAAATTAAGTAGAGTGGCAATAGTTTTAATGCTATATTCAAAACAATGAAGTTGCTGTGTTTAATCCTTAGATTGTGAATTTAATATTATGGTAAGATACTTGGTTCAGGTATACTTAATTTAGCTTTGTTGTCACACTAATTCATCCTATTATATACATCAGAAAATACAGATTTTCAAAAACAGTACAGTCGCAAAGTAAAAATTTTTAGAAAATTTACAAAGATAATTTTGTCTCTTAATTTTAAAAATTACACATTTAAACACTGCTAATAAGAGGTAAGTTTCAAAACTACATAGTATAGAAAAAAGAAATAATGATTACATTTTATGTATAGAAAGATTTCAATTAACATGCTTCAAAGATTGAATATTATTAAACAAACAAACTTTGATTAATATTACAGCTATAAGCTTCTGATTTCAGGAGGGACAATTTTACCCTCCTGTGTCAAATAACTGAAAAACTAGAGAATAATATATATATATATATGATTAAAAATATCCAGTGTTTTCCAAAACAAGCAGTTTAGCATACCATTCCCCAGGATAACAGGATAACATAGGAGAAATTCTATGATTCCACTAATTTACTTCCTGGAAAGAATTTTTGTGCTTCAGCACAGTGAGGAATAGAATAGACATTAGAATTCCTTCTGACCTGAAAATACAGAGATCACAAATCAGAGAACACAGCTGACTAGAAATTCTGGAGCAAAAGAGAAGAGTACTAAAACTAGAAAAAGCTGAAGAGAGCAAACGCAGAAATTTGTAGGAAGGTCTTCTTTATAATGCAAGTGCAATGCAATTAATCAATAAGGAAGTTAAAACAGCTTCTGTAAATTCAATCTCTATGTTGTTTTCTGTAGACAAAAATAGGAGCCTAATATACAAAAATAGAAAAGATAGTAAACAAAATTGCTGAGGAGGAAATATAAAATGTTTTGAAAGGAGAGGTATAATACACTGGAGTAGAATAATAACAGTTTACATATTGGAAAAAAATGAGATCAGTAAATTTGAAGCTATGAGAACAATAATAAAAAAAAAATAAAATTTCATAGCCTCCGTGACTTCTGAAAAACTATTGCACTTAACATTCCGTTTGTAGTGGAAATTTCAAAAGAAATGAAAGAAAAAAAAAGGAGTAGAGAATATATTTGAAATCATAATAACTGGAAAATATTTAAATGTGTTGAAAAGCATAAACAGATATGCAAGAAGCTCAAACAAGACCAAGAAGAATATCATGCAGAAAAAACAAAGCCTATCAAAATAATTGTAAACAAGCAATTTAAAAAGGTCTTAAGTGACAGAAAGAAAAATGGAAAGCCATGTTACACAATAAGAATGGCAAGCTGACTTCTTACCAGAATTTGTACCGAAAAGAAGACAATGGAATAATATGGTAAAATGGAAAGACTACCCTAAAGTACTGAAGGACAGCAAAGTTTTCAAACTATCATAATGTGTTAAAAAATAAATAAACAGGATTCCTCAGTGGGGAAAAAAAGCTGGGACAATTCATCATTAGTATATTTGCACTACAGGAAATTGTGAAAAAAAGTTTCTCACGCATTGGGTGAAAATATCTGTTGACAAAGAATAAACAGCACAAGAAATGGCAAACGTGGGTACATTTAAATCTTTTATTAAAAATGAATTATTTAAAAGATAATTTATTTTTTCAAGGAAATTAACTGTATTATGGAGATTACATTTTAGAAAAAAAACAGTAAAACAGAAGGTGAGGTGTAAGATTCAAGGTATAATATAATTGTACATATTACATTTTTGTTTAAATAGACTATTAGTAAAAGTATTGAGAACAAGCTGGGCATTGTGATGCATTTCTGTTATCCACCACCCTTTTTTTTTTTTTTTTCACTCAAGACATTTTTAATGGTATTTGTTCTAGCAACCACATTTTTATAAAAGCATAATTTGAATTATCTGCTCTGCTATTTTGGAGATTCATGAATCAGCTTTGGTGCTTAAGGAGCCTATAAAAGTTTGAGCCAAACCTGGTCACTTCTGTAACCAGACAGAATCTATGTCAAAATAAGAAAGAAAGAAAGAAAGAAAGAAAGAAAGAAAGAAAGAAAGAAAGAAAGAAAGAAAGAAAGAAAGAAAGAAGAAAGAAAGAAAGAAAGAAAGAAAGAAAGAAAGAAAGAAAGAAAGAAAGAAAGAAAGAGAGAGAAGGACAGAAAAGAAGGGGATTGTGGATGTAGCACAATGCAAAGGTCATAAATTCAACACATAAGAATATAAATAAAAGAGAAAAGAATAAGATAAAAAATAGAAAAAATAAATGAGGGGTAGGTAACATAATTTTGACACCACGACAACTTTAAAACTAATAAAAAACCACTTTTCTTTAAATTATTCCATTTTACAGAAATTATATGCAGACTAAAGGCCATAGTTGTTTAAAAATTGTTGGCTGTTTTCATTTTATATTTAGTAATATTCAATGACAATTAGTAAAAAGTGATTAATAAGTGTCATTTAAATTCACTAAACATTACAAACAAATTGTGCTGGTATAAACCTGTGGTAAGATGTTTTTTAATTCTTTCAGAAAAATATCAAGAAAGAGAATAGCTGGGTCAAATAGAACCTCTAGTGGTAATTTTTTGAGGTATCGCCACACTGATTTCCACACTGGTTGCACCAGACTGCACTCCCACCAACAGTGGAGAAGGGTTCCTTTTTCCCTACAGCCCCACCATAATTTGTTATTGGTTGATTTATTGATAATAGCCATTCTTTCTGGGATGAGGTGGAATCTCAGTATTGTTTTAATTTGCTTCTCTCCAGTAACTACTGATGTTGAACATTATATGATATACTTATTTGCCATTTCCACTTCTTCATCTGAGAAATGTCTATTCATTTCAGATATTCATTTTTGGACTTGGTCTTTAAATTTGGGGCCAATTGTCCATGCATCAAAGAATAGATAAAGAAGACTTTTTTTTTTTTTTTTTTTTTTTTTTTTTTATCACATCTTGGCCTTTTCACTAAGACCAAGTGTAGAAGATGTGGGGTTTTTATACCAGGGAGTGCTACTCAGCCATAAAGTAGGATAAACTTGAGACATTTCTAGGTAAATGGATGTGTCTTGAGTGAAACAAATCGAACACACATGTGTAATATCACATTGCTTCTCTGGTGTGAGAAACTGAAAGCATAACTAAGGGCCGAAATTATATTAGATATTATGAAATACTAAGAAAATGTTCAAATGGGAAGGGGAACTGGTAGGGGTTGGAAGGAATGAAAAAGAAAAAAAACAAAACAAGAAAAGAAAAGAAGGAAAAAATGGAAGCAAAAGTTTTGTAAATAAGGAAGGGAAGAGAGGTTGAAGGTGGGGAGGGGAATGGGAAAAAAGAAGAATTAAGATATATTATGTACAGATACCAATTGTCTATGATGAATGTGATCATTTTGTATATCTAAAATGTACCCATAAATGTAAATTTTTTTTAAAATCAGTAAACATATTGATTTCTTATTAGAGAAAAATATATCAACATAGGTAACTTTGTATTCCTTGAATATCAATTTTAATTGGAGAATTTGCTCTCTATGAACACTTTTTTATTACAAATTTCATTATTTCATAATGACAGAGAAAGGATATTGTAGACCTCTAACTCTCATAATAGGAGTTACACATAACGATAAACTATGAATCTTAACAATTTGCAATGTTTTTATCAATTTTGCAATGTGAAATGTATATTTCTAAAATAAGTCTGATCTTCATGATAGCTTAAAATCATAGCCAAAGGAATATAAATGAAAAAGGGCAGAACACCAGAAAAGCATGTGCACATGAAGACACAGTCATGCTTACTGCTAAGAGCTCTTAAAAACTGCTTTCCTTGTAATTTTCTATTTAGGGTTAGGAGTAAGTACCACAGGCTAGTGACAAAGCCTTTTACACATTCAGTAGCCATACTACTGCAGTGTATGGCTCCTCCCCTACAGGCCTTCATGGTTCTTCTCATATCACAAAAACCCAAATCAGCCTGTGGCCAGCCTGATGTGCTACATGTGGTCCTATGAAATCGCAAGGAGCATTCTCAGCTAAGAAAATGCTAGATAGTCAGACCCCAGTTGTCAGGACAGCAGGCCACCACCCCAGAATGCAGGCTGAATTATCTCTGCCTGTCCCAGATTAAAAAAAAAAATTGTCCAGTCTACATTACTCTTACTTGATTTAGTGACTGGTTATTAAATCACAGTGTTTTGAGAATTTGCACAGATAATGAGTGATAATTATAAAGACATACATACTGAAGAAATGTAACTCAAATATATTGTGTTTTAATATCTGGTTTTGGAAATGTATCCCCGTTGAGTAAGCAGTAAATTCAAATGCCAAAAACAATTAAAAGCAAGAGAATTACCTGACTCAACATTATTGACTTCTCTTTTTCTCTACATTCTGTTTCTAGTATATCCACATTTCCTTCCCAGCGGATAAAATCTTTATCTTACCAAAAATTCCATATACCTAGCATTGAGAATCCCTTGGAAATTAAACTTAGAAAATAACTCTTTATTTTCAATTTTATTTTCTCAGGAAATCTTCACAAAAGCAATACCATGTCTTTTGAAATATCTATTTTAAAAAGTCATTCTTTCCTGAAAATAAAAGTGAATAGGATCAGGATTATATTGTTTGAGACTGTTGGTGAATTTTAATCTTGCTACTGATATTAAAACTTGCTTTGAGTTTAAAGCATATCTTGTAAAATCTTATAAAACAGTAAGATTTTCATCACTATCTTTAGCTACCATAATTTCCTGGAAATATTTTTAAACTATTATATTTTCAAACAGCTCTTTTTAAAATGCATTTCTGATTTAACCATAACTGTGAACGTTTGAATACTATGTCAAGATGATCTTAGTTGGCCCTGACAAGTTGGTTCTAACAGTCCCCTTGGCTAATAGTTTAACTTAATGTATTCTTAATGTTGGGTGCAAATATCTTGGCAGAGTGATCATCAAAGCAAACACACCAAAAATGCCAGTTTAAATTCATCAACGGGGTAAAGAATGTTCAATTTTAAAGCTTGTCTTGGTTCATAAACACTAAGATGCAATCAAGTATAATTTCCAAAAAGTATTCATTCACTTTTATGAACTACTGTGCTTCCGACCAGTTCATTAGCTCAAGCAATACAGGTCGATGTTCAGAAGCATGTCATTTGTGAAATATTTTGATAAATGATGGATTGAAAAAGAGAGAGAACAGAGCTCTGGAAAGGATCAGCACCACAGTCACCTAAGGCCAGCTAGAATAATTCTGCAGAAAATAGTGTGTATAAAAAGATGGAAACTACATTTAACATTTTTATCTTATAAAATTGCCCTGTATACATTATAGGTTTATTCTGTAATTTCATGGTATTAATAGTATATGTTTTCACTATCTCTTCAGCAAGAGGAAAATACTAAACGTCCTTAAGTATTTGTGACTTTCTAATAAAAGTGTCAATAATCTCATTAATAATCAATTATATCTTTCTGAAATATTTTGATACCAGTATTCTACAAGAAGATACATTTATAATTGGAGGTTCAAGAAGAGTAACAATTCTATTTATATATTAGCTAAGAATAAATTATTTTACATTTATAGGTTTGCAATTAATTGTAAAATTAGGAAATTATCCTTTGCTCAAATTATGCAGAATTTATTGGAGAATTATTTTTTTTAGGTTTTTTTTTTTTGGTACCAGGGATCAAACTCCGGTCCCTGCGCTTGTGAGGCAGGCAGCAGAACCACTGAGGTAAATCCCCGGCCCTGGAAAATTATTTTTTAAATGAATTTCATTGGTACAATTTAGATACACAATATAATGACATCCATGATTGGAAATTTGCAACTTTACATAATCTCTCGGTTCTTATTTTTTCCCATTCCCCTGCCCTCCCTTCAACCCCTCCACCCCTCCCATTTACAAAGACTTTGTTTCCATTTTTTCATTTTCTCATATTAATTCCACTGCCTTCTTTCCTTTCCCCTACCCCTCCTACTCCCCCTTCCCCTTTGCCCCTTTCTTCCTATTTCACATTTTCTATTATACCTTTTAGTCCTTATTTACACTTTCAGTTTCTCACACTAGAGAAACTATTCGATATTATCCTGGAGAATTATTGAAGAAAAAGACTATAAACTGTGACAAAATATGTTTTGATAATATCAATAATCATAATAAAACAACAATAATTAAAATAGTGTGACATATAATATGCCTATCATTTATATTCAATATTTTAAACTTTCATAAAATTATAAAGATCTAAGTTATGAGTTTTTCAGATATTCATGTAGGGAATCCTTGGCATAATAAGAAGCTAGAATCAAATAAGTGAAGTGGGAACATTAATAAAGAATTTACATATACATAAGTGCTGTTATTTCAGATTTAGGAAGACTCTAATTTCATTGATTCTCAATTTGTCAACAACAAAGTAAAATAGGAAAACAACTGCTCATGGGGGTTCACTGTGAATTTTAAGTAAAATACAATTTAGCAGTCAACAGGTATTTCTTATTCATATTAGTATTATTATTTGTATCATTGTTAATGGAGGATTTTTTTGTTGTGAAATATTTTACTGTATTAAATAATCAAGTTTCTCTTGTTTTATTAATTTTTAGGAAGCTGAAAGGGAACATACATATCAATTTTATTTATCTTTTTTAAATGCCCAGATTGTCTTGACAAATACCTGCAACCATCATTATGACCTAATTTTTATTGTTTATTTACTATTTATTCTTATTTTCACGATTTAAAACTTATTAATCCCATATCTCATTGCACAATAATTTCCTAGTCCCCACGGAAATAAGCTCATGTATCTGTAAGGACTTGCTGTTGCTTGTGTTACAATGAAGAGTGTTCTCTCTCATGTGAAGGAAGTAAAGATCACCATGGCCCTTTATCTTATTATCAGAGACACTGTCTCCTTTATTCTGTCTGGTTCCTCCTGGTTTGGCTGGGCCTTCCATCCTGAGGTTAAGTAGTAGTTAATGGAGCTGCTGACTTCTCTACAGAAGGTCAAATGGTTGTGAATGGAGCAGGGAGAAAATGAGGAGGAAAGGGCAAAGGGGAATTTCTGAGGAGCCAATTCAGCCCACTTCCTAGAGATTTCCTGGAAATTACTGGAAAGTATTTTTTTTCTATATTTCTTTAGCCACTTGTAATATTAAAAGGAGGGTAAAAAAATGAAATATTTTAGCTCAGTCATATACTGACAAGTCATACAAATTCAGGTGTTTGTTACTAAGAAAAAAAGCAAAAATGAATAGCGATTAGGCAACTAGATATTCTGTCAGGCAAAGGAGAGGGCTTTTTTATGGAAGAAATACCTGTGAAGTACAGATAATTTTTCTATAAAAAGTTTCAGAAACTGTTCTCTTCAGGAGAATTCCACAAAAATGACTAATATGCTTTCCACTAGGTCTGCTTTAAAGATACAAGATTGCACATCTATGAATCTGTGAGTAACATTGGCCACTGCAAGCTGATATTATTGATTAATCAGTTAAAAATAAAATTTTTGTGTGCTCTGTAGGCATGTCTTAAATTTTACTCTATGAGGCTTTGATTTGCTCAATTATGTAAAACATATATGTTACAAGGCACCATACTACATACACATACAGGGAGCTCATACAACTTCTGCATAGATTCTGTTTAACCACTACTCTTACTGATAGCCTACATCAAATTGATGAAAGAATATCCTAACACTTTTTCACATCATTCACTCTATTTTAAGCAGTTTGGCCAACTTATGACTAGCTAATCTTAAAAGATTTGGAATCTGAAAAACTGTACCCTACCTAGGATATTTTTGTTGTTATGAATTTCAGTCAAATCTTCTACTTCAGCATTCTTACTCAAGTTTCTGAATAAATATTGTTTGCATATTGAAAATTCTTACCAATAATTTTTTTCATTGATCTATCACCAGAGACTTTTACTTCATCATTAAAATAAATATGGCTATTACAACCAATCTATTATTTAAGAGGTACTGTACTTACTACTGGAAAAGGAAAATTCCTGTACAGTAAATCCCCAACTTAAAAATATTTGAGTTGTGAATTTTCACAAGTATGAATAGACTGTGCATTATGAACATTCGTAAATGTGAACAAACTGCAGAAGTAGCTCACATGTCTAAGGTAACTGTAAAAATAAAAATAGTTTATTTACAGTATTTTTGTGTGTTTGGTGTTTTATTGCTTTGCATTGTATATTTATGTCAAAGGTATGTTGGAATTATGAATGAATCCTACTTATGAACTTTTTCCCAGAAAGAAAGTTGTTCATAAATCAAGGATTTACTGTATTCTGAGAAACAGCACAAGTGCAAGTGAAAATAGCTTTAGGCTAAGCATTTTCTCTCCAGCTCAGGCCTTCACTCACTCATGTATTTATTGACTTGCTATGTGATCTATGATAAAGATGCATTAATAAACAAGGGAGAAAAGTTGTCTTCATTTTAGGGCTTAGACTTTAGCTGTGGGAGAAATAAATAAAAATAAGTAAAATATTAAGCTAAAGAGAGAGTTTGAAGTCTGAGCTAGCATGCTTTCTGGATAGATAAACGGTTTTCAATTTTAAGTGTATGAAATATTGTCTCAGAGAAGTATGCTCTGAATAGAGAAGAGAGAGGACAGGCATTGGGAATGACCTTGAAACCTTCCCATCCACATAAGGGTGTAACTTGATATTTTCCTTTGTACCATAAGAAAATGAATCTCACTTCATAACTTTTAAATAGTTTTCCTGACTTTACAATAGTTAATATGAATTTGATCATTTACTAAACCTTGATATAGCTTTGTAATAACGGTAATAAATGTTTGCTTTTATCTTTATTAACCACTCTTCAGTACAGAGGAGCATGTAGAGAATCCAGAATTTGAACTGGTTGACAAAAAGGACAGTGAGAAGTAACAAATGAAAAACTGTGTAGGAATAAGAGGATATTTTGAAGCCAAGGCAACTCCTGAATGAACATCTTTAAAAGACATCAACTAAAAATCACTCCTCGTTCCCAAACTAGTTCTTTATAAACAGACCCAAAGCATAAACCTGGATTTATATTTTTGGGCCCAATGTCATTGTCACTTAGTATGCATCCTTGCTTCCCACTTGAAAGTTTATTTAAATCAGGAAGTGTGATAGCTACTGAAGTTGAGAGGGATGCAAGATCAAAATCTTAATCTGGGAGAGGTGAAGTTTGCCTAGAGAAGTAAATAAAAATGGTAATTTTCATAAGTATGTGTCATAGATTTACTAACAGAAAAACACGTTACAATTCACCAATGAGAGCCCAAGGGGAAAATGTTACTTTGATCAACTTTGATAAAGGAAAACTTCATGATGTGTGAATTGGAAAATAGGTAGAAAGCTGCAAGCTAGAACATTACAATCATGAGGCATGTACAATGCCTTGAACTTGCCTTCATAGCATACAGCTTGTCTAAAGAAGCTAAGTGAGATAGTGTGCCTGAGGTATATGGTACAAAGCAGAGTGTGACCGGATTACGAGGAATAGGTTAGTGAGTAAAAACTTATAAATCATGTGGAATTTAACAGTAAAGACTCCAGGCCTTGGTCAAAATAACGTGGGAAAAGTTCAGTTTTAACAGCAAGCCAATGTGCATTTAAAAAAGAAATAAGATCACTATAAGAGAAGTATGCTAGGCTTTAGAGCTATAAGAGAAATCTGTTTGAAAAATATATGATATCCAATAATTATACCATTTATCTGTATAGGTAAGATGCTATAGTGAATAATTAATAGCTCCCTTTAATATATTCAATATTCTTATTTGATATCTAATTGATTGCATTTATCTACTTTTGGACTTAAAGCTGATATATAACAAATTGTTTTTAGTCTATGTGCCTTAATATACACTGTAAGAGTAACTAAATGTATCTTAAAAGAAATGCATATTTCACTAAGTCCCCATTCCTACATTTAATCATATATTAGTTTTCTCTGATTAGCCTGTGGTAGCCATTGCGTTGAAGAAACATTTCACACCAGGAAGATTCAGTTGAAGGCAAAGTGGCTGTTCACCATTGCAAAACTCCTAATTTACTTGTGATTGATGAGGATCTAACATCAATATTGTTTATCCTTGAAGATTTAAGATAGTAAAATGCATGATGAGGTATCCAGCAATTCTGATTTACACCTTTCAGTTCCTTGATGATGTGTATGCTGAGTTGAGAATTTTCAGACCTTATGGTGGCTAGGGCTATGTTACTGGGGAGAGGACAATCAAGATCAAGAGCCAAAATGAGCACATGTCATAGATTTAGAGGTCTTTAGCACCCATGAGAGGTAATAGGCAACAGAACCGCTTAATATTCATCTTTCTACTTTGGCTGAGCTGAAAAAGTAGAGAATACAGGGTAAACAATTACAGTTACTTGTAACATCTGCCAAAATTTTTCAATTGGTTCTGAAAGTGTTGGTGTTTACCAGAGTTCTGTGCTCCCCAAAGAAGTGACCATCAAGAAATATCCACAAGTTTCGGAGATTCTTGGAGTGATGGACTGCAAAGAACCCCACTGTCATATGACTTAAATAAGGTTTACAGTTGACTCTTATTTTTTACCTCTGACAAGTCCAGACAAAGACTATCCAAATTTGCATTCTTGTCTCCTAAATGACTAACTGAATAGTGTGTACTTTCTACTCAAGCTGGACAAAATGCCTGTTGACTGGTCCCCCAAATAAGCATACTTTTCTTCTTCCCCAGGCCTCTGAACTTCCCTCCACTTTTAATCATTGTAGTGCTGAAGAGTCCCCCTCAATGGCATCTCTCAGGAATTGACTCACTGCTCTCAGGCAAAATTATTTCCTGATCAACTCTTCTTTCAGGTTATTTCTCTCCTTCTTTGCTCCTTCTTGCAATAAAATCTTCTTTTGATACCACTTGATATACTTACAGATGACATGGTTGGAAGTTCTTTATATTGCAACAGTACGCCTTTTCAAATCACAAAAGTATCCCTGCACCACCATAGTATCTCTCACTCTATTGCAATAGCTTTTTAAATAATATTTTTATTCATGTCAGAATTTGTTTAAATTTAAGAGTACATACTGGGGATGAAAGATCACCTTTTCTATAATGTCTCAAATTCATACAAACCTTTGCCTCATATTACAAATGTCAGCTTTTAGAGAAGCAAGGAGAAAATAGAAGAACATTAATACTGAACTATTATGGCAAATAACAATGATTTGAATCTCATGATTGTTTCAAATTACTAGATCAGACCAAGATTTAAATTGATTTTTACTACAATTATTTTTCCATCATTCCTTCTGCATCCAGGTTTATTGTGACAGAGAGACCCATCAAAAAGAAGGAATATATATCTCTCTATATATAAAATCTAAGTTTAATGTCAGTAAAACTGTGAACTAGTTACATATACACTTCCTGGAACTTGAAAATTAGTTGGTTTTTTTTCCTAGTCTTTTTTTTCTTAATTTATTAATCTTTTTCTGAGCCCTTTACTCTAACACTTATAAATTGTATGTATTATTCTTTGTTTTCAGTTCACATTTTTATGATTTAAATACCTTATTCTCCTGAGACAATCGCTCATTATCATGAAAATTAGGAAATAATGATAAGACATATGAAAAACATTTTACTCCCTTAAGAAAGAAAAAATAAAGAAATCTACCACCTATTACTCTACTGCAGGTACATTCCTCTTAAAAGCTTGTACTCCAACAATAAAATAGTCTGACTTCCTTATTTTGTATACGTTATTGATATTTGGTTTTAGATTTGTTTTTCTATTTTTCTTAAGCAGTGAGGTTGCTATGTTCTATTGACAAAATTATCTGCAGATTTAAATATTTTAAGCAAACAAGAATCAGAAATAATTAGTGATATAGCTTGAGATTTAAAGAAACACATTTAACCTATTTCTTAGAATTGTATTTTTAAAAAATAAGCATATATGTGGATGTTATGATATTCACAATATTATTTGCTCATCTAAATTCTAGGTCCTGTAGATTGTCCTTGATTTACAGAAGTGCACATCTTGATTATTTATGAATGTTATTTATACAGACAAATCCAATGGCAATGGCGAGCAATGAACTTTATAATAGGTTAAAGCCCAGAGAAGATATTTCTAAAAGTCCCATCTCGACAGGCATACATTGTACAGGGACAAATGTCAGGCATGAGATAATTCATGCTTGTAATTATTTTAAAAGAGCAGGAAATAGAACATTATTGTTACAGGAATTTGTCAGGAGAAGCTTGATTTTTATGGATGAGGTGGAAATATGAAATGATTTAGGATAGAACATTTAAAATCTTCACAGGCAACAGAAATAAAGTATGTGGTCAAAAGAAGGCTGTGGCCAGTTGAAGAGCCTGAGAGAAAACATGCTGAGACACAGGCATGTTGGAGGGGAAGAGTCCTTCAAAAGCACTTGATGAGTATATGGGGCTATACAAAATGGCTTAATGCAGAGTGAAATAAAAATATACTAGAAAGAGCAAACATCTTCTCAAGATCAAAATGAAAGGATTTATGGGATATTTGGACAAAGTAAAATCCAGACAATATCTATGCCCACTACATTTCATAGTTCACTCTGTCAGACATGACTATGTTTATCAATTAAATTTAAGCAATGGAAAGTTTAAAAAATTGATGCATGATTCACACTCACTAAGAGGATGTATAGATCTGGGGAGTACTAATGGCCCAGCTCAAGCTCTGATATTTTTCTGAAAATGATCTTTTCTCCATCTATTAATCTTTCTTGGAAATATTCACCTAGAGAGGAAAAATGCTTTTCTACCATCACAAAAGAGGCAAGCCTTTGAAATTCAGTCTTTGTTCTTCACAATGTGGTCTTGTATAATGTACAAAGAATTCTCTCTGAAGCCCGTAAACAAAAGAACGCCTTGTGTACAAGTTATCTGTTTAACTAAGAGCCATTTCTTTTTCCTCTTCCATCCTAATTTACTGTCTCAACATGCCACAAAACTGAGATCTAATCATTGCAACAACTGACTGAAGATTCTCACTGAGGATTTAAGAAATGTATCTCACAAGTTTATGTTAACATAAACTCCAACAGCACATTGGAAATTTGTTAGAAGTTATTTGCTCATTTTTCTTTAAAAGTATAAAAAGAAATTAGCTTTTCCATGAATGATTATCCTCAACTTTCAGAGGTATTCTATTTGTGAGTTGTTTGTCAACATAAATATTTTTAAATGGAGATGCAACCATGGATATTACTGGAAATAGATAATTTGTACTACCTGACATGGAAATACTGATCAAGTGCAGTTGTCCAGGTTAAGGATATGCATTTTTCTTTTACTTTTCATCCTTTTTTTTTTTTTTTAAGGTAAGACTTTTAGCTTCTAAGAAGACATGCCTTTAACATTATCCCAAAGTAAAAGTTCTGGCCTACCAAAAATTTAAGACATTTTGTTCCTTTATAAACTTTACCCATTCCTGTTTTTCACTTGTAGTTGTTTTCTCTGTGAAAGAGTCTTCATTATGAAAATTTATGTCTCATTCCTTTGATTACATTGTTTGCTCACAATCACAAATGTTCTTGGGAAAATCTATATTCCTCTTTCTTTCCATATAAAAGAAAATAAATTTCCACAAATATGAAGAATTTTTGGAAGATGGGTGTACCAGCCATGTTTCCAACATGGAAAGGACTCCTTCCTAACTGTTGGCTTTATTTCAAAATATCATACTGAAACAGCAACTGGGGAAGTAAACAAAGGAAGCAAAGATGGTGCTATGGTAATTTTCAGAGGAAAAATTTAGTTCTTATTAGCTTTAGATATTTTTGAAAGAAATTGCATGGAGAGCTGTTCATGCATTGGGGAATGGTTTAAGAATATAACTTTTAAGTCTCGCATTTGAATCCAAAACCAATGGCTTTATTTTACCTTACAGCATTTCATATTTATGAAATGAAATAAACTGCTATTTGTGGAAGAACATAGGGAAACATCATACATTTTCCAGAACCTGTGCAAGCAGCATCTACAAAGAGATGTATGTTCTATAATGAATTATAATCTTTTGATGGATAGGATATTTAACACAGCTTTTTACCGGGAATGGCTTAACTGATCTCAATGTGACCACTAGATAGCTGGACAATCTCTAGATTGCATGATACAAACCAGAAAAAAAAGTTGAGAAATCCGTTTCCTCTAGAAAAAACAGAAATATGTTAGGTAAGCTACAAGAGGAACCCTTGATCAAGGAGACAACAGCATAGTGAGAAGGAGTGGCATTTTTCAGTGAAAAATATAGAAATTCAAAAAAACACAAGAATTAACCATAACCACATGTTTTCAAATAGAAGTGGAAAGGAATGGGTGCTATTTTTAAGAAGCCTAGAAGTTGCACTTGTCTGACAAAAACTTCGGTTATGGTTTGACTCTGCAGTGTCCTCCAAAGGCCAATGAATTGGTCCCGGCCTGGGGCACTGGTAGGAAGTAGTGGAACCTGTAAGAGGTTTGGCCTTGTATGATGTTTAGGCAATTGGAAGCATGATTTCCAAGGGGACTGTGAGATCCTGAACCTTCTTCTCTGTTCTTTACATCTCAGCTACATCATGTTCCATCAAGTCAGACTTGCCATGGGAAGCCACTTTGGCACATGCCCAAAAGGAATGTATCATCCTCCTCACCATGGACTGAAACTGCCAAAACTGTGAGTCTTCTTCTTCTTCTTCTTCTTCTTCTTCTTCTCCTTCTCCTTCTCCTTCTCCTTCTATCCCTTCCCCCTCCCCCGCCCCCTCTTCTTCTTCTCCTTTTTCTTCTTCCTCCTCTTCTTCTTCCTCTTCCTCTCTTTGCTTCTTGTTGTAATGGGATCAAACCCTGGTCCTCACACATGCTAGTAAGTATTCTATTATTGAACTGCTCTCCCAGCTCTTTATCTTTTCAAGTTGATTTTTTTCAGATATTTGTTAATTTAACAGAAACAGGTAATATCTGACCTGAAACAGAAAATCAGTACTGAGAAACAGGATGTGGAAATATTTTGTGAGTGGAGTTTGGCAAAGTGTGGAGAAGCAGGCTAAATTCTAAAGTCCTGTGAGTAGAATTTAATGGGTGATTCAGGCGAGGGCTCAGGACACCAGAGTGCTAATACACATCTGAGCAGTAAGGTAATGGTCATTAGGTTTCAGATAGAAATAGAGACTGTATTACAAATTTGAGCAAAGTTTATCATCTTTATGCCATGACAAAAATAATTGCAAGCATTATGTCTATGTCCTGAGAATATGTGAGATGCTGATTTTAAGTGTGGTGAACTAAATAATCTGAGGGAGGAAATTTCAAGACACCACAGCATTCAGGTGCAGCATAGTTATTGCTGTCTGCTTTTATCCAGATGAACAGTCAGAATTTGGAGGGAAAAGTAGATCAAAATCACTTCAAATTTCATAGCTTTGTAAGAAAAGGAATACTATGGTAGATCTTACAGGATGTAGGCCCTGTACTGGTCAGTATTCATTTGTCCCTGGCTTACATACTGATAGGAGTGGGGTGTTCTAAGATCACTGGATGTTCTGAGAGCTCCTTTAAATGACCTTGAATGCCTTGTATGGCTTCCCAGGGAAAGGAACATTGGTGAATTTGAACTGAAGTTAATCCTGGCTTCAAATGTATTGTCACCAGTTTGATTTACAGCTGGTCTTGGTGGGCTGTTCTCATCCCACACCCCAGGAATCTCACATTTCAGTCCATGTAGCTCATCTATTCCTGGCTTTTGTTGCTTATCTGGATGCAATTTCTGGTTTTTGGCCTGTGGCACAATAAAGTTATCATCATGGCTTTTGGTTGATGCAGGCTTAATTTTTAACCCCTTTTGGCCCAAAGGTAATTTGAGCCTGCAGCTTTTGGAGTAAGTCTTTCTTTAACAATGGAACTGGGCAGTTTGGCAGACATAGGGACTCATGTTGGATTTTTTGCTGCCCTATAACACATCTTTTGGGCCAGCAAAATGGTCTCCTCTCTGGAACCCCAGTGTTTTTTTACAATAGTCACAGTTTTCTTTAATAATGGCCCAATAGGTTGTGTCATCACCAAGTGCACAGCTCTGCTGTCTACCATAAAATCCATCGACTGGCCCCCATTATTCCTTGTGACCACAGGCTCCTGGGGGCCTAAGAAGATGGAGCCTTGTCTGGTCTAGTTCTTATAACCTTTAGTTCTTGCCAGTCCAATGAACCTAGTACCTGTCTTTTCCCGGGAGTGATAACCTTTAGCACATGGCCTCTGAGTTTTAGAATTTTTATCATCTATGTCATCATTTTCTGGACATTTGTTTTTCCAATGCCCATACTTTTAAAATCATACAGATTGACCCCAATCTAAGTTTGGTAGACTGACAGATCCTAACAGTTTGACTGCTATTTTACCCATGTCTGTGCCCTTGCCTCTTAGTGATCTCTGTCTTTTTTTTTCCCCATGAGTGCTGCCACCTACGGATCTGTTTGGGTTTGTTTGTTTGTTTGTTTTTTGGTCTCAGGGATCGAACTCAGGTCCTTCCACTTGCGCAGCAGGCTGCGGAACCACTAAACCAAATCCCCAGCCCCGTTTTTTAGCTTTTGGTTGTCCTCCTGCTCTGTTGTCTATTTTCTGGTGGCTGTTGAACCTCCTGGTCATTCTCCAGCCCCAGTTATCACCCTATATACATGCCTAATCATCCCCCCAGCCAGTCACCCTCTATCAAAAGAGAGCCAATCTATTTCATAAAGAGGTTTCAACCTCTGAGGGGTTAGTTTTATTCCATAGCTTCCCCTCCCATATAGCCTCTTTAAAAATTTTTAATACAATTCTAATGGGGTGGGTTTGATGCTTTTTCTCCCATATCTATTCTGTTGCAATATAAATCATTATCTGAATCACTTTTGCTTTAGGAACAACCTGAGCTCCATCAAACTAATAAGAAACTACACACAATTTTTTGAGTTTTTTGACCAAGGAGGAGCTTTTAAAAGGGACAGCCCAGGCCTTCACCAAATCAACAACCAAACATATATATTTCCTTTGATAAATTACTTCTGTAAGCTTTCTAGTCTTGGCATTAACTCTCTTTTTATCTTTCTAACAGGGCAAAGCTTTTATCACACAAAATCCTCTCATATCAAGAGTATATCTCTTCTGCTTATAACCTTAATATTTTCCTGCATCTCACTTACTATAAACGTTCTATGACAAACTTGGCTATAGCCATTTGGATTTTAAACTACCCTTTTCTTCCCCTTTATTTGTTGTTGTTCTGAGATTGTTACATTTTAAAAATTTGACTGGCTCCCAGCAGACCTGTAAGTAACCTTAAGTCAGTGTTCTTATCTTAACCAACAGAGAGCAAAGAGCAATTTAACCCTACAATTACAATTCAAGAACTTCCAATGCTCAAGAAACACTCTAAGCACATCAATTAAACATAAACTCAAATGGAAGCCAATTAGCTAAAATTAGCAATTAGCTAAAATTTGTAATTTGACTCCTCCTCTAAAACCTCCTTAGGCTGGGCAGGATGTGGTCACGGCTTTTAAATTTTGGCTATTCAGCTGCTTCAGCTTTCAAGTACCTGCAGGAAGCACCAGGCTCATGGTACTGAGCAAGCAGTGGCCTTCAGGCTTACAAACCCAGGAGTGTTCCAAGCCCTGTCTCACTCTATGATCTTCAGCACTTTGAAATGAATTGATCGTCCCTGCTTGTGTCTTTAACCCCAAGAAGCACAGCTGGGCCTAAGTCTCTCTGTCCTGCATCTTTTCCCCAACCCAACCACCTGACCAAGCAGGTGCTCAGGGGTTCCTTCAGTTTTGGTCCTCATCTGTGTTGGTCACTGTCATCATCTCATTTCACAGGGTGCCTTTTTATCCCCTCTCCATCAACCTGTCTGTGACACCCTGCCAGTATCTCCCAGTGCATTAACCCTAAGCAGTTTTCTTCAGCTATGGCACAAATCACATTCTCAATTACTCTGTTTTTAGACAGGTTAGACTACCTACTTCCCCCAGTCCTCAACTAAGCTCAGGGAACTCCAAATCCATATACTTCATTTCATTCATTCACACACAATCATACATTTTTTTTCTATCCCATTTTTCCAGCCTGGTTATAGGTTTCCTCTGACTCAATTCACATCAATTACTCAGTACGCCCTGGGAGGTAATTAGCCTCCCTTTCCATCCTAATAGGAGAGATTTTCTCTTGGACCCCCAAACCTTACTGTGATCCTATAGCATGCTGTTGTTTCAAAATTTCCCTGAATCCCAACAGGTTCCATTGTATTGGGAGGGGGGTGGTCTAGGCTGCAGGAGGGCCTATTCCCTCCCCAAGCTAAAGTCTCATCTGGTGGCACCAGAGGTTTCAGGATTTTGCCAGCTTTGGCCCCTCTCAGGCCTGCAAGCAAGGAAGACAGCAACTCTGTCTTCACCAATCACTTTGTTGTTGCCAGAAATGTTGTGAGATAAGTATCAGGAGAGCCTATTGAGAAACAGGAGGACTTATTAGGTGTACCTTGACTCAGTTGGACTCCTGTCCAAAAGACTGAGTTTGGAACAAAGAAATGTATTAGTTTTTATACAATTTTTGAAGAGGTTGATCTTTCTAGAAATGTAGCAAAGAGTTTACAGAAACAGGACAAGGACAGATCGTTTTGTAACTTAACCTTGAAAGAAGACAGTCTTACGAAGCATATGAAAATAGAGTGTCATGAACTTTGTTTACAGACATAGTTGTCAATTCTATCTGTAGAAGAACAAGGAGATACAGCTACAGGGTGCAGAGGGATAGTACTGCCTGAGGCTGGGAAGAACTTCTTTTTCTTTAAATCCTGCTTCAATATCACATGAAAGGGTATTTTTGCCTTTTACCAAGATCTGACCTGGGAAATAACTGAAAATTGGGTAGCTCCTGATCACCACTGATGGACTGGCTAAAGCTTTCTCAATTGAGAATAAAAATGAACTTAAAAATAAACTTATTATGGAGAACTTGTCCCCAGATTTGTTTCTTTCTAACTTGTTTACCTTAATACAGTACTGCATGGATAAAATATTTTAGAAATCAGAGAAGAGAATGATGATTAGTGGAATAAATTCACTGACTTATAAAGAAAGATTACAGGAACTGAAAACATATTGCTTAGTTAATCATCAGTTGTCTTAAAATATAATAGTCTCAACTACTTAAAAGATGAAAATAATATGCTGTACATTATGAAATTTTAAAACTACCAGCCTATCATCAGTAGAATATGAATTTAAATTTATTTAAATTTCCACGATGAGAATAGCTTCTCCCAGTTTTCAATACTCTCATTCATCCAATCCTTCTAATGGCCAATATTACTCATGTAATGGGCAAGAATTAACAATGCCACTCATAAATGGATAAAAATATATCTAAAATTCTAACTTTAATAATGGTGGAATCCTTAATCTTACACTACTGCATTGTTTCCCTACACTACCAAATCTTCAATTCTTTATTCCTTTTACCTAATTAATGTGAAACAATTCCATTCAACTCTGATGCTGTGTACCTGGTGTCACTGTCATAGCCCACAAGTTAAATGAGCTCAATCCTACAAGGCTGCCCTTATTTCAGGCACAAGTCATGAGTCCAGGATCACCCATACTTTGGACTAAGTACAAACTGGAGGCTCCTGTGACCTAGTCTTAAATTTAGTAAGTATCTACATTGGTATACAGAACTCAGGACAAGAATGTACATACATTTATTAGTTTTTAGTAAAGATTTCAACTCAGCAGCAGTCAAATGAAGAGATGAATAGGGGAAATTTTTAAAAAGGAAATATCGTGAAATTTCCATACTCTTGGTATACTACATTCCCAGCTGTTCAATTTGCTCACCAACACAGAAACCCTCCAAGCCTGATCATTTAGAAGTTTTACATGGAATATTCTTTGGCCATTACTGACGAACTCAGTTCCAGTTCCTCCCCCTTCTGTGAATGTTGGAAGGTGGGACTAAAACTTCCAATTTTATCTAGGCCCTTCCATTGGCCATCCCCCATCCTGAAACTCTCTATGGCCCCACCAAGAATGGCCTCATTAAAACAAAAGATACTAGAAACCTTAACACTCAGGAAAATCCAAAGGTTCTAAGAGCTCTGTGCTAAGTAGCAGAGACAAAAACAACATTTTAATATGATACCATATGTATATACCAACACTCTAATTAGATTATTGCTAAGAAAGTGATGTATTCAATAGTTAACATAACACACACAAAAAAAATGTTTATTTGGCTCTACCTATCCATGGGTTTTGAATCTATCAGTTCAACTAAGCTCAAGTGGGAAACATTTTCTCTTTAAACTGGTTCTATACTAAATATATGCTGACTTTTTCTTGTAATTGTTCCTTAAATGATATAACATAGTATTTAAATTATATTAGGAATTATACATTATCTAGATATAAATAAAATGTACAGGCAGATGCCTATAATTTATGTGAAAGTACTATGCCATTTTGTATAGATGACTTAGGCAATCATAAATTTTGATATCCCCAGGGTCCTGGAATTAAGAACCCCCAAACAAATAAATGCTGTTGAGGTTCCTGATCAAGTGTTCATGGTTGCCTATTTTATAGCTTCTTTTTCTTGATCAAATTTGAGTCAAATTTCTCTACTCCCCACAGGCCCTCAAGTTTGGCCTGTCCCTAACCCTATTCACGCGTTAAGAGGCAGAACATGCCCCCTTATTAGCTTATCCAAGGAATCAGCTGACCACATCAGATATATTTCTTGTCAAATGATGCCATCATGGTATTTACTTGCTCCCTTTGCTTTAGTGATGTCTCTTAAATATTTGAGGTGCTTTGTTTACCTCTTCCTATAAAACAAAAGCCCTTTTCTATTTGATTTTAAGACATTTCTGAGCTTAGAGCATTCTTCCTATCATAATAGGCTTTTTGAATAAAGTCTCTTCTGCATGCATTTTTTTTGTATTTGATATTCCTTAAAGCAAACGTTAATAATGGTATAATTACTTTAGGTGACAATATTAGTATCAAACTTATCCAGTCTATATGAAACTAAGAATTAAACCATTATATTATGAATTAGGAAATACAATACAGCCAATATAGATAATTTTATGAATTTATAAAGAGATTTTCTTAAGTTAACTTTTTGAATATAGCTTCTAAAATAAAATAAAGATAAAAACATATCATTGAGGGCTGGGTATTTAGCTCAGTGGTTCCGGCCCCTGCCTTCCAAGTGCAAGGACCCAAGTTCGATCCTCAGTACAAAAAACAAACAAACATATCATTGAAAAAATTTGGTTGCATACCAAGGAAAATTCTCTTAAGATTATATTACTTCTTTTGTGTGAGCATTCATATATTTGAAATTATAAAATTGTGTGTCATCTATATCTGATTTGCATAAACCTAACCAGGCATCAGCAAGGACAATTGCTTCCCATTTTTATTTTTATTAGTAGACCTTTGCAATACATAATAATTAGCTTGTTCTCGGGGATGTGTTATGTGTACATAGCAGCTCGATTCTTTCTTGCACTCATCCCCTGTTCCTCCCTGGACCTCTCTCCATCTCTTGGCTTCCTTCCCTTTTGCAAAAGGTTTCTCTGCTGCTTTCCTATAATTCATCTTTCATTTTCTTCCTTACATTTTGTGTTTTTCATAAAAGGGAAGCCATGGGATATTTAAGCTTATGCATCTAATTTATTTTACTTAACATTATGGTTTCAAGGTGCACTGATTTTCCTACAAATGATGCTAGCTTATTTTTCTTTATGGCAGAAGAGTACTGCATTGTGCATTAATACCACATAAGGAAGCATCCACCAGAGTGAAGAGATAATCTGTAGAATGTGAAAAATATTTCCTAACTTTTGCAGAAAGAGGACTAATATCTAGACTATAGAAGGAACTAAAAGAGTTACACCCTTTACAATAAAAGACAATGAAAATGGACAATTGAAATGAATAGACAGTTTTTAGAAAAAATATAAATGGCCAATAAATACTTGAATAAATCTGCAACTTTTCTGGCCATTAGAGAAATGTAAATTAAAACAATACTAAGAATCCATCTTATTCCAGAAAGATTGTCAATCTTCAAAAAATCAAGTAATAACAAATGCTAATGAAGCTTCAGGGGAAAGAGAAATCCTACATTGTTGGTGGGAATGTAAACTAGTACAGCCATTAGGGAAAGTAGTATGGAGATTCCTTTAAAAAGCAAAAATAGAAATTTCATTATACCTGGCTATCCCTCTACTATGTATCTTTCCAAAATATTTAAAGATATAATAATATACTGATGCAGACATACTCATGTTTACAGCAGCACAACTCATAATTGCAAAATCCTAAAAATGGCCTATGTCAGAAATCTCTTTTTTTTTTTAAACAGCACAACTACTTTAATTTTTAAGCAAGAACAAAAACATGAACCTCTTCATAAATTTCTCTCCTGCAGGGGTCATAGAAATCTTCTTTATTTTATTCATTTTTAGGAAGTCATTCTTTATTGGTACACACTTTCAGTATATAATGATTATATTTAATGTGGAGATTGGGTACATGTACATAACACATCTTGATTTTTTTATCTGTACCCCTCCCTGTCTCTTCCATCTGTTGGAATTCTTCCCATTTGCAAAAGCTCTATTTCCTTTTTTCCACTTTCTTTTGTCCCATCCCTTCCCTCTCCCCATAGCCTTCTTCCCTACATCTCTGTTTCCCTTTCCTCTTGAGAAAGACCTCCCTACTTCCTATCACCTACCTTTTATTTTTCTCTTTATTTACATTTTGGGTTCCTCTTATAAGAGAAAGTATACAATAGTTAAGCTTGTGTGTTTGATTTATTTCATTTAACAATATGGTTTCAAGGTGTACCCATTTACCTATAAATGCCTCACTTTGATCCTTCTTTATGGCAGAGGAGTACTTTGTTATATATAAATGCCACATTTTCTTTACCCATTTTTCTGCTAAAGGGCATATTGGCTGTTTCTAAATTGAGCTATTATAAATTGTGCTGCTCTAACCATGAGTATGGATGTATCACTGTAATATGAATTTAGGTCTTTCAGAAAGATAACCCGCATAGGTCAAATGAAATTTCTATTTTGTTTTTAGGAATTTTGATACTGATTTCCAGAATGGTTTTATTAGTTTACATTCCCATCAATAATGTAGAAGTGTTGCTTTTTCTCCACAGCTTTGCCAGAATTAGTTATTATTTGATTTTTTTTGGTAATAGCCATTCTTTTTGGAGTAAGATGGAATATTGGTGTTGTTATAATTTCCGTTTCTCTAATAGTGATGTTGAACACTTTTTCATGTATGTATTGGCCGCTTGTACTTCCTTTGCAAAGTGTCTTTTCATTTGCCTTGCCCATTTTTGCTTAGGTCTTTTATTGGAGGAGTAGTTTCTTTGGACTTCTTTATATATTCTAGTTGTTAGTTCTCTGCCTTTTTTCATTTAGCTTGAGTACACAACCTTCCAGAGTGAGAACTCATGCATTTTGTTATCATCATCATCATCATCATCATCATCATCATCATTATCACCAGCATCAGGATATTTGAGATCAGCCAGTTCCCTAGTAAAGGATTTAAATCAAGGGGAGAGCTAGATTCTTCTTTTTTGAAATAATAATTCTTGGCATTACTTCACAAAGCTATTAGAATTGAGAAAAAATATTTATTTCAGAAAAGGTGAGTTATTTGCCACTGGAGGTCTGAATGATACATCAGTTCAGTTATAGAATCACAGAACTCATTGCTATCATCTGGCAGGAATTTTGTTCCTGTTACACAATCTCTCCCTAACCTCCACCCTTGATAACTTCCTTGGCTTCTCACCATGATCATTTTCTCTGCTTCTGCAATATTAACATCTTCAGAGTGTACATAAGAGTGAGGTTGTGTGGTCTCTGTCGGTTCTTGGCTTCTTTCACTTAATATATTGTCCTCCAGGTTCTTTATCACTTATTTACAAATAGCTTAAAGAAAAGATTTTGCATATTTTCACCACAAAAAGTTAAATATAAAATAATGGATATATTAAATCCTGCAATTTGATTGTTATTCTCTCTAGAAACATTATGCTCTACTCTGTGGATAAACACATTTATTATGAGTCATTTAGAAATAAAATTTTAAATAATAATGTGAAAAATAATGTTGACTTTTGATACATTTCATTGTGTTAATGGGTTCATCTACTTCATTTAAGGAAATAATCTTGTTTACTAAATCAATACTAGTAAAGTGTCTAAAAATTAAATATATCAAATAAAATGTATTTACTATTTATTTAAAAACAGAAAATTCTAGATATCATGAAAATACAAACAAAAAACTTTAGTAAATATTTGTTTTTCTATTAGTCTTTGCTTCAAAACAATTTTGTTCAAGCAAAAATGTTCCCCTAGATTAGAAATCCATATTATCATTTTTGTCATAGCAAACCAATTAGATATAGTTTATATAAAAATAATTTTATAAAAATAACAGAAAAAACTAGAAACTTCATTTCTATTGGACACATAAGTAGAAAAATGATGCTGCACTCATTTATGCACCTGTGATTCCATTGCATAGCTAAACAGGAATCATGAACAATAAGCAGATAGAATGTTCCATATAGTGTAGAAATTATTGGACATAAGAACAATCTGGCTGTGAAATTTGTCTTTCTTCACCAGAATTTGTGGGGCTGATCTTCTGGGTAGATGCATATCCCCTCTCTCCCTCCTGACTGCCTATGCTTTCTTTCTAGCACTAGAACTCTGCCAAAGAGGGCAGCTTTCCGCAGTAAAGAAGGATCTTCTGTCAAGGGAAGGTCTAAATGATGTTAGCAAAATCCAAGTATGAAACAAATGAACTAAACATCAAATGGATTGCATTGATAGTTTTATATGACATGGTTGGAAATTTTCTCTTTCAAAATGGGCTTTATGTCATGTACAACTGTTACAGTTAAGTCACTTTCATGGCCTTATAATTGATAACACACATATTGTTGCTAAATAAAACATTTCTTTATTTATAAAGTTATGGCCAGAAACATGGTTATGAAATAGCATTTTTCCTTATTTTTGAAAGAATATTGGGTATAAAATAAGTAAGTATCAACTGAAGGTTCTTAAGTAAATTATATTCAAAGTTAAAGTTGAAATTCATTACTGATTCTGTCAGTTGTTTATAAAAATCAAGGTTTTATCTTTATAGTACATTCTTAACTTAGTTTAACAATAGGAACATTTCTTCTGAATACAAATTTATGTTTACTTAAACCATCTGTTATTTTAGGTACCACAATAAGCAATGAAACTAGGAGATGTTTTCAAATATAAGATAGATCCTTAGTGCTCAAATACAGTTTGTAAAGAAGAAAATTAAAAACAATTGGAAAATAAGCAAAATGAAAAGTTTTTTCTTGTTTTGTTTTATTTCTTTGGTACCGGGGATCAAACTCAGGACCTTGCATTTGCAAGCCAGGCACTGGAACAACTGAGCTAAATCCCTGGCCCGAAAAATCTTTTCTTAAAACTTATGAAAATATCTCTTTCCAAAACTAGTAAATGTGAATATAGATTTGAACAAGATCCCTAGACCATTACCACACAATGAAATTTAGGAAGCATCAGGTTATTTGCTCTAAAAGCACAATAGGAGTCCTTTAAAAGTGACCATCTTACCAAATTTAGGATGCAAGTCAATGTGTCCTTCCATATCCTGAGGATATAAGGGGGTTCTCTGAAAAGAAAAAGGAAACAAATACTAAATTTCTACCTAATCCAACCTTCTTTTGTTTAATTACACCTCTTAAGAGAAAAGTTTGTCTAACTGACTTGTTTTCCTTTAGCATTTTATTTCAAGAAACCAATTTAAATATTATACAAGGAATTTATCATTTTTGTTATTGTCAGTTATAAGTGAAATCTTGGGAAAGGCAAAAACAAAATAAACAAACAAATAAATAACAACAAAAACTTTACATATCCAATTGTTTAACCAAGTGGATTTTACCTTTAATGTCAAAAATCCCAATCAACCAATTTCTCCAAGTTTCAATGAATTTAAGTTAACATTATTTCACAGGGAACTCCCTCATATCTCTTCCTATTTATTCATTCTCAATACTATTCCTATGGTTTAAATCTTAATTATCTATTATATAAATTGCCACAGTTGTTCTTGACTAGTTTTTATTGCCTACACTAGTTCTCTCTGATCTATTTTCTATGTTGCAGCCAAGGTAAAATTTCTGAAATAGGAAAATATGTTTACCCTTTGGTTGTTTTCCTTTGCTTTCAATATTTTCATTTGTAGGGGGAAAAAAATCAACTCTAGAACAGCCTGAAGTAAATACTCCCAGTGATCATGCCCTTGCAGTTCTGTTGCTTCCATTCCCTTATAGTCCACATTCCACACTCAAGGCACATAGAATCCTTGTCACTTCCTATGTTTTAATTATTAATGATATGTCAATTTGATCAGATTACAAAATGCCTAGCAGATGAGTAAAGCACACTTCTGAGTGTGTCTGCTGGTGTTTCCAGACATGATTGACTGACGTGTAGAGTGGCAAACCTAGGGAGAAAGACACACCCTGAATATGGATGAGACCCTCTAATAAGCTTACAGCCTAGATAAAATAAAAAGGAAAGAAGGAAAGAAGGGGAAGTTGGCCTGTATTGAAAAGCTTCATTTTGCTTGATTGTGGTTTTTTGTTTGTTCGTCTTGTTTTGCTTTCTATTGTTTTGTTTGGTGTCACCTATGGAGGTGACACTAGTTTCTTCAGCTTTTCAGAGCAGAATCCTATCAGTCTCTCTCCAAAGAACTTCCAGCTCTTCAGCCTCAGGCTGGTGATGTTTGGGCCGCCTCAGCATCCCCCCCCCACACACACACACCTTTTCACCTTTCCCATTACCTCCTTCTTCTCTTTTGCACTATTGAAAATTTAACCCAAGATTTTCACATTGAACCACATCCCTAGTCACTTTTATTATTTTATTTGGAGACAGGATATGGTTAAGTGCCTAGTCTGGGCTCAAACTATAGATACTACTGCCTCAGCCTTCAAGACTGCTAGAATTTCAGGGATATGCCACCATGCCTGGCTTGATGCTTCATTCTGGTTTTGTGTAGTGCATTTTTTTGGTGGTACATGTTTGTAGTGGATAATGTTTGGATTGCTTGTGCGGGATTGTTACGTGCACATTATACATCTTAATTCCATTTTCCCATCCACTTCTCCTTCCTTTTCTCTCTCCTCCATCCACTTCTTGATTCTCTTCTTTTATTCATTTCTTTAGGTATTTGGTTAGTGCACCCAATGCTGCATTCTTGACCACTTTTGCTCCGTATCCACCCACGCAGATTGAGCAGCTGCTCAATCCTCCTGCTCAAGGCATGTGGATGGTCATTTTGAACTCTAGCCTTTGATGCAGAAGCTTAATAAATCCCCTTGCTTAATTAACTTTTAGATCTATAAGTATTTATTATATGTATATATTTAATACATATCTGCATTCATAATATTTATGTCAGTATGTATAAATATATATTAAAATATATATTTTCTAACAATTCTCTTCATCTAACCATAACTAAAACACAAGCTCAGTTTTGAGATATGGCATATCTTGCTGCCTCTATTTAATTCCTTATTTTCCTCAATATGGACATGATGCATAGCTTCTTCTCATTTGAAGTGGTATTTTAATGGAAAGTTCATCATAATTTCTGCATGAGGCTTTCTCCTGATTCCAGGTTACCGTTTGAGTCACTATTTTAGCACATAAGACATTATATCAAATAATTGAACTACTTGTTCAGTTTTTTGAAAATATTACTTTAACTTCTATAATATATTTCCTTTTTGTGTTACAATTTTTTAATTTATTATAAAATAAAAGTAAAGTTTAAATTATATTAATAAAAAGTGACTAGGCATTTGAAATAAGGTTAAACACCAAAAGGGGATGTAGCTCAGTGGAGCTGTGCCTGCCTGGTAAACATAAGGTCCTGAGTTCAATCCCCAGTACCACACACACACACACACAAAACACAAACAGGAAGAAAAAAATGTCAAGACTAAAACTGAGATGTAAATACTGTTATGGATAAAAGTTTACTGAGAAAAAAATTTGATTTTCAAAATGCCCAAAATAATTCATAGAGTTAGAAATATAAAGTTTCAATTTTATAATAGAAATAATAAGATACTTAATGTTCTTTTATTGTTTTATATTAAAAATGACCTGTTGTTTTAAAAGCTCTAAAATATGTTATATTTACTAATAAGTTATGTACAGAGGAGTAGATAGGAAACTAAGAAGCAATTCACAATGTACTTTCATAAAGGTATTTAGTTTTCTATAAAACATGACTTAAAAAATTCAAGCACATTGTATTAAACTTCAAAGCCAGTGTATCATCCGCAGGCATTTCATTTAACAATAGCAGAATTTTTCAGGTTTTTTTTTTATTGTTGTTTCTGTTGTTTGTTCATTTTGAGAGGTGAGTCCATAGGGCCTTATGCATGCTAGGCAAATACTCTACTACTGAGCTACAATGCTCCTTAATATAGTATTTATTTCCTATATCAATTTTTGTTGAATTGTAGTACTTTTCTGTACTCTAAAAGCTTACAATAAATATTACAAATTAAATAAATGAGTGGATTCATATTAAAAGTAAAATATATTTTCAATAAATGCTTTGAATTTTATTCTAAGCTTAGTGATATCAAAACCTCCTCCCATCTCAAAAAATACACTCTAATTTTTACTCCAGGGAAGTGAAAATATTTATTTGTGAAGGTATGTGTCTATGCTACTAATGGACTTACAAGGAAATTATTTTTATTGTTTTCTCTACAGCACCTCGGCACCTAAAATAATTGTAGATAAAATATAGGGATTCAGTAATAATGATTAAATGGAAGAACAAACAACCCTCTTAATTTGGGAAATGATTATTCACTAGTTAACCACTAGAACGTTTATGAATAAAATTTTGAGAGGATTCATGGGACATCTGGAAAGTTTCAAAGAGGAGAAAAATAATAATATAGGAAAACAGTGAAAAGTATTGGTCATCTTCCCCTTCTTCAAGTATGGACTATGCAACAGTAACTATCTTGGAGATGTTTGCAAAAGCATAATAAACAAAGAGGAAACTTAAAATTTGAAAGGTAAAATTGTCAGTAAAAATTGCATAGGTCCTCAACACTCAACTTTTGGAGAAGAAACCTTTGTTTCAGGACCACAAGCAATAAAAATAGCATGATCAAATATGTGAAAGATTAGTGAGTATTTATAAGGTTACAATTATCTGGGATTCTCAGTTTTTATGAATAATAGAGTTAAATTGGTTTCATATTTTAATACCAATCCATTATGAGTGAGTAAAGAGTACTAGTTGGTTATGTTTTTATACCTGGAGCAAGACCAGGTACAAAATTCATAGGTACCAGTGCACAATGTTAATTCAAGGCTCATTGCTTAAAAATACTAGGAATTTCATGACACAAAGAGCAGTGCATTAAACCAAGTATGAGACTCTTCCACATGACCACAAAAATGCTCCTAAATGTTTGGAATATTGCTAATTACAACATGATATGTGAAACAGTGACATATGTCATTGTAAAAAGTTGTTTTTGATAGAAAAATAATATCTGTAATAGCTGATTTGAGTAACAGTCTAATGTTTTATTATTTTGTGTTAGCACTAACTTTCTTTATTAGCGAATTCTACTGTTATCTTACCTCTCTGAAAACAGGAAAACTAGAGACACGATTAGACGATAACTTATCTCTGATTGAGAGTTCCTTGAGGATCATAATCATGAAGAAAAGTTAATTAACATTTATTAATCAATTAGTATGATGTGATTGATGCTACAGTTGGACTCATTAATCCTAAAATAAAATCTTCCAGTTATCATAAATTTATGAGTAATTAATAAAAAAACCAACTTAAATAATTTGTCAAAGTATCACTAATTATCATTATCATATCCAACAAGTCACTAATTAAAGAAGCAATATCCAAGCCCACAATGGCATATACCTGTAATTCCAGCACTCTGGGAGGCTGAGGCAGGAGGATTTTAAACTCAGGCCTAGCTTGTACAATTTATTGGCTCATTGACACCTTATCTCAATTTTTAAAAAAAAAAAAAAAGCTCAGGGATATTGCCAGTTTGAGGGCCTTAGGCTCAATTCTCAGTGCTATATAAAAAGGAAAAAAAAAAGAAAGAGAGAGAGAAAGAAACATTTAAATTGACCTAAAATGAGGAAGGGAAAGTGTCCCCAATTCCTGTAATAGCAGATCATTCTAGCCATCTCTTTTAGTTCTTGCTACTTTTGCTTTGAAATAATCTCAACCTCCAAAAGCTCATTGTCAAAGGCTTGATCCATAACTCATGGCACTGTGGGGGTGGGTAGGGGAACTGTAAGAGTTGGGCTGGGGCCCGGGATTTAGCTCAGTGCTTTCGCTGCCTGCTGCGCAAGCGCAAGGAGTGAGTTCAATCCCCGGTACCAAAAAAAAAGAGAGTTGGGCCAAGTTGCAAAAAGTTATGTAACTGGCAGCCTTGAAGGGGATGCTGGATGCTCCGCTGTTTCCTCTTTGTCTTTCTTTTCCCCATGATGTGAGCAGCTGTGCACCACCAGTGCTTTTACCGTAATGCGCTGCCTCCCCACAGGTCCAAAGCAACAAGGCCAACTGATCTTGGACAGAGTAGGACTGGATTTCATTTCTTTTTTTTTTTAATTTTGCATACTATTTTTTAATTAATTATATTGGTACATTTAAGGTATACAGTATAATGACATTGCACTTTTACATAATCCATCATTCAATGATGAAAGATTAAGAGGAAGAGTAGTAGGTGTTCTAGCCCTGAGACAAAATAAATCTTCTCTAATTTAAGTTGATTTTCTCAGGTACTTTGGTGAAAAAAATGAAAAACTGCTCACACATTTCTAGTCCTCATGCAAGTGAAATTACTATTATGACTGTTCAAAGCCTGGGGCATTAGTTGTGTATTAAAAAATTTCAGCTAATGTACTTTTCTATTTTTCTTCCTTGAAATGTACAACATTATAAAAATAATTCCTCTCTTCCTTTCCCTCTCTTAATATTCTATTATTCTACATCCTTTTATTTAGATTCTAATTGGTAGCCATTTCTGTTAAATTTAAATTTGCTATTTCTTAGCTTTTAATTGATATATTGAGTTGTTGCAATGTAGTATTTTGAAATGTGTTATAATTCATTATCTTGTGTCATCAGCTACAAAATGAAATAATTGGCAGGATTATGTTTATACTTCTATATATTTATTTATAGTATCAGACTTCATCCTTCACTTTCAATGTCTTCTAGTTAGAGTAAGTATCCAACTGAAGTCAATATTATTTTTACTAACTCCATGATCTGAAAATAACTGAATGACATCTGGTGCATCACTTAAATCTTTTATACCCATAAAATACATGACATCAATTTACACTTTAGTTTTCAGGTTTAAATGAGGTAAAAAATGCATAGTGCCCAATTGTAAGTCTATCCTGGTAGACAAAAATATTTTTCTCAATAGGAAGAGAATTAAGAGATGGGAGAAAGATGTTGAAAAAGTAGCTGAGATCTTTGATGTACAAGTACCAACTTTGTACAACATATCTAATCATTATCTAACTCAAACATCTACTGATGAAAAATATAATTTAAAAAACCCAACAATTATAATAATAACTGGGAAAACTTCAATCACAAATATAAATTTATGTATATAATAAAAGCATATTAAATACATATTTTAAAAGATAAGGGGTAAAAAACTAATGATTTGAAAATTGTTTAATGAAGGATTACCAAAGTCAGCTTTGAGAACCTTGGTTAAAAAGGGACAAAGAAATGCACATTCCATTTAGGAGTTTGAATTGTCTGATTAAGGTAGTCAATTGCATTAGGACTTTTTGATTAAAAAAATGATTTCTGGAAAAATCGAACAGATGACACTTTAAAAAGATAGATATGAAAGATGTAGCAAATATTTTAGATTCTTGTATCCTTGTAAAAGCTCAAATTGAGGCATTAACTATTACTTAATGGGTATATTTCTATAGAGACTAATATAAATTATATACATTACTTTCTAATAATCTTAGTATAGGGCTAGAATTTGAATGGATTAAAAAAATAGTTTCTTTAATAATTTTGCTGTGTCAATGAAGCATTAGGAAACGCAAGTCACAACTATTCTATGTCTAAATTCTTCCCAGAATTTGAAATGTCAATATTCTATTTGTTGAGTAAACAGTGACTCATACATTTTAGAGGAGATACATGTAGGTAGTAAACCTGACATGCTGTTATAAAAAACTTATAACTTTGACTTCAATTTTGTCTCTCAGATGGATAGCTATTTCATTTTAATAGGAACAAGACACTGGAATACATAAGACTATGTACTGTGTATATTTTTTCTCTCAAAAATGTTTTGATTTTTTGTTAAGTATTCATCTTCATCTGAGATCTGAAAGTTAGGACTGTAAAATTTAGAACAAACTATCTGCAGCTAAAAATACATAAGAACAGATGTTATACATTGCTAATTATGTCCACACGGGAACAAGATGATAATAAAAAATCTGACTTCAAATAGAAGTACATATTGATAGATATCTTAGAATAAATTATTTGCATAGTATACTGTTACATTTATGATATATCAAATAGGTTATTTACCATAGGAGTATCTATATACATTTGGGAAATGTCAGATTAAGTTTTACTTTAGAAGACTTGTTGCTTGATAAGTCTTTACAGTAAATATTTAGCTGGAGGGTTTTTAAAAATCTCCATTCTTTATAAAACAATCTTTGTCAGAAAATAACTAATGTATTTTCTCTCTTGTTATAGTAGATTTATATGCTTGATCCTTGATAGCAAATAAGTTCATATATATACTTTTCTTTCAAGGAAAAATATAATCCTTTTTATCTTGGAGGTTTCTTTACAGCTTAATGTATGGATGATGACCATTTGGATAATTGGTTTTTTTTCTTCCACAGTGTCATTGTCCAAATGAAGTACAGTAAGCCACATTATATGTAAATGTGCCTAAGATCCACTGAAGGAGTTGCTCATAAAACCCCTGATTTTACTCTCATTTTCGAAACTTACTGTTCTGAAACCATACAAAACTCTTACTCAGGGAAATGTTCACATAGAAAAGACATATGAGAACTCAGCAGGAAGACCACTCTATTCCAGTAAAGAGAGAGGCCTCAGAAGAAACCAAACTTGCTAACATTCGATTGTTTAATCCACTTAAACTGTTTCACGTGCCATTGTAAACTAATACACTGGATAAAGTATTCAAAGTCCAAAGTTGCAATATGTGGAATAAGTGCCCCAAGGATGTCAACATTTTAAATCCATGAAACACAATTCACAGCCTCTGGAGCTATGAATAGCCCTCAACAGATACCCAGTAAGAGACAGCTACTTTCAGATACAGAACCACAGAAACAAAAATGAAAAATCTCAACAATTCAACCAAAGAGAAAATTGTTCTGCTCTAGAGCTTCCAGAAAAGGTCACACCCTTTACCATACCATAATGACTCCTATGTTACTATGACTTCTAGAACAGACTTCTGGTCAACGGGCCTGTAATGAAATTAATTTATATTGATTTGAATTACAAAGCAAATTTGTCACAGCAGCAATCGAAAAGCCAATAAAAAAAATTCCTCCTTACTCAAAATCTCCAGAATTTTGGATTCAGTGTATTTATGATGGGGAAATGTCCTGAAAACTCTGAGCTTCCTGTAGTTTTTCTGTTTTCAAAAATAAACTCAACTGGCATCTTTTACAAATTACTCCAGGTGCTTGTCATACAGCCTTTCCTCCACGAATAGGCTATAATTCACCATTATCTTGTTGACAAGGCTATGATTCGTTTCACACATCATTGTTCATTAAAATAATATGTATCTGAGCCTTAGTTCCAACCCACTTCAAAGCCCAACTGCTAACAAATTTATGGTCAATTAATTTTTGTGGATGAAAAGAAGTTGAAACTATACAGGGTTTTCACCTCCAAAATACATTTATTTTATGAAGTTGAGCAACCACAAACATATGTTTTTAAAACTCCCATTCTTAAATTTTCTCATAACAATATTTAGACTTATATGAAAGAAGATAGGCCTTTAATTATTTTTAAGATTAAAATTATTTTTAATAAATTATTTCAAGTTACTTGGTTTTATATTTCAACTTTAAATGCAAAGTGTGTGTTTTATTTGTTGACTTACTTTCTACTTTGAATGACTACACAAATATATATCCAATATTTAAGAGAAAAAATCCTGAAATACCTGTAAAAATATTGATTTTTATCCATAATATCATTGTTTTGTTTGTTAGTGTTTTTCAGAGCTATTGACCATAATTTTGTTTGATAAGAGATCATATACTGATCCATGATAGGAGGTAGAATCACTTTGCTGTCATACATTTCCCTCCCATGATAATGTGAATTTGAAATGCAGTGTTCCCAAACACTACTGAGCAGTGTTCTTTAGAAGAATTTTAACTACCTAGACAGCTTGTGGGTGACAAATGTAGCTAAAAATAGACCAAAAAGATCTTTCCACTACAGCAAGGTCAATTAAATAGTTTAAACTAGAGAATTCAACAAGAAGAAATTATTCTAAATGTATGTTTCACAACCATGCAGGAACTCCTTATAAATGAAAGACAATAAAAGAAATGAGAACACAGGTCCAAAGAATTTTAAATTGTCTAGGTTTATGAATGAGCATAAATCAATATACTATATTTCAAGGAAATGTCTTTTGGAAAATAAAGAAAAAGATAGGCAAAAAGAGACTAGGGAGAAAGTATTCATTACTGTTTGAATAAAAAGTGTAATATTCTAAAATATCAACATATCAAAAAGAGTAGAAAGAATTTTCATTTTAAATTGAAAATGCGAAGTTTCAAAAACATACTTAAAATGAACATCAGAAATTTGTAACTGAAAGGAAGAATGTTTCAGAAAGAACTGTTAAATCCTATCAGCTGTTCGTCTGTCCTTGGGAAGTTTCAACTTATGAAGTCCACAAATTTTGAATAAGAAAATTATTTCTACTTGGAATTTTTCCTTGCTTATAATTCTACAAAGCACAAAATGTTTGATAGAATTAAGCTTCATACTAGTAGCCTATTGTCCTGATTTTATTCTGTTTTTCTCTGTTTTTGAAAGGAATACATTGTTGTTTTTTTAAAGATTTCAATGGCTTTTTAGACTTAATATATTCATTAAAATCTGCAAGTGTGAAAATCCATGTTATGGTTTACATCTAGAATATCCTGTAAAACTGTCATGTGTTCAGAGATGAGACTTTTGGAAGGTGATTGGATCATAGGGACACTATGCTCAACAGTGGATTGATCCATTGGTGAGTTCACAGAAAAATCTGCTGTTAGGAGCTAGAGGTTGGTTTGAAGAGGTGTTACTGGGTGACTGCCTTTAGAGGGTATATATCTTTTCCTAGCTACTCCTTTCTCTTTCTGTTCCTTAGCTGCCATGAAGTGAACAGGTTCCCTCTCCCATGCCCTAGTGCACAGCTTCCCTCCACCATCCCCTAACACGGTATTTTTGCCTTGGAGCCACTTCCCATGGACTGAATACTCTGAACCATGAGCCAAAGTAATCCTCCCCTCCTTTAAATTGTGGATGTTGAATATCGTGTCCCAGCAACCGAAAAGCTGGTTACTACAATCTGTTCCGTGGTTATCAATGTACAAATGTTGGTTTATATTAAATCAACAATAGAACATTGTCTGAAACTTATGAATGTGTGTGTCTTATGATGGTGCACAGAACAAATCCTATAGTGACTATCCATGTTGTTTGACGGTAACCACTGTTAAATGCCTAATTGCACTGACTTGAGACAGTGGCATACAATAGTTTAAACTAAGACCAATTTTGACTCTGCTAGGAAAGCATAAAATTTCTTTCAGGTATTCTACAAATCAAGCAAAATTCAAAAAATTTGAATAAAACGAGTTCATTTCATAGAAGAACGTATTTTATTCTGCTTTTCCTTTTCATTACAATCATACCCCTTTCTGTAAAGAAGTATTGCAAGTGTTTTTGAGAATCCAGACTGCCGCCACCAAAAATAGAGTCCCACTGCTTTCTTCTATGCCAGCTCTCTGGCAACTCACTGAATCTCCCATTGCCTCAGTGTCTTCATGTATGTGAGGAGCTGTTCTGAGATTAAACAAGTTGAACTGTAAATCTTGCAGATCAATGCATTTTATAAGTATTTGCATACTAATAGAACGTAAATCATCTAATACAATGAATCACACTAGGTTTTGTTGTTTTTACTGTAGGAAAGCAAACACGGCAGTATGATAAATCTACAGGATGGTGTCAGTAGTGACAAAGATTCTTTTACTTGGCCAAACATTAGTCAGGCTTCTGAACTCACTCCTAGATGTATCTGTAACTTTTTGAGAAGGCCACTTGCAGCAAAGAATCCTGTTACACAGCCTTTGGAAAAGGCTTCCTTGTCCTGACATTCAGCCACTCTTCATATCTGAATCAATTCCTCAACCTCTGCCATGCCTAGAAGATACCAGACCACTCAGGGCTCTCTTCGGCAAGAATGCTATTAGGTCATAAGCTGGCATCCGTCCTATACTTGCTCTTAGTGTTTCCTCTCAGTAATTTTCCATTATGCCACTCTTTGACTATTAATTCCCACTTATATATGCAGTATATGAAAGTATAGCCTCATTTTGTGACCTTACTACAAGACCTTGTTACAGTGCTCCCTTATTTTCCTCAATTGTCCGGAATAAATTATTCATTTTATGTTTTAAAAAGTGTCAAATGATAATTTTTTCTTTAGTAGTAACAGGGTAAAGAATCTAAAAAACACTGAAACTGATTATATTTTCTAGTTTAAATACCATCAGAGTTTCCAAAGGATGTTCTGAAAGGTAACATTAATATCAGGTAGTGTGTGAGACCCAAAATAATCTCAACAATATAGTCCAAGTTTCAAGCGAGGAAGAACTGAACTGGGTGGTGTTGAATTGCATGATAAGTATATAATCCAATATCTATTTGCTTTATTTGTTGATAAATATAAACCTACATTTTTTTATTTCAAGTATAAGGAAATAGAGTTTTTTCAAGAATGCCTTTTGGATAATGGATACAAACAAGGAAAATATATCATAGAGATCTATCTATAGATAGATGATAAATAGATGATAGATAGATAGATAGATTAGTGCACCTACTACCAGCACAATGAAATAATGAGATAGCATATACCCTCATGACCATAATATGTAGCCTTTTGTTGTTTTGTGGACCTTCCTCTATATTACCTTCAGTTTCTTGTTACCGGCAATCCATTGTTATAGTTTCCCTTTTCTAGATTTTAACATATGTTTTGCATTTTTGTGGGAAAAGTACTTCTTTGTTTATTTTTGTGAGTCATACTAAGAATTATTTTTAGTGAAAAATATATCTACATATTATGAACAGAAGTATAATTACTAAAATAAAGTTTTGAGAGTGAATACTTATGAAAACACATTATAAAGGTGATGTATGATTGGAGATGCTGCTTATTACTAATTTTCAAAATAAGTAAATACTATTAAGGTCAGGATAGTTGAAAATATATTTTTAATTTGTACACATCATGTGTGTCTCAGTAACATGAGATATAGAATAAAATTTTAAATACCTGCAATTATTTTCCACTTGAGTTATCAAAACATTTTTCATACGCTTAAAGTAGAGTGACTGAGAAATTTGTCACTTGATAAAATGACAATTTATCTCTCAAAATATTGTGGGACAAATAGGAAAATATTTTTCTTCTCTTGATTTTGACTTTCAGGGAAGGGTCTGGTAACGTGACAGCGACAAAAATATTGGAGTATAATTATAGAATGAAGGTTGAAAATCAACTCCTTGTATCTTTTATGGTGAAGAAAAGGGATTTTTTCCCCCAGAGTCATGTAAGTAGATAAAAAAGTAAAAGAGGACTGGTTTTAATTGGGCGTGTCATAATCCTTCCTTTGCATAAGATGAACAATGATAATAAGAGGGAAACTTATGAAAAATAATTATTGTACCTAAGAGAATGCTTATAGATCAGAGGGATAATACATCAAATTTAAATGTCAAAAATCTAGTTAGCACTTTCTGAGTTTTTATTATGTTTCAGTATTTTACAGATATTAACATATTTAAGCTCTGCACAAGTAATACTGAGGAAGATAAAAATAGGCCAAATTTGTGAAAGGTGAAAATGAGTTAAATGTAGTTTAACTAAATTGTCCATAATTGGACAATTAGTAAATTAGACAATGTTCAAATCCAAAGCCTTTGGTCTTACCACAGAGAAAAAATATAAAAAGTCTTAATTACATCTGTTATTATGAATGATGTGAGATTATTCATACAAGCATTAGAGAACAAGACCTAAGTTCATCATTATATTCTGTGCATCTCACATATTTTGTGGTAAAAGGAACAGTTGATATTGCCTAAAGTTCCCTAAACCTTTTTTTTCATCAAAGTAAGGCCTGCACCTACATAATGACTATTTTTCTTAAATAACAAAAAGTGGAGTTTATGTAAAAATCACTTACTTTTGGAATAGAATCTCTAGAAACCTCTTTGTGAGCATAAAGAAGAAACCTAAGTAATAAGTTGTTTATACTTTTGCAAAAAAAATACTAACAAAATTTTCTGATTTGTGCGGCGATGTTTCACCAAAATACAATTTCTACTATATCCAAGGCAACAATCTGTTAATCATTACACTTTGTGTTTCCCCAAATATCCCACCAAAGTAAATCTAAAACAAGGCAGTGAAACTACACTTTAAGAGACTGAAAAAGTCTTGAAATTCAGCTTATCACATTGTGACAGGGTCCTGCCAGTGCCTCCATTTCAGATATCTATCAGTAAGCACAGACTATGTCAGGGGTACCATGCATTATAAAGTAAGTTTGAGATAACCACAAAAAGATTTAAAATTTCCAATTTGAGGTGGAAATTTAATTTGCTATATTGGCCTTCTTCACCATTTTACTATACCAAATATCACTACATTCGTATTTTAGAAAATAAACAGAATAAATTATTGAAAGCATGGACTTCAGATTTATGAAACTGCAACAAACATTGGAAAAGACAACTGATTTTTGGGGGGATAATCATTGTATGCATATTGAATATCTAGGCAGATGACACTAAATCACCAAGTTTAAATTTCTTTTTTTAATCGACTTTTTTATTAGTAAGTGTTTGCTCTACATAATGTTTACATTCATTATGTGGAGTTGATAAATCTGCATAATAGATCTTAATTCTTTTTTTTTTAATCCTCTTTTTCTCCCTTCCCTCAGCCTCCTTCTATCTCATATGAACATGGGAGATTAAATAGAAATATGGCCTGTGTTCAAATTTGAACAAGTGTACTCAAAGCAAGGGGGAATATTTTGAAGGAGATTAGTGGCAATGTGTCTTTTCCCCCCCAATTCTTTATCAGTGTAAGTTTTTTATACATTGCAAATACATTCATTATGGAAGAATTTATACAAATACACATTAAGTCTCGATCCATTTTGCTTACATCACATTACTTTCCCTCTCTCTGATCACTCCTGCCCCACATCCCCTTCCTACCCTTTCAAATACCAATTCTTTGATGCATTGATGCTTTTTAATATTTTCAGTCTCCAATTTATTAATTTTGGTTCATCTTTAAAATTTACTTCATTGTATTACTTTCCGATTTATATTGTTATTATCTTTCTAAGGCCTTGCAATGCTTTGTTAGGTTGTTCATTTGAGATCACTCTATTCTTTCTTGTGTGCCATCACAGCAATGAACTTTCCTCTTAGAACTGCTTTCATCATATCACATAGATCTGAGCATGTTGTGATTTCATTGTCATTTGATTCTAGGAAGTGTTTTAATAGTCCCCTGAATTCTTCTGTGTTCCGTTGATTATTAAATAATGTATTGTTTAATCTCCATGTATTTGCTTAATTTCTGTAGCTTCCTTTGATGTTGATTTTAGCTTTAGTCTGCACTGATCCAATATTATGCAGGGGACTGTTTCAATTATTTTGTATTTATTTAAGTATGCTTTATTGGCTAAGATATGGTCTATTTTTGGAATCTGTTCTGTGTCTTGTTGAGAAAAATGTGTGCTCTGGTATTGTTCTGTATATGAGTATATAGTAAATGTTTTATTCTGGTTAGTTTTGACTTAAAGTCTGCTGTATCTGAAAATAAGATATATACTGCTGCTTATTTTTGCATTTCAGTTTAATGGAGCATTGTTTTCCATCCCTTTGTTTTCAGTCTATGTACTTTCTTTTGGATGAGGTTTGTTTCTTGCAGATAAAATAAGCTTGCAGTTTGTTTTTTGATCCAATCTGCCAGTCTGTCTTTGGGAACATTTTATTGGTAAATTTCTGTATCTATTTAAGTAAATGCTCTTTGATTTCATTAAACACCTTATGCATTTGCTTATGTTTCTTATTTTATCTCTTCAAACATTGTGAACATTTGGCTTTGGAGTTTTTGCCTATTGCATCCTGTTTCAGTGTTTTTGAGATTAGTTTTTGGGAAGTCCAGAGTATGGGAAGGCATCTTGTTGTCTTCTGTTCTTATATTTTAATGCTTTTGCCCCATGGGTTAAAGATCCCTTCAGATAGTGAAACTCTGTCACTACCTTGGAAATTTCTTTAGTTAGAGTATGTTTCCCTGGGATGTGCCCTTGAGCTTGGTTAAGTTTTGATGTTCATACCCCTCCCTCTACAACCTTTTCCATGTAATATTTGAAGGTCTTCTTAGTAGCTAACCTTGTTTTGGGGGCTTTATCTCCATCACTACTCTAAGAGGAAAAAAGAAACTGTAATATGTTGATGACACAAATACAAACCAGATAATGGCATACTAGAAAAACCAATTATATGCAATAACTCTTTCACCAATAGTGCAAAAGAAATCAGCAGTAATAATTGAATCAAAAAGTCATTTATTGACATAGCATAAGAATCACTAAGAACTACAACTGTGTCATCCTTAACAAGAGGCAAGAGATCTGCAATAATAATGTAGACACAAAGAGAAATCACATATTGTTAAATATTATTAAATAAGTAAATATCTACTAAAAGCAACAATTATGCCACCATTAATAATACCAACAAATTCAACAATAACATAATTAACTAAGTAACTAGAAGTTTTATTAAAGATTATTTCTAATACAAATAATGGAGTGTGTAAAGGAAGACAAAAAAAGAGAAGTTAATTTGAAAAAGAAAGGAAAGGAAAATGAGAGAGTGGGAAAAGTGAAATCAATTCCAATTAAATAATTTAAAAAATTAAAAGTACAAACAAGAGAAAAAGATAAGACAAAAAGAAATAAAAAATATGAATGTGTTAAAAAAATCCTCTATGTGTTTGGGTATTTTTTTTGCAAGGCATGTGATATTAGAGTTATCAGATATGAATTTGGTAGAGTGAACCATGACTAGGTCTTGTTTCATTCCCATACCCACTTTTTGCTGTGCAAATGTTGAGTCCCCCCCATGTTTCCAGGGAGGCATGCTCAGGCAAAGGTTTGGTTTCTGCTTTGGGAGTGTATTCCCTCCAGGCACTTACGCTTTGAACCTTCTAGGTGGCCCAGAGCACTGCTTTCTCAGACTAGCTTTATAGTCTGTGGGTTTGTGAGGTGACCCCCCCACACACTGGAATTCCCTCTATATGTACACCCAAGGATGTGGCAAATGTCCCAGATAAGGTATACCCCTGATCAGGTTGGCAGATGGGAAAATTAACTGGACAACTAAGTCCCATGCTAGAAGTAGTCATGTGAGATCAAGCAGACCACTGGTCTTAATGTAAGCATGTTCATACACAGCCCTCACAGAAAATCGTACAACCAGTAAGGCTTCTCACCACAAAAATGGGGTCACTTATACTTTAAAGTCTCAAGAGATTGGCAACTAGCTTGTTGGTTCTCTGTGACTCACTTTTTAGGCTATCTCTGTCCTAATCACTGTAGTATTATGTCTCAGAGATCCTGATGTGTAATTGTTTTGTGACTTCTGTTTCCAGAAGTAGTTTAGTTTTAAACAATAAACCCCTTCTCCAAATGGCTTCTGAATATCACACCCAAGTACAGCAAATACTGTCCTTAATTTCTACCCCATCTCTAAGGCTGCCAGTTAGAGGAGTTATTTTCACAGGAAAAAAAATGCTGTGTTTACAACTTATAATTACTATGGGCTTTATGTGGGTCTAGTTATTTTGTTTCTCCTGGGGCTTGCCTAACTTCTCCAGGTTTATCTTGTGTCTTTGAGATAGGATCTACTCCCTGGGAGCTGAGGTTATTGTTCCAGAATCCTTCATTCTTTTCTTTGTGTTTTTGTCAGTTTCTCCAGTTTCTCTGCATCTAGTTTTCTTGTAATAGCTTTCTTTGTTGATTCCTAGAACTCAACTTCTTTTCCTTCTTCACACAGTTGTTTCTTAGGTGTCACAATTCCAGGTCCCAGACAGGCTCTATTTTGCTCCCAGTTTAACTCTGCTTTTTTAAATCTCTGACTATGTATCTTTTATTGAAGTAATTTCTAAAAACATCCACTATAGTTTATGTTAACCCTTTGCTGAACACTTCAAAAGGTTAAAGAAGGATTTTAAAAGTTTTCTCTGTGAAGAAATAACTGAAAAAATAAATATACATTTAATCTGACTTCAAACATATACAGTTCATAAGTGTATTGAAGAATCACTTCACTATTGAAGGGTATAGAGATGTTTAACCTAACTAAATCTATTCAACAATGTATACATATAGGTGTTATCCTACTATTATGTAAAATTTTATAGTTTTGTATATCATGAAACATTTAAATTTGAAATAATTTAAAATTACTCATCAACAAAATTTATTTAAAGTAATCACTCTACAGTAAGAAAACATACATAATTGACTACATTTTTGGTATTATTTTGAGCAGACTCTTACATGTTAGATTAGGTATCGAAACATTTTAAATTCACTTAATCATTTATGTTTTGTCTTTATATAGACAAAATATATAATTTGTACACTTTCCTTCTTTTTCAAAACTTTCTCTTTTCAGTTTTATTGACCTATAAGTAACAGAATAAAAATGTACATATTTAAGATGTACAATCTTAAATTTTCATATACAGATGCACTGCGATGTGAAATGATCATCACATTTAAGCTAATTAATTGACTTATGCATCATCACCATTTATATGTGTATGTGTAAGGTGAGAACATTTAAGTAACACTGTATTATTGTGTATATTCACTGTGCTATATATTTATCCACTATGCTTTATATTTATAACTTGTTCAACTTATAAATGAAATTTTCAACTCTTTAAACAATGTCTTGATGTTTATCTAACTCTAGTCTTAACTACTCTCCTACTTTCTGTTTCTAGAGTTTGACTATTTTAGCTTCCATATATCCATGATATTTGCAGCATTTGTTTTTGTGTCTGACTTATTAAACTTAGCATGATGTGCTAGAGACTTTTTTGGTTATATTTCCAGATTTCTTTCTTTCTAAAAGGTGAATATTCTTGCTATCAGTTGTTGTCTTTCATCTTTTTGATAATACCCATTGTGACAGATGTGAGATGATATTGTGACTTGGATTTACATTTACCTGATGACTATTAATGTAATGCACATTTCTATATTCATTGGCCATATGTACATGTAATACTAATTTTTTTTAACAAGCAAGGGATATTTTATTGTATTCATATTCTCCAAAATCCCCCACAAAAACGCACCCACAAATAGGAGCAAAGAACAAAGTTTTCTAGCCTCTCTGGGATACACAGGGCAGCATATCTTATAGAAACATGGCTAGTATAAAAACAAAGTGTACTAGTTAACATCACCTTTTGTTTCCGGGTCAAAAAAGGCTGTAGAGAAAAACACTTTATTTGTACTCTACTACAAATGTGCTGCACAATTAAACTTCAGCTTACTCAAAGAGTTATTGTATAGGAAACTGCAGAAATATGGAGGAGGCATTCAATAATCTGCTCACAATTAACAATTAAGCAATAAACAGTTGAATAAATGCAGCATGTATTACTTGTTAAACCTCACATTGATAATGAGCAGATGATTTATCACTAATAGTAACTGGTTTCTTACTTTTTAGGAGATACCAGATCCAGAAATGGAAGCAGAAAGTACTTTAAAGAAAATTGATTTTAGAAAATATCTTCTTGGATCTGAGCTGCTACAGTACACATCACATATTTGGGTTGGGATTCAACCGTTTTAAAAACAGATACAAACAAATTGAATTGCTAAGGGAGGGAACAAAGTAATATCTTCTAAAGCAATACATTATTTTCTGCTTATATCCTCCAGGGAGCAAGACAGAAATAGGGCATAGTAAACAGATTTACAGTACAGTATAATGAATAATAATTTGTTTCTACATAATGCTATTAGGGGTACTTCTATCACTTGGACTAATAGACAATTTTAAAATGTGTTGATGATGAAAAACCAGCATTTCCTTGTTACATATGTACAAGAGTTGAATATAAGGATCTTCTCTAATATTCTGTGCTTCTTAATCCCTATTCATACAAATTAGCCTGAAGATTTGGGAAAGGAAAGAACAGGAAACTGTCACTTGAAGAACTATGTTAGGTGACCCGTTCATGATAAAGTCAAAATAACTATGAGACTATCTGTACCTTCTTTGTATGCCTTATCAGTACAACTGAGAAAATAATTTTTCCCCACTCCTATAAAAAATACTACCCCATTTGCTGCCTAATGTGTAACAGAAACATGTTTTTGAAAAGAAAAGAGATTGTAGGCTTAGGTGGACAGCAATCTATGTTAAAACATATTTAAGGAAATTCTTCCTTAAATATAAATTTCTCCCTTGACTCATATTAACTCTGTAAAAGACCTGAAACAACTTTTACATTCTCAATAGCACATAGCTTTCCAATATTTTTATTTTAAAATGTTCTTGATGAAAAACTCTGTTCCATAAAGCATGTAATACTAATTTGAAAAGTCTCAAAAATTTTCCTTCAAATATTGCTAACTGTTTCTTTTTTCTGTTTGTCTGGTATTTTCAGGACATATGTCATTAGATTTTCTGTAGTTGTCCCACAGTTCTTAGATATTGTTTTTTTGGTTTTCTTTCAGATTTTTTATGTTCTGCTTTTCAATTTTGTTATTCTTCTCATGTCCTCAAGCTCTCTTCAGCAGGTGTCCGATCTATAAATGAGTGTCCCAAAAGTATTCTTCACTTATGTTGCAGTGTTTTGCATCTCTAGTGTTTCTGTCTTATCTTTTTAAGCATTTCTTTCACTCTTCTCACATTAGTTATCTGTTCTTATGTATTGTCTTTTTTTCCACTAAAGTTCTCACAGCTGCTTATACTTCTTACCAGATAATGTGAACATCCCTCACATATGTGACTTTGATTCTGCTGATCAGTTTTTTTCAAACTGTATTATGACCTTGTAATTTTTGTTGAAATGTGTGTAAAATATACAAGTTGATTGGAGCTCCATCAAGTAGGACTTTAGTGGAATGATGATAATTTTGAGGATGGAGAAGCAGATGATTTACATGTTTCTTTGCCTAAATCTTAGTTCTGGTGAGACTATTCCTGGGTTATGAACTTCATGGTGGGTTTTTTGTGTGCTTCTCCCCCTTTTAGGCAGAGCAGGATGGCTAGATAGGCTGAAGTTGGTTAATGTCATTTCCCTTTATTGAAGGCTAGAGATAGCAGGAATTTGTTGTTTCTCTTCCCCAGGTAAGTTCGGCTCTGATAAAAATCCAGAGTTTAGGCTCTGATAAAATACTTTATCATGAGGAAAATCTTTGTTAAAAAGAACAGAAAATTCTAGTGTTTTAAAAATAGTTTCCCCTTTTCCAGTCGATGGGCACTTAGGCTGTTTTCAAGCTTTAGCTATTACAAACTGTGCTTCTATAAACATGGGTGCACATATATCGCTGTAGTAAGATTTTTTTTAATTCTTTGGGGAAGATACCCAGCAGGGGAATAGCTGGGTCAAATGGGACCTCTAGTCCTAGTTGTTTGAGGTATCTCACACTGATTTCCACAGTGGTTGTACCAGTCTGAACCCCCACCAACAATGGAGAAAGGTTCCTTTCTCCCCACATCCCTGCCAGCATTTGTTATTGGTTGATTTCATGATAGCAGCCATTCTTCATAGGGTGAGGTAGAACCTCAGTGCTGTTTTCATTTGCATCTCTCCAATGACCAGTGACGTTGAACATTTTTTCATATGTTTATTTGCTGCTTTTTCTTCTTTGTCTGAGAAATGTCTGTTCATTTCAGATGCCCATGTTTTAATTGGGTCTTTATATTTCAGGGGTCTGATTTTTTTGAGTTCTTTATATATTCTAGATAGTAGACCTTTGTCTGAGGAACAGCTGGTAAAATATTTCTCTCCTACTAGGTTGTCTCTTAGCTCTGTTGGTGGTTTCTCTTGCAGTGCAGAAGTTTTTTTAATAAGATGAGATCCCAGTTGTTGATTCTTTGTGCTAGTTCCCATGCTACTGGGGATTTGTTCACAAAATTTTGTCCTATGCCAAAGTCTTCAAGAGTTCTAGCTGACTTATCTTCCAGCAGGACATACTCTTAGGTGAAATAAATAGGACACACATGTGTAAATACTGAATAGTTTCTCTGATGTGAGAAACTGAAGGTGTAAATAAGGATTAAAATGAATAATTGATAATGTGAACTAGGAAGAAAAGGCCCAAAGGGGTAGGGGAAGTGTGAGGGGTAGGGGAAAGGAAAGAAGTGACAGGAAAAATTATGAGAAAAGGAAAAAATGGAAACAAAGTCTTTGTAAATAGGAAAGGGTGGAGGGGATGCAGGACAGGAAATGGGGAAAAAAGAACAAAGATACGTCATGTAAAGGTACAAGATCCCAATGACAAGTGTAAATGTATTGTATACCTAAAATATACCAATAAAAGAATCTAAGAAGAAAAAAAAACAGAAAATAAGTCACCTGTAATCCCACCATCCAGAAATATCCACTGTTAATATCTCAATGATTGTTCTCTCTCAAAGTTTTTTATCCTATGCAGATAGTTTACCAAGAAGGCAATAGTATTTCTGCTGTTTTATAACATGGCTTTTTGCCAGACAGCTTCCAATAAAAATTTTTTCCAAATTAAAAAAAAAAAAGTTTACCCTCCTCTTCCCCTACTGCAATATGAAGTGGTTTTTTTGTTCTTTTTCTCGTTGTTGTTTTTTTCCCTTTATATTCCTTATGAGAATTCACTGGAAGTTCTGGAGGTAAAAAAAAAAAAAATCACAGTTTTGGGATCCTCTGTGACTAGGTCTGCCTGAGGTTACCTGTCAATCTTGCCTACCCTGAGGCTTCAGCAAATGGTCAATTACACAGTAGGTTTCCTAACCACACATGGGTTCCCACAGAGGTTTCTGCCTGTAGATTTCTACTCTGCTAAATTGTGGTTCTCTGTATCTGTCTGCCCATCTCTACAAGTTTGAGAACAAATTTTCTTGTGCTATAAACTTTTCTGACAAATATAGAGTTTGTTTTTTTGTGTTTTTTTTTTTTTCCATTTTTTAGCTATATACTCGTTAAGACAGAATGGTGGCTTCTGAGGTCCTTTCATGTCACAGTATTCAACATTTTTTAAGAAACAAGAAATTGATCACTATTATTTGTAATGGGCAGAATTTATTTTTAAACAGAGATTCATAGTTTTATGTAAGTATTTGTCAGAAGAAGTTACATTAACACATAAAATTAATGAGAACAATACTGTTTAAAAAAACCCCTATAAATCAATATTATAATTAGGTGAGTTTTCCTTTTTTTTGTACCGAGGATCGAATTTGGGTCCTTGCGTTTGCACAGCAGGAAATTAGTGAGTTTTCAAAAGTAAAAAAATCATTTTCTCTTATTTTGCACTATTATACTTATGTGTGTGCATTTCTACATATGTCAAGTATAATTAATATAATATAAAATATAAACACATATAGTACATATTTCAATTATAGACATATATAGGCCCTATATATATCACATACAATTTATTTATGGATATTATAGAATGAAAGTAAGATAATTATGTTAAAGTGAAATAATATCTGATTTGTGTGTAAAATCACATTTTCAGCTTACTAGATTACAATTATACATTATGCTATTTGTATTTAGAAATATGAAGAATTCTGTATTCTCCTAAGCCAAGCCATCTATGAGTGAAAGGAAGAAGAAGGATGAATTGACAAGTAGGCAGTTAGCTCATTTCAGAGTAGGTAGGTGGAGTATTTGCCCATTAGCAGTGTCTCAGCTGTTTTCTGGGGCCACAGGTAAAGAAAAAAAGATGATCATTAATTCCTATTCACACTTTTCCTCACCTCACATCCAGTGAAGATCACTATTCTTTCTGAAATGTGTCTAAATATATTTAGTATTCATAAGTCCCAATATACCTGAAACAATCAATACGTACAGATATACTCTGAAGCACTATTTGAAATATCATAAGGCACAAATTAAATATTTTTGTCTTTTGAAGGCATTTTAGGGGATTTTTTTTCCAACACACCAATAAAGAACCTGGGGAGAAGAGACTATCTTGGAACATTTCCTGGAAATAAGGAACAAATTGGTTGTTGTAGCACTTCTCTTAAACAAATAATTATGTCCTGTTCCTTATTTTTCATTTAGTAATTTGTGAACTTTTGATTAAATAACTTCCTATACAGTAAAATGTAATAGTAATTGGTAATTACTTATCATTTTAGTATTATTTAATTTAACCCCAAAATCTGATGTGATTGCACATCAATATATTCTTTGACATGAGCAAATTCACAGACACATATGGCATAAAGCATGACTCAGTGACATTTTAGTGTAGATATTAATACTGTGCTTTAATTGTAACTTCTCTTTATGGCTGGCACTTGCCTCTCCCGATACTTTTAATTATATTTGACACCTAATTTCATAATTAGTGGCAGCTAGCCCTTGGAAATACAGAATACATGATTACTTCAACAGAATGAAGTAAAGGTTGAAAAGAATGTGCGCAATACTACCATTTCTGGAGGATTAAAGGAAATGAGTGTGGCATTTTTCTGGCAGGGCTCGGCACATTTAAATAATGGGATATTGATACTCAGAGGACAATTTATTTTGCTTCAGAAAAAACCTTATCTACATGTTTTTCTTAAATTTTCAGCAATCTTCTAAAGAACCTCATAATCCAAAAACAAAGAAAAATGTATAAAAATTAGACCCTTCAAAAAAAATCATCTTCATTATCCTTTTGCTTTTTCTATTTTCCCTTGGCAATTCTGTAAAGGAAGGAATGTTCATTTTGGCTCTTACTTTCAAAGGATTCAGTCAACATTCAGCTGATTACATTGTTTTCATTATTTATTTATTTTGGTACCAAGAATTGAACTCAGGACCTTGCCCTTGTCAGGCAGGCCCAGCACCACAGAGCCACATCCGCAGCCCCTACACTGCTTTCAGTTAGTGGGAAGCCAGAAACATTAAGGCCAGGGTAAAGGAAAGAAGGGAAAGGAAAAAATGATGAGAAATGGAAAAAATGAAAATAGAGTCTTTGTAAATAGGGAAGGGTGGAGGGCGTGAAGGGAGGGCTAGGAATGGGGAAAAAATAAGAACCAAGATGCATTATATAAAGGTACAATTCCCAATGAGAAATGTAATTGTGTTGTATACCTACAATGTACCAATAAAAGAATTTAATCCCCCCCCCCAAAAAAAAAAACAAACATTAAGGCAAAAGATGTGGCAGAGAACAGCTGCTCCCTCATAGCAATGAGGAAGCCAAGAAATGACAGCAAGAGCTAGAGTGAGAGGAGGTGGAAGAAATTTGGAATCTTTCAGGGAATTTATATGTGTATGTTGATCTTCCATGCTCTTCTCCCAACAGTCAGGGTTGGAAGCAGACCATGGAAGCATTTCTAAGAAAACAAGCATCCGCTTAATATCCATCAGTATCTGTCATCTATTGGCTGCTTACCACATGACAGTCATTGTTACAGATTATTTATGTACATTTTCACATTTCCTCATCATCTAGGACTGCAGGGTGCAGATACTTATCCTCATTTTACAAAGAGGCAGTTTCAGAAAAATAAAAAAATAAACCATGGCTGTATGCAAATAACCAGCAAAGGTATAGCTCTCCAAAATTAGAGGCTGTTATAATAATTACGCTTTCTTTTTGATGGGTAAGTGACTTATACAAGATAATGTACACAGCTGAAGCCAACAGTGAGTAATTTTGTGAACTTTCAGGATATCTACATGTATCAGGATAGTTACATGAATTTATACATACATGTAAAGTTTAAAAAAACAGAATATTTGGCATAGTTATTTCTCCAACTGTCTAGTCACAGTTGGAAACACAATAGTAAAAACTAAAATTGTATTTTATATCCCTTACCTCAGGGGAAAAACAGTCCAAGCATATATCAGTTGTCTGAAAACTATTTCAGGAAAACTGCATAAATGATTGTAATAGAAATGAGATAATATTCTCTATTGTTAATCAAAACTCTATAACAATTTATTAGTACTCATTGTTGAGGAAAGTGTGGACAAAAATAACATAGGACATTCAATTATCATAAATAACAAAGCTCTTCACATAACAAGGGTAACAGAAATGATGCACCCTGGGTACTGTGTTGATGGAGCAGAAAAGGAAGATACTTCTATCCCACTTTTGAAAAATTGGGAATGTTTACTGACAGTACAATAGTTGTTTGTGATAAACCAAGCTGTTTTAAGAATATGGGTTCATGAAAAACTCCATATCTGTTTAACAAGTCATTCTTTTAGGTAGTATAAATTTTATTTTAATTCCCATTTTGTAAGACTGGGGGCCTTACCAAACACTCCAAGGAGCTGACTATAGTGAAGCACACCCAGGAATCCCAGTGGTGCCTTCAGAATGTAAGACCAAGAGCCTTACCAAACACTCTGAGGAGCTGACTAGTGAAGCACACCCAGGAATCCCAGTGGTGCCTTCAGAATGTAAGACCAGGAGTCTTACCAAACTCTCCAAGGAGCTGACTACAGCGAAAAACACTCGGGGAGGAACACACCGGACAAGTTGGGAAACAGACCTTTATTAGTCTGGCCAGACGGCACTCCCAAAGCAAAATAGCTTAGAGAGGCAACTGGCTCAGAATCTGAGGCTGTTTTATATGGGGTTGAGGGGGAAGTTAACATATTAAAGAAAAGGGGACAAAGGTTAGTGGTCGACTGTCACATATTGATGGTCAGCAGACACCTGCAGCTTGTTCTAACAATTGTGGTGCCTGGAATATCAGTTCCGGGTAAACAGAGAGTTGAGTAGTTTACTCTGGGACTCTAGGTCTGTTACAGATCCCTATCTAGCGTCCCTAGACTAACAAGCATCTCCATCCATTAACTCACATTTTAATCACAATGGGACTGGAGAAAAAGGAACAAAGGTTATGCAGTCCCACATTCCCCACTGATTTTTTTGGAACTTAAGTAATCTTAAGCACAAATGTAGGTATCCATTGTATACAACAACATGACAATAATAAGTATGTATACACAACTATGATGACAAGAGAAAGTTGTTTTAACCATTGTAGGTTGGGCAACCACGAAGCTAACCATTTGAACAAGTCCCCACCATCCTCATTATATATTTTTTTAACCAGATCTTGTAATTGTTTTACCTTTTCTTCTATCTTTGGACCATTATTGGTAAGATTGAAACAACACATATTTTTTACTCTTTCACAACCTTGGTGGTGGAGGAGCAACAAGTAGTCTATTTCTGCTCTATTATCTAAGATTGCCTGTCTCTGTTCCTGTAACTCTTGGTTAACTAATGCCAAGGCTGATGAGGTAGCATTTAACCCTTTGACCACCTCGCAAGCTAATTTTCGCACTGCCTTTTCAGCATGGACTCCTATAGAAGGCAGGGCAACAAAAGATGCTATCATGGTTACTACTTCAGCATCTGTTAACAGACCTACATCATCATCACATCCTGGTGCAGTGTAAAGTGACCAACATTTAGTTCTGTTAGGCACAACCAAATCAGTCCTGTCTGGTAACACTACAGCTAGATGATTCAAACAGCAATGGGTCTTGGTTAAATTTGCTGGAATATAATTAAAGGTTATTCCTTCACAGGTATAAAACCATCCTATGGGCAGGGAGATATGGCAATTATTATACACAATTTTTTTGTTTTATGTGGCAGGACATCCCTTTTGATTGTTTTAGCCTCAGACACTTGGTTGTACAATTTTCATACATAGCACATTCAGTTTTGTTTGACATAATTACCTTGGGTGTATATAATTTGACAGCATTTTTAGGTTTATGGCAGGTGTCATGCCCCCAATTATAACTATCCGTGTAAGTAAGATTTTTTTCCTGGGATGTCCTTAAATAAGGTATAGGGTCGTATTAACTCTAAAGAGGTGCATACCAGAATGAGACAGCTTCTCAGCACATAATGGAAATTTACATCAACATTTAAGCAGAATTTAGACAAGTTAAGCAAGTTTGCCAATTGAATCCATGCATTTTTTGTGTGATCTAGTCCTCTTGGGGGTAATAATGCCAGTGTCCCAGAGAAAATCATCATTAAGGTGAAACATCTCCAACCCTTTCTAGTCTTAGCTTTTGGTCACCTGGTTGGCTGATAACCTTTCATTTGTCCTTCTTGATGTCTGTGGGGGGTTGTGCTTTTAGATGGTTGTGATGTATCCAGGCAGAATGTCCAGCCACCTTCAACGCCAAGGGAGTTGACAGGACAATAGGAACCGGTCCCTTCCAATGAGGTTCCAGGGTCTTGGAATCAAACCTGTGAATAAAAAACAAATCTCCCAGCTTATAGGGTAAAGGTTGTAAAGGGTTTTCATTTGGACTAGTCATTTTCTTTCGTAATGTCTCATGTAGCTCTGACTGAAGCTGATGAACTGCCTTTAAGGATTTAAGGAGTCAAAGGTGGGAAAATTTTTCCTTTAATTCTACATCTATTAATGGAATGATTCGGGGAGATCATCTGTAAACAATCTGGAAGGGGGACAGATTGAGGGGAGGCTTGGGAGTGCACCTCATTCAGAGAAGGGCAAAAGGGAGAAGCTCTACCCAATCTACTTCAGTCTCCAAGCATAATTTAGTCAGAATTTCTTTTAAAGTTCAATTTGTTCTTTCTACCTGTCCTGAACTTTGAGGCCTATAGGCACAGTGTAGATTCCATTTTATTCCAAGGATATTACTAATTAACTTAGATATCTTAGCCATAAATGCTGGACCATTGTCAGACCCCAGAGCTAAGGGCAAACCAAAACGGGGAACTATTTCTGTCAGGAGCCTTTTAACTGTTACTTCTGCTGTCTCCTTCTTAGTGGGGTATGCTTTTACCCATCCTGAAAATGTATCCACAAAAACTAGCAGGTATTTGTACCCATACATGCCCAGCTTCATTTCAGTAAAGTCTAATTCCCAATGTTCTCCTGGAGTTAATCCTCTGTGTTGGACCCCAGGGGGCCCGGTTACCCGATTAGCATTTACCTTGAGGCAGGTGGGGCATCATCTCACCATGTCCTGGGCCTTTTGGGCTAATCCCTGGCTGACGAAATAGGGTCGTAAGGCAGCCATCATCCTTTTTTCACCGAGGTGGGTGGACTCATGTAGTTCTCGCAGCAACGTGTCTGCTACAGCAGCTGGGAGCACCACCTTTCCCTCCTTAGTCATCCACCACCCATGTCTTCCTCCAGTCCAGTGTCTCCTGTTCATTTCCATTATCTCTTTGTCTGTATATTCAGGTTTTTCTGGGAGCACTGGTATGGGAAGTAGAACCATTTGCTTCCCCAGTGATTTTTGGGCAGCTTGTCTGGCTGCCTGATCAGCAGCATTATTACCAATCACCTCGGGGCTTGACCCCTTTTGGTGCCCACGGCAATGGATGACGGCAACCTCTTGGGGCAACCAGATGGCTTGTAATAGTGCCAATATCTCAGTCTTATTTTTAATTTCCTTCCCTTCAGAGGTTAGCAGCCCTCTGTTCTGATATATCTCCCCATGTACATGGGCGGTGGCAAAAGCATAAGGGCTATCAGTGAATATATTTATCCTTTTTCCTTTTCCCAATTCCAGAGCCTTAGTTAAAGCAATCAGCTCAGCCCTCTGCACTGATGTCCCTTGAGGTAGTCCCTGCTCCCATTCCACCTGTTGGTCCTGGTTGACCACCGCCGCTCCAGCATACCGCACACCATCACGAATGAAATTGCACCCATCAGTATAGAATGTTATCTCTGTGCAGGGGAGGGCCTGGTCCGTCAAGTCCGGACATCCTCCCGTCGAGTTTTCAAGAGCCTCGAGGCAATCATGGATGGGCATTTGTTAGTCAGATTCTGGGAGTAGAGTAGCCGGATTGAGGCCAGTGGTGGTGGCAAACTTAATGGGTGGCTGTTCTAATAAGAGTTCTTGATATTGTAACAGTCTGCCATTAGACAGCCATTTGCTGGGTGAGCTATTTAACAAGGGCTCAATGGCATGGGGAGTGATCAAAGTTAAATCCTGTCCAAAGGTCAATTTGTCAGCCTCTTGGGTTAAAGCAGCAGCTGCTGCTATTGTCCTCAAACAATTAGGCCACCCTCGGGCCACTGGGTCGAGCGTTTTGGAGAGGTATGCTACAGGCTGCTTCCATGGACCCAAAAGCTGAGTAATTACTCCCTTAGCCACCCCATTTTTCTCTGTTACATACAAGGTAAAGGGTTTGTTTAAGTCTGGCAGTGCCAGGGCTGGTACCAATGCAAGTGCAGTCTTAAGCAACTCAAATGCCTGCTGTCAAGCCTCAGTCCATTGGAGGGGTGTATTTCCTCCCACCATGGCCTCATGTAGGGGTTTGGCAATCTCAGCAAAGCCAGGAATCCAAATCCTGCAATAGCCAACTGCCCCTAGGAACTCTCGCACCTGTTTCTTTGAGCCTGGCTTTGGAATCTGGAGAATTGCAGATACTCTTGATTCTGCCAGCCTCCTCTTTCCCTTTTCAAGAATATAGCCCAAGTAGGTTACCTTGGTCTGGCAGAGTTGAGCTTTCTTCCAGGACACCCGATATCCCAGTTCCTGGAGGGCTTTCAGGAGGCCCTCAGTGGCTGCAATGCATTCTTATCGTTTGAAGTCACCACCAGGAGGTCATCAACATACTGAAGAATAGTCACCTGGGGAAACATTTTTCTTACCTCTTGCCCATCTTTGCTGAGAGCTTCCCCAAACAGAGTGGGAGAGTTTTTGAATCCCTGTGGCAGCCGGGTCCATGTCAGCTGTTCAGTTGTTCTGGTGTCTGGGTCAGTCCATTCGAAAGCAAAGAGAGGCTGGCTCACAGGTGCTAGAGGCAGGCTGAAAAATGAATCTTTAAGGTCTAATACTGAGTACCATACATGCCCGGGAGGGATGAGACTCAACAGAGTATAGGGGTTTGGCACTGTTGGGTGAATGGTCTCCACCCAGCTGTTTACTTCCAGCAAATCCTGTACCAGTCTGAAGTCTGAGGTGCCAGGCTTCCTCACAGGAAGCAGGGGTGTATTCCAGGCTGACTGGCAAGGGATGAGGATGCCGGCTTTCTGGAGTCGGTGGATGTGTTTGGATATCCCTACCTTGGCCTCCAGCCAAAGGGGGTACTGCCACACATGGGCAGGTGTGGCAGAGGCTAACAGATGAAAGACCACTGGGGCATGGTGTTTGGCCAATCTGGATGAATTGGTTTCAGCCCCTACTAGGGGAAACTTTTTCTGAAGGTAGTCCCATTTTTGTTTAGGAGGTTCTGCGCCCTCCTTTAGCAGCTTAAATTCATCTTCAAGGGGAACTGTTACCATAATGGCAGAGGGTGGCTTGAGTTTGAGAGTCCCTCCTTCAGGCTCAAAGGAAATAACAGCCCCCAATTTTCATAGTAGATCTCTTCCCAACAGTGGGTATGGGCACTCCGGGATAACTAAGAAGGAATGGGTAACAGTGCCTTTTCCCAGATTTACAGTTCTTTTAGTGGTCCAAGGGTAAGAGGCCGACTGTCCTGTGGCCCCGGTAATGGAGGACTTTAGGGAAGAAAGGGTTCCAAGGGGTTCTTTAGGACAGAATGGGCCACACCAGTATCCACAAGGAATTGGACACCTGTTTTCCCTATTTCCAAAGTCACCATAGGCTCATTAGGGTCAAGCGGCCATGAGCCTCGGCACCGTTAATCTTCTTCATCTACCAAGAGAACTCCATCTCCTTTTTTCTTAGTCTCCTTCTCTCTCTTTCTTTTCAACTTTTCACAATCCCTCTTGTAATGGCCCTTTTCTGTGCAATATGCCCATTGATCTTTTTCTAACAAGGGCCATACTTTACTTTTATCTTCTTTTTTATCTTCTCTGTATTCCTTTTGGATAAAACCTCCATCTGTCAAGGCTGCAATGTTTGCCCTTCCTATCTTTTTAGTCATTCTATCCTCAAAAGGATCCCTGTTGTTAAACACCTTCATTGCCACACTCATCAACTTTTCCTTATTTTCTCCCTCAAATCCTTCCATCCACTGCAGTTTCTTTCTAATATCTGGGGCTGACTGAGTAACAAAAGCCAAATTAATTGCCTGCCAATTTGCAGGGGCATGAGTCAATTGGAGTATACGTAAGGTATGTTTCCAACAGACGCTCCAGAAAGGTAGAAGGGGATTCCTCAGGTCCTTGAAGGACCTAGCTTACCTTGCTCAAGTTGGTAGCCTTTCGAGCGGCTCCCTTCAAGCAGGCTAGGAGATGCTGATGGTAGTTTTGGAGAGCTTCTCTCCCGCCCAAGGAATTAGCTCGTCACAGGGGATGGGTGGACGGAAGTTGTGTCTCAAGATGGGCCCACTGTTGCTCATCTAGGGGGCCCTCTGTTCCCCCAACACCGACTTTATGGCTTGCCCTTGGATCCTTTCTCTTTCCTCAGAGGTAAAAAGAGCTTGCAGAAGTTGTTGACAGTCATCCTAGGTTGGGTCATGTGTATGAAAAATAGATTCTAGGAGGGAGATCAAAGCCTGGGGTTTTTCTGAAAAAGGGGAATTTTGGTGTTTCCAATTATACAGATCACTGGTAGAGAAAGGGATATAGACATAATAACCCTGTTCTACTTCCCTAAGAGGCAGAAGAGGAACTGAACTAGTCTCTTCAGTGAGAGCTCTGCTGGGACCATAAGGGGCCCCTGTTCAAGTGTGGGAGGGGGAGGTTATAGAATCTGGAAATTTTCCTTCTTCGGGAAGAGGAGGGGAGAGAGAGTTTCGAGCTCTGGGCCTGGCTTTATCAGAGGAGGAGGATGGCTCCACATAGGGTGGAGGTCTTATAACAAGATCTAAGGGGTCAGGATCTTGTGAGAGCACTGGCTTGGGAGTCCAGGTTTTGGCCTCTTGGGGTTCCCTTGGGGCCATAACCAGAATGCGAGAGTTTGTTCGCAGGGAACAATGCTGTACCATGCCGGAGGCTCTTGACAAGCCCGAACCCAGATATTGATATATGGAAACTGATCAGGATGGCTAGGGTGCCTGGTGACCCTTTTCCATACCACCCTGCAGAGACCTGGGTCAAAAGAGCCCTCAGCTGGCCATCCAACTCCGAAGGCTGGCCCTTTCAATTGACACAGGGAGCGAAGTTTTCAGTGAGAAATTTTAACCCTATATTCGTTCTCCTGTTCGGGGGAAAAAGCCAATTTAAAATTAGTGAAAAAACAATCCAATGGGGTATTTCTGGAGCAGGATCCTCCCATCTCTGTCCTGATGGTTTGGAAAGAAATACAAAATTAAACACACAATGGACAGGACACTAACATACAAATGTCAAGACAAATAGGTGCCACAACAAAAGCAAAACTAAACCTTCCCTTGTTCCTCGTCAGGAACCTTGGGGTCAGGGGAGGCTTACCGGCCCATCAGCCACCTCACTCCTGACAACAAACGGTTGCAACCAGCCAAAACTTACCTCCGGAGGTTTTCTGAGGTCTGTGCCTGAGTCTCCTGCTGGATCCCGCCACAGAGTCTTGGCTGAACTGGGGTTCCTTACCCAGGGATCTCACTGGGGCCTCCAAAATGTAAGACCGGGGGCCTTACCAAATGCTCCAAGGAGCTGACTATAGTGAAGCACACCCAGGAATCCCAGTGGTGCCTTCAGAATGTAAGACCGAGAGCCTTACCAAATGCTCCAAGGAGCTGACTACAGTGAAAAACACCTGGGAAGGAACACACCGGACAAGTTGGGAAACAGACCTTTATTAGTCTGGCCAGACGGCACTCCCAAAGCAAAATAGCTTAGAGAGGCAACTGGCTCAGAATCTGAGGCTGTTTTATATGGGGTTGAGGGGGAAGTTAACATATTAAAGAAAAGGGGACAAAGGTTAGTGGTCGACTGTCACATATTGATGGTCAGCAGACACCTGCAGCTTGTTCTAACAATTGTGGTGCCTGGAATATCAGTTCCGGGTAAACAGAGAGTTGAGTAGTTTACTCTGGGACTCTAGGTCTGTTACAGATCCCTATCTAGCGTCCCTAGACTAACAAGCATCTCCATCCATTAACTCACATTTTAATCACAATGGGACTGGAGAAAAAGGAACAAAGGTTATGCAGTCCCACAATTTAATGTCAAAAGACTACATCAGAATCTTTAAAAGAAGAAAAAAGGCATAAAAGGATAAAAGAAGATTTTATGGCAGTTTTTGGGGTTGGCAAAGTTTTATTGGAGAAGTTGGTATTATAAGATTGTATCTAAGAAACTGTAGGTTAAAAAAAAAAGAGCATACATGTGGTAATTCGGAAGAATTTTATAGAATGAGAAAATATATAAGAAAGCTTCCAAGGGATATGTTAAGAAGGCAAAAAAAAACCCCACGGACATAGTGAAGAAAGTAATTTTTCTTGTAAATGTTTCCAGTAGTTTGTATGTATAAAAACAGCACATTAAGCACATCAAAGGATTTAAAAATGCTTACTAGATACTTTGAAGGCCACTTTCTTTACAAGTTTTTGGCCAGTTTTTTAAATTATCATTAACTTTCCATGTAGTAGAAAAATTAATATGTGTCCAATTTATAGTGCTGTTTTCCTTACTAATTACGAATTCACTGAAAAAGTGTTCAGAATGTATTGAGGAGATGAATTTTGAGAAAAAATGTGAAGCAGAAAAAAATAACATAGTAAGGGAAAAACTAAGGAGAGGTGATAATTACTTGCCATATATAAAATGAAAAATGCATCATGTGATTGCCACAAAAACTATGTTTAGGTCAAGTCATCAAAGAAACACAAATGTTTTATAAGGAGCAGTAAGAAGGATCTTTGTCCTTAATATGAAACAAGTGATTACTTGGTGAAATTATATTTAAAGTGAAGAGGTGACCTTTTTTTCTAATATTTCAAAAGCTCTGGAGAAATTAATAAATTGACTCTTATGTGAGAATTCAATGAATATCTCAAAAGAGTTTCCAAATCAGGAGACATTCAGAACTAAGCTGTAAAATAAATGGCAAATGTCTAGGAGAGAAAGGAGTGAGAAATGATTATGGTAATCGACACAGCCTTGTCCTGATATGTGTTCTTGGCTGTCTCCGGAATGACTTGAGAGATAAAAGGAAGTCACAAAGGATTATAAAGTTCGTGCACTGAGAATGGTGTTCTTGTGATAAGCAAAAGAAAAAACTGGTAAAAATGATGTGATAAAATTGCTCACATTCACAGAAAAATTAACCTGTTTAGCATTTTGCCTCTGGTGAGTTAGCCACAATGAAGCTATAATAAATCAGTTATGCATGTTGAGAAGAGGGTGTAGATGAAACATTAACTGAAATTTCCCTCAAAATCACACTAATGATATACTCTTTAGGTTCTAGTGACTTTAAAAATGTATATCTGAATGAAAAATAAATTATTCTTAGATAGCAGATTGATAGATTAGTGATGATAGCACAGTGCTTAGAATAAAATCTTTTGCTTCAGATGAATTCCAGTCACTATTATTCTCTGTTTTCTTGCAGATGTCTGTCTCCATTCAGTTTTGCACTGTATCATTAACCTATGTCACATAAACCATTCACAGGAATCTTTAACATAACAATAAAACAATACAAAGACTGCCTAAAATAGACCAGAAAGTAGGAAGAAGTTTGATTATGGAAGGATCAATATATCCTCTTCTCCCAAAACAGAGAAAAATGGGAAAAAGTTTTAGAAAGCCTGAGAACCATGTGAATGGGGCATTGAGATTTCATAGTCACCAAACTTCCTCACACTTGATGTGTGGTCAGTTTACAGCATTGTGGTCAATTTATTTGTACGCGTGGTTTTTAGTTTTACAGAATGCACAAGGTATTAGTTCTCTGTCCCTCACCATTCTTCATCTTCAGTTTTCATATTTTACTCTTTCTTTAATATAGTTCCTAAATGGAGTTACTCCTTCCCCAGCACAGTGGTTTTATTGTTGCTCTTAATACCCTCTACTTTCAAAAATAACTTCTATATTGACAAACCTCAAATGTTCTTGTCCACTTTAGACATTTGACTTCCACTCTAGATGCTTATTTTCAGATGTCAGCTTGTAGTTCTATCTCCGTACCCTAATCTTGACCATCTTGTCAATCAATAAATTACTCACTTCTTCCCCTTTGATAGTAATATTAAGAGCTTGCGAATCTGCTGCCATCTTCTGCTAAAAATTTTAGTATATTATCTTTATTTGTGTCATATATATGTATGAATATATATATATGTATATATATATTTTTCCTTTTACTGACTCTCATTTGGGAACTGATTGATATGATTCTTGGCATATTCACACAAATTTTTATAATACATTCCTAAATGTTTTCCCTGGTTCAAATAATTTTCTATATCCAGTCCATTCTTTATCGGTCACTAGAGTTTTTGATACTAAATAAAAAATCTGACCGTTGCACATTTCTTTGAAATGTCTTTTGTTTAATCTTACAGCCTACAGAATATATTTATCACTTTTATTTTGTAATTTTTGAGGCATTTAAAATTCTGTGTTCAGTTTTCCTTTTCAGACTTAACATCCATAAACTGAAATCCAACCAGACAAAAACCTTTGATGTATTCTTATAACACATAGCCTTCCAATGTTCAAAATATTCCTTAATCTTGAAACATAATGATACGACCATGTTGATCTCAAATTTAGAGAATACTTCACGTAGTACTAGTATAAATTTTCATAAGTCCTCTGTCCCAAAAGTCATTATTTTCTCAGTGTTAATGTCAGGTCCCTCTTTCTGTGAAAGAAGCCTATGTTTGGGGACCTCACAAAGGAGATGCCTCAGGGACAATCCCAAGTCTCACAAACCAAAAGTATGCATTGAAGCAGAGGAATGGGGTTACTATCCTGGAGAGTGTCTTAAGTAGAAGAATCTGGCTTTCCATGTAATGATTTTGAGAGTGGAACAGGAATGTTATGATTAGTTCCAGGTGAGTCACTTTTTCAGAGGCAGGATTATAAGTGTGGATTACTTCAGCTTTGGGTTGGTGCAGACAGTCAGGATTACTTAGTAACTGGGTATCTGTACTTATAAACACAAATGACAAAGAGAATGGAAAATATTACTGGTAATAATGTAGTATTCACTTAGCAAAGGGGGATCTGTACAATATGACCATGGGATGCAAAATATTTTCTGTTAATTTTATAGCCCTCCTCTTTCTGCACCATTCCATACTTGAATATTCAAAAGAATCTATTGTCTTTGTCAGTCCAAGCTGATTTTTATTCCTGTTACAGACAATATTTATCTTTGTTCCAAATATTCATCTTTGTTTATACTGTGTGCTGTTTGTCTTGAGTATAGGGACATAATTTTTCATTGTTTTCAACTAAAATGATATAACAAATTGGTAAGGTAATTCTTGGTTTCAGTACTGAGTTATGCAGGCTCTAGTTCTAGTCCCACTACTTTGTAATATTTGTTTAATAGTCTCACATATCTGGACTCTTTACTCAAAAATAAAACAGGGACACTAGTAAAGCATCTCATAGGATTATAATGAGGAATGAAAGTAAGAATTGTTGGGCCAGGGATTTAGCTCAGTGGTGCTGCCCCTTGCCTCACAATTGCAAGGTTCTGAGTTCATTCCCCGGTACAAAAAAAAAAAAAAAAAGGAAAATAAGAACTCTTGTGAGTTGCACAGTGGTTAGCCCTTATATGTCCTTAAAGACATTTTGTTATATTCCAGTATTCACATAGTTCTTAGTACAGTCTGTATATAACAGACTTTTATAATCACAACAATAAAATGAAAATTATAACATTATCAAAACTCAATATCATATTTTTATTGTGATAGTTACTTTCATGTATATTATCAGATTTTTTGAATTTTTAAAATTAAGATGTAAATGTTTATTTTTAAATAATTTTGAATTCTTTCTATTAGGGATTTTTCAGAAGCAGAATGATTATTTAAAGTCATGTTATGTGTATATTTAGTTCATAAGAAAAATATATTGTGGTGGACTATATTCAGTTTCATTTTTTTTTGATGAGTGCAGTCCAAATTTGTTAAGAAAATTAAAAACTAATAGAAATGTACAATTAAAAATTTGATAATTTTTTTAAAGATCTGACTACCTAAATACTCACAATGATTTCTCCATTTGTTATACTAGAATTGTAGCAGAAATACGATTGGTATATAACAATTACTCAATATTCTTGAATTAAGTAATTACAAAATTGTTACCATTGTCTTCTTTCAAAATGTATCAATGGTAGAGGACAAAAATGAAAACCATAGATAATCTTTAATACATTAAAAATTGTGTACATAAACCAAAATATACCACATAGTTTTATTATCTGTGAATGATTCATAACTTTTAAAATAAACAAGTTTTATATTTAAAGACGGGCAGAAAGGGAGAGCAAGGTAGAGGGAAAGAACAAGTGTACTGACACCTTGACAGGAACAAGGTGCATATACTCAGCTGCATACTCAACTGAGATTATATCTGAACTATATCTTTCTTGTAAACCCTACACTTTACCGGATTTATTAATTCTCTTGTAACAGAACCTATCTTAAAGAGAAAACTAGAATGACCTTGCCACCTATTACTATTGGTTTGGACATTGCAGAATGGAATTTTATGCTTGAAAATTAAAATTCATTTATCACAATTGAAAGAAATATTGGAAACTCAAACAATCAAACCAACTGGGAAAATATACACTGTCTAATTTGGGGGTTGTGATGAAATCATTTGTCTTATAATTTTTATTTATTATTTTTCATTTGCTTTTTAAAGTAAGATAAGAATTCAGATTAAGGGTTCTGGAACAAGAATGGTTCAGTTTTAATGTCTACAACAATATCTGTCTACTACATTTACCAAATCAAAGACATTATCAATTTTGATGTGCATCATTATTTTATATACCAATGCCCAAATGTACAAAAAAACCTAAATAAATTACTGACAGAATACCAAATATTTAAAGATCCATATTGAGTCAACAGCTTATGAAATAGAAAATATATATCTGAGAATAACTATTAGTAAAATATGACAGTGGCAAGGTGAATATGGTAGTTCTAGAATTGCTTCAGATGGGGCCAAGAAATATGGGATAAGTGTGTTCAAAGCGTTAAATTTTTTGTAAATGTTTTGTAATTTTTAAAAATTTAAACTTCACCATATTTTTGTTATATTTTCTGGATGTCCATGACTACCTGCAGGATTGGCTGAGGAATGAATTGTATAACCAGAAAACCTCATGCCTAGAAATACTTTTGTTGTTAGGTAAGATTAGGACAATGAAATTAGTAGATAACTAAAAATTTTTGCCATAGTACAAGTCCACATCCAGTAAATCCAGATATTATCAGTTTTGGTTATAACAGAAAACACTGATGAAAAAAAGAATCTCATGTTAGCTTAAAGCAGTTATTAAATTTGGAAATATTATTCCTTCCTAAAATACAAGACATGACAAAATTTTATTCATGAAGTTTTAAGTATTGAACATTACCAATATTTTGCCACCACACCTTCGTGAAGACACAACTATCACTGGAATTTTTTCCTTACCACATGTTAATAAGAACAAAGAATACTTTCACTACATTATGTGGTCCTTTTCATAGTCATGGGAAATTTTTCAATGAAATTCAATTGTGGCTAACATTAATTTTACCTATGTATTTGATACAAATTGTATGGACACTAATTCAGTAATAATGGAATCATAACTATTTTGACAAAAAGTAGTCTCCCTTTTTTGATTTAAGTGATGGTCCCAGTCTTCACAGGAAATATGGAGCAGCTACTTTACAGCGTTTCTGTAAAATAATCTTTGAAATATTCAAATAATTCCTTTCTTAAAATGCAGGAGCTTATAAGGAAAGCCTGTTTTGTAATCCTGTCTTCTTCTTTGCATTTGGTTTACATTTCTGCTAACTGGTGGTACCTAACATTTAAATGGACTTCAACTGAATCAGTTTGCTGAGCTTTTAACTCACTGTCAATCCTGCTTAATTACTTTTTTATACATCACCAATTCCAGTTGTCTAGCAGGCTCTTCATATGATATCTGTCAACTATAATAAGTTCTTTTGATAAAGCAAGTTTTATAGAAAGGAATAGTGTGAATGAAAAATGCCATTGGCTATACAAAGTCATAATAAATGTATTTCTCAAAAGAGGAAAAAGGGAAACCATATGGGTGGCTTAATAAGTTCTCTTTTTCCTACTCTTTCTAAATATAGAAGACATCTTTGTAAAACATCCTGAATACATTAAGAATGTGTAGGGCCACAGCCTTCTAATGATAGTATCAAGGACCAATCTTAGTAAAACATTCTCTTCACAAGGAAAATTGTTTGAAGCATAGCTAATTTCCCATAGCTCCTTACTTACTGAATTAATTTATTCAAATTATAAAAGCAAAATACGTTTAAATTCCTAGGTGACATCTTTTCTTCTTCTACTCATGTAATTTACAGCTTTATTGCTTGCTTGCATAGCAAAAAGCCTTTTCACTAATGACTATTTTTAAGATTTCTATAGTAATATATAATGAGGATAGAGACTGAAACAGTCAGGAGTAAAAGAAATTGCATACTGAGAAAAAGTGTAATTCAAATAACACAAGAGCTGTCACTGAGCGCTATGAAAAATGATATGCATAAAGACAAACTTGAGGGTTTAAATTCATTTTTTAGCAAAGGGACATCAACAAAGAATTTTTATCTGGTTTCATTATACTGCTGTATGCAGAATCAGTTTACAACAGGACTCAAAGAACCTTAAGTTAAAATGAATTTTTTAAAGAATGATTCATGTATCACATACCGTTTTAAAGAGGTGACCAAATGATAAAAAGAAATGGGGAGAAATAGAGAAAAGACACAAAGATACAGGTTTTTCCAAGTGTCTTGAAGCTCAAAATATTTGCTCATTTATCTTAAAATTTATATGGATGTTGGAAAGCAATATTATGTAAGAAATCATTTTATGTTGTATATATATATATATGCATAAAGGACATTCTGTATATTTATAATGTGTATGTGTGTTTATTACAAATAAAATTGTGAAAATAGAATTCAGTTGAGGGCAATTCAAATAAAATGAACACATTGGTCAACAGTAATGTGAAAAGTAGAAATTATGAAGGATTATTTTTACATGAAGGCAATTTATCGAGAACTTTAATCAACATTTAAAGTAATGAGGGCCCGAGGATTTAGCTCAGTGGTTCCGCTGCCTGCCTTGCAAGCGGAAGGATCCAAGTTCGATCCCCGGTACCAAACAACAACAACAACAACAACAACAACAACAACAAACATTTAAAGTAATGAAAAGTTAATCTCTAAAAATAAAAAAGTTGATTTTTTGATATTTTAAAATAGTGATTCTTAATTTGTAAAAAACATGATAAGCTTAACTGGGAGCCATCAAAATGTAGGATGATGCATACACACTAAAACTGCAGCTAAAAGTGAACAAATAAAATGCAGAATATTTTCTGCAAAGAATATATCACAAATTTCAGTTCCATTAGATTATCTTTTAAAATGAATCTGAAGGAAACAAAAGTTTACTTTTTTCTAAATCCTATTGACAAAACTGATGATAAAAACTCACCTTCAAATTTTGATTACAGTATTATGCAGATCTGTAGAAAAATGTGCCCAAGACTTATAATCTGCTGGTGCTTTAACTCATTTCAAACCATTTGAGTTCTTAAATAATAGTTTCTCATAAACAATTTTTCATGACTTGTTTTCACAATCATTAAATGAGTTGTGCATAAATGAATGACTTACTGTATTAAATTCATCCCTCTAATTAAAAAAGGAATTTGAAATAAAAAATATATATTACATATCAACATTTTTCAATGTTTTTGATGTTATTTGACCTTATTTGCTGAAACAATTTGCTTATTATGGGAACACTGGTTTTTATCATCTCCATCAAGGACTTTTTATTTTTTCAGGTTATAAAACATCTCTATTCATACATATGAAATTAACCTCAAGTTTTAAGTCAGTTTTCTGAATAAACTTCAGTGATTTTATAATTGAGCTTACTCTGCAACTGGCAATTAAACTCAGAATCTGTTCAGGAATTAAAGTTAATAAGAATCTTTTAGTTTCCTTGTTACTTAATTTCCTGTTCATTTTTGTTTTTACAACATTTTCATTTCCTATGGCAAAATTAATAAAATTCAGACATGGTTGAACATTTGTACTCTGATGGACTAATTAATTTTGAACTTTAAAGTGTGAAAGTAAATGAACAACTTTTATTATACAGTAAGTGACTATTTTCATTATAAACCTACTTGATCTTTAATAGTAGAAATTTTACACTGTTATATTTTTAATCAAAGCAGAAATAAATTGCTAGAAATCAGCTGATTTAAAATAATTCTCGAATCAAAAGAAGTTTCAGAAAACTTCAAGGACTTTGCATTTGATGTATATATTAATATCTCATGATACATTGCATAAGTTCTATTGGCTTCAGAATAAAAAATTTTTCTGTTGCCATGAGAACCAGAAATGAATTTATTATGTCTAAATTAGAGACAATTTGTTATATAGCTCTACAAATACCTGATGGAAGACAATGGTTCCAAAGAAAACATCATCATTAACAATATCCTCTATTACAATGCTTATTTATAAATACTTCTGACTTTAAGCTAAATCAATGTCATACTAGAACTTTTTAGTAGTAAATATTTGGTGAATCATATTTTATTTTATCATATAACTATTATTTCCATTTAAATTCTTTTAAATTGTTTTACATGCCTCAATCTTTATGTGATGATCTTTACAATTTACAAAAGTCCCCTAAAGTAGTCGATCATTATCATGCTCAGCAATATATATATATATGATATATATGATTATAAAAAGCGATTGTCTAATATTTTTGATCCTTTGATGGAAATATTTTGGTGAAAATATTTAAAGTTTCTCAATTATATTAAATTAGCCCTTTAAAAATGTATCTAAATGTTTACAAAATTCAGTATAACATTTACTCACACTATCATAAATAATTTTAAGCAAAGTTTATAATGTTGAGAAAACCTAGAGTACAATTTTCTTAACATATTTAATGTTATTGGAAGGTTTTTTTGTCCTTGCTTTGATATAAACATATTTAGAAGAATTTGTCTAAGAAAAAAGACCCTCTATTAACTTTGACATTCCAAATATTACATATTTAAAGTTGAAAGAAGTGCAGAAATGTCAAACCTGATATAAATGTTCTAATTTTTATTTTTTATCCTCATTTTGACCAAAGGAAGAGATCAAATACAAATTAAGTGAAATTAAATGTCACTCTTGTATACTTAAATGGTACATTCCTCTAATTCTAGCTCTTTGGGCATTAGAGGAGAACAGATTGCAAGTTTGAGACCAGCCTGGACAATTTAGTAAGAGTCACTGAAAAAAAAAAAAAGGAAAGAAAGAGGCCTCCGTCATAGATTGCTCAGCATTCAATCCCAGTCCTAGGAGACAAAAAACAAACAAACCTGTGGTCAAATAGCTGGGTAATTTTACACAAGGGAAATACAGACATTATCTCACTATCATCTGAATGGGAGATTTTAGTTACTCAGAAGACTCTCCAAAGAGCTCATGTATATGACAGTTGTCTTACTTTTCTCATTGCTGGGAAAAAAGATGAGAAGAAAGGTTTATTTTAGCTTATAGTTTGTAGAATGCTCACTCCAGTTATCGGGCTCCAAGGCAGAGCAGCATGGCAGAAGGACATGGGAGAGGAGTAGCTGCTCAGGTTCTAGTAGACTGGAATAGAAGACAGCCAAAGGAGGCACCAAGGAACCAGATGAACCCATGGGCCCAGTGACCCACCTCTTCACACCGTACTCCACCTCCTAGGAGCAAACCAGCTATACACCCCAAATCTAATCACGTTCCAAAAGCCCTGCCTATGAGCTCCTGAGTTTCTTGGGAGACATCTACTATAAACCATAAAGATTTCAATGATTTAAGTTAATTTTAAATAATAGAATAAATACTCTTTGAATACTATTATTTCTGCAATTGTAAAAAAGTAGTGTTTGTATAAGATAATTTCCTGCTATCCTCTGTTGTTGTGCTGTTTTATTTGTTTTATTTTTAGTTTGGATTTTGTTTCTTATGATGGGGGATACAATAAGTCTAAAATTAATAGTGAAAGTGGAAATAGGGCTGGGAATTTAGCTCAGTGGTGCCGCCTGCCTCACAAGCACAAGGTCCAGAGTACGATCTCCAGTATGGAAAAAAAAGAAAGGAAGTGGAAATAGATGGACACACACAATAGTAGAAAATATTTCTAATCACTTCTAAGAATGTAGATACTCACCTTGATGGATGTACAATTTTAACTGCATTACAACACATTTGTAGCTATGTTTGTACTGAAAAATTTGTGTAATATATTCCACATACAAATGTTCATTTTCAGTTTAATTTTTGGATTGGTACTTTCGACTACTCCATTTCCAATGTTCAGATAGCATATCATAGTGTTGATGGAACATAAATTGTATATGTACGGGTGATAGAAACAGGAGTATGAGGGACGTCACTGTGACCAAAATTAGAGATAATATGTTCAATGTTAGATTATTTCTCCATGTTACAGATATAAGGTATGTAATAGTGATAATGAGCATATTAAAATTCCCAGGACTAGCCTTTGATCTGTAACTTTATTTATTGACTACACTGAAAATTCCTGTTCATATATGCAGTCTGTCATTCAAACTTTCAACAAATATTTAGTAGGCACTGTTTCCCATTTTGTCTTTATATTCTAGAAATAAAAATTTGAACAAATCCAGAAAAAAACCTACCTCCATTGAATTTGCAATTAATAGACCAAATAAAAAATATAATGAGAAATAGATGCATAGTTGAAACCTGGTAAGGAAAACTATTTGGTGCTAAGAAAAGGCAAAAGAAAGATGTTTAAGAAAGATGTTTGACCTACTCTGAGGAAGAAAGATGAGTTATCACCAATGAGATCTAAAACTGAATATGAACACTAAGTAGATTAATGGATAACATTTAAATAACAGCAACCTCACATGCCAGAGAGAAAGTGAAGTGTGTTCTAAATGTTCTTGAAATGAAAACAGGTGTGTATGGATGAACCACAAGAGAAAGTGGAAGGCAAGGAGGCTGGAGATAGCATCTGAGCTTGGGTCTTCCCGGGGTGTTCTAATGGTGTGGGGCTTGGTTCCATGTATTCATTCACAGCTTTTCTTAAAGGAATTATCCTAGTACTTCTTACTGACATTAGAATTCCTAGTGCAGGCATGTTGCCTGATCTTAATTCATTCACTCAGCAACTACCTATTGAGTTAATTACTTGCAACTACTGCTTTTCAAGAAATTCCAAATTAGGCAACACAGGCAAACAGATAATATAACTAGAAGAAATAAAGTTCCTTTTTCTCCTAAGATATTGAGTGTTCCACAGTGTAATACATCTAAAAGGTAATGATTCATAAAATATCAATACTAATTGAGAAATATGGCAAAGTGAAGATTTATTCCATCTTGATTTCAAGTATTTGAAGGGACTGAGAGTCAGATCATTTATAGTGCTTCTTTATGGTGACATTATTTTAATGGTGTCATTTAAATCCATTTTAGTGTAATATAGTAATTCTTAAATGATAAATTATACTACTTAATGATTAAATTGAGACGTTGGTTAGATATAGAAGTTCAATAGTCTTAATAAAGAGGTTAAAGATTTGCTTGCATTTTATATTGATATCCTGCATTAAATTAATTATTTGTAAACTGAACATCTTTTTTGATTTATTAAAAATATTATAGAGCTGCCCATGGAGCCACACGGGCAGAGATGCATGGGCAGAGCACCCAGGCCTGACTGAGCCCAGCTCTGTCCAGCTATCTATGCCTACTTGTGACCAAGAGCTGGTAAGGATCCCTCGGGTATGCCCACCAGCCGCCCCTGGAGCCGGGTGGGCATCTGCAACAAGAGAACCCCACCCCACCCCAGCCTCCCCAGACCTCTTGGCTGTGCAGCTACCTGGTTCCATGCTACAGAGGCACAGGGGGACATATAGGCCATTGCCCTGAGCTGAAGAAGTGAACAAGAGAGAGAGGGACTCTCTCAGGCTCCCTGATGATAACTGAAGCCCACTGGAAAAGTGAAGAGAATCTCTGCAATAAAGGCACACCAGACCACCATGCTTGGTAAATTGGAGAGATCATCACCTTCCATCGGAACCTGGACTGTTGTCAGGGGAGAGGCAGCTGGAACCTGCAATAGAACCTTCCACATTTCAACCCTGCAGGAGGACAGGGAGCTCAACTTGGGACTTGCAGCAAGAAATCTGCCTGAATCTCACAGGTCTGTGACTGGCTTACTGAGACTCATTGACTTATAACTGTACTCTGCTGCCCAAGTTGTCTATTGTGACAGAAGAGACATACCCTGAAGGAGGCCCTTCATTTTTCAAAATTACCACTATTTTTTGCTCTTATTTTTAATTTTATCCTTCTTTTTCTACTCTTTTAAAATTTTTATTTTTCTCTTTTTTCTTTATTTTCTCTTGTCTTTCTTTTTCTCTCTGCTTCACTCCCTTGCTGTTCCACATTGTTCTTCATCTCCATTTATTTTCCTGTTCTGGCCCTAATTAGTATTTCTTCTTTATTTTTCTTTTCTACTCATTCCTTCTCTCATCTTTGTCCTCTGGCCTCACTGGTAACCTTAGCCTGTCCTTCTACTTACCTATCCCTCCTTCCCCAACTCCTTCTAACTCCCCAACCCAAAGGGTAAAGTTACTATATTGAAGAGTTTATTCACTATAAACATATGTTGGCTTGGTCCTTGATTTTGATTTAATTCACACAGTTAAAGGTGATAGATTACTAATTACCACAAATTGTCATTTTCTAAGAGGTACTCAATGCTATTGTGTTGCTAACTGTATCACTAGGGCTAAGGTGTTGTGATTGATCTAATCAGTTGTCCTTCCTGGTATAATGAAAATGAGACAGCCTCAGAGCCATTAGAGACTCAAAACCTAAAGACCAGCTATATCTGGAAGACACCTCTGAGAAGCAATCATTCCATAAGGGTTCTAAATACATCAACAAAGATACTTACAATAAGCAACTTTAAAGTATCAACCCAGGAACTAAACCAAGGACAGTACCAAAAACAAAAATGAGAAGACATTTAAGTAAGGCACAAACTCAGACTTCCACCTCACACAAGGGAAGTCCTAGGGGAAACGAGATAGAAAAGACTGATAATCAGCCACCTGGACACGGTGAACTGATAGCACACAAAGTAACAAAGAAGATGAATGAGGCTTTAGAAAAATTCAAAGCAGAAATAATCTCCCAGATAACTAAAGAGATGGTGACCAGAGTGAAAGGCATGATCAGAGGCTCTAGAACAGAAACAGATTAAAAAAAAAAAAATACATGAGCTCAGAAGTAGGCTGGAAGCCATGAATGCCCAGCATAAGAAAGAAATGGAAACCATGATCATCCATCATAAGAAAGAAATGGACTCCATGAAACAGATTCAAAAAGATATTCAAGAGATTAAAAACTCCATTGAAAGCATGCAGAGCAGATTAAAGGAATCTGAAGATAAAATATCAGATATAGAACACAAGACTACAGTTAAGGACCATGAAAACAGAGATTTCTTGAAAATAGTAAGGGACCATGAGAAATCAATCCAGCAGCTGCTAGATGATGCTGATAGGAGTCCATGAAAAAACAGGAGAAAGTACAATTTACATAAAAAAAAAACCTGTCCACAGAAGTAATAGTAGAAAACATCCCAGACAGAGGTGTAGAATTAGACATACAGATAAGTGAGGCATATAGAGCTCCAAAGAGCCATAATGAGAAAAAAATCTACACCTAGACATATAATAGTCAAGATCCCAGGGCTGAGGATTTAGCTCAGTGGTTCTGCCACCTGCCTTGTAAGCGCAAGAACCCAAGTTCAATCCTCAGTACAAAAAAAAAAAAAAAAAATCCCAGAAACCCAACAGAAGAACAAAATCCTACAGGCAGAACAGGCAGAGAAAGAAAAAAAAATCACCTACAAAGGAAAGCCCATCAGAATCATGGCAGACTTCTCAACACAAACCCGCAAATCAAGGAAAGCCTGGAGTGAAGTATTTCATGCCCTAAAAGAAAATAACTTCCAACCTAGACTGTTATATTCTTCAAAATTATCTTTCAAAATCGATGGGGAAATTAGATACTTCCATTACAAAGAACACCTGAGAAATTTCATGAGCACCAAACCAGTGCTCCAAACAATTCTAAGCAATATCCTAGAAAAAGATAATGAAAGTCACAACTCCATGAGGCCCAACAGAGGGAAGCCACTAGGCAAGGTAACACACTAAAGGGAAAGGGGGAAAAAATAAGAAATAAAAGAGCCAACAACAATAGAACATCATTACAAGGATGAGTCAATATCTATCAATTATAACTATCACTGTTAATGGCCACAATTCTCCAATCAAAAGAAATAGACTGACAGAATGGATTAAGAAGCAAAATCCAGCAATATGCAGTATACAAGAAACACCTAACTCAAAAAGAAATTCATAGACTGAAAGGAAAAGGATGGAAAACAGTTATCCATGTGAAAGGAACCCAGAAAAAAGCAGACATAGCAATCTTATTCACAGACAAAGTAGATTTCAAACCAAAATTAATTAAGAGAGACAAAGATGGTCACTACATACTTGTGAAAGGAACAATCCAAGAGGAAGAGATGACAACAATAAATATATATGCACCAAATATGAATGTACTCAACTATACAAAACAAATATTAATGGACATGAAAAACCAAATAAACAATAATACAATTATAGTGGGGGACCTCAATACTCTGCTACCACAAATAGATCATCTAGACAAAAAATTAAGGAAATTCTAGAACTGAACCAAACTATTGAACAAATGGACTTAAGAGAGTGTTCCACCACACAAAGTGTTCCACCCCACAAAATCAGAATACACATTCTTTTGGGCTGCACATGAGGCATTCTCCAAAATAGACCACATGCTAGCTCATAGGACATGTCTAAGTAAATGTAAAAGAATTGAAGTTACCCTCTGTATATTATAAGACCATAGTGCAAAAAAACTGGAGGTCAATAACATAAGAAACCACAAAACTCCCACAAACACATGGAAATTGAATAACACACTCCTGAACAACCAATGGGTCACAGAGGAAATTAAAGAAGAAATTAGACAGTTTCCACAAGTAAATGATAATGCCAGTACAACATACAGGAATCTATGGGAAACAGTGAAAGCAATTCTATGCAGGAAATTCATACCAGTGAATGCCCATATTAGGAAAACAGAGAGAACTCAGTTAAATAATCTAATGCAGAACCTCAAGCTCTGAGAAAAAGAAGAGCTTAACAAACCCAAAGCTCACACAAGTGAGGAAATTATAAAGACCAGAGCAGAAATCAATGCAATAGAGACTAGAGAATGATACAAAAAATTAATGAATCAAAGCATTTGTTTTTTGAAAGAATAAATAAAATTGATAAATCTTTAGCCAACCTTATCAAAAAAGGAAAGAAAAGGCTCAAATCCATGCAAACATGAATGAAAAAGGTGAAGTCACAACAGATCCAGCAGAAATCCAGAGGATCATCAATACCTACTTTGAGAACTTGTACTCTAATAAAATGGAAAATCCAGAAGAAATGGACAGATTCCTAGATACATATGAATTACCAAAGTTAAATGAAGAAGATATAGAAATTCTAAACACCCCAATAACAATGAGTGAAATTGAAAATCCAATAAAAAATTTACCAACAAAGAAAAGCCCAGGTCCTTATGGCTTCACTGCTGAATTCTACAAGACATTTAAAGAACTATAGCCATTACTCTTTAATCTCATCAAGAAAATTGAAAGGGAAGCAAGGCTTCCAAACTCATTTCTGGAAGCAAGTGTTACTTTGATTCCAAAACCAGGGAAAGACCCAAACCAAAAAGAGAACTACAGAACAGTCTCCCTAATGAACATAGATGCAAAAATACTCAAAAAGATACTGGCAAACAGAATACAGAGGGTATCAAGTTCATACACCTTGATCAAGTCATATTTATCCCAGGGATGCAAGGATGGTTCAATATTCATAAATCAATAAATGTAATACACTATATTTACAGAGTCAAGGAAAAAAAACATATGATCATCTCAATAGATGCAGAAAAGGCATTTGACAAAATCCAACACCTATTCATGATAAAAACACTACAGAAAACTGGAATAGAAGGTCTTTATCTCAATCTGATTAAGGCTATTTATGAAAAACCAACAGCCAACATCATACTAAATGGTCAAAAACTGAAAACTTTCATGCTAAAATCAGAAACAAGACAAGGATGCCCACTATCACCACTCCTGTTCAATATTGTTCTGGAAACCTGGAAATAGCCATAGCAATTAGAAAAGAGAAAGAAATAAAAGGAATAGAGATAGGAAAGGAATAAGTTAAACTGTTATTATTTGCTGATGATATGACACTTTACATGGAAGTCCCAAAAACTCGGTCAAATGTCTTCAATTAACAGATTCAGTATAGTAGCTGGATATAAGGTCAACACTCAAAAAACAATAGCCCTCTTATACACAAATACCAGACTCATTGAGAGAGAAATTAGGGAAACAATTCCTTTTACAATAGCATCCAAGAAAATGAAATATCTAGGAGTCGACCTATCAAAGGAAGTAAAAGACCTCTACCCTGAAAACAACAGCACTTTGAAAAAGGAGATCTAGGAGGATATAAGAAAATGGAAAGAAATCCCTTGTTCCTGGGTAGGAAGAACCAATATAGTGAAAATGGGCATACTTCCAATACAGTTATATAGATTTAATGCAATGCCGATTGAAATTCCAGCAGTATACTTCACAGAACTACAGAAAACAATCCAAAAATTCATTTGGAACCAGAAGAGACCTAGAATAGCAAACGCAATTCTAGGCAACAGAGGCATGGCTGTGGGTACCACAATCCCCAACTTGAAACTATACTACAAAGCTAATATGATAAAAACAGCATGGTACTGGCAAACAAACAGACCCAAGGGGCAGTGGAATAGATGAGAAGATACAGAAACAATTCAGGACATACTCAGCCACCTCATCTTTGACTAAGGAGACAACAACCCTCATTGGAGGAAAGATAGCCTATTTAATAAATGGTGTTGGATAAACTGGATTTCTACCTGCCAAAGATTAAAATCCATTTCTAGACCCATATCTATCATCATGCACTAAACTAAGATCAAAGTAGATTAAAGATCTAAATGTTAAGACAGAAACACCAAACTTTCTGGAAGATAAGTTAGGTAGAACTCTTGAAGATATTGGCATAGGAAGACTTTATGAACAAAAAGCCTCAGTAGCACAAAGAATCAACAACTGGGATCTCATCTTATTAAAAAGCTTCTGCACCACAAGACAAACCATCAACAGAGCTAAGAGACAACCTACAATGGGGGAAAAAATTTTAGCAGCTGTACCTCAGACAAAGGTCTACTATCTAGAATATATAAAGAACTGAAAAAAATCAGATCTCTCAAATTCAAAGACCCAATTCAAAAATGGGCATCTGAAAGGAACAGACATTTCTCTGAACAAGAAGTAAAAGCAGCAAATAAATACATGAAAAAATGTTCAACATTACTGGTCATTTGAAAGATACAGATGAAAACAATACTGAGATTCCACCCCACCCCAGAAAGAATGGCTGCCATCAAGAAATCAACCAATAACAAATACTGGGGTGCGTGTGGGGAGAAAGGAATCCTTCTCCATTGCTGGTGAGAGTGCAGACTGGTACAACCACTGTGGAAATCGGTATGGACATACCTCAGAGAACTAGGACTGGAAGTCCCATATGACCCAACTATTCCCCTGCTGGGTATCTTCTCCAAAGAATTAAAAGAACCATACCACAGGTATATATGTGCACCCATGTTTATAGCAGCACAGTTTGTGATAGCTAAAGCTTGGAAACAGCCCAAGTGCCCATCAACTGGAGACTGGATAAAGGAGATGTGGGATTTTTTATAAAATGGAATACTACTCAGCCATAATGAACAAGAAACTAGAGACATATATAGCTAAGTGGATGCACATTGAGTTGATACTCTTAAGTGAAATAAATAGGACACACAGGTATAAATACTGAATAGTTTTTCTGGTGTGAGAAACTGAAAGTGTAAATAAAGACTGAAATGTATAATAGGTAATGTGAAATAGGAAGAAAAGGGGCAAAGGGGAAGGAAGTGAGAGGGATAGGGAAAAGGATAGAAGGGAATGGAATTAATATGAGAAAATGGAAAAATAGGAACAAAATCTTTGTAAATAGGAAGAAATGGAGGGGTTGAAGGGAGGGCTGGGCAAGGGTAAAAAATAAGAACCGAGAGAGATTATGTAAAGGTGCAAATTTCCAATGATGAATGTCATTATATTGTATACCTAAAATGTACCAATGATTAGAATGAATAATCGATAATGCAAAATAGGAAGAAAAGGTCCAAAGGGATAGGGGTAGTGGGAGGGGCAGGGGAAAGGAAAGAAGGGAAAGAAAAAATGATGAGAAATGGAAAAAATGGAAATAAAGTCTTTGTAAATAGGGAAGGATGGAGGGTGTGAAGGGAGGGCTAGGAATGGGGAAAAAATAAGAACCAAGATGCATTATGTAAAGGTACAATTCCTAATGAGAAATGTAATTGTGTTGTATACCTACAATGTACCAATGAAAGAATTTAACAACAACACCAAAAAAAAGAAACCTTTAGAACTTGTTCAAAGGAGAGGGTTGGAAATATTTAGAGATGCTGCCTAGAGAATCCCTAAAATCCTGTAAGCCAAGCTCATTAGGAGATTTTTCGTCAGAGCTCAGAGTACCAATATGCTGATAAAAAAATTAATATGATAAAAACCAGGCTCAGGACGTTCCAGTAGGGAACAAAGTCTCTATTGACTGTGAGACTCAAAGTATCAGCGTAATAGAAAGGATGCCCATAGGGCATCTCAGAAATCCACAAGGCACCACCTATCATATACTCAAGTGTGCAAATCTGTAACTTTCATTGAAAAAGGGAGCCCCAAGGAACTGTGCCCTAGAAGGGTCAGCTAGGGAGTAAGTTTCCTGGAATACTGTTCACAGTCACTCAGCCATTCAGGTATGCACAGGCCTCTGTAGCCATGATCCCATCTAGAGGAATTATTGCTCTAATTATTGGGCGATCTTGGCATCATTTCCATGGTATTGGTTTTAAAGGACTACAGAAAGTCAAAGTTGTGGGACCAAAGAGACTTCAACCCATATTTCAGAAGAAAGCCTGTGTGACCAGTCAATGTTCTCTGGAGAGGGCAATGGGTGAAACTGTAAGAGAAAAGCCAAAACTACAGTGGAGATCCTTGCTGTTTGGAGAAGCCAGGAACATGGAAATTCTATGGAGGAAAACCACAGGCAGTGACCAAAGCCCCTCCAAGAGAGAGGTCATGAAGGATACAACTGGCAATGTCAAGGAGGTTGAGCCATCCATGCCCTTTGGAGCTCATAACTCACCACCACTGCATTGGCTGCAGGACATGGAGCTACAAGATTTAATGTTTGGGTTTTGATCACTAGGTTTTGATCTTGTTTTTTCACTATTCTTTCTAGTCTCTTATTTTTTCCCATTTCGAAATAAGAATATTTATGTTAGACCATTGTTTATCAGAAGTGTGTAACTTTCTCCTTGATTTTTATAGGAGGTTACAGCTAAGAGTTTGCCTTGAATCCCACAGGAAATTTTGTCAATGATGTAACTGTTAAAATTTTGATAAAACATAGAAAGATACAAAATGCATTTTGCATAAAGTGATGGATATCGTGGTGGGGCAGAATGTTATGCTTTGGCTCTTGGAGTACACCCCTAAAGCCTAATGTGGCTTGGTCATGGGAGCACTGTATTCATCAGTGGATTCACTGGTTCATGAATTTATGGCTGAATGTGCTATTGGGAGCTGGGGTTTAGTGCTAAGTGGGTCACTGGAGCACTACCTGAAAGAGCATAACCTTCCTTGGTTCCTCTGTTTCCTTTGTCTCTGCCTCCTGGGTGGCCTCATATAAGCAGATTTTCCTTTCCTGAGTCTCTCTCCCACCTTGCTTCTGTTTTGGACCCAGGCAACCATGGACCACAATCATGAGCTGAAATAGACTTCTCCTCCTTTAAGTTATATACATTGGATATTATGTCTTGGCAATGAGAAAGTGACTAAGACAAGAGGGGATTTATGACAACAGAGTCCCTTTTGGAGGATCGGTCCTTTGGCAGAGGAAAATAGTGCAGAGAAAACCCCTCCCTTTGTTTGGTGTTCCTCAAGAGCACTAGGCTGACATTTTAGGGTAAGTATATATAAATAAATATATATAAATTTTAAAATCAAGGGAAATTATTGTTCTTAAGAGGCTCAGCTTATTATTTTGGATGCACATTCTGTCTTCTCCAACTGGCCCCTAACTATGTAAATCATGCCCTGTGATGACTGAAGTAAGGAAACTTGTCTGTTTTTGCTTGTTTCTACAAAATACTACAATCACTTTATTTCCACTCTACTCAACCTACCTCATAGTTCATATCATGAATTTTTAGGTCAGAAGTTCTCTAAATATTCTTGGAAATATATAACTCCAGAGTTAGTCATATGTATCTCCTCCCTATGTTTGAAACAAACGCCTACCAAGTAGTGATTACTACAATAATTTACATATTTTGAACCTATTCCTGGCAATGATGGTATCAAATAAAGTCACATAGATAACTTTGCATATTATATTCCTCATTCTGTGCTGCAGCTATGTGCTAGATTATCCTCTTCCTCTCACCTCTTTCTACCAACAACAATTTATTGAGTATTTATAATTCCCTATTTTTGTCCTTCTTTAGCTGTAGCACTTACTCCTTTCTACATGTGGTAGTCAAAGAGGGACTTTGTTGAGCTGTTCATCAAAGAAAGAAATTTGATTCAACTGCAAAGGGTTCAATGAGCTGACGGTCTCCATAGAGAACATATTCAGGATTTCCTGAAGATATTAACCAAGACCACCTTCTTTCTGTGTTGCTTTCTCTCAATGACTAAACCACTTTAAATACATCAAAGACCATAACTACTATGCTGTAGGCTTACATTTTGTGTTGACTGAGGATGCACCTATTTCACATCAATATCAAATAGTCAGTTGTTTCTTTTCCTATAGAAAATTCCTCTGCAATGACCTTCACTTCATCTCATCTCTCTTTCTCATAATTCCTTCCACTCACTTCTGTATCCATCAACTTCTCATTCTCTACTTTCTTCACAATTTTCCTTAGCTGCCAGTTCATATTTAACAAGGAGAAGTGACATGTTTTAATCTGGGAGGATGGGGTGTGGATTGAGGTGAATTTTAATCTCCTGAAATATGTTCTCGTGAACTAACTCATGGAACTTCTGAATGTTATCTTATTTGGAAAAACGTTCTTTGCAGATACAATTTAGTTAAGAATGCTAAGGTGAGATCATCCTGAATTGGGCCTGTCCTCACATCCACTGATAAACACGTCTATAACTGAAGAGAGGCAGAGGAGAGGGAGTTAGTTTTAGGCACAGGTTTTAGTTATGCTTCCAGAAGCCAAAGAGGGCCTCACATCACAAGAACTAAGAAGAGTAGGAAATGATTCACTCTCAGAGCGTCAAGTACATTGGACCAGTTTTGTCCTTTTCATTATTTTTTTTCCAAGTAGATGTCAGGTTTCTTTCCAATGGTTTATTCCATTTCTTCCCCTTCTATTAGGTTATGCAATGATATTAACTCTTGAAGGTGGTTTTTGCTCCTTTATATTTTTATTGTGAATATAGTGTATATGTTCCTTGCAATTTTAGTTGATGGTTTGAAATGCAACAATGATAAACAAACTTGTTCAGTCTTATAGGTATATAGCAATTTCTCCCTTTATATTTTAGTTTATATATTGCTACTACTTTCCATCAATAAACCAGAACTACAGAGATGAAAGTAAATTAAAGTTTGTTTCTCCAGCTCTCAAGTTTATAGAATCTAATTAGAAAGACAGAAATATTTTGATTCATTCATTGAGATCAATCCATAATCTCTATCCCTAGGATTACTGCCCTAAAGGGTTCTCATCATCTCTCACTTAGTGAATTCTGGTTTCTTGCTTTAATAATAAATCCTCAAATCCAGCAGATACAGATCTGTATCTGTATTCTCTTTTTAAACTCTTCAATGTTTTTTTCCACACTTCTGGTTCAACATGTAATTCAGCCTGTTATGTAGGGCCTCCCGGATACAACCTCTTGGCGTTATTTCATCTATAAATTTTTATTAACCACAGGCTTACACTCTATATGCTAAAATCATTCATAATCTCTAGAGCCTCATCACTTCCTCAGACTAAAATGGCTTTCTCTTTTTACTTTTCTTTTCTATTTCTTATTGATCTTTTGTTTAAAAAGCAAGCAACTTGCCTTCTCTGTCATGAAAAATTCCTTGGCTTCTTTCTCTTCCACTTGTTGCAACTTGCCCAGACTGATTTAACCTTTGCTTTGAGAAGCTACCTATACTGTGTTTATCATACTTATATTTTAATATTCCTTTTTCCTCCTTTAGGATGCATGTGTTTTAAAGGGGTTACAGTGGGTGTTCTGTATTTATTGATTTAACTTTTGCTTTCAGTGTGACAATAGTGCACAACTGATCTTAAAAATATAAGTAAATTAACAGATCTTTGTACTTGTAACAACAGAGAGGAAGAATATATTTTGACTCCCAAGTAGGTTATAATCTACATTGAATCATATTTTTGTCTTATTTCTAGTTAGAACAAACTCCAATGGATAAATGCTATTAATTATGTTTGTATTTTTGCTTGGAATGTCCTTCCTTATCTTCTACTGAATACTCCAACTCAGATCACATACCATGATTTATAAAACTCTCCATACAAGAAAGCTTTATTGCAATATGTTACACCAGAAATAATGTCATTTAGAATTTATTCTTTGTCTGAGCTGCACAGATTATTTTTCTTACTATTATTGGAGCATTCATCATTTTCATCAGGGAGCAAGATATCTACCAGAAGTTAAGAATGGAATTATGATAACATCAACTTTCAATGGTTGCCCTATCATTGGATCTCAGAGTATAAATACTTTGAGGCAAGAATGCATAAATGTGTGATTAAACCATTTTTATTTCAATAAAGAAATCAGGATCTCACTTCAGAAAAAGCCACCTGTACTGGCAAGTTTAAGTCTGTTGCAGAATTAATGTCTACAATGACAAATATTTTAATCAAGGGAAAATAAATGTTTAGTTGGGAATAAAACATAAAAATCTGAATTTCATTCAGCATTGATTGCCTGGGGAAAGGGTTGAATTTAAAATTACAGTTTCTCTCAGATTTGGAGAGAACAGACATAAACTCTCTCATCTCTCGGATGTTGAAGGATAGTTTTTAGTCTCATTTTCTCTTTGGGGTCATAATATTCATGAGCACATTATATGCCAAATGTAAATATATCTAATAGAGTCAGTAAAACATGATTTTATTCAGACTATATGTTCTGCACAGTCTTAATAACTCAATCCTTTAGTACAATATCCCATAATACTTTCAATGTTTTAAATAAAGAAGAAATAAAATGGCCAGTACTGAAAGTATAATTTGTTCAAACTTTCCTCCAAAATAAATGAAAATCTTTCTTTTGAGTTTCAATCCCAAATGTTGCACTTTATTCTTTATAACTTCTTCTAGTAAAAGTCTAGCAAAGAAATACCAATACTTTATTACCTAAAATTAGAAAATTTTAAATATATTACTGAAAAAGAATTTATAAACAGTAGTTTTTGCAAATTATGTAACAACACTGAGATATAGCTATTCTAGATCTATGAACAAATGTAATTCAAAGAAGACAAAAGAGCAAATCTAATAATAGGGATCATAATTCAAATCAAAGAAAACAAAAAATTTCACTGAATGATAAGCTTATTTACAATGTCATCATTACAGCTTTCAGTTTGCCCTGCGCTCTTTTTTACCTATGCTGTTTATTGTTATTCTTTTTGTATGCCTTCAAATTTTATTTTGGATACTCTTCATATTATTCTGTTTCTACATAATTGCTTACATGTTTTTGTATTGAGTGAACTTTAAATCACAAGAAATAGGATTATTAGATTTTTTTAAAAAGTTGCATAGAAAAGTATATGATGTTCAATCAAAAATATTTAAATTTTTAAAAATGCATTAGAGGAAAAACATATTGCCTGTAATCTTCCTCAAAATACTGCTCCTCACTCTGAATATATTTATCCTATTCTTGGCACTGTATGAGAAGTTCTGAAGTACTGTTTGTGAGTATGTTTAGTTATACTGTTATGGCTCCTGTATGTTCTGAATCAATTCAAAATGTTTAATTTCATGGTTCTTTTGACTTTAAGAAAGAGCCAAATGTTACTTGGTGCCACGTGCAGGGATGAAGGTGGATGAAAACAAATGATAATGTTTTTCTTTGACAGAAATTGCCATAACTGCTTTGAATCAGTTCAAGATATTGAGAGAGCCATGAAAAGACACAAGAGGACTTCCAGAAATGCTTCATAATGTGGCAAAAATAATGGGATAAATATGTTCGAAGTAAGGTGAAGTATTTTGAGAGGGACTAAGGGCATTGTTTTTTACTATAGTAATTTTTTTTTTTTGTACCGGGGATTGAACTCGGGTCCTTGTGCTTGTGCAGCAGGTGGCAAAACCACTGAGCTAAATCCCCAGCTCATACTGTAGTAATGTTTTATCTAAATATTCACCTTATGTTTTGGTAATATCTCATAGATGCAGAATAACTCAGAAATATACAAACTGTAGAAATATACAAACTAATAGACCTTAAATGGAAAAAAAGCAATAGGATGCATAGAAACCATATCATTATCTCTGTGTCTCTCTTCCTTTAAATATCCATCCTTATCCCTTTATTTCTCTCCCTTTCCCCCTCTGTGATTCTCTTGGTTTTCAACTTAACATAGCTTTTATATGTGTGTCTACATTTTAGCATGTTTCTTTGGTTTCTGTAGCTTACTCACAGTCAGTATATTCTCCCCATCAAAGTTAACTGCTTTCCATCTTTAGCACTTATCATCAGAAAACTGAAATTCTCCGTGCCTCTAGTCCATTAAGTAAGACGTGATTTATGTAAGTAGTCTAGTCAACAAATCAAAGTTTGCTTACCAGACTACTGACTAGTTGTCTTGAATAGGATATATACCTGTTTATCAATTTTCCACTGCTGGAAGGGATGGGGCACAAGAAAACAACTAGTCAGCTTTCTTTTGAAATGGATATAAAAACATCTGTACACTTGGAAATCAAACAATGCTTTATTTGTTATATATTTGATTCCTAGTCATACTCATTCTTTTCTACTAATTCAATGAACTAAATATTGACTTCATTTTGAGCAAACTGATCACTACTTTCTTTATCCTCACATTTATTTGGGACTGTCAAAATTGAATTTAACTTTAGTATAAAATCAAGTGTATAATATTCTTGATACTGTTTTCAAAACAAATTATTCATATGCCTAGAATGTGCTTACTCAAACCCAGAACATCTGGTGGCATTCAGATTATAAGACATAAGCTGGTGCTTAACTTGCAAAAACACAGCAAGTTTATCGGAAGAATTATAGAAATTAGCCCCAGAATTCTGAGGTTGATTGTGATGTTCCAGCCAAAAAAAAAAAAAGGTATACTTTGCATAATTAAAATCCCTCTCAGTAGGTAGATTTCCTGCACTTAATCCCATAGCATAATTTTTCTTCCCTATAAAAGCCCTTTCTGAGTACCAAAGTCCCACAAGATTGTTGTTGGGGTGAATGATAGTTCTTCCTTACCTTTCTGTGACCCTTTAATAGACATGATTTCCTTCTCGCTCACTCTCATCCCTCAAATATTAGCTGTAAAGTAAGAGTAAACAGACCTGGATCCAATAACATGGCAATTTGTTGTTTTAAATATTTAATTTCTGCTTTATGGAGAGCATCCTCTATGGCTAACATGTCATCAGACTGTCCAATTACTTAGCTCTCCTCCCACCTAACTTCACTCGAAACACATTCCTAACTAGTTACACAGAGATCTAACATTTGGAACTAATAAGATACTCAGCTATTAAAAAATTACATTGACATCTTGACAACTACTTAAGTACAGCATTTCTAAGAAGATCAAATACATCATCTACTACTTACTTCCCAGGACTTAGTAAAGATGGCCCAAAGTGATAAATTATCAAATCTTTAAAAGGAACTAAAGCTCTCTCCCTGCATCTTTTGAGTATAGGAAGTTTTTAATTCAATGAATAATTCCTAATTCTTTATAGATCAGCCAAGAGGTACAATTTTATTATCACATACAATTGCTACAAAGGAAAACTCTTATTTATAATAATTGAAAATACAATTAATATCAATAACTTAGCTATGTATAAAGTATTAAAATTATATTTTTATACTCATATTAATGAATTTCCTATTACTTCCATAGTTTTAAACAATCATAAAGATGCCAGTGTTATTTCTTTTCATGGATTTAATATAATACAGTAACCTGTACATTAAATAGATAAAATGAGACACTGGAGAAAAAAGAGAGATTCTTTAAACTTATTATATTGACCATGCTTATTTTTCTATTAAACAACTTTGTTTTCAAAGCTGTTAGAATTTCTTGGTAAAGAGGGCATATATCAACTTCTATAGCATTTTATTTATATCTTTCAAATATTTTAGAATTGTTTATATACTAATACATGTATAGTTTAGGTATGCACATTTAGCTGTTATTTCCTACTTGTACCACACAAATGCTGAACTTTTTCTGAAAATTGCATTCTATAAAATTTATTCTCATTATTTCTTTTCACTTCAGATCTTTTTAAAATTATGTTCTTCAAAGATTCCCATTATTCTTTTTCAGAACCTGATTGTTTTCCCACACATTTTGTTGGTTATGTTTAAAATTCTTCTTTTTTTTTAAAGCAAGTTTCTGCCTTCTCTTTTCATTGGAACATTTTCACTAGGTAATCTACTTTATTCCCATAACATCAGTACCGTTTCTATGTAGTACCTGTAAAATACACCTCCAGATTACAGCACCTGAAGGAGCTCCAATTCCCTATATCCACAAGCCTCCTGCAGAACCCAAAGCTCCAGCAAAACAAGCCAAGTTGTTTACATATTCTTTCTATCTTGCTTCTACTCATAATCTAAATCTGTGTTTGGTAGAATTTCTGGAAATGGATTTCAGGATATGAGTTTTCATGCAGGAAGTTTCAGAGATACCTAGAAACCAAGGAAAGTGGGTTTAACAGAAAAAGGAGTTGATCTACTACAGGTGTAACATAGCCTTTATGTCACCTATGACTTTACAGCCTGATTCTTAGCTCTGTCAAGACAGTGTCTCTGGCTGCTGTAGTTGGAATATGTAACAATGCATAAAGATTTATGCTAGCATGGCTCTTCTGCTATAAATCATTGTGTTAATACACCATTAATAGCGGTGTGCTGACACTTGTTGGCTATGCTATTCCATTCATTTTGTTCTTTAGTACTCTCATTGAGAATGCTCCCTAGTTTTCATTGACTTGGATTTCAATGGTCTTGATAATTTGATCTTATCATGCACATCCAATTTCTTAAGTACTTCTTTATCCTGGATTATTTATTCCTGTCTCCTTTGAAAAAAATAATTTCCAGTTCTCTGAACCAAAAATAAGCCATTGAGCACTGCTAGTGCCAAATAACAGGAGAATTAACCAGGACAGTAAATAAATGTTTGTGCCACATAGACAATCGATTGTGATGGGAACTTCTGGGAGGGATAGCAAAGATGCATTGAAGAAGACAAAACCATATTCGTTTGTTAAAATACTCCCTGCAGCACAGCAGATAAAATTGTGACACAACTTGTTTGTCATGTGTTCTTTTGACAGAGTCCCTCCACTTTTGTGTGGACCTTGCTTGTTTAAGTTGAATGATTTTGGATGGGTCAGAGGCCACTAACTTTGCACTTTTTGTCTGATTTTTGTTTGTTTGTGTTTTGAGGCAGAGTCTCAGTCACTAAATTGCCCAAGCTGGGCTCGAACTTGCAGGCTCGAACTTGAGGTAGTACTCCTGCCTCAGACTCCCAGAGTGCTCTAATTACAGGCATGCGTGACCACTGCCAACTAGCTTTGCATCTTTTTATGTCTATCATCATCTCTGCTAGTTTCCCTCTTTTGAGCCCACAGTCTTTGTAGCTAGCAATACTCTAGTAGGTAAGGAAATATTAAGTGCATAGATCCTAAAAAGGAAGGAGAGATATTAGTTGCATACACAAAGAAATTTATAATCATCCAGAGAATGGCATCTTGATCCAAATAGTATTCTGTTTCCTAACAGTAGGAGAATACTTTATTATTTCTGCCTTCATAGCTTCTTCCTTTTCAGTATATCTATGTCCCAAAGTCTTCTCTTTTATGAGCACTCCATCATATTAGATTTGGGTCCACTTTAGTTGCCTAATTTAATTTTACATAACCTTTGGAGTGTATCTTAAATACAGTTGCATTCTGAAATATCAAGCTTCAGTGAATGAGTTTTGAGCCTGGGCTTGGTGGCTCACACCTGTCATCCCAGCACTCAAGTGGCTGAGTCAGGAGGATGGCTGTGAGTTCCCAGCCAGCTTGGGCTACATATTGACTTCAAGGCCAGCCTGAACTACATATTGCAATTCTGTCTCAAACAACAAAACAAAATATATTTTTTTTGAGTTTTGAGAGGACAAAACATATCCTTCGAAATCTGGTGAAATATATTACTTCAAATATATTACTCAAAAACAGCCTTTCTTCGTATATTCTTATCTACATGTGAGTGCCCGGTAATAACTTTTTAAATTTCTCTTCCCCATTTCTTCAGGTTAGAAATGAGAAATGAATATCATTCTTACTTTACTTTTCTGTATGAAATTAAGTGGTCTTTTCTTAAATTTCCTTTGCATTGTTTACTTTACATCACAACTTAATACCTAACAATTGCAGTACTGAGAATTGAACTCAGGAGCATTCCACCACTGAGCTACACCCATAGTCCTTGATTTGGTTTTGTTGTTGTTATTGTTGTTGTTTTTTGTTTTCTTGTTTTGATTTACTTTTTGAGAGAGACCACTAAGTTCCCCAGGCAGGACTCGAACTCATGAAGTTCCTACCTTAACTTTCCACAGTGCTGGAAAGTGCCTCCACCACCACGCCCAGCCAAACTTAGTTTTAATGTTGTCTTTACTTATTGTTTCCTTATTAGACAATAGACTCCATAAAAAGGAAGAATTTGTGTCTTAGTATTGCAGCCTGATGCTCTAAGATAGTATTCACCAAGGATTAGTCACCCCAAATAATTTTGATCATAATATTTTATTGCCTTATTAGTCACTTGAAAGCAAAATATATGCTTTATTCAACATTTTGTCTCATCCAGAAATCCTTTTTAAGTAGTAAAAAGTATATAACTCTGTCTGATTCAAATATATTTAAGAGGTTGGTTGAAGTATTTGGTCCAGTTTTGAAACAGCTACAGAAATTTAATTGTTTCAAAAATTACATAAAGTACTGTCATTAAAATATTGATATAGTTTTAGTATTCTTTCCAAATCTCCTATCAAAATTTAATTATCATTTTCACAATGTTCAGGGGTGGGATCTTATAGATTTGATTAGGTCACAGGTGCACTCTTTCTTGAATTAAGCTCCTTATCATAAGAGTAGGAGCTATTTACTGTTAAAGGGTAGGTTTGCCTCCCAACTGAGCTCATGGAAATCTCTCTCTCTCTCTCATCCGTCTTCTGGTGTGTTATGATACAACAAGAAGGCTTCATCACATGTACTTCCTTGATCTTAGATTTCCTAGCCTAGAATACTATGAGCACATAAACAACTTTTATAAATTACTCAGTGTTGTGTTCAGCAGCAGAAAATGACCTCATCGTCTTTATACATTTTGATGGTTTGATTGTGCCTTGGATATTAATAATACTGTCCTCAGAACTTGGTTGTAGATAGAAGGTCAAAGAAACAGTTTGATTTCATAATTTTTTTTTCTTAATGTCAATCTGTTAATATTAATCATTGTCCCCAACTAGTGCAATGAGCCTTCATAAATTATTTACATTAGGAGATATCGAGGCTGTTTTCCTTCATTAAATTTCAATGATATTGAAAGACACATTTGAAAATTTTATGGCAAAAGAGTAGCACAGTGCACCTGGAAAGTGATTTATGATGAGATAAAGTAAGTTACCCAGGAAGACTGGAAGAAAGAAAGTAACTAAAAATGTGAGAACAATTATCTTTGAGATTCTAAGAAATAGAAAATTCAAAAATAAATAGAAATTTTAAAATAAAAGGGAATTTAGAGAAGAATTCCAATGAAAACATTAATTTCAGAGATGAATATTTGACAAGGAAAGAGTTAAATGTCTTATATAAAACACAGATATAGTAATTGTAGGGAACTCTGATACTTTAAATAAGGCTATATTTTGAAAATAAATAAATCTTGCAGTAAATATAGGCATCTCATGTATATATTGAAGAGATGATATAAATCTATATTATCACTTTATAAAATACTTTATTCACTCTCTATTATTGGTGCATCTTTTTTGTGGGATACACATTCTATAAAAATGAGATTTCAACCATGTTCAATAGAAGTGCTAGTAGAAACACGTAAATGATATGATTCAAAGACAATGGTTTAGTGAAGAATTTTTAAAACCTATTGGCTTACAGAAATTTTATGTTCACCTTTAAGGTAGTATAAGAGCATTTAGATTAAAATAGGAAAACTACAACAAAATGCAAGTAAACAGAAAAAAAGATACATGAAATCTTAATGATCAATAATAATAAAATACATTAAACTTGTAGGATTCTTTATTAATTTTAAGGCACTTCTGACAGAAATCACCTCTCATTTGAGTTACAGCTTAATGAAGTACCTGAGTTTAATATAGCCACGTACACAACCAGAAACCGAAGCTCAGTTTTGAGATTTCTGTTTATCTAAGAGAACTTTTTACAAGCTACATTCATTTACTCACTTATGTATTGGCTTATCACAATATATGGTATGATATTGCTCTCTTCTGAGCACTGAAAAAGCACAGGTTTTTGTTTATTTCAAATTCATGTACTAATATTATATAACCGCACATAATTGTGAGTGAATAAGAGGCATGATTTAGAAATACAGTGACTCTTTAAATTAAAAAATATCATTATCCTAAAAAACTCATTACCATTGACCTGTCTCCAAATACTCTCAATCATTTGGAACCCAGATATCCCATTATTCTTGCTCCTTTCCAAAGCAGTTCTGGAGGTCTTCTTTCGTGAGTCTTTTTAGTTGCACTGTCATGACTGCCTCAAAGTCTTGAAACAATTCCAAACATTTACCTTTCCCAGTCATTTTGACTTTGGGGAATAGCCAGAGGTCACATGCCGCCATATCTGGTGGATAAGATGGATGTGGGAACACCTTAAGATGTACAATTCTTTGCTTTCCTTTGGTTGGCAATGGGAATCAGGATTCACTGTATTTTTTATCACACTAGGTAAAGACATAAATAGCACTTCTAGAACTGTTTCAGAAAGTGGCAAGAATAGGATAAATGTGTTCAAAAGGAGGGGAAGAATTTTGAGAGGGATCAATTACAATGTGTCTTTTATGTAATCAATTGTTTTTAATTCAATGCACACCTTAATTTTTGATCATCCTTTGTAAGTGGTACAGTGGTTATATGAAAAAGAGAATACTAAAAAAAAAAGAAAAATAGATATTTTGGTAACTTAGAAATTACAAATCAAATAGAAAATAAAAGATGATAAGTAGATATTTGTTCATTAATCATCTGCTGCTTTGTAGACTAAACAGAATGTGTGATAAAATATTGGGATAAACTGTGAAAATTAATTACAATTTAAAGGCTCTAAGTAAATGTTAGATAAAAATTGACATATATCTTTAAAAATAAATAGTAATGCATTATCATAGTAAATTATATGATACCATTAGAAATTAAAATGGCAGTTTAAGAATTTAAGAAACAAAAAACAAAACAGAAAGATAATGTGGAAGTGTACTTATTAGGTTTTGTAAAGTATAAACTTATAATTATTAGAGAGAAAACTGTCAGGAAAATAAAGTAACAATAGATAAAAATCAATAGCAAGCCCAAAATATCAAAAACAAGTAGATTAAAAACATGTTTTTCATATGTTAAAATGCAGAAGATAGATATGAGTATTTCAATTTTTTCAGAAAGAGAAATTAAAGCTCCATTTAAAATTTATGCTAGTATAATCTGAATGAGAAAGATGTTTCTGTTTACTAAGTTCATTAATGGAACACCTACCTACAAAGACAATAAATACATATATTTTGATGTGTCCAAAAATGTGAATTAATGCTTTTATCAAAAAAGACAAAAGTAAATGAATAAAGTGAAGTAAGTTTTGAGAAAAAAATGTAAAATTATGAGATAAATTTTATTGTCTTTGGATGATCTTTTTCTAATAAGAATAGATTCTAAAAGTTTATGTATCATGAGTTTATTAAAAAGAATAACATAAAATCATAAAATCCAAGGTCAATTACTGAGAGTGATATAAGGCATCCTTTTTTAAAAACATACTTTAAAGCTTTTTTTAATGATCATTTTCTTTTAAAGGTGAGCAAAATTAAGCAAATATATAAGCATATGAACTGAAATGTAAGTGCCAAAAGTTGTTATTATTTTCTTCATTTCAAAGATAAAAGCAATACAGATATAGATACTAAGAATGCTTTGTTTTGAATTTATCATAAATTAAACATATGAATATTACTAAGACATATTTGGAAAACATTCTCTGATTTATTTTGTAGTTTCCTTGAGGAAATATCAATAAGTATTCATGTAGTTCTTAGAAAAGAATACTTAATGATAAATTCTAGTTTGTGCAGGAAAGACCAGAGAATATCACCTGCATAATGAGAAAAAGTAGAGCCAACTATAAAATAACTGGATGAAGCAGATAGGGACTCTGTCAAATGATTGCTTCTTCTTAACATCTTCTTATTGATTGAAATATAGAGGTTAAACAATATTTCTCTGATTTCCATGGGAACCTTTATTAGGATTTAGTCCAACTGGATCAAGAGCTATACATGGATAGAACAAAATAACATACTCATTAAAATTGTGATCAACAACAGTCGGGATTGAAACTTGGGTAGATATTATTCAGATCTATCAAATTTTCTCTCCATTTGCAGAATTTATCACAAAAATTCATAGTATATTTCAAATGTAACATTAGATTGAGAAGAACAAAAATGGACGGCAGAGACTGGAAAGGGAAAGATAAGATGTTATGGATATGTAACAATTCTCCAAGACGAATGCAATTATTATGTATTGCAAACATATATTACCAGTAATGAAAAAGAAACAAAAGCTCAACTTTAAAAAATCTGTAAAGCTTGCACTAAATATTTCCAAAGTAAACAGTTTAATAGTGTACCTCAAAAAGTCATGTACACCAGGAACCTTAGAAGGTGACCTTATTTAGAGAAGAGGTCTTTGCAGATGTGTTTAAGATGAGGTCATGTTGAATTTCTGTAGACCCTAAATTAAGGGACTGGTGTTCTTATAAGAAGAGACAATGTGGAAAGTAATGTGAAGATGGAATTCTGTGATTACAATAAAGAATACCAAGGCGTATCAGGAGCTCTTAGAGTTGAAAGAAGCAAGAAAGGGTTCTTCCACAGTCTTCAGAGGAAGCATAATAATGCTAGTACCTTTGTTCCAGAATTTTAGCCTCCATAGTTGTGAAAGAATAATTTCCTGCTGTTTTAAAGCATCTGATTTGTGATATTGTGTACAACAAGTCCAGGAAGCTAATGTACACTATAGATAAAATGAAGATATACAATAATTATAATTAAAGATCTGTAACAATTGTCTAAGAAGTATTTGTAAACAGAAATTGAAAATAGTTTGAAACACCCAGTTATGAATTTATGTGATTTAGAAACAACATGCAGTAATTTAGGCTTGCGCCTAAGCAATTACATTGTTCATGTGGAAAAAAAAAATCAAAGAATAAAGCACAAGGTGATAATCAATAGACCTTAGAAAAGCATAGACCAAGGAATAAACTTCTATCAGGAAATTCTCTATAACTTCAAAGATACAAGCCAAATTCATCTGCTATATTTAACATATATTTAACATATATGATAGGCTGAAAAAATCATTATGCCATAGTAGAAAGTTACATTTTATTGTAAATAAAGATCTTTACAGACTAATGTATTAAGGATAAGGTTAGCATAAAATATTAATCATTTTTTGCCTCATTCACAACTTTAAAGCAGAAATTAGAATTTGAGAGCTAGAATGTGGTATTTAGTAAACTAGTCATCCATAGATATGCCAATAATTTGTTAGTTGTTTAGTTAGTAATTAGATAGGAAATCAAGTATTTATTAATCACCTTCTTTATTGGACAGTGAGAGAATTCTAGCCATATTTTTCTGGTTTTCCAAGGACTTTTCCAGAAATGGAATCCATTATTATTATTGTCAAATTGCAACAATCAACTACTTACTTTAGTTGCCTCCAATGTGTCCTTTTCCAAACTTTATTTGATCCTCCTTGTATCAGTTGATACTCAAACAAGGGATATATACCACAGTTAAACTGCAACAAGAGAATTTAATACAAGTAATTGTTAACATTAAAATCAAAGTACCTATAAAAGCATAAAGAAAATTCTAAATTACCTAAGGAAAGAAGAATGGAGTTGGCAGAGTGTACTCTTTCCTGTGCTGGGCCACAGGTCTCCAATGGAGAAGTGTGGTAAGCTGTTCTTTGGGTGACAGAAAAGTTCACTGGTCTGCCCCAGCTAAAGTGATTCCACAAGGACCCCTCAATTTGGAAACACTCCATCTAGTGTGGCAGAGGGTGCACAGAAGGAGTAAGAGTTTCCTGGCCCTGAGTGAATGGTGGGATGTGGGTAGAGTTGCATACAGCTACTTGCTTATTTTAAGAGGTAAAATAAGGGATTGGACTAGGTACAGTTGGGGATGACTATAGGAGATGTGCAGCTTTGGCATTTTGGGAGCTCAAGAGCAGAGTGATCTTAGATGTACAGTGCCTATTTTTAAACTTAAGTGGAGCTCTTTATTGATGGCCGCAGTAGAAACAAGATGTAATATAAATGGCAACAAAACAAGAAAATAGGAGCACTTTGCTGCTATAATGACTTTCCATCACCCTCTACTGTCAAGAATTAATATTGTGCTAGTTACAAAACATTACAGAATAGGGAAAGAAAGATAAACATTAGGAGCCAAAAGCAACCCACTGATAAGTAGAACACTCTTCTTTTTTTCCTACAATATTTAAAAAATCACTGTCCCAAGTTCACAAAAGATTAGTATGGTTAGGTCTCATTTCCTATTGCCAGTGCTATTTTGATGAATCCTTTATTCTGCAGAGTGGTCTTCAAAATTGCCACTTTGCACAACCCTACGGGGTGTCATTTGTACCAGTAGCCATATGAATGACACAGCTATACATTGAGCTGTACGTTGAGCAGCTCGTATGAGGATTCCAGAGACCTTAGACATTCTCATATATATGTGTATTTTGCATAGGTCATGTAACTTATAGTTATTCATTGTGTTCCTCAAGAATAAATTTCAAATTGCTTAATATTTTATGTTTTCCCTCCTTTGATCAATATTCAAGTAATCCTCTTTTTATACTCTTTACTCTATGATATTTTTACTCTATGTTCAATTTGTACCACTTTACCACTAGGTTTTGGTATGTTCTCCCCAAAATAAATTGTTCTTAGTTTGCCTCTCAACCACTTAGTCCCACACATTGGCTCAAACAGCATCACCTCCATTTACAGAAATGGAGACACTCACTCCTGATGTGAACCACAACATCACTGCTGCAATTTTGAAAACATGCCTGAATTTATTGGATGCCTGTGTTGTCCGATATCAATGTTAAGACACTCCTCCTTACATTTATTTCACATCAAGTCTGTGTGTGCATCAGTTACATAATATGCTGGACCAACGCTGTCAGTTTATTTAAATCTGATAATGAATGAATTTTTAATCAATTTAAAGAGTAATATTTAAAATATCATCCAATTTTTATATTTGTTTTAAATAATAATGAAAGAGGAAAACCTATTAGGCATTTAAAATGGCTCAGATTTATGTATTATTATAAATAGATTTATAATTTATTTTAAATTATAATTTATATATATAATTCTTATATATGTATATATTAATATATTCTTCCTCTACATATATTGGTTGAAAAAAACCACCAAAATCTCAGCTGCATTCACCATAAAGAATATTTTGTGAGAAATCACTTAAAAAAAATCATTAATTTTATTTGGAAGGGGAAGTGGGAGGGGTAGGGTAAAGAAAAGAAGGGAAAGGAATAAATATGAGAAAAGGAAAAAATGGAAAGAAATCATTTCTTTTAAAAGCAGAGGTCCAGGATCCATCTATAAACATTGTGATTGTGACCGAAGTACTTCTTTTGATGTGGCCTTAGAAAGTAAATAGATAAGAGGGAGTTTTGTTTTCCTCATTGATCAAACATGGATAAAATCTTATTAGTCTGAAGATACAGTGTTTATAAATATCACAAATATATATATATATGCAAAAATATTCTTTCTTACTCTGTTACTGAGTTTTAATTAAATTCCTTATTCCACTAACTGATAAAGCCTTCCTTAAATCATGTTCCATTTATCATTTCAGGACACACCATCTCCATTCTGGATAAGAGTGTACTTTGGAAAGTAAGGCTCCAGCAAAGCCTGTGTGCTGGGGTTTGGGGAGTATTATTCCAGTTATTACCTCTACCTCTTTGCATCTGTCTAGTGCGTTACCTACTCAATGTTGAGGCTGCAGATTCCAATTTGAGGAGAAACACTGGCTGGTTGTGTCATTCCTCTCAGCTATGTCGACATTTAGCTGATTCCTAAAACAACAGACATGCTATTGCATACCTTTGATTCCTCTTTGGCCTGTGGCTTTAGTTTCCTCGGTTAATATTGAGGCTCTTTAGGTATGTAAGGCTAAAGAGAACTCAAAGATCTTTATGCTGTCTTGGATAATGCAAGGAGAGGTTTCCTCAGCTCTTTGGACCCCACCATGTCAGAGCTCTCTTTCACATTAACTGCCACCTAACACCAGGCCCCTTCTCAGGTCTCTATATGTGACTAAGTTCTTTCTGCGTCAATGAATGCACAAAGCCCAACTCTGCAAACCAGAGAAACAGAGAGAGTGAAAATAAATGTCCAAGTTCCAAGTAGAGAGCCATGCTTATTTTACAAAAATGCTTTCTCATTCAAAAATTAAGATAGAAAATGGATATAAACCATTATAGACAGTGCCAAAAATGTTGAATTTTTTAGGAAGTATACATTATTGCAAACTTATAATCTTAGCCTCAGATTAAAGAATACGCTCCAAATATAACTGGACAAAATAGGAAAAGTTTCCTTCACATTTGCTATGACCTGAAGTTATGTTCAAAATGTAAATACCTATTTTCTCCAATTAAAAAAGTTACACATTGTGTAATTATAATTAACATTACTACAAATAAAACATTAAATGGAGTACTATAAAATAATAAAATAGAAAACAGGTACAGTTTTTAAAGGGAGCAAAAATAAATGTATGTACTTAAAACATTATTTTTTAAAAAGTGGAATCTGAATACACTGAATGAAATGTAAGAAACTAAAGCCTAGATATAAATAAAAAAAAAAACTAAAAAAAAAATATAAAAATGAAGCACCTACTAGGGAGATTTTTTTAAATCCAGTAATTTCTCTAAAATTATAAAACAATATCTAATTTTAAGGCATTATAGCTATTGAATTTTACAATATGCTATTTTATTATTGTAATTAGATATAGTCATCTGCTTTCTACCTTGTTAATGTTAGATTGTGCACATTATCTTACTGCATTTATTATCACTCTCACTGATGGAAATATTTTTGTTCATTATCATTAAAGTAGGAGACAGGTACATATTTTTACCTGAAGTAACTTCCCTACTTTCAATAACTCAAAAATTCACTTACTTTTCCACTTTTTTATTTTGTTCATGAAATATTTCCCTAGACACCCCACACACACCGTCTTCTGTGTGTGTGTGTGTGTGTGTGTGTGTGTGTGTGTTTACGTGTGTCTATGTGTGTGAATCTAAGCAGTTGGGGGAGTCAGACTCCTCAGGCTAACCACTAATACTGTTAAAAACAGTGAATTAGTTTATCTTGCATACTGCTTGATATGAAGAATTGCATTCAGAATGCTTTAGTTCTTAAAAATTAAAGCCAAATAGGTTATTTTAGTAAATAAAACACACACAGATTTCACCAATAGAAAGTATCAGAAACTCAACTATTTTGCAAAAAAATTTAAATGCATTCATAAGCTGGCAAAAATATAATTAACATGACAGTGTGGCTTTCTTGGCATTGTATACAAGCATCTCATCCAATTTTACAACTCTAAGATGATGTTAGCTGGCATAAGCAACAAAAGGGGCCATAGAAATAGAATAATAAATCTCTGTCTCTTGACAAATGTAATGAAGAAAAGTGCTTATCATTGAACCCACTCTTTTTTTCTAATTTTTCTTTTTCCTTTAAAAATATAGATGATAGATAGATAGATAGATAGATAGATAGAACAGTGTTAAGTTTACAGAAAATTTGAAAACTTGATGGAGAGGTTCAAAGATTTCCTATATATTCCTATCTCTATAAATGCGTAGTTCTCCCATTATCAGTAGCCTTCATTTGGATGGACCATTTCTTATCATTGATAGACCTACATTAACACAATGTTATTACTCAAGTCCATAACAATGAGCTTCACTCTTGCTGTGTCATGTTCTTCTGATTTTCTTCATTGCCCAGTATCTGAGAAAGTGGTCTACACATATTTTCCCATACAAAGTCCTTACATTCACTCTTTGTTGATAATACTTTTTGTCAATTTAAATAACATTAATTGAAATTTTGCTGTAGAAAACTAAGATATTTGTAAAACAGAAAAAGAAACATTAGAAAAACATTGTAAATTCATCCATATATGACCACTTCTATGTGCCCATTCTTCTGTTGTTATATGGTTTTTTTCTGTGTAATTGGGATCAAAGGTGATCCTATTGTCTTCTAATATTTTAATTTTTCTACCAAATACAATATTGTGATTGTATCAATATCATTTAGAGTATTTTATCAAATAATGGTTTCAATTTGGTTCCATTACATTAACCTGTGCATGTTTGACTATGCTATGTCTATGCCACAGAGTTTTAATTATTACAGTTTTAAAATGAGTCTGAAGATAAGGCTGAACATGAATCCACAAATCATCATTCTCTTTATTTCAGTTGATTTTTAATTATTTCAATAGTGGTGATTTATATTATTTTCTATGTATTTCTTGCACATACATTTTCATTTTGTTTTGAGATTTATTATATTTTGTTGTTATTGAAAATATAACTATTAACTATTTATTTTTGTACTGATTACTTTTGTTAATTATATAATTCCATTCTCCTCCTTGGGAAAATACACTCTGAATTCCAACATTTCTGTTTTAATATTGAAATTATATATTCATACCTTAATTAACAAACTCTTATTTTTAATTGTGTATGTTTTTATTTCTCAGTTTAGGTCTGATTCTCATATTTTGGACTGCTGCTTACTCTCCTGATAAATGCCCTCCTCTCATGAATTTACTTAATGTAAATATAAATTTTAGTCATTTTCTTTACATCTTTCTAGTTTCTTCCAATAATTTTGATTGTCTCCAGTATTACTAGTCTAAGTTGTAATATTTTATTTTATTTTTTAAAATTAGTACACAGTTGTGTACATAATACAGCTTGGTTCTTTTGTGGGTGGGTTGTACCACTGGTAGTTCAAGTGAGACAGTCATACATGGGACAGACATGCATGTATGACCAGTGGTTAAAGCCTTTTGGCAGCAAGACATACAATTTAAGGAAGATCCCTTTGTAACTTTGCTAATCCCCTTCCCTTTCCCTTTCAACTTCCTCCCTCCTACTTTAACTCCCATTTCTCCACTTTGTCTTTTTTCTTTCTTTCTTGAGACAAGGTCTGCCTATATAGTTGAGGCTGCCCTTCAATTCACTATGCAGCCCAGGCTGACTTCTAATTCACAGTAATCCTCTTGCCTCAGCCAAGCAACTGCTAGAATTATAGCCCTGCACCACCATGTCTGACTTCAATTTTGTTCCTGTTGATATTATTAATCTTATCTCATATTTATTATACATAGTGTTACATACATTAAGTTTATTAGGTTCTTATACATGGCATATCTCTATTCTACTTCTTTCCCCTTCTCCTCCCCCTTTCCTCTCACACAAGTTCTCTAATATTTTATTCTAAATATTCTACATTTAATAACACCAACTACAATTCAAAAATGGGCATCTGAAATGAACAGACATTTCTCAGACAAAGAAGTAAAAGCAGCAAATAAATATATGAAAAAATGTTCAACATCACTGGTTATTCCAAGAGATGCAGATGAAAACAACACTGAGATTTCACCTCACCCCAGAAAGAATGGCTGCTATCATGAAATCATCCAATAACAAATGCTGGAGGGGGTGTGGGGAGAAAGGAATCCTTCTCCATTGCTGGTGGGAGTGCAGACTGGTGCAACCACTGTGGAAATCCATATGGACATACCTCAAAGAACTAGGATTGGAAGTTGCATTTGACCCAGCTATTTCCCTGCTGGGTATCTTCCCCAAAGAATTTAACAAATCATACCACAGCAATATATGTGCACCCATATTGGTAGCTGCACAGTTCGTAATAGCGAAAGCTTGGAAACAGCCCAAGTGCCCATTAACTGGAGACTGGATAAAGAAGATGTGGTGTTTTTATAAAATGGAGTACTACTCAGCCATAAAGAATGAAAAACTAGAGACATTTATAGCTAAATGGATGCATATTGAGGTCATCCTCTTAAGTGAAATAAATAGGATGCACATGTGTAAATACCAAGTAGTTTCTCTAGTGTGAGAAACTGAAACTGTAATTAAGGATACACACAAATGAAATGACCTAATAACATATTGTGCTTCCATGGCGTGTCATATGACTGTATCGAAATTTAAATTAGGGAGAAGTTTGGCTTATGTGGAGTTTTGTTCAGTGTTGGTTTTGGGGATCTTTCTGAAACAAATCACATCCTCTTGTGTCTTGTTGGTACTTGAGATGCTTTTTTATGTTGTATGGAAAAATGTTTAAGTGCTTTTCAGTTCTGTTTTGGTTGAGTTCTACTGTATTTGAATAATATTGTAGTTTTTTTCCCCTTGCATTGTTCTTCTTTGAGTGGTTTTAATATTTTGTATGTGTGTGTTTTTGATAATAAAGTTATTAAAAAAAATAACACCAACTACTTCTCTATTTCTTGACCAAAGCCAGTCTATTTTCAATTCTTAGGGAAATGCCTCAGCATTTCTTAGGTAATGAAACATCTTACTTCCTGATCTTGGCCTTTTAGTTCCTCAGCATGTGATATAGGATCTGTATTTATTATCTGGCATTGAATGTTGTATAAAAAATAAAAAATAAAAGTAAAAAAAAAGCTTCTGTTTCCTCTTACACTAATCTACTTTTGAGTCACCACCAAATACTGTGTTCCTCTGTAATGCCACTAGCTTGTCCATGCTATTCAATCCAAAGGAAGCTTTTACAACTATGACTCTTTTGGCAGCAAAAGGCATATTTTATCAATTTCTACATTCCTAAACCTGTTTCTCTATTCCAGAGGACCAGAAAATTGTTTACCTTCTTGTCATTGTAGGAGAACTGGTTTAACTAGCAAAATTGCAGAATTGTCAAATTCTCAAATTTTCATCCACCTGACACATATCTATATCTTTTACAAGATCCTTCAAGCCTTAGTTACAGCACTCCAGAGAAGAAAAGAGATGTTACTCTGAGGGGTAAATTTTGACCAATGAGAAGTAGGAATAGGAAGAAAATTAGCACATAACATCTCTCCTACTTTTCTAATTGATTACTTTGAGGTCAGAATTCACCTTGCAGCTTATGCCAAAATGTTTTCCTTGTGTACTGTATGGTCCAACTACTAAGAAGCCACCTATAGAGTGTGTCAATTCTGGGTTTTCTTTTAAAGAGTAGTCAGCAAAGAAATGTATCAATATATATTTGAGTGCATTTTTCTTAACTTCAATTTTTGTCATACCAATGTCTACATTCTCGCCCTCTAACTAAATCATCATTATGTTTTTTGTTGTTTTTTGTCATTATGTTTGCTTTAGGTGGTATTAAATACCTGTCCTTTCTTAGATCTTTATATAACAATTATCTAGATATGGTGTCAGGCACATTACAAATACTCTATTGACTTTTATTGGATGATTGACTATGTATTTTAGGATTAGAATACTCAAAAACTGGTTCCACCACCTGCCTCAAAAGCTCGCATTCCCGAGTTTGATCCCTGGTACCAAAAGGAAAAAAAAAAGAATATTCAGAAACTAAAATAAAGAGGATCTAGCATGTCCACAGAGTTTCTAAGTGCTGTTTACTAGCAAATATGTTAAAATATTGAATAACAGCACAATGAAGGTGAGCTTTTTAAAATAACCACTTTATTGATGAGAGTTGGATACCTTAGAGAGGTTACCATGACCTATATAAGGTTATACAATTCATGATTAATAGAGTTGGGAATTGTGAGCAAGAAATTTCATGTTCTTCTGCTATTTGGTGGTGTTTTAGAGGCTTATCTTTATTCCTTATGACTCTTGCTTGAAAATACATGACTGAAAATTTTTCATAGATAGTGACACAAAATACTCCCATGGCTTAGAAAAAGTCATTTCCCTCCTCCTGCCGTTCCATACTAGTTAGTATGATATATTAAAGGAAGACTCTTTGGAGAAAAAGAGAAACTGGTTGCCATTTACTTGCTGTGTGACCTTGGGCAAGTAACCGAGATACCTGGAGTCACTCTCTTTTTAAATCTAACAAGAAGAGAATAAAAACTACCTCAGGAATTTGTTGCCAGTTTCTAATACACGGGATAAATCTTCAATAAGTGTTCCTACTCAGTTATTTTATAATATATTTCTTCGCTTTTCTGAAATAAAGGAAAATGTAATTTCACTCAATGTGAAAAGTTTTAACAGTATTTCCATAAATGGTTTTGAATTTCACCATGTGTTTTTGGCCAAAATTTTATCTTCGTGATAACGTTTTCATTTATTGAAATTCCCTTTGCAGGTCCTTAATTCATTTGATCAAGAGATCAAATTAGGAAATTTAATAGCTACTGTGTTGAGAAGTGATTAATCCAAGTTGTGTAAAGTAACGCTTACTTTCTGAAGCTCAGACACATATCTGAAGAAGCCCCGCAAGAAAGCGGAGAGAATAAGATCAGAGAGAAGTAGGAGGCATGATGGGTGCACAAGATGAATATCCAGTAAGTGGGAAATCGAAGTCGTTCAGTAATGCCTTCCACCTTCCTGTACCTTGTTTTATTTTGTCCTTCAGTACTGGTTTAAAATCTGCTGACTGTGAAATATAACTGCTGCCTAAGACACAATATAAAGTGCTCTTACTTCTATGATCTTCTGCAGCATTCATTATTTCTCCCATTCATCTGTCCTGTTTTGGCATATTTTTATTGTATCATATGACATTTTGCTCTCTTCCTCTTAAATATTGATTTCTGTATATGTGCAAAAAATTATAATTTAATTGCAGTTACAAAACATGTAACCCCTACTTTATGTTATACATATTTTTCAGTCCATGATGGATAAAGGGATGCCTAATTCTCCATTTTTATTGCCATTTATGTGCATTTCTTTTTCAAAAGCATTTAAATAATTATTCTCTCTTATATAGGATACATGAAGAATTCTTTTTAAAAAGACTTGGGTATGAATAATTTAAAATACTTTCCTGATTTTGTAACAGCACAATTGTGGGAGAATTTGCGATGAATTAAGATGTACAAATAATGGCTGACTTTTAGCACAGAGCACATACGTGATTCTTATTGTTAAACCTTGAAATTGTACCCTTCACATCAAATAGGGAATACTTTTGGTGCACATATGCACACTTATTTTTCTTCTCAGGCCCAGTATTTAGTCCTCTGACTTTCATCACACTATTATAACCAAATGTGGCCTGTCTTTCCTTTCTCCTCTTCTCTCCAAGTCTTGCAAATAATTTGAAGACAAGTCCCAACTAATGTTCTCCTGTGAATATCTTTTGTAATTATTTCCTATTTTAATAATTTACAAACAATTCGTGTACCTAATCACCTTCAATGCACTTACTAAATTTCAGGCACTATACATATCCCTAGAAATAAAACAGTTATCAAATCAGGCACAAATATTTACGCATAAGGAAGTTACATTCAAAGAGGGAGGAGAAAATACTTAAATATAGAGGCAAAAAAGTAGATTGCACTATGGAAAAAATATAAATATATAAATATATATATAAATTATACAAGTACATATAAAATATAATAAGAAAAATTACAAGCAGAGTTGATGGAAAGGAGAAATGAAAATATAAATTAGTATAGACATTCTGGAAACTGGTATGGAGACTCCTCTAAAAACTAAATATGGGGCTGGGAATTTAGCTTAGCGACGCCATGCCTGCACTTGCCTTTCAAGCACAAGGTCCCAATTTCAATCCCCAGTACCAGGGAAAAAAACAAAACTAAGTATGGGTTATCATATGATCCAGCAATACCTCTAGTGAGATGTATTTAAAGCAGATAACCTTCTAATATCCAAAAGATACTTTCATTTTCAGGATTATTGCAGCACTATTCAAAATAGCTAAAATATGGAATCAACTCAGATGCTCTTGAATGGATGAATTGATAAAGAAAATGTGGAGATTTACACAATAGACTATTATTCACCCGTAAAAGAATAAAATCCTATCATTTGTACCAATATTGATGGGTCTGGAAGTCATTTTGTGTATTGATAAGATTTCCATTCCTGGGGAAAAAATACCTGAGAGATTTATATTGTTTCATAGTTCCAAAGGTATCAGGTTATAGTTGGGTGGCTCCCAGGCAGAAAACTCAAGATGCAAGGGCATGGCAAAAAAAAATTCCTCAACTCATGGTGTTTGAGAAGCAGAGACCATAGCCAGAGCCCAAGAGGTAGGAGCCTAGGCACAGATATAATCTCCAAGGGCAGAGCCTCATGACCCACTTTCTCCAACTAGAAGTCCACCTCCTAGTAGTTCATTTAGCCATGGGGTGAACCCATTGATGAGGTTGGTGTTCTCACAACACAAATATCTCTCTAGGAGTTTCTTGATCTAGTCAAGTTGACAAGCAAGATTAACTGGTATATTAAGTGTGACAAGCCAGCCATACAAAGATAAATACAACATACAATATTCTCAGTCTCTTGGGGGTAACCTATAAGTCAAGCTTGTTAGAAAAATGAAATGATATAGTGATTCCTAGAAAGTGAGAAAAACAGGAAGAGGGAAGGACAGAAAGATCAATAAGGGACACCACAAAGAAAGTGACGGATCACTTTCATTTCTTCTTCAGTACAGTCTGGTAGTCATTGATTGCAATGTGTTATGTACCAACTCTCCATGAGGAATGTAGTCATTATGTACTACACACAGGCACCAAGAAAAATAAAAGTTAAAAAAATAAAAATAGGTGATTAGAATTCACACACAAAAAAACCTATGCTGTGCTTAAAAATGAATAGAAAATACGAATAAAAAATTTCCAAAAAAAATTAATGGTTGAAAACTGGAAACATTTTTCCTGATTTGTTTGTTACACATTTATACATGTATTGAATTACCGTAATGTGCTCACAAAGATATAAAAATTTTACAAAGTAAATTTATCATCCTCCAACTTTTCATTTATCAATTAAATTTTCTGCATTTGACATATTTTTATATAAAACATAGGCTAATTCAGTTCCATTTGAATGTAAATTCTTTGTAAACAAATTGAGATAACACTTGGAAAACATATGTGTGTATAGTTCTACTTTATTCAAAGGGAACTTGGTACTTTTAGATTGTGTTGCTAAATAATAAAATAAAATATCCTCAGCACCATTAAAACATTCTTTCTTCACAATCTTCAAAGTCTTAGGCAAAGTACATTTATAAGATGATTCAGCACTTTATATTATCTAGAACTTTTCTGTTAACAACCCAGTCTGAGCACACTTTTTTGAAAAAGATATATTTCTTTCCATCAAATGGTTATGATGCCTGAATTAGTTTTTTTTTTTTTTTTTTTTGGTTAAAACCCATTTGCTTAAAATAGACAGCTAGAGTACAAAAAGTACTGTGGAAAATAGAAAACCAATTCTTAGATAAGAAGGCTTCCTCAATTTAAATATGTTATACACTACTACCAAAAGTTCTGTCTTTGTAAGTCACTGTGGAAAATCAACCATAAAAATGAATTTTCTCTTTTGCTTCAGAACTGTTTATATTAAATATTCTTTCAATAGAGGAAAATAATATCTTTGTAAGTTCAATGATATGCCTCCCCCAAAACATCATAAGATGCAAAAGAAAAAGCTCTGGCCTAATCAAAATTGTAAAGTGAAAAATGCCTTAATAATGCAAACTGAACTATTATTTACCAATGAATTTATTCAAGTTATTCCATCAACATCTTCACCAACACTTGACAGAAAGACTGCCTTTTAAAAACTGGCAAAACAAATTTAAGTAGTCTGACCGGATTTGGTTTGTTCAACAGAGAAAAGTTAAATAACATATTTTTTCCATTAAGTTTATTGGTACACTTTAGGTATACAATGTAGTTACATTCATCACTGGGATCTTGTTCCTTTACATGATGCATGTTGGTTCTTATTTTTTCCCCATTTCCCTGCCCTCCCTTCACCCCCTCCACCATTCTCTATCTATAAAGACTTTGATTCCATTTTTTCCTTTTCTCATATTTTTTCTTTACTCTTCTTTCCTTTCCCCTACCCCTCTCACTTCCCCTACTCCTTTAGACCTTTTCTTCCTATTTCACAAATATTTAACCTGATCTCTAATTGAGGACAATTAGTATCATCACTTAAAAAAACACAGAAAGTTAAACTTTGAGTTATTTTTTGTCATGTTCTCACAAAACAACAAAAGTTAATTTGCATCAGATTTTGGCTTCCACATATACATGTGTCTTTGCAGTGTGTCCATCAGTTATGAAAAATAAATGCAATGAAGAATGCTCTAGTAACATTTAAAGTGAATATTCAAAAATGTTTTTCTTCAGTTGGGGATAATTTTGACATAAACATACAAAGAAAAAAACTACAGGGAAAAGTTATTTTTTTCCTCACCAATTCCTTTTATCAAAAGAGCAGACTAGTGACAATTTTTCCTATCTTCTAAAACAAAAGTTTGTAGAATTGGATATAATCATATAAAATATTCATATATTCTGCTTTCAATCCATTAATGCTAGAAGATACATAGATGCAAATATTTGTATCCTGCTACTACTTCCAAGAAAACTAACATTTTTTTCTCTAATTTACACAAGATAGCATTTAGATTATCATTTTTTGAGAATTATAACATTAAGCCTGAAGTTTACAGTACTTCAAATTGTGCACCACACAAAGGCACTCACTAAGTGGAAAATTGGAGCTGAAATTTACCTTGTGCTTCTTTCCCAGTTGAGAGAACCAGAAGTAGGTCATTTTCCACACAGAAGAAAAATGCTTTTTACTTTATATGAAGTCCCATAGGCACTAATGTTGTGCTCTTGTATCCCATATACAGTTTTAAAACTGAGGGTGAAGATCATGTAATAAATACCTTGTATATTTACACTGAAATGTAAAAAATATGACTTGAAATCTTTTATATCTTCACTCTGAATTTTTATTGTGCATTAGTTTTCAGCTCCTGTACTTACAGAAAATATCACAACCAGCGTGAGCATAGAAGCAGGACACCATTAATTTTGAAAACAACTTCTGCCTACCCAAGTTCTTATGGATTTTTCCATGATTTGCTTACAGAAGGGTAAGTTACGGCTTAGTAGGGAGTCTGTAGGTTCTACTTCAGAGCTAAGTGTTGTAAATGTTTTATGTTATTCTGAAGTATGTCTACGTAAGAGATTAGAAAAGGTACAAACATGGAGAAAATTATATGATAGTTACTGGAAATATCCTCACCTTTATTTGGTGATTCCATTCACACTGGCTTTTCTCTGCATTTTTGTTTAATTAATTAAGACTAGTGTAATGGTCAATTAATATAACTGACAATGTAATGTTTTGATATATGTACACAGAGGGATTACATTAAGGAAATAACACGTTCATCACCCTAAATTTCTATCAACTGTAAGAGTTGAAAACCTTTAAATTCTACTCTCACATTTTTTTCTAGTAATAATGATTAAGCCTTTAGCCATACATGTTAGGTGACTGTTCCAACACTGAGTTACAGGTCCAAACTTTATCTATGTTTCACTAAGTTGTCTACACTGGGCTCCAACTCACCATCCCCCTACATCTGTTTCCAGGGTGTCTGGGACTACAGGTGTGTGTCACCATGGCTGTAGTCAACTTCCAAGTATGCAGTACATTATTCTTAACTACAGTCACCCCACAGTACAATAGATCCCCAGAGCTCATTTTTTCTGGCCAAACTTGGTGCTCTAATTATCATTTCTCCTCTGCCTCCAGCTCCATTTCCTAGCTCTAAATAACCAGCACTCTGCTCTCTACTTTATAAGACTATCTATTTTATATAGTATATTGTCCTCTAGATACATTGATGCAATCAGAAAGCACAGAATTTTTTTTCTGAAAGATCGAACTGCATAGCGTTGTCTATACATATTGCAGTTGTTCCTTTATCCCTTCATCTAGTGCTCGACATTTGCATTAATTCTCTATTCTGACTCTTGTAAATAATGCTACAATGAACAGAAAAAGGTAGATATTCTTATGATTTACTGATTTTAATCCTTTCAGAAATGTACCCAAAAGTGGAAATACTAGATCACATGGTAGTTCTACTTTGTATTTTTGAATAACTCCCATACTGTTTTCCATAATGGTTCCTGCAAAGAATAAATAATAAATAAAGATTTCCTTTTTAACACAGCTAAACCGATGTTCATTTTCTGTTGGCTTTTCGATATTAGCCATCCTAACAAGTGACAATAATCATAGTTTTATTTTGTATGTTATAGTGAATATCAGAAACTTTTTATATGCTTATTGGCCATTTGTATGTCTTCTTTTGAGAAATGTTAATTCAAGTCATTTGTCTATGTTTTAATTGTTTTTTTCTTAATATTGAGTTTTTAGACTTGTTTATATTTTAGATATTAATTTTTATCAGATATGATTTACAAATATTTTCTTTCTTACTGTACTTAGTCTTTGATCTGAACCAAATTTTGAGTTTGGTTCATTTCTATTTCTATGGACAAAACGTCTTCTCATGCAAGGTTTAAATTAAATATCCTTTCTTCTGGAAATTATTTCATGAAAAACCTTTGAAAATATCACCCAGTCCTCTGTACAAAATTTGCTATTATAATGGCTTATCTGTTTACTTCCATATAGTCTACAAAAATGTAATGGCAGGTATGGATTTTGTTTATCTTATTTACCATTGTTTCTCTTTTGCCCACATGAAGTATCAAATCAATGTTCGCCTATTGCATAAATCTTAATAAGTGGAAAAGTCTGTCAGCAGAATTTTAGAAATAGCACTTTTGTGTGACCCACTTAAAAATCGGTTTCTGTATTTTCTAAAGACATAATGACTGAATATTTATATTTATGGAAAGTAGCTCTGTCCTGTGTCTGTCTGTTTCTGCCTTTTTCACTTCTTATGCTGCATAGGGAACTCACCATCTCCTAGCCTTAAATCCTTCTTTCTACGGAGAACTTCTGTTCACCTTCCTTAAATCATTAGGTTACCTCAATTTTTTTTTTGGCATTACTGAAGTCACTTAATTGGTCTATTTTACTACATTTCAGCCCTCTGATCTCCCGATTCATCATTTTACAAAACTTGCTACTCTAAATCCAATTATTTCTTCTATTTATCTAAAATCATCTAATGGTTCACCATATTTACAGTTCCTTCCACTTGATACACTTTTGACTAAATCTCACTCTGACACTCACTGGGACCAAACAAAATTGTTTGTATTTCTGATAATAAATCTAAAAACTTGATGTTCTTGCAATATATCAAATTACCATCAAAATCTCTGTTAATGTTATTTCTTCCTGAAAGAGTTCAATTAGCCCCTAGGATGATTTATGCGGTTCCTCTTTTTATTCTTGTTATATATCTCAATCAAAACCATTGCCTTCATCTTATCTTTTACAAATATTTTCTTACTATTCTGTACCATTGTTAATTTTAGAGGGAATGGGTTATTGCTCATATCACTTAAATATTATATAATAATATTTAGTGTATTTCATCTAGGTAATGTTTCCCAAAATACTTTCACAGAGACTCAAAAAATAATGTTTTAATAACTATCTGGGGGCCAGGGATTTAGCTCAGTGGTTCCGCCACCTGTATTGCAAGGGCACGGTCCGTAGTTAGATCCCTGGTACCAAAAAAACCACCAACAACAAAATATCTATCTGGGCATTCCTTAGCCCAGTCAAGTTGACATAAAATTAACCTTCTCAGGTGCTTGTTTCTTAAGCTACGTTTTTCCGTATAATACCTTGTAAGATTTTACATTTTGTTTTATTGGACAGAAATATATTATATTGTGATCTTTATATGAAGCACAGTAATGAACTATGATTTTTGAGTTTTAATCTCTATAGCAAGGAAAGGATACTGAAAAAGAATTTGATACTACATTCCAAATGAGCAAACTATCAATATACAATGAAACAACTGGGAATTGGAAAGTGAAGAACATTTTGAAATGGTAAAACACCTATAAGGCAAAAGGATTTCTTCCTTAAGAAACCTGCAAATCATAATAACCTGAGAAGAAAGTAATTGTTTTTCAGAGGAAATGGAATGTAAAGATTAAACTGAAGGGAGATCACAAAGGGAAAAGGCCTTGTGGGCTCAGAGTGAGGAGAAAAATAGAACAACTGTCTATTCACTGAGAAGTTCAACTGTGCTTTGAACAATAAGATTCCCAAGGTGCATTAATATCCTAAAAATTCCCTTTATTCAATGGCTTCTGAGATGTTTTGTTCCTTCAACACCAAAACAATTCTTCATTTATATAGAAGATTGAGAGAGAACAACATAAGCAGAAAATATGCCTATGTCTACCCTATGTTTTCACTCATCTCACACTCACACAAATCATTTCAGTGGAAGTATTTTATTTCTTACAACTTTCTACTTTAAAAATGTATCAGCAGGCTTGTCCAGAGCCCACTTAAAAATATCTTTCTTCAGCTATCTAAACATTTATTTAATCATTTAGCATTTAATGAAGTATAAGTCAGAAGCAAAATGAAGAAGAATGAAATACAATTAAATATCTGTACTTATTCTGGTTGCCTTGTGATACACTCCTTTAACTTGTAGTAATGACTGCTCATAGAGTTTCATTTTTTAATGTTAGGTTGTTGGAAAATACAACTAGATATGATCACAGATCATTCCCATAATATTTCTTTCTCCATCTAGTTGATGCACCTCAGTTCTGTTTTTTATTGAACAGAAAGATATTAGGGAATCCAAAAGAAGTATCCAAAACCCAAATATTACCTGAAAAATTGTATCAGAAGTCCCTGTAGAGATTCTTTTGCACTTCTGTGATTATTTTGAGAATCCTCCTCAAAGCAACAAATTTCCTTATAAGATCAAAATATCTGTTTGAAAAGATCCATAAGATCATTAGGAATAAAGTAGAAAAAGGAAGTTTTAAAATATATAACATGGTATAGTTCTTTAATGGCTAAAAATAAATGTAAGAAGAACCTGTTTTCATGATTTTTGATTCAATATTTTATGACTGATAGTGAGGTAATATTGACAATTTTATTTTTCTATGAGTTTTTTTCATTCTGTTTCATTTTTAATGTGGTATACATTCAACATGTAATATCTGTTTAAATTTAGGTGAATGATTAGAGATCTTATATCTATATCACCTTCATATATGCCTGTATTTGTTATCCATTTCAAATGCCATGAACACACGTACACAAGTGTGGATTAAAATATCTTAAATTAAGGAAAATTACTGTAAAATTCATATTTGCTTCAACTTACAAGCATGCAACAATTCCAGGTATGGAAATTCATGCACAGAGACCCAATTTCCACTGAAGCAATATTAATTCTCAACAGGTATTTAAAGTGAGCCTAGATTTTAGGTTATGTTCTACACTTCGGCTAAAATGGTAAGTTCTTCTACCATTTATTTTTCTGTTCCTTTGTGGACACACAAATTCATCTGGGACTGGAAAAAATAATCCCAATGAGGACTGTCTTAATAGTAGGTCATGAGATTAGGTTGTCCCCAGTGGGATGAAGTAGAGGTAGTTTAGGTAATTATATTTTGTCTGCCTGTGGTGTTGAATTCTTTTGAAGAACAATAACAACCACGAAGCACTCTAAATATCAAAGATAAACCCAAGAATGACCCTCCATCCTTATTACAACAGAGTCATGATTCTAGCCCATAGCTACTAATGATTAAAATGTTATCTGAGAGAGTAATAAATTCCCATGTTATTTAAAATAATTTTAGTGGAATATTTGTCAGAAAACTATCCATTTCAAACACAAGCCTCACACTAATAAGTTGATGAACATATACCATACATAAAACAATTTAAGGAAGGTGCTTATATACAACTGTAAATTTTATTAGGAAACAAGTGGTATGACTTTTATGATGACATCCATATAATAAAAGACTTTTCATTTATTTCACTTTTCTTGAGTATATGAAATATAGTAGTTATGAAAACAGAATAAATTAAAGATAAAATTAACTGTTAATATGCGCATTGTAGTGCTTTCATTCCCAAAATGAGAATTTGCTGTCATTTATTCTTTTGTAATGTTTGCTACCTAACTAACAAGTTTCCTGCTGTTATGGACAAGACTATAGTTTATTGGCTTTGACCTAAGAAATATACAATTCTCACAATCACTTTCTGTTGCTGGTGGGGAAATTTAAAAAATTTGTAAGAAGTATAAATGAGTCAAACTCTTGGAAGAAGGCTGTTGTAGTCATTAGCTTGTTTGTTTTCAGCTTCATTCTCTGCTCCACCTCTGTTCTCCATGGCATAAGGTTTGGAACTGAACACATTTTCTCAGTTCCTATTGAAGCATCAGGAGCAAAGATGAGGATGGAAGAAAATTTAAATACAAGGTTTCCTTACACTTTTCTCCGTTGCAAAGAGTGGCTCTGGCAGAAATCACACCTCCTCTACATCTCCTGTTCTCATTCTACCACAGCTGAGGCATTTTGATGGTCCCAGCTGCTGTCAGGCAGATTTGCCAGTGACCTTCCACTCTCCTGGAAGACCTCCCTGTGTGCCTTCACTTACAAAAATGGTAGTAACCACATGCAATTATTAAAACAGAAGTTTTTTTATTTTACATTTTTCTCATAAAATTTTGCAGCTAATTTTCCACGTTAAGTTCCTTCTATTGGAGCTATTATCAGTTTTTTTCAAATAGATAGACAGTATTTTCTAGCCCTCCTCCAGGATGATTTTGGATGTGTAGTATAATAATGAACTTCTTATTTAAAATTACCTTCATGAGGACATCAAAGCTAAATTAGTACATTCACTCACTGGAGATTTAGAAAAACAACGTTTCTTTCTTTTTTATCAGTATCACCATTAAAGCTCCTGAATAGCCTAATTCATTTAATAACACCTGGTGTTATTTGGAAAATGTCAACACAAATAACTAAAATAAGACTATGTTATTTCTTATGGGGTTTTTTCCCCTGTTTGTCTTTCTTTATCATATCAAACCCACTTTTGGATTTTTGGAACAGTTGTTTATAATTTTAAACTTTAAAGTAATTAAAAATTTAATGGCTCACTGGTTAAAACAGACAGGTACTTTAAAACAGACAGGTACCTGGTTTTGTTTTCAAGACAAAAATGTCTATCGCAGTTGCATTGCAGGTGTACAATAAACACATCAGTGGTGACATGTTCTACACTCAATGTTTAAGTCATTGCTGTCACCACTATATTTATAAGATGAATTTAGTAACTTTCCCACAAAGAAAGCAGGTAAATTGATAGACAACAGGAAGAAAGCAACTTGCTCAAAGTTAAATATGAAATCTATTTAAAATAGAATTTGAACTAATTGTGTTATTTATGTTAGCTTTCAATAAATTGATTAAATAGAAGCTTATTCATAAATAGATCTGTAGAAACATTTATATTAAACTTATCTTTTAAAATCATATTTGCTTTCTCTACTAGTTAACAGTTTTTACTTAGAAATATTTTAAGTTACTTAGAAGTAAATATGATTCTTTTCTCAAATAATATCTTATCTTTCTTCCTCTTTTCTTCATATGTAAATAAAGAAGCTTAGCTATCAGATCAACATAGAATTTGGTTGGATAGATATGTAGGTAGAGAAATAAATTTGTATTCATTAATTTTCTCTATGTGAAAGTATATTTTTGAAATTGCCCCCACAATCATCTTCCAGGATAGTATTAATCCCATAGCACAAAATAGTACATTCTAAATTTTAAAAAGATTCCTTTAGATTTCTGAGTTTGTCAGTTACACTTGGAAGTTCCCTTTGAAATAAAACCACTTAAATATTCCAAACACTCCCAAGCATTTCCTTGATACATATCCACCACATATGATTAATGTTTGGATAGGATATGTTTCACATGCAGAATTTATTTGAACTCAGAATTTCTACATAATTAAGAGAGTATCAAATAACATTCAGGTCTAAGATCAAGTTTCTCTTCTCAATATTAATAATATGACAGTATTAATTTTTCATAAATATAACAATAATGTTCCAAGTTTCACGGCTTAACAAAATATCTAAATTGAAAAGGAGTAACGTTGGGGTCACAGAATTTGACTATGAGGGTAGGACTATTGTTAGTTCATTAATAAATAAGTAATTATAATAAATCATCCACCAATAAAACAGAAAAACTCAGTTTACATATTATAAATACCTTATGTTCTGAAAATATGCAAACTCATAAGTTGGTATATACACATTTATATCTGTTGTTTACATTTCAATAAAAGTATAAAATTTAGAGAATATTATTTTATTTTCCAGACCTTTTTACCATTCTTACATTTTAAATTCAAAATACAAAGAGTGAACCCTTTCATCTTTCACACAGATTATGAAACATGACTCCTTTTAATTTAACTATAATAAATCCATCTTATATGGAGCACAATATGATATGAAGAAATGTCAATTTTAATTCCATGGTCAGTACTCCAATATTAATATTTTAATAAGCTACTTAAATGGTACAATAAAGTTGCTTTTGCAGTTTTTTTTTTTGGGGGTACCAGGGATCGAACTCTGGCCCTTATGCTTGTGGGACAGGTGGCAGAACCACTGAGCTAAATCCCCAGCCCTGAATAAAGTTGCTTTTAAACATTTTTTCCATAAGTGATAGCCATATTTGTAATTAAAACATATCCAATATATGAATAATCATTTTTAAAAATAAGAATTTTTCTGAGGGTCATTAAAAGTATGTAAAGATCCCAATAGCTATATCAAAACTAAGAACTGTCAGAACACTATTATTAATGAAGTACTGTACATTATTACCCACCAAAAAAAGCAGATAATGATTATTATGTTCATTCTTCCATGTCTGCAATTAATATAGTGCTTAATGCAAGGTAGGTACTCAGTCAATTTTTTCAATTAATATATGCTATACTTCTCTCAATTTCTATCAATAGCAGAATTTATGACTGTCATGAGTCAATATCAGTGTCTTTATGGAGCCATAGCACCACCTGATTTTTCTTCACTTACAATAGGCTCTCACCGAGTTCATCTCAAATGATTAAGAAATGAATTTATGTGGCAGGGGATATCACAACCCTCAACTTGAAACTATACTTCAAAGCTATGGTGATAAAAACAGCATGGTACTGGCAAAGAAACAGACCTGAGAACCAGTGGAACAGATTAAAAGATGCAGAAACAACTCCAGACACACTCAGCCACCTCATCTTTGACAAAGGAGCCAAAAACCCTCTCTGGAGGAAAATACCTTTTTAATAAATGGTGCTGGAGAAATTGGGTTTCAACTTGCCAAAGATTAAATCTAGACCTATATCTCTCACCATGTACTAAACTAAAATCAAAATGGATTAAAGATCTAAATATTAAAATAGAAACGCTGAACCAGCTGGAACAGAGGTTAGGTAGAACGCTTGAAGACATTGGTGTAGGAAAAAATTTTATGAACAAAAACCTTAGTTGCCCATGAACTAGCACAAACAATCAACAAGTGGGACCTTTTCTTATTAAAAAGTTTCTGCACACCAAGAGAAACCACCAGCAGTGTGAAGAGACAACCCACAATGTGGGAAAAAATCTTCACCTGCTCTTCCTCAGACAAAGGCCTACTATCTAGAATCTATGAAGAACTTAAAAAAATCAGACCAACCAAATTTAAAGACTCAGTCCAAAAATGGGCATCTGAAATGAACAGACATTTCTCAAAGAATTAGAAATAGCCAATAAATATATTAAAAAATGTTCAACATCACTGGTCATTCGAGAGATGCAAATGAAAACAACACTGAGATTCTACCTCACTCCAGAAAGAATGGCTGCATCATGAAATCAACCAATAACAAATGCTGGCAGGGCTGTGGGGAAAGAGGAACCCTGCTCCACTGCTGGTGGGAGTGCAGACTGGTGCAACCACTGTGGAAATTAGTATGGAGATATCTCAAAGAACTAAGACTGGAAGTCCCATTTGACCCAGCTATTCCCCTGCTGGTTATCTTCCCCAGATAATTAAAAGAATCATACCACAGTGATATATGTGCACCCATGTTCATAGCAGCACAGTCTGTAATAGCTAAAACTTGGAAATAGCCCAAATGCCCATCAACAGGAGACTGGATAAAGAAAGTATATTTTTTTTTATAAAATGGAGTACCTCTCAGCCACAAAAAATGAGAAATTAGAGGCATTTATAGTTAAATGCATGCACATTGAGGTGATACTCTTAAGTGAAATGAATAGGATACACATGTGTAAATATTGAATAGTTTCTCTAGTGTGAGAAACTGAACATGTAAATAAAGACTAAAAGGTATAATAGATAATGTGAAATAGAAAGTAAAGGGGCAAAAGGGAAGTGGAAGTGGGAGGGGTAGAGGAAAGGAAAGAAGGAAATGGAATTAATATGAGAAAATGAAAAAATGGAAACAAAGTCTTTGTAAATAGGGTGGGATGGAGGGGTTTAAGGGATAGCAAGGCAATAGGGAAAAAATAAGAACCAAGAGAGATTATCTAAAGGAGCAAATTTCCAATAATTAATGTCATTTTATTTTATACTAAAAATGTACCAATAAAATTTATTTTTTAAAAAAGGAAAAATCAAGCCTCATACACAATTCTCTGAAGGGCCTGAAAACCTGAGATAGAAGATTTTATTTCAAAAGTATCCACTTCCACTTTAAAAACAGGAACTTGTTATATTGTTATGTATTTCTTTCACAAATCTGTTTTGCAGAATGGTCAGTCAACTCTCAGTGTTACTGATACTGCATTTGTGAATATATTGCCTCTCTACCAATTATTTGCAAATCTAAAATTAAAAATACTTCGAGTGTTTTGTGGTCATTCATAGATACATGCATACAAGACTTTCCCACTTGCATTGTTTAACTTCTTGTTTCAGTCCTCATATTGAACACATTTTTAGAGGCATATTTAGTACTGTTATTTTTCAATTTTTTTTCTAGTGATTCTGATCATTGAATAGTATCAGACGGCTGTTTCATTTTTTAAGTGCAAGAAGAATCTGCTGTACTTTACAGACAAAATATGTGTGATTAAGTAAGCTTCATTCAGGCATCAGTTAAAATACTGACAGGTTAATGAATTATCAATGTATATTAAGTACTGTGTTAATTTAAAGAAACACATATCAAAAAGTTATTTATTTAGTGTTTGACCCAACCTGTATTTCTCCTAAAAACTGATTCAGTATTCACTAGTTTGTTATGCATAGTGATTTTATGAAACATAATAACCTGAAAATAATGGAAATTGGCAATACTTCTGTACATCAGCTTGTAATTGGCTTGGAATTATTTTGAGATCTCACTTTACCTATATTTATACACAAGCAAATGCATACATATATACTAACTATAAGAATATGAATCTATTCTATATTTTTATCATAGTTCTGTATCTATTCACTACAAGATTATTAGCTACGTCTCAATTTTTATAATTTATTATGTTTGATACCATTGTTATTGTTGCCATAGTAACATCATAATATTTTAAGGACCACTCCTAACCAATCCCAAAGGAATGATGTTAGTGTAAATGTTCAGTACAGGAAATTATTTTACTTATTATAGAGACTTGTTGAGGCTTCCAATATATCAAAGGGCAAGAGATTTTAGACTCAACTTCAAGGAAAATAATTGTCCAAATCTGATCCATGTTATGTAGTTGTGTACTTTGGAAATTTACTTTAAGTTTTTGTGTAATTATATACTGCCTGGTTTCACACTTGCACATGATGTTTTTAAGCAAAACAGATGAAATCAACAAACTTAGTAATAGAAATCTCTGTACACACTCCATTATTAAAATACATAATATTTTGATTTTATTATTTAATATTAGCTCTTATAGTTTATAGTGAACAATAAACTTAACCCTGGAGACAATGGGTCTAATGTCATTTTAGAGTCAATTCATATGCACACATTAACATTCCAAATCTTACATCTGAGCATAATCGCTATTAAGCATTCACCTTTTTTATCTTTGTATTTATGCTGTAAGGCCTTTGACTGTCTCTTGAAATTCATTGTTTTGATGTATCAGTGTCAGCTCATAATAATAATAATGTAGTTAGAAAAAAATATAGCTTGAATCTTCCACTGAGAGGTTTCCATTTCTGTCAATCTATCATCTTATAAAAAAGTTTTTTGTAATCAATGAAACTGAACAAGGATATAGAAAAATATTTTCAAATCTATGCCACTCTATTGTACTCAAGTAAATATTGCCACCATAAGCATGCACAACGTCATGAAAAATTCACACTTTGTACTTGATTTTGTTCAAGAATTTGAAAGCCATATAAAATACATATAGTATTTGTATAAAACATTGTTTTAAATGGTTATTGTTTGGTAAATATTTCCTTCCAAATCCAAATATATAGAACTTTATTCTCTATAATGTTTGAGGAAGTGGAACTACAAATTCCACTAAGGACCTGCTTCCCATGCAAATTATTGTGACTGAATGTGACAATTAGTCTCAGGCTGCACTGTGGTTACCCTGGCTATTAGCAAACTTCATCCCCTGTCTGGAAAATTGAACATCCTTGTATTAGCTAAGGTTTATCTGTAGTTCATCATGAACCACTGTTAGCTCAGAGACAAGTGGTCTGTATAAAATAAATCAAATTAGCTCACATCCATGCTTAAACATCCCAGTGAATTTTACTGTTCTTGGATGGAAATCCAAAGCCCTTCTGTAGAGAATACTCCTTGAGTTGTTCCTTGGTATAGTTCGAACACCTGTTAGTAGCTTCTCCACTCTCTTCTTTTGATCTAGAAACACTGACCTTTCTGTTAATTTCACAGTTAAGCACCATGAGGTCCTAGGTTTATGCAAACCTCCTTTTTCAGCATGCTATTCTCTCCATATTACTCACAGTACGTGATCATCAGACCTCACATTGGCATCGCTGCAGCATCCTCTCCAAAGAAAATAACTCATCCTCCCTAGTCACTCTGAGTTCCAGCTGCTTATCATCACCTTCAGAAATAGGCTATGCATTAATTAATCTTTTTGCCTAACTTTTATTTGCTTCTCCCTTCTTAGTAAAATGAAGCTTTCATGAAGTCAGGAATTCTACCGGTTCTTTTTTGTTTGTTTGTTTTCTTTCTTGCCTGTTGAATAAGAAATGCACAATTTTAACTGAACACACATTGCTCCTATGTCATTGAGGACAAAAGTAGCTGCTCTAAACATAAATCCTCCAAATTCAGTGATTTTAAAATGTATTCTTCTTCTTACCTGTTTAATGTACTTAGCTTAATACTCTCAGGCTTCATTCAACTGTTCTTTCTTGAAACTAAATAACATTCCATGGTCTGTATATACAATATTTTTATTCAATTGTTCTTTGGCATTGATTTAAAAAATTGTTTAGAGGCAGATCATTTTTTAGTGTTACTGTAATTTTAAAAATAAGTTTAAGCCAGGGATATAGCTCAGTGGTTCTGCTGCCTGCCTCACAAGCACAAGGTCCTCAGTTCGATCCCCCATACCAAAAAATAAATAAGTTTAATATTCACACACCTTAGTCCTGTACTTGTGAACAATGTGATCTCTTTCATTCAGTGATTTTCTTTTCATCTTTTAGTTTAGTAATTGTCCACACCGTCTATTGAGAGCAAGAGTTTTGCTAGACAACGTGTTGTTTCTAGGACAGACTCTCACAACTTATTTGGCTTTTTGTTTGTTTGTTTGTTTGTTTAACTTAGACATAATAGGAACTTTATTTTTTAAAGTAAATATTTTGTGAATCCTTGTCTAACACAATACTTCAACATTTGCTCCTCAGGATCTGCTGCACTAACATAATCAACTTTAATGTTTCTATGATCTCACAGAGGTGAAAGAAAATTTATTCAGTGCAGTGAGTTACTGTATGTTGTGTCTTCTTTTAATGGTTTCATAGAACAAATGAAACAATATTTTAGAAATACATTATTTTCTAAAAACCAACACATGTCAGAAGTTAGATGAAAATAAACAAATAAAATTCATATACCATAAAAGAATGTATCTTTTTTTTTACATTCCACATTTAAGAGATAATCTCAGTATCTGGGGCTGAAATACAAATACAAAGCCAAAGGGCATATACTGGTTCTATGTAAGTGCTTTGATAAATAGTTAGGGAAGGGGCTTGATTCATTATGGAAATAATGAGAAACCAGTAAGTACCCATTCTTAGTTTTACATTACATAAGATTTGTTAATCAGGTAATAGTAATTTTTACTGAATACTGCTCAACATCATAATAACAAGTAAAATAAAAAATAAACAATTACATAGTAAGATGATATCTTTCTTTTTTAGTATCAGCTATCTCTATATTCCTGTAATAGAGGTAGGAGGCAGGTATATGAAATTTCCAAACATGCAAAATAATTCAGCTTATTCTATTTCTATGCTATTTGAATTTCTGATTTTAGGTCAGTTTTCCATACATGTCACTGTGAGAATAGTCATTGATTGGTAGCTCTGAATAACCATGTCTTAAGAAATGTAAATTCTCATTATAGATGTATTTTTTAATTTATAAAATATATATTGTTGTTTTGGATTTCTCTGTCTCACTCTCTCTCTCTCTCTCTCTCTCTCTCTGTGTGTGTGTGTGTGTGTGTGTGTGTGTGTGGGTGTGTGTGTGTGTAGCAAGCACTCTAGAGACAGCGATGCTTATCGCAAGAATGGTTAATGGATTAAGTTTCTGAATCTATGAAATTCTAGGTTAAATCACATTGATTATCCTTTTTCTTTTTGCTTTTTTTGTGCTTTACAAACCAGCATCTGTCTTCTTTGGGAAACATTAGACACTCTTTTTTGTTATTTCATAAAGATTTAGATTAAGGAAATGATAACATTTTGTTTTTAGAAGTAGAAAATTTTCTAATTTAATAGGATCATAACCGAGTTCTTTTCAGAAGTCTTCTTTTCTGTATGATGTATGAGCAAGACTTTTTGCTAAAAGAGGGTATGGATTTAAAGATTGGGAGACTACAGTCAGTTTGACTAACTGCTGTACTGGATGTGAAGAGTAATTTTAAGAAAGTAGAGCACCAAGAAAAAAACAGGTAATTTTCCCACAAGTTTCAGAAACTATTGAATATAGTGACCATGAAAGCATTTATTCATTCTTTTTTGTTGTAGCAAAGTTCTTTCTTAAGAAATGCTCAGAAATGGCTGGCGTTAGGTCTGATCAGAGGGAGGTGTTGGTTGTTGTTTATGCTACAGAGCCATCTCAAGGCAAATGGAGTATGAAGTTAAATACACCAGCAAAATGATGCATGAAAAGATAACTAAGCTTAAAGAATATGATACTCTTAACTTGTTCTTATCATCACCTCACGGAATACAAAATATACGTTGAAGCTATTAGGTAATGAAAGCTTAAACTAGGAAAAAACCTTTGTTATAGTGTTTTCATGTTTAGGTATTTATGCTATAGAAATGTTTATACAACTATACAATGATATAACTACAAATATATACACATACTGTCATTAATCATCCTGAAAATATTTTTCATTGCTTCAAACACATTCTGTGCATAGTCCTTGGGAGTGTTTCCTTAACTGTAACAGATTTTCTTAATTTAATTTTTAAACAGTTGTTATTTACTGTGTATTTGGATCATGCTTGTTAGTCCATTCACTGATTGCTAGTATCAACTTCTATGAGCAGATTCTTTGAAATTACTTAATATCAGGGTATTAGCATTGATATTGTAAAATTGTTCTTTTTTTTGTAGTAAATTTTTATAAAATAAGAAGAGTTAAAGACAGGCTCTCTCACCACAATGCTCCAACACAATACAATCTCAGACAAGTTAAAATCATTATATGATGCAGTGCAATGATTCTGACCATGCCAGGTATCAAGCCTTTGGATTTTAAGAGGGAGGGAATAATGAGCAGCAGCCACTATGATGTAGTCACCTGGGTTGTCCAGAGGGCCAGAATGACGTATCAAAGTAAACCTTTTAATTTGTTTAGGGAGAAGAAACAAATCTGCAAAAGGGAGCTATATTTTGCTATTTTCCAAAAGGCTGCTAGGTGATAAGCTTAATGACCATGTAGGGCTGATATTGCCAAAATTAGTTTACACAAAATAGCTAAGACAAAAATGATTGGCCAAATATGGAATTGATTATTTTCATGTATACCATCAAAAATGGTTAAAAACAAAAAGCTTACTTTCTTTACTTCCCACTCTGAAAATTGGTGGAATTTTTTAAAAGAAGAACATATCTATTCACTTCATTCTGTAAAATATTCTACTGCCAACTCCTAGAAAAATACCTAGATAGGAAAAGGAAAACATAATTTAAATGTAGCAAAATATTACAAGTACTGCATAATACATATTTAATTCATTTCAAACAATTCAACTAAATTATTTGAATGATGTGAGAAATCTAAAACCTAGATTCTTAAACTTTGCAATTTATAAGTCATTTTTAAAATATTTTGTGAATGGTTTTACTATAAGCATATATCTTTGTCAACAGGAATTGTAAGATTAGACATCAACATCCTTGAACTAAGTAAGCATGCTTTGCAACAAATCAGAAAATTGCATTTTGATTTATATTTTCTCCTTGATCTACTACTAATGAAAGTTTCACTGAATTATCTGCTTAAAGGTCAAATGCTAATTAGGAGTTTCTCATCAGTGATAATTTAAATATGTGGAAAATGATGACATTAGTTCTTTATCTTCTTGAATGAACTTATTTTGCATCTATCTTCCTAAAGTTCTAATAACAACGAATACAGTTTGTAATACGTAACATTTTCCAGTTTAACTCAATGCATATTTTTTTGTTGTTGTTATTGTGTTTTTTTGTTTTTTTGGTACCAAGCATCGAACTCGGGTCCTTGCGCTTGCGCAGCAGGCGGAGAAACCACTGAGTTAAATCCCTAGCCTCTGCATGTATTATTTTTAAGTAAACACATCATACAGACTTTGCCATAAATTTTTCCTATCCTAAAATGATTTCATAATATAAACTTTAATTAGTAAATTTTGCCAATAACTTTTAGAACTACAAATACTGTATTCCATCTTAGGTGGCATTTACAATAATTTCTCTTTGCAGAGCATTGCTACATTTAAAACTTCTTGATCTCATAATTTGACATTTTTAGATCCAGAGAGAGTTAATCATCTCACTTTATCAATTATATCATACTTGTTATAGAATTTCAAAATTCGTGGCACATAAAATAAGATTTTGATTGCTAATAATTTAAAGGAACTTGAAAAATCTCTTCAGTCAAGGATAATCACTATGTATATACAAATAGAATAATATCTTACAAAACAAAGAGAAAGGAAAAATTATGAGAAAAGAAAAGAAAATGGAAATGAATTCTACGTAAATAGGGAAGGGTGGAGGAGTGAAGGGCGCACAGGTAATGGAGAAAAAATAAGAACCAAGATACATCATGTACAGGTACAAGCACCCAATGATAAATGTAAATGTATTGTATATCTAAAATGTACCAATAAAAGAACTTAAGAATAAAAAATAAATAAAAAAATATATTTTAAGAATCTTTCTTCTAAATCATACACAAAATAGCAAACTTACCAATTGTAGAAATTGTGTGTGTATGTAATCAAATTCCCATTATCTTATAATAACATTATCCCAGAAAACATACACAATGACCTGGTCTTGGCAGTAATGTCATGGCTCATTCTAAAGAATAATATAAAAGAGTTAATTGAGATCAAATTTCAAAGTATGTGGTAGAGTTAAGGGAAGTCACTCAAGTTTTTGGCAGATATAAGAGGAATCTCCTTACAATGGGTTTTGCCCCACTAAACTCATTATAAGCGGAATGTTTTAAGACCAAAATACGAGTAATACTACACATCTACTGACCATCATAGCTTAGCAAACAGTGCACTGTAGTGTTTCAGCTGTGTGCTTTCATGATTGTAAGGCTGACTGCCACAGCCTGGCATCACAAGTAACCACTGTATTGCATATTATAAGTCCTGGAAAAGATCCCCACAGAATTTTATTTCTTTTTCACAATCATAAGGTCAAAGTATTGTTAAATTGAACCATAGATAACTCAGAGACTGTCCAATACAAATGAAACTTTGGAAAAGAATATCAGCATCTACCAGAGGCTAAGGGATAGGGCTGGGGATTTAGCTCAGTGGTTCTGGCACCTGCCTCACAAGTGTGAGGTCCCAAGTTCGATCCCCGGTACCCCCCCCAAAAAAGAAAGAAAGTCATAGCCTAAGGGAGGCTGAAACACATACTTCACTCTTTCTCATCTCTGGCTTTTTGATCTCCCATTGTGGGACCCACTATCGGAAGCCAACTCAATGCCAGAGGAATGGAAGCACTGGATTCTCTACATGGAAGTCAATTTCTGAATTACAAAGCATTATAGAGAAACAGATAATCTAAAAGTGGAAAAGGGAATGTAAAAATACCTACTTTGGATTTCAACGTATAGTAGGTTCATGGATTAAAAGACTCACTATGGAAAGATATCAGTTATTTTACTCTATTATCACAAACCTATAAATAACCCAGTCGCAATGTTCAGTATCTAAAAGTGTACCTTGACTTAGTATAATTTTCCAGCATGTTTTATATTTTTTAGCCTATTAGCCTGGTTTTTAATCTTTAAACATGATAATTAACTTTACAAGATCTGATAAATTAATCTAATGCTGGAAAAGTAAAAGAGGATGGAAGGAGAGAAAGGAATTGAAATATGCTATGTACATGCACCAATCTCCTACAGTAAACAAAATCATTATGTATTGCAAACATGTACTGATAAAAGTTTAAAAAATGTCTGTAGAAAACTACAACCTGAATTTTATATTTCCCAAAGAAGATAAACTAGAATAACCTTAGTACATTCATTTATTAGTATACTTACCTATACTTACAAACAAATTAGAAAATCAAAATAACCACAAAGCTTTGCATTAACAACATATAGTAATTAATATAAAAATAAAATAAACTTTTTCAATTTCCCAAAAACCAATTAATATTAACACAATATTTCTAATAATAGTATAATTTTAATTTGAGAAAATAAAAGAAAAGGGAGCATAGAAACATTACAGTTTTGACTTCATTTGCTCTAAACCAAAAGAACAAAGTAAGTATGACACATATGTGTGTACACACATTTATATACTTACAAAAATACATATAAACACAAATGTAAATATACATATGCATAAACACAATTAAAACTAAGCTGACGACAAGTTTAAAATGTAAAAGAAGGGAAGAAAAATCATAAAAATATATAGATTGATGAGATAGTTCTCTCAGTGACACTCACATCATCTCTGCTTCTTTCTTTTTCTTCAGTCACTGTATGGACAGACCATAGAGAAATTTCAAGTATTTTACTGATAATTCATACAATTGTATAAATTATGGATTAGTTATAACTTGCTGATATAATCATATGGATATTTGTACTATATTTGTTTAAATATGCCTTCACCTGTGATTATCATTTTGGAAAACTTTCTAATTTTCTTTCTTGAGTATACCTTCCTTGATGGATTCAGTAACTGATCCAGTTTTCTCTACAATGTCCAGGAGGAGTCTACCAGTAGAGGCTTTAGCCATGGATACTACTCAAAGTGATAGATAATGAAAGTATCCCCAGGAGAAAATTTTAAGGATATGGAAGAAACAAAATGATAAATAGTGAGAAACAAAGCTAAAGTGGGAATTTAGGGCTACTATGTTCAGTCTGATTTCTCTAGGATATATAGAGAATAAGTCACACCTGATTGTCCATACTTAAGTCAAAGAAGTTGAGTATCATCCTTCCACAAGGATTATCACTAGTTACAGGCTACAATGGTTGGAGTGTGTTACATAAAACTAACAAATGTATGAGGCTGTGTAGTGAGATGGTTCCAGTCAGTCCCAAGGTTCGAATCTCTACTGGCGCCAAGTGTAGACAGCAAAAAAAAAAAAAAAAAAGCCTAGAAAATGAGTGGAACGTTAATAGAAATCAGAGGGGATGTTGGCTATGTCACAATCCTGTCAGCTTCAGGGTCTGATATAAAGGACATTTTCTTTGTATCCATGAAATGCTCCAATTGCAGACATAAAAGGGAAAAATACTGAGATCATTGGAAAAGACATATTATAGCCAATCAAACGTTCTGGTATCTTATTATACTTCAAATGTTTTTGAAATTATAAAAAACAACACTAACAATTTTAAAAAATAAAAGCACTATTTGTAATTATTATAGCATCGATGCAAATAGAGTCAGAAAATCTTTTGCTGATATTTAGAATAGTGAGCAATCAGATGAACCTTAAATATATGATCTTTTTTTTTTTTCAGCATAGCTTTACTGGTACATATGATAATATCAAATAAATACTGCTCTTAGTATGTCCCTGTTCCCTAAATTTAAAAAGTAGGATGTTATGACAGTTTAAAATGTAAAGATGTTAATTAACATAAGGGGACAATGTTTAGGAAATGATCTTATCTGACAGTCATAGACACATCAGAGTGGTTAATGTTACAGTGAGTAAGTAGAGCCTGACTTTGTTGTTTAAAATCCCATGCTGCTGCTTACTACCTAGCTGAATGATCTTGGACAAGTCGATTAACTTCCATATGCTTCAGTCTTGTTACCTATGATACTCGGATATCATAAAGTTCTAAAGGGTAGGTTATTATGAATATTAATTTATTTAATATATATGCATGATTAGAAGAGTATCTGCCAAGTAGTACAGTTTTAAACTATTATTTGCATTGTTAGAAGTGTTTTCAGGAACAGCAACTAGATTTAAAAATTATATGTACACATAACAAGAATTAGCAAATATTTTTGGTAAAAGTCCAAACAATACATTTTGGTTTGTGGGCTGTATGGGCTTCATCTTTTATAGCTCCACATAGCCATAGATAATATGTAAATGATGAATATAGTTGTGTCTCAACAAAAATCTAAAAATGATAAATGAGCAGAGAGATATGTTTAACCTGACTTAAACATGCAATATGTACAGGTATCAAATTATGCAATATGTACAGGTATCAAATTATTACATAGGACCTTATTAATATATACAATTTTTCTTGTTATATATCACTTAAAAAATAAAATGCAAAACATATATGCAGTAGTCTGTGAGCTGTAGTTTATCGAACACTCTCATAAAGTAAAAACTTGGTTTTTTTCTTTTATTGTCAGATATAAAACTAGAGTGATTCTGTTTTGCAAATGTAATACTTTATGAATATGCCAAAATAATACATTTGATGAATGTCAATTACATCAATTTATTAATCATGGTCAAGGTAGATAAATGAGATTTGACTCTGAGGAAAAATGAGTTTTGAGACTTAAAGAGAATACACTAGCCATAGGTCAAAAGCAAAATGTACAAAATATCAGGGGCACCAAACACTGAATATTTTTATTAACCTGGCACATAGCCCATAGGCAATAAGCCAAAAGTAGCCAACAATAATATTTTCCCAGTTACAATACTGAATCGATCTCAGACTACTTGGCTTAATTGAAAGTCCAATACTAGGAGGGGTATTTCCTTCTTGAATGCTGTTACTGCAAAAGATGAATGACTCAATCTCAAAGACTTATAAAGTATCACAGAAAATATTAAAGTAATCTAAAGATAATAGAAAACAGAATCAAGAGAACTTTAGCTTCATTCAACTTTATACATAGTAAGTTTGCTCCTTGATATATGATGTGAAACATCAAACATAAATGAGTGTTAAGACATTTTCTGTAATTATTTAAAATCTATCTAATAAAAATATACTCTTACAGTTATTCTTTTAAGGTTTATTTAGTAGCACTCTTTTTTAAAACCATAGAAATTTTCACAAATACACACTTCTGTAGAGGAAAAAAAGATTTAGAATAGCTACTCTACAACTGAATATGTGGTATGTGAAGTCTATATTTTATGTCATGCCTACAATAAAATGTAATAATGTGAAGTGAGCTCTGATAACAATTCCATTCTCTACTCACAATGGAATACTGCATTTCTTACCCCAAAGTAGCAATTTAAAAGGCCTTCCTAAATTACATTTTTATCTTCCGTTTTCAGTTTCTGAACATTTTTAATATTTCAAAATGGACATTATTAATGAGAATGAGACTAGTCCTTCAATTGCAACAAATTCTTGGTTTATGAAATTTTTAAATTTCATTTTTTTAAAAATATGAGCTCTTAGAATCTATTCCTTTACTTTAGAATCTATTCCTTTACTTCTGTACCCAACTCTTAAAAACATATTTGAGTTCTGATCAAAATGAGTTAAGGAAATTTATTCTCCAAAACAAAGCTGTACAATGGTTTGTGCAACTCCCTTTTAGCTCAGCAATGGTCCCTTTTTTTTTCTTCCTGACCTCTAGCACATTCCAGTTCTATGTTTCTGCCAGGATTGCTCTTGATCTGCTTTCTGATCCCTATTAGGCTTATGGGCATCAATCTTTGTATCCTCTGACTTGAGCACAATATCTGGCATAGAATGGGCACTCAATACGTTTTTGCTGAATAAATAAATGTGTATCAGTGACGACACTGCATGATATTTGACTGTTTTTCTGTATCATAAAACATATACATCCAGTTCTATACAATTTTACCTTTACTGGTCATGGAGTAAGTTTTTATTATTCATAACAAATGTCACCCCCATATCGTGTCTTCAGCATGACAATTGAGTTAAACAATATTCAGAATTCAGGAAGAGAGAATTAGGACAACGAGAGATAAAAACACCCCACAGTATAGAGGAGTTTCATACTGAATACATGAACTGGCCAAATCTAAAGAAAACATCTCCTCACTTTCAACAAACCCTTCATGACTCCACAAGTGTCTGGGTTTTCCTTTGAAGATTCACTGGTTTTTAAGGGCAGGCACCATCTGTTATGAAACAATTTTTGAAATATACAAATTAATTGATTAATTATGACTTAATAACTAACATTTTCTAAGTAATGGTTGGTACTGGTTACAATTTTCATTGGTTAATATATTTAGTGCAAAGAATTAGCACAACAATCACATAAGGAACTACAGTTTGCTAATTATTTATACTTAATTAATTCAAAAGAGACAATTTCCGGTGAGTGTAAAAAAATGTGCACCACATTACTTAAAAGACAAGAACAAATTTAAATCAAAAGACTGATTTTTAATCATAACAATATACTCTCATATGCATTTTCTGTGGACTTGCCATATTAGTTAATCAATTAGATAAATAGATAATTTATCACACTTCATATTTCTTTTTTAAAACCATTTTAGGAGCTCTAGAGTGAATGGCTTTACATATAAATTTTAAAACAAGCCTGTCTAAATCTTCAGAATATACCTTGGAAATTACATTAAACTTCGAGATTAAGAGGGAGAGATGTACCTCAGTGGCACCATGCCTGCCTGGCAAGCACAAGATCCTGAGTTCAATTTCCAGTATGGGGACATAGATTAATGTCTTTAATACATTGAATCTTTTAATTCATGAATATGGAATAACAATTTCTTTTCCAATATACTTAAATAACATTTTGTAGTTTTCGGTACACATTTTTGTAAATGTTTTGCTAAGCATGCAACTAAAATTTTATATTCTTTGAAGCTGTATTAATTTCAATTTATAAATGTTCATTGTCAGTGTATCAAAATATTATTTTTATAGATTGATTCTGTATTTTCTTGCTTTACTGAACCCATTTATTAGCTTTGTGTGTGTGTGTTTCCTTTTATTTTTGCATGAATAATTATTTATATCCTAATTCTTCCATTTATTTTTCATCATTTTTTTTCCTTTCTGTGATGACTGGAGATTTCAGTATTATGTTGAATAATAATGGTAAAATAGATTGTTTTTCTTGCTCTGGATCACAGGATATAAGCATTTGAACATTTATCATAAAATATCTTGTTAGCTGGAGGTTTTGTTAGAATTTTTTTTTTATCAAACTAACAATTTCCCTATGTTTTACTTTTCATACAACTTTAACATGAATGTATGGCCAAGGTCTTTAACTCTCTATCTATCTATCTATCTATCTATCTATCTATAGATATATATGTAGATATATATATGTATATATGTAGATAGATATCTATATATGTAAAAATGTAGATATATGGATATAGATATTTGTTTGTTGTTTTTTTTTTTTTCTGTATCGGTGATTGAACTTGGGACCTTGCACTTGCAAGGCAAGAACCAGTGACCTAATCCCAGACCCGCTTTTTGTTTTTTTAACCCTATTGATATGGTAGATTATTTTAACTTAATTGTGAGTGATGAACTTGTCTTACAAACCTAGGAGGCAGCATTCTGGTCATGATGTATAATTTTTAAGACTATGCTAGAATTGATTTGCTAATATACTGAGAGTCTTTGTGTTAAAACTTATGAGTGATGCTGTACAGCATTTTGTTTTGGCTTTGTAACATCTTTGATTTAAAAATTAATTTTCTGAAAATGATTATCTAAAATTTGTGTTAATTCTTTTCTACATGATTAGAAGAATTTTCTAGTTATATAGTCTGCTTCAGAGACTTATTTTTGTGAGATATTTATTTTTTAATCTTCTTATTGAAATTTTATTAAATGACTATAAAGCTATTCAATGTTTCCATTTTATCATGGTTGTATTTTATTATCTTATGGCTTTTGAGTAATTGGTCTCTTTCTTCTATGTTGAAAATTATATGAGCAAAATAATTGTAACCTACTTTACTATTTTGTAAAGGCTACAAAATCTATATTGGCATTCTCATTTCATCATTGATATTGTTTTCTTCTGATTTGTCAATTTCATTAGTTTTTCAAAAACTTTTTTGGGTTTTGAAATTTTTATTATTGTAGTTCATGTTTCATATAGTTGTGGTTTAAACAGTGATAAAATTAAATAAATTGTGTATCTCTTAACATTATCATTTGCACTGATATCACTTATGCATAATTTATAGATGTGTCAAATTGCATGAGGCAAATGAGAAGTACAAAAATGATGGTTGAGCATCTATTTCGTAGTCTTTTAGAAACTTTTCTCTTAGTTTTCTCCATAACCTCAAGCATTTTTCTTTTATTTTCTCTTGAGGATCAGTACTTGTGAAGGTCAGTTATTCTCTTTTCCCTGTTCCATACTGACCAAAGATAGTTGCATAGGATCTTCTTTATTGCTCTACCAGGAGGTAGAGGCATAAACTCTAAATTCTGCTTTTGCAGACTGAGAAGTTCAGTGATCACGTTAAGCTCTTAAAACAGCAGAAGGAAGACACAGAGTAGCTTACCAGGGTCATAATCTGTTAGCATCAAAGTCCAAGATAACTTAATCTAACTTCCTAGTCAAGTGCTTTACAAATGCTTGCAGAAAGAAATTGAGTAGGCACACTCTTATAGGATCCTACTTTGAATAGTAAAATTATATAATAGCTTTATCTCTCAGTATATTAACATTTCTGTGGAATCTGGGAGGCCAATTACAAGCCTACCCGGACAACATCTGTTAAATTGTAGAGAAGTAAGTGTATGCGTTAGGACTGAAAACTAAGAAGATCCAACCTGAATCAAGTTGCCATTTTCCCACTGGCAATATACAATTGCAACAGAAATAATTTTGAATGCAGGACTCCTCACCACACCCTAAATCTTATGCTATTTTGGATTCTGATATAGATTTCAAAGCCAACAAAATTAGTAGAATAATTAAGCGTCAATACTAACTTGAGAAAATTCTTGGACAAAATTAACACTGTAACTTCTAGAAATTGAGTAAAATTCAGTTAACTAGTTCTTTAGACATACTTGAAGTTTATACTATGGTAGTTGAAATAATTTGCATAGCACTGATTATTCTCTCTTCTGATAAAATCTAATAGATGAAGTAGGACTATTTTCATGACAAGTGGGAAAAGCAAACATGCTTCATTGACATTTCATTAACTTAATGATTGCCCTCACTGTTTCATTACATTTTCAATCCAAAGTATAAAATAGCAAATACTATTCATGTGTATAATGATGGTTGTGTCATCAAGCATACATAAACAAAAAGTTTGCTATTTTATGTCCTCTAAGTTTTAAAGAACACATATTGCGTATGTTTTTATACCTAAAATTAAACTCAGGACCTTGTGCTTGCAAAGCAGGTGCTCAGCTGCTGCTCAGCTAAATCCCTGGCCCTAAATGGAGAGCATTATTTACAACACTATTTCCCTTAAGTTTCAATAAGCTTTAGGTTACAAAATTTGTAGCTCAAAATATTTAGGAAGTCATTAAAATGTTAGTGACATTTGGGCTGCTTTAAGAAAATAAGTAAAAACTGGATGGCTGATAAGAAAAAAAAATTAATTCTCACAGTTCTGTAGACTGAGAAGTCCAATAAAAAATCATGGGGTGATTACCTGCTAAGATCTCACTTCCTGATACACAGACTGTCATTGGCTTTTCACTTTGTCCTCAGATGTCAGTAGAGAACAGCACTCACAAGTCTTTTTATAAAGGGCACTAATCCCATTCATGAGAGCTTCACCCTCATGACCTAATAATTCCCGAGGACCCCACATCCTAATACCATCACCTTGGGAATGAGGATTTCAACATATAAATTTGGATGAAACATAAGCATTCAGACTGTAGCATTTCCATACCAGTAACTTCTATTCTAAATAACAAAAATGGTAATATATGTAATATATTTCATAGTTTATCATATGCATATCTCTGTTTTTCTTTATTTTGAAAGGGAATGGGGTTATAAAAGAGGATCTGTGACAAGCAATGAGTTTTCATACCTCTAGCTTCTTATGTACCTCTTTGTTTTGCTTAAAGTGGTTGGAAAAGCAATAAATGTAGAGATTTTAAACCAAACAAGAAAAAAATGCCTGAGGCCTATATTAAATATCTGCTTGGATCTCTTCTGCTTAGATATTCCACTTTTTAAAAGTAAGACTCTTCAGAATGGTAGTCATTTTATTTTACAGAGGAATCAAGTTAATTTAATATTAAATGTAACTACTAATTTCTTAGAAATTATAAAGTTACCTTATGTGCAATTTAGAGTCTTTCTCTTGGAGAATTGAGGAAAAGAATAGAAGAAATTTTAACATAGCTTTTCATTTCAAATTCCAATCCAGAGTATATAGTGGATATAATTTCAAGTTTGCAAAATATTCCTTGAAAATAAAGAGAAACATTGTCATCTTGTCTTATGAAATGTCAAAGCCAATTTGGTGTATTTTTGTTTAGATTTTTTTAAACTTTAAATTTCCAACACCATCTATTCTAAACCACAAACAAACAAACAAATTAACGAAAAGTCCTGGAGCACTTCTCACCATACTGAGCAAAACAATTTAAATCTAGAAATGTGCAGTGCTTGGAGACTAGCATAACTACCATATGAATGAATTATTACAGTAAAATATTTAAAATAAAAATCAAAATATATTCTATTTCAAAAACAACTTTTGGAAACCAATATTTCTAGCTAAGAAGAATCTTTGGTCATAATAAATATTTTAGTTTAAGAGAATACTAGGTTGCCAGAAGTTATTGAGCTATGTCACCATAAATAATAACAAATGGGATCTGGTAAGTGTATGAAACATATCTATAAATTATAAATATTGGATTAGCTATATATATGAATAGGTTAGGGGGTTGAATGAGAAAGATTAAGACAGATGTTCAAGGAAAACATACTAATAAACTTGGATTATTAAGGTTATTGTTCTATGATTTTTTTCCTTAAATTCTTTTATTGGTACATTTTAGGTATACAATACATTTACACTTATCATTGGGTACTTGTACCTATACATGACATATGTTGGTTCTTATTTTTTCCCCATTCCCTGTCTTCCCCTTAACCCCTCCACCCTTTCCTATTTACAAAGACTTTGTTTCCATTTTTTCCCTTTCTCATAATTTTTCCTTTCCCTTCTTTCCTTTCTTCTTCCCCTCCTACTTCCTCTACCCCTTTGGACTTTTTCTTCCTATTTCAAATTATCAATTATTCATTTTAATCATTTTAATTCTTATTTACACTTTCAGTTTCTCACACTAGAGAAACTATTCAGTATTTACACGTGTGTCCTATTTATTTCACTTAAGAGTATGGTCTCAATATGGAGCCGTTTATTTATAAATACCTCTAGTTCTATAATTGAAGTATTTCATTCATTTTTAAAATTCTAAAAAAATATATACTCAGAAGTACTATAAACAAGTTAACAAGCCATGGAGTCCTGTGGGATATTGTAGAATTTCGTTATCTAGTTTTAAGAATAGATCACAAGAAGTTTGTTAACAGAAAATTAAGTCATTTCTGGGAAATTTCACAAGTCTGTTTATTAAAAGAATGCCAGAAAACTTTAAGAGACACTGTGAAAGTTTCACGGGAGAAAAGCAGGTTTTCCTAGTTTTCTTATTTACCATTGCCTAGGATCAGAGGACATGACCCAGTGACTCTACAGGTGGTGAGAGATATTCCACTCACTATGCACATCTGTGATGTTTGTGGTGGGCTGGTGGGCTTGACTGTGGCTGAAGTTGCCCTGCTCTCTTGGTACCATCTGATAAGAAGAGGGCTGTGGTGTGCTCTTTGATGTATGGGATTGGTGAACAGAAAAGGGGAACTTGTGAATTCTCCTGTAGCTTTTATGAGTCACTTAAAGTCATTTGTCACCAGAGGTTAAAATCAGAAAGACTATAGCCAGAATAACTAAGCTGCTTTCCTACATGTATAAAAGTCTTACTTCTTTTCTTTGTGATTGTCGAACAGTGTCAGAGGAAATAAACTGCTGCTCATCCCCCAGGCTGTCTCCTTTTCTTTCTGTAAAGGTCGGCGCTCCCCAGGGTCTCAGGTCTCCCTTTAGAGAGACCACCAATAGAGTCCAACTCTCAAATAGAAGCAAGAATCATCTTTTACAGCCTTTGAGCATCATGTAGAATCATCCTCTCTCTGCACAAATAGTAAAAAAAAATTGCTCATTTTAAACTACAATCAATAAAACTGAATATTTCTGTGTAAAGACTTCAACGATGAAGCAGTGCTCAAATGACCTGCATTCTAGTCCTTTCCATTCCTCTACTTATATTGATGACCATCAAAATGCCACATAACATTTATAGATTTTTGTTTTGTTTTTGGTAGAATGAAAAGTCCTTTTTGATGTAACTGTTTACTCCATATTTATGTAATATTTATGACATATTTCAGTCTTCATATCTGGTGATGTCATGCCCAGCCCTACCTTTCTTTACTTATTTATTACTTACTGGTTATGGTAGGCATCCATGTATGAATATTGTTAAGTTCCACTAGCAATTAGTCATTTTATTTCACTTTGTTGATAATGTGAGAAACACAGAACACATTAATCCATCTGCATTATTGTTATATATTTTATTTCTGCTTACATTTTGAACTTTTGGGAAATACTTTCAGCAAGAGGTGTTTATTTAGACTTAGTCATGCTCTCACATTTTCCTTATTCTTCTGCCCTTCTCACATCTCCATATTATTATCTGCTCTCACTTCATCTGTAATGAGAAAGCATATTTGTTTTGCAACTATGTGGATTACTACTTCCCTCACTTTTGTTTCTTTGGGTGTGTCTTTATTCTACCTTCAAGGATGAAGGATAACTTTCAGCACTGAGAGTATTTTTCTTCCTGCAATTTGATAACATTCCACAGGAACAATACAGACTCCTTTTTCTTTTATGTTTGGTTTTCATAATTTTTGGTCTGATGTATTCAAGTGTGAAATCTTTGCACTGAGCTAGTTTAGCACTTTTCCAATCTAAATTTATCAGTTTTGGTAAGCTCCCACTTACTATATTTCTTTGTGACTCCTTTCTTTTGAAGATGATTTTTAAAAACCCTAATGTTATATATTCCCACTTTGCATCCCCTGTGACTTCTTTTGTCTTCTACATCTTTCCCTTGCACTTACATGCCTCACTCTGAATAATTTATTTTCATCTATTTTCCAAGTTCATACATTTTATTTGTACAGTTAACATATGTAATATTCTTTTAGTTTTAATTCCAATATTCTTAATTGTTTCCCTTTCTACTTGAATTTTTTTACCTCTCCTGTTTTCTCTTTGAAAATAAATTTTTTGCTATTAATGAAAATGTTTTTCGAATTTCAACACTTTTATAATTTTGTATAAAATTTACATAGTAATTTTGCTCCTTGTGTCACACAAATAGTTGTATTTTCTTTTTTTAGTATGTAAGCATGATTCCAACCTTATTCCACATTGTTAATCTATGAGAAGAGATATTAAGCACCATATGAGTACATAAACAATCTTTCTAAGAATCCCATGGATCCCTATTTAGGTTTCAAAAGTTTAAATTTGTTCTTTCACATTAATCACTTTTTAAAAATTCACTCTAAATACATTGTTCCTTTCAAAAAATTATTTTTGAAGTAGATAAACTACAAAACTTGTACATGTTAATAGAATATTGTGATGTTTTGTTAAATGTATACTTTGCATAATGTTTAATTACTAGAAACTAGCTTCCCAACAATTTTTTACTTCTTTATAGTAAAAACTTTCAAAATCCTTTCTTTTAGCTTTTTAAAATGTGTAATATATTACTGTTAACAATAATCATCCTACTGGAACACACCGAATCAGCCAGCTGCAGACAGCCAGGTCTGTGCACACCCTACCAAGGTCCTGAGTCCTGCGGAAGATGCCGAATCACCCTGCTAGAGACAGGCAACCACCTGGCTCCACACTACAAAGATGCAGAGGACACCAGACCACCAGACCAAGGTACTGAGTCCCGCTGCTCCCAGCCCAGAAGCAGGGGATCTGAGCCACAATCTCACTGGTCCTGGTCCAGAGGAATGGGGTTCCCAGTCACCATCCCTTCCACTGCCCCCAGCCCAAAGGAAAGCACTTTTGGGCCACCTTCTGTCCCACTGCTCCTGGCCCAGAGGAAGGGGCTTCTGGGCCACCAACCCTCCCACCACTCCCAGCGCAGAGGTAGGGGCTTCTGAGCTGCCATCCCACTGCTCCTGGTCCAGAGGAAGGGGCTTCCCAGCCACCATCCCTCCTGCTGCCCCCAGCCCACAGGAAAGGGTTTTTGGGTCACCATCCCTAACTCTGCTCCTGGTCACTGTCCCACTTCTCCCAGCTAGGAGGATGTAATGCATGCAGGCACTAGCAGCCCCCTGCCCCAGTCAAAATGAGAAAACACAAAAATAAGTCTGAAAACCAGACTTATACCAACCCCAAAAGGAAATGAGATGGAACACTCTGGTACTCAACCACCTGGACCCACTGAACTGGCAACAAAAAGGGATCTGGAAAAAATGAAATCAGAAATAATTTTTCAGATAACAGGAGAAATTGTGACTCTAGTACAAGCCATGATTAATAAATCTAGAGAGAAGCTCAGGAATATAATGGAATCCCAACATAAGAAACAAATGAAATCCATAAAACAGATGCAAATAGATTTCCAGGACATGAAAAACTCCATTGAAAGTCTACACAGCAGAATGAGCCAATGTGAGGACAGAATTTCACATATAGAAGATAAGATTGCAATTAGTGACCAGGAAAAGAAAAATTGCTTCCAAATTATAAGGGAACATGAGAAATCAACATAGCAGCTGCTAGAGGATGCAAAGAAGAATAACATAAGACTGATTGGGTTCAATAAACAAACAGGAGAGAGTGGAGATGACATAAAAAAAATCTCTTCACAGAAATAATGGCAGAAAACTTCCCAAGCAGGGGAAAAGAGCTTGACATACAGATAAGTGAGGCATATAGGACTCCAAATAGCCTTGATCAAAAAAAAAATCTACACATAGGCATATAATTATTAAGATTCCAGAAACACAACAGAAGAACAAAGTTGTCCAAGCAGTCAGAGAAAAGAAACAAATCACATACAAAGGAAAGCCCATCAGAATCACAGCAGACTTCTCAGCACAAACCATCAAGGCAAGAAGAGCTTGGAGTGACATATTCCAAGCCCTAAAAGAAAACAGTCTCCAACCCAGATTGATGTACCCTGCAAAACTATCTTTCAAAATTGATGGACAAATAAGATACTTTCATGACAAAGAGCACCTTAGGAACTTCGTGAATACCAAACCAGCACACCAAAAAATTTTACACAATATCCTAGGAACAGACATTGAGGATCACAACCCCAGGAAGCAAAGCAGAATGAACCCATCTGGCATGACAAGAAATTAAATGGAAAGGGGGAGAACCCAACAAAAAGAAAAAGTCATGGCAATGAGAGTCAATACATTTCAGTTATAACAATCAATGTTAATGGTCTCAATTCACCAATCAAAAGAAATAGACTGGCAGAGCGGGTCAAAAACCAAAATCCAACAATATGCTGCATATAAGAAACACACTTAATTCAAATGGAAACTCACAGACTGAAAGTGAAAGGGTGAAAAACAATATTCCATGAGACAGAAACCCCCCAAAAAGCAGGAGAAGCTATCCTCTTTGCAGATCAAGTAGATTTCAAACCAACACTGATTAAGAGAGATGAAGATGGACACTACATCCTTCTGAAGGGAAGAATCCAAGAGGAAGAGATGACAATCATAAATATCTATGCACCAAACACTAGTGCACCCAACTATATAAAACAAACACTAACGGACATGAAAAGTCATATATGCACTAATACAATTGTAGTGGGGGACCTCAACACCTCACTGTCACAGATAGATCAACTAGACTAAAACTAAGCAATGAAATACTAGAACGCAATCAAACTCTTGAACAAATGAACTTAACAGATGTTTACAGAGTCCTCCACCCCACAAAATCAGAATACACATTCTTCTCAGCTGCACATGGGTCATTCTCCAAAATAGACCACATACTCACACATAGAACATGTTTAAGTAAGTGCAAAGGAATTGAAGTTATCCCCTGTATATTATCAGACCATAGTGCAATGAAATTGGAGACCCATAGCAAAAGAAACTCAAAATATTTCACAAACAAGTGGAAATTGAACAACACACTTCTGAATAATCAATGGGTCACAGAGGAAATTTAAAAAAATCAGACAGTTCCTTCAATATAATGACAATGACAATACAACATATCAAAATCTATGGGACACAATGAAAGCAGTCTTATGAGGGAAATTCATAGCAGTGAATACACATATTAGTAAAACAGAATGAACCCAATTAAACAACATGATGCTGAACCTCAAGCTTCTAGTAAAAGAAGAGCAGGACAACCCCAACGCTCATACAAGGGAGGAAATTATGAAGATCAGAGGAGAAATCAATGCAATGGAGACCAAGAGAATGATACAAAAAATCTATGAAGCCAAGAGTTGGTTCTTCGAAAAAATCAACAAAATTGACAAACCTTTAGCCAACCTTATCAGAAAAAGGAAGGAAAAGGCCCAAATCCATGCAATTAGGAATGAAAAGGGTGAAAGTACAACAGACCCAGCAGAAATCCAGAGGATCATCAATACCTACTTCCAGAAACTATACGCCAATAAGATGGACAACACAGAAGAAATGGACAGATTCCTAGATACATATGAATTACCAAAGTTGAACGAAGAAGACCTAAAAATTCTGAACAACCCAATATCAACCAATGAAATTGAAAATGTAATTAAAAACGTATCAACTAAGAAAAGCCCAGGCCCTGATGTCTTAACTGCTGAGTTCTACAAGACATTTAGAGAGGAACTGCTGCCACTGCTGTTTAAACTCTTCAATGAAATTGAAAGGGAAGCAATATTCCCAAGTTCATTTCTGGAAGCAAGCATCACCTTGATCCCCAAAGCAGAGAAAGACACAACCAAAAAAGAGAACTATAGGCCAAACTCACTAATGAACATGGATGCACAAATCCTTAATAAGATACCGGCGAACAGAATGCAGAAGATCATCAAGAAGATCATACACGCTGATCAAGTGGGATTCATCCCAGGGATGCAGGGATGGTTCAACTTACGCAAATCAACCAATATAGTACACTATATCAGTAGAGGCAAGGACAAAAACCATATGATTATCTCCATAGATGCAGAAAAAGCATTTGACAAAATCCAACATGCATTTAGGATAAAAACCCTACAAAAAATTGGAATAGATGGTCTCTACCTCAAACTGATACAAGCCATCTATGAAAAACCAACACCCAATATCATACTAAATGGTCAAAAACTGAAATCATTCACACTAAAATCAGGAACAAGACAAGGATGTCCTCTATCATCACCCTTTTTCAATATAGTTCTGGAAACATTAGCCATGGCAATTAGACAAGAGAAAGAAATAAAAGGAATAAAGATAGGTAATGAAGAAGTCAAATTGTCATTATTTGCAGATGACATGATACTCTATATAGAAGACCCCAAGAACTCCACCAAAAGTCTTCTAGACTTAATAAGCAAATTCAGTCAAGTAGCTGGTTACAAGGTTAACACACAAACATCAATAGCTTTCCTCTATACCAATGACAGGCTTACTGAGAGAGAAATAGGGCAAATAATTCCTTTCACAATAGCATCCAAAAAACTGAAATACCTAGGAATCATCCTAAAGAAAGAAATCAAAGACCTCTGCTCTGAAAACTATGGCACTCTGAAAAGAGAGATTGAAGATGATATCAGAAAATGGACAGACATCCCCTGCTCCTGGGTAGGAAGGATTAATATACTGAAAATGGCCATACTTCCAAAACTTCTATATAGATTTAATGCAATTCCAATTGAGATCCCAGCAGCATACTTCATATACCTTGAGAAAACAATCCAAAAATTCATTTGGAACAAGAAGAGACCCAGAATAGCAAAAGCAATTCTAGGTAACAGAGACATGGCAGGGGTTATCACAATCCCCAACCTGCAACTATACTACAAAGCTACTATGATAAAAACAGCATTGTACTGGCAAAGAAACAGACTTGAGGACCAATAGAACAGATTAGAAGATGCAGAAACAATGCCAGACACACTCAGCCATCTCACCTTTGATAAAGAAGCCAAACACCCTCACTGGAGGGAAGATATCCTCTTTAACAAATGGTGCTGGAAAAATTGGGCTTCAACTTGCCAAAGATTAAAACTAGACCTGTATCTCTCACCATGCACTAAGCTAAAATCAAAATGGATTAAAAATCTAAGTATGAAAATAGAAAATCTGAACCAGTTGGAACAGAGGTTAGGTAGAACCCTTGAAGACATTGGTGTAGGAAAAGATTTTATGAACAAAACCTCAGTTGCCCATGAAGTAGCCCAAACAATCAACAAGTGGGATCTCTTCTTATTAAAAGGCTTCTGCACAGCAAGAGAAACCACCAGCAGTGTGAAGAGACAACCCACAATGTGGGAAAAAATCTTCACCTGCTCTTCCTCAGACAAAGGTCAATTATCTCAAATCTATAAAGAACTTAAAAAGACCAGAACTCCCAAATTTAAAGACTCATTCCAAAAATGGGCATCTGAAATGAACAGACATTTCTCACACAAAGAAGTAGAAATAGCAAATAAATACATGAAAAAATGTTCAACATCACTGGTCATTCAAGAGATGCAAATGAAAACAATGCTGAGATTCCACTTCACTCCAGAAAGAATGGCTGCTATCATGAACTCAACCAATAACAAATGCTGGCGGGGCTGTGGGGAAAGAGGAACCCTGCTCCACTGCTGGTGGGAGTGTAGACTGATGCAACCACTGTGGAAATCATTATGGAGATACCTGAAAGAAGTAGGACTGGAAGTCCCATTTGACCCCACTATTCCACTGCTGGGGCTCTTCCCCAAAGAATTAAACAAATCACACGGCAATGATATATGTGCACCCATGTTCATAGCAGCACAGTTTGTGATAGCTAAAACTTGTAAACAGCCCAAATGCCCATCAACTGGAGACTGGATAAAGAAAATGTGTTTTTTTTATAAAATGGAGTACTACTCAGCCATAAAAAATGAGCAATTGAAGACATTTATAGCTAAGTGGATGCACATTGAGTTGATACTCTTAAGTGAAATAAATAGGACACACATGAATAAATTCTGAATAGTTTCTCTGGTGTGAGAAACTGAAAGTGTAAATAAGGACTAAATGTATAATAGGTAATGTGAAATAGGAAGAAAAGGGACAAAGGGGAAGGAAATGGGAGTGCTAGAGGAAAGGATAGAAGGGAATGGGATTAATATGAGAAAATGGAAAAATAGGAACAAAATCTTTGTGAATCGGGAGGAATGGAGGGTTTGAAGGGAGGGCTGGGCAAGGGTGAAAAATAAGAACCAAGTGAGACTATGTAAAGGTGCAAATTTCCAATGATGAATGTCATTATATTGTATACCTAAAATGTACCAGTGATTAGAATGAATAATCGATAATGCAAAATAGAAAGAAAAGGTCCAAAGGGGTAGGGGTAGTGGGAAGGGCAGGGGAAAGAAAAGAAGGGAAAGGAAAAATGCTGAGAAATGGAAAAAACGGAAATAAAGTCTTTGTAAATAGGGAAGGGTGGAAGGTGTGAAGGGAGGGCTAGGAATGGGGAAAAAATAAGAACCAAGATGCATTATGTTAAGGTACAATTCCCAATGAGAAATGTAATTGTGTTGTATACCTATAATGTACCAATAAAAGAACTTAATGTATATATAAAAAAATCATCCTACTGTAGAATAGCAGACCAGAACTTCTTCCTCCTATCGGTTAGTACTTACCAATCAAACTTTACCCACTATTTGAATATTGTAATATTTAGCTGTTGCTATACTTTCCTTAATTTTCCTCTTTCCACGAGATCCCAGAGATGTATGAAGTAGTTCTGTGATTTGATCTGTAATTATTTTATGGTCTTTGAATTGAATTTACTTGATATGCGAGATTTAAATTTATTTGTAACAGCAATCCTCTTTTCTACTCCACCTAATTCTTTTATTTTCAGTTTTTCTCTCTTATTTCCATTTATTCTCTTTCTTTAGATTTTACAGTAAGTACTTAGGTAGCGAACAAAAAAACAAAATACATTATATTCAAATAATGTTCCATACCTATCTTATTAGAAATTCCGCTCAAACCACAATTTATTTTTTCATGCTTGGCGTATGGCCAGAGTAGCTGCTTTGCTCTTTCTTTCACCTTCCTTAGAAGTCTCAGTTAATTTTTGATTTTAATCTTCCCGGCTATCCTATTGCATTTGCTGCTTCTCTTCTGAATCGTTATACACTCCCCTCAGTCAATCTTCAATTTATAATACTGTGCCCTTCATGGTTAGATCAGTTTCAGGGTCCAAGTGGAACACGTAAAGTGTTCAATTTGAATACATAAAACAATACAGCAGTAGTTAAAATTGCATGTACCATATAAAAACTATGAGCCTTAAAGTATCACTCCATTAGGAAAGGCCAATTAAAAAGTGTGGTTCTCTCATTCTTCCTTGACGGTCGTGAAAGGAAAGATTTGGCAAATAGAAAATTTTATCAGATTTACCTATATTGTCTATTTCTGAAAGAACTTTTCTCTTTTCTTCACATAAAAAATATTCCAAGTTGATTATAGATATAATTGAAATGTTTATTAATTATATAGCAACATGTAAAACCAAAAGAGAATTGGATTTTTTATTAAAAGAGTATTAATATCTAACTAATGCATCTTTGAAATACTTACCATTGCAAAAATAGTTTTTCCTAGGTTAAATTCACTTCTCACTTTCATAAAACACACTGTCAGTTTTTCCATAGCCACATTCTTTCCAGGCTAGATCCTGTCAAAGGCTGCTGTGACAGCTGTCAGAAATAGGCCTGCTGCTGTTTCTGGAAGAAACTTCTGTGCGTTTCATGGAGGATGCTTATGTTGTTTGCATTAATTTTAGGGACTGAAGAATCACACATCATTAGAATGGGAGAAAGAGATGCAGAGGACCGAAGTGGAATCTATAGATAAATGTAGTTGCAGATACTTAAAAGACAACAGGAAAAGGAAGATAAAAATAGATAAAAATACAAATGAAAATCTAATTTTCTAAAAAATAGAATCCAAAAGAAAAAGGAAAGGAAAGATAACAGGAACATCATTTTCCAAATCTCTCAGCTTTTGCTTAATTTTCATTTCTTACATACATTAGAGATTAGGCAGAACAATGCTGACTACCCACAGAAGTTCTCAGAATTGGAATCCTTAAGCTTAAATCCTTTTAGAAACCTGTATAATAAACTGATGTAACTAATATTTAATGTTGTAATTATCCCATTATACCTTCTTTATAGTGTTTCTATGAACAATTTAGAAAATAATAGCCATGTTATTTATTTATTTATTTATTTTTATTTATTTTTTTGGTACCGGGGATCGAACTTGGGTCCTTGCACCTGCACAGCGGGCGGCAAAACCACTGAGCTAAATCCCCGGCCCCATGTTATTTATTTTTATAAATAGTAGTGGTTTGTATATTCCTGGGTACAAGGAGAGTTAGAATTAGTTGCTTGAGTTTCAGAAACTCAAGAAAATTCACTCACACCTACCAGCTCAATCCAAGATAAAAGACATTTAGCCTAGCTAAATGTTTAAACTCTACCTAGTTTACAATTCCTAGTGTTTACAATCATTTCCTGATTTAGGCTCATCAACTTACTTTAACGACCTGTATCCCATTAACAAGCAGCTGCCAAATAAGCAGTTACATCTAAAGTCTGGTTCATCAAAAGCAAAGACTGAGACAGAAATCCTTGTGCCAGTGATTTTCTGGGAGTGCTCTCAGGAGAACCCTGTAAGGCAGTGAAAGATATCTAAATAGGCAAAAGATGAGGCTGAGCTAGACGTGGGCTTGGATGAAGCTTAGCCGAATGTAACTCCACAGTACCTCTGGAGAATAACAGAATCCAATAACAGAATTCACTCCACCAAAATATAAGACATTTGAACTCAGCCTTTAACTAGAAGGCATCTGAGAGTGAGCGAAGATGACATCCTCCTGGCATCACCCTTGAAGATTCCTAGTAACGGTGGGCAATGCTGAAAATTGATGCAAGTATGAGTGCTTCGCTTCCAATACCCTAGAACAACTCATAGTGGGAGAAACATCCTGGTAATGAAAAATTTAGTAAAACATGCAAGACAAAACCAATGAACAGTAATTGATATTGAGAATGATTTTAGAGTTATTTTCCTTAAAGTTCCTGATTATGCTGGTGAGCAAATTGCATCTTTATTTTTTTTTTACTTCTATTTCTATTTTTATTAGTACATATTTGGAGTACATAATGATCACGTTCATCATGAGGGCTTGATACAAACGCAAAACACATCATAATTTTTTTCTTTAAATCCCTTTTCATCACCTCTCCTCCTCCGTCCTCCCATCTCCCTGTCCCCTTTCCTTTTGCAATAACAACCTGTTTTCTATTATCTCTTTTTTGCTCTTGCATTTTTTATATTTTGAATTTCTCATATAAACTAAATTATATAATATATAAGCTCGTGCATATGATTTATTTCACTTGATATTGGGGCTTTAATGTACACCCAATTTATTGTAAACAACTCCAGTTTCTTCTTTATGGCAGAGTCGTATTTCATTATTATAAATATCATTTTTTCTTTATCTATTCATCTGTTGATGGACACATAGGCTACTTCCAAGATGTAGCTATCTTGAGTTGTGTTAATATAAACATGGATATGCATGTGTTACTGTAATGTCATGTTTAACTCTTTCAGAAAGATACTTAGCAGCAACTATCTGTCATCACAAAAATCCACAGATGAATATAACTGTTAAGTCCCAAAATCTCATTTCAAATTTTACCTTAGATTCATTTGTGAATCTATATCTTGCATCATATGTTATCATTTAAAAGTCAGATAAACTAATTGTGCACATGCTTCATAAACCTAAGAGAAAAATAAACAGGGCCAGCCCTGGATATTTAACCATAGTCACTAAGGAAGGCAGTATAACTATGCTAAGCAAAAGACAATGTCAACAGTCCAAGGAGGAAATAGTAAAAAAGAAATGCTGGTGAAGTTAATTTGAAAGATCTTTTGGTATCAGGCATCTGCTCTTCACACTGGAGATGGAGTCATTTTAGCATTTTATTAAATGTTATTCCTTAATTTCATGTCATTAATCTATAAGCTTTAAATATCCACTATCTTCCAAAAAAACTGATTATGTAATGACTGCCTGTGATCAAACTTTCAACAATAACTTGGAAAAAAAAAAATATATATATATATATATCTCCACCTTATTGACTACAATGATCAAAACACATCAATACTCCAATAGAGAATATAGTCAAATACTCAATCCAGAAAAAATGTAGACAATATATGAAAAGAAAATGAAATTATTATTCTTAGATATTCAAATGTGAGGTTTTCTGGAGAAAAGGGTTGATTCTTTGCAGCATGAATCAACCAAAATGTTCACATATTATTTTAATACATAAACACACAATACATGTGTGTTTCACACCTCCATATATATATATACTTTTTTTCAAGTAGAATGTGACCATGTTCCCTCTATCAAAGGTGTGGAATAAACAGACCATGTGTGGAATATGTTCACGGCATACTCTTGGACTTTGAGACTAGCTCTTCTTATTATGTTATGGCTTATTCTTGAATGGGGAATTTAATCAGAGGTTTAAAATAAATTGAACACAATGAAGGTTCTACATATAGAGTTTTCCCAGTTTCACAGCATAGAGCTACTTAGCATAGGTGTTTCTATAACTGTGATAACAGCTCCAGGTTTTGATTTTGTTTATGTTGCCACAGAGATTCACCTCAGGCTGTGGCACCCCAGACAAGCCAGCATCTGGTACTGTGTGATGGGAGGGAGAATTCTACTTGCAGACTACTGAGATGTTTGCTGGCTACAAATTTGCTCAGAATTTCCTTTTTCTGCTTCCTTTATGGTAATTCTGTTTTTCCCATTTATACAAATTGTAAGTGGATTACAAAAAAACAGATTTATTGAAGAATGACAAACATTAAAGTGAGACAATTAATTTAGAAGGATTGGTCTGATTTTTGCAAAAAAAAAAAGATGGATTCTCCTAAATTATTTTTTACATAACAACCCGGAGGTTCCTTAATTATATTGAAGACTATTTTAACAATGTTGTATAGGTGTATAATAATTTTTAGTATCAGAAATCACATTGAAATACTGTGCCCTTTTGATTCCTTTTAGAAGGGACATCTTTTGTACACACTACCCTTGGTATTTCTTTACAAAAATCTACAAACATATACAAAATTTCACTAAAATAGTTATAATGAAATATTGTAATACAAACTGACTTTTACTGGAGTGAAATCAAAAGTGTATTTTTAATATGATTCTGTTGAATAATATAGTCATTATTTTTTCTGCACCATTTTGCTGTATTTGTAACATTTTTATTTTTCCCATTTTATTCTCTCCATATTTCTACAAATAAATTACCTAAAATTAATTACATTTGATATTTTCCATATTTGTCACTAAAACTCGATACAGAATTCTCCTTGAAGAAACTGTTATTTTCCAGAGATTAAAACGTAAATTCTATAAAATAAAACAGAATGAATGCAAATATATTCCAATATCATATTCTCTTCAGTGGCCAGAATAGGTATTTTCCTATTTACTACCACTTTGTGGCATAAGATTTAGGTTTGATTTTTAATGAATGAAAAGATGTTAGGCATCTGCTAAAATTAATGTCCATATATGAAACAGTATCTATTATTGAGAATTATAATATTACTTTACAAAAGTGAGATTCAAACAAATTCTCAATGAAAGCCAGTTTTGTTTTGTCTATATGTATTAGTGTTTCTCCTTGAAAGAAATAGGAATCCACTTTAACTTGCATACACAATTTTTAAAATTTTGAAGAGTATTTCTAAAATAAATACAAAAGATATTAAAAGATCTATTGTATAAAATTAATGCCTTCTACTTAATCCTAACCAATAATTATTTAATTATTGTTATTTAATTGATAAATGTTTAAATTTGGATTTATAACAAGTAAAGTTAAAACAAATTGAAATGTATTTTAACATGTTCACTGACCATATTTCAAGTGCTCAAAAGCCATATGTGACTGGTGGCTATTCCATTGGACAGTGCATTTACAGAACATTTTTCATAATTGTAGATGCTTTCTTAGTGCATAACAGAAAGGGGGGCTTAAAATTTGTCATAAAAATGTCACTACCTTTTTGCAGAGAAAAACCTCAAAATTTGTGAGATTTATTTTATTTTGTGAGATTAAATTTATCACAATTTATTTTGTGAGATTAAAAAGCAAAATAAACTGTCAACATAGAATACATTAAAAAATAATCCAAATAAGAGCTATAGAGATGGTGTAGATTGGTACACAGCTGATAGCCAGTGGAGAGGGATATTACAACATAAGGTCACTTGAGAATTGAAAAGTTAAAAGCAATAATACAAGTAAGTTGTACAAGTAGCTTGTACAACATAACTAGAAAAACAGAATTATTACCACTCAATGAAAGGGACTAAAACATAATTCTTGATATTCTATTGAATAGATAAAAAAGAATGGAAAGAAATTGATTCTATGCTGAAATATTGATGGCCATCTGATAATGAATACTGTATTTATTTTCATAGTATTTTATATTTCAAAAAGTCAAGCCTATAGGCAAATGTAACTTGTATCAGAGATTCATTTGAGGGCTGTAAAAGATAGTCAAAAGCCTTGTTCCAATAACAATTTAAATATTGAGAGGGATACTAAAGGTCTAGGATAGCTAAAAGTAACAGCACCAAAGTAATGCTTAGATTCCAGATTTTTCTTAAAAGCTTTGGGAAATGTATAATTAAATTATATTTTAGGTCTCTACCACTTTATGAAATAACTGGTTATTTTGCATGCATTTTCAGTTGTATAGAGCTGCAATTTTGAAGTATAATTGAATTATATGGTAAATGTTTTAAAAATATTATAATGAAAGAAATATTGCCATTAATCCTACTCAAAATACTCCCCATCTTTCAAACACATTTGTCTCATTGTTATTACCATCTACTAAAGCAGTTCTGGAAGTACTCTTTCATAGATGTCTTTATGAATTGTGATAAAAATACGGTGTAAATTGCTGCAAGTGCCAGCCAATGAAAAGGCAGGATCATAAAAATATTATGGGGTGTCTTCACCCACCTATGTAGTGGATCTGGCTCCATGCAACTTCGGGCTCTTCCCCTAAGTCAAAATGACTGTAAAGAGTAGACATTTTCTATTCAGGACATCAAGGAAGCCAGGGTAGCCCAACTGAAGACATTCACAAAAGAGAACTTCTGGAACCACTTCAGAAATTGGTAACAATGGGATAATGCGTTGGAAGAGGAAGAAGCACTCTCTTGAGGGGGAATAAAGTCAATGTGTTTTTTCTGTGTGCATTTTTAAAAATGTAAACATATACCAAATTTTTTATCACAATTCATATCTCTGCTGTTCTGCAGTTTTTATCAGGAAATAGTTGAAATAGCAAACAAAACATAAATAAACTCATAAGTTTTTCTTTCAGTGCATATTCATTATATAGAATAAGGAATTGCCCTTTGGCATATTTCCATAAGTATATAACATAATTTGATAATTTAGGTTGATGGCATGATTTCTTACTTCTTTATGGGTAAATAATATTCCATTGTGTATTTATTCCACACTGGTAATTTAGTCATTCTGTGACTGTTACTGTAGCCTAGCTATTGTGAATTGCACTGCAATAAACGTGTCTGTGCAGTTATCTCTATAGTGTGATGACGTTAATTATTCTGGCAATATACCAGAGAGTGAGGAATCATAAAGCTGGATCAAATGATAGCTCTATTTCTAGTTTTTGAAGACCCTCCATTCTGATCTCTAAGTGGCTGCACTAATTTAAATTCTCACTGATGGTGTCAATGGATTCTTTTTTCTTACCATCATCTCCACCATGTATTGTTGTTTGTATTGCTGATGTTAGCCATTCTAACCGAGATGACATGGAATCTCATGATAGATTTGATTTTCAATTTTCTTGATGGATAAAGATGCTGAATACTTTTTACCCATATATTTTTTGGTTATTTGTACTTATTTGGAGAGTGGATTGTTCAAGTCATGTATCCATTTATTGATTAGGTTATTTGGAGTTTTGGTGGTAATTGTTTTAGTTCTTTATATATCATGTATGTTAATCCTCTGTCAAAAGATCAGTTGGCAGAAATTTTCTCCCATTCTGCTGACTTTCTCCTCACTTCATTATTTTCTTTGCTGTGCAGAGGCTTTTCAATTTGATATAATACCATTTGTTTACTCTTGCTATTACTTCACATGCTATATTTTTTCTTTCTTTTTTATGTGATAACAGGACATTGCTGGTTTACATGGAGAGCAGCCATATGCCACCAGGAGTATGGAAATAAGGACTTTTCTATATTTATTGCCATTTAAGCTGGTAAAAGTTGACTAATAGATATTTTCAAATAGTACCATGTCCTCTTAGTATAGAATTCAATATGAATATGAAATATGTCTTAGAACAGCTGGAAATTAATCACTATGGAAAGAGATTAGGATAGAGATTAGGACAGAGAGGGGAAGATATAAAGTAACTTTTCATTTTCAATAACAGTACAGCAAACATATTTTCTAATATGAAAATTATGTTCACCAAGTACTCAAGAATTGGTAATTCTCAAGTGTGCATGGGCAGCCACATACAAACTATAACTCCTAAAATGAGACAACACTTAGTTAATAAAGTCACATTACATTTATTGGCAGATCTGACTCTATTACCTGAGAGTTACCTAGAATATTGCATCTGTCATAATCCATCCAGGCTGTTGTAACAAAATATCACACACTGAGAAGTTTATACACAAGAGAAATTTGTTTCTCACTAGAGTTTGAAAGTTCAAGATGAGAGTATTGTTAAGGTAGATTCACTATCTTGTGAGCTCACTCTTCCTGGTGAATTGATGACACTAACTATATCCCCAAATGACAGAAGGAATGAAATAGCCTTGGAGTCCCTTTTATAAGTATATGAATCACAATCATGAAACTTTTGCCCTCATAATCTAAACACTTTTCCATGGCCACACCTCCAAATGCCACCACCTTGATGGGCTAGTGTGAACCTATGAAATTTTGTGCAGCGTAAATGTCTGTTATGTCACAGTATTCTAACACAGTAATATATCTAATTGTCATACGTGTCTTCTGGGAGAAACCAGCAACACTGTAATTCATATATTAATCCATTTAGAATTTTTTAAAGGGAAGTAACTATGTTATTCAACAGGGATATTTCTTTATTTAGTGCCTTAAAATCTCCATAAATATGATCCATACATTTTGTGAATTTTAATTCTAGCACTGAAGATGGTATTTTAAGAAAAAAAATCAACCTTGATGCAATTTTATTTTTTTCAGTATTTTCTTAATAATGAGATTATTGGTTGCATAGAACTGAATTGAGAATAAACCCTTACAAGAGTTTGATTTTATTTTAATAGATTTTGTTTCTGTTTGCTATCACTATCCTTTCCCCATCATTCTCCATTCTTAATTTCAAACCTCTGTTTGCTAAGGTGCCCATCAAATGCACTGATATTTTCTTCCATGCCATTTTCTTAGAAAATAAATTCATTTATTGAAATATATAGTGATATTTGAAATAGATGTCAATTTTACTAAAAAGTATGCTGTATTTTAAAATAAATAATAATCATTTCATTGATCAAAGGTGTAGAGGAGATCATTTCACTGTAGGCTATATCACTTAGAATATTGGAAAATAGGGCCAGGGATTTAGCTCAGTGGTTCTTGCTGCCTGCCCTGCAAGCACAAGGACATTAGTTCAATCCCCAGTCCAAAAAAAAAAAAAAAAAGAAAGAAAGAAAAGAAAATAAAATTGGTAAACTATAAAAAATTTGATTTAGTACACATACATATCATATGCATCATTTAAAAGTACTGAAATTTAAGGAGTGTTCTTCTGGAATCCTGGTGCTAAAGTGCAGTGTCTGAGCACTCATCTGCGGACTGAGTGCTGCCCAACACCTTCTGTGACTTCTACTAGCTACAGTCAGCATAAGAGTGGCCCTGGGTGACCCAGAAGCCACACAATGAATTGTGTTCATTGATCTTACTTCTTATACAAAATCTTTATTGAGAGGAACAGAGCTGCCCCAGTGAAGAGGAGGTGAAACTTCTGGGCTGCCTACCACCACCCCAAGCACAGAGAAGCACAGCTGCCCCCAGCACAGAGGAGGTGAAACTTCTGGGCCACTGTACCACCACCCCAAGCACTGAGGAGGTGAGCTGCCTGGGCACCACCAAAAGAAATCCCCCTCACCCAAAGTTGAAATGAGAAGACTCATAAACAAGGATCAAAACCAGACTTTCAGATCACCTAAAGCACCCCGAAAGGGAAAAGAGATGGAACAATCTGATACTCAACCACCTGGACTTTCTGAACTGGCAATGAAAGAGGATCTCAAAAAAATGAAATCAGAAATAATTTTTCAGATATTAGCAGAGACTGTGCCCATAGTGCAAGACATGATTAATAAATCTAGAGAGGACACAGGTGAAAAATTAGAGGAGCTGGGGAACATGATGGAATCCCAACATAGGAAACAAATGGAATCCATAAAACTGATGCAAACAGATTTCCCAGGAGATAAAAAACTCCATTGAAAGTTTATGCAGCAGAATGTGTGAATTTGAGGACAGAATTTCAAATACAGTAGATAAGGTTGCAATTAGTGACCAGGAAAAGAAAAATTGCTTTAAAATAGTAAGAGATCATAAGAAATCAATCCAGCAACTGCTAGGTGATGCAAAGAAGAATAACATAAGACTGATTCGAATCAATGAAGAAGCAAGAGAGAGTGCAGATGACATTAAAAACAAAAAACAAAAAACAAAAAAAACTGTTGACAGAAATGATGGCAGAAAACTTCCCAAGCAGGGGAAAAGAACTTGATGTAGAGATAAGTGAGGCATATGGAACTCCAACTAGTCTTGATCAAAAAAACTCTACACATAGGCATATAATAGTTAAGATGCCAGAAACCCAACAGAAGAACAAAATTCTACAAGCAGTTAGAGAAAAGAAACAAATTACATACAAAAGAAAGCCCATCAGAATCACAGCAGACTTCTCAATGCTAACCCACAAGACAAGAAGAGCTTGGAGTGACATATTCAAGCCCTAAAGGAAAATAACCTCCAACCAAGATTGATATAGCTTGCAAAACTAACTTTCAAAATTGATGGAGAAATAAGATACTTTCATGATAAAGAGCACTTCAGGAACTTCATGAATTTTTTGGCGCTCAAAAAAATTTTACACAATATCCTAGGAACAGACAATGAGGATCACAACCCCAGGAAGCCCAGCAGAATGAATGCATTGGGCACGACAAGAAATTAAATGCAAAGGGGAAGAATCCAACAAAAAGAAAAAGTCATGACAATGATAAGTCAATTTGTATGAGTTATAACCATCAATGTTAATGGCCTCAATTCCCAATCAAAAGAAATAGACTGTCAGAATGGGTCAAGAAGCAAGATCTAATAATATGCTGCATACAAGAAACACACTTAATTCAAAAAGAAACTAATAGACTGAAAGTGAAAGGGTGGAAAACAATACTCCATGCATCAGAAACCCAAATAAAGCAAGAGAAGCTATCTTCTTTGCAGATCAAGTGGATTTCAAACCAACAGTGATTAAAAGAGAAAAGAAGACACTACATCCTTGTAAAGGGAATAATCCAAGAGTAAGAGATGCCAATCATAAACACATATGCATCAAACACTAGTGCACCCAACTATATAAGATAAATACTAACCAACATGAAAAATCAAATAAGCACTAATACAATAGTAGTGGGGGACCTCAATACCCCACTGTAACAAATAGATCAACTAGACAAAAAAAAAAAAAAAGGAACAAAATACTAGAAAGCAATCAAACTCCTGAACAAATGAACTTAACAGATATTTACAGAGTGTTCCACCCCCAAAAAATCAGAATACATATTCTTTTCAGCTGCACACGGGTTGTTCTCCAAAATAGATCACATACATACTCACAGAATCTGTTTAAGTAAGTGCACAGGAATTGAAGTTATCCCCTGCATATTATCAGACCATAAAGCAATGAAATTGGAGATCAATAGCAAAAGAAACTGCAAGAACTTCATAAATACATGGAAATTGAACAACACACTTCTGAATAACCAATGGGTCACATTGGAAATTAAAAAAAAAATCAGACAGTTCCTATAATTAAATGGAAATCAGACAGTTCCTACAATTAAATGCCAATGCCAATACAACATATCAGAATGTATGGGACACAACGAAATCTGTGTTATGAGGGAAATTCAGATCAGTGAATACTCATATTAGGAAAACAGAGTGAGACCAATTAAACAACCTGATTCTGAACCTCAAGCTTCTAGAAAATGAAGAGCAGGTCAAACCCAAAACTCATACAAGGGAGGAAATTATAAAGATTAGAGCAAAAATCAATGCAATGGAGACTAAGAGAAGGATACGAAAAATCAATGAATCCAAGAGTTGGTTCTTCAAAAGAATAAACAATCAACCCTTAGCCAACCTTATCAGAAGAGGGAAAGAAAAGACCCAAATTCATGTAATTAGAAATGAAAAGGATGAAATTACAATGGACCCAGAAGAAATCCAGAGGATCATCAATGCATATTTCAAGAACCTATATGCCAATAAGATGGAAAACACAGAAGAAATGGACAGATTCTTAGGTATGTATGTGTGGGAAATGGTAGAATTCAGCTATCTAATGGTAAGAATAGATTACAAGAAGTTTATTAACTAAGAGAATTAAGTTGTTTCTGGGAAATTCCACAAGTCTGTTTGTTAAAAGAATGCCAGAAAACTTTGAGACCATGTAAAAGTCTCACAGGAAAAAACAGGTTTTCCTAGTTTTCTTATTTACCATTTTCTGGATTCAGAGGACCACCACCCAATGACTCTACGGGTGATAAGAGAGATACGACTCACTATGCACATCTGTGATGTTTATGATGGGCCGGTGGGCTTGATTTTTGGCTAAAAGTCCCCCTGCTCTCTTGATACTATCTGATAAGAAGCGGGCTGCGGTGTGCTCTTTGATGTACAGGATTGGTGAATGGAAACAGGGGACTTGTGAATTCTCCTGTAGCTTTTGTGAGTAACTTAAAGTCACTGGTTATCATCAGAGGTGAAAATCAGAAAGACAATAGCCAGAATAACTAAGCTGCTTTCCTACATGTATAAAAGCCTTGCTTCTTTCCTTTGTGATTGTTGAATAATGCCAGAGGAATTAAACTGCTGTTCATCCCCCAGGCTGTCTCCTTTTCTTTCTTTAAAAGTCGGTGCTTTCTGGGGTCTCTGGTTTCCCTCAAGAGAAACCAACATGTATGAATTACCAAAGATGAATGAAGATGACCTAAGAATTCTAAACAACAAAATATCAATCACTGAAATTGAAAACTTACTGCCCGAGTCCTGATAGCTTCACTGCTAAATTCTACAAGACATTTAGAGAGGAAATACTGCCACTACTGTTTAAACTCTTCAGTGAAATTGAAAGGGAAGCAATACTCCCGAATTCATTTCTGGAAGCAAGCATCACCTTGATCCCCAAAGCAGAGAAAGACCCAACTGAAAAAGAGAACTACAGGCCAATCTCACTAATGAACATAGATGCACAAATCCTTAATAAGATACTGGCAAACAGAATGCACAAGATCATCAAGAAGATCATACACGCTGATCAAGTGACATTCAACTCAGGGATGCAGGGATGGTTCAACACACGCAAATCAATCAATGTAATACACTATATCAATAGAGCCAAGGACAAGAAACATATGATCGTCTCAATAGATGCAGAAAAGGCATTTGACAAAATCCAACATGCATTTCTGATAAAAACCCTACAAAAAATTGGAATAGACAGACTCCACCTCAATCTGATAAATGTCATCTATGAAAAATCAACAGCCAATATCATACTAAATGGTCAAAAACTGAAATCCTTCACACAAAATAGACAAGGATGTCCACTATCACCATCCCTGTTCAATATAGTCCTGGAAACATTAGCCACAGCAATTAGATAATAGAAAGAAATAAAAGGAATAAACATAGGAAATGAAGAAGTCAAATTGCCATTATTTGCAGATGATATGATTCTCTATATAGAAAACCCCAAGAACTCCACCAAAAGTCTTCTAGACTTAATAACCAAATTCAGTAAATTAGCTGGATACAAGGTCAACACATGCAACAGCTTTCCTCTACACGAATAACAAACTCACTGAGAGAGAAATAGGGAAAACAACTCCTTTCAAAATAGCATCCAAGAAACTGAAATATCTAGGAATCAACCTAATTAAAAAAAAATCAAAGACCTCTTCTGAAAACTATAGCACTCTGAAAAGAGAGATTGAAGACTCTATCAGAATATGGAAAGACATCCCTTGCTCCTGGGTAGGAAGAATCAACATAGTACAGTGGCCATACTTTCAAAATGCTATATAGATTCATGCAATCCCAATTGAAAACCCAGCAGCATACCTCATGGACCTTGAGAAAACAATCCAAAAATTCATTTGGAACAACAAGAGACCTAGACTAGCAAAAGCATTTCTAGGCAACAGAGACATGGCAGGGGGTATCACAATTTACAACTTGAAACTATACTACAAAGCTACTGTGATTAAAAAAAAAAAAAAAGGTACTGGCAAAGAAACAGACCCGAGGACCAGTGGAACAGATTAAAAGATGCAGAAACAAGTCCAGACACACTCAGCCACCTCATCTGTAACAAACGAGCCAAATACCCTCACTGGAGGAAAGATATCCTCTTAAATAAATGGTGCTGGAAAAAATGGGTTTCAACTTGCCAAAGATTAAAACTAGACCTATATCTCTCACCATGCACTAAACTAAAATCGAAATGGATTAAAGATCTAAATATTAAAAGAGAAATGCTGAACCAGCTACAACAGAGGTTAAGTAGATCTCTTGAAGCCATTGGTGTAGGAAAAGATTTTATAAACAAAACCTCAGTTGTCTACACACTAACACAAACAATCAACAAGTGGGATCTCTTCTTACTAAAAAGCTTCTGCACACCAAGAGAGACCAGCAACAGTGTGAAGAGACAACCCACAATATGGGAAAAAATTTTCACCTGTTGTTCCTCAGACAAAGGTCTACTATCTAGAATCTACAAAGTACTTAAAAAAAAATTGACCTCCCAGATTTCAAGACCCAACCCAAAAATGGGCATCTGAAATGAACGGACATTTCTCAGACAAAAGCAGTAGACTAAAAAAAAAGAAAAGGTGCAAAGGGGAAGGTGAAGTGTGAGGGATAGGTGAAAGGAAAGAAGGGAATGGAATTAGTATGAGAAAATGAAAAAATGGAAACAAAGTCTTTGTAAATAGGA